>NC_135329.1:5172169-7672169 GCF_023851605.1 Tamandua tetradactyla
ACAATTCCATAGAGACATTCAAGAGCAGATTGGAATAGGCAGAAGAAAAAATCAATGAACTTAATTATAAGACTATTAAGATCATCAAACCTGAACAATAGAAAAGAAGAATGAAAAAAGAAACGAATAGAGTCTGAGAAGCCTGGGGAAAACTATCAAGTATATCAACAAATGTATCGAGGACTCACAGAGCGAGAGAGAGAGAAAGGGGCAGAAAGAAGTATTTTGAATAGTTAATGCCAAAATCTCCTTAAATTTGGTGAGAGATATAAGTAAACAAATCCAAGAAGCTCAACTAAATCCAAGTAGGATAAACTCAAGGATAATCCTATGAGAAACATTATAATCAAGCAATTGAATGCCAATACCACAAGATAACTTTAAAAACAGCAAGGGAGAAATATCGCATCACAAATAAAGACTCTTAATAAAATTAACAACCAGTTTTTCATTAGAAGCCACTGAGGACAGCAGGTAGTAGAATGGCATATTTAAAGTGTTGAAAGAAAAATAAAACACACCAAACAAGAATAATATTTCTGGCAAAACTGTCCTTCAAAGATAAAAGAGATGTTAAGACATTTCTGGATAAAAAAAAAAAAAGCTAGGGCGTTCACTACCACTAGACCTGCCTTAACAAATTCTAAAGGAAGTACTTTGTGTTCAAAGGAAAGGACACTAAACAGTAACTGAAATCTGTGTAAAGAACTTTTAAGACCTATGGTATAGGTAACTATATACATATTTTTCATTTGTAATGCTGATTTTTACTTCTTATATGATTTAAAATTCAAATGCATGAAAAAAATCATAAATTTTTCTTACTGGGCACACAATATATGGGGATGTAATTTGTGATGAGATTGATTTAAAGAATAGGAACTGAGGAATATAGGAATTTAGTGACCATAGGTTGTGGAAGTTAATTCTGGGTCAACAAAAACTACATATAATAGATTTAGGATGTTAACTGTAATTCCCATGGTAATCACAAAGAAAATCTCTTTTAAAAATCTACACTAAAAGAATGGGGTCATGATTCAAAAGGTCATCTAAACAAAAAGGAAGGCAGTGATGAGGCAAGGAGGGACAAAAGGTATATGACATACAGAAGCCAATTAGCAAAATGGAGGAAGTAAGTTTTACCTTATTAGTAATTTCCTTAAAGCGAATGGATTAAACTCTTCAATCAAAAGTCAAGGATCAATAGAATGGATAAGGAAACATAATCCAACTTTATGCTGTTTATGAAACTCTTCTTAGATCTAAAGATATAAACAGGTTGAAAGAGAAAGGATGGAAAAATATATTCCCTGGAAATAGTAACTGAAAGAGAGCTGGGATAGCTATACTGATATCTGAAGATAAAGACTTTAGGTCTAAAACTCTTACAGGTAATAAAGGACATTCATATCTATGAAAGGTTCAAATTAAAGGTACATCAATTATAAACAAATATGAAGCAAACAATAGGACCCCAAGTAATGGAAGGAAATAGTTACAGAATTGTTGGTGAAACACAGTTCCACAATAATACTTGAACCACTCCAATTTCAATACTGGATTAAACACCCAGAAAGTAACTCAGCCAGGAAATAGGGGACTTTAGCAACATTATAACCAACTAGATCTAGCAGGCATATATAGAATCCCTCACCTAACAACAGTAGAATACAGACTCTTTTTAAGCGTACAATGTTACTTAACAGTGGTGTAGACACGATAGTGTTACCTATGGTATCTTAACAGACCCTCTCATGGGTAAGGGAATATAACTCTTTCTCAATTTTCTGAATTCTTTTTATAATAAATGTTCTATTCACATATAGTTCTACACGTCAATGTAGGTAGTTTATCTTTTCTGAAGAATTTCATACTCCCAACTATATTTGGATAGAATTTAACAAAGTATTTTCTTTAAAAATCCATAGGGAACTGTTTGTCAAGTTGATGATAAGATATCTATGAACATGCAAAGGCCCTCAAATAAACCTAAAAATAACAAGATGAGAGAAACTTGCATTAAAAGTTATCGAGATTTGTTAAAATATCACAAAATCATGGTAATGATATAATAGCACAAGGACAGGAAAATAGACTAATAGAATAGAGAGCCCAGGGGAAACCACCCTGTATGGACATTCAGTTTTAGTTATAGGTGGAGATCCTTGGCTAGATACTATTTTTCTATAGGGATAATTCAGTTATCCACAGGAAACAAGTGTTGATCACAGTACACACAAATAAATTCCTGTTTAGAATTTCTATTTAAATTTGAGAGGCAAACCTTTCAGAAAATTATATTCTAGAATATCTTCAGGATCTTGGAGTAGGGTAAAAAAATTAAGGAGACTGAAAACCACCAATATAGGAAAAGATTGATAAATTTGACTTCCAAAAGTAAACACTTGTCTTCATGAAAAGATAGTTAGGAGGAAAAAAACAAGCCATCAAGAGGAAAATTATATTTATAATTCATATAACCAACAACAGTTTTCATATTCAGAATATATAAAGAATTTCTTGAAATCAATAAGGAAATGCTAAATGACACTACTGAAATGTCAGCAAGAAGCTTAAGAAGGAATTCCACAAAGAAGATGTCCAAATGACTAAAATGAAATGTGTGAAATCTCATTGGTAATCAGAAAATGCAATTAAGACACAAAGACTTATCACTTAATTTCTAGCACAAAAGACTGACATTTCCAAATGGTAAGATTGTGGAACGCATTATTAGTAGAGATGGGCTACATTGGCCAACAGTTTGGTATTATCAAGTGAGAGGTGTTGGTAGCTTAGACCAAGATGGTAGCTTAGTCAGTGGAGGTGGTAAAAGGTAGTCAAATTCTGAATATATTTTGAGAAGAAAACAATAGTATTTGCTGATGAAGTAAATGACATGAGTGAAAGAAAGGGTGACGTCAAGAATAATTCCAAGTTGAGGTTTGAACAAAGGTAAGGATGAAGTATAAGAAAGGCTGCAGAAGAAACTTTATTTTTCATGGTTAGGGGATTGTTCAGTAATTCGGTTTTTTAAACATGAATTTGAAATGCCAAATATGAATTCGAGTAGAGATGTCAAATAGGCAGTTTGCATACAGAAATCTGGAGTTTCAGAGCAAAGGTCAAGATGGGCAATTTATATTTGAAAGTCAGCAGGGAAGAGAAGGAATTCAAAATTGGGAAATCAGATACGATTATCAAGGCAAAGAATATAACCAACGAATAAAGTAGATCCAAAGATTGATGATGGGCGTTACAGTGTTTGTGGAAGGAAGAACCAGGCGAAGAGACTGAGGGCTGTGTGGCAGGGATGCAGGAGGGAAAGCGGGGGGCTGGGGTGGCCTGGACATGAGTGGGACATGTTTCTACACAAAGACAGTAATCAACTGCGAAGTGTTATTAATTTCTTTAATTTTATTTTTATAAACAAATGTGGATGGATCAAGTAAGATGAAGACCACAAATCGATGATAAGATTTAGCTGTGTGGAAGACAGTGGTGACCTTGAAAAGAGCGGGATCTGGCATGTTTGCTTAACATAGATAGGGAAGGGTAAAACTGGGAGTAGTGAAGACAGACAAGTTTGAAGAGTTTTGTTCTAAAGGAAAGAAATAAAAAGCAATACCAAGAGAAGGGAGTAAGGTAGAACAGGCTGTGCGTAGGCTGATGAGAGAGATGCAGCGGAGATCAACAACACTGGCATGGAAGAGGGCAGAGAGACAGGCTTGGAGCAGCATCCTTGAGTAGGCAAAAGGGGATGAAACCCCTTTTGATATTAAGAATTACTGATTGCATATGTAGAATGGAATGATTTCTAAATGTAGTGTTAGTTAATTTTTTTTATTAATAAAAAAAAAAAATCAACCTTGTTTCCCCACAGCCTAGTACTATGTCTTGTATACTTAATAAATGTTGGTTGAATGAATGAAAAAAAAAGGGGATGAAACCTCATGTGCGAGTTGAGGACCCTTCTCTAGGAGGAGGTCTGGTTCATTTATGGTACCAGGAGAGAAGAAAGATCACTGGGGCACTGCGGTAGGCGGGTGGTCAAATGCAATCATAGAAACTCATGCAATTTTTTTTTAATCACTTCTTTTTTATCAGTAAATGGGGGGGGTGGGAGGACATTAGCCCATACATAGAGAAAGGGAGGGAGGTTTCAGGGAGTTGAGAAAAGAGAAAATGACATGTGCTAATCTTCTAGAAAAGTGGAAGTGTGAACGGGCAAAGGAATTGTAATAAGAATGCCAGGAAGCATTAACATTAATCTGCACAGAGTTTTAGGTAAGAATTCAATCATTTGAATTCTCAAATCACAAATCAGTATTTATTTTATTCCTTTATATACTAAAATCATTTCTTATATTCTGGGAACACTGCCATAGTCAGTGATGAGCCCAGCTAAATGTGGTCATTGTCTGAGGGAAGCTTACAAAGCTCTACCTTCTCTAAGGCAGGCCTCCTGGGAGGCTAGGTAATTATTTACATTGCTTTGCTAATGAGAAAAACAGTTTTGACGCATCCTTCAGTTATGCATCAAGAATGACACAAAAACACAATAATGCAAAGACATTCAATTTCACATAAATTTGATCCCAAGGATATTGTTGTGGTGATATTTTAAACAAAAGTACATGTTTGTCTGTTTCTCAACTTCCTCCTAGAGTTTAAGGTCAGGGAAGGCAGCAGTGACACCTTCAAGACCACTGAGGGCAGGTACTAGGAAGTTCCCAGCAGAAGGTAAGAGCTCAGCTGTTTTTTGAATATATAAATAAATGGAGTGAACAGAATAAATCAGGATATGCCACTTGAAATGCCGGGGACGAGAAAAGAACCCCACATCGTTTCCCATTTATATACCCTACACTGCATTGTCACAGAAGAGGCTCCATAAAAGTTGTATAAATTTCATTAACCTATTCAAAATATTTTGACCATAAGCCATATGTACCCATGGAATATCATAGGAATACAACATAATGGAACTCAGAGAGATTTTTGCTAGATATTGTTTTAAAAGATTAAGAAAGCTTCTCGGCCCACCAAATATCAGTCTTCAGCAAATAAAGAAAATGTCATTAATTATTAATAAAAGCCTCTTCACTTATTAATCTGTGAATTGTATGTGTAGAGGTGAATCATTTGTTAATAACAAAATGTGAGTATGAAGGGTAACAAACGCAACTGTCAAGTTTGCTGAACAAAGTAAATTTCTTACCTCTCCTGAGAATGATTTTTTTTTTTAAGAAAACTGAGGTATTGTTGAGAATAGAGAACAATTGGACATGGGTGAGAAAGTTTTGACATTGACACGTATTCCTCTATAAATTCTGAGGTTTATGTTTTTTGCATCATTCAATAAATATTTGCTAAAAGTTTAGTTGAAGTATCTCATTTCAGTGATCTAAGAAACATAATATGAGAAACATGATAAATTGAATGATTGATTATTCATGTTTTAATGGCTCACACATCTTGTGCTCCTGAAAAAAAAAATGTTTGATTTCTTCAGCCTCATTAATTATAAACTTAGGAATCATTTAGGGATCAAAGGAACAACTTACGAGTTAATCTTTTATTGTCAGCATTTGAATAAATTGCTACAGGAAAGTAGTGAATTGGTCAACCACGGAATCTAATATTTCAGGTACTCCCGTTGACTTCAGTGTGAGAATTTACAGATTTAGTTATTAAATACAAGCTGTTGTAGTGATTTAGTTATTAAATCAAAGCTGGTATATTGTTTTAAAATTATGGAAACATCTACAAAATATGCATGAATTTTATTGAATTAAACAGCTAGATTTTTGTTTGCTGTCAAAAGTAAAACTTCTGTATAATTGCACTGGGTTATTTAAAATAGATTTTTTTAAATTTTGTAAACATGATGAATTCTAATTTATTGATTACTTACTGACTTAAAGTCATGCAAATATAATTTACTTTGTCTTTACTTTATCTTCTGACAATACTTTGGAATAAGCAGTCAGTTCTCTGTGTACTGCACCTTTCCTTTCAAGTACATGAAATCCTTTTCCTCTTAGGATGGTGGTGGAACCCATTAGTTATTGTTCCTCACTGACTGTGGCTATAGTCTCAAAAGTTTCAGTCTTATACCACTTCCCTCCCAGTTATGCAGACAAGGGGACCCTAGCCTTCTCTACTAGTCTATTTCCTACAAACGGAACTCCTCAAGGGTAGAAAATGCTTTCAAGTTCTTCTGTTTTCTCTTACGGTAGACTGAAAATACTCAGCTCTATATTTAACATGCCCACCATTACACTCTGTATTCCTAAATGGATGTTGGCTTCTCATTTATTGGACAATTTTCAAGATTTTTGAAGGTATGCTGTGGCATAGAAATGTCATCTGTGTTCCTGTTTGAATTAGCTCCTGAATTTAGGTCATGTTTTTAAGGGTATGGAACAAATGGTACAATTTCGTACCTATCTCTTCCAGCCACCTGCTGCTTTCCCAAGACATTATGGCATTGTTGGTTCGGCAGAGCTCAAGAAGAATGTAATTGTTCTATAGCTGTTTGCAGTTGATAATTACTTTAATTGAATTTACCCCAAAGATCTGCAGCACCACCACAACCTTCGGGAGAGTAGAGCTAGTAGGTTCTGTGTTCAGTGCACAGCCAAAAGCTAGGAAATGCCCTTTTCATGTGTGGTTAGCATACTTCTGAGTGAGAAGATAATGGCACTAGCTACCTGAGTCCAACTCCGACCTCAAACTCACCAACCTGATGACACACCCACCTCTATATGGAAATAGTAAAGGGGGAGGGAGGTTACAGTTGCTATTCTAATGAATCTTTCATTTCATGTTTAGAATAGTCAGGTTTAGGGGGAAGTATCCCTCCTGAAATACTCCTGTATTTTTGTCTATTAACTGATTGCATTTTGCCATTAAGCTTAAGCTGTCCACTATGGAGGAAATCAAAATTCCTACTGCACTCTCATGAAGCCATTTCTCCATTGATGAAACCCCTATACTTTGATTATCTTCCTGGGAATATTCTTAGAGTATGTATATTTCCCCCCCAAGGTCTAAAATAGATTAAAACAGTACACCAACCAAAACTATTCTCTTCATCATCCCAAGTTAGTCTATGTTCCTTTGTTTGAAGCACTGTATCAGAGTCTCTGAAATGGGGTCAAATGACAGTATCAAGGCAATGTAAATGCCAATAGAGATATTGCCCAATTTGAATACATTATCATATTTTCCCAAATAGAGTTTGTACAAAGCCATAGAAAAGAGAAAAAGTATGCAATTTTCAAGTCAATCTAAAAAACAAAATATTAAAACAAACCAAAATTTCATTAACATTTTTATATCAGAAATCTTGTTGATAACACAAAGCCATGTATTTCTTTGCTCCTTGAAAGGGACAGAAGACAAAAGAAGGGTAAGAGGGAAGAAGGCTGAGGAAGGAAGGAAGAAGAATAGGAAGCAGAGACAGATGAAGAGGAGGAAGAAGGAAGAGACTATTAAAAAGGGTAAGAAAAGAAAAATGCAGAGTGGTAGAATAACAATGAGAAAGAGTGAGTTGTCAGCAGAAGTAATGCTCCCAGCTATGCTTCCTATATTTTCTTTCTCCTGTCCTATTCATTCTGCCTAAAATCTTACTAGGTTTCAGAGACAGTCCCTGTGGTACAGCATAAGTTTGGGGTCATTTTATGGTTTTAACCCTATGTACTTCTTCAGTGTAGTCATCTTGTGAAAGCAAATACATATTCCAGGGAACACTATACCTTCAATTTGATGTGGGTTTTACCAGTGGATTTTGGAACAGATGTAGTTATCTCTGTAACCTACATAGTATTGTCCAAATCTGTATCAACTAGCATCAATTACATCAAACTGGGAGATATATTTCTAGTAAAGTCCTATGTGATTTGTATATACATGAGGAGTAAGTTGGTCAGGGAATCTTCCCAATGATTTGTGGGCCTTCCTATGAGGATCTCATGAAACATAAATCTAGTCCTATATATTTGGCATGTTTGGGTTAGACCAGTACCTACTCTTTAAAATGAATTATTACTGGATAGAAATAGAAAGTGTCCCCAACACTTGTGGTCCATATGCTGCTTAGAATATTTCTCATGGGAGCTGGTGCCCTTCACCCCAGGCCCACTGGTTGTCTCAAAGAAGCTGAGTCAATGCAGAGCACAGATTCCTGGTAGAGCACTCAACTGACGTGACTGTTGAATCTTTGAACTTGTTGGCCTATCCAGTAATCTATTGAACTGGCTGTACTAGTTTGTTAATGCTGCTGGAATGCAATGTACAGTAGATGGAAGGGAATTTAAGTTACATGTTAGAATTCTAAGACCTAAAAAATGCCTAGACTAAAGCATCCATGGAAAGACACCTTGATTCAAGTAAGGCTGATGGGCCTTTCAGCTTCAAGGCATATGGCTGGCATCTGATGGTCCTTTGGCTTCTGGTTTCAAACAGCTTCCCAAAGGGTGTTTTCCTTCTGTATCTCTAGACCTGTTTGTCTGTGTCAGCTCTGAAACTGCTGTATTTTCTCCAAAATTAAAGGACTCCTCTTTTAAAGGACTCCAGTAAGTTAATCAAAATCCATCTTGAACAGGCAGGGTTATAGCCTGATCTAATCAGAAGTCCAGATCCACTATTGGATGTGCTGCATCCCCATGGAAGTCATCTAATAGGCCACACCCACAATTGAGTGGGTCACTCTCCATGGAAACAATCTAATCAAAGGTTTCCATGCTACAATATTGAATCATGACTTTCCTGGGGTACATAACACTTTCAAACCAAAACACCGGCCCAATCTGATCTATTGCTTCCCTCCAATGAGTGAGTATGCTACTATATTCTTATCTCTGTGGTAAGTGTGCATATGTGCGTGTGCTAGTACACAAATGCCCATGGTATGGGCCTTCCATTCACCTTCTATCCTGATTTCTTTAAAGTACCATTGATGCATCCAGCCCACTTTTGTTCATTCTTCTGTGAGTTTATATCAGCAGATAATCAGTAGTCTGGAATGTTCTCTTATTCAATATATCCTTCATAATTTCCTAAGGTATCTGGAAGCATTCCTAATGAATTCCTGAAATCCTCAGAATGAAATGAACAATTCCACTTTCAACTTCTCTGAACTAAAAGATATTTTTTCAGTGGTAATGACCAAAATCCTTTTCCTATATGCAAATGTTTAAAAGTCTCTGCCTAAAGCCCAATCCTCAGTATCATCTCTATTTATGTGGCTACTCCTGGAACAACTGGGCTCAGGATTGATTTATTCCTTTATAATTTCTCTATTACACCAGCCAAGGTAGAGCATTGGAGAGTACAGTGTCAGGGCTGATGTAGCATTCCTTTTTCTGTCAAATCTGCAATATTCTACTCACATTGGTTTGTGTTCTTTAGGTCATGTGCTACTGTGTGAAGTTTAGTAGATGTCCTTCCAGTGGTTGCACTTTCAGGATAAACTTACTGTCTAAGCTACTGTGGTAGTTAGATTCAGTTATCAACTTGCCCAGCTGAAGGCACCTAGTTCTGTTGCTTTGGACATGAGCCAATGGTTATGTGAACCTCATCTGTTGCTGATTACATCTGCAGTCACCTAGGAGGCGTGCCTGCTGCAATGAATGACATTTGACTTAATTGGCTGGTGCTTAAATGAGAGAGCTCAACGTAGCACAGCCCAAGCAGCTCAGCATACCTCATCTCAGCACTTGCAGCTCAGCCCAGGCCTTTGGAGATGCAGAAAGGAATCACCTTGGGGAAAGTTGTTGGAACCCAGAGGCCTGGAGAGAAGGCCAGCAGAGATCACCCTGTGCCTTCTCGTGTAAGAACCTCAGATGAAAGTTAGCTGCCTTTCTTCTGAAGAAGTAACAAAATAAATCCCCTTTTATTAGAAGCCAATCTATCTCTGGTGTGTTGCATTCCAGCAGCTAGCAAACTAGAACAGCAATCCTTGGACTGGATATGCACCTCTTTATTAATATGGAATCATCTGACTTTTCAAGGCTTTTCATTGTCATAGTCACCCAAACTGTGAGCAATACATAATTTAATCAAGTTCTGGCCTTATTTTCCAAATGGCTAAAACGTGAAAACTGTAATTTGACCAGTTTTCTAATAACTTCTAGGTTAGAAAGGCACCAACATATTTGCTCAATGTCTGATTCCTAACCTCTTATATAAATTGTCTTCTAATAATAGCATATTCCTGTGTGGACCTTGTGGCCCTCTGACTTCTTATATTTCCATGTTCTCTGACTCATGGAAGTTAGGTAAAATCACACAGAATGGGACCACAGTACCACAAGTTAATTCCTCGGACTTGCTGCAGGTGTTCATAACGTGATCCTGGCACAGAGCCAGAACAGAGAGGGGTTAACATCCACCACCACTGGTCCTCTTCTCTTCTCAGCATCCAGCTGCTACTTTTCCTTTTATTAAGTTTCCTCTCTCCATTATGAGTCTAAAACGTTTCTATGATGCTCCTTCCTCTTGACAGTGGGGTGCTTATATCGATGACAGGCAATATTACTGATGAATATCTTGATTTATAATTTGGACAGCTCCAGTTATTTGCTCTTCAGATCTTGCTTAGCCTTATTCAGTGATATCGGGTGTCATCAATTTCCTGATGCCCCTAAAAACCTGTCACCCTTATTCTGTCTGTGGCTCCAGCATGGGTGCTGCCCTCAGGACTTTCCTTAGGGTCCCTCTTGAAATATATATGTGTATTCCTTGTTTAGATTCTTGTGAAAGCAGCTTCACTTAATTTTCTTAGTCAGGTGGTCTTTTATACTTTTCCATGGTATGTTTCTGGCCCTACTAAATCCCTTATGGTAAGAATTATGTTTTCACTCCTGGTTATTTCAAAACATTTCTGCCTTTATTTTTCTGAGTAGGGCAACCCCATCTGAGAGTTATTCTTCTCTAAACCCAAAATCCATCCCAGGCCTGCCTATTGAGAACTGCTTGCTAATGTCAATATCAATATCACCCATCCTTTACCTTGTCATAGCATTCTTACTTCATAAATGACCTCCAGCATATAACCTCAGAACACAGATAATACCTGTGCATCTACTTTTTTTTTTAATTTTTTAATTTTTTTTATTTTTTTATTTTTTTTATTAACGGAAAGAAAAAAAAAAGAAATTAACACAACATTTAGAAATCATACCATTCTACATATGCACTCAGTAATTCTTAACATCATTACATAGATGCATGATCATTGTTTCTTAGTACATTTGTATCAGTTTAGAGGAACTAGCAACACAACAGAAAAAGATATAAAATGTTAATATAAAGAAAAGAAATAAAAGTAGTAGTAATAGTAAAAAACAACAACAACAAACAAACCAACAAGCAAACAAAAACAAAAAAAAACCCTATAGCTCAGATGCAGCTTCATTCAGTATTTTAACATGATTACTTTACAATTAGGTATTATTGTGCTGTCCATTTTTGAGTTTTTGTATCTAGTCCTGTTGCACAGTCTGTATCCCTTCACCTTCAATTACCCATTGTCTTACCCTGTTTCTAACTCCTGCTGAACTCTATTACCAATGAAATATTTCAAGTTTATTCTCGAATGTCCGTTCACATCAGTGGGACCATACAGTATTTGTCCTTTAGTTTTTGGCTGGATTCACTCAGCATAATATTCTCTAGGTCCATCCATGTTATTACATGGTTCATAAGTTTATCTTGTCTTAAGGCTGCATAATATTCCATCGTATGTATATACCACAGTTTGTTTAGCCACTCGTCTGTTGATGGACATTTTGGCTGTTTCCATCTCTTTGCAATTGTAAGTAACGCTGCTATAAACATTGGTGTGCAAATGTCCGTTTGTGTCTTTGCCCTTAAGTCCTTTGAGTAGATACCTAGCAATGGTATTGCTGGGTCGTATGGCAATTCTATATTCAGCTTTTTGAGGAACCGCCAAACTGCCTTCCACAGTGGTTGCACCCTTTGACATTCCCACCAACAGTGGATAAGTGTGCCTCTTTCTCCGCATCCTCTCCAACACTTGTCATTTTCTGTTTTGTTGATAATGGCCATTCTGGTGGGTGTGAGATGATATCTCATTGTGGTTTTGATTTGCATTTCTCTAATGGCCAGGGACATTGAGCATCTCTTCATGTGCCTCTTGGCCATCCGTATTTCTTCTTCTGGTAGGTGTCTGTTTAAGTCTTTTTCCCATTTTGTAATTGGGTTGGCTGTCTTTTTGTTGTTGAGTTGAATAATCTCTTTATAAATTCTGGATACTAGACCTTTATCTGATATGTCGTTTCCAAATATTGTCTCCCATTGTGTAGGCTGTCTTTCTACTTTCTTGATGAAGTTCTCTGATGCACAAAAGTGTTTAATTTTGAGGAGCTCCCATTTATTTATTTCCTTCTTCAGTGTTCTTGCTTTAGGTTTAAGGTCCATAAAACCACCTCCAGTTGTAAGATCCATAAGATATCTCCCAACATTTTCCTCTATCTGTTTTATGGTCTTAGACCTAATGTTTAGATCTTTGATCCATTTTGAGTTAACTTTTGTATAGGGTGTGAGAGATGGGTCTTTTTTCATTCTTTTGCATATGGATATCCAGTTCTCTAGGCACCATTTATTGAAGAGACTGCTCTGTCCCAGGTGAGTTGGCTTGACTGCCTTATCAAAGATCAAATGTCCATAGATGAGAGGGTCTATATCTGAGCACTCTATTCGATTCCATTGGTCGATATATCTATCTTTATGCCAATACCATGCTGTTTTGACCATTGTGGCTTCATAATATGCCTTAAAGTCAGGCAGCGCGAGACCTCCAGCTTCGTTTTTTTTCCTCAAGATGTTTTTAGCAATTCGGGGCACCCTGCCCTTCCAGATAAATTTGCTTATTGGTTTTTCTATTTCTAAAAAATAAGTTGTTGGGATTTTGATTGGTATTGCATTGAATCTGTAAATCAATTTAGGTAGGATTGACATCTTAACTATATTTAGTCTGCCAATCCATGAACACGGTATGCCCTTCCATCTATTTAGGTCTTCTGTGATTTCTTTTAACAGTTTTTTGTAGTTTTCTTTATATAGGTTTTTTGTCTCTTTGGTTAAATTTATTCCTAGGTATTTTATTCTTTTAGTTGCGATTGTAAATGGGATTCGTTTCTTGATTTCCGCCTCAGCTTGTTCATTACTAGTGTATAGAAAAGCTACAGATTTTTGAATGTTGATCTTGTAGCCTGCTACTTTGCTGTACTCATTTATTAGCTCTAGTAATTTTGTGTGGATTTTTCTGGGTTTTCTACATATAGTATCATATCGTCTGCAAACAGTGATAGTTTTACTTCTTCCTTTCCAATTTGGATGCCTTGTATTTCTTTTTCTTGCCTAATTGCTCTGGCTAGAACTTCCAACACAATGTTGAATAATAGTGGTGATAGTGGACATCCTTGTCTTGTTCCTGATCTTAGGGGGAAAGTTTTCAATTTTTCCCCATTGAGGATGATATTAGCTGTGGGTTTTTCATATATTCCCTCTATCATTTTAAGGAAGTTCCCTTGTATTCCTATCTTTTGAAGTGTTTTCAACAGGAAAGGATGTTGAATCTTGTCAAATGCCTTCTCTGCATCAATTGAGATGATCATGTGATTTTTCTGCTTTGATTTGTTGATATGGTGTATTACATTAATTGATTTTCTTATGTTGAACCATCCTTGCATACCTGGGATGAATCCTACTTGGTCATGATGTATAATTCTTTTAATGTGTTGTTGGATACGATTTGCTAGAATTTTATTGAGGATTTTTGCATCTGTATTCATTAGAGAGATTGGTCTGTAGTTTTCTTTTTTTGTAATATCTTTGCCTGGTTTTGGTATGAGGGTGATGTTGGCTTCATAGAATGAATTAGGTAGTTTTCCCTCCACTTCGATTATGTTGAAGAGTTTGAGGAGAGTAGGTACTAATTCTTTCTGGAATGTTTGATAGAATTCACATGTGAAGCCGTCTGGTCCTGGACTTTTCTTTTTAGGGAGCTTTTGAATAACTAATTCAATCTCTTTACTTGTGATTGGTTTGTTGAGGTCGTCTATTTGTTCTTGAGTCAAAGTTGGTTGTTCATGTCTTTCCAGGAACCTGTCCATTTCTTCTAAATTGTTGTATTTATTAGCGTAAAGTTGTTCATAGTATCCTGTTATTACCTCCTTTATTTCTGTGAGGTCAGTAGTTATGTCTCCTCTTTCATTTCTAATCTTATTTATTTGCATCCTCTCTCTTCTTCTTTTTGTCAATCTTGCTAAGGGCCCATCAATCTTGTTGATTTTCTCATAGAACCAACTTCTGGTATTATTGATGTTCTCTATTGTTTTCATGTTTTCAATTTCATTTATTTCTGCTCTAATCTTTGTTATTTCTTTCCTTTTGCTTGCTTTGGGATTAGTTTGCTGTTCTTTCTCCAGTTCTTCCAAGTGGACAGTTAATTCCTGCATTTTTGCCTTTTCTTCTTTTCTGATAAAGGCATTTAGGGCAATAAATTTCCCTCTTAGCACTGCCTTTGCTGCGTCCCATAAGTTTTGATATGTTGTGTCTTCATGTTCATTTGCCTCTAGGTATTTACTAATTTCTCTTGCAATTTCTTCTTTGACCCACTTGTTGTTTAAGAGTGTGTTGTTGAGCCTCCATGTATTTATGAATTTTCTGGCCCTCCGCCTATTATTGATTTCCAACTTCATTCCTTTATGATCCGAGAAAGTGTTGTGTATGATTTCAATCTTTTTAAATTTGTTAAGACTTGCTTTGTGACCCAGCATATGGTCTATCTTTGAGAATGATCCATGAGCACTTGAAAAAAAGGTGTATCCTGCTGTTGTGGGATGTAATGTCCTATAAATGTCTGTTAAGTCAAGTTCATTTATAGTAATATTCAGGTTCTCTATTTCTTTATTGATCCTCTGTGTAGATGTTCTGTCCATTGATGAGAGTGGTGAATTGAAGTCTCCAACTATTATGGTATATGTGTCTATTTCCCTCTTCAGTGTTTGCAGTGTATTCCTCACGTATTTTGGGGCATTCTGGTTCGGTGCGTAAATATTTATGATTGTTATGTCTTCTTGCTTAATTGTTCTTTTAATAGTATATAGTGTCCTTCTTTGTCTCTTTTAACTGTTTTACATTTGAAGTCTAATTTGTTGGATATTAGTATAGCCACTCCTGCTCTTTTCTGGTTGTTGTTTGCATGAAATATCTTTTCCCAACCTTTCACTTTCAACCTATATTTATCTTTGGGTCTAAGATGTGTTTCCTGTAGACAGCATATAGAAGGATCCTGTTTTTTAATCCATTCTGCCAGTCTATGTCTTTTAATTGGGGAATTCAGTCCATTGACATTTAGAGTTATTACTGTTTGGATAATATTTTCCTCTACCATTTTGCCTTTTGTATTATATATATCATATCTGACTTTCCTTCTTTCTACACTTTTCTCCATGTCTCTCTCTTCTGTCTTTTTGTATCTGACTCTAGTGTTTCCTTTAGTATTTCTTGCAGAGCTGGTCTCTTGGTCACAAATTCTCTTAGTGACTTTTTGTCTGAGAATGTTTTAATTTCTCCCTCATTTTTGAAGGACAATTTTGCTGGATATAGGAGTCTTGGCTGGCAGTTTTTCTCTTTTAGTAACTTAAATATATCATCCCACTGTCTTCTAGCTTCCATGGTTTCTGCTGAGAAATCTACACATAGTCTTATTGGGTTTCCCTTGTATGTGACGGATTGTTTTTCTCTCGCTGCCTTCAAGATCCTCTCTTTCTCTTTGACCTCTGACATTCTAACTAGTAAGTGTCTTGGGGAACGCCTATTTGTGTCTAATCTCTTTGGGGTGCGCTGCACTTCTTGGATCTGTAATTTTAGGTCTTTCATAAGAGTTGGGAAATTTTCAGTGATAATTTCTTCCATTAGTTTTTCTCCTCCTTTTCCCTTCTCTTCTCCTTCTGGGATACCCACTACACGTATATTTGTACGGTTCACATTGTCCTTGAGTTCCCTGATACCTTGTTCAAATTTTTCCATTCTTTTCCGGATAGTTTCTGTTTCTTTTTGGAATTCAGATGTTTCATCCTCCAAATCACTAATTCTGTCTTCTGTTTCTTTAAATCTGTCATTGTAGGTATCCATTGTTTTTTCCATCTTTTCTACTTTATCTTTCACTTCCATAAGTTCTGTGATTTGTTTTTTCAGTTTTTCTATTTCTTCTTTATGTTCAGCCCATGTCTTCTTCATGTCCTCCCTCAATTTATCGATTTCGTTTTTGAAGAGGTTTTCCATTTCTGTTCGTATATTCAGCATTAGTTGTTTCAGCTCCTGTATCTCATTTGAACTATTGGTTTCTTCGTTTGACTGGGCCATATGTTCAATTTTCTGAGCGTGATCTGTTATCTTCTGCTGGCGTCTGGGCATTTAGTCAGATTTCCCCGGGTGTTCGACCCCACAGGTTGAAAGATTTTTCTGTGCAATCTCTGGGTTCTGTTCTTCCTATCCTGCCCAGTAGGTGGCGCTCGTGGCACACGCCTGTCTGTGGGTTCCACCAGCGAAAGTTGCTGTGGGTCCCTCAACTCTGGAAAACTCTCGCCGTAGGGGAGGTTCGGCAACCGAAGCGTCTTCGAAGAATGCCAGCCGGCCCGGGGTTCCAAACGCGGGGAGGGTCGCCGGCCGTTGCAGCACAGGAGAGCGTCTGGCCAAATTAGCCAGTCGGCCCGGGGCACCAAGCGTGGCGGGAGGGCGCCAGCTGTCGCAGCCCGGGAGAGTACACTGTTCCCAGCCGACGGGGGAGTCACGTGTTTGGAAGGGATCCCCCGGTCACTGTTCTCCGCAGTCTGGGGATTTCCGACCCAACTATCTCAGTTGTTCCGGGGGGCCTCGTGTGGTGGGGGCACCAGCCGCCGCGGCCTAAGGGGACCGCCTGTCCAATTCTACCAGCTGGCACAGGAAGGTGGAAGGGAGGGACTCCGGTCGCTTGCCGTCCCACCCAGGAAAGCCCGTGCCCCTTGGTGATCTCACCGGAGCTGGTTCTCCCAGATAGTCAGCCGTTCCAGGATGGGGTACGCTGTCCCTTTGATCTCCCTCGTGGTTCCGGGAGCTGCTCTGTATTATCTTCACTCCCCCAGTAGCTGTTCTGGAGGAGGAAAGGTGAGGGCGGCAAGGCTGTCGAGGCTGGTGGCGGAGGAGCACGGTGAAGGCGGGGGAAGAGGGCACCGTGGTGGTTGGAGAGCAGCCAGAGCAGGAGGGGGAAGAGAGGGGGGAGAAGGAGGGCGGGTGGCTCGGCTGCTGCGGGGGCGTGGGCGCCGCGCGGCGGGCCGGCGGAGAAAGAGGGGGGAGAAGGAGGGCGGGCGGCTCGGCTGCTGCGGGGGCGTGGGCGCCGCGCGGCGGGCCGGCGGAGAAAGAGGGGGGAGAAGGAGGGCGGGCGGCTGGGCCGCTGCGGGGGCGTGGGCGCTGCGCGGCGGGCCGGCGGAGAAAGAGGGGGGAGAAGGAGGGCGGGCGGCTCGGCTGCTGCGGGGGCCCTGTGCATCTACTTTTAACAATCAATTTATATGGCAACTTCTACAACAAGAATTTGAGCATTTTTCTCTAGTTTTCCCCTATTACATTTGCCCAAATATTAGAAACCTTGTTGTAATAATCACCACAGTCTTCAAGGGGGAAGTTCTCCAATAGCTGTTAGTATGTACTCTCCTCCTCTCTCTCTGTTGACGAGGGATGGAACTCGTCAGTAGCTTCCAGAACCCTAACTCCATCCAAGGCAGTTATTTCACTCTGGTCTCTGTGTCATTTACTTTACTTTCTTCTTCTGTTATGTCCTTCCTAGCCCTAATCACTTTTTCTGATGCTATCAATAAAAACGTAAACTTTGTCAAACCAAAAATGTAAAAATAGTTAAGTCTTAGTATATTGTGTCCTAGGTTCACTGCTTGATGAATCAAACATGGGGATTCGAGGCTACCCTATAGCAGGAGGGATCACCACCGCTAACAGCAGGATCCAACCCCACAGACCCTCAGAGATGGAGTGGAGTCATTGCCAACATCCAGCAGACGACTGGGCCCTCCATGCTCTCATTAGGGAGAGGCCAGAAGTGCAAGGCCAGTGGAGACACCACTGTAGATGGACACATCAGGATGTGAGGAAGGCCCTTCTCTGCCTCTAACACCTGGAAGCTCACTTAGACTCACTTGTCATTCACACGAGCTGCCTGGTGGGTGTCACTGGGAATTGTAGCATCAGTTTTGTTGCCAGAGGTTTTCTAGAACTGTGTTCTCGAAACATCTGTCTAGATGCTTATCCCTTTAGCAGCCACATCCTGAGATTGACCTCTATACTACATTTAAAAGGTAAAATTTGGGCCTACCAAAATCAAGATGGCAGAATGAGATGCTTCAGGGATTTGCCGCCCCCCCCCCCCCCCCAATAAGCTTCAAACACAGAAAGAACTGGTAGAAAATTCTTTGCTAAAGCTCCAGAAAATACTTTAAGGACTGCAGTAACAGGACAAGTGCAAAATCAAGAAAAAGGCTACTTAAATGTGGTAGGATCTCATGACCTGGCTCATCCCAACCCACCCTCACGGAATTAGGGCAGACCTGGCCCTCGCTTGTACCACAGATCCCTGGGGCCAGTTCAGGAGGGAGCAGAGTAGCCCCCACGCATACACAGGGAGCATGTGTCGGGCCCAGGCTGGGTGGTGATGGCCTAAGTGACTCACTGTTCCAGAACTTGTGCTACTCACAGAGATATTCTACCAAGTGCTGTGGGAGAGCAGTCAGGGCTGCCTGGGGCAAGGGATTGCTCACTGCGCAACATGCCATGCAGGGCCTGTGCCATGAGGAAGCTGCTTCCCAGGAAGGCGGTGGAATTCAGAACCATATAAATGGGGAGATTCCTGGGCCACCTGCATACGCCCAAGACAAAACATGCACGAAAAGGATGACGGATGCCCCTATACTTTGAACTAGAGCTATTCTTTAAGTTCATTGTGTGGAAAAGCTCAGAAAAAGAGCATTGCACGGGACAAGCTTCAAAACTGAGTCCTCTTTTTCTCCTCCTCTTCCTTCTGTTTCTGCTCCTCCTCCTCCCCCACATCCTCCCTCCTCTTCCTCTTTTAGTTTTAAAGCTCCTCGTCTTTGTGGCGATCCCTGTTATGACACTAACTGATACGAGGATAAAAAAATAGGTGCCTCAGAGCCCAAATAACAGAAGTAATATTAAAATATTAAAATATCCAAGTTTCTACAATAGATTACAAAATATACAAAGAAACATGAAATGATATCCCAGGCAAAAGAGAAGATTAAAGCATTAGGAACCATCAGTGAAGACAACCAGACCTCAGACATACCAAAGATATTTAAAAATGGACCTAAATATCCTTAAAGTGCTAAAGGAAATCAGATTAATGATAGATAACCACAAAAAGAATATCAATCGAGATGGAGATTATGAAAAGGAACCCGAAAGAACTGAAGACCAGAGTAACAGAAATGAAAAATTCCCTAGAGGGGTTCAATCATTTTGTCTGAGGAGCAGAAAAAAGAAAGAACAAGGAAAAGTGAATGGAGCCTAAGGTACCTGTGGGGAATAGTCAAAGGAACCTATCCACGATGGGGAATCTGAGAAGGAGAAGAAAAGAGTCGGAGATAATATTTAAATCAATAAGGACTGAAAACTCCTCAAATTTATTGAAAGCCATGAATATGCACAGCCAAACTGATAAACTCCAAACAAGATAAATCCATATAGAGCCACACGGTAACATATTATAATGAAACTGTTGAATACCAAGCGCAGAGATCTGTATTCTGAAAGCTATAAGAGAAAAGCAGCATGTCGCATACCAGTGAGCCTCAATAATATTAAATGCTGATTTCTCACTGGAAACTACAGAGGTAAGAAGGCAATTGGATGACATATTTAAAGTGCTGAAATTAAAAAATGACCAAATGAAAATTATATATCTGACAAATCTTTCAAAAATGAGAGATTAAGACATTTCTAGAAAAACAAAAGCTGTGGGAGTTTGTTGCCATATGACCGAATTAAAAAGGATGCTAGAGAGAGTTTTGCAGGTTGAATGGAAAGGACAATAGACAATAGCTTGAAGCCACATGAGGAAATAAAGATATCTAGTGAGGGTAATGAAATGGGTAAATATAAATGCTAGTATTATTGTGTTTTTGGCTTGTAACTCCACTTTTTATTTCCTACAGGATTTAAAAGGCAAATGTTTAAAGTGTAAGGATAAATGAGGGTTTTTTTGATTTGCAATGTATAAACCTGTAAACTGTGACTAGCACTCCGTACATATTGAGAGATGGAGGGGTATAGGGGCATAGTTTGTGTGTATTATTGAAGTTGAGTTTGATCTAAGCAAATGAGATTGTTACTGATTTAGGATGTTATATTTAAGTCCATGATAACTATCAAGAAGATATTGCAGAATATGCACGCTCATAGAGACAGAAAGTAGAATATAAATTGTCCAGGGCAGGGAGGTAGGGACACTTGGAATGGGGAATTAATGTGGAATGGTTGAAGTTTTCTGTTTGGGGGATGGGAAAATGGCAGTAATAGGTGGTGAGGGTAATATTGTGAAGGTAGTTAATCCCATTGTATATTATGCTTGAGAGTGGTTGAGATGGGAACATTTATGTTGTATATATATTCCTGCAATGAAAGAGAAAGAGAGAGGGAGGGGGAGAGGGAGAGGGGAGAGAGAGGCAAAGAGAGAAAAACCAACTCAAGAGATAATAACAATTAAATGACATACATGATCCTGAGTGGGCTCTTGCAAGGGACGAGAACATGTTCAAAGGGATATTATTGGGACTCATGAAAAAAATGGAATATAGTCTATAAACTTTATTTCAATGTTAAATTTCTTGAACTTGATGACTTCACTTAAGCTGCTTATATAAGTGAATATCCTTGTTCTTAGGAAAGCTACGTGACAGTATTAAGTGTTCAAGGAGCACAAGGTATGCAACCTACACTCAAGTGTTCATAAAATGGATGGATGGATGGATGGATAGGAAGGAAGACAGACAGAAAGACAGAAAGAAGAGCAAGTATGGCAGAATGTTAAAATTGGTGGATCTGGGTATCTGAAGTTGGGGGTATGAAGGAGTTCTCTGTATGGAATTTGTATTGTTTTTGGAGGAGTCCTGTAAGTTTAAAGTAAAATGTATGTGCTCTTTGAGACTGTAACCTTGAAACATCAAGTTGTCTTCCTGGCTAAGTTGACACATACATTATACCTATTTTGGGGGCTGGGCTAAACTTTCATGCATAAAAGTAGCTGCATTAAAAATTTCTGACCTGAAATTATAATAATTATAATAGCTGCAATAAGAGCTACCTCTTTCTTTATTGTTATGGTCATGGTTAAAATTGATGTGCTATCAATTGAAGCTAAGCTAGTTCATGGTCTAGCTTACACACATTCCATGTACTCTGTCATTAATTTTTCCCAATAGCTTGAGAATTGGATTAAGTTATTATGCCTGTAATTAAGGTAAGAAAAGTAAATCTACTGGAGAAATAAGGCAACTCATCCAAGAACACCCAATAACTAAGTGGCTAAGTAGAAACTTGAAGCCTAGCTGATTTCTCTTTCAAATCAGCACTGTTAACCATTTCATAAACTTTCACTATGAAATTAAATATTCTAGCAAATACTGATGAGTTCTTTAGTAGAACCCTAGTAGCCTAGCTCATACAGCCCTCGAGTAGAGATACAGCTAACATTGAGCAGAAAAACACGTCTGAGCCCTGGAACCTTCCAGATGCCACCTGAGACTGTCTGACAGAAGCAAGGGTGTCTGGGAGGTTTGGAGCTTCAGCAGACGTGATTGTCAAGCCCCTTTTGTCCTGTCCAATTCTCCTGTCTGTTTTTGCATATCTTAGAGCTTTTCATGGCACATCCCAGTGCCCTGATAAAATACAGTAGCCTGGCAATAGGAAAAAAAATCTCAGAAGGTGTTGAATAGGTAATAAACATTCACCTAATGTCTGCAGCAAAATGTGAAACCTGGATAAAGATTTGAGAAAACAAAATCGAGTAGGATGTTTGAATGGGTGCAAATACTGCTAGGATGTGGCAGCATAACTTGGGAGGTTTTTATCCTGGGAAATCCTACATTCCTGAAGCAGCGTTTGATGATCAGAGAATGGCCATCACCAAGCACATAATAACCTAGGACAGATTTAGATTCTGTGAGGTGAATTGAGAAAAGAGGTTATACTTTGTACAGAAGTGGATGGGTCAATAGAAACGAAAATATTGAACATCCTTTGTGCATTATTTGACAACAATGCAGTGCTTTCAAAACATCTAGCCACCCATAGGAAACTCTTTGAACTCGTAGTTTTTGAAAATATGCTTTATACAAAACAGTAGATAATAGGATGATTGTGTAGATGTGTATGTATATATTTTTTGTCCAGTCAAATACTTGGCATCAAGGAGCTGGGAAAGAGCAGGAAAAAAAAATCCTAGCCTCAACTTTTTATGTAATTATCTAAAATTATCTAGATTAAACTTGAATATATCTACTGTACCTCATTAAGCACACTGTTCCACTGCCTGCCCTTTCTATCTGAAAATGTTCTCTCATTTTCAAATTGAATTTCCCCCCCATTAACTTACTGCTTAGGTATATTTTAATGGCTTTCCTTTCAATGTGAGCCCACTTGTTTTGGCTGTGAAATGATCTCATTTCATTCTATAAAGCCCAGTTTCATTTCTAATTTTCAGTAATTGTGTCCATTTCTAGGTGAAAAATGTATGCCCAAACAAAAGGCCTCTTAAAACTGGCCTGCCATTGTCTCTCAGGCACTGGTTGGTAATTTTCCTCACGGTGATCCATGCCTGTTCTTCCTCTCCCAAGACCTGTTGAAATTAATGCAGGGGAGGACTCTGCACTCTGCTGGGTGAGGTGATCCCCTGGCAGGAGACTGGTGCTCCCCACAGCAGCAGGCAGGGCAGGCACAGTGGTCTTCCTTAACCCCTGATCCATGTGCCCACTAAGGAAAAGCCTAAGGAGAACCACAGTTCAGTCCTTAGTTTTTCACTCACTAGAATATTGCTGGCTGGAAGCATGGCCATATAAAACTCTGGGAACAAAAGCACATTTTATTTTCATCCCAAGTATATGGTGCCCTACACACACTTACATGCATTCCTAGGAAGAGATGTGACTATATGCTCACACAAACACTGAAAAACCACATACATGATACTTCCTCTTGCTCCCTCTCTCACACACAGAGTCTTTTAAAAGTCATTTGGGAAATGGTCCCCAGCATCCTTCAGTCTTCAAGTGAAGCATTGCCAATAGTCCAGGTGCTCCAGGTAGAGGAACAAGCTGGAGGGAGGGCACATGTGCGTAAAGGACCCTCCATTTTGGAAAATCTCAGGACGGTTCATAGATCTGGAACACAGAAAACTGAAGAAGTTTGCAACTGTAACTTAGACTAAGACTGAGGAAGAGCTGATGTGCCAAACCAGAGGCCCTGGACACAATCTCAATACATATCAGATGAATCAATCATCCGATCTTGAGCCAAGTGGTACAAAGGGCATGAAAGATAACTTTAAGTAAAATAACAAACCTAAATATTTTATGTAGGTATTATCATATTACCAGATAAACACATATACTTATACTCTTCCTTCATGGTCATAAATACAGAATTAAAAATACCTGTGTGGAAAGAAGGACAGAGAGAACTGTGATTATCCTAATAAGAAAGAAGAAATCCAGACTCCCGCATCTAAAGGGTGCTTCAGCTCTCATGTATTCACTTCGCTGCACGTCTGGCTAGGATGCCCTTCCATCAAGCTAGAGTTGGCTCCTAAGAAGGACTGGCAAAGACAAGGCATCTGTGAAGGCGTTCCAAAAGACTTAAAAATTCCCATCGGAAGACCAGGCACCAAAGCAAAGGAGCAAAGGAGCATAAAAGGTTAATACAACATTAATATAACAACCAGATTAATAATGTTGGTAGGAGAAATGTCTGGGAAGAAAATAATGAATATAATATAGGTGTCACTGAATGACAAGGCTAAATAAAGAAGATACAAAATATATTTTAATATTAACTAACCATTAGGATTAATTTTCAATTAAATGGAAAGTTTACTGCATAATATTTAGAAAAACAAAACAAAATAAATGCCCGAAAAATACCTATACACATAGTCACATTCAATATGCTTTCAAATATATCTATCACATCCATTGATCGACCTCGGTATCATCTGTTTATCTCTCCAACTAACTTGGCATTCAGTGTGCCTACCTAACACACAAGTATAGAAGAGCAGAAGGAAATGCAACAATTAGGTTTTGTGGCTGTTGTTGTTGTTTTAAACACAGGCAGGCATCGGGAATCGAACCCAGGTCTCTGGCATGGCAGGCGAGAACTCTGCCTGCTGGGCCACTGTGGCTTGCCCAACAATTAGGTTTTAGAGGTTTGTTTTTGTTTTTTTAATTGCTCATTAGTTTTTGTTTCTGAATACTTCCCAGTGTGAAAGAGAAATTTGGTAAGAGAACTCATGTCCACAAGATTCTCAGGTAAATAAATTTGCCTCCTTCTCATCAGCTTATCTACAAATGTTAAGGGAGGAGCTTAGGGTCAAGAATTTAGCAAAGGACATCAAGGAAGTAAGTATCTGCTAAATGCCCACATGTGCTGGCCCCGGAGATGTGCCTGTCCCGTGGAGCTAACTAAGAGTGAAGTGGTGTCTGCAGATGAGTACATAAGCAATAACTATGCAAATGAGGTAAATGGTATGATGGGGAAATGCAAGGTATTTGAGGACCATAGATTAAGAACACAGAATCTGCTTTAGGATGACATCAAAGGACAATTGACAGAGGAAGAGGTAATGATACTATAAAGACAAGCTAAACATACGGAGACCCTAAAGAATGAATCTTGCCTGAGGAAAGAGGTGGAAGAAATATTCTTTCAGGAAAAAAGAACAGGGTATGTGAAAGCCCTGAAATTTAAGACCCCTGATATGTGTGAAGAACCGAATGGTCTTCAGGATGACTGGAACATAAGGTGCATCTTTCAGAGGACAAGGCAGACGGTTTATCTGCCTGTATTAACCAGTGCTGGTGCTACTGACAGAAAACATGCTCTTCACTAGTTAGGCCCACCTGTAACAAATAGAGAAAAAAGTCTCTTAGCTTTGGTGAGACAGTCCGGAAGAAAGCAGAAAAAAAAAAAAAACTAGTTAAAAGTCACAGAATTCATTAAAATTGAGCAATGGTCGCCTGCTTTATTCTTGTTTGGTCAGCACATTTTGTTATCTTAGAGGTCCTCTTTTTGTTGCTGACCATTCAACCTTTGAACTTCTTCTTCAAAGAGAGAAGGGTGATGATTTAGTAGTCCACATGGTATTTCTACCTTTGTCCTATTCTGCTTTGGACTCCAATCTTGTCTTTCTAGGCAAGGTCGGGAAAGTGATATTAATGTAACTAGGAACAGAGAGTAAACATTTGAGATTAGGTCACAGCAAGCTACGATAGCAAGGGGTTTTAGGCTGAAGAGGAATCAAAGCTGCTTGAGTGAGACATTTTCTAGCTACTAAAAACGATACTGAACATTTTCAGTACTGAAAAAATTGAGCATTTTTTCTCTACTGTGCAGCTATCACTGGTTGGTGGTAAACAGGATTAGTTGCAGGGAAATCTATTGGAGGCAGCTTCGGTAATCCCTGAAAGAAATGAGGGTGGTCTTGATTAGTAATCGAGTTGTAGCAAAAAACTGAAATGAAGGAAGTATTATAATCCATAGAATTTATAGACAAGGCTATAATGCAGTTGGTGGGGAGCAGTTATCACTGAACTTTTTTCTTGGGAGACTGCGGACAAGGCGTAGTGGCAAGAGATGAAAAATGTCTCGTCATGGATGTCGTGCTCACCTGATAAAATTTATGGAAGTGCCAGCCCTGATACACTTTGAGAATTTTATTCAGGGTAATTTGCGCATTTGGTGGCAGACAAGAAAAGAAAAATGTGGGAGAAGGACCACAGAAATCCTTTGGATGATGTGGGAAGCATGGCTTGGATGGCTCACAGATGATGAGTGCAGTTGGTGGGAACTAGTGGAGGATGCTGTGTTCCTCCTTGTGCTGGGCAGGAGAACACTGTGGGCGATGTAATCGGAAGAACTCAGAGAAAAATGTGATTGTGGCATAGATATAATTCATACCCACTTTTGTGTGACATTTGGGTACATCTGTATTTTTCTAGTTTTCTACAATCAGCAGGCACCATAAGACCCTTGACATTTACAAGAGATAAATCCCAAGACCTTTGCAAATTTCTAGCTTTGCAAATACAGAAAACTGTGTATAATCTCTTGACTTTCTTTAAAATTATATTTCTTTCACAAGCACTAAGCTTCCAGTGTATTTCCTTAAATAATCAGCACATCCTATCACTTCTAATTGCAGAATATATGTGGAATCTATGCTTAAATCTCCGTCTGCACCATAGCACTCTAGACAACCATATCGTCTTTTCTTTGAACAACCGTGATAGCAGGTAAAACTGTTCTGTTTCCATTTCTAACCTGCACACAGAGCAGAATGTGCATGATATGGATCTTATATAGCACTGCCCTGCTTAATATCTTTCAACATCTTTCCACTGTGTTTAGAAAAAAAAATCTAAATTCCTTGACATGACTTTATAAAACCCTTTATAATTTGCACTTCCTAAATGAAGAACTTCTCTTGCACTGTCAGTCCCATGTTTAG
This sequence comes from Tamandua tetradactyla, assembly GCF_023851605.1. Classification (NCBI taxonomy): domain Eukaryota; kingdom Metazoa; phylum Chordata; class Mammalia; order Pilosa; family Myrmecophagidae; genus Tamandua; species Tamandua tetradactyla. Next base: position 5,198,994 of record NC_135329.1, read on the forward strand.
TATGTCACAGTCACACTGGCCTTTGGAGCACAAATGAACAATAATGAGCATATAGACTTACTGAGCAAAAGGTTCAAATTAATCCTTAGAAATAGAGCCAACAAGTTCAAGGAACACATCTTCAGCAGTTCACACTGTTTCATCATTCAGAGTTATGCTGCTTTAACAGTAACAAAAATGTCTTTGATTTCACAGAACAATGTTGATTTCTTGTTTATAAGACATTCATTTGGATTGAGGCAAGTCTCTGGGATAGCTCTCCTCTCTCCTGTCTGCCTCATTCTCAGGACTTGACCATTGGAGCACAGACTCTACCATGGCTCAGCAACAGGGTAGTACGATTGGAGAATTCCCCAGGTTTTCAACTGCCTCTACTTGAAAGTGATGCATGTCATTGGCCACAACTAGTCATGATGTCATCTAACTAGGAAGTGCAATTCCAGTAAGCTGAGGCAGGAAAGGAGAAATGGATACTGGTAAGTACTGATAAAGTCTGCCAAAGTCTCTGCTATTCCAGTTCTGATAAATTTAATTTTCTTGCAAAATGCATATTGTCTTGACTAGGAAGGCACTCAGATCTCATTCAATAATAGCTCGATCGATAATTTAGGTTATGTGCAGTGGTAACTTCATCAAATCTGGATATGGTTCGTCTTGGACTGGAAACCTATGAACTCGAAAGGCAGTTACCTGCCCTATCCTCAGTTCCCCTTCCCTACACCCTCCACATGCTTAAAATATTATGGAATAAGGAAAGGGTAACTGCAGTAAGTGTTTGTATAATAAAACGAGAAGAATGAGAGATAAATAGAATTCTGAAATCCCACTGGGCATACAGTGTGAGAGCTACCTAGATGGAGGGTAGAGAATACTCCCTGATGAGACCTTTTATAATCACCTGGAAGAATTTCTCTTGCCCATTGATCCATTGGGCTCAGACGCATCCTGACTCCACTCCTGAAGCCCCCTACGCACATGCACACACACAAACACACACACAGTCTTCCTTGTCCGTATCTGAAGTGAAGTTTGGGGAATATACATTCCTTCAGGACTGCTGACAGTTTCTCAGTCCACTTTCTGCCTGCAGAAGCGTGGGAGACCAAGGATTATTTTGACAATGAATGTGAGCATTCATTGGATGTTTTCTATGTGGCAGAAATTATACTAAGCAATTTACATGTATTTAGTCTTCCCAATGGCCCTGTGAAATGGCATAATCATGTGCAGTGTTGCACAGCTAGTTCATAGTGGAACTTGGTTCAAACCCTGCTCTGTCCGGTACCAAGGTGCAATGTTTCCTTTACTTGCATTGTCTTCATGGCTCTGAGTTAAAGGAATTGTTTTAGGAATCATCAGAAGAACTTCCCAGAGTAGGTGAACATTATCAGTGTTTTCAGCAAATGCAAAGGTCATTTTTAAGTCTCAAAAAATAATGAGCTTTCAGTATAGGGTCATAGTTTCTTTAGCAATATAATACTGTAAAAATCACATGCCGAAAGGTTCTTATGTTTTTGAATCAAGTCAGATCTATGTAAACAGAATCATACCTGCAGTTGCTTTAAAAATACTCTTTTTCAGGTTTTCAGGTCCAATTTGTTTCTCTGAAAATTTTTAAAATTTTTATCCCCTTACTTCTTTTTATCAGCTAATTGAGTCTATTTTGAATGGCAGGTAAAAGGGCTACACCCTAAATCTGTATTTGCTTCCAGATGTTATAAATATTAATATTGATTTATTTGACATAGACTCAATCTAACTTTCCTTTAAGGCACTTAAGTATTTTGAGAAGTTTCAGTAAAAGATGAGAGGCCCTTAATTTAATCACAGCTGCATGACTGAGTTTGTATAGGCTTTTGACTCTCAAAGCCGTTATTATATTCACAGCATTCAGTTAGGAGACCAATAGCAGTCAGCGTCACCAGCTTTGCAAAATGCTGGATGATTGTGATTTCTCTATTTCATTTCATCTCCAAATAGCCAGTTCTTTCCTGAGCTCATCACTTTCTTGAAACGTCTTATAAAATGTGACCAAATCCATTCAAAATGCCCATCTAAAGTTGTTTTCCAATCTGCTTCAGGTCAGAAACACACATTCATCAGTTACATGATCTATTCTCAAATTGCCCTAGGCAAGTGTTTTAAAACTCCATCACATATGACAAAGGTTTTGCCACTATATAATATGAATTGTTAATATTTCCAGGGCTTCTAGCAGCAATGCCCCATATTTAGATTCTTGTCATTACAGCACCCCACTTCAAGAACTAACTTCCTCCGTTGGTTAGGGAAGCCTCTCTATGGTCTCTAAGACCACCCAAAGGTTTTTTAATTCACTACAAGGACTGATCAGACTCAGAAGCCATTATAACCATGGTGACTCCTTATGACAGCCAAATGATACAAAGCAAAATCAGCAAATTGGACACGAGACAAAGCCTGGAGCAAAGCATGTGCAAGCTTCTAAGAGTTTTCTCCCAATTAATTTCTCCTGCTATTCACTGTAAAGTGTCTTCTACCAGGGAAATTTGTTTGAGCCTAAGAGTTCAAGATTTTTATTGGAGGGTGATCATATAATCACACCTTGCCTGCATGACTGGCCCCAGTTACCAAAACTTTAGACCCCCAGAAAGTAAGCTGTAATTCACCATAAATCATATTGTTTGCACACACTATCTAGACAAACTGCTGTAGTAAATCACATGTAAAACACTACTATCAGAATGTTTTAAGCACTCAATTCCCAGGAGCCAAACAAGTGTCAATCAGGAAAATAGGCCCTTCTGGGACTGTGCGGGTAGAAGCAAATCAGCCTTCGTGAGTTAACTCTTTCCTACAAGGACAGGTTAGATTATACCATGATAATAAACAATCCCCTTATCTTAATTAGCCGGAGCTATCATAGCAAATACTGTTCAATGGGTTGGCTTAAACAACAAGAATTTATTGGCTCACAATTTTAGAGGCCAGAAATGCCAAATCAAGGTGTTGGTAAGAACATGCTCTTACTTGGATTCTGTAGCATTCTGGTGATGGGTTTCTACCATCTTTGGGATTCTTTGACTTTTTGCTCTGCCTCTATCATATGGCAATGTCCTTGATCTCCTTCAGTGATTTTCTCTGATTTCTGATTTCCTGCTTTCCACTGACTTCATCTACGTTTCTTCTCTTTCTAAGGCCTCCAGCTCTATTCATTAAGAACCAACCTAGTTCAATTGGGCCACAGTTTGGTTAATGATAATCTCTTAGAAAGGGCCTACTTACAAATAGGGTCACACCCACCTGAACAAGAGTTAAGGTTAAGAACATGTCTTTTGTTGGGGAATATGACTCACGCCCTGAATATCATTAGCTTAATGCAAAAAAGTTTCCCTTCCTGCCGTGTATGTAAAAATTTCCAAGCTGGAGGACCCTCTAGGACATTTGTTGCCCACACAGTAGCTTAATGACCCATATAGCTTCTGTCCTTTGGTTCCGCTGTATCAGCACAAGTCTTTGTCTGCCATAGCCACTGGGAAAAGAGACTAGAATCCCACAGGGATCTTCGTTGCAGGAACCAAGAACACATGTTATTTTTGCTTAAATTTTCATTAGCTCCAACCGACTGCATAGGGCTAAGAATTTCAGGCTTATGGATGCACAAGAAGGAACATTTATCCGCTTATTAGTGAGTAGTAGAGTTGCCCAATCATAAATACTGTGGGTGTTAAATATGCTAATGACAGAGAGGTCCTAGCTATAGTTTATAATCAGGAGAATAATTTTGAATGCTAGTGAGAAATAAAAGCAATGAACAAAGAGAACTAATGGTTTTCTTGAAAGGCATTTCTTGAAAGGAGAAAGTTTTTCATTATGTTCATTCCTATCAATAATAAACTTTTTAAAAATAGAGAGATTCCACATAATGATAAAAGTAAGTAAAGGTTTTAATGTCCTTGAGAGGCCTTGATGAAATCTGAAAGTCTTCCAAGAGGAAAGGGGATTTCTTCCTCCATAGCCTGCTGGGGTAAATCCTCAAGGGGATTAGGGGAGGAACTTCTACCAGCTTTGAACACTGCAGCTGTTGAATGCTTTTTGTGGGCCTGGCATTCTGGTAGCAAATGACATCTATTAGAGATAAAGAGAGCAAAGATTGGACAGGGAAAATAACTTAACCAAGGCCAACAGCTAGGAAGAACCAGAGACAGATCGTGAAGCAGGCTTGACTTTGCTCCAGAAGCCAGGCTCTTTACCCACTCCACAGATCTGTGCTCAGGGAAAAATGACACCAGGGACTTGAATGAGGCTGTGGCCACCAGGCATGGACAGAGGAAGCAATTGACAGTGTCACTCACTCTGAATGACTTGTTTGTCTCAACCATCCTTCCAGCTGTTATCATTAAAATTATGAGCATGCATTTGGAAATAAGAAAGGCAAAAATACCATAATTTCTCATATTGTTTTTTTTTTCTTTTCAGAGCCTCTATTTCCTCATTTGTCAAATGTCTGCATAGAAAAGGTGGGACCATCTGCCAAAAACAGAATTTCTCCTGTTTTTATGCCAACCTATTGAGCTTATCTCTGTGAGTAGAGAATAGTGCTCCAAGTTAGGGCAGGGGATGGAGCAAGGCAGAGGATATGGAAGGGTGGGGAACATAGGAGGGCAGGATGCGTGGGATTGGAGGGGCAGAGGTCAGCGGGCTGCAGGTTGAAGCAGGGACGATAAAGATGAAAATAACAAGGAATTGTTCTAAGAGACCTTTTTGTTTAGTGAAAAAATAGAGCAGATATGCTTAAGTGACAGTCAGCAACTCCAGCCTATTTTCTCCTAAAAGTCCAATGATGATCAAAAATAGGATGAGATCGCAGAATAAAGTAAAGGCCATGTGTAGTCTGCTGCACAGAGGAGGTGGGAAAATGAGTTGAATGGGGAAGCAAATGACCTCAATCAAGAAGGGGCAGTATGGGGTCATAGGTAGAACATGGAATTCAGGATCAGGCTTGAAACCAACTCTTCCTATCAGTGGCTGATGATTTTGGTTAAGTCATCCCATGGTTCAGAGCAGAGGTTATAAAAACTAGGTCTTAAGATTGGTGTGAGCATCCAGTGCAACAGAGTAGATAATACATCCAGCACATTCCTTGGCCCGGTGAAATATGTAACAGGTACCTTCGTGTCTTTTCCTCCAGGCTGGGATGATTACTGAACTGTAAATCAAGTCCTTTTCAGAGCTATTTATTGAATTCCTACTATGTAATAATCACTGCAACAGTTGTTTAGGCTCAAGCAGTTAACAAACCAGATTTTTGCTTTCTTGAAATTTATATTCTTGTGGGAGGACATAAAAAGCAAACAAGTGACCGAATAAACACACGTTTGTTTCAAATGTTGACGATGTTATGAAGGAATTGAAACAATGCAACGTGATAGTAAGACAGCTGGCTAATCAGGGAAGGCCCTGCAACTGAGGTGACCCCCTGATGGAGGGGAACTAGAGAAGATCTTTCTAACAGGAGTACAAGTGCAGATTTGAAGGCTGAGCTTCGGGTTTTGGTGGAACACAGGCCTGACTGGAGCTTAGCAAATAACAGAGAACAAAAGGAGATGAGGCTGGCAAGGGAACTGGCCCAGAAGACACAGGATCTTTTAAACCCCACAGAGGGTCCAGGTTCCTTCTCAAGGGCACTATGACAGCAGCAGAGGGGCCGAGCCTGGGAGAGGAATCTTGTGGACAGATGGCAAGCACTTGGAGTGTCATGCTTAGGAATCTGAGCAATCTCATTATGTCACTTCAAAAACCAGACCCAGCTCTCCCCTAGCAGCCCTGCACCCTTTTTCTTGCTTGACCAAATGAGATCATTAGCAGCTTCACATTTTCCTCAAGCCATTTCTTCCAGGCCATTGATCCATGTAGCCTGGCCCAGCCATGCTGAATTTTCATTCCAATGAATAAGCTCCCTTTCCCTGCCTCTCTGACTATCCCCTGTGCAATTTCCCTGGGTGTTTCTTCCATTTGGTTCCTAGTCATGCCTCTGTTACTATTTTCATTATTTTAAAAAATGGAGAGGATGTGTTTCTGCTGAAGTTGCCCAATCTTGTTTTCACTCTATTGGACTCCAAAGTGCACTGTCTGAGCGCCAGCAGATGGATGAGCAGGAGAGCCACTGATTTGATTTTCCCTTTCAATTTTCAGATCATTCACTGCTTGCCTGGTTTTGTTTTCTCTTCTTACAGTGCTTCTAAATATGTGGCTTTCCCCTCTCTCTCTGGAGGTAATCCTTTTTATTGCTTTTACCTGTAACATTTGCCTTTGATGGTTTCTGGATATGTGTATAGGATCAGAGATGTTCTGCTCTGTGCTTAGTTATCGTGTCTGTACTTTCAGTTAGTTATTTTCCTTTTGTACTGTGATTTTTTTTTGGCTTTCTTTTTTACAGTTCTCTCTTCTTCAAAATTCCTTTGCTTAGGCACCACAATAGCGGTTTCTTTTTTAAATAAAATTTTTGGCCTACAGAACTTTTAATATGTCAGAGGGTATCCTATTGTTGATATTTTGAAAGACAAATTCCGCCACTGAGAAGCCCGATTGACTTGTTCAGGTTCTGTGGACTTTTCTCCTTTTTTAACATCTAAACATCAATTAATCAGTACATACCCCCTAAATCAGGTCTCCACTCAAACCGAACAAATAAAATCAGCTCCTCATCTGCCTCTGTCAGTGGACAGTGAATCTAAAATGCCTGGTAAATTTAAAATTATTTCCTGTCATTGCGCCCTTATCCCTAGAAATCACAACCACCTGCAGGGAGACTAGAAAATGTGTTGTATGTATATGGAGGGAACAGGGTGCATACAGATTGCATGATAATGAAAGGACATATTCCCAGCTAAATATGTGGAGTATTTATATATTATATGATGTCATCCTTTATGATTTCCTTTTATTTTTATTTTTGTAGAACAGAAGGCAGCTTTCCTTATTGTCAGAGTGAATTTACCCTCAGTCATTCATGTTGTTTATTGTAACAATACTTAAATATTAGGTTTGGCTAAATTGTAAGTTTTCATGCTTTAAAATGCGATCCAGTGGTTTATAGCATTGCTTCTGTGGTTGTGCATTGTTGCTTTTTCATGAAATTTTTTCATTTTCAATTTTGACTCCAGATTGCAAATAAACATCTAAAGATTGTCATGAGATTTATCATAATTATTTCTGTATGCAGCGCTAAGATTTGCTAGTTGGAGAGTGGTACTGGCACAATTATAGAGAGTATAAAAGCAAGAAAGTCACAATATAGCTATTAAAGACAATCAAGAGAGGGGAAGCACAACCACACTCACACTATCACAGTATAGACATGACCTGCACTTCGGGTCATTTGGGTTGAAACTTTTGATGCCCGCTATGGACCCAGCAATAGGAACAAGAAATGGGGCAGTCTCTGGGTTCAGAAGGGGTTCCAGTGCACACGGCAGCCCCAGAAGAATCATTTCAGAATAGCCTGACAATTCTTTGATAGAAAGATGTGGATGGACCCCTAAGTAGTACATGGAAAGGACCAGGGAAATATGCCCAGGAAAGCTAATTCCTGTTCTTTTTTTTTCTTCTTAAAGGATTAATCAGCCTAACCTAAGTCTGGAAGAGTGGAAATGGTATTCCAAGAAAAAGAAATGCATAAATCAAGGTATACTCCACAGTTTCATTTGGGGCAATCAAAGCAATGCACTATTGCAGGAATATAATCTAAGTGGTGGGAAAAATTATAAATTTAAATTTTGGCCAATTCCAATTCTACTGTGCAACATGTTTTCAACAAAGCTTTAATCAAGAGGTACATGTCAAGTTGTATCAGTTTCTTAAATGCTGCCAGAATGTGATACACCTGAATTGGAATGGCTTTTAAAAAGGGGAATTTAACAAATTACAAGTTAATAGTTCTAAACCTATAAAAATGTCCAACCTAAGTCATCCAGGGAAAATACCTTGATTCAAGAAAAGCAATGGATCAGCTGGGAAATCATGTGGTTGGCATCTGCTGGCCCCTGGCTTCCAGGCTCTGGTGCTTTCAGCCTCTGTTTCTGTAGGGGTCCTCGTTTTGCTTATCTGGAGATGATTTTCATCTCTTGGCTTCTCTTGGCTTTCTCCAGGTTCTGGCTTGCTTAACATTTCATAGTGGTGTCTGCTGGGCTCCAAGCATCTCCAAACATTCATGTGTCTATTTTCCAAGTGTTGGCATCTGTGTCAGCTCTTCTCTGTAGTTTCTGTTGGCTCTGTCATTTCCAACTCTCCCCAAAATGTTTCCTCTTTTAAAGGAGTCCAGTAAACTAATCAAGACCCACCTGGAATGGGCAGAGTCACATCTCCATCTAATCAAAAGGTGATACCCACAACTGGGCACATCACATCAACATGAAGATAATCTAATCAAAAGCTTACAACCTACAGTATTGAACCAGGATTAAAAACAAGAGCTGCCTCCACAAGATTGAATCAGCACAAGAATCCTCATCATTTATATTTCTATATAGTATTGAATTTAATATTAAATCATGCAGCTATGCCTTGCTTTATTTCACAGTTCTTTTTTCTCTATTATGGCAATTGTTCAAATTAATATCGTCAACCATGCAGGTTTTGTTTTCTATAGTTTTCAACACCCAGTGCCAACATTGGGTGACTTTTGCTGTTTGATTTGGCAAAATATTTCTTAGTCTTTAATATCAAACAGTTGTTATGCACTGTGAGTTACTCTCATGTCTTAAAGAAGCTTTGAGGATTGATTTAAGTATAAGTGAAAATTGCTTAGCACAATGGTATAGATGAGTGTTCAATAAATTACAACTATGGCGTTATTACCTCTGTTACTAATAAAGACTATGTTGATGCATTTTCTTGTCTCTTCTTGAAGCTATGGGAGAGTTAGTCACTTAATAAATATTAATGCTCATGTCAGAAAGAATTTTTATTTTATACTGGAGTTTGATCACCAGTGCACAAATCTAGAACTAGAATAAGATGAAAAATATAGTGTGAAGATACAAATCTCCAAACAATCAGTCCATTTGACTCTTACTTTAAAAAACAGTAGTCAAACATCTAAGGCTCAAAACAAACAAACAAACAAAAAACATATGGTAGCCCATTTCACTCACCACTTCCTAGCAAAGATAATGAGTCTTATTCAAAAGCTTCTCTTGTCTGTACTAGAAACTATACCAAAGTGCAAGAGAATTGAGTGTCATAAGTATAAGATTTGTTAAAGAAGAAGAATGGAAGAAAAGTGTGGAAATTAATATGTACTTTCCAGATATTGAAAGATTACACTTCAAGCACAACTATAGAATCTTAATGTCTTAAATGGTTGGGCTGAGGTATAAAAACAAAACAATGATGTAAAAACCATAACAATAAAAACAAAAGCAAACCAAAAGGATGTTGGTGTTTATTATACTCAGAGTGCATTTTTGTTTCTTTTCCTGAATAGACCTTTTGTTTTTTTACAGTCAGGTTTATTGAGGCATAGTATATAGGAAAATTTACCTTTTTTAGTTATAACACACAAAGCATTGCCATTAAAATTATAGTCAGACTGTTTCCTTGTATATTTAATGTCTCTTGGAATTGAGGTGATGTTTTCTCTTTTATTCTTTAAATTGGTAATTTATGTCTTCTCTCTTTTTATCTTACTAGGTTTGGCAAGAAGTTTATCAATTTTATTATTGATCTTTTCAAAGAACCAGGTTCGGTTGCATTGATTTTCTGTTTTGCTTTTCTCTTTGCAATGTAATTGATTTCTGTTTGTATCTTTAGTATTCTCTTTCTTCTGCTTGCTTGGAATTTAATTTGCTCCTCTTTTTTCTAGTTTCTTAGGTTGAATATTCAAAAATTGATCTGAAACAGTTCTTTGGTTCTTGATGGTATATTTTTTCCTGAGCACTGCTTTGGCCACATCACACAATTTTGATAAAAATGATAGTTTCTCACTATCATTTAATTAAAAATATATAATTTAATTTCCCTTTTGTTTTCTTCTTTACATAGGCATTATTAAGAAATATATTTTTAAATTTCCAAATAATTGGGGATTTAAAACTATATTCTGTTGATTTCTAATTTCATTTCCTAGCGACCTAAGAACATATGTTGTGTAATTTCCTCCTTTTACATTTGTTGAGAATTTCAATGCATCAGATATGGTCTATTTTGGTGAATGTTTATGTGCACTTGAAAAGAATATATTCTCCTGATGGATTTTAGTCTCTGGAATATAAATTTCAATATTTGATTAACATTGTTCAGGTCATCTATTTCACTACTGATTTTCTCTTTGTTTATCAATTACTGATAAAGGAATTTTGAAGGTTCCAACTATAATTGTTGATTTTACTTGGGTCATTTTGAAAATGCCATTGTAATGGCACTGACTCTTAATATCTAGTAAATTAGCAAATCTTCTTTCATTTGTTTCAAGTAACATAATTAGCTAAAATATAACTGCTGAACCTTAAATTCAATGTAATTTGGCCTTTAGTCAAAATAAGAAACATCAGGTACCTTTTATTGAGTGGTACACAGAAAGTATTATTTATGTATTCATGTATAACTTAACCAAGCCATGTTTTGTTATTGGAGATCTATCACAAGTTGAGACACTTGCTACATATCACTAAGCCAAAAAGGAAAACACTAGAATTCTTCTGCCATGTAAATTTTGACTAATGGTTTTTAGTGAATTCCCATTTTCAGGCTCAGTTACATTAGCAGTAAAAAGGGAAGGTTAGCCAACTGAGATGCTTTCCTTTAGGCAAGTTTCATCTTCAGTTTGGAAAAATTAACATCCTCATTTTATTTACAATCTTTAAAAATATTAATATGCAATTTTAGGGGAACTATCAATTTTCTCCTAGGAGGGTAACTTACTAAATTGGCTTCACTTCTTTATTGTAAAATAAGACAGCAGCCATAGCCCTACATATATTCTAGGAGGTCGTAATAAATGAGAAGATAAAAAGGAAATTTATTTGGCATTATTAAAGAACTGTACACAACAAGTTAATATTTTCATAATGATTATTGTCAAGCAAAAACACTTATAGGCTAGTCGTAAAAAGTTGTTACTTTCCTTTGAACCACAGGAAACACTTTCCTACAAACACAGAAAATATTATACCCATATTATTACTTTGTGGATGTCTTTGAATATCCTTACATTTTTTCTAACTCATTCTGTGATCTTGCCTTCCCTTGGCAGCTAATTAAACTGGTGATTGAACTTTTCAATTCATACTTAGGCAATAGGAATTTCTATTTCTTCTCAACTAGCTCCTGCTTATAATTGCACATATTCTTCTAGAGTCTTGAAGAAGCAACATCTAATTGACTTAATGGGTTATTTTCAGAGCTGCAAGCAAGAATGACTTCTCAAGCAATTAGCCAACTTGTGTTCATCTGAACAGAAGATAGTTGGACTGGGTCAGAAAGGACCTAGTCAAAATCCCAGCTTAGTGTTTGACTAATCCAGTCCAAAGAGCCTGAATTTGTGCCATTTACATTAAAAAGAAATTGAACTTGTGAAGCATGATTTCTTATTTTTCTTCCAGAGAGGATTAGTGGAAAGAAAATTAAGTTCCCTCTTAACGTAAGTACCTCTATTCACCTATCAATGTATGGGAGAGTTTCAGTGTGTAACTTACCCAATTTAATTAGCATTAATGGGAGTTTGTGTGAAATCCCTTGTGAATCTTTGGTTCAGGAGATCTGTACGAATTTGTTGATTACTTTTATTACATAATGGCTCTATTCTAAAGCTCAAACCGTTAACTCTTTAGGCTAGCAATAGAAGTTAAGTTTTGCAAACAATCAAACTTTCACTTCTGTGGGTAATTAAATCAGAGTAGCATCATGTATCATCATCATTCATCATGGGGAATGCGAAATGCATGCGCGTGAGACAGCCAGGTGGTCCCCTGGCTTGCTGTCCTTAGTGTACAGATGTTCAAGTTCATGTTTTCCACTTTCACCCAGTAATTTTATGCTTTATTAAGGTGTGCTCTTTTAAAAATATTCTTATTCCATCACCCATTTTCCTCATGGTTGGGCTATGAATTCTGCATCCACTTGGATGATCATTCAAACGCCCTGTCCTTCCATTTCCTGGTCCTCACCACCGCTGTGGCTTTTATATAGGGTGAGAACAGAATAGCTGTCAAAACTTGGACAATTTTCAAAATAAAAGGGGGATTACGGATGATTATGTCAGAACAACAAGTGTAAAGTGGATCACCTTCTGAGATACCCTCTCACATTGGCGTATCATAAAATAAGAAAAAGTTCCACTTATAAAGTGAATACATCCTATTCTTTTACAGTAGTTTTCTACCCTCCCAGCTTTCCAGGTATTGCCACTACATTGCATATTTCCATGCGTATTGACCAAGATCTCTGGACTTCTGTCTATCTACTTCTTCATTATGGATCTATATTATATTCCACTCCCACTCACTGTCATACAGATTTTGAATAGATTCCACAGCCTGCACTTTGACCATTTTCTAACTAATATCCTCCTTTCACTTACTCTATTGTCATTTTCTTTCATTCACTTCACAGAACAAAAATTCTGGACCAAGCATATGTTACATTTCTCTAATCAAGCCCTCGGCTAGGTACACTGCTCAGAAAAAGGAAAAAACAAAACAAAACAGTAACAACAACTCAGAAAGACTCACAAGTAATGTTCCCTTCAAATGCGATTCCTGTAGCATCAAATGGGCACTCAAGAGCATCTAATGATTCTGTTTGCTCAGTGAATTTCCCCTTGCAGTCATAATGGTGCCTTATTTAAATCAACCCCTCTAACACACCATGTAACATCTTTGGAGCTGATCATACTAGTTCTTATTTCTGAGAAAATAGATACCATTGAAATTGGAAATCTGTCAACACCATGACCATGCAGGTAAGTGTACCTTTATTCTTATTTTCGTCTTTTACTTCTACCACTGTGTAAAAGCCCTCCTTCCTTTAAATGAGTAATTCATTTACTTGAGTTCTGGAGTCTAAAGACTCCTACCCCGAAAGATATTCGGCTACACTGATTTTTTCCTTTCTCTGTAATGTCTTTGGGAAAAAAAAGACAGCAAATTCCTAACATTGGTTGAGGGTATCCTGAAACATATTTACAGATAAAAATGCTGCAGCTTAGGCAACATCCAGACTTATACAGCTTGAAAGTGGAAGGGCTAGAATTAAGATAAATAACTCCCAAGATATGGAAATTATTTCCTACCATAAACTGATTGCATCCTATAATCATCTAAACATCTTCAGAACTCTCTTATACTACATAAAATGTCATGAAATCAACTTGGAATAGTTGCCTACCTTCACTTCCATTCATTCATCTACTCACATCAATCTGGCTTGAACATCTCCATTTCCCTTGTACCTTGCTCTTTCTGTAATTGTTGGTAGGCACCTTCGCTTTTATCTGTGTCAATGTCTGACTTGAATGATGATATTTTTAAACACTAAGCCTTTTGAAAATGTTCTGTCATGAAGTTTCATGATACGGTGCACTTTATCTTTCCTTCCACCTCTCTGGCTGTTGCTTCTCAGTTTCCTTTGTGGACTCCTGTTTCCTCAGGTGTTTTCAATGGCTGAATTTCAAGAGAACTCACGCCTCGGCCACCGAGCCCAGGACCATGACCTGGATGCAGACCTGTGTGCTGATGGTTCCCAAGAGAATGTAGAAGGTCTATTTGGACCATTGATCACCATCACCACTTCCCCCACCCCCCAATACTAATCGCTGTCTTTTCCTCTCTTGAACACCTAGACTAGTCAATAGATGCAAACCTTTGAGCTGGTCAGTGGCCCTGTACCAGAGAAAGCACTTTGGCTTCCACAGCCATAACAGGGGCAGGTACCAGCCCTTTGGGGCCTCAGGGTGTAGGTGCATTTTCAATGCAGCCTGTCAGGTCATCAGCCCATCTGTTTCTCTCTCTATCATCTCCTTCATGGCCTGGGTACTGGGAGTGAAAGTATTGTCCTCTGAAGCCATTTTTCTGCATTTTGTTGTTATGATGTCCAGATAACAGCTTGAATTATTTAAAAATGTCTTCCAACTTGCAGATTAGAAGGAAGAAATGATTGTTCCTAATATTATAGAAACTATGAAGTGGAATTTAGGAGTTACCAATTAGAGACTGAGATCTGATGGTCCTCTAACTTGCATAATTGGAAACTTGTAACACTTAATTGCACCTTAATTCTTCTGTAGTGGGTTGTTTGGGTCTGCAACCATCAGTGACCAGGCAACAAAGTCCCTCACTGGCCAGTCACTGAGGAGTGGTCTTCTGTTATGGAAATATACTTGGTTTACACAGGGAGCAGACCTGGTTTCAGATGCAGTAAGTTTCTCTTCTTCTGTTTCATGGCAAACCAACAGTAGGTATTTATTTATTATAGTAAGCAAGAGCTGGGATCGACCAGAAGCAAAGTTTTCTGCCAAGTTTTTGGATTGCTCTTGAAGAAGAACCATTCAACATTGAAGAAAGGGTTTAGGTTAGAGTGCACTTCTGTTTAATTTGATTTCTTTGTCTATATTCTGACCATCTATTATCCTTTCATTTCCCTCAATGCATTGTTAGTTATTACGGGAGGAAAGTGGGATAAGTAAGAAATGGAATATTAGTTAAAGAGAAAGGAGAAATACAGATGAAGGAAAAGCATCCAAGTGTGCCCAGTACACTCGCATAGACCTCCATGCATATCTTTGTTACAGCACTTATCACTACTTCCTCTTCAGAATCCTTTTTTAGAGAGTAAAGGGACAGTATTCTCTAAATAAACTATAGTATCTAGAACAATGCTAGCTCAGATCAGTCAACAAGGGCTTGTAGATTTTTCTAAGAAAAACTTTAAAACAATCAAGAAAGACTCAAAAGAGTATTCATCCTCTCTGAAAATAACAGCGACAATTTTGAACTTTTTCCATTAAAGGTTCTAGTTATGTTAGTACTGTTGGATGAATTGCACATGTGAATATTTTCATGAAATGTTACTATATGACTAAAATTACAGATTTTTGTTGCTCCATATGTTACAACTGAGTTTGCTAAAAAAGCAGGGATGATGAGGTACAGTTTGGTCGGTTCATATGCCGCATACCCCATGTATGGTATGGACCAGTCTGATGCTACCATGTTCTACTTATGTGCCAAGTTTAATCTGACCATTAAGTGTCAGATATGAGATGTTGTGATAAGATATAGTACGACTTGTCCAGGTTCTCTTCTTTTCCTTAACCACCCCAGAAATATTGCATACATGTACACATATATGTGGGTGTATATATACATATATATATATATCCTTTATATATATATATAAAGGATACTTGCAGGGGTATAAAAAGCCTTATTGAAAATGAATTTCAATTCAGCAATATCTATAAGTTTTCCCCCAAATATTCTGACCTGTTGATTTAAGAATTCCATTTCCAATAATTTATCCTACAGTTATTGAGAAATGTAGGCAAAGATTTATATAGAAGATATTTATAGCAATACGTTTGCAGAAGGAAAAATAAGGGATGAAAACATTGGCTATTAACCATCTACTCTTGAATGTATTGCAATATACCCACATTGTAGAATATTATTCACTCCTTTCAGTTTTCAAAAGAATATTAAAAAATCTAGTATCTTAACATAAAGTAATTTTAAATGAAAAAAGCAGCATATAAAACTGTAATACACATAATTGCAATGATGAAGCCTTGCCATTTTATATGTATTTTTTATCTTAACTTTTTTCTGGTAAAGATGTTTTATTTTTATAATCAGAAAAATTAAATGGTTATTAAAGGAAGACTTTATAATAGTAAAAATCAGAACCAGCTAATATTATAGGATCCTACAGGTTTAAGCATAAATATCTATGCTCAGGTAAAAATAAATTTCACAAATATTTGAGGAAACAAAATATGTAATAAATGCTCCTGATCTTAATGACTCAAGATCAGTTTTAGGGAACAGTATGCAGTGTCTCCTGATGAGACAGATGCAGCCTGTGAATTATTGTGATATTTCTAATAAGAAAGTAGAAAGTGACAGCTCTTCTGTAGTCTGACTTGCTCTGGTCACATTGCATTCAGTTCCCCAGAACACGTCTAAAGAGGTCCAGTGATCTGTAATAGAATGTGATAAGACTTACCAATGGCTGCCATGTGGAAAAGGCTTAGAATTGCAAACTCTTCTAGAGCCACAGCCCTGGTGGGGCATCTGTTTTGGTTAGCTATGATGGCAGATTCCCCAGGATTAGCATTTGAGGAATGGACACAGCCTCTCTGCGGCTGGTTTATCTTCCTTCCCGAAAGCTAATGGGACAAGAGTCTGACCGGCCATCGGAAGTGAGCGACGGGAGAACCGATGAGCTCCATTGTCCCTGCTAATCTGCAGAATCCTGAGATGTTTAAGGCAAAACAATCTGGGTATTTTTAGGCATCAGACACTTTTTTCATTACGAAGTTTTCTTCTCCATTAATAAAACATAAGGAAACATCCAGGAAAAAGAGAACGAGCCTGAATCACAGAGCAGAGCTACGTTTATAATGTAGCATGTTCTGCTATCAGACTATCCAAGCAGATGTACCATAGAAAGCGTTTGCCAAATTATTATATAATGATATTATAAAATATTTTCTCAATGAAAAAGATATGTCTATTTACCTAAGAAAATCGTGTAGAATGTATGTGTTCAAACCTGTCTTCCAAATTTACTTAATATGTCAATAATTAGTGATGGGTCTATTTAATGTCTGGTTTTAAATTGCCTTTAGTATGACGCACAAAAAAAGTACAAGTGCACCAGATGGCAATGCATAAGATGAGAATAATTTAATCCTTTTGCTTAACAAAATAATAGAAGTTGGCGTACTGTGAGAGGAAAATTTTCATTTTCTAGAATAAGTCAAACTTCACCTCTCAATGTATGTATGCATATTTGTTTGTATGTGTGTGTGTGTGTGTATACATGTTTTTTTGTTTTTTTTACCGGCATGAATAAAAAAAAATTCCATATTTGTGTCTCTTTTAGATACTCAGTACATTTTGTGTGTTTATCAATGTGACCTAATAGACGTGTTTTGCAGTGAATTTTCTTTTTGCTGTATTTATTCATTTGCTGGGTACACAAAACAGGATAGATGTAAGACAGTGGGTCTGATAAAAAAAGAATAAAAAGACCCTTATACAATAAAAGTAATATGGTTGCTAGTCAAATCCATGAGGGTAAATGTAGGATGACAAATTAGTTCAAACCTTTTCAACTGAGATCCTGTGTAGACATATCTTTGAATATATTTACTAAAAAAGAGAAACCTGAAACTATAGTACAGCTGTACTGAGTAATTAAGAGTTCTTTCAGAAAAATACTTAATTTGCTTATTCTTGACCATTAATGGGTTTAATTAAGATAATATATACTTTTTAAGCAAAATAAATTTAAAATTATTTAAGATATTGGCAAAATATGTTTCTTAATTAACAATCTGTTCTTTGTTATTTTTTGCTGCAGATTTTAGACATTTTATATTTAGCTGTGACATAACCATATCTTTTTAACTTTCAGCTGAAACAGGAAAGTCTTCACAGTATTCCATTATTCCAATGCATCATCAAATCTCATATAATTTCTCATTTCACAAAAATAAAAATTATCTGAAGAAGTTAACCTCTCTTTAGTGCTTTTGCACAAAGCCTGCATTTCTTTTTTGTAAAATCATTAAATTTGTCAAAATGAAAGTTGTCTTTCTTTACATTTCATGTCAAACAAATTAACGTAGCCCTCCGTTCTCATCTCCTTCCAACTGCCACAACTTAGCATCTTCAATTGATGAACCTCTGCCATTCCGAACCATCTCAGACGATGTTGTTTTCTACCGAATGTATCCTCTGTTAAGATTTAATTTTGTTTTAACTGGAGAAGCCTTGCAGCTTGCCTACTGTAGTGGAAACTCAAATCAAAGGCCGTCTTCAGAGGCCCTTTGCCTATTTTGCCTAAGCTGGTCTGCCCTTCTCTGGAGTGACAATAGGGCCTCCTCCCTTGAATTCTTTACAACTCAACTGTACCTTTTATCTTTTCTTTTTTTTAATAAAATTCTAGGACACAGTTAACTTTTTTTGGATGCTCAATCAACTTCTAGTGGATAATCAAGTAAGTTGCCCAATATATAGGGTTAGGTCAAGAACCAGAATAATGCATGTAACATTTTAAGTTTACTAAATCTATGGTTCTGTAACAAAAGGGTACTAAATTGGACTTGGTCTGTTCGAGTGAACCAGAAACCGGGATGAGATGGTCCCACGTGTTCAGAAGCCTCAGATGTCAGGGCTCTGTCACAAAAGGCTGAGGATAGAATGAACTGTATGTTTACCCTTTATCCCTAAGATTCTGGAGTCACAATAAAGAATAGGTTACTAGCATCTACATGGCATTTGAAGTTGCAATGCCAATCTGTCACTATCCTGCAAAAAATATATATAAATTCCACAAAGGGGATTCTGTCTTTGGTGCCTAATGTGTTTGTTAGGAAGGAAAGCAAGAAACCTCACTCAATACCCCTTACAGGTATGAATGCCGTCTTTGCAATTGATTAGGCTCCATTTGTTTATATAATATTAAGGATATTTCAGGCACCGATCTTTCAAATTGCTAACACAAAAATGCATTGTTTTACTTCCTTTAAACATAATTAATCCGTAGCCTGTTTTGCTAGGTTAACTAAATTGATTTATTTTTTCTGCCCCTCTCCCCTCTTTGTCACTTGACAGCTTGAAACCAGGCCTGGAAAAGCTCATTTGCATTCTTGCAGCAATGCTGGAGGATAAACTAAGCAAACGTGTATTTCAATATATGACTGTGCTTACTTCAGTCAACACTTATTTCAGTATCATGGCCAACAAAAGCATTAAATGAGTTTTCTCTAACGTGAGTGATAAGCTATAGAATGTATTTTTTTTTCTGTAATGCTTATGAAGTGTGATAAAAAAAAGCAAGAGTTGCAGATCTCAGTAGAAATTCACACTTCCACTTTGCCCTTTGAACTCTATCTCCTAGTGACCTGGCAGGCTAAATACTTCATTATAGTTCAGCGCATAAATAATTATAAATTTGAAAGGTTCCACTTATGTTTCTAAGGGGATTATTTTTAAAAATCAGTATTTTACATTGAACTTTAAAGACTATATTTTCAACTTAAGATTTTTGTTTTTCATATGCTGATCTCTTTGAGGAGCTGCTGCTGGTATGGGCTTCTTAGAATGAAAGAAAAACTTCTAAAGCACATTTTTCAACTGTCAATATTGTTTCAACATAATATCTTCTGAATATTTCTTTTCCTATGAAAATATTTGGTATGACTTCATTTAAATTACTTCTCCCTTAACTATCCCAGCTTCCAAGGGCCAAGTATTTTGCTGAGCCCAACGATTTCTCTGACTGTTAACTCACATGATTTCAGCCAGAAAATAAAAACACCCATGTGTGTACATGTGCATGTCTGCATGAGAGAGAGACACTCACAAAGCAGGAGGGAATCCATGAGTGTTACAAGAAAAGTGCAAATGAGAAAAAAAACCATCACTTTCCTATAGCACTCTGGGTAATGCTGATGACAGAGAGATGATGTTCTCAGTTATTTCAGTCAACACATTTTTCTTTTCACAACCTAATCTCCTTCATCTGAAAGAGAAATATATTTTTAGCCAAATCTTTGGAACCAAGTCATTGATTGATGAATATAAGATGAAGGACTTCGTAAATTTTTTTCCTGGCCTCCATCTGTCATCTCCTGAGACACATCTATTTTAAGAACTATAAAACAAATTGTCCTAATGGGTCACATTATCACCTTGATATCTCACATAGGAAGAGCTCCTACTTTTTATCACACCTGTACAGAAAATTAGCTTTAGACAGTCCTAAGCGGATTTTTCTCTCTATTCTTTATTATTTTATACTGATGATGATATCCATTACTCAAATGCTGATTCACTCTAAATATCTCTCAAAAGATTAGAGTAAATCCCTTCAGTTCTTCTTTAGATAAGGATAAATAAGCAGAAACAACTTGGTCCTACATCTGAGAATTCCTGGGAAATTAATCCACCAAAGTTATCCAACTTTGGGTGCTAACTTTTCCTTTGCAATATATGACTTCACATTCTTCCAGAATTATCAGTCATGTCTTCAAAACATACCATACTTATTTAGGTCTCCAGCCTAATCCAAAGTAAGCACAGAAATAATACATCTTTAGAGAAATACAACTAGATGGAAACCGATAACTTTGAACTTTTGGTATGTATGTGGGTGACACTCTATGTAGTCTCATTTTATAGCTGTCTGTAACTACACATAGAACTTATATTCTTCTCCACACATTAACACATTACCCGGGCTGTGACACACACACACACACACACACACACACACACACACACATTCTGTGTACTACGAAGGAGGTCTAGACGAGAGAAAAAGTGGGTTATCTTGTGACATTTTATCAATTTTATTAGATGCAGATTTGGTGTAAGCTACTATGTTGTTTTAAAAGAACAAATTAGAAGTTGACTTAGTATATCCAAGGACAAGATATGATACGTCTCAGGCAGGCAGATGTTGAAATAGCGCACTTCCCTTGTAAGGTATCGTGAGCCTTTCTGCACGGGCTTGGACGCTTGGATAATAAATTTCAGAATGGGAGCATATCTCCATACTTCACATGCAGAGACTTGCAGCTCATTTTAAACGTTGGTATTGTCATTCTGCAGAAATAAATAGCAGCTCTAGAGCGTATCTGATTTAAAAGAACTTGCTAATAAAGAAGTTAGCAGCAAGGGCTTTTGTAATAAAAGTTCAGAGATAGAAATGATTACTACCTTTTGCTTTGGTAATATTCAGTATTTTGTCCTCATTGGACTCCTACTATAAAAATATTGACAAACTGAAGTTTTATCAGTGGAGGGTGATGTGGTGGGTAAAATATCTAAAAACTAAATTAGAAATGAGGAACAGCTATAAGTGAGAGCCATTTTGCTTGGATGCTTAGAAAAGCATGTTAAGATTTTCTCTTTTTTTGCATCTGAGAAACCACCATAAAGAAAAAGGAATTGTCTCATACTTTTAGCAAATGGGGTAAAGTTGCAATACGTTAAAGTTTATCTCCTTTTAAAGAAAAGTTTTGTAACAATTAAGTACCGCCTCTCTACACTATGTGACTTTGTTGAAGTCCTGTTCTATTTCTGTCTTTCTCACTGAGAAAGTTAAGGTAGGATTGTCATCTATCAGGAATAGAGCCAAAGGAATCCTACATTCAGTAAAGGATAAGCAAAGAGATCTTAGATGTCTTTCTTGTCCCAAGATTTTAAAATTCTAGTAACTCAGACTCCTCAGAAGTTTGCAATTATTCCTTTGAAGAATTTTAAAGTTAGAAATATATCTGAACTGTCAAAGTACTTGTACTGCTATTAATATTAAAGAAGAAAGAAAATGATTTATAGGACACTCAAAAGGGATAACTATGGCTACAGATAATCCATGTTACATTATTACAGAACCACGCCCAGGCTCTGCGAAGCTTGCAGGAACATAAGGCGGGCCTTGCTGAAGGTCACTCTGCTGAGTGGTGTCCACAGCTACGTAAGAAGGACCAGTCTCTGCTTCCAGGAAATCTTTGTCTCAGAGGGGAGCTCAGGCAATGGTTACGAGAAGAGCCTGGGCATAGCAACACCTCCACCACTGTCCTAGCGGTAGCTGGAGGAAGGAATAAAAAGGATGAGGGGAGCAGGCAAGCTGGAAGGGACATCCCATGTAAGGCCAGAAGACCCATTGGATAACTGTTTGCCAAAGAGTGCCCAGAAGACACACAGTGTGGGCTGGGGCTGAAAGGCTAGTGTTGAGAAGGGTCCCCGCATTGTCTAAGAAATGAGTGGTGGCTCCTTCCCAGGTCCGGGGTGTGATGGAGAAGTGATGACAACGCTGACCTCATTTACATACATGGGGACTGGTGAGGCCCCTCACCACCAGAATCTTGGAAGATGCAACCACCATGATGACTGGCCAGGTCATGCTGCAGGCAAGTGGACCTGTCTGTCCACAAGGAGCTGGGAATAAGGCTAAGGGCATCTGTCCCCAAGTACTAAATAGTTGGACAGTCAACAGTGGTGCTGCTTAACATCTAGGATAATAAAAATGAAAACTCAAGCAGGAGGGTGGATTAAGTCACTGAGGGCAGTCACCCCAATAAGAAGTAAGGATCTGCTCCTCTGTTCCCAAACCTGAACTGATTTTCAGATCTGAACCTGCTGACTGAGTGGGTTCTTGAATGAAGGACCCTGCAATACTATGGCAAGTAAATGCAGTGATGATTCTCCCAGATTGAGAAAATAAAAATATAGGACATCCAGTTAAATTTGAATTTCAGAAAAACAACACATAATGTATTTGTTACTGTTTATCTGAAATTCAAACTTAACTGGATATTCTGTATTTCACTTGGCAATCTTCTCCCGGAAAGCTCAAACGTCACTGTGGCTCTTTGGTTAGTGGGGGAGCTTCCAGTGGTCAGGTGAGAAAGGGAATCTCAGCTAAGCACTGGCCCACTATAGACCCAGGAGGTCCACAGACCCACCCAGGGACCAGTTCCCCAGTCCCAAGTGAAAGTCATATAACCAGGCAATTGGAGAGACTCATGCACTTAATTCCTAGTCTGTGTTAGAGAGGGGAAGGTCAAATAGAAACCTCTGAAGCATCTCTGCCCCACCCATGGGTGTGAATCAAATGCAATATTAAATCCAGGAAGGTATGGCAGAACCTAGAAGATACAAGCACAATGGCCCTTGTCGTGCTGGAGAACAACTGTAGACTACCGCAGAACACACCAAGAGGTACACTCAGCTAAAGCTACAGCACCCAGTTTGGTCTCATTGCCAAGACAGATTTATAAGGCCCCAGGTACATGACACATAGTTGTTGATTATGTTTTTTCCCATTTCAGTCAGAAAAGATGATCAGAGACAGTGTGCATTCATGTGGTACAGACAACCTTATCCATATTCAGTATTATGTCAAGGCTCTGTTAATTCCACCACTCTCTGTCATAGCAGAGTCCCAAGATACCTACACCACCAACACATCCTAAGGACTATCACGGGGCCCCACTGATGACACCATGCTGAATGAGCAAGGTGAGAAAGGGGTGGCTAGCACTCTGTAGGTCTTGGCAAGACACGTACATTTCAGATGGAAGGGAATAAACTCTGTAAGTATTCAGTCAAGAATCTTGGGGTCCAGTGATTAGGAGAATGCCATGATATTCTTTTCAAAGTAAAAGGGAAATTTCTGCATCTTGTAGCTCCAATCACAATAAAGAAAACACAGTTTCTGGTAGAACCTATTGGGTTCTGGAAGCAAAACATCAATACTTAAGAATAAATAGTGGGGGACATGAAAGGCTGCCCAATTTTCTGGACCAGGTGTTAGAGGTGTCAGCAGTGGGAAAAAGATGCTGCCCGGTACTCAGGACAAGCTACTGGTGCAAGAATCACAAAGCTGGCCCTGAATTCTGGAGCACTGACGTCCATAAGAGAGAATCAAAAGCTCTTTAAGAAACAAACATCTTTTGGCATGTTATTGGACCCTGGTAGAAATGGAGCACTTGAACATAGCTCACCAAATGACAATGCATGTGACATTTCCCATTATGAACTGATTCTGTCAGATGCACCAAGGCCTAAAGTCAGATAGTCTAGAAACTGTTTATCATATAATGAATATGGTGCATCTGGGAATGAGCAGGACCAGAGGGCACATGGTAGGTGCATGAGCATATAATGCAAACATGCATATCACCCATTGCAGTTGTACCAGTGCCCTTCCATTACCCAGTACCCATGGCCATATGGAGGTTCCCATGCAAAAAGCTGAAGGAGGAGGAAAAAGGCTGAACTCCATGTATGGATGTATCAGCTTGGTATATGGGTGCAAATTGAAAATGAGCAGTGGCTGCAGTAGACATTCAGGACTGGCACTGAAGGACATAGAAGAGTGATAGTTTTCACAATGTACTGAGCTGTGAGCAGTGAATACGGTTTTGTATTTTTGTGGAAAGAAAAATGGCCCAAGGTGTCATGCTAAAGAGAGATATCTCTGTCTCACCATCAGAGGACATATATCACAGAAAAGGCACTTCACAACCAAATAAATACAGTGACTCTGCAAGTTAACATTAGCCAACGTTTGTCATGGAGCTGCTATGGTCACAGCATCAGAGCATGAACTCCACATAGGAAGGCAGACCTAGCTATCGATATCTCAAAGTCAAGTTTATCAACAGCAGATCAACACTGAGCACCCAATATGGCACTGTCCCTTGAGGAGATCAACCAGCTACCTGATGGCAAGTTGACTACCTCAGGCCCTTTCTATCCTGGAAGGGTTAACATCTCCTTCTCACAGGGACTGATACCTACACTGGGAATGGATTCCCGAGTCACTATCTACTATTCACAGATTTACAGAATGTCCGGTCCAAAAGTAGAGGATTCTGCATAGCATATCATTAGACGAGGAGTCACACTTTATGGTGAAAGGGGTGCAGGAGTGGTCCATGATGGTGGAGGTCACTGGCCGTATCATGTACTATGTCAACAAGTGGCAGTTGGCCTTATAGCACAATGGAATGGCTTTCCAAACTTGTACCTGAAATACCAACTCAGACTAAACATTCCAAAAAGAATGGATACCATCCTTGAGAGAACAATGTGTTTATTACAACAAAGAGCTCTCTTTATATCATGCTCTGTCTCCAATAGCAAAAGGAAGTATAGATATATTCAGAAACCAAGGGGTAGAAGCATGGGTGGTTCCACATGCCATTATTTCCAATGACCCAATGGAGGTTTTGTGCCTTCTGTCCCCATAACTCTGGGCTCTGCAGGTTTGGAAGTCCTAATTTCCAAAGGAGAACATTCTTTTTTCCAGGGGACACAGCCAGGAATCCCACTGAACTACAAATTATACCTATTGCCAGGACTCTTTAGACTTGCACCTAGGAACCAGCAGGTAAAACACAAATACACTTTACTCGCAGAGATAACTGACCCTACACAGCACGAGAAGATGAAGCTGTTTCACACAGTGTGGGGGCAAGAGCAAATACCTGTGACAGCCAGTTGATCCACGAGGACATCTTCTGGTACTCCCCTGTCATAACAAGGATATGTGCAGCAATCCACAACTGGAAGGAGTATGGCTATCAACGCTTCAGATGGTTCAGGAATGAAGGATTGGGTCATATACACATTAGCCACCAAGATTTGCTGAATTGATAACTGAGGGTGGGGGGAATTTAGAGTGGAGAGTGGAAGAGGGAGAGGATGAATATTAATTATAGTCTGGGATCATCTGCAGCGATGGGGCTTCTAATTATTCTTCTTATGCTAAGTTTTCCTTGGGGAAGAAGACGACAAAATCTACATGTAGTTGCTGCTCCCCGTATCTGAGCAAAGGAGTAGATCTGTGCAGTGCAAAGGCTGGATGGCACAGCCATGAGAACGCACCTCACCAACCTCCAACAATGGACAGTCATTAACTAAGGGCCTCAGCTGATCTACTTCAAAGTCCACTGTTGAGATGGACAGAGATTGCATGCCCACTGGCTGCTCCCAACCAATGGCTGAGTGGCAGAGATACTAGAAGCCTCTATATAGCAATATAAAAGGTGAAAACCACATCGATAGACCAATGGACTAGGGATATGATCAGACATTTGTCAGAAAAAGAAAATTTACAGTAAATATGAAAAACTGCCCAATTCATTAATAATGAGGGTATTTAAGTAGTGACAACAGCACACCACTTCACAATGATCAGATTGACAAATAATAATGAAATGATAATAATGAGAAAGAGGAGCAGGAGAAGGAGGAGAACTGGTAGAAGTCTGGTGACTCCAAGTGTTGGGGAGAGTACAGGGAAATAGCAACGTGTGCACCTGGCAGGATGAATTGATCTAAGCATTTAGAAGGACAGTACGGTAAACTTGAGTAAAATCAAATATATTTAATTCCAAAACCTCATGCCTCAGCCACGGATCAGTTGAGGAAAATGAAAACAAATCTAGACAATATGAAGAACAAAATAACTCAAAACAGGAATGTAGGGGCGTAGAAAATCTTGGCAAATGACTGCCCAAAGCAGCCCCTATTAACTGGCCGCCAGGACGCTGCTATCTCTGCCACAGTGAGGACATAGGGGGGTCAGGATGTGGCCAATGGAATCTACCACCTACTGCCATTATCAATGGGTCAACAAGCTGCCACCAAAAGAGTCATTTCTGGGACCTCAACATACCTGTTATTTTCACAGCAAAACATCTGGTCCTGTACCCTGCCTCTTGATGCAGTGTGACTGCTGCTGGGGAAAAAAAAAAGCCTCTGTGCTTGCTTGCCAGCAGCAGACCAGCCCTGACCCCACTTCTCCTTTCCAGATCTCCACGTGTGCACCAGACTGTGAAATCTACAACAAATCTGCAGCTCCAAATAGAAGGGAGGGTTTTAACTTACTAGGCCTTGTGGTACCATCAGGCAAATGAGAAACCTGAAATGGAAGCTGAGCACGAACCTGTTAAGTCTACCACAGCTAACAATTTCACTTTTTAGGGACTTAACCTAGAGCACTATTTATGGCAACGGAAGGTATTGATACTTTGAATGGCAAAATAGGATGTTAGGAATCCCTGGATCCCTGGTCCCCAAATCCAGCAGTGCTCTCAGTCATTCTGGTGAACAATCTGCACACACACTTGCAGACAACTCCTAAGAGGGCAATCACTTCCCCGATTTGAAGCACTTCCTTTAAGTATTTCGAGCATGTTTGCCTATGGATATCTGTAGCAGCATTGTCTATCATAGAGAAAAGTTTAATCAAGAGCTTGAATATCCATCAGTAGTGGAATAAAATGGAGAGATCAACTGTTTTCATTTCCAGGCTGCTAAAACAAATGCCATACAATGAGTTGGCTTAACAATGGAAACTACTGGGCCATGGTTTTGCAGCTAGAAGTCCAAGATCAAGGGGTCTGCAAGGTGATGCTTTGTCCCCAAGGACTGTGCCACCTGGGCTTGCTGCCAGCCGTCGTTGGCCTTTGGTACTTCTTCATATAACGACACACATGCCAGCATCATCCAGCTTCCAGCCCCTTCCTGTGGCTTCTCTTCCTGTCTCAGTGGCCTTCCTATTAAGGACTTCAGCCATTTGGGACTAAAGCCCACCCTCATTCACTGTCATTTTGACTAATAACATCTTCAAAGGTCCAATTTACAAATAGGTCCACGCCCACAGGGCCAAGGGTTGGGACCTGATTCAATCCCTAAGTGTCCACCCTCTGGGCCCCAAAAGAGACACATTACACAGGCAAACTATGTTCATTCCACTAAGGCAATAGTCCCCTCTCTCTGCAGACTTGTGAAACATAGAAAACAAGTTATCTGCTCCCAATAGGCATGGCTGGATAGGCACAGGGTAAATATTCCCACTCCAAAAGGGAGAAATTGGAAGGAAAACGGGGGTCATGGGTTCCCCCGAACTCTGAAACCCAATAAGACAAATTCCATTTATTATTCCTTACTCCAGATGGATGGCTTGCCCTCCAGCCCTGCTGCAGCAGCCCCACACCGTCCAAGTGTACCGGGAACACTGGGTGAGAGCGCCCCCTTTCTGAGCACGGCATGCTGGCCAGGCTCTCCACCAGTGGATGGTTTGCCCTCCAGCCCTGCTGCAGCAGCAGCCCCACACCGCCCAAGTGTACTAGGAACACTGGGTGAGAGCGCCCCCTTTCTGAGCACGGCATGCTGGCCAGGCTCTCCACCAGTGGAATGCCAAAGCACAGACAACCCCCTCAAATGCCAGGACACAGGCCCCCCGCCAAACATTGGGGTGGCAGAACTCTGCCTGAACAGTGGGGTCCAGGACTGCCCCTCCGGGCACTGAGGCCAATGGTTGTCCCTTCCCAGCAGGGGCAGGTATGCCCTCACACACATGGGCGGGCCCACTCTCTTGGTCTGATGGGATCTTTTTGGTCCTGACCTCGATTTCAATGGTTCTGTCTTTCAAGCCATTCTTCCTTCAGTTTGACCCTTTCAGGCAAAGCTACGGGTAGTTCTGCTCATCGATATTTTACAAAATCCTTGTCAGCTTTTCATGCAGGTCAAGTGCGCTCAAACCATCAGACAGTAGAAGGTTCTACATATCCTCCCAGGGTAACTGCCTTTCCAATCCTGACCCCCCATTGAAATGGCTGAGTGGATCCCCGTTCAGCTGTACCCTCTTTAGCAAAGGTGGAACTCTGTCCTCGAGGAACTCACTCCCCAAGAGCTCAGGGAGGCCCCTGGTAGAGCACAACATCTGGACAGGCTGAGACTATTCAAAATCATCCATTTCTGGTTTCTTTGTCCGTAAGAGTTCAGACATCAGCTTCGTCCTTTTCTCTGGCATTGTACTGTGAGCTGCATGGAGAACCAAGCTGTATCTTCCACACCTCACTTGGAAATTTTCTCAGCTAAATTTCTAAGCTCAGCACATTCAATTTCTGTCTTCTATCCAATATCTAGAACATAATTTTTCCAAGTTATCTGAAACTTCATAACAAAGATTGCCTTTCTTCCATTTTCCCGTAACACATTTATCATTTCCTTCGAAGGTCCCAATGGAAGCATGTACTTTCGACGTTCATGTGGACAGTCTCCTCAAAGCAATCTAGGCTTTTTTCCATGGAGCACATCCCAATTCTTCTGTCTCCACCCGTACCTAAATCCAAAGCCACTTCCACATTTTCAGCTATTTGTCATAGCAACACTCCATTTTCCAGTACTAAAAACTGTCTTAGTTTCCTGGCTGCTAAAATAAATGCCCTACACTGGGTTGGCTTCCTAACAGAGATCTATTGACTCATGGGTTCAGAGGCTAAGAGAAGTTCAACCTCAAGGTATCAGCAAGGTGATGCTTTCTCCCCAGTTACTGTCGCCTTATGGGGCTGGCTGTTGGAAATCTCTGGCCCTTGGATTTTCTGTCACATGGCAAGGCATGTGGCGGCATGTGTTGCTCTCTGTTCTGGGTTCCACTGATGTCCAGCTTCTGGCTTCTCCCTGTGGCTTCTCCTTCTGTATCTAATTTCCTTTGCTTTGAAGAAGTTGGACCAAGGCTCACCCTCACTCAGTTTGCACACATCTTAACTAGTAACACTTTAAAGCACCTATTTACAAATGTGTCCATACTCACAGGAACATGCCTTTTGTGGGGGACATGATTCAAACCGCAACATATACTCAGCTATAGAAATCTCAGCAATTAAAATGAATGAACCGTTGACATGTATCAATATGAATGATTCTTAAGCAGATAATATTTTTTTAGGAGAAAGAAGTTGCAAAATATCATCTACTATTGATTCCTGTGCAGAATACAATATGTGTAGCGCAAGGATACTTTGACATAATTACTCTCTTAAGCCAGCATGAGTCCTGTTCTCTGAGAATACAGAAGTTCATGGTATTTTTATTTTTATTTTTTTTGCATATCTGTTGACTTCAAATGATTAATCTAGAGTTTGCAAGATAGCACGGGTCACATCAGCGCAGGCAGAGCACCTGTTACTATACTGTGGTAATTGGACGGGGCTGTTTCAGGCTAGAGGTGACAAGCCCAGGGGCTCTGGCTGCCTCTAGACCTGGCCCAGCTTCCATGGAGGCTTAAACTCATTTGCCCCACAAGATTTGGGAAGATCTGTATTAGCAAGGATCAACAAAGTTCACATCGACCTCTGCTTGTTCTGCCAAATCAGGCTTTCCTCAAAGGACTTTGTTTTTTAAACTGAGTTCACCAATATAACCAAATAAGAGAAAATGAAGTAAAATGTGTCTAGCAAGAGATATCCTTCAAGAGCAAGCACCATGTCAAATCCATCTTCCCATTTCCATGTACGTGACTGCCAGGCAGAATGATTGGCACGCTTCAGTTTTTTTAACTTGGTGAAGTTCTGTTTTCACTGCTGTGGGTCCCTGAGAAACTGCCACTCAAACCCTAGACTCCAGTCTCAATCTTCATCAGGACTGGATGAAAGGAGCAGAGAGTGAAAAGCTCCCGATGACAGAGTGGTCACACAGGAGGAGCATGCCCTCTAAAGCAGGTCCAGGGCCCTTTGGTGAGCAAGCACAGACCACCAGCCTGTCCCTAAATCCAGGAATTCTCCCCAAACCCTGAGAACAGCCTCAGTCTTACTTGAGTAACTGCAAATTGAACCAGTTTCTTGGGGAGTCATACATAAAGTCTTGTTTACACTGTGTGTTCTAAAAAGTACTTACAGATTCTGTGAAACCTGCTTTAAAACAAAACAAGCCAACCAAACGAGAAAAAAATAAGCAAGAAAAATAAGTAGAGGAAGAACTTATTTTACCACTTCACAAGGAAATCAGAAAATTCCACAGGGATCTAATGATTTTTGGCCCTTTGAGCCAATCGCAATGTCCTGGAAATCTCATTCCTTGGGAATCAGGTCTAACAATCCTCTTGTTGGAAGTGGCAATGCCCCCTTCCCTCTTCCAGGTGATGTGGAGACGGTGTGCTTAATATTGCACCCTTTGCCTCTCCTGCTCTCTCTGATCGTGTCAACACCTTAAGGCGCAGGTGAGAGATGACAGGCAAGGCAGAGCAAATGTTGGAACTCAGATGCAATATTTTTCTCATCATTGCTTGATCCTTCCTTTCTTCCCGGAGTTCTATTTTAGTGCCTCCTGCTCATGAATCAAATGTTTTCTGCTTCTGAACCACATCATGCACCTGCCTGAAGCACTGCTTAGATTTTCTCTCTGGCGTATAGTTCCTGTGAAGCCCACTGAGTTGAAAGTCCTTCAGCATTTGCTCTTTTCGACACCTGGGAAGCTGAGCCACAGCCGACCATTTTCTATTCTAGCCTCTAAGTGTTAGAAAGTCAGACGGAGACAGAAAGTTCAAGGTCTGGCCATATTAAGCTTTGCTATCACAGTACTGCACACTTCGACTCTCATTTGTGAGGCAGGAACACTGGCTTTAGAAGCATTTTACATTTAAGACATAAGAACAGCCAAATCCTCAAAGTCCTCGATTTTATTCATTCACCAGACCAAAATCACAAACCCTGCCACAAAAATTGCTTGTTCTGAGGCACTATTCAAATAAAAGGGCAGGGTTTTCTCATGTTTACAAGAAACCTGAACATGGATTCATTCTGCTACTAGAATACGAATACGAGCAAGAGAGGACCTGGGATGCATTGTGCAGTTCATTGTTTTATGAAAGGGCTACATGGAGTAATAGCACCAACAGGAAGATAGCTTTGATATGGTAAAACATTCATCTGGGATTTCGCAATATAGAAACTCATATAACAAGATTTTTCTCCAAGCCTCATAAAATGGTAATTTGGAGAGAGCGACCTGGCTTGCTAGAAAAAGCCCAGGCTTTAGATGAGCAGAGAGGGGGGATCGATACAGACTCAGCTACTTCCAGCTGTAGGAATTTGGGAACTTCTCTGGCCCTCTTTGAGCTTGAGTTTCCTTGTGAGTGACCCTTGGCTAATACCATCTGGCTTTCTGAAAGCAAGATCTTTGAAAGGCTGGATGGACTGAATGTTTCCTTGCTCTGTTCGTTCATTTACTTACTGCACACTTTCTTGCACACCAGTCTCTGTGCTTGGTGCTGAAGGAAACTGAGTGGCCTATCCATCCTCCCAGGGCATTTGTAAAATGAACAGCAAGATTGTGGGACAAATTTCAGAAACCCAACCTGAAGATTCTCTTCCAGTTACAATCTTGGCTACTGCTTGTGGAAATTTATGAGTTTGATTATTTTTAAGTCAAACTCATATATTTTTGAAAGGATGTCAGTGCTTTAAAGAAAGTCTGTTAAGATAATTAAACTTTGTTGAAAATGATATGAATACAAAGGAAAATCAAGCAGGCTTTCTATGATGATTTGGCTATAAAAAAACTCTACCCCAAGGGGGTGGAGCGCTGAGGTAAGCTGAGTACTAGGAACTAGGCACTTAGGGACTGAAGAAGAAAATCTGGAAACTCACTCTTCTTTACTAGTAAAACTAAAGGAATATTTTATGATATATTAGGGTAATTGTTCAGCCTTACAACTAGGAAGCTCTCAGGTTCAGTCCCCAATCCTTGTAGACACAAGGCCTTCTCCACAAATTAACCTCAAGGTAAATATTTCAAAACCCTCAGCTCCTACTAAGTTGTCACAATTTCCCATTAATGAAAGACCATTTTCTCTAAGAGTCTCCTAAGCCATGTACTTCAAACTACTGCATCTGCTCTGAAATTATTTCTTCATAATCCCTGTTTTCCATTCAGTCATTCTTTCCCAGGGGTCTAGATTCCCATATTGGCTGCCTTTTTTTTTTTTTTAAGTTGTAAAGTTTTGATTAATATAGTTAAAGCTCTATATTAATTAATATGGATATGTATATAAGCAGAAAACTACAAGTCACATTCTTTCCGGTAAAGAAATTTGTGCTAAAATATTAACTTCAGAAATTCTCTTTTTAAAATGCTTTTATTGACATATCTTCACACACGTCCATTCCATACATGATATACAATCAATGGTTCACAATCTCATCACATAGTTGTGTATTCATCACCATGATCACCATACTCATACATACCATACCCCTGACCCCTTCTTCTCATTGTCCACTAGTATTTTCATCTACCCAGTTTATTTTACCCCTATCTCTACTGTTATTTATTTATTTTTAATCCATATTTTTTTTTACTCACCTGTCCATACCCTGGATAAAAGGAGCATCAGACACAAGATTTTCACAATCATACTGTCACATTATAAAAGTTATATCTTTATACAATCGTCTTCAAGAATCAAGGCTACTGGAACACAGCTCAACAGTCTAAGGTACTTCCCTCCAGGAACTCCAATATATCATAAACTAAAAAGGGATATCTATATAATGTAGAAGAATAACCTCCAGAATAACCTCTCAACTCTGTTTGAAATCTCTCAGCCACTGAAACTTTGTCTCATTTCTCTCTTCCCCCTTTTGGTGGAGAAGACTTTCTCAATTCCTTGATGGTGAGTCCCAGTTCATCCCAGGAGTTTTGTCCCACATTGCCAGGGAGCTATGCACCCCTGGGAGTCATGTCCCTTGTAGTGTGGAGGGCAGTGAGTTGCCTGCCTAGTTGGCTTAGACAGAGAAGACACATCTGAGCAATGAAAGAAGTTCTCTGGGGGTGACTCTTAGGCTAATTTTAAATAGGCTTAGACTATCCTTTGCAGGAATAAGTTTTATAGGGGCAGACCCCAAGACTGAGGGCTAACCTGCTGATTTGGTTGTCCCCACTGCCTGCAAAAATATCAGAAATTCTCCAAATGGGGAAGCTGAATATTCCTTCCTTTCTCCCCAACAAAATTTCACACACTATTCAAAATTCCGTGTACTTATGGTGTTCAACTAAACTGATCACACAAGTAAAATTAGGTAATGCCCTACCCAAAATATAAATTTTGCACCAAATAAGCATCTCTCCCTTTAGTCTCACACACAAGTTGAAGTTTTAAAATATGGATGATATCATCTTCTACCCTGTATTCTGATCTGCTTTCATCCTATCCACATAAGTTTCCTTCATATCTCTACTCAAAGTCTGAGCCCTTTTTCAACTTTTTAAACAGTTCCTATATGGGGTACTGCTGACTTTCATAGATTCAGAGCTCTAACTCTTGAGCTTCAGGTGTCACGTAATACCCAAAGCTTTTGGAAATGACCAGTTTATATACAAACAGCTCAGTACTTCAGAATTTAGAAATACAAGTTACAACTCCAGAAATAGATGTGACTGCTGAAGAGCTTACAGTCTAGGACTCTTTATAATAAGCCCCAACCTGATAATCCATGCTCTCGACTTCAGCTCATCTAGTTTTTATATTACAGTTAGTCCACATGAGTGAGGCATGATAATATTTGTCTTTTTGTTCCTGACATTCCATTCAACATACAGTCCTTAAGGTTTGTTCACGTAGATGCATGTCTCACAACTTCATTCCTTCTTGCAGCTGCTCAGTGGTCCATTCTATGTATTCACCACATTCCCCCTTCCATTCCTGGGTTGTTGTACCCTTCGGCCACCTCCATCCATTGTGGATTGGGAACACTGCAAATGTCCATTTGTGTCCCCACACAGTTCCTCCATGTATACACTGAGTTGCTGACTTTTTGACAATTATCCCAGGAAAGGTCGGGTTCAGGACCACCTATCTGCCAAAGCAAGTTGGTGTGAAACCTTTATTAATTGCCCACCAGGAGCATGTGTGGAGCCCTTTGGAGTTGTAAATTTCATGCTTACAGGATCCCTTCTCTTCCCTAATTTTACATGCCAACTCATCTGCCTCCTCTTTCTTTCTGCCAACGCTGACATCGTGGCTTTGACTCCACTGGGGACTGAAGCAGAATGGCATAAAATAAATTTAATTCTTGTCTCAGTTTCCCTAATGCATTAGGGCTGTCACCCCCTTTTAGTGTGTGCTCAATCAGTATAACTTAAGTCTCCATTTCTAATTGTCTGGACCATGTATCCTCGCGTGTCTTTTACACTTGGGTTGTTAAAGGTCTGGAAAGTTTTTCTCCCCTGAGATCTACACAGCCATTGTAGTGACAGACAATGAAATTGGGGAGGGCAGCCTGGAGTTAAATGTGAGAACACAATAGAAAACTTCGCAGCATGTCTTTATCTGACAGAATGAAAAAAGTCATTATTAATAACGTGTACGTGTATGAATTATTCACAGCCCTAAAGAAACAATGGACATCCACATAGACGTAATACTGTGGTATGCACAACTGGCCTTAGAGCCACTGATTCAGCTGCATATCAAACGTAAGCTCATGGGCTAGTTGAATAACCAGTATGTGAACCTTCGTGGTAAAATGGGGATAAAAACTCCGATTAAACCCCATTGCAGTGTTGCTGTGGGAATCAAATTGGAGTGTACTAAAAGAGTGAATTGGTTTTGCATAACCAAAAGGCAATGTAATAATACTGCCAGGCCCTGGAATTGTCCTTTTAAAGGGAAGTATGGGACACCAGAGACAGCAGTTCTCCTTAAGGAAAATTAATTAGTCTGCTGAAGACTCGCGTATTGTGGCTGAACAATAAAGACGGGTTGAAGGGCAATCCACATCAGTGTGGACCAATTCTGAAAGTCATATGATAGTTGTGTGCCTTTGAGAGAGTTTAGCTTCTCATGGTCTTCTACTTTTTATATGTAAGTTAAAATAATGCGTATATACTTTATAGGCTGTAAGAATTAAATAAGCTAAAATATCGTAACATGGTGCTCAAGTAATGCTTTTTATATGTCAGCTGACCACAGGGAAGAGACTACATAATTTCTTTTAAATTACTACATTATTATTTATTTATAATAATAAAGGTGCTAATCGCTAAAACAGGATTAAATTGCTTATTGGTTTAAGACATGATTAAGCTCCTTCATTCTGGAAGTTAGCCTATTTTGCTTATTTCTCTGGATAAGACAGTAAATCAAGTGATAACCATTGCCCAGACACAGTCCCTTTTTTTGTTTGTTTTAGGCTCTGAAAATACAATAAGTAATAAAATTTACTCCTTAACTTGAAGTAATTAAGATATGTTTCAATGCAAAAAAATTAGGATTTTGCATTGATTAAATGCAAGCTTGATTAAATATTTTTATATTTAATTTTCATATTTAATATTAACACTTGATTAAATATTTTTTGTAATTCTTAATATCATATTCATTTATTGAGATATAATTCACATTCAAAATTCTCCATTTTAAAGTGTATAATTCAGAGGATTTTGAAATATTCTTGGAGTTGTGCACTAATTCCGAAACATTTTCAAACTCCCCCAAAAAGCACTGTGCCCATTTGTAGCCATTCTCCATTCCCACCATCTCCCAGCCCTGGCAACCACTAATCTATGTTCAGTTTCCATGGATCTGCCTACTGACCTTTCATTAAAGTGGAATCATACATTATGTTGTCTCTTGGGTCTTTCTTTCACTTCGCATGTTTTCATGGCTCAGCCATATCGTAGGAGTATCAGCACCTTATTCCTTTTTATTAAGGATGAATAATCTTTCATTGCTGGAGCTAACACATTTTATTCATCCATTCATCAAATGATGAATATCTGGTTTGTTTCCACTTTTTTGGCTGTTATGAAAAATGCAGCTTATAAAGATTTGTGTACAAGTTTTGAGTAGAGATATATTTTCAATTCTCTTTGGTATGTATTTAGAAGTGACATTGTTGGGTCATATGGTGAATCTGTGTTTAATTTTTGAGGAACTGCCAAACTGTTTAAATGCAACTGAACCATCTTGTACTCCCACTGTCAGTTTATGAGGTTTTCAATTTCTCTACATTCTTGCTAGCACTTCCTAGTTTTTGTCTTTTTTTTTATTACAGCAGTAATCCTGGGGGTAAAGTGGTATTTTATTGTGTTTTTTTATTTGAATTTCCCTAGTGACTAATTATGTTCTATTCTGGTACTTACTGGATATTTGTCTATTTTCTTTGAAGAAATGTCTATTCAAATACCTGATCCATTTTTAATTGTCTTTTTATTGTTGAGCTATAAGTGTTCTTTATATATCCTGGATGTTAGATTTTTATTATAGATATGATTTGCAAATGTTTTATCCTATTCTGTGGGCTGTCTTTTCACTTCATGGTAGTGTCTCTTTATGTAAAAAATTAAAAAAAAATTTTGAAGTCTAATTTAACTATTTTTTCTTTGGTTGCTTTTTGTTTTAGGTGCCATGACAAGAAACCATTACACAATCCACAATCACAATGCTTATCTTTCATTCTAAGAGTTCTAAAGTTGTAGCACTTACATTTAGGTATTTGATTTGAGTTGTTTAATATTTGTACATGGTGTGAGTTGGGGATTAAGTGTGGATATCTAGCTGCCCTGGTGCACATTGTTGGAAAGATTACTCTTTTCCCCTCAAAGTGTCTTCATACTCTTATTTAAAAAAATATCCAGGGCGGGCCGCGGTGGCTCAGCGGGCAAAGTGCTTGCCTGCTATGCCGGAGGACCTCGGTTCGATTCCCGGCCCCAGCCCATGTAACAAAAACGGAGAAACAGAATACAATAAAACAAGAAAATGTTTAAAAATGTTTCCCTTTCTTCCTTCCTTCCTTCCTTCTATCCTTCCTTCCTTCTCTCTGTCTTTCCTTTAAAAAAAAAAAAAAAAAAAAAAAAAATATCCAGACACATTCTCAGCTGAGCTCATTGTTGGATAATCAAGTGGAAAAACAGAGGAAAAGATATCGAGCTTCCATCCACCATTTATGGAGCCCACCATCTACCTGACATCAAGGTTTTTCCTAATGTTTGTTCTTTGTTGAAAGTCTTATTTATTCTTCCTGTGATGAAGGTTGAGAAAGAATGCTATGAAAATTGACAAAAGTGTCTCAAAGCATACCTGAGAACACTTTGACAGACCAAAGATCAAGTAACTTGGCTTTGCTTAACATAAATTTTGATATAAAACATGATTTTGGATTTAATGATGGACACATATATCAAACTCTGTAAAACTAAGTCAGAGCTTCCTACAGGTAATTCAGAAACCATTGCAAATACCTAAGAAACTTTTAACATATGTTTTCATCTTACATTTGGAGGAGAAACTGTGAGGTATATGTAAGCTGCTTAATCACTGACTGTCTTTGCCTCTAGGTCTCCCATTGAATACATTAGTCATTAATAATCTGCCTGTGGTTAAGGGCCCCTGCTTGAACTCTCATTCCTTGATGACCCATCTATTCTTCCAGAAGATAGCGTTGAAAGTACCACACTTCATTTCTGTGTGATCTTTGTCAGTGGCACCCTGGAATTTCTTTAGTTAAGTCAGTTTAGACATAACATTAATCATCACTGTGGATCCAATTGCTAGTCCAGTCATCGGTATTTTGAAGAAATAAATTTTGAGGAGGTGTGGAAGGAAGGAATGCATGTTGTAAAATCACAATGCTTATCTTTCATTCTAAGAGTTCTAAAGTTGTAGCACTTACATTTAGGTATTTGATTTGAGTTGTTTAATATTTGTATATGGTGTGAGTTGGGGATTAAGTGTGGATATCTAGCTGCCCTGGTGCACATTGTTCAAATAAGGCTCACAGCTGACCTTTAACTAGTAGGACTTTGAAGTACATTGTTAAGAATTTGTATTGAACAGTTAAGGGAATTACCAGACAATGAGAGAAACTGAGTTACCAAGCAAGGATTTCAGTGTAGATTTTGTCTTTATCAAATGAACCTAAAGGAACAAGTTAAAGTTAAATTTTGAATGCCTTTTTCCATATCTGTCTGTAGCTGTTTACATTCCTTTGTTGAGCTACACCTTCACAAGCTTTGTAGCAACTGTGATTGTTTCATCATCAAGATAGAGTCAAGGCCAGGAATTCTGAGGCTGATTTTTCTGTTTTCTTCTGTCTAGTTCCATGACCATATCCACTGCCTCACCTTCATTTATAAGCAAAACCTGGAAAACTTACAAAAAATAATTGTCTTGTGGTTTATCTATGAATAATAAAGAAAATATTGCTGCCATTTTTGATGAAGAAAATCAATTTTGTTCAGTTTCTTTCAATCTAAAAAATATGAATTTTGTTTATAAAGTCAATTGATCATCAATATATGGATTTATTTCTGGACTGTCAATTCTTTTCCATTGATTTATGTGTATATCCATATGTTATAGCCACACTGTCTTGATTACAGAACCTATGAGTAAGTTTTGGAATAGAGAAGTGTGATTCTTCTGTCTCTCTTCTTTCTCATGTTGATTTCTGTGTGCCTGGTATTTCCATATGAATATTAGGAATAATCTGTCAATTTCTGCAACAAAGGAATTTGGGATTTTTAATAGCAATTATTTTAATCTGTAAATCAATTTAAAGAATATTGCCATCCTAAAAATATTAAATATTCTAACCCATGAACATGAATTCTCTTTTATTGAATTAGGTTATCTTCACTTTGTTCATGGACATTTAGTAACTTTCAGTATACCAGTTTTGCACTTCTTTTACTAAATCTATTCCTAAGTATTTCATTCTATGTGATACTATTATTAATTGAATTTGTTTCTTAATATTACTTTAGTTTGTTCATTGCTAGTATATAGCATTAATAAGCTATTGATTCATGTATGCTGATATTTTATATGCAACTTTGCTTAAATTCCTTATTTGTACTAATACTTTTTAGTGTGTATATGTGAATTCCTTAGGATTTTCCTTACATAAGGTTATGTTTTCTAAGAATAGAAGTACATTTATGTCTTTTTAAATCTGAATATCCTTCCTTCCTTCTTCTGAACTTTCCTGATTATGCTAGAAATGCCACTACAATGTTGAATAGAAGTGGGGAGATAAGACGCCTCTGTTCTGATTTTAGAGGGAAAGCTTTGTCTTTCACTATTAAGTTTGATATTAGCTATGAATATTTCATGGATGCCCATTATCAGACTGAGAAAACTCCTTTCCATTCCTAGTCTGTTGACTGCTTCTATCATAAAAGGGAATGGGGTTTTGTCAAATGTTCTTCTCTGCATCTCTTGAGATGACCACATGCTTTTGTCTTTATTTGAGTAATGTGGTGTACTTCATATATTGATTTCCATATGTTAAACCAACCTTGCATTCCTGGGATAAATCTCACTTGATCATGAGGTGCAACATTATTTATATTTTGCTGGATTCAGTGTGCTAGTTATTGTTGAATTTTTGTATGTATATATTAATAAGAGATATTATAATTTTTCATTTATTGTATGTCTTTACCTAGTTTTGGTAAGCAGGCTGTCATAATAGTTGGAAATGGTTCTTCCTCTTCTATTTTAAGGAAAAATTTGGGAAGGATTGATTTTAATTCTTCTATGTATGTTAGGCTGAATTCACCAAAGAAGATGAATGGGCCTCAATTTTTCTTTGTAGGAAATTTTTTTATTATTAATTCAATCCATGGCCTTGTAAAGAACTATTCAAATGTTCTATTTCTTCTTGAGTCAGTTTCAGTAGTTTCCTAGAAATTTTTCCTTTTCATCTAGGTTATCCTCTTGTGAGCATGAAAATTTTCATAGTATTCCCTAATAATATTATCATTTCTGAAATGTCAACAGTATTGTTCACTCTTTCCTTTTGACTTTGGTAATTTGGATGTTCTTTTTAGCTTGACCAGTTTAGCTAAAAGTTTGTCAGTTTTGTTGATCATTTCAAAGGACAAACTTTCAGTTTTGTGACTTTTGCCATTGTTTTCTAGTCTCTACTTCATTTATTTCCTCTCTATTATTATTATCTTCTTCTGCTTGTTTTTGCTTTAGTTCATTCTTTGATTTCAAGTTACTTAATGTAGAAAAAAATTGGTTCTTAATTTTGGATCTTTCTTCTTTTCTCATATATATATGATAAATGCTATAAATTTCCCTCTAAGCACTGCTGCAGTTGTATCCCATAAGTTTTGTTATGCTGTGTTTTCATGTTCATTTCTCTCAAACTACTTTCTAATTTTCTTTACTATTTCTTCTCTGGGTTTTGGATTATTAGTAGCACAATATTTAATTTTCACATATTTGTTTACTTTCCAAATTTCCTTCTATTATTTATTAACTTTATTGCATTGTATATGGAGAACATATTTTGTACTATTTGAAGACTTTCAACCAATTGAGACTTGTTGCATGGTCTAACATATGATCTAACCTGGGAGTGTTCCATGTGCATTTGAGAAGAATGTGTGCTCTGCTCTTGTTGGGAGGAGAGAGCTGCAGATGTTCATTAGTTCTAGTTGATTTGTAATTTTCATGTCTTCTGTCCTGACAGGTTGATTAATAACAATTCTCTGGGGATAAGGATTTTGGTGATAGTCAAACCTTTTATTTTCCCTTCAGTGGCTGCTGGTCTACTGGTGTTCATGGTTATGGTGATTGTGAAGTTGTTAATTTTCAAGGCTGCTGCAGAGCTGGGAAAGGATGGATGAGCATAGAGCAAGCTAAAATTGACAAAGCATACTATTCTTACTGAGATTCAATAATTTTTCTTGGATTATTTGTCTTGTTATAGGCTTTTAGTTAATTCTCGGGGTTAATTTATAGAGTTGCTTTTTATAAAGGAGAGGATTTGGGGAGGTTCCTACTCCACCATTCTTGCTAAAATCAGTGGATGCAGGCAGTTCTGCATTTGAGGCTGATGTGTTTCTATTAAGGGTCTTTGGCTGTGAGCAATAGAAATTCCTCCTGGCTTAAGAAGTAAGGAACATTTAAAGGAGATTTTGGAGCATCTTAGAGAGACAGAGGGACATCTGAAATACTATAAGTTAAGAGAACAAATACCTAGGATTACAGAATGAATCCAGAGGAGAGAATAAACATTAAAAATTGGTAAGGAAGGGTCTAGGGTGGGTGAAACTTTTTTGGAAGCCATATTTTCATAGGGTTTTATGAAATAATGAAAAAAAAATATGCTCCAAATCAATAAATGAAGAGGGAGAGTGATGGAGATGTGAAGGGGTCTAAAGCGTCCTGAAACCATTCCTTGCTGCCACATTAATTGAGGGTTCAGGGCAGATCTACGTATCCATGCACTACAGGCTGAGTGACATTTTTTACCAAGATTGTGCTGTTGATATTTATGATGTTTTTCATCTCAACACAAGATTCAAAGTCCTAGAATAAAACATCCAATTCATCTACCATGGATATAGGATGTCAGGATATTGGAGATGAGTATTTCAAGTCTCTGATACTGGAAGAGAGCAGAATGATTACTGGATAAGTAAAAGCAATAATAAACACTCTAATATGGTATCATAAACAGAGACACCCAAGCTTTCCAAGTTCTAGGTAAATACAATCTCTTGATTTTGAATTTTTCATAATTATCCAATGAAGTTTTAATTATTTGAAGACCCAAGCGTAAGTAGTCATCTCATATGTTTCATATATTGCTTAGTCCAGAAAAGTTTCCAGCGACTAAAAGAAAGAAAAAAGAAAGTTTTTTGACTATATTTAGAATAAAAAAAGACAAAAGAAAGAAAAACAATAAATTATTCCTTATGTAAGAGGAACAATAATTGATGGGTCAGTCTCTGGTTCAGTAAATTTCTATGTGTTCATCTCAATATAGTGTCGTATAGCATTGCTAATAGAACTTTCTGTAATAGAGGAGAACATGGCTTTATATTAACTCACCAACCACCAAAAATTAATTGTTTGAGGATTGTTTTCAGTCACCCAATCTTCATTGTACATTTATGCCAGTGGAAAAGTGGATTCACTTTTTAAAATACTACAATCTCCATAATTTCATTAGAATGCAATTATTTCAGAAAGTGAGAGGTAAGTATGGTTTGCACTCTAATGATTATATTTTGGACAAATTCTTAAGGAAGTGAAAATTTTGTGGTGAAATTAGAGATAAAAGCAAGACTGATGCATTTGAATAAAGCCCATTCCAAGAGAATCTGTGATAAGTTTATAGAGCTAGTGTCCTAGATGTTAAGAATGTTTGATTTTGAGAGAACAAAGTAAGATTTAAGCTGAACCTTGATGGTTTATTTTTCCTACTCATCCCAGGGCTTCATGAAGGTAGAATTCACATGTTCCTCTATCTCCAACATGTTGCACAGAACATGGGCAAGAGTAGGTCCTTGTTAAGTGTGTCTTTAACTAATAAATTAATGGTTGGCTGAATAATAAATAGTTATATAATTTAAAATGCCTAAAGTTGCAAAGGCTCAGAATGACAGA
Organism: Tamandua tetradactyla; assembly: GCF_023851605.1. Classification (NCBI taxonomy): domain Eukaryota; kingdom Metazoa; phylum Chordata; class Mammalia; order Pilosa; family Myrmecophagidae; genus Tamandua; species Tamandua tetradactyla. The sequence goes on from NC_135329.1 coordinate 5,241,912, forward strand.
TCGTAAGTATACAATCTCAGTCAGTTTTTTATTTAACCCCAAACTTCTTTAAACTTCTACTCATTTCCAAATTTATTTGGATTTCCAAGAATAAGCATGTGGTCATATATGCATCCTAACAATGTGGAGGTAGATTTATACTCATCTATCCCTGCAACAGATCTCCAGTCAATCCACTTGTCTCTGCTATAATGGGAAATTTTTTGCATTGTTATAATATTCTTGAAATTTGCCTTCCAACTTTCACTCTTGCTTTTCTTTTATTCATCATCCATACAGAGGCAAAAATAGTATCTAAATTGTTACTCTGAGCAGCCTGCTCAGGCATCTAACACTCTCTTCCTTCCTAATGGCGTTACTCTTAGGTCAGTTCCCACTGACCTAAGGATGCCCACATCCTTCTTATGTCAGGTTCTCACTGCTCTTTCCACTTCCTGGAATGCCCACTCATGCTTTCTTCCACAGGGCTCCTCTTTCTCTAGTTTTTGCTCTTAGCTTAATATCACTTCCTCAAAGAAATCTTTGTTTACTCATATTTATTTATTTTCTCTTAGAATCCTGCAGTTTTCCTTCATATATTAGGGTATGTAATATATTTGTTGTTTGTATGATGGGGCCCATTACAAAGTGGAGGTGCAATCAAGGGTGCCAAGCCCCTGTCTGAGACGGGAGGGCTGCTGCTGTTGGATTGAAGCTCAATATGAAAATGAGATGCTGAGTCTCTTCCTATTTTGTCTTGCAAATTTGCTCTGGTATAAACAAAAATAGGAATTACCAATTAGAAAATTGCACCCTTTCCAGACACTCAAAGCACAGAGATGATGGGTCTTCTAAAGGGAGAACCTCGTTTGAATATAAAATCCAACTCTGTCAATATTATTTTTATTTACGAGTAGTTACAACTTTCAAAATACAAGAGAAAAATTTAAAAAGAATATCTCTTAGTTGATATTATTTCAGACTGCTTCCTTTTCAACCAAATTTTGTCAATTTATTTGTGTATAAATTTCTACTGATATTGAACATTCTTTGAAAAGGAGGATATGTCTGAAGCTGGGTATTTAGCAAGTGGAGTAATTAATTTTAAAAAGTTGATTATTTCAATTACAAAGTGGACACAGACAAAATGAAGATTGTATCTGTAAAATATAGTTGAGTTAAATATCCAGAATACAGAGAAACAAAAATGCAAACAAATTGCAGAGTTGGGAAAAATAAGCATACAGAAAACTGAGATGCAGGTTTTCAGTTTACTCCTACTATGATTCTTAAAGGAAAAAGGTGAAACAACAGAAGGAAGGAAGTATCCAGAGAAGCAATGGATCTGAGAAAGAACATTCTCAGGTTTAAGTTGTCTGTATTGTTTCAAGCAAAATTAATGGAAAAACAAAACCAGACCTCTTGAACCTAGCCATGCATTTATGATTTATCATAGCTCCGATGATAAAGAGAAAATTATTAACTTTTTCAAAATGAAAATATGTTACTTAACCAGATTGTCAGACTTCTTATCAAGAACACTGAATTGTATGGGAAAATATCTTCAAAACTATGATGAGAAACATTTTCCATACATTTCTATACCCAGTCAAACCATCAATAGGTAGGGAACAAATATCATAAAGGAATCTGTATCATGAAAAACATAGGTAAAGAAAGATTGTTGACAAAACCTGACCTAGATACAAGAGCATCTATCAATTATTTACACTTGGCAGTTTCCCCTTTAAGTGGTAAATCTCAATAATATTGGTTATAGTTCTTTTTGTTTAGATCTACTCATTCTATTTAGTTTTGTTGTGAATTGTACTTCAATTTTTATATTGATGTTAGTCATCAGGTTTTATAATCAAGCTTCAGAAGCAATAAAAAAGCCCAATTGTAGACATAGGAGAGAATATAATGCAATAACCTTTGATGTAAAATAACGAAATAACTAAGAAAGATGGGAAGGGATTAATGGAAGCATTAGTACAGGAACAAAACGTGCTCTAATTTCCCCATCACTCAGAAGGGATGAACAACAGGTTCTGTTCAGAATTGATAAGTCAGGAAATAATGATTTAAATATATTATTTTAATTAATTGCGTTAACCAAAATGAAAATGCAATATTTGCTCTTTAACTCATACACATCTACCAAAACTTTCAGGATAAACTTCATGCTTAATATAATAAATCCAATGCATCTCTAGTTTTCATTGTCATTTCACCAAGTCTATCGATTGATGATATATAAGGGAAGAGATCCCTGAGTTCACAATTTAAAGATAAAGGATAGGCACAATAAAATGAAATCCAAAAAACTAGACATTAACAGTTTGACTTTAGGGAATAAAATTGCATTTGGGTAGGGGAAGGAGGCCTTTAATTTTTATTTTTAACTCTCCTTTTTGCTTGTTTTTTTTAAAAAAGTAAGCATATATAAGAGGTCTGTAATTAACTAATTATCAGGTTAATAAAACAACTTTGAAAATTGTGTACTCTGGCCAACTTATTCACAAAAATTGAACCTGAATGTATCCCTACTGGTTCTATAAGTAAATCTATTTTCAAAGATAAAAACTCAACACCAGGTAATATTAGCAAATGTTGCAAATACCAAGACCTTTCCTGGGAGTGGCTTCCTGTGGTCCTGGGGCAACTTTCCCATCTCGGACTGAGCTAACCTTACAGTAGTAGTGGTACCTAAAGGGTGCACACTTTTAAATCAACTCTGAGGAGACATTCGTAGAGAATGATGGTCACCAAAATGAAATCTTTTCTTCTATGTCTCCTCCTTCTACTACCTGCAAGAAAACTTAAGAAATTATGGGCTCATAGTTAGAGGTTTCTGATGTTTACCTTCTCTAAAATATCCACTCTTCTTTTATATTCCATAAAGTGTAGAATTCCATCGAATTCTATATGTCCCTTTGCTGCATCATTCTGTATGTTAAATAACAAGCTGTGACAGATACACCAATAAGAACAAAAGGACAATCTGTATAAAAACAGAGAAGCTTTGAGTCTCAGGAAACAAATGGACCAGATCCAGTACCCATATAGAGAAAGGAATAGAGGGTAGTACAATCTAAACTTAGAAATTTCCTGTTCTTCAGGGTTCCACAAATTTACACATGAACAGTAGAGCTCAGTATGACGAATATTAAGTTGTTGCAACATTTGTATCTGCCATACTAACCCCGTAACACTAACAGAATATAATTTATATGTTTCTTGAACATCGAGGTTTTGAATCCACAGTGCCTAGAACTGTATGTGCTGAGTTTTTTACTACATTTCAATCGCCCAATGGAGTTCTCAGAATGACTCTATTGCAAGGGCTCAGCCTCTTGAAAGAACTGCTCTGGAGAGGGCAATACTTAGATGCCCTCTAAGCCAATACTTAGATGGGTAAGCCCTGGACTGCTATCAGATACACTCAGAGTGATGCAGAAAGGTATTTCAGAGCCACTGGAAGAATTAACTTGTTGCTAAATGAACAACCAGACATAAAGTTCATATCAGTATGTACCTTTCACCAAAATAGTTTCCATTCTGTTAAAAATGTCTCCAGTTTGGCACCAGAGACGGAGATCTTACAACCTGTGGGTATAGCTCCCTGAATTGGAAGTTTGTAATAAAGTTAAATGTAGCACATTTTGGAGAAATATGATGTGCATAAAATTAAGGTTTTATTGACCTCAAGGAATGAACACATTAGACGTGTTCAAAAATGGAACTTATTCAACACTGCTTGTTTATGCAGAATGGCTTAAAAACTAGTGCAGGAATATTACTAGGTCTAGTAAATGGCATTGAGAATTTTATTCCACTCCTCTTACATCAAGACCAGTCCAAATCCCTTCCCTCCTTTCACCCCTCTATTACTCCAGCCTCGTCATCTTTCCAGGTCCTGAAATAACCTTGAGCCCTTCCTGTTAGGAAAGAGATTCAGCTAGTTCATATATCCTAACAAGACACTAACTTTGTTATAGAACCATGAATTATAAATATTAAAAGACCAGTTTCCAAATCTTTATTTTAAAAATTGAGAAGACGATATATGGAGAAGTAAGAGGAAATGACAAAGATTAAGTAGAACACAAAGGACTAGCCCAGGACTCTGAAAGGTTTCAAGACCAGCCAGAGCAGAAAGAAAGGTGCTGGGGTTGAGAGACAATGTAAGCATAATCTGATAATCCACAGCATATGTCAGGCTGCCCTTTCATCCACCACTCTTAATTTGGTTGGTGAGCCACTCCAAAGCCAACCGGTTTAGTGACATTGAGTTTTAGAATATCACCATGGGATTTAGATGTCCTGCTCTCAAGACCCATGTTCTCTAATCCCCATAAACATCTCATTCTAAGGTCATCAGAACTCATAACCAGTGTTTCTGTAGAACCTGCCCTGGTATTTCACAGTCCCCTTTCTGGTGCTTCAAATGCTGTGTTGTGAATAGGGGTCAAGACTTGTGATTCTTCTCTGATTTCATTTGAGAAGACTCTCCTGGGAGAAACTACAGAGCCCCTCTGTGCACATCTCTTTGATCAATCCAAGTAGAGGCAGTTTGTTCTAGAACATGCTGATCACTGCAAGCCCAAGGGCATAGCAAATACCTTTAATAGTAAATATCCAGTTCATTCCTCATCACCAATGTACCCTCCCTTCCCTAATGCTACTAAATCTGAGAATTTAAACACTATCTGGTCTGTCTTCCATAAAAAAACATGAATTCCACCCTTAATTGCCCCATAAATAATTCAGCTGACCCCAAATTAAACCCAAATCATTTTCTCTTCGCATATGCTTCTAAAGTGGTCATAACTTGGTCTGTAGACATTGTTAAAATTCCATATGATAGGAAACCACCACAAAGTACTAGAACCCCATATACTTAAGACACTTCGTTTCCTTCTGTTTTCTCTAAAATGACCCACACTGAGAAAATTGCTTAACATGAACAAGGTAAACTACATTTTATAAGCCACTAATGGGGAAGCTGTAGCAACTAATTAGCTCCAACCAGTACAAGTCCAACTGTTATTAACAAAATCTGAAAGTTAAATAGAGGTTCATTACTCCCTCAGTCATTGGCATTCCCTCCCTGGGGAGTGTGTAACTTGTAGCAATAGTTTTGGTTTTGCCTGATTAAATCTCATTATAAGAAAGGAATAAACCCTCATGCCTAAGTCTGAAGGTACCCAGAGGTGTGCTGAGCCATCCATTAAGCTGTGCAGAAAAAGAGACGGTCATAAATTGATGTGGCAGGCACTTCCATTCCAAATCAATCTGAGGCATGGTGAGAAACACCATTCCAAGACGTTTGTTTTTCCTGATGCGTTCCTTTCAGACCTCATTAAAAAATAGTCCATGTGCATCTTTCAATTAAAAAAAGTATTTTACATAGATTTTTTTGCAACTTTCTACTCTTCTAAGGACTCTGCAGGGAAACATTTCAAAATTGCTAGATAGTTGGTACTATGTAAAGAACCATGATTGTGTGTAGACAAACTTCTAAACAGCACAGGCTAAGATGTGCATATAACTTAATAACCAAGGAGAAGCCCTGTAAGCTAAGCAGGGGCAGCCTTATAACATTCGTATCCCATCATCTGCCTCCACTAAGACTCTTCTACTTGTCAAACTCAGATTTAAAAGATAGAGCATTAACAGAGGCCAGTAGTCTAAAATCAAGGTGTCGGTCAAGCTATGCTTCTTTGAGGTCTGTATATTGCTTCTCTCCTGGCTTCTGGAGGTGACTGGTCAGGTAAGTTCTCTGCCTTGGTTATCACATGACATCCTTTCCTCTGACTGTCTGTGAGTAAATTTCTACTTCCTATAAGAATACCAGTTGTACTGAGTCAAGGGTCCACTGGAACCTAGCATGAAGCCATATTTTAACTTCTCTAATTCTATCTGAAATGATCCTGTTTCCAAAAATGGTCCCATTCTGAGGTCCTGGGGGTTAGGACTTCAATCTATCTTTCGGCAGATACAATGCAATCCCTAATAGCACATAAATCAAGCTCTTTACACACATGAAGTATGTTGGATCTCTGCCAATTGACTGAAAGTAGGATTTCTAGCTATGGTTTATCGCATTTCATTAGATCATTTCTGATTTAGCTATTTATCTGTGTAAGGATAGTGTATCATTTGCAGAAAAGGAAATCTCACCACTCTAGACTTTGTGTCAAGAGAATTGTAGCCAGGGTGGTGCAACGGTGGTGCAGTGGCAGAATTTTCGCCTGCTATGCCAGAAACCCAGGTTTGATTCCCGGAGCCTGCCCATCAGGAGAAAGAAAAAAAAAGAGAGAATTGTATCAAATTCTGGCTCTTTTACCCAATTGCATGGATAAATCACATATAATTGCCATGCCACCTCTATCTGCAATCCTAACCATGCACATTCCTAACTGCAGAATAAACAAAGGTAAGCAGGTGTCCTTGCTGTAGGAATTTTCAGAATTGTAAATTATATTTTAAAATAAGATTTAAAATACAATCTGCATTGAGAGCTTTCAAAAAAGGGAATAGAATATACAGCACTTCCCAGATTTTATTATTTTTAACCACAAACCAGTTCTTCATAGTACACAGAAATCCCATGGGACATAGTTGGGAAGTGTTTGGCTAACTCAAGACTGACCCACGTTGGCATTATAGACATTTCAGATGAGATACCTCTTTGCTGGGGCTGCCTTAGGTATTGCAGGATACTCAGCAGCAATCCTGCCCTCTACCAACTAGAGGCTCGCAGCACCACACCCACATTTCGTGACTACGAAAAGCATCTGCAGGCGTTTCCAAGTGAGCCAAGGGCTGAACCTGCCACTGGCAGAGAGCTACTGGATGGGTCCATTTCCAGTTGGCCTGTCCTCTGGTTCTCTGTCTCAGAACAAATATTCTAAAGATCATTGAGAGGCAGTGCTGGGTAATCAGTAACAACACAGATTCCTAAATTAAACCTACGCCGTTCAAATCCAAAGTCTGCCCCATGCGACATGGAACTTAACACCTAGGAATTTTAATTTGGCATCTGCAAAATAGTGATAATAATGATGTAGGTGTCACGAGACCTAACTTGAAACAATGTCTGAAATGCATTGATTACAATGTCAGGTACATGACAAAGACTCAATAAATGCATTTTCCAAGTATTCGCTTTGGTATTCAATATCGATTAGCCTTGATTAATTTAATTTCTCATTATCTCAAAAAGTCACTTGCATTTTTAGAAACAGGTTGGATCCAAAATAAGCACCTTGGCCTATTAAATTTATAATTTATTTTCTTAAAATACTCCCAGCCACTCATCCATTCATCAAACAATATTTATCTTTCATTCTCTTGCATGGCCCTCTTGGGCCAAGCCCTAGCCCTGGGGCTCTGATTCACTTACAGGGACAGAAAGCACCTTGTCTCAAATTGTTGGTTCCAGGGATTTTATTGTAGCCCTTTCTAAGAAATTTCTGGAAACAGGCCTTCAGTGCAGGAAAACAAAAACATTCTAGGTATATCAAGCAGAAGTGGGTTTAATATAAAAACACTGAGAGGGTTAAAGAGGGAAAGTCCGAGGGCCACTGCTAAGTTTTCTTTCCAAGATGACATCTTTGTAACACTGACACAGTGGCAGGAAATGTCTTCTGCTGCCACCATAGCTCACAGTTGCCACAACTGTGAACAAACCCACGAAGCCGGTGACAAACAAAGGAATCTATTGCTGAAACTCTTGCCCATTAAAGCCTGCTGTTCAGCTAGGACAGCCCCCGAGAGGTGGGTCTATGGTCCTAAACCATCGTGAGTGTGTTCAGTAGGTAGAACCTAATTCACAACCAGAACACTAGCTGCATGCAAGCAGTTTGAAAACAGATGTAAACCTTTCCAGACCTTCCAAGGAAAAGGAAGACAATCCAAATATCTAGCTACTCCACATGTATAAACCCTAAAGGCAGTCATTCATAAACTTCAGCAAAGACAATGACAAAGATCTGCTTGTTCCTCCTTAACATAAGGCAGCAATCTTGTGGACACAGGAAACCCACCTTCTCCTGCCCTTAAAGAGGAGACACAAGTTCCCATGGGTCATTCTTTCTATCCCATCAGATTCTTCATTTCTCATCCAGTCAACAATCCCACAGTGAGATACTATAACCTAAAGACTACAGTATGAAGTTCAAAACCAACAATGGAGCTTTTAAACAATACAGAGGAAAGAGAAGCAAAGGAGCCTGTTTAATGTCACAAATACATAAAGGAGGAAGGAAACAGGTGTAGCTATGACTGTTCTGTTTCTGGAGCTGCTCCCGAGGCCATGTTGATTTCTGTAACTCCCATCTTTCCCACATCATATCCCAGGCTCCCTTTACCCTCACGCAGCGCATCACATTGGTGAAGTCATTTTGCCTCTTGGAAAACTTAAACCTTCACTCCTGATCTCCAAGGTCTCATTTTGCAGCAGCAAATGCCTTTTCCCTTAATAATTAGGGTCATTCAGTTCAGTAATGGCTTTCTGAGTACCAGTCTATAAAAACTGGTTTCAGTGAGACACTGCAGACACCATCCTTCCCTGCTCTCTGAAATTCACCCAGGGTACTCCTTGCAGTTCTTGCTATCTAAAGTTAAACCTGACCATCACTTGCTTTCCCCATGGCACAACTTGTCAGGTTCTCAGTATTTGGGTCTCAAGAGTCCATGGAAAACCAAATGAAGTCAGGTCTGAGCCCATGGAATTATTTCCTTCATTCCCCTGTCCTTGACCTCGGGCACGAACCAGGGAATGTTAGTATATAGATGCCAGAGAACTTTTGGGTTGTTATTGGCAAAATTATATCCCAAAATCATGACTTTATCACTAACTACTCCAAGCAAGGTTTTCCAGATTGCATTATTGAGACACATTTATGCTTTTCTCTATTACTTTCCTATTCACTTTTTTTCCTTTTTCTCTTCTCTATTCACTTTTATCAACAATTATTAACTTGTTTGTTTACACAGTAAATGCCATGCTATTGCTGTTATTATTTTTTTGTAACTTTTTAAACTGCCATTTTGGAATACTTATCAAGGAACTGGGTAAATACTATAAGTACATTACTTCATTCAACCCTCTAAATAAATCTGAAGTTCTTCAATATCTTTTATGGATAAGGAAACCATGTAAACAGTTCAGCATCTTGTACCACATCATGCAAGAATAGGAATGAAACTCAGGACTCATATTTAAACACCTTCTCCCTGGCTCCTCAGGGAGTTCTTTAGCTGTTGGAAAGACCAGATAGTGGGAGTGGAGCCTCTTTTATGTTTCTCTCCAACCTGTCATAGTGTACAATACAAATCCCCTATTCCTAGGAAACCCCATATATTTCCTTACACTCATATGGTTCACTGGAGAATGAGATTTCTCTCTTCATACTGATTATCTGTTTTATATTTGCCAGAAGGCGAAAACCTAAAAATACATTGATGGCCCAGAATTGCCATCAATAGGGTATGGTTTCAACCTATTTCCTTGAAAATATGGAAAGAAGGTGTCTTGAATCATATATCACTATAATTTATCAGCAACTAACAAATTGAACTAATTTAAAATCTGGTATTTTTTCCTTTCTCTCTGAATTTTTGCAAAACAAATACTTTAAATGAAGCTGTCTCTATGTATTCAAGCAAAGAAGAAATGATTGATTTATGATTCATCTGTGACAAGGCTACTTTTGATCAATTATTGAACATCCCAGGAATGCTCAGGGCTCTTGAAGTATGTGTCCTGACACTGCCGTGTGATTTTGCCAATCAATTACTCTGAACGCCGTTGGTGTGTCCCTCATCTGATGAATAGCCCAATATTTCTACAGCTGATATTCACAACACATCTCAGTCTCTGGGCATTTAGTCTGGCTTTCTGCATTTCATGGACAATTCACATACAGCTAAAGAAATGTTCCCCCAGCTATCACTGATCAGCTGGAGAACAGATATATCAAATAACTGTAGCTATCCTAGAGGAAAAACATGTGTAAATCAGTTAAAATGTTTGTCTGGAAGCCAGTAGTTTATCACCTAAGTGATGATCCCTTTACATTTTTACTTTGCACTGAGATGAATAAAACAATTTCAGATGACATGATGACAAAATAGTGTGTTCCCATATTGGAATCTTTAACCTCTCTGAGATTGCAGTGTGGATGTATTTTGCATTTGAGATTAGCATTGAGAAGCTCCAACACCCAGGACTAAGGTATTCATAAAAGTACAATTTTATTCAAGTGGCAAAGTCCCTATTGCTTAGCAGAGATTTCCTATTTGGAAACGAAATCAGAGATGACTCTTTCCATTAATTCTGACAGTTCATCAGGAGGGCTGCTCCTATGGATAAGATCTCCTTTTCTTAATTTCCACCTGCCATGAACCTATTTTAGGTTTTTATGGGAGGGCACACTGTAAATTTGTTTTAGTTTGGAAACCACTGTCAAGCCAAATAATTATTTATATAGCATTTACTTTTTCATTCATCCCTTCATTTGATCATTCATTCAACAAATTGATTGAATGCTTACTCTATGATTAATAAAGATTGTATACTGCTGGACTCCTGAATGCTGACTTGTAACATATTCCAGTACAAGAGGTATCCTGATGTCAGTGGGGTTTTTATGCTTCTCTCCAATCCAACACAGTAGCCAAAGTAACTTATTTTTAAAAACACGTAAGGCAGATCAGCTCAGCCTTATCTTGTGATACTCTCTCTTTGAATCAACTTCTTCCTCTGTGTTGACCCCTGACAGTTCTTTGAACACAAGGTCCTATGTTGGGACCGCCATCACCTTTACATGTTGTAGACCTGGCTCCTTCCTCTCCAACAGGCCTATCCAGATCACCCAATCTAAGAAGGGAGCCCTCCAAGAATATCAGCCCAAGCTCCGTGGGTAAATCCCCATAGCACCTGTCACAATAACTATGTGATTCACAGATTAATTGATTATCTATCCCAATCACTCCCATCATGTTCACACACACACACACACGAGTTGAATTTTATATAGTAGGGAACTTTTCCATCTAGTTTGCTGCTGTATCACCAGGTTAGTATGGTACACAGCTGGGGTTTCAAATTTTATTGTTCATTGAAGACATGACAGAAGGATTTGAACTCATAATCATATTTGTTGAAAAGGACAACTTACTTCCTTTTCTAATATAGAATATGGTATAAGGTAGCAAAGTCTATGTGCTCTAGAATCAGACTATATAGGTCTAAAATTTGAGCTTTGTCACTTCCTGGCAGTGTCCATTTTAATCAACTTGTTCCTCTTTTCCTCACACAGGGTTTAACCTTGGGGACTGAATCATGCTCCACACTAGACATGTTCAAGTCTTAAATGTTGGCCCTGCTGATGTGAACATATTTGTCAATCAAATCTTCAAACCCTCACTCCAAGTTCTGTAGGGGTAGACATATTTGTAAATAGAATGTTCAAATACCCCATTAAGATGAGGTCAAATTGAATCAGGTTGGGCCTTAATCCAAATGACTGGTGCCCTTGTTAAGAGATAAAATCTAGAAGATAGCCAGGTGCCTGAGCCATAGGGGTAGAAGCCATGAAGGAGATGAGGCCAAAGGAGGCAAACTGTCAAATGAGGAGGGCAGATTGACTGCCAGCAAACCACCACCAACATGCTACAGACCTTGGAGAAGGCATGGAATGCTGATGCCTTGATTATGGACTTCTAGCCTACAAACTGGGCTGTTTAAGCCAACCAGTCTGTGCTATTTGTTTTTGCAGCCCTGGCAAACTAAGGCAATTTGGGGTACCTAGAACTGTGACAAATAGTTAACAACGTGAAAGTGTCTTTGGAATAGGATAATGGGTAAAGGCTGGAGGAATATTTAGGCACTTGATAGAAAATTTGAGATTGCCTTCAAGAGACTGTTTGTAGAGAAGGAACATTAAAGATCATTCTAGAGAAGTTCCAGAAGAAGTGAGGAGAGCTATAAGAGAGGTTTTTTTTTCATCTCAGAGAAACATTTATTTTGATGGGCAGAATATTGGTAGAAATATGGATATTAGACATGCTCCTGGGGAGGTCTTAGAAGGCAAGGAACATGCTATTGTAAACTGGAGGAAAGGTGATCCTTGCTTGCAGTGGTGGAGAACTTGCAAAACTGTGTTTGACGTGTGTGATGAACTTGGATATCCAGCTGATTGGATTTACAAGCCAATCGTGAAGGGTGCAGCCTGGTCTCCCCTTACTATGTATAGTAAAATGTGAGAGGAAGGTAACAAACTGAGGACCAAACTGCTAAGCATGAAGGAACCAGTGGTTGATCATGTGGGCCATTTTCAGCCTATCCAGATAGCACACCCTAAGAGTAGGATCCCAGCCAACCCTGACAGGTCCTTCCTGAGTCCCCAGGAGGTGAGTTCCCAGAGAACAGAGCTCCGTGTGTGGACGTGGCTGAGCAGTCAGTCATTTGGTATGTAGATTGTTCGACCAGTAACTTGATTTCAGACTTTTAGCCTTCAGACTGTGAGACAATACACTCCTGTTGTTTAAGCCAACCAGTTTGTGACATTTTTATAGCAGTCCTGGCAAATAAAACAAGAAGTAACAACAGTACCTTCTTCAAATTGTTTATGTGATGGTTGAGTTAGAAAACATACAGAAGTTCTTGCTACTATGAGTGTCATAAAGCAAGCACTCCATAAAGGTTAGCCTTATTGCCATAGCCCCCTGTGAATTAATTTCACTGCATTAAGCTCTGAAATGAATGGACCAGCTACTACCCCTTGCCTCCTTCCCTGTTCTTCACAGCATTTACAGAGACATGGAACCTGTGACCCTTGTTGGAAAACTTTTCATACCAGACACATTTACAGACACACAAAAAAATTCAACACACTCAGATAAGATCTGAGTTCTGATTTAGCAATAGTGGGGAGATAGAAACAGGATAATATCAAGTAATTTCAAACAAAGTATGAGAATTTTTAACTTTTCCCCTCAAAAGCATTTTTCTCACATGGTTAGGTTGCTTGCCTAGTTTCCCTTCTCTCTCACCACTATTCTTTTCCCTTTGGTTCTCTCTTCTCCATTACCACCTGAAAAAGGGGAAATAAGCAAACAAGCAACAAATCCAAGCAAAAACACTTTACTTTTCTGAAGCAAGGCTATTCATTTCTGTACAGCATCCACTTCAAACTTAGTTCAAGGACTCCTTTTTATTCCAAATGATTTAATTTAAACTTTGAGGTGACAGTTTCTAACTTCACAGAATGCAGTTCTCCTCCTCAGCTTCTGCTTGTGGGTAGAAGAGGTTCTCACTTTCAGTTTTGCTAGCAAGTTTGACACATTTCTATTAAAGGATTAGCCCTGTATTTCTAATCATTTTTACTCTTTGAATTCAGGATGTGTCCTGGATTTAGGCAGTTTTTAAATTACTTCCTTGAAGAAAAAGAAGCATTATGGCTCTTATTGCACGAATGATAGCATTACATGGATTCAGCTTAAAAAATAACGTATAATGCCTCACTGCCTCAATTCTGACCATAAAGTGTTTTTAGGGCATCGCCTTACTTCATCATCACATCTCTTTTAAGAATAAAGGAAGGGATGTTGTCCTGGATGTACAGATAGATTGAGGAGATAAAGGTTTTCTCTGAGTCTTAAATGCCCTGCCTCCTGGGAGGTTCCTAGGACAGGGATTGCCAGGGGAGCCCGGAGGCCGCGAGGCTATGCTGGAGCAGCAACCTGTGAGCAGCCCAGCACCTGTCACACGAGTCCCTCGCCCTTCCTCCTGCTTGGGATTATTGAAAAAAGTACTGATTTCCACCTCCGTGAAACCCAACCACGTGGAGATAGGCACTAAACTTCACCGCTTCCCACCTTGGGATGCAGTGGACTTAAAACCACATTCACAAGGCCATGATGCCTGATTCTTAATCCATTCAAAAAGATGACCATTCTCAAAACGTTTGGTTGTTCTGCAGGTGACAATCAGATACAATCCCAATAAGGATGGGAAGTGAGGAGGGGGACCCCGCAGTGCACAGCTGCAGGCATCCTTGGTGCTGTGGGCACCTACTCAGCGGGCATCCCCAGGGAAGACAGAGGCTTTAGGGTTATAGATGTTGGCTGAGCAGCCAACCACCGTGGCCTGACTCAGCTGTGTCCACCTCACCACACTGGCCTAAGGTATTAGTAAAGCATCCACACAACATGGCCATAAATCTATATTCAGGTGTCCAACCACCAATTTTTCATCTTCACTATGATGGTTATTAAGAGGACTCTAGTTCCTGGTTAATTAGGAATCATCTGATTGATGACTGGACATTCAAACAGGACCAGAGTGAGTGGTCAGGGAGAATCCCTTCTTCAAATGATCCGAAATGCCTCCAAGCAATGGTGCATCCCAGCTGTCTCACCAGGAGCCTCTGTTAACGAGCCTGCCCTTAGCATGTCCATGTCTCTCTGAACAGGCCATCTTGTATCTAATCAGGGGGTATTGATCTTCTCCACACTGATCCGTTTGTAAATTGACCTCTACAATAAACATCCAAAAACCAAAAATAAGATCCTCCATTTTGCTATCACTTTAATTCAACATTTAGTCGTAAGTACAAGGTTCCACAATAACTGTAGGTGAGAAATTTCTCCCCGTTAATTCCTCCTGTTTCCTGGACCTTGACTACACCATCTGATTTTGATCCTTTTATTTTATTGTTTAATTGGAAATCTTGCCCAGGTTAACGTAGGCACCAGCTGATGCATAGCAGAGCAGCCACTGACAGCATAAAACCAACTTGTATTGGTGCACATAGAACTGCAGCATGAATCTTGATTACTTGAAAACATCTGAACAAGAGCAACTTAAAGTGCTTTAGAAATACCACTGACGTCCACCTATCACTAAGGATGCTATAATTTAAATCGCTAATGTCAAATTAGATCTCTTTGGACTAACACAATTTGAAACAAGAATGTGGTAGATATTTCATTTCCTATATATTTCTATGCTAAGGCTATGAAGCTAATTTATTTTAAACTATTCAAAATGTTGATGACACTACAGAGAAACCAAGGGCAGCTGTGACTCCTTGAACTGGCTCCCTACACAGGGACTCCACGTCAGCCCTCCAGGCCGTGGGCTTTAACGTGGAGCTCATGGGCCTTGGCATGGGAATGTAAAATCAGTGACAAAGGCATCGAAGGGTTGGCAAGTTACTTGAGGCTGCATCTTGTGGTGGGGGGGGGGGGGTCCCAGGACAGCTGCCCACAGCACTCCCTGCTCAAGCTCACACCCGCAGATTTGTGTAAAATGCATAGATCAAAACTGAAAAATAAACTATTATTTTAAGTTTCTGAGTAGTTTTTATTTTTCATGCAAGCTACATTACCTTCAATATTTTTTTACCTTCACATTTCCTGTCTTATCACATAGGCTACATGGCCAGGCCTTTTTAGGCACTTGGCGTGATGAAAAACATGCTGAGGTTTTGGTGAGCAGTGAGAGGGTGGAGGAGAGGCAATGGAGCCCGTCCATCCAGCAGTCCCTCCACCTGCTCATGCGGAAAGTCACGACAGCCTGAGACAGGGTAGTGGGCAAGGGGGCAAGGGGACAGGAAGGGAGGGAGTGTAGCCCTGGTGATTTTAGACATGCACAGTAGTGATAGTAGGCCACCGCAGCCTGCAATTTCAGACCTGTGGTCAAGAAATGGGCAATATTTTAATAAGTGCTCCAATGTGTTACAAGATATTTTAAATGAAGAAGAGATTAGAAAAAGGAAATTAATTACATGTCTCGGGTTTATACACAGTCCTAGACAGTGGAGTTAATAGAGAGTAGCCTCTATTTTCATTCTATACTCTTTTCTACTGTATATTCTAGCTATATATAAAATAATCTATAACTTAATAGTTCTGTGATTCTTTTCCAGTGAATAGAGCTTCTTTATACTTATTGTCTTATTTGGCCTTGCTATAGGTAACAGCAGACATAATTTTAATGCTTGTTAAGTACTTTCACTTATTATTTCAGCTGATGATATTTTAGCTCCATATCCCCTCATTCATTACAGTTGGGCCTAAGGGAGGCAGGCTCTGGAGTCCCGGACACCCACCAGTTCTGAACCTCTGGCCACCCTTGGGTGACTCAGCTACTTTAGATGAAGCTTCTTGAATAATAAATTGATTTTAAATGACATGACCACCAAGCCCATTTACTCGCTTATATTCACACACAGCAACTACTGGCCATCTCATTAATAATTAAAAACAACAGCTGCTCACACCTCGGAACAAGGTGGCTCATTTGCATACCCCGGACCCACAGGGCTCCCGGCACGTCCCGCCACACCTGTGGGGGGCTGTGTTTTCTCCAAGGCGGGTAAAGGGCAGGAAGGCGTCTACCGCCCAAATGTGAATATTAATAAAGTCGTAAAAGAGCAGATCATTGAACCATATTAATTATTTATCTAATTAGGAGGTTATTAGTTATCTAAAATTACTCAGCAAGCAACTCCAGAGACGATGGGTTACAAACATCCAAAATGTTGTCTGAAATCATCAGGGCCTGTAAAACTCCATCTGACAATGCTTCAACATTAATTAACTGTAAGATTTGAAGGATGAGGCGAAAAGTGGGGATACAGTAAACTATTCTATATCGAGAAGGCTGCGTCTTCAAAGTCCTGGAGGTGAGAGAAAGCTCGGTGTTGTTGACAGAGTGATTTCTCATTACCTGAGGTTATTGCATTTGGGGAAACCATATCCTCACTCCATGGGGACAGGTGGCTCTCCGGGACGGGATCTGTTCCACGGAGCAGTTGTTCAGTTCGGTAACTGATCACTAAGGTAGGAGCCCCCAACCTCTCCAAGCCTGCTGGCCCGGCCTTGGCATGCCAGGTGACACCTCTTCACTGTGGAGACAGACCATGGTGCCCTCGAGATGCCCACAGCCTAGTCCCCAGGCCACAAATACCTTAACTTGCTGTGCAGGCTGCCTTCCACGCAGATACTGCTAAGTTCAGGGTCCTGAGAAGGAAATACCATCCTGAATTAGCAGGGTGTGCCAACACAATCACCAAGGCCTTGATAAGAGGGAGGCCAGAGGGTCTAAATCAGGATAGAAGCTGTGATGATGGAAAAGAGAGAGAGTGAAGGAGAAAGAGAAAGAGAAGCAGTGAGAGGGAAGAGAGAGGGAAGAAAGAGAGCGACTTTAAGGTGCTGGAGGCCTCTCTTAGGCTGGATGGAAGGGGCTGCAGGCCAGCAGGCAGATGCCCCCAAAGGGAGGATAATGGCAAAGACAGGGTGCTCCCCTGGGACTCCAGGGGTACAGCCACCCACCCCTTTTACACTTGTGTCCTCTAGAACTGAGATATAATATATTTGTGTTGTTTTAAGTGACAAAGTTTGTGATAATCATTGCACCGCCAATAGGAAACTAATAATTCACCATCTCTCCTTAGAAAAAATTTATCTGTACCTCAACATTTCACATCTCTATTCCAAAGCTTTGGGGATGACAAGCTTATTAAAAGGCCCCAAATATGTCACATTTCCTATTGACATTTGACAGAAAGTAATTTTTTTAAAAAAATATCAACAAGTAAAATGAATTTTGATACTTCCCTCATCAAAACATGAATTCAAACAAATGTATAAGTGGTGAATTGGGCTACACAACTGCCTTCCCAAGTTGTGGGAATATAAAACAAGGCAAATATACAAATAAAATAATATATACTATAAAATTAAGAGAGTCCATCCACATGTTAGAGCTGATAAGAAATTCTTATAGTACCTGAAGACAGATGGAAGTGTGTGATAAACATTGCAGCACCTAAAAAAAACTGAATAAAATGTCTGGTGAGAATGGAATGAGTCTGCAGAATAACCACACTGAGATCACCTACATCAGGATGACAGGGGCTAGAGACCAAAAGGGACCTGGAAATCATCATGTAAGTGTGGTCTTGGGACTCGGGTGCTGAGGCTCAGTGACTGAGGACTTGACCCAGCCTCAAGGACCTGCCAGGAGAAGTGGGAACATTGCGGTAGTTGGGAAATGAGGGCGCTTAGTGCCAAGTTAAAGACTTGAGACAGTCTCCTTCTAAAAGGAAGCATAGTCTTTTCACAATTCTTCCAGAACTTTCTCCTTAGTATGCAAATAAAAATGATTCCAATGTCCTTATAATGTTCTATGAAAACTCCAGTATGTTTTCTAACATTTCTGAAGATACCTGGCATGAGGGAACGTGCTTTCCTTTTCCAGCTCTTACTCCAAGGCCACTGCAACACTAGACAGCACCTGTGGTGCCCTGGGGCTATGCACCCCAGAAAAGCATGCTCTTAAACTTAAGCCATTCCTGTGGATGCGGACCCATCATAAGAGATCGTATTTCAGTTAAGATGTGGCCCCAGAGAATCGGGTTGGTTTTAATCCAGATTATTATAATCCTTTATAAACAGAATAAAAGTCAGAGAAAGGCAGAAGGAGGGTGCAGAAGCCAAGAAGAGAAGGGAGAGGCCAGGAGAGGCCGCCACATGCCCTGCCACATGACAGAGAAGCCAAGAACCAAGGATCACCTGCAGCCAGACCCAGAATGCCAGCCTTCTCAGAGAAAGCACAGCCTTGATGATGCCCTGATTTTGGATTTCTCTTAGCCTCAAAACTGTAAACTGATAAATTCTCAATGTTAAAGCCAACCCATTGCATGATATTTTCTTCAGCAGCCAGGAAAACTAAAACATTACCCTTCTCCTTCATTGCCTAAAGCACCACTAATAAGATCTGAATAAAATTGAAGATTCTACAGCCCAGCAAAGAACACTAAACAACTTAAAACTGAATGTTAAGCATAACTTTATTTAATGCCTTAAACTGTCCAAAGGATTTACCCATTGGTTCCCTAAGAATAATTCCAATTTCTCTTGCTGTCACAGGCACAACTTGCAGGCAGCTTCCTAAAATACTGATTTAGTCTTCCTGATACATAAAGAAATGATCTCTTGGGCCCAGCAGTGACTCTGTCCAGACAGCCTCTAGCTGTAGTTAATTTTCTCCTCTATAAGCATCTGGCACTCTTTGTTATAAAATAAAGGCTAGTTGCTTTAAATATCTCCCTTCCACTTCATTAGGATGCAAACGTTTTGATAGAAACTCAAAAAACTTTTGACAGAATCAGTGCTAAATCCCAACATTGGAAAAACATAGTTTTCCCTGAGAAAAATTTCTAGACAGAGGAAAAGATTCCCCAGTTTCAAAGCAGGCAACCAGTAGGAAGAAAGAATTGAAATGTTCCCCACTGTGACAGCTAAAAAAATTTAAAAGAAGAAAAGTAACTTTCAGAAATTAAAGAAAGTTTAGAGATTAATTCCTAATTGCAAGGACATTTGAGAAGATACTATATTCATGAGGCTGAAAGACTTAGTCAGGGAAATGCAGTGGTTGCCTTGGTACATTATACTTTTCTTTGTTGTAAGTAAATGCTAGAAAACACTGGGACATGCACAGATTGCTGAGGGGATCAAAGTGTTTGCACCAAACAAATTTATATCTAGAAAATTTTTATGTGTACTTAATGGCAATCAAAAATCAAAAATGAAAGATTTAAAATATATACCTTTAACATTCACTTCTCAAAAAAAAAAGATAAAATATTCAGAAACTGAAAAAAGGGTCAAAGGATGAAAAAGGCATATATAAAATAGATGGTGATGAACAAAGAAACCAGTAAAGCAGAGAGGATTAACTCAGTAATTCTCAATTCTGGCTGCACATTACAAATTATCTGGGAGCATTAACAAATGAACAAAAAAAAAAAGAAAAAAATAATCACTGGGCCACATGTTCTGAGAGGACATTTACTTCATCTCAGATGACACCCAAATATGACCACATTTTAGAGAGTCCTTAGTGATCACAACATGAAGACAGAGTTGGGAACTCTAGTTTATGTAGTTGATTTTAATTTGGTAGGATTATGGGACAGAACATTGGGATAAAAGTGCGCTAGAAGACATAATTTAAAACCTGTATTCCTCACCTCAGAGGAATAGGAGATAATTGTCAATGTTCTGCTTGTTTGTTCAACCTAAAAATACCATAGGATACCTCTGCTCCACGGGCACTTTGGTAGGTGATGGGGATAAATGATGGTCAGAACAGACATGGTCCAGCTGAATTCAGGGAACAAGTATTTAGGGAGAAAGATCCACAGGAAGCAGGTGGACACAGTGTGCCATGTTAAGACTCACAAGAGTTTGCAAGGAGTTGTCCAGTAGCTCCAGAAGTCAGAGGCTCCCACCCACAGGAGCTGACAGCTAATCTAAGACCTGGTATGCTTTTTGCTTACAAACAATCAGTTCGGGTACAACTCATAGTTTCTTTTTCTCTTACTCTTGTCTTCCTGTTCAGTCTTGACCAGAACCAATAGATTAGATAGAAAGGAAAGAAACTTCCAGGGACAGGCCTACCATCCAAAAAAAGTGGGTCTGAGAGCTGATACCAAGGGCTAAAGCCAAAAGGGGACATCTAAGTGGACCCCAGAAGCTCTGCAGGAGCAGGACATTTTAAAGAGAAAAAAACATCTTGCACATGCCAATATTTCTCAAGGTAGTAATGAGAGTTCATTAGTCTACAGAAGACATTTAATAAAGGGTGAATTTAACTGCCACTTCTCTTTAAACAAAGGCGGAATGTATCATGGTGCGAGTTGACCTCCCTTTCCTGTAAGGAAGAGGGATTTGCCTGCCTTCAGCCCGGAGTTGTGCATGGGCTGTGTCCTCTCTACGTTGTGGGCGTCTGAATTCAGGTGCAGCCCGGAGTCACTGGGGTTGCTGGTACTGTTCACCAGCCAGGACTTCAAGACCAGACACCCCTCCACACGACATTGTTCCCTCCTCACAGACTCGCCATTCAAGGAAGAAGAATCAGGCAAGCCCATTCCTATTAAGTGGCCAGTGTTTTGATTCCCCACAACACCATTCAGCAACTTTCTATAGAAATACCAGATTTTGCTCAGGAGTTTGGGTAACAAGAGGAGATTGCAATGCATGAGGGAATATTTAAAAACCAAACCCCCATGCTACATATAACCGACCCTCAAATCCAAGGGGGAGAAAGGTCAGCACAAAAATGGAAACCCTTCACATGATCTAACCTGGTAGATGTATTTCAGTTTCTAGACTGCTCCCCTGTCCTCAGATCCGTTTCCTTCCTGGAGAGTGCCTCTTTGTTCACACCTTCAAAGTACAAATTCCTCCTCCTTTTAGGGAAATTCCACAGGAATATCTGAGTGAGCTTATCTACCACTCTTCCCAGGAAATCTGTGTGCTGATCCTCTTCAATACATTCTCCAAAACCTGAGTAATTCTTTCTCGGATCATATCACAAAATGAATGGGGAAGGGGAGAATGACCAGCCAACATGTAGGCTAAACGTTGGCACTTGGTACAAGTCCAGACCCTGTAATATCTCCCATCAGAGTGAGGTGCAGAGATGTTTTCTCATTCTTCTTGATCATCCAAATGATAACTGTTGAGTCCAACACAGGCACCACTTAGCAAATCAGGCATGTGATTTCTCAGATGGCGCAGCTGAAGCCTACATAGAGGAGGAAAAACACTTTCTCAACTGTTACCTAATCTGTTCAGCTACCAAGCCCATCGCAAAGACAGTCCCTTACCCTCGTGTGTAATCTGTGCACAGCAGGCCAGCTGCCAACTGATTCACGCTGCTTGCACACGGTGCTTCTGTCTTGCCATGTAAGAGATGTAACACGTTACAGAGGCGCCCTCCTGCCCTTCACGTCTCTTCTCCAATATTAAAGACCCGGTAGATGCTTTAAAATGAAAGGATTTCACATTTAAAAATAATTGTTGCTTTTTGAGACAATTAAAAAATTTGGTCATAGCTATCAGAAAGGCTCTCCTGTTGTCTGCATATTAACATTCAAGATGCATTCGGTTTAATCTCAGAGAGTAAAAATATTTGTGCTTCCATTTTCTTTTGGCTAGAATGATAAGTTTCAGCTTACTGTCCATTCCAGGAGATCTTTGTGATTCTGAAAGGAGTACAGGGTTTGTAGAAGGAGAAATGTTCTGAACTTTGGGATGGGCCAAGGGCTGCGGAATTCCTTTGGCAGATTTGCATGCTCTGCAAGGAATTGATGATGCCTTTTAGTGGTTATGAGGGATTGCTAGTTCTAACCTCAAAGCATTAGTTACTACAGAATAACCCCATAAACATCGTTTTGTAATGATATGTAGATTGTTTTTGGGAAGCAAGAGTTATTCTGAAATGAGAGTTTATTGCAAGCTCCATCCTCAGCAGGTCTAACACTGTTTGTCTATGCATCAAAAAACCTCAATTATCTTAGGCCACGAGGATCTGGCTAAGTGTTTCTCTCTCTGATTTCCTCTTAGATAGAATCTCTGTAGTAAGGAAAAAGGCATCAGTATTTTTCAATTTAAAATTCCACTAAAACAGGTTTGACAATATTATACTCTTAAAGGGTTAAACGCACTTTAACTTTATTGGAAAGCTCTTCATTATAAGCCTACTTATTATTATGACATTCTTATTTAATTAACCCATCAGACACTTTGTAAAATTAATAGACACTTGCATACTTTATCCTTTGAAGATAAGGAAAATAAAATAATCATAAGAGCATCATAGCAGTCAATGCCCAAAATGCAAGGTCCAGTATTGATGAAGGGTATCATGGGGGAATGAGGAATCATTCAGCTGTTCACTGGATACAAAGAGATACAGAGGAAAATCAAAAGCTATCTGGTAGGGGAGAACTATGCAAATAAGGCTGTAAGTTGGAGACAGCCTTATTAATTTTCAGGAGAACCTTGTATACAATACAATGAACAAAGAAAACTCACATTACAGATTCTATAGACATTCATTGAAAAATAGAAAAAAAAAAGATGAAACCAAACAAAACCACATGCAAATCCATGGCTGTTAAATGAGTGTGTGTATGTGTGTGCACATAACCACTCACATTCACTGGGCATTAAAGCCTGATGCTGTCTGGAGCATATATATCACCTATCACTAGAAATCTGTTTACAGTTTTCTTTTTCTAATGCAACATCTTTTTGCAAAGAACAGGTCTCCTGCATTATTTATATTGAGAAACCTGGTATAATGAGGTACAGGTAATGTTTCCATTAAATTGCATGCATTTCTATAAAGATATTCAATAGTAAAACATACAGAGACTAATGAATCTTATGCAAGGAGGAGGGCTTGGTGACTAATTTGGGCTTCATGCCATTTTTACATATCGCTACATTATTTTTATTGCCCAGTGTCATTTCCTAAAATTCATTTTAAAGAATAAGCATCCATGCCCTTATTTAGGATTTTCCATCTTCTGAGTGATTCTTAGGATTATTCAGCTGCAAGACACTTCACAGACCATCAGGAAAACAATTTATAGACCTGAATTCATTCCCTTAAGATTTCCCTAAGGTTTGTCCTACAAAGCATTTGTTTGATGAAACAACAACAAAAAATATATGAGTATGGGAAGAGGTCTCCATGTTAGATTTTACATGCCGTTCTCCTGTCATAAATGCCCTCGATATTCTCCTCACTCCTTAAGATTCAGTATATTCTTGTTTGTTGCATCAGCCTAAGAGATAGTTCTGGCCTCTAAAGGGACAAAATAACCTTTGGAAAATTGCATTAAATTTGGCGAGCACTGTGCAGTATCATCACAGACAGCTCAGCAGCCATGTGCTTGAGCCTGCTGTTGGGTAGATGGGCTGCCTCCATCATAGCTCTGCAGGGGGCTGCTCCCACCCTGTTTGGACACACACAGGTCTAAAGAATGAGGAGCCCATCGGGGTGAGTCAGTCCTAGCTATTTACAGTCTTTATTAACTTGAGGCCAAACATGCCTCCTTTAACTATCACCCACTCTGCAATTTGGGGTGATGCAAATCCAGATTATAACTGCCTTAAACATTGAACATATCTTCTGTGTTCACCTGATTACTTCCTTTAAGGTAAGACTCCTGGAGTTCCTTCATTGCCCCAAATTATACCAGATGCACCGTTCAATTATTATAAAGCAGGAGTAACAATACCAATGAAATCTTGTTTCACAGGCACTAGCACATTAAATATTTATAAGAAAAACATAGGACCTGCGGTGGCCAGGTGGACAACCTGACGTGGAGAACAGAAGCAGACCCAGAGGCAGAAGGCGTAGTAGCAGCTGTGCCTAGTAGGCTGTGGTGTGGGTTTATTGGGGCTTTTCCTGTTTGGGGTTCATTAAGAGAGTCTTGGATGTGTACATTCATGGATTTCATTAATACTGGGAAGTTTCCAGACATTCCTTCCATGACTGTTCTCTCTGCCCCTCTTTCTCCTCCTGGGGCTTGCAAAATGTGTATATCGGTGCATCCAAAGGTGTCCCACAGGTCCCTTGAGCTCCGTCCACTGTTCTTTCCTTCTTCTTTCTGCTCCTCAACTGGAAGATCATAACATCTTAACTTCAATTTCACTCATTCTTTCTTTCACCAGTTCCAATCTGCTACTAAACAAAACTCTAGGGAATTTTCAATTTCTGTTACTGTAGTCTTCAGCTCTGTTTGGCTCCTCTTCATAATTTCCATCTCTTTAAGGCTATTCTCATTGTTTCATCCATCATTTTCCTGATTTCTTTCAGATTTTTGTCCATGTTTTCCTTTGGCTCTTCCAGCATATTTAGAACCAGGATTTTTAAAAAAGTTATTGTTTGTTATGTCTCAGATTGGTCCTCCTAATTGATGATGCTCTAACGCTTTAATCTTCTCCTTTGCCTGGTCCACCACTTTCTTTGCATATTTTGTAATCTTTAGTTGAAACCTTCACAATTTGACGAATCAATGTATGATTACTGGAAATTGGACTCTGAAGAGTCAGTTGCTATGCCGGTTTGAATCTGTTGTACACCCAGAAAGCTAAGTTCTTTAATCCTCATTCAATATTGCTGGGTAGGAGCTTTTTAATCGTTTCCATGGAGATGTGACCCACCCAATTGTGGGTGGTAATTTTTGATCAGATGGTTTCCGTGGGAGATGCCACCCATTCAAGATGGGATTGCTTAAGAGATGGAAACAGTCAAAATGTTCATCAACAGATGAGTGGTTAAACAAACTGTGGTATATACATACGATGGAATATTATGCAGCTTTAAGACAGAATAAACTTATGAAGTATGTAACAACATGGATGGACCTTGAGAACATTATGCTGAGTGAGACTACCCAAAAAATAAAGGACAAATACTGTATGGTCTCACTGACATGAACTGACATTAGTGAATAAACTCGGAATATGTCGTTGGTAACAGAGACCATCAGGAGATAGAAATAGGGTAAGATATTGGGTAATTGGAGCTGAAGGGATACAGACTGTGCAACAGGATTGGATACAAAAACTCAGAAATGGACAGCACAATACTACCTAACTGTAATGTAATTATGTTAAAACACTGAATGAAGCTGCATGTGAGAATGATAGAGGGAGGAGGGCTGGGGACATAAATGAAATCAGAAAGAAAGATAGATGTTAAAGATCGAGATGGTATAATCTAGGAATGCCTAGAGTGTATAATAATAGTGAAATGTACAATGTACAAATTTTAAAAATGTTTTTGCATGAGGAAGAACAAAGGAATGTCATTATTGCAGGGTGCTGAAAATAGATGATAAGTAATACTTTAAAATGTCACCTTATGTGTGAGACTAAAGCAAAAAAATGTTTATTTGTTACAAAATTTATATTTTGACTAGAGCATTTCCTAATATAACTCATGTAGATAGTTTGACTGAATAAGTACTTGGAATCTCAGGTAGGACATGAGATTTTGTTGGTTTGTCCAGAGTGATGCCCCAATGAATCCCAGAGTGATTTGATCAGTGACTGGAAAAGTATTTGCAAGCCCCCTTCCGGGAATGGTGAGAGCAGGGAGAAATTCAACTTCCCCAAGTTGAATTCTTGATATTCTCACAAGCAGTGTGGACAACCAAAGCTATAGGCTGAGCCCCCAGTCTTGGGGTTTGTTCACATGAAACTTAACCCCACAAAAGTTAGGTCAAGTCTACTTAAAATTTAGGCCTAAGAGTCACCCCCAAGAGAGCCTCTTTTGTTGCTCAGATGTGACCTCTCTCTCCAGCCAACATGATGAGCAGTCTTACCACCCTCCCCCTCTCTGCGTGGGACATGACTCCCAGGGGTATGGACCTTCCTGGCAATGTGGGACAGAAATCTTGGAATGAGCTGAGACTCAGCATCAAGGGACTAAGAAAAACCCTAGAATGAACTGAGAATTAACCTCAAGGGATTGAGAGAACCTTCTCGACCAAAGGGGGTAGAGTAAAATAGACTAAGTGTCAATGGCTGAGAGATTCCAAACAGAGTCGAGAGGTTATCCTGGAGGTTATTCTTATGCATTAAGTAGATATCACCTTGTTATTCAAGATATAGTGGAAAGGCTGGAGGGAACTGCCTGAAAATGTAGAGCTGTGTTCCAGTAGCCATGTTTCTTGATGATGATTGAACAGTGATATAGCTTTCACAATGAGACTCTTTGAATGTAAAAACCTTGTGTCTGATGCTCCTTTTAGCTACTATATCAACAGAAGAGTAGAACATATGGAATAAAAATAAATAATAGGGGGGAACAAATGTTAAAATAAATTTAGTTTGAAATGCTAGTGGTAAATGAAAGCGAGGGGTAAGGGGTATGGTATGTATAATCTTTTTTTTTTCTCTATTATCGCTTTATTTCTTTTTCTGTTGTCTTTTTATTTCTTTTTCTAAATCAATGCAAATGTTCTAAGAAATGATGATATGCAACTATGTGATGATATTAGGAATTACTGATTTATATGTAGAATGGAATGATATCTTACTGTTTTGTTTGTTAATATTTTTAATTAATAAAATAAAGTTAAAAAAAAAGATGGGATTGCTTAGTGGAATTCTTTAAGAGGGAAATATTCTGGAAAGAACCACAAGAGCCACCAGAACTGACGGAGTCAACAGAACAGAAATGCCCCTGGCTATGCTGCTCCCAAGAAGCCTGGAGAGGAAGCTAGCAGACATCATCATGTGCCTTTCCAGTGAGAGAGAAACCCTGAACATTATCAGCCTTCATGAACGAAGGTATCTTTCCCTGGATGCCCTAATTTGGACAGTCTTATAGCCTTACCTTAATTAGGACATTTTCATGGCCATAGAACTTGCAACTTAATAAATTCCCCTTTTTAAAAGCCATTCCATTCCTGGTATATCACATTCCGACAACTTACAAACTAAAACAGTTGCTTAAGCTTGTATCCTAATAGTGTTGTTATAAAGCTTTCCTTGAATGTGAGGGGTTAACAAAAAGAAAAGAAGGGGAAAAAACTCACCACCTTCCTCAGGATTTGAAGGTTGGTCTGCATGAATGTTCTTCCATAAGTGGAAACGATTCCACTTATCCATACAATGAGTTTAGAGACTAGCTTGAGGATAAAGCTTAGGAGCCTCTCTGACCCTTTCTGCATATGCTTCTTGACTTGGGCATAAATGTATGGACCTAGAAATAGCCTCCATTTATGCAGATATGAATATCCTCTCTCCACTAGGAAACAGTTTTCTCATGGCCCCAGGCACTGCATGGTGTGTCCTACAGCCAGCATTCACAGGCAGCCCAACGTGAGCACTGCTCTCCCATGATGTTCTGTAGGAGAGCTCTGTGAGGTGACTTCTAACACAGAGGGCAGGTTCTGGAAGAGAACCTGTGATGAGTATCCTGGCTCAGCTTCTCAGCTGCCACCATACAGATTGGGCCAGGCATATGTGCTTCCAATATATGCCCTAGGGTTATTCTACTCCTTCCATCACTGGGACCCAGGGTCTGCATTGGGAGACAAGCCAGCCCAGCCACATGCCGAGCCAATGCAGAGATGGAGAAGGGATCAGCAACGGAAACAGGAAATCCTACATTTTTAAGTGTCTTTTCCTAGATTTGGCACTTGTCCTGTTACTGCAATTTTTTAATTGTTTTCTGAAACTTGTAGAAAGATATTTCTGCCAGTTCTTACTGGTTGTTTAACATTTCTAAGATGGGACAGAGCCCTGAAGCTTCTCACTCTGTCAACTGATCATGGGAAAACCAAAAATTTTCTGTTTGGCTTCTTTCACTCAGCATAATTCATCTACCCTGCATAGATCAATAATTCATTTCTTTCTTATTGCTAAGTAGTCATTCATTCTATAGATATTCCACTTATTATTTTAATACAGTCACCTGTTGATTGACATTTTAGCTGTTTCCAATTTTGGGTTCTAACAAATAAAGCTACTACAAACATTCATATACAAGAGCTTGTATGGACATTTATTACGTTTTTTCATGGGAAAATACCTAGAAGTAGAATGTCTGAATCATAGAAGGTATATGGTTAACCTTTTAAGACATGGACAAATTGTTTTCCAAGGAGCTTGAACCCCTTTACATTCTATTTACTCCACATCAAACCTCATGATCTCATGGTATGTTCAGCCTTTTAAAAATTCTAGCCATCCTAAATAGGCATGTAGTGGTATTTCTTGGTTGTCTAAATTTGAAGTTCCCTGTATGATTTGAACACATTTTCTTGAACATATTTGCTATCTATTTGTCATCTTTAGCCAAGCGTTTGTTCAAATCTTTGGCTATCTTTTTTTTTTTTTGCCTGGCAGGCACCAGGAATTGAACCAGGGTCTCTTGCATGGCAGGTGAGAACTATGCCTGCTGAGCCACCATGGCCCGCCCTGGCTATCTTTTATGAAATCATTTACTTATTAAATTTTGAAAAGTCTTTATATATTCTGGATATAAATCCTATGTCAGATATGTGATTTGCAAATAATTTCTCCCAATCTATTGCTTGTTTTTGCATTCTCCTAAACACAGCTTTCAAAGGGCAGAGAAGTTTTTAATTTTGGTGAAGGCCAGTATATCATTTTTTAT
Source organism: Tamandua tetradactyla (assembly GCF_023851605.1). Lineage (NCBI taxonomy): Eukaryota > Metazoa > Chordata > Mammalia > Pilosa > Myrmecophagidae > Tamandua > Tamandua tetradactyla. The sequence goes on from NC_135329.1 coordinate 5,270,914, forward strand.
CTTCTATGCATTGTGCTTTTGTGCATTGTGATAAGGCATATTCACCTAACCTAAGGTCACGAAGGTTTCATACTCTGACTACTTCTAGACCTTTGGCAGTTTTAGTTTTACATGTAGGTATATAATCTACTTTGCGTTAATTTTTGGTTAGGGCATGAGGTATGGTTCAATGATATTTTTTCCTAAATGGATATTCAATTATTCCAGTATGATTTGTTGAAAATGTGGCCCTGAAATGCCTTTGCACCTTTTAAAATAATGAGTTGTTCATTTATATCTGTGCATCTATTTCTGCCTGCTTTATTATGTTCTGGGGCTCTATTTGTATATCTTTATGCCAATGCCACATCACATTGATTGCTTTGGCTCTGTAAGTTTTGAACTCTCAGACTTCATTCTTGCCTGCCAAAGTCATTGTGACTATTCTATGTCATTTGCATTTCCATATGAATTTTGTAATCAGGTTATCATTTTCTAAAAAAAGAGTCTCCTAGCATTCTGATAGAGTCGTATTGAATTTATAGATCAAATTGGAGATAATTATCATCTTATTATTGAATCTTCCTATCTTTGAACATGGTATCTCTCTCTAGGTCTTTAGATATTCTTTGTCTCAGCAATTCTTTGTATTTTTCAGAGTAGTGGTCTTGAAAATATTTTGTGAGATTTATCCCTATATACATCATTTTTGTGCTACTTTAATAATGCCTTTCAAATTTTAATTTAGAATAGTTTGATGCTAGGACATACAAATATAATTTATTTTTACATGCCTATCTTATATCCTACAAACTTGCTGAATTCACTTATTAATTCCAGGATTTGTTTTTTTTTTTTGTTTTGTAGATCCCATTGAATTTTCTTCGTAGATGATGATGTTGTTTGTGAATTGAGACAATTCACCCTCTCTGAATAGCATAACTTGTATTTAATTCTTTCTCACCACTGCAGTGGCCAGTTCAGTAATTAAAGAATATAAGTGATGAAAGAATATCCAATATTGCTGTAGACCTTAGAGAGAAAGCATTATGCCTGTCACCATTTAGCATGATGCTAGCTATAGATTACCATAACTAAACTTTATTAGATTGAAGAAGTTATCTGCTATTCCTAGTTGCTGAAAATGGATGATGAATTTTATCAAGTCATTTTCTGCATCTATTTGAAATTATGATAGTTTTTATCTTTTTTCTTTTTTCATATTGTTAATATTTCGAATTACATTAATAGTTCTTAGAGGGATAAACAATGGTCATGATGCATTTTCCTTTGTTGGATAAATTTTTTTAATTGCATTTTGAATTTTTGATCTGTATTCATAAGGCATAGCAAAGTGAAGTCTTTTTTGTCCTTTTAAGTGTTTGTCTTATTTGGGTATCGGGTTAATTCTGGCACTATTCATTAAGTTGGGAAGTAGTCTCACTGCCAGCAGCTTGCTCACCGTCCCACACTGTCAGTGGCAAGAGAGACACCCACCCTCCCTCTGGGGAAGGGTCCTCACAGCATGTGGCATGGAGAGTGGCAAGGCACATGCCAAAGTATACATGAGGAACAGCTGGTTGAGAGGCCAAGGCCCCTACTCCTCACCATGCTTTGCAGGTAGGTGTCTGGGTCCCTAACGAAAGCATGACTGACATGGGCACTGGAAAGGACAGCTAATTCCATGAAGAGACAAAGCAAGATCAGAGGCAAGAGTCTCCCATATCCAGTGGTTTTCCCACCATAGTGACACGGGGAGAGGGTTTAGGCACGTACTGCATTTGTGTCGTAGTAAAAGTAGATGACTCCACCTCTTCTATAGATAAATCAGCTCTTTATACGCAAACTTCAGTCTAGAAAAAGGTTTGATTGGCTACCTATGTCCAAGACCATAGCTAGCTGTATATATGCCTTGTGTTGTTGTAACTAAAAGTGTTTATCAAGAGATTTTGAATAGGACGATCTCCTCTAATTGGTCTGAGCACTCCATTCTTAGATACAGGAGAAACAGTCATTCTATTGACTTTACTCAGTGGAAGCCAATTAAACAGCTACACTGAGAACAATCTACTCAAAATTAGGAAGTTAGAGAAACTTTTGCAAGAAGTGATATCATAATCTATTCCCTACAAGTTAAGAGCAGGTCACCTTTGGCCACAGGTTAGGGAGTCAGTCTTTGCAGGTAGATGTATATACTATTGCTAGAAAGGGCAGGATGCATTCAGTAAAACATCAGTGGTTCAGTATGATTGAAACTTAGAATAGATTGACATTCAGAGAAATGTCAAGAGTGGAACTTGAAGGGAAAAAAGGAGAGGAGACCACATCTCCTGGTATTTTATTTTTAGGGCGAAGCAAAAGCAGTGCAAATGCAGATGGATTATTGATACACAATTTAGGGCAGGAAATCCCATTTATGAGGTCTGGCAGAGAGGGTTGTTTTGTTTTGTTTTTATGTGAAGCTCAACTTCCCCCTATTCCCAGGCAATCTTTTCTCACTCCACAACCAAAGTATGAGACTGTCTATCTGAATTTGGGCAGATTCAGGTCTGGTCATGTCCACAGTCATTAATTACAAGGTAATGCTCCAAAGAATGGCTTCTTCTTTTGGGATTATGTCTTTTAGAAATCTCTGTCTTTTCCCCAAGATTTAAGGAGGTAAGACATGGCCCAGTGTCTGCATCTTATCATCAGAAGACAATATTATTCTCTGTCTTTGAACCAGCTTTTCCCATTTTAGAGGTGACATCTCATTCCTGATCTTTCCTTCTCATTGTTTTTCCTTCTAAATAGCTGACCCAGATAATTTATGCTAGCTGCCACAACATATCACCCCTGAAATCTCAGTAGCTGTATGCAATGAAGGTCTATTTCTGGCTCACAGAAGGTTTGGTAGGAGAAGAAATAAACTTCTTGTCAAGTGAACAAAGGCATGGAAGAAGTACTCTGGTGCTAACTGCCTCTGGCTGGTAGTGGAGACATCACATCCACTCACAGGCCGAGGGTCAGAACAAGTCACCAGGCTCAGTCTAACTGCAAGGGGGGCTGGAGCTGGGAAATACGGAGAAGCACAAGGAATATTGGTTTTCTTTCCTGAATGGTCTTGTATGGCTGCGCTGGGTATCCAAAACAAAAGCAAAAAAGCAAAGCGCACACACACGCAAAATCTCCTCTCTCGCTCGCTCTTAAACAGATATTGGCTTAACCATTTTGCACTTGCAGGTGTTTAAGCATTTGCATGTGCATTTTCTCATTTAATCCTCTCAACAGCTCTGTCAATAGGAGAAAGCAATTCTGCCCAAAGTCTTGTACAAGACCAAGGAAAAGAGTGAGCCAAGATCTTAGCTGAGAGCTCCTGTCTCTAAACTCTATTGCAGTGGTCCTCAACTTCACCCTGCCTCACCTGGAGTGAGTCTGCATTTTCATTACATTCACAAGCGATATTGATACTTCTAGCTTGGGGACCAGACTGTGTGATCTGGAGCCGTGTTACAATGACAGCCACCTCCGTGAGTAAAAACCAAAGAAGTCCTACCTATGATGAAGCCCTGAAACAAACAAACCCCAAACAGAAATCCCTGTAGAAAATGGGACATGCCATGAGAAACGTTTGCAGACTCTGAACAGCTCCCTTTCCTGACAAGTTTTCTTCTCTGCGTGTCGAGATGTACAATGGAGGCCAGGCTGGGGTGTCCAAGGGAGTGAAGTTCATGGACTTGCCTTCTCTTTCGCTCAGGAAGATGCTCACAACCTTTTTCCTCTAAGCATCCCATCTGCCCCAACCCACGTTGAGCTCTGGCGTGCATGTTCTCAGCTTAGAGGGGAAGGAGAACAGGAACAGTTTTTCATTTCTTTCTGCCCCATGGCCCTGGCAGGCGCAACCACAGGCCCATCTGTTCTCCTCTCAGATTCAGCCCACCCTTGATCTTTCTTTTTCTTCTAGACTTCACACTTCCCAGAAGGAGAGAATCATTAGCAGGTGCTCCTCCTCAGCCTTTAGCTTCTCAGATTGTCTGAAATGCTCTGCTCCAGCATTTGCAAACCTCCCTTGCTAAATGTAGAGGTCCTAGGGCCTAGGCAACAGTGTCGCCAACTTATACCTATGTCTAAGGAATCCCTCCCAGAGAGCCAATTGCCTTAGCAGCAGGGGTAGCAGAAAAAATGAATTTCCCAGTCCCCAAAATAGCCTATTCTAATGTGTCTGAAGAGAGCAATTAGCAGAGATTTCTGTGCATGTACCTTGCTTGTTACCTTCAGTCACTTGTCTTTGAGAAATTGCAATCAACCCAAGAAAGGACACAGCAAGAAAGGATTCGTCCAAGAATCTGCATGCTATATTCTAAGACTTGCTTACTCAGCATCCTGTTTTTTTACTCACTTCTAAAAGAAGTCCTAGGAGGCTGAGGAGACATGCTCTGTGCAGGTGAGGGGACCTCCCTCCAGTCCCCAGCTCTGCAGGGTGGGACTGAGTAAATACCAGAGCTCACTTCTGGTGTGGAGGTGCACGGATCCTGAGCGAAAGAGAAGCCCAGTCCCAAAAGGAGTCCACAGACTCCACCGCACAATAGAAGCTGCTGGTGCTGTTCACAATGGGGAGCTGGGTCAGCGTCAGCAGAGCCAGCCCCACCCATTCCCTCCCTGGGGGCGGGTAAGTTGTGTGAAGAATCATCCCATTCAGCCAGGCATGTCCTGGAAATGGACAATATTGCAGAAGTTTCAAAAAGTTTCTTTTTAAAAATCCCAATTGTGTGTATTCCTCCTTCCAGGAAGAACCAGTAATAAGGGCAGATTTACCTGGGATTGGGTGGTTATTTACACACACAAACAAATGCACAGACCAAGCTTTCCCAAACCTTCAAATCTTCCTAGAGGCAAGTTGGCCAGAGGCCCTTCTGGCATCAGAGCAGCCCATGGTGGAGCCATCCCTTGTCCAAGGAGACTAATCCATTGCTACATGAGGATGCTCGTAGCCAGTCACAGATCCAATCTGCCCGGGCAGTACAGAGGCTGACAAAGGTGGGCAGGAAGAGGAGGCAAGAGTGTTTTGACGCAAAGTTCAATACCTCTCAATTCACATTTAACATTCTTCTCTTCTTCATGGAAGCAACACAGGCTGCGTGGCCAGCAGTGGAGGAAGGGGAGGTCAGTAGGCAAGGTCTCGGCCCTGTGAGGCTCACGGCCAAATGGGAGGGGTAGCACACACCCACACATCAGGAAGGATGGTGGAAGGGATGGGTTCTTTGAAAAGGACACAAACTATGGAAGCAACTTGGAAAATCATTTCATCTATAAGGTTCAGGGAAACTCTGGGGCAGAGACTTGGGGGACACCTTCAAACAAGGAGGTATCCAAAATCAAAATTAGGGAATCATATGGCATCGTAGTAATCAGGAGTCTCCAAAGAAACAGATGCAGCAGACGCACAGCTCACATAGATGATGATATGGATTTGGATATTACTATTAGAGGCCGGGATAGCGATGGAGGTAGAAACAGAGATGTACATGCAGATACAGCTACAGATATAGATATAATTTCTCTTGCATCTGCTTATATCCATCCATCCCTCAATCTATCCTTTAAGAGATTTATCACGAGGAATTGGCTTATGCAAGAGTGGGGTCTGGCAAGCCCAAACTCTATAGAGCAGGCTGCAAGCTGGAAACTCCAGTAAAGGTGAGACTGAGGTCCTTAATTTGAATTTCCCCGGGGAAGCTGGCTGCCTGGCAACTGCCGATGCTGAAGTTGAGTTAGAATCCCTTTTCTGAAATATGAAGTCCTCAGTCCTGGCATGTAAGGCCTCCAGCTGCTTAGATGAGGAGACTTGCCACACCACTGGGTGCAATCTCCTTTGCAGATTGTAATCAACTGATATCGATGCAAATTCTGTTTTGAAATACTCTCCCATTAACGAGCAGGGTAGTGCTGAACCAAACCACTGGACACCATAACCTAGTCAAGTTGACACACACAATGAACAGGTCTACTTGGGGGAAATGTCAAAAGTTGGATTAAGTTATAGCATTTAAGGGAGATGTGGGATTCCTGACTTGAAGGGGAAATTGGGACTGATCTTGAATATTAACAACTGCTTAGAGTTGGTGCAATAAGGAGCCATTAGCGACATTAGAGAAGGGAAGTACATACCAGAAATTTTCTTTAGAAAGCAATTCAAAAAAAGAAAAGGCGGGATTGATGGGAGGAGATTTCAGAGCTGAAGAACAAATAGAAGTCTATACTATTAGTAAAGCTGCACATCTATTCAAGAAATAAATATTGAAAACTTGCAGAGAACATGGAGTATGTTTTCACGTTGTATTCATGGATTAATCTATTCAAAGATGTGTGGCAAGAGCTCGATTCTATTCCAGGATCTGTGTATAGAGCAGTAAACAAAAATCCCTTCTCTCGTGGACCCCCACCAGGCATTGAGTATGCCGGGCTTGGGGATGAATCCTCTTTCCGTTACTGTGGCGTTTCTGGGTCAGTGACATGTGAATACGCTGCCAGCCCGTGAGTCACCGCGACAAGTCAACAGCAGTCCACGGATAATCTGTCTGCGAGTCGCGCTCATGATGGAAGCTTGTCCTCAACACACAGGCTGGAACGAAGCAAAGCAGGCAGCAAGCGCCGGCCCTGTGATCCGGACGGCAGTCACGGCGCAACTCGAGGGCCCCATATCTCTCCCTTGCTGTCCCCCCCACAATTCATATTCAGTCAAGCCGTATGCTGTTATTTGAGATATTACTCCTGTTATCCTGTGCTTCTCTCGCATCTCATTTTATCAATAATGTGCGCATACGGGCAGGCCACGGTGGCTCAGCAGGCAAGAATGCTCGCCTGCCATGCCAGAGGACCCGGGTTCGATACCCAGTGCCTGTCCATGTAAAAAAAAAAGTGCACATACTCTGCTTTTAGTACTAACACTTACTAAGGACAGCCCAACTGACATTACTAATGATGATGGTTGATTGTATCAATCATTGTATTGCCATTAGCAATAAACTTAGTTAACATTTATCAAGTATTTACTTATGTCTGTTATTTCATTTAATCCTATAGTTCAGAGAAGTGGTTTACCTAACGTCATGAACACACGGGCTCTGGGTGGAACGAGTAATCTGACCCAATGCTGTTTAACTCCAAAGAGCCTTCGCTTTTGCACACGAAGTCACAGTGGATCTGTACCTCCTACGCCCAGCCACCCCGTAGTGCCTGCTCCGCTCTCAACTTGCTCCGGTTTACGCAAACCCACCCCGTGCCAGGGGCCTTAGTCCTTCTTCCATTTTCTGGCCTCCACGGCTATTATATTCTTAGTGCCACAATTGCACGAGGGTGCATCTTTATGTCCTGTTTTGCTTTTCATTTCATCTGGATCCTTTTCCCCAAAGTACTAATAATAGCTCCTTTTAAAAATGATTCATAGATCACAAACACTTCGGTGTATATAATCTCAGTTGTGTTTTGCAACTACCCTGGAGGTGATGAGTTTGGTTCTTTCTCTTCTTACATTATGGACTGAGACTTACAGGCAAACATATATATGTACGTATACACATATATACACACACATACACACACACACACACATTTATCTATGTAAATATATGTGCCGGTTTGAAAGGATGTATGTACCCTAGAAAAGCCATGTTTTAATCTTAATCCCATTTTGTAACTCCAGCCATTTCTTCTAATCCCTATTCAGTACTGTCTGTTTGAAACTGTAATTAGATCATCTCCCTGGAGATGTGACTCAGTCAGGGTGGCTGTTAAGCTGGATCAGGTAGAGACATGTCTCCACCCATTCGGGTGGGTCTTGATTAGTTTGCTGAATCCTATAAAAGGAAACATTTTGGAGAAAAAGAGATTCGGAGACAGCAGAGAACGCCACAGCACCACCAAGCAGAGAATCCACCAGCCAGCGAGTTTGGGAGATGAAGAAGGAAAATACCTCCTGGGGAGCTGGAGAGGAAGCCAGCAGATGACACCATGTTCGCCATGTGCCCTTCCAGCCAAGAGAGAAACCCTGACCGTGTTCACCATGTGCCTTTCCACTTGAGAGAGAAACCCTGCACTTCATCAGCCTTCTTGAACCAAGGTATCTTTCCCTGGATGCCTTAAATTGAACATGTCTATAGACTTGTTTTAACTGAGACGTTTTCTAGGCCTTAGAACTGTAAACTTGCAACTTATTAAATTCCCCATTTTAAAAGCCACTTTTTCTGCTAAATTACATTCTGGCAACTAGCAAATTAGAACAATATATGTGCACAAACATATATGTATATACATATATATAATCCTCCTGCAAATCTCTCCAGGCCTATGCTGGGATGCGGAGTGACAAACAGCCCGTGAAGAGCCCTTCATCTGCCTGGAGCGCCTGCTGCCTCTGAGAATAAAGGCTTCTGTGAACAGACAATTCTCTAATCTGTGAGGGCAGGGCTCGGGGCAGGGCCTGAAGCTTCCTGGGGGAGATGGGCAGGGCTTACAGAGGGCTAAACCCCTCCCATGAAGAACGATGCTCATGCTGCAACAATGAAAGAGTGAGGATCCTATTAGAACTGTGCCTGAAAAGATAAATCAGGGATCTCGGCTAATAGTGAAAATTCCCAGCTGCCTTAAAAAAGGAAGGCTGCATCCAAGGAGATTCTGGTTTGGGTTCTTTCTTTGTCCACTTGACCATGGACATTTTTTCCTCTGAAACATCATAATCATTAAAATAGCCTGATATTTTTTATTGTCTGTGTTTCTGAAAGTGAAAAAAAAGTAAAAAATGTTTAAAATGCATAGCAACAATTATAGTTATCATAAATAAAAAGTTCAGAAAGGACAAATACAATATTCTGGACACAAGGAAATATTGCTCAGATTGTCTAAAATAGGTCAGCAAACTACAGCCTGCAGGTCAAATTGAATCTGCAATTCTTTTTTCTATGAATAAACGTTCATTGAAACGCAGCCACACTCAATTGTTGATATACTGCCCATGGCTAATTTTATGCTAAAAAGCAGAGTGGACCAGATGTAGTAGTGACCCCATGGCCTGCGAAGCCCGAAATATTTGCTATCTGGACCTTTATGGAAAAAGTTAGCCAATCTCCAATCTAAAGCAAGAAAAATTAATGAGGATATTAAACATGGCATGGTTGCATGCCTTAGAGCAGTGCTACTCCTGAAGTGGCCTGAGAAAAGATGTCAGTTTGTGATGCAAGAAAGCACAGAAATAGAGAGTAAACATTTAGTATCAGTTATCAAAATTTGATAACATGGTTTTTAATGTCTGTTCAATCTAATGGTAATTAAAACAGTGGGCTTATATTCTGCATTTTAACAGTTATCAGTTTTAGCAATACATTCCTCGCCATTTTTTTTTCTTCCATCAGTCCATGAAGGAATGGAAATTAAAAAAAAAGAAAAGTTCTCCACCACAGATATTTTGAACAGCACTGCCCTAGAATTCAGGAGGCCAAGCCTCCGCATTAAACGGGTCAGAATTCACCTGCACCAAGGGCACATGGCATGGTGCTTTGTTTGCAAAGTATGTAATGCGGAATACTTTGATACGCTGTCTTTTGGTTGCTGGAGAAAGTATTTTTCTCTGCATTTGGCCATTGGAGCCCTTCACCCTAACATCTGTGAATCCTACAATGGCAAGGTGTGCTCCCTTCTTCTTCAGTCAAGTTGCAAAGGGGAAAAAAAGAAAGAAATGAAAAACATGTGGCATCTGTCTTGACATTCTCCTGCAGCTTGTGTATGGTGTGTGTGTATGTTACTTGATCTCAGAGGGCAATGAATTTTAAGCATAATTTTACATTTTCCATGCATTAGCCTCTTCCTCAACATGTATTTAAATTATGACTCAAATTCAATTTTACCAGTAGATGTTAAACTGAAAAACCAGTCCTCCTGACTGAGGGTGGTGGGAGGAGGTCGAAGGAGGAAACTCCAGGATGAATTTCCCCCACCAGAATAACTACTAAACGGGCAGGAGCTGTCAGGAACAACTATTTCAAAACTCCAGAGTCCAGTAGAACACTCTATCATTCCAGGAAAAGTGGGAGGGAGAGGCTGGTAAGTTGCAGGGAAGAGCAGTGAACTGCTTTTTCCACACACCACTTACGGTGCCCATCCCCTCCTCCAGAGGCAGGGGTTCGGGCCCTGCTAGGGCCCTGGTGACAGAAACGGATGCACAAACCCACTCACCCAATATCAAGGTTTGCACAACCAATTGCTAGTTTTGGGGTTTGGCCACTGATTTTGCACCGCTTTGGGCACGGCTCTGAGGGCAGCCATTGCCCCAACTACCCTGGACAAAAGGCTACCCTCCCCCTAGCTGCAGGGGTCAGAGCAAGTGCTGCATTTGCTGGCAGGTTGAGAAAGCTGAACTTTGGGGCCCGGTGGTAGGGGTTCCTGGCACCTTCCTGGCCCTCCCCCCAGAGCAGTTAGGAGCTGGTCTGCACCCTGTCTGGCCTGGGGAACTCTCTCAGGTGTGCACACCCTCCCTGAATTTGTCCTCCAGGTGAAAGCAGCTTGTGACAGGCAATGAAAGCAAAGTAAGAAATAACTGAGGTAGGCAGCCAGGGACAAAGCAATAGCTGATTTAAACACCCAGAAGAAGAAGAAGTTCCCATCGCCTGGGAAATAGAGGCAGTGTTCAAACGCCTATAAAGAAGGGGATTCTAGAGGGACTAACACACACCAAGCCTGGAGCAGGCCCAGGCCCAGGAAGGGGGGAAGACCCTGCACTTGCCATCTGCCTTGGGTGGACATTCCCTTAGGCACACTTACACTCTAGAATGCATGGGTCATATTGCCAGCTGGATACAAAATAGAAAGCAGGTATCTCAGGGACTGAATTAAAATGTACAGTGTGCAACAAAAAATACAAGACAAAGAAACAGGACATGACGTGCATGGAAAGGAAGAGGACAAAAATTCAGAAAACACCAAGGAAGAAGATTGTGGACTTAACAAACAAAGACTTTAAAAAGATGATCGTGGTTTTGGTTTGCTAAAGCTGATGAAATATAGTATCCTATGACTGGGTTGGCTTTTACAATGGGGATTTACTAACTTAAAAGTTTCTAATTCTGAGTCTGTGACGATATCTGGGGTCACAATTCTGAGGTCATGATGATACAGAATTCACAATCCTGAGGTCATGATGATACAGAATTCACAGTTCTGAGGTCATGATGATACAGAATTCACAATCCTGAAGTCATGGCAGCATCTGGAGTCTCACTTCTGAGGCCTTGACAATGTCTGGAATCATAATTCTGAGACTGTGATGATATCTGGAGTCACAATTCTGAGGCCATGACAATCTCTAGAATTCTCTGTGACACGGTGGGGCCCATGACCAGCAGCTGCTGGTCCTTCTCTCCTGGTTTGCATTCCCTTCCATTTCTGGATGCTCTGTCTGTGGCTTTCTCCTGAGATTGTGTGTGAGTCCTTCTCTCCCAGGTTCTGTGGCTTTTTTACCCTCTCTGAGCTTCCCTGGGGCTTTTTATTTTGTTTTTGGTGTCTTCTCTCTGCTTTTTATCCTCTTTCAGAGGACTCTAGTAAGAGGATTAAGACCCACCTTGAATGAGGCAGGTCACATCTCAACTTAAGTTAAGACCCTTCTCACCAAAACATCCTACTTACCGTGGGTCTGCACCCACAGGAATGCATCAGCTTTAAGAAAATGTTTTTCTGGGGTACACACAGCTTCAGACTACTACAATCTTACAAATGCTTAAGGAGATGAAAGAAAATAAAGAAAGAGAAACTAAAGGATATCAAGAAAACAATACATGAGAAATATAAGGATATTAGTAAAGAGCTAGAATTTTTAAATGGAATCAAACAGAAATATTAGAATTGGAGACCATAATAACTGAAATGAAAAATCATAAGGAGGGTTCCAATAGCAGATTGGAGCTGGCAGAAGAAAGAATCAGTGAACTAGAAGAGAAGAGAATTACAATGAGTGAGGCTGAGGAGCAGAAAGAAAACAGAGTTATCAAAAGCAAAAATAGCTTCAGAGAACTCTGGAACTCCATCACGCATACCTGTATACACACTATGGGAGGCCCAGGAGAAAAACGAGTGAAGGGGCAGAAGGAATATTCAGATAAAGGATAAAAGAGAATTCTTAGCAAATTAATATGCATGTCCAAGAAACCCAGAGAACCCTAAACAGAGTAAACATGAAGACAAACACAATCCATCATATATTGATCAAAAACTGTCACATCAGAACAAGGAAGCTATTCTGAAAGATGCAATGTGCTGTGTGCAAGAGAGGACATCAGATTGCATGCCAATTTCTCACCAGAAACTATGGAGTAAAGAAGGCAGGGGGTGTAAAGGCTTAAAGTGCTGACTGACGACAACTACAAACCAAGAAGTTTATATCTGGTGAGACTTTCTTACGAAAATCAGTGAGAGATGAAGATACTCCCAGATAAATGAAAGCTGAAAGAGTATATCACCACTAGATGTGTCCTACAAGTAATACTGCAGGGAGTTCTTCAATGTGAAAGGAAAGGGCACTAAACAGTGGTGCAAAAGCAGCATAAATAAATAAAGACCTGCATTAAATGTAATCATTGCAGTAATTATAAATACCAGTCCTATTGTATTTCTTTTTTTCAACCAAGTTTTTTATTATGAAAAATAACATATATACAAAAAAGCAATAAATTTCAAAGCACACTGCAACAATTAGTTGTAGAACAAGTTTCAGAGATTGGTATGGGTTACAATTCCACAATTTTGGGTTTTTACTTCTAGCTGCTCCAAGACATGGAGACAAAAAGAAATAGCAATATAATCATTCAGCAATCATACTCATTACTTAAATCCTATCTTCTCTGTTATCACTCCACCTTCTCCTTAGATCTTTCTCCTAATCATTAGGGGTTTGGGGGCTATACCGATTCTAACTTTTTCATGTTGGAAAGGCTGTTGATAATCTGTAATAGGGGGTTGAAACCAGTTGATATTCTGGAGAGGCTGGGCCCTCTGGGTTTAAGGACTTTTTTGGCCTAGGAACGCAACTGGAGGTTGTAGGTTTCTGGAAATTAATCATAGTGCATGGAATCTTTGTAGAATCCAAGATAAAGCCTGAGGTGTTCTTTAAGAATGGCTTTGGTTGGGGGTTGGCAAACTGTGATAAGTAGCAATATCTGGCTGAAGCTTGTGTAAGAGTAGTCTCCAAAGTAGTCTCTTGACTCTATTTGAACTCTCTCAGCCACTAACACCTATTTCTTATAGTTCTTTTCCCTCTTTTGGTCAGGAAGATATTGTTGATCCCATGGTGCCGGGGCCAGGCTCATCCCTGGGAGTCATCTCTCACACTGCCAGGGAAACTTTCATGCCTAGATGTCATGTCCCACACGGAGGGAGGGTAAAGATTTCACTAGAAGAGTTGGTCTTAGAGAGAGAGGCCACATCTGAACAACAAAAGAGGTATACCTATATGTAGGCTAAGCTTCCCCACTGCATGCATGAGCTTCACAAGAGCAAGACTCATGATCAAGGACTTGGCCTATCAACTTGGGAGTCCCTAATGATTGACACAGTATCAGGGGTTTCCCCAGTGGTAAAGTTTAATAGTTCCATATTTCCTCTCTCATTCTTCAAGGGACTTTGCCAGTACATTTTAATTATCTGCTCAACATACTCTGGTATGTATCCAGGCATTATACTAAGCTGTATAGAATTACAAGCCTTCATTCCCATTCTGGGATCCATGTGTTTGGGTTGTTTAAATGATCTACCCATACAGGTTGAGTTAGAATACATGCTACAGAAAATTTAGGTTCTGGACAAAATAAACCTCTCTTCCTTTGGTCTCAGAGTAGGTGAAGTTCTGAAATGCAGACAATGTCTTCCTTACCCCTATATTCTGATTTACCTTAGTCCTGACCCAATTGTCTTCATTCTTATCACTAACTGCAGCCTGATCTCTTTTTCAATTTCTTTAGCAGTTGTTGAATGTGGCAATGCTGAACTTCAGAACTGTAGAATTCTTATTCTGAGGCTTAGGTGTCACCCAGGTACCCACATTTCCATGGAAATACCAGGTTATACATATATAGCACAGCCTCTCAATATCTAGAAATAATAGTTACAGCTCTGGGCTAAATGTATCTGCTATAAGAGCTTATAATCAAGATCCCATTTTTTATAAGTATTTTCCAAATGAGACGATATGATATATGCTGACTGTAAGAGATTCACCTTAAATTCAAAGACACAAGTTGTTTGAAAGCGAAAGGAATAAAAAATAGTGCCATGCAAATAGTAATCAAACAGAGCTGTGGTAGTTACACTAATATCAGAAAAAATAGGCTATAAGTCAAAAATAGTTACAAGTGACAAAGATGGTAATTATATACTATAAAAAGGGGTCAATTCAATAAGAAGATGTAGCAATTATAAATACATATGCATCTAACTTCAGAGCCCCCAATTATATGATGCAAATACTGACATATTTGAAGGGAAAAATTGACAGTTCTACATCAATAGTAGGAGACTTTAATACAACATTTTCAATAATGGACAGAATATCCAGTCAGAAGAGCAGTAAGAAAATACAATACTTGTATGATATTGTGAATTAACTAGCCCTAACAGACATATATAGAAAATATCACCCGACAACAACAGAATACACATTATTGCCTACTGCGTATGGATCATTCTTCAGGTTAGACTATATCTCAGGTCATAAAGAAGTCTCAACAAATTAGAAAATATTGAAATAATATAACATACCTTCTCATACCACAATGCAATGAAGCTAGAAATCCATAATAGGGAGAAATGGAAAATTCACAAAGATGTGGAAATGAAACAATATCATGAAGCAAATGAAAATAAAAACACAATTTGTCAAAATTTATGGGATGCAGCAAAGACAGTAGTGAGAGGGGAATTTATAGCTCTAATAAAGAAGAAAAATTTCAAATCCAAGATCTAATTTCAAAACCAAAAGAACAAGCTAAAGTCAAAGTGAGCATAAGGAAGAGAATAAAGATTAGAGAAGAGGTAAATGAAATAGATTATAAAAAAGTGATAGAAACAGTCAACAAAATCAAGAATTGGTTCTTTGAAAACAATAAAATTGCAAACCTTTTGCTACATTGGCAAAGAAAAAAAGAGAAAGGACTCAAAAAACTCAGAAATGAAAAAGGGGATATTACTATCAACTCCTCTGAAATAAAAAGGACTATAAGAGGATATTATGAACGACTGTATACCAACAAATTAGATAACATAGATGAAATGGACTGTTTCAGTTTGCTAACGTTACTGGAATGTAATATACCAGAAATGGGTTGTCTTTTACAAAGGAGATTTATTAAGTTACAAGTTACAGTTCTAAGGCTGTGAAAATGTCCAAATTAAGGTACCAATAAGAGGCTTATCTTTCCAGATGAATGGCTCCTGGCATTTGGGGTTCCTCTGCCACATGGGAAGGCACATGGCGACGTCTCTGGTTCTTCGATCTAAAATGTCTCTGTGGGCATTTTCTTTCTCTCTTAGCTTCTCTCAGCTCTGAGCTCTCTCCCCCTTAGGGGACTCCAGCAAGCAGTTTAAGACCCAACTTGAATGGGTGGGGTCACATCTCGGTGGAAACAACCTCATCAAAAGTTTCCACCCAACAATAGTTCTGCCCTCACGAGACTAGATTAAAAGAGCATATGCTTTCTGGAGTACATAACAAATTCAAACCAGCAAACACACACAAACTATCTAAGCTGACCCAAAAAGAAACAGAAGATCTCAACAAACTCTTTCAATAACTAGTAAAGAAATGGAATCAGCAACCAAAAACCCCAAACAAAGAAAACTCCAGGACCAGAAGTTTTCAAGGGTGAATTTTCCTAAATATTTCAATAAGAATCAAGACCAACACTTCCCAAGCTCTGCCGGAAACTTGAAGAAAAGGGAGCACACCCTAACTCGTTCTACAAGGCCAACATCCACCTGATAGCAAAGCCAGATAAAAATATCACAAGAAAAAACTTATAGACCAACATCTCCTATGAATATAGATGTAAAATTCTTTAGCAACTTGCTGAACTAAGCTAAATTCAGCAGCACATTTGGCAATTCCTCAGAAAGCTAAGTATAGAACTACCATATGATCTGGCACCTGCACATGCAGGTATTTACCCAAAAGAATTGAAAATGGGACTCAAACAGACATTTGTGCACAGATGTTCATAGCAACATTCACAATTGCCTGTTCACAACTGCCAAAGGATGGAAGCAACTCAAGTATCCATCAACTGATGAATGGATAAATAAAAAGATATATAGAGAGACAATGGACTATTATGCAGCCATTAAAAGGAATGTTGTTCTGATACATGTGATGGCATAATTGAACTTTGAATACGTCACTTGGAATGAAGTAAGCCAGACACAAAAAAGATAAAGATTGTATGATCTCATTGATTTGAAATAATTAATATAAGCAAACTCATCCAGTCAGAATCTAGAATATGTTTTACCAGGGGATGAAGTGGGGATAGGGAATGGTAAGTGAAGGCTTGAAATGCAGAGTTCCTCTTTGGAATCATGGCGATGTTTTGGTAATGGATGGTGGTGATGGTAGCACAACATTCTGAATTTAATTCATGTGAAGATAATTAACAGCACTGATACATCCCATATATTAACTATGGACTATTGTTAATAGTAATATAAAACTCTGCTTTCATTGGTTGTAACCAATGTACCACACCAATGCAAAGTGTTAATAACAGGGTGGGATCTGGGGATTCTGTACTTGCACACAATTGCCTCTGTAAACCCACAACTCCTCTAATTAAAAAAGAAAAAAATTCTTACCATTTCCTTACAGTTAAAAATAATCCATATAATTTGAAAGAGAACACATATTAATTCTGTGATTATTAAAACTTTTTATCAGTCACTCAAAATCACTTCAGCATCCTAAAAGTCAATCTTGTTGCCTAGTACCATTAATCATTTAGGTGCTTTCATCCATAGCACTGAATAAATTCATAATATCTGTTTGACAGTAACCCACAAAGTGACAGCAGAGTGCCAGGGGGATTTGTTGCCCAGGACCCTTACACACTTCACATCCTCATTTGCCTGATTCTCTCATATGCTGTAGCCTGAATTCGTGTTTGCACAGGAAAGTGTTCTGTAGGGAGCAGGGCTGCTGGGCATCGCTGGTGAACAAATTAGAGGAACTCCATTATGTTGTATGAAAGGCCTAGCATTTTTTTCCTTGCTGATTGTAATTAAGTTCATTCAAAGGTCAGCTGTGAAGGGCCCTCTGCTCTCCTGCTCTCATATTTAATACTGCAGCTTTGCTGAACAGAACTTGTAGGAGCTGGAACCCATCCAGCCCCGAGACTAGATTGCTTTGTGTCCATGAACACGTACAGTGCCTTACGTCCTTCAACCTATCACTCACAGTGGAGAAGGAGAACGGATGGAGAGGGGCTCTGGAGCTGCAAAACTGCTTTTGAGTAAGCAATTCCCACTTAGGTCGCTATCTCTTCTCCCTCCCCCTTCCACGTGATAAAGCCCCTCATACATTTAACATAATTTATATTATTGAAATGAGTTACAAGTGCCAAGTATAGGCTGGCTTTTGGCAAGTGCTTCAGTTCAAATGCTTCAACGATGCAAAACATTGCATTAAGAGCACTTTCGAGTTTGATCTAGGGGCTCTCGATTTCTCGGTTCAGTATTTTTCAGGCCGAGACAAGCAGCGAGTCCCTGGGTTTTCACACAACGTCTGCCTGAAAGTTGATGCTGTCAATCACTGTCAAGAGAACCTCCTACCTGACTGCAGGGATGGTGCTTGGACCTAGCCCCCAGCACTCAAATAACTGGGCACCCTGCAGAAGTCTTTTCATCCTGCTGGACCACTGTTTCTCCCGTGTAAAAAGAAGTGCAATCACTCAGTCTGTGATTAGGTGACAATATGGTTAATCACTGTAAGTGGGAGACATTTGAGGGCAAAACAGGCGCTGGGATGACAGGTGTCAATCAGGGCTGTCCCAGGTAAACAGAAATACACGGTCACTCTATTATCCCCCTTTAATGCCAGTTGTTTAAGGAAACAAAGATACTTAAATATACTTTCAAAGCTCCATTCAGAACAGTAACTCCATCCTTCTTATTATCTTCATCTTCCTTTAGAAACTCTTGAATCAGATCCTCTCCTTAACAAGTAGTGTCAGGCTACAGATGACAACTACCAACTATAGCTATAACAGAGAAAATTAGTTCTCTAGAAAGTAATAGGCAGACTAACTGCAGGAAGTGTATAAAGCTCTGAGTAGTGACTTCATTCAAGATAACTTGCAAATATTTGTAAATAGAGAATATATATGTTTTTCTGGAGAATTAAGTCATTATTGCAATGACAAAGGTTGGTACACTCAGGAAGCAGCCACTGCATCAGTACTTTGAACTGGGTGTTCTTCTCTCTGCTGGCACAACAGTTTCTTGTTTCATAAAATCCTATGTTCAGAGTGAGTTGGACTTTGTGACACGAGTTGCATCAATTCTCACCCAGGCGATAGCACTTGAGGTTAAAAAGCACTTTTTCTAAACATAAGCTCCAGGATTTCGAAATCTAGACCAGGGCTACCTCAAGACAAGTATATTTCATTTATCCAATGTTTCTTCAAATGTTAATATTTTACATATTCACGGAATATTTGTCAAAACATTGAAATTAACATCAGTACATTGCCATAATCTAGACTACAGAATTTGTGTGGATTTTCAGGTGTATTTTTAATTTCCTTGTATGTACATTGGGTCTTCATTAAGATTTTGTTTTCAGAAATATCTTCATCCCCCCTCAGTTTGTGCAAGCATTTCCCAAACCCAGAGAAGTGGGCAGAAGTAACAAAATGGTTAATTTCAGTATAAGGATGCTTAGTGTGTAACCCCTTTTCACACTAAGACATTGTGCATGTATGTGTACGTGGGTTAGGGGGTACATTTGCTTTTTTCCCCTTTGACTGATTTCACAACTGGATGAGTCTCAAGCTATCGCTTCCCTCAGCAACTCATAGGGATGTCCACCACGGGCAGCCCCCGAATTCACCGCGAGGGAGATGCCCTCACTGAGCTGCACCCAGCACATGCTGATTATCTAAGCCCCACGCGCCACGTGGCCCGGGCACTCCCCGTGGGAGCATCCACGCAGGGTGGGAGCCGTGAAGCAGTGCATGGCTTTCAAGGTACTGTCACGAAGGTCTGTGCTCACATCTTTCTCTTCTTTTTTAACATACTGCCCATTCCATCTTCCACTCACTGTCTTGAGGTCTCCGATGGGAAAAGCTAGGAATTGGAGACCAGGATTTGTGCCCAGCATCCTCTGCTGCCTGCTGCCCATTTTTATCAGAATATATTTAGAGCTCTTGGGTACAGTAGCACTTGTCTCTTTGGCAGGCAGAGGCAATTGAAATACAATCAAAATCAAATCAAATCAAAATCAAAATCCCGAGCGTGAATCCTGGCTTAAGGATGTATTTGCTGTGTGACCTTGCACAAATGACTTAAACCCTCTGTGCCTCTGCTTCCTGAATTTTATAGCAGTAATAGTGATTGCTTGGAGCTGTGAGAATTCAGTCAAATGACATGTGATCATATATGGCAGATGGTGGAATCTCTGCAGGTACAACTTTTCTGCCTTCACCAGGCTCATATCCAGAAATACATGGTGATGCTGAATTAGCACTCAGAGCAGCAGCAGACATTTCTGATGCTCTGCTTTTTGGGTATGGGGTTTTATTGAGGAATTGTGACCAGAGTCTTGTGGCTATTAGCTGCATGCCTAAACCTATCCTTCAGTCAAAAATTGCCAGTTCTACCTGGGAGCAAATCACAGAAAAATAACCAGTGTCCAATAATTGAAGGTGATCAATTCGGCCACCAAACCTGAGGTGTGACTGCCTTCACTCCCAGCCCCCAGAGCTCAGTGGTCCTAATAGACATCCACAGGGACCCTCACCGAAGCCATCTTCAAGACCTTGTGTGACACGAGCCAACGTTCCATAGACAAGCATGACCTCTGCTGTCCAGGTGTGCAGCCTCATGTCCCTTGTGCACCCCTTCTTCTCTGAACCTTCTCAATCTAATGTGAACATCCCTCCCTCTCCCCAGCTCACTTCTCTAATCCTTTCGAAAGACTTCAACCATTTCACTAGCTCATCACTTCCAGTCCCTGCTCTCGGGGTTGGCACGCAGTGCTGCCTTTGTCTTCTAATTATGTCTCCAGTCCCTGTTTTGGTTCCTCAAAGAAGTGTAGACATCTTTTGTATAGAGACTCTACCCAGACATTATTCACCGCCCCATGGCCACACCCAAGATGCCCTGTCACTCAACACTGAAATTGTTATGTAGACTATTTTATATAAATACAATTTTGACATCTTCCTACATTCAAAAGTGTTTTCAGTGGATCACTGTGTCTTTTTATACCAGACAGAGCAGCGTGGCCGGCTCCCCATCAGGAGGAAGTCAAACTTCAGATGTAACTGTAGCATCTCCACTGGAAGTCAAAGGCCATGGAAAATATTTTGGAATTTCCTGTCTACTATTATGTTGGGAATTGAATCCTGTCAGTCACAAAACACATGCCCAAATCTTAACTCCTCTTGCTGCGAGTGTGAACCAATTTGTAACTAGGACCTCTGATGACATTATTAGTTAAGGTGCCAACTCATTTGTGATGGATATTTGAAGATCCTCTTTAGATGAGGCCAAATTGACTCCAGGCCTTAATCCATAGGACTGGAGTCCTTATAAGGAAGAGGAAAGTGGGACGCCTTCTGGTATAGCAAAGCCACAAGAAGAGACCAAGAGTCAGGGCACCATTCACTAGAGGCAGAATTGCAAGCCAAGAAACCCCACAGATTGCAACCAGCCATCGTCAGCACACCACAGACAGTGTCACCAGACAAAAGCGGAGGATTATCTGCGCGATACACTCAAATGAACCATTCCTGGGACACTGGGGTTTCAAAGAGCGAAAAAGTTTATTACTAGGCAGGTAGCAGGAGATGAGATGGCCTATTGGTCCGAAATCTGTCTGCCTGAACTGCAGTAATTCTGATCATTTTATAGAACTAAAAAATAGGCAGCATTTAGATAATAAGCACAGTGGCCCCAGCTGATGTCATTAGAGGTGAACTAATTATTGGGCAAGTGCAGACTGATTACATGCTCAATCACAGAACATATGTAAGAAAATGGTGGTCTTAATATGATGATGGGCAGATCTTTAGTATTATAATGAGCTATAGGTCACTTAGTTAAAGTCTAAGCTACTGCTCATGTCAGGTGAGCCACGATGTTTAGATTCAGCTTTGGTTATCAAGATAACTTTGGACTTGGAGTGGGTTACCTCTGGGGGGACACAAGACCCTTCATTAATAAATGTTAGCGGCTGTCTTTAGTGATTACAAGACTTTAAAGTAGAAAAGCTGGATAAAAGGGTATAAATGAAGGTCAATCACAAGGCTTCTACAATCACAGGGGCACAAGATAAAGGCTATACCATCATTATCAGAGCTCAAGGCAGCTGGATTACAGTTCAGAGATTTCAGATATTTCCCTCTGTCTATTCTGATATACAAGAATGTCAAAAGAAATATCTGCATATTGATTCAGTAACCAACATCACCCACTAAATCCTAATTTCTTGGTCACAACAGCAGGAGAAAAACCTGATTCTGGACTTTTAACCATCCAAAACGATGAGACAATAAATCCCTGTGAGGGATTTATTAAAGCTAGCCCAACGTTTACTACTTTATACCAGTCCTGGCAAACCAAAGCACACTTGAAAAAAAAATCCTAAATTAAGCATGTTTACATGTTGACAGGTCCCTGGTGGGGACAAAAGCCAGAAAATATAGATGCTCAGTAATCTGAAAAACTAGGTTGCAGAAAATTCTGTCCATCTAAATTTATATAAACCTGTTAAAGAGCTCCTCTAATCCATGTGTTAATAAAGGAAGTGCTATCTGTTTTGACAAAATGAAATGTGGGAGTCTGTAAGAATGGACCTTATAATGTTTCACAAAAGTTAATTGCTTTTTTGAGAAAACAAGTTCCAAAATCTAAAAATAATAATTCAAAAAAAATCTATGTTTCCAACACCCTGGATCAAAGTTTTATTTTTTATGTTTGGTCATATTTAAAAAGAAAAATTTAAACTTTAAAAATAGCATCCTTTTAGTCTAACAGCCAGTTTCATTTCCTATGCTGCTTAGAGACAACTACATAAAAATGATTTTTCTAGCCACTAAAATATTTTATATGGAAATATTGCACATTTTATGTGTTTAAACATTGTCAAGAAGTGATGCCCTCCTTTACTTATTTATCCATCTGAGCTTGCTTTGATTTCTCAATATCATGGTTTATACAGGTGTGTATGCGTGTGAGACGGAGAGAGAGAAAGGATTCGGGACTACTCTCCACTGTGAAGAGAGCCCATTGTATTCATTCATTTATGTTTAATGGGCATTTAGTTTATTTCCAGATTTCTAATTGTCTATGACGTTTTGGCTGATAGAAACCATACAGCTAGTGATTTCTTCATCTAAAAAACAGAAATTATTTGGACGTGGAGCATGTATATTTAACATTTTACTAGATAGGGCAAAATGGCACTTCAAAGTGGTTGCAACAATTCACATCTCCCCCACCCCCACCCCATATAAGAAATTATCAATTTCCCTTATAAAAAGTTTTGTCAAACATATTATTGCTAGAAAATTTGTCTGATGGCAATTTGCAATCTTTGCTGTTAGAGATGTTTAATATCCTTTTATTTTATTTAATTTTTATTAAGGTTGTCTTTGATTTGTAAGTTCATAATATTTGTACATTTATCAATAGAGCAGTTTGTTTTTGCTCTTGAGTTCCATTTTTTATGTACTCTAAATTCTGAACTTGATATTCCCAGTCTGTATGAGTTTTTATTAATATACAGATTAAGTTACTATAACAAGATGACACTAATATATAGCAGCTCAAATATGATAGTCGTTTGACTCTCTGTCCTCTATATGTCCAGGTTAGTGAGTCAGGGCTGATACGGTGGCTATGTGGTATAACAGTTCCAATGTTTTCTATCTTTCCTCTCTGTAGTTCTTAAAATCTGGCTGCCATCTATTCCAGCATGGCTGTTCCAGGCTTCACCAATGCAAGACAGGAGGTAGAAAATGTAAGAGGAGGGCACACTCTCGTTTTAAGGACACAACACAGAATTTGCCCATAGCACTTGCTTTCATTTTGCATTGACAAAAACTTAATCAATGTAGTCATACTTATCTGTCAGAGAGTCTGGAAATATAGTCCTTAATTAGTATTATATAATATACAGCTAAAATTCTAGTGCTAGAGCTGGGGAGAATGGTCACTGAGGAACTATTCACAATGCTGTCACATTCCATTCCACACTTCGGGGGCCCACATTTTCATATGTACTCTTGTTCCCAAAGTGAGAGACGCTCACTCTTTCCCCAAGAGACAACTCCATGTCCTTCCTGGTGTTTACATCTAGTGCCGAATCTAGTATTTCTAGGTAATATGTGAACTTCTCCACTAAGCCCAGGTAAGATGCGTTATGGGCTGATATGTAATGAACTGAATCAAACTATTTGCTTACCCTGCTCCAAAACCCTATAATCAATGACTTGTTAGAGACAACAGCTGCTCCTTCTGTTCTCTGTAAGGTGCTCTTTTGGGTCCTTCATAGGTTCTACCTTTGCCCTGTAAGAGGGACTTTTGTTTTTCATTATCCTCTAGGACCATGTTTGACGTGGGCTCTATGAGTATGCCTGTACTAGAAGGAATGCAAGTTTTCATATTCCGAGTTTTTATGGATGTTTTACTGGTTAGCCTTGTGCTTTTTTTGCAGTGTAAATTTTCCCATAACCTTGCTTCAAGAAAGTTGCCTCAAAAGATACGGTCTGGCTTTTTGTTCTTATGTGTGAAGACACTTTTATGTACTAGCCTCTGGGTTTTGCCCAATAGTCATCTCTTTCCTCTTAATTGTGGTGACCTTGAGGGTAACTCAATGCAAATCTTGTGTGGGAAGATCTTAAAAGCAACCTCTGAGGTTGAGTTGGGTCTAATTTTCTAGTAGCTGACTCTGGAGATAATTCTTAAATTCAGGAAGGATTGAGGCCACCATTGTCTGCTGAAGCTTACTCTTCAGAGCCAATCGTTATCAAACTTGGTTCCCAACCCCTGAGTCTCCACATACAGTTAGAGCCAAGCCTCAGGCAGAGAAAACCTTCTTCTGGGAAGTGAATTCATTTCCATCTCTGTGTGAAAACTCACTAACATAAATTCAGCTCATTCTTCTCATAGACGTTTCCTAAAAGTGCCAAGAACAGACAGTTCATACCAACATTTTGAGATTTTTGTTAACAGTTTCATTAAAGTTACAAGTTCAATGGGTCGGTGATGCCCTCCACATTATTGTAGGCAACTGTTTTATTTGTTCTTGCCATAGCATAGCAAAGGGCACTGTATTAGTTTCTAAGTGATGCAGTAACAAATTAAAACTGAATGGCCTTAAAGAACAGAAACTTATTCACTCACAATCTTGAGACTAAAATCTGAAATCAAAGTGGTGTCAGGATTGGTTCCTTCCAGATCCTCGGAAGGACAATCTGTTTTATGCCTCTGTCTTGGTCTCTGTTTTGTCTCTGTTTCAGGTGCTGGCCATCCTTGGCTTCCCCAGTTCATAGCTGTGCAACTCTGATCTGCCTCTATCATCACATGGCCTTCTCCTCAGAGTGTCGTCTCTCCTCTTCTGTGTCACATTTCCCTCTGCCTTTCTTTCATGGAGACACCTGCCATTGGATTGAGAACCTACCCAGTTAATCCAGGATGATGTCATCTCAAGGCCCTTAACTCAATGTCATTTGTAAAGACTATTTCCAATGATGGCACATTCACAGGCTCTGGCAGTTGGCATATGGACAGACCTTTTTTGGGTCCACAATCCAGCTCGTTACACTTACCACCTTTTCATTTAGTCTGTCCTCTGCCTGAATATTAAGCCGATGCCATTTATTTTAGGTTTTGTTGCCACAGGATCCCATTTCTAGCAAGAGAATTCTGTACTAGTTAGATACAAGTAAGTAAAGATCTCCATGAGCCAGAGCCAGAAGACGGCCTCTCTCGTGCATAATGGTTTGTGTAAAGTTATCCACAGCCAGCATGGACCTTCCATGGTGACACCCATTATGATAAGATACATTATTTTTAATTCCCTATTTATTTTTATACCACATTGGAGTTATTTATACTAATATTTATTATTTACTTACATGTTTGTTTTGAAAACTCTAAAATGCATTCTTCATATTTCAAAATCGTCTAAATTCAATTAATATTTTACCTTCGAAATATAAGCACCTTAGAATATTTTAACATCTCTCCTTCTTGCTCTTCTCTTCAGTGCATCATTTTTAAAATTGTTATTCTAGTTTTTGTAATACAATAATATATTCATATTATTGTCTTCATATATAATTGACTCATAAGGTTGTCCAATGTAATTAATCAATTTACTTTATAAATATTTTTCATCTTATTTAGTACTTTTAGAAACATTTTTATTGTTTCTCTGTTCAGACTCTATGGTGGTTCATTATCTTAATTTTTCTAGCTTGACAATGTCTTTGTGCAGCCATTATCCTTGAGGATGAATTTAGATAAATATAGAATTCTAGTTTCAAATTTATTTGCCTTTAATACTTTGAAGTGATTATGCCCTTGTCTTCCAACATATTATTGTTGATGATAAAATTGCTGTCATTCTGATTGCCTTTTTTTTTTTTTTTTTTATTAATTAAAAAAAGAATTAACAAAACAATTAGAAATCATTCCAATCTACATGTACAATCAGTAATTCTTAATAACATCACATAGTTGCATATTCATCATTTCTTAGTACATTTGCATCGATTTAGAAAAAGAAATAAAAAGACAACAGAATAAGAATTAAAACAATAATAGAAAGAAAAAAAAACAAAAAAAACAAAAACAAAAAACCTATACCTCACATGCAGCTTCATTCAGTGTTTTAACATAATTGCATTACAATTGGGTAGTATTGTGCTGTCCATTTCTGAGTTTTTATATCCAGTCCCGTTGTACAGTCTGTATCCCTTCATCTCCAATTATCCCTTCTCTTTTTTTTTTTTTTAATTAACGGAAAAAAAGAAATTAACCCAACATTTAGAGATCATACCATTCTACACATGCAATCATTAATTCTTAACATCATCACATAGATGCATGATCATCATTTCTTAGTACATTTGCATTGGTTTAGAAGAACTAGCAACATAACCGAAAAAGATATAGAATGTTAATATAGAGAAAAAAATAAAAGTAATAATAGTAAAATCAAAACAAAACAAAACAAAACAAAAACCTATAGCTCAGATGCAGCTTCATTCAGTGTTTTAACATGATTACTTTACAATTAGGTATTATTGTGCTGTCCATTTTTGAGTTTTTGTATCTAGTCCTGTTGCACAGTCTGTATCCCTTCAGCTTCAATTACCCATTGTCTTACCCTGTTTCTAACTCCTGCTGAACTCTGTTACCAATGACATATTTCAAGTTTATTCTCGAATGTCCGTTCACATCAGTGGGACCATACAGTATTTGTCCTTTAGTTTTTGGCTGGATTCACTCAGCATAATATTCTCTAGGTCCATCCATGTTATTACATGGTTCATAAGTTTATCTTGTCTTAAAGCTGCATAATATTCCATCGTATGTATATACCACAGTTTGTTTAGCCACTCTTCTGTTGATGGAGATTTTGGCTGTTTCCATCTCTTTGCAATTGTAAATAACGCTGCTATAAACATTGGTGTGCAAATGTCCGTTTGTGTCTTTGCCCTTAAGTCCTTTGAGTAGATACCTAGCAATGGTATTGCTGGGTCATATGGCAATTCTATATTCAGCTTTTTGAGGAACCGCCAAACTGCCTTCCACAGTGGTTGCACCCTTTGACATTCCCACCAACAGTGGATAAGTGTGCCTCTTTCTCCGCATCCTCTCCAGCACTTGTCATTTTCTGTTTTGTTGATAATGGCCATTCTGGTGGGTGTGAGATGATATCTCATTGTGGTTTTGATTTGCATTTCTCTAATGGCCAGGGACATTGAGCATCTCTTCATGTGCCTCTTGGCCATCCGTATTTCCTCTTCTGAGAGGTGTCTGTTCAAGTCTTTTTCCCATTTTGTAATTGGGTTGGCTGTCTTTTTGTTGTTGAGATGAACAATCTCTTTATAAATTCTGGATACTAGACCTTTATCTGATATATCATTTCCAAATATTGTCTCCCATTGTGAAGGCTGTCTTTCTACTTTCTTGATGAAGTTCTTTGATGCACAAAAGTGTTTAATTTTGAGGAGTTCCCATTTATTTATTTCCTTCTTCAGTACTCTTGCTTTAGGTTTAAGGTCCATAAAACCGCCTCCAATTGTAAGATCCATAAGATATCTCCCAACATTTTCCTCTAACTGTTTTATGGTCTTAGACCTAATGTTTAGATCTTTGATCCATTTTGAGTTAACTTTTGTATAGGGTGTGAGAGATGGGTCTTCTTTCATTCTTTTGCATATGGATATCCAGTTCTCTAGGCACCATTTATTGAAGAGACTGCTCTGTCCCAGGTGAGTTGGCTTGACTGCCTTATCAAAGATCAAATGTCCATAGATGAGAGGGTCTATATCTGAGCACTCTATTCGATTCCATTGGTCGATATATCTATCTTTATGCCAATACCATGCTGTTTTGACCACTGTGGCTTCATAATATGCCTTAAAGTCAGGCAGCGCAAGACCTCCAGCTTCGTTTTTTTTCCTCAAGATGTTTTTAGCAATTCGGGGCACCCTGCCCTTCCAGATAAATTTGCTTATTGGTTTTTCTATTTCTGAAAAATAAGTTTTTGGGATTTTGATTGGTATTGCATTGAATCTGTAAATCAATTTAGGTAGGATTGACATCTTAACTATATTTAGTCTTCCAATCCATGAACACGGTATGCCCTTCCATCTATTTAGGTCTTCTGTGATTTCTTTTAGCAGTTTTTTGTAGTTTTCTTTATATAGGTTTTTTGTCTCTTTAGTTAAATTTATTCCTAGGTATTTTATTCTTTTAGTTGCAATTGTAAATGGGATTCGTTTCTTGATTTCCCCCTCAGCTTGTTCATTACTAGTGTATAGAAATGCTACAGATTTTTGAATGTTGATCTTGTAACCTGCTACTTTGCTGTACTCATTTATTAGCTCTAGTAGTTTAGTTGTGGATTTTTCCGGGTTTTCGACGTATAGTATCATATCGTCTGCAAACAGTGATAGTTTTACTTCTTCCTTTCCAATTTTGATGCCTTGTATTTCTTTTTCTTGTCTAATTGCTCTGGCTAGAACCTCCAACACAATGTTGAATAATAGTGGTGATAGTGGACATCCTTGTCTTGTTCCTGATCTTAGGGGGAAAGTTTTCAATTTTTCCCCATTGAGGATGATATTAGCTGTGGGTTTTTCATATATTCCCTCTATCATTTTAAGGAAGTTCCCTTGTATTCCTATCTTTTGAAGTGTTTTCAACAGGAAAGGATGTTGAATCTTGTCGAATGCCTTCTCTGCATCAATTGAGATGATCATGTGATTTTTCTGCTTTGATTTGTTGATATGGTGTATTACATTAATTGATTTTCTTAGGTTGAACCATCCTTGCATACCTGGGATGAATCCTACTTGGTCATGATGTATAATTCTTTTAATGTGTTGTTGGATACGATTTGCTAGAATTTTATTGAGGATTTTTGCATCTGTATTCATTAGAGAGATTGGTCTGTAGTTTTCTTTTTTTGTAATATCTTTGCCTGGTTTTGGTATGAGGGTGATGTTGGCTTCATAGAATGAATTAGGTAGTTTTCCCTCCACTTCGATTTTTTTGAAGAGTTTGAAGAGAATTGGTACTAATTCTTTCTGGAACGTTTGGTAGAATTCACATGTGAAGCCATCTGGTCCTGGACTTTTCTTTTTAGGAAGCTTTTGAATGACTAATTCAATTTCTTTACTTGTGATTGGTTTGTTGAGGTCATCTATGTCTTCTTGAGTCAAAGTTGGTTGTTCATGTCTTTCCAGGAACCCGTCCATTTCCTCTAAATTGTTGTATTTATTAGCGTAAAGTTGTTCATAGTATCCTGTTATTACCTCCTTTATTTCTGTGAGGTCAGTAGTTATGTCTCCTCTTCCATTTCTGATCTTATTTATTTGCATCCTCTCTCTTCTTCTTTTTGTCAATCTTGCTAAGGGCCCATCAATCTTATTGATTTTCTCATAGAACCAACTTCTGGCCTTATTGATTTTCTCTATTGTTTTCATGTTTTCAATTTCATTTATTTGTGCTCTAATCTTTGTTATTTCTTTCCTTTTGCTTGCTTTGGGGTTAGCTTGCTGTTCTTTCTCCAGTTCTTCCAAATGGATAGTTAATTCCTGAATTTTTGCCTTTTCTTCTTTTCTGATATAGGCATTTAGAGCAATAAATTTCCCTCTTAGCACTGCCTTTGCTGCGTCCCATAAGTTTTGATATGTTGTGTTTTCATTTTCATTCGCCTCGAGGTATTTGCTAATTTCTCTTGCAATTTCTTCTTTGACCCAGTCGTTGTTTAGGAGTGTGTTGTTGAGCCTCCACGTATTTGTGAATTTTCTGGCACTCTGCCTATTATTGATTTCCAACATCATTCCTTTATGGTCCGAGAAAGTGTTGTGTAAGATTTCAATCTTTTTAAATTTGTTGAGACTTGCTTTGTGACCCAGCATATGGTCTATCTTTGAGAATGATCCATGAGCACTTGAGAAAAAGGTGTATCCTGCTGTTGTGGGATGTAATGTCCTATAAATGTCTATTAAGTCTAGTTCATTTATAGTAATATTCAGATTCTCTATTTCTTTGTTGATCCTCTGTCTAGATGTTCTGTCCCTTGATGAGAGTGGTGAGTTGAAGTCTCCAACTATTATGGTATATGAGTCTATTTCCCTTTTCAGTGTTTGCAGTATATTCCTCACGTATTTTGGGGCATTCTGATTCGGTGCGTAAATATTTATGATTGTTATGTCTTCTTGTTTAATTGTTCCTTTTATTAGTATATAGTGTCCTTCTTTGTCTCTTTTAACTGTTTTACATTTGAAGTCTAATTTGTTGGATATTAGTATAGCCACTCCTGCTCTTTTCTGGTTGTTATTTGCATGAAATATCTTTTCCCAACCGTTCACTTTCAACCTATGTTTATCTTTGGGTCTAAGATGTGTTTCCTGTAGACAGCATATAGAAGGATCCTGTTTTTTAATCCATTCTGCCAATCTATGTCTTTTGATTGGGGAATTCAGTCCATTGACATTTAGTGTTATTACTGTTTGGATAATATTTTCCTCTAACATTTTACCTTTTGTATTATATATATCATATCTGATTTTCCTTCTTTCTACACTCTTTTCCATATCTCTCTCTTCTGTCTTTTTGTATCTGACTCTAGTGCTCCCTTTAGTATTTCTTGCAGAGCTGGTCTCTTGGTCACAAATTCTTTCAGTGACTTTTTGTCTGAGAATGTTTTAATTTCTCCCTCATTTTTGAAGGATAATTTTGCTGGATATAGGAGTCTTGGTTGGCAGTTTTTCTCTTTTAGTATTTTAAATATATCATCCCACTGTCTTCTAGCTTCCATGGTTTCTGCTGAGAAATCTACACAAAGTCTTATTGGGTTTCCCTTGTATGTGATGGATTGTTTTTCTCTTGCTGCTTTCAAGATCTTCTCTTTCTCTTTGACCTCTGACATTCTAACTAGTAAGTGTCTTGGAGAACGCCTATTTGGGTCTAATCTCTTTGGGGTGCACTGCACTTCTTGGATCTGTAATTTTAGGTCTTTCATAAGAGTTGGGAAATTTTCAGTGAAAATTTCTTCCATTAGTTTTTCTCCTCCTTTTCCCTTCTCTTCTCCTTCTGGGACACCCACAACACGTATATTTGTGCGGTTCATATTGTCCTTGAGTTCCCTGATACCCTGTTCAAATTTTTCCATTCTTTTCCCGATAGTTTCTGTTTCTTTTTGGGATTCAGATGTTCCATCCTCCAAATCACTAATTCTATCTTCTGTCTCTTTAAATCTATCATTGTAGCTATCCATTATTTTTTCTATGTTTGCTACTTTATCCTTCACTTCCATAAGTTCTGCGATTTGTTTTTTCAGTTTTTCTATTTCTTCTTTATGTTCAGCCCATGTCCTCTTCATGTCCTCCCTCAATTTATCGATTTCATTTTTGAAGAGGTTTTCCATTTCTGTTCGTATATTCAGGATTAGTTGTCTCAGCTCTTGTGTCTCATTTGAGCTATTGGTTTGTTCCTTTGACTGGGCCATATTCTCAATCTTTTGAGCGTGGACAGTTATCTTCTGCTGCTGGCGTCTGGGCATTTATTCAGATTTCTCTTGGTGTTGGACCCAGCAAGGTTATAATATTTTTCTGTGAAATCTCTGGGTTCTGTTTTTCTTATCCTGCCCAGTAGGTGGCGCTCGTGGCACACGTTTGTCTGCGGGTCCCACCAGTAAAAGGTGCTGTGGGACCTTAAACTTTGGAAAACTCTCGCCGTCCGGGGGGTTCGCTAGCCGAAATGGCTTGAGCCGGCCCAGGGTCCGAACGCAGGGAGGGTTGCTGGTCGCCGCAGCCAGGGAAAGAGCCCGTCCGAATTTCCTAGTCGGCCCTCGGCAACAAGCGTGGCGGGAGGGCGCCGGCGGCAGCGGCCCGCCCGAGAGAGTGCACGTTTCCCGGGAGTCACGGGTTTGGAAGGGGCCTCCTCCACCCGTCACCGTTCTCCGCGGCCTGGGGGTTTCCGATCCAATTCTCTCAGTTGGTCCGGGGGCTGCGCGTGGTGTGGGCGCCAGCCGTCTTTGTTTCAGGGGACCGCCTCTCCAATTCTCCCAGCCGGCCCGGGAAGGGGGAAGGGAGTAACTCCGGCCGCTTGCCACCCCGCCCGGTAAGGCCCGCGCGCCTCGGCGATCTCACCCGAGCTGCTTCTCTCAGCCAGCCAGCCGTTCCAGGATGGGGTACGCTGTCTTTTTTATCTCTGTTGTGGCTTTGGGCGCTTTCTGTATCGTTTCTACTCCCCTAGTAGGTGTCCTGGAGAAGAAACTAAGATCCGCGCGTCTTACTAAGCCGCCATCTTCCCAGAGGCTATTCTTGAGACTACTCCTGATTGCCTTTTTAATAGAAATGGCAAAGTGGCTTGGGTCAGTACCTAGAAGGTTGGAGCTCTTTTGTGACAGTAGAAGAAAAAGTAGCCCAAATCTAACTCCTACTTATACACCGGGAGCTGGGCTCATGTTCCTTACCAAGCCTGAGATGAAGTTGGTAATTGCTTTTTGGTTGGCATTAAAAATTGGGAGAGAACATCTATGTAAGATCCTGACTCTCCATGGCTCCCTGGCACTGACTTCCTTCTCCGTTTCTTAGAAATTTTGCTCATGGCTTTAAGTATGGACACTTTTTTAAAAAAAATTAAATATATGTTATCGGCCACCTCTATGTATTTTGAATGGAGGGTAGCTTTTGTGTGTGCTTGGAATGCAATTTTGTAATTTCCATTTGTTTTTTTTCCCCTACTTTAAAAGACTTTAATTCCTGAGCCATTATTACTTTTAATGTATACCATTTCCTAGTTATAAATGTAACACACATTACTTATAAAAATTAAAACACTAGTGAATTGCATTTTCTTAAACTGTTTTCTAGAAAATAAGGCACTTTTAACGATGTTAAAATGTGATGCTATGGTATCAGCACGGTCTTTCAACAAAATGATGCAAAAACATTTAAAAAGCAATTGCATACTGTATTACAATTTTCTCTCATTTCTTTTCCCCACTGTTTAAAAATCAATGAGTGAATGTTGAGCTTGTTCTACTGGTCAGTAACGCCTCATGTTCCATGACCGAGGCCAAGCCTGCAGCAATATCGACAGACAAAAACACACACAGGTTTTGATGTTATTCAGAGCTACAGAGTCCCCAAAACAGGCTTGCCACTAATGTCACCTTGAGCGAAAAAAATGATGCTTAAGCATTATTTAAATTGATGGCAACAAATAAAAGCAATTATTATTATTTTTATTTTAGAAATGGATGCAAAGGGATCGCCTTCACTGGCTATCACCTCGATTACCCAGATCAATGGATTGTGGGTGGCTTTACCCTGACAGGAGGGAATTGGGGAAAGCTGACAGCTACAGCGCAGGACAGGCAGGGACCCTAACGAGAAAACTTTTCTCGTTGTCGTCGTGTTGTTCTCGAAATAAATTCCCATTCGCCAGTTTCCTAAAAGGCTGAGGGAGCGGAAAGGAGCCTTACTGGCTTTCTGAACTGCACCGGACCTCGGCGCCCAGGAAGCGCTGGCTGAGTCCTTTTGCTGGAAGACGAGCCGCAGGAGGAGAAGCTGGCAGCAGGTGCAGCCCAGGTGCTGCTCCTCTCTCCCCGATGACCCCGCCCTGACAGAAGGGGAGTCAAAAAGCACAGCCCCTCTCTCCTCTTCCAGAAAGCGCGAAATTTATGTCCACATTCTCCAACCGAACGTGATGACACTCTAATTTACAGATGCTTCTATGGTAAGATATTTAGGGAGGTCAGAAACGAGGTACTTGCTTTGGGGGAAGCTGAATACTGGGCAGGCAGGGAGACCGGAGTCTGATTCCAGTTGGGGTTGAGGACGGGGTCCCCTGCACCCAATCCCCTATCAACACCCCTCCCCGGAGGGTCATGCCAGTGACGCCTACTTTCTCTCTCCAGCTACTCTGATGGCACTTTTAATGTCTCTGCTTCCATAAACCAATGCACAGGACCCCAGGCTTCACTAGGTCACTGTAATTTCAGAATTTGACCATGACATTTACCCTTTAACCTCTTCTCCAGACCTACCCAGAAGGGTTTAGCAGCATCTTTATACCACAGTCTCAGGTTATCATCATATGAAATATAAGAGCTTAAATTTGAAATTCCTCTGAATTTCTGGTAATAGTGAGCTCATTCTTTCTATTGAGTTTTCCCATTATTTTTCAAACCATATTTTTGTTATATATTGTCTAGCATTTTTATATTTCGGTATTGGGACCCTGCTAATGGGAGTAAAGCTTGTAATGAATTCTATCCTATTAAAAGAAATCGGCTTTTACTGTGAAAATTAATGTGCTTTTATAGAAATTATTACCTACAATTTTTAACTTCTGGAATTTCTGTTTGGTTATTACTTCTTGCTTTTTCTTTAAACATTGTAATCATAATTATTTTAATGTTTATTTCAAATAATTTGTAAGTTAAAATCCTTCATGTCCAAAATATTGCTTTGCTTACATTGCTGACTCACCTTCATGGTGACTCATTTTATCAAAACAAAATATAAATTAAAATTTACCTGTCTGAAAGACACTTTAAAATTAGTGTGATTGATTATAATATTGAAACAGATAAAAGAGAAAATATCAAAAGGTGGAAAATAAATAAATATTCCAGAATTAGAAAATGTATAGCTACTAAATTAAATGTACATTTGTCAATTGTGGCCAAGAACCACTTTCAGCATCACCCAGACCCCAATCCCATTGCATGGGGGATCCTGATATGATGACTTTGTATTCTCTTCCCACAGCCACGTATTTCAGCCATTCTAGGTGTGCTTTGTGCTTAATTTCTTGCCCAGGATCCCTACAACATATAGGTAGTTTTATTTGGAGTTACAAGAGTTGAGATTTTGATCCCAACAGAGAATACGACAAAAATAGATGCATACATGGATAGATGGCTGATGACAGACTGATTGAGATAGATAGATAAATAGATTAATAGATAGATAGATAGCTATAGAAGAATGGATAGAGAGAGAAAACATATTGATATTTATAAATATATTATATAATTAGATATATATTGTTTTCCTAACCACATTCTCAAACATACTCAAGCAACAAAGTCTCTTTAAAATATATGTATATGTTTAAAACACATGCATATGTTTCCCTAAGAAATTCTGCTAAATTCCATATAGGAATAGCGATGTTTCTCATCATTCAGTTTTGCCACTGCAGCAGAAAAAGGCAGCACTTGTAAGGGGTGGTATTTTGCTTCATGTTCATGATGATAATGTACCTATCATGTGACTGGTTACTAATTTGCCCTATTCAACTGATTACACACTAGTGAAAGCTTTAAATTGCATGTTTCTATTCGAATGAATGCTGGGTTTGTGGCCCTTTCTCAATGCAAATGCCCCTAAGACTTTCAGTCCAGGCTGGGTATTCTCGCATGCTAGTACATTCTGGGTGTGTGCTAAAGCTCCTGACTCATTTTGTATCTATAACAGCTCTTTGATGCAGATATCATTGTTTTAATTTAGAATTATTACAAATCAGGAAATTGCATCTCAGAGAAATAAATTTTCAGGGTCATCCAGCTTCCAAAGCAAGAATAGTATTTGATTTTTGGCTTTCACATCAAAATATATACTATCCATAGTAGAGCATGTTGTCTCTGAATTTACTGAATTAAAGTATGTTTTAATAACATAAAAACAGCACTCATCCCAAATAATATAAAATATAACCTTTCATCCAAATTTGTGTTTTCTGTTACTGGCACTAGGTACTCATTTTGAATTAGAAGAATTCAGAGAATTATGGAGGAGAAACTTATTTTCAAACTGGAAAAAGGACGTACAGGTGAAGTTTTGAGAAAGGCAGAATCTTGGTAATGTGCAAATACAAGTTCAATTGATATAAGCAACTACATTTTGAATATAAAAAAAATTATGGCAAAATACATCATCTTTGATGTGTCCTTCTGGACCCGGGAGGAGAAGTAAAAAAAAAAATGATCATCATCATCATCATCAATAATATTCAATATGAAACCTGACACTAAACCTACCTTCGTGTGGATTTGCATGGAAAGAAGATCTCTCTCAACAATTTTTTCCATGACTCTCGCAGAGATTAGTTCCTACTGACCAATAGCCTTGATACCTTGCCTGCAAGTTTCCCAGTTGAAGAGGCAGCAGCCTTAGAGCCAAGAAGGTACCTGATATCGCATGTGTGTGCACCTCAGAAGATCAAGAGGGAAGCCCAGACTCTTAGCCGTTACCCCAGATTTTTCAAGGCAGTTCCAGTTTCCAAGGTGATGTCTCATTACCATGTCACATATTTAATCGTTCCCGCCCATCAGGTTCAAGGGTTGCTGTTAAATACCAGACATGTAGAAGTATATCCTCTTAAAGAATATCAATGAAAAAATACATGAGCAGGTAGTCTTGAGAAGGTCTGTTCAAATCTTTGCATGTCTCCTTCAATATTTAAACCACCCACCAAGCAGCAGCCACATCCGACCGAATCCTTCCAAATCTATTTATAGACGTGACGGAGTTGTCCCCGTGGTGGGAAATAGTAAGAACACATGAAAGGCTATTGTAAGTTTTACGATTTCCATGCTGAGGGATTCTCTACTATTTGAGGAAATATATAATAATATTCATTGTAAATATTAAGAGCATAGAGTCTTTAAAATTTTAATGTGCACACAAAAGTCTTTTACAACCTTCTCTCTCACTAAGTGGTCCCCCATTAAAATAAAATAAATCTTCATCTAAAGAGAAAACACTTAAAATGTACAACCCTTTCAGATTTTAGTCCCCCAAAGAATTAACTTTTCTTAATAGTGTCAGATATAATGAAGCCATCAGTTCCAAGGAAAAAAATAATTAAAGCACTTAGCGTGATTTTTTTACTCTCAGTATTTAAAAATCAGCTATTTCTTATGATCAGTAATTAGGGATCTCATTGGATTTTATGCTACTACATATAGATTTACACAATAGATACTAATGATTTTAGACTCTCAGACACTTGTTACTTAAGTCATAAACCAGAATATCTGCCAAGAACTTATGTTCTTAAAAATTATGCAGAGATTGCAAAATAATCAGTAAGTAGGGCATACACGAAGGAAGAACACAAAACTTACCAAATGGCTGGAGCTGTGCTTATACAGAAACAGACTTAGTTGTTTTGTTTTTTCATTCAGTCATTTTAATATTATTTATTTAAATATCTTTATTAAGTGCCTCCTATATATTGGGCACTGTCTCAGGTACCAGGAATGAAATATATATATATATATATAAAGAAAAGGAAAAGAAAGAAAAAGAGAGAGAATTAAAAAAAAGGAACAAAACTCTCTCTGCCCCTGCTCTAAAAAGCTGACAAACTATGGGAGCTATATAAAATAAATTAAATTCAATACAATGCAAAATTAAATTCAATACAATGCAATACTAATCTAAGGTAGCATTAGTGGAAAGGACTGCCATGAGCACAGGGAGAGAACAGCTAACTCTGCTGAGGTTGATCTGCAAAGACTTCACAGAGACAGTGTTAAATGAACGAGTGGAAAAGGGAAAGAAAGTCAGTAGATAAATAAAAAGGCTCTGCAAAAGAACCTTCCAGGTCTTTGCTGGTGGAGGGTATTTTAGATCTATACTTCTCAACATTGTTCTTCAAGTGTCAAAATCAGAAACTCCTGAAACATTTTTTGTGGCTTTCTGGGCTATTCCGAGAACTATTGGATCACAATCGGCTGGAATGAGGACAGACAAAGCACTGCCAACCCATTCCCACATGGTTTAGCAGGCCGAATTGGATGCACAGGGGTTTCAGGAATGCATCAGTTACATCCAATAGTGGCTTCTCATGAAGGGATTGTCAGCTTCTCCTTATAGGCTAGCACTCATTATATATTCTGTTCTAAATAAATAGTGTTAATTGCATTAAATTGTGCTCACTTTATAAATAATGAAGGCACAGTAAAACAAATTTCTTAATCAAGACCTTGTTTCATGAGTGACATTTAGTATGCTTTCCAGAATAAGATCAGCTTCCTGAAAGTCGTATCATTTTCAGGGCAGTGTGATATTTTCCACTTATTGGCAATGAGCAACAGACACTGTTAGGGCATCTTGGGGACTCTTAGGTTTCCAATGGGTAGAAATACCTGTGAGGCTGGTCATTGTTTAGCGTGCATCATAGTCACTTAAATTAATCCACATAGTATCTCTATTATGATCATTGTAATAGTAATAAAACCTAGCCAATATTTGCATATCACATTTAATTATCTAGAATAAATTTTTAAGTAAAAAGACCTGGTTATAGTGTGTACTACTGCTCAGTGAATTTCAACTCTTATCTATTACTCAATAATTCAAATGTGATTATATTTCCCTGATCTAAATAACACATTTCCCCCAACCTCCTTATTAATTTTACAAGCTGTTCTGGTTTGAAAATATTATGTACCCCAGAAAAGCCATGTTTTAATCCTGATTAAATCTTGTGGAAGCAGCAGCTTCTTTAATCATAATTCAGCTTGGTAGGTCAGAAACTTTTGATTGTATTATCTCCATGGGGATATGATGTGCCTCAGTGTGGGTGTGATCTTCTGATTAGATGGAATTGTGACTTCACCCATTCCAGGGTGGGTCTTGATTAGTTTACTGAAGTCCTTTAAAAGAGGAAACATTTTTGAGAGAGTTAGAAATGACAAAAACTGCAGAAATGACAGAGCCGACAGAGAGAGCAGAAACAGGGATGTGTGGAGATCCTTGGAGCCCAGCAGACATTGCCGTCAGATGTTTAGCAGAGAGCTGAGGGAAGCCAAGAGACGAAAGCCAGACCTGGAGAAGCAAAGTGAGCAAACCCCACAGGCACAGAGGCTGAAAGCAATGAAGCCCAGGAGCAAGGGACCAGCAGATGCCAGCCACGTGCCTACTCAGCTAACAGAGGGGTTCCTGACCCATTGGCTTTTTTGAATTAAGGTATCTTTACCTGGATGCCTTAGTTTGGACATTTTTATAGGCTTAGAACTGCAAATTTGTAACCTTATTAAATTCCCTTTGCAAAAGCCTTTTCATTTTTGGTATAGTGCATTCCAGTAGCTTAGCAAACTAGAACAGGTCCTTCTAATCTTCCCTCATTTAGTGATAAGCATGGCCTGAAAAAATATTGTCCATTATAGGAAATGTAAAAACAGACAGTATTACAACAAGAACAAAACTACCATAAGTGGACCCTTCACAGACTTTAAACTTTTCAAGGCGAATTGCCTTCTTAAAAGCCTTAGAAATTACCATATTTTCCTTTTACTTTCTGAGGAAAATCTGTTTTAGTTTAAAATATTGGTTGGCTGTTTATTTCTCCTTCCCATTATATACATATGCATACATACACACTCACGGGGGCGGGCGGGGGGAGAGATATGAAGGTAGCAGGTGCATAAAAATTTGGAATACTTTTTATTCCAACTTCTTGGGAAGTTCCTAAAACCAAATTCACTCCTAAATTTTACTGATTAGTTGGAAATTTCCTGTTTAAAATTTGTTTAAAATTTCTTGATATATACTATTTCCCTTTCTCTGAAAGTTACAAAACATATATGGAAATAGAACTGTACTTAAATATGCATCTACAATATTTTTATCATACTATCAATTCTGGAAATAAAACAAATGGAAGCACAGATGAGCATATTTGCAGTATAAATGAAAGTACTTTTAGGGAAAGCAAGTTGTCTGTCAAATAGAGGCTCAGGTTTTTTCTATAGCATTTCACATAATTTCATTCCAAGGCAACAAAATCCAAGACTAAATAAACAACCCAAATAAAAACCACTCTTATTCAATCCAAGGGAGTTACTAATAGCATTAGCTTTCATTAAGCAAAGAAATTAATAATGCTTTTTTCATTAATTCTCAAGAAAGCAATGATGCACCAGGAAACTTTGTCATATACCTTTGATGTCAATGTGAATAAAACATATCTCTTAAAGAGCTCACAATCTAGTTGTGGGCTTAAAAATCCAGACGAAATAACTTAAGCCATGATCTTGTTTCTTCCTGAATAATGCAGGATTTAGTTATTTATCTTTCTCAACTATTCTGTGTGCCAAATTTGCCCTGACTGTGGACCTTTTATTTGTTTCACATTAATGCATCTCATTTGCTATCAATGTCCTTGGTTTGTTTCTGCATAATGAGCTCCTACGATTCACGCACAGCTCTTTGCCAAGTTTATGTTTCCTCACACAAATATGACAGGTGCCGTGCATTATTGGCCCATGTAGCATTTTATTAAGGTGAGAAGCACTGTGATTAATAAAATGCTCCTCTAAATTTGGTGATTCATGGAACAGTTTTCACTACTTCCCAACATTCTTGAAACTAGTTTATAACCATACTCATTTCCAGACTCACTCCAGATGTAGACCCAAAATAACCTCAAGAGCTCATAAACACTTTAATTTTCTCTTATCAGATCATCATGTTTTATAATTTTAAAGTTCACTTTCTTGTTTGAGGAATTGGAGTAAATTTCAAAAAAAAAAAAAAAAAAACCACACACACACACAGAAATTTGAAATCTGAAATAACAGCCAGATGTCAGGAAAATTACAGCCAAATTAGTCAGACTCTGAAATACATTACAAAATTTTCCCAGGAAAGAAAAAACTGAGGGACAAGTAAGGCTTAGGAAGACACACATTCCTCTCCCCAGCTACTAGTTTGTTTTTTTGGCTGGAGAGGACCAACAGGCTGCCCCTGGCTTGTAGAAACAAGGAAAGCACCTCCACACCTGCTGGTTTCTTGAGCACCTACAGAGATTTGACAGGTTCATAACTGGTATAAAAGTTGCTTTCAAATATGAATTTTTCTTTATTTGTTTACTTTTCCTATTGATTTCCTTCTTGAACAACATGATTGTGTTTTGTTATTTAAACAGTTCTGTTGGTATTTTAACCATATTGACCAACTAACCAACCTCCTAATAATACAGTACAGCAATGTATGGCATCCCTGCCGCTTTGTGAAGCAATCTAGGCAGATGCAAAGCTAAAAACTACATGTGTATTATATATACATATATATGGCTTTTCTGCAGTCACAGTAAATATTTTCATGCATTCATTCATCAGCTACTTATTAAAAATCTACAGTGTGCTGGGAAATAGAAAATAACTAAGCAAACATAATAATAATTCCAGACTTGTGACAAGTGCTATGATTACATGAGAGTGGAAGGTGATAGAAAAAAATCACACTTTGGGGTGAACTACTTGAGATGGGGTAGTTATGGGTTTCGATGTAGCCTGAAGTGTGAAAAAGAGCCAGCTGAGTAAAAATTGGGAGGTGTGGGGATGGTGGCACTACAGTCTCGGCAAAAAGACTGGAAAATGCAAACCCTCTGAAGTGAGAAATGGCTGGGTTTCTTTATGTAATTGTCAGAAGGCCAGGAGAGGGAGTTAGTGTCCTGAGATAGGAGTGGAGTGAGCTGAAGACAAGACTATACAGGGTCAAGTAGGCTAATGTAGGGAGAATGGATTTTCTTCTAAGATGAGTGGGAAATCCCTGATGGGTTTTAAGCTGTGGAATGACATGATTTTACTTACCCTGGAAAAATTACTGGTCATGTTGTGTGGAGAAACTGTATCACAGCAGCACAAGTGTGAAAGAACAATTAGGAAGCTATAGGAATTGACCAGCTGGGATATGATCATTGCCAAAAATATGCGAAGCCATGGAGGCAACTGTCAAGAGGAGTGGGTAGGTTCAAGCCATACTTTGTAGGAAGACTAGGTTGTCAATAAATTAGAATTAGCAACTGAGGTAAAGGGAGTTATTGCAGATACAGGCTTCTGATTTAACCATATGAGTAATGGCAGCAGCCTTAAAAGAGATCAGGAAGGATATCAAAGTATCAAAGTAAAAGGTTGTGCTTTGCTCATGTTAAGTATGAAGTGTTTTGAGGCATCCAAATGTAGATATGAGGCAGGCAAGTTGAAGTCTGTACTTTTTGTTTGTTTGTTTTGAATAGTTTTATTGTAAAATCTTAACAAACAAACATGCAAACATTCTTGGCAAACAAACATTCCATACATGGTGTACAATCAATGGCTCACAATAGCATCACAAATGATCATTTTATTTGTCACCATGATCATGTTTTTGGACACTTGTGTCACTCTAGTAAAAGAAAGAAAAAAGAAAAAAAGAAAAAACACTCATACATACCATACCCCTTACCACTCCCTCTCATTGACACTAGTATTTCAATCTACTCAATTTATTTTAACCTTTGGTCCCCCTATTATTTATTTTTATCCATATTTTTACTCACCTGTCCATACCCTAGATAAAAGAGCATCAGACACAAGGTTTTCACAATCACACAGTCACATTGTAAAAGTTATATCATTATAAAATCTTCTTCAGGAAACAAGGCTACTGGAACACAGCTCTACAGTTTCAGGTACTTCCCTCCAGCCTCTCCAGCACACCATAAACTAAAAAGGGGTATCTATGAAGTATGTACTTTTAATCTAGTGGAGGTATCTCAGCTGGAGTTAGGGATTTTGGAGTTGATAG
This sequence comes from Tamandua tetradactyla, assembly GCF_023851605.1. Lineage (NCBI taxonomy): Eukaryota > Metazoa > Chordata > Mammalia > Pilosa > Myrmecophagidae > Tamandua > Tamandua tetradactyla. Next base: position 5,313,462 of record NC_135329.1, read on the forward strand.
CCTGGCTCAAAGCCATGGTGATTAACGGATCAGCCTAGCAGTAAAAGTGGAGATAGGTGAGGGCATAGGATCACTCCCTGAGGAGTTGTGTCACTCGGGTAAATAGTAAGGGAGGAGGAAGAAGATAACAACAGATAAAAACAGCCAATCAAAAGTCAGGAGGAAGGGGTGGGTCAAATAGATCAAGAGAAGGAAAATCCTTCCTAGAGGAGAAACAGCAGGAGTTAAGTAAGAGGAAGACAGAAAAGCATCCCTTGACAAGAGCAGTATTTGAGGACAATGGACAGGATTGACAGGAGAGAACCTGGAATATTATGTACAGAAAACAGCTTTGGAAAGTATCAGTGGGAAAGGGAGCAGATCAATCAGAAGGAAGCCAGAGGGATGAGGAGGAAAGGAATTTTGTTTTGTTTTGTTTCTCTTAATAGAAGATACTGAGTATGTTTTTGCTGCTTTATTTGTAGAATTAAGGAGACAACAAAGCAGAAGGGTGATGGGCAATGAGAGGAGGGAAAATGGAAGGGACCAAGTCCTTGAGGAGGACTTTTGGTAGGCAAAGTCTTTTTCATAGGATTTTTAGGCATGCTCTTCTAACGGGACTGAAAAGTTAGTCATCCAATATTTGAAGGTCACCAATTCATCATGCAAACATGTCCTTCAGTGTGGAAATGTGAAATGCATTCATTTTCCCCTCCCAATATCCATGAGGGAAAAGTTTGTTCTGGCTCACAAAGATCTACATTCAAGATTTGATCTCCAAAGGCAAGTAAGAAATACGGTTGGAAAAATAGTGAAGAATCCTAAGGGATTGTGCAGAGAAAACTCACCAGGTTTTTATTTAATGACTGTGCAGTAGTTCCAACTTGGTGACAAGTAGTGGTATTAATCAAATCCAAATCACAGTATGATTCACTGTCAATTACCATAGTTAAGTTAAGAGCAAACCTAACTTGAACCAGCTCTAATTAAAAAAGAAAACAAAAAATGGGATCTGAGTATTTCTGGGAGCTTTAGGTATCAGTGTTCAAGCAATGTGATCCACATTTGCTCTTTCTGTCTACATCAGTCTATTTTGCTTTCTCAGCATTGCTTCCATTCTCACTCAGGCTTCCCCCTCTTGCCTGGGATGATAGCACAAAACTCCCTTTTTTATGCTCATCAAAACTCTAGAAATAATGGGAAAAAACAAGACAAAATCTTGGAAAAGATATCTGAAATATAACATCTAGGCTGTATATTTTAAATTTCCCATAAAACAATATAGAAAAGAAAAAAATTGCAAAAGTATGAGTAAGCTTAACTAGGCAGTGACTAGGAAAAGAAAAACAAATGTTCAAAAGCATAGAAGTTGCTTAATACCATTCAATAACAAAAACAGGGAAATGTAAAATAAAACTACAGTGAAATAGTATTCCATTTGCACTGGAGTAATCAAAATTAAAAACTGCTGGGGAAGATGTAAAGAAATGTAACAACTGAACTTTCATACTGGCTAGTGGGAGAGTGTGTTTGTTTGAAAGGCTGTATATCCCCTAGAAAAGCCACGTTTTAATCTAAATCCCATTTTATAAAGGCAGAATAATCCCTATTCAATACTGTATGTTTGAAACCGTAATCAGACCATCTCCCTGGAGATGTGATTTAACCAAGAGTGGTTGTTAAGATGGATTAGGTAACAACATGTCTCCACCCATTTGGGTGGGTTTTGATAAGTTTCTGGGGTCCTATAAAAGAGGAAACATTTTGGAGAATGGAAGAGATTCAGAGAGAGAAGAGCAGAATGGCATAGCCACAAGAAGCAGAGTCCACCAGCCAGCAACTTTTGGAGATAAAGAAGGAAAATGCCTCCTGGGGAGCTTCATGAAACAGGAAGCCAGGAGAATAAGCTAGCAGATGATGCTGTGTTCAGCACGTGCCCTTCCAGATGAGAGAGAAACTCTTGACTGTGCTTGCCATGTACCTTTCCACTTGAGAGAGAAACCCTGAACTTCATCGACTTTCTTGAACCATTGTATATTTCCCTGGATGCCTTAGATTGGACGTTTATATAGGCTTGTTTTAATTGGGACATTTTCTCAGCCTTGGAACTGTAAACTAGCAACTTATTAAATTTCCCCTTTTAAAAGCTATTCTGTTTCTGGTATATTGCATTCAGGAAGCAAGCAAACTAGAACAGAGGGTAAATTGTCACAATTTCTTTACCAAACAAAGCTGAAGATACACAAATCTACAACTAGCCTCTTTACTCCTAGATACATATCTTAGAGGAATTTTCCACCAGGAGTCACATGCAAAAATGTTTATCACAGCAGTTATCATGCATAATTTCATCAACGATCTATAAGGTGAATTAATACACCGTGGTATGCACCCCATTCATATATAGCGGTGGGGCTGAATGAACTCTAGAAGGCCAGTAACAACATGAACTTTAGAATAAAATGTTCAGCAAAATAGTCAAAGGGAATAATATTTGATTCCCTTTATGTAAAGTTTGAAATGGAAAATTTCCAGCAACTATTATTTAGAGTTACCTGCATAATAGAAATCCACAGAAAGACCGAGCAGAAGATAACATTTAAGGAATTGATTATGTCTGTGAGATATACATCTGTTGGACAAATAGAATGAGAAAAGATTGGAGAGTAGACAGAAGGGCTCTTAAGACTCTTGGAGATCTTTATTAAGCCAAGTGTTAGACATATGTGCACCCAATTATTATTTGTTTACCCTAGGATACATAATATTTGCTTTTTGGTAGGTATGATATGGCTCACAATAAAAAAGTGAACCAAATGAGACAAACCCTGATGGACTTTGTCAAGAAGAGATAGGCCCCACAAGAAATACTAAAGGAGTTCTGCCAGTTGAAAAAAAAAAAAAAAAGACAGGAGAGGGAGGTCTGGAGGAGGGCATAGGATTGAAGAGTACCAGGAAAGGTAACTTAAAGGGTAAAAAAGAGAAAGTGGGAAAAGAATATATAGATCTGACAAATAAAATCCAAAAGATAAGATGGTGGATTCAAAAACACCTTTTCAGTAACAACTTTGAATGTTACTGGACTAAACTTACCAATTAAAAGATACAGATTGGCAGAATGGGCTAAGAAATATAATTCAGTTATATGCTGCTTACAGGAGACTCATCTTAGACACAAGGATACAAATAGACTGAAAGTGGAAGTACAGAAAAAGATGTTCCATGCAAGTTGTTACCAAAGAAAGCAGGAGTAGTTATCTAATATTGGACAAAGTGGACTTTACATATAAAGATATCATAACCATCAAAGAAGGATACTATATATTAATTTATGGGACAATTCGCCAAGAAGAAATAACAATCATAATTGTTTATGCTCCCAATCAAGGAGCTCCAAAGTACATGAGACAGACATTGGCAAAACTGAAGGAAGTGATAGATGTTTCAAGAACAATAGAAGGAGACTTCAATATACACTCTCCTCTATACATAGAACAACCCAGCAGAAGATCAACAAGGAAATAGAAAAGTTAAACAACTTGATAAATGAATTAGACCTAACAGACATATATTGGTCATTGCCCCAAAACATCTGGATATACATTCTTCTCTAGTGCTCATGGAACATTCCCTAGGATAGATCATATGCTGGGGCACAACACATGTCTTTACAAATTTAAAAACACTGAAATTATTCAAAGCACTTTCTCTGATCACAATGGAATGAAGCTGGATCTCAGTTACCACCAAAGAACAAGAACATTCATAAATACATGGAGATTAAATAATACAATCTTAACCAACCAGTGGGTCACAGAAGAAATTGCTAGAGAAGTCAGTAGCCATCTGGTGATGAATGAAAATGAGAATATAACATATTAGAATTTATAGGATGTGACAAAGGCTTTGCTGAGAGGGAAATTTATTGCCCTACATGCCTACATTGAAAAACAAGAAAGTAAATATTGAGGACTTAACAGCTTATCTGGAGGAACTTGAGAAAGAACAGCAAACTCACCCCAAAGCAAGTACAAGAAGAGAAATAACAAAGATTAAAGCAGAGTTACATGAATGGAAGAACGTAAGAACAATAGGAAGAATCAATAAAACCAAGCATTGATTCTTTGAGAAAATCAATAAAATTGATGGGCCACTAGCAAGACTGACAAAGAAAAAGAGAGAGAGGATGCAAATAAACAAAATCAGAAATGAGAAGGGGTGCATTATCATCAACCCTGAAGAAATAAAAGAAATCATAAAAGGGTACTATGAACAACTATATGCCATAAAACTAGACAACTTAGATGAAACGGAAAAATTCCTGGAAACACTCAAGCAAGCTACACGAACTCAGGAAGAAATAGAAGCTTTCAACAAACTGATCATAAGTAAAGATATTCAATCAATCATCAAAAATCTTCCTACAAAGAAAAGCCCAGGGCCCAGGGCTTCCCAGGGGAATTTTATCAAACATTCCAAAAAGAACTACCATCAATCCTGGTCAAACTTTTCCAAAAATTTGAGGAAAAAGGAACTGTACCCAACTCATTTTATGAAACTAATATCATTTTATTACCAAAACAGGGTAAAGATGCTATAAGAAAGGAAAACTACTGGTCAATCTCCCTAGTGAACATAGATGCAAAAATTCTCAATAATTATTAGCAAGTCAAATCCAAAAACACATAAAATGAATTAATTTATGACCAAGTGGGGTTTATACCAGGAATGCAAGGATGGTTCAACACAAGAAAATCAGTTATTGTAATACAGCACATTAGCAAATTGAATGGGAAAAAAATCACATGATCATCTGGATTTATGCTGAAAAAACATTTGGCAAAAATTCATCCTTTTCTGATAAAAACACTTCAAAAGATAGGAATCAAAGGTAACTTCCTCAATATGATAAAGGGAATATATGAAAAACCTGTAGCCAGCATCATACTCAATAGAGAGAGACTGAAAGCTTTCCTCCTAAGATCAAGAACAAGTCAAGGATGCCCACTGTCACGACTATTATTCAACACTGTGGTAGATATTCTAGCTATAGCAATCAGGCAGAACAAAGAAATAAATGGCATCCAGATTGGAAAGGAAGAAGTAAAACTTTCATTATGTGCTGATGAGGTGATACTATGCTTGGAAAATCCTAAGAAATCTACAGCAAAGTTACTTGAGTTAATAAAAAGATTCAGCAAGATGGCAGGATATAAAATTAGTGTGCAAAAATCAGTAATGTTTCCATACACAAGCAATGACCTAACTGAGCAGTCAGTTAAGGAAAAAAAAATCATTCAAAATAGCAACTAAAAGAATCAAGTACTTAGGAATGCACTTAACTAGGGATGTAAAGGACTTGTCACAGAAAACTGCATAATATTGCTAAAAGAAATCAAATAAGATCTAAATTAGGTGGAAAGGCATTCTCTGGTCATGGATAGGAAATTTAAATACAGTTAAGATGTCAATTCTACTGAAATTGATCTACAGATTCAACACAGTACCAATCAAAATTCTAGCAACCTACTTTGAAGACTTGGGAAAGCTAGTTATCAAATTCATCTGGAAGGGAAAGAGACCCCCAAATAGCTAAAAGCATCCTAAAAAAGAAGAATGAAGTGGGAGGATTAACACTCCCTGACTTTAAAACCTATTATAAAGCCTCAGTGGTCAAAACAGCATGGTACTGGCACAAAGATAGACATATTGACGAATGGAATCAAATTGAGAGTGCAGAAATGGACCACCAAATCTACAGTCAGCTGATTTTGGACAAGGCCCCCAAATCCACTGAATGGGAACAAAATAGTCTTTTCAATAAATGGGCATGGGAGAACTGGATATCCATAGCCAAAAGAATGAAAGAGGTCTCTTAACTTACACCCTATACAAAAATTAACTCAAAGTAGGTCAAACACCTAAATATAAGAACTAGCACCATAAAGCTTCTAGAAGAAGTTGTAGGGAAACATCTTCAAGACCTAGTAATAGGAGGTAGCTTCCTAAACTTTAAACCAAATCAGAAGCAACAAAAGAAAAAATAGATAAAAGGGAACTCCTTAAAATCAAATGCTCCTGCACCTCAAAAGAATTTGTCATAAAGGTGAAAAGGTAGCCAACTCAATAGTAGAAAATATTTGGAAATCACATATCGGACAAAGGTTTGATATCCTGTATACACAAAGAAATCATGCAACTCAGCAAGAGAACAAACAACCCGATTATAAAATGGGCCAAAGATATCAATGGGCATTCTTCTGAAGAGCAAGCACAGATGGCTCAAAAGTACATGAAAAAACATTCATTTTCACTGGTTATAGGGGCAATACAGATCAAGACTACAATAAGATACCACCTCACACCTATAAGAATGGCTGCTATTGAACAAACAGGAAACTCTAAAGGTTGGAGAGGATGGGGAGAGATTGGGACACTTATGCACTGCTGGTGGGAATGTATAATGGTGCAGCCGCTATGGAAGACTGTTTGGCAGTTCCTTAGGAAACTAAATGTTGAGTTGCCCTATGACCCCGCAATAGCACTACTTGGTATATACCCAGAAGATCTGAAAACACTGACACACATAGACATTTGCATGCTGATGTTCATAGCAGCATTATTCACAATCGCCAAAAGTTGTAAACAAACCAAGGACTACCATCAACAGATGACTGAATTAAAAAAATGTGGTATATACATATGATGGAATATTATGCAGCAGTGATGTCCTGAAGCACATGACAAGTTGGACAGGTCTTGAGGACATAATGCTGAGTGAAATAAGTCAGACACAAGAGGATAGATACTGTATGAGTCCACCTTTATGACCATGGTAAAGGTAAAATCAGAGGCTTATAATATGGAATATAGGAGACTTAGAGATACATAGAAGGTAGAGATGGGTGAACGATTAGCTAATGAGGTTGAACTCCAGTTTAAAGGAATAGATAGAAGTGAAGGTGGTTCTCTAGTGGCTCTATAACTAATATTACCATATTGACGATGAACAAGATTGAAAGGGGTTGTATAGACCTATGTGTCTCACTGATTAACACTAGAAATATAAATTAGTTCTTGCAAGAACTCCTTCAAAGGTATGATTCATGTACAAAAAGTGCTTAAGTCCAGGGTACAGGGGAAAACTGCTATTGCATGCTATGGGCTATGTTTAACAGGAAAACATCAGCACTACCACAGCAACAGGAGAGCTAAATAATGGGGGAGGGACAAGAGTTAAGGGGAGGTTTAGATTTCCTATTTGGTGAGGATGTGTTTGTTGGTTATTTTTCTCTTGGGAACCATGAAATTATCTAAAATTGATGTGGTATTGATAGACTTTGGACTTTTGGGATTATACATGGTCCCTCATGAATGCAGGTGGCTGAAGGCTGCACTGACTGAGAAGTAGATTGGTGAACAATGGTGTGTACCTATGATAGAATACTGTGCTGCTATAAAAAGGAACAAAGTTGTGAGGCATGCAACGATGTGAATGAACGCATGGGACATTTGGTGAGACGAAATAAACCAGAAACAAAAGAACAAGAATGGTGTGGTCACATTTAGAAAATGCTTATAAGAAAACAGGGGTGTAAATTTTAAGTTCTTATAGTAGACACATTTAGTCTGGAGTGGTAATTGTCATCTGGATTTTGAGAATCTCTGTCTCTATGTATATGTATATATATAACCTATTTATACATTTAGAGAAAATGTATGTATTTATATATTTAGAGAAAAGAATGAAGCTGATAAGGTTTGGGTTAAAGTAATTCAGAACACAGGGGTAAGGAAGATATTGTCTATATTTTAGAACCACACATAGTCTTTGAGACCAATGAAAGAAAGATTTACTTGTTCTGAAACCTAAATTTTCTGTAACACATAATCTAACTCAATCTATCTGTATAGCTCATTTGAACAAGTGAAACACAGGAAGTCCAGAATAAGAAAGATTTCCTTTAATTCTATATAGCTTAATGTAATACCTGGATACATCCTAGCATATATTAAGCAGATAATCAAAAGGTATTGGCAAAGTCCTTTGATGGATGGGAGAAAAAATATGAAACTATTAAACTTCACTAACGAGGAAAACCCTCATACTACGTCAAACTTTAGGGGCACCCAAATCAATAGGCCAAGCCCTTGAAGTTGAGGCTTACTCTTGTGAAAATTATGTAGGTAGTGGAGAAGCTTAGACTATCTATAGGTATGCCTAAGAGTTACTTCTGGAGGACCTCTTTTATTGCTCAGATGTGGCCTCACTCTCTCTGAGCCCAACTTTGAAAGTGAAATCATTGCCTTCCCCCTACGTGGGACATGACATCCAGAGGTGAAAGTCTCTCTGGCAACTTGGGAGAGGACTTCCAGGGATGAATCTAGACCTGGTACCATGGGATCAGCAACTTTATCCTGACCAAAAGGGGGAAAAGAGTGTAACTAATAAGGTATCAGTAGCATAAAGAGTTCAAATAGAGTCGAGAGGCTACTCTGGAGGTTGCTCTTACATAAGCTTCAGTTAGACATTTCTAGCCATCATAAGTTGCCAAACCCCAACCAGGACCATTCCAGCCAATCCTAAAGAACACCTAGGGCAATATATAAGACTCCACAAGGCTTCCAGGCACTAGAGTAACTTTCCAGAAACCTACAACCTCCAGATGGGTCCCTGAACCAGGTAAATCCTGAAATCTAGAGGGCATAGCTTCTCCAGAACATCAGCTAGTTCCATCTCCCTACCCCGTATTTTTGACAGATCCTTCCAACATGAAAATGTTAGAATGGCCATAGCCCAAACACCCCTAAAGAGAGGGATAGAAAGATCAAAGGTGATGGTGGAGTTATACAGAAAAGATAGAATTTGCAAACTAATATGATTGCTGAATCATTAAATTGATATCTCCTTTAGTCTCTAGTATCTTAAAGCAGCTAGAAATAAAAACCTTAAATTGTGGAATTGTAACCCATGTCAAACTCTGTAATATGTTCTACTACTAATTGTGTTGCTGTGCTTTGAAATTTGCTTTTTGTACATATGTTATTTTTCACAAAAAAATAAAAAAAGTTGATTCTGATGATAAAAAAGTATTTATTCCTTCAAGCCTCCTTTATTCAGGAGCAGCTAGAAGGAAAAATCTGAAATGATGGGGTGTAGCCCATGACACACTCTGGGATCTGTTCTGTAACTATTTGTTGAAGAGTGCTTTGAAAACTATTGCTTTTTTCTTTCTTTGCTTTGTATACATGATATGTTATACAATAAAAAAGTTTAAAAAAGAAGTGAACCAAATGAAGTTAACTAAATCACTGTACACCTAAATTGCTAACTATATTGTAATGCTGGTGATGAATTTGGCATGCTCATATATAACTCGCTAGGATTATAAATTGACACATACCCTTTTGCAAAGCTACTTAGCAATATATATCCAGAGCCATAAAAAGCTTCTTTCCTTTTGACCCCATAATATTACTCCTTTCATTTTATTACAAAGAAAAAAAAATACAGAAGATTGAGTTCTTGCCTTCCTTTCCAAATTTATTTTTCACTACTCTCATTTAATTGTGCAAGGTATACTGCTACTAAGAAAGCTCTGCTTCTTGTACTTCTGCAAAAGCCTTGATTTCTTCAGAATAGGTTCCTGAATTTTCTTGTTTTCTGACTAAATCTGTCTGCAACCTTCTGGATTCAATGCAGGCGTTTTCCTTCATGTCACCTCTCCATAATCCATGTGCTGTGGTTAAATGTTCCCTCCATTGTGTTTTCTTTATTTGTCTATTCATCTATTATGGCACCATTATGTGGGTCCTTATAATTTCCAGTGAGATTGGCAGAACAATGAAGATTGATAGTGTTTGTTTTTATCTGCAACCCTCCCCCAACAGCAAGTACTCAAGAAATCATTGTTAATGAGGATTTGCTAATGGAAAGAGAAAGGAGGCTACATGTCCACTGCAGTATTGTTTAGCAGAGCAAAACCTGACAACAACTCAAATGTCCACTGTTGACAGAATGATATGCTAATTACAGAGTATCCACTTGATAAAATATATACTCATACACTCATCAAAATAAAATGATGAAGTCAGAACTATTGCAATATTGTGAAATCTTAATGACATAATGCTAACTAGTCTAGTTTATTCACAATAAGGAAATTCTATTGAATATATCACTAGAACTACGGTATATGGTTCCCTAGAACCATGGTGATAACTAAAAATATATCACCTGTGAACAATAACTGGAAGAAAAAATGAAGCAGCCCCATGTATCGAGGAGCTATGGAACTGGCTACTTTCAGATTCTGTGTTTTATTTTCTTCAAAATAACTTGTTTAATAATTTTCAGAAATTGTTTTTAAAAATCAATATTTGCAAACACCATAGCCTGAAAGTCTGATTCATATAGCATGAGTTAGCCTTATTCAAAGCAAATTCTCCTCCCCTGTCTTAGGGCACTGCTCAATATGCACACTGGACCATGAAACAGTAGCTTCATTTGATCACTGAGAAGCACTTTTTCTAACTCTAACCACTCAACAGATAATGAGCTTTCCAAAAAATAGCTTTCAACGTTGAATTTTCAAGAATAGTCATAGTTCACCAATGAGTGAAACAAGAATAAGAAAGGAAAAAAATCTCTGGAAGTGCAGGGCCATAAATGCATTTAAAGATATAATATTTTAAAATGTCCATGGATCACCTAATTTAAGCACCTATGATTACACTAATTACTGTCCCTCTAACTCCCGATGGCAGGAAGCCTGGAGCGTCAGCCTGCTTTCCACGAGGGAGCACGTTGGTACAGAAGGAGCTGTGCTTCTCCACCTTGGCTGTGCTACTCCATCAGCTCTGAAACGGTAAAAATGAAGGTTCCTGGGCTTCATCCCAAGTGATTTTCAGGTGGTACTCTAGGTTTTCCTATTTAGAAAAACATCTTAGGGGAGTTGGATGCATAGTCTAGGTTGAGAAATACATGTTTAGAGCATAAAAGTAGTATTTTTAAGCTTCAAGTACAAAACAAGACTTAGTGAAAAAAGGGAGTCAAGTTTAAAAAAAAATCAACGTTCCAATACATACAGCATCTTTGGCATAATGATGGGTAACCAAAGGCTCTGAAAATCAGGATAGCTTTTCCTTTTCAGTACATGGTTGTGGCGCTTCAATTCAATACGTCTGAAATGAATCTCTCACTGATCTTTCCCCTCCACGACTAAGCCACTGCCTTACTATTTTCATCTTTTATGGTACACTTTTAATACTTGTTCACACTCCTGAAGTCCAGGTGCCCCATGTGAATCCATCCTACGTGCTGTGACCAAGCTCATGCATGGTGGACACATCTCTGCTTTTCAGTCCTCCGTAAGTCTTCGCTGCTCACTGGACAAAGGCCCATCCTTGAAGCTGACACTCAAGGCCCTCGAATGTCAGAGCCTCGCTGGCCTTTCCTACCTTATCCTTTCCTTTCCTTTTGCAGACCCTTCCCGTCAGCCCAAGCCCCCCGGTGCTCTGCATCCTTACCCCTGCCCTTCCCCACATCTGAGCTTCTGTTTTACGTTTTCGTGGAGGGCATGGGCAGCCCATCCCACACGCACGGATCCCACCTTCCAATTCCAGCTTAAATTGTTTCCAAGGGCTTTCCCTGAAGCCACTCCCATTCACAAATATCGGTTATATCAATGCAACCAATACAATGATGATTCTTACTTTTGGACCATGAAAACTTTTTCTCTTTCATATTCATTATTGCCTTATAACCTATAGAATAGATATGCTCTCTAAAGATAGGATTCTTGCCTGATTGATTGGTTGTCTTATCCCCTTCAACATCTTGTACCTATTTAATTCCCCCAGAAACTTTCACTAAATTAATTATACACACTAGAAATCCTTTTCACTTTTCCAGGAAATTCAAGATATAAAACTAGATAAAGTTCTCTTTGCCCTTCCCCAGCCCCGCAACAACAAACAAAAACAAAAGAACTTTCTGTCTGTTTTGTCTGGACCTGCATCCTCTGAAGCTTGCTCCAAGTTCTAGAGGAGTTTGCATCAGATTCTAGGGAAATAAAAATGAATAATATTCTGTCATCTTGGGATAGGTACAATCTTAATATCAAAGTGCGTGTGTAAGGGGTTGATTAAAACACACATTTTATAATATTCATAAATTTTCATCTCATTTACCATAAGATAGAACTATGCACACATTGTCACAGAAGCACAAAGGGGTGACTTTAATTTAACTGTGAGTTCAGCAATCTGAAGCTGTTCTCTGCTGGATCATGAATAAGTACCTTTGAGATTTCTCCTCCACAGTGTGCCCAGTCTCCTCTGGAGCTGACCGCCTGCCCTGGGCTGTCACTTCTCCTTCCTCCTGGATTCCACGCTCCACCCCACCCCACTCTTCCATTGCTGCACTCACTCTCCACCATTCTCTAGACCCCCAGAAAGAGTTGATCTGGCTCCGTGATACTGGGCATCCATAATCACTGACTTTGATTTGAGGAGGCAGGTGGATATACATTTATGTTTCTGTGTTTTGAAGGAGAGAAATCACTTGATATCCCTTGTCATCCTGACCAATGAGTTACTTTACATCCTTGAATGTGTCTGTCTGGTGCCTGAGGGATTCAAAAGGTGAGACTCTACTCCATAATTCTTTTGACACCAAGACTTTTCAAAAGCATCTATTTCTCTTTCCCATTCTTTTTTCCCAGTCTTCTGGAGGCCACACAAACCTCAAAAGCCACGCACCACATTTGCTCTGCTAGCGAAGGACTAATTTTAAACCACTTAATTACAATCAATCTTAAGTAAGTCAAGCAAAAGCAACATCTGACCCAATTTGTTTAGGAACACACTTTTCAGCCTTGTGGCTTTTCTGCTGTGCAGGAGACCCGTCAGATCACAATCAAGAAAAAGGCTTATCGAATTTTAATGTTGAGCTAATGTTGCTTCTACAGTCGCCTGCATTAGAGCAGTGATGGGGAATCCAGGAAGGAAGTGAAAAACGGTCTTTCTCTCTCTCTCATTTTTTTTTCCTTTTGCCAAGAGTTCAAACGTTCAAGCTGTCCTTTCTATGAACCTACTATTTACGGCAACCTCTTTTAACCTATATATAATGCATGAAGAAATCTGGCCAGAATAATATTGCATGTAGGAACTCATATGACTGATTGCATTGAACCCTGAAAGCTTTTTGATGTCAGACTCACAATATTGCAAGATCCCTAGCTAACTCCACCTGCTAAGGAAACTCTTATCAACCCTCAGAAAAACTAGGAAGAAATTTATAGTATGAGTCTTCAAATATAGATTCTGTCTTGAGCTAGAGGACTTATGTCTTCCTTACTTCTCTGCTTCTTTTTTCATAATATTATGTGTTCAATGGGGTTTCATTAATGCTTTCCACTGAATGACAGAGTCTATAAATTTGTGCAGTGATTTAAAGAACATCTATGACATCTGAGCAGGAAGAAATATCATCAATGAATACTGATTTTCTCCTGTCCTCTTTCATAATTATTATAACAGCTAGTTCTTTTTCTTTACCCCATATCTCACCCTCTACTCAGGCCAAAGAATAGTGAAATAGAGAGTAAGTAAAGGACAGTAGATACTATTTCTAAATAAGCAATTGTTCCAGCTCTGTCTCAGTATTCAAGGAAACTGAACCTCTGTTTCCCATACCCTAGTCAAACGGAGCTATAAAAGTGACCAGGAGCTTATTCAGTTTTGACTATTTGATTTCACCCTTAAATGTTTCTAATGTGCCCCACATTGGAGTTGGAACAGCTAAACTTTCACACCTTTGTCCTGCCACTGCTGAGAATCATTGTTAATGATTTAAAGGAAGATCCATTGCCTAAATTTGGGTTCATCCCAAGCAGATCCTGAGATTAGGCTTGGTTCAGTGATTTATTTTATATTGGGAGGGTTGGAGCAAGGAGAGCAAGAAGGGAGAGGATTAAGTGTGTCGTTGGCAACTGAGGCTCCATCCTACAGGGATCCCTCTGAATAACCAGGTAAAATGTGTGTGAAAATGGTCTCTTCAATAGCTGAGAGGTTCACGCACTTACTCACAAACTCCTGTGCCATATTGGTTAGGGAGCTCCCCCAGGTCCATTGTCTTGCTTACATTTCTCACTGTTCTGTGTGCATGGCTTTGGGATAACCAAATTCCTAAGGCTTTGGAAAATAAGTCCTTGAAGCAAGATATCAGAAAGGCTGTAAGGACTTAAAGTGAAGCACTGGGTTTAACCTGAAATCAGACACGGGCCAAGGAGATGTGATAAGGGGCATATTAATGATGTATTAAATCCATGGTCCCACAGGGTTTCTGATACTTAGCACTACTGACACTTTGAGCCAGATCATTCTTTGGTATTTGGGAGCTTTTGTGTGCACTGTAGGATGTGCACTATAGGATGAACTGTAGGGTATCTCTGGCCTGATATCCAATAGATGCCAGCAGAACTCCCCCAGTTGTGATGACTGAAAATGTCTCCAAACATTACCAAATGTCCCTTGCAGGGAGGGGCTAAGTTGCTCCAATTGAAAATCAGTGACCAGAGACAACGTACTAAAAAAGATTTGAGATATCCTTCTGATCTGTTGTATGTCAGAATGAACACAGAGAACTCATGTTAAGCATGCTCTAGGCACCTCCCCATCACACACACACACACACACACACACACACACACACACACACAATAATTTACTCTTTCATTATTTCATTCAAAAACATCTGCATGTCATCTGCTATATTCCAGTCATAATAGTTCAAAGTCCTAAGGACATAAGAGTGAGTAAAGGAGCCATCCTGCCCTGCCCTTAGGGAGCCTACAAACTGGTATGGAGAGTGACCCCTGGAGAGAGATAGCACAGTGGGCTGAGTGCGAGGGCACAATGCAGTGCTGTTATCAGCAGGGAAAGTTGAGAGAGAACCTCCTGGGGGAGAAGACTCCTCAGGGCATGGAGTTATTCATCAACAGCTGTGTTAGTTAGATTCAGTTGTCAACTTGGCCAGGTGAGCATACCTAGTCTTGTTGCTGCGGACATAAGCCAACGGTATGTGAACATCATCTGTTGCTAATTACATCTGCAGTCAACTAGGAGGCGTGTCTGCTGCAATGAGTGACGTTTGACTTAATTGGCTGGTGCTTAAATGAGAGAACACAACATAGCACAGCCTAAGCAGCTCGGCAGTCCTCATCTCAGCACTCGCAGCTCAGCCCAGGCCTTTGGCGATGCAGAAAGAAGTCACCCCGGGGAAAGTTGTTGGAGCCCAGGGGCCTGGAGAGAAGACCAGCAGAGACCATCCTGTGTCTTCCATGTAAGAAAGAACCTCAGTGGAAAGTTAGCTGCCTTTCCTCTGAAGAACTAACAAAATAAATTCCCTTTTATTAAAAGCCAATCCGTCTCTGGTGTGTTGCATTCCGGCAGCTAGCAAACTAGAACAACAGCTCAAGTCAGTATTCTAAAATTCAGCCTGGGCAGACCATTCAGCAATAACAGCACACCCTGCACAGTGCTTTTTTATACTCAGTATTGTTCTAAGTGTTTTATGTATGTTCGTTCTTTTAGCTCTTATGATAATATTATGAGGTAGGTATTATCCCCATTTCACAAATGAAGGTACTGCAGCAGATGCAGGTATGTGAGTTGTGTGAGCTCAGAGTGCTGGTGAATGAGGCAGCCGGGATTGTATCCTGAATCAACCAATGTTCAGAGTTTGGGTGTAGACAACTGTACTAAACTGCCTAAGACAACTACATTTAACTTTCTTCATCCCTACCCCTTCCAAAATGTTGTCCTAAATGTCTCCATTCTAGCTAAACTCTAGGCATGATATGTGCTATTCACACCACCCACTTCATCTAAGGGTCAAGCCGATGTTTTTGGTTTTGCTTTTGTTTTTCCCACGATTTAGTTCCAGATGGTGGGCATTGTACATAGGAACTAAATGAGACACACCTTTAATTAAGCAAAGATTTTGTTTTTTCAGCAAGCAGTGCAATGCTACAGATATGATCACATAATTGATAGTCTACATTGTGATAACTTTGGGGAAAGCAAGGGACACTATGAATGACTGTTCTGGGGCAGTGGCTTCACAGGGTTGTCCCAGCGAAGCAAGCCCCTGGGGATAACCACTTTGACCTAACAGTATTAAAAGATAAAATTGTTCTGCTTGGAAAACCCAAAGAAAGCTTGGTCATTCTGCATTTTCCAAGTAGGATGAAGTAATTAAAAGATTATTTACCTTGATTTGGCTCTCAATCTTCTGCAACCTCATATCTTGCCTCTGCTTGCTTCAAATTCTCCTGTTCAAATTAGTGAACTTCTTAGAGATCTTCCTAATTTAACCACTTTGAAATTTCTTGCCCTTGCTGCACCACTGTGTCTTCAGAGGACTCATCACATTCCTCTTGTGTTTGCAAACTAATCATTTGGTAAACTTGGCCCTCAGCACCTGCTCTCTTGGCTAAGCGCTCACTCCTGTTCTTCTTCTAAGAATGACCTCAACTCATGGAAGCCATAGTGACTCTCCTCTCACCACCTCTCCCTCCAGGCTGAGTCTGTTCCTTGGCTACACTTTCCAACTCTGCTAGACTGAGCTCCTGAGGGAGCAGGCCTGTGTTTATCAAGTCTCTTTCCTTTGTATATAGCATGCAATATTATAGAGGATCTACAAATGAACAAATGAATGCACTTGTTTGTGCGAAATGTATGTCAACATTTCTGATTCCTAAGCTCAGTGGAGAATCCAGCAGTATGTCATGCCCATTTTGATAATAAATGGATGATATCTTTTCAGTTATTGTGGCACAAGAGTCCACTGGAGCACATGCCAAAGAAGAAGCATTCTTAACATCCTGGGCACCCAACGAAAGTGGGCTAGGTTCTAGAAATGTCAATTACAAAGCCATTCCCATTTGTTGTCTCCATAGCACTAGGCAAAAGAGGAAATTTAGGGGAAAAAAATGTTCTTCAGGGCATTCTCTCTAAGCTGGCATTTTATAATGGACTCTGCCCAAAAATAAACCCTGTGAGTGAAAAGAAATCTAGGAAATACTGTTTATAATATTCCTGCTTTAAAAGTAAGTCATGGGAGGGAGTGTTCTGTGGGAAGGTGGCAGAGTTGGGAGCTCCAGGATTCATTCCTCCACCAAAACAACTATGAAACAGGCAGGAACTGTCCAAAACAACCATTTTGAAATCTGGAGGCCAGAACAATGTACAGCAAGCAGGGAAGAGTGGGCGGAAAAGGCTGATAAATAAATTGCTGTAAGGAACAGTCAATTGCTCTCCTGGGCTGCTACCAGCACCCATTCCCCACTCTCACCGCAGGCTGCTGTGGAGTCCAGCCTCTGGCTAGTTTGATGGTGACAAAAAGGGACATAAAAATCCTATTTCCAAAGAACAGAAGTGGGAAGGGCCGATCAGTGATCACAACTTTTGATGAGCATTTCAGATCCCTGGGAGCCTGGCTCTGAAGGCAGCCATTGTTTCAACCTGCCCAGACAAAGGTGGCAGCAGCCATTGTTCCTATGCTCTTCAGAAAGGGCCTGTGGTGGGAGTGGCGATTTAAAGAAGGTGTGCATCCTCAGGGCTGAGGGAGACACTTACCTTAAGGTCTGAATTTGCTGGACAGGCCAGGAAAGCTCAGCTTTAGCCAACTGTTGAATCGCTTGGTGCCTTCCTGATGGCCCCCCAGGGCACTTTGGGGCTGCCTGTGTGGGACCCTGGCTCTGTTTTGCCTGGGGAAGTGCAAATTGAGGAACTTTCCCCAGCAAGCCCCTACTCCCAGAATTTGCCCACCAGACAAAAGCAAAGTTTGAGATAATGAAGTTACGTTCAAACACCTGGGATAGCATAGTCTGTGTCCTGGGAAGCAGAGGGGACAACTTAAGTCCTGTGGAGAGGGGAGCTCCAAAACAATTCCAGGACAAGACAGAGGCCCAGAAAAAACAGGGAAAATCTGCACACTGCATGTTCCCTCCTGTCAGGAGGGCTGAAGCACAGGACAGTCTCTGTCTTATCACTAGCCACTTACAAAATAAAGAAACAGACATCTCAGAAAATAAATCCCAGACTTAAAATTTAAAAATATTTTAATGTGCAGAGTGCATGGGTGGGTCAGTGGTAGAATGCTCACTTTCCATGTGGGAGACCTGGGTTTGTCCACCCTCTCCCCCAGAAATTCAATGTACAATGTGTAAAAAAAAGAGTACAAGATTAAAAAGCAGCAAATGATGACCCATCCAAAAAAAAAAAGGATAAAAATCCAGAAAACACCAAGAAGAAGAAGAGAATGGAGACATACCAAACAAAACCTTTTTAAAAATGATCTTAAAAATGCTCAAGGAGATGAAGGAAAATGCAGGGAAAGAACTAAAGGGTATTAGGAAATCAGTGAATGAGAACTATAAGAGTCTTAATAAGGAGATAGACATTTCAGAAAGGAACCAAATAGAACTAGTGGAGTAGGAAGCCACAACAATGGAAATGAAAAATTCCCAGTAAGTTTTCGAGAGCAGATTGGAGCTAGCAGAAAAAAGAATCAGTGCACTAGAAGATAAGACACTTGGAATTAGTCAAGTTTAGGAGCAGATTAGAAAATAGAATTATTAAAAGGGAAACTAGCCTAAAACACAACTGGGAAGCCATCAGGCAAACCAATATATGCATTATGGGGGTCCCAGAAGGAGAAAAAGAGAGGGGGGGAGAAAAATTCAAATAAATAATGACAGAGCACTTCCCAAACTTAACAAAAAATGTGAATATACACATCCAAGAAGCACAGAGGACACCAAAGAGGATAAATATGAAGAAAAATGGACCCTATCATATATATGGATCACAGTACTGAATGCAGAGGACAAGGAGGAAGTTCTGAAAGCTGCAAGAGAAAAGCAATGCGTTACATACAAGGCAGTTCTGATCAGACTGAGTTCTGATTTCTCATCAGAAACCATAGAGGCAAGAAGGTAGTGGGTTGAAATACTTAAATTTGTGAGAGCAAACAATTGCCTGACAAGAAAAGATGCTCAAGATTAGCCATTAGGAAATTTCAAATTAAAACTGCAATGAGATATCTTTCACAGCAATTAGAATGGCTGCTATTAAAAACATAAGACAGAAAATAACAGGTGTTGGAGAAACAGGAACATTGATTGCTGGTTGGGATGTAAAATGGCATATCCACTGTGGAAGACACTTCAGTGTTTCCTGAGAACTGCCACATGACCTGGCAATCGCACTACTAGGCATATACCCCACAGAACTGAAAACAGGGACTTGAATGCATATTTTCATACTGATGTCCATAGTGCCATTATTCACAATTTTCAAAAGATAGAAGCAACCCAAGCATCCATCAACTGATGAAAGGGTAAATGAAATATGATATATTCATACCATGGAATATCATTCAGCCAGATAGAGGAATGGAGCCCTGATGTATTCAACAACATGGATTAACCTTGAATACAACATATTGAATAAAACTAGCCAGACTGATTGTACGATCTTACCGATTTGAGACAATTAGAAGAAGCAAATTCACAGAGACAGGACCCAGAATTCCGGTTACCAGGGGCAGGGTGGGGAAAGGCAGTGGGGGGTTAAGGCTTAAAGGCGCAGGCTCCCATTTGGAACGGTTGGAAGATTTTGGTAATGGATGGTAGTGATGGTAGCAAATGTAATCGACAGCACTGAAATATGTACATGAATATGACTAAAAGGGGAAATGTTAGATTTTATATAAGATAAGAAAATAATTTTAAAAATCCTAGGAACTACACCAGTCAAAGAATGAACCCTTAATTAAAGGACTAAGGACTTTAGTTAATAGCACAATTATAAAAAAGGTGTTATCATCAGTTTAAGCAATATTCCACCCAAGGCAAAGTGTTGTTGGTGAGGTTGTATATTGTAAACCTGTATTTAATGCCTAATTGTTCTGGAAACCCACAAGTTCTTTAATAAAAAAAATGTTTTTAAAAAAGTTAGACATAGGAGGCTAAGCCTTTAGTATCAGTATGCTAAGGGCTTTACAAAACAGAAAAAAATCCCTGTCTAGAAGTTTGTAAAAGAAAACTCTCAAATTTGACACAAAGCCCCAATAAATTATATATAATTTAAAATAGAGGTCAGAGAACCCTTCCTAATAAAGCCTTCCAATTGGGCATTGCTTTTAACTTATCAGAATGTCTTCTCATTCATGCATTTTACCTTACTTTTGCTTATGAAAAACCACAAAATAAAAATAAATACTGTGGGCTTCTTCTACCTTATTCATGTCTCAACCAAACGCCATACATGTAAAAAGACCTGAAAGGTGCAGAGAAGAAAACAGACCGGCTAGGAATCTTCAGAGTCTAGGAGTAGTGCGCTCTCTAGGTTTTCACTTTCCTTTGTATATCCAATAGTTGGGGCAGAAGAAACTGGCAGCCTGATAATTCCAAAGTATGAAGACACACAAAGAAGAGACCCAATAAAAGTCTGCCCTCGAGCCAGTGGATCAGCAAAGGGGCCATCTAGCAAGACAGAAAAGTTTTAGACAATAACTTCTTTATTCCAGTTAAAAACGACAGAAGAGTATTGCGTTCCCCACCTACACCCATGTCAACATAAGCTAAGTGTGTGGGGGTGGGGGTGGGTGCAAGGGTAGCTCAGTGGTAGAATTCCTGCCTGCCATGCGGAAGACCCGGGTTCAATTCCTGGTCCATGCACTTCCCAAAAAACAAACAAGCAAAACAAATGAAAATTCAACAAATGGCGCTACAATAATGGGATACTCCCATGGAAAAATAATGAAATGTGATCCCACCATACATCATGCAAAAAAATAAAAATAAAAAATACAAAAGCCAAGTGGGCAGCCTGGACTTTCAATCTCCCCAGGCTGTAAGGATGGCTAAATTAAAAATAGCAACACAGCCAAATGTTGGTGAGGATGCAGAAGAACTAGATCATTTATCCATCAATAGTTAGAATGTAAAATGTTATAGCGTCTCTGGAAAACAATTAGTCTCTTTTGAAAATTCCAAACATGCAATTACCATGCAATGCAGCAACTACACTCCTAGATATTTATCCCAAATAAACGAAAACTTATATTCACACAGAACCCGATACATGAATATTTGTAGGTGTTTCATTCACAATAGCCAGAAACTGGAAGCATCCCATACGTACTTTAATGAACGGTTGGCTAAATAAACCATGGTGTATCTATACCATGGAACACCTCTCAGAAATAAAAAGAAACAAATACTGAGACATGCAGTAACCTGGATGGACCTTCAGAGAATTGAGTCAAAGGTAAGAAGGCAGTGGTATGATATATTTAAGATTTTCAAAGAGAAAAATTGCCAGTCAAGAATTATTTATCCAGAAAATCTGTAAATACATTGAGAGAATTTGTTAACAAGGGCCCTCCCCTGCAAGAAATATAAAGGGAGTTCTGTTGACTGAAAAAAAAAAAAAAAAGAGACAGGAGAGTGAGACTTAAAGGTGTGTATATAAATGATGATTATCAGTAAAGGTAACTAAAAGGATAAAAAGGGAGAAAAATACTACACCTGACAAATTAAATTCAAGAGGTAAAATGGTTGAGGTAAGAACAGCTTTTAGAGTAATAACATTGAATGCTAATGGATTAAACTCTCCATTAAAAAGACACAGGTTGGCAAATTGGATAAAAATTATATGATTCATCTATATGCTGTTTATAAGAGACTCATTTTAGATCCAAAGATACAAATTGTTTGAAAATGAGTAGATGGAAAAAGATATTCCATGCAAGCAATAACCAATAAAAAGCAGGAATAGCTATACTAATACGAGAAAAAAATGGACTTTAAATGCAAAGATGTTATAAGAGAAAAGGAAGGACACTATACATTAATAAAAGGGAAAATACACCAAGAAGAAATAACAATCAAATGTCTATGCACCTAATCAAGGTAATCCAAAGTACATGAGACAAATACTGGCAAAACTGAAGGGAGTAATAGATGTTTCTACATTAATAGTGGGAGGCTTCAACATACCATTCTCTTCAAAAGATAGAACAACTAGACAGAGGATCAATAATGAAATAGTGAAGTTAAATAATATGATAAATGAATTAGGTATAACAGACATATATATCTTGATCCATCCCCAAACAGCAGGATATACATTCCTCTCAAGTGTTTATGGAACTTTCTCCAAGATAGATCACATACTGTGATATAAGACAGGTCTTGATAATTTTTAAGATTGATATCATTGAGAGCATATATTCCAATCACAATAGAATGAAGTTGGAAATCAATAACCACCTAAGAACCACAACTTTCACACATATATGGAGGTTAAACTACATACCCTTAAACAATCAGTGGGTCAAAGGAGAAATTGCAAGAGAAATCAGCAAGTACTGGAAACAAATGAAAATGAGAATACAACATATCAAAACTTATGGGAAAAAATAACAACCAAACATTATACCAAAACTTATGGGATGCAGCAAAGTTAGTGCTGAGAGAGAAATTTCCAGTTCTAAATACTTACATTAAAAAGAAAGAAAGAGCTAAAACCAAAGTCCTAACTGACCAATTGAAGAAACCAGAGAAAGAGTAGCAAAGTAACCCTAAAGCAAGTAACAGAAAAGACAGACGAGAGATTAAAATGGAAATAAATGAAATGGAGAAAAACAATTATAGAGATAATCAATAAAATCAAAAGTTGGTTTTTGAGAAGATCAATAAGATTAACAAACCCTTAGCTAGTCTGACGAAGTAAAAAAGGGAGAAGTTGCAAATAAATAAAATCAGAAATGAGGGGGGGACATTACCATGGATTACGAAGGAATAAAAAAATCATAAGTGGATACTATGTACAAGTGTATGCCAGCAAAGTAGACAACTCAGATGAAATGGACAATTTCTTGGAAATGCACAGACATTCTATACTGATTCAAGAAAAAATAGAAGGCCTCAACAAACCAATCACAAGTAAAGAGATTCAATTAGTCATCAAAAACCTCCCTTTGAAGGAAAGTCCAGGGTCAGATGGCATCAGAGGGGAATTTTATCAAACATTCCATGAAGAATTAATACCATTTCTGCTGTAACTCTTTGAAAAAGTTGTAAAGGGAACACTCCCTAACTCATTCTACGAAGCTAACATCACTCTAATACCAATACCTGATAAAGATACTATAAGAAAGGAAAACTACAGTGCAAACTCCCTCATGAATATACATGCAAAAATTCTCAACAAACATTTTGAGTCCAATGGCACATTAAAAGAATGATACTCCATGACCAAAAGGTGCTTATTCTAGGCATGCAAGGGTGGTTCAAACAAGAAAATAAATTAAATTAATTAATGTGATACAACACCTTAACAAATCAAGAAGGAAAAATCACATGACCATCATGATTGATGCTGAGAAGGCATTTGACAAAATTCAACATCCTTTCTTGATAAAAACACTTCAAAGGTAGGAATTGAAGGAAACTTCTTTAATATGATGAATAGCATATATGAAAATCCCATAGCCAACAACAGACTCGATGGCGAGAGACTGAAAGTTTCCCGCCTAATTTCAGGAATGAAACAAGGATGTCCACTGTGACCACTGTTATTCAGTATTGTTCTAGAAGTTCTAGCCAGAGCAATCAGGCAAGAAAAAGAAATAAAATGACATCCAAATTGAAAAGGAAGAAATGAGACCCTCATTATTTGAAGACAACATGATCCTATATTTGGAAAATCCCAAAAGATCTACAGCAAAGGTAATTGAGCTAAACAACAAATTCAGCAAAGTGGTGGGTTACAAGATCAATGCACAAAAATCAGTCGTTTTTCTATACACTAGGAATGAGCTAACTAAGGAGAAAATTAAGAAAAAATTTTCCATTCACAAAAGCAACTAAAAAATCAACTATCTAGGAATAAACCTAGGTAAAGGACCTGTATTCAGAAGACTAACATTGCTAAAAGAAATCAAAGACCTAGATAGGTAAAAAGACACTCTGCATTCATGGATAGGAAGGCTAAATGTTGTGATGTCAATTTTATCCAAACTAATGTACAGCTTCACAGCAATTCCAATTTTATTTTTGAAGCAGTAAAAATTGTCTAAAATTTTGTGTGATGATTGCACAACTGATGATACCATGAGATATTGATTGTATAGTTTGTATGGAATATATGATAAGTGAATATATTTCAATAAGATCTGCAAAAAAATAATTAAAAAATAGATCAGATGCTTCCTTCTGGGGAGAGCAGCAAAAGGGTCCAATGTCTATTCAGGATGCCTTATGCTTAAATGATAAAATAAATTTTTCTACATATAAAAAATATTTTGCGATGAGTAATTAGCTCTTCCAAAAGCTTTGAAAGTCTGTTGTTACACTTTAAACACATTGACAAATTTTCTTACCATAGCATATCTTATACTATAAATGCTTTTATGTGAAAAAAATCAATTCAAGTATATTTTAGGTGCAAAAATAAAAATTTTAAATAACTTTTGCTTGTTCTCTTTGTCCTAGAAAACTTTAATCTTAAAAGTCATCCCCAAACTCCTATTTTCATGGATTCATACACCTCCACGTAAAAGGATATTCAAAATAATCTAAGGTGACACCCAGTTGAGGTACAAATTTGCTAAAGTAAAAAGAGGGAAATATTTGGACAATACTAAAAATGATGTTAAATAAATTACCTCCATTTTATCAATTTTAAGAGTTTATTTTTATTTTCAAATTTATTACAAATCCTGTATCTCTAAGAAAGTGATTGTTTATAAATGGCCTCACTAAATTAAAAGCAGTCATTCAAATAAAATTATAAAATCTTTCTAAAAATACGTATGTATGGACTCAAAATCAGATAGCATTCATTTGAGTTGATACTAGCTTATCATTTCTACTGTTTCAGACTTTCAGATATTGCGGGAGTCTTCATTGCTTCTCTGCAAGAAAAATAACGTGAATTGGAAGAGCAGAAACCTACTAAAAATGTTTTTAAGGGTATTTTTTATTGTTTTATTAAACATTGAATTCATACAGAATATTTATAAATAAGTGTGGATTATATAGAGCATATATTCTGAGTGTTGAATGTGGGTGAGTGTGTATATATATATTTATATAACGTATCTGTCATTTTATCTTACAGAATTAACATGTTTTTTCTTTTCACATACATGGTCTTTATCTGAAAATATTTTGTTAGGAAGCTGTAGGGCAGAAATGCAATTTCATTTATTTTTTCCATATGGGTTTAGATTCCATATATCCAGTTTTAAGGGCTTACTTAAAAACCCTACCTTATCCTACTAATCTGCATTGCCAGCTCTCTTGAAATCAGGTTTTCGTAGATGCACTTTTCCTGTTCCATGGATCAATTATTCCTCTACCCAATACTACATATACTTACTTAATAATAACAATAATAACTCAATATCTGACAGGGAAAATATCCCCAGTTTATTCTTATTTAGGAATGTCTTCTAATTTGGCCCTTTGTTCTTCCATAAATTTTAGATTCACCTTTTCAAAATCACAAAATCATTAGACTTTTGATTAGAATTATAATGGATTTATAGAACAACTTTGTGGGAGAATTGATATATTTCAGATGCAGAAACTTTTATCCATGAACATGGAATCTCTCCTATTTATTTAACTTTATTTTGGTGCTAATTATTAAAGATTTATAATTTTATAGATGTTTTCTACTCTTTGATTATATTTCTATCAGAGTATTTGTATTCTTGGTGGGTTTTTTTTTATTATGCTATTTAATTATGTTATTTAACTCTTTCTTTCTGTTCTATAAAAAGATTAAGGAATATTTTTCCCCTATTATTTTTAGTTTGCTAATAATGTTTTCATTACCAATAAATGTTAAATTTTTATTAGGGCCCTTCCTGAAACTGTTGAATTAATCGTAGCTAAAAGCTTTCATAATTTAATGTGATGAATTTTATCAATTAAATATCTAGAGATAAATACCAATTCAAGTATTAAATCTAAATACCAATTTTCTAAATAAATAATTCTAGTATGCTTTTTTCTGGATAAATCCAACTTGGTGGATATATCATCTTCTTTTATTCATTCTTCTTAATGACTTATTTTATTCATTGTCAACTTTTTGTTTGTTTGCATCTATACTCATGAGTGAAATAAGCAAATGCATTTCTAGCTAATAAAATTCTATTGTTATTTTTGTCAGGTTTTGGAATCAGAGTTATGTAAACTGCATAAAATGAAATGCAGAGCATTCCCACTCATTCTCTTTCTCTGTTCATTTTGTAACATTTGATTTACTTGTCCTTTCAATGTTTGATAGAAATGTCATAAAGCCATTTGCTTGATGTTTTCTTTATGGCAAGAATTTTCATCACTGATCATTTTTAAATGGTTGTAGAAATGTTTACTTTTATGTTTCTCATTTTCTCTTAGCTATATGGCCATTTCATCATAGTTTTCAAATTTATTAGTATAAAGGGGTTCATTATATTTGTCCATCAACTTTTTAATAACTGCATTAACTGTGGTTGTGTCTTCTTATTCATTCTTTATATTGATTCCTTGAGAATTCTCTTCTTATTTGTTCAACGAATCTTGCCAGAAGTTTGACATTTTCATATCTTCAATGTTTCTTTAATTTTTTTGTTTTATTTAAGAATGTTTCACCCACATTCATCACTCACATGCAAGAAAATAAAATCTTAAGTTACCTGCATATGCCATTCATTTTCAGAATATTTTTTCGTTTCCAATTCTGTTATTATTTGTGGTAGGTTGAGTTATGCACCTGGGGTAGGGTGGGGAATGGATGTCTTAATTTTATCTCTGTGGTTGTAAATCAATTATAAATATTACCTTTTGAAGATATTATTTTTAGTTATGGTGTGGACAACATATATCAGGATGGGTCTTATTCCTTTTAATGGAAGCCATATTAAAGAAAAAAAAAGACACAGGGAGTAGCCAGATGTTTAATATCAATGGAACCAGAAGAGAAAGGAGAGGACAACATCATGTGACAGGAAAACCATGGAACCCAAGGGTTGCTGAACAGCTAAAGAGCTACTTCTCTCTGAGGGGAGGAAGCAAACTTTCTTGCTTCAGAATCCATGAACCAATAGATTTCTTTGTTTAAACCAACCTATTTTCAGACACCGTGGAAACCAAGGCAATACTTAAGGCTACAACTTTTCATGCAAATGCCACTGTACCTTCATTCCACAATATTGATACATAACATACACGCTATACTTTAATTCTAAGCATACTCTAACTTCTATTATGATTTATTCTTTAAACATGCTATGAAAGAATGTGGGTTTTAATTTATGAAATTATTAATATTTCTACTAATTCTAATTGTAATATTTATTACTGATTTCTAGCATACATTCACTAGGATCAGAGGATATGATCTGTATAGGAATTTTAAGTATTGAAATTTGCTTAATTATCTAAAATATGATCAGACTTCATAAATTTTCTTTGAGTGTTTGATGACATGCAGTAATCACATTCCAGGTGCAATAGCCTCCATATGTAGATGGGATCAATGTCTATAAATTTGTTCAAATTTTCTGTATAATTACTCATTCATTTGCTTTTTTAATTTATCAATTACTGAAAGATATGTGTCTAAATCCCTCAATATGATAGTTTATATAAGATTAGGTAGTTATTTGGTCATACAAATGTATTATGTGTTCTAGTGAACCAAATACTTCATTATTGTTTAGTAATTCTTTTTATATATGCTTATTATTTTGCTTTAGTATATCTTAAATGGTATGTAATAAATTTTAGGCTTTTAAAATCAAGTCTAACAACTTCTATGTTTTATCTAAATTATGTACCCAGTTTATTGCATTGTAATTTCTAATATATTTGAATTCACTTCCAACACAATTTAAACACATTATACTTATTCAACATTTCTGTTTATTTCCTTTCTTAGTTTGTCTGCTTTTGGTTCAATTACATTTCTCATTTCATTTTTTCTCTTTTACCAGCTGGATTTTATATATTATATTTATTTTATTTCAGTGGTACCCAAGAGATTATAACATGCATATTTACTAAAATAAAAATTAAAAAATTCCCCAGGTTTGGACAATCAAGATGGCAGTATAGATGCTCCAGGTTTCTGTTCCCCCTGAAATCTTTGGAGAACAAGCAAAAACTAGCAAAGTCATCTTCCTCAGAGCTCCAGAAAACAGTTACAGGGTTCCAATAACTGGGCAAGTTCCAAATCAAGAAACACATGGCTGAGGTAGGAGAACCTTGTAACACCTTTGCTGGCCCATTCTTTACCTCCTCCCAGCTCAGCATGGCGCCATCAGTGTTTGTGTTGTACAGTTCTATGTGTGCGTTGTGTTGTTGTGTTGCTGTTATCATGGGCCCCTTGCCCTGTTTCAGAAGAAGGAGAGAAACTCATAATGAAGTGCTTCTATGTTGGCACCAATCTACCAGGTGTCAGCCTGAAAGAATGAATCAGGACACCTGTCTCTGGCTTGGACTCCTAGAATTAGCCCTATACACAAGAGCAGTTTGTGCACAACTTAAATAACACAAGCAACAATCAAATCAAAGCAGACTGGAGAAAGGACTGTTGGCTTCAAGACAGGCAATGGAATACCAGAAAGGGGAGGGTTTATGGGCTCATGTAATAAGGGAATCCACCAGTCATGAATACATGGTCAGGCTCAGAAAAACAGAGAGGACTCAACACTTTTTTCCTCAGGTTGATCTTCTTGGTAGAAGAGCTAAACTCTACAGGAAAGCACCAGCAAAACAGAGCTAATTTGCGAAGACTATGAAAGATGCTTTTTGTTTCTCTCTCCATTTTTTGCCGTGGGTTATTTGATTTTATTAACTCCTGGTTCTCAAAGAAAACTCTGTCATATCACCTAGTGGATACAAACTTAAGTAAGTGTAAGGACTAGCTCCTACAGTTAACACATTAAAATATTAAAGTGAACATTGTACCAAAAAAAAGATTAAAGACAAACAAAGAAACAGGAAATGAGGGCCCATAAAAGAACAACCCAGGTGTCTGTCATCAGGTGAATGGATACACAAAATGGGATATATACATACAATGGAATATTATTCAGTTGTAAAAAGGCATGAAATGCAGATACATGCAACAACATGGATGGACCTTGAATATATCATGTTGAGGAAATAAAACAGACACAAAATCACAAATATTGCATGATCTCACTGATAGGAAATAATTATATTGTGCAAGTTCACAGAATCAGAAACTAGCATCTAGTTTACTGGGGGCTGGTGTGGTGGTAGGAATGGGGAGTAAATGCTTAGTTGACAGGAAGCTTCTGTTTGAGTTGATGGAAAAGTTTTGGAAATGGATGGTGGTGATGGTATGGCACTGAATTGCATATTTGAAAATGGTTAAAATTGGAAATTCTATGTTGTATATATGCTACCAGAAATGTTTTTTAAACATAACTGTACAACACAAACATTGAACCTTAAGCTAATCTATAAACTTTAGTTAATAGTCCAAGTATACTATTATTTTAGTACTACACTAATACATAATGTTATTAGGGAAAAAATATGTGCTTCAGAGGAATACATGAAAACTATGTACTTTCTACATGATTTTTCTGTAAACCTGCACTTAGTTCAAATTTATAACTGAAAAAATTACTTATTTTTATTCTCCTTCTAAGGCACATAAAGGTATATACATGCCATAATGCTACCCACCTCTCAACTTCTACATCACTTTTTGTTTTTATCTTTTTTTAAATCCAAAGACAGTATTCTTTTCTTTCAAACAATAGTAGTTTTAACTTTATCTACATTCAACACTTTCTTTGCTTATCATCCCACCTGTATCTTAAACCTGTCATCTTACTTTCTGCCGGAAAAACATCATGAGAATTTTCTTCTGGGAAAGTTAGATGTATGTTGTTGTATGTGTGCATGTGTGTGTGTGACAGGGACAAGAACTGTTATTGACAGATAAAAATGTCTTTAATTTCTCTTTGTTCTGAAAAAAAGTTTTTTTTGGAAATATAACATTCAAGTTCAATAGTTACTTAAAAATAATTTTGATGGATATTAGTTGAAGATTAACAGTTATTTTCTCTCAGCTCACTAATATTATTCCACTGTCATCTTTGCCTACTAATTGTCGCTTATGTAGGTGGTGATCATTTTTCTTTAGCTGTAAGTTATTTCTTTTCAATGGTGTTCTTCAGTTATATTCCTTTATGTCTAACTACGGAGATATTTTTATTTAACCTGCTTAAATTTTGTTTTGCTTTAGTGGATCTGAAGGTTTCTGATGAATGGAAATTGTTTCAGCAATTACTTCTCCACTCTTCTGAAACTCCAGTGATACAAATGTTAGACTTTCATAATCTAACCTTGACTTCTCTCAATCTCCCTTCCACATTTTCTATGTCTTTGTTCCTATGTGCTGCCTTCTGGAAAATTTTATAGACTAATATTTTAGTAATATTATTCTTGTCTGCTCTTTCCAAATATTTTACACTATCTTTCTAGAAGTCCTATTTGACTCTTTTTCATTTAGTTATTTTTCATATCTCCATATTCCATCACATTTTTTGCTCTCTTTTTTTAATTTATTAAAATATATATAAACCTTGTTTTATGGTCAATATCTGATCTTCAAATTTATGAGCAATTTGTGAGTTTCTTCATTGTTTCTTGTTTCTTTGGACTCTCACTCATGATGCCTTTCTACTTCCTTTGTTTTGTTAATTTAGACAATGAATTTATCTACCTTGCAATTTTATCTATAGGGATTACTTTGAGATATGACTTGATGATGGTGCAGAGTACTTATGTAATTATGTTTCCTTCTGTCAGGCATCCAGGGACACTTCCTCTCTGAATTCCTTTAAAGTAAATTCCCTTTGTTTGTTTCTTTTTTTTTTTTTTTCAATTTTAAGTCTGCTTGAGGAGTAGAAAATTTAGATTACAAACCCATGTATGGACTGCACCTAGGTATTGTCTCCAGAATGCTTTTTTGCCTATTCTCAGTAACAACATTTGTGATGGAACATTATCCTTGATTTTCCCAATGGTCAAGTGATTTTCATTTTATTTTACACTGAGAGTAAAATAACGTTTAGTGATCTAACTGTATGTAAATGATCTCATTACAGCATCATCAAGTTGAGCAGTCCATAGGCTTCATCTCTGTCTCTATAACCTCTTGAAGTCCAAAGTTCAAGACCTCAGGACTGAAGACATTTCCTCAAGGCCAAGAAGTTGGCTTCATTTCTCTCCTTACTTTCCTGAGATTCCTCTTATTCCTTCACTTTCTCCTCTCTCTCTCTCAGCTCATGAAGAATATGAACTTTCTTCCTAGCTCAGAGACTCATTTACAAGGTTTTAAAATATAATTTTGGCAGAAATTTTATTTGTGTTCTGTACGTGACTCAATCAGGTTGACTACTCTTCCAAATTTCAGCAATTCAACATTTTTAAGCTTTTGCTTCCTGCCATTTTTATTCGCTTTGTATTCTAGGTTATCCCTGAATTACTTACATCTTTGAGAAGTAAGTGTAAGTTGGAAATGACCTGAGAATTTATCTTTTTCACCAATTGTATTCTCCTTCCTATTAATTCTTTTAGTATTTATCTATAAAATTGCATGTAGTCTTAAGTATACTTCAAGTAGATTTAAGTCTTTGTTTGTTAATTATCTTTAGACAGTGTCAATTGACTCCCTACCTTTAAATATGAAATTAATGTAATTCTACCCTTCCCCAGTCTTTTTCTTACTCTACCATCAGATTTTGATTAATTTAAAAAAGATCAATTCTTCTGGTATTTATATTATTACTCTAGTAATCTACTTACATACTTATTTACTGAATTTTTAGCTTTAATTTACTACTCCATTACAATGAGAGAGAAGAAAACCAAAATGCTTAATTTTTTAACTTCCATGACCCCTCTCTTCCAAATCATTGACATTACATGCTTTCTACACTATCATAGTTTAAAACATTTTAATTCTGATCCATAACAATAATAATTCAGGCGTGTACGTTATCTAATTAAATATATATGTTGCTCATTAATTATCAAGTTCTGTATTAATTTCTTTAAAAAATATTTATTAACATAACACTCGAACAAGTGTTGCTGAATATAAAATATATTTGTGGCAATATTTTATTTTCCTAAAGACTAGTTATAGTTTTTTTTTTTCCATTTGTTTGTTTTGTAACTTTGACAAATGCTTTGGGGAAATAATAGTCTGTTTTTTAAAATACATGCATGTGCAAAGAATGTTTTCTTTATATTAGAATTTTGTGTCTTTACCCATGTTGAGTTTATCAGTTTAAAATGTCTTTGCTATCTCTGGAATACGATGTGCTCTTTTAATTTCCTGAATAAAAACTTTACATATTCTAACAGATGTGTATATCTGTGTATATGCACTTGTACAAACACACACATGTATATTTGTTTCTTTTAGTTATTGTCTTGTGTGTGTTCTGCACTCTTCTTCAGGGACAAATTTGTGCATATATTGTACTTATTTGTGTGTCTCACAAATCCGTACACTTAAGCCTGATCTTTTCACTCTTTCTCCTTTTCCATTTATTCATTGACACTTTCCAAGCCCGCAGCCTGTACTCTATTTCTCCGACAGATCTTCCAAGGCTGGTTAGTCTTCTTCATTCTTCTTTCAAAATGACCTTCACTGGTGTGGTAATGGCATTTTTCTCTTTCACTTCTTTTCTGTGAACCACTAGCTCAATCTTTATCACCCATTATGTCACCATTTCTTCTTAGAGTTCATTTACCTTTACTTGATCGCTTGTTTTGTAAAGACACTATTTCTTTAATTGTTATTGTGTGGAGAAATCTCATTCTCATTGCTTTTCTGTCACATTTTTGAAATGTGGCGTTCATCCACCTTTTTATATTCCCAGTCTACTTTCTCTCTTTCCCACACTGGTGCAGCACTATGTATAACACACATATAGACATAGTTATACATCGCAGATGTACGTGAGTATATATTTATGCATACATGCTGCGTATATTGAGTTTTAATAGAAGGTATTTATCTTGGCTTGTTGTTTGTGGAATGATCAAGAGGTAAGCTAGTAGACTGTCTTAGGATATTAACTCTGCCGTATTTCAGACTTAGTTTTGAGACAGAACTTCCATGCAAGTGGTTATTATGCAAAGATTCCCAGGAACAGCCTAAAAACAGGGTAAGGCAAGATGAAGAGAGGGAAGAAGCAAAAAAAAAAAAAAAAAAGAAAAGAAAAGAAAAGCAAAACAAAACAGGGGGTAAAATTACATGTAAAGTACCTCAGAATGTAAACTCACCACCACACCACAGGGACTCACTGAAATGGACTTTTTTTCTTAACGCTCGCTTCCACTCATGGCTTCGAAGTTGGCATCAGTTACTAATCCCTTAGGGCTGGGGCATACATACGTCAATCCTCAGACACACTTTTTTTCTCTCCACAAGTGTCTGCAGCCAGAACGATTCCATTCACCCAAAATTAGTTCCCTGAAGATTTCAAGATGTACATTTAAAGCAAATTTAAACCAAAGACCCAGCCACAGAAAATATCGAAGACACCTTGGAGAAGATCTCCAGAGGCTGCTCTCTGCCAGCCTCCACACGCAGGCCCCTGCCTGGGTCTGTTCTGGCCGCCTCAGTTGTGGGCATTTCCAAAGCAAGGGAAGGACGGGCAGGCACACAGGAAATCAGGGGCAAGTAGTCTCCTTAAAAACGTGACATAATGTTGTAGCAATTCTCTCTGCTCCAATTTCATTGATGAGAACATAGCTATGTCTCTCTGCCTAACTCTAAGGGAGGTTGGGAAATATAGACTAAGAAATTAAAATTCTATCACTGGGGAGGGGAGGGCAGATACAGATGAGGGGACTACAGCAGGCTGCCCCAGCCATCATCAATATATGCATTAGAGTTACACTTGGGGTACACTTAGGATTACTCAAGAAGTCATCAGGGTTTGAAAAGAGGTTTCAGAATGATAGCAGGACTAACTGAGCATTTAGTTGGCTGGCAAAGGGAAAGGATTCAGCAAATAAAGGAGTTGATGCTGGTGATGTAAGTGGAAGGAAGGCAGCAGATTTACCAAAGTCTGGAGATGAGTAGGTTTCAAGAAGTAGGGAGGGATGGTATATATATTTTTTAGAAAAGCCCCAATACTGAGAAGAAATAGATATGTCATAAAACCTGCTTTCATGGGACTGACTTTAGAGTTTGGTGACAGAAAACTAATAGAGGTGAAGTTTTGAAGGTGCCGGTTTGAAAAGGTTTACATACCCTTGAAATGCCATGTTTTAATCCTCATCAACCTTGTGGAGTAACAGTTTCTTCTAATCCCTATTCAGTACTGTATGTTGGAAAACTTAATTAGCTTATCCCCATGGAGGTGTGACTCAATCAAGTGTGGGTATTAAACTTGATGAGGTGGAGACCTGGCTCCACTCATTCCAGGTGGGTCTTGGTTAGTCCACCGGGATCCTATGAAGGAGGAGACAGTTTTTGAAGAGAATATCTTTTGAGAATAATGAGAAAGCTACAGCAGAGCTGAGCAGAGCTGAGGCTGAGAGAACCACAGAGTTTACCAGCCAGTGACTGATAGAGATGAGGAAGGAAAACACCTCCTGGGGAGCTGGAGAGGAAGCTAGCAGATGATGCCATGTTCGCCATGTGCTTTTCCAGATGAAAGGGAAACTCTGAATGTCATTGGCTGTCTTAAACCTATGTATCCTTCCCTGGATGCCTTAGATTGGACATTTCTATAGACTGCTTTAATTGGGACATTTTCTAGGCCTTAGAACTGTCAACTAGCAACTTATTAAATTCCCCTTTTTAAAAGCCATTCCGTTTCTGGTATATTGCATTCTGGCAGCTAGCAACCTAGAACAAATAGGTAAGAAAGGTATTATTTCAGAGTGGAAGAGGATGCAAGTAAGGATAAAAAAGAGAGGATCTTGAGACCTGAGGATCTGTGCGGGTAAATTGCTGGTGTGTGATACACACATTTCTGCCATAAGGATGTGCTCTTGGCCCTTCCCCTTTGAAGCTGTGATCCATTCAACTAACTGCCCAGAAAGTGCCCTGTGGCAAGACAGCTCCTGTGGCCTTGGTCATTGGGGCGCTCACTCTCCCCGTTGTCCTGGAAGTGAGTAGGAGTGGAGGATTCAAGACCAAAGATGGAGAAAGGAAAATCTAAAAAAGTTAAGAAAGCCTCAGAATAGAATGAGTTTACTTGCCTGGGCCTTTCCCACTCCCTCCGTTCCCTGCGGCAGTTTGTGTGCCCCACAACAGCCTGTTCTGCAGAAAAGGAAAAGTCATTCCTCAAGCTCATATGGCATTACAAGGGGTCCCCAATAGCCAAATCAACACTGAAAAAGAAAGGACAACGTTGGGGATCTCACACCTGCCAATTTCAACATGGAGGACGAAAGAACACTGGTCTATGTGAGTATCTTTATGTGGGTGACCCACTTGACAATTTCACTCTGCAGCTTCCTCAGCTCTCTCAGCCTTCCTGGAATTGAGGAGATCAGATCCTTGCTCTGTAGTCGGCTTTGGCTTAAGGGAATTTGTGGCCAATTTAATCTTCTCTCCAGAACACTGCAACTTTGCCTGCATTAGCCTGAAGGCTGTTTCTCTTTCTTATCATTTGTGCTCACTGGAGTAGTACTTCTAGTTTCCTTCAAGAACTTTTCCTTTGCATTCACAGCTGGCTAACTGTATGACACCAAAGGCCTCGTTTTCAGCCTATCTCAGCTTTCAGTATGACTTTCTCGCTAAGCTTAATCATTTCCAGCTTCTGATTTAAAGTGAGAGGCATGCAACTTGGACAGTTAGAGGCCACTATAGAGTAATTCATTGGCCTAATTTCAATACTTCTGTGTCTAGGGTGTAAGGAGGCCGGAGGAGAGGGAGAGAGACCGGGGAGGGGCTAGTCAGTGGAGCTGTCGGAACACATGACATTTGTCCACTAAGTTCTCCATCTTGTAGGAGCTGGGTCCATGGAGCCCCCCAACAGCCACAGCAGTAAGGTCAGAGCTCACACTGATCACAGATCACCATGTCAGATTGATAATCATGAAACAGTTTGAAATAGCGTGAGAATTACCAAAATGTGACACTGAGACACAAAGTGAGCACCTGCTGTTGGAAAATAAATGGCGCCATAGACTTGCTCGATGCAGGGTTGCCACAAGCCTTCCATTTGTAAAAAATGCAATATCTAAAAAGCACAATAAAATGAAATGCACTAAAGTGAGGTATGACTGTATAGTCTTTTTGGTCTGTTTTTTTCTCTTAGAATAATACCTTTGAGATTCATTCAT
The DNA here is from genome assembly GCF_023851605.1 of Tamandua tetradactyla. Classification (NCBI taxonomy): domain Eukaryota; kingdom Metazoa; phylum Chordata; class Mammalia; order Pilosa; family Myrmecophagidae; genus Tamandua; species Tamandua tetradactyla. The sequence continues at coordinate 5,349,878 of NC_135329.1, forward strand.
ATTGGTTCACATATAAATAGTTCATTCCATTTTATTGCCAGGTAGTATTCAGTGATATGGATTTACCAAGCAGGTTTATCTACCCACCAGTTGAAAGACTTTTGGACAGAGGCTTTTGTAATGAACCTGCTATAAACACTCATATTCAAGTTTTTCTGTGAACATAAGTTTTCATTTCTATCAGGTGAATATGTAGGAGTGTATCACTACTTCACATAGTGAGTGTGCCAGTTTATAAGTTTCTTTGTATCCTAGAAAAGTGAGCAACAGTTTCTCTTAATCCTATTTAATAATGTAGGCTGGAAACTTGATTAGGTTATCTTCATGGAGCTGTGACTCACTCATTTGTGGGTATTAACATTTCATTAGAAGGAGATGTGACTCCACCCATTCCAGGTGGGTCTTGATTACTTTACTGGAGTCCTGTAAAAGAGGAAGCATTTTGGAGAATGACGAGGGCAACATAGCCACAGGAAGCAGAGTCCACAAGCCAGTGCCGCGACCTGTAGGGATGAAGAGGGAGAATGCCCTGGGGCAGTTTCATAAAACAGGAAGCCTGGAGAGAATGTGCGCCACGTGCCTTTTGCCTTTTCGGTTGGGAGAGGAACCCTAAACATCATTGGCCTTTCTTGAATGAAGGTAACCTCTTGTTGGTGTCTTAATTTGGACATTTCTATAGACTTGCTTTAATTTGAACATTTTCATGGCCTTAGAATTATAAACTAGCAACTTAATAAATTCTCCCTTTTAAAAGCTATTCTATTTCTGGTATATAACACTCCAACAGTTAGCAAACTAGAACAATAAACATGCATCCACTCTATTCCAAAGTTTGTATTTCCAAGGAGGAAGGAATGAGAGCTGCTCTTGCTCCAAAGTACTCGGTATTGTGATGTATTTTGTTTGTTTTTGTTTGTTTAGTTTGTTTTTAAAATGTTGGCATGCTAATTGATATGTAAAGTTATCTCATCCTGGTTTTAATTTACATTTTCCTAATGACTGATGATGTTGAGTTTCATTTATTTTGATTATCTGTTATCTATTCATCTTCTTTGGTAAAGTGTCTTCTCAAATCTTTGGTCTATTTTTAAAACTAATTTGTTTTTATTGGCAAATAGTCTCTCCAAATCTATGACTTGCCTTTTCCTCACTTCAGAGTGTCTTTCACAGAGCAAAATGTTTTATTTTAATGAAACCCGATTTATCGATTTTTCTTTGATGACTCATAACTTTGGTGTCATATCTAGTAACTATTTTCCTTAACCGAAATCTAATACAATTTAATCTAAGTTTTTTTCTGGAAGTTTTATAGTTCCAGGAGTTCCATTTAGATGCATCATCTATGTAGTAAGTAGTACGGCATGAGACACTTTTCCTTATTTAATGTTGAAGAGAGTTTTCAGTCTGCAGTGCAAGAAAGGAACCCAAGTAGAACATGGCTATCTCCCTGAGTTGGAAGATAGTGATGAAACCTCAAAAAGCTCAGGAAGGTGGAGTTTGGAGTTAAGAGTATACAAGAGGAAAGGCTTGCACGCAGGTAGACGGGGCGGGGTGGGGGGAAGAAGGGTGAGTGAGAACACTCTGGGAACTGCAGAGGGTCCCCATCAAATATGGAACAGAGTATTGATCAGTCCATCCTGTGAAGTAACTACCTGAGTCTGGAGAAAAAAACTCAAAAAGAGTACATGGAACAATCCCAAATTCTCACCAGCTAGAGGGGAGAAAAAGCACAATTCTCGCGACATGAAGTAGACTTCTCAGAGGGCTATTTCCCCAACAGTGTACCAATATTATCCCCATTCCAAAGGTTGTTTGGATCATGTCACCATAAAACTTAAATAATCCTCAAATGGCTCAAAATGTGTCCAAGTAATTGATTTCCATTCCAGAACAAAGCTCAAGAACGCTTATATTAGTACAAAAATATCCAGCACCCAATAACTGTAAAATTTACAATTCTGGCACCAGTCAAAAATTAACATCCATACAAAAAAGCTGGAAAACACAAGCAATCACTAAAAACAGTCTCAGGTTGACAAGGACAAAGAAGAGAGAATTATTAGACAGGGACATAAAAACAGTTATAACTGTATTACTTATGTTCATGGAAGTGGAAGGAATTTTGAACATGCTAAATAGAGACATGAAATAAATTTTTCAAAGACTGAAATCAAACTTCTCAAGTTGACAAGTACAATGTGTGTGATGAGAAACCATACCGTACAGGATTAGCAGCAGATTAGACACTGCAATATAAAATAACTCATTAAATAGAAGACACGACAATAAAAACTTTCCTCAGTGAAACTCAGATTCTCATTAAACAGAAGTCATTAAACAGTTCTCCACAGCACAACCTTTGGTTTAAAACTGGGAGATAAAGGAGGAAGAAAATAAGGAAAGCACAACCACAGATTTTATGCGTCCTTCTTCAGGTTTTGGTTCCCCTCACAATCTGCCTGCTAATGTTAACTTTTCTGAGTTCTTACAGAGTTGCTTTTGGCATTTTGTCCAGTTTTCCATCGTGCCCATATGCTCATGACAGTCTGCGGTGGACTTACTCCACTTGGCCCCTGGAGATCAAAAGGACTTTTACTTTCACTCATAAGACCAGAGCACTCATTCATGCATCTTGTTGGAAAGGACTAAATATTCATTCAGTTGTTATTGAGATGTTATTGAATAACATTCAGTTATTGAGATGACCTACACCAATCATGTGTCACCATTAAAAGAAACTACGGTTCTATAGGATGGTCTTTGGCAATTTGTTTCAATTTTACCTCTTGTGTTTTGCTCCATGAATTAAAGACAGATTTCCAATTCTAGATTTTCATATTTCCAGGAGAGAAAATTTTATTTTTCTAAAATAAAGTAAATAAATCAAATGAAAAAAACTACCCAATGTTCTACCTTCATGTGATTCAAAAGAGAGAAAAATTATAGGTAATGCATTTGGCTCATTGGTCCTTTATAGAAATCCTATTAGATGATTCTAATTTATTAATACAGTGAGTCTCAATCTGACTAATCACCCTTCATAGTAAGCATTTGGCAATCTGTACTAAATTGTTTAAATATTGCTATTCAAAGACCATTTCCTATGTGTGCTGATGTGCTCAGTATTCACTTAAAATAACCAAGTAGCGTTCACTAAAAAGAATGATAAAAAAAAGTCATTTAATTAATTTTATTGAGCTTCTATGTTCAAGAGAGAAATTTCCAATTTCTGGCAAAGGTGGGAGAGCTAATTCCAAACGGATTTGTTGGGATAAGGAGCTGGGCCACCATCACTCTTGCATCCTGGGTGGACCTTCCATGTGGCCATTGCTGAGACGTTTCATACCTCAGGACCTGGATAGTCAAGTGGCCTGAATGTGATCCCAGGGCACAGACTGCCTATGGTCTTAGACTCTCTTATGTAGATGACTGCAAATCTTCTAAATTGGACACTCAACCTCTGAGTACTTCTACTTTAAATCTCTATCAAAACTGGTATGAAATGATTTAATAGATATATATATATATATATATATATATATATATATATACACACATATGTGTGTGTCTGTGAGTGTGTATAATCTCTTGCATAAAACATGTCATTCATTTTCTGGTCTCCTCAGGACTGAATCCAGTGTCCTTAGCATGACATCCCTTCACTAGTTCTCCAACGCACTCCTAAAGCTTTATTCATTTTCCCTAACACACACCAGTGTTTCTCAGATACCTTGTTGCAAAAGGTTCACCTGGAATGATTTTTTAAAATGCAGGCCTCAAGGGCATGCATTTGTAACAAGTTTTTCAGGAAATTCTAACATAGGTGGTCCAAGGCACCACACTTCAAGAAACATTGCCTGATGGCCTGTCCCTTTGTTTCTCATCTATGACTACGAATTGGAGTTAACTGAAGAACTTTAAAATGTGCCATTGCCTGAGTTCAACACCTAGACATTCTAATTTAAGCGAATTGGGATGGGGACCAAAGAATTTGATTCTTTTTGTTGGTGGTGGTGTTTTTAACTGATTTCAAGAGCTTGTGATGCACAGCCAAGTCTAGGAACCAAGGAAGGGCCATGGTTCCCTAACCCGCCTCTGTCTTCTTACTGAAGCTGCCCTTCCTGGCTGCCTGGTCGCACCACTCTCTTGCCCTGGCCAGATTCTGGTCACACATCCACATCTCCCCACCGCCACGAAAGCAGCAGTGATTACCCCTCTAGTGTGACTCCTAAGGCTCTAACCCGGATTATGTACTTACCTGCCTTCCCTGGCAGGTGGTGAACACCTGGGGAGTGCGACAATGACTTCATCCACCTTGGCATCACCAGTATTGTGAACAGGACAAGATGCTTCATGGAAGCTCAGACATGGCAGAGAGACAGCGAGTCACTCTGAGACTGCACCCTGTGCCTGAATCATCCCTTTCAGCCTTGGAGCTTTTAATGTCACTTGTATGCTGATGACTCCCAAATGCCTATCTCCAGTCCAGTTCTCTCCTCTGAACCCCATGCTCTCCTATCCAACTGGTCACACCATATCTGAACTTGATGCTGAAATTAGGTTGAAACTGAAGACATTTTCTCATGTAATTCAACTGCCCCTTCCAACTCTGGCTTGCCACCTCTGATCTTAATGACAACTTTATTTTTCCTGCCGTTCAACCTAAGTACAACGCAAACCTAAAGCCTTGTTCCCACTCTTGCACTTACAATGCATACGCACCCTGTCTACAAACCCTGTCCAGTGTACCTTTAGAATATATCCAGAAGGAGAACAGCTCCCAACACTTCTACTACTCCACCTGACCCAAGCCACTTCACACCTCACAACCTCCTAACATCACCTAGCCTGTCCCCATACTCTACTCTCCTTAAAGCAACTGAGACTGCCCTTTTAAAACATTAGTCTGTTCCTGTCACTCCTTGCTCTTCCTATGGTTTCCCATTTCATTCAGAATAAATCACCTCACCCTGTCCCATGAGTGTGTGCATGGTCGTCCCTGCCCCACCCCGACTCTGACTTCATCTCCTACTCATCCATCTCGTTGGTGTTCACTCTCCCAAAGTCACCCACACCACCCAGCAGTTCCTCAGCACCTTTGCATGAGCAGGTCCCACCCACTGCCGGAAACTCTCTTTCCCCAGCTGGACTCACTACCTTCAGGTTTCTGCTTAAAGTTCACTATGGGTGAAGCCTTCCTAACCATCTCATATGAAATAACAGTCCCAAGTCTTACCCTGGCCTTCTTTCTCTCTCATATGCTATTTAATTTCCTACGTGTAATCCATCTTACTATCTGTAGTGGGCAGAATAATGTCCTCCCCAAATATTGGATTTCTAATTCCAGGAACTGTTGAATGCTCCCTTATTTGGGAAGAGAGGTCTTTTGCAGGTATGACTAAGTTAGGAATATTGAGATACTCCTGGGTTATTTTAGTAGGCCCTAAATGCAATAGCATATATCCTTATAAGAAGAGGATTAGACAGACAGACACAACACACATGAAGTATAAGGCACGGATTAGAGTGGGAGGTGGCCACAGGCTGAGGCATGCTGGCAGCCACCTGAAGCTGGAAGGGACAAGGAATGGATTCTCCAAAAGGCCTCCAGAAGGAGACTGCAGATGACTTGACTTGGGTGCAGTGCTGCTGTGTTAGGACCTGTAGCCTCCAATAACATGAGTGAATAAATAAGTTGCGGTCATTTATTACAGAAGATACAGGAAACTAATGAAATATTTAAAATTGTGTCTTTATTTTGTCTGCTCCTATCATATATACCATAAAATATATATTCTGTGATAGCAGAAGCCTTGACTGTTATGTTCACTACTCTATCTCTGGTGCCCCAAATGTGCCTCATACATAACAGAAGTCCAATAAATATTTTTGGAAAGAGAAATGAATGTTTGGATCAAAGATATTATACACTGTAGAAGCCCAGAAGAAGCTAAAATCAATGGGCTGGGCCTTGAGGGCGGGCTTTATGAATAGATGAGTAGAGGAGGTACTTCTGGACAGTTGTTGTGGGTATGGAATTGTCTACTTTATTCTCCCATGTTATGCTGAGATTTGTTTCTAGAAATTGCTTTTATGTGCTAAAAGAAGGTAACAGTCAATATGAATAATTCTCCTTGGATTTATCTTAACTCACAGGCAAATTGTTGACAATGATTTTGCCCAGAAAAAGCATAAAGAGCAAAATGTCCCTTTCTCCTCTGCAATTATTCTTTGTGAAGATGAAAGTATAAGAGATGACACAGTAAAACCATGGGTGTGAGTTTAAATTCTACCTTTGCCATATCTAATAGGAGAAAGTCTTTATTCAACCCTTACCATGTCTTGATAATTGTACTCTATGCCTTCTATGCTAACTCTTTGCTGGGTGTACACAGTTAGACACATCATTTAAACTTTTATCCTCATAAGACCTCTGAAGGTGGATATTTTAGTCCTATGGTAAAGATGCAAAAACAAAAGCCTGGAGAGCTGCAGTAACTTGCTCAAGGTCATACAACTAATTAATTCCAAAATCGAGTTTCACATCTCAGTTCTAACTTCATATTGCACTTATTTTCCACTATGATTCATGCTTCTCTCTTAGCTGAATTTACATCAGCCACTGATCTCTTGTGAGCCTCAGTGTCTTTACCCACAAAGTGGGGAAAATTTCACAGTATTATTGGGTGAATTAATAATTTAGTAGACATGATGTAAAATGGTCAGCGAAGGGCCAGGATGTGCAGCTGGCCTTTGGCTGTGATAATACCAGGAAACGTGGCTGTGGTGTCCTTGGCATTGTGTTTTTCTGAGGTTTCTATGTCTGGCTCCTCTCCACTTAACTCACATGATCGTTCAGCTTCCACGTCCTTACCCCTTTCTGATCAAAATGTGCTCTCCACAACAAGGTATTGGAACTGCTACCTCAGCCTAAATGTTTGTCATCTCTTTCCTACTCTGAAAGGATTTGCTTGCTAAGCCCATTTCTTACTATTAAAGGACAAACTTTCCTGGGAGGATAGAAAAAGGTAGGTTCTGAGGTCATCAGGAAGGTGAACTGGAAATTTTGGAAACATTGGAGATTCCTGAAGCCTCTAAAAACACTTTTTTGTTGTAACAAGGCTTTCCTCAGTGGAGAAAGCAGCCTCCTCAAAGCTGTCTCTGGGCTTCAGCCCTGAGGTCTACCTCTGCAAGTGTAAGCAAATACCCTGGTCAGATGCCAAGCATTTCAGACCAATCGCTTCTCTGCAGAGAGGACCAGCCCACACTCTTTCCACTTTGCAAGCTGTGCAAACATGTGAGGGCTTGAGGCAGTTCAATTTTGAGAAAGCCCTTCATCTGTTCTTTTCCTCCTGTGCAGACACGAGGCCAAGTTCTGAACCGGTGAATCCATATGACAAGAAGACCTCTCTGGGAGATGCCAGGTCCCCCAAGCCACTCTTCCTGCTGACATGACCCAGAAACACAGTTCTTCCTTTCATTAGAGAAGTGGCACTGAGCCAGCTTCTCAAAGAAAATACTCAAGAGCAGGGCCTGCTCACATGTCCCTTGCTTTCAGCAGATGTTCCAAGAGAGTGGCTGTCAGGGTTTTTCTGTAGCAGTGAAGGTGTTAAAGCTTCAAGGGCCTTCAGAATACGTCTGTGCTGACAGATTGGGGAAAACATGCTAAAGCGCTTATGGTGATGAGCATGTAAAAATAGGGCACAGATGTCTAATTTAAAAGACAAGAAAATTTCTTGGCATTTATATCTTATTAGCCATTACTACGTTTTCCTTGTATTTTATTCACACATTTAACTTTAGGTGTTCCTTTTATTTGCATTGCCAACTGTAAGCTATGATTCCATAAAGCAAAATAAATGAATAATTAAATAAGCTATCGATACAGCACAAAACATTATTATAAGTGATGGTAACTTCCAGTGGTCCTTGCTGGGACTCTCATTTAAGCCTCAGTGTGGTTATTTTCAAATTAGTATTTCCACACAACGGGCCATCTTGACCTGATTCTGTGATGAGAGGAGTCAGATGCTTGCAGAAATGTGTCTGTGAGGAGGGAAGAAGACTGACTTTGAAAATTGCCTCCAGAAGGCTAAAGAAATAACTGTTCTTTGTTTTAATGATTAGACTTTATGCTAATGTTTATGATAACTCTGATAGTTGCACCTCACTCTCATCCATGATGTGCTGAGTAAAATCTGAATAGAATCAAAAGTGGTAAATTCTACAGTTACATAAACACTTCTTACATGCATTAGAGCTTTATAAAAACCTTGCGATTAGAGAAAGACTGGCTCACAGACTAAATGGAGGGGAAAATTTTAACTCAGTAGGGCTTTGGAATCTTCAGAATTCTTGAGCAGCTGGCTGTGCTTACATGACAAAAGAGAAAACAAAAGCAGAGTGTTTTAGTTTGTTAATGCAGCTGGAAATGCAATACACCAGAAATGGGTTGGCTTTGGAATTTAGAGTTACAAGTTTACAGTTCTAAGGCCATGAAAATGTCCAGACTAAGGCATCCTGATAAAGATACCTTAACTTAAGAAAGGGTAGATGATGTTCAGGGTTTCTCTGTCAGCTGAGAAAGCACATGGCGCTCTGCTAGCTTTCTCTCCCGGCTTCAGATTTCAAATGGTTTCCCTGTACTTATTTTCTTTCTGCTTTACCAAACGTCTCTGTCTGTGTCGGCTCTGAAGATTTTCTGATATGGTTCCCTCTTAAAGGACTCTAGTAAGGGACTGACCTTGAATAGGTGGAGACACATCCCCATGGAAATCACCCAATCAAAAGGCCTCACCCACAATTGGGTGGGTCACATCTCCATGGAAACCATTTAATCAAAAGATCCCACCCAACAATATTAAATAAGAATTACATAACAGGACTCTTTTGGGGTACTCAATAGTTTCAAGCCAGCACACACAGAGAGAAATGGAAATCAGATGAATAGTTTTCCTTTTCTGACACACCTTAAGGCCTATTTCCCTATAAAGCAAAAAGGAAGAATCCTGCTCCAGCTTCATAGGAATCCCAGGGAGAGAAGAGGAAAACGTGGCATGGTATCAGCTTCATCAACACATGTGCTAATGAAATACATAACACTTTGTGGTTCTGTGTGAGGGCACTCTGTGTTTTGGCTTATGATGCAAAGGCATTCACACACACATACACGCACACACACACACGCCATAAAGTGGCTTTAGACATTTGAATATAGTTGTGGGTGATCACTGGGGACATCAGACTGAACTTTCAAATTGAACAATTTATAGCTTAATGGTGAAGACAACAATATAAGGAACTGTGCATCTAAATCACAGTTACAAATATCGTCTACATAACGGTGGCAGAAATCAAGAAATTCCTGAAGTCTCAGTTGCTTTACAAAGAAAGCAGGGATCATCTGGGTTACCAACTCACTTGACTGTCAAAGCACACTCAATGTGCTTGGCAGATACTTTGTACATCCTCGATACTTAATAAACAGTAGCTATTATTATTGTTTGTTAATATTTTTTGAGCCATATCTTTGGAGATAAGTTCAAGCACAATCAACATATAATGTGGATTCCTGGGTATTATAAAAATTACATTTTATATGCAATTACACATACCTGAACTCCCTGGGCACAAAGTGCCACATTTTCCGAAGCTGAAAATTGAATCAAATATCCCAGACTCAGGGCAAAGCAGAAATGACATTTGTTGTTATTTTGATGGGTAGTTCTGAGCCAGGGCTGCTCTCAAGTTCATGTGTATCCCAAGTCTCCTATCCATGCTTGTGGAAATGAACTTCCTGTGCAGCAGTCTGTGGAGAATGCTGAGTCTATCATCTCAAACCTTCTCCCCTTGCTGCTCACAGGAGGACAGGGCTCAGAAGGGCTTTCTTTATAATGGAAAGTCCTCATACATGGAATTCTAATGAAATCCTTCTTCAGCAGACTGTCTCCTCTGGTAAATTTCTAGACATACACTCCCTCAAAACTCACAGAAGGTCCCTTTTACAATTAATCCATATCATTAGAGCATATTAATAAGTTATTATAACGTGCATGAAGAATATAGCACCATTTTTGCTACGTGGAGAGTCATTAATAAATGGTGGCTATTATTATTATTAGTCCATTTATAGGCTATCAATTTTAGCATACTCTTAGAACAATCATTAAGGTGAAAATCATTAATGCAATCACAATTTGTAAGGCCTAATTTTACTATAATTATCATTATCTTAATAACACAAATACTACTAATAATTCTCAGTTGCTACAATTATCATTAATTACCTTTGACTTCATAGAATTCCATAGTGTTCTGGGAAGGCCAGCCCTCAGCTAAATACTGAAGTAGACACATAGATTCTTGATTCCTTTCCTCTGTGCCTTTGGTATTCTTTTTTTCCTTTCTCCTATAAATATCTGTTCCTAGAAAGGATCTGGATAATGGATTCCCTGGAATGGGGACTGGCTGGTAAAGACCACCACATGCCCCTGTACCCTTCCTTCAGCATCTGTGGCCTGTCCCAGCCCTGAGCCCTGGCTCTCAGCCACCAGCTGGCCCTGGACCACTGCAAACACAGCCACCCCTGGGGTCACTGCTCTTTGTTTTAGAGTCTGCTGAAAAGTCAGAACTTGAACCTCGGCAAAGTCAGCTTCAAACAGTGGACCCAATGCCAGGGATTCTAACAGAGATCACTGGGGAAGCATTTTGAAGCTCAAGGAAGTCTTGGGTGGTCTTCTGCAAGGAAGAAGGTGAGGATGTGAAACCCGCCATGCTTCTCCCCACGTCGAAACCCCATAGGGGTGACAATTATTCAGCAAGTGTCAAGGTAACATTGGTGTAGACAGAGCCTAAAAATGTTTAGGATTTTGATGATGTAGATCCAACGGCAGGAACTTTTCTTTACCTCAAACCTTTTAAAAGACAGTAGTGGCCACTTAGCCGCTGTGTCCAGCTGGGCAGAAGCCTCTCCATTGCCATTGACCCTGGGAGACAACCTGTTCAAGGGTCATAGTTCACCAACCCCTGTGCAGTGACCGGGAAGGTCAAGGGGAAAAAGAACATAATGAGCTAAAGGACGCTCTGGAAAGGCTTCTGGAAAGCCTGTTCCCATCTCCCAACCCCCCAGGGGTGACAGTGCAGGCAAACCCTAAGAGTTAAAGGAAAAGAAACGCTCCGAGGCCTAATAAGGCCTTTCCCTCTGATCCGGGCGCTTCTCACCCATCATCCACCCTGCAAGGATTACAGAGGCAAAACGACCTCCTCAAGGAATGCTTAGTGGACAACAGTCAGCACTCTGGAAACTAACAACCAGGAGAGCTGTCAGAAAGGCAATGTGCCACTGGAGTTATGAACTCATTAATTAAATATCAGTGTATCAAATGGACTATGAGCTATTAATTCGAAAGCTATTACTGGCTTTGAAGTTGAAATTATAAGCAAAGCAATTAAAAAGTAACTTCTCAATGAGAGTGTAAAGGGAGCATCGTATCTATTTGCATACTGCAGCTCTTTAATTTTGGAATTGAATTGCTCCCTTAAAAATAATGATTATGTAACTGATCAAACTACCTATTTTATTGCAAAGCCTGGATGCTAACCGTACAAGGTAAAATCTGCAATCTCTCTTACTGCAGCAGCAGCAAGCAGTGGCTAATGTTCTTTGTTTTCTGCACAAGTAAATTGGAATCACGGTGAAAAACACAAATCAAAGAGAGAGCGGAAATGTTTAGAACGTTATCTGCTTTTGCTTTTTCCCTCCTGGCCCCCACGTCTGCAACTGCAACCAGGTGGTGGTAGAAAACTGTGCAGTTCAGATGTGGATACCTGGAAGTGTGACCAAGCTCCTTAACATGGCGTTGTTTTTCTAAATGCAAACAATATTTTTAATCATAGCCTAATAGTCAGCTTCCAGAACTCATTTCCTCTGAAGGATCATGAAATTCCATTGCTTGTCCTTTCCATCTTGCCCCCTTCTATATTTTCTTGCCTGTTCCTTTTTGAACTCCCCTTATACCTTTTCTTCTACCACGTTTTATTTGTTCTCCTCTCTCTAGGTTTTAAACACATATAAAGAACAAGGAAGGCAACTACCAGAATCCTGTAGAAGTCAGGTTTCTCTCTAAAATTCATCCTTAATATAGAGAAATTAATTAGGCAAAAGGAAAGGAACAAACAACTTCCCTGGAAAGAAGCTGTTTCTTTGGGCAGAGGTAGCATTCTGGTTGTTTATACCAAGCCATCCTTTAACCTACCATGACCCAACCATTGCTGGTAGGGGTTTGATTAATGGACTAAAACTTATTCTGAAGAAAAATGAATGCTTTTAGTGGATTGGAAGCAAAAATGCCTGTAGTTTATAACCAGTGGTGAACCACTCTGAAAGAGCAGCTGGAGACTTTATATCTATTTAGTTGTGGCTTATAAGAACTTCTATTATTTTTTTTCTCAGTGAATTCTAAAAGTGTCATTTATTCCTCTTTCCTTTTCTCTAACAAAACAAAAATATAGAGGGGCAGTCCAAAGTTGGCATGGGAAGCCATTTCAACCTGGAAAATTCATTCATCCAGTAGCTACTACTTGAGCACATTTTTTTCATCAGACTCTCTTCTAGTAATTTGAGATACCATCTTGAACTAAACACAGACAAATAGACCTGCTTTCATGGTACTTACACTTTAGCATTAAAAATGTTTTTCTGAAATATCAATATTATCATGCAACAGCAGCATTCTTAGCACACAGTGGGCTAGAAAGACTTTCTTTCCGTCATGTAAAATGCCTTAAGTCATTTCATAGACAATCTCAGGCATCAAAGGAATGGGATAGAATAAACACAGTCTCAAGGATAATGTTCTGTATTTCAATTTCACATTGTGGAAATATAACTTCATCAATTATTCCTTAGCATAGAGGGGTATACTGAGGGTAACACAGTGACACTGAAGAAACCTGACCGCTTCTCTGAGGAAAGTGGCTACAACCTGTGAGACCAAGGAGGTCAAATGCAACTGGAGCTTCTAGTGAAACAGGAATGTGGTAGGGGAAGCTACATAGTACAATGCCTATTTAGCTACCAATTAACTGCACCAAAATGGTTATTTCCACTTAAAAGTTATCATGTTATTAAAAATCTAACTGTTTGAGATTCTGTTTGTTCAGTTGTTTAATGGGGACCCTCCTCAAAAGAGTTTGTAATGATGTAATGTGATAATGTATGCAAAACCTTTCCACAGTGTCTTCTCCTCAGCAGGTAATTGTGAGCTTTCCCATGAGGCTTTGGTTTGTTTTGACAGCCAGAAACCTGCTAAAGAAATGCTGGCATTCTCTCTTCCACCCAGGTGCAGCCAAAACCAGGGATGGGAGTTTAGAGTGTGAGAAAACCTGTCTTTCTCCACCCCTGGGCTGGTGGAGATGCATTGGGAAGTTAGTGTCTCCTGGGCCAGACAGAGAAATCCTATAAGTTTTGTGAAAGTACTGGATTCTGCAATAACAGCTAACATTTCCCCCCACAGCTCCTTTGAAAATGATTTATACTGCTCACAAATAATAGAGCCAAGACGTCAAATTCACAAAGTCCAGAATTCACATTTATCCTTTTGTTAATGAATGATGAAATACAAAATACAGCAACAACGATCCCATTTCAATGAAGTTACCTCTTTTCTGCCAAGTGCTAGATTTTTGAGCAGAGAAACAAAAGAAGGGAATAAGTAACTGCATTCTTCATAAGCTTTCCTGGCGCATCAATATTCTCTCCCAAATAAACTCCTGATTCTTTTAATTAAGGGCAAACAAATCACAATCACGAAGACCTTAATGTCCACAAAGCTTAAAATCTCTCAAATCTCAAAAGAAATACTTGGTGTAATTAAAAATGAAAATCTATCATTTCAAAACAATTTGACATGGCATGTTTGTATTTTACATGATAATCGTTAAGACTGATATTTATGTGTGGGAATATCAGTTGAAAAAACAAAAGGGAAGACATATTTCCATTCTCATTCCAAATCCTTTATTTTATAGCTAGACATGATTATAAGAGAAAGTGTATGGCAGGAGAAGAGCATATATATATATATAAATATATATATATGCTTTGGGGAAGGAGATGGAAAAAATCAAGAAAGACAAAAACGCTCATATCCTCATCTGTAAAATGAATGTCTTAGCCCTAATAGTTTATTTTTCACTTCAAAAACTGTATTGTTCAGAGAATCTACAAGTCTAACATATAATTCCATTGTGACTGCAAGTAGAAGTCATGTCTCCTCTAGATCTAAGATAATTAATGACGGCAAATGGGAAGCTCAGGAGGACTTTAAGAAAACTAATTTAATAAAACCTTTGTGAGGACATTTTGCACAGTTGACTCTGTGCTCAAATAATACACATATCCAAGGCAAAATGAAGCAAGATGGCAGGTTTGTTAGAACTCTAACAAAGTCTGAAAATCATTATTAGAATTTTCTACTATTGAACCAAGATAAATACTTTATGTCTGGGGATTTCATCATCTTCCTTTTCTGACTCAAGCCCTGTGGTCACATTTATATTCCACAAAACTTGCTATTTTCATTTAATTTGCCCCATGATTTAGTATATCACAGCATTTATGGATTTTGTGTCTAACGTGTCTTTAGGACATCTGCTAATGTGACAGTCGGATGATCAGAGATAAAGACTAGATGAATGTCACTAAAAACCCCTTCTAGATAAAAATTCATCCCATAGATACACATAGGTTAGAACAATCCAATTAGATATCAACTTATCTAAACTTCTAAATCAACTGATCTAAACTTCTGAAAACAAGTTGTTCTTCTAGCTACAAATTTTGATCCCTGCTTTCCACAGTACCCTGTGCTTAGCAACTGCATCATTCAGGAAAACAACCCATTCTGTTGCCTGAATAAGAAAGTTTTAAAAAAAATTGTCAATGCAAAAATGTCTTTGTTCTAAATTTGCTTTTCAAACACATGTGACTGTAGAAAAAATGAACTCCAATATTCCCAGCTTCAATAATTATCAATTCATGATCAAACTTTTTTCCCACACCATGCCCCAGCACCCATATGTAGTAATAATTTCAATACAGTATACCAGAGATTAATGAAAAGTTGAATGGGGAGAGAGTGAAGATAAGAGAAGCTACTGTAAGAGTCCACAAAATCCAGAAATCCAGGCAACGTGTGGTCAGCCTGGGAGAACGGGCTACAAAGCAGTGACCAGGAGGGAGTTCTTAGGTGTCTGGTGTGGGAGACTGGGATTTGAAGGAGCTTGCCTGGGGAGGTGTGGTTGTCTATCTCAGTTACCTAAGGGATGAGCTGGTGCTTTGAGGAATCTCACGCATAAGAGATCTTTTACCTCATGTTTGCCATCTATTTATGAATCTGCCTGCAAAATGCCACCAAAGAGAATGGTTTACTCTCACCTCCACGTTCAACTCTCAGGCTAGTGCCTCTCATTGGAAAAATCCAATTTAAAACCGTGTTGGAAAAGTAATCTGGGAAATGAAATTCTACTTTTCCCCTGTGGTGTAAAGAACAATGCAGAAGGTGGATTGTGGATATGAGGCTGAGTTGATGACGGTCTGGCATAACACTATACGTCTATTATTCAATCTAACACTTTCAGCAACCTGAATAAACCGGCATTGTTAAAACCATTTTCACTGATAAGGGAACCAATTGTTATAAGTAATATATCCAAGGCCACATAGCTGGTAAAGTCATGATTTAATCCCTAGCATGTAGGATTCAAAGTCCTTGGTTTTATCTAATACCTATACTGTTTCCTAATATTTTATCAACAACAATATCTTAAAATACCCAGTCAAGTATATTTCTATGGTCTAGTTGACTCTATCTAAAATATTGTATTGATCTGCCAGGCCAGTTACCATGTTAAAATAGGAAATTAGGATAAACCAATATGATTTATTCTTAATAAAACCCTGTCCCAATCTCCTTTCTAATCACTGTTGCATTTACTTTTTAATATCCTATTCTGGATTCTAGTTTAGATCCAAGACATGTCATTTCAGCTTTCAGAATCTAAATTTCTTATTCACAAAAAAGGTGAGCTTCCAGTTAAACAAGGAAGCCTGAACTATCCTGATCACCTTAGGTGACCCAGAACCTTCAGTGGCTAAAACGGAGGATAACTAGGGAGCAATACAAAAATTTAGAAGGTGGAGAATAGATGAAGAACTAGGGACTCACTCAACAGACCCAGAGAATAAATACATGTTATCAATGGGAACAGACAAGAATCAAGTGCAAATATGCTAGAAAATCCAGAAATAATTGCAAAGTACAGGTACTTTAAGTTCTAAAAGTGAAAATCCAAGTGAGTTTTAGGAGGTTTGGCTGAAAATCCATGGGAGAAGAAAATAGCCTCTTAAGAAACACTTCCATTACACTTTCCAGGTAGAATTGGCTCACTGCCTCTATCCTTTATTGGCATGCAATTCTAGATCTGGAACACTGGCTCAGGTGAGGGTGCACATGCTACATTGAAAAGTGGGAATAAATAAGAGTGTACTTCTTGAGGTTGACTCCTCAAGCTTCCTTATCTGACTTTCTTCCCTTTCATTCCTGGGAGCCAGATCTATATTCCCAAGGCAAATGTGATGTCTTTACTGTGACAAAATTAACTAATGAATTAACTCAATGAATGAATGAATGAGTGAATGAATGGGGTTGTAGCTAGTAACGGTTCCAATAAAACAACCCAACCACATCATCCTGCAACGAAGTCCACTAATACTAAAAGAAGTTCTATACCATACACAAGTGTTCTATAGTGAAATACGAAAGGAGAGAGAAGAATCAATAGAAAGAAAAAAGAAGAATCTAATAGATAAAAGTATATAAGATGAAAGGAAAACACTGCAGAATAATATAAAGAAAAGGGTAAAAAATAAAGGCAAAAAAAAAAGCTACCCCTTCTCTTACAGTTTCTTTTACACTTCTTTTACATGGAACACTAAAATAAGGGAGCCCACCCATGGACAAGAATAGAATGCCATGAAAAGAAATGACTGCATTATACAGATCTCATGAAGATTAAATTCATTGTAAAAGATAGAAGTTAAATTTGGGAAAAACCTCCCAGAAAGAAAAAGACAAAGCCGGAAAATAGGAAAGACCAAATAAAACAAAAATAATTCAAAAGCTAGCCTACCTTGTTCAACAAATAAATAATATAAACTCTATAAAAAGTGGAGTTAAAAGTGAAAAAGAGAAAAACATCCCATTTCCACTGGACGAATTGCTGGGAGCTGACCTCAGGGCTGACTTGGTCTTGTTCATCTGTAGAATATAAATAATGTCACGGTACATTACCATCCCACATGGCCACTCTGTGACCACGATGGAGCAAGACAAAAATAAGACCACTCTTGGCGACCATCGTGAGTACAGCCAGAAACAGGAGCATTGTCTAAATAACAATAATGACCAAACACCCCCTTTACCTGTCTGAGATGAGTAACTGCTGTTTCTTTACCAATTAAAACTTCAGTAAGGCTCCATTTCTCCCCCCGACTAGGTAAGAAGGATTAAGATACTGAAAGCATCCAATCTAGAACAGTGGCCATTTCCTTTAACCCTCCCAATTGCACCACATACCCAACCTATGACCAGTCCTTTCCTCCATGCTATTTTTGATATACGCCATGGCTCTCATAGCCTATATGCTTCATCATGGAAAGAAGCCAATGATACCACCTTTGCCAAATGACAGGTATGTTGCTGGTGTTGTTTTGCTGGAGTGTGTTGATTAATGCAAACTATCCAAGAAATACCTCAAGAAATTGCTCCATACTGAGACATTTGTTTTTGAATTGAAAGGAAACTTTGACTTCCCTGTGAAATGAAGTCAACATATCATGGAGTTTAAAAACACCAATAAATGAAGAGAAGACCTCCAAAGCTTCCAGAAAAGAGAACAGATTGGGCAAGAAGCATCAGGAAACAGAATGGCATCAGAAATTAGGAAGCAATGACCTCAAAATTGTGAGAGCAGTATGTCCAGTTCAGGGTTTTATTTCTGGCCAAGTCACCATTTGATTAGAAGTCAGCATACAGACTTGTGGAAGATAGCTATCATTTAAAAATTTTTACCCTATATTTTTTCTTGGGAAAATACTGAAATGAGTTCACAAGCAAAACTCTGTTTAACTTTGTTAAATAAACAAACAAAGAACAAAGAACTTGAGTAAATCAACACAAGTGGCATTGGACATGTAGAAAAGAAAATCCAACCCAAAAGAGAAGCTGAGGGAACCCCTGGACGAGGGTAAATGGAGACCTCAAGACAGGAGCTGGGCAGCAGACAGGTCAGATGGAAGCAGAAAGATGAAAAACTTCTCTAAGAAAATGAATAAATAAATAAACAAATTTATTTACTTAATTTAACAACTCTAATTTGAGAAACTTCCTGATGTGCTAAATATGTCAAACATAATATAGATTGTAGAATGAGTTTGGGGATGAATTAATGAAAAAAGAAAACAAAAAAGAGTCAATAATAATAATTATCATACTATAGTACATACTCTGATATGATAATATTTCCTAAATAAATAACATAAAAATTGAAATTAATTTAACCCTAATCTATGATACAATCATATTTTAGAGATGAAAAGATGAGAAGCATGTGCATAGAGTGATATGAGAGATAAATAGTTGTGGTGTATAGAATGGTATGAGAGATAAATAGTTGAAATAGTAGAAACTCAATGAATAATATTTTAAAAATAAAAATTAATAAGCCACAGTATGTCATTAAAAATTATAGAGATTATTGCTAGGAAAGAAAACAAAGTCTATGAAAAACTTATATGAAGGTAAAAATTAAACTCCCAAAGTAGGGGGAAAACTGATCCTGTGAGCAAAGTAGAAAATAGGGAAAGAGGAGGCAACTTAAATAGCCAGGGGCTGGAATTTAGAGGTTCAGAGAAAAATTGTGGGATCCAGACTCATTGCAATGGGAAGACATTGCATGTTTTAAGCTAAGAACTGATATATCCAAACTCCATTTTACATAGATACTCTGATTACAGCATGAAAGCCTTGTTGAAAGGGCTAAGATGCTGAAGGGGCAGGAGCAAGGAGAGTTTTGCTTTAGCTCGAATGATGAAGGATGATTGGGGAGCAGGCCGGTGGGTGTCCCAAGGAGCCATGCCCACATTTAAGGTGAATTCAGAAGGGGAAACCCACTGTATGTGCTGAGGATTGCAGTGAGCAGTCAAGGGTAGTTCAGGTGTTCCTGCCTTGCATAACTGAGAGATGGATGTGAACACAAGCCATCAAAAAGAAAAACAGGCAGTATAAAATCATGAGTTTGGTTTGAATTTGTTGAGTTGAATCTGAGTGGAGCTGTCAAGCAAGCTGCTCAGAGGCCAAGTCTGAGAAGCAAATCTGACTTTAAGAGGCAGATCTATATTGTCATTAAGATGTAAAGAATCGAAGCCATGGGCTTGAAATAAGTTTCCTAAAAGAGAAAACATAAAATGAGCAGAGCCTGGGACAGAGACTTGAAATGCAAGCATTGCAAGGCTTGTCAGAGAGGGAAGAGCTGGCATAGAAGACAGAAGAGAAACCAGAAGGCAACTAAAGATGCTGCTGCGGAATGAAGTAAGGTGAGAACTGGAAAATGTCCTTTGGATTAATGTTTGTAAATGAGACACGGGCAATCGAGTGATAAGAGTGGGAGCCAGAGCAGAGTGGATTAAGAAGTAAGTGGACTGTCAGGAACTACAGAAAGCTCTTAAGAAGTGAGGCAACTGAAAATAGGATTCACACGCCATTTCCAAGGAGCTTTCTAGGTCATCTTCATTTCCTGAATGCTTGTTTAGGATGCAGGGCCTGAAAATAGTGCACCACCCTCAGCAACGTGCGGCGTGGGGAAATGCAGTGCTCTTACCCTTCTTACAAGCGCTCGTCACCATTTTATGTTTATCTTTGTGATGTGCTGTTCTCATTTCCCTTCTCATGCTCCCGTCAAATCTTACTCACCAGTTAGTTCCCGGCATCTCGACAAGGGTCTTGGGAAATCTCCATCTGCGCACTCAGTATTACAATTTGAGATATCACCTGCAATATTGAGGCTTTGTTCAAAGAGTCACATTAGGAAATCCTGCATACTTTTTGCATGGATTTTCAACCTCTAGATTCCTTATGTCCAGTTCTTTCTCCAGCAATTGTACATGTTTGACGTCATGGTATTGGTTTCCTTGTCTGATGGCGATAGACAACGTTTCTTCCTTGTCTGATGGAGATAGAACTTTACGTGAAGGTGTCCTTTTAGGAACACACTTAGAATGTGTCCAATGCTCTGCATTTAGCTGAATGAAACTTCCAGCCCAGATCTGATAACGTGAAACGCTTGTCATTTCTGTTTGCCTCTGTGCCATATTTGAGATCCAGGATGGAAACACATAATTTCCTCCACTAAGCTGAGCGGCTCAGAGTATACATATTTGTTCATTCACTCAGCAAATATTTATTTAGTGCCTACTGTGTGCCAAGCACTATATTTTCAAAATGATATAATTTGTTTCCCTCCCTCCTATCATCTTTTTGTTACATAGTTCACACAAACCTTCCAAACCTCAAGGATTGGGTATTAGAAAGGATAAATAATCATGCTGATCCTGTGGCCAGTCCAATCTTTAATGCTCTAGAGGATCACAAGGAAGATTATTTTAGCATAGCTACCACACATTGATGGGACTATGCTTCAAGCGGGAATGTAGGCATTAGAACATCGGTTATCAAATGTGATCTCCACAACAACCCTCATGACAAGTGCTTTACTTTTTTAAAAAACCCATGGGAAAAGTTAAATAAATTTCTTGATGTCATAACTAGTAACTGATGATGCTGTATTTATAATTCAGTTGGGAAAAAGACACGCCTATAGAAAAGTCAATGAGAAAATACTAAAATAAAACAACTACAAAAAAGTGTCCTTCCTTCAGGAATGTCCCCTCACCTCCCCATCCTTCCCCTATCAATTGAGGTTCATGGTTTCACTATTTGGGGTTTGCTACTGGATCTGCACTGACAGCCTACATCTCTCATTGGTTTGCACTATTGAAAATACATGATTGTATTTATTGTTGTATATGATATATAAATTTGGACATACTAAATGAACCTCCTTGACTAGGAAGGAACCTTGAGAGCTTCCAAAAGTTGAATAATTCCTTTCTCTACCCTCATGGAGTGAAACTTACTGGTATCAGTGGATTTTATTGGCTCTTTTGATGACTTTTTTATAAGCATTATCAAACGCAGAGAGCACGGATACTTGGTAATTGCCACCCAATCATACAGTAAGATGCAAGCTTTGTAAGAAGAGTCTAAACCAGTGATTGATTATTGTCTCTAAGTTCTTTGGCCCCCACTATCTAAGCAAGTCAGAGTTTTTAAGTACTTGAGCTCAAGGACTAAGAGACTGGAATTCTGTCAAATAAGCAAACCAAGGATTTTCTGAAAAATACTATATTTGGGTGAAATCTTGATGAAAAAGGTCGAAAATCTGTTATTATGGAAATACATAGTCAGACCACTGAAAACCCTAACACCTGTGAATTAGTGGTTATTACATGTGGAGGAAAACACAAACTTTGTTAATACTTTTCCCATCCACTGTGAAATATCGAAGCTCAGCTGTGATGTAGCATTTAACTGCACATCGAATCAAGAGCCCAGTAATAGAAATTGCCTTTTTGCAGTAGAAAACAGGGTTAGAAGCAAACCAAAATAACACATAAAACAGATCTCCATGGAGAAAATTGAAGACTGTTTCTAGCATGTAAAGATTGAGGATGCAATTCCTGTTCTGTGAAAGGCTTTTTTCCTGGGGCTTTAAATTTTTCTCTTGATTATGTGTGGAATCAAGGGGCGTCTGTGTGATTGTGTCCATGCGTGATTCTGAGAAACAGAAATGGGGCAGATGGACAGATGGTGACGGGCTCATTTTTAAGCCCAACCAGCAGGAATAGATGTCAAAAACGGAAGGCAGATCATAAAAGTTGGCAATGAATTTTTGCTTCCAAATTTAATTTCCTCAATTTGTTGAAACTAAGTCTACTTCAGTAGTAAACAATAGATTCAGAATAAAAGAATATTGGATAATCCTCTTTACTAGTTAATTTAAAATTAAAAAAATAATAATTCATACACACTGTCAACAAGGGTCCAGAAAATGGATGTTCTTTCATATCATTATTTGATGAATAAATTAGAATAGACTTTCTAGAACCCAATGTTGTACACAAATAATTGCTTGATGTATAGATTGGAACAGATTTTTTAGAAAACAATTTGGTATGCAAGTAATTATTTGTAGAGGTAGAATGAGAAACAATCTACTTTTCTAAAACCGTGTGACTTCAAATCCATTATAGCACATCAATATAATCTTAGGTTTTCAACTAATTTTAAAGACAAAGGAGCTTGGTCATGATACCATGCTTTTTACAAACAAAATAAGAGACAAATAAAATATCCAGTGTGATCCTAATAGATGGCTCCATAATGTTTTTCAAAGCTCGTCCCTAAATGATATTAAAGGACAAATCCTTTTCAGCTAAGGGAAGCACATCTATTTTGCTTTTGTTGAGTCTGGCCTCATAGTCCCTTTCTACTGTGTGATATCACCAGAGCTGAATGTCTCACTCAGGATCACAGCCTATAAAAAACACAAACACTATAGCTCCATCTCTCAGTTACCTCCACTTTCTGTAAGACCACATCCACAGGAAAATAATTGCTAGACATTCAAGGGGTGTCCCCCTTGACTATGGGCTCTACAAAAGCAGGTATCTACCCATTAGTTTTCAAAAGAGGAAACAGAAAAGGATCAAGATCCCCGAGTTGCATAAAGGTGAATCCTTTAAGACTTTTTCCAGGGACTCTCCTTGGCACTTCTGCTTCCTACTCAGATCATCAAAAGCGCACCATGGGAAAGGTTTTCTAAAGGTTTCTTAATCCCTTCCTTTCTGAGGAAATTCATTTTCCTTAAACCCAAAACTCTATGGAACTCTTCTAGAATCTCTACCTGCATTTGAAGCTCAATTTTATTAATTTCTTCATTGTATTAATAGCATTACAATGAAAGGGCCATGTCAGACACTCTTCCAAGTGTTTTCTCTTCCCTTTGTTTCTCTCTCTCTCTCTCTCTCTCTCTCTCTCTCTCTCTCTCTCTGTCAATTCATTTAATCAGTGATGCAATCTTATGAAGTAGGTACTATTATTCACTCCATAGCTTCTTCTTGCCGGGAAGAAGCCTGAGGAATAAACAGATTAATTCATTTGCCGAAGGTCACAGAGCGCATTCACCAAGTTAGGACTCAAACCCAAGCAGTTTAGCTCCTAAGATTTTTCTTTACCACCATACAATAAACCATCTGTGTCAGTTGTCTTCATGCTGAAACCCTTGCACTACTAGATCCAAAAACATGATAATTCAGAGAAAAATCTCCCATGGTCCCAAGATGCCCTCAAGTTAGCAAAAACTATCCAAAGCCTACGGCAATGTTCTTCAAAGTATTTGCAGACTAACTTTCAGTTTCACCCGGGCTGTCTGTGCTCTCTCTCCTCCATGCTAACTGAGTCAGAATCCCTAAAGATGGGATACATCACTTTTTTTAAACTCCCCCCTGATTCTTGAAGTTTGCAACCCCCTAACCTGAGCAGTTGAAGCATTTTCTATCTGTGCAGTCCAGGTGTCACAAGCAGATGCGATAACGTTGCTTGCATTCCAAGGGGCTTGGTTCAAGGATTCTTGGTTCAAGATTTCATTTAGCAAATGAAATATCAGCATATAATGTACTATCTTCTACTTCAGGTCCTCTTCCCATAATGCCCTAAGCACTTTCCAAATACTCACATGCATGGATGCAGGATGACTTAAATACACGGGTTTCCACTTTTTTGGATGGATGCAATTCTTCATACTTATATTTGAAAAATTATAGAATCAAGGCCTGAAAAATATTAATTATGTCTATTCTTTTTCTGTCAGAAAAAGAGGAGAAATATCATTTTTCTTTTTTATATGTTATCAATATTTCCCTTTTCGTTGGTTCCTACATGGATCAACAGAAATTTTTTGGCACACCAATGATATTCATCATGAAGTGTGGTTGATTTGTGTGACTTCAGAATTGCAATGATATTCAAGTGGATTCTACTTCATGTCATTTTTTCCACTAATTTATAGTGAACTTGATAGTACTGTATGAAGCCTGATTAGAATAACTAGAAATGTGGTTTTGCCAACATTTAAGCAAAATACTAGAAGATAGTTCTAGAGTGTAGAAAGAGTCCATTCCTTATGTTTGACATGTATTTGAGCTATTTGTACCTTGATCTGTCACTGAACCTACTAAGACCTTTGTTTCATCATTCTTCAAATGGTTGGTTTTGATTAAACATTTCTAACAGAATACTTGCTCTCTAAGTTTTAAGACTGTGCTTTGCTTGAGCTCATCTTAACCACCAGTCAGACTGCCTATCCTGAAGTTTATTGTATTCTAGAAACCCATTATTGGGCGGGGTTAGATTGGAGAAAAAAAGTTTAGACGTATTGTCAATCTGAACACTTTACTGCAAACAAGTCTATTCCTGTGGGAATATCTTCCAGTCAGATAAATATAAATGGTACTCAGCCTATGTAGGGTTTCTTTCTTTAGCCAAGACAATGAGGAATAGATTTATCTATTTTTCCAAAGAAAATACTTTCGTGTGAAAAAAAATTATGAAAAACTCGCATAGAAATTGTTTGTGGGGCACAATTTTCAAGTAAAACTCTTATTATTCTGATAGACATTGAAATTGCTGCTTGCTGTGCAGGAACATAAATATCCATCCTGCCCAAACAAATTTAACAAAATCAAAATATGTAACACTAAGAAAACTTAAGCTTTTCTCTAACACATGGAGACAACCATCCACGCCAGCCCTATTCTATCACCTTTCCTCATTAAGCTTGAAAGCATATTTTGTGTTGCTTTTAGCAGCTCAAAAAATGTCTTTGTCTCTTAGCACAGTACCATGAAAGTTCCCACCTAGCAGATCATAAATCGTCCTCATGGAGCAGTCTGGCCCCTGGCACATTCTCGCTGCATCCTATTCTCCTGGTACATTGCTAACACCATTTATATACTTTTGCATAAAACTTAGTTTCAGGATCTGGAAAAAGCTTGACCCTGTCCTATCAATTCATAGCTGGGAAGGATCTGCTTTAGACAAAGCATTTATTCTCACTGACAGAGAGAAGAGAGGCTTCTTCAGTGATGAAACAATAAAAAGAACGTGTTTTCTGAAGTCAAGGATACCTGCCCCCACGATATCATCTGGATATTTAGGTGTCTCTCATATACCATAGAAAGCCTAATGGTTGTTTCTTCTACCCTGTCTCTAGAGGATATTTAAGGACATGCACTTTATACGTCATTCTGTCATTTAGTCTCTTATTCCCCAAGTATTTACTGAGAAATTCCTAGCTACCAGGCACTTTGTTAAGTGATAGATAGAAAAGACACAGTCCCACCCCACATCATGGATAAGGCATGTGACTAGGCAGGCATTTTCAATGAATTGTATCGGAGGTATTGTTAATTGAGGAGAAACCAACTCTGTGGGAAAGAAAGCGAAGTCAGGTCAGCTTTTATGGGGTATGTAAAGTGTGAGCAGAATTTTGCAATCTGAATGGGTGTTACCTATGTGATCATCAGGTAATAGATGGCATATAACACATGCACAATTGTGAAAGTATAACATGCTGGGATATTGCCAAGTAGTTCCAAATGAGTGGAATCCACGTGGTAAATGGTGAAGGGGAGGGCAGTGAGGCTGGAGAGATATGCTGAGCCAAATTCCAAAGGATCCTGGATATTTGTATAAGGAGTCTGGACTTTCTTCTTATGGTCAAAGAAATCCAAGGAAGGGTGTGGCATAGGCTAATTGAAAGATTAGCTGTCCATGTATTCTTAGTTAAATAAAAAGAAAGCGTAACTACAAAAACACTTTTGTAGTAACTTAAAAAAATCTAGTAGATTGCAAAAATGGTCACACATTCTCCTCTATCCTATGATTCTTTGCAAAGTGACTGCAGCTAGTCCCATCAAGACAGAGGGAATTTCTCCATTCATCGAACCTTTGCTTGGCTATGTGGCATCCTTTGGCCAATGGGACAGTAGCAAACAGTGTCATCAGAGATTTGGAAAAACCTGTCATGCAGAGGCTTGCTCTCTCTGCTGCTCTTCAGAGTCTCACACTACATGTGAAGAAGTCTGGGTTGGGCTCCTGAAGGATAAGAGACATGCTGCCCAGGGTCATGAATTGAACTGCACCCTGTAAAATGATGCATTGAAGTCTTCATCCCCAGGACCTCCAAATAGGAATATTTGGAAATAGGGTGGTTACAGATGCTGTTAGTCAAGTCAAAATGAGGCTTACTGAAGAGGGAGGACCTTGATGCAATATGACTGGTGTCCTTATAAGAAGAGGGGATTTGGGCACAGAAAGAGAGGCCAAGGTGAGAACCCCATGTGGCGACAGAGGCAGAGAATATCATGGTTGTCAACAAAGCATCACAAAGCTAGAAGAGGCATGGGACACCTTCTTCCCTATGGATTTCCAAGGAGACGTGGGCTTATCAAAACCTTGATTTCAGACCTTTAACCTCCAGATCTGTGAGATAATACATTTCTGTTGTTTAAAACCAGCCAGTTTGTAGCACTTTGTCACCATCACCCCAGGAAACTAAGCTATCTAGTCATGTCCATTGTCCTGTCCATCAAGCTACAAGGGACCAACCCTGTGAGCAAGGCCATCCCAGAGCATCAGGAGACCTGCAGCCCATCACAGAAGTGAGAGTGAGCTCAGCAAAGAACAGCCCAGCTTCCCAGGCCAGAAGAACCAAAGACGGTGAGTTAAGTGGTTGGTTCTAATCCATGGAGTTCAGGATAGTGTTTTCTTGTTGTTGTTGTTGTTTCCTATGAAACAGAGCTAACAGATATAACAAAAAGCATTATCTGGTACCTGTGATATTGCAATAATCATTCCAAAAATTGATGTGCATTGCTTCATTTAATCAGATGTCAAACTTTTGAGTTTGTCCATATTATCGATGAAGAAACTTATCTGTTATTATTCCATTTGACTGGTGTAGATTGAGTAAAGAGGATATAGAATACAAAAAGTGAATCAAAGCAAAACTATTGCAATAAAACAAAGACTGAAAACAGCTAATTTCTTCATTATTGATAGTGATGTTTTGTCCTAGGGAAATTCTATATAATGCCAAAGATTTTATGAAGCTATCAAAACAACCTTTCTGATTCATAGTAATTTAAATATTAGTGTGTATATATATATATATATATGGGTTTCAAACAATTTCTTGTGAGTCAGCTAGGGGTATGAAAGAATGGAGCAAACATATGCTGGCCATAAGAAGAAAAGCAAAACAAGGTCCAACACATGTTCCATCGATAGTGGGCAACTGCCATCTAATGTCGCCATGCGAAATGTGGGTTCCATACTCCCAATAGTTCCTGAGCTTCCAAGTTTTTGAAAAGCAGAAAGTCTGGATTTAATGTGAACTATTATCATGTTAAAATAATAGTAACTCATGTATAACAATGTAAAAGCAAGGTAGGACACAAACAAGGCATTTTCGCTAGTGTTTACCTGGTGAGCATCCAGTTTGTGATTTCAAGCCAATACTTTTGGCAGGGCTGGGGGTGGTGGGGTTGGCTTCTTGATGATTAGGCTACTTACTTCTGTCATTGTACCACTAAATCAGTACAGGGCGGTTGGTTTCACAGCAGCAATTCACCTGGCGGATCTGAGCCAAGCAATAAAATTATCCAGATTTTTTCAACTAATACAAACTATTCTGACACTAGAAATGGTGAAAACTTAGCTATTCTGATTACCAAGATACGCCTTTGAAGTTTTAGCATAACAGAACTTCCTAGTTGTAATCCAGGAAACATCTGGGCATGTTTATCACTGAAGAGTCCTGCCTTATCTCAGCTTGTCCCTTCTCCTTCTCCAGGGTGCGAGGGCTCCTTGGCAGTTCCAACATTTCCTTTGTTTACCTCCCAGAAGCAGTTCTCTTATTCTTGGTTTTTAGTCCTTTGGTCACATCCAAGCTTTCTGAAATGCTGCCATACTGTTTTCTTGGGGGTTGCCCTACTGGCTGGCTCTGAGAGCTCTGACTTGTATATGTCAATAAGAGAGGCTGAATTAATTCTTCCTCATTTGCCATCTCTGCAGGGACATGGAAGGGTCATGGGGCATCTAAATGGGCCCAAGTTCTCATGAGACATCCTGCATTTCACATAATACTCAACAGAAGGAGTGTGAAAGACCAAACTACCCCAGCAGGGACTATTCAAGTCCAAAGAAGGCTCCTTACTTCACCAACTTTACTGTGCTTTTTTCCAGAAATATCTTCTTTCCCTCTATGCTATCAGGCTGTCTGCCCTGTGCAAGTGACAGTGGCAAATGAGTCAGACTTTCAATGTCATCATTGTATTAGCTTTCATTTATTTTGATCTTTACAGTTGTCTCTTTTTTGACAGAGAAAGTTTTTGACCAAGGGAAATACTATTCACAATTGTCTTCTTTTCTAAGTTGTAGAACTTTTAAACGTACTGCAGAGTAATAAGATAAGTGACATATACAGGTCAAAAGAGGACTGATCAAGAGTAAGTTGTAAGAAAGCACATCAAGCTGAGTTAAACAGGAAACAAAACTAATACCCAAGTCCATGTTTTTCCACTCAATTCTTTCTCAGATTCTGAGAATAATCGTATCTCTGGATAGGAGAATTGGGCTTTGCAGAATTTTGGCAAAATAGTTGATAAAATTCAAGACTAAGTCAGGTTAGATTCTGATTCCACTTACATCTGTACAACAGTACGAGAAGCACAGCCTGTGCCTTTAACACCTGCTCTGATAACTGTCCATCCTCAATCACCTGTAATAGTCTATTTTGCCCAGCATAAGGCCACATCTTTCTTACTCCAGATTTCCTCATGGCCTGGAAACCTAGACAAGCACTTGGAGCCTATTTGCCATTGAGATATTTTCATAATGTTGTTTTCCTGCCTAAGTCTCTAGACATGTTATTTCGGAAAATTCCTCATCCCTCCTTGGCTAGCTTTTCTCCTGTTTAAACCCTTACATATAAACTGTTGTTATTTTTGCTCTGTTCTGGTTGACTTTTAATGGCTTTGCAAGAAATCAGCTCTCAATTCATTCATCATCTTTAATGTGCCCCATCTTGGTTTCAGAGCAAGCCACTCAGCCCCAAAACCCTCTTCCATCTCTGTTCCCAAATAGCATTCTTAGTCTGCCACACTTTCAATGTGATGTGCCTAAATGCAGATTTTATTTTAAGTCATTACTTTGGGGTATACTATAGTAGATCTCATCAGGCAAATAAGGTTCATATGCAGAACATAAAAATAAATTAATTACAATGATCTCAAAAGACATCACAGAGCTGTGAAAGCAACAGGGATTAGAGAAACTAAAATTCCAGCTAGAAAAGGGCTGGAATTTTTGGTAAGTCAACATTCACAAGCCATTTTCTTCCCTGAGGCATTTGGCCATTCTGGACATAGAGCAATTTAGCTGAGGCAGAGAGATTCTGCTGAAGGAAACAGAAAGCAGAGGGCTTTTGATGTTTCCAGGCTGTTGAAACAGACTAGAATGCAGTGGATATCCAAACACACAGCTGGTATTCTCTGTAGAGCATTTTATGAGTTCTGGGTGGCACAGTGGTTTGGGTAGCTAGGCCAGAAACTTCTAAAATGCATGTGTGGTCTCATAGTGTTTAGAAAATAAAGTCCAGCCAGATGGAGAATGCCTATTATCTTAGTTTCCTGGCTGCTGAAGCAAACATCGTACAATGTGTTAGCTTAGCAACAGGAATTTATTGCTTCATGGATCAGAGGCTAGAAGGGTTGCTTCTCCCAGGTAGGTAGGTATCTTTTGGCTTGCCAGCCAGATGTTGGGGTCCTTGGCTCTTTTGTTACATGACAATGCACACATTGATGTCTTCTCCTTTCTTTTCTGGGTTCCACTGACTTCCAGCTTCTAATTTAAATGAAAAGCCCAGTAACAGGGTGGTGTAACAGTGACTCAGGGGGTGGCAGAACTCTTGCCTGCCATGCTGGAAACCTGGGTTTGTTTCCCAGAGCCTGCTCATGTAAAAAAAATAATGACAAAAAATAAAGCCCACTAACAATTTGATGTTAACTGTTGTAGATTAAATTATGTCTCCCACATAAGGCATGCTCAGATCCCAATCCCTGGTTCTCTGGGTATAGACCCATTTGTAAACAGAACCTTTGCAGATGTTATTAGTTAATCCAATATGGATGAAATCCTTATAAGCAAAGGAAATCAGACACAGAGAAAAGACATAGGGAGCAGTGAGAAGAAGAGATGAAGAAAAAGAAAACACCACCATATGCATTGTCATGTGATGAAAATGCCAAGGAACCCCAAAGATTGCCGCCTAGCCAGAAGACACTGAACCTGGAAGGAAGGAAGCCTTTGAGTGCCTGAACCCATGAGTCAATGAGTGAATAAATTCCTGTTGTTAAGCCAACCCATTTTAAGGAATTTGTTTTAGCAGCCAAGAAATTAGCACATTAATCTTGAATGATTCTACTGTTCCCTTAAATGAATAACTAATCATTATAACAAAGGTTTTTTTTTTTGATTATCATGAGCTTCCAGAGATTAAAACATAGTACAAATTGGTAATATCTGAAAAAGAATTTTGGACATTTAAGGAAAAATAAAGCAATATATAGTACAAAATAGTCCAGAAATCCCCAAGCATCAATTCATCCATTAATAAACGTTTGCTGAAGAGTTATTGTGCCAGAGTGGTACATTTCTATGTATAGCTTAGTTTATATAAAAATTTCACATCCACAAAGAAGAAATGATAAATCACTGGGAAAAGGAAAAATAATCTATTAAATAATGTTAGAGAATCATTAGTTATTTAAGTAAACCATCAAACCTTGTACATAATATGCAAAAAAAGTCCATATTCAGACCACTTTTTAAACATAAAAAAATAAAAAAATATATGGACAAAAGTTTAAAAAATATATTTGGATGGGACAGGACAATCTAAATTTTCAAAGAGGTCACAAAAGTAAAATCAATAGATTTGACATCATAAAGGTGAAAACATTTATTTCTCATAAATTATAAATAAAATAAAATAAATACAAAAATCATTACAATAAATATGAAAGATAACTATAAGAAATGCATAGATACTGACATTTAAAAAACACTATATCCTCATTAGATAAATGTTCAAAGATATTGAAAAATATATAGGAAAACTTGAAGAAATATAAACATTTAGATGCACATTTCTGTACTTATGATATATATATGGATGACATTTTACTAACAGCAACGAACATATAAAACGTATCGGGAATGCTATATTGTACCCTTTTTATGGTGAAATCTTGAAGGCCAGTTTTATTGCCCAGGCATTGTTCACATCTCAAAAGAAACCTTCCAGATTGTTCCAAAGCAGTGCAGTACGACTACATGTCAATAACCCAAGGAGCTGTGAAAACATGCCATACGCGGTGGGTCTTTTTCTCTCTTTTAAACTGACAGTGATTTGAAGGGTAAATGGGAGAGGGGAGGCCACAGCACCACGTCAGGTATTGTAGTTGTGTTTTGTTTGCTCTTGTTTCCCCTAGCTGAATGAGTAACTGCTGATTTGACTGGTTCTGCAAAAACAACTCAAGAGGGAAACTGGTGACAGGAGTGGGGAAAGTTATTGGGTGAGGGAAGGAGCTTGGTCATTGGATTTACCTATGAGTCTAAATCAACAAAAGCAGCTTCCACATTACAAAGGGAAGGAAACTAAACTGCAGCATTTTTCTCCCCGAGCCACACAAAGGAGGCTAAGGGCTCCGCAACCCAGGAGAGGAGCCGCAGTGTCTGCCCTGCACTCACCCCACCCAAGGCCTGCAGTTTATCCTTGGACAAGGACACTGGGGAGGCTCCGGGTGTCTGAGCATGGTTTGCACGCTGATTTCTTCAATAACAAAGGCACTGAAATGCCAATTTTGTTTTGACTTCCATGACACATGCGACACCATGTCTCCTTTCACCGCAAGGGTGAAAAATTTGGAGCAGGGTATTATAAACAAACCCTGTTTTCCTGAATGATCCCTGCCAAAGTGAGGCTATGGCTGCCTTCAACTGGAAAAGAGTTCCTCAAAATAACTGTTTCCAGATCCTTGGAATTATCATGAAAAAACGGCCTTTCTATTGGAAATTACTAGAGAGATGATTCAACTCCCTAAGATGGCATTTTCCCTCACGCCTTTTCTTGTTTTGGCAGCCCCACGGCCCAGCATCTCAGAAGAAGGCTCTATTTTGTCCATTTAAACTAATCGGCAGTCAGTAGAAATGGTTTTCCAAATAGCCAGCTCTGCCTCTGTCACCCCGTAACCTTTCCACACCTTTCTCTCTTCCTGAAGGAGAGTTTTCTCCCCTTGATTACAGCTTTCTGTAGCCAGAGGGCCCTGTATATCCTTTCTCTCCTTACACTGTACATCCAGCTGGGCAAAGTTTATTCTGTTTTATGTACCATAATCTGTCATGGCTGATTTTGTTATAACAAGATCTGAACAGATGGGGAATGGTTTGTTCAAGAATTACTTGCAATATGAGTGACCTATAGAAAAAAT
This sequence comes from Tamandua tetradactyla, assembly GCF_023851605.1. Classification (NCBI taxonomy): domain Eukaryota; kingdom Metazoa; phylum Chordata; class Mammalia; order Pilosa; family Myrmecophagidae; genus Tamandua; species Tamandua tetradactyla. The sequence goes on from NC_135329.1 coordinate 5,382,669, forward strand.
TGGAAGCTGGAATGCAATCCCTGCAATAAAATCCCAAACTCGTTATCCTCCCCACAGGATGTTCCTGTATCTCGCCCCCACATGAAGGTGTTAATGACTAATCCAGAGACCTATAAAGGAGCCTAGTCCTCTGGTAAATAGCACATGCACAAACAAAGGAATAAGCTAGCAACAGAGAAAGGCAGTAAGAATTCTTTGTTATAACTTGTCTTTCTGACTTCTTTTTTCCTATCAAGTGACACATGCTCAAAAGATACAAACACCGTCAGTTAACAATAGAATGGAAATGCTGCAAATAAGGCAATTTCCTTGGAACAGGAAAATCTCCAGAATTAGACAGATTCCTATCAGCATTTAATAAACTTTCTCAACACCTACTGAGTCCAATTTCATAGTTCTTCAAAGTTCTTGCTAAGCATGACGGGGAAGAAAATCAGAGCTCTTATGGACAATATGCTGTCGGAAGAGAGTATTAAAAAAAATAGATCAGTCAATGAGAGTGCCTTTAATCTTCTAATCCAGCTACCCATACTTATGTTGATTTTCCAGGAAAAAAGTGTCATTCTAAGTTGTTAATGCCTCCACTCCACAGAAACCATAGACAGCAATTAAAATATATATATATATGAAATATATACAAATGAAAACATTCCCTGCATATGTTCTCTGTGGTTTAGGATCTTTTCCAGAGGCTTCTCAATTAGAGCCAGCCTGAAGCCATTTCTACATTCAATAAATTGCAGCATTAACTACGTGATCTTTGAACAGCATTTATGATCTAACTATATGTACTCTGTAAGACCTAAAATAAAAACATGCAGTGGAGAGAAATGAAAAGAAAGTTTTCAATATTTATGATATTTTACCATGGGCTTCTCCTTTTACATTGTGCTATCTCTTTTTATCTGTCTTTCAGATCTTAGCCATTTTCCATCTCCACCAATCTTTCCAAGATGTCTCCAGTCAGTATCAGAACTTCCACATCACAACTTGCTTGTTCTTCACAAGTTAACAATTGATTAAATTGTGCCTTCTATTGGCCTTTTCTGTTTTAGGTGAAATAGTTTCTTCTGTTCAAATAAGTATTAATTTCTTGAAGGCAGGAACAATTGACTTTTCTCTTCTGTAGGATGGATACATAGCTAACACTTAATGCAGTATAAATGTCTAAAATCCTTTCTTATGGCTAAACAATTCACACCTTTAGATGGACTGAAAAGCAACCCAAGGGAATGGAAGACCATTGATTAAATGGTTAGCTCTGCAGCTACCTCAGTGGTGCTGATGAGAGCAGATTCAAGGAAGTACCTTATAGATTTAGAGGCGACCACAGAAAGCTTCATGTCTTTAGACAAAGCGGCTAAGCTTCAAACTCATCATCCTCAAATGTTAATGTGTGCACTGCCCCCTGAGTTTGGCTTTAGAAATCTAAGACTTGTCTACTCTGGAAACTTTGCCCATGGTGACTCACATACTACGCCAATCATTTTCCAAAGCTACTAAGAAATGAGTCACTGGGGTAATGACACTCAACATTTCCACAGCTCTTTATCCCTGTTAGTTAATTACCCTGCAATGCAGAGAATGACAATGGTTTTATTTAAGAGCAAAATGAATGGTTTTGCTAAAGATGAAAAATCCATTGAAATTGGACTCTAGAACACCGGACATTTTGCCTCTGATACAGACAGAAGATACATTTGACTTCTTTCCTCCTTCCCAGCCATCCTGGCACAGGGATACCTTTTTTTTTTTGCTCTCCATTTACCAAGAAGTCTCACAACTCTTCTTTTATCATCTTACCTCTGCTGTAATCCTTCCATGGATAACATAAATGTCAGTGAGACATTGAGAATCATCAGCTAACGTTTCCTGGCTTTGATTAAGGCTAGGACAAGTTTCATGGCTTGAACATATAAAGAGGTTGAAGGAAAAATTCATAGGAGATTGTTAATTTTCCATCATTTTTTTCAAACTATCTGTGCTTAGCCCCTTCAATTACTCATCAGTACACAACCATCACCAGCAACACTGCCCACCCAACCACACCAGACAAAAACACATACACATCAAATGGCTCTCTCACTCAGATTTCTGCTGCTTTCACCTGTCCTGAACAAAGGCTTTTCCTTTCTTTATGAGTATAAAACAAGCCCCAATCCTTTCTCCTTATTGCTAACAGCATAATTGAGATGTGGTCAATTGTCTGAAGGTTTTTTGATCAGCTACGGAAAAAAAGTAAAGGGCAAATGCGTAGATGAACACCACATTCCTTCCCTCCCAGCAACTTTGCTCTTAGTTCTTCCTAAGGCAGAAGTGGCCAAGTAAGTTAAAGTAAAGGAAGAACTCCCTCTAAACTTTATGGCCTCTGAACAGAGACCTAAATCTGACTAATGGTTATCCGTGTATGTGTGTGCATGTGTATTGTGGATGGTTTAATGAAATCTCATTTCTACCAATGGGAGGAAAACACAATACATATCCTAGGAGGTACATAGATCCGTGAAATTATTTTTAAATAAAAAAGCATACATAACATATTATATATCCCATACATCAACTCCTCAGAATGGAAACTGTTAAACTTTTTGTCATATTGACTACAAACTCCAAGTTTCATTCTTTGTCTCACATCTCCTCTCCTACCGTATCTGCACACTATCATGAAGTATACGTACATTCTTGCTGTCAGAGTTTTGATCGATTGTTTTACTTTGTTGATTTTACCTTTACACACAAATACGCTAAGATCATGAGTTACATAGAGAGTACTTTTGGAATGTTTTTAAATATACATAATCAGAACCATACTATATGTATTGTTTTCTAACTTGCTTTCTTCACTCAACATTGTGTTTGAAATTTTGATAGATTGATAAATGATAGATAGAAAGATAGATGGATGGATGGATAAATAAAGGTAGATCGATAGATGGATTGATAGGCTGATTAAAGGAGAGAGAGAGAAAGAAGATAATATTTTTTCTTTCAAATGCCTTAAAATATCCCATGGTGGGATCGTGTCCTATTCCTTTAATTCTTTAGGCTGGTTCCAGGTTATTGTTGCTTTTTTCATTAGTGTACACAATGTTTCCATGGCATATGTGGTGTGAAACCATTTTTCCTGCATCACTATTGAATGATTCATCCTTATCTCAAAGATATGCCTTTCAGTAAATCTGGAAAAAATTTTTGTCATTATTATATAAATAATGCTTCTCCCATATTCTCACTTATTTTTCTTCTTTTTTAACAAGTGAAAGTATTTCAGAGCTTCCTATTCTATTCTCCATGCCTCAACTTATGTTTCATATCTTAAATCTCTTTATATTTTGGGCTATATTCTTGATCATTTCCTCAGATCTGTAATTTAGTTCACTAACTTTCCCTCTTGTGACTTTTTTCATTTAACTCATATTATTTTTCTTAATTTAAATGGCTGTATTTATTATTGATTTGGAATTCTATTATGCTTTTTTGAAACATACCTGTTCTTTTCTCATATTATCTTACTTTAATGTTAATAGACTCTATCTATCCTTCCCTTTATCTCATTGAAAATTAGAAGCATACTTATTTTATGTTCCCTTTGATGTTCTTTTATATTTAGGTCTTTGCTTGTCAGTTCTCCTATTTGTAGAATCTCCTATTTATGCCCACAGTAATGGGTATTCTCATTGTTTGTAATTTTCCCCATGAGCTTCTCTTTAGTGTGAGACTTCTTGCCTGAGAATCATATGCTCCTGATCACTGATGGATTACTACGGCTCAGTTTCAAATGTTGAGTTCTGGGAGGAAATTGCTTTTGTTTTAATACAGTGACTCATTTTCCACCCTTGGCCCAGGGCATGTGACCAGCTTTTGTGTTGTGTCCCAAGGTTAATGGACAATGCTTTTTAAGTCCATAAGCAGTGCATGGTCTAGAATTTAGACACAAACCTGGCTCTAGAATATCCCAACATACACCAGCTGCAGCCTAGACATCCCCTAGAATAGACATTATGTCCTTAAGCCATATATCCAATGGCCTCAGCAGGGCCAACATCTGATATCCATGGATTTGAGTCCTTTCTTAAATTCTGGCACCTAAAGAATGATATCTGCTATGACTTAAAATTGTGCCTCTGGGGCGGGCATCGTCTACTTTGATCTAATAGGTCTGCTCCTAGCCTGTTCTTTAGCCTGAACTTCTCTTCCCCATTGCTTTGTAAAACTACACAAGTCATATTCCAACTTCCCCTACATGCCTGAGTTAGTCTTTGGCTTTCTATTCCCATCTACTCATTTATTCATTACCCTTTCCTCAATACCATGCTGTTCTAATTATTACAGTTGTAATGCCGTGATCTTTCAAAGTACAAGATTTACTCTTCTTTCTTATTCAAAATATCCTTGGCTAATCTTGAACCTTTATTTTCCTGTAGGAATCCTGGTGAAGTCTCTTTGTGATTCCAGATTTACAGAACAAACCATTACCCCAAAGGGATGGGAAGTCATAACCAGGGTAACACATACAGGGGAAGGTACACTCTGACCTGTCTCTGTGTTGTAACAACAGGCAGCAAAGTGGCCAGAGCAGCCCTGAGGGGGTGAGCTGGCAGGGGTGGGGGGAGGGGGTGGACCTACCCCAAAGGCATAAATTCTTCCCAAGGAAGAAGGTCCCAAGGTCTGGAACCAAAAACTCTGGAAAAATTATTATCAAATATGGTTATTAAGAAAGGGCAAAGTCCAAAACATCTTCAGTTAATATTTAGAAGCTCTCAAGTTAAAGCTGTAATGATGAGATTTGTGAGGCCAATATTAACTCCACCGTGAAGGGTTTGCTCATCAAATAGAAGACCAGATCGAGGCATGTCCGGAGTTTATCCCCTTCACTGTTCCACTTCCTTTCTTTCTGCAACTGTTAAACACAAAAAGTGCAACATCTTCCAGGCAGCAACAATAAGGAGAGAGCAGGCGCATGGGGGCAGGGACAGGACTTTTTTCATCTCACGGAGGCTGGTTACTGTCTCATTTCGTAGGAGAGGTGGGGCGAGGGGAGAGTGTCAAGAAGGAGAATGAATCACACGCGAGATCTTCATCAATCTTACCCTGGCCCTTTTAGCACAAATAGAGGCAGGTAACTGTGGTAACTCTAACCGCCTTACAAGGACAGTGTATTATCAGAAAATTACTAATTTGTTGAGGCGACAGTACAATTTACACATCTCCAGTCCCATCTCTAATTGTCTGACACTTATTTGTTGCTGAAAAGAAGCACACAGCAGGAGAAAGTCTGAAAGGCGAGCCAGGCAGTTGCAGGCTTTCAGAAGCCACAATGGGCATGCTTGCTCACACAACTTGACAGGGAAAGGTTTCGGAGTGGAATAGAGCCCCATTGCTAAAGGGAGCAGAGTGTTTGAAACAGAAAACAGTGATAGCGATCATATAAAAATTAGGACAGTTCCTGCTTTTTTCTTACTCATGGTGCTGCTGTGAGTGAATTTGAGCTCAAGGGAAAAATGCTTTGTAAGCCGAGAGTGTTGACAGACATGAGGGAGGCAGGCATTTGCTGGGAATGAACCATTTGTCAAGACTGGAAGGTTAGCAGATTCTCCAGCCCTTCAGATAATCCACCAACTCCGTTATTCTTATGGCAATCCCACTGCTCCTCTCTCTGCTTCTTTTTTTTTTCTTTCTTTCTTTTCTCTTTAAGGTCTTCAGAGCCATTTGGTGCGAAGGTGAAGAGCCTTTCCCGCCAGGATAAAAGGAAGGACTTCAAGGACTAAGAAGGAGTGATTCACTCATCTCCCACAGCAACAAGCTGCTCCAGTATTGGTCTCAGTACTGAATGAAAGGAAAATCAGGGATACAGAAATATTGGTTCCTCCAGTATTAGAAACTTCCAACTAATAAAATGTGAGTTGAATATTTTATATTCTCTATAATAGTTGGTTTTTAATAGATTTTTTAAAAATCAAATAAGCTTGTTAAAACCAGTCAACCTTGTGAAATATTAACTTGGTTGAATCATTTAATTTCTCTCCTTGTCATAAAAAAGACTGCAAGAGCAGCAATGGGTGTGGCTGGATAACATCAGCAAGATTTTAATTCCTTTCAAATGAAACCATCAAAAAGCTAATGGGAAAAATAGTTTACTTCCACCCTCTACCAAATCGTTAGTCATCAGAATAATTTGGGCCAAAAATGTTGGCATGACGATGAATGATTTGGAAAATACATATGATTCATCGTGGACCCCAAGCTTACTCTGGATATTGCAGTCATGGTGACTATGACAGAGAGCTGTAGAATCAGTCGCATGGCTAGTGACCATCAGAAACCATTCATTCAATTTAAAATGGTCAAATTAACTTAGCTTATGTTTACGAATACAATGTACTTAATCAACAAAAAGGAAAAACGAATATGGCTTGAAGAATGTAAAATGGCACTTAAATATTAATTTATTAGAATTATTTATCCAGAGAGTTATCCCTGAATATGTATCATGAATGTCCATAAATTTAGTTGGAATTTAGGAGCAAATGTTGAGCTTCCTTTAAGAAAAGTGGAGAAGAGAACATGATATTAAAAGTTGGAAACTATATTTTAAACTATATGCTCAAACCATCCATAGATTCTTTCATTTGGTCAATATTTATTGAGTGCCTATGAGAGAGTAAGCACTATTCTGGGTTTTAGACATCCAGCAATGACCAAAACAGTCTCTACTTCCATGGAGTATATATTCTAGTAGGAGACACAGATAATAACAAACAAAGAAGGTATTTAGTGTAATGTAAAAGAATGGTATGTACCATAAAGAAAAAGTAAGCAGATTGGGGGATAGGAGTGACAGAGGAACTTTGCTTTATAGGTTGGTCAAGGAAGGCCTCTCTGACCATTAGGAAGAGAACTGACTGAGGAGGGGAAGATGACCCTAAAAATTCTTGGGGAAAGATCATTATGGCAGAAGGATTAGCAAGTGCAAAGGTCTTAATATAGGGTCATGTTTGCTGCAAAGAAGGAGGAGGAAAAGCCAATAAAGCCAGAACAGCATGAGTGATGGAGAGAGAATGGTAGATAAGGCTGGAGAGGTAGTCAGAGACCTAAATATAGGACTGTGGGGCCATGGCAAGAACTTTGAATAAAAATACAGAGGAAATGAAAATCGAGAAGAGTCATTTGATGAGACTGTGGAGAGTTTTGTTACCGAAATAATAAAAAGGAAGAACCATAGGAATAAGGAGGAGAGAAAAGTTTTATGCGGAAGACTGACGTCATCTGCTTTGTATTTCAGAAGGGTCATTTCAAGTAGAGACCATTGCAATCATCTAGCTAAGAGATGATCGAAACTTGAACTACAGTGGTAACTATGGTGCAAGTGATTAGATTTGAGACAGCTTTTGAAGTTAAGATCGATAGGATGGCTTGAATGCCTGCAGAGTGAACAAGTGGAATCAAGATTACTATTTAATGATATTGGCTTGAGCAGCTGGGGAAATGGTGGTGCTATGGCCAGGATAGAATGCTTTAGAAGGAACACACTTGGTTTTGGGATGGATTGAAAAGTTCCTTTTGGAAATGTTATCTTTGGATGGCTGTAAGACATCTGAGCGGATGTGCTGAGTAGAAGCATCGTTATAAGATTGAAGTTTATGAAAGTTCTGGGCTGGAGATAAAATTGCAAGACCCTTCAGCATGTTGGCGGTTATTTCAAACAAGACTGATTTAGAATGCCACTGAAGGAGTGTAGAAAGAGAAGAGTTTGAAGAGCCAAACTCTTGGGTAGTTAAGGAGGAATCTGCCTGTTTTAGTTTGTAAAAGCTACCAGAATGCAGTATACCAGAAACGGAATGGCTTTTAAAAAGGGAATGTATTAAGTTGCAAGTTTACAGTTCCAAAGCCATGAAAATGCCCAAATTAAGGCACCAACAAGAGGTTACTTTCACTCAAGAAAGGCTGAGGCCATCCAAACAGCTCTGTTAGCTTGTAAGTCACATGCTCCATCTGCTGAGGTCTTTGGGCTCTGGACACCTCTCTCAGCTGGGAAGGCACATAGGGATGTCTGCTAGTTTTCCCTCCCAGCTTTTTCAACAGATTTGCCTTGGAGTGCTTTCCTTTCTTCTGGGAGTGTGGGCTTTGTGGATTCTCAGCTTTTTCCAGAATAGTTCCGTTTTAAAGGGTTCCAGTAAGCAATCCCACCTTGAATGGGTGGAGACACATCTCCATGCAAACAATCTAATCAAAAGTTACCTCCTACAATTGGGTAGGCCATATCTCCATGGAAACAAAAAAGATCCTACCCAGCAATATTGAATGAGGATTAAAGAACTTGGCTTTTCTGAGGTACACAATAGATTCAAACCAGCACACTGCCAAAGAGACTGAAAAATACAGGCCATAAAATTAGGAGGAGAACAGAGAGGTGACACAGAAGCAAAACGAAGTGCTTCAAGAACCGTGTGAACATTTGTTCCAACCATAACTGATATGTCAAATAAGACAAGGACTAGGAAATAGCCAACTAATGGAAGTTTACTAATGGAAGTCACTGGTATTTAAGGACAATTTTTTCTATAAGTTTCAGTGGAAAGATGAAGACTGAAGCTTGCAAGCCTGAGCAAAGGATGTTGAGAGACAGCGAGAATGGAAAAATTAAGCTTTTATATGACCAGGAAAAGAAAATGAGAAGACAACTGGTAGGAAAAGTATTTTTCTGGTTGTGTGGTTTTGAAGATTATGTAGCCATCTCCATTTTTTTTCATACAATCCCCCATTTAAGTGCTTATTAATACCATTGTTCAAAGCATGGTATTTAGGTGGCAAATACTAAAGAAACAGTATTTCCAATGAACCAGTTAGCATTACCCAAGACCTACATATGCCTTTGAAGCCATGATGCTCCAAAATGAAAATATACACTCCTTTCTGTTTGGAAATTATTTTGATCAGTAGGTACAAATACATCCCCTCAGCTGGGAAAAAAAATCCAACCCAAGTTGGTTGTTCTTCAGATGAGGGTAATGAGTGCAAGAACTTTTTCTGAAAAAATTTTATTTTTAAATATATTATCTTACGTAAAAAGTGAATGTGTACACATGCATTTATATATGTGCATGTATATACATGGTGTAAAATTGTAGATACGTGTGTGTGTGTATGGAAAGAGAAAGCATTCACATTTTAATATGAAAATGAACACCCCTTTATCTGCTACCTACTTTAGAAATAGAACATCAGCAGTACCTAAGATGCCCAGGTGTCCCCTTTTGGATGACATCACTCTCTTTTTCAGTCCTCCCTTCTTCCTCTGTTCTAAGTTTCATAATAAGCATTCAATTACTTAAAAAAAAATAGTTCCATCACTTATTAATAGGATATTTCCAAAAGCAAGGTTATTGTTTAGTTTGGTTTATTATACTTTCTACCATAATGGAAACATACCGTATACCTTTCTTTATGACTTATTTTTTCAATAGATACTGTATTTTTGAGATTCATCTATTTTAATTCACATAGCTATAGCTAATTTGGCTTCACTGCCATATAGTATTCACTTTGGTATGTGAATATACTTTTATTTCTACATTTCAGATTCCTAATGGAAATTTCAGGTTGCTTGTGGGATTTGCTCCTCAAAAAATGTTGCATTTTTTTTTTTATAATTGTTGGTATACATGTACTTCTTTCTCTTGGGTATTTACTTGGGAATAAAATTTATGGGTCTTCGGTTTCACCTATTTTCAATTATGTCCAGTAATGACATACTGGTTTCCCAAATGGTCATACTAATTTATACACCCTGCAGCAATATATAATGGTCTTCTTTATTTCAAATCCATGCCAACACCTGGTAGTGTCAGTCTTTAATTTTATTCATTCTGTGGGTGTGAAATAGTAACTCAATGTGATTTAATTTGCATTTCCCTTGTTATTCATGATGCTAATCATCCTTTCATATTTTCACTTCCCAGTTCAGTTTTCTATTCTGTGATGCTTACTCACATCATTTACGCATTTTTCTCTTGGGCTGTTTGCTTTGTGAAAATTCCTCAATGGCACTATCTGTCTCATTATGGACTCTTCTGGTTGCTGTAACTTTTATGCACAGGGAGGGAACAGGTCTGACAAAACAGGTCTGACAAAACCTTCCACAGAAAGAATGGCACTGGGAGGTTTTGCTTTGCTGTTTCATGTGTTAATTGGGATAATTCTGAGCTCCAGAGAGAAAGAAGCAAGGCATGATCACTCATCCATGTTTATTGACTTCGTGGGCTCTAAGTGCCATATATATTAACTGAGCTGATTGACTACCAGATCGCAGCCTTCCCTGGCCATGCACTTCATCACTCCAGATGATGTTCTTCCCCAATGCGACTGACAGGCTCTCATGTCCAGCCTTGGTTCTATATCCCTGATCCATTAGTATTGACTCGAGGTCAGCTTTGTGAATACAAGATCAATTCTAATATAGTTACATTGATTTCACTGTCTATCAGAGAATAGATAGAAGTTGAGAGGGATCAATAAATTCCAAACAGCAAATCAGAAAATACATAGCATATATGAACCGGTTAGCATGCGTGGATTTCTTTGTGCTAGTGATTGATTCAAATATAGGCAGTCCAGAAATAATGTGTTTATATCCATATCTGAAAGCCAAAATGGAAATCAACACCCCAAGCTACATCTTTAGCTGAAAGAAAATTAAAAAAAACAAAAACAAAAACATTCCTGGTCTTGTATGAAGTCTTATGTTCTCTGGGTCTATGTTACAACTTCAGACCTAGCTCATGGCTTCTCTCCTAGTCACACTAGTCTGTTTGACCTCGTCCCAGTATAGGTATTCCTTTGAACATATTTTCCAGACTCACTTGTTCCTGGTTTCAGGTTCAAGGTAGGCCATTCCATTAGAACTAATAGTCCCCCAGGATGCAGAATGGAACCATTGGCACATCCACACGTGGCCAAGCAAGAGGGGAAAAGGATGGTGAAGGTGAGGCCTGGGAGATGGTCACTGAGCATGTCTGTGGCTTCCCCAGCTGCCCTTGCCTCAGCCTCTCTACCAGGCTTAGCCTATCTCCTCTGCATTGGCTTCCACATCATAAGCCCACCTCCCACCTCAAACAGGAAGGCAGAGACTATCTGGCCTACAGTGTTGACAGTCTCAGTTGGGAACACCAGCAGCTACAGCTCATCGGGAGGGTTTTGTGGATGTATGTCATTATTCCAAGCAGGGTGATCAGGCCCCTCTGAAGTAATGATTGCATCCATGCTGTGCCCCCTCCCCACCCACTTATCAGGAGGAAGCTTAAGAAATATTACATAGGATCTGCAATTTTCAAGGGATCAGTCAGAAACCCAAGGTGCATTGTCCTGTCACTGACCAACAACCTGTGCAGGGGTGGCCCAACTGGTGGAGGTTTTGTTTTCTCCACAAAGGAAGACAAACTCCAAAGAAGCACAGCCCACCCCAAAAGAGACGCTGATCATCTTGGGGATGCTAGTGGGAAAGGGCTGGGTGATTAGCCAGTTTCATTATATTGCAAACTGTATTCCAACAGGTTGTCTGGGGTGTTATGGTGATGGAAGATTCAGCAGTTGGCCAGATTTCCTGTCTGGGCAGTTGGGCAAAGCTGTTTTCTTTCCAGGTTGCTGCTGGGCCAAATTTATGGAGAATAGGAGGGCAATCAGTAACTAGTTCTGACAGTGTGGTTGTGCAATCTGACTGCAGCAACCTATCTTTTCCCTCTAAGGCCACCCACTCTGCCTGTCCTTTGCCCTGAGCTATGACTTGCCCTTTCCCCACTGATCTTAATGCCTTACCCAAACCTTCTGACCCACTTCCACCCCTTCTTGACAGGGGTGTCCAAAAGGCTAAAGGAACCAATCCATGGGGCAGCAGTAATCTCCCACCTGCATACACATGTGGAATGCCCAAAGCTCTCCAGGGCCATTGGTCACTCCCTGTCCCTCCCCTCTGCATCTTCTGGATTGACAGCAACCTGTATCCAAAAGTGCCATAGAAGTTTCTTCAATGTCATCAAACTGTACATGCAGTGGGGATTTGGTACTCAGTCTCCAGGGCATAGACAGACCCTTGTCTCCAGCCATAGGCCAATTTTAATTCGGTCAAGTGCAGGTAAAGGGTCCTTCCTGGGGGCAGACTCCTCAATAAGAACATAACTTAGCTAGTGGGGGTCCCAAGAGGAATCAGTGGCCACCGTCTGATCCCATGGATCTCAGGATCTGCTGGGTTAACAGGTAGGCCCCTACCATTTACTGGTCTGGCTACTTGGTCAGTTACCACAGCTGCCACTGTCCTAAAGCAGGGAGACACAATAAGCCCTTTTACTCACATCTCTCAGAGGAAGCCTGGGGTGAGGAGGAGAACCAGCAGGTCGCCCCATTCATCAGGGGACCCTTTCTAAGAAGATTGTCAATGTCCTGTGCAGAATCAGAATCTGGTGAGGGGCCAAATTCCTCCAGTGGGGGTGGAATATCTATACACCAACACCTAACTATTGCATGTGATCATGGCTTTCTCCCCACCACTAAGGCCCACCTGGAACTCAGAGATGGTCACCCAGAGCAGGACACACTGGACTGATTCCCCAAAGATTCAGCCAAACAGACACGGCTGTGGAGTGGGAGGGGCTGCACTGCCAGATGCTCCTTCCATGCCCCCAGCCTCCAGTTGACTAAGAGTTTGTGGGAGGCTGGTGTGGGATGCAAGGCCACCAAGTCTCTCCATTTAGCCCTCATCGTAAAGTCAGGACAGCCATGAGGGGATATCCTCCAAGCCTAGCTTCACATACTTTATGTCCTCCTCTGTAAAACCATGTAGTTTTGTTTTTACTTCCAGGTCTAATAATCTCCTGAATACCGACCAGCTGCACATGAGCCTCCAGGCCAGTCTGGGTGGCCTGAGTGGGGTATGCCCGGCCCCTGGGTGAATGAGAGCTGGTGGAAGACCCTGCCCTCACTGACCTCAGTGTGGAAGCAACCATCCACTCATTGGTGTTTCCAGGGGGACACTCAAAGTCTCAATTATCACCCCCCTCCCCCCAAACTGCAGAGACCTCAGTCCCTCAGCCATGGGTCGGTGACCTCTTCCCAGGATGGCAGGGCAAGGGCAACCCTTCAATTGAGAACCTCAAATCCCCAAGCCCTGCGTAGGCCTGAGATTTTCCTAAAAAATCTCAAAATGATTGCAAGAACCACCAGAGAATCCCCCACCCCATACTTTCCTGCGTACCCTGTTGACTACATCAAATTCTGCAGAGTGGGCTGTGATCGTGGCAACACAGGCTCAGATTTTCTGCAAATGAGCTCTTTATTGTTTGCACAGCACAAAGAGCCCAAAAGAGCAGGAAAGAGGTCCCTTCAAGGCCAGATTCCAGGAAGGCCAATGGCTTGGTTCAGGGTAGGTGGACAGCGACTCCATAGGTCCCACTTTGCATCAGAGAGGAGAGACTCCTTGCTGCTTGAGTGTGAGTAGTTACACACACAGGAGGAGGGGTCCCTGCCACTGAGAGCTATGGCCCTGATAAGCAGCTGAAACTTCATGTTCCCAGTTTCATGTTCAAGGTACAGTGGTTCCATTAGACCCAATGTCTCTTTCGGGCTGTGGAATGGAAACCTATTGAAACCTGTACACAATCAAGAGGGAAAATGGAGGGGATGAGGCAGGGTCCAGGAGATGGCAGCTGAGCATCCCCATGACTTCCCCAGCAGGAGATTTCTTCAACTCCATTGCTCTGCGGAGACTCTCAGGCTTGGAGAACCCTGCAGCTCATACTTCAGTTAGCACTAATTCAGAGGCTCAGCATGCCTGCTAGCACAGTAAGGATTCTATTTCTGCTTGCTACCCTCCAAAATAATGGCACTGGAGGTTCTGAGATTGTGTCTGAGGCATCCACAGAAGTCCCACCCATGCAGCAAACTGCCTGCACTTGAGTAGACATCTAATTACAACTGATATGCCAGCCCGGATACCTCCCCAACTCCCCCCACAAAATTCAACAAATGGTGTGGCTAAAATGGGATAGTTACATGGAAAGAGAATGAAATGTGGCCCCCACCATATAGCATAAAAAATAAATAAAAACAAAACTGATCCTCCAGTGCAGATCTGGGCTTGCAGTCATACTTCCTGCTCATGTCACACTAATGAAAACTGACCATTTCTTACCCTGGTCCCCTTCTCCCTGAGGCACCACATCTGGCAATTTCCATACTGCTATCCTGTTTTCTTCCACTTCTCCTGACTGTAGTTTCTTTTGTTTTTAAGGTAAGTACCTGATAAAAAATAAACTGAAAAAAATCAAGTTAAAGTAGTCCACATAGTCCTGGCTGAAATGTGGGTGCTAACAGCCCCTCCATTCTTTCTTCCAGCCTGTGAGCCCACCCTGGCATCTCAGAGACCAGCTTCTTGTCCCTAAACCTTGTCATAGAGATTCCACATCCTGACAGTGACAAGACAATCTTGTTCTACCAGAATCTTGAGCTGTCTTTGGGATTCACCCAAGCTTATGGAGACAGTAACTATTACAATAAGAAACATATATTTTTATTGTTTAAAAAAGAACCTCATATGCTGCTTATAGAGCACTAGGACAATTCTTAGGGCCTTGCAGATGTTAACTCATTTAATGGACGTGGGGCCATTATTATTACTAGGCTGAATATTCTCCATAGGCAAATCTACACCCACTCTTCATTCTTCTCACCCTGCACAGGCCAAAGAGCCTGGCCTCATCGTTCAACTAGTGGGAAAGACCAACAATATACTTGAGGGTAGTAAGAACTAAAGGTCCATCTTCTTTCTTCACCAACTTCCTTTCTACCAGAGTGTGTTTTGACAATGGGCACTTTACCAAAATCCGCAACCGCCTCTTGTACAGTTACAATCCTCCTAAGATTCTATTAACCACTCTCTGCTTGTCGTTTTGGACCTAGGAGAGGTAAGAATTTTTTTTTTTCTTGTTGGAATAATTTATCATCCCATATTAGTTTTCCCATAAGCCCACTCACACTTTTGCAAATATTCATCCTATTAAACTCTTAAATTGTCTCTTTTGAACATACTTGTCTCACTGCCTGAACTTCAATCAAAATGAGTGAAGAAACTGAGGCTCAATGATACTAAATGACTTGCTCAGGACCCCACAGCTTGCAAGTAACACAGTTGGGATTCAAATCCAAGTTGTCAGTCTCCACAATCTGTACCCCTACCACTCCACTGTGCTGTCTCTGGGACTGTGTGTCTCCAAATTTAGTAAGACAACTGGCTTTTAACTCTAACATAGGCCTTCTGATGTCTCCTCTCCAGAAGGGAAAGATCATCAGGTGTACTTCAGAAAGTATGCGGGCAGAGCTTGCCATGAAAAGGAAAGTCTTACATTTGCCTGTGGTTTTTCTCATCATCTTCTGGGTTCTGCTGCTCTCTGTATCCCACTTAAATGCTAGAGATAGAGGGGAATTGATTTTGAAAAAGCTAAAAATCATACACAGTTAAAAAAGATGAGCAGTATATAACAACAAAAAGTGATAGTATAAAAACAAAATCAAAATCCAAAGTGGACACTCCAAAGACTTGAGGTTGTATATTTATACATGCCCAAACATCATCTAACAGTGGGATTGAATTTTAATCTCAAAGGAATTATGGAAAGGAAACTTCCTTGAGGTTACCAAAGGGGGCAGTTAAATCCCCCATTTAAATCTTGCAATAGTTAGCCACAGGTTCTTCCTACTATTTAGCAATGAAGACAATATTGTTTTAAGTGTGTATTAAATAGCTGCAATTTATGAGGGATGCCTCATATATCATTGCTGAATTTCTCCACACCCTTGGAAGGTAGATAGTCTTAATCCCACCTAACAGTAGGGAAGTAGAGGCTCAGGCTAATTAAATTATTTCCTCAAAATCTTACTATGAGTGGAGATCCAGGATTCCAACTCAAACCTGATTCTGAATGTTGGTTACAGTTTTTTTTTTTTTAATTATTGTTGTAGTTTAAGAGATAAAATTACAGAAGCTTTCAAAACCTAATGCTCTGGGAAGGATGAAACACACTTTGAATTCTTCCTAAGATTTTTACAGTTCTGTATTACATATGCCATTTTGCTTCACTTTTGAAATTGCATAGATACTGTATAACGCATTTGTTTTCTTTTTATAGTTCCCTGAAAGCAACCATGAATCAGGTATAAATAAAGTCTAATCACATGTAGGTAGCTGGTGTCTTCACACCTGTTGGGCTGAAAGAATCTAAACATATTTGCACTATCAAACTCTGCCAATTGCAGGATATACCCGGTTCTATGAAATCCACAAAATCTTTTATAGTGCAAGAATATTTGGAAATCTTGACCTTTGCCTGATGCTCTAAGACCATTTAAGAGAAGACAATCTCAATTTTGGATGGAGCTCCTCTGTATTCTTCTTTTCCTTCCCATACTCAGGGCAATGTGCCCAACAGTAAAATTAACAGCACTAAATTAAATATTTGAAATGATAAGGGAACATTTTAGGCTGTAGTTATGTTACTAGAATATGAATTTTAAAACAACAACATAGGACTGTAAAACACAAGCAGTGAACCCTAATGCAAACCAAGGACTATAGTTTGTAGTAGAATTTTAATAAAAATCTCTCATCGATTGTAACAAACGTGCCACACTACAATGCAAGGTGGGCTATAATGGGAGTGGGTTCTTTGGGAACTCTGTGTTATCTGCATGGTTTTTCTATAAACCCACAACTTCACTAAAAAAAAATAAAAAAGTAAGACAAGTAGACATAAGGCAGAAGTGTCTTCAGTGAATATTCAGTTTGGGGGACTCTAACAGATACAACCACAGGGTCTGGGACTTGGGCTTTTCCCTGTATGAAATTTTCTACCCAGGGGTGTAGGTTTCATCTGTTGTAGACAGTGCTGCTAATAGTGTTTACAAAAATGGTTGAGAAAACCCATGTCTGCCTGACAGCTCTTTACCACATCAATTATAAATGCATTTTCCCTTGGGTGGTATTATCTCTCGCCCAAGGAATTTTCCACTGTCCTGGAGCATTTGCTGAGAATAATTGATTAGGAAGACAGCTTCCCCATAGATGGAGAGAAGCACAAATGCCTCTGTTTGGTGATGCTATGAGGAGTCGTCATAGCATAAGTGCTGTAAGAATGTGAACAGTGATAGTCAGAATCCAAGCAGAGGCTGCTGTGATGGGATTAACATTCACCCAGATAAGGGAGGCTTGGCTATATCTAGCTGAGCAAAGTGGTATTGGGTGGTGAAGGAATACCAGCCATCTGTAGGGGAGGTGGAGGGCACAGGTTTAACTGGGGGAGGGGAGAAGCTGGAGTTATCAATAGTAGTCGTACAGGCAGGTTTACTTTGATAATGTTTGGATAAATCCAGTTTTTCTATTTTTGATTACGGTCGTTGGCAGTATTAGCTATAAATTAATTATTAAGAAGCTAGTTTATGTAAAATTCTTCAAATAAGTCTGGATATGTATATGTTAATGCCTTTTTGTTTACAAATGTGACTGCATTAGTTTGTTAAGCGGCCAGACTACAATACACCAGATATGGAATGGCTTTTAAAAAGAGAATTTAATAAGTTACAAGTTTATAGCTCTAAGACAGTGAAAATGTCCAAATTAAGGCACCAACAAGAGGTCACCTTCACTCAAGAAAGGCTGATGCCGTACATAACACCTCTGTCAACTGGGAAGGCAGGTGGCTGGCGTTTGCTGGTCCTTGTTCCTAGTTCCATTGCTTCCAGCTTCTGATACTAGTGGTTTCCTCTCTAAGCATCTGTGGGTCTTCACTTAGACCCTCCAGGACACAGGTCTAGGTTCTGGCTTGCTTAGCAGCTCATGGGAAGGCACATGACAATGTCTGCTGGGCTCTGCCTGTGTCTAGGCATCTGTTTGCTCTGTCGGGACTCTAAGCATGTCCAAACATCTGTGTCTCTGTCAACTCTGAAGCAATTGTTCCCCAAGAGTCTGTATCTGAGGTTCCTTCAAAATGCTTCCCCTTTCAAAGGACTCCAGTAAACTAATCAAGACCCACCTGGAATGGATGGAATCACATCTCCAGCTAATCAAAAGTTCACACCCACAATTGGGTAAGTCACACCCCTGTGGATTTAATCTAATCAAAAGCTTCTCCCCTACAATGTTGGATCAGGATTAAAAGGAATGGTTGCACCCACAAGATTTGATTAGGATTAAAACATGGCTTTCTTATGTATATAATAGTTTCAAATCAGCACAGTGACCTACTTTTAAAAATCTTTCTTTTCTTTTCCTCCCTACCTCCCTCTTCTTTGCTTCTCCATTCCTCCCTTTCTTTCTTTTTACAATTTCTTTGCACAATACTGGTTCTGTTTGATTCTTATTCTGATATAAGGCAATTGCATCTAAAGTTTCCCTTTAAAGTGTTATTACCTGCTGGCTTGAATGGCAAGATTTTGCTTCACAGGATTTTTTTCAGAAACATCTAGCTCAGGATCAATATATAGTAAATACTGAATTATTGAGGTATTTAAGAGAAAAATTCTGTTTAAATTTATTCACATTTGTAAAATAAAGCAAAAGTCCTAAAATTGCTCAAACTTTCTGAACCTGCAATCCTATGACTATGGATTTCTGGTTAGGAAATGTACCAAAACTCTGCTCTTCATTACAATAGCCACAAGTCACAGATGGTGATTGAGCACTTGAACCTGGCTGAGTATGAACTGAAATGTGCTATAAGGAGAAAACACATGCTGAATTGTGAAGACTTAGTGTAAGATATGATGGAAAATATCTCGTTAGTAATTTTTATGATGATCATATGTGGAGAAGGAAATATTTTAAACATACTGGCCCAAATAAAATGTTTTAAAAATTAATTTCACTTGTCCCCTTTTCCCCTTTTAATGGGGCTACTAGAAAATTTTAAATTACATAGATGGCTCAATATTTGTGTCTCATACTATCTATCAACACAGGTGCTCTAAAAGGAGGGAAGGACAACACGCCTGTACTATGTCCTCATTTGCACCGTGATTGTTCATTAGTAAGCCACTGAAACATTTAACAGTGAGAGAATGGCTATGAGTGTTATGATATAGACATCTGATTCAATGATATGCAGACACTGTAAATGGTAATTAGGGACATTGCAGCAATATAAAAGTGATGCAGAATACACATTTAAATGAAAAAAGCAGAATAGGAAATCGTGTGCACAATAGGTATATAGATCTTTGTAGTAATGTGCATGAGAACACAAAAATTAGAAGAAATATGAAAAATAAAAATAATTTTTATATTGGAAGTAAGATTTTGGAAGAATTGCTTTTCTTTTCAAAATTCACGTTATTGGAATTCTACAACTGTTTTTTCAAATAAAGTTATTAGAACACAAAGATAAAACTAGTATGATAAAGATATTTTGCCCAAATCTAAGTCTTTTGACTTTCAGCTGCCTTGCCAATTTAGGGCACCAATCGTTGCTGCTAGGGAATAATTGATAATTCTGATATGAGATTGAAGTCAAGAAACAGTTCACCCTCGACTCTTAAGATGGAATAGTTAAATCCTCCACAAACACACCAAAATTGCACACATATACCCACATACATAGAAACAAAGATATTGATTCAACACAAACACTCAATGAGTAAACACAGGTTCTTATACAGCCTTGCTTACCCACCTGCCATATTTATATTGCTACCCCATTATCCTATTGTCTCACTAGTTAATTGCTTGATAGTAAATAGCCTTTGGCCAAACTCCCTGCCTCTATTCTACTGATGCCTCCAGTCTCTCTTAAACATTTTACGAGATCTCTTTCCCTGACCTCCTCCTCTTATAATGTCTCGCCCCTGTTGAATAAAGAAAACAGTGAAAACATAGGTGATCATTCTATTACCTATAGAACCAACTATCTATGTGATTCATTTGGTATTCATTCAGTATCAATTGTTCCGTACTCTCAACTTGACCATACAGAGAGCCTAAACTCCAGATAACCCAGAGCTAATACATTATTCTAAATGTATAGAAGTCTAATTTTTCCAGCTAATAGACTAGCCTAAGTATTTTCTGGCCTCCATCCATTAACAGAATATTCATCCTTGAAGGCCTAACCCAAGTCCACCTCTTAAAAAAGGATTTCATCTAGCAGATACAGATGATATATGGACATATAAATATGAGGTCCGTAACTTTAAAAGCATATTGCATTGAAATCTATTCATTCCCAAGCTAGATATAAAAGCTCAAAATTTTACTCCTTCTACATTATCATAGCACAATTCTCTGTTGGTTTTACCTTCTACATAGTTCTCCATTTTCCTTCTTCACCCCTCTATCTTTTCTCCAGTTGAGATCCACCATTTCATCGTGCTTGGATTTCTGCAACTACCTTTTCGTAACTCCACCTGTTCTGGCAAACCATTCTTCACACAACCACTGGAGCATAATTCCTAAATATAAATCTGATTGTCCAGTCCTTTGTTGATGTCCTTTCTTGGCTCCGTTTGTCGTCTTTTACAAAGCTCTCCCTGACAGGCCCTGTCTACCTAGAAATAGCTCTCAGCACTTGCTGGTCCAGAGCTTATGCTCCAGAAACACCAAACCGCTTATTTGTTGGTAATTGCAGCATATGGCTTTTAGGTTTTGTGCCTTTTCTCAGCATCTCTCTGCTTCTTTGGCCATCCTCCTCCCCACTGCATATCAGCACACCCCACTTCTCTGTTTCCCCCTTACTCTTTGCACCTAAAATGAGCGGGGTTTTCTTGAATAAATAACTTACAAAATGTGTCCTGATTTCCATTGCCAGTGGGTTTCACTGCTTTTCCTCTGTTCTCCCTATACTCACATTACTTTAGGCGGCTATCTATTTATTTTCATAATGTTTCAAAATAATTGTATGTATCCTCTATAGCAGACAGCGAGCACCTGGAGAGCAGAGAAGACATTGGAGTCACTTTGTTGTCCCCAGCTCCTAATACGTGGTGGGCACTCAATGCCAGTTTCTGGAATGAGCCAGCAAAGAAAGCCAGCCTGGCTTATTGCACATAAAAGAGTAATAATGATAAGATTTTAATCCAGTTTTTATTATAATACTCCCTATATACAGTGTTGAAACCAACATCTGTTTATTTAATCTAAGAACTCTTTTGTGTTCTAGTCAAAACATTAGTGCTATGGTGGACAATTCTCTTGGCTTCTCTGGCATGTTTATTTCTGCCAAACAAAAGCTATTCGCACAAACTACCTGGAGAGACAGAAAGGAAACAAGTGTGCACATCCATGTCAGCTTGGACTTGTTTGGTATGTTTCAAGTTTATAAGATCAGTCAGTTACAGCTTGCAAAGGTGAATACAGGTCCAGGTAAATGTTAGTATTAGATATTTGATTTTTGCAAGAAACATATTTTCTACTGGGTTGCTCCTTTTAAATACCATGACCAGACGGGTCCCCGGGGAAATCAAAGAAATGTGTTTGCCTTTACTTCTTCTTGTTATATGTGCTATCTGTTTCTGGATTAAAACTCTCTACACTACCTTTTTTCAGTGAATATGAATTTCCTAAGGGGCCCTGAGGTAACTTTTGAAATACCAGAGAAATAACTTGATGTCTTCTAAATTTAATTGGATAAGAATTTATGTTACATTTATAAAATATCTGCTAAGAGATTTCTAAAGTGTGGCCACATTTTGCAAATATTTTCTCTATTTACTATTTATTGTAATAGGGACTAGAAATAAATGTTCCTATAAAATGAGTAAATAATGCATTAAAGACCGGTCCTAAGTGATAGAAAGATATTTCAAAAGAAAACAAAATATGCTTGGTCAAACAGACAATATGTTTAGATTATAATTTTTAAAGCTACATTTAATCATAAAATGGCAGCTTTTGCTAGTTTAATGAATTCCTTTGTAATTTCCTTCTAAGGGAGGAAAAAAACACTCAAATTTTACCAAATAACTGAAAGAAAAATTTATTGAATATATTGCTAGATTACAAACATTAAATTGTAAAAGAAATGTCATCTGAAGACTGTGACTCGATACTTCAAAAAAAGGTTATTACAGCTATTCTTATGCAGTGTTGCTTCAATGAGCATTTTTCCATTGGTTAATCAACAGTTATCTTCCAATCACTTATTCTTATCAAGGCAATATGTTGGAATATTAGAACTCTTAAGAGGGTGCAAAAATTAAAAGAATCTTTCAAAATAATTGAGGCAAGAACCCAGTTTACTTATTCTGTAAAATCACGAAGACAAATTCGGGGACTTATTATAAGGCCATGCATATCTAGAATTTAATAACTGCAGAATGGCCATTTCCCCATTAATCAAAAATGTATCCAGAATATAAGATGCCATTTACAATCACATGCCCATATGTCCCATTAAGTATTTTAAAATTGGGGATGGATAGAGTGAGGGGTAAAAGCGGAATAAAACAATTTTAACGTTTGAAAGTCTTCCCTTACCAAGCCCAGTGCACGGGAATTATGTATTTAGAGTTTGGATCAGGTGCATAAGCGATTGTCTCTTGGTCCCTGTTTTGCCACACACAGCCCGTTTCCGAGCGGGCCCCTTCCTGGCCAGTAGCCACCCCTACTTGGATGCTCTTAGCACCAGCCCAGGCAGCTCCAGGCAGCTGATGGCCAAATAGTCCAACTGTAATTAAAAGTCATGTTCAGAAAACAAAAAGAAATTCCCACGGAGCAGTTTCCAGGAGGAAAGCTATCAGGCGTCCACACGGGAGGACAAATATAAAGGATATGTGAGCCAAAAATGACTTGGGAAAGAAAAGAGAAGCGGCTAAAGATGGAAGCGCTAAGGACAGAGGCTGGAAGCCCACGGGCTCCAAAAGCAATGGCTGCTCAGAGCTGATTAGCACACCTGAAGGTGACAGAAGGAAAATAAGAAAACTCACTGCCTTGGACCCGAAACAAGAGAAATGCCCTAAACGCATTAGCTTTAGGGAGCCAAAAGGCTTGTTCCCAAGTGAAATTAGGGAGAATCATAGAATAATGACAGTCTTTGGTAAACAGAATTAATGCCCGGACAAAGCTTTGGTGCCCCAGGTCAGTCATTTCTCCTGTGGACAAAAGGGATGTTTGTATTGAAGTCTCTGACATCCAAGCTTGGCTGAATTTTCCCTAGAGCATGAGAAATTTATTGAAGCAATGACAAATTATAAAGTGGGAGGTAAAACACTGTTGACAGGAAATCTCTTTGGAAAAGCAAGTTCTTCCTTCATCGAGGCAAGTTTCTGTGCATTGGAGTAGAACAACAAATGTGAAATGCATACTTTAAGGAAATCATGCTACCTGAGTCTCTTTGTTAAGCAGGTTTGTAAGTCAATACAGACAGGGGCCCCTTCTCAGGGACACAGGTTTCTTTTTTTCCTGGATTATCTCAGTTTGGCAGAAGAAATGATCCCTTAGTGAAACACTGATGCTACAGATGGTAGGTACATTTTCCCATGTATAAGAAATATCATTCTCTAAAATCACTATCAGAATATCTGACATCTTTCTTGCTGAGAAGTAAAAGGGCATTAGTTGGATACCAGTCCTACTGCACAGAGCCTTTTCTGTTTTGTGAAGAATGCAGAATGGTAGTATTTTTTAAATTATCAGAGAGTGTATATTAGCTATGCAAATGAATTTACTGGGTTCTTTCTTGTGTCAATTACTCTCTCAATCCAAAATTTGCATACATTTGGAGAATGTATTTGACTATGTGGCACTGAAAGATGCTTGCTTGGGGAATCTCAAAAATGTCATTTATCTCCGGAGCAACCGAGAGTGAGGACCAGTGAGAGGTTTCTGTGTTTCAGGAGAAACGACTGTGTACAGAAAAAGAGAAGTGAATAGTGTAAACTCTAATCTGGAAGTCACAAGAGCAGATATTTCAAGTCAAATTTTAAGTCATAGTTAAGTGATGTGTCACCCAGCTGCT
This sequence comes from Tamandua tetradactyla, assembly GCF_023851605.1. Classification (NCBI taxonomy): domain Eukaryota; kingdom Metazoa; phylum Chordata; class Mammalia; order Pilosa; family Myrmecophagidae; genus Tamandua; species Tamandua tetradactyla. The sequence goes on from NC_135329.1 coordinate 5,406,653, forward strand.
GCTCATATCGGAAAACTAGCATGAGTGGTTGCAGGTTTGCATGGATTTAAAAAAATTATTTAAATAGGCTCCCAAGAAATCTTAGGGAGGGTAGGCATTTTAGAGTAATGACACAGATATTTTCAAAAATACTATTTTGAATGGAATGCCAGGTTTCCCTGGCTAGCTGGTTCCAGGTTTTTGTCTGCCATATGTGTACAGATGGGAGGTAGTGGAGGGTAGCAATTAGGGATGATTAAGAAGTAAAATACATCTGCAACCCAACCCTAGTTCTGCCTGTAAATTATTTAATTTTTCTGAGCTCCATCTCCTTCATTTATGAAATGGAGATAATGTTGTAAAGATTAAGTGAGGTGATAGTTATCCCAAGCTTTCCACAGCACCTGGCATAGCATTAGCACTCAAGAAATCACACAATGAAATAAAACTAAATTAAATTAAATTTAAAAGGTTAAATAGACTCAATAAATCATGAATGACTTTCTATTTAGTGAACTGCTCTAGAAATTAACTGACTGACACGAAAATAAAAGCCTTCTTTGACGAGGAAAAAGCACTGAATGTAACTTCTTGTCCCTCCACGGTAAAGTTGTAGGAGCAGCGGGAAGTGTCAGCGAGCTGAGAATCCAGCCGAGCTGCTCCTCCCCCCAGCCTAGCTGCTCCTCCCCCCAGCCGAGCTGCTCCTCCCGCCCGCAGCCCTTTCCCTCTGCCCAACCAGGATTTTCCAGGTGTTGTAGACTAGACAGTGCTAGACTTTCTTTTTCTTGTGTCTTTTACCCGTTTGCTTTAGTTTACTTCTTATATGATCTCAGTTAGACCCAGTTCCACCCGTATATAAACTTTAGGTAGTGTATTTCTGCAATCTCATGGCCAATTTTGAATTAATATACTATGAGACAAAGGAACCAAATAAAATAGCATCAGAGTTCATTCTTATGCAATGAGAGTAGAATTTGGAAACTTAAGTGATTGGGAGAATATTGGAGGATCTACCGGGAGGCAGGAGCTCACAAATGCAATAGGCCTTTACCTCTTGAGTCTAGCAAAAAGTGGGATTTTCGGACTCCCAGGTGACATTACATGTCTACCATTCAACTGGATTCTTCCAAACTAAGCAGAGTCCCACAAGTGACCACGCAACTTCAGGAAACGCAGTACTTTATGTATAAAATGTATATGATTTTGGTGCTTAGGTGAAGACATTTATTGTTATTCATCGAATTCTGGAACCGCCTTCTGTGGTTTGAAGAAATCTTGGGTTATTGCCAAGCAAACCAGCCCTGGCTCTTGAATCATTATCATTTCAAAGAACTTTTTTTTAAGGAATTAGAATAGAATGGGACTATTTCTACTATAAAGAAATTAGTTGGCTTTCCAGGGAAATTCTTAAAACACTTGAATATACTTCAAATACATTTTTCATTTTTTTTTCTTTCATTTTGGGAGAGGAAAAAAAAATCCATCTCTGAAGGTAATTTGACTGGGAATAGTTCCTTCAAATATTGGTTTGATGCATATTATGACCTGGTGAATAAGCCAACATTTTTAATATACGGTCTGCAAACCATTATTCTGGCCACAGCTATGGAAGAGGTGGGGAAAGAGAAAAAGAAATTAAAACAAAACTATGCTCTCTAACAGACAAGTTAAACTTTTGCTCTGTAAGGACAAACTGTGCTATTTTTTAGATATACTGGCTATTTCTAAAATTAGAAATTTTTTTTTCTTAAAAAAAGTCTCAAGCTTGATATACCTAAAAATCTACAGAATTTCTTTTGAAGATAAGTTCTGTTCAGATAATTCTAAAATTGAACTGCACTATATAACCTTTCTCAGGCTGATGTAGACAAATCAGTGAGGCAGACCTTAGCAAAGATTTCCTAACTGCCTTGGGGACAGAGAAAATACTGGGGCATGAATTCAACCTGAAGGGTTTTTAAAATTTCTCTTGTTCCTTGAAGAAAGCCTTCTTTCATCTGCAATGTAAACCACAGGCCCTCCAGTACGCTTTTGCTCACCTTTGCCTCTGTGGGTCAGAGCTCTCAGCACTCTTAGTTTCAAAATAAAAAGTCAGAAGCAGCTGGACTGCAAAGTTTGCATCCCACTGAAATTTACTTTTGCACAATATAATTCTTTATACTCTGTGTATTTTGTGCAGTTTGGGTTTATTCATCCTTTTCCAGAAAAAGGACAGTTACTTTTCGCATGAAAGATGAAAGGTAAAATATTTGTGAAAATGTTTAGACTCAGTTAATTTGAAAGAAATATATTTCCGATGCAACAATACGTTAATTGAAAAAAATTCTTGCATGTCTTTATGCACTTTTATTGGTGAAGGAATTTCATGGATTTAGTCAAATTTCCAAAAAAGACTTCAGAGGAAAAATGTACTTGAACAACTGATCCGTTGGAAAATTTATGAATGATAACAAATAGACCATATGAGTAAATAAGTATAGAAAGTTTAGATTTCAAATGATGTTGACATAGAGCCATTATTCATCTTTTAAATGCTATTTTTAGTAGAAATGAAGGGGTTGTGAAGAGGTTAGCTTTTCTGAAGGTGCTTAGGAAATGTCAAGGGCTAGAGGCATATGCATTCAATATCTCAGAGAAAAGAAACTCAACTTTCTATAAGGGAAAATACTTTTTTGCCCAGTCTAAATTTGAATTTAAAAATAAACCCTGTATCACTCAAACACAGCAACCCCCTGGAGAAGTGATTAAAATGCAGATTATGATTGAGTATGTCTGGGACAGGGCCTGAGATTTTGCATTAGTGACCAGCTCCTGAAACTGCTGCTGCTGACGTCACACATTGACTACTAAAGCCCTTTGCTAACAATAAATGCTGCAATGGGACAAAGAGGACAGTGCACAGTGTTTCATCTGACTAGCTAATTTCTGTTGTTTTGGCACTTGGTTGACTTTTTTGACAATAAAAAGACAAACAAACCAACTAAAAAATGGGCAAAATAATTGAATAGACATTCTTCCAAAGAAGATATAGAAATAGCCAAAAAGCACATGAAAAGATGTTCAGCATCATTAGCTGTTAGAAAAATGCAAATCAAAACCACAATGATATATCATATATCATTTCATGTCTACTAGAATGGCAGCAATTTTAAAGATTACAAGTGTTAGAGAGGATCTGGAGAAACAAGAACACTTGTTCCTTGTGGGTGGGAATGTAAAATGGTGCAGTCACTGTGGAAGACAGTTTGGTGATTCCTTGGAACGTTAAGTATAGAAGTACCATATCACCTAGTAAGCTCCCTCCTAGGTTTATAGTCAAAAGAATCTAAAGCAGTGATTCACATAGATATTTGCACACCACTGTTCACAGTGGCATTATTCACAATTGTGAAGATTTGGAAGCAACCCCAGTGTCTGTCAATAGATGAAAGGATAAACAAAATATGGTACCTATAGACAGTGACATAGTATAAGGCTGTAAAACGGAATGAAGTTCTGATGCATGCGACAACATGGATGAACCTTGAAGATATTATGTTTAGTAAAATAAGTCAGACACAAAAGGATAAATTGTGTATGTTCTCAATGATATGAAATAATTAGAATAAGCAAACTCATAGAGTCAGAATAGGTTACCAGGAAATGGGGAAAGGGTAGAGAACAGGGAGTTAAGGCTTAAAATATACATATGTAGTTTCAATTTTTGAAGATAAAAAAAATTTGGTAATGGATCATGGAGATGGTAGCATAATACTGTGAACATAATTAACAACAGTGAATTATATATTTGTATATGGTGAAAAGGGGACATTTTAGGTTGTATATATGATACTAGAATAATTTTTTTTAAACATCATGGATCTGCACAAAACAAACAGTGAGCCCTAAGCTAATGCTAGGACAATAGTTAATAGTGTAATTATAAAAATGTGCTTTCATCAATTGCAACAAATGTACAAAACCAATGCAAAGTGTTAATGTTGGGATGGTGTACAGGTTTGAATCTGTTATGTACCCCAGGAAAGACCATGTTCTTTTTTTTTTTTTTTAAAGGAAAGACAGAGAGAAGGAAGGAAGGATAGAAGGAAGGAAGGGAGGAAGAAAGGGAAACATCTTTTAAACATTTTCTTGTTTTATTGTATTTTGTTTCTCCGTTTTTGTTACATGGGCTGGGGCCGGGAATCGAACCGAGGTCCTCCGGCATAGCAGGCAAGCACTTTGCCCGCTGAGCCACCGCGGCCCGCCCAAGACCATGTTCTTTTAATTCATTCTTATACGGGCAGACCTGCTGTGTGGGGGACCTTTGGCTAGGCTATTTCCATTGAGATTTGACCCAGCCCATTCAAGGTAGGTCTTAATCCTTTATTAGAGTCCTTTGTGAGAGGACAAAAGGCAGTAAAAACCCAGAGAGCTTAGAGAGAAATGTCCTGGAGATGCAAAGAAAGGACCCACAGAAGCTGAGAGAGAGAAAGCCACTGAAATCAGAAACTAAGCCTGGGAGAGAAGGACCAGCAAACTTTCCATGCGACAAAGGAATACTGGATGCCAGCAGAGAAGGTATCCGCAGAGAAGATATTCTCTTGTTGATGTCTTAATTTGGACATTTTCTTGGCCTTAGAATTGTAACTTGTAAGTTAATAAATCCCCATTGTTAAAAGCTAACCCATTTCTGGAATATTGCATTCTGGCAGCTTGTGCAAACTGAAGCAGGTGGTATATGGGAATCCTGAATTTTATGCATGATTGTGAGCCCACAAATTCTCTAATAAAAACATAAATCAAATCAAATCAAATAAAAGGAATTTAGTACTGATACATGCTGCAACATGATAGACCTTGAAAATACTATGCCAAATGAAAAAAGCCAGACACAAAAGATGACACTTTGTATTGATTTCATTTGGAGGCATTATCCAAGCACAGGCAGATCCATAAAGACAGAAAGTAGATTAGTGGTTGCCTGGGGCTTGGTGGAGGTGGGACGAGAATGGGAAATGACTGCCTAATGGGTACAGGATATCTTTTGGCATGATGAAAATGTTTTGCAACATAAAGAGGTGATGGCTGTACAACACTGTGTATTAAATGTCACTGAACTGTATTCTTTATAGTGGGTAAAATGGGGAATTTTATCTTGGTTAAGAGTTTTGGGGCATTACATTGTCTGTTTCTCACTGGGCTAAAATGTCTCATGAGGACAGTAAAATGCCCCAGTGACTACACCAGATTTGCTTTCCTTTCTTCTGTTTAAAACTAACATCAAGATTTAAAATTACTACAAAAGGAAGCCCCTGGCACAGATTTCCAATTCCTACTTGCTAATCTTAGCAATTCAAACTAGCCTATCCTGAATGTTGGGACTTCCATAATGTGCTATATCATGATTTTCACATTATTTTGCATGGCCTCCAACAGATAAATCACCAAACAGATACATTTATTCATACAGATATATCACCTACACAAATGACATTTCACAAAAGTCCCATTATTAGTTTCACCTCCATACCTTTTCTGATGTTATTAACCTCATCTTTTCTTTACTCCACCTTCTATACTAAACATGCCCTGTCTGTTCTCTAAGTCCTAGCTGAAGTTGCATCAGCTATTATCACCACCTTTTTTTCTGAAAGATCTTGTCTCTTCTGAAATGGTAAGGCATGTCCAACCATTATAGCCCCATGAAGTGTTTTCTGTGCAAGCTGTGACTTCTCAACTTGCCTATGAGAACTGAGAACTGAGACCATCTTTGTTAAAATAACTTAGATAGTGCTGTGAACCATTTATCTCAACATGACTCAGTTCTTTGTTCCAAGAAAGCTTTGCCCAGGAAAGATAAGCTGTAACCCAATAAATAATTTCATAGCTTGCATCAGGAAATTCCTTCAGATCAATTTATCAGAAACACCTGATAAACAGCTTACTTATGAACCACAGTTTACTGATAGACACTTCAAAATCTTCACGTCGCCATGTGTACCATTCTTTCTGTTATACTACTGACTTTACCCAATCTCAATTAGTTTCCCATAATGAAAGATTCACCTTAAAACCACTTGAGCTTAGACCCAAAGTCCTATGAATATTTCAGTTTCAGCTTGCCCAGTTCAGCCACTGCTGACACCTTATCAAGATGCTGTTCTCTCTTAAGGCAGTAAATCCTAATAAAGAAAGTTTTGTTTTAGTAGAAGATTTCTATGATAATTTGGGAAGTTCAATGTTCTCAAGTATAGGCAGGGCTTCCTTATACTTTTTCACCTTGGTTGAGAGAGAGTAATGCACTTCATGGGAGATGAAGACAGTGAAAGTGGGTATAATATAGAAGGAGCATCTTAAGTGTCATTCCATGGAAAAATACTGCGATGTGAGCGACCATCATGGAAACAGTAAATGTTATTAAGAGCAAAGGTCTGGGAAAAATCTAGTTGTGAGTCAGAGCTTACTTTTACATGATTATTATGTAATAATACATGATTATTATGATACCTTCTGGGACATACATTTTCTAATGGAAAGTCTCTTCCCTAGAATTTCTAAGTTGTACTCTATCTCACTAACCAGGCCAAGATACAAAACAAGACCTCTTGTCATTGCAATGACAAGGGACCGCTGGATTCTATTTTCTCACATGGGAATGTCTCAGGGGGTTGAAGTGATTGAGCAATTCTTGGTACTGAGAATCCTGTAGAGTGAGTTTGTCTCTCCATTAACATGCTAGCCCCGATTATTCCCAATTACATTCTTGTGCATCACTGATGATAACCACATGGATTATTCATTACATGGGGACCTGAAAAGTAAAGGAAGAAAGAAGCCTTATAAATAAGGCAAATAACACTGACTCAGAAAGTGGTGCATCAGGGGAGTCAAAAATCCCACACTCAATCCCTGGATGGAACACAAAAAACCCTTAATGATGCTATCAGGAAAGCCTTATAATTGCTAGTAGAAAGCAAATTATAAAGGATTTTGCATTAGAGTATTATGAGAAAAGAGGCCAGTTTAGGCAATATGCTAAATTCCATATGTAAAAGGAATATGCAGAAGGATAAGGCTTTCTCTATACCTCGTCTTTATGATGTAGTATGTCAGGGGACAAGCAGTTCATGGTGTGGTATTTTCCATCATTCATATAATGAGTAGCATGCTATGGATAGTATCGCTACTATGAAAACATATCAGAAGACCTTTACCTGGAGGTGATGAGGATAAATTGATTTGTCCTTTCTTTATCAATGGGTTCTGTTTCTCTTTGCCCTACTATGACACTGATTCTACTATTTGTAGTTGGTTATTTGCTCCAACTTGATTGTGAGATGTTTAAGGGCAGAAGACTTCTTATACATTGCTGCATTCAAGGCGTTTCACAAAGTACTTGACACTCGGTAGTTGCTCAGTCGTATTTCTTGCATGAATGACAACAACCTTAACTCCATCATGGACTTTACCCTTCCTTGCCTGACATCATTCAGATATCCAAATATATTAGGATATTGCAGGATTTCTGGAAAATTTTACAAGCACTTTTTAAATTTTCCACTACTAATCAAACAGCTCTGATTTAGGCCTGGAAATTCTGCCTAGAGGGGCTTCTTCTTAAAATCTGTTTTCTCCCTAGGGTTCAAGAGCAGTGGTGTTCTGACATCCCAACACTTTGGGCAAGCAGAAAAACATCATCCTCCAGTACTTAATCCTAAATTATATAATAAATCAATATATAACGAATAAAATAGAGAGGTGAGTATTTTAAAGAAAAAAAACTCCCAGGACAATGAAACTCTATATTATCAGATAAACTGATGACATTAATATATCTAGGAAAGAATACATTGGCCAGAGGAGTGTTGGTCTCCATGAAAGCTTAGCAGAGTTATAGACAGGGAAGTACATGCTGATTGTGTCTTGTCTAAGTGGGATCTGGAAAAGAAAGCTTAAGTCTCACTGTCAAGACCTTCCCTGGAAGTGGAAGGAATGGTCTTCAGTCTATCTTAGCTGAGGACTATTTCTTGTTTGTTTATTTGTATGCTGTGTGGCGGGGTCATATTTCATTCTTCTTCCATGTGAGTATCCTGTTATTACAGTACCATTTATTGTGTTTTTTGTTTGTCTATTTGTTTTTTGTTGGCTTCTTTGTTTGTTTGAGAAGTGCATGGGCCAGGAACTGAACCTGGGTCTCCTGCAAGGCAGGCAAGAATTCTGCCACTGAACTACCCTCGCACCCCCTTATTTCTTGAGATTCTATAGCTCACTCCCACCATTGTGATCTGACTTCTGATATAGGTCTATCTATGGAGAGAAGCACTTGGTCATGCTCATCTATGTTTTGATTTCAGTGTGACTACACTACTTCTAAGTACATATCAATAGACTTCCTGCTTAGATGTGTTTCCAAGAACTTCCTTATTGTGCTATCTAGGAAAGATAGATTTGCTCCCAGATGAAGAAACCAGGATTTGAGACTGCAAAAAGGAGGACCAAATTGGTCAATACACTATCCCACTCTCTATACTGAATTCTTTTATACCCACCACCCTCCTCCCAACAGCATCCTCCTCAAATTTATTTTTACCTATTTTTTACCTTACCTTCTATGTCATATGAGAAATAGAATGCATTATACAAGATTCTCTCATCATCTCTATTCCAAACCCACAAGCTCAACTCAGGTATATCATATCATTCTTCTAGTTCTTTGAAATAAACGCTTCCATAATGTGTTGAACTCCATTCCCTCCCTCATAATTGGATCTTTCATGTTGCCAATATTTCATTCAACAAATATTTATAAAATCTTCTACTATTCAGCAGCACACATTTCCTCTATCCTCACCACAATATTTTAAAGGAGGCATTTCTATCTCAATTTTACAGAGAAGGAAATATTCCCCAAAGGTTAAATATAATACAGATGCTAAGTGACTTAGCTGAGATTTGAAAAAAAAATAATTGTGAGTACAAAGCACTTTTTCTTGTGTTTATTTGTTTGTTTTTATTGCTTATTTCCTTCATTAGAATACAGGGTCTGTGAGAGCTGGGATCTTGTCTTTATCATGTACTCTAAATCCCAAATCCTCTATGGTGACCAGTTGAAGGAATGCATTCAGTTAATAGGAGTTGAATAAATTTTTAATTGAATAAATGAATTCTACTTCTATGTTTAACATCTTCAGAGGCTGAGAATCTAACCTTTGGTCCCTTTGTTCAATATATCCTGATATTGCCACCCTACTCATCACTTTGCATATGCTTATGATTCTTCCATTTTCCTTGGAATTCACTAAACTGGCCAAATTATGACTTGATGTTTCTCTTCCATAGCTTCCCCCTTGGTTTATTTCCAACTTCTTCTCATCTCGAAAAATCCTGGCTATTGCTGGAACACTCTGTGCAGAAGGCTCAAGGGGAACAGCCTCTTGATTACCTTGTTTCTTCAAACATTCTCAAACCAAACCTAATTTATCTTTTGCCTCACAGGCATATATTAGCTCAGTTTTAAGTATTCAGTAGTTTTGTGGCCTTAAATCAAAGTCCTTTTGCTTACAGAATCTCTATGTTTTCATATCCTGGCTGCCAAACACAAATGCCATGCAGTGGTTTGGCTTAGGCAATGGGAAATTGACTGGCTCACAGTTGTGAGGCTAGGAAAAATCCACAATTGAGGTGTCAACAAGGCAGAGCTTTCTCTGGATCTCACTGCCATCAATCCTTGTCCTTGGCTTTTCTGTCGCGTGACAAAGCACATGGAGGTATAATCTGGTTTCTTGGTGCCATTGACTTCAGGTTCCTGGATGCACTCTCTTTTTTTTGTCTCACTTTCACTCTGCCTCTAAGGACTCCACTCATCTGGATTAAAGTCCAAACTGATTCATTGGGCCACAACTTAACTGAAGTCATATCCTGAAAAGATCTTATTCACGATGGACCCATAGCTATAAGTTTAAGCACATGTTTATCTAGGGTACATGGCTCCAAACCATCATACTTTATTTTCAACTCAGTTCCTCACCACATGTTCATCTAATAGGGTATATATATATTTTTTAGATGATAGAAAGAGCTGGTAGACATGCTTTCTCCTTACGTCCCCTCTCTCCTACCACCAAGAGTTTTGAACCATTTTTCCCAAGGGTTATTTTCCACTTCTTCCTTAGCCCTTCCAGACTCTGGACCACAAAACAATAATCAATGGATCACTAGATATGCTTTTTGGGAAAATCTGTAGCTGCTAGAAGTTTGCAGTTACAGCTCTCCTCTTATTATATTTTATTTGGGGTCAAATTTATGATGATTGACAGATCAGCTGTCAATTATTTACCTAGAGCTTTCTGCCCCTTGGTATTCAATGTCCCTCCCCTCAAATGTTTTACTGTTGAACTTTTATTATGTATCTGGTAGCTAATATAAGAATTTGTTTTGTTCTGACTTACTTTTTAATACAGATTCCTAAGACCCATCTTTGAAAATTCTGATTGCAGGTCTGAAGTTAGTAGTACAAATGTACTTTTTTTTTTTTTTTTTTTTGACATGGGCAGGCTCCGGGAATTGAACCCAGGTCTCCGGTAGGCAAGAATTCTACCACTGAGCCACCATTGCCCAAGCAAATGTACATTTTAAGAGCTTCCTAGGTGATTCTGATACACAGCTAGTCTAAGAAAAATCATGTTACTGAGATGAGTGTTTTCACAAAAATCTAGTCTTAGCAACCCCTTGCTACTGAGAAGAGTATTCCTCATAGATGTCCAGCAAGAAGAATGGCTTTTTTCTTAGCATCTTAGGTATAAAATAAATACTTAAAAGCTACAGAGACTTGGCCTTATTTATCTTAATTCCTGACACAATGTGTATGAAATAACAGGTAAATCATCTCATAAAATTTTCCTAGATTTCCTGAGGCCCATGTGGCTGTGTACTGCCATAAATAAAGAAAAGAAAAGCTGGGAGCTAAACAGTTAAGTCAGTTTTCACCTTCACAGACATGAGGAAGAGGAAGGGAAAGCAGATTTTGCCCCTGGAGATTGGAACGGACTTAAATGTTAGCCTGAACATGTTGGACCTTATTCTCAGCTTCAGAAATAGTTGGGGTGGTCATCAAGACATCAGTGCTTCTCTTCCCTGAGGACAGATACAGCCCTGCCTTTCCTACTCGATACCCCAGACCTCATTTCTGCCCACCTGCCCAAGACAGAGAATAGCTGTTGCTGTTGCTATTTTCTTTTCTGTGAAAAATTCATTTAGGACATAACATCAGAATTCTCCACTCCCACTCGCTTTTCTTCTTTTTGCAAAAATCAATAACCTATAGGGCTGGATTTTATGAAGGCTGCAGCAGTTAGGAGAAAATAAAGGAATTTATCTTTTGGCTCATGATATTTCACATACCCACCTTCTTATCTACTCCCTTTTGTGCCATCCAAAAGAGACTCATTGAATACATAGTTAAGGGTGCCAAGTGCCTGGGCAATGTGTGTGACCAGGCAGAAAGACAGCAGATTCACCATAAAAAGAGGGAGAGGACGAGGCAGAAGGAGAGAGACTGAGACAGGCCTCCATGAGCTCAGATATCAAATTTCTGTTTACAGTATTGGTGGGCTGACTGAATAGAAGCATTAATACATAAATGCAGTAGAAGCATTAATACACGAATGCAGAAATGAATACTTAGCAGCCAATATGAGGATTCAGGTTGGGAAGATATCAGAAACACACCACAAGTCTCTAACCTTCATGTTGATCGTGTCATTAGCAATTATACTTTTCCGAGCATAGGGTACCATGATCAGATCAGGACTGAAGTCTGCTTAACCAGAAAGAGGTGTGCAGGATGCAGAAGCCTAGGGAATAATCATGACAAGCTGTATCAATTGCAGAACAGCACCATGCTATAGACAGATAATGAAGGTCAGCCCTGGGGAGAGTGATAATGGAGAGAGGGGCATTATACCAGATAAAGAAATGAATGAGTTTAGAAAAATTAGACTCTGGGATGAAAGACAAAGAAGAATCTTGTAGGGAGACACTTTCCTGCAATTCAAGAAGTTATTAATACTACTGAGTAAAGTCTCTGTATAGCTAATCACTTACCACCTCTGGATATTTTTCTGTCACTTGTACATACTTAATGTAGAGTTTGCATTGTAGGCTTTCATTGCTATTTATTTGTTTTTATCTGTCTTCTTACTGAATCGTTAGCATTTTGGAAAAGATATTTACTCCTAAATAAGCAGGAAGCAGAGCACTGGTTCCAGGAAATGGTTGCAGAACCCCGGAAAAGTTGTCAAAGAGGGCAAGATTTGCCTGCTGTCTGTCAAGTATTCATAAAAAAAGAAAGTAAAAAGATAAGTTCCAAGCGTTAGTCAGAATTTAGAGCAAATCATTATAACCCAATAGTGACAACATCTCAAGGTCAAGGGCACAAGGGCATGAGGCAATCCGGCCAAAATTGGAGATGCAATGAACATCTGATAGAAGGTGTATATTAATAAAATGAGTAACAATAATAATGATGATACATTTTTATCATTTATGATGTGCCAACACCTTGCTAAATGCTTTAACTTTGTTAATCCTCACAAAACACTGCAAGGAATATATTTAAGATTAGAAAGCCTAAGTAATAACCTGCATTTATCTCCTCTCCTTTCTTAAGTTCACTAAAGTTATTAAAAAGTAATTTAAAAATATGTATTATCTCAGAAAGATAAAGTGAATGGAAGAGAATTCAATGAGAAGCAACACTTTCTGTAATATTTTTTTTCGGTGATAGGAAGAGGATAGATAAATGGATGCTGACTTAGTTGAATAGAAGTTATAATCTAAGTGGCCACCTAACTCCAGAAATCTCTGCCCTTCTCCTTCATATTATGGGGCCACCATGGAGACTGGAGATATTTCCTTGGGTGTAAGGAAAGGATTTGGAAGTATTTAATGCAATTCCCCAAGAGTTAAACCTGGGTGGCATATTATCAAAGGGAAGGGGTGGGGGTAGGCTCATCAGTACCTTTGATTTATTTTTCAACAATTTATATCAATTGTCTATTTTGTATATTTGGATACTGATCTAATTCTATGGACTTTCCAGATTCATTGCAGGCAGTAGTGTAAAATCAGAATTACAGTCCAGAGAGGTGGGTTCCTTGAAAACAGAAGGAAGAGGGCATGATAGGGATATGTAAGAGAGCCATCTAAATCAGATTGGGTAGGTTATAGAGGCTTCCATGGCAGCTGATTCCTGAGCTGATTCTTGACGTAATCTAAAAGAGGCAAGCATATCCCTTCAATAGAGAATATCTCAGAGATATTTTGCAGATTGGCAGATTTGAGAAAGTGTCAATATTTTGTTCTCATTTCAGATTGGATGGTTCCCCTTCCTCATTGTTGGAAGAAAATTGTCACAACTAGACCAGTGCATCAGTGGAGTGAGCAGCCCAGGCTGTCTGACAATTTAGCTTCAACTGGTTTCCTAAATCTATAAAACAGTCTGCCATTTCATAAGTTCAATAATCAAATTAATGTTGTCACACTTAATCACACATATTTCTAGAAAATAATCATAAAATAGTTGCACAGCATTTGTCCTAATCCAAAAGTGATCAAGAGTTTCTTAATAAATTTTGATTCTCAGTTCCTTCTGTTGCAATGTTCCTAAAATAATTTCTAGGAAGATTTACTTGGGTCTCCCTCTAAGATTAGGTCTATAGCCCATTGAATATTTTCCTGAATGAAAGCTGTCATCTCCCAAATTTCTCTCTTTGGTTTCAGAGTGAATTCTGGGAAAATGATACCACCATGGCCCCATTTAAAAAGGAAGCCCCTTTCACTCCTTCTGACCCACTTCCCTTTTCTAGCCCTAGGCCAGCTTTCTGGAGCTCTTAGGCTGTTCCCAGGATGGCCTGAGGAGCCTCCACTTTGAACTGTGGGTCATGTTCATAATTTGATAAATCCAAGGTTCCAGCCATGTACAGATCTGATTAGCTTATGTCTACAAAAATGTACTATCTCTGTAATGTTGGGATCCATCTCATAATCTCTGTGACTACTGTACCCATTCGAGCAAAGGCACTGCAACCAGGGTTATCATTCACTCGAGTCTGCCTGGAACATTCCTGGTTTACTAGCATTTCCTTTCAAACTCAATAAAGTCCACATTTAGATAATTAATTTAATGGGAACTCTGGCAGTATCTTGTTTGCAACTGAGCATTCAGAGCAGGGCCACAGAGACCCATTCTCCTGTTGGCCGAGTCCCAGACAAAGCCATGGTAGATTGGGGTATCACTACATAGAATACAAAAACTCTCTGGAAACTATAAAACTATATCATGGGCAAAAAACCTTCTGACGATTTGCAAATGATAAGTTGTTATCAATTCAGTCTGAATTCATTCTACCAAATGCTATTCCACCCTGTGTACTGTGTACTTGTACTTGCTTTATCAGATTATCAAATCTCTCAAGTTCAGATTAGAGGCTTCTTTAAGGCAACTACCCATGTGGCATAGCCAAGATAATACTAACAATGAAGAGAGGATGTATGTACCTCATATTGTATCTTACAAAGAATATACAACAATTATCTAAATAGATTCTCAATATTCTATGACTTTTGGGAGATAGGGCTAAGATGGTGGCTTAGCAAAGTATGCGTTTTAGTTCATCTTCCACAACAACTACTAAATAACCAGACACAGTACAGAACAGCTCCTGGGGCCACATCAGTGACCGGACACACAATGTACCCTAGTCTGGACCAGCTGGACTGGCTGCAAGCCCCTCCAGAACTGTGAGTTCCCCAAGCTGTGGCAGCTGGCACCACTCCCCCACAGGCTGCTTCCCAGAGGGGAAAGGAAAGAGACTTTACCAGCAGCAGGGGCTGAGCCCAACCAAACACCAATTGTGGCATTAATTAACAAATTCTGACTACTAAAATAGGCCCCCAGCTCAGGTGAACCTGGTCAAAGTGGAGGTCACTCATTTTTGCCACGGTGCTAAATGGGGCAGGGCTGACAAAAAAAGGAAAAAAAAAAAAAAACAGAAAACAGAGGTTTTTGTAGCTGTGTTGCTACAAAGGCTTGACTGCCTCTGGATTCAGCAGCAGGACTTCTCAGGCTGCAACTGCCCCAGGCACAAGCAGAAACAAGCTTGTTTGAAGGCTTGTCTGGAAACTGTGCCTTCCCTAGGGGAGGGGTGAAGCCCAACTCAGGTGGAATCCCTCCCTTAAGGAACTCAGACACCAGGGCTTGGTAATTTGAAGTCATTAAAACCAGCCTACAACCTCTCCTCTGTTTCCACCATGCTCCCATCAAGGATAGTCTGCCAAAGTTAAAGGTAAAACATCATCTTATGCTGGTGGGACCTGCAGGCAGACAAGTGCCACATACTGGGCAGGATAAGAGAAACAGAGTCCAGAGATTTCACAAGAAAGTCTTTCAACCTGATGGGTCTCACCCTCAGGGAAACCAATGCAGGTGACTCTTTCCTCCTGATAGGAGGCCAGTTTGGTCTGGGAAAATCTAGTTGCAGTCTATAATACCTACCTAGACCCTCCTAAGGGTGGGGGGTAAAAGGCACCATACAAGCAGGGCAAGAAACAAGAAAACAAAAAACTGAAAATTTCTCCTCTGTTAAACAAAACCTAAGCTAAAGGTCCAGAAAAAGCTGAAATGAATGCAAAGAACAGATAGACAACAAATTCATCCAACAAGAAAACTCTAGGTAAAAGAAGTGAAAGCAATCTCCAGAATAAACTAGTTAAGGTAATTAAATGTCTAGATACCAGCAAAAAATAACAAATCATACCAGGGAAATTGAAGATATGGCCCAATCAAAGGAACAAACCAACAATTCAAATGAGATACAGGAGCTGAAACAATTAATTCAGAATACACGAACAGACATGGAAAACCTCATCAAAAACAAAATCAATGAATTGAGGGGGGATATAAAGAAGACAAGGAATTAACAAAAAGAAGAAATGGAAAGTCTGAAAAAACAAATCACAGAATTTATGGGAATGAAAGGCACAGTAGAAGAGATGAAAAAAAAATGGAAACCTACAATGGCAGATTTCTAGAGGCAGAAGATAGGATTAGTGAACTGGAGGATGGAACATCTGAAAAGAAACAGTAACTATAGGGGAGAAAATGGAAAAATATGAGCAGGGACTCAGGGAATTGAATGACAATATGAAGCACACAAATATATGTGTTATGGGTGTCCAAGAAGGAGAAGAGAAGGGAAAAGGAGGAGAAAAATTAATGGAGGAAATTATCACTGGAAATTTCCCAACTCTTATGAAAGACTTAAAATTACAGATGCAAGAAGTGCAGTGCACCCCAAAGAGAATAGATACAAATAGATGTACTCCAAGACACTTACTAATCACAATGTCAGAGGTCAAAGAGAAAGAGAGAATCTTGAAAGCAGCAAGAGAGAAGTAATCCATCACATAAAAGGGAAACCCAATAAGACTATGCATAGATTTCTCAGCAGAAACCATGGAGGCGAGAAGACAGTGGGATGATATATTTAAATTACTAAAAGAGAAAAACTGCCAACCAAGAATTCTATATCCAACAAAATTGTCTTTCAAAAATGAGGGAGAAATTAAAACATTTTCAGACAAAAAAATCATTGAGAGAATTTGTGACCAAGAGACCAGCTCTGCAAGAAATACTAAAGGGAGCACTAGAGACAGATATGAAAAGATAGAAGAGAGAGGTGTGGAGAAGAATGTATAAAGGAAGACTATGAGTAAAGGTAAAAAGAAGGAAAATTAGATATGACATATAAAATCCAAAAGGCAAAATGGTAGAAGAAAGTACTACCCATACAGTAATAACACTAAATGTTAAGGGATTAAGCTCCCCAATCAAAAGACATAGACTGGCAGAATGGATTAACAAACAGGACCCATCTATATGCTGTCTACAGGAAACACATCTTAGACTCAAGGATAAACATAGGTTGAAAGTGAAAGGTTGGGAAAAGATTTTCCATGTAAATAACAATTAGAAAAGAACAGGAGTAGCTATACTAATATCCAACAAATTAGACTTCAAATGTAAAACAGTTAAAAGAGACAAAGAAGGATACTATGTACTAATAAAAGGAACAATTCAGCATGAAGACATAACAATCATAAATATTTATGCACCAAACCAGAATGCTCCAAAATACATGTGGAAAAAACTGAAAAGAGAAATAGACATATCTACCATAATAGTTGTAGACTTCAATTCCCCACTCTCATCAATGGACTGAACATCTGGACAGAGGATCAATAAAGAAACAGAGAATTTGAATAATACAATAAATGAGCTAGACTTATCAGACATTTATAGAACACTACACCCCAAAATAGCAGGATACACCTTTTTCTCAAGTGCTCATGGATCATTCTCGAGGATAGACCATATGCTGGGTCACAAAGCAAGTCTCAATAAATTTAAAAAGATTGAAATTATACAAAACACTTTCTCAGATCGTAAAGGAATGAAGTTGGAAACCAATGATAGGCAGAGTGCCAGAAAATTCACAGGTATATGGAGGCTCAACAACACACTCTTAAACAACCAGTGGGTCAAAGCAGAAATTACAAGAGAAATCAGTATATATCTCGAGACAAATGAAAATGAAAACACAACATATCAAAACTTATGGGATGCAGCAAAGCCTGTGCTAAGAGGGAAATTTATTGCTCTAAAATGTCTATATCCAAAAAGAAGAAAGGGCAAAAATCGAAGAATTAACTGTCTACTTGGAAGAACAAGAGAAAGAACAGCAAACTAACCCCAAAGCAAGCAAAAGGAAAGAAATAACAAAGATTAGAGCACAAATTAATGAAATTGAGAACATGAAAACAATTGAGAAAATCAATAAGATTGATGGACCCTTAGCAAGATTGACAAAAAGAAGAAGAGAGAGGATGCAAATAAATAAGATCAGAAATGGAAGAGGAGACATAACCAGACAAAAAAATCACTGAGAGAATTTGTGACTAAGAGACCAGCTCTGCAAGAAATACAAGAGGGAACACTAGAGACAGATATGAAAAGACAGAAGAGAGAGGTGTGGAGAAGAGGGTAGAAAGGAAGACTATGAGTAAAGGTAAAAAAGAAATAAAGGAAGTAATGACAGGATACTATGAACAACTTTAAGCTAATAAATACAACAATGTAAATGAAGTGGACAACTTCCTAGAAAGGCATAAACAACAAACTTTGACTCGAGAAGAAATAGAGGACCTCAACAAACCAATCACAACTAAAAAAACTGAATCAGTCATTAAGAAGCTCCCAAAAAAGATAAGTCCAGGACCAGATGGCTTCACAGGTGAATGTACCAAACATTCCAGAAAGACTTACTACCAATCCTGCTCAAACTCTTCAAAAAAATTGAAGAGGAGGGAAAGCTACCTAATTCATTCTATGAAGCCAATATCACCCTCATACCAAAGCCAGACAAGGATATTACAAAAAAAGAAAACTACAGACCAATCTCTCTAATGAATATAGATGCAAAAATCCTCAATAAAATTCTAGCAAATCGAATCCAGCAACACATTAAAAGAATTATACATCATGACCAAGTAGGATTCATCCCAGGTATGCAAGGATGGTTCAGCATAAGAAAATCAATTAATTTAATACACCATATCAACAAATCAAAGCAGAAAAACCACATGATAATGTTGATTGATGCAGAAAAGACATCTGACAAAATTCAACACCCTTTCCTATTGAAAACACTTCAAAGGATAGGAATAGAAGGGAATTTCTTTAAAATGATAAAGGGAATGTATGAAAAACCCACAGCTAATACCATCCTCAATGAGGTGAAACTGAAAACTTTCCCCCTAAGATCAGGAACAAGACAAGGATGTTCACTATCACCACTGTTATTCAACATAGTGTTTGAAGTTCTAGCCAGAGCAATTAGACAAGGAAAAGAAATACAAGGCATCAAAATTGAAAAGGAAGAAGTAAAACTCTCACTGTTTGCAGATGATATGATACTATATGTTGAAAACCCTGAAAAATCCACAGCAAAACTACTAGAGCTAAGAAACGAGTACAGCAAAGTGGCAGGTTACAAGATCCACACTCAAAAATCTGTAGTGTTTCTATACACTAATAATGAACAATCTGAGGGGGAAATCAGAAAAAAAATTCCATTTACAATTGCAATCAAAAGAATAAAATATTTAGGAACAAATTTAACTAAAGAGACAAAAAACCTATACAAAGAAAACTACAAGAAATTGTTAAAAGAAATCCCACAAGAACTAAATAGATGGAAGGACATACCATGTTCTTGGATTGGAAGACTAAATATAGTTAAGATGTCAATTCTACCTAAATTGATTTACAGATTCAATGCAATACCAATCAAAATCCCAACAACTTACTTTTCAGAAATAGAAAAACCAATAAGTAAATTTATCTGGAAGGGCAGGGTGCACCAAATAGCTAAAAGTATCCTGAGGAAAAAAAATGAAGTTGGAGGTCTCAAGATGCCTGACTTTAAGGTATGTTATGAAGCTATAGTGGTCAAAATAGCATGGTACTTGCATAAAGATGGATATATTGACCAATGGAATCACATAGAGTGTTCAGGTATAGACCCTCTCATCTATGGACATTTGATCTTTGATAAGGCAGTCAAGCCAACTCACCTGGGACAGAACAGTCTCCTCAATAAATGGTGCCTAGAGAACTGGATATCCATATGCAAAAGAATGAAAGAGGACCCATATCTCACACCCTATACAAAAGTTAACTCAAAATGGATCAAAGACCTAAACATTAGGCCTAAGACCATAAAACAGTTAGACGAAAATGTAGGGAAATATCTTATAAATTTTGGAGGTGGTTTACACCCAAAGCAAGAGCACTGAAGAAAGAACTCCTCAAAATTAAACACTTTTGCATATCAAAGAACTTCATCTAGAAAGTAAAAAGACAGCCTACACAATGGGACACAATATTTGGAAACAACATCAGATAAATGTTTAGTATCCAGAATTTATAAAGAGATTGATCAACTCAAGAACAAAAAGACAGCCAATCCAATTACAAAATGGGAAAAAGATTTGAACAGACACTTCTCAGAAGAGGAAATACAAATGGCCAAAAGGCACATGAAGAGATGCTCAACTTTCCTAGCCATAAGAGAAATGCAAATCAAAATCACAATGAGATATCATCTCACACCCACCAGAATGGCCATTATATACAAAACGGAAAATGACAAGTGCTGGAGAGGATGTGGAGAAAGAGGCACACTTATTCACTGTTGGTGGGAATGTCAAATGGTGCAACCACTGTGGAAGGCAATTTGGCGGTTCCTCAAAAAGCTGAATATAGAATTGCCACATGACCTGGCAATACCATTGCTAGGTATCTACTCAAAGGACATAAGGGCAAAGACACAAATGGACATTTGCACACCAATGTTTATAGAAGCATTATTTATAATTGCAAAGAGATGGAAACAGCCAAAATGTCCATCAACAGACGAGTGGCTAAACAAACTGTGGTATATACACATGATGGAATATTATGCAGCTTTAAGACAGAATAAAGTAACAAAGCATGTAACAATATGGATGGACCTTGAGGACATAATGCTGAGTGAGATTAGCCAAAAACAAAAGGACAAATACTGTATGGTCTCAGTGATATAAACTGACATTAGTGAATAATCTTGCAATATTTTATTAGTAACAGAGACCACCAGGAGATAGAAATAGGGTAAGATATTGGGTAATTGGAGCTGCAGGGATACAGATTGTACAACAGGACTGAATATAAAAACTCAGAAATGGACAGCACAATACTACCTAACTGTAATATAATTATGTAAAAACACTGAATGAAACTGCATGTGAGGATGATAGAGGGAGGAGGGCTGGGGGCACAAATGAAATCAGAAAGAAAGATAAACGTTAAAGATTGAGATGGTGTGGTCTAGGAATGCCTAGAGTGTATAATAATAGTGACCAAATGTACAAATTTAAAAATGTTTGTGCATGAGGAAGAACAAAGGAATGTCACTACTACAGGGTGCTGAATATAGATGCTAATTAATATTTTAAAATCTCACCTTATGTGTGAGACTAAAGCAAGAGGTGTTTATTTGGTACAAAATTTATATTTTGACTGGTGCATTTCCTAGTATGACTTGTGTGGATAGCTTGATTGAACACCATGAGTGCTTGGAATCTCAGGTAGGACATGAGATTTTGTTGGTTTGTCCAGAGTGATGCCCCAATGAATCCCAGAGTGATTTGATAAGTAAATGGAAAAGTATTTGCAAAGTCCCCTTCAGGGAATGGTGAGAACAGGGAGAAATTCAACTTCCCCAAGTTGAATTCTTGATATTCTCACAAGCAGTGTGGACAACCAAAGCTATAGGCTGAGCCCCCAGTCTTGGGGTTCATTCATATTAAACTTAACCCCACAAAGGATAGGTCAAGTCAACTTAAAATTTAAGCCTAAGAGTCACCACCAAGAGAGCCTCTTTTATTGCTCAGATGTGGCCTCTCTCTCCAGCCAACACAACAAGCAAACTCACCACCCTCCCCCTGTCTACATGGGACATGACTCCCAGGGGTGTGGACCTTTCTGGCAATGTGGGACAGAAATCCTAGAATGAGCTGAGACTCAGCATCAAGGGATTGAGAGAAGCTTCTTGACCAAAAGGGGGAAGAGGGAAATGAGACAAAGTGTCAAAGGCTGAGAGATTCCAAACAGAGTCGAGAGGTTATCCTGGAGGTTATTCTTATGCATTAAGTAGATATTACCTTGTTATTCAAGATGTAATGGAGAGGCTGGAGGGAACTTCCTGAAAATGTAGGTAGAGCTGTGTTCCAGTAGCCATGTTTCTTGAGGATGATTGAATAATGATATAGCTTTCACAATGTGACTGTGTGATTGTTAAAACCCTTTGTCTGATGCTCCTTTTATCTACCTTGTTAACAGATGAGTAGAAAATATGGAATAAAAATAAATAATAGGGGGAACAAATGTTAAAATAAATTTAGTTTGAAATGCTAGTGATCAATGAAAGCAAGGGGTACGGGGTATGGTATATATAATCTTTTTGTTTTTCTGTTTTCATTTTATTTCTTTTCCTGAATTGATGCAAATGTTCTAAGAAATGATGAATATGCAACTAAGTGATGATACTATGAATTACTGATTATATATGTAGAATGGAATGATCACATATTAATGTTTTAGTTCATTTGTTGAATTTTTTAATTAATAAATAAAATAAAAAATAAAAAAAATTCTATCACTTTCTCTAATTTTATATGCAATGACTGAAGCTCAGTTCATCACTGAACTTTAGTTGGTGCTGAATTGACAGTGCTACAACTTAACCAAGGTCATCTCAGTACAAATTCTTATTCTCATCCACAAGACAATCCTACAATACTTTTTTTATTCTGATTATGGTTCAAAATACCAATGCCATGAAAGACATAGTACGGGATCAAAAGTTCTCATAGGTATTTAGATACTGGCAAGGGAAGACAGCTTCTTCAGCCTCATATACCACACTCACTAATCCTTACTTCTTCCAGGAAGCCCTCACTGATGGCGAAGGCTGCTGGGCATTTCACTATTCTCCGAGTTCTTATACCATTGACTTTATAGAAATACTCATTTGAATAATCAGTTGTTGACCATTTTTATATGACTGTTTTTATCTCCCTTGCATATTTTGATCACCAGAAATTCTATCTGTTGACTGTGTCCTATGGGTTGAGACTGCTGATTGCTATATCCCTAATTTCCCCTACACACACCCACTGCACCACACCACAACCAAGGGCTCAAAAGTTTGATGTAATGAGTAGACACAGACACAAGAATGAACAAATAGTGATTGAATCATCTTGGGAAACTGGCAATATTTTCATTCACTGTAAAACTCATTCCCTCGGACCAACTCCCTGTTGGGTGTGAAAGGCGATAAACCAGGACCAGGTCCTAACCCCTTTGTCTGTGCACCTGTCCTTTGTCCTCCTTGGTCACTTATCCATTTGGGATGTAATAGGCTTTGTACAGGGCAGCTAGAAGTTGGCCCGCCTGCACAGATCCCAGCACAGAAATGTCTTTTCCTGAGGTTGGAATATGTTAGTAACTTTGAATTTTTTAGTTCTGGGTGGTGTGTTCAAGTCAGCAACCATCACGTGAAGTAAGCATGATTCCTGCTGCCACCATCCATGTGGGGCTTTGATATCATCATGACAAACTCATTCAAACCTATTAATTCAATTCATATTGCAGGGCATTAGAAAAATCTCAGGTCAGAGACTGGACAGGACACACAGTAAAACAAATCTATCACATTAAAATATATACCCCAAAATGCACACTACACATGCACACACACATACACATTCTAGAGACCTTTCATTATTTCTTCTGCCTGAGTATTCTTCCTCCGTAATTCCACATAGCTGAATCCCTTACTTGCTCCGAGTTATTGTTCAGATGTTACCTTCACAAGGAGACCTATCCTGACATTTGATTTAAAATTATGACCTCCCTCTTTGCCAACTCTTTATTTCTCTTTACATTGCTCCTTTTTAGCATACTATGCAGTATATTTATATAATACATACATTATTTATTATCTGCCCTTTATTGAATGTAAACTGTATGTGGATGGGAATTTATTTTTTATTTTTTTGTTCCCTGATGCATGGCAGGCACCTAGGGTACTGCATGAAGCTTAGTTTCTGCTCACTACATCATTTTTACATGAGTAGAATGGATGAGTGAATGAAAGAATGAATGAGCAAGCAAATGAAGTTTGCATTCCTAAACCATATCCTGGATATATAATGGCTCACCTAGAGACATTACAGAAAATGCAGATACCAAGAGACCTCTAAGGAGTAGAAGCATCTTGGAATATGAAATGAGCAAAGACACACGATCTCTAATGATGGATCTCAGAACCTTCCTGCAATGTGGGACCACACAGGGGTTGTTCCATCTGCAAACCCAACCTGGGACGTGGTAGAACCTACCACCTTCTAAAGACACAAGACTTGGAAAAGTAAAACTTGAGAAGATATGATTCTGTCTCCTCCATATCTCATGTCCCAAGCATGCATGTCACATTCCCAGAATCAGGCTGATGACTTCACGAAGAAGGAGCAAACATAGACCTTGACGTCAAAGATGCTGTAGGCAGGATCCAGGAGATGATAATGGCCTAATGAGGAATAATGAGATGACAGGACAAGAACACTGAATCCAAACATGACTAAATCTCTATTATGGAGGGGCACAGGTGGAAAACGATGGAGTTGGAATATTTACAAATTGCTACCTCCACCGAAAGAATGAACGAGTTGGAAAAAGAGACTGAAACTAGCTAGGTAGTAAGTCTGGAATAAGAATGGATATTTTGAACAACCTCAGGAGTTCTGGAAGAATAAAGTGGCTACCAAGAGTCTAGCTTGTTAAGGGAAAGAACAAATCAGTGATCAGGCAACAAGACACAGTCCCAAGATTTCTGTTGAAATCTGGAGGTGGCTGGCTGGAACCAGGGCTAACAGAGAAATTCTTCTACTTCAAAGGCTGGGGTTTAGGGTTGTCATAAGTGTGGAAAGTATCATGTAAAAAAAAAAGGGAGAGAGAATAAAATGCAAGGGCAGTAGTTGCGATGGTGGCTCAGTGGCAGAATTCTCACCTGCCATGCATGACCCGGGTTCAATTCTTGGTGCCTGCCCATGCAAAATAATAAGAAGAATAATAAGAAGAAGAGAATAAGTATGGAAAGTAGCCTCAGTTCATACCCTCTGACAGCAGCAGCTTCTGGCCTCATGCTAGCATCTATCAGAACTTAAAGAGCCAATGCACTTTTTGTTAACTTGATTTTCTTCTTTCTTTCTTTCTCATGTTGTTTAGTGTGGCAAATCCCTAAGAACCCAGCACAGACATTAATCTTAATCAATCTTGCCATCTATCAGGACATAAAGAACCAGGGTACCTCTTTTATACCCTCCCCCCTTTTTTCTTGGAGTAGTTGGTTTACTTTCTCTTTTTGAAATAAACATGGATAAAGAACTAAAGAAAATCAGGAAAACAATATACGAACAAAATTAGAAGTTCAATATTGAGACAGCAATTATAAATGGTCTGATAGATCCATGAGGGATGTTAATCTAGGTTTTGGCCTTGACAGTAGCAACCTACAGCTCCCTCCAAGAGAGACTTGGAAAGGAAATGAGGCTTGGTTTTTATCTATTATTTTTGTTTTTTATTTGTGTGTATGTGTGCACATGTACTTATGCGTATTGTGTCTTCTCTGTTAGCAACCATTTCCTCCCTTATTTCTTTCCTTTATTTTTCCTTTTTTTCTTTCTTTCACCCCCTTCTTCTTGATTGTCAGAATGAACATAACATAATGCTCAGACCATCCAGTTCTCAACAAAAATTAACCAAACACACAAGGAGACAGGAAGGTATGGCCCAGTCACAGAAGAAGTGTTTGATGGAAGATCTTTCAGAGGAAGCTCAGTCTCTGGAGTTATTACTGAAAGATATTAGAGCAATTCTCATAAATAGGATCAGTGAACTGAAGGAAAACATGGATTAAGAACTAAAGAAAATCAGGAAAACAATATACGAACAAAATTAGAAGTTCAATATTGAGACAGCAATTATAAAGAAGAACCAAATGGGAATTCTGGAACTCAAAAGTACAATAGTTCAAGTGAACAATGCAGTAGAGGGGTTCAAAAGCAGATTGGAGGAAGTACAAGGAAATATCAGCTAACTTGAATAAAATAAATTAAAACTGTCCAGGTTGAGGAGCAGAAAGAAAAAGAAGTGACTGAAAATAAAAATAAACAGTGGCTGAGAAACCTGTGGAACCCCATCAAACATATCAATAGGTGTATCATAGGATTCCCAGAGAGAGAAGCAAGAGATAAAAGCTAGAAAAAATATATATTTTTAAAAATAATGGGAGAAAACTTGCCAAGTCTGATAAAGATACAAATATAAAATTCCAAACTATGCACTGAACACTAGGCAGGATGAATCTGTACAAGTCTACACCAGGAAACATTATCATCAAACTGCCAAATACCAAGGGAAAGATAGAACCTTAAAAAAAAGCAGGAGAGATAGGTGTTGTAATCAATATGTGACATGAAATAAACCTGAAAAAGCCTCCTCAGAGATTTAGTGAATAAAAAGAAGTATCCCATTTGCCTAGAACTCTGGAGAATGGTAAAGACTAGAGAAAGACTCCACAAATGCTGAATCCAAGAAAGAAGAAGGTAGTGTAATTGCCAAGTAGTGTAGTTCCACCCGAGATGCCAGTTGGCTCCTGGTCCATTCCCATTCCCCTCCCCCTCCCTCAGTCCCTTGCACCTTGGGGGTCACAGACGCAGCATGGTCCAGGCCCCTTCCACCTTTGAGTGAGACAGCTGGGTAAGTCACAGCAGTGAGTTAGAACTTCACATTTATTCAGGCACAGGGACCTAAATCCTCAGAGACCCAGGGTTGACTCAAGCTAATGAGGAGTGCTGCATACAAAAGGGTTACCAGAGCAGAAAGAGAGAAAGAAAGAGAAAGACATTGCGGTCTAACAGCTGGTAAGAGCTCTTGTGCCCTCATGCAATTCCATTTCAGTCGGCTAGACAACTAAAGGTAAAATGGACTTTTCTGAAGTGACCCATCTCTCTGGATTGAACACATCTGATTCCCCAGGACAGGATACCCTAACAAGGAAGAATGCAGAGGCAAAAAATCCTCAGAGGAAAAATGAATAAAAAGTTTGGGGTGGGGGGGCAACTGAACTGTTGTAAACTTGGATAGGTCCCAGAACTGTAAAGTGAAAGGGAAACAGGACACTGAGTAAGGAAGAGATTTTAAACAAATCATAGGAGTTGGAGAGAAAGATCTGCACAAAAACAAACAGAACAGATCAAGATTCCTGGAGAAGGAGCAGAGAGGAAAGGAAACTCTCCTGGATGTGAAACAACTACACAAAAAGTACAATTTTAAAATTTCACTTCAATTCCAGGGCAGGCATCAGATGAAGAAGAGCTGAGAAAATATGAACAGGCAAACACAGGCTCGTATAAAGGTCTAGAGTTAGTTGGATTGGGCATCAAAGAAGAGACTTAACATGAAGCCAATCAACAGTAAAACCCTAGACAAGAGGGCAAAATGGACCTTCAGAGTTAACTCAACAAGATAATCAGATGCTGAGACACCAGCAAAAAATGGCAAGCGGTACTAAGAAACAGAAATATATGACTCAGTTGTGGTAACAAATTAAACTTCATAGGAGACTCAGAAGTTGGAATAGCTGGTCAAAGATGTTCAAATAAAGCTTCTAAAATAATTCAAGGAGATAAAAGAAAAGATGCATAAAGAGATAAAGTGTATTAAGAAGACAATGCGTGAACATAAAGAAGAATTTGAAATTATAAAAAGAAATGATAGAAATTATGGGGAGCCCCAGACCTAGAGTTTGGGCACAGGGCTGTCAATCACAAAACGATATACAGGGAAGGACATTATGGGGTGGCCTTAAGAGAGTCAGGCAGGCTGCTTGGGTCCTACCCCTGCCAGAAGCCACTAATATGTAAACTTGGACAAATTTTTAGCATCTCTATAGCTTTTTTTGTGAAGTAGGAAAAAAAGGGATCTAAGTCATATTGCTGACATAGTTCAGATGAGTTAATACCAGGCAACATTTTTGAAAGCTGCCTGATACATAATAGGCATCAGGTAAGACAGGCTGTCATTGTGAACAGTTGTTATGTCCCTGATTTTCATGATTCTCCCCTATAATGCAGCTCAGTCAGACCCCTCTGGAGGGATGTGGCAACTTCATCAGCATATCAGGAGGCAGGAGGCCCAGATCACACCTAAGGCAAATAGCTTTCATCTCTGAGCCTGGGATTCTTCACAGGGAAAGTGGTGGGCTCAAATATGACCATGGAGACAAAAGACTGTTCATAGATGATTATAAGACTCTTTGGGCTTTCAAGTTCTGATTGACCCTGGGACAAAAAAGAAAGTTCCCCAGGTGACCAGTGCTTCTACAAGATGGGTTAAGGAACTGGGTTCAGGAGAAAGTTTGGAATTTGAGCCGGCCACTCACACATGTGGCAGCGTCTCTGCTGGCTGCTGCCGTGAGTCACCTGCATCACGGGTGTTGCAGGTACAGGTCCTGTGGCCACTTCTTCCCCATGGTATGATGCTGGATGGAGAGGAAGGCTTCCTCCCAGCAGCATGCACTCGTTGATGGGGACATGATGGCTTACAACGCTAAGACCCTCACTGGTTAAAGTCTCCACTTGCCTCTCATTGTGGCACTCCATTTGCTGAACTACAAGTGCAGGATTAATTTATCTGAGTCTCTGGTTGGGGCATGAGCCCATGGAGGGCAGGGATGGGATATTAGTTGTATCGATATTCACAATATCTTACAAGGTGCCTAGGTCAATAAATATTTGTTGAAAGAATAAGGAAACATATAAGTGGACGATAGAAGTAATATCGACAACAAAAAGTGACCACTATTTACCGTGTGTCACTCTGTGCAAGTTCCAAGTGGAGGGTCATGTAAACGTGACTTCACTCACCCCTGGCATCAAGCTGATGATGAGGCTATCCCTTTCTCTACTGCATTCAAGAGAAAACAGAGGTGAGGAAAGCAAAGGAAGCACAGCCAGAAGTTGAAAGAACCACGATTGGCACTCACATCTGCCTGAATCCAAAGTATTGGTACAATTAGGGGGACTCAGCATGCAAATGGCCTAATCAAAGGCCCCAGATTGAGAGTAAACTTCAAATTGAACTAAACCCTAATGTCCACAATTTTCATTCTCCACCTATGTTGTTTTTTTTTTAAAGGAGAACACATAACCCTCAGATGTTTGAATTCCTAGTCTTCTCTGCACCAAGTCTTTGCAAGGGTCTGGTTGACAAGTCCATGGGACAACAGTTCTAATAAAACCATCATCAACAGCCCTTCCAGAGGACCAGAGCACACCGTGTCTCATAGAGGCAATGGGGACTGGGGAACTTCCAGCACTGAAAAGTTAGTGTCGGCGTTTCGCTCTTACGGAAGGAGTTAAGTGTAACTGAAACATAATTTGCCGTAGCATTGCAAATCAGAGCTTAACTGGAATTCTGTGGAACATCCTACAGGGTCTGCTCTAGCCTGAATTCAAGCCTAAAGCGAAAGGTCACCCTTGGCTTAGATGTTAACAAGACTGTTAGCAAGAGGGCATCCAAAAAAGGGGCTCTTTAAAACCTGGTTTTTGTCTTAGGTGCCTGATAATTACACAGATTGAAAATTCTGGAATAAAATAAAACTCAACTGACTAATTTAATCTGATGGCAATTAACTTGATTAATCCCAAGTGAGAGGCTGGGGGAAGAAAGAAAGAGAGCCAAATGATCCATTTTTAAAGACTTTCTCAGAAAAGAACTGATTCAGGGCTATTTATTTGCGCAGTCACATTATAATCTGCAAAGGCAACAAATGAAACAAGAATTGTTATTTCTTGTGGACCATTGTTTTTGTTATTGTTTTTACATGGATTAATTAATTGTGGAGAAGGGGTCGACTTCCCTGCACAATTAATACCTGTGCTGCCTGGAAGAACAGAGCAGAGATGCTGCAGTTGTACCAGGAAGGACTCAAAAAGGAGATGCAGGGAGCTGAAGAAGCAGGGGCTGCCCTCAGAAGCTCCCTGACTCTGGGCACTGACAGCTGAGAAAGACCAAGAGGGGCCAGCCTTCTGGGCCTCATCCAGAGCACAAGGCTTCCCTGGTCTCACACTGATTAGTTTAAGAAAATGTGAGTATCTAGGGAGGGAGGGTTCCAAAGCCCATGCATCAAGGCAGGTGACGTTCCAACAGCTCTAATTGGGAACATTATTTTAAAAGAAACAGTTGCAAGGATATACCTGCGTACTAACAGAGGACCTGCAGGTTATGAGAGATGACATCAAGTTAGGGACGCAGGTATTGAAGGCTCAAGGGCGAGCTGTGCAGGATGCCAGCCACCCCAGGTGATAGTATCTCAAGTTCTGGACTGTCACCTGGTTCCTGCTGGTGGCTCACTGTTGGGCTTGCTGTATCGTAAGGGTGGACAATATAAAAGTGAACCCCATGTGAGTGATCCTGTTCCCCTTGAATTTTATTTTGTAGTTAGGAAAAAGAAAATACAAAATATACTAGAGAAATACTGCAAGTTGGGATAAGTGACCTGCAGCAAGTCACTTAGCCTTTATCAATTTCTTCCTGTAATATTCAAAAACATGAGAATAATCATGCTTGCCTCATTTTCAAAACAAAATCAGATTTAAACATGCCTGTCTCATCTAGATCATAGATTTTTCATCCTACAGGATGAAAATCAAATGGGCAAGCTCTTGAGAACCTAAGGGTTCTTTACAAATAATATATCATTTCAGTGTTCTGGACTGAAATCGAATTGCTTTGAACAGCATGTTAAATACTTAAGATAATTAACATAACAAAGATTAATATAGATACAGGCTTATAACAATGAAAAAGGCCTGCAGCTGCGAGAAAAGAGAATTCTGGAGACAAGTTGACAAGTCAGGCATCCAAAAGGGTAAGAAATGTCTCAGCTGATGTTTGCAGTTAAATATAGAAAGAGCATAGGCTCTCTCTTCCACAAGGCAGGTGCCGAGTTTTGCAATGTGAGTCTCTGTGCCAGCGGCTAATGTCTGAAGACAATTTATGAGGTGTCCAAGCATTTAGGAACAGGGCCAGTGTTCTCAGCAGACAACACAGACAGTTCTCCATAACCTGAGCTATCAGGGGAAGCAGGGAAGAGGGAGATAAGGGAAGGATGACAGGAAGAAATGTTTCTGAGGGTTGAGGAATAAGGTGAGCCTGTAAGAAAGAGAGGGAGCCAGAGAGGAGAGGAAAATGAGAGACGAGAGACAGAGGAGGTGAAAAACAGGCCCTTGGGATGAGGCAATGCCAAAGGAGAGCAGGTCTGTCAGATGCTTAGAAGTGGGTGCTGAGAGAAACGACAGAGAACAAGACAACGTGAGAGCGGTGGGCATAGAAAAGGCTTGGAAAATTAAAGGACACACCTCTGTAAATCATCGAGTGCATCCTTGGCCCGGAGTAGACACTGATTAGATGTTAGTTTCATTTCATTTCCCCTTTCCTTGACCGCTTTGAGTACGTTGCAATCAGATGTTGTTTTCCTCAACTCTGAATATTTCACAGTGCTTTGACCATGGCCACACAAATATTTGGCATTGAGTTCATTGCATTTCCAAAGCCAAGTGTTTCCTGGGAGGTAACAGAAGTGATCCTGGCTAAGGAGGACCAAAATAACTCCAAAGCCTTTCGGAAGGAAGCAAAGCATTTCGGAAGGAAGTAGGTTGGAATATAATGCTTTTATATACTGAAGGAAATGGAAGTAGAGGTGCTTTAGGAAATTTTGCTAAAGAAGTATAAATATTTGTCAACATGAAATGATGGTGGTTACATGAATGTATACTTACATAAAAATTATCAAGCTATCTATTTCAACTTTATGCACTTTTCACACCTCACTGTATGAGAGTGATACCTCAATAAAAATATGAACTTGAAGGAAGATACCAGAGGACCAACACACATTCTGGATTCCACAGAATAGACTCCTTACTACCACTAGAGTTCTGCTGGCATCTGGACACACATCTTAGGCTGTTAACTGAGTATCCTGTGACAAAGGAATTATGGGCAAGGTGATAGAAATTTCCACAAGGAGTAAGCTAGCATTACCTATACAGGAAAACTCCCCTTCTTTGAAGGTTTACCATATGCTTTACATGTTTTACTTGATTTAATCATCGCTCTATTTAGCAGGTGAATAGCTGAGATGAACTCAGAGGTACTTTTCCCAAGGCAGTTGTGTGATGTAAGGAATCGTTGAAGAGAATAGCCGTGGCATAAATCATCTCTTCATCCTGAACTAAAGTATGGTACTTCTCTACTTCCTATCTTTCTAACCCTGTCTTTTTCTTGAGATGCTGCTGGTGCCTAAAGAAACATGTCTTATATGGGAAGTTTTGTCTAGACTGTTCACCCCAGTGTTAAAGAGAAAAATCAACCCTTTCCCCTGGATATGAATTCCTATGTGATAGTCACACCCCAACTCAACTGCCTCTGAGAGAGAGAGAGAGAGGAGACTGAGACTTATGGAGTAAAACCAAATAGCAGAAGTGCTACATCTATAGGAACTCTTTCTGTCAGTGCGAAATAAATAGTTACTTAGAGACTGATAACACCTGGGCAAGGTACAACCATATCATCTGAGTGACCAAAAGACATTTTTTTAAAGTACTTTTCTACATTTTTGTAATAAGAATATTCCAATTTCAGCACCACAGTCTCATCCTCTTAGTAAATGGTAAAACACAATATTTCTAGCACTTGACTCTGGAAGGAAAAGCAAAATGCAGTGAGGTAAGCATGCTTTCTCTCACCTCCATCTTCTCTACTAAGCAAAACAAGTTAATGAGTCAACTTCTTTCCAACCTGCATGGTAGATGCCAATTGCTTAAATCAAATGAGAAGCTCTTTCTAGTTCAGGACACAGAGCTCAAGTGGAAGTTGTCAGATTTGATAAAGTAGATTTGTTCTAGAAGGAAACATTCCCTTTCTATTTTGTAGGGTACATCTGTTTGCCAGAGTGCATTTCCCAGCTAATACCAGTTTGTCGACAGCATTTGCAATGAACTTTAATTGTGTGCTTTACCTGACAGTCTTAATTGTGATCTGACTTCCTTCAGGTAGCAATCAGCCAAGTGAGGTAATCATATCTCCCTGCAGCCCATAAACACAACCACCTGCGCCTCTTCTGGTTCCTGTTTCTCTTTTTAACTCCACGTTCACATGGAGAGGGGATGCAGAGCCTGAAAAGGTACAGCATACTAAAAATAGCTGCTATGTTCCTATCATAAGAGTGGTATATAATTAACCACAGATGGAACAGCTGAGGAAAAAGCAATCCTATACTTTCAAATAGTAGCAGTAAAGCTGCTGTATAAGCAGAGATTGACCTTTTTGGGGGGCCGGGGGAGGGGTGGAGGGCTCAGCTCCACCTCACGCATGTACCTGCCTTTGAAGATTTCTCCGACTGTTCTCCGTAGCCTGTCGTCTTCTGGGTGACTCTCTGGAGTCTTGCCTTCACACACCTCACCTGGAACCTCACTATGCTTTTTAGCTTCCATCCCCACACCCAGATTCCCCTCTCTTGACCCTCATTAGCTTTCTCAAACAGTCACAAAACAGTCTCTGGTTTTGTTCCCTGGGTCCAAAGGATCCCTGTCCAAGCCATGCTACCTGTGATAACAGAATAATCTTTCTAAAGTGAAAATCAGATCAGGTCAGTGTTCTCCCTGGGCAGAATCATTCAGTGAATCAAGCTGCCCAGAAAGATGGCACTATAATTACCAGTTTACAAATTATCACCACTCTGCCCAAAACTCGTAGAAGCGAACAAACGAAAGGAAAGGCCCTCCCGAAATTCATCAGTATTAACTGATAAATGGACCCAAACTTATGCAAAAACATGTACCGTAAAAATCCCATTTATGCACAATATAAATGAATATGAAACATTTAAATTACATTTTTACAGAGGACACTACCATAATTAGCATCCTGAATTCATTTATGTGTATCATAAACTTTAGAGATAAATATTCATCTACAATTAATGGCATTTTACTTGTCAAATATAATTTAATTGCTTTTCATGGCAATTTATTTATCCAGTTTCCTTCTTTCAGCACTTATTTTTCTCTCAAAGTTCAGAAACCGCAGAGATAAACAATATATGATGAAAAATTTGCAAGCATAATCAATTCTTTGGTTGGGGGAAATTTCCTCAAGGCAAGGGAAAGAACAGCCATATTATTGAAACTAACAATATTTTGCAAATTGTTCTCCAAAAGGAAGTTCCCTCCAGCAATGTCAACCAATGAATGTGTGCCTTTCTTAGATTAGTAATGAGGTTAACAATTATTTCATCTTATTACTGACCATCTGTATGTATGTGTGTGTGATTTGTAGATGTATTTTCTTTCTCATATATTTTTTGGTATGGTCATCTAATTCTTGTTCATCTGTAAGAGCTTTTTACATATGAAAGGCAATAATATATTCCCATGGTCCATTCACTCTTCCAATCTCCCAGGTGGCTATTTTAAACATTTTTCTCTTTTGTCAAACCTGCAATATGTTCTCCACTTCTTCAGTTTTACTCAATTCCGTTACTCCCTATTTCATTGAAAACCTGAAGCATTTAGAAGATAAATTTCACGAATTGGTGCATGTAAGCAATTTCTAATACCTTAACCCCTATAAGCTTCCTCTTCTCCTGTTACTAGAGATGAACTCTCCATAATCTACTAAGATCAAGTCATCCTCCTGGGTGTTAGCTTCCAATAATTTTCCTCCTTAATCACATCGCACCAGAAATGTTTTCATATCTTCCTTATTTCATCAAACCTTCCTTTCACCACTGGATTATTCCCATCAGTATGCGAAATTGCTCTTTTCATGTACCCCATCTAAAAAAAAATATGCCTATGTTGTCTCCTATTCTACTTACAACTACCATGCCATATTCCTTCTCCCCTTTACAGTCAGTGCTGAAAACAGTTCTGCTTATGGCTACTTTACTGCCTCCAAAGTGCCCTTCCATTCTCAGCAAATTCCAACCAGACTTCCTTTCCCGTAACTCTCCCAAAAGTTTTGAAATATTAGTTGCATTTTAAATTCTTTTTATGAAATACTTACAGTTAATAATCCCAAACCCACACTGCTCTGATTTCCCTCCCACCTTGTTGACTCATCCTTCTCAGTCTCTTGGCTGGTTCTTCCTTTTGATATTGGAATATCACAGGGCTCAATCAGTGAGTGGGCTTTTTCTTTTTCCTTCTCCTCTCTTTCTTCCCTGTATACACCCAGTCTCTCTCTCTTGGAAATTCCATCAATTTCTTGGCCTTAAATACTATGTTTATGCTGAAAAATCCCAAGAATTATATCTCCAGTTGAGACATGATATAATTGTGCACAGAAAATCCTGGGGACCCATCAGAGCCGGAAAAAAATGCATGCCCTACCTCCTTTTCGATTACCCTCTGGAGTTTCCTCTTTATCATTTGAGATGTGAAATCTCCATACAGGCAGCAGGCCCAAATAGCTAATGAAGCCCCCAGTGTGCCTCAATATGAAATAATGCCCACCTGCCCCTAGTGGGTGGACAAACCCTTCTGCAATTAATAGCTGTCAAGCTAACTTCCTCTTTTGTCAATTAGAATTGTGTGCAATCTCTAGAACCCCAGAGCTACTTCTGTTCTCACTTCCTTTGCTGCAGCAAAATTTTGGTGTCCCAAATCAAATGCTGTAGTCTGCAAACTCGACTCTGATTTGTCTTTCACAGATCAGACTAAGACGCACAACTGCTGACTGCATATGGAGGTCTAATCAGCATTGCAAACGTAATAGGTGCAAAACTGAACTCTTCATATTTCCCTTCAAACACGATCATCTTACCTGGAC
Organism: Tamandua tetradactyla; assembly: GCF_023851605.1. Classification (NCBI taxonomy): domain Eukaryota; kingdom Metazoa; phylum Chordata; class Mammalia; order Pilosa; family Myrmecophagidae; genus Tamandua; species Tamandua tetradactyla. Next base: position 5,442,234 of record NC_135329.1, read on the forward strand.
TTTTATACGGCATCTCAATCATTCGAGTCAAAGAAGCCGAAATTTTGTTTGGCTCCTTGTTTTAGTTTGCAAGCTGCTGGAATGTGATGTACCAGAACTGGAGCAGCTTTTAAAAAGGGGTATTTAATAAGTTACAAGTTTACAGTTCTAAGCCTATGAACTAAGGCATCCAGGGAAAGATACCTTAATTCAAGACAGGCCGATGGGTCTGGTAAAACTGACAGCTGGGAAGTCACAGGGCTAGCATCTGCTGGCCCCTTGCACCTGGGCTCTGCTGCTTTCCACCTGGGTTCCTGTGGGGGCTCCTCACTTTGCTTCTTTAGGGCTGACTTTCATCTCTTGGCTTCCCTTGACTCTCTCCAGGTTCTGGCTTGCTCAACATCTCATGGTGACGTCTGCTGGGCTCCAAGCATCTCCAAACACCTGCGTCTCTGTTCTCCAATGCCGGCATCTGTGTCAGCTCTGCTCTGGCAGCTGAAACTCTCTCCAAAATGTTTCTTCTTTTAAAGAACTCCAGTAAACTAATCAAGACCCACCTGGAATGGGTGGAGTCACATCGCCATGCAATCAAAAGGTTACACCTGTGAAGATAATTCAATCAAAAGTTTCTGCTCTATGGTTCTGAATCAGGATTAAAAGAAAGGGCTGCCTCCCACAAGATTGGATCAGGATTAAAACATGGCTTTTCTGGGGTACATAATATATTCAAACCTGCACACTCCTTTCCATCTTCAATTCTATACTTATTGCATCCACAAGTTCACTCGACTCTATCTCTAAAATACATTCAGAATCTGAGTACTTTTCATAAACGTCACTTTACCACCTGTTCCTATCTTTAAAATAATTCAATAACTTTATAACTGATCTCTTTCTTCTGTTCTTGCCCTTTTATAATTAATCATAATTGAGAAGTCAGGATGAACCCTCGAAAACATAAAAATAATCGAGAAATTGTTTTTCTAAAAACCTGTGGTTGATCATTTCATGCAGACTAAAATCCAGAACCCTTTAAATGGCCTAGAAACTTTGTGATTAAAGCACCCATTTCCCTACCCTTCCCCCCACAAAGGCCTATTGTAATGAAATTGTATATATATATAAGTGATATATAGAATCATTTAATAGCCACAAGGGAGGGAAAATCAATCTTCAAGAGCCAACAATAAGATTGACACCAGTCTGATTTATCACCAGCACAGCAGATGCAAAAAACTGAAATAATAATGACTTCATAGGGCTAAGATAAAACCTATCAAGTTTAAATTCTTTATTCAGCTAAACTTCCATTTAAAAGCATGAGGTTGCAACAAAGACATTGCAGACATAAAAAGTCTAAAGAATAAAATATAATGGGAAAAATCTGCATAAATTTGATTATTCCTTTTGGGAAATAAAATTACTAAAATTATCTCAAAACCAGAAAAATTTACACAGGTCAAACATTATAGAAGCAACTGCAAAGGTAATTATCGATTTATCCATAAAAATAGTATTAGTTCCAATTAATTTCTATCACTAGTTCATTTTGCATATTAAAGATACATTATTAAACTTAAGAATAAGAACTCCAGTGTGTTAGGAGAACAAGTGCCTGTACCAAGCAGGGTGCTCAAAATTTCAGCTATGTTTCCATGATTCATATTTTTGTATTATTAGAATATATGGAAACCACTCTACTTCATTCTGAAAGCATATCATAATGCTAATATTCATCTTGGCTAGTAAAATGGAATAAAATATGATCTCAATTTCACTTATAGCTATAGATTGAAATATCTTAGAAAAATATTAGCAAATCAAATACACCAGTATGTTAAGAGAACATGTGCCCTTTACCAAGTAGGATGTATTCCAGGATCTATTATGTAAATCAGTATATTAAAAGATTAAAGGCAAATAACCATATGATTAGCTAAGTAGACTGTGAAAAATCTCACCATTCATATTTGGCAAAATGCTCAGTACAATAAGAGAAGAAGACTTCCTTAACTTAATAAGGGTTTCTACCAGGTAAATACCTTCTTCCTAAAACCTGGATTCTGTTATCAATTGATTATGTGCCCTAGGCAAGTGGCTTATTTACCCTGAGCCTCAGTTTTCTCATGAGAAAACATGGGCACACTCATGTGCAAGAATCATTAGGCTGTTTGAAGAGTAAAGAAGAAAATTAGAAAATGCTCTTTAAATGATGGCTTAAAATGCATTTAACCACCAAAACATGATTCCCACTAAATTAATGATGATATTCAGTGTTAATTCTCTTTGCAACATTTTATTGAGTATCCTAGAAAACATGATAAAATAAGAAAATATGTGGGTGGTGCAAAAATTGAGAAAGAAGCATCAAAATAGTCTGTAATTGAAGACAATATAAATATTTACATTGAACATTGTAAAGAACCAACCAATAAACTGAGAAGTAATATTAGAACTGAATTAAATGAGTAAAAGATGAACATAAAATTGTACAATCTGATAGTAACTTTGAAAATGCATGTTTTAGAAATCCATTCACAATCCCTACAAAAATCCATTCAATTCTTAGGAACAACAGTAACAAGAAGTTAACTAGATCTCTGTAGAAAGTGATGTAGATATTTATAAAAGACCTAAATAAAGATTTCTCCATTGGGAAGACTCAATATTGTATATAAATGTCCCAATACCTTTCTTTTTGGATGCTATATGGCAGGGGTCACATTTCATTTTTTTTCCATGTGAGTATCCTGTTATTACAATGCCATTTGTGGAACTTTTTTGTTTTTTCTTTCTTTTGCTTTGTTTGTTTATTTTGGGGAAGTGCATGGGGCCTCCCGCATGGCAGGTGAGAATTCTATCACAGAACTACCCTTGCACCCCACCCAATATTATTTTATTTTTGCATGGGCAGGTACCAGGAATCAAACCCAGGTCTCCAGCATGGCAGGTGATAACTCTGCCACTGAGCCACTGTGGCCTGCCCCCTCCCGATACCTTTTTCAAGTATATCTTTACATGCTGATTCTAAAGTTGATAGAGAAAAGAAAATGTAGAATAGTAAAGAAGTTCCAAAGAAAGAATGAGGTAAAAGGTGGCCCAACTCAAACTATTCAAACATGGTATCTAGAATACTCCTATCTACAAAAACAGAGATATATATCAAAAAATAAAAATCAGATCTAAAAATTTACTTCGTTAATTGAGTTGGATAAGGATAGAAAATTTAACATATTTTGGGGAGAAGTGGCCATCTCTTTGAGGAGAACAAACCAAACCCATCTTTATGCTTCCACTCTTACACCACCATTCTCAGTTACCCACTCGGCAGCAGAGCATCGCATTACGATGCGCATACAGCTCTACTCCAAACCCTCTCTCGAAATGCTTGGATGACTTCTCACCAGACCTGGAATAAAATCTGAAGATATGTTGTATAAGCCCCTCAAGGGTATAGCATTCTGACTCCTTCTTTAGACCACATTACTATTCAGACCCCTCTCTGCTCCAGCTTCCCTCTTCTTCTTGCTATCCTCTGCCTGGAAGCTTCCAGATGTTTGCATGGCTCATGCGTTCACCTCATTCAAACCTGCCCACAAATGTCACTTTCTCAGAGAGTACTTCTCTGAAAAAACGAGTCTAAACTAGCCATCCATTGGCCTGACTCTTCCTGAATCCAGGCACTTTGTGCTCTTTACTCTGGCGTCCTTAGGACCCAGAACCCTGCCTGGCAGACAGTATGCCCTTAGTAAATGATTGTTGAATAAATGAGTTAATAAAGATATATTCCTGCCTGACACCATATTTAAAAAACAATGTACTAAATGGCTTAGAGAACCAAATCTTTAAAAATTAATAATAATAAGGGGATCTTTTCCCTTGGTGCTTGTGGAGCATTTTACATGAAAGTGAACAAAAAGCCCTGTAAAAGTATTAGTATAAAATATTGGTGATTATTTGCTCTGTCTTATATTGGGGAAGGGATTCCTAAGCAAGAAATTAATTTCAAAATTCATAAAGGCAAAAAAGAGACATATTTACTCCAAGAAATAAATGAGCAAACAAATAAATACAGAAAAATCCCACATGTTTAAATTAAAAAGTTCAAGTAACGAAGAATAGAGGCAAGTTATGAAATGAGAGGAAACACTGGCATCGTATTAATATAGACAAGTGGCTCATTGGAAAGAGTCACGGAGATCTTACAAATTTTAAAAGACACAAAGTCATAGAGAAAATGCATAAAAGAAATGAAAAGCTAATTCAAAGAAAAAAACATTAAAATGACCTTTGAAAATGTGTTCAAATTCACTAATAACAGGAAAATATAAATTGCCTATCAGCATGACAAAAACTAAAAACATCACCTACTTTCATATGTTGTTGAGAAAGATATATTGAAATGGATATTCACACACAATATTGACAAAAGTATATTTATGTAATTATTTGGGGAAGAGAAATTGGTTATATTTTTCAAAATTTAAAGGGACCAGCTTTAAGCATCCCTAAAAGGCCAGGAGATAAATTAATTATAATGCATTTCATGGTGGTCTATGCACCTCTTAAAAAGAAAGAATAGAAGGAGCATTAAAAACATATTATTAAGAGAAAACAAAGTTACACAAGTTATTTTATATTATACAATATAGGGTGACATGTATATGAACATTTACATAAATTCACATATAAAAATTAAAATCCTTAAAAATGACTGGTGGTGTGCATATTAATCTCTTAACAGTGGCTATCTCTTGGTAGGAGAATAAAATATAGGGAGAAGAGCAATAAAGAAACTTTTGTGTTTTATTTTATACATAAAATTTTTTTTCTGGAATTGCTATAATTATAAAATACGTATCTATTTATTACTTATAAATTAATTAAAGAAAAATGAAAAGAATGTTGAAAGCAAGATAAAATCACGAGAAATTGGAGGAGACTAGTAATTTAACTCTTTTCAGATCATTCTTTGCAGGACTGAACACTCCTCGTCCATATCACAATCTTCTGAAGCCGGTATTCTCATCAACATTTCACGATCGAAGGAGCTCAGGTTTAGAGAAATCCAGCATCTTCTATTCCATAGCTTAGAAACATTCACTCAGTATCAGAATGTAACTCCACGTGTCCGAGAAAGCGGTGGCATTGTGATGGGGAGGACGGGGCAGAGGGGGGAAAGTCTCGCCTGTCTACAGTGTAAGAAGAGACAAGCCAGGCAGTGCTCCAACTTGCAGAGGGCAGTCGCTGGCCAGGGTCCTGACAAACCGGCAACCCCACACAGAAAATTCACACACAGCCTGAAACATCTATGTCAGCACCAAGGTTTTCCAGTAAATCAGAATACGTCCTGGGCTTCTGGAAGTGCCTACAGCCACCATCAGACTGTCTCATCGCATTGCTCCATTCTCCAGCCCAGGTCAGCAGCCACAGAATTAAACTGCTTGCAAAAGGCGAATTAATTCATTCATTCTTATATGTTCATTGTTTATTTATTTATTTTCCCATGATCCAATATAATTCTGACTCAGAGGCCATTGCCATTGGCAGAGATTTTTTAAAAATTTAAAAATTTAAAAGAAAATAAGAAGCAAAATTACTGTCTAGGAAATACAAGAGCGTGTCAGAATAAAATTTTACTCCTTAAAAGATGAGTGATTTCATTCCTTCCACTCCAAATACAAACAGATATAATAAGGGATAATTTCACAGATTAACCTCTCTTCAATTTTTTACAAAAAAATCTATTAAAATGGGATCTTTCTTTCGAACGGTGTTGTAGGCACAAGTCCTAAGGTATTTAGTGCTATTTTCTTCAGGATAAGAGGCCTTTGACTCTTACCTTGCCAGTGAAAGAACCAAAAAGGAAGGGTTGTAGAGAATAAGGACTAAGAATGTTTAGTTTTAGCAAAATAATAATGGAAAATAGCAGCATTTTAGTAGTTGAGAAGAGATGTTCAAGCAAAGAACTCACTAATTTACTTTCTAGTTATTCAACAAATATTTACTGAGCTTCTATCATCTACCAGGCACTGTGTTAAACATAACCAATATATTAAGAAAATAAGAAGCAAAATGAACCTGGTTCGCGACTTAATTGAAGTTTCAGTGAATTGGGGATGACAGTGATTTTTTCCAAGATAAAATACAGATTTTGAGAAACTGCAGAATAAGCTCACTTAAAAATATTGATTCAATATCCCCAAATAAAATGCAGACCAGGAAAGAGCAACAGAACAAAATAATACCAATTAGGATTCAATTTAGAAATGCAAAAATGGGAAATAACAAGAGACTATGAATAATATTCTCCTTATCCGTAAGGCGAAGAAGAAATTCTATCTGGTCATCTTGCTAGGTGTGATAAATTTCAGCAAAACTCTATAACTTTCTAACAAAAGAAAAACTTTATATAAACTAAAATTAAAGAATCTAACTTAAAATGAAAAAAAACTACTTATATGCCATGAAAAAATAATGGCATATTTAGTGATGAAATACTAGAGGAATTTTCATAGAAATAAGGAGCAAAACCGATTTACCAACTCTAACCATATACATAATATTTCGCTAGAAATCTCTCCATTTCAATACAATTAATTTGACTTTTCTTCACTGACTGGAAAGAAGAAGCAATGTAGAAATATGGATTAGATTAACAGTGAGGTTTATTTAAGAATGTAGATGGTTGCAAAATAAATACCCAAAAGCAACTATGTTCATATCTTTTAAAAACAATTGGTTAGACAAATAAAATTGGAAGATATAAATAAATATAAGTAAAATACATGAAATATATATAGGTTTTTATCAATTACCCTTCCACATTTCTTTTGTTTCCAACATTTAAAAAGGATAATGCAATGAATATATCTGAACTTGTGTAGGAGTCTGTGCATTCTAATTTTCAACCTTTAAATATAATCTTTTGGAGTTACTTATTACTCTATCTATAGCTCTTTCTGAATAGCATGTGGTTAGATCTCTTGACTTCTGATATAATAGATGAGTTTAATAACTGTATTTTATTCTGATCACAGGTACATAATGACTATTTACATCTTAATTTGTGTTTTCCTTTAATTGTCTGTTATGTTTTTCTTTTTTTCTGACCTTTATTGAACTGGTCAAGTTTATGTTTTTATTTGTTTTTTCTCTTTGAAACATTTGTTTGAAAAGTATACACTTGATTTTTTTTGTTTGTTAATTAAACATAAATATCTAAAACAAGTATTCAAAGGAGTCCAAAATTAATCTAGCTTTCTGATCTCCGTAGTTTATAAGAATATTAGATTCTTTATGGCACTCCTCCCAATCCCTACATTCCCTAGTATTGTTTGGCATTTTAGCTCTACCTAATTTTTATGCTCTGCACTTTAGTCACAACTATTATTCATAATCAGTGCTTATTCAGATTTACCCATGTTTACTATTTGCCTCATCATATGCTTTCTTTTGGATTCAACATCTTACTCTGTGAAGTATATCCTTAGTAGTTCCTTCAGTGAGAAGCTATGAGAGGTAAATTTCAACATCTTTGCTGAAAACTGATCTAATGTCACTTCCAGTCTCAAATAAAATTGGCTTATGAAACTCTAGGTGATTGGTTATTTTCATTTAGTACATGAAGACATCGTCTCTGGTGTTTTGGCATCTGTCATTGTTGATCAGACATTTATTGTATGTCCACTTGATCTTGTTTTGAAAATAATCTTTCTTTCAGGAAACATAATTGTTTTTTGTATTTGAGGTTATATGGTTTAACTAGATTTAATCCAGGTGTAGAAGTTCATACTCATCCATTCCAGATGTTCAGTCAATCTGAAAATTCAAACTTTCATAAATATGGGGCATTTCTCAGCAGTCTATTACTCCACCCCATCCCCTCTCTTCTTTCTTTTGAAATAACCAGGCTGAATTTTGTCCCGCATATTCCCTATTACATCTTTGCTATGTCCTTGCATTCTCTACTACCCCGGATGATTTCTTATCCTCTATTTGCCAACTCATATGTTAACTTTTCACTGCAGGCATACCTCACTTTATTGCACTTCACTTTTGTGACAACACTGCATTGAGTATTTTTCCAAAAGCACAAGCTCACTTTGTATTTCTGTGTCACATTTTGGTAGTTCGTGCAATATTTCAACCTTTCTCATTATTATTGTATCTATTGTGGTGGTCTGTGATCAGTGATCTCTGATATCACTATTGTAATTTGGGGGGATATTATGAACAGCGCCCATAAAAGACAATGAAAGTAATTGATAAATGTGTGTGCATTATTATTGATTTTTTGACTAGTTGTTCCCATCTCTGCCCCTCTCCTTAGGCCTCCCTATTCCCTGAGACACAGCAATATTGAAATTAGTGGCCTCTAAGTGTTCAAGTGAAAGGAAGACTCTTCATAAAGCTATAGCTGCCCTCCTCTGATGAATCTGGGCAAAGTAAATAAAAAGGTTTCAGGACAAGATTCTCCATTCTAGATGCCATTAAGAGCATTTATGATTTATGAGAGGGGGCCAAAATATCAACACGAACAGGAATTTGGAAGAAGTTGATTCCAAGCCTCATAGTTAACTTTGAAGGGTTCAAGATTTCAGTGGAGAAGTAACTGCAGGTGTGGTTCAGTGGAGAAGTAACTGCAGGTGTGGTGGAAATCGCAAGGAACTAGAACGACAATTGGAGCTGGAAGACGTGACCGTATTAGTTAATCTCAGGATAAAACTTGAAGGATGAGGAGTTGCTTCTGATGGGATGGTTTCCTGAGATGGAATCAATGCTTGGTAAACATGCAGTGAGCATTGCTGAAACCACAACAAAGGATTCAGAATATTACATAAACGTAATTGATAAAGCAGCAGCTGTTTGCAAGCCTTTCTGCTCTTATGTAAAGTTCTGGGAGGGTGAGAGAGAGATTTCTTGGTTCCTTCTTTCGAGTTTCCACCAGATGGACTGGAATCTACATAGGGGCACTCCAGTGTGGAGCAGGGCCAGGGGCCCACAATGGGAACACACGCTAGCTCCAGCCACAATCCGTAGGCTCGGGACAGGGCCAAAAGGGATGCCACAAGCTTTTTTTTTTGGTTTTGCACTGGCCCAGTTACTGCAACCCTTTAAGTAATTTTCTGGAGTTTTGATGAAGATTTCTCTGCCATTTGTTGCTAGGTCAAAGATTCTGTGGGGAAATGGCACTCTAGAGTATCTTGTGCCACCATCTTGGTCAACCCTCAGCTTGTAACTTTTTACATCTAAGTTCATCATTATTAAGAACTATAGACAGCAAGAATTCTGCCTCTCCTCATTGTTAGACTGTCACTTCAGTAATGTTTGTCTCTAAAAGTCTTCTTACCTGGATTTTCTGGGTTATGGATTGTAAGTTCAGTCTTCACATAAAGAGAGAAGCCTGGTATGATTCCTTTCATGCCACTTTTTCTATCCATGGCCTCAAGCAGGCTGTATTTTGTATTGCTTTCCTGGATTTTCAAGGATTTGCCTAGTTTCCATTTTATGAATGTATCAGACTTTTATAACACTTGCTTTTATGTGGTAGCTCATTTCTAATTCTCACCACGAAGAGGCTCTCTCCCTTGTAGTCGTAGTAGAATCCCAGGCACCAGCACTAAAGCCTGCAAACCCCTGGGCTTCAGATTTCACCCACTGCTCTGACTCTGAGTTCTCTGTTTATGTGGAAATATTTTTTTGGTTCAATTTTGAGCTCAACTATATATTTACATTTCTAGTTGTTATATTTCATACAACGTTTTATATGTTTGCAATGGAAAAGAAGATCTCCTGGGCTAGTTCAGTCCAGCTATTTAATGGAAATCAATTTTTCATTTACATGAAATATTCTAATTGTCCATTTGGGCCTCAGTCTCCCATGCAGAATGCTGATTTCCTTGAGGACAAGGACTGAACTCTACTCATCTGTGTTTCTGTTTGTTGAATTGATGAGCTTTATCACCTATGTCCTCAACTTATTCTTGCTATTTTATGGTGTTTCTGAACTGTGTTGGCTGCTGATGGAGTCTTTGCAACACTTGGTTGCTTCAACACAAACATATGAAAACCATGGTGATCTTTAGCGTTTGGTAGGGTTTAATGAAGCTTTGTTTGAATGATAGCTTGAAATCCAGATGTAGGAATAAGGCTTTCCCAGTCTCTGTTATTAGGAGGAAATGAAAACAGAAGCATAATTATAATGTATGTCTTTAGTAAAGCCGCCGCCTGGGATTAGAGGTAGGCTTCCTTTTACTGAAAATGTTAAATAGTTGCTTCAAAAGTTCAATGAATCAATTAACATTTCTTCCTATTTAAGCCTGCATTTTGGGGGAACAAAATTTGAAATTACTTTGCCCATGTTCTATTATTAGCAAGAAAACTTGTAGGTTTTGATTCTTAAAATTGAGCAATACAAATTTGTTAAATATTTCATCAAGTCTCAAATGAATAGAATGCTATTGTTTCAATTGACAAACTATCAGGCATTCAATTGTGCAGTTACCTATAACAACTTCTCTGAAGACTAAAAGACAGACATAATATGGCCACCTTTTGTCTGGATATTACACTTCCATTATTTTTGTGACCATATCTTCTAGTGTGTGGCTAGATACTAAAGAGTATTCATTTCTATATAGATGCTAAGTAATAATGTGACTTCCCGGAAAATGGTGGAGTAGAAGTACCTTTTCCAAGAAACTACTCCCTTTGATTTTATTATGATTCAAATTAAATCAGAATTTCTCATCCTTTTCTAATCCATGACCCTAACTATGCCTTCTCAATTTTCTACATGTTCCTGTCAGTCAATGAGATGTAGTAGAGCTTCACTTTCTATAGCACATTTTAATAAAGTATATTGAAAGCGATATTTCAAATGATACCTCTATATCTCAGAATAAATTTTACAGAATCAAAAGTTATTAAAGTAAATAGGGCAGGCATTATGCTAGAACAGAATCTACCATACACAAAATTCTACTGTAACCAGGTAAGGACCAGTCTGCATCAGTGTCAAAAAACTATGGTCAGAAGAACAAATCCTGCCCTTGACTATTTTTGTCAATAAAATTATATTAGAACAAAGACACGCTCATTCATTTCAGTAACATCTATGGCTGCCTCCTGGCTAGGGCAACAGAGTTGAGAAGTTGTGAAAGTTGCAACAGAGACTGTATAGCCAATAAGCTAAAAACATTTACTTAGACTCTACAGAAAAAGTTGCAGACTTTTATTCTACACTACAGAGGGCTATATTCAAGTCAAATTTCTTAAGCCAATTAATGCATAAGGGGCTTTACCACTGGCATGGCTTTATAATATTAGAACAAATATTGGCGAACTGCTTGAGCAGACCCTGAGATATAAAGCATTACTGTTCAAAAGTATTTCCTGAACCATTCTGGGGTGAGAATTCCATTCCCTGGCTACTATCACATCAGGCTTGGCCATCTAACACTTTTGACCAATGGACTATGAATTGAATAATGTTTTTTGTTTGTTTGTTGGTGGGTTGGTTTTTTGTTTTATTTTGCCTCCAGGAAGAATCTTTAAACTCCAATGCATGGCTTGCTATGCCTTATTTTCCATCTGCAAGGAGACTGGTGGTGTCTTAGAAGTTTCTCTCTCTGCCTGGACCCCTAAGTTAAGGAAACACGGAGCAGAATTTCAGTTAATCCACAGTAGAAAATTAGCATGGTGAGAAATAAACCCTTATTATTTGAAAGTAACTGAGATTGTGGTGTTGCTTTCCATTGCACAGTAACTTAACCTAAGCTGAATAATTGAGAGTTCTTAGAAGAAAGGTGTTTTGATTGACTTCCTGGAAGATCAGAGAGCTAGAATAGACATCAAGTGAGCAAAATAAGGAATAAGTGAGAAAATGGAGTTTGTTTATTTAAGTCTGAGTTTAAATGAAAAACGATTTGAAACTGCTTTCTTTAGAGTGAGGCAGTATCACATCCAGTAGACAATATCAGGATAAAGAAAGAACACAACTAAAAACTACCCGAGGGAAGAAGTGAAAATGAGAATCACTAAGCTTCAACACCGCGATGTTAAAAATAACCTAACTTTATTACCATGCAACAGTAATTAAGTGATGCAAAAGTTACCTATATGTAATATGGCATAATGAATATTATCTCTCTATATACATATATCCCATTACATTTCAATTAATGCATTCATACGTCCCAATAGATGTCCAGAATGATTAGAGATTATATATTCTATTTTAATTTGTGATAAGAAAAACATCAAAATACATATAGGTCGGAAAATAATATTTAGTATATCAAATTGGAATAGATTCAGATATTTTTTTTTTTTTTTTTTTTTTTTTTTTTACAGAGAGAAGGAAGGAAGGATAGAAGGAAGGAAGGAAGAAAGGGAAACATCTTTAAACATTTTCTTGTTTTATTGTATTTTGTTTTTCCGTTTTTTTTTTTTGTTACATGGGCTGGGGCCGGGAATCGAACCGAGGTCCTCCGGCATAGCAGGCAAGCACTTTGCCCGCTGAGCCACCGCGGCCCGCCCGATTCAGATATTTTTAAAAGTGAAAGTAAAACTACAGAAGTAATCTCTAACTTTATGGGAGCTATGTATAAAAATATACAACACAATTTTTATATCATCCAAATATACTGTTTACATTTTTCAACAGTAATTGGTATTATTAAAGAAAGCATTGAGATCATATCAAAATATTTATTTATATGATTTAAAACAAGTTTTACCACTTTGGGAAGCACTTATATAAAAATACCATGGTTAAAATGAAATAGAAAACACTCGTACTACATCTGATGAATTGATAAGAAAACTTTCTGGGCGACGAATGGGTCAGGGAAGATCACAAATGAATAAATACAAGCAGAAACTTGTTCAACTCAGAAAAGAACCACAAACTAAAATTCCCGTCAAAACAGTAACTCAGGTGATGGAAGTAATAAAGGACGGGTACTAAAAGGGAACATGAGAGCCCATACATCTGTGAACGTTATGATGCAGCCCTTGCAAAAAACAAATCTATGATGCTATGTATCTTGACCATGTCCACATCGAAACACCTGCATCTAGTGTTTGCACTATTAGGATTAATAGAAAAATACTTAAATGTTTCTTCATGTGAAGTTAATATGCAACATCATAAAATAGTAAGAATAAAGAGTAACGTGACATAAATAAAAGAAATCATCTATAATTGTGCCTCTGGGGTGTATTCATCACTATTCATCTGTTAATAGGAAGTTTTTGTTCCATCTGTCCATTTCTTAATTATTCGCTCTTTCGCACTCTGTTTCTGCCTCCTCTTTTCTCCCCACTTGCTCTCTGTCTCTCTCAGCCTCATTTGATATGTACAATTTTGAATCTACTTTTATTTATATAGCATTGTATCATCAGCATTTACCAAAGTTGTTAAATAGTCTTCAAAATATGATTTTTATTACCAACATAATATTTCACCAGATGAAATCTTATGACTTCATTAACCATTCCAATATTTTTAAATTATGTTGTGCATGTGTGCGTGTTTGTGCATCCAAAGTTTGGCATTTATAAATAACCTGAGTCACGTTTTTGTACATACGTCTTTCTGCATATCCATTTCTCCTTTTCTCCTTACAACACATTTAAAAAGAGAAAACACTCTATGAAATGGTGTAAATATCTATAAATGCCAATATAGACATAGATATAGATACAGACAAACACGTGTACTTATACACATATAAGTGTGCTTACAGTTAAATGCACACTTACTACTTCTAGAATATTTTTGGAGAGGTTGTTTGTATTACCTTATCAGAATGTTTACACACAATGCACATACACACCGGACTTGAAATCCTGGATGTTTTTTCACATCAGGGAAAAATAAGTCTATTTGGTTCTTTTTAATGATTCCATGATTATACAACTTATATTAAAGCAATCATCCCCCACTGCTGAACAGTCATTTTCCTTTCCCCTTCCCTACCCACCCAAGGGTTTCATCTGTGCCAGTATACATTTGAGCAGAATTGCCAAGAAAAAGGTTATGAATATCTGCTAGAACTTGCCAAGTTTTCTCCACTGAGGTTGCTCAAACGGGGAACCAGAGCCCATAATAAGAGATTCACTTCCAGGGCTTGCAGCCTCAGCTTGTAGTTGTGCTCATGGCCAGGATTTATGACAGTCATGTAATATGGATGGTACCTGCCGGTGAGAAGGGGAGAAGACAGGGAGGGTCTAAGGGAATCTTCGTGCAGGCTTCCTTAGCTGCACTCCTTCCCACAGGAGTCACATAGAAGGAGACAGAAATGCAGCAACACCTGTGTCATGTTTCTCCTAGGGAAGTCCATCAGAGACTCAGCACCCAAGGCTATTACTGGAAGCTTGTTCAGTCGGGGCCATCTACCTGGTATGTGACCAAGATCCAAGCTCCCAGAAGGAAGTCAGGTGTTCAGCATAAATCATAGTATTGTACAAACAATTTAGGCACAGTGTCCCACTCTTACCAGTTAGGTAAGGGTGGGAACCCTCTACACTTATGAGTTCCAAGTCAACAAACTGGCAAGCAGGGCTTTCTAAGAAATCAGTCTCAACCTGCTATGTTAACCCTTTCTGCACAGAAATACAGCAACAACCGTGTGTCCTCGTTCCTGGTTCCCTATTCCTTGCCAGACATGTTCTTATCTCTTATTGGGAGGCACAGAGGGGACAAGCAGGCTGATAGGTAAAATTCAGATCTCGTTACAACTTTAATTATCATTTACATCATTACTGAAGTCTGAAATTGTGTGTTTTCTAATCTACTTATTGTTTATATGTACACATTTCTTTGAAGTGCTTTTTCAGAGCCTTTGTTAGATTAATTTGTAGTAAGAAAATTAGCCCTTTACAATCATATGAATTGCAAATTTTTTATCACTTTATTATGGCTCTTTAACCATGTTTTGGATATTTTAAGCACTCTAATATATAATAACTTTGATATAATGAAACCATTTAACTCATCTTTTATAATTTCTGTGTTATATGGTGTGTTCAGGAAGATCTTCCACAGTAAAAATATATATGTACATATGAATATATACATTTGAAATAATTCATACGTATTTCTTTGTTGCATTTTTACAGTTTCTTTTCTTAACATTTAATTATTTTATAAATATGGAAATTATTTTGTTATGGTGATCTAGTATATTTTTTCTAAATTGTTTTATATTTTGTTAGAGAAGTTGTAGATTTATAGAAAAATCATGCAGAAAATATAGAGTTCATTTATAACCCATGTTACAAACACAGTTTTCCTGTTATTAACAGTCTGCATTAGTGTAGTAGGTATGTTACAATTGATGAAACCATATAATTGTAAGTGTACTATTAACTATAGTTCAATGTTTACCTTAGAGTTCAAGGCTGTGCTGTACAATCTTGTGGTTGGGCTTCATCTTAATAATACTCATATATATATATATACACACACACACAACTGAAAATTTCCCTTTTAACCTCATTCAAATATATAACAGTGATGTTTATCATACTGACATTGTTGTGCTACCATTGCACATCCATTAACAACACTTTTCCATCACCCCAAACAGAAATTCTGTGCCAATTAAGCATTAACTCTCAGTTCCCTACCCCCATACTAGCCCTGGTAAACTGCATTCTAGTTTCTGACTCAATGAATTTATTTATTCTAATGATTTCATATCAGCAAAGTCACGACATATTTACCTTTTGCATTTGGCTTACAGTTCATTCATTGTACTGTCTTCAAGTTTCATCCATGCTGTTCCATGTATCAGAGCCACTTTTCTTTTTTATGGTTGATAAATACTCTATTCTATGTATATGCCACAATTGTTTACCCATTCCTCTGTTGATGAGCACCCAGGCTGCTTCCATCTTTTGACAATTGTGAATAACACTACTAAGAATATCGGTGTGAAAATATCTGTTCAAATCCCTGCCTTCAGTTCTTTTGAGTACATAATTAGAAATGGGATTGCCAGATCATACGGTAATTCTGTACGTAACTTTTTGAGGAATTGCCAAACTGTCTTTCACAGTAGCTACACCATTGCACATTCCAGCAATGAATGAGTGTTCCTATTTCTGTGCATTCTCTCCAACACTTGTAATTTTTTTAATTTTAGCCATTCTAGTCGGTGTGAAATGGTATTTTATTGTGGTTTTGATTTTAATTTCCCTAATGGTTAATGGTGTTAAGCATCTTTTCATATACCATTGTCCATTTGTATATCTTATTTGGAGAAATGTCTATTCAAGTCCGTTCGCCAATTTTTAATTGAGTTGCATATCTTTTTGTTCTTTCAATTGCAGGATTTCTTCATATATTCTGGATAGTAAAACCTTATTGGAGAGATGGTTTACAAATATTTTCTCCTATTCTGTAGGTTGTTTTTTTACCTTCATGATGAAGTACTTTGTTTCACAAAAGTTTTTAATCTTGATGAAATCCCAGTTATGTATATATATATATTTTTTGTTGTTCATGTTTTTGGCATAAAGTCTAACAAACCGTTGCCTAATACAAAGTCCTAAAGATGTTCTCCTATGTTTTCTTCTAGGACTTTTATAGTTCCGGCACTTAGATTTAGGTGTTTGATCCATTTTGAGTGAATTTTTGTATACAGTGTGAAGTATAGACCTCCCTTCATTTTTTTTGCATATGGATATACACTTTCCCAGTATCATTTGTTGAAGAGATTTATTTTCCCATTGAGTGGACTTAGCACCCCTCATCAATCATCAGTTGGCCATAGATATGAGGGTTCACTTCTGAATTCCTGACCCTGTTCCATCTGTCTTTGTGCCAGAACCATGGTGTTTTGGTCAAGTGTAACTTATTATACAGTTACAGGTGGGAAGTACAAGTGCTTCAACTTTGTTCTTTTTCAAGATTTGACTCTCTGGGGCCCCCTTACCATTCCATTAAATTCCATTATTGGGCTTTCCAATTCTGCAAAGAAGGCTATTAGAATTCTGATTGAGATTGTGTTGAATCTGTACATCATTTTGGGTAAAATTATCTTAATGTCATTTTGTCTTCTAATCCATGAACACATAATATTCTTCCATTTATGTATGTCTTGTAATTTATTTCAAGAATGTTTTTTTTAAATTTTCTGTGTTTAAGTCTTTTATATCCTTGATTAAATTTATTCCTAGATATTTCAATTCTTTAATTGCTAATGTACATGGAATTGCTTTGATTTCTTCTTCATACTGTTAATTATGTTAATTTAAAACTGCTGATTTCATCCACCACTTCACTAATTCATTTATTAGCTCTAGAGCTTTGTTGTGGATGTTTCAGGATTTTCTATATATAAGTTCATTTTATCTGCAAATAGGGAACGTTTTACTTCTTCTTTTCCAACATGAATGCCTTTTATTTCTTTTTCTTGCCTAACTGCCCTTTATCGTTTTGGTGAAGTTTCCTTCTATTGCTACTTTGTGTTTTTAACAAGACGGACTGGATTTTTGTCCAATGCCTTTTCTATGCAACTGAGATGATTATGTTTTTCCTCTTTTGTTCTATTAATGTGGTATATTACATTAATTTATTTTCTTATGTTAAAATCTCCAGGTCTATAACCTTGTTAATATACTGTTTTATTCAATTTGCTGGTATGCTGCTGAGAATTTTTGCATGTATATTTTAAGGGATAGTGCTCTATAATTTTTTTCTTATGATATCTTTGTCTGACTTTGGTATTAGGGAGATGTTGGGTTTGTTGAATGAGGTGAGATTCTTCTGGGAATGTTTGGTAAAATTTCTCTGTGAGACCATCTGGTCCGAGCTTTTCTTTATAGGGAGGTTTGTGATTGCTTAGTCAGTCTCATCACATGTTATGGTCTGTTGAGATGTTCTATTTCTTCTTGAAGTGTGCATTATGTATTACTTCTTCTGGTTAGTTTGTGTGTTTCTTGGAATTTGTCTGTTTCATCTAGGTTATCTAATTTTCCGTTATTTGTAGTATCATGTTAAAATGATACCCTCTTTCTGTGGGTCAGTATTAATATCCCCTTTTTACTTCTAATTGCAATTACTCCTGGTTTCACCCTCTTTTGGTTAATTTACATAAAGTTTTATCAAATTTATTGTCCTTTTCAGAGAACCAAATTTTGGTTTCATTCATTCTCTCTATTGTGTTTTTATTCTCTATTTCATTTATCTCTGCTCTACTCTTTGTTATTTCCTTTCTTAGGCTCACTTTGGGCTCAGTTTGCTTTTTTTTGTCTAGATCTTGCAGATCGAGGTTAGGTCTTTGATTTAAGAACATTCTTATTTATTAAAGCAAACATTTAGAGATACAAATTTCCTTCTCAGCACTGCCTAAGCTGCATACCATATCATTTCCTTGATGTTTTACAGATGCTTAGACAAGCATCTTTATGGCAAAAGTTGAATTAACATTACTATTCACTTAGACCCTGTGCCAGTTTGACACTGTTGGGTTGTCCCCGGGAAAGCCATGTTCTTTAATCCTCATTCTGTATTACTGGTGGGATCCTTTTCATTGTTTCCATGGAGGTGCGCCCCACCCAATTATGGTTGGTTCCTTTTGATTAGGTAGTTTCCATGGAGATGCGTCTCCACTCATTCATGGTGGAAATGCTTACCGAAGTCCATTTTTTTGGAAAAAGCTTCAGAGCTCACACAGCCAGAGACCTTTCAGGATGAATAAGGAAAATGCCCCTAGGAGAGCATCATGAAACAAGGAGCAGAAAGCCAGCAGACTTCACCATGTGTCTTCCCAACTGACAGAGGTGTTCCAGATGGCATCCTCCTTTCTTGAGTGATGGTAACCTCTTGTTGGTACCTGCATTTGGATATTTTCATGGTCTTAGAACTGTAAACTTGCAATTTAATAAATTCCATTTTGAAAAGCCATTCCATTTCTGGTATGTTGCATTCTGGAAGCTTTAACAAATCAACATAGACCTGAAATCCAATCTTATATTAAATTTCTATAGACTGCATATGGGCACTTAATACCAGTGATAAGTATTCTCAGACTATTACCCATAGCATGATATGAAGTTCATGTAGAAGAATGTGTACATGAACCTAGCCAGGAGAAATCTGGAAAACACATAAAACAGGGTGGCACTAACACTACAAGGCATTTAAAGTCACAGTAAGTTTTATTGTATTTGCTATATTCCTTATTTTATTCCCTTTATCATCAGATTAACTTTCTGTGTAGTATTACATAATTAAAAGCAAACTGCTGATATTTTAATTGAATTTATCAATATAATCAGAAAATAACTTTTACTTTCTTGATTATCTGGTACATTTTTCATTTCATTTATTTCTTCTTTTACTCCCTCAATAGTTTCACTATTTATTTTATATAAGAACCTGAAATTTTTATTTGAATTTATTATTAGTAAGTTTGTCATTTTTCCTATGCCTCTTATTCCCTCCCCCATTATTATTTTCTTGTCTTTATTTCATTACTCATCACTGACACCCTGGATAAAAGGAATGTCAGCCACAAGGTTTTTATAACCACACAGTCACATGATAAAAGCTAAGCAGTTACATAGTCATTATCAAAGCTAAATTGTTATAAAATCATGATCAAAGATCAAGGCTACTGTATTACAATTCAACAATTTCAGGTATTTCCTTCTAGATATTCTAATATACTAGAAACTAAACAAAATTTCTATATAATGAGTGAGTAGTCACAATCATTTTTTAAATCCTAATTTCTCAGTTGCAC
Organism: Tamandua tetradactyla; assembly: GCF_023851605.1. NCBI lineage: Eukaryota > Metazoa > Chordata > Mammalia > Pilosa > Myrmecophagidae > Tamandua > Tamandua tetradactyla. Next base: position 5,461,976 of record NC_135329.1, read on the forward strand.
CTCCTCCCTCTCATTTGATCATTCTCTCAGTCTTCAGGGATATTTGGGCAATGACTGTTTTAACTTCTTTGCACTGAAAAGTGCTATTGGCCTTATGAGATAAAGGAATGAACCTAGTTGATTTTCTTGGAGAGACTCGTACCTCTGGGTGTCAGGGCATATCTGGCATAGGAACAATCTGCAGGCCTTAAGTTTCTGAAAAACTAAACTTACTAGGTAAAACTTACAGAGTCTTAGATAGAGCCCAGGGTATTCTTTAGGGTTTTCGGGAATACTGTTGGTTGGGGCTTGGCATTCCATGGTAGTTTGCAATATCTGGCTGAAGCTTGCATAAGAGTAACTTCCAGACGGACCTCTCAGCTCTATTTGAAAGCTCTTAGCCACCGAAACTTTATTTTATTTCATTTCTCTTTCCCCTTTGGGACAGGAGGGCTTTTTCAGTCCCATGATGCCAGAGCCAGACTCATCCCTGGTAGTCATGTCCCGCATTGCTAGGGAGACTTACAACCCTGAGAGTCACATCCCTCATTGGTTCAGAGAGAGAGCCCTCATCTGAGCAACAAAAGAGATTCTTTGGGAGTGACTCAGGCATAGTTTTAAGTCAGTTTAGCTTCACCACTGCAGAAATAATTTTCACAAGGACAAGCCTCAAGATCGAGGGCTTGGCTTATTAAATAGGTAGTCCCTAAGATTTGAAGAATATCAGCAATTCTGGAGGTAGGGAAGTTTAATAATTCCACATTTTCCCCTACTCCCTCAAGGGGACTTTGCAAATGCATTTTTATTTTCTGCCCAAAGTATGCTGGAATGTATCAGGATTTATGTTAAATTATACAGAATAACAAGATTGAACCTCTATTCTAGGTTCCATATAATTATGTCATTTAAGTAAACTGACCAGACAGGTTAAAGTAGATAGTGTGGTACAGAAAATTTAAATTTTGGACCAAATAAACATCTCTCCCACAGAAGCTGAAGCTTTAAAATATAGACAATATCATCTTTTACCCTGTATTCTGATTTACCTTAGTCCTAACCAAGTTCATTTCATTCATATCTCTAATTGAAGTCTGATCTCTTTTTCAGCTTCTTTTGCACTTGCTGTGTGGGATAGTGCTGACTTTATGAGATGTAGAACTCTAGCTCTGAGCCTCAAATATCACACAAATACCCAAAGTTCCAGGGAACTACCAGGTTATAAGCAAATAGCATAGATCTCAGAATTTAGAATAACAGTTAAAACTCAGGAATAGATGTGACTGCTCCAAGAGCTTATGATCCAGGAACCTTTTCAATGAGCCTCACTGAGCATTCTGTACCCCTTAATCCCTGATTGCAAAACCTCTGCCCGCTCTCTATCCCCTGATAAGCTATGCTGCCGAATTCGATTCTCAGCGTGTGCTCATTATAATTAGTTTATACGAGTGAGGTCAAATAATATTCGTCCTTTCATTCCTGGCTTCTTTCACTAAACATAATGTCCTCAAAGTTCGTTCACCTAGTTGCACATGTCATGATTTTATTGCTTCCTGTAGATCTCAATATTCCGTCGTATGTATACACCACAATTGGTCCTCCTATTCATAAGTCATTTAACCTTCAGGTACTTCCATCTGTTGGCAATTGTGAATGCTGCCGCCATAAACACCAGTGTGCAAATGCCCATTCTTATCCTTGTTTTCAGTTCTTCCAAGTATGTACCTAATAATAGGGTTGCAGGATTATATGGCAACCCTATACTTAGCCTCCTGTGGAACCACTGCACTGCTCTCCAGAGGGGCCCTCCAGTCTTCTTCCCTGCCAACAGTGAATCTCCACATTTTCTCCAGCACTTGCATCTCTCTGGTCATTTTTAAACAGTCTTATTTACACACCATACAACCCATCCTCAGTGTACAATCAATGGCTCCATTATAGTCACATAGTAATTCATTCACCACCACAATCTATCTGAGAACATTTCCATTTTTTTCTGCAAAGAAGAAAGAGGGGAAAAGGGGAGAAGCAACAACAAGCATCCCATCCCCTTCCTCATGTCCCCCTCTTACTTGACCATTAGCTTTCATATATTGCCTGTGTTACAGTTAACAAAAGAATATGTACTGCTAACTATAGACCCTAGTTTGCATTAATCATATTTTTTTCCATACGCCATCCCATTTTATCATCTTCCAATGGTGGCATTAATTTGTTCTCCCTCATGTAAATACTCTCTTATATTTGTTTATTTAATTACCATCATTGTCTAATCTAGGTTTCACTAAGTTACCCAGTCCCAGTTTTTATCCTCTGTCTTTCCTTCTAGTGTCATGCATGCACCCAGCCTTTCTCTTTTGTCTATGCTCACACGCAATTTTGTTCATTATATTTACAACATTGTGCTACCATCAGATAGTATTGTACTATCCATTTCTGAATCTTTTCACTCAATCCTGTTGAGCACTCTCAGCATCAAATGTCTGATATCTGCCCTCTTTCTATTTCCTGACAATCTATGTTCTCAGCGTTAACTCTTAGTTTTCTCATTGCATTTAGTTCATATTAGTGAGACCATACAATATTTGCTCTTCTGTTTCTGACTTATTTCACTCAAAATAATGTCTTTAAGTTATACCCACATTGCTGCATGCATGGATGCATGCATTTATACATGTTATATTCCTATTTTACATACTTAATCTTCAGATGAACTGTCTGTGTAATGTTAAATTAAAGGCAAACTGCTGATATTTAATTGGATCACATTGAATTTGTTAATATAATCAAAGAGAAATGTGTCTACTTTCTTGATTGTCTGCAATATTTTTTCATCTGATTTGTTTCTTCTTTTATATCCTCAGCAGTTTTAGTATTTGTTTTATATAAGATTAATTTTCACATGTTTATACTACTAGTAAGTTTATTTTGTTTTATTTTAGCTGTGAAGTGATTATCTCCTTATACTGTCAGTTGTTGTATTATATAATGTATATTGGTACATTATTGATCTTTTTTCTTGGTTTTTATCACCTATTTATCTCAGTTACCTTATTATTTCTGATCTTTTCTTTGGTTAATTCTCTTAGACTTTTCTTGGTATAACCATAGAATTTACAAGCATCACAGTTTTGTCTCTTACCAGTATTTGTATATCATACATTTTTGTTTACTCTAATTAAATTTTGCATTAGTAGGAAATCAAATTAAATAATACTGGTAATAATGAGCTCCTTGTTGTTTTCTTTGCTTAATGAGATTTCTTATAGTGTTTATTAATTAAACATAAAAATGTTGTTTTATATTAGTCATGTGAGAGGACAGCAAGAGAGTGAAGGTGCTATCCATTATTTTGCATGGAATAAATGATGAATTTTATCAAGAAATTATATTCTGCAAAGAATCACGCTTGGTGATAATGTCATCTCCTTAGAGAGGCCACAATTGCAACTTCATCTGAAATGACACATCCAAGTACACCTTAATACATATTTCTATATAGTTATTATGTGTCAAAATTATGAAGTGGTTCATCAATTTCTTTAATTGGCTCTGTCCATCTCCCCTAGTGAATGCATTCTCTTGAAATTGTGGACCTTGTCTGTTGTGTGTATATTTCACATGTAATGCTTTAGGAGTTAGAACAGTAATTTGCACTTCATAGGCACTCAGATAAAATTTACTTAGTGAAGGAAAAAATGCATGTTAAATTACATAAGCCTGATTTGTTAATATATTTTTTGGAACTTACACCATTGACTACCCTAAATTAATTGGCCTGTAGTTCTTTACCACCTAAAGAACTGCTTTCAGGGTCATTCTAGTTTCATTTGAATATATATATATATATATATATATATATATATATATATATATATATATATCATGAATTAGTAGTATAAAAATTATCTATCAATCTATTGACAGATAGATTGATATCTATTTAAATCAATCAAATATTTAAAATAATTTTTCTGGAAAAAATATCTGACCCCCTCATTTTTCAGTAGAAATGGCTAATTTATAGCTTTTTTCTATTCCTCATGGGTATCAGCCTGTAAATAAGCTAAATCATCTCTCTGTTTTGGTGTCTTTTATTAACATGTGTTTCTAGGAATCTATATGTTTCCTCCAGATTTTCAAATGATTTATATAGATTGTGTATCTATCTATCCCTCTATCTATTTATATTTTCCCCTGTATTTCTCTTTTTCTGCATGGTAATTCAAAATATTATTAATTCCCTGATTTTTATTCTTGATTAGTTTGTAGAAATCTAAATATTTTGAAATGCATTTTAAAATATGCTTATGATAGCTTTTTTCCTACTTTGATTCTATTTTGTAAATGGCCCAATATTTATACATTTTATAATTCATTGGTATGTATATATATATGTGTGTGCATGTATAAATTTGTATTTGTGGGTACACACACACTCCTGGGCATTTGAAAAGAAAATTTTGGTTTCCTTTTCATTTAGTTTATAGAGGTTGATATTATGACTAGATCAAACTTTATATTATGCTTATAGCCTCCTATCTGATTACTCTCACCAGTTTTGGGAATTTACATTAAAGACATAGTTTATTTTCCAGAGTCCAAATTAATAAAGAATCTAGGACTCACTATCTATTTAATACTAACTTTTAAACAATCATGTTTAGCAACTATGTTAAATAATACATATATTATAAAACATACCCTGATTTTATAGTGATTAAGATATTTTAAAAATTCATTTTAGGATTGTTTATCAGGATTCATATGCTAAGACACAGGATGACATTCGCAAAGTTGCTTAAAGAATTATTTAAAAAACAAATGCTGATAATTAAATAAATTCCTAAACTTAGATGTCTAAGTGCAGTATATTATAAACCTTATACAGAAATAGAAAATAATCACAAACATATAATTAATATAGGGGAAATATTTATGAAAGAACCATAAATGAACAAGGAGAAAAAAAATTTTGCCTCTACCACAATAAAACTCTCTAAAACCAAGCTCGTACCTGAATAGGCACCAGAAGGTGCACAGGGGAAACAAATAATTCTAAAGAACACTTCCCTTGTAATGATAATGCAAGGGGCTCTACTTTCATGTTTCATCTTCCACCCTCAACTTTCATCAAAGGGTATTTATGCAATAAAGAAAAACAAAGAAAAACATAGCAATTTCAGAAATACAGTGAAAGCAATAAAGTTGGTTTCGCAGAAGCCATCACCTTATCTCTCCGAAGAACTGAGAGAAGAGGGGAAGCGGCTGGCCACAGTCTGGGCTTTTCCTGCTTTTTTTCCCTCTGTGGCATCGGGCGACCAGAGCTCCCACGGGTAACTGAACACAGTGGAAATACATGGGACTGAGCATCCACGAACAGAGCCAGGTCAAGTCCTGGATTCGCTCGCCAGAGTCCTGTTTCCTAATAAAAGAATATTAACCACTTATTAGGTTTTTTTCTGATTCCTAAAATTTTCTAAGTTAAGATTGAACACAAATAACAAGAAAGATTAAGGAAGGCCCATAATTATCTTTGTTATCCAGAAAACAATTTTTTTCTCCCAGTTGACCTTCCCTAAAATTACTGATCTCACTACTCAATCCCTCACCTCCACTTCCCTCCTCTGTTAATAGAGCCGGGCCTTGCATTCCCATCAAGACTCACAGCTCTGAGGGAAAGAACCAGGCCCTGTTTATTTTTTCTGTCTCCTGTGTGCTTTGTGAAAGTCTGGTACCCGGTAGAATACAATAAATATTTTCGTGTGTTGTGCATTGAATCAATTTGAATCACGTCATCTCTCCTCAACTGGCATTGTTATTTTTTTCAATGGTTCTTCAATTTCCTCCAAATAACCCATTTTAAGATGGCGCTTGAACCACATATTTCGTGGAGAATTGCGTAGAGAACCACGCTCCTGTCATTATGGCTTTTTTCTCCAGTGACACTGGAAGGAGAGTGTCTCAACAATGCCAGCTTTCCATCCAGCACCTCAGTGTGTGTTCACTTCTTCCTTGCTGGCATATTTCCCAGCCTGCTGGTAGTTTTGTTTCATGTACTCCATGTTGACAAATGCAACATTTTCCCTTGGCATCCTTATTGTCAAAATCTATTTGCATCACTTGCCCTGTCATGTTTTTCTTAAAAAATAAAAGACATTCAGAAAAATCCAGTTCTGCATTCTTTACATGAATCCTTACCTATATACACTCACCCACCCCCACAAATTTAGTTTTGCATATTGATCTCCAAAAAAACTTAAAAATCAAATATAATGCACAAACGCATTTTGGTAAGGTCTGGACTGTTATTTTTGTATTTTGAATACTTTTAAACATAATCATACAAACTAAACAAAAATGAGTTTTATTTTGTCAGTGTGTGATGTTCAATAAGCCAAAATAACATATCTCATGCAAATATAAAGTGAGCGCACATCAGAGTTTGTTTGCTTTTTTTTTTTTTAACGTATTTATAATGAAACAAAGAGAAAGATGAAACTGGCTTAGAGTATTGGAGAAGTGGAAATATTCACAGCAGCTGAAAGGAGAAAGGCTTGAATGCTAGTTTAGGTATAAGACTAGCGAATATCTAGGTACTGAAATAAACCTGTGACTTTGTCTGAAATCATCTGCACATTGAAAATGAAATTCATTCCCACTGCTATTGGGTGAGAATCGTCATTACTATCAGTAGTTTGCAGGCTAACATGTGCCTCTACAAAGTTGTAAAATGTCATATACTGCAGGAAAGGGATGGTGAAACAGAGCAAAGTTCCCTTGGAGGGTCTGATCATCTTTTGGTGGGGGCCTCCCAAGAATCCTTTCCATGTTCAAATACTTTTTCTTAACAATCTCTATTACTAATTATCAATTCTTCACCTGTAAAAGGACCTGCCATTAGCAAGTCCATACTGCTTTTCTTGTTTGTTTGTTTTGTTTTGCTTTTTTAAAAGAGTGGCGTTTACATCCTGGGGGTTTCACCAGCTGCAGGGTGTGTCCGCCCCCACCCCACGAGCCAGCGCAGAGGGGCTGGACTTCTGACGGACTGCTCTCCTCCAGGAAGCTTCCCCACTTTGTGCCAGGACCTGGAAAGGAAGGTGTAAAGGGAGAACGCCCAATTCTTTCTCTCCGGAGCCGAAAGCCTGATTGTGAAGACAGATGCACACTTACCAAAGAATCTGCCAAGTTCAGGCAGGATTCCAGGGCTCCGCGGGGGCCGTCCCTGAGGTAAGGGCCTCTGAGTCAAGCCTGCCTGAATTTTACCACTGATAATCGTGCTGTTGAGTGGCTGAACCCAGCACCTATCAGAAACTTTTAACCTTAATTTCAAGCTTGAATTCTTTAAGAGATGTGTGACACAATTCTCCGGCTCCCTAACCAGAAGATACAAAAATAACTTAAGCTGATGAGCTGACGCTGGGGCATTATGATAAATACACAATTCCACACTGGACTGTCAGTTAGGAATGACCCAGAGGCCGCTGGTCGCAAGTCATGTGTTTTCCCCTCTACTAAATAACTCCAGCCTGCTATATGTTTTTAAATTGCTGCATCTGGTGTAGATGATTTTATGTCTCCTGCCATGCTGTCCAATATCACCTTGATATGTTCTGTGAAATATTAATCAAAGCAGCTCTGTGGTGTTTTGTATAAAAATAATATAAATATGTAATAGTTTGGCTATTTTTTCCCACATCACAATAAATTATATTGGTGCCGCAGACAAATCATTCTTTACTTTTGTCTTCTCATCTTAAAAATGGGTGGAAGGCCAGACAATAGCAGTGAAGTATTAAACTAATAAAGAACTAAAAAAAAAAAAAGTTAAAAGAATCTTCTAGAAGACAAGGCTTTGGGTATTATGAAGGAGAGAGGTGCTATTCTAGTTTTGAATGGGATAACTGAATAGTTAATCTCGTTCCATATTACTCTGTAAAAGCTTTCAGCACCTCATTGTGTTCAATTATAACCCTGATTTGTGCAGACAGAAAATCCGGGAAAGTTGCAAAACACTCAACTGTTAATTGCTGATGAAGTGCTTCTCCTTGTGTCCTAGAAGCCCAGGTTCCTGAGTCCTCACAGGCATCTGTGAATTTTAGCTACCATTTTAAGGGCTTTACATCAAAAGTTCAAGGACCAGTTTTAATTACAAAAGCGAGCCTCTGAGCCGCAGGCTGCCCCCACCCCCACCCCCCAGCCCCGAAGCAGAGGCTCTGCCGTGCTACCTCAGGTCAATGGACATCAGAACATGAACAAATTTCTCTCTACCTTTTTTGGTTCATTTCTTCCCCTCAAAAAATGTATCTCAGGAAACTGAAGATTCAGTCATTATCAAAGTTTCCATTTCCTTTAGGGCCCCCTCTGACTTCCATAATACAGCTGAGAGGTGACCCATTTGGGGAATAAATGCAGCAACCCCAGTATTAAATGTCACATGACTCATTCTGGGATGAAAATACAAGCTGTAATCCCACAACCAGAATTTCTGCCCCTCAAGATACAGACTAAGGGGCATATGTGTTGGCTTTCTTTCTCAGAGATAAGCAAAGACTCAAGACTGAGAGAAAAAACCAGCCATTGGTTCACTCAATCCTCAACTATTTATCATCAAAGAGGTAGATGGAACAAGCCCTCAAAATCCAGCAAGTGAGATCGATGTTGAGCAAGGCTGGTTGGAGTGGCTGTGGGTGATGGGTGAGGGGTGTGGGTTAGGAGCTGGCAGCCCATGGGCACTTCACCAGGCTTGGAGAGGGGGGAGATACTCGAGGGCATTATGGGCACCCATCGCTGAGACAAGAACAGCAGTTAGATTGTGGGGGAGGTGGCGTGGTGGGGAAAGGGTTCCCTCTGGGCAGACTGGCCAGCATGTGCTGAAGCACAGAGGCTATACATTAAGTGGCATTTTAGAGGAATAAAGAGAAAACTCTCTTACCCAGAATCGAGACAGAAAGAAAGAGACAGAGGGTACATGATGGAGTTGCAAAGTTAGAGGATACCAAGACCTTAATAAAGATTTTAGCCCAGGGACAATAGGGAAATAGAGAGATTCTAAGGAGAAAATTGGGGGTTGAGGTAATTGTGCATGTAAATAGATCGCTTGGTCTTAGTGTGAAGAGTAGATAAGAGGGGCAGAAGGAGCCTTTGAGCTGTGGCCAACTCCATTAACATAGTAAACAAAAAACGGTTTGAAAGCCACTGAGACAGCTGTCCTACTACACACAAGTTCAGAGAGGAAGAAGACCTCACGGTGGGACTCCTAACTGCACGTCTGCTGAATTTCCTGACACTTAGGGAATCCCATCAGGTTTGGTGTCAAGGAAAGTTTGTATTGGAAGAAGTCCCCTGTACCTACTCCTCACTTTCCCTGTGTCTTTCACCCATGAGGGGCCAGGTCTGAATAGAGCCAGACCGACTGACAGGTCTGACAGAAGGCTCACCCTGGGCTCTCAGGATGGGCCCTGCTGTCAGAAGCATCAAGAGAACCAGAACCTGGTTCCCATTCCGATATTAACAGAGAACATTTATTTCCATAAGCCTAGATATCTATGAATCACAATAGAATTATTCATGTGGCATGAGGCAAGAGTATTCTGTTTCCTCCCAGAGGCCAGGATAAACCAAATTCAGTTCTGGGGGGGCACCCAGGAAAAGCAGAAACCAGGCTAAACACCCAGAGCTCAGGGCTGTCCATCATGGGTAGGGTCAGCAAGAGAATCTTCCCTGGCGTTATGTTCCTTCTGAGCCCTGGGCTGGGAATCCAGGTCTCTTCTCAATGCTTCTTGAAGTGACAGTTGCCTAGGGCAAGTCATAGGGATGGTGTCTGACATCTATATGTTTTGCCTTACCTACCTGTCACATAAAGAAATGAACAGCTTCCATGAGCAGGGTAAGCATTTTGTCTATGCGTGAGCATGCAGGTGACACCTGATAAATGTTTAATTTAATCAAATATTTAGAAATCATCACCATTGCCCAATTAGATATTTGGCCGATTTTGGATAGTAAATGGAAATATTTTTATCAAACCACTTTTACACAAAGAACTCCCCAACAAGCATTTAGTAACCAAAATAAACACACTAAGGAGTTACGTGTTTTTGTTGTGGTGGTGGTTGTCGTTCTCTTAGGCAAGAGCCTTTGAAAATTCACTGTCTTTTTTTCTTTCCTGAACACACATCTCTTCTTTTAATTTTCATCCCTATGGATTACAAAATCTTGCAGAGAATTAGGTCGCTACATGCTTTGCCCAAAGGGAAGCTCCAAAAACGTAGAAGAGAAAATTAGTTCACCTTCAGGAAATAATTTTAACTTGACTCTAAAATATAAACTCAGAAACTTATATTGACAAAAAAAAGTAGAGTTTCCTTTCCCATTGGTTTTTTTCTTTGCCATCCCCAGTGACAAGCCAGAGGCTCCTGTCACAAATCCCATCCTATCAGATCTGAAAGATACTGTTTGGCTTGTAAGAGCAGGAGCCAGCGTGCTCTTCCTGACATCATCCCACATAAAAACCTTGGCCACATATTTAAATCATTTTTTCCTCTCTATCTCTAGGACCTAGAAGACTGAAGGGGAAACAATAGGCACTCAACAAATATACTGAATAAATTTGAGGAAACACTGTAAAATGAATACATTATAATTGCAGAAATTTGAATAGTATTTATTTATGTGTGTGTGTATACATTAGTACTCTGAGATCGTCATGGTTAACATTTCGAGAAATAATTTGGGATGATTCCCTACAAAAGCTGACATTCCTGAAGCAATCATACTGATAAAATCCTGGAAAAATTAACCAAGGCAACCAAGAGAACCAGGAAAAGGGAGTGATGTGTGATTTGAAAATGAAGCTGAGAGAGTACATTATGATGAATCTTTTCAAATAAGATCAAACAGGCAATAGAATCACTTATTTCGGAAAGACTCACTGAGGTGCATGCATTAACATGGTTCAAAAGAAGAGCAGATCATCTATAACAGTACAAAATAAAGGTATAGGTCTGGAAGTGTCTGTTTATACCAGATAAAAATATAGCATTTGACCCCTCTCCCTCTATAACCTATGAATCCCTATTATTTTCCTTGATATGTCCCAGCCTCAAATTTAATTCTGTTTTGACTGGCAGTGAGAGTTGTTCACATTCCAATATTTACAGAAAACATCAATTTCCATAAACCTAGATATTTATGAATTACATTAGTTCATGTGATATATGGCAAATGTATTGCTGACCTAGTTAGAATTTTTCCAAAAGTGCTTTGTTAGTGCATTTGAGAAGTTTTAATATGCAGGGTGGCCTGTTCAGAACAGTCTCCACTTAATTCATCATGGCCAGCTGCCATGACAGGTTCTTTAAGTTTTAGGCCAAGAACGAGCTTATTCAATCCCCAAGACTCAAATTCTCTCCTCCCAGGAAGCAGTGGGCAGAGCCCTCCAGATTATATGGATTCCGTCTGCTTTTCAGAACCCTTTGCTCACCACGTGACCATTTCTCATCCCTATTTATCATGGTTCCACTTTAAACCTTCTTTCAAAATCTTTGATCCTTTTTGTTTGTTCATCAAGATCTCTTCCTTTCCCCATTAACACATTTCCAAAATTATAACATCTCAGACAATCAGATTTATATTCTGGTTCTGAATAACCAGAAAATAAATCTTAAAATAAAAGAATCATGTGAGAAAATATATGTGCCAGGGCACAATAGCTCCTGGTCACAGAGAGAAAGCTCAAACATTTTAAAAAATAACGATAAAAAAGAAAAAAAAAATCCCCAAGTCCATCACTCATTCAGATCAACTGAAGGCCTACTATATGCCAGGTAGTCAAATCAGAGCTAACGGTGCTCTGAGTGAGCAAAACAGGTGGAGTCCCTCTGTCATGAGTCTGACAGGCGCCAGGTAGACAGAGATGTTAACCTCATGACCAGAGGATAAATGTAAAACAGCAGAAGTCACCAAGTACAAAAGCTGAGATGTGGCCATGCTATGAGAGCATCTGATCAGGGAGGGGCCTTGGAGGGTATCTCCAAAGGTAATGCGGAGTGAGCTGGAATGGAGGAATGTGTATTAAAGCTGTGGGGTGATCGGACTCGAATGAAGACTGGTACAGTTGGAACTGAGAGAGGAAGTGTGGGCACGTTGAAAGGTTAGCTTGAGAGGTAGGAAGGAACCAGAGGATGCTGCAGCTTTTAGCATATGTTAAACTAAAAGCAGTGGGAAGTCATCTGCCCCATTAAAATAGAATCCAGAGCTTTAGTTCAGTCATATGCTGCCCTCCCAAACATCTTCTCACGCTATTATCTTGCTCACTTGTCCATACGAGATAGTAACTCATCTTGTGTGTTAGTTATGCTTGTAAAAGAAAATGCTTAGATGGGCCATGGTGGCTCAGTGGCAGAGTTCTCGCTTGCCATGCCAGAGATCTGGATTTGGTTCCCGGTGCCTGCCCATGTTAAAAAAGAAAATGCTCACATGGAATTGAGATGGACTATTCCAGGCATTCGACTCCAGTTCAAGGTAAATGCTGTTTAGGCATCTGTGTGTGTGTGTGTGTGTGTGTGTGTGTGGTTGAAAGAATATCAGGAGTAGTTGAATGGTTCACAAATCCTCCTCTTAACAATATATAATCAAAGAAGTTGAGGACTGTCAATGAAAAGATACCCAGGCCCACCTGTAAACTGAGACTGAAAATGGTGGTTGGTCTCCAATCTTCTCTCTCCTTGCACTGTCCCTTTGCTTATTTAGATGTCAGATTTACGTTATGGGGAAAGACATCCTAAACTAAAAGGGGTTGGGAAATGTGGAGAGTGGGGTGTTTTAAAATAGCTTACAATCATTTGAATGTGATCATTATGTCAGTGATCTTTCATTAGACCTGTAAGGCAGATTTCTACTTCTCCCACAGAGTTATCCAAGGTCTAAAAGAGGTCTATGGCTCCAGGACAATAATTATTTATGAAGAAAAAATATGAATAATATATTTATGAAATATATAATGAAAATATATTTCCTTGAGGCTTGCTTGCAGCCCAAAGTCCCCATAGAGAGCAGAGTCTATATATAAGTACACCTCTATTTAGCATCCATGAGAAATATGTATTGATTGTGATCTGTATGACTGTAAATGTCTTTGCTAGACTGTGCAACCCTTGAAGGCAAGGATTTCATCATTCATTCAACAAATATTTGTATTTCTATTATATGTCAGGAACTAGTCAAATAGTGATGATACAGTAATAAACAACATAGTAAAATATATCCTTCTTTATGCAACTTACATTCTAGTATGTACCCAACATATCATATAATGCTTAAGGTGTGCCAAGGACTGTTCAAAGCTCTTGACATATATTCACATCTGTAAAACTCCACATCAACCCTAGGAGGTAAGAACTAGTACTATTTCCAACTCACACATGGGAGGGGACTGAGAGAGAGGATGTGTAATGTCTGGCCCAAGTGAACTGAACTGGTAAGCGGTGGTGCCAAAATGTGTACCCAGACAGCTTGGCTTCAGTGTCCATGAGTTTGTCCACTTCAGTTTATCATTCCCCCCATGTTATTTATAAAACCTAATCAAAGAAGGATGGTTATCATGCTAAGGTGAAGATGGTGAGAAGATGCAGAATTCCTCCTATAATGGGTTTCATTAATTAAAAGCAACCTATGTAGTTCTCTCAATAGCCATAGTGTTGGTTTTTACCATCTTCAGTCGACTGATGATAAACATGAGACATAAAAGCTAAACTAATTATATAATTTTGCAGCCATTGAACTATAGTGCCAGGATTTGAATCTTTGCCTTTCCAGGCGTAATATCCAGGTTCACTCACTACAGCTAAATCACCAGTTCTAGGAATACTTAAAACCACTGATTAAATGACTTGAGACTAATTACCTTAATGACTTTTGCATATGAATCTCTCTTTGTAAAATTAGATTAAAATATATTTTTACAAGTATAGAGTATTAAAAAATGCAAGAATTTTTGGAAAAGAAATTTAAAATCACTCTTTCTCTCTCATAAACACATGCACACACAACTTACACACAATCCTATCCTGCAGGAGAGCAAGTTGAAGGTCACTATATATCAACCACAAATACCTATGGATCTAATGGAAAGAGTCTGAATAAAATTGAGATTAATATAGAAGGCACATAAAAGAATACAATTTGGGCTTTAAAATATATAAAACAACTTTAAGGGCATTGTGATTTATTCTATTATTTAACCTTTTGCCCAATCCTAATATTCATGCTTACATGTTTTTAATATACTATTTAACCACACAGTTTATAGATATAAACATCACCATATGAACTTTCAATTAACACTGATTTTCATCCTGAAGAAGTATCTATTGGAATGAAATGGTAGGAATGCCTGGTAACTGATGTATGTGGAGTTAAAGTGCTGTTAATTCAATTGCTTTATTTGACCCAGAGTCACTTAGATTATATTAAATTAGCCATCTGCTTGGCTTTCACCTTGGAATGTCTTCCAGATGCTGAATGTGTTTACACAGAGTTCATTAGCAGACCCAATCTAACAACAACTTTCTCGTGGTATAACTCCAGTGACCAAAAGCTTGCCTGGGAAGATGTCCTGACCCACAGGACAAACGAACCTGGACCTGAGGGAGGGAGTGAGAATGGATGGGACAAGAGACACAGAGAATGGAGACAAGACAGGATTCTGATCAAGTCTCGTTTATTGAGGGCAAATCCAGGGTATTTATGCAGCAAGAAAGGGGAGGTGTCTTGTATTGGGCGTTAGCAGAGTTCGGGCGTTACCTTGCAGTTAAGCAACCAAACAGCAGAGGCTAAATTGGGAAAGGCAGATTAGCCAAGGCTGGTCAGCTGATTTTGAGGGAGGGCAGAGCAGAAGTAAGGAAATAGAAACTTAACTTGAGATAGAAACTTAACTTGAGTTAGTACCTAAGATGGCGTCAGACCACAAAATGGCCGGCACACTGCCAGTGCCATAAGCAGTTTCCCACAGGAAGACATCAAGGGAAACATGTGGAACCTACACTTAAATACATGTTTTTGAAAAGAATGCTTCAATTTGTTATCAAGTCAAGAAGCTCATCATTGGAAGGAAGGTATGGCCAAGGATTTCTACTCAATACTATCGTTTAATTAATTCTGCTTTGACAACTAATGAAGTGTTCATACTTTATATTAATAAAAATGCCATTTTCAATAGGTTTAGATATTTATTAATTGCATTGGAACTATTCATGCAACATAACCCCAAGGAAATTTTCTACCACTTTACATTTTCATATTTTTTAGTGAATTCCCATGGCAAGAAGATTGTTCTACATTTGCGAATATCAGGTCCTATTATAGTCTAGTGATAAAAATATATGTGTAGGAACAAAAGTCATTATCATGATGACAAACTACTACAAGGCTGGAAACCTGCTGTTCTTTGTCTGATGGGTATATAAGCAGTAACATTTGAGTTGAATCTTGAACACATTACACAGTACAACTACCCATAAGGCATCAAAGTGTAAATATTCATCCAAAGTCATTTTTAGTTGGGAAGTTAAAAGCAGGATTCAGGGAACTGATGAAAGGTGAAGTTGAAAAGATTCCCAGGGGCAAAATAATGAAGATCCTTGCCTGCTTTATATTAATAAAAATGCCATTTTTATTAATGGCATTTAAGAATTAAGAAATTAAGAAACATGTTCTTAAACTTAATCCATTCCTATGGGTATGAACCCACTATAAGTATGACCTTTATGTGTGACCCACCTCAATCAAGATGGGTCTAAATTCTATCACTGGAGTCCTTTACAAACAGAATGAAATTCAGGCATATAGAGAGAAAGCCATGGGAAGGAAGAAGCTGAAGGTCAAGGGTACCCAGAAGAGAAGGCAGGAGCCAGGAGAGGCTGCCATATGCATTGCCATGTGTACAGAGGACTCCAGGACAAAGGGCCCCCAGCAGCTAGCCCCAGAACATCAGCTTTAGGGAAGAAAGCATTGCCTTGATGACACCTTGATTAGCACTTTTTTCTAGACTCAAAACTGTGAGCTAATACAACCCCATTGCATAAGTAAACTCATAACATAGTTATTTCTTGAGCAGTCAAGGAAACTAAAACACATGGCATGGCATATAATTTGGAAATAAGGAAAAAAGGATGAATTATATGGGGAGGTGACATGAGTCAGAGTCACCTGAAGTAAGACGCTGCTATGAAGGTATGGGAGAGACATCACGGACACCTTAACCAAAGCAGAGAAAGTAGAGATGCAAAGAAGGGACAGATTTAATAAGTTCCTTAGGAAATAAACTCAATGGATGTGTTACACAATTAGACATGAATATATAGTGAGAGGAAGAGGTTTCAGATAATTTCCAGATTTTGGTCTTGGACAACAAGTTGGTCAGAGTTGAAAGTTGGGAGAGAGGTTATGAAAATGAACATGAAATCTTGACTTTACCTTTGGATATTTTGAATCAGTGCTATGTGATAGTATGGAAGAAATTCCCCTAGGCAGTTAGTTTTATGAGTCTAAAACTCAAGACCATGGTCTGGATTAGAGATAAAAATTTGAGGCCCAAAAGTTTATATTGTAATATTAGAGATGTGGAAATTAAATGAAGTTATCCAGGAAGAGTATGGGCAATGAAAGATAAAGATACCATATATAAAATTCAGAGTAACATCACTGTCTAAGCATAGATAGAAGGAAAGAGTGGAAGGACTGATGAAAGGAGTAGAAGGAAAATCAGTAGAAGGTACTGTTATAGAAGCCATTGGAAGAGAGATTTACAATAATAAAGAAAAAGAGGTAGGGCAGCCTAATGTATAGAGAAACAAATGCTCTGTCCTACAGACACTACTGTAAAGTATAAAAATAAAATTAAAGTACCCAGAAAGCAGCGAAAAAATTAAAAGACACATAAATGGATGAAACATATACAATCTATCCAAACTTGAGTGTACGTAAAATTAATTTGAAAATTCTTACATTTTCTCGATTAGATTGATCTGATTTATTTATTTAGAACAAAAAATCAGAGGTGGAAGATGGTCAATTAAAATTTAATAAAAATAAAACAATATTAACAAATTTTACATTGCTTGGAAGTTTTAAAATTGATTTCCACTGTATAGTGTCCTATGAACCTTAAGCACCTTTATGAAACACTTGAACCACTGTTATTATCATCATTATCCTTGTCCTCATTTCATAATGAATAAAAAATACTTTGAAAAATAAAAGTTAAAGGGCCAGTATTCTCACACATCCCAGAAGAGGCACCTTTAGGACCCAAATCCAAATTTTTTGACTTTAAATTCTAAGCTTTAGTGAAAAAACAAAACGAATCCTACCTTCTGTGACAAACAACATAATGATCTTGGCCAGGTCATTTGAACACTTTCCTTAATCAAGTAAATGAGAGACTGGAAGCAGAAGCTCTCCCTTCCAGCTCTGCGAGCCTGCATTTCTATTAAATGTTCTGAAAGTTGTGTAATTGTAAATGTCCCTTGTATTAATGAATAGTTACCCAAACCTACAAAAATACTACTTTATATTCAATTAATTTTCTAAAGAACCAAAGTTCTTGGAGCAAAGTATTTCATTTTGATTAATTATCATTCAATATTTATAAAAGTTCATGTTTCTGCTAAGTTAGAGCACTCACTCCCTTCGCAGGCTATAATAAATGTGATAGATAATATTATTTCAATTACCTAGCTCTCAGCTGAAAAATGTTCACTTGAACAATACTCTGGACAACGCCTGCCCACTGTGAGGCAGTGATTCCAGAGTAACTTTGGAGTAATAACTGATCATTTAGGGATATCACTGCATTCAGGATGGAAAACATAGCGAATGGCAGTGTATCTGAGGAGCAAAGAGATATTTAGAGTTTAATTTGGCAGCAACATTCCCAGAAACACATCAGCCCTATACATTTCACCCACTTTATTCATTTATTTTGTCAATAGATTATACTTTTAGAATACTTTTAGGTTTACAAAAAATTGAGCACATAGGACAGAGTTTTCATATTACTACCTTCTCCCCTCCATACACATTTTACTCTATTAATATCTTACACTAGTATGGTAAATTTGTTACAAGCAATGAACCAATATTGATACATTGTTATTAACTAAATAAAGTATACACTCTATTAGTCTTTATGTAATGTCTTTTTTCTTTTCTAGGATCTCATCCAGAATAGCCCATTACAATTAGTTGTCATGTCTTCTTACACTACATTTGGCTGTGACAGTTTGTTGGACTTTCTTGGTTTTGGTTACCTGGGCATTATTGACAACTGCTGCTCAGGTATATTGTAGAATGACCCCTACTAGGATCTGTCGGATGTTTTTCTCATATTAGATTGAATTTATGGAACTGCAGGGTGAGAGGTAAAGCACCATTTTCATCATGTCATATCAAAGGTACATACCATCAACATGATTTACAACTATTAATGTTGGCCTTGACCTCCCGGCTAACATCATGTCCATCTGATTTCTACACTGTAAAATTACTCTTCCCAATTTCCCATACTGTATTGTGTTGGGGGGGAGTCAATATGTGAAGCCCACACTTGAGGGGTGGGAATTTATGTGATTCGTCCCTAAGGGCAGAGAGTCTATATAATTTATTTGGAATTATTCTGCACAAGAAATTTGTGTCTTCTCCATCATTTATGAATGTATTCAATCATTTATTTCTATTAGGATGGACTCATGGGCGTTCATTTTATACTCTAGATTATAATCCAATACTACTTTGTTTATTATATTTTTTGCTCAAATTTTTCCAGCTTTGAACATTGAAAACTTTTTCAGTTGGCTCAGATTCTTTATTTTTAAGACTGATCAGTGTACGTTTTTATGCTGTAGAAATTACCTTCTAAATGAAGGCCGGAGGAAGGCAGACAGGAAGAAAAGTCAAGCATTCACTTCAATAGATTAAAAAAAGTGACATTTCACAAATTTAAATGAATATTCTTACTAAGTTAAGAAACAAATAAAATATAATTATAATGAAGCCTTTTAAAAAGACATCAAAATTGGCTAAATAAAAGTCAACCTTCAAGTCAATGGTAAAATATAAAAGGATTAAATTATTTAAGATTATATGCCATTATTAAATTACTTGAAAATGCTAATGTGAATTAGAAAAAACAATCTTATGAATAACATGACCATATGCCTAAAACAAACCCATTTAAAACTACTATAATTGATAACTGACTTAAATAGACAAATGAGCATCAGTAACCTTTCCGAATATTAACAAAGGGTAAGATAAAACAAAAAATTCCATTCATCCTCAACCAAAGCATGAAAAGACTTATTTTGATGTGCATATTTTTTTGTTATTGAAAATACCAGACTTCTAATTTTAGCAGTATGGTAGCCTAGATATACTGAATGGCTTTCTTTCTTACCATAAATAAAATGCTGATGAGAAGAGAAGAGGAATTATGAGAAACACATTGCTGACCAGGCAAAAATGGAAGATATCTGCAGAGGACAATGTCAAAACAAAGTAAAACCCAGAACATTTGTGAATGAACCTTGCAAATAATAAGTGGTATCCCCAAATAACCTGTACCTTGAGGGTTTCTAACCGTGGAAATTTCCCAACTGCACAAATTTCTGAGATCTGAAGATAAGATCTAGGTACATCCAAGTTAGAGAGCTTATCAGGAAAACCTCACATAAAATTGCCTGGGTCCATAGTACACACACCCTTGCTATAAGTGCAAACAAACATTAAGGCTACAAAAGAGAATAATAAGGACATTTTTAGTTTAGAGGCTAGATTAGAGAAAAATCTTCACTGAACAGTCATAAAGACAATTGGTTTATATTGAAAATGACCTGCATGCAGTCCAAAATATTTCAGGGAAGAATTTCATTAAGAGAATTTTTAAGATGATAGTGCCTCAAATTACTGGAAAACTGAAAATAAACCCTCTCTGAAGGAGTGCAATTTTAGTTAAGTTCTCAAAGAGTTCCCACAGATCAGGTTTTATTTTTAAAAAAATCAATTATTTGTCTAGAACTTAAGAAAGATAGGTGAGAGATGGAAGATAAAAGAGAAATCAATGTTAGTCTAATGCATAATTCAGATATTAAATTAACAAGTAGAATAGATCTTGTAAAAATCTTTTAAGAAATTAGAAGACATCACTGTGAACTAGGGAAATGATACCATAAAGAATAAGCAAATAAAGTTGAAAGTGGTAGACTTTCTAGACATTCTAGACAATGCAAACTTAGTATAAGCATTATACAGAAGATTAGATACAGTTGAAGAGAAGATTAGTATACTAGAAAATGCATCTGATGAAACTATGTAGAATTCAACCTGGTGAGACCAATAATTAGAAAATGCTGAGGAGAAGTTATAAGAAATGTCTAACCTAATACCAGAAAAAACAGTGGTGAAGAGTCACTATGTGAAGGAATTGCACTAAAATTAATAACTTACCAAAAGAAACTATTAGCAATGTGAAAAGGCAAGTCAGCAAGTGAGAAACAATATTTATATTGAATATGAAGGAGAACTCATATCAAGAATAAGTAAAAAATGCTCATACATGTCAATATGAAAATGACTGGCAATACAATTTATGTCAAAAAAGAAAGGGTCAAAAGTCATAACCAGGAACTCCACAAAACAAATACTTAAATTGCCAAAAGTCTTAGGAAAGTTGCTCAAATTCATTATTTACATTAGGGAAATAGAAATTGAAATCATATTAAGATATAACTACACACTCATCAGAAAAAAATAAAATGAAAAAGCTCATCAGTACTAAGAAGTAGAAAGAATGAGGGGCAACTGAAACTCTCATATGTTGTGCTGGGCAGGATAAATTATTTTACCAGTTTGAAAAACTGACAATATCCATTAAAGCTGAACATATGCATATCCTGTAACCCACAACTTACTTCTAGGTATATACCCAGCAGAAATGAATACATATACATACCAGAAATTATTTATGGTTATGTTCATAGTAGCTTTTTTTCCTGTTAGCCAAAAACTGGAAACAAGTAAAATATCTATCAATATTGATAAATATATTCCTGCAACGGAATACTGTATAGACCATGCACATCTCTGGGTTATTAATCTAAACGCTATGCTATTTAACAAAAGATGGCAGACATAAAAGAAAGTATAAAGTATGATGGCAAGTAGAAAGTAAAAATAAACAGTTAAAAATAACATATACTCTTAGTAGTAAAAATAGTGATGACTTTGGATGTTAGGGGACTTCTAAGGTTAAAAAGGGGAAGAATGCTATTTACTATAACAAGAAAAATACCACAAACTTAGAAATAAAACTACCAGAAGCTGTTCCAATTCTTTAAGGAAAAACATTACAACCTTTTTGAAAACTATGGTGGAGGATGGGAAGACTGAATGTCATGGGAATGCAAATTTATCCTATATTTACTTTTGGCTTCAATGTGAAACCAAGCAAAATGTCTACACAACTGTCCATGGAAACAACTAACAGATTCTGAAATTTATATGAAAACACAAAGATAATAATTAACAAGGCACTCCTAAAAAAGAACAAGGTGAGGAGGCTTGCTCTACGAGATCAGGACTATTATAAACTATGGTAATTAGAATTCATGCATATATGCAAGTGTGATTAACAGCAAAGCTAGAACTCTGGATCAGTGGAGAAAGGATACAACTCATTGTGCTGGAAAAATTGGTTATCCGTACAAAATAATTAATTTCTATTCCTCCCTCAGACTGTACAAAAATAATTCTGAAAGGATAGAAATGCAAATGTAAAATCAATATTGTAAGCCTTTTAGAAAACAACAAAGCCAAATGTTTTCCTGACTTCAAAACAGGGAAGAATTTCTTAACAAGATATAAAAAATGCAAATGTTAAAAGGAAATAACTGAACTTTATGAAGTTCTGTCACCACACACTGAGTGAAAAGACATGCTATTTTGGAAGGATATTTGCACCTCATATAATACATTATTAGGCTCATATTCAATAGATTCCCTCAACCCAACAAAGAAATGCCAAACCTCCCCGTAGAAACATGGGCAAAAGAGAGGAAGAGGGAAAGAAATAAGGACGACCTGTGAACAATAAGAAACATCTAAATTAAAATAAAAATGAGGTACCATTTCACACCCATCAAATTGGCAAGCATTAAAGTGTGAAATAGTACGAGATGTATGAGAGACTGTGAGGCAGACCCAAATCATCCATTTACTGATGTGCAATTGTAAATGGATACGCCCATTTTGGAAATCTGTTTACCATTACCAAATGAAGTTCAACACTTGCATGCCCAGCCATTCCACTTCCAGGCATGTACCCTAGAAAAATTCTCAAACAAATGCAAGAATGTTCATATTAGCATTATTTATAAGGCAAGAAGTGGAAATACCCGGATGTCTGTCAATCACAGAATAGAAAAATACATTTTGGTAAAAATGTAAACTACAGGAAATTGCACATACAGGATGAATAACTGAACAATCATATCGTAGCAAAGAGGCAAATCAAAGAGACCTTCATGTCGTATTTTTGAAGTGTACATAAACAGAAGGCAAAAACCTACCTTCCATAAAAGCCTGAGGCTGATGAGCACAGAATACAGAATTGTGGTTACTTGAGGCAGAGTTCCTGGACACAATTACGGAGGGAACTTCTGATGGTCTCTAAAGTCCTGGTGAAGTTCTACTTATTGAATTGGGCTTTTATTACACGGGTATTCCTTTTGTTATTCTTGAAACTGCATATTCATTCTGTAAACTTTCTACATGTTTGATAGATTTTAGTACAAAAAGTTTAATTTATTGGAGCCACTTTAAAGATTTCAATAAAAGTATTTCTCAACCTCACAGATGAGAAGGTAAACATATGAGAACAAAATTTTGAGATCTCTATATAGGTCTAAGGGCTGGAAAAAGCAATTCTTTAAAATATGATTACATACAAATAAAAAAATTTCAGAAGAGCTTATAATACTAAAAATATCCTGGAAAGGCCAGAACCTTGGTCCGTCCCTTTCTGTAACTGATAAGCTTCCCTAAGTGGGCCATCAAAGGCTATATGAAACCAGTCTATACTGTGCCTCCATGGCAGCTGTTGTCTCTTCTTCTCTTCCCTTATTTTGCTTTGCCCAGCTCAGGTCTCATCCTATATCACTTTTAAACTCCTTCAGACCTCAGATTTTTTTGCCATCACACAGGACTGGCCATGTTGAGGATTGCCATGCTAGCCAGAGGTGCCCACCCAGAGCCCCTGCTCTGCCCTCGCACCTGAGCCCTCTGTGTTGGGACCTCTGTTTCCTCATATGCTGCCATCTTGGC
Source organism: Tamandua tetradactyla (assembly GCF_023851605.1). Taxonomy (NCBI): domain Eukaryota; kingdom Metazoa; phylum Chordata; class Mammalia; order Pilosa; family Myrmecophagidae; genus Tamandua; species Tamandua tetradactyla. The sequence goes on from NC_135329.1 coordinate 5,485,331, forward strand.
ATCTTTCCTACAGATAGCTAGCAATGATCCTTTCCTGCTGCGTAACATCCATCTCTTCTTATTTCAGGATGTTTTACAAAGGGTCACAGAACAGAAAAGGCTGTTTTCCCCTTTCCATCATAGATTTTTCCTTTGAAAGATACAAAGCAGAGAGTAGTGCAACCAGAAGGTGGGAATTTAGGGACAAGAAGAGGCCAGGCACATCCCCACTTTCCCAGGGTTCCTGCGTCTTTGAGGCCCCGCTCACCCCTTTAGTAGATTCTGATGGATTTCTTCCTCCTTCCCCATGGTGGTGTCCCTAGGGTGGCGTTGCTGCTCCTGGCAGGCTGACTTCCATCTCGTCACTCCCTTCCCGCTTCTGTCAAACATGTCTGCATGTGCCTAACACACAGAACTAACAGGAAAGTTTAGTTCTTACCCTTACTTAATGGATGGGGCTAAAGCAAATTAATTTTCCTAAATTATATTTAAAGCCCCTGGATCTCCCACAGTAGATAAAATTCCTAAACGCTGTGACATCTCAGCATGCTGGGCCGAGTCTGGCTCTCAGGGACTTGTCACCAATACCAAAAGCTGGCATATCTAAGTCTCACTGCAGTCCAGGCCAATGCATCCTCGTTCATGTAAGTGGAGAAATAGGTAAGCATAAAAAATAATCTGAAGAAGTAGACAACAAGGTTATTCAAATATACTAGTGAAAACAATCTACTTCTCAAAGAACAATATGCTTCTGGTACAAAAATAGATCAATGGAACAGAAAGTAAACTCTATAGATGGATCTAATTAATTATATCTAAAAACAATTTTTAAATGATGTATAAAGAACTGGATAGCAATTGTTTTAAAAATCTGATTAGGTACACTTTCGATTCCAGATAGATTAAAGAGTTGAATATAAAAATCAAAAGATAAGTAAACTAAAGAAAATAAAATGGCATACATATCAAATCTGTTTTGGGATTACAATTTTATTTTGACATAATATGAGCTATTTATAAATCTCAGTAGTATAATTATAGATATACGACCTACAAATCTATATAAAGAAAATTAAGATTAAAATATTAACAGTGTAATGTTTTCAAAAATATAATGAATATAGCACAAATAATGTTTTCATATGCAAGAAAACATTAAAGACTACAATAGGAAAAATGATTCAAAATATTAATAGATAATTTACCTAGAATGTAAACAAATGAAAAATAATCATGTTTAATCTCTTTAGTAATGCAGCAAATTCAAATTATAGAAAATGAGACAATATTATACATGTATTAACACATGAAGGAAGATAATGTATATGTAGTACACCCACAATTGCATATAATTAATAAACTAATTATAATGTCAGTTTAAACTAATACTTTGGAGAATGAGATGGCATAATACACAGAAGCCATAAAGGTATTTGTAAGAAGGAAACTATGCAACAGAAGAAATAAGTATACAAGATATATGTGCTTGGGGAGAAGGGCATTTTACTATAACCTATTAAAGCAAAACAAACCAAATCCATCTACAATCAAGAACAACAAAAACAAACAAAAATTAGGAAAGTAAACCGTGTTTTCAATATTAAGATACTTTAGCAAATGATGTCATATCAACAAACAAAACATGATTTAAAGTATCTGGTATTTAGGAACAAAAGGTAGATGGTAGAAAAATATCTATGATATAATAGAAATAGAAATTCAATATTTATAATATGATTTTAAATTTATAAATGCATAGTCTACCTGTTGATTGATGGGCCTGGGTGAAAATGGACATTTTGCTATGGAGTGTTGTTGAATTACAAAATTTATTTGCTTGAACAATATGAAACTGACAGTTTCATCTACTTTATCTTAGAGAAAAGGCAATGTCATATGGTAAGTATAAGATATTTAAAATGCTGCCTTCAAAAAAACAATGAGCATACTGTTTTGCTCTCAAAGAATGTCAGTCAAGAGTATTTACAAAGGCAGAGAATGAAAGATTCCACAGATTTCTTAACCCTCCCTAGTTTTTTTATGAGCTCTTTGATGTTTTCAGGTGCATTTAAAAAGTGTTTTGAAGCCATATATTTGGGTTTTTTTTTCCTACACGACCCCAGATATTTTCTAATCTCCTGCCCACTTACAGGGCCTCAAGCAACTGACAATAATGAACACAGAGCACTTAATGGTAAACAAGCCAGATTTTAAAGAAAATTCTAACCTGCCCTCCTTCATCACACTTCCAGCCTAACCCGTGTCTTTCAGCCTCTCCTGCCTATGCAAATCCATTTGGCCGAAACAGCCTGAGAAAACCAGAATTATTTGCAGAATCACTGCAAGGGAGTTCAAGCATGGAAGAATCATTATTCATAATTTGCTGCCTATGGTAAAAATCAGTACCAGTCTGTTCATTTTCACTTACTTATTCACTTAATAAATCATCCAGTAGACATGATTTTCAACCTCCCCCAAGAAAGACGAAATTCTTTCAGAAAATAATCACTCAATGATTTAAGCTGAAAATATAAATGTAGTGCACACAGGACAGAGAAATCTCTGTCAGCTATATAAATCTTAAGCACGTCCTCCTTCTCTTCTGTGGTGTGATGGTGCTAAGAGACCAAGGAATGTTTATAAGCGAGATTTTTCAAAACTCTCAATGTCAAAAGTTTCTTTTGGACATTTTCAGAAATAAGACAAGTGAGATATAAACCCCAGCTGAGTCAATCTGGGGAATGGCCTTTTCTTTTTTTTTTCATTACCTCTGGTTGAGAGGTAATGAAAAACCTTTAGTAAGGTTTACCTTTAGTAAAGGTTTACTAAAAGAAGTAGGTTGAGGTTAAGCAAAAAACAAACAAAATTAAGCAAAACATCAGAGATGTAAAGAAGGAGCAAAATGGGAGGGAAAAAAAGGACCAGGGGGAATATTTCCTTAAAGTACAAGCTGTGATCGAGGACAGAGACCTGAATGATGAAAAGAGGGGCTATGTACGGGAACGAACTGCTCTAGAGTCTCTGCCTGTCCCCCGGTGCCATGCTATGTTGCTGACAGCCAACTCCCAAATCCCAGTGGTTTCTCAGGATAAAGACCTATTTCTCACATTTACCGTTTATCAGCTTAAGATTGGCTGGGGTCCAGGCTGAAGCAGCAGCCTGGCTTCTGGGAAATGCCGTGGTGGAGGGAAAAAGCCACCAGATGGCTCAGAGAGCTTTTCTACCAAGGTGGTCAACTCCATGTCTGCTGATCCTAGTGGCCAGAGCAGGTCCCAGGGCCAACCCTGACTTCCAGAAGGGCGAGGGGCTGGAGGGGTGGTGGAAGGGGGTTACATATTCCTCCCGCAAGGAGGGTCCCTTTAGCAGAGGGCCTAGTGGAGAAAGGCAGCAAATAACTAGGGGTAATAATACACTGTATCATACCTTCCTACCACATTCACAGTATATATCTGAGGGAAAATCTTGGAAGAACTTAACTTCAATCAAAGACACGTCACCTCAGTGGAAGCTTGGTGTAGGGATTAATTATCATAGAGTTTTTACAGTTGTTGTGAAGGCCCTGGACTTTGGGTCTATATAGTAGATCGCCCTAATTCATTTATGTTCATACTGGATTAAAATTGACAGCTACCTGCTTAACTTTACTCTTCTTATGTCACAACTTTGTCTGGGATTTTAAGACTGGTAAGCATTGCCCATTTCATCACTCCATGACACTGGAACAGATTTATGAAATAAACAAGACAGAAAAAAATGGAGATGAAAATATTAGCTACATTTATGGTAAAGCCACCTGGAAAATGGGCCTTTAGATCTGCTAACACTTGAGTCCTTGCTGACACTCAGTACAGACACACTCATACCTTACTGTTGCGACTGGACAATTTCCAGTCTCCACCCCTGGGAAAAGTACCTCTCCACGAGGATTATTACAAAATAATTTCACTCTCTTCAAGAGAGAGAACGGTACTGAACTGGAGTGTTCTACTTCTTCCAAAAGCATCAATCCGGTCGTTTAAGGCTTCTCCTGCAAGACCAGTAATTTGGGTTTAGCTGGAAGGCAAACAGAAAGAGGGGCCAATACTACCTCCCCCAGCTTTGTCCAGCTTCCTATTCCATTAACTTTTGATCATAGACATTAAGTCTATTCCAGCAATGGCGGAGCAATCCCCCTTCCATCTTCGTCAGGACACCTCCAAAATACCAAACACTCCTACTTTGTCTGTCTTATTGGGACAAGTGGTGGGTGCTTAGATTCTTCCCCAGAAGATTCTAAAATGAGCCAGAACAGTACATTGATGTAATTGATTCTAAAGCGATTCTGTACTCAAGGAAAAGAATGTCTTCCCGTTATATTTCCCACATCATTATGTCAGCATTCTTTCAACTGCTACAGGCTGGGGTGTTTTCTGTTGTGGAAAACATTATTCTTTCAGGACCATGTAAGTTGAGTTAGTTCAACAACATGAGTTGAGTTGGCTTAACACACATAATGTGACTTCTATGCCTCTTACATTGAGGAGTCCAAAGAACTCAAGACTGTTACAGAAAACAAGCCAATTCTAACTCCAGAGCATTTGTACCAAGCTGAATAATGTCCCCAGAATCCAGTATTTATTACTGCCAAAGATCATCCCAGAAATGATGATACCCAGAAATGAAGAACAAAACATTGGCTTTAATTTCACCGTAATGCCAGGAAGTCTCTGCTACTTGTGCAGAGACTATAACCTGTGAACCTAAAATCACACAGGAAAAATCATTCTTCAGGAGATTATGGCACCAGGAATTTTCTATCCTGCAGTGGAGAGTAGTGGTTTCCCTCTCTCAGGCCGTGGCATATGAGGTGTTTTTTGCCTTCTTGCCCAAGTTTGGATATTTCAGATGGTGCCAGGCCCATTTGTCAGACATTATTTAAGAAGTCCTTCCTTTCTACCAGCCTCTCCATTGCCATTTCCCGTTTGAACACTGAGCTTACAAACATCAGTGCTGAACAAAGTATGAGCTCCATTTCTTATGAGAAGCATTTTCTTCCCTGATGACGCTTGGCACTGGTCTGGCTGGGAATTTGCTGATGGATTTGAAATCTACTTCTTAGGGAGGAATTCCCTGAAGCTCTCACTTTTGGTCTGATAAGAGCATGACAGCTGTATAGCTTTCTGAAGCCTGTGCTCCTGGGTGTCTACTGAGGTCAAATGTCCCTGCCAAATGCAGACACTGCCTTCAGACACTGCCTTTCAAAAGCTATTCAGTCTTCCTGTTCTTGAATATCTCTCTTTCAGCTCATGCTACATCTTATGATCAACTATGCATGTGCTGTTTGTAGAGAATTAGTTTCTAGTGTTTAATTTCCTTATGCTTTTCCACATTCCTTTCAGAAAATCACAACTGACTATCTATTAACGTCACCTGTTTTTAAAGTGGGTTCCTTCCTTCTCTTACATAGGGCGGGCTGGCACAGTTTTCTCAATCTGCCCACCTCTCCCTTTCTTTTTCTCTACTTTCTGGCCAGACCTTGTCATTCTAACATCCTTATTCAGATGTTGTCTTGCAAGTTCTCCCACAGGGAGAGGTAAAAAGCCAAAGAAGCCTAGGTCTACCAAAAAGCAGAGTCTCATTTATTTAACTACATAACCAAAGCTTGTCCATGTTCACCTTCCTGGGCAGTGAGATGATCCATCAGGAGAGTTTGTCCCACCAGACATCAAACCCAGGTCATCCTTCTTTCACCACCTTATCCTGCCCATGCCCTCCTTTAGAGTTGAAATTCCTTGGATTTCTCAAGAATGTTCTGTAAAGATACTGGAGATACCTGCATCCTGGTCAACAATATCTCCTTAAAATTTATCCAACAAGTCTTTGAGTATTTTATGCTGTTTTTTTCCATCCAAAACTTGAGTAGAATTACTGTGGCCACTGGGGATCGTTTCCTCAATGTCCAAGGTTATGTTGTTTCTCCCCATTTATGCTTGATGTGGCCCCTTCATTATCAGCATTCAATATGCATCTCTTAGTACCTTCCCAAGGCCTGACTTCCTTGCAGCAAATCAGTCCAGCTTGCTCTCTGAGATCTTGCCTCCCTCTGGTTCAGTTTCGTTGAACTCCAGTCACCATTTCTGATCTGGAAACATCTAAAAGTCTTCCATCTCATCTAATGCCCTTGCTCCCTTTATAGCTCTCTCTCAGACCCCTAGAACATCAGTCTTTCTTCTGTGGAAATCTCCTAAGCTTAATCAGCTTATCTTCTTTCATTTTATTAATTATTTCACTGACCCTCTTCAGAGTGTAAAACTGAAGCACAGTTCAAAATGATTCCAGTTTTTTTCTTGACTTCCTAAGTAGATATGATTTCTTGAGAGAAGTGTATACTGGGAACAGGTCTTCTCAGTTGCTTTTAGATTTGGGTTTGATCATTTCATTGAAATTTTTTTCACTTCCTCACCACAGGATTATATATTCTCCATAAACAGGCTACCCAAAAACTTTATTTGTGTATCAACAAAAGAAACTAAATTGTGTGTATGTGTGCATGAGAGAGAGAGGGAGACAGACACCACATTACAGTCTCTGAAATCTAAGTCATAGTTAGTTGAATAAAGAAATCCAGAGCTGTCTTAGCTTGGTTGTAGAGTCAGGGTAGCAAATGCTTTAGAGTTTATGGGCAAGGTTCAAGAATCTTACACTTTAGATCTTCTACCATTCTTTCTTTGGCCCTAGACACTTTTAAACTAAAATAATTTTATTTTGTACTAGAAAGCTTCATATCGGGTCTTGATATAATGATTTATAAGTACAACCTCAGCTCCCAGTGTTCTGTGTTCTACATGATGCATGGCTGCTTTAATAAAGTCCCAATCTTTTCTATTGGAAAACTGCTCTATTTCTAATATTATCTTTGCCTAGTCATGCATGCTTAGGTAAAAGCCACAATTGTCTTTGTCAAGGCAAGGTCAGCTGCGGTGACAGCAATACTGAGGTCTGCATGTCCTGCTCCAGTCAGAGCTTGTGAGACCCAACAGCAAGCTGTCGAAACCTAGGCAATATGATCTGCCTCAGTTCACCAAGGTCAAAATTATGTGGTTGTCACCCTAAGCCTGAGCCCTGACACCACCAACGAAGGCAGCAGAGAAGCTTCAATCTCTGTAGATTATGTTCCCTCCCTAATGCCAAATGCCAATTCTTATCTATTCTAAAGTTGCCAGGTCTAAGTTGTTGGTGTTTTAGTTAGATAATACAGAACGCTGCTTTCTTCCATAACCAGATTTGGGAACCACTGAGAAGTAAACACAAAATGCAGACAAAAGGTAGCTCAAAGACATCAAACTATCATCTTTACTACCAAAAACAGCTGATTGGAGAATGTGGCTTTAGTTATGTGGGGGTGAAAAGCTTGTTTACTTTTGAAAAGATGTATCTCATGAATGGAATTATGTCCATGTGTTAGGAGGAAACACTTATTCCTCCTATCATTTATTGATACACAAAGAAAGTGTCTAGGGCCAAATAACTCTATTTGTATGGAGTTATTTATATTTATGTATCTTATTCAGTTAAATCCATAAGTGGATAATCTCTTTTCTCCTTGGAGATGCACAATTCTTATCAGGAGGTTACAAGCAGACCACAACATACCATCTACAGCAGTGAGACTAAAAAAAGAGAAAGGAACGGACAAGGATAAAGGGTAAAGAGGAAATCCAGGAGTGTCAGTCTGGCTTAAGCCCTGCCACATGTTGATATGAAAAGTGGGGAATAAGTGCTTCCTCCTAACACATGGACATAATTTCATTCATGAGATCCATCTTTACAAAAGTAAATAGAAGACTCCTCTATATCCACATCTTTCTGAGATCCAAAGAATTCTTAGGCATCTGCCCCAGATGTCCTTTGCAAGAGGCTTACTCTCTAACCATAAAGCAATAGGTCACAGATAATGCAAAACAGGCTTGAAGTAACGAAGACCTGAAAAGTGCTGAGCTAGTAAATCTCTCTGGATTCAATGGAGGGTACTAAATCAGCAAGAGCACCCCTCAAGGAAGAATGAGTGTAAATTAATTGCATACCATGATTATGAAGGTTATCTTATTTAATAAATAGTCCTCAATGAGTCATATCAGAAATCCATGGAAGGTCAACAATGACCAAAATGAAAACATAAGAGAAAGTATGAAAGAACCAGTACCAAAAAAATGAAGGAAGTTCCAAGTTTCTGTCCATAAGGAAGAATTTCCTCTTTGATCATATTTAAACTGTAAGGGGTCCCTTCTTTTTCAGGTATGCATTAATTATCACGTGCCCAGAAAGACCTCAAGGGAAGAATGTTCTGCCTCAACCTGGCCTGCAGGTCCAGGTGGAGGTAAACAACAGTAACAAGGAAGGCGTTTTCAGGAGGGTCTGCGCGAGCTGCTGAACCACTGGGTCTGCAGGACGTGGAGGGCAGGCCCAGCCCGGGCAGTGCCCGGCCCTCTGTCTCCTACTGTCATTCCAGATGTGCCCAGCTCTGCCCATGTCACATCCTAAGAGTGAGAAGCCAGACGGAGCCGGCAGGCTGGCCCCAAGCCAGACACCAGGCCCTGTGTCCATCCAAAGCAGAAGGACCAAGGACGGGAAGGGTCGAGCCTTGAGACAAGCCATTTAGACCTTTTAAAATCAAGTTAATTGTCTGTCATCACAGGGTGAACTTTGTAGAACATATGAGAACATTGATTCTACTTATCTAGGATGAGTCACTTTAAAAGACATCCTTAGATAGATATGTTCTGGAATTCAATGTTTGCTCATTTCAAGTGAGGGAAGGCATTTAAAAATTAATTTTGTGACTTTTGAATGACAGTTGTTAAAAAATAATTTTACAATGTGTTGTTCTACTGTTTTTATTTACAGTAATAACCTACAGAATAAGTTGAATTCTGGAAAAATGCAATTAATATCCAATTAAGTTATTTATTTATTAAATAAATATTGTCGCTTCTTACAGCCCCTATGTGAGTGGTTGAGTACAGAATGATAGAATGTATAAGGCGCAAAGGTCTAATACAGGAGAAAAACATGTAAATATGTAATCATTAGATAATGTATGAAATGCTTAAATAATGTTAAATACAGTAGGTTCATGAAAGGTCCATTGGAGGATTCTTGATTGTGTTCTCCACGACAGATGCCAATGCTTGAAATTCATCAAAAAACTAAATTGTATTATTTAGGTTATGCTTTATATAATATATACACACAATGCACTATATCTTCTCATTTTGATTCTATGAATTTTATATCCAAGCAATCTTTGAAACAATTTCAATATCCTGGAGTGATGACTAAAACTCCATGTTATATACTTTATCTTTAATCTTATTTCAATCTAGGTATACTGTTAATAAGCAATGTATTGTATGTCCAGCAAATAAACCAATATCTTGAGTGACCTTCCTCTAGAATTTGAATATTCACCAGTGTTTTCCATTACTTCTGCTTTCAGTTCGCTTTCAAGTACATACAGGGAACACTGACAATCAAAAGCTCATTAAGAGATTGAATATGGATTATGTAGGTTACAAAATGGGCTAGAGTAGAAAGCAGAATATTAATCACATGGATGATTTTTTTTAAACAAAGTTGCTTTTTAAAAATGTGAATCACTTAGATGATTCTGAAAGTTACTGCTAAATTTCAGAGTGTTTTTCTAGAGCAATAAAAAGCAAGATTTAGAAATTAGCAGTATACACAGTTACATCTTTCTTCTGTCTTGCTCCAACGATTTATAATTCTTCAAATTAGCTACTAAGCAATAAGCCCCACCACAACCTTAATCCACAGCTTTTTAAGAAACATTTTATCAATTAAAATAAGGGCATCTTATCCTCATGCCATCCACCACACTCCTTCGATATCCCTATGGGAAGGATACCACTACAAAACACGGAAGCTCAGACCCAAGGCCTTGGAATCACAATTTCCCTTCAGCATTTTGGCAAGTATCTCACATATGCCCAGCCCAAGGCTAACCAAGGACTTGGATGGGACATGACATGATGCCAATTTTGATGGAGCTTAATTTTTTGATCCCTCTATTTTTTTTTGTTCTCTAACATTTTGTTCACCACATTTCTTTGAAAAATGACCTTAAACCTTCTTGCATAAAGTAATTCTATCATTCCAATCTCTTTCCCAAAAGTATTACTCATATGAAATAGATTTAATGCAAATTATTGAATAGTTATATATGTGAAAAAAGTGGATGATTTTATTCAGTGATGCTTTGACATGGCCATGCCTCTCCGTTTCTTTGTCAAATTATGGAAACCTTCTTCCTTGGAAGTCTTCCCCAAGATTTACATGAGCACACATATAGTAGCAATTGCGTCATTGATTCACCAAGTTAACATTAGACTATGTGGTCTTCAGTCAGAAAGGTATAAGTTTATTACTGTTTATTTTATTACTATATTTTTACTATATTATTATTTACTATACTATGTTATTACTATAAGGCAAGCTTTCCTAGTTCCAAACAGCAGCCACACTCTATTAAGGGCTTAGAGCCAGTCTGGTGTGCAAGTAAACATCCCCACCTCCTGCAAGATCTGAGATGTAACAAAAGCTCGGCTCCATCCCCTCATTTTATTTCTGGATCTTCCTGGATAAAAAGGCTATCACACCCAGAGATGGCACAGCCATCACAACCATCAAAGAAAAGTCAATTATTTTTAAGGAGCTTTACTTCATAAGTTAACCTTTCCCGAGTTAGATTCCAAGTTCTTCAGGATCAATTAGAATTAATCCAAAGCATAATATTAGACTATGCTTCCCTTTTATTTATTTACTTTTAATTCTCCTCCCAGAAACAGACAGGCATGCCAAGGTTGCGATTACACAGCCCTCTATAAAGAAAAACATGTCCTGACTATGGTCATTACACAAAGCAAATATTTTCCCTAAGAATCTTATAATCCATCATGCTAAACAGGGAAAATGATTTGGCCTTAGTGCAGTCAAATGTAAGTACAGGGAAGAAAGCTCCCTGAATTCTTGATGACTTAGGACCAATGATGAGTTGGCCAAGAGTGACTCCCCCTGCCTCCATCTGCTGCTGCTTCAGTTCACTGGGGATTAATTGACCTGAACTGAATTAGCAGATACTGTCTGTGCAATTGCTTGATGAGTTGAGGGTGATCTCATTTCAAACCCTGATTAACCTGTTGTAATGCCCAGGTGGAATGACTATTTTGAAATATGAATTTGAAAATTTAGATTAAATTTCTTCTAAATCATAGGAAAAACAGAATTTCATCAGAGTAAACTGTGCAATTTATTGCTGCAGTCGGAAGGAAACTCTGAAGATGGGTTCTACCCCTGATATATGTGCTTTGAACACCGGTGGCATTTCTACCCTTCATTTTTCATTCTCAGAGAGACAGGAATGGTTAAAAATATTATGTAAAGAATGGATAGAAGATTTTTGAATCAACAACTGTGAAGAAATAATGTGAATAACCAAATTAAAGATGTGACAGTTGAGAAATTGAAAACAAGTTATTATGACGCATGGGTACACTCAAAGTTTGTAAAAGGTCCTTAAAATAGAATTAATCCTTACAAGCCACTAATGTTTCTGTATTAGATTAATGTTACTATGCACAGAGACTGACCATCCCAAAGGAAGTTCATAGCAAATCAAACTAACACTGCTCATGAAAGGGCAATTATATTTGGTAGAAATAATCCCCTTGAAAGTAGAAAAGGAAAAGAAAATCAATCACTTCATGATTTAATGGATGACCCAACAGCAATGCTGGCTATTACCAAATATGAACTACTTTGGTAATAATTACAACATTCTTTATTAGGGAAGAAACATTCACATTTTAGTTCACTTTAAATAAAGACTCATGATCATTAAATTCATATTGTCTATATAATAAAATATCACAGTGATTTTGAAAATTGATCACAAATTCTGGATATCTGTTCATGATTTCATCATTCTTTGATTTCACAAATATTTCTTTATTACCTTCAATATGTTAGGCATTTAGTCTCTGTTATACATATTTAAAAAGTTCCTTTTTCTAACCTGTATGTACTTCCCTCTGATCAAAGTCTGTCTCAAAAAAAAGGCAATTAAATCCTATGTTCACAAATCCAGGAATACATTAAAGGGAATGGAGAACTTGCAGCTAACACATTCTTTTTTATTTAGTAAAATCCGAGTCATATCTTTCACCTCTCTTTCGATGTACCCTGTTCCCAGACTTGACTGAATACATGCTGTGCTGAAGCACACACAACTTTGTGTGGCATTTTTGCCTATAAGATTTAGCATTTCCATCACTGTCTGTCAAAGTCTGTTCTTCCATCTGGGACCTAGGTCAAGTCCAAGTGGAATTAGTAGCTGTCCTCAGTCAGAGTTAGTCTCTCCTTTTATGGGCGTCTCATGGCATGGCATATGTTTCCCTCTCATAACACTTTTAATGACTTTTCATAGCTAGAAATTGACAAATGTTTCATCCCCGCTAGACCAGGGGGTCCCTGAAAGAGGGGCCCACATCCTGTCTAGCCCAGAGTCTGAAACCTAGGGAGAAAATATGAATTAGAGACATTTTAGCACAGAAAGTTGTGAATCCATCTGGGAATGGGTCCATCACCCTCATTGGCAATTTAACTTAGTTCGGGTTTTTATGAGCTTAAGGTAAAATCAACAGACATAAAATAAATAACAAATGTCATTATAAAATTTGATATTTATCATATTCATAGACTATGAGATGTTCTTTCTATGCAGGTTTTTGGAGTGTAATCAGGGGTTAATTGATAGATATGGGGTTCAAGACCCAGCTATACCACTTACCCACATGGATGACTTTGAAGAAATTCTTCAAAATCCTTAAAATTCAGGTTTCATAAGGAAAAATAATGATAAAAATACCTATCTCATGGGACGTTTGAAAGAATTAAATGAATTAACTCCAATGAAAAGAGCAAAAATGTAAGTGGCATATTCAAAAGTATGCTATGACTAGACAAAAGGCAAGTGTATGCAACAAAACTCATGAACATTTGAGAGTATAAAAAAGACATTTTGGTGGGTTTTGAGGCTGTCAATGAAGAAGTCTTCGGGAATCATCTAAGCTGCCTAAGGCATCTGTAAAAATCTTTCTCTTCTGCTTTATGGGGGACAAATCCAAGAACTACAGCCCGGTTGGAGATGATGCATTCCATAGCAGGTGCTCTGCCTGCATTGCTGTCACTTTTCCTCCATTCTACTTCAAGCAATAGACAAATCCCTTAGGAGCATTTTTAGCTATCATTACAGAACCAAAGGCAAAACTGCGTTTTCACTTCTAGGCACAACACTCGGGATACTGAGTGATCACCAAACTCACACCTAGCTCTCCAAACATGGGCAGATTTTGCCTGCCTCTCTACATCTAGACTTCTTACCATCTTCCTTCAATATGGGGAGGACATTCATTATTCATCACTGCCAATGGAAAGAGAGTAATTTTTATTTATTTTTATTTCCAAACACCATACCCAGATCTATTATTCATGTGCATAAACTGTAGAGACACTTTGATTACACAGCAAAGAAGAAAACTCAAATAATCCTGGAATTAGATACAAAAGAGACAGACAATGCTTCAAAGTGTAAGTAAATCTCCCTTCTTCAATATTAAATGTCCCTACATTTCAGTAGTTACAGAAAGCTTGAGTGTACTTAGAAATAACTCCAACACACAGAGATTTAATTGTTGTTTCCTTTAAGCCAAGGCCACTTTTTAGTTCTAGCTAAAAAAAGTAAAGCTAGACAATTCTTTTCTACATTAATAACCTTGATTTATGCTTGGGCCCTTACTCCCCTCCCACATTTTCCTAATGAGTAAAGCCCGGCAGGAAATAGAACACATTTTGATTAATAGTGCCTTGATACTTATCACTTCTTTGTTTATGAGGAAGCTTGCTAGTTGCCTCTTAGTTGCAAAGTGAGGAAATGATACCTCTGCTTTCAATTCTTTCTAAAATCTCTGAAGCAATTCAGTTCTAGTTGCTTAGAACTAATAAGCATCTACTGCTATTCCAGCTCTGTACTCAATGAGGTTTAACAGATGGAAGTTCGTGGTTTCTGCCCTCAAGGAAATTACAGTGTAGTCCTGGAGAGAAGCATAGGAAACCACAAGTGAAACCATGTGTTATAGGAATGCTGTACAGAAAACAGGACAAAGATAAGGGATTAGATAACTAAGCCTAAAAGTCACCCCCAGAGAACTTCTTTTGTTGCTCAGATGTGGTCTCTCTTGCACAAAGCTCAGTTCTGCGAGTGAACTCACTGCCTTCCCCACTACATGGGACATGACTCTCAGGGCTGTAAGTCTCCCTGGCAATGTGGGACATGACTCCTGGGATGAGCCTGGCCCTGGCATCATGAGATTGAGAATGCCTTCTTGACCAAAATGGGAGAAATAAATGAAACACAAGGTTTCAGTGGCTAAGAGACTTCAAATAGAGGGGAGAGGCCATTTTGGAGTCTATTCTTTTGCAAGTTTCAACCAGATATTACAAATTACTCCTGTATACCAATCCTCAACCAACAGTATTCCTGAAAACCCTAAAGGATACCCTGGGCTCTATCTAAGACTGTATAAAAGTTTTATCTATTATGTTTATTTTTTTCATAAACTTAAAGCCTCCAGATGGTTCTTATGCCAGATAAGCCCTAAAACCCAGAAGTACCAGTCTCTCCAAGAGCATTGACCAACTTCATTCCTCTACTCCATAATGTCAACCCACCTTTCAGCACAAATAATTTAAAATGGTCATTGTCTAGATATCCCTGAAGATTGAGAGAATGATCAAATGAGAGGGTGCAGGCATAACCGACAAGTTAGAATTTAACAAATGAGTATGACTACTGATTCATTATATAGATATTTCTTTTTAGTTTTGACTGTTTTAGAATAGCCATAAGGAAATACGTGAAATTACTGAACTGGGATCCAGAAGCCTTGATCTTTGATAAGGATTGTGTCATTACATAACCTTCATCTTGTGACTGTGTGATTATAAAAACTTTTGACTGGCACCCCCTTTATCCAGTTTATGGGTAGATGGGTAATAATATAGAGACATGCGTGAAAAATAATAATAATAGGTTGGAAATATGGGGAAGATATCCCTACATTCATAGTACTAATTTAATAACCTTTCTTTAATTATAACAAATGTAACTACTTAAAAAAAAGTAGAATTACAAAAAAATGCTATTATCAATTGTAATAATTGTCATCAGCAACGATGGGTTGGTGGTGGGGTGGTATATGGGAATCCTGTATTTTATGCATGGTTGCTTAAACCCAAAAGTTCTCTAATAAAAAATTTATAAAAAAAAAGAAAAAAGGCACAAGAAAGGACGAAATAAGTTGCACTGAGAGTGAGAGCCTGTAACAAGGAAAACTGTCATGCCCACCAGTCTACAGAACTAAATGTGCTTATATCAACCTATGAACCGCCCTCACCCACCAACATAGTAGCCTCACCATGAAGTCCCCCACAGGTTTATCTGGGGGTCCCAGGGGGAGCCTCCTATGCTGGCACACATTCCCCTTGTTTTCTTCTGCTCCTGCCTTCCTGTTGTTGCTTAATGTTGGCCAATAACCAAGGGGTTTCCTTGTCACTGAGAGGGGGAAGTATCCCCCGTGGGACTTCTGCTGTTTGCCCAGCAATGCGAATCTGCATATCCTTGAGGCTCCTTCCAGGCCTCACCCCGGAGACACACTGAAATGTGTGCCCCTTTCCAATCTCAGAACTGTACTTTTCCAGCTGCCTCTGGAGCATTACTGCTTGGAAATGATTTTCACAATGTCTTACATAAGTTCTTTGCTTTATATTATACTTGTAGCCTCTCCCTCTAAGGGATTCAACAGTTGACCCTGACTGCAATAAACAATCTCCACTATCCAGATACCAGAAAGTATGTCTAGAAATTTCTCCCTATTAAGTCTCTTCCATGCCCCTCTTGGCCCAGGAGGTATCCTAGTGCCGTGGTGCCTTATTTTTATAATGCCTTGACTACGAGAGTGAATTCCAACCAGCTGGCACTTGGCCTAAGCTCTTCTGCTGAAGTAAGAAACATACCTTACTCGCTGTCACACGAGAACTATTAGCTCACCAATTCATGAGGAAGAGCCAGATCATGAATTCCAAGATGCGACGAAGCCTGAATTTCAGCTCTAGAGGTGGCAAGAACAGAACGGCAGAAAAGGCCCTCCAGGCAGAGCGAACAGCGTGGGTCCAGCACAGAACCTGTGCAGCACGTGTAGGGGTTGTGAGAAGCACAATATGGCTGGACAGCAAGTAGGACCATATCCCAGACAGCCTTTGATGATCTGCACAGAGACAGTGGCTTATTCTGGTTGACTACAGAGCCACATACCCATCAACCTGAAGGAAGTACATAGTCCTATTGCACTATGACTACTATCATCTACAAAAAGGGGGAGGATGAAGCAGAGAATAAAAATACTAGAGATAGTGAAAGTGTTAGAGAGACAACAGCAATAATTAATGAGCAAGAAATTTCCGAAATGCAGCATTGGCTCAAGCATAGGTAGAAGAGGTTTTACAATGATTAGGGAAGGTAATGCTGTCACCGACTGTCTACGTTGGGTGATTTAGAAGACGCTGGTGCCATTAACCAAGACAGGAAATTGAGCTGGAGAAGCAGATTTGGGGGTAAATGTGGGAAGGGGGGGAGATAATCAACACAGATGCAGATGTGTTGAGTATAAAAAGTCCACAAATTGTGAAGAAAGGACCTGCATGTATTTGGGTACCTGAAACTGAATCCCAGGAGGCAGCTGGGTTTGAAGATGTAGATTTGAGACACCAGCATGTCAATGGCAATTTAACCTGCCAACCCCCAACCAGGACCATTCCAGCCAATCCTGAAGAACACCTAGAGCAATTTATAAGATTCCACAAGGGTCCCAGGCACGAGAGTAAGTTTCCAGAAACCTGCAACCTCCAAATGGGTCCCTGGTCCAGTTAAGTCCTGAAGCCTAGTCCAGCCTCTCCAGAACATCAGAAAGTTACATCTCCCTACCCCATATTAGTGACAGACCCTTTTGGTATGAAAAATTTAGAATTGCCGTAGCCCAAACAACCCTGAAGAGAGGTATGGAAAGATCAAAGGTGATGGTGGAGTTATACAGAGAAGATAGGACTTAACAAATGAATATGAATGCTGAATCATTAAATTGATATCTTTTTTAGTCTCCAGTATCTTAGAACAGCTAGAAGTAAAAAACTGTGAAATTGTAACCCGTGTCAAATTCTGAATATGTTCTACAACTAATTGTGGTGCTGTGCTTTGAAATTTATAGCTTTTTGTATATATGTTATTTTTTTACCAGAAAAAGAAGAGAAAATCAATTGTGAAAAAAAAAATATTTAAGCTCTCTAGCCTCCTATATTCTGGAGCAGCTAGAAGGAAAAATATGAGAGGAGCATATGGTAGCCCATGACATACTTTGGGATCTGCCCTGTAACCACTTGTTGAAGAGTGCTTTGAAAACTATTGTTTTTTATTTCCTTGCTTTGTATATATGTTATACCATACAATGAAAAAAGTTTAATAAAAAAATCAGATTAGTGGGTGAAACTGGAAAGCTATGACAAGTACAAAGAAATGCATTCCAAACACAGAACCATTAGGAACATCAAAACAAACAAACTGACATATTTGCCAAATTAGTACATGACCCTAACCATAACTTGCCTTCTGCCCTCTGTCATAGTCACATAATTTAGTATGAGACCCAACGGCTTAACTCTTTTGCCAAGTTCACAAAGAGGTCAGGTAAGTCTTGTGCTGTTACTTGTTCTAAAGATGAATGATCGGGAATGAAACCGAAAGACATGTCTGCAAAATTGGCCTCCTGGCAAATAACACTACCTCTGATGGAACCAGTCACCCTGTTCCTGTTCACTATTTACCGTGTAAACATATGTAGATATGTTTACTGAAATAAAGTAACAAGACAGAGGTTTGCAAACTTTCTCAGATTGTGGTAGTTTACTACCTCGGTCCTTCATTTCACAATGCAGGACTAGGAGGGTGAATTCCAAGAGATAGGCACTTGACCTAAGCTTTTCTGCTGAAGTCAGAAGCCTAGTCAAGACACGGAATATACTGATTAATAGTGTCACTCTGTAGCTAGGACTCTGAGGAGGTTTTTGCCAGCATACGCTTGAAAATAGCAGAAGATTGATGGTGTGCACTGGTTTGGGTGAGACCCCTAGAGGATTTTATCATTGAAAGTGGTTACATAGCAACAAATATGCTTATGTGACCACCCGGGTACAAGGCTCATTGGCCAAGACTCCATCTGGGGTCCCGAGTTCTATGAGCCCCACACAGTGGTGGCTCCTGGTCAATAAGAGGGAGGACAGAAGGGGGAGGACAACCAGACCTCATACTGGAGTTCTCTGGGCAGCCTTTGGCTATGATCCAAATCCATATTTTAATGCTGTTTCTAAATTGTATCCTTTTCTTTTGGTTAACTGTAGATTCATAAGCATCACCAATTAGGATCCTGTGAGCCTTCTTTAAAATGAACCCCGTGTAGCTGCCACCATAACCGCAGTGTGCCCAAGCCAAATGAAATAAGTAATTAGGTCCAAACAACTTAATATGCCATTAAAAAAATAATATATATAAACTGAAAGTACAAGTGACACTTCCCTTTCGTTCTTATGTAACCACACTCACTAATGGAGGTGTTCACCTGAGGGTGTCAAACAGCTTCTCAAACCTTAGAATCTGCTGGAGCACTGTTCCCTCATTTCCTGCTCCATGTGGATCTCACACCATATCTGCTTTCTGCCATGGCAACCTCCTAAAGCCCAGGCTGGTAAAGGTATGACATCATCCAAAGGAAATTAGTGCAGTATAATATTGAAACTGTGAACTTCCATAAGGCAGTACCGTGTGCAATGTCCAACAGTGTTGTTGTATTTCCCTAAAAATGTAAACTATCTACAACGTCCCTGAGAGTGTGATGTGTCACCATGGGCCACTTCAGCTCACACTGTGGGCGCCAGTTACAAAGACACTATACTCAACAAATTCCTTATAGAACCTTTCTGCAATAGTCAGTGGTTAGGGGTTGTAGGTGGTGAAGTAGTGGGGTGGTAATAGGAAAGCAGTATTTATTTTTAAAAAGACCCTGGTTTTCATTTTCCAGAAAAAAAAGAAAAAGAAAACGCACCTGAAATCAGAAACTTAGACATACCTTACAAAAAGGAACTTTTTCCATGAACAAATTATCTTGCCATCTAAGGAATAGAACACTGAATCCTTGTTCTAATCGCCCAGGAAAGCCTGTGGGTAGTCCTTCCCGATGTTTTAGAATGGTCAAGCAGCCAAATTTCTCATAAACAGGTGTTTGCAGCAGGAGAGATCCATATTCCAAAAGACAGGGGTTCCTCTTTGTAAAATGATTGCCTTTGAAAAGTAGAGAAGGTAATTTTAGGTCTATAGATTTCTGATCTTTGAAAAGTCAATAGGGAAACTTTCTGAATAAGATTCTTTAGTACATATTTCATGTCTGGTTTCTTGTACTCCTAACGACAGCCATCAACTTTTTCTATTCATTCATTCACACATTCAGTCTTTAAATATTCAGCTTTGTGTCAGGCACTGTAGGAAATTAAAGAATGGGGACATGGGGATGTAATATCCTAGGACTCTAGAAAATATCCTTGATTCTACAAGCCAGAAAATACTTAGGAGTCCCTTAGGAGATGAGAAAATGAATTGGTTAGTCCAAGTGCTCTTTGTTCATTGAGGCATTTATGGCACAAATCCTTATGCGCTGGCCTTCCAGGGCAGCAGTCTCACTCCTGCTCCAGTGGTTTTCACAATGAGCTACAACCACATGTGATAAGTGTATCTCCCCTGGTGAGAAGGGAGGTAACAGGCAACTATGGCCTTTTACTTCTACTTTATCCATGACAGCATCTGTTTTATCTGTCCTCTATATTGGGCCCAAAATGTCTCCAAACAAAAGACTCTCTTGCTAAAGGAAAAAAAAAGAAAAGAAAAGAAAACAATTTCTCTCAATTCTGCTCCCTCCCTTCATCCAAGAAAGACTCGTCTTGGGTAGAGAAGTTCCAAAGAAACTGCATGCCTCTGGGTTTCCCCTGCCTTGTTCAGGTCTGCAGTAATTATTGTCACATTCAGCACCATCATGCATGTCTTCACCAAAGTACTTTTCTTTCCAGTACATCTGTCCAGTTTGGTGGAATGAATATGAGTCTATAATGGAAGCAAGGGAAGAGCACAGCATAGCTGGAACATTCTTATCTCATAGAACAGACATTCTGAGGAACCCGACAATAAGTTCTAGAGGAAAAATTCAATCAGAGTTGTTGAGTCAAACGGGGCTACTCAATTTTAGTTCTGATCATTCTGAAATAGAAATAAATCAGGAAGACAAAAAGGGAAAAAAGATTTTTCCAGCCAGTTCAGAAAATTTGGATTTAGGCCTGTTGGCCATGTGCAATTGTTAAAATGACAACCTTGAATTTAAATTATCCACCTCATTAGAAGCTTTGCTAGGAAATCACAGGCCTTTCTCTGCAAGGGCAGAATTTTATGACCGAGTTCCCCAAATGGCCAAAGGCAGACCAAAGCCTAAGCTGTCTATAGCAGGTATGACCCCAAAAGAAAAGGAAAAGCATTTTTGTTTAGCATCTTTAATTACTGCTCCCAAATATTAATCAAAATGCACTCCTTTACTTGAGGAAAGACGTAAATGAGGGGATGGGGCAATAGCTAGGAGTGTATAGGAGAAAAATTCCTCATAGAAACCAGAGGAACTAGCGTTCCACCCTGACATCAAGCGACCTGGGAGACAGGTTTAAGATGGATGGTTCCCGGTTTGTAGAAGTGTGTGTGTGAGCGTGTGTGAAGCTGTGTCCAGACGACCAGTCGGTGACACTATACGTAATCTTGCACACTCCAGGCTGTGAAACTCTGACAGCTACTGGTCTTGGTAGCTAGACCAATCCACCAAGGACTGTCTTTAGAAATGTGATCATGAATTCACTCGCGACAGAATCCTTGGTAATAGAAAGGCAGAGAAGAGACAGGTTAATACCAGGATTAATATATCCAGTGCCACCCAGCAGTATCTCAAGAATGAATTTGCGTCTGAATACATTGAATTAAAGAGCTTCCTGGGTACATCCATATGATTAGAATAATAAGAACAACTAAAGCTGTGTGACAGCTGAAAGAGGAGACCAGGGGAGGGCAAAGAGGAGGAAGAAAATAAAAAGCAAGGACAGCAGTGGGAAGGGTCCACTGGAGCTTAATCTTTCCCCAAATCCTTGAAGAAAAACAAAAAACCTTATGAATGTACCACCTTGCTTAAAGCACTCTCATTTGAACAAAGGGAATAAAAACTGTTAAAAGTGATCATTTTCTCTTCCTGACCATCCCTTTTCCTAGGAATAATCCTTCTATTTATCTAGGGAAGTAGCAGCCTGTTAAGAAATCTGAACCAAATTTACATTTTCTCTAATGCCCAGTTGGATTTGGTCTCCAATCTATGGAATGGCCAGTCCCGAATGCGGATGCAGAGGCCTTTGTGAACTCCATGGGCTGCTTCCAGCGTCAGTTCAGAGGCTGTCTGGGACTGGGAAAGCAGACCCCGAGGCACAGCTGGCAGTCCCTCCATGCTGAGGCAGGGTGTGGGGCGCCCCTGTACATCACAGAGGGACACCCTAAGAAGTTGGACTTGGCACAGAGCCGACCGGTCAGGTGATCCTAAGGGAAAAGTCCATGATCCCCCATATTCAATACCCAGTATATGCTGGTATTTAGGTGGGTGGGTATGAGAGAGAGCAGCAGGAAATGCCCCCTGCCTTCCCTGGGGCCAGCTGCATGCTGCACGTTTATCTTTCGTTGGGTGCCATAGTTATATATACTCCCGAGGAATAAACTTGATCTCTGTGGGGAATAAATTAATAGAAATAAAAACAAATGCATTGGTTTTCTACCATCAAAACCTTAATATTTATTTATTTATTTTTAATTTGTAAAAGAGATGCTGATGTGTAAACTATCCATGTCATATGGTTGGTGTGGGGACCTATATCTTAATCAAATAATGCTGAACACAGTGCTTTATAAATGGGAAATTTCAACTGTGAAGAAGCAAATTTTTAATTTATCATTCCCTCCACATCAATCATAATGTGATGTAAGTAAAGTATATAAGAAGAGCATTTATTCCAGGTAGACCACAACTCACAGAGATAAGGGGAAAAGCAAAATCACAAAAGTTACACCTTTGTAACATAGTTGAAATAATTTATGAAGGTAACTTGCATTGAATTATGTAAATAAATGAAAAATAACAAATATTTCTTTAGGATATGTGTCCTGGTACAAAATGAATTCAGCAATGTGCTCACAATAAAAATGATCTTCCTCGTGAAGCTATAGGACAAGCTCTGACACTGAGCCACTCTTGCCAAGGATATGGGCAGATTTCCATCATCTGTGCTTCCAACCAGTGGCCAGAACCCATTGGATGACCTCTTATTGTTCCAAACAATCAGGGATCCTAAGGCCACTGTTTACTCAACAATCAAGGACTGAGTAATGACATACAAGCTCCCCACTGCACATTTTCAGCAGCATCCCTCACTGTTCCTCTACATATCACATTGTGTCAGCCACACTGAATTACTCACTGTTCCCCAAACCCATCATGTGATGTCATCACTCCAGGCCTAAGTCTGGAATGCCATTCACTTCCATCTCTTTCTGGCAAATGCTGATTGATTATTGAAAATTCCTGACTGCATTAAAAAGCGAGATAGGTGGGAGAGAGGAGGGGAAAGAGGAAGAAAGGGAAATCTGTACGTTCTCTTTCTAGTATTTGATCCTTCTCAGTTCTGGTTGTCATATAGATGGGTTTACCCACTGTCATTTTTCATTTACTAATTCATTCAACCAACATTTATTAGAAACTAACCAGATTGCCTTCAAAGATGACCATCCATAGTTCTTCCCATCTTGGAAGTAGTTGACCAGTCCTCCCTTCAAGAGGTAGAATCTATTTCCCTCCCCCTTGAATCGAGACTGGCTTCACAACTTGATTTGACTAAAGGGTGTGGCAGACAGGCTACAGGCCAGCCCTGGGTCCAATGCCTAAGAAACTTGTAGTTTGAGCAAGCGCTTTCTTGGAAGCTATCCCACACATACCAGGAAACCTGGGCTATACCAACAGGAAGACAGGTGTGGTGATAGAAAACTGGGTGCCCTGTCTAAAAACCACAGCACCTGACATATACGGGAGTAAGGCCCCAGCTCAGCTTCCAACTGAAGGTAGAAGGTTTGCCCAGTCAACTCATAGTACTGTGAGAAATAAGAAACTTTTGCTATTTTAAGCTAAGTTTGGGTATTTTTGTTATGCAGTAACAGATAATTGAAACATTATGCAACCAATACTCTGCCACTCACTGTAGATAAAAGGTAGATGCAGGCATCCTCCTAGAATAATTCAGTGACTAGTAGAAGAAACGGATGTGTAAATATTTAATGACACTACCAAGACATGTGTAAAGTGTGACGGAAACTGTCTTACTACTAACTCATTATAGTGGTGCAAGACATTAAGACACAGCTTCCTTTGCAGTGGTGCAAAATTAAAAACAAGCAAACAAGTAAGTAGTGAGATGGTTTGCAGACCCATAGAGATGTTTCTTGGAGAATCTCATAGGTATTCAGGTCTATCTTTTCCTTAATTATTAAACAACCATGAAGCAGGAGTCTCAAAATTCCTTGCTAATTTCCACTTGGAATTTAAAGAGGCAAAAGGTATTGTGATAACACTTGTAATTCTGTTCTCCCAGTTTCCATAGTCCCTGAGTATAGTTTTTCATTAAAGAATTATTAATACTTTTCAGTACATATATGAAAATATAGACTATGCAGAGTAGAAATAGTCATTTTTAAGCTATCATTTGCAGAAAATATGTCATCCTCAAAGCTAATCCATTATATCAAGAACCATGTTTGAACTCAGCAATGTGCTGGTCATGAAGATGGAAAATAAGGCAAGGGATATATGTTAGAAAAGTACATGTGCAAATAATTAGGAAATATCTGCCAGAAAGGACTTTACTGTATAGTTGCGATGGGCCAAGGATGCTGTTGAAAAGCACCGGATGGGGAGACAGAAAGGAATTCAAAATTATAGGAGGCTCAGCCTTGGCACTCCAGGAAGTAATTCTCTGGTGGAGCCAACAAGACTTATTCACACAATGATTCAATATTTTTGGTACTCCTACTAGTAATAATAATAATAATTCTGTAATGATAAGAATAGTTATTCTTTGTTTTTTGTAGAATAGTTTTATTCTACATGTTGACTTTACAACTTAAAATGAAACAAACATTGCAGTAAAATCTGCTGGAAACGAAATGTATAGTAAGACAGACACATTTGAAGCTGGCCTTCCTTTCAGGGAATAGGTTTCCTTCATTAGTGAAATGCTGTGAACGCTGAGATGTGTTTTCTAAAACAAACGAGTAAACACACAGTAAGGTCATTTGCAGACCCATCGAGGTGTTTTTTGGAAGATTCTCGTAGATTTTCAGATCGGTCCTTTCCTTAATTATTAAACAAACATGAAGCAAGAGTCTCAGAATTCCTTGCTCATTTATTTGCTGCTATCACAGATTTTTTTCAGTAGCAAACACACAGTAAACCCAACTCTTTGAAAAAATATTGCTATTATTGGACATCATCTTGTGGCCTGGCCGTGCTGCCTGAAAGGGGAATGTGCAATTCTTCAGCTCTTCAGCTACAGGACATGCAGGATAAGACTGATTTGACTTCTCAAGGGTAATGGAGGATTGAGCTGTTGAAGTTGGAGCCAGAAGGGCAGTGTATCCTGAGTGCTCACTGTTAGCATTTTAACCACACCTCTTCCAGGGTCTGGGTTTATTGTACGAGCATTTTGCTGCTCTTTTGACACCATCAGGATTTTGCATTACCCCTGCATTTCAAGGTTCTCCTATGGATTTTATTTTCATGTGGTCAGGCTCAAAGGAGACCTGTTTTGACTGTTTCCAAATCCAGCAAGCAAACAGCCTTGTGAGATGTCAATATAATGCTTCTCTAATGTCTCACACTTTAATTCCTTTTGTATATAACACTCGGAATGGAGATGTGGAGAAATTACTGTTTAAAATAGTTCTTCACTAGTGAAAATGTTTCAAAATTGAAACTTCTAAGTAGGAAGGAAATAAAATCTGTTTCTATCACATACAGCCAAAAAAAAAAAAATGGTAGAATGCTTGGAAGGCTTACAGACCTTACTAAAGTTGTTTGAGAGCCTTAATTAAACTTGGATTTCGTACATGTTGGACCTTAATAAATAAGAAAACTAAGACTGAAAAAAGACAATAAGAAGCATTTTTTTTTTATTAGTAGTGAAAACAAACAGTGAAAAACAGCCACAGGGAAACACTGTGTTTTCATGATTGTACTATTTAGCTTTGTTGCATAACAGATTATTTTAAAACATAGTGATTCTAGACATCTATCATTAATAGGTAACAATTCTGTGGGTCAGCAGTTTGGACTGGGCCCAGCTGATAGTTCTTCTGCTGTACTTTCCTTATTTATTCATTTATATCAAATGACAGGTGATACAACTATAACACATGAGTGCTGGTTGGGCAAGCTGTGGAGCTGGAGATGGGGTGTCTTACATTTTGATGGTTGACTTGATGTCAGCTGGGCTAATACCCACAACCCTCTGATCCTCTAGTAACCTACTCAATGGCAAATAAAAACTATTTTCAAGCTTCTGCTTGCATCATGTGTTCTAACCTCCCATTGGCCAAAGAAATTCATACAGTCAAGCTACTATTCATGGGGTAGAGAACTAAATGGCTCCTTTCAATAGGAGTAACTTCAGAGAATGCATGGTCATTTTCTACATTTGAACAAAATGGAACCTCCCTCCATATTTTTGGGTCCCATTATAAAATATAGTTACCTAACATTTGCTTTGTGCCATGAAGTTTTCCTATGTACCCAACAATTTTATGTATGTTATCCTATGTTGCCTTCACAGTGCCATGAGGCAGATTGTATTAACTGAAATTTATGATTGATGAAACTAAAGAACAGAAATTAAGTTGCCTAATATCACACAACTTGGAGGATGTGGAGAAGGATCCTAACCTTTGAAATCCAAAGTCTAGAGTTGATGTTCTTAATCATGGCTCTATATACAGAGCTGGAATTATTTCTCTTTTCAGTATGATAAAAAATGTCAGACCAATGATTTCACCAGAGAAATGAAAGCTATCCTATTCAATTAATTCTTAGGTGCACATTTTTCACATTTTAACATCTGAAATTGAAATTCATCTTGCAATTATTGGCATATCATCATGTAATTAGCAGTGCTACTTTTCCCTTCCCTAATAGTATATGAAATAATGGTGCATCTTGCAATATCTGGTTTCCTACATTCAGTGAGTATGGTGACATCATCATATGCCACTTATTGCATCAGCATATTCAACAACATCAAGGAGTTGATTGAAGGGAATCCAGTCCATGCCCAGTGACTTGGACCAGACCTAATTGGCACTAAATGATGAATGGCATTTATTATGTGCCCCAATATGGGCATTTCTTTACATTTTACTCTAAGTGACATCATACTTGAATGAAAATATCAATTTTCATGATATGTTGTCACATGAAGCCAGGAAAGGCTCTAGAAAAGGTATTTTTATGAACATAGCACAGGTTACTTGCCTCTGTTACATACATCAGTAGTTTATTCACTGAATACTGTTTTCATTTAAAATCTGTGGAAACTCAATACATAAAGCTAATGAACTCAGAGCTGCTCTATTTAATTGGTGTCTAGGGGTATTAGGGAGGTGAGAGGGTAGTGATTAGGAGTGGGGGCTCTGGAGTCCAATTTCCTGAGATTGAAATCTTACCTTAGGCAAGTCACTTTTACTGTTTTTCCTCCTCCTCCTATGTGAAACAGAAGGCTAATAGTACCTGCCCCTTAAGCACAATGCCTGGTTAGAAAAACCCATGCGTGTAAACTATTGCTATTATTACTGTGGGTGCATCACCATCTAGCTGAGAGTGCCTCTGAAGAAGGAGATTGTAAGCTATGTTTGTAAACTATGGAGTGACGACTTTCAAGGTTATGGTCTTTTAACAGGACCTGAATCAAGTAAACAATTGCACTAAGGATTTATAAAGTGGTTGCTACATGCTAATGAAATCAAGGCTTTGGGCTAGGCAGAGGGAAAACAAGAACTACAATGTAGGCTTCACCTAAGAAGCTTATAGTACCCTGAATTGCCCCATAGAGTCTCAGAAGAAAGGGTGGGAGCACATTACGGAGGTGGTGGTTAATAAATCAGCATCGTTTTCCTCTGTTCCTATTAATTCTCTCAAAATTTCTTTGAAGTATGTGACTGCATCAGTGTCTATTTTACAAATGAAAAAAAAAAAAAACAGGGCCCAGTGTAGATTATGGAGTCTCCCCAAATGAACTGCAAAGAATCACAAAAGAGAAAATTAAACCTAGGCATTCAGACTTCCAAGTGCAGTTCTGGCTCTTTCTCTATATAATGTGTCTTAGTAGAAAAAGACTAACATAATTGTCTTTGCTGCTGAAACTTTCTATCTGAGAGTCAAACAGAGCTCCAGGAAGAAATAATCCTGGCCAGTTTTTAACACAATGTATTCACTGGAAAAGTCCTGGCCAAGTCCATTAACAACACCGTATAAGTTCAGGGCTTGGGGTTGATCCTACGACATGGTCCCTCATAAAATGTTATTTTGTTCTTAGTGACAATTAACTTAGCAGAGCACTTGAATGAAAGAGCAACCAAGGTCAGTTGGCAGTTGGTGCTTTCTCCTCCATTAAATGACACATGGTGCCTACATTTTTAAATTATGCAGAGGAGGTAGCAGGTTCCTGAATGGATTCCAAAAGATATCACAGACCAGGTGTTAAAACACATTCCTATTAAGCTCAAAGCACGAGCTGAAATCCACAGTACATAAAAGTCAGAGAGTTTTCTACAGATGTGTAATATGTAGTATACATTTTTTTATTATTACATAGACAGAAAGAATATCATTTTGATGCAGTCGGTTAGTGACAGCTGATGGAAAGAGGAGATAAAAGTAAAACAACTTTCTTGAGTTGAGAGGGTATGAACTCTACAAAGCCAGGGTGAGGGATGTTGAAATAGTGACTTTTGAAGGACAGGGTTGAGAAACTACCTCTTGGTGCATCTCCTGTCCAGTGTGCATACATCTATTAGAGCAGTGTTTTCCAAAGGCAGCCTACAAACCAGGTCATCAGAGTCACCTAAGCAGGGTCTTTTTGTTTTGTTGATACAGAGTTCCAGGTTCCACCCTTTGAGATTCCATTCCAATATATCTGGGATTAGATCAAGAAATCTGAGTTTGTAAAAAATATCTCAGATTCTAAAGCAGAAATAGGTTTGGAAACCAATATAGTCACCCTTTAATTAGAATTAGCCAATAACTTCTCTATATTCTCCTCCAGATGAAGCCTTGAGGTTCAAGACCCATGCTTACCTATCTTAAGACCGTCCCACAGTAGAGACTCTCGGCAAGCATCTGCTAGGAGAATGAAGCCCTTGCAAAGTGCAAGCAGTTGTCTTTCCCCTTAGGTCCTCCAAAGGCTTCTGTTCTCCATTCTTGGTTCTGTGCCTCCCTAGGGTTCTTGGGTGGAAATTAAATTTTGGAGATAAGCCTGAGGGAGTCACAGGGCATAGAGAACATATTGCAAGGGTTGAGACAGTAAGTAGCAGATAGAGGAAGGTAAGGAGGACCTGGCTGAGGACTGACTCATACCATTACCCATGACCTTTAACTCCACGTGGGGATCAGGTTCCCAGGTCCTCACACAGCAGCATGTAGCAAAGCCTGGGGAGCCCCTCCTGCCTTGGCAGCTATGAGAGCAGACCGCTCTGTGTCAGCAGTTCTCTGCTTCTGCGTATGTCCCACCTGTACTGAGTCCATCATGGTTGCCCCGTGCTGACACACTTGTCTTTGGGGGAATAGGAAGGAAAGGGCGAATCTGATAAGTAGAGCCAGATAAATAAAATCACTGGACATTGAAGGCTGTCTCTCACCAAGGTGACTGGCTCATCATCTGGTACTTGTCTCACAACTCCATAAAGGTTGTAAATAATTTTAACTGCGCTATCTGTTTCAAAGATCTTCTTGAAGTTGTGGTCAGCTTTCCTTCAGAAATGTTTAAATTGTGTATGTGTGTGTAAGTATGGGATACTTAGGAAAACAAAATGAAATTCTTAAAATGTAAATCCTACATTTAGCATGTGATTCCCGATGCCTGTCACTGAGGGTGTTGTCCACTTGAGGAGCCACTCGTTCATTTCTCTGAATACTAAAGAAGCCGCTCTCCTTTCCTCTTGCTCCTTTCCTCAGGCCAGCACGGCTCTGTCTGGTGTGGGCAGCACCTGGTTTTCACCCTCTGTCTTCCATCTCTCAGATGTTTAAGAAGCTTTTGGCAATGGAACATTACACAAGTGCAAGTGCATTCAATCTGATTCTCATATTCTTCATTCATATTTATGGCCTCCTGCCTTAAGATTCTATTCCAAGGCAAAAAACTGCGTGGTACTCAAGCTGCTGCCTTCAAAATTCCCTTTGCCCTTTCTCAAACCTCCAGAGGGGAAAAAGACATTTTGGAAGGCAGATCTGAGTAGCATAATTAGTGCTCAGTGTTTTAGCCACAGCTACCTGTTGGATTTATCTAATTTAAAACATCAATAAACTGTCAGTTGTGGTAAATAACTATTAGCGCCTTATTACCCAAGAATTCATGACCTATGGGGTGAAGGTGTTGGGAAGCCACCACTGGAGATTCTTAACTTCCCCATGACCTCGTCTGCACTTGAGATACAGTATGTGCCCAGGGACTAGGGGAAGCCAGGACGGACAGGAGCCTGGACACTGCAAGCTTGTGATGGGCACAGACCTTGTGGTGATGCAATCTCTAGAAAAACGAGTATTTCTATAAAATACATGCTCTGCATGCACAGCCTCATGATTCTGCCCTGCCTCACAATTTCAGAGATGGTTTCCTCAATATATGGCTCTTCCCTATTGTAGCCCCACTAAAATGTGAGGCCCCTCTCACATTCGAAGGCCTTCGCTCCGGTTCCCTCTACTTCCCACCCCTGCATCACCTCTGAGAACAAAGACAACGCTTACTCATTATTAGTTGAATCAGCAAAGGAAGAAGGAAAATGTTAAAAGGTGAGCAGTGAATCAGTTAGTCCTCAAATATATATCAAGCACTTATTAACTGCCCTCGAGCCTCCTCACTGGGATAAGGGAGGCAGAGAGGTGGTAAGAAACAGAAGGCAAACAAACAAGATGATTTCTGTAAGCGATAAATGCAATGAAGAAATGAATTGTGATGCTGCTAGGCAGAGTGACCAGTTAGGTGGATGAGGATGCCCTCTTACAACCCTGAAAAGAATTAAAATCCAAGTAGAGGGTCAAAAAGGATGATCTTAAAAGACAAATGTGCTTGACGTTGTGTATCCAAACATGTAGACACAGTCTGCACCCCACCCCACCCTACCAGAGTTGGGGGCCTGTTCTGAGTTTCTCCACACACTAAATTGACTGGGCTTTAGATTCCCTTTCATTCATGACCACCTCAAGGAGCTCTTGTCTTGCTGCTTTGCTTCCTCAATTTATGATCCATTCTTACTAGCTATTCTGATAAACATCATCAGATGAAGGACAGATTTTCTCTGTCCTGAGCAGTGGACAGCAAGCCTAGGGAAGAACGTTTCTAATGGCAATGTACAAAGCCATCGTGGAGGATATTTCCATGGAACTTGTCTGTCTCTGCCCCTAGAGACAAGTCTGAAAATCAGCATGCTGGATGTGTTATCAGTCAAAGTTGAATTTAAGTGAATGGATGGATTTTGTTCCTTTACTCATACATTCATTCAACATATGCCTTCATGAGGCATTTATTCAGTATGTCAAACACAACTCTGGACACTATGAATGGAGAGATAAATGGAATATAAACCCTTGCCCTGCAGGGATACACATAGTCTAGAGCTAAACAGGTAATTATGCACAAGTCACTGCAAGGTTAGCTGTACCCTTGAACACATTTGCAGAGATCGAAGTGGAAGTGCAGTGGCATAAGTGCATAATTCAGCTTGGGGAGGCCAAGGCAGTATCCTGAAAAAGGTGAGGCTTGGCCTGAGTCTTGAAGGTTGAATAGGAATTCGGAGGTGGGCAAAGACGTGGGAAGGGTTGGGCATTCCTAGAAAGAGAATGTCACTTAGGTATGCAGATATGAACAAACGTTGTGTGTTCAGAAGTCTCAAAGTCTGCCAACAAGAAGCAAGAAACCTTACAAAATGAAATCAGAGGAGGCCATGGTCTCAAATGGCAGTGTTCTGTAGTCAGCATTTTTCACAGATTTGCTCTAACAATTTAAGTTATCTCTTTAAGAGAGTCAGTGCATTGATGCCTGAATCATCTGGGTGAGCCACAGAAACCATCTTGTTTCTTCAGTGGTCACCAGCAGTCTCAGTTCTGCTCTGCTGCCCAGGGAAACAGAGAGTTGCCTCTAATGTGCTGGGAAGTGTGGTAGATGCTTAGCAGCCATTGTCTCATATTCTGACTGCACAGTGGCAACCATTCTCAGGATTTAGATGAGGAAACCGAGGCTCAGGAGTCTAACCACCTGGCCTAAGGTAAGCCAGCTAGGAAGTGGCAGGGTTATGATTCAACTCCAAGCCTGTCTGACTCCAGACTTGGTTCTCATTCTATTAAGCTGGAATAGAGCTGGTTGTAAATAAGGCTGGCAGTCCACTGTGCCTATGGTTTTGGCTGATGTGAAGACTTTGAAGGAAGGTTTGTATTAAGATGCTCTGTGCTTTTGGCACAAGAGCCATGCAAGCATATGGGTCCCTAGAGAGGTTAGCAATGTGAGCAAGAAATAGCAGGATGAGATTCAACTGGAAAAATGCTAACGAATACATCTGGAGACAAACAAGCGGAAACACACACGGTTAATGGGAAGTGGAACAGCAGGGACCACGAGGGTTTGGAGAAAGTGGACAATTTATCATAAAGACATTGCCAAGAGGAGATGGGACCAGACAAGCAAGAACCACTTGGGTTGTGGACAAACAGACCTCATCTAACAAAGGAGAGAGAAAAAAGACCTTCCTGTCGGATATTTTGATCTCATGATGCCATTTTCACTTTGGTTCTCTCTATTTTACACAAAGGCAGAACGATGCTGAATACTGCAAAGAGAGAATTACATGCATAATCTAATATCCGGGGGGATGAACACAAGAGGAACAAATAAAAAAACAAGTAAGAGCTCACATGCCCATAATTCTGAAAATGGCATCAGAAAAAGGGTTGATATGAAAGTGTGCAGATGTGGGGATGTGTGTGGGTGGTTGTATTAGTTAGGGTTCTCTGGAGAAACAGAATCAACAGGAAACACCCGCAAATATAAAATTTATAAATGTGTCTCATGTAACTATGGGAATGCAGAATCCAAAATCCGCAGGGCAGGCTGTGAAGCTGACAATTCTGATGGAGGGTCTGGACAAACTCCACAGGAGAGGCTCACCAGCCAAAGCAGGAAGAGAGCCTGTCTCTTCTGAATTCCCTTTAAAAGGCTTCCAGTGATTGAGAGTAAGCATCACTCATAGCAGAAGACACACCCCTTGGCTGATTACAAATGGAATCAGCTGTGGATGCAGCTGACGTGATCATGATTCAATTCTATGAAATGTCCTCATTGCAACAGACACACCAGCACTTCCCTAACCAGACAAACAGGTACCACCACTTGGCCAAGTTGACACATGAACCTGACCTTGACAGTGGTAAACAGGGTCTATTTAGGACATTGGGGAACTCCCACCAAAGCCCTCTCATTGGGAAACTGTCCTCTAATTTGTCAGGTTCATTCCAGAAAACCAACACTGACAGTGTGGAAACCTCATACTGTTAGAGGACAGGGACCTGGGGCCCAGGAGGCATCTGTCTCAATTCTCACTGGCTCAATGTCTTCTTTGATTACCCATGAAAGAAGTCTCTGGACGCCTTGTGGTGTCTTTTCTAGATGGGCTGCAACAGATCTCCAATACCGAGTTAAACCCATGGGGCAGGAGAATGGCACTGTCTCCCAATTCCCAGTCTACAGCTTTCTCCTTCTGTCACAGGACATCGAACGACCTGGGTGTGCTGTCTTGTGTAACTCCTCTACCAACTGTCATTTTCCAATAACCTTCTATCTTGGAAACTGTCTCCCCATTAACTTGATACTAACTGCTTGAAACAGATGGTGCTTTATACCTTAAATTCGTGTCCAAGTCATTTCAGCCGCCACTGCCCTGTGATTCGGGATTCTAGAACTGAGAGAGACAGGCAGGTTTGCTTTTTTTTTTTTTTAATGAAGTGTGTTAAAATGCCTTTGATTTTGTAGGAGAGCAGAAGGCTCTAGTGAAAACACGGCCATGCTCCTGGTGGAAATTCCCTAAGTGAACCCCACCACTACCATCTAAAAATATGGGATTACCAACTGGAAGGCTGACATATGCCACTGTGCCCTGTAAGGACGTGAGAAGTACTAAGTCGCCTCCTGCCTTTAAGCATTCAGTGACTTCTTATCGCTGTGAGATCCTGAAAAGCAAGGGTCTCCCATTGAGCATAAGGAGTGCATGATAAGCATTTGCTGAAGGAATGTATGAGTGACTGAGTGGTAATGCACAGTCATTAATTTGCTACTTTGCTATAGCGGAAATATCCGAATTTCAACTTTATTGAAGTGAGGAGACTATATTAAAATTTTACCCTCACTACCTAAAACATTATGTGATCTCAGAATAATAACTTCAGTTTTATATCCTTGATTTCAAAATTATTAAAGATACAATTATGTATAATTTGTGGGCTCTTGTGGAGATTAAATGGAAAAATAATGTATGTCTGATGACTTGTGTAATTCCTGGAATGGAGATGTTTAGCAGAAGCCCTTCTTTTGCTCCTCACTGTGCCTTCCTTTGGGACCATCCCAGTGACATTTTCCTGACCAGCGTCTCACTTGCTGCCTACCCATTGGCCCAGAGACCCCAGGGAACTTCTTGACAACACTGTCCTGTACCCTATATCCTGTCTCCCTCCAAGCCCACCTGGTACTTACATCTTTACAGGTCATTTGGACACTACGCACTTCCACCCTGAGACACCATGTTATTTATTAGTTATTTAATTATTTCACACATTACATGCATCAGCCATGCATCCCTGCATTGAAATCTTGGCAGCTGGAGTTGCAATAAGCTTCAGCCTCGCACAAAGCTAATGACATGGGACGTATATTTAGACAATCATTAGCTATACACAATACATCACCCTTAGTCCTTTTTAACAGAGATTCTTCATGTGCAATAAAGACATAACAAGTGTTCTATCTACTTTAGGTGTTGGTTATAAGAATCAAAAGAGATAACGTTTGCAAAAGTCACAATTCTTAAAACCTTTATGAAAGTATGTAATTTTTCTCTTACCATTATATTTCCCTTACATACAATCTGAGGAGGTAGAAAGTAGAGATAGTCTCACACTTAGTTTTCAACACCAAGCTGAAAAAGCTCAGTTTTCTAAGTAACATCAGGCCACTGCCAATATCTAGCTCTCCCGATGCAAATACCCTCCTCCTACTGCTCTCGTTTATAGTGATCATAAAGTAAACCACGGGGTGTAATTTTTATAAAAACTATGCTGGTACATTACGGAGACAAATTGCATGCTTCTTCTTCCTCTGCAGGGCCCACTGTGCATCTCTATTAATGGACGTATTGTATTTACTGAAAGGACCCACGACGACATCTTGGTTAGTGGCCCTGATGTTTATGAACATTTATGAAAACACACACAATGTCGCCAAGCTGAAATAGCATGGGAAACTTGAAAATTTCTCAACACTTTGCCAAAGCCCAGGAGGGATTTCTCCTAACCAAGTTCAGATAAAAGTTTGAGGAAGAAATGGTGATAGAAGAATGTGGCAAATGAGAAGAAATGGGAAACTGATGAACTTCCTAAGTTGTAGTTTTTGCTGTCTGCTTTATAGAAAGTTAATAACTATCGAATGCCTCTGGTTATTCAGAAATAAGTATGTCTGTACACTCTCAGTTGATGGGACAGTGGTAGGAGGATATGATCTTAAACCAAGTTCAAGAGTAGCAGTGAAAATAGACCTCGATTTGTGTTCCAACCCCATCATTTAGTAGGAGTTGCCTTTGAGACGTTTATTTAATATTTCTCAAGTTTAGTTCTTTAATCTGTAAAACAAACAGATACGATGTCAGTGATTCCTTTATACATTTTCTATGAGAAAACACTGTGATTGGAGCAGAATACAAGCTCAATCATGCAATTGTTATGATTTATATTATTAGTACATAATGTGGATTGTCTACTGGCACTCATCTCCTGCACCACCAACTCTCCTCCAGTGAAAAAAAAAAAGAAAGAAAGAAAATGTACATTACTTTCTAAGCCTCACAAAGTCCAAAAGCCTGGAAAGAATATTTTTCAGATTCCCTTGGGTTCTGATTTAGATTCCGTTATGAGAGTCATCTGTGCAAAATCAGGAAGACAGGAGAAGGAGACGCTGTTAGTTGGCATCCTCCAGAGACAGGTAGATGAGAGGGCAGAAGGCAAATGCGAGGGTCACAGAACTTTCTCAGTCCACCCCAGCAGATCTCCCTGTGCAGCGCTGTGGTCTTTGGGATCAGGGTGGAAATGCCTGTTATTCTTGCATTTCCTGATTTCCAAAATGCCAGCAGTGCTTTAACTGACCTTGTCTTCCCTACTTTTCCCAGAAGTTTTGTAGAAGCTAATTTCCTATAATAAATCCTTCCTGCTCGAAATACCTAGAGTGATTTCTGTTTTCCTGACCCCATCTTGCACAAACCACATTGCTCCTTCTGAAGTTACAATTGCTCTCGGATTCAGGTGCTTCCACTAGGTAATTAGCAGTCAGATGGCGATACTTTGTTAAGGGCAGCGCACTTCAGCTAGCTGTCCATCTCAGCTCTGAGTGACCGCTTCACTCCCAGCAGGAAAGAGAGGTTTGTTTCTTCCTGGGCCACAAACGGCTTATAGTGAAAGCCTCCCCTCAGTAAGGGA
Organism: Tamandua tetradactyla; assembly: GCF_023851605.1. Classification (NCBI taxonomy): domain Eukaryota; kingdom Metazoa; phylum Chordata; class Mammalia; order Pilosa; family Myrmecophagidae; genus Tamandua; species Tamandua tetradactyla. Next base: position 5,521,630 of record NC_135329.1, read on the forward strand.
GGAGTGAAAAAAAGAGAACAGCAATAGCCACAACCATGCCAACAAATGTGGCTTCTAATGTTGCAGTGACTTTGGATCAGGAGGCAAAGGAAAGGAATTTTTTTTCCTGATTTTTACAAAATTTCCTACCATAAGCATCTGTTACCTATGCAAATGAATGATGGCATGCTATTTCAAAATGAAAGCATACCTCAGGGAAAAATAAAAGAGAAAAAATTCAGCTAATAAGTGTTTTACTTCTCTCCAATACTCTGAGCAACTTGAGGAGAAAAAAAAAAACATGAAAAACTTACTTATATTCACCCTGCAAGCCCCTAGCAAAGATTCTGACATATAAGCATGTGTTGTAGTGAACAGAAGTGGAAAAATCAGGATTTGCCTGGTATCTTCATGAGACAGAGAGACGAGGGTAATGTGCTGCTTCCCGACACAGTTCCAGAGACAGTTTTCCAGCCCCTAGGCCCCCTGCCCACTCCATCTCCTACAGACAAAGCCTCTTCTCCCAGGGCCGGCACAGCACCCCCAGATCCCCACTGCAAAGCCAGCTTGTGGACCCAACACCCTACCCCGCCCTACCCCACCTGAGCAAGGAAGTTTTAATAAACAACCTTTTCCAGATAGGTACCCATAGTTCTGATTTGTCATTTTTAGTCATTTTGATTCACCCAAAATCAGAGTTGAAAATATTCCAGAAGGCCTAATTATTTAAAAATTGTTCTTTAATTCAACTGGAAGGTCACAATAACTTTTCTTTCCTATTAAAACTGCAGAGTGTTACAAGGTTTCTGAAGAGATAGATCTTTCTTCTCAGAGACTAATTAACTTCTTCGGGAAGGTGCAGTCTCAATCCAAGGACATGCATTTTAAAACTTCTGAAGGTCTGAGATGCTGCACTGTAACTTCAGGCAATGAATTTTACCTTCTTTTAAAATATTTCAGTAAGACCCCCTCCAATCCATTGATTTTTGCTTCAATAGGTTCTAGACCTCCCCTTAAGAAGCTGTAGATTATTTGAAGCTACTCCCTCTAGCAGGGAGAATCCAGAACAACCTCCAGGCATCTGTACTTCTGGGGCTTCAGTAGATAACGAGCTTATCACCAGATTGAAGGCTACTCACCAACTTTCCTGTGATCGTGGGGGTGGGGGTAGGGGAGTCTCTGGCTTTATCTGATTTTCTAAATATCTGTTGAGTGTATGGACAGAAGCTCAGACCCCAATTTTGAAAGGACTCTCAACTTCTGATGCACAGTAAAGTGTCCATTCTCCAAAGATGGGGACAGGGCAACTAACGCCCCAGAGCCAGCTTCTGCAATTTGAGATACAAACAAGCAAACAAGCAAAACAACAGCTTGCAGCTGAGTGTTTACATAAAAAGGGAACGCTGAGGGAAGCATTTTTGAGAGGAAAGATCATCATTCAGTAATAACAGCAGCTGAAGCTCTGAAGGACCCCCTCGCAACCCCCCAAAAAAGGACTGTGGAAAGAGTGCTGGTTTAATGCAGGCGCACTGCATTCTGAACAGAACCCAGTTATCGTGGTGAAACAGAAGGTTACTGTGGCATTCTTCTGTCTCAGTGACAAAAGGTTTGAAGCATCAGTCAAGGAGGAAATGTAGGAATTATAATAAATGCAGCTCAACTGCAGCTGAGATGCCGGGCTGGCTGAAACAAGGCCATTCCTCGTGCAGATGCAAGCCCACTGTAAACAGAAATGTTAATACTCTTTGGATTCAGGTGAGCACTGAAATTTTGCACTTCTAATGCCACCGTAATCCATCACTGCCTGCTGCGTGATCCTTCGGCTCTCTTGTATATGAAGTAGAACAATTAGCACTAATGACCTTCGTGTTCAGAGCTTCAGAAATCTTTACAATTTCTTAAACTGAAAAGAAGTCCAGTTTTAAACAAATGGGGTATAAATTAAACTGTGCAGATTTTAAGAAGGGATTCCTGTGCTTTCCTTGACAACAGTCTGTAGATTCTTTCTAGAAGCCAGGCACAGGAGGGACAGTGTCACATTTGACACAAGAGGTTTGAAATCCATGCAATATGTCTTAGGGAACAGAGCCCCATCATTGTCTCAGGCACCTCCACTGAATTCAGAGTTACCTATGAGAAATTTGGGACGTTCTCTATTTTTGACCTGTTTAGCATGATTCTCCCATAGAGATCTCTGCTGAATTCTCTGTGCATTCTGCCCTCACTGAGCTGCAATGAGCTGCAAGGATAGCAGGGAATCTGAATGGGTACTGAGCTTGGCCTTTCCATTTTCTAACAGGCCAAAGTCTGGTCTGTGACCTGTGTCCATCAGCGCTCCTACAGACCCTGAATTCCTCCCCTATTACCAGTACTGGTCCTGTGATTCCTGACACCCAGGTAGGCACTGATCGTCTTTTCCCATGGACTTTAGTGGAGAGAGAGGAGCAGATAACCTGGCAATTGCTAGTAGGACAGACTGCAACAAAGCGCAGTGCATTGCCTGTGCTTCTGAATTGCAATACAAATGACAATATATCCTATATTCTACATCATAATGCATACCTTACCGGAGGGTATTTGCTATTGGTGAATGCTGCATAGATCATTCAGCTTCAAACTGTTTATATTACTTCAAAGTGACAACTTCATTTTCTTCAGCCATCCAAAAAAAAAAAAAAGGCCCAACCTCCTGCAAAAAATGCTATTTTTTACTTATGGCATCATTCATACCACCTCTGAAAATACAGTCAAATCTGATATTTGTCATCTGGACCTATTGCTTCCTATGTTTGTGGTTATTGTTCCTGAATTCCATGGCTCCATCTTCCCTTGTTACAGACATAAAGTACAAACTAAAACTAACTGCAATGTGCTGTAGGTTCTGGTGGTGGCATTAGTCACAAGATTGACAGAAGTAACTATTAAGAAATCAAAGAATATCAAGAAATCGTCAAAAGAGCCACACTTTGAGCTTTGTCATCCAGGAGCAGATAATAAGGGAAAAGGAAAAAGAAGTGAGGTTTTCGGATATTTAAAGCCACATTTATTAAGACCACATTACTTCCTGGGTGGGGCTGCTAGTAGGTGCGAGGGGAAGGCTCATGCTATTTCCTGGAACCCAGTGATTCTGTCTTAGTTTTCTTTAGGAGGAGATGCCAGTGCAGGACTCAAGGGACAGAGGAGGGTGTGCGAGTCCAGACTGTCAGCTGAGGGTGGGGCAGAATTATGTGGAGAGTTAAGAGATCAGTTAAAGAGACAAGAGGGTACTTAAAAAGTCACCACAAATCACAGACCGGGTGAACATATTTACAATGCACATGTGACAGACTTGAATCCAGAATATGTAAAGAACTCTGACAACTCAACAATAAGACAAACAACCCCTTTTTTTGTTTAAATGGGAATATAATTTGAAGAAATACTTTACCCAAAAAAGAAAGAAACAGAAGAAGATATTAATGGCCAAAAAAGTGACTCAATATCATAGGATAGCATATCAGGGAGATGCTAATTAAAGCCAGAATGAGTTACCATTTCACACCCAGTTAGAATGGCTCTAATTTAAAATGACTTATAACAGCAAGTGTTGGAAAGAATGTGGAGCAACTGGGTCTCTCATGCATCCCTTGTGGAAATGTAAAATTTTACAATCATGATGGAAAACAGGCAGTTTCTTATAAATTTTAAAATACCACTACCTATGATTCAACAATTTCACCCCTGAGTATTTAGCTAAGGAAATGAAAGCACATGTCCACACAAAGACTCCTATGTGAATGCTCATAGTAGCTTTATTCATAACAACCCCAAAGTCTAAAATCCAAATGACCATTGACAGGAGAATGGATAAACAACTGAGGTATATTTATACATCAAAAAACTACTTAAGCATAAAAATAATACAGGAAATGTCCTTCATGAGTCTCACAGACATCGTATTGAGCTAAAGAAACCAGAGACATAGAAAAGGGTACTCTCTATAATTCTGGTCAATGAAAAGATCTAGACTAGACAAAACAATTTTATGGTGATAAACAGCAGATGAGTGGCTTCTAGGGGGGTGAAGTATAGGTTTAATTACAAGGAGGCAGGAGGAGACTTTGTGAAGTGATGGGAATATTGCATATCTTGATTGGGAACGTGTTAAATGGTTGCGTACATCTGTCGAAGCTCCTCAATTGTACCCCTGAAATATTTATACCTTATAATCTGCAAATTATAACTCCAAGTTTTTTTAAACAATAAAAACAAAAAGTAAATCCCACCAGAAAATGCGTTGTATAGGTCGCCTTCAATAAAAACAGTAAATAAATACTTAGAGTCAAAGACTCAGAAAAGGAATGGAGAGGAGAGCAGTTGGAAGGGGGAAACCCGAGTTGGGGTGAAGTGTGTGGCTGGCTTTGCTGGGCTTCACGTGCCAGCTCTGAGCTGTGCAGCTGTGTCTGAAGGGACAGGTCCAGTTGGCTGTACAGCCCTCCGGAATGTGCAGACAGTACCTTACAACTTTCCAAACTGGAGTCTAGAATAAACAGACCGAGGTTCATACCTGGCCCTGACCCCTGTCAGCTGTGTGATCTGAGACAATTGTATTTACACTCTCTGAGTCTGTTTCCTCGGTTGTGAAGTGAGAATGTAATCTCCATTGTGAGGATGATGCTAGGAGACCCGTGACACTTCCTTGTGTACTCAGTATGCTTATGTACCACTTTCATCTTTGCTCTCATTCCACTGATGGGGGAGAGGGCAGTCCTGCTCAGATGGCAAGGTGCCCTGGGACAGGGAGGCCACATCCAAACAGCAGAATGATTGCGAGGTGGTCACAGACACTTGATTTTGCTAATCTGGTTTTCTCAGAACTGTAATTGTAAGACAAACTCTCAGACGATGTGATGACATTGGAGCATAGGAAAAAGAAACAGATTTTATGTTGTTACCAGTGTCTACTAAAAATAAGGCAGCAAATCAAAGGGCAATTAATATTAAACTAGGTATTACTTAACTGAAAGTAGTACAATCTGGTGTAAACATAAGCATTCTGAAAATAACCACATCTCTGTCTGTCAGGGTACCAACGGCTGGTGAATTCTTAGACACATCGGGCAATGCTTTGGTTGCTTGTTGTCTCTGGGGCACCCCCAATGTGCTTTATGGAGAACTAGGCACAACCCAATCCCTCCTAAGGCCCCCTTAGAGTTACAACAAAAGTTCCTCCCTCCTCCAAGCTTTCAGAATTCATTGTTTCCCCGATACCAGCTTAGTCATCATGAAGTAAACAAACAGCAAAACATTTCACCCCTTATTCATCCAGCCATGACTAAAAAAATAAGCCAGATGTGTAGTTTCAAAGTATGGGTTCAACTAAAGTCATATTGATTTTGTTCAGAACCTGCCTGTAAGGAAAGCAGTATGTAAGCCATCACCAATCTGAAATGCCTGTAGATGTTGCCGGGTCTCCAAGTGTTTAGATTATCCACAGCCTTTACTCTCTCCACCCACCAGAGGTGGCCTGACTCACTGAAACAAAGGAAAAGGGCATGTTTATCTCTGGAATCCACAGAGGCTGTCTCTGGGTTATCCCTGGGACCAGGAAGAGACCTTCTGAATGATTAAACTGCGGTTTTGAGGAATTAAACCCTTGGGTGTCAGCCAGAAGGACACCCATCCACTCTCGCCTGGGAGGCTGGTGTGTGCACTGCCCTTTAAAATGGCTTGGTGGAGTCTTGAGGATAGAGTTAGGGACAGAGGAGCCAGGAAAACAATGCATTAAGTAGCTTTCACTAGTCCATAAACTGATTACAAAACAGTACAATTGAAGTACAGGAAATTCTAATATAAAAAACAGAAATACGAAAAAAACTTGGCATACACCATACCACCCAACATTAAATATTGTTCACAGTTGACTTTTTTCTACAGATTGTTTGTGTGCTTACATGTATAGAGTATTTTTTTAAAGCCTGATTGCATCGCCGACATTGTTCTACAAACTGCTTTTTCACTCCCTATTCACAATAGATGCGCCCCCATCTAGCACTTGCATGATCAAGACCTAGCCAATTAATCAAGAAGTCCATAAAATAGAGAGTCATTAAAGAACACGTTCATTGTCAAACATTTTATTTTCACTTAAGATATGTAAACATCCATTCATTAGTTATGCTTATAGCATAGGGCCTTTGATTAGCTATCATCGAAAGTTTTCTTGCAAAAGCCACAATTATAACACATGGTCTACGATATTCATTTTTTTGGTAGCTTTAAATTAGAAGAAGAGCACAAAGGTTCTGGACAGGCTATCAGTGCCCAGAACCCCAGAATTTTACAATGTTCTACACCATTTTTAATAGTTGTCTAACCATACCTACTTCAACAACATCTTTTTTAGTAGTTTACCTTCTCAGAAAAGCATGCTGAAACATCTCCTTCTTTAAACTTATGATCCACTGATTGACATATTTAATTGAGCTGTAAATACAATAGCAAGTACAATTGACATAAACATATTTACTGACTGTTGGTGAGCTCACTACCAGGAATGTAAGCAGAAATACACATGCACATGGGAGAGGAGCCTACAGGCCTTAGAGAGAGTTCTGGAGACACTGGCCAGTAGGTTTACAGAGGGGGAGCCCAGCTAAATTATTCTGGTGATCTGGTTTAGTGGAGGTTGGCTAAGAAAACTTCTTCTGTAATCATCAACTTTACCATGTTTCAACAGTGAGAATGTTCTGAGGCTCTTGAGCTGAACAGAAAGGTTATATTGGTCTGGGAAGGGATGGACAGTTCTACACTTAAGCACACAATCTCTCTAAGAGTATAATTATGATTCGCTGATATTGAAACCTAGTAGCATCAGTCTATAAACTCCATTTTTCAGAATGATGAGTAAAATTAAAATTAGGACAGCAGTGAAGCTTAGCAAAAGCTTCTGTGGCAAAAGAAGACTCTTATGTCCCCACTAATGAACAACATTCATGGACCAGACTCTATGTACCCTTCCTTCTGCTATCATATTCATGTACCCAATAATCAAGTCACATCAATGGCCTCTGCATAATAATTCAGCAAGGAATGTTGATATCATCTTAGACTAAAGGAACCATGAATGTTTGTTTGCTGCTTCCTTTTTTACCGATATTTTAACTTTTTACTGCCCATATGTCTTCTCACAAGAGTCAGCGTTGTCCCAAGTAATGTGCCTGGACAAAATGCCAACAAGGAATTAACAATGTGTTCATTAGTAAGGCAGTTAATGCACCTAATGGGCCTTAATTACACAATGAAATGCTTGTTATGAATGTTTTATTCCTTAACATTTCCACACATTATTTATTATTAGTTAGTTACCATTATCTTTTGATAAAAACGAATTGCATAAATGGCAATTCTGTGATTTAATACACATATTTTTAATCCTATATTTCTGGAACCTTAGCCATACGACTATTTTCCTCAACACAAGCTACTTTATCCAGGCTATAAATGCCATGTGCTTATATATGGTTCACTTCATATCTACCCGTTTTCTATTTAGACCGAGATGATCACGGCACCTCAACTAGGGTGATGCTTCTGTTAACCATTTGAGACATCAAGCTCTGTGACTGGGCTTCTTGGAATGAATGCAAAAGCTCTGCTTAGCTGGCACTGTTTGAAATGTGTGTTTGTGTGTTTACAGATAATGGGTGAAGATATGTGTATATATAATAGTGCATATGCATTGCACCTATGCATTGTATATGCATACATATGTCCATATATACTTTAAGTAACTTTTAAAATAACTCCCACTTCACAAAGAAAAAATAATAACTCCTACTTCCTTTAATAGGGGTTTTTGTTAATGTCTCTACCATCCATAGAAGCAGACAAACCAGAATACAGAGATATTCTAGACGCCTCTCTCTTTCACATACAATATTTAATGTCATTAGAACTTTACCTAAGAAATGTTTCTTACATCTGTATCCTACTTTCCATCCCCATTGCTTTTTTTCTGGTGCTACCACTCGTCATAAGGATGTGTCAAAAAGCCCAAACTCTTTCAAAGAAAAGAGCATTTAGCAGCAGACCCTCTCATCTCTATAACAACATGTGTTTTCATCATTCCTATTTGATATATATGTATATATATATTTCTGATTAAGCAAAAACAAATGAAAGCAGGTTGTGAGGGGACGATGGTGGGAATGGAGAGACAATTGATGCAGCAAGTCGTGTCACAAGCCTCCCTCTTCAGGGAAGCTAATCTGAAATGGACAATATAGTGCATAAAAGAGAGAGAGAAAACTGCTTCCCGTAGAAGTTTGATTCTTTTCATAAGCCATAGGTGAAGCAAGTAAAAGAATTGGAGAATCATACATCTAGAGGTTTCAATGGGCCTCCCACATCATTTGGTTCCACTTGGAAAGCAATTAGGCACTTTTACTGACTCCTGGGACAGGGTGTAACTCTCTCCTATGTCTCAGCACAACTTATATTTTCAGGCAAAACAACATGGGACAGCATTATTTGCAAGTTGGAAAGCATTTAGCGCTGTGTATACCTCACATGAAAGCATGATAACAAGAGATTTGCAGCAATTAAACTTTAAAAAGCCTCTCAAGATCTCCCAAATTTAATGCACACATTTCAACAAAACCAAGTGTTAACAAAACATATTCCCTGAAGCAACACCACCAGAAAACCACCTTCTCTATTCCCTCATGATTCTAATTGTTTACTTGCTAACCTCTCATCTCAATCACATTTCAAATATACAGCCTGATAGTGGGTATGTTGAAGCTGTAATGCACTATATTGAAAGCATGACTTTAAATGTGAAAAAAAGAACTTCAATGGTTCAAAATGACTTAACAGATCATCAACACATTTAACACACAATTTAATAAGGCAATGTTCAGACACAAAACATATTTTACCCTTGGTCATTCTTCCAAGGATCTGAGCTCCAATCTGAATTATTGCCATGCTGAATAATTGACTAAGGAATTGATTCTGCTCTGAACTTGTGTCATCACCATCATTATCCAAGGCCACCTCTCCTGCCTGGTGGCCAGAGACAGAAATATGTCTTGCTGTGATGCCTATTTCTGATCCCTGGCTCTGCCTAGTGCATGATTCAAGGTTTCCACAAGGTCTTATGGGCTGACAAGCCTTCCACAGAGTTTCCTGGGCATTAATCTACAAGATACATTGCAGACTAAACAATCAAAGTGGAGCTACTCATCTTCAGTTCTTTCTGTTTTTGGTTTTATTTTGTTTTTTTTCTTTCAACTTTGGAATTAATTTTCTAGTCCAGGGAATATTCAGAGATTTGTAAGCTAAAGGTCTTCGGACTGATTATGCCTATAAATTTGTCTGTTTACTTAGATGATGTTTTATTTTTGAAAAGATATATCCATTTACATGTGAACTTAAATGTTCTGACATGGATGATGCACATTCCCTTTTTCTCTCTTTAAGGTTTGTAAGATGCTCCTAAAGGAATTTGAGTTCTTGTGACTATTGGGAATTATTTTGAGGGTCCATTTCTCCAACCCAATCTGAGGACCCACAAAGTAAAAGCACTGTTTTCAGTTGCCCAACTTCTAGCAAGCAAGGCAGGGCCAAGACAATGATAAAACCCAAAGGGCTGCTTCAGTCAAGTCCACTTGGTGCTATACTACCTGGAAACCAAGAACCAGGAAGTCTTAAGCAACGAGGCAACTCCAATATGTCTTCCCTCAAACTCCCTTTCTAAACTTCAAATGTGTGCCCTGAGAAGGATAATAAATTAATCTATGAGATCTGGGATCTATACTATTTCCCAGAAGTAGAACTCTGCATATCTTTTGCTCGTTGAAAATGAAGATCAGGAGTGAGAATTTCATGGGGGAGCTGACAGTAAACAGGAATCTACAAGTCTGTACGAAAAGAACCTGAGACAAATTGTCTAAATCCATGTAGACTTGAATTCAATCCTTGCGTGGAAAAGTGACTTGGCTTCTTAGATATAGCGGCCCTCTAGCCTGTATTTTCTTGTGCTGTCTTAGGTTTAGGTGTGTTCATTCTTTTAAAAAATAATTCATATTTCTGAATATATAAAGCTCTACATAAATTCAATTTAATTTTTTATGTCTGAGACTTTCCATATAATCAGGCTATTATACCGGAAGATCATACTTGGTAAAATTAGGTGATTTTATTCAGAAAATCTGCCCAGCATGTTCTCATTTAGAAAACAGGCAAAAAAACATTATGAATTACTTAGTGCAGTTGAGATAATGCAAGGCAACCATTTTGCTCTGTACACATTTAAAAGTTGTCATTATATTGCTACCTTGGCTTTTGGCAAATAGAAGGGGCAACATGCTAAAGATTAATTAATAAGAAAATCCATAAGACTCATCATCAGGAAGCACTGGGTGGAGTTAGGACATTCAAACTGAATGTATAACTAGTGGTAATATTTTCAGTAGTTCCGGTAATATCTGACTATGACGTGTTGGGAAGAGTAAAATCATCCTCTGGGTTTAAATAAGGAAAAGGTTCTGCACGTGCGCTTATAGCACCAAACTGCAATTGATTAGATCTCAAGGAAGGGAAGGAAGCCCGACTCTCTTGGAAGCCTCAGTGTTAACTGCCTCTATGAGCAAACGGGCTGCCCTGGCTCAGTGGCCACATCTGGCTGCTCACAGACCAGACAGGACATCTGTCTCTGTCCATGTGAAATAGGATGCAGACTCAGATCTTCAGTGATTTTGTCAAGGAATCCAATCAACAAGTACTTTGTGAGTCCTGTACCAAAGCCCATTGGAATCTGACCCATATTTATGCCTCCAGAATTCAACAAACCTTCTTGGCTAGGATTTCCCACTCATCTTTCTCCCACACATCACTGTTTCAGTTTCTAGATTGCTATCTGGCTCTTCTAGCCTCCATTTGGAATTTCCTCGAATTTCAAATTCCCCTTTCTTTCTGAGTGTGGATCAATTTAGCTCTGTCTAAATTCTGACCTGCAGCCTCCTCATCTCGCAGAACTCAGTGAAATAAATGCCCCCCAAAAGCTGGTGCCACTCTGCCTCGAAAGCTGCCTAATGACCACCTTTTGCTACTTGAACCCCGTCTCTTTACTGTATATCACCCTCCTCATTTCAAAATAGTTATCACAATTTTTTTTTCAAATCCTCATAATGCTCTTCCTAAGAGGGACCCAGTGAATAAGCTGTTGTCCACTGAAGTAAAGTACAGGTGTCCTATGTCACCACACCAGGTACAACACCTGTGGGCAAGAGAGAGCAAGATCCCCATGACTGGGCAGGATTCCCATCCTCAAGATGCCCAGCGGCCCCCCAAGATGTGGATCCAGCTGCCACAAATCCATCCCTGTGACTCCCTCACAGCACTAAGATGTACTGTCATGACGGCGTCACCAGCCAGAAGCAGGATAGATCTGATCACCCTCCAAATGGCCCGTCAAGCCTTCTACCTCATCACTCTTCCCAACTAACAAACTGCATGACTAGGGGACCCCTGAGAAGTTGTTTGTCTCCCTAAGCCCAAGTCTGCTCATGCCAGAATCATCCTGAGGATAAGTGAAAGGCAAGTCTCAGCTGCAGGGTCTAAAAGTTCAGATTGGGAGGGGAGAGAGAATCCCAGGGATGGAGAAACCTGGCGGTCCTTTCACTCCGTGCCCTCACTGTAGCCCTCTGCTCAAGCATGAAGATGAAAAATCACAGCAATGTGACACCAGAGTGCCCTTTTCAGATCCCCAGAGCAAAGCAGAATGAATCAGCAATGTCCCCTGGAGCAAAGGAAAAAGCCTCCCCAGCCAGTGGCAGGATACCGGCCAAGGTCTTGGGAAATCTATCTATTTCCCGGTTTAGCCAAGGCAGGATGGCAGTGCAAAAGCTGGGAGAGCTAAGTCCTTTGGGGTCAAGTTATTTTAACAAGGCATCCATTTTGTATAATTCAATATATTCTAGGTTTGGTGGCAGGCTTTTTTCTTTCTTTCTATTTTTTCCCTTTGTGTTCTCATAAAAAAAATATCTCCTATTTTCAGAGGACAAATGAAAAGATTTCTCTGTACATGACTCAGCCAGGGAAGCCTGAAAGTCATGGTGTTATAGGAGGCCAGTTGTGATGGTATCAAGGGCGGAGGGGTTGGCAGGCAGGGGTTTAGGATAGATGCCCGCTGCCCCTCATCCCTCCAAGCAGAGGAGGTAGTACACTTGTGGTCCTAGACAGTGACTAATTTGTGTTGTTTTTATGCGCCCACGTGGCAGGGTCCCCAGAACGTGGGAAATCGTGGTGAGATGTGAAGTCAGCACAAGGACAGAATCAGGTCGTGAGAAGTTTTATCAAGCTAAGCGTTATTGTATTTTGACAGCTATGAAGAGTTGCTGATCAGATGTAATCTTTTCTAGATTGCTCCAGCTCGGTTACAAAGGCAGTGGTATCTGGGAGGGAGGTTCACACAAGCTTGGAAGGAGAGGAAAAAAAAATGTCCTGGAAAAAAGTTTGACCAAATACACTGTTGAGTACACAGTTGCTGCCATTTTGCTGTCCAAAAGGATAGAACTTCCCATTACAGCTGACAGCAGAGACACTTGTGAAAGATCAAATTTAAGGGCTCCCAGGGGGAGAGGCATGAACTAGACCCATTGAGGGGAGAGTACTGGGACTGAGCTGGTAGGAACAGAGAGGTCACAGCTGAGGGACAAATCTGCTCATTTCCATTTTCCTAGCCCCAAAACAAAGCAGCAGAATCTCTTCCAAAGGGCTGGGCTACAGATGGTGGAATAGCACATCAGATGTTTTGCAAGAACGTACAAAAACCACCTATATCTTGGCATTTAAACACCCTACAGCAGAGAAAATGTGCTGATAATTTATATATTCAATATGTGTTCATTTGTGTATATGCCCAACACACACACGGAGCCAAAGCTCAGCAAACTCTGCACAGGGTCAACTTAGCTTGTGGGCCCTGCTTCTCTTTCTTACGATTCCCAGTATCTTCATACTCTCTTGCTTCTCCAGTGTTGAGCCCTGTTCTTGGGAAGGATTCTCAAATTAGTTTCTCACCCACAAGTAGACTCCAGGCTTCCCAGGAAGTCCAACTGCTAATCTCTGCCATGTGGGAAGAAACAGCTCTTTCTTCTTACTAGCAGAATTTCATTCAAAAATGTGCATGGATGGAGGGCCATTTATTGCCGTGGCAGCATTTAGTCCACTACTTAGTTTTACGAACACCTGGAGCAGATTCACTGGTATATATGCACACCCCATATATACCAGGATCTGTGAGTAAATACAGACCCACCCAAATGTCTCCTCTTTCACCCCCTCTGCCCCTCTGGGAATTGGGATAATGCCCACAATTTTACCATGCCAGAGCAAATAAAGAAATGACACTGACAAAGCCCTGGAAAGGAATTGCCTACCCCCCCTTTTCAACTTCTGATCCTGATCACAACTCTCAGAACCAGTGTTCAACAATGGACTTAGGAATTCATTTGTTCTGTAGTTATTTTCAGGGGTGTTCTTATCCTCCCTCCACTGTCCCTGAGACTGCACAGGTCACCTCCTCTCACAAAGTCTCTTACAAAAACATGCCCAGCATCAGGGGATGACCACCTGCCCAGCATCGGGTCTGCTCCATGAATACAATGATTGAGATCCATTAGATGAGGCAGCGATTTCACAAACTCTAGCTGTTGTCAAGCCTTTGTTAGCAAATTCTTGCCAACACCCCAGTGTGCTTGAAAACCCCCAACTCCTCCTCACACATGTACCCAATCTGCACGCAGATACACAGACGTACACATTCACATCCCCCCAAGAGACCCTGAGGTGTACCCATTCGCACGCACGCATCTGCGGGGAGAAATGCACATGCTGTGCCCAACCGTGGTCCCCACATATATTTATGCCTGTGTTTTATAAACACCTAAACCTTGCTCATTCACAAGCCTCTTTGGCTGGCAGATTACTGGAGTCTGCAGATTAGAACTAAAACAAATGATTACAAAGTCAAGGATAGCCCATTGCCAAACACATTCTGTTCTTTTGCTTAGCGCTGTAGTTTTGCCTTAATTTATGGTAATTCTACCCACACTGCCTGCGAATGTACTGCTGGTTCATAAACGGAGTGCAATCGACTACTCCATTTTGGCTAGGAAGGACAAGGAGACTGCCAGGATTTTTAGTGATGCCTTAAAGTGAAAATTACAATTTTGCCATATATTAATGTGAGAGTATTTGAGATGCATCGCTGTACAGATATATGGTGTATGCAGATACATATATAAACTCATAATGAAGTCCCAGTTCTGAGCAAACTCTTAGAACAGATGTGGAGTTTAATATCTGTCATAACATATGATAAAGAATTTAAGGCCTCAGCAGTAGCTTCATGTCAAAGGGCTATGTCCTTTGCAACACCTGTCCTTCACTCTTTTCTCTCTCCCCATCATTGCATGGTGAATCCAGACCCATCTTCAGCTCTCCCTCCCTTCTAACCTGTCCTGTGGTTTCTTCTTCATTATAGAACCTGAGCAAATTCTTTCCATGTCTCTCTCTAAATGACCTCCAGAAGTCAGACCAAGCTCCTGAAATTGGCATTCAAGTTCCACCAGACCTCATGCCAGCCATTCTTTCCAGTCTCACCCCTCATCTACTTTCCAGACAGTCTTGTTATACCGAAATGTAGGAACATAATATAAATACTCTGCTTCTTTCATTTCTTACGTCTTCTCCATTGAGTTCAAATCTCCATCAATTCTCATCAGTCTAACCCTATTCCTTGACTAGGGTTAATTTGTAATTTATTTTTACAGTGCACAGAATTTCGGATAAATAAAATGTATTTCTACCCACTGGGGAAAAAATATCCTATCATTTCTGAATCTCAAGCCATCTTATGAGACAACATTTTTTTTTTACTTTCAGATTGAAATATAATATGCATGCAGAAGAGCCCACATTGTTAAGATCTATTTTATGAAGTGCCAGAGAGTTGAATGTTCAGAATTTGAACACGCCTGTGTAAACAGCACCACTTCAAGAGAAAGAATATTAGAAGCACCACATAAGTCCCATCCATGGTCTACCACCTCTCATCCCACAAGCTCACAGGAAACTATCCTGTCTTCTATTACCACTGATTAGTTTTGCCTGGAGTGGAAATTTATAAATGAAATCATGTGATATTTACACTTTGGGTCTTGATTTCTCAGCCAACATTATGTTTGAAAGTTAACACATTGTTACATGCAGGTGTAGTTCATTAATTTGCATTCCTAGGTAACATTCCAGTGTGTAAATAAATGATAATTTGTTTATCCCTCTGTTGGTGGATATTTGGCTTATTACAAAATTTGAGGTATTATGAATAGTCTGCAGCAAACACTTGGAGCCTGTCTTTTAGTGACGATGTGTGTGCATCTCTACAGGGAAACTTCCTGCAAGCAGAATTGCTGAGTCATAGGGGGTACAAATGTTCAACTTTAGTAAATATTTTAAAGTGGTTGTCAGAATACAGACCTGCAAAACCACTGGGTGAGAGTCCCCAGGATCCTATGTCTTCGCCAACACATGGCATTTACTTTTTTTTTTAACTTGAGCAATTTTGATGGGAGATAAATAGTATCACATTTTAATTAACTGATAGTTCCCTGACTGAGCACATTTTCATATATTTATTCACCATTTGGATGATCTATTTTATGAAGTGCCAAATGACTAAGGAAGTTCAGTAGATTCTTATCTGCTTATTAACCATAGGGATAGACTCCTACAGAGTTACTGTCCAAGGCCTTTGCATATTTTTCTTTTGCATTGTCTCTCCACCCCCTTTATTTATTTATTTTTTGATTGATTGATTGATTTGAAATGGTTCCTTACACATTCTGGGTAGGACTTCTCTGTGGAGATGTTTATTGGAAATTAATTCTCCCAATTGGAGAGTTGCCTTTTCTCTCTCTTAATGGCGTCTTTTGTCTGTTTGTTTTAATTTAAAAAGTTGTAGATTTACAGAAAAATCATGCAGAAAATAATAGATCTCATATACCCATATACCCCACACATGCAGTTTTCTATATTATTAAACATTCTGTTCATGTGATAACTTTTTTACAATTGATAAAAAATAGGATTATGCTTCTACTATTAACTATAGTCGAGTTTATATTGTTTCACTTTTTGTGTTCTACTGTCCTGTGCTATTGTTGTTTATTATTATTTGTGTTCTAGTACATGTATGCAACCTAAAGTTTCCCTTCATCCATACTCAAATATATAATTCAGTCATGTTAATTATACTCACAATGTTGTGCTACCATCACCATTAAAGACTACAACTTTTCCGTCTTCTGATGCTATTTTATGAAATGTCAATCATAATATAATTCAACTACCATGTATTTCTTTTATAGTTAGTAACTTTATTACCCCAGTTTAAGAAAGTGTTGCCTGACACCAGGGCAGGATATTTTTAAAAAGCCTTTCAATATCTTCTATCTAACTTAATGTCCAGGACATACTGTGAGTGTGAGCTTGGCAGAGCAGATGTCATGATGCCCAAATTACAAAAGAACGTAGACTCATAAAGGAGAGAAAGTGAAGCAATTCTCAACACCAGGTCTCGTGACACCAGCAGTGTTTCTCATCTGAATTATCATGGAAACTAATTTATAGCCAAACTTCTCATGGTTTCTGAAATTCAGTCACTGTCCCTGTGAAAAGTACACCCCTACATGGCCTGAACAGAATCTGCTTTGTTAAAATGATGCCAGAAAGAAAGTGATGGTTAGGGGACAAAAAAAGATTCCCAATAAAACATCCTGGGTCCTTATTTCCTAAACCTCAGTCCCCTTCTCCTCTACAAGAGCAGACATTTTTAGGAAGAACCCCATGCCCACTTCTTTCTGATCACTGAGCAAAGTAGGAAGGGCAGAGATCCATCTTGCATTTAGTTCCCAGTGTAGATATTTTGTTATAAGAAAATAAGGAAATGGAGAGAGAGGAAAATGGAATAAGAAAGAGTAACAAAGAAAAGAAAGAGGGACATGTTAGAGTAGGAAAATTAGGAGGCACAGGGAACCAAATAGAGACAATGGAAGCGAGTGAAAAGGAAGAGAAGACTGAAAGACAGAGAGAAATAGAGGGCAGAGAGAGGAAAATAAAGAAAAAAAATGAAAGAGAAAGATTTGTCATTTGTTAGCACTGATCTTGGACACATTATTTAGTCCCTTTAGTTTCCAGATCTTTAAAATTGGGATAATAATATATACTTCATGTGGTTGCTGTTAGAATAAAATGAGATTAATGCAAGTACATGTGTTTGCTTACCCACACCCCCTATGGCGACTAAAATGAAATTTAAAAATGTGTGAAGCATAACTATTTTAAAAGGCTTCAGCACTGGCCAGATAATGAACTTGATGACAGATGGTTGCTTACATCCACAGCTTACCAAACAGAATTGTTAGCTTTGTCATTAACGAAAAATTGATTGAATGACATTGTAGGTATGAATCAAGGTACCTTTGGAGCTATCCGGACTCACTCCATGCTGAGCTTTGGGGTTGACAAAGAGCTTCAGATGGAGAGCCAATGTTCAGAAACCAGCTGAGTTTCATTAACACTTTTATTAGTGAGAATGTTACTCATTAAACGGAAAGATAATTTCTTTTCTTGATGACATATAGGAAGATGTTATAATCACCAGGTATAAAAAAGATAACAGTCCCACAGCAAAAAGATATAAAAGGCAGACCAAGATGTAGCAATTTTCCTTCTTTCAGGATGGTGGAGGAAAGATTCAACTAAGCAAGGTTTGGCACACGCACACACATATGCAAATATCTTATTATTCTAAAAGTGTCATCTGTTACAAAGCACTTAAAATAATTCTGAAACCCAAGAAACTTCCTGGGAAATAAATAGATTGGCATTCTCTCTCTCTTCTTTTCCTAATTGTTGTTTTTCTAAAGCTGACACCTTCTCCAACCTGATTCGGTTTTCTAGCTTGCTTGGGTTCCCCATGCTTAACTTCCCCACAGTGGGTATTTACATCCAAAAGTGTTTCACTCATTCACTAACTCAAAAGTGTTTTATTGAACATAATTCATGAGCCTCCAGTTGGGATTGGAAATAAAATAATGGAGTGATGGGGTGGACACCTGTTCTACCTTTTCTAGGTGCTCACAGACTAATTCGGGTATCCATTTCTCGAAGTGATAAAGAGATGGAGAAGCTCACTGGGAGACAAGGAAAGGTCTCTTAATGATATCATGCAGCTCTACAACTGAGGTGGAATATGAGGTATTTTTTAAGTTATTGAGGAAGTTTCAGAAACCGCATGCTGACCTCTGCAAGTAGGAGAATGGTAAAGAGGAGGGCAAAAAAGACACCTCAGAAATCACTACCTCCCATGCTTAGGGTAAGAGCAGATTATTCTAAAATAAGAGCAATAAGGAAATTTTTTTGCATTTACTTTTTCCTGATGTTTAGAAAAAGTATCCTCTTTCTCTACTAGGTTGCATTCTAAGATGAGGAAGAGTTTGCTTTTAATCACATTTCTTTGAAAGGTAAGGTCAAGGGAGAGTCTGAAAAACTGGAGGAGATGTGTGTGTGTAGGGGGATCTAAAGTCTATTGCAACAACCCAAAAAGTGCAATTCAAAAGACAGCCTTTAGGGCGGTGTGACTGTGGCTCAGTGGCAGAGTTCTTATCTGCCATGTCAGGAGACCTGGGTTCGATTCCCGGTGCCTGCCCATGCAAAAAAAAACAGACCCCCTTTAGTGATATGCGGACCTTAGGAAGACATTTGACACTGGAGACAGCTCTAACCCTTAAGCAGGGAAGTTTTTGAGACGAGAAAGGAAAAGCTATATACATATCCACTGGGTCCAGGAGATACACCTAGGGGAAGACGAGGTGACTTTAGATGCATGCCAGGTAAACAAATCCGTGCAGTAGACTTAGAGCCCTAAATAGGGGCCTGGAACTCATTAGCCTAGGCCAGAAAACGGCAGATGGGCTCCTCCTCGCTGTCGTCAGCTGTCTGCAGGGATGCATTTTGTGGCACATGGAGGAAGCCCAGGGAGTAAAACATCAGGCGATGAACTCTGCAGACTCACTGGCCTGTGGGGAACGCATGGTGGAGGGTCCTTTGCCCAGAGTGAACCCACAGCAGGGTGGAGCTCGCTGCCAGGCTCTTGTTCACCTGAGGCACCTGAGGCACAAGCCCCGCCCGGCACGGTCCTACCTGCAGGTCCCACACAGCGATGCTCACTTCCTGCTCACCTCCATGCAGACCGCAGCTCAGTGCTGGCTCCATTCTCTCCCCAGAAATTGCAGCAACTGGCTCCAATTGGCAAAGGCCTACGGGGTTGAGATTGAAGTTACCTTGGAAACGTCTCGATGGTGAGAGAAGAGGAATGGAAAGAACTTGAGTGGAAATCTGGGGGATGGAAGTACAGAGTTTACTTCCGGGAGCTGCTTGTCCCTTGGCCTGGTGCTGTTTTGAATCCGCAGACAGTGGGAGGCCCGGCTACACTCAGGCCTGCACCCGCGTGGGTGTGCAGACCTACAGTGTGCAATCCCCCCATACACACACACCTCAGACGAAAGCATCACATTGTAAACCTCTTAGGATTGCTTCTGTCTACCAAATCATGTAGCGAGTGAGGTGGCTCTGACTTAACTCCTTGCCACGTACTTACAGTGCGTTTTACTTTTAAAGCAAACATCATGCTCTCAGTATGGAATTGTTTTCCCTTCTTCGGGTTCCAAAATGAATATGTACCCCATTGCCTCCTTGGGATGTTCTGAACAGTATCTAAGGCTCATGCTTCTCTGAGCCTCTACCAGCCTTCTCCTCACACAGCTGGTGTCATACCAGTCACAGCCACAGGATTGGTTTTTCTCCTGCCAATAAAGTCCAGCAGCTTAAGACACCGGAGCCGGGCATCTCATCTCATTGTTGGTGTCCTGCCTTAATTTTAGGCCCATGCATAGTGATTGGCCTGTGCTTTGTTCCAATTAAACACCAGCTGGTAGCTGGATCCTGCCCCAGTACCTTCTACCTGAGTACTTGGGTGATAATCCAGACAGAGTCAGGGCCTCTCTTCTCTCGGCCCACTTGTCATCACAACCTTCCTTTAGCACAGAGTGCAACACAGCTCGCTGTAATTGTCCTCTCCAGAAATTCTGCCTGCCACTGCCTGACACAAGAAATGGTGCATATGTGCCTCTCTCTCTGATTCCAATTGCTTCTTAAGCATAATGGTCTTTAAACCACTTATCACGTTATAGTATAATTTAAATTTATTTGATCCCACCTATCTACTTGAATTTGAGCTAATTAAGGGGAGAAATTGCATCTTTTCAGTTCAATACTATTCTTTCTTTAACCACATGTTCAAACGAAAACATACCCATACCTCACCTAGTGAAACACTTCATGCAAACACATGCAATCAGGCTGGGGGAGCAGCATCACCCACCTCGCGGCCTGGCATGTTCCTGTAGGAAGAATCCCCAGGGGAGCCCCACAGGAAGCCGTCCTGCTGGTGGAGAAGGCCAGATGAACCCCTCTCTCAATGGTCATCCAGGGAACGTGAGGCTCAGAGAAACAGCCATCTCACACCAGACTCTCATTGACTGTGTCAAATTAAAGCACACTAACTGCAGCTGACAGTGACTCATTCAAAACAAAATGTCTGAAAAAAGCAAAACCTAGGAATCTTTTTCTTTCTTCTAAGTCATGTTGATGTCCCTCTAGCTTTTAATATATTAGAAATTGAAGGAACAGCAACCTTATCAATATCAGTGCAAGGATGTTGATGTCAGCCCTCAGACCTCAGGGTTTGGAAACCCTCAGTGGCTCCCCCACAGGACCATCTGCAAAAACCTGAACCCAGTCTTAGTCTAGGTTCTCTTCAAACTCTCCAGCCCCCTCCCCTTCCCCTAAGTCAATCTGAAGCAAGGATCCTTCTCCCCTGTGCTCTTTACACATCGATCTTCCACTGAAACTTCAAAGCCCATCTCAGGTCCTCTCTGCCCCTGGACAGGGCACTGACCACACCAGCTCCCTGGGGACTCCCTTCCCTGAGCTTCCTGAGCCACGTGAACTTCCGGGACAACTGGGTTCTGTAGATGTGCTTCCCCTCAAAGAAGGCACAAGTCTTTCATGGTAGGAAGTGTAACCCCAGCCAGCTTTTGATGCTTACTACCCCCCCTCCACAAGTGGAATTCAAGAACTCAGCTGGTAACAATGAGACTGTATTTGTGGCTCTTGCTTGGCTTGTATGGGGGTCCCAGTAGGGGACCCTTGTTGCTCTGACTCCCACTCAAAGCCAATAAAGTAGGCTTGCTAGAAATCTTGGTTCTACTTGGAAGAGCCAATCACTTTGTAATGCTAATTGCTTTTGACCTGCTCTTCCGGGGTCTCCAGTTGGTACAATGGAGTTCACTTAAGCAAAGCTTTAGTCTAAGAGATCAGCAATAATTAAGGCAGGGAGGTCGAGGAGAGGAAGCAGTTATGGAGGAGCCTCATCTTAGAGCATGGGAAATGTCAAGTCGGATTCACTCTGTGTAAAGGTCATCCCGAACATGTCAACCTTTTAAAATTTCAGTTGAAGGACTCTGTTTAAAATACCATGCTACAAATTTGCTAAAGACAAAACAAAACAAAACAAAAATCACTCTTGGAAAATCGTTTATAAAGCCACGGAAAACAAAGACACCACATTAGAGCAAAACAATGAAAACAATATCAATACCATGAATTAAATGAACAAGCACATGAAACTTAAGCATCCAGGAGGATCCTGTGGCTGACAGGAAGCGTGCAAACAGCAAATGCACAGAAGCCCCCTACTCTTAGAGTCAGAAAACTCTGTTTCCAGTTCCAGTTTACTACTTGTCATCTTTGTGACATTGAGCAAGTTAAGCTATTCCACCTTTCTGTAATAAGGAAGAATATTTGCCTTAGATAGCATAATGGATTGGTTTATAAAACAAAGTGAGATCTTATAAGTGAAATGTTTTGAGAAATCACTGAACATTCCACAAATATTTGATAAATATTTGATATGCAATTATATATTATTTTAATAATGATCAAAATTGCAGATAACTATCACCTTCCTTTTGATTTTTTTTTTTTTTTTGGCATGGGCAAGCACTGGGAATCAGTCCTGGGTCTCCGGCATGGCAGGTGAGAACTCTGCCGGCTGAGCGACTGTGGACCGCCCTCATCTTCCAATTTGATCTAAAACAAATGTGTTCTTGAGCAATGTCCTAAGAGGTCAGTCCAATCCAGTTGCCTAGGAGAAGAGGCATTTAGCTAAAGGTTACGTAGAATTGAAAACTGCAAGCAGACATTTAAAAAATAGAATTTTAGAAGGCTATTTATTTGGTAAATCAACAGGAATGCCTATTGAATGCCTACTCTACGTAGGTGTCCTCTAAGATTGAAGGTGGCAAAGAGCTGTACAAATCATCATCCTTGCCCTTAAGAAGACTGGAATGCAGCCACGTACTATCAAAAAATAAGTATATTGTCCAGGTGGCATGTGAGGAAACAAACCAACATAGTAGCAAAGGAATAAGGGCAGGGCAATTTCTGAGTGAGGAGAGATCTCTAGGGCTATAATGATGGGGAAGTTTCCTGGAGGATGAGGTAGAGGACTGCACAGGAAAAAATGCCTGGCAGCCATTTGAGTCACTATAATAGGACAAATACATAAAAGTCTTAGATGGAGTGGAGGTGGGAAAGTACAAGGCAGAGGGACTGGAGGAAGGAGAAAGATCCTTTCATTTTGATTCAAAAGTCGTTGCCATTTTAAGTGTTCCCTTGTCAGTGAAGTTATTATACACAATGTCAGTTTTGACCCTCACATCAGCCAGAAACAAAAGGGATTTTTAGCAAATTAGCCAGGCTGTGGAAAAGCCTTAATTAGAGGTGGTGTCTTGTGCTCTTTTCATTCCCATTGGGAAAGAAGACAAAGAACTGAAAACTGAACCCACTAATCTATGAGGTGCCAAGCCCATGGCCTGCACACCCGCAAATTAGGGCCAAATGAACCCATCCATCTCCTATCATCTCCTTAGTGATAAAATACATGAATCTATGTTATACAGATGTGTGTGTATACTACACACACACACATATGCACGCATGTATCCAAATATACGTATGTATATGCCAACACATTAGTATATGCTGGTCATAAGGAAAAGGAAAAAAAATCTTCAGAGATGAAGGATAAAAATATCAGAATGGAATTTAGAGTACCAAAATGGATACTTTGTAGAAGATTGCACAGAAGAAAATGATCAGACTAAAATTAGCTGGATTGGAACAATGCTTTCTAAAAAGTGACCTATTCTGAGATGGGAAGATCGTACCCCTTCAAGAAAAGACAATCAGCTTTTGTGTGCTTTGTCAGGGTAAAAGCTGCTTCCAGCCGCGAGGTGCCCAGCCCAGCACTTGCTTTTGAGAGAAGATGGTAAGATGACAGATCGATGAACTGTAATGGGCTATCCGATATTTTTAAATTGCATTTTACATTTTAAATGTGGCTCCAAATCCAGTGCTTATAGAGTGAGGGCAAAAGCCTCGGTTCAAACCAGCAAGGCCGTCACCAGTATCCCCACCGAACGTTCTCTGACAAGAAGGCACTTGATTTCCAACCAGCATGAGACTCGTTATTCCATTTAGGGAAATGACATCCTCAGGACCTAAAATCACCCTTGCAGTTTCTGCAGACAGTAGCTTCAGCCATGCAGCTCTTCCAGGTTGCACGGCAAAGCTTTTGCTAACGCTTTTAGAGAGTGAAAAAAATAACTCTCCATGGATGAGACACTTCCCGCAGGGCCTCTGCTGAATGTGACAGGAGCGCTGGCAACCTGGTCCTGGAAAGTCACTCATTTAGGAACAGCCAGTGGGCGCTTGCATTGTCCCTTCTTGAAACAGCCTGTGCTCCATGCCAAGATCATATTAAAGGCAGTACCTGCCCTCAAGATCATCCCGCTTTAGGGATGGTGATTAAGTGAACATATATTCCGAATTCAAGGAGAGAGTTGGCAGACTAACTGGATTCCCAAAACGGGGGCTAATGTTTGTGGTCTCCACCCTCTCCTTTCTTCCCACTCTCTCCTCAGCTGGGCTGTCTGGACACAGGGCTACAGGACGCTGGTTTTCTCAGCCTTCCAGTCCATTGCTCTGTTTCCAACCTTCATCCTACTCAAATTTCCCAGAGCACTTGCCTCTTTGTGTCACCCACCATTTTCTGAATCCTCTCTTTAATTGGTCTATGGGACAATGAGACATCTCGATTTTTCTCTGTTTCAGCCTTGAAAGTCTTTTATTATTTTCCTGAGTAGAGTCATTTCTATTGTTTGCTCCTGAAGCATTGAGGATGCACAGAACTTGATTCAGTTCTCTCTATATGTGCTTGCCCGTATAATCACATCTCTCAGGCTCCTGCACAAAAACAAAACCTCCAAATGACTTCCTATAGAGTCCATTGTCAGTTCTATTCATTAGACTTTGGAAATGCCTTGAGGCTTCCATTCATAATAGTGAACAGAGCACACATGTTTAATTTCACCCCACAAAATTTCTATTTTTATACACATTGTTTGAGAAAAAATATATATGCAGTTCAAAATACATTTTTTTATTTATATACTTTTTTAGAAAACTGCATCAGTGTGACTATACATGGGAGGATATCATTTCCTTTTATAATATTTTAAGGATGTTTATGCGCCACACAGTTTAAGCTTGAATTAATAGAAGTTAATGACTAGCCTAAGACACAATGAATGGGAAGGATGTCCCCCAAATTTCCAAAATACACAATGGCACAGACTGAATGGATGGGGAGGCTCTGGGCCATCAGTCAAACTCAAATCTCACAGTGTGAATGGCTTCAGGACGGACCCCAAGGCAACCCTGAGAAACCCACCCTGGGATCCTCTCTCAGTATGCCCAGCAGCTGTGATAAATATTACACAATGGGTTGGCTTAAACAACAGACATTTATTGACTCATGATTACAGAAGGCAGGCATTTAAAATCAAGGTGTTGTCAACACCGTGCTTTCTCTCCAAAGTCTAGATTTTGAAATTCTTGGGGCCTCTCAGTTTGCATCTCTGGCCCCTGCCATGTGGCATTCTGTCTTTCCTTGAGTCTGTTCTCCCGGTCTCCCTTGAATTCTGTCTTACTCTTACTCTGGCTTCCGGTTTCTTCTCATTTTAAGGCTTCCAATAATAAAGATTAAGGCCACCATGATTCAACTGGCCACATTTTTAACTAATAATAGCATCGTCAAGGGTGCTATTTAGAAATAGATTCAAACCCACTGGAGCTGCTGGCTAAGATTAAGAATGTCTTTTGAGAGGTGGGTATATAACTCAATCTACCACATTCCGGCCCGCCGCTGTGTTTTCGCCATAAACATCCATGCAAAGAACACCAAATAAAGTGGGGACATTTCTAGGAAAGCCACTGGTGATAACCTGACTAATCTGTGCTATTATTTAAGTCCTCATTTTGCCTTACAACCAACTATATAAGAAGAGTAAGGAAGAAACTATTGCTGCAGGCACTTGGGCAGCCAAAAGAGTTCCTCTCCTGACATGGTGTGTTTCTCTGTGTTTGGGTGCTGTCATTTGTGCTTACAGTGGCAGTCTGTCGTACTTAGCAGGGACCTCATCCTTGCTTGCTAGGTGGTACAAATGTCCAAACTCAGAGGCCGCTGCAGCCAGGGCCCCTTCTTACCGGGCATATGTCCAAAGGCTCTGTCAGTGTGTGTCTCCTACACCAACTGCATTTCTCAGTTTGCATTGACCCTACTGCTCCCAGCCTTCCCCTCCCACTCCCGCTACCTGCACTTACTGGCTGCCCCTGCCTGCCTGATACCCCAGTAGCGTTGCAACAACCAGAGCGAGAGATGTGCTGCTGGAGATTTACGAGGGCGACAGACCTTTCTGCTGTTTGCAAAACACTTTTGGTTTCCTCCGTCAGGTTGGTTGAGATGCACCGAAGCAGCTGAGCTACTGCTGCTTGTCCCTAATTATCAGCAGTGTCCTTACTTGAAACAGCCTGAGCTCCATGCCAAGAGCTGTGAGTCAGTGCCAGGATGTGTCAATTATTGCCACAGCAATTTTATGCAACAACCACAAGTTCTTAGTAGTTTATAATAGCAAGCACTTATTTTTCTTGCTTCTGAAAGTCACCTATGGCTTTGCTTTAGGATAGGCTTTGCTGCAGGTCAGATTCAGATTTGTTCCAACATCTTTTCTTTCTGAGACAGCAGATACCTGAGGCATCTGTGTCTCGTGATGGGTCACAGGAGTGTGAGATGAGCAGAAATAAATGCACGATGCTTCTTAAGGCCCAAGCTTTAGCCTGAAATGCTGTCACCATTGGCCACATTCCACGTAGAATTTATTGGCATATGGTTAATTCCTCCTGGGATGAGGTGGATGCGAAAGGGGGAGGGGTAAGGATGAGCAGTGACTGAGATGGGTGGGATAAAATCCCAAGCTAGTTTATGATAATGATTTTAGGAATACAATAGGTTTCTTTCCTATTTTTTGTGGTTGTGGTTTGCCAGGTTTGGTAGATTAGTTTATTTTTCCCAGTTTTTCCCTCCCTCTCATTTACACATTTATGCCCTTTATCATATGGCTTCACTAT
Source organism: Tamandua tetradactyla (assembly GCF_023851605.1). Classification (NCBI taxonomy): domain Eukaryota; kingdom Metazoa; phylum Chordata; class Mammalia; order Pilosa; family Myrmecophagidae; genus Tamandua; species Tamandua tetradactyla. The sequence continues at coordinate 5,548,312 of NC_135329.1, forward strand.
TACTAGAGGTTGAGTTTATCAGTTCAAACTTCAACCTGATACTGTCAACATGACATTTTAATAGAAACCTTTCCTTTTCTATCTGTGCCGATGCAAATTCTGTGGGTGTGCGTGTGCATAGTCATGTAAGTATGAGTTTGGGAGAAGGAAGAATTTATTGCATAGGGTTCAAATAGCCATCTCGAAACAGAGGCCTTGTGTTGTGTGGTTTTTCCACTTTTACTTAAGTGTAAGCCTCTCAAAGGGACTCTATCATCCCTGTATATTCCAATTATATGATCTAATCATGGAATAGTCACATAGTATGGGCTTTATAAATATATCAAATTAATGTTTTGGTTCCTTTCTATCCATGCATTTTATGACTCTGAAAACTTAAATTCTGCATCTCTCCATTTTAAGCCATTCTCTGACTCAGCAGCTTGCTAAACCTTGCTCTCTATATACATTATCCAGTTCTGTGAAGTAATAGATGGAATGAAATATGGACCAAATAATTCATGTGTAAATGAACCATTATCTGTTAACAAGGCAGAGGACTGTTTCTGTGAGCTTTAATCAGAGGTGGTAGATGACTTTGCTGTCATTGCTGGACTTTGTAAAGCCACCACCTCTTCTCAGTTTTTTCTAAAGTGAAATGGAAGCAAATTTTTAAAAGCTACCTCTCGCTCCTGACTTACCCTGCTCCATCAAGTGAAATGATATTTGCGAATATGCTTTGAAAAGAAAAATAGTGTTGCATAAATATGCTCTGCAATTATTAAAGCAGCAATGCAATAAATCTAAAGCCTGTGGTTGAGAAGATAAATATGACTTGTGTCTCTCAGAGCAAGGAGAGAAGAACAGAAAGAAAGATATGAAGAAGCTATTTTTAGTCCCTCTTCCCATAGAACGGCAGAATAAATTTAAAAAGTACTTAAGAAATAAAATGCTTCCCTTCTTATCTCACATGCCAAGGAATCCAGGATGTGGTCAGGTAAAGGGGGAAAGAGATCTGCAGCTATAGAAAGGAATGTCTATAGGAGCAATTTTTCAGAATCTGTTAGTCTCACCTCACCTCCAGGATGCCAGCTGATGCATTTTAGCAGGGAATAGCCGTGACCTGTGTAGAACTCTGGGCCAGTGTTCCATCTGATTCCATCTAATAATAGGGCCTTATTTACAATGTCATACATATTCTAAGAGTGGGAAAAATCATTTCGAAGAGCAAGCCCCATGCTGAGAAGCCAATTTCTCCTAACAATAGCTAACAATGAGTCTTCTTGAAATCTCTTTAAATCAAAGGACAGGGGTTGTCAGAGGAGAGAGCACTGTTTTAAGGCAAGACTAAAAGCCTGCTCAGGACTTCTATGCTATGGATAAGACCACTAATAAAAGCAGCTCCCAAGCATTCCTTTGAGAGACTCAGAAAGAACCCTAATTAATCCAGACAGGGAATCTTCCAAAGATGAATTCCTTCTGTGAAGAATATCCTGTATTGGCATTTTTGTGAATCGTTCTTGACATTTTGCCAGTTCTGCTGTCAAATTTCAAGGGATACAGAAATAGTCAGTGTTTTTTTGTTTTTTTTTTTTTTTAAAGCAAAATCTGTAAAATAAAGTCTGATTACAAAACTACTGACTGGCTTAAAAGCAAAACAAAACAAAACACAGAGATAATCATTAAAAAATGAAATTTCTAGGAAAGACTCCTACAGTGAAATTGCTTAGTGCAGTTTGACTACACATGAAAGAGTCAACCCGGATTCAGTTAGGGTGCTCTTTAGGTTATCGGACTAAAAGTGTTTTAGGTTATTGAGTGGTGTGTGTGTATGCACATGCATATATATGCACATTCGTTCAATAAGTGCTTGGTCAGTACTTACTCTGTGGCAGACACTATTATTAAACCCTTAAGAAAGCTACTGCTACTACTTTTAAACACTTGCAGTTGCTCTAAAAAATAAAAAAAGAGAAGGTTCTAAATGTTTACAACTGAGCTCTTTTTTTCAAAATAAAACAGTGTGTGGTGTGCATGCTCGGTGCAGTAGTAGAATGCTTGCCTGCCATGCAGGAGCCTGGAGTTTGATTCCCAGCCCATGCATCTAAAATAAACAAGGAAACCCATTGAGAACAAAATTCCCTATGATAAATAGATAGGTAGATAGATAGATCTCTCACCTGTCTGCTTCTCTCTGTATATATCTGCTTCTCTCTCTCTATGTATACATATAGAAATACATATATGTAGGGAGACATAAAAAAAAATGTGTGTGGAAGCCCAACATAAATGCATATCAAAGGAGAACTTTGACTATTCAAGTGGAATTGGAGGGTTTAGTCACTAATTTCTAGCTACCTCCAGTGGCTGCCATCAGCACCAACTCCTATAGAAATTCTATTCATGGAACATGTTTGAAGAGAATTACTCTGAAATAATATTGTCACCCAGAATTTGCCAATGGCTTTCAAAAATGACATAGCACAAGTCATGCTTCAAACCTGTGCCCCTTCCCTTTATCATGTGGCGCTTGCACCTCTGGAAAACACAATTCCCACCTCCTTCACTCTATCCTCCAAGACATCTGACAAACAAGAGAAGAGTCAAGGATTTTTGTTTTAAAAACATCACACCCCTAGACCAATATGATAGAGACAAGTTTTGGGATCATCAGGAAATCAGTAAAATAGAGATACCCTTTTGTCTAAGATCCTAAGAGGTAAGACACTGTGGAGGATACGGTTGGGCTTCTTTATAGGTTGAAAAATGGAGTCTTTGAACAGCTACTGGATGAACAAGCAATGGGAGAGTTTGGCAGTGGAGAGAACTGGCTCAGCCATCGGCAGATGGGCTGGAGAAGCTGACCCAGGAGGGCTGCCTCAGACCGTGTACCCTTATATCACAATCCCATGTTTGTTTTTCTAAAACAGATAAATAAAAATCAGAACGATGAGACCAATCCTCACCTGCCATGTGCCACAACACATGGGATGAGAGAACATATTAGCAAAAGCAGGATGTTGACTTTAAATATGTTTGTATAGCATTTGGAAACCTCAGAGAGCAGGGGCCTGGGTAAATTAAAACACTCATAAAAATAAGGCCTTCAAAGCTTTGGGAGAGCACAGCCATTCCCCGGGCATAACTGCCTCGTCTTGAATTTGCATCGCAATCTAATGGGGGCTCCTTGCCACTGCCCTTGCCATGTGCTAACTCTCGCAGGTGCAGATGAGGGCAGGGATTTTGGCAGGGCTGGAGGCATTCTCTGCCATCTCCACTGCTCAGGCACTCAGACCTGAGTTCCTCCACCTCAACCGGCATCATCACAGACCATTGCCAGGGAAAAATGTTTCCCGGGCAGTGTCCATCAGCAGGAGGTTTGGCTGAGGGAGAGAGATAAAGAGAGTTTCCATGCAGCATCATCTTTCTTTCTCTGTCTCAGTAATAGCAAGAAGAATACTGAAAATGACTGGCTGAGTAAATCATTTTTGGGATAAACGTGTTCTCTCCCACTGCTTTCCTTCTTTCTTTTTTTTTATTACCAGGCTCCCTGTGCTCTCTCCTTGTCTCCTTCCAACCCTCTGCAAGCATGAAATATTCTCTCCCTTCTTTTTAAGATAATATGTATATATCTACCAACAAAGCTCTGGGAAAATAAATTTAGGTATATAATTATCCCCTAACCCTTCAGGATATAGCATTCAGCTTCCCACATCATCCCGTAGATACGGTCAAGGTCAGAAACATTGCTTGTCTTCAGATTCATGCACCCTGGCCAGCATGCCAAGGTCACCAGCACGATACTGACCAGAGAGCATGGGCTACCCCCTCAGAGCCGAATCCTCTTGGTAAGTAAAATATTATTCCATACTGAAGAAATAATTCAATTCTCAGGCAGGTATACTCCATCGAATGAAGCTATTAGCTTTGTTGCCACATTGTGTTTTGTGACTGAGAGCTATACCACCTCCACATCCTCTCTCACTCTCAGTCTGGGCTCTCCTCTGTGAAAGTTTGCCCTGGATCTGTTTGAATGCCTTTCTTATCAGCTTCTGTGTTCCTATAATACAACCCTGTATGAGCTCGGCTTTCTCCAATGCTGGTTAACATTATACTGACATACCATTATCGGGAGCTGCTGCTGTAAACCTCCTTTCCAAAAAATGTGATTTATAAAGGAAGTGCCTGCCAGATTAATGAATACAGAAGCCCGCAGACAGAGGGAGGTATTGGACGTGTCCCCACCCCCTTCCACCCAAATACATTAGTGTCCTTTAACAAGCAACCTCATCTGCGAATTAACTTAAGACCTCAGGATCTGCCTCCTCTGAGATCCAGTTTTCAGGCCCTGCTCCATCCCTGTCACACAAATAACCTTCATCTCCTGTGCTAGACTTTTGACTCCTATTGTCTGAAGTGAAATTACAAGCTACCTGTGGCACAGACTATGTGCAAAACGCTTCTCCTGCCATCCCAGCACCAAGTGCATCAATAAATGTTTGCTAATCAACTGATAGATTGATGAATGATGATTATATCTGGGGCTAATAATAATGATAACAATAAAAGCAATATGATTTAAAGAACACATAAATTTGCAGGTATTTAGTAGGCATTATACATTCAATAATTAATTTACCTGAAACAGCTATGAAGGAGAATTAATGCGTTCTCTACAAAGGAGAAAACTAAAGTTTAAAGAAAAGAGATGAAGAAACTATTTCAGACCCATCCATCTAATAGGTAGTAAAATTGGATTCCAACCTCCTAATCTCCAGAATGTTGGCCAAAGTGGGATATAAAAGGCATTATTAACAAGATTTTTAATGGATCTCTCCATTCATTACCTCATCCAGAAAGTTCTTTCTTCCTGAGCAGTGAGGATTAGCAATATGCTGACCCAAGTGCTCACAGATTTTTAGTAAAAGCATCTGTGTATCACAGAATGCCTGAGTGAGAAGGACTGTAAAAGAAAGGCTAGTCCAACACAACTTGCTTATTTTTAGGAGCCAGGTGATGTCTTTAAGATTCTGTAGGCAAAAAATGCTTTAGTGCCTCAATGGGGTGCACATTTGAAACAGTTCTGGGCAAGGAAGACTCCATTTGGTAGAATGAGTTGGAGTCTGTTCCTGAGAACAGCTACCATATGCACTCTCCCAGAACCTGAGCTGTATCTCTTAATTAGCAATTGTTGATTCTGTTTGTGGACTGTAGCTTTCAGGAGCATCCTTTATGGGGTGCAGTGTCTCCTTGTGTCCTGCCCGTTGACCACAGTCTGGGAACTAGTGACTTGATATTCCTAGTTAACAATTTGGTTCAGTTACTAGGTATGTTTCTAAAGTTTAGCAAGTTTTGTGATCTGTTCATATATTTAGTAAGAAATGGGCCTCAAAATGGGTCTTCAAATATGGAAGTCATATTTTCCTCCTGCTACACCATGTGATAAAGTGAAAGGCTCTGTGCCAATGGAGGTGCTCCTACTGGATGCTAAATTAAGCATTTGAATATAGCAATAGATATTCAGAATGGGAAAACTGCTTACCAGATAAATTTTATAGTCATGGTAAAATTGATGAGGGTAAGATAAATCCCATAGATTATATATTGTCTTCTAGCTGGATTTAAGTATTCTGAGAGCCTTTAAAAGGCAACTCCATAGTTTTGGCAAATTAAAAAATTATGTTTTTATTGACAAATCTTCACACACATACAGTCCATACATCCTGTACAATCAAAAGCTTACAATATCATCACATGGTTGTGTATTCATCGCTATGATCGTTTTTAGAACTTTGCATAATTTTTAAAGAAATTAAAAAGAAAAAGAAAAACCCATACATCCCATACCCCTATCCCTCCTTCTCATTGACCACTAGTATTTCAACCTACCCAATTTATTTTACCCCTTATCCTTCCTATTATTTATTTATTTTATTTATCAGTTCACACCTTGGATAAAAGGAGCATCAGATTATACAATTGTCTTCAAGAACCAAAGCTACTGGAACACAGCTTGTCAGTTTCAGGTACTTTCCTCTAGCCTGAAACACAGCCTGAACACAGCTCATCAGTTTCAGGTACTTCCCTCTAAACTGAAAAAGGATATCTACATAATGCATAAGAATAACCTCCAGATAGTGTCTCGACTCTGTCTGAAATCTCTCAGCCACTGGAACTATTTTGTCTCATTTCTCTATTCCCCCTTTTGGTGAAGAAGGCTTTCTCAGTCCTCTTAGGCCAAGTCCTAGCTCATCCCAGGAGGTTTGTCCCATATTGCCAGGAATATTTATACCCCTGGGAGTCATGTCCCATGTAAGTTCACCTGCCAAGTTGACTTAGAGAGAGAGAGAGAGGCCACATCTGAGCAACAAAAGAGCTTCTCTGTGAGTGACTCAAACATAATTATAAGTAAACTTAGCATATCCTTTGTAGGAATAAGTTTCATAGGGGCAAACCCCAAGATCAAGGTCTCAGTCTATTGATTTAGTTGCCCCCACTTTTGCAAGAATATCAGAAGTTTTCCAAATGGGGAAGATTAATATTTCCTCCTTTCTCCCCAGCCCACCAAGGGAACTTTGCAAATACTGTTTTATTCACTGCCCAAATTATTCTGGGATATATCAGGGCATCACTCTAACCTGGACAAACCAACAAGATCTCACACCTTATCCAAGATTCCGTGTACCTATGGTGTTCAACTAAACTGACCATACAAGTTAAATTAGGTATGCACTACCCAAAATATAAAAGTTGTGGCAAATTTGACCTGAGAAAAAAGAGGAATAACAATGCACAAAGATTTATCAGGAAGTAGCAGAAATTAGCTTGTCTATCATTTTTACTATTAAGACAATACTAATAACAAGCAAACAAACAAAAAACAAAATCCAGAAAACCCTTAGGCTGGGGCCCAATTATATGAATTCAACACAAACTCCTGCCAAGATATAAGGGTGGATGGACTTCTCTAAACAGATGTCTTGACATTTGCTGCTGGTTCCCCTTCAAGGCTGTTTTAATATCTATTTCATGTCCTATTCCCGAGTGTAGTCAGAAAGCACACAGGCACTTCTGAGGATCACAGATACAGCATGCTTGGGCCTCCTCACACAGGTCATGGACCCGCTTCCCCCACAACCACCATTCAGCTTATTTGCCTAAAGTATCAATCCCTTAAACAAGTTCAAGTACCCTTAAGTAACAGGTCACAGTCCTTTACATTGGCAGTATAAAGAAAGTATTTCATAAAGATGCTCCATCTTCCCTCTATGCAGACTGTGCCAGTATTTCTCCCTGATCTGTGATAATGATAGGCTCAGTGCCTGATCCATAGTTGGCATGTAATAAATATGTGAATGAATAAATGTAAAATGAATAAATTTTGTGTATATATATATACACACACACAAAAGAATGGTTTTAATGTGCAGGTTTAGAGTTTTAGAAAAATGATGCCATGAACACACATAAACTCACCACTCAGGTTAAAGAATAGAGAATTGATAGGAACCGAGAAGAATCCCAGGTCCCTTTCTAACCACATCTCCTTCCTCCCAGATATAGCCACTATCCTAAATTCATATCAATTACTTCTTATAGTTTTACCCTCCAAAATATATATATCCCTAAAATTACATTATTTATTTTTATCTACTTTTGAATTTTATGACTATGTAAATAGATTCCTACTGCATGTACTTTTATGTAACTGGCTTTAAAATATTTTTCACTCAACATTATGTCTGTGAGATTCCTTCCCATGGATGTATATATCTGCAATTTATATATTACATATTATGTGCCCATTCTATTTTTGATGGACATTTGGGTTGTTGCCAGTTCTTCGCAATTATGAAAATATGATGCTATAAATAGTCTCAGCTGTGTCTCCTGGCATATATATATAAAATTCAGTCTCTATGGCATATAATTCAAGGTAGATTCGTTGGAATATAGTGTATAAAATAAAATTTTAATTTTATTAAATTGAATTTACATCAAATCAAATAAATTCAATTTTGTTAAAATTAAGTATAACCATATAAACATTCAAATAAAATGAAAGAACCACCCAAAGTGTGCCAGTTTACTTTCCTCTTTCAGTAATGTTGTTTTAAAGTTTTGTAAAGTTGGTAGATTTGAAAAGGTTTCTCAGTCTGATTCAAAATTATAGTTTCTAGGCGACTATATAAGACTGAGGATCTTTCTTATTTATCAGGAAGTAGCAGAAATTAGCTTGACTATCATTTTTACTATTAAGACAATACTAATAACAAGCAAACAAACACATTCTCAAAGGTTAGTGGCCTTTGAGGTTTCCTTCCCTATTAGATTTGTTAATCAATGGTTTGTCTTTTTCTTATTCATAATAGTTCTTGCTTTGATACTAATCCTTTTTTTGTTAAAAATATTCCCCCTTCATGTGGCTTACATTTTAAATATTTATATGATACTTTATTAATGTTTTTCTCTACTTTGTGGCATCTCTCAGTCCTGACTTCTTAAAGTGGTACCTCACCAAGAACCTGTGGGAGTCACCACTTACTCTTTTCTTTCTTTCACAAATTTCATATAATCTAGGGAAACATATTGTTGGCTCTACCTTCAAAGTATATCCTAGAATCTGACCAATTCTGCCCATCCCGTGGCTATCAGCCTGGTGTAAGCTGGCACCATCTTCTGCCTGGGTTATTGCATTAGCTTGGATCTCTCTTCACCTTTGAGTTCTGGTGGCCAACACTAGCAACAGTGATCCTTTCAACATGGCAGGTCACATCATGCCACTAATCTGTCAGACTCCTCCAGTGGTGCCCCATTTCACCAAGCCAAATCCCTCACTGTACCCTACAGTGCTTCCCACACTCCCATCTCTGCTCTCCCTCTGACTTTGTTTCTACTCCTCTCTTCTCCACTCCAGCCACACATCCTCCAACAGGCCAGCTCCCTTCGGCCCAAGGATGTTCTCTCTGTCCACTCCCCCTGCCTAGATAAGCCACTGAGCAGGCCCTCATCTCCTTCAAGATTTTACTTAATGTTACGTTGTCCCTGAGGCCGAACCCTGCTTTGAGAATTGAAAAGTGAAACCCCTCGTCTCAGCACCCATATCCGCTTAGCCTGCTCGTCATTCATCGTAACATCTCTCCCCTTTCAGTATGGCACAGAACTGAGCTATCATGTTCACGGTCTGTCTCCCCAGGCATGTGCTGGGGTTGGCTCTTACCACGGTGGTGTTGAGTGTGTGCCTCTCCAACCCTGTGTCGTCTGGTGCCCCGAAATCAGTCAAGGCAGCAGTATTTACACCATGGAAAGTGGCAAATGCTACAAAGATGGGCCTTTTCCCTAGATGTATAGCACTTACCAGCACCCCACAGGTCTCCTCTTAATAGAACCTCTCTCTCCTCCAGTATAGGAAGAATGGATTTTTATTCTGATTATTGCAAGATTCCCAGCACTTCAAACCATTTCTTAGGTGCTTAAAAATAGAAAATGAATGGAGGGTCGATGTATGATTTTTCTCTTTAATCAGCAAATATGGTGAATTACATTACAAGGCTTTCCAAGGTTAAAAAAAAAATCACATTTCTGGAGTAATCCCAACATGGTCATAATATATTTTCTGATATACATTTTCTAGATTCTATTTTAATGTGCTTTTAGAAATGTATCTATAATCATCAATGAGATTATCCTATTAGTTTCTTTCTTATGGTTTCAAAGTTATGGTAACCTATAAAATGAGTCGGAGAGAATTATTTCAATTTCTATTTCCTGTAAAGAGTTTGCATGAGATTAGAGTTTTTTGTTTCATGAGTGTTTTCTTGATGGAATTGACCTATAAAAGCATTAGGGTGTAGTATTTTCTTTGGAGACACAATTGATATTCAACTGACATTTTCTATTTCTTCCTAAATCTATTTTTCTGGCTTAATTTTTTCTAAGAATACATCCTAACCATATATTTGAATTTATTAGCATGTGATTACTTTAATCTATGCCACATATATTACGGCCATTTTCCATGCCTTAGTATTATTTACTTAGGTATCTTTTCCACTTTTTATCATCTGGAAAACTGAAATGGCCATTTCATTTGTCTTGTCAAAGAACATGCATTGACTTAATCTTCTCTCTATTGTATCTTTATCTTTTCATTAATTTCCTTTGTTACCTTATTTTTAAAAATTATTTTCTCCCTACTGGTTTCCTTAGGTTTCTTCTTTTTTTAATTTTTTCCCTACTGCATAAGTGTTTGCTAACCTCATGTGGTAGGCAGAATGCTAAAAATGTCCCTTATAATTCTATGTCCTGATCCCATGAACCCACAGATGACATGAGGCCTCACTCTCATGATTATCTTGTATTATATGGCACAGTTGAACCGGAGAGTGGGAAATTGTCTGCATGGGCCTAATCAAATCACAAAATCGTTTAAAAGAAGAGAGTTTTCTCCAGCTGTTAACAGAAAAGAAGCCAGGCAGGTATATGAAGCATGAGGGGGATTTGGGGTGCCACTGCTAGCTTTGAAACTGCAGGGGCTACAAGCCAGGGAAGATGGACAGCTTTGGGGAGCTGAGAGTGACATCCAGCTGATGGAGGAAAGAAGCGTTAGGTCTACTGGCTTAGACCTACTGGCTCTAAGACCCGAGCTGAGTTCATAGCCTGAAGGAACTTGGGAAAGATCCCTTCCCAGAGCTTCCAGAGAAAAGCCCACCCCTACCCCACTGATAAGGATAAGAATGGATATGAATTTCAGTTAGTCCTCATCTTTGTCAATGTTTGGTATTATCAGTCTTCATCATTTTTTCTTTCTTTTTCATAGAGAAATTGTAGGCTTACAATCATGCAGGAAATACAGAGTTCCCATATATCCCCCATTATTCACGCCTGCATTAGTGTGCTACATTAGTTACAGTTGATGAAATAATATTATTATTCTTTTACTATTAACCATAGTCCATGATTCACATTTGATATACAGTACTGCACTGTATAGTCCTATGTCATGTTGTTGTTTTGTTCTAGTAACATATGTACCCTAAAATATCCCCACTTTAACCACATTTAAATATAAAATTCAGTGCTGCCAATTACGTTTGCAGTGTTGTGCTACTGCAATTTCAGTTATTCTGGTGGGTGTAAAGTGAAATCTCATTTTAATTTTGTATTGACCAGATAACTAAGATGTTGAGGACTTTTTTTTTCCTGTGTATTGGCTCTTTGTATATTCTTATTTATTTAAAAATATAGCCAAATATTTTACCCATATACTTCTAATATTGTGCTGTGTTATATTTTATTTTTTATTTATAGGCATTCATTACATATTCTGCATATTATGTATTTTGTCATTTATATGTTTTCCAAAGGCATCTCCCAGTCAATGTTTTGACTTTATCTTTTCTTAATAGTGTCTTTTCTATTATGCAGCATTTTCAGTGTTAGCCAGGTCTATGTAATTTTCCAGTTCCATTTTGAGCTTATTTTTGATACAATTTAAAACAGTTTTTGTTTTGATTTGTTTTTACCTTTGTTTTTGTTATCTCTTTGCTCATGGTTTCCAACCTAATTGAATTATGGTCATAATACACCTGGTTGGGGGATTTCTTGGGAAATTCTCCACTGTGTAACCTGAAAGTAATTTTTTGTTATCTTCCATATGTGCTTCAAAAGAAAGTGAAATATTGAGGCATTGCATGAAGTATTCTAAATATTTCCATTAAGTTAAATTTGTAATTGTGTGCCTTAAATATTCTCTAAGTTCATTTTTTTCTACTGTTCCATCAATTACAAAGAGAGGTATATTAAAATGTTCCATTCTGATGGTTTTGCAAATTTATCTTATTTGTTACTATAATTATTTTGTGTTTTGGAGTTATGTTATTCTTTATACAAGTTTAAAATCATGGTATATTACTAGTAAACTATACTTTTAGAAATTTATAGTGACTGCTTTTCTATAGCAATGAATTTTTCTTAAAGTCTATTATGTCTTAGAATAACACAAAAATACAAGTTTTAATTTGCTTAACACTTACCCGGTATATATTTTTCCAAGATTTTGCTTTTAAATTTACTTTTTAAAAAGTTCTTATTCTTTCTGCCTGCCCTTTATCTTGACCTTTTTTCCTTCTCATCTTATTTCCTTAATCCAGTCATTTGGGAATTACTCTATTTCCTTTACTACCTGTTACTTATACTTATTGCTTCTTTCCCTTCCTTTCTCCTCCTTCCTTCCTGCCTTCCTATCTTCCTTCCTTTGTTTTCTTTTGCTTTCTTTCTCTCTTCTCTCTATTTTCCTCCTTTTCCCCTCTCTCTCTTTCCAAAATTTCAGCTCTAATATCTCCTCCCAGATCACATCCAACAGATAGTTTGCTTTTTTAGTTCTATCTTGGTATTAATTCCTCAAATTAGAAACCATTGAAATTATTTTATACTGTCAATGTTTTTTATTTAGAAATCCTTGATTTCTTCAAACATTGCCATTACTCTTTTCACTACTTTTGCATCTCAAATAGTCACAAGATTATTTCCTTTCTTCTTAAAGTACATCCCATGGAATTTTCTTTCATGCGGGTTTTTGCAGGAATAGCTCCCCTGGACTTTGTTTTCCAAAATATGCCTGTAGCTCACTTTCTTTTATGGAAACTAAATTTGATAAGATTAAAATTTTAAGTTTATGATCATTTTCTTTTGTAATTCAAATATATTATTGTAAAGCTTTGTGGCTTATATTTGTGTAATTAAGAAGTCAGCCCACAGTTCAATTGTCATTTTAAAAAAATATTTCCTCATTTTCTGCTTTTAAGATTTTCTTTTTATTTTTCATTCCTGTAATTAGAATATCATATGCCTAGATATAGATTTCCTTAGTTTTTCTTCTTAGGACTTTTGGGTTATCTTGAATATGAAGATAAGATAATTCTTCATATTATGGTTTTTCATCAGATCTGGAAATTTTTCAGCCAGCATATCTTCAAATTTTATCTATTCTACATTCTCTACACTTAGAACTTTCATTAGACATATGTGACAGAAACCATTAATTGTCACTTTTTTGCATGTATGTATGCGTAAATTATATTTTTATTTGATAGATTTTATTTTTAAGAGCAGCTCATGTTTACAGAAACTTGAGCACAAAGTAAAAATTCCCCGTGTAGCCCTACTTCTCCCACACAATGTCCCTGTTAGTCACATATTGCATTATCATATGATATTCATTACAGGTTATGAACCAATACTGACACATTATTATTAACTAAAGTCCATAGTATACATTAGGGTTCATTTTTGTGTTGTAAACATCTATGGGTTTTGACAAATGCATTGGGTCCTGTAACTGTCCTTACAGTATCATTACAGAATTGGTTCACCGCCCTGAAAGCTCCTGTTATCTGCCTGGGCATTCTTTCCTCCCTCTCTATGGAGGTTTGGAGCTATATATACCCCAGAAAAACATGTTCTTAAGTCTAACCCATTCCTGTGGGTGTGAACCCATTGTAAGGTGTGTCCCATCTCAATAAACATGGGTCTTAATCCAATTACTGGCATCCTTTATAAGGAGAATGAAATTCAGACAGATAGACAGAAAGCCACAATAAGAAAGTAGCTGAAATTCAAGAGAACCTGGAAGAGAATGCAGAGGACAAGAGAAGACACCATGTGCAGTGCCATGCAACAGAGGAGCTCCAGCATTACCTACCCCAGCCCCAGCATAACAGTCTTCAGTTAAAAGCATCACATTGTTGATGCCTCGAATCGAGGATATATTTGCAATATGTATAAGTGATAAAATATATAATATCCAGAATATATAAAGAATGTCTGTAAAAGATTAAAAGAAAAAATATTACATAGTCCAAGCTGCTAGTCCTGGAATTTCTCATTCCACATAGACTCATTTTTAAAGAAATAGTGAGGAATTGACTAATCTTGGAAAACATGGAATGAGAAAGGCAGATACTCCTTATCACTTCTTGACTATTATGGGAGAGAAATATAACTCTGTTTTATTTAAGGAATTTTATTTTAAGGTCTGTTGATCATGGCAACTTGAACTATTCCATAACTAACACAACATAAGTAGAAATTTCTCATTTACCCTTTATGTCTTTTAACCTTTCTTTCAAATTCTATCCATGCCTCATTTTGGCTAATATCATCAGATTTATTATCTAGTTTACTAATTCCCTTTTCAGCTGTGTCTAATCAAATATTTAATCTGTTCACTCAATTTTTCATTTCAATAATTATGTACTACAATTACAATTTGGTCTATTGTAGATATGCTTTAGTTTATTTTAATATTTTATTTTAATATAGCCTCTTCTCTTTTATTACTTTGAAAATATAAAATATACTGATAATCTTATTGTTTCATTGATTTTCTGATTCTGTAGTATGTTATTTCTGCTATCTTGCTCACGTTGGCTCATGTTATCATTTGTTTAATAACTTTTTATCATGAGTACATGTTACATAGAACTCTATCTGTGGGAATTTTTGAGATGGTATCTAGGTTTTAAATATGTTATTCCAGAGAGGATTGATTATTGTCTTCTGCTTAATACCCGAGAGCACTACCAATTTATGGTCATATTAAATTATATTTTCTTAGGGGTGGTAGTGACATGTAGTAGTGTGAATTTAATTAAATTATATTTTCTTAGGGGTGGTAGTGACATGTAGTAGTGTGAATTTTAAACTCAAGCTTCCAAGAGAGATTTTTGGTTTGGAGTTGTCATAGAATAGTCTTAATTTCATTTAAAAAATCACTTAGACACATGAACAAGAGTGATAGAAGTCCATGTATCTCCCACTGAAGGGTGTATTCATGTTTTCTGTTTTTCCCCCTGAGTTGGTTGGCCCTTAGTGCTCTAAATTCTCATAGTTTCCTACCTTTCCACTGTGATAAGTCATCAAGAATGAACAGATTAATCCAGAGCAATATCGCTTCTTTCCTCCATCTCCTAATTTGAGCCTTCATAAATTTCATTGCCTCTAAAACATGCCTTTACTATTCTACCAGCTCAACCATGCATTAAATTTAGGTGTGTCTTACTGACAAATGTTTTCTCTTACATCTAATCTTCCATACTTCCAGCTTAGCTTCAATTTCTTTTTTTTTTTCTCCAGAACATGTATCCTGATTTTAGATTATTGCATTCTTGGTTATTTCCAGCTTACCCTTCTTTTTGCTCCTATTTACTCCATATATCCTTTGCCTAGAGCAATGCCTAGCACATAGAGGACATCTGTTGAATGTAGAATCAGGTCTTCCACAAAAGATATGTTCAAGCCCCAACCTCTGGTCTTCTGAGTATGAACACATTTATAAACAGGACCTTTGAAGATGCTATTAGTTAAGGTGTGCCCAGAGAAAATGAGGGTGGACCTTGATACAGTATGGCTGGTGAGGTCCTTATAAGAAAAGGAAATTGGACAGAGGAAGGAAGCTATGAGGAGGAGCCAGAAACTAAAAATCAATGGAACCCAGAGGAGAAAGGGGAAGATATAACCATGTGCATTGTCATGTGAAAGAAAAGCTAAGGAACCCCAAAATGGTGGCCCAGCCAGAATTTACAGAAACTGCAAGGAAGCAAGCCTTCCAGCCTTTGAAACTATAAGCAAATAAATTCTGTTGTCAGGCCAACACATTCCTGGTATTTGTTTTAGCAACCAGGAAACTAAAATGCATTCAATAAAACGTTTCCCCCAAAATAAATACACAGATATAATGTGCATTTATGTATATGCATATACATATACATATATATCACTCCTATGTAATTTAAATTTCAGTCATGGTTTTGTTATTAAAACCATCTAATCAGTAATTTTAATGTAAAGTATAAATTTACTGAGAATGAAGATGGATCATAAAAAAATTAAAGAATTCAATGCATTAAGTGTTTGGTATCTGCATTGAGTATTTGGCGTTGGAGTCCTTTGTACAAAATTGGTTATTAACATGACAGGGAAAACAAGCAAACATATACTTTTAAAAAGACTGAGTTATAGTAATATATATAGTTATTGAATGTTAACCTTAATTTTAGGTTGTCATTCAGGTTTGCATCCTTAACGCATCATTTCTCTGGTGGTTTGAAAGGTGCTGTGTTAGAGATTGTCACTTGGAGATTCGAGGCACCTGGAGTTACTGCATATGACTGACACAAACATTGAGCAGTACCTTGTAGCCTCTGCCAACACACCTTTATCTTGCGGAAAGGGGAGTAGACTAGATAATTGAACAGGAATGCTTCAGCAAGAACTCATGTATGTGTATTTGAGGGGAGCAAAAACATGTGTTCAAGAATGTCAATTTGAAGATGAATTGTTTGCTGTGGAAAGTACACTGGAATTGGGGATTGGAGAATTCAGTTTTAAACCTAAACAAGAAATTTCCCTTAACTTTTCTGGGTCTCAATTTATCTGTAAAATAAAATTAAATATACCTTTGGATTCTATAATTCCGTTATAAAATATTCTCCAAACTTATGGGCCTCTCTGAAGATCAAACAATCTTAGAATAAGCTAATCCTCTTCTGTACAATTAAATATAAGGGAAGACTCAGCTTGGTTTTTCAACATTTAGAACATTAATGCAATATTATGCTCCTCAAAGTGCTTCCCCAATGTAAACAGAAGACAGAGCTGATCTCTACATAGCAAAATTGTCTTACTCCATCACCTTGGAAAAGCCACGGAGGTCTCAGGGCATTCAGATTTACAGTATGACCTCCATCCTGACCTGGGGTCTGGTTCTTGGGCTGTGGGTGATAGTTCACAGTTAGAGCTTTGGTGCCATCCACCCTTTATTTTCTAAATCTCCCACTCATTTTCTTTCACCGTCACTTACCTATGGTTGGATCCATTACTTCTCGCCTCATTCTACACCTTGCCAGTTATATCCAGCCTGTACAATCTACTGATGGCTAGAGAATGAAAGCACAGTATCCCTCCTTTAACAAATGCCAGTATTAGCCCATCAAACTCAGGAATAGGCACTCTCAGATAACAGCTTAGCAGGAGTCAACAGACCTCTGAGTGTATAGTGCTGAAAATACTAAGAATTATCCCAATGCTAACCTAAGCCAAGAAACTAATTTTGTTTTTAAAATGGAAACATTGGAAGTAGAAAGGGAGAGGAGTTTTGCTGATTGATTGAAAATGAAACAGTGTGCTGAAGTCTATAAAGGGCTGGCAGGATGGAATTCATCAGCTTTCTTGGGTAGATGCAGACCTGTTGTGCAATGCGAGAATTAGTGAATCTATGGTGACAAACTTCTCTGAAATTTACAGTCCCTCTTTCTCTTGCTGTGACTGGGATTCAGGTTTAGATAACCTTCATTAGGGCTAAATTATAAAACTGCCTCACTATTGGCTTACCTATGAAGGCATCCTCTCTATTTGCCTAGTCAGATAAAATTGTCAATGATTTGAACTTATCATTACCATCATTCTCAAGATGTGTATCAGGACCTTATTATAAGGATTCCCTAATTCTTTCTCCATAGACCTTTAGTCACAGTATCCATCAGTCCCCAACACAGCTTCAAACCAATCCTATCCCCTGGTTGGGAGCACTGAAGAGTTCCTTATCTAGGAGCTGGACAACCTAACACAAGTCAACCCTGTTTGCATTCTGGCACTAAACCCTAGTCCTATCTAAAGAGCTTTTCAAAATCTTCATGGCCCAAGATCTCTTTGCATCATTTAGTTTCACTTTCAGTCATGCAGGCCCATGTGCCTCATTCTTTCTCCAGTTTGAGATTCTCACCCTCTCTGTCACTCCCATTCTGACTACAGAAACTGGCTTTGCTCTTACCCATTCCCCTGGGGAATGTTTTGTTCTAAAATTGTTATCTAGAACAATGTTTAATGTCTGAAAGATGCTCAATAAATGATTATTGAATGACTGGATGGAAGGTCACATGAATGTGGTGTTTCTTGGATTCAGTCTCCATGAATGGAAGTTTATATTTGCCCCATAATGTTTCATTGGTTCTGATTTTGGAGTCAGACATCTTCATTAAGCACTTTGTTTTGCCCACCTGGACTCTAAACCAACCACTGAATCCCACCGCCATGATACTCTGCACCTTCTCCTTGACCAGCTGCCTCACCCAATGCTCCTCCCTGCCTGGGCCAGTGTCTCCAGATTGCAGCCTTCCTGTCACTTTTCACTTCTCTTTCCTCTTCCTATTGCCTTGTCCTTGGATCTTCTCCTGATCACTTCTTTCATCTACCCAGGAACCTCTCCATCCACCTTGTCTAGGGCTCACAAATCTCTGATACTAGCTTTGTCATGTCCAGTGCTTCTTGTCCTTCACAAAAGCTGGATTACAACCCCTACAATTTTGTGTTAATATCAGTAGGGGGAAGTGGGAAAAGGTAATTAAATAGAAAAATCAACTAAACTTGGCTCCTTGTCTGAGTTTTAGCATTTCACTGGAAAATATGAAACAAAGAAGTTACAAACCAAGCATGCTTATGCTAAAAATGCAATAGAGGACAGTGAGACAGCATTCTGCTCAGTGGAAGAATTCTTGCCTGCCATGCTGGAGACCCGGGTTCCATTGCTGATGCCTGCCCAAGCCAAAAAAAAAAAAGAAAGCAATGGAGGTGTCAGATCAAAAATAAGTCTAAGTTTCTAACATCCAACCCCTGACTCATTTCACTGTTTGTATCTAGCACATTCTGAACCCATTTATTCAGCAGTATTATTACAGAGCTTCCTACAATATCATTTCCCACATCTTCCCTGTCTATGGCACCATCCTAAGAGATCCAGCTGACAAGAAACATGAGGAAATGACTTTTTTTAACCTCTTGGAATAGCTTTCTTTCCTCGCCACTCAATGATTGGACTCTATATGCTAAACCCAAGCCCAAATACCATACCTTTGCCTCATAATTTGTTGAATGTTCAACTTACTCATGGTTGATACGGCATCTCCTTTTATGCCTCCCACACCATTTTGCAAGGCAAAATGTATCCCCATTCTCTTTTCTAAATATTAGCTGAGGTCTACATTTGCCAAGAATCTGTGCTTATCTACTCTATAGAGATGAAAAAATTAACTTAGTAAAGTGATGTACATTACTCCTTAGGGGTTTATACCAAAGAAACAATTTTACTGACTGGAGATTTACAGAGAGAGGATCTTCTGGAAATAACGCAACAGGTGAACAGTTCAGATTCAAAAGGCTAGGAAAGGAACCTGGATCCCTCAGTGCCTCTTCTACTTGCGTATGTCCATCAATGACATTATTAGATGCTATATCCATATTGTCACCTAGGTCTGGAGGAGGGTGTCATGAGGCAAGCACAAGGTATAAAATGTTTAAAAATAGAAACAAAACAGGACAACAAAACCCACTGTCATCCTTGTGTCTGTTATCTGCCATTTACCCTCATACTTCTGCACTGAGACTGACATCCTCAAGGATAATCCATGGCATTAAATTTTCTTGGCCCCACTTTCAGAGTAAATCAGATGCTTCTTTGTGTTTCAAACATTTCTTGTACAAAATTCAAATCTCACAGTAATATAACCAAAAATCTTATATTCCTTATAAGACTATGCATTATTTGAAGACAGGAAATGAGTCTCAATCTGTAAAACTGGTACCTGAAACTGTAACAGACTCCTGATCAATGCTCAATATATGATCGTTCAGTGACTAACTGGAGGAATAAATGAAGGTAGTATTAATTGGGCTCATACTTCACAAATGGAAGTTTATACTTGGCACATAATGTTTTCTTAGCTCTGGAGGCTCTCTGTTTCCAAAAGAAAGCATTGGAAGTGGAGGGAGACACAATTACTGAGACTGCTGAAGCCATAGTTGCCCAGAAAGCACGTTGCCAGGCACTGTTACATTATCTTACTATGTGGGCTTTTTTAAGGGTGATAGCAACTTGAAACCATGTGTACCACAGAAAAGTATGTTCTTAATGTTTCTCCATTCCATTGGGTGTGGTCCCATTGTAAGCAAGATCTTTTGGTGATGCTATTTCAGTAAAGTGTGGCCCACCTCATTCAGGATGTGTCTTAGTCTACTTATATATAAACAAGATGAATACCAAGAAAAAGTCATGGAAACAAGAAGCTGAAATCAGTGAAACCCAGAAGAAAGGAGAGAGGCAGCTACTCTAGCAATGTGTCTTGTCATGTGGCAGAGGAGCCAAGGATAGCTGGTAGGTGGTCTTCGGAAAGAAAGCATCACCTTGCTGGTGCCTTGATTTGGATATTTTCCCAGTAACCATAAGCAATGTATTCCCATTGCTTAAACAGAAACCATTTCATGGTATTTAAGCAGCTTAGAAAACTAAAACAAGGGCTTCCTGGTTCAAATAAGGAAATTTAAATGAAACCCAAAAGATGGGCCCACAGATTGGTTTAGATTATATGCAACAGAAAATTTAGGTTTTAGACTAAACCTCCCTTTCTTTGGTCTCAAACCGTTGGTGAAATTCTAAAATACAGATAATATCATCCTTTGCCCTGTTGTACCTCAGTCCTGACCAGATCAGCTTCATTTTTATCTCTAATTGAATCTCCTTTTTGATTTCTTAAACAGTTGTTGTATGTAGCAATGCTGACTTTCAGGGTTGCAGAAATCCAATTCTGAGTGTTGGGTATCACAAAGGTACCCAAAGTTCCAGAGAAATATCAAGTTATACATATATGTAGCACACCATCTCAAAATCTAAAAATAACATGTGAAGTTCTAGACTAAATGTGACTGCTATAAGAACTTACAATCTAAGCCCTAATTTTCTTATAAGTATTTTTTGAAGAGGCCATACAAGATTTGTTCTTTTGTTTCTGGCTTATTTTGTACCACATAGTGTCCCCAAGGTTCATTCACCTTGTTGCATGCCTCATGACTTCACTTCTCTCTGTAGCTGCACAATATACCATCATATGTATACACCACAGTTTGTCTTTCTGCTTCTCAGTTATCCTTTGGATATCTCCATCTATTGGGCATCATAGATGATGTTCAAAGTCAACGATCCATGTCTCACATTATCCTCACTTAGTTGTAAAATTGTCAATTTTAGATAAGTTTCATTGCTCCAAACAAACAGATAAACACACCCCTACAAAATAGAAAATCCAAACCTCTCCTTAACTCATGTCACTTACCCTCTCCTAATTATTTACCCCTGGTATTGCCGTGTATGCTGATATCTTCCTGTTAAATAAAACAGACCACAGCATGCAATAGTAGTTTTCCCCTGCTACCTCTTTATTATTGACTCTTTGTACAAGATTTATACCTTTGAAGTAGTTCATGAAAGAACCTATTTATATTTGTAGTGCTAATCAGTGGGACACGTGGCTGAATACAGTCCCTTTCAATCACGTCTGCCTTCAGTATGGTAATATAACTTATAAGCCCACTAATGAACTGCCTTCATTTCTATCCATTCCTATATTTTACCCTTGATCTCATTAGCTAACTACTCACCCCTCTCTAGCTTCTGTTTATCCCCACGTCCCATATATTCTACACTATAAGCCTGTGAGTTTCCCTTTACCAGGGACATAAAAGCAAAATCATGCAGTACTTATCCTTTTATATCTGGCTTATTTCACTTAGCATTATGTCCTCAAATTTTATCCATGCTGTCAAGTGTTTCAGAATTCCATTTTATCTTACTGCTGCATAATATTCCATCATATATATATATACTATGTTTTGTTTATCCATTCATCTGCTGATGGACCCTTAGATCGTTTTCATCATTTGGCAATTGTGATTAGTGCCCCTATGAACACTCATGTGCAAATATCTGTTTATATTATGCTTTCAGCTCTTTGGGGTGTACACTGAGTAGTGGCATTGCCAGGGTCATAGAGGAACTTAATATTTAGTTTTCTGAGGAAGTACTAGACTATCTTCCACAGTGACTGTACCATTACACATTCCCACCAGAAGTGCATATGTGTTCCAGTGTCTCCACATCCTTTCCAACATTTGCAGTTTCCTGTTTGTTTAACAGCACCATTCTTACAGGTCTGAAGTGATATCTCACTGTAGTCTTGATCCGCATTTCCTTTATTGTTAATGAAGATGAAAACCTTTTCAGGTGCTCTTTAGTAATCTGTATTTGCTCTTCAGGAAAATGCCTATTTGTATCATTAGCCCATTTTATAATTGGGTTGTTTGTTCTTTTGTTGTTGAGTTGTATGATTTCTTTATGCATACAGAATATCGAACTTTTACCCAATATGTAGTTTCCAAATATTTTCTCTTATTTTGGTTTCCTCTGCACTTTATAACAAAGCCCTTTGAGCTTTAGAAGCATTTAATTTTGAGGAGTTCCAATTTATGTATTTTTACCTTTGTTGCTTATGCTTTTGATGCACAGTTTAAGATGCTACCTCCTACTACTCTGTCTTGAAGGTGTTCCCCTATATTTTCTTCTAGGAGTTTTATGGTACTGGCTCTTATATTTAGGTCTTTGATCCACTTTAATTTATGTATTAAGGATGTATAGTAAGGGTTCTCTTTCATTCTTTTGATTATTGATGCCCTATTCTCCCATGGCCATTAATTGAAAAGACTATTCTACCCCAGTTCAGTGGATTTGGGGGCCTTGTCGAAGATCAATTGACCATAGATCAAGTGGTCTGTATCCTCTCAACGTGATCCTATTGATCACTGTGTTTATCTTTGTGTCAGTACTGTGCTGCTTTGACCCCTGTGGCTTTATAATAAGCTTTAAAATCAGGAAGTGTTGGTCTTCCCACTTCATTACCTTTTAAGATGTTTTTAGCTATTTGATGTCTCTTACACTTCCAAATAAGTCTGATAACTAGCCTTTCCAAATCTTCAAATTAGGTTGTTGGAATTTTGACTGGTATTGCATTAAATCTGTAGATCAATTTGGGGAGAACTGACATCTTAACTATATTTAACCTTCCAATCCAGGAGTACGAAATGCCTTTCCACCCATTTAGATCTTTGATTTCTTTTAGCAACGTTTTGTAGTTTTCTCTGTACAGGCCCTTTACATTCTTGGTTAAGTTTATTAATATTTGATTATTTTAGTTGCTATATGAAATGGAATTTTTTCCTTAATTGTCTTCTCAATTAGGTCATTACTTGGATATGGAAACTTACTGATTTTTGCACATTAAGCTTGTATCCTGCCACTTTGCTGAAACTGCTTATTAGGTCAAGAAACTTTGCCATAGATTTCTCAGGAATTTCCAGGTGTGTTATCTGCAAATAAGGAAAATTTTATTTCTTCCTTTCTGATTTGAATGCCTTTTATTTCTTTCTCCTATATAATTGCTCCAGCTAGGACTTCTAGAACAGTGTTGAATAACAGTGGTGACAATGGGCATCCTTGTTTCATTTCTGATTTTAGGGGGAAAGCTTTTAGTCTCTCACCATTGAGTACAATGCTGACTGTGTGTTTTGCATATATGTCCTTTATGATATTGAGAAAGTTTCCTTCAATTCCTACCTTTTGAAGTGTTTTTTATCAGGAAGGGATGCTGAAATTTTTCAAATGCTTTTTCAGCATCAATCAATAAGGAAAAATCACATTTTTCCTTCCGATTTGTTAATGTGCTGTATTACATTGATTGATTTCTTGTGTTGAACCACCCTTGCATTCCTGGTATGAAACTCACTTGGGATCATTCATGCCCCCCCACACACACTGCAAATAAAACCTCACTTGGTCATGGTAATGCATAATTCCATGCATTAATAATTCCATAATTATTAATGCATAATTCCAATGCATAATTCTTTCAATGCATCATTGGAGTCGATTTGCTAATATTTTATTGAGAAGTTTTGCTATTATGTTCATTAGGGAGATTGGTCTGTAGTTTTCTTTTTTTGTAGCATCTTTATCTGGTTTTGGTATGAGTGTGATGTTTGCTTCATAAAATGAGTTAGGTAGTGTTCCCTTTTCCTCAACTTTTTGGAAGAGATTGAGTAGGATTGGTGTTAGTTGTTTTTGGAATGTTTGAAATAAAATTCCCCTGTGAAGACATTTGGTTCTTGGCTTTTGATTGTGAGAAAATTTTTGATAACTGATTGAATCTCTTTCCTTGTAATTTCTTTGTTGAGATCTTTTATATCTTCCCCAGTCAGTATAGATAGGTTGTGTGTTTCTAGGAATTTTTCCATTTCATCTAAGTGGTCTAGTTTGTTGGCATATAGTTGTTCGCAGTATTCTCCTATTATTTTATTTTTTTTCATTATCCATGATAATGACCCTCCTCTGATTTCTGATTTTGTTCATTTACGTCCTCCCATTTTTTGCTTTTTTTTTTTCTATTAGTCTAGCTAGGTTTCCATCAATTTTATTGATTTTCTCAAAGAATCAACTTTTGGTTTTGTTGATCATTTCTATTGTTTTATTGATTTTCAGTTTGTTTATTTCTACTTTAATCTTTGTTATTTCTCATTTCATTTGCTCTGGGGTTAGTTTGCTGTTCTTCTTCTAAATTCTCCAGATAAACAGTTAAGTCCTCAAGTTTTGTTCATTCTTGTTCTTTAAAATAGGCATTTAGGGCAATAAACTTCCCTCCCTGCATTGTCTTTGCCACATTGTATAAGTTCTGATATTTTGTAGTCTCATTACCATTCTCCTACAGATATTTACTAATTTCACTAGGAATTTCTTTTCTGACACACTGATTATTTAAGAGCTGTTGTTTAATCTCCGTTTATTTGTGAAAGCTCTGTTTCTTTGGTGATTAGTTATTTCGAATTTCTTTCCATTGTGGTCAGAGAGAGTACTTTTGGTATTTCAATCTTATTAAATTTATGAAGACTCATTTTGTGTACTAGCATATGATCTATCCTGGAGAATGTTCCAGGTGTGCTAGAGAAGAATGTGTATCCTGATGTTTGGGATATGATGATCTATGTATGTCTATCAGCTCTAATTCGTTTATCACATTGTTTAGGTTCTTTATTTCCTTGTTGATCATCTGTCTGGTTGTTCCATCTATAGTGGAGAGTGGTATACTGATCTCTCCTACTATTATTGCTGAAAGAGATAAAGCTCCCTTCAATTTTGCCATTGCTTGCCTCAGATACTTTGGAGCTCCTTGATTGGGAGCCTAAAGATTCATTATTTTTATTTCCTCTTAGTGAATTTTTCCTTTTTATTAATATAGTGTCCTTCTTTGTCTCTTATGATGTCTTTACATGTAGCCTATTTTATTTGATAGTAATAGAGCTACTTTTGCTTTCTTTTGATCACAGGTTACACAGAACATCTTTCTCAGTTCTTTCACTTTCAATCTATTTTTGGAATGTTTAAAATAAACAATAGTCCCTGGGTCTAAGATTTGTCTCTTGTAAACAATATATAGCTGGATTATATTTTTAATCCATTCTGCCAATATGTATTTTTTAATTCGTGAGTGTAGTCCATTAATATTCAAAGTCATTACTGTAAAGGAATTTCTTGAACTGACCATTTTCTCTGTTAGTTTTTATTTGTTAGAGCTATATATGCATTTCACTTACTCTCTTTTTAGTCTTTAAGTTACCCTTATCAGTACTCTTTAATTCTGTGCCCTCCTCCAGAACTCTTTCTCCTGTTTTTAATTTGTTTGTTTGTTTTTTCAGCTGACAAAACATCCTTTAGTATTTAGTATTTCGTTTGGCAGGTCTCTTGTTGACAAATTCCTTCAAACTTTGTCTCTGAAACTTTTAATCCCTCCCTCACTGTTGAAGGGCAACTTAGTTGGATTAAGAATTTTGGGCTGGCAGTTTTTCTGTTTCAATATCTTAAATATATGTTACCACCTTCTCACCTGTGCCTGTTGAGTAGTCCAAATCCAGTTTTCTGTGGTTTCTCTTGTATGAGATGGGTTGTTTTTCTCTTGCTGCTTTCAGTAATTTCTACTTCTCTTCAGCATTTGACAATCTGATCACTATGTGTCTTGGAGTTAGCCTATTTGGATTTATTCTATTTGGGGTTCATTGGGCTTCTTTGATTTGCACATTTATGTCTCTCAGAAAGGTGGGAAATTTTCCCTGATTATCTCCTCAGCTAATCTTCCTAGCCCTTTACTCTTTTATTCTTCTTCTGGGACATCAGTGATTCTTGTATTTGTGTGCTTCCTGTTGAACATCATTTATCTGAGATCCAGTTCAACATTTTCCACATTTTTCATCACTTGTTATTTTGTGCATTTGAATTCTGTTGTCTGGTACTCTAGTTCTCTTATTCTTTCCTCTGCCTCTTCAAATCTGCTGTTCCATGTCTCTCCTATAGTTTTAATTTGGTCTGCAGTTTCTTTAATCTCTATGAGAGCTGTTATTTTTCTACTTATTCTTTCAAATTCTTCTTTATACTCATTTAGTGTCTTCTTGATATTTTAATGTCATTAGCCAACCCATTGAATTTATTTATGAGAGGTCTATGAACTTCTTTAATTAGTTGTTCTCTTCCAGTGTTTTAATTTGCTCATTTGGCTGGGCCAAGAGCTGCCTGCAACTATATGTGCCTTGCAATTTTCTGTTGGCCTCAAGGAATTTGGATATCTTGATACGATTATGTTGGGAGTTGATTTTCCTCACTCATTTAAGGTTTTGTATTTGTTTGGGTTTGCATTGAAGATCTCCTTTTGCATTTGATTTGTCAGTAATTCCCCCACCAAACCAAGACCCAGACCTCATGAGGCGATGCACCTCTACCTGAGGATCTGTTTAAAGCTAGACAAATAAGCAGTATGTCAGACTACACATCCCACTTCTTCCCAGCAGATGATACTCTCGGACCTCCACTTCCTCTCAGGCACTCCTCTCTTGGACTCAGCAGCTGGCTGAGCTGTATGGAGACTTGGTACAGTTCACCCAGGTCCACTGTTCTGGGTGCACACTGAAAGCTGCCAACTCCTGGGCTGTGGGTGGGCAGTGTGCACCTTAGTGAAGATTCTACTTGTGGACCTGATGGGTCTCATGGACCCTAGGCTCCTGTGCGGAAAGACCTTGAATTGGGGAACTAGGTATTTCAACTCTCCTGCCCAGAGCCAACCAGAAATGCCTGCCTGTTCAGTGTGGCATAGGGTGTGTGCGGTGTGGGATGGGGCATGGAGGGTATAAGGCACAATGAGGGGTACAGGGTGCAGTGCATATGGTACAGTGTGACTTGCTCCTTCATTGTTACCTCTTCATCTGTGCATGTCTGAGGGCTCTGGGCCTCCACAGGGAAAGAAGAGTTGTAGGCATTGTGCACCAGTTGAATGGTCTCTGTGCACAGGGAGAGCTAGTCTGTTGGCTTCCAGGTTCCTAACAGGAGCTCCCAGCCGTGGAACTATGGGGACAGATCTCCCAAGCTAGCTGTTGGAGCATGCAGGAGTGGGGGTGGGGCGCTCCATTATTTGGGGACCCACCCTTTCCTACATGCTGCCTCTGGTTCTTGGTGGAGTCATGACCAAGCACACTTACCCCATTCTCTTTGCCCCAATTCCTCCAGTTTTTCATCCAGGACCTTCCCATATAGTGTAGAAGACCCTCTATGTTCACTCTCACTCTGTAACTATTATCCTGCACATTTTTCTGTTACTTCTGTAGTTTTTCCATGGAGCAGGAGTGAACTCAGATTAACCTATCCCACCATCTTCCAAGCACCTTCTTCTGAACTTTTTAAGGAGAGGTATTTAGATATATCTATTTTTTACTCCATAGTATCTATCACAATATTGGAAGAAATCAATACCTATCAATGCTTTTTGATAAATAAAGACATGGTCTTCACCTTTATGATTCACAAATTTGGAGTGATTTCATAAAAGCTCTACAGAGCAGAGGTATTTTGTGACCCCTATATATGATGGTTACAAACTTTTCATTAGGCATTATTTTAGATGAGTTATCATTTCAAAGGTCTTATTTCAACTAGTCACACTTGACATTTATCAGGCGCTCTAGCCTTCTACACAAAGGCTTATACTCTACATATTCAAGAATCTTAGCAAGTAACTTCTACTTTTTTCATTAGTTCTCTGTTTCTTGCCTTTATTAATTCTTGACCCCTTTCTCTTTCCCATCCTTTTTTTGCCCTTGATAGGTTTACCAGACTATTTCATTAGCATGATACAATTTTACAGAGAGTTCCCATCAGTATGATGGCACTGACATTTAAAGATGTTATTAAAGAAAGAGGACATTGCTCAAAGGTCATAGTTTGGATTTGAAGTTTAAGGGTTTTCATAATGTTTAGTAAAGGTATCATAAATGTCATCTCTTTCAAAAACTAGCACACCCATAGTCAATGACAATTGGATTTATTCAGGGATTAGATTTGTTCAGCTTTATCATGTAGCATTTGTCAAAAAAGATTGCAGTTTTTGGGAAATTATTTTGTTCAGCAAACTTCCTTCTTTAACTCACATTGTCAGATACATGATACCCCTAAAAGTATTCTCCCTGCCCACGCCCTCATTCCAGGCCATGATGCCTCTTCTAAGATGGATTAGAGTAAACAAGACTACATGTCCTCACCCACTGGGTAGTTTCCTATTTCCTCAAAGATGAACATCCAAACCATGGCTGTGAGTTGGGATTTAAGGTAGGAAGAGAAATCTGCTGGGGAAAATAGTTGACTTATGAATCTGGATCTGAATATTAACAGACTAAACTCTCTCCATGAAGTGATAATTTGGACAATTTCCCAATCACAGATGAGGTCTGATACTATAACTTCTCATAAAATAAGTAGGTTTGCTTGATTCACAACATATTCCAAAGGCTATTGTTTCTTTGCATTCATGAAGCAACTATGTGTGGCTGCTTAAGTTAAATATAGGGAGTCATACAGAAGAGAAAAAGGAGTAAGAAAATATGACAAAGAGCTAACTTGATACTCTCCTTGGGACCCATTAATTTTCATGTCAACAGCTGCATGGGGAGAGGATTACTGCATGACCAATTATGACAAGGATGGAATTCTTTTTAGATTTTTATTTTAAAATAATTCCTAATGTATAGGACATGTGCAAAAATAATACAAACCCAATATAGAGTACTCATACCCTACCTCCTCCAATGACTGTCATGTGTTAAGTTGTCAACTTGACAAGTACATGTGTCAAATTGGCCACGTTATAGTGTCCAGTTTATTGGTCAAGCAAGCACTGACCTGATTGCTACAATGAGGAATTTCATGGATGTAAACTATTAATCAGTCGATTGCCTCTATGGCTGATTATATCACAGTCAACAAAGGAGATTCCTTTCACAATGAGAGAAATCTCATCCATTCAGTTGAAGGCCTTAAAGGGAGAACTGATTATTTCAGCAGTCAGAAAGAAAAATTACTATCTCTACTTCAGCCAATCAGAAAACATTGAAACCACCATTAGAGTTTCCAAATTGTGTCCTGCCTTATGGAACTCAGACTTACTAACCCAATGATCATGTAAGCCAATTCTTGTGATAAATCATTAAACTTCTTAATATTTACACACACACACATACATACATACATACACATATTTTTTCAGTCTTATTTCTGTGGAGAACCTTGACTAATACAGATTTGGTCCCCAGCAGTCATTCTTGAGAAACAGAATCTTAAAGAATGAGAATTCTGAGATGGTTCTGGGGTTTTGGGTATTAGTTATTTAATTGATTATATCAGAGGGCACTAAGAACTCTATTTCCAGTGATCAAAATGGCAGAGATAGTCCATGGTTTGAATTGGAAATAGAGATATGCAAAATTGGGGAAATAATTGGATATTGCTACTCAAATGCTTATAAGAGGCTGGGCTCTGGGTAATAGTGCACTTGAAACAGTTATAGAGTTTTATAGAGTTAAAAAGTATACTGAAAAAAAGTATACTGATGTTGACTGCTTACTTATAAATGTTATGGATACAGTTGTTAGAGAAAGGGATGAGCTCAAGTCTCCAAATTCACAGCTCAAGGACAACATTAAGGACACAAAAGAATCTGTGTGCCTTGAGTGAATCTCATATTTTTTGTAACCACTGACTTTGAATTTCTCAAAGCCAGACCTAGAGTTGCATGGTGTGAATGGCTTAATTACAACATAAATTGAATTACCAACCTTGCAGGGTTATCTCGTGTTAAAAGTCATGGCACTGATTAGGAAGGAATGGGATTCTAATTATTGGAATGGGGAAATATGGGCTTATAGTGTTTATGGTAGGGACATGGAAACCCTAGATTCTGCTGTGTCTCCTTTATGAGGCACATGTGTAAAGGTTAGCCACCAGACCGCCAGTCTTTCCTAAAGAATCAAACATCCAACCTCCAGTTTGGCCTAAAGAATCAGCTATCCAGCTCCCATCTGAAGAGACTGCTGTGCCTAATTAACTAAATCCCCTGGAGAAATAGCCCTCACACCTCTGTCTGAAGATATTAACTGTATTTCACAATTTAAAACTGTAATGAAATGTCCTGAGGCAGTTGGCTTGATAGACACTGCTTTTTCCTCTCATGACATAACCCCAGCACCCCTCTTCTTCCATATGTAAAACTAGACTAAAATCCTAACATGCCTCAAAAGGAGAAATACAAAGTATGAACCATGAGAAGGTATACTACACTCCAAAGGAACTGTATGATTTTTCCAGTTTATATAGACAGAAATCAGTGGAATATGTATAAGAATGAATATTAATGGTGTGGGATAATAGTGAAAGGAACATAAAGGTGCATCAGGTTGAATGTATTGATGTGGACCCACAAAGCAGAGATTCTGGATTCAGTATTGTAGCTCGAAGGGTTAGAAAGCCTCTAACACTTTGTTTGGGTGGTTGAGTGAAATCTGGACCCAAAGGTGGCCAACATTACCTGAAGTTGAAAGGCAGAACTGCTCTGGTACAGTAGTAGATGAGGGGATCTAAAGGTTTAGAGAATGGAATAGAGTGGATTTATCATGTAAGACCTGCTCCCCAATCCCAGAAAAGTCCAGAGGACAATTTCACCAGGATTTTGAGGAATAAATGTGTGAGACCAACTCCATCAACCCTGAAGAGCTCTGTAATTGCTCTTCTCTGTAGGTCAGCTATTCCTGCGGAAACTACTGCCAATGAACTTGGATTCTTCAACACAATAAAGATGATTGGATCTTTGGTTTGCAAGAATCAAAAGGTGATAGTTAAGCACTGAAGAAAAGGTGGGCATGGCTGCTGTGATGGACAGCAAAGGCAAAGCAGTAATAGCAATGGTCTGATTCACAGGCACCTTTGGTGTTGGCTAGTTAATCATGGAGTACCTAGAAGTAAATATATGGGCAACCTATTAAGTTCTTACTTAATCTTATTGAGGCTCACTTGTGCACACCACATTGCTTCTCTCTTGCAGCTTTCAGAATTCTCTCTTCATTGTTGGCATTTAACAGTTTGATTATCATGGCACAGTATGGAATTTATCTGATTTGGAGTTCATTGAGCTTCTTGGTTGATTATATTCATATCTTTTGTTCAATTTTGGAAGTCTTCAGCCATTATTTCCTTGAATATCCTCTTTCCTTCTTTCTTTCTCTCTTCTCCTTCTGGGATTCCCATAATGCCTATATTGGTGTGTCTAATGGTTTCCCACAGGTCCCTCAGGGTAGGCTCAATTTTTACTTTCTTTCTTTCTGTTCTTCAGACTGGATGCTTTCAATTCAACTTCACTGATACTTTCTTCTGCTACCTCCAATTTACTGTTGAAAATTTCTAGAGAATTTTTAATTTGCTTCCATTGCCTTTAGCTCCATTCATTTCCTTTTCATACTTTCCATCTCTTTATTGATATTCTATTTGTGTCCATCTGCCATTTTCATGATTTTCTTTCATCTTTTGTCCGTGTTCTCTTTTAGCTCTTTGAGCATATTTTGGACCATTTTTTAGTTCTTGTCTGAAATGTCCCATGTCTGATCATTCTCACTGGCGGCTTCTAAAGATCTAAGCTTCCCCTTTGCTTGGGTCACTACTTTATGCTTCTTTGTAAGTTTTGTAATCTTTTGTTGAAAGTTCTAATGTGTTATCACTGGAATTTAGACTGTGAAACATCTATTCCTTAATCTTGTATTAGTCTAGTATAATAAAAAAGCTTTCCTTGAACACTAGGGCCTAACCAAAAAAAAAGGAGAAATAGAAAATACCTTTCCCAGACTTTCCAAATTGACATGTGCAAGTGCTCTCCTTCCGAGATTATTCATACAAAGAGAGTTTAGAGAATAGTTCCAGGTCCAAGCACAGGGACCTTCTTGGTCCTTTCAGCAGAGCTGACTTGTCTTGGTCATGCAATTTTGCTCCAGGAATTATCCCCTCACCCAGAGGAAAGTTTCCTCACAGTCTCAGGCACTTCCCTGTGTGTCCTATAGCCAGCAATCCTTGGCTCCAGGCATCACCACTTGGTTGCTGCCCACAGCATTCTGCAGGAGAGCAGGAAGACTGCCTTGTACATGTAGGACAATTTGTGCAATTGTGAGTCTCTCAGGTCGCCATCAGACAGTCTGGGTCAGGCATTATGTTTCCTATATGTGCACAAGGTTTACTCTGCTTCCCCTGGAAACTGGCCAAGGATCCACACTGGGAGGGCAGCTTGGTGGTGGTGGGGGTATGGGAGGAGCTGGGGACAGCCTGGACAACATGAGATCTTACTGCTTCTAAGTAGACTTTTTCTTTGTTTGAGATTCACCCTTTACTCCTATAAATGTTTTGAAGTTTTGAGAAAACTTGTCCAGATAGTTCTTACTTGTTGTTCAAAGCCTCTGTGGGGCGATGAAGCTCTGAAATTTCTCATTCCACCATCTTGATCCAAGGATGTAAATTTTGAGTGCAACACATTCAATAAAATTGGAAATAAGTGGAATACATAAATGTGTTTGCAATCCATCATATTCACAAAAATAAATCCATCAAGACACCCCATAAATTAGTTTTGATGAGATTTGTAATGAAGCATTAAAAGCTAAGCAAACTGGGAACACTAGAAAAAAATATATCTCAACATAGCATATCTTGTTATAACCCAATAGTTTATGCAAATAATCATGCAAGAAATAAACTTTTAAAAATAAAAAATAAATTTAAATTGTATAAAAAAGCCACAAAAAACAGAATTAATATTTTTGAATGCCTAGCAGAGTTCATAGCCACATACATTAAGTGGAAATTATAATGACTGGAAAGAACCCCTTTTTTTTAAAAAAATTAAATCTATTGATTGTGTTTTTATCATTGGTGAGAATTAAAGACTTTAGTATAAAAAAATCACATTTAGCTTTTTAAAATTCCAGGGCAGTGTGGAGTTTAATATACTCCTTTGTTTTCTGAAGAAAGCTGCTCATTACAGGAGCTAATAGAAGAAAAAATAATTATTGCTGATGTTGGTTCAGTGGGGCACCCAGAGGTATAATTTCACATAACTGTCAGAAGTATTGATAAGGTTTCTAAACAGATTACAGGGGATCACTTGTAGGTAAATAGTCTAACTTCTTTAAAAAAAGCCAAAACTGTGTGTGTGTGTGTGTGTGTGTGTGTGTGTGTGTGCGCCTGTGGTGGGGAACGGGAGGGGAGGGTTGTTGTTTCCATAACTGGAGACCCCTTTCAAGAAATCTTTCCAATTCCCTGACTGTAAGTTCTCTTTCTCTTCTGAGTATTCTAGCTGCTTTATGCCTTATCAAGGATTCTTCTGACCTTGAAAATTTTCTTTATGCCTTATCAAGGATTCTTCTGACCTTGAAAATTATCCCGATTTTGGTATAGGTATTAAATCCCCAACTAAATTTGAAATCCTACAGGGCAGAGGCTTTTCACATATTCAACACCACACCCCGCTCAGCACCTAAACATTTTATACCTAGCACTTAGCAAGTAAACCATAAGATGATGTCAGCAAGAGAAAGAGGAAAACAAAGTTGAACTATTTGTGAACAAGCCGAGACCAGGAAAGCCTGAGTTGACACTAAGTCCTTCTCCACGAGTTTGGACTTGGATTTGGGAAAAACGGAGGGGTGAAGTGCAAGCTAACCCAGCCAGAAATCTCTTCTTTAAATAAGGCAAGCTTGAAAATCCAAGTTTGTGGGCAAGTCAGAGATCAAAATTGGCAAATACTGATAAGGAGCAATGACAGGAGAAATTGTATCCTGGTATTCTCCAAATAATGTTTGAAACATCGTCCTACTTCATGTCTATTAGACAAAAGCTAAACATTCCCAGTTTCAAATAAGGTTTAGAAGTGTTGGAAAGTATATTCCCTTCTTAAAGTCATCAGGAATTGTCCTTTTAAAAGCTCCCAAAAGACCGGCAGTAAAGGAACTGTTCTAAATATATTTAATGAGAAACACACCATCTTTTTGTTTTTAAGTTTTGCACTTGCTTTATCTTTATTAACACCTTTTAAAGTCCTCTAGATCTGGATTCCATGAAGCATGCTTTGGGGATCACTGTTATTCACGCGTTCTTAGAAAGTGTGTTTTCTGTCCTTGTTCTCTGTGAAGTGTCCGCCTAGCAGCTGACCTCTGTTCATCTGAAAGATACAACCTTATGAATCTTGTGCCAGATGTCAGTAATTGCTCAATATATGGTTGTTTGCTGAATGAATTAATCAGTGATCTGTGCCACAGGTACAGTATGGTGAAAAAGTCAGGGTCTATACAATAGGAATAAAAGAATGGGCGAAAAATGATCCCGAGAAGGATTAAAGAATCATTTCATATTAGAGTGTGTTCAAAGACTGGAAAGCTTTTCATTTGCAGCACCACTCAGAAATGATTAAGTCAGAGCATATCGGGCTCACTTCCTCAGATGCTTCTGGGTCCCGGATTGCAGAACCTCACTTGAACCTGGGAGTTTTTTCACCAGCTTTGTGATTCACTCACTGTGGACCCAAGCGGTAGTTACTTGATTTCATGATTTAGATTTTCTGATCTATACAGTAAGGCCAGCCGTGCCTTACTGGATATGGGGAAGAAATTAAAATAAATGATTTCAGTTTCTTTGCAAATATGAAATACTAGTCATCTGTACTAAAAAGACTAACTCTGTCTTCATGCTCTGCTTCTCCTTTCCACTTCCTCAGGGAGACTTGGGCTCAGCTGAAGGTGCTGGAAAAAAATCACTTCACTGAAAGGCCATTCTCACTCTGTGTGTGCTCAGCAGGATGCTACATCTAGGTAGAACTCTGGCTTGTTCCAACCAAGCACTAACTAGGAGCAATGGTTATCCCTCAGATGGCCATTCACTTTCCCACAGATGTCCAAGACACTTTCAAAGCATTTCCACAAGTATGGCAATTTGATCTTCTCAACAACTTTGTGACATAGGTAGAACCAGCATGGGATTCTTACAGAAACTAGTGCATGCATCTCTCCCTAAGTGGACTTACAGAGGCTTCTTTTGGCTGGATGGCTGGTCTGTTAGGGACCATGGGAGAGGAGATTGTCACGGCAGAAGGTGGGTGCCTAAGCTGTCAAGGTCAGAACAGGATGAAAGAAAGTCTTTTGAGAGCCTTATAGAATCCTAGAATCCCACATTTGGAAAGGATCTCAAAGGTTGTTTGTGTAGCTTTCAGGACAATGCATCCCTGATAGTGGCCTTTCATTCATTCAGTCTTTGTTTCTGTCTTGACAATATTATCTCAATCTTGACACCAACCACCAGAGTTGTAACATGACCACGTATGCCTAATCCCTTCAGCAGACAGTCAGCTTTTGAAAGGTATGATTTTTTTGCCCCTGTACTTGTAGGAACCAAAGTCTGGTCCAGAGGATGTGTCAGTGAATAATTTGACAGTGTTTCCTCTCACCCAAACTAGTGCAATAGCCTTTTATTATTTTCTCTACTTTTACCCTTGCCCTTAATTCAACCATATTTCCCACAAACAAAATGATATTACAAAATGTCAATCAGACTATGTCTCCAGCCCTAGAAACTTAGAATTTCTTTGAACATGTTGAGACAAAATTGAAATGCTTTGCCATTATCTGCTTTCCAGATGAGCTCACTTCTGCTCGTTCTCTTCCACCTTTCCCACCACTCCCGATGGCCTAGTCAGAAAAACACCTTCCTGTGAACAAAGGACTCTATGTTTGTCTGGGCCAGTGGGCCTCACAGTTTTTTGTTTCCCGGTATTGGTAGCTCTCTTGTCCCACATTTTCACAAGGCTGGATTCTTCTGTCACTCAGATTGCTGGCTTAACGTTTACCTCCCCGGCGAGGGGTTCCCTCGCTACCTGAGCGTCTATGGTTGAACCGCTCATACCCATAGCACTCTCTTTCCTTAGTCTGTTTTATCCCTGTGAAATAAACTTCTATTTGTTTATTTGTTTTCTTGTTCCCCACAATCAGAGAAAAACTTGAAACAGCAGGTTCTTGCCTGTCTTATTCATGACCCTGCCAAACTAGACCTTAAAAACAGTTCTTAGCATATAATGAATGCTCATTTACTGTTTTCTGAAAGAATGACTGAAAGAATGAATAATTCATTTAATTCTGAAATACTTCTCAAACATATTTACCTGAATCTTAACGAAATGTCATTCCAATATTTCCTTGACTACAAGTAGTGATAAAGAACTTACTACATACCTAATTTTGTATTGCTTTTGCCCTTACACAGGTTTTTCTTTATTTAGTTGACATTTGTCTTTCAGATGTTTTCTTCCCATCGATTAATATACCCATCCCTTGGAAATACACAAGAGCAAGTGTCCTTCCTCTTCCACATGGCAGGCCTTCAGTTCTTTGGTTATTGCTTTCGAATTCCCTGTACCTGTTTTCTTTTGCAAGTCTGGAAGCACCTAGCCCTTCTTTTAGACTTTGTACTTTCAAATTTCATAACATCTTCTTCTGAATCTATTCAAATTTATATGAAATTCTCATAAAATATGTAGCGCTAAATTGAGAAAAATGATAACAGCTATGTTTTAGAGTGTAATAGTGTGTGTGTGTGTTTGATGCCAACTAATATCACATAGACTCGTTTGGCAGCTACATCACATCAATGACTTACATTGATTATGAGCCAATAAATCTCCAAGGTGCTTTTTCAAAACTGTACGTTGATGTGTGGTAGCTGTTAGGTCTTAGAAAGGAAATTCTAAGACCGAGAGGAATTTTTGATGCAGAGTCCCTCTCAGTCCCCTTTTCAGTATCCTCGGCAGGTCCAAGGATCCAGATATAAACCTGTTCCAAGCCCCCACCCAATCAGGAGTGGGCACCCTCCCCTCCTGGATCCAGATATAAACCTGTTCCAAGCCCCCACCCAATCAGGAGTGGGCACCTCCCCTCCTGGCCCACTGTCCCTCTAAAACAGCTCCCAGAACAAAGAGCCAGAGCCCTTTTCTTTCTCTTCCTGCTGGTTCCCTGGGTGGGAGTCAATTTCAGGCTCCGACCTGCTTTCTTCCTTTTACTCTCCTGCCTGCTTCCTCCCTGCTTTATTCCTTCAGTACATCTGTTAATCTTTGACTCACTGTCTCCTGTGGAATCTTTAACGACTCTGTGCCTAACAGTAACCAAACTCCAAGAAAGGGGCGCTGTGATCTCTGCTTTCTGGTATTGAAGCCCTGGTGTGGCACCTCATGCCTTGTGTCAGGTTGGTCTGCGTGACAAATACACCATGGCAGAAGTGGCTGGTACATCCCTTCTGAGGGCAGGTTATAGCAGACATTGTGGCTATTGCCTTATTCTCTCACGTCACTTACTCTGAGGAAGCCACCTGTCCTCAGGAGGACACACAGCTCCAAGGAGAGTCTCAAATGGCAATAAATGGAAGCCCCCAACTAAAAGCCATGGAAGTGATTCATCTCAGAAGCAAAGTCTCCAAACCCAGTCAACCCTTGACTGCCATGTCATTAAGGACAGTAAGCCAGAACCATCCAATCAAGGCCCTACCGGTTTTATACCTTTGGAAACATTGTAAGAAAATAACTCTTTGAGTATTAATCTACTCGTTTCAGGCTGATTTGTTACACAGCATTCTTTATGCAATTGTTTCTTTTTGATTTTAAGAATTCAATTATTCAGAATACATTGATTATTAATAATTTCACCTTTGTAGAAATCTTCCTCGGTATATATTTAGATGATAGAATCAGATTTAAATCTATTCTGTTTAAATCTTCCTTAGTTTTAGATGATCAACACATCTGGCAATTGTTGACACCAGATTATCCAATAAATTAAAAGTCTGTTAACTTTCAATTTACTATTGCCATTCAAGTTACTGCTAAAATAGAAAATAATGGAAAATGCTAAAATAAGACAGCATTCTTGGTAGTGTTAGCAATCTTTCCAGATTCATTCCTTTTCAAACCGAACTTCTAATAGTTAATAATCCACTTTATTTTCCTTTATATCTCCCTTTTATGCACAAAGATATTAAAATATTTGCATTATACCTGTTGCATTTTCTTGAATTGCCAGCTTTAGCACTGTTAAATTAAGAAAAATAGAACAAGACTCTAGTTTGGACATGACTGCCTATTATCTTAAGGTAATGCCTTGAGTTGGCATAAATTCATCTGTTCATTAATTTCCTATTCTAACTTATTGAATATGGAAATGTCACTTGTCAATTTCCAGCCCTTTGATGCTCCCCCTTCTGTACCCCTTGTTAAAGATGAGTGTTGGCACCCTCAGGCCAGTCCTCGCTGAGAAGCCCCCATGCATCGTGCAATGGCCACCTTGTTTCCCCAGTAGTTCACACCACCTGTGCACACCCATTTGAACATGGTATACTGTATGGAATCAGTCTATTATTTTCTTCCAGGTTTCTGATCATTGCTACACCAGTCAACAAGTAAACTGCAAAAACCAGAATGAAGAACACAAAGAAAGGGAATATATCCACCACTTCATATTCGATACCACTACAAACCCTGAAGAATCACATTTATTAAATTAGTGAACAATAAATGAATGAATGAATGGACAAGCATAAATGTGAAATATCCTCATCCATGTATTCCAATTCTATTAATCAATATTAAAATTCCAAACACTTATATGTGATTTTGGTTCATTATGATCTACTTTAACACCCTATGAGGTTAGTCATAATATTCATTTTTGCTGTGTTTCCTTCTGAAATATATCAAGGCAGTATTTCCAATTTTAAAATCAATTAGCAGAACATTTCTACAAATGTTTCCTGTGCATGAAAAAATAAGAAGACAGAAACAGAAAGCAGTTTTGAAAAAATAGTTTTTAAATATTTTAAAATATTTTTCCAATT
Source organism: Tamandua tetradactyla (assembly GCF_023851605.1). Taxonomy (NCBI): domain Eukaryota; kingdom Metazoa; phylum Chordata; class Mammalia; order Pilosa; family Myrmecophagidae; genus Tamandua; species Tamandua tetradactyla. Next base: position 5,587,493 of record NC_135329.1, read on the forward strand.
TGACTACACTTTTCTCTATTAGCTTTAAGTAAGCGGTACTGAAAAAAGGAGCATTCTGCCTGTCAGCTGAAGAGTATTGTTATATGCAAGTGATAAACCAATCCTATGATACATAAATGAATTATTATGTGATAAATGAGTTGTTTCTAATCAGGGAAGGATACAGTACATCCTTTAGTGTAGAAGAATAAGAGCGATAAATAGTTGGGTTAATAGGAAAACTATTTTTTAAAACATGGTTTCCCTTATTAGTCTATACCTCAAAATACACTCCAGATGCAACAAAGAGCTAAATAATAAAAAACCTGTAAGGAGTGTAGTAAATAAATTAGGAACAGATTTGAAAGGATAATTTCCTCCAATGGAAACAGAACATTTTATCAACCACATCAAAAGATACTCATCCTCATGAACAATTAAATAATTAAAAAGAAGTTTTATAGTGATGCATACTTTTTATCCATGAATTAGCAATGATTTAAATTTAATATATATGCAACAAAGCCAGTTGGTGGATGGTAAAAGGGGCACATTTTATCAACATAAATGAGTGTACATATTACTTAAAAATCTCCTTAAAAGACATTTGTCGATTCTAGAGAAAGTCTTAAAAGTATTCATTTCCTTTGACTTCCTAACTCATGGGAATCTCACTGGAATGCTCTCCCCTTTTGTTTTCAATCTGGCAATCTCTTTTTTCCTTCCATAGTCAGCACAAACCTCACTCCCTTTGTGGAGCTTATGGTCTTGATGTGAGAAAGGTGTTTGATTGGGCCTGCCAGGAAAGAGGTCTATGACTGTTTAGAAATCAAGGCTGTGTATTTGGGGAAGCACTGGGGAGAAGAGAAGACAGCTAAAAGCTCACATTTCCATCAGGAGTGTATTTATGGCTCCATGAAACAATGGAATGAGGGCCCGTTGGAGGGCAGAGCTGACATAGCCAAAGAGTAAAAAGGAGATGATAAAAAAAAAGGTAATGGTGCTGTGTCTGCACTTCTGATGGAAAGAAAGACCAAGAAGATGAAATCAGGAGAGGAAAAGATTCAGGGTATGAAATATTGTTTCCAACTGGAGTGATGAGTTAACATCCCAGGGAAGAAGAAGGTTTTGAGACAACCTTAAAAAGGCATCTGAGATTTTCATCAGAAGTTCAAGTTGGTGGGGAGAAAGTGAATCCCTGGCCATGCTTTTTTCAAAGATAAAGGGTCTCATTCTAAGATTCATAGGGCGGAAGACGAGAACATTTAAAGAAACTTCAGAAACGAATTGCACAGACATGGAAATGACCCAAAGCAAAAGAGACACGTGCATGCACACATACACGCAAATATATAGACACAGAGCTTTTGTTAAGTTTTATACTAGTGTGGCTAGATAATTTAATATTCATTATGTTATTCTCTATAATTATCTGTATTACTATAATATTTCTAAATAAAAACATTAAGAATATATGTAATGACATGTTGCTATTTAATTTACATAAGCGCCACTGAATGACAATTGTCATTAACTTCTGTTTTGGGGAAATATCCATGTTAGTCCATGTAAATCACTCCTTGGGACTGCTACATTTTATTCTGTGGTATACACATTGCACACTTTACATATCTGTCATTTCACTTCCAACCCTTTCCTACAACAGACCTTGCTATAGTCCGGAATTTTCTCTGCAGTCTTGCTGACCCCAGGATGCATGTACCAGTTTATACTCTTACCAGTAAGTCGTGGAAGTTGACCCATTGTTCCCTTACTTAATATTATTTTAAATTTGTTTTTATCATTTCTAAGCATATAAGTACCGTCTTATTTTAGTTCGCATGTCTCTGATTACTAATGGGATTAATACTACTTCATAGTCCTAGCAGTCATATGGTTTTTTTTCCTATGATAGCCTCCTCATATTCTTTGCCCATTTTTCCAGTGGAGATTTTGCCTGTTTTTCTTTTCTGATTTACTATTATTCTTTGTCTTTTCTAAATAATAATTACTTTTCAACTTTAAACTTTACAAATATCATTGCTCCGTTGTTGTCCTTTGTTAAATTTTCTGTGGTTCCTTGTGGTTCCAATTGTTGATCAGGTTTCATTAATTTTGAATATGTGGCTTTGTGTTTTGTGCTTTTTAGATTTTTTCTTTTTTTTTTCCATTCAAAGACTCCAAAATTGTTCTCCTACATTTTCTTTCTTACCTTTACACCTTGAGTTTTCACATTTAGGGGTTTAATTTATTTGTATATATCATTATGTAGGATTCCATGTTATACTTATTGTTCTAGTTTGTTAGCTGCCAGAATGCTATATACAAGAAATGGAATGGCTTTTTAAAAAAGGAATTTAATGAGTTGCTAGTTCACAGTTCTAAGGCTGAGAAAATGTCCCAATTAAAACAAGTCTATAGAAATGTCCAATCAAAGGCATCCAGGGAAAAATACCTTGGTTCAAGCCAATGAAGTTCAGGGTCTCTCTCAAGTGGAAGGGCGCATGGTGAACGCAGTCAGAGTTTTTCTCTCATCTGGAAAGTCACATAGTGAACACGGTCAGGGTTCCTCTCTCATCTGGAAGGGCACATGGCGAACACAGAATCATCTGCTAGCTTCTTCCCCTGGCTTCCTGGTTCATGAAGCTCCCTGGGAGGCATTTTCCTTCTTCATCTCTAAAGGTCACTGGCTCGTGGACTCTGCTTTGTGGGGCTGCAGCATTCTCTGCTCTCTCTGCATCTCTCACTCTCCAAAATGTTTCCTCTTTTATAGGACTTCAGAAACTAATCAAGACCCACCCAAATGTGTGGAGACATGTTGTCACTTAATCCAGTTTAACAACCACTCTCAATTACATCACATCTCCAGGGAGATGATCCAATTACAGTCTCAAACATCCAATGCTGAATAGGGATTAGAAGAAACGGCCACCTTTACAAAATGGGATTAGGATGAAAACATGTGTTCTAGGGGACACACATCCTTTCAAATCAGCACACTTATTATAAGTTTTGACTATAGAGTAAGCCAATTGTTGACACCATCTACTAAGTAATTTGTTCTTTCCACCCTCCTTTGTGATGTCACCCTATACAGCAAGTTTCCTGTATTTATATGAGTTTCTTTCTGGATAATTGCTCTGCATTATTGATCTAGTTGATTTTGTGTTAATACCATATGTCCTTTATCACCTGCCTGTATAATATGCTCTAACAGCTGGGAGGGTTTCCTTTGTTCCCCAAATTAACTTTTTGAAAATTGTTATTTCATGCACATCTTAGAATCTTTCTGTGATGTTCTCCCAAAATCTAAGCAAAAATCTCAGTGAAGTTAAATGGTATTTAGAGAATAAATGCAAGATAGTGATATCTTTATAAGATTATGTTTTTCACTCAAAGTCCCACGCATCACTTTATTCATTCAGGATTATTTTTTTAGTTTTTTAGTGAAATTTACATTTTCCTTCTATAAATGTGCTCTTTCATTGTTAGATTAGTTTCTGGATACTTTATAATTAGCATGATATTTTGCTTTATATTGTATTTTCCAGTGATTTAGTCAGGAAGACTGCTGGACAGTTTTATCAGTTACAATATATTTTATCAGTCATGATATTTTGTGTGTGGGGATTTGGGGAAGGTTTCCCATGCAGACAGCCATGTTATCTGCAAACAGCAACTTTCAATTCTCCTTTCAATCTTAATATTTATTATTTCTCATTCTTGAAAACTTTCGCTAGGAACTTCAGTACTACAATGAACATTATTCTCATGTTCCAAAATTTAGCAGCCAAAAAAGAACAAATACTGACTTCTGGGGAAGGTGGCAGAGTGGGGAGCTCCAGGATCCAATCCTTCCACTGAAACAAGGATTAAACAGGCAGAAGCTGTCTGAAACAACTATTTTAAAGCTCAGGAGATTGGAAAACAAAGTACAGCATCCAGGGAAGAGGGGATAAATTATGTTAAATAGTAGTAAATTGCTCTCTCTGTGCAGTGGCTACCTGTCCCCATCCCCCCCTCATGGCAGGTGGCTGGAGATCCAACCTCTGGATGGCTGATGGTGGCAGAAAGGAATATAAAAACACTCTACCCCCAAAATGGGATGGTACAACCAGTCATTGATCATGGCTTTTGATTAGTGAGTTTGGATTACTGGTTCCTGATTCTGAGGCAGCTATTATTTCAACCCGTTCTTGAATGAAGACAACAGCAGCCATTTTTCACACCTCTCTAGAGAGGGTGGAGGTGGTGGAGACTTGGAGATGCAGGGCTTCCTCGGGGCTTGTGGGGAGGGCAATTAGCTGAAGGGGTGCATTTGTTGGGCAGGCCGGGAAAGCTAAGCTTTGGTGAGTCACTGCAGAAGTTCATGCCCTTCTTGATGCCTTCCCCAGGACATTTTGGAGCTGGTCTGCACCCACTTTGAGGGCCCCTGGCCTTGTTGGCTGAGAAAGACTGACTTGGGAGAGTCCTCTCTGGGATGACTACCCTCCTGAATTTGCCCTCCTGGCAAAAGCAGCTTGAGATAATGAAAGGAGTATAAAAAATTATGGAGGCAGACAGTCTGGGGCTTTCCAGGGTAACAGAGGGGACAAAGTTTTATGAAGAGGGGAGCTGTAAAACAAGTAACAAGCAAAAGCCCAGGACATGACAGAGGCAGAAAGACAAGGAAAACCCTGCACAGTGCATTCGCCTTGGGCAGACCTTCCTGATAGTAAGGCTGTGCATAAAAAACAAATGACAAACAAACAAACAGAAACAAGAAACAGACATCCCAAGTAATATATCCCAGAGTTAACATTTTAAAATGTTAAAATGTACAGTGTTCAACAAGTGTACAAGCAAAACAGAAATGGGAATACAATGGGCCATCCAAAGGAAGAGGCTAAAAATACAGAAAACACCATTGAAAAACATAAGAGTGTGAACATACCAAACAAAGCTTTAAAAAATGGTCTTAAAAATGCTCAAGGTGACGAAGGGAGGCACAAAGAAAGAACTGAAGTATATTGGGGAAACAATGAATGAGCAATACGGGAGCCTCAGTGAAGAGGTAGAAATGTTAGAAAAGGAACCAAACAGGACTACTGGAGTTGAAGGCAACAATAATTGAAATGATTAATGCCCAGGAGGGTTTCAAGACAGATTGGAGTAGACAGAACAAAGAGTTAGTGAACCTGAAAGCAAGACACTTGAAAGGAGTCAGGTTGAGAAACAGAAAGAAAAGAGAAATATTGAAAACAAAAGTAGTTTTTAATTAAAAACAAAACACAGCTATGGATACCACCAACCACACCATACATGCATTAAGGGGGTCCCAGAAGGAAAAGATAGAAAGGGGCAGAAGGAATAGTCAAAGAAATGATGATAGAGAACTTCTCAACTTAATAAAAGATGTGAATATGCACATCCAAGGAGTTCAAAGGATACATAAGAAGAAGAATGTACCCTATCATATTTTGATTACAGTATTAAATGCAAATGGAAAGAAGAGAGCTCTGAAAGTTTTAAGAGAAAAGCAACATGATACAAACAAAGGAGTCACAATTAGATTGAGTGTTGATTTCTCATTGGATACCATGGAGGCAAGAAGGCAGTGAGCTGAAAAATTAAAGTGCAGAAGGAAAACAACCACCACCCAAGAACTTTGTGCCTGATGAGGGCTCTCTTTGAAAAATGAGGGTGAGAGCAAGATACTCCAAGATAAACAAAAGTTGAGTTTATCACATCCAGACCTTCCCTATTGAAGAATGCTAAAGGGAGTTCTTCAGAATGAAAGGAAAGGACACTAGACAGTGGTTCAAAGCAGCATAAAGAATAAAAGACCTGTGATAATTATAATTACAAATGTGAGTATTATTGTATTGTATTATTTGGTGTGTAAAGCCTATTCTTAATTCCTACAGGTGCTAAAATACAAATGGATAAAAAGTAATGATAAATTAAGTTTTTAGGACATACAATGTACAAAATATAAGTGATAATAATTTGAAAAATTGTGGGGGGACAGAGAAGTATAGGAAAATATATATGCATAGTATTGAAATTAAGTTGGTATCAAATCTAATATGATTGTTATACACTTGGAATGTCAGATTTTATCACCATGGTAGCTACAAGCAAAATAGATGAAAAATATATCCAGATTGAAATAAGAAGGCACTCAATTTGGTACAACACACAAAAAATAAATATAAAGGTAGGGACTAACAAAAGTGAAGGACAAAAATAGGTACAAGACTTCAGAAGAAAGTAATATATTACCAGTAGTGGCTTTAAATGTAAATGAATTTAATGCCCCATTCAAAAGGCAGAGATTGGCAGAATGGATAACTATATGTTTTCTGCAAAAGACTCATGTTAAAGTCAAAAATACAAATAGGTTAAAGGTGAATTAGACTTTACACCCAAAGCACAAGCAACAAAAGAAAAACAATAGATACAGGAGACCTCATCAAAATGAAAAACATTTGTTCCTCAAAAGAAAATATCATGAAAGTAAAATGACAGCCTACACAAAGAGAAAATATTTGGAAACCACAATATCAATAAAGGTTTAATATCCAGAAAAATATAAAGAAATCCTTCCAATTAATAACAAAAAGACAAACAGACCAATTAAAAAATGGGCAAAAGATTTGAACAGACACCTCTCCAAAGAAGACATACAGATGGCCAGAAAGCACATGAAAAGATGCCCAAGATCATTAGATGTTGGAGAAATGCAAATCAAAACCACAACAGGATACCATTTCACACATACTAGAATGGCTGCTATTGGAAAAAAAAACAAAACAGAAAATAAGAAGTTCTGGAGAGGTTGTGGAGAAATAGGAAAACTCATTGACTGCTGTTGGCAATGTAAAATCATGCAGCTGCCGTGGAAGAAAACTTGGCAATTTCACAGAAAGCTCAAGATGGAACTACCATTTGACCCAGCAAACACACTACTAGGTATATACCCAGAAGAATTGAAAGTAGGGACTCAAACAGATATTTACACACTGATGTTCATAGCAGCATTCACAATCGTCAAAAGATGGAAGCAACCCAAGTGTCCATCGATCAATGAATGAATGAAAAAATGTGATAGAGGCATACGATGGAATATTATTCAGCTGTTAAAAGAAACGAAGTCTTGACACATGCAACAACATGGATGAACTTTGAGGACCTCATGTTGACTGAACCTGGCCAGACATAAAGGACCAGTATTGCATGATCACACTGATTTGAAACAATTAAAATAAGCAAATTCATAGACTTAGAATCTAGAATATAGGTTATCAGGGGATGGGACGGGGATAGGGAATGGGAAGTCAAGGCTTAAAATGCACAGGGTTCCTATTTGGAATGATGGAAATGTCTTGGTAATGGGTATGGTGATGGTAGCACAATTAAGAGCACTGAAATGTGTATCTGAATACTACTAAAAGGGTAAATGTTAGATTGCGTACATGGTACCAGAATTTTTTTTTTTAAATTACAGAAGTACATTACAAAAACCATGGATTTTAATTAAAAGGAAATTATACAAATGTGTTATCATCAATTGTAACAAATGTTCCGCACTTGTGCAAGGTGGTGTTGTTTATGTGATAAATGGGAATCCTGTATTTTATGGATGATTGTTTTGTTATCCCACAACTTCTCCAATAAAGAAAAAATAGCCATTTAGTCCCATCAGTGGCAATTGTAGAGAACATGAGTTAAAATTACAAGTGGAGTTTGCAGAAGGTACAGGATGGGAAGGACAGCTTCAGCGAGGCTAGTAAATCTTCTGTTTCTATAAATTTTTAAAATCATGACTCATGAGCTCATCTGGGTGAGACCTACCTATGGTAAGAAAAATGGGGATAGGAATTGTAAATCTCTTTTCCATCCCTGAGATGATAAAACAGAAAGGTCATCAGCTCTGATTCCTACACATCTTGGGCATGGCTCCTAAAAGGGTAGAACACAAATCCTTTCACAGAGTGATTAGGTAAACCTTGATTTCCCTACTTTCCCAAATTACCCTACACCCACCAAAACTTTAGCAAGTCACCCACAGATGACACTCCTGGTCTTTTCAGATCACAGTGCCCTTTCTCTTGACTGGAAAATGAGAGCAAGTGCTGAGATGTATCGACTGGTCAATAAGTCTGATAATTCATCATGGAAAACCTAAGTGATGATGTTTAGCCAAATGCAGCAACCATCTTTCATAAGGTTTCAAGAAGTCACTCTTTTTGCAGCCAATAACGTCACCATTTTTCTGAAAAAGAGACAACTTTTAAGAGAGATCTCTGTGCCAATCTGCACAAATTCACTGGCATTTGAAGTAGAAGAAAAGGATAGCGTTCTTCCGGAATCATTTATGAAATAGACCCATGAATCTATTTTTTCTTCAAAAACAGAATCTGATATCGCCAGTTCCCTTAGAGGAGTCTATGAAGGGTCAAGCTTAATTTGATAAATAAGCAACTGAAAAGTTAGCTAATTATTAGGAAAAAAATTATCTTTCTCCAAAGCAGATTTAAACCAAGGACAGAGCAAAAAATATTTGTGGTTCTTTAGTAAATAACTATAGAAAAGGAGGCAATATTCTAGCAACCAGGAGATTCTATCATTATGGGTTTAAGGGCTTTTATTCTTAACTGTTAAGTTAGGCAACGTTAGTAGGAGAATGTGACCTCCAAATCGTGCTGCTATTTAGGGAACCCTATTTTGGGGTACAACTTTAAAATGCACTCTCAAACAGCAGGACAAGACAAGCAAAAGGCAGGGAAAGAGCAATTCCACCTCAGAACAGCTCCTCTCTCTGTGCACTGGCTCTCTGTGAGCTGCTAGGGGCGCTCAGGAAGGAGAGGTGTGCAAATGGAGCAGTGCTCCCCATCAGATTGGCAAGTTAAAATGCCTTCCTCCATGATCAGCGCAGTGGCGGATGGATTGAAAGTTTCATGTGAGTCCAACTGACTTTACTTTTGAACCACCAAGTCCGGGGTCCTTGGCTAAGGCCTGGGTAGTAGAACATGCTTTTGCTGTGATAGCTAACTGGCTGCCATTGCCAACCCTTCCCCACAACAGGAGTCAGAAGTCATGTTGCCACTGACCTTGAAATATGCCATGTTCTAACAAGTGTGTGTGTGCTTGGTACTCAAGTAATTTTGAGTTTACTTCCATTGGTCAAACAGCAAACTTTAAAATGTCTCTGTGAGGTACCCAGCACCTGCCAAGATGACACCAATGGGTGCAACAGGCACAGCCCTTGTCCACAAACAGAGATCTAAGACAGGAGCGTTAATTACAAATACATTCTTAGATCCAGTTAACAAAGTTCTGGGAGGGAGAACTACGGGATCTTCTTGGGTCCATTGTGGGGACCCTAATCTAATAGTGGTTGGAGGTGAAAGAAATTAGAGTTAGGCACACACAGAGGAGATAGGAGAGAGATCCAGGGGGGCAGAAGCAGCACTGGTTCAAGCCCACAGGTAAAAGAAAATGGAAACTGCTGCCCTGAGGATTAACAGCTGCTGGGCTGCCTGTTCCAAAAGAGAAATCTAATTCTTTCGTCATTTTTACCCAAGATTTCTTCATCATGCACAGATTTTAATTGACTTGATCTCTCCTTCAAGGATTCAAGTTTCTAATATCCAAAACATTATGTTCAGGTCAAACTCATTATTCTCAAACTCTACAATAGCCTCTCTTATTATTCTTTCTTAAATTCATTTTATAATTTCCCTAACAGACCCAATTCTTCTATCTTAGCCTAACTTCAGATCAACTACCTAGGATAATCCTATGGAGTTATCTGCATGAAGTAATTACTTTTTCAAAAAAAAATTTTTTTTGCAACCATTTTATATTCCAAAATAAGTCTTTAGACTTTAAGGCACGTACCAACTTTTCAGTTTGCAAATTTTCTTGGAAGTTAAAAGTGAGGAGTCAGCAATTTACTTCACTGACTTTAAAAAACCATTCTACCTATGCTTCTTTCTATACCTATGAAATCTTGATTAATTCCTTAAGGTGTCAAAAATGGCAGTTAAATATATGTCTCTTGTTGACGATCAGGAATCTTTATTCAGAGTATTTGAATAATAGTTTTATGATAATTTACAATCATGGTGAGTACAAATCATATTGAATTATTTACTTGTGAGCTAAAAACTGGGAAACTGTCCTGCCTGCCAAAATGATAGGAAAGTGGTTTGTGAAGTGACAACAGAAGTAAGGCATTATATTTCAAATCCCTATGATAACAAGAATGAAAGATTGAAATATAATGGCCTCAAGTATGTTTCTTTTTCATCAGTAATTCATAAGTGCTTACTACACTGAAATTTTAAATTGGTTATGCAGGTGTGTCTTGTCTCACACACAGATGTCTTCCTAAAAAGATACATAGAAATTACTGAAAAGGAACTCACATTTTATATATCCTTGGGAAACTTCTTGTTAAGGGAAATCCTATGGGCTCTCCTTTGTAACTATAAAGATATTTCCACAATGCAGGTGACTGCTATTGATTTACTTGTTTCATTACATATTGGACCTTGCTTAAAGAGTGCCCAATCAGTACAGAACATAAATTCAATGAGTGTTTCAGATATTGAACTATTACATGGACTTTAAGAAAAATGCACTTTTGCATTGACGGGAAGGAAGAAATAAAGAGAGACAGAGAGAGGAGGAGGACAAGAAAACAGATGATGATTTGCTGATTCCATATATGTGTTGAGCTTTACAGAAGTCATGGGAGCACTCCCAGGTCTGAAAACCCCCTTGTGTGTAATCCATGGGCCCCACTTTTTTTTTTTTTTTCAATTAATGGCCTCATTGTGTAGAGGTGTGTTTGCTATGTAAAGCCTGATAAACACTCTCAATGTTCAGCCTCTGACTCAGGCAGTCTGGGCTAGGCCAAGAGGTATCTGTGCTAGTTTGAAGCTGTCATATACCAGAAAAACCATGTTCTTTTAATCCTGATTCAATATTGTAGGGTGGGACCTTTTGATTAGGCTGTTTCCATGGAGATGCGAAGCACCTAACTGTGGGTGGGGCTTTTTGATTAGATGGAGATGTGACTCCACCCATTCAAAGTAAGTATTAATCAGTTTACTGGAGTCCTTAAAAGAGCTCACAGAGAGAGACAGTTCAGAATCAACATGAGACACAGACATTTGGAGATGCCTGGAGACAAACAGAAGCTCAGAAAGGAGGCCACTGAAACCAGGAGCTCAAAGCAACAAGACCCAGGAGCAAAGGGCCAGCACTATAGCTCCCATGAGAGGCTGAGCAAGCCAGAACCCAGAGTTTTGCCCCATAGAAGCTAAGTAAGGACTGCAGATGCCAGTCATGTGCTTTCCCACCTGACAGAGAAACCCCAGAAGCTATTTGGCCTTTCTTTGGAGTCAAGGTATCTTTCTCTCTGTGCCTTCTCTCTGTGCCTCAGTTTGGATATTTTTAAGGCGTTAGAACTGTAAACTTGTAACTTAATAAATCCTCTTTATAAAAACCATTCCTTTTCTGGTATATTGCATTCTGGCAGCATGAGCAAACTAAAACAGTAGCATGTACTGGTTGTGAAAATAAATGATCATGAACTTTGGCTGAACTAACCTAAAGTTACCTAAAATTCAAGTCTTAAGCTCCAAAAAGAGCCATAATGAAAATGAGCCCTGATTCAAAGATTCCAGAATCCGTCCATATAGGTGCAAAGTTGTAGGGTTTTCCCTTTCCTTTCCTTCTCCCTCATGGAAATCAGCTCTTCTGTGACAACCTTGCACTGATCATCTCTAATCACTTCTCTTGATAACTGTTGAGTTTCTTTCTAGCTCATTATTCCATTCCTGTGTTTTTAAGTAACCATCTTGTCCTGAGTAGGTGGTAATACTTCTGATGATAAGATTCAAATATGTCTACAGGTTTCAGAGCCAATATTATACACAAAGAGCTTTTTTATGTTCAAAAAATACACCAGATCATTTAATGCTCACAAGACCTGAAAGAAAGATAAGAGGGAAAAAACAACAAACGGAGACTCTGAGAGTTTAAATAACTTGTCCATGCTTTTGCAAGAAAACAGTGTCTCAACACATTTTCCAAAGTCTTTGATCTTTCCATGCTGAAAATCTGATGGGAAAATAGGAATATATTTTTTCAAAAAGTACTCAATAATTATCAAAAGAAGGAATCGAAAACAGAATTTTAAATTTTCCTTCTGTGACTTCAGGGGAAAAATGTGATATTGATTTATTTGGAAAACAGTGGCCTTCCTACCCAATCTAGTCCACAAGTCCCTGTGGCCCACGTGGTTAACGAGAAGGGGGTGGAGCTTGCTCGCTTCTCTGCTGTGAGTGAAGCCACTCTCTTATTCCTGTCTTCCCTCCCCAGCCACCAGCTCTTCTCCAAGCTCTCTAAATCCCTGACCTTTGTGAGGTACATAGTTGTTGTGTCTTGGTTTGCTCTATACTGAATGCTCATTTTAAAAAGATCATGCTTTATTTGTATTTCTACATTAAATTTCAATAGACTGTAGTGCACTTGGGAAGACGTAGATGAATATATGTCAAATAAATACACAAATAAAGCAAATCAATAAACAAACAGACAAATAACCTAGTATTTCGTGTTTTGATGCTGTCTTGTTTCTTAGAGTAGCGGGCACTCACAGGAATCCCAAGTTCCTCAGGGCGGAACACGTGTGCATTCTTTCTCATGTCTCCCTCTGCTCCTAGCTCAGAGCTGCAGTCAGCGGAGGCCGTGCAGCTGGCTGACAGGTAGATCCCGCATTCCACAACCTGAAGGGACACAATCAGGAGCCCAGTGGTACAGCACTCAGTTACCAGGATCCCTTTCTGAGCAGTCTCCCTTATCTTGATATTCCCCATAGAAGTATTTCTGTGCTCCAGGGTCTCTTGCTATCCAAAGTGTCGCTCCTGGGAAGGACCATCACTAGTGTGATGAGTGTCTTTGAGTTCTCTTGCACCTGATTCCTGCATATAATCTCCATGAAGGGAGGGCTCCTCTCCTCCACATCCCCTAGTGGGGGGTGGGGGTGGAGTAGGATCATTTCAGGATCTATTCGGCCAGCAAGGGAGTTTTCAGGGGTTTCGAATGGTCCTTCAGCCTGGTCCTGAGCCACACGGCATCGGTAACTTTCATGCACAAGGTCACCTACAAAAAGGAATCCTAACTGGTGGGCTCCAACAGAAGGCTCCCCAGACAAGGAATTGTCTCTGATTAGTGCCAGCATGATCTACATTGTACCCATCATGTGCCACCAGCTGGCCTCGCTCACAGCACTCTCAATCAACTGAAACACACACTCGTTGCCACCTAATGTGGGCCTGAATTAAACATGAAAATAAGGCTATAAGACTTTTTATTTGTTTTGTTTTTCTTCCTTCAACCAAGCAGGACCCACCCTGAGAATCTGAAACCAAGATTCTCAGCTTTCAGGGCTCAACAGTGAAACCAGGGCGCCAGGCCAGCAAGTACTTATCGCTAAGGGGCTTTGCAGGGCTTAACTAACTCTTGCAGGAGGAATGCTTTCTGATATTCAAATTGTATATTTTCTCAAAGGCCAAAGATTATGAGGATGGAAAGGAGTAATGACTTACCACACCCGCCTCAATTGGATCACATTTTAAATCTTAGTTGATGCTTTATTATTAAAATTGTAGGAATGACTGATTACCCTTAGAACTCTTCAGTTCAAGAAATTCTACATAAGCGATGATATTTTTTGTTTGTTTTGTTGAATATGGGGGCAGAATATATCTGTAGAGTAAGGAGGAGAGGTAAGGGATTCCTTTTTTCTCTGCTGCACTATTTCCACAGATCGGATCTCAGAGAACCAGTTAAAAACACACTAACACCTGAGCGCAGATTTCCAAGGTCTTTCTTACTGCATAAATGAAAACATATTCACATTCATGGCAGAAAATTCACAACGTTAGCAAAAAAGCTTGTGTGGTTATAATATTTTTGGAAGCGCCCATTAACATCACTAAGCTTCCTAGTCAAGTTAAAGGAATGTTTTGATAGGGATTTAAATCTGTTATTTTAAGACCAGTTTATTGAGATCATTTTCATTATTCAGTTTTTTTTTTTCAAACAGAAGGAAAAAACAAACCACTCATTCCAAACTCTGGAGAAAGAACTGTAAGGAAGACAAAACCCCAAGTACAGGAAAGTATTCTATGTGAGGAAGGAAACAAACAGCCCTACTGCAGGAAATTATAAGCAATGGTCAATATTGCTTACATTGATGAGGAAGGGAGATGCTTTACAGAGGAAAGGACATCAAAGCTGAACACTGGCGGAAGCAGAAAAGTTGACCAGGAAGAGATGGTTGACATACTTCTAGTCAGAATTAAATTGTGCAAAATACTTGAGATGAGAGAGCATGGGACATTTACAGAACTCTAGGAAACTGGAGAACAGGGAGGGGCCACTCCAAGCACCCTTGCATTTTAGCTTGAGGCTCCTCTAAACCATTTAAATATTTAAATTTTAAAAGGAGCAAGTCAAAATAAAGTTGCATTTTAGAAGCCTAGCATGAGGTTTAGGATGCATGGGTGTGTGTAGGAAAATCTTGGAGGCATGGAGACTAGTGAGCAGGTGGTAATAAAAGTCTGTGGCCTGAGAAAGTAAGGAGGCACAGGGATAGATTTTAAAGATGTTTATGGTTATGGAATGAATGGGATTTTCTGCTAGATTAAACAGGAAGGCAGGTAGAGAAAGCAAAGGACAGTCTAAGTTTCTGGCTACTATTCTAGATTGGTGGCTGCACCATATATTGCAGCTGGACATGCAGGAAGAGGAAAGAAGTGCTCTTGACCTCAGCGATGGTGGTGTTAGAGGCGGGAGAAGTTGTGTGAGTTTATTTCTTTCGAACATCATAAAAATATGGAGCTAACTGCACATTCCACTAAATTGCTAGCTCTTCTAGCCTATTAAGCCCCAGATCCCAACCTAACCACAAAGTGTTTTACTGGGTAGTTATTTGATCGGCAGTTGCTCTGTTAGACCTCGTTTTCTATCACTTCTCTTAAAATAAAATCGATGCACGTTTTATGATGTCTTTAACAGAGACTATATAATTACAAGTAAGATTTACTTTTTAACAGGCTGGAATATTGTCAATAATCCAAAAGTAAGACTCATTGGAATGCATGTTAATTTAAAAAATTATATAATGATCTCAATTTAAGTTCAGAACAGCTCAGTGAAGAAGGATGGGGAATACTGTTATTCTGACTACAGCTGAGGAATCTCAACATCTAAAAACCTAGTGACCTGCCTGGGGTGACCCACAAGCAGCCTCCTAAAAACTAGATCTCAATCTTTCCATTCCTAGACCAGAACACGTTATTTTTCCTCCACTGTCTTTAAAAGGCTTGCCCGATGGTGAGTTCAAAGAAGAGGCATATTTCATTGGCCATTATAATCTAACACTGTTCCTGTCATCATCATTTTGACTTGGAGAGTTCACTGCTTTGCCCAAACTTCATCCTCTTTCTGACAATTGGGGTTTGCCCAGATTATAAAGCACGATGCATAAAAATTGCATAAAAAGAAATGCTATCAATGCTATAAAACAATGTTTTTGTCCCAAATGCACTTCTGAGCCTGGGCCACCGATAAACTGCCCACTGGGAAAGCATTCTAATAAAAGTATGTGCATTATAGAGGTGGGAATGCTTGAAACAGCGTTTGGATCTGCCACAAGGCTTACTATGTAATGGATTTCTAACAAATTAGCATGATTTCCCAGACTGAATTATGCCACATGTAGGAGTAGCTGGATATAAAAATAACTTTGATTATAATGTGCATAAATTGCTCATTTCTTACAGAATTGTGTTTTTTTCTTAAGTAAATGCCCAACTTCCCCAAATTGTCAATGAAAATGTGCTTCCAATTGGCTGCTCTTTTTGGGGTTGTGCAGATTTCCGGGAGTTTGGCTACTCGTGGCAGCTGCTGTGTTGGAACGCAACACACATAGCGCATCAGGCAATGAGTGTGACCTACATTCAGGAGGCTTCTGAACTCTGCAGAAACTGGGTAATTTCACTCACTGTTTTTCTCCTTCTGCTGATGTGAGAGGTCTTGAATGCCATTTGGGGTGATAACTCCTGGCTGCTAAGAGGAAAGCACGGTGCTTACAGGAGTAGAACACGGGTTCATGGCACAAAACCATCTCAGCGTACCCCTCCTAGCCAGGGTCAGGTGTGCTTTAATCAGTGGAATGCAATCAATGGCAAACACGTTATCAATACTCATATGTAAGAGAATTAAAGAATAAAACCAAGACAGAGTGTAAACAAATGCCAAGTGGCAGCCTACCATTAGTTTATTCATGATTTGGAAAAAGGAAATGTAATTTCAAGTGTTTGGCATTTAATAGGAAGGGGACTGGGTAAGATTAGGTTGGCTAAAATGTGAAAGAGACCTTCCATATCTATAGTATAGTACACAGATGAGGAAAGCATCAGTCATTCATGCACGGGTTCATTCATTATTAAGCTTCTCTCACACATACACTCTGACTCTATATGCTCAATGTGTCAAAATGTTTAAAAAGAATTAAACACAATATCGTGTGCCTTTGTCACATACATTTGGGAAACACTGGGTTGAACAGAGTTAAACAATTATTTCACAACTTCTCCTTTGTCAATGTTTTCCAATTTTTTTTTTTTGCATGGACAGGCACCTGGAATCGAACTCGGGTGTCTGGCATGGCAGGTGAGAATTCTGCTACTGAGCCACCATCGTACTGCCCAGTGTTTTCTAATTTTTTTTTAATGAGAGAAACTATATTTTAAATTTAAGTAATATTCTAGGGCACTTTTTAATCATATGCAAATTTTATTTCAACAAAAACAGTTGAGTAGTAGAAGAATAAAGTGTTTGTGATGTCAACGGAAGTTTGATGCCCCCTTCATCAATCCTAAATGGTCATTTGTTGACCAGGCATTGCAATAGATACCTGATGCATTTTGTGTAGCTGTCACACCTAGTATCACCTATTGTTAATCCCATTTGCAGATGAAGAAGATGAGCTCAGGCAAATTGAGGATCTTGCAGAAGTTCCCAAAGCTTGTAACTGACCGAGTTCATGTTGTTTGCCTTTACATGGGGCACTTTATTAAGCCCTGTTTTGTATTGCTCTTTAATTGCTGTGTGCATAAGTCATTTATAAATGGAAATTCCAAGAACAAAGATCAATATGGTCAAGGAAGTTTAAAGAAGTGCTAGTTGAGCATGATACATAGGTTGAGCTCAAAAAATGTTTAAGATAACAAGGGAATGCATCATTTATCTTCTATAAGCAATGTATGTGAGAACTAATGGTTAGCATCCCATTCACCCTTTCTCAAGAAGTTATTTAAAGACATAATTCAGGAAAAAGTAAGGAGTACTCAAAAAAGGGAAAGACTCTGAACTCAAGAATAAGTGAACTTGGCAATATCTAGCCATAAAGAAAATTCTGGTAATTATAATGCGAAGATCCTAATATTGCAGCCCAAATAGGAAGTTGTGGAGAGTAGATTCTGCTTCTATGGAAGGATTAATCCACTTGATCCAATCCTTTCTTCTTTAAATTTTAAGAATTTAGTGTTTTGTTTGTCATCTTTTTACCCATCCCTTACATCTCGGTTCACATAAATTCCAGTTGATTATCAGGAGATCAAAGGGAGCCTGAGGTTGGAAAGCATAATGTAGGTTATGCAAGAACCCAGGGAGCCCATTGTAAAATAGAAGGACTCTAAGGTAGGTCCGCCCCATAGGACATAAAGGAAGACAGCTAATCCAACACCCCTTGTAAATCTCCTGAGCTGATGGCTATCACGACACCACACTGGAACCTCTTACTCAAAACTCATCCGCAGAAGCACAAATGAATAGCTGCTCTTCTGGTGGGCCTTAGCTACAAAGCCAAAACGGAAGTTTGCCTTCAACCTGTGGGCAGTCACAACTGCTGGGTATTTCGTGGTGGCCAGCGGGAAGTTTAATTGTGTTTTTGACATGGTCTGGAGAAGCTGATTTGCCTTCATTCAGCTTGCCCAATGGGGAGTGTTGGACACAAAAACCCAGTTGACTCCCAAATCCCATTTTAATTATTTGTTGGATGCCCCAGCAGCATCAGAGAGTTCGTTCCATTTGCTTATGTGGGCAAATGCTTATTCAGAGTGGCATGGAGATTTATTTCTAGAGATGACAAAAATTGTGCGCTCCTGAAATGAAACCTCTCCATCATTTACACGCAAAAATATACAGGCACTGTTTCTATTAACTTTCCAGGTATCACTGATTTCATTTAAACCAAAATATCAGATATGTCTATTCACAATACTATAATCACAACATAGTTATCGTTTTGAATTCCTGGTATTTCTACCTACTTCATTTTAGTACTTAATTTGTTTCTTTTTTTTTTTTAACATGTTACACCTCAGTATTTTAATTATACGCAGCTGAATGTATCTGAATGTGCTCAGCATGCTTCATTATTTATATTAGTGGAAAAGCACATAAAATCCAATTGCATGCTGACATACTATAATTTGTACTTGCATATCTCTAAAATAGATTTCTATAGATACAGCAACTATTCAACAGTAGCTTGAGATATGCTACAATTTTAAAATTTAACAGAATTTTAATGGATTCCCAAAATAAAATTTATGAGTTTTCACTAGAAAATGTCTTACCTGATTATTCATATTCTACAATTATTAACTACTCCTGTTCTGCATTTGATTGAATTGTAAAAACGTGAATTCTTTCCCCTCTTACCTGGGGCATTAAATTGTAATTTTTGCACGTTTTCAGTTTTCCATGTCTAAATTGGAAATTATGTTAGGTCTACTGAAATATCAAGTATAAATAAAATATAAATCTAGTTTTTATTAGAAATGGACACTACCATTTAATTTAGTCAGGAGGTCTCTGGACATGCTGCCTTTTCTCATTACCTTTTCTTCTGGGTTAAGTAGATACTCTTTATCAAAACGATGGCTTAAACTCTCTCCTTTCTCAATTGGAATTAAGACTCAAGAGCCCCAGAAAGAATTACCGGAGCCTAGGCTTTTATTTTTCATATCTCTTCAGAGGACTGGACTGTGTTCTTGAGTATGGCAAAAGCCACCTCTCAATCAGCCTTTGCTGAGACAAGGATTCCCCAAACAGATGATTTGGTTTGGTCTTTAGGCTTAGTCTAAATCTTTAAAAGGTAGATGAATAGTAAAGAAAGCTGCCAAAATGTGTTTCTTCTTTGAACGATCAGTGAAGTTGAGGATATTAGTATACATTTTCTCCCTGATTATATCTCCTCTGTTGTCCTGCATACCATTCTGAGAGATTTGGTCACCAGGAGGATATATTTAATCCCTAAAAAAATGGGTAAACCAATGTGAGGTAGAATTAGAAATATGATGCTATTTCAGGAAAGCAGGATACCTAAGCAATTTCCTAGAGGAAGATAGAGGTATATTGTAAACCCAAAGAGCAATACAACTGTAAGTGAAGTATTATGATGGGGTTTGGGCCAGTATGCATGACTAATGAGAAATAATGCTTATCACCTGAGAAAAAAAGAGAGTGCACAGCTGTGGGGCATAGCTGTATCTATTTAATTTAATAGGAAATTGGAAGCTTTTGAGCATTTATGGACAGAAGTATGAAAACTATCAGAGTTGTGCTTCAGGAATATTAATCTGGCAGTGTGCACAGGAGATTGTGAGTATTACTTATGATAGAGCAAAACATTGTGAGGCTATAAGAGCAACCCAGGAAATGGTTCACTCAATTTAAAGGCAATCCAGCAATGTATTGAAACACCTGAATGGAGACAGACAAAGTGCCATGCATAAGTCTGAGCATACATGACAAACAAGAGAATTTTCATTGTTCTCTGGAGTAGTGGATTTATTATCTACTTAATAAGTGTTTGTTGCAGAAAGGAAGTAAGAGTGATAAGGAGGGAGGAAGCCAGGAAAGATGTTAACACTCACGAAGATATCCATGCCCATCTAGATGCAGATATTAGGGAAAAATGGAGTCACGCCAAGTTGCTGTATAAAGATTAAACCCTAAAATGATTTTACCCTTCCCCAACTTAATTTTTTCCATGAATCAATTTCAATCAAAACTCCAATTAATTTAAAACTGAGACATAATGAAGTGATTAAAAATTCATCAGGAAGAATGAGCACGAGACAACAATCAAAATACTTCTGAAGAGAAAATTCGGTGTAAGATTTTAGTAAAATTTCTTAGAACATATATTAAAATACATTGCAGTGTTTTAATATTTGAAATAATGTGGTAAAGGATTATTTCAAATAGCAAGAGAAATGGTGACTATTTCAATGATTATTATTGACATAAATAGAATATTATTGAAAAAGAAAAATAAAATAACATCCCTACCTCACCCCTTATTCAAATGCAAATTTCCAGCCAAGTGCTAAATGAATGGGTGAATTAAATGAATTTACTAATTCAAGAAAAGGGTGAACAATTCTACAATATTCAGGATGCAGTTGGCAGATCAAAGAAGACAGTAAACAAACTACGGACATAATACTTTTTGAAACTTTTCAAATTTAAATCAGTGCATAAAATTAAAGGGAGTGGAATGGGAAATGGTTAAATACACCTTCAAAATATGATGTAATGTCCCTCTTATAAAGATCTACTTGTGGAGTGGTAAGAAAAACATAAAAATCCCCAAATAAAAAGTTCAAAAACACAAAAGTAAGCATATCAGAAAAGGCATATAATCATATTGTAAACATTACAGTTCTAAAAATAATGAAACATGTAAATTAAAGCAATAATATATTATTTTGTCTATCAAGTTGCAAAAGAATAAGTAAAGGTAACTGCTAGTGTTGTCAAAGATCGAGACGAAAACTGCATAAAAGTGTTGGTTTATAAATTGGCTAAGCTTTTCTGAATATTCACATGCAATGTTTTGTGTATTAACAATATGCAATAAGTCTTCAGATTTACAATTTTATATTTCAGGTGAACAATGGACAATATAACTAATAGGTTATAAATTCCTTCACAAAGTTTTTTTTATAGTAGCACTGTTCATAATAGCAAAACATTGGGAACTAATTAAATGTTCAATAATGATGTCCTAATTGGAAAAATCTTGGTATATTCATATAATGGAATAATATTTGGCTATTAAACATGATATTGTAGAAACACATGTAATGGTCTAGAAATATGCTCAAGATAATATTTTTAAGTTTAATGATGCATTTCATGCACATCATAAAAGCAAGAGCTCTAAATCTGTGAATATACTAGACATGTGGAAGTATAAATTACTGCATATACACACATACATACATACACACCCATACGTGCAAGAATAAGCACCAAAGTGAAATTATAATGAAAGGAAATAATTCAGTGATTATTTCTGGGAAGCAAACTTAAAATGACATGTTTTGTTTATTTTACTTCTATCTGTTTTCAATTTTTTCTAAGGTTACAAAATTATTTTGCATTAAAAAACAAAGAAGCCTAGAAAAGACATTTTGAAGAAACAGTTATTATGTGCTCATATAGTAAACGTATAATGGAATATCTACTTCACTGTTGTTTAGGAGTCCTTCTTTAACTGGATCAAATTAATAACCTATGGCAAAACACATCACTTCTCCAAGCCTCAGTTTCTCCCTTGACAAAAGGATAGGATTCAATTAGCTGCCTAAAGACTTTAAGGTTCCATGATTCTAGAAAAGATTTCAGCATTGTTCTAAATACCCTAATTTTTTTCCCTGTGATGTCCTATATCATGATTATTAGATGGAAAACTTATGCTTCCTCTTCGATTATCAAAATACAAAATGTGGTCAAGGAGGACAATCCAAAACAAAATGTCTGACCCTTGTCTCCATCTTTTCCTAGTCGTATGACCTGGTGGTTGGTAGTGGTCAGTTCCCCAGAAAATTGTGTTCTTTAAGTTAATCCATTTCTGTGAGTGTGGGCCCATTTTGAGTAGGATCTTTTGGTAAGTTAAGATGTGACCCACCTCCTTCAGGGTCCTGTATAAGAGAATGAAATTCAGACAGAGAGAAAAGCCATTGAACCAAGAAGCTGAAATCAGCCACACCCAGAAATGAAAGAGGAGATCAGCAGAAGCCACCATGTGTCTTGCCATGTGATGGAGGAGTCAAAGATTGTGGGCAGTCAGTCTTCAGGAAGAAAGCATGGTTTTGATTGTGTCTTAATTTGGACATCTTCATGGCCTCAAAACTTTATGCTTATAAGCTCCTAAAGCAAACTAAAAGATATTTTGGCCCCTGAAGTGTAGAGTACTGCTATTGAAAATGCCAAAAATGTTAAAAAAAAATAATAATAATAAGGTTTTTGATTGGGTTATTGGTAGAGGCAGGAAGAATTGTGAGGTGCTTGATATGAAAGGCTTTGATTGCTTTGAAGAGTTATTGATATAAATATGGATCCTTATGAGGATCCAATGAGGCCTTAGAAATTAGGAACGTGTCACTGCAAACCGGAAGAAAGGCAATCCTTGTTTTAAAATTGGCAGAGAACTTGGCAAAATTGAGTCCTGATGTTGGATGGAAGGAAGAATTTGAGAGTGACAAGCTTGGATATTTAGCTGAGATTTCCAAACTCCATGTGGAAAGTGTGGCCTGGCTTCCCCTTGCAGCTTATCGTAAAATGCAAGAGGAAAGGGATAAGCTGAGAATCAATCTCCAGGGCCCACAAATATAAAACAGAAATGGGTGGTTTGGAAAATTCCAAGCTCCCAAAAAATGCATCCCCAGAAAATAGTGCTCCACGTGAGGGTTTAACTGAACGCAGAAACAGTCAGCTATTTCAGTGCAAATCAGTATTGGAAGTGCAATTATCCAGGAAGGATCTGTGGAAAGTTCTTTTGTCTGACAGTTTTGGTCCCTGTGTACTACATGTGAAACTGACTAGTTTTTTTGTGAGAGCTGTATGAAAGGAAACACTGCCAATCTGGACTAAAAGAGACAGAGAAGGAAAAGATTGAAGGACAAATAACTTCACAGGCAGAACCATGGAAACTGAGGTCTGGACTGAAGACATCTTGGGCCAAGAGAGTGAGCTCACACAGGTGTGTGGAGAGAGTGAGTCTGCTCCAGTACTTGAAGAAGGCAGGCCTTCTACCTCGTTGTTTAGGAAGAGTATTACCACTCCAATTTTCTCAGCTATCTAGAGGCTGCCACCCCAGTGTCTGATGAGGGTGGAGCAAGGAGCCTGGCCATCATCCATCATCTAAAGGCTTGAAGATGTTGTAGTCTTCAACAGCATGACTGCTGTTTGAGCATTTGCAAAGGATGCCACTCTGTAAGACCCAGAGGGGAAAACATCTTCCCACAAATGACTCTCAAACCTTGAAATCTAATGGAATATGCCCTGCAGAGTTTTCAAATGGTTTGGGGCCCCTGAACTCTATTTTCCTTCTAATTTCTCCTTATGGGAAAGGAAATGTTTACCCTATGACTGTCCCTCCTTTGTATACTGCAGATAATTTGTTCTCTAGGTTTCACAGGTCCACAGCCAGAGGGGAATTGTGCCCCAGGACAGACCACACCTGTTAGTGGTTTTGTTGAGACTTTGTACGTAGCAGTTCCTGAAATGATTTAAGGCTTTTGGGATATTGTGATGGAAAGAATGTGTTTTGCATATGGAAGAAGATATCTTTTGGGGGTCCAGAGAGTGGAATGTGGTGGTTTGAAGCTGTATGTTCCCCAGAAAAGTATGCTCTTTAAATAATCCACTCCTGCGGGTGTGGGCCCATTGTAAGTAGGATCTTTTGGTGAGACTACTTAAGGTGTGACCCATCTCATTCAGAGAGATCTTAATCCTCTTATTGAAGTCCTTTATAAGAGAATGAAATTTAGGCAAAGAGAAAGTCCACAGAAGTAAGCTGAAAGCAAGGAAACCCAGAAGAGAAGGGAGAACCAGCAGACACAGTGCCCTATGACAGGGGAGCCCAGGATCACCAGCAGCCAGTTTTCACAAAGAAACCATTGCCATGATGATGCCTTGATTTGGACATTTTCCTGGTCTCTAACTGTGAGAGAATAAATCCCATTACTTAAGCTGATTCGTTTCATGGTATTTGAAACAACTTAGGAAACTAAGTTTATGGAGCTTATGCACATAGAGGCCTATTTTCTTGGCCATAATTGACTCTCCTGGTAAATTTTAAGAACCCAAGGGTGACCTCACTTATCATACCACCATATTTCCTTGGGTCACTAAACACCTCCCTCCATTTAACAGTACCTCTGGGGTTTCTAACACAAGACCCTATATGACCAAGTTTTCTGGTTCAAGGAGTTTCACAAGATGTGGGACTTTCCATGCTAAAAAGGGGAAAGTTCCAGACAAACCAGAATGGTTGGTCACCTTTGGAGCAGATTAGGACTTATCCTTTAATAATGGGATCAATTCATTTCCCATCTATACCTTTCCATGGTTTGATGTTTTTGTTCTACAAACCTTGCATATATTTTGTGTATCAAATATACAAGAAAAGACATTTTGTCCTTGACCTCATTGCCTAGAAGTCCTGAAAAATCTAAATTCTCTAGAGGAATGATTTTCCCAGTTGTTGAAAATGTGATAAACCATCTTGTCTCAACGTATTTTTTTCAGTTATTTGTACACTAGGAATAGCTCTCCAGATTTTCAGAAGGCTTTAAATTGCATTTCATTTCTCGTTCATTAAGAAACCCAACATGATTTGCATCCTGTCCATCTGTCCAAGTCATTTCACCCCTCTGAGGAGCTGACCTGTCTCTTTCTGTTTAGTACATATAATTGGTTTTGATGTCCATGTTAGATCAAGTTTAATTATCAGGTGGCCCATAGTCCCCAATGGCTTAGTTATTTCAAGTTTATTCATTTAGAATATATTGTTATATAATGACACATCAGGACTGAAAATTTCCAAGTCAGAGTCTGTCATTAAAGTCTTTTTAAATCATACTCATAATACATTATAGTTTTGTTCACTGATCTCTAAGTATACCATGGAAAAGCAAATTAGTAGTTAGAAAATAAATAGCATTATACTCACAGAAGTGGAAAATGCCCTTTTTTTTCTGATTGGCAAGATTTTAAGCTTTATCCCTTTATACTTGCTTTAAAATTTGAAATTTATAGTAAAAATTAAAATAAAAATTCTTGGTTACAAAAAATGTGAGACATTCACTTTAGTGAGGATCCCAATTAAATCTAGATCAATGTGGCCAGTGATCAGAACTGATTTTAGTTTTAGTTTCTGCTTCTACATCTATTTGTTGAAGTCTTCCCAACAGGCAGAGTGATACTGTAATAGTTTGGAGGCTTGATGGACCTCAGAAAAGTGTGTTCTTAGGTTAATCCATTCCTGTAGGTACGGACCCAGTCAGAATAAGTAGGATTTTCTGGTGTGTAGGGTCTTAAGTTAAGATGTGATCCACTTCATTCAGAGTGGAGTCCTGTGACAGAGGGGACCAGGATTACTGGTAGCCTGTCTTCAGGATGAGGTATTGTCTCGATGTTGCCTTGATTTGGACAATTTCATGGCTTCAAAACTGAAAGCTTGTAAATGAATAAATCCCTATTATAAAAGTCAACCCATTTCTGGTTTATTTCATTTCAGCTGCTTTAGCAAACTAAACAGATGTCAAGCATTCATCCCTCATATTGATACCTGTAGTTGTGTCTCCCAATTAACCTTTTGTTCTAATCAGAGAGACTTATTCTTTTTCATGAAACTGCTCATTGAAAAGACCATACACTGACAAATATTTTCTCCACTGAAAAAATTGATCTATGTAGCTCACATTATTTAAATGTAATTTCCTCCAAAACACAGAATGGGTTAAACATGGGTTGATCCACTGTTCAGTTAAAGCGCCACTCTGTATTGCTTAGATTGTACAGACCTGGCATATCCCAAGTAGTGCTTAGCTGAACACCTGGCACATATGAGCCCTTCTTAAAGGCTTTATGAAAACTTAGTTAACATTTTTGAAAAACCATTAGAAGAAAGTCATTTGGCAAAGCAAACTATCAAGGTTTGATGTCACATATTCTGAGTTATCAAAGTGGATATGAAATCTGAACAACAGAGTCAAATGATGATGAAAGAGGAGGATAGTCTCATGCCTGAGAAAGCTGACATTTCTCAGGATGAGTCAGGGCAAAAGACTGCAGAAAAAGGAGTGTGCAGGCAGGTAAACATAAATAGGCATGCATGTTCTGAAGTCTTTACAATGTGGGCAACCAATCTCAGGAGAAATAGTGTCTTTGGGACATAACTTTCTATGGTTTAACTTTGATGCAAGTTACTCTAAGAAGATGGCCTGGCACTATTGGTTCTGATTGCCTTGGCCTTCTCCAGGGAGGCAGTATTTGAGGCATGCATTGCAGAGAGTTGTGATAGTGTTGTCCTCCCTTCTGCTACTGGCTCAGGTGCCTTAGTCCTTTTTGATTTGAAAGCAATGAGAATGGAAAATATAAATATGATCAACTTTTAATTCCCTTTGATCTCTTCCAGAGGACATGCTTATTTTGTCAAGAGAGCATTGATAACCATGTATCATTGTTCTTCAAAATTGGAAGTTATGTTCACATTTCTGTTTTTAAAAATTTCACCCCATGTTGTCTTAGAATCATCTAATAGTATTTCCCATAATCTCAATTTTTCTTTGAAATTTGGTTTTTTATTACTGTCATGGTCAGGGACATGTGTCAACTTGGCCAAGTTGTGGTACCTGTTTATCTGGTTGGGCAAGTGCTGGCCTGTCTGTTGCAATGAGGACATTTCATAGAATTAGATCATGATCACGTCAGCTGCATCCACAGCTGATTCCATCTGTAATCAGCCAAAGGGGAGTGTCTTCTACAATTAGTGATGCTAAATCTAATCATGGGAAGCCTTTTAAGTAGGACTCAGAGGAGACAGGTTCCATTCCTGCTTCGGCTGGTGAGCCTCTCCTGTGGACTTCATCCAGACCATCCATCAGAATCTTCGACTTCACAGCCTGCCCTGTGGATTTTGGACTCTGCATTCCTGCGGTCATGTGAGACGCTTTTATAAATAGTATATTTTCAAGTGTTCCCTGTTGATTCTGTTTCTCTAGAGAACCCTAATACAATTACTTTTTGCATATTTATATTATAAGACAATTCTCATAATGTATAATTCATGCTACACTAAAAGATGGGATAAATGTTCTCAAATGGAATTGAAAATCTCTCCTATTTTTAATTTGTTTTGGATAATAATTTATCATCAGTTCTTTGTTTTATGAATTATACCCAATTGAAAAACTTATTTGATAAGCATGCATGCTTTCTCTTGCTGGTTCCTGAAGTAAGAATACTTACTGATGTTTAAGTATCACTGTTTTCTTTAGGATGGTGTCAGTTCAGTTAGGATTACATTTGGCTTCAAATAACAGAATCCCAGAAATCAATGGCTTAAGGAAGACAACAATTATTTTTCTCTTAATTAAAGGGAGTTTACAGGTAAGCCAGGTCACCATAGTTGGAAGCATGGACTTAGGCTACTTCCAGTGTTGGGCTCACCTTTTCCTCATGATCCAAGCTGGAAGTGAGAGGTCACCACCATGTCCACAGCAGGAAAAATGAAGAAAGAAAGCAAGGCATGCCATTTCCCTTAAAGGGGACTTACCAGAAGTCCACATAATACTACTACTCACATCATATTGCCAAAAAGTGATCTCAGGGCCACATCTATCTATATTCATGGAAGGTTTGGAAATTAGTTTTTGATAAAAACATCAATGTCCAGGAGAAGCCAGTGTTACACTTTGTGGAAAATCAGAAGAATGGGTTTAAGAGGCAACTAACAGTAAATTTCAAGGGATGCTCATGGTAATTGAGAAGGCATACTGACTCATGGTGCCAACAGTAGCAGATGGCACCAGAGTCAGAATAAGAGGTGCAAGCAGTAGCATGCTATCTGAGCTTCCTAGGACTGCTAGAACAAAGTACCACAAACTGGGTGGCTTAAAACAACAGACATACATGGTCTCCCAATTCTGGAGGTCAGAAGCCAAAAACAAGGTATAGGAAGGATGATGCTCCCTCTGAAGTCTGTAAGGAAGGGTCTGTTCCATGACTCTTTCCTGTCTTATGGTCGTGGCTGTTCATCCTTGGCATTCCTTCCTGTAGAACTTCAGTCTCTGCCTCAGTTTTCACATGGACTTACCCCCTATCTCCTCTCACCTTCTTCTCAGAGCATATTGTATTAGGAGATTGACTAATTCCATCTGAAATGACCTTAATTCCAAAGAAATTCAGATTTTGAACTAATGAACCTCAGGACTTCAACACATCTTTTTAGGAGATGCAGTTCAGCCTATGAGTAATAAATATTTGCAAATGAAGAAATAAATCGTGAAATGATACCTTCTCAATGTGACTTAAATAGATACCAAGTATTCAGCTTGACCCTGCTCTGTTTTCAACACCTCCATGACTATCTCTCAGGCTGTGGTGTTAAATGCCATGAGATGTGCCTGAAATGTGAGTGAAATGGGAATCGGTAGGTGTCAGTCTGAGAACAGTCCTGTCCCCACTAGCTAAATGACCCTGAGTTATTTACTTGTATTGAGACTGAGTTTCCTCATTTATAAAATAGGCATAAAACACTTTTTTATTGATCTATACATTCATTCAACAGATATTTATTGATTGGCTATTAGGTCCCAGCACTGTGCTGGATACTGGGGAGGATAAACAAAACACAGCACATGCTCTCCTGGAGCTCAGCAGAGAAATCAGACATTTAAAATTAGCCCAAAATAAATATATATATATATTTGGAAATTATTATAAAGGAAATACAGGGCGCTATAAAGGAAGTTCCTAATTTAATTCACCAGGATTTTGTGAGGGCAAAATAACAATGAATGAAACGCATGACCAGGGGTGCCTGATAACTAATGAGCTTTCAATGGATGTGAGCTCCTTTTCCCACCCTTATATTGGAGAGGCAGACGCACACTCACACATGTGCACAGCAGAATGGAGAACAACACAAGCTCCACGGTAGCAAGTTCTGATGATGTGCAGGGTTCAGTTGTCTTCACCATATCAAAGTGAAGGGTTAAGTCTGTTAGAGGCCATGACAGAAAGAAAGGGGAGTGGAGGAAGACTGAAAATATTCCTCATCTGCCCCCTTGTCTACATAAACATTCACTCGTTTTCCAGCTTCCCAGATCTCAGTTTTCTGTGCTCCGTTCTCTCCTTGGCATTCATCTCTCTCTCTTTCTGTAAGTACTTAAAGTTCTGAAATCACCCTGTCCCCATCCTCTTCAGAAAAAAAAGAAAAATCAGAGTGAATTCACTCACAGTGGAAGTACACGATACATACCTACTTTAAAACCTTTAACGGATAATCTAATAAGAATCATTAAATCCAAACAGGGTCTGACAAGTCAGTGTTATTTTGACACTAAATGTTCAAAAAATTTCAACCCAATTGTGCTAAAACTCTGTGCTTTAAAGTATTTATTTTCTTTTAAAGGCATTGCAAATCTCACATCTTGTTTAAAATAGGTATGAGACCATATCAATGGAATAAAAACCAGACAGTTATAGAACCCGATAAAATGTTGAAACATTTAAAAATGATTAAACTTGATTCTTAACACTAAACCAAGTCATTTTGGGGAATGACTATGAGTCCTTCTTTTGTTTTGGTTTTTGTGAAAATTAGAGATTAATACGTATTAACCACCATTTGTATCTAGAGGGCCAATTTTGCGAGGAAAAGCATGAACAAAGATAAGAAGATTCTCCACCCATGTATGGTAGAAAAGCCAAAATAAGTCAGTAGGAAAAGACAATATAAACTGAGAGCACCCACATGAGAGGAGCAAAATCAAAACCAGAAGCAAGTTTTGGATTGGACACGATGGAAATTGTGTTGGGAGTCAAAGGTTAGTCAGGGAAAGGAAATTAAAATATCAAGTCATTTTCAATCAGGTTTACCTCCAGAGTACCACAGCTCTTAATGATGAGATGCCAGGTGTCAACAGGTAGGTCAATGTGATGTGTGAAATGCAGGGGACGTTCCTCTGGGCGCCAGAAATCATATCAACGTGGATAAAACACTTCCCTTCCACAAGGCTTTCGATGGCGCCATATAATGATAGTTGGCTGCTTACTTGCATGTGATCCCTTGCTTGGACAGCATTCCACAAATGGGAGTTGAGTGCCTGTATAATTCTGAGTGTATCAGGCACCAGGCACCCTAGGGCACATATCCCATACATCTAAATTCTACTTCCTGCATCACTGCAGATTGATTTGCCACCATCCCAAATGATTCTCAGGAATTGAATGGGTGCCACATGTAGCAACCTATTTATTAAATGCTTCGAGTAAGCTTTCAATCGCTGAGTATGCACTGAACACGGAGAACATAAATAAAAGACGTGCTCTACAAAATCTACAAAACCGTGCTCTACAAATTAATTCCGGATATTGCTTGCTCCAGATGGTATGCTATCGTGCAACAAAAGGTCATTTTTATTCTGCATTATCTGTTTGGCATAAACTTTATTATCTAGTGGGTAAAACAGATTGTGACAAAATACTTTCATCAGGGCAAGGACAACTGGCATGACCACCATTTCTAGAGACTCTTGTCTCAGACACTCTGTGAAGACCCTTACAGAGATCAAAATAAGTCATTATTTTTAAAAATCCTAGAGAGAACAAACACAGAGTAGTAGAAGTGGTTCTGTGTATGTTTAGGCAATGATGGTATAACTAGAAATATAATTAATTGTCCTACAATATTACCTGTAGTTTAGGGTGTTTTTTTTAAATTTATGTGTTTGTTCACTCATTTATTTATACAATTATTAATCTGACCTCTATGAAAGTGGGCTCATTTTATTCTTCTTTTCCCATTCCATTCAAATTCTGAGGAGACATCTGGGCTGAGAACAGCAAATTATTAAGATAAATATGATAATGATTTTGAGGAGGTTAAATAACATCTTCTAATTGGAGTTCATTGTTAGTATACTTTCATATGCTACCCAGAGAGCTTTGGTTACTTTCTTGAAAAATATGTTATCCAGAATTATATTGTGAGAATTCTGTGATGATGTGAAGGCTGCACAGCCATCTCCTATCTCTTCTTCAAAGCCATTTGGGTCAGGGTGTCTTATTTTGGTCACATTCCAGAAACACATTATTTTCTTAATCGCAATACTGCTATTCTTCTGGCACCATTCCTGCATTCAAAGCAATGTTTATTTTTCATATCTGAGATTTCTATTTTTTATGTTTATCAGATCTGAAAACTGATTTTGCATTTGGTTATTAGTTGTGCATTCTGTTCCCACCTGTCAAATGTGTTAGGCGCCTCTAAATCTTACATTTTCATCTCATTCTTTCTATCTTTCTTATTTCTCTTCTTTATGTGAGTTTGGACTCACAAAACAATTGTCACTGTGTTTTCTCTGCTGGTATTATTCAAATATTCTTGAATTTTAACTTGCATAAATTTTTAAAGCATATCCGATTAATGAATTATTTATGACCCACTCCTTAGCTGGGAGCTTAATTTTGCAGTGGGTTGCCCAACTGTCCCCTGTTGAACCCACTGGTGAATATGTCATTTGTAGGTACCATAGCTGTAGCCTGAGTGATGTGCTCGGCAGCAGCTTGAATTCCCTGCCGACTGGGCTGTTGCCTGGATTAGAAGCAAGGTTTAAGAAAATCTGGTGAAGATTAATAAGGGATTTCCAAAATATCAAGAGCTTACTACTACTGAAGCACACGAGCTTCAGAATCACCTGATACAAACAAATGAAAACATTAAAGAATAAGAGGTTATATCCAAGGACATCTGTGCAAATTCAAACTTAAAAGCAAATATCAACTTGGAAACAAGAAAACATTGTGTAGCTCAAAAGAATAACAATTGAAGAATGGATCAGCGCTAAACTTTTCAATGGATTGTCTACACTATATACAAAAAGACTTTAAAGGTACTCTGAAATCTATTCTAAAGAAACAAAGAGGGCACAGGCATTATTAAACTAGAGAAGGCAGTGTACTTTTACAAAAGAAAAATATACAATACAAT
The DNA here is from genome assembly GCF_023851605.1 of Tamandua tetradactyla. Lineage (NCBI taxonomy): Eukaryota > Metazoa > Chordata > Mammalia > Pilosa > Myrmecophagidae > Tamandua > Tamandua tetradactyla. The sequence continues at coordinate 5,619,621 of NC_135329.1, forward strand.
AATTAGGACAATCATTGTAAGCAATAAAACTACAATAAAAAAGCAGAAAAACAATAGAAGAATAAAGGAAAATGTCAAAGATTTAGATCAAGAAACATCTAAATGGATGTCTAACTTGTGAATAATAAAAATCCTTTAAAAAATTCTTTACGAAAACAGAACTAAGTTTGAATTGATGATCATAATTACATGCATTATGTAAGTGTTCTTCGCCTCATTTTTATAAAGGATTTCAGATGAAATTCAAAGGTGTTATACACTTGGTTGTTACATTAAAAAACATGTCTTCTTCACTTAGCAAGCTCTTTTACAACCTGCAATTTCATTTTACAATTGCCTTTTTATCGTTGTCACATATCTCTCATTGAGGCTACTTTTATGTACTTTATATTTCTGTAAAATATCTTACATTTTCTAGCAGATTACTTGTTTTGGAATATGTATCTTATGAACAGTCCTGATATATTAAAATTCTTGCTAATACCAATATATTTTAGCTTATTGTTTTATATTAATTTGATACAATAAACTATTTGAATCTTCATTTTAACATTTATCCTTATTGTTTTTCCATGTTTGATTGGTACAACTGAAAATTTCAAAAGTATTAAATATGAATATGAGTAGAAATTTATGTATCTACTTCCAAAAGGAATGCCTAGGATTTTTTTCCAACTAAAAAATTGACTCATGAGTTCATGATTCATGAATTAATACAGATGAACTTTGTCACTTTAAATAAGTGAATTATATTTTTATTTTGAGATGAATTTGTCTTGTAAATAGTGGATAAATTTTACCAAGTATCTGTCATTGGGTTTTTGTTGTTGTTAAGCTTATTAGTGTAACATTTTATTTTAGTAGATTTCTTTAAGTTAACTATCTTGTGTTTGAAAATGCAAAACTAAAGCCCAGTCCCATCCAAAACATACATGTATTTTTATACGTTTGTTGTTTTTTGTTTTTTGTAAGGAGATAAAGGAAATTTGTTTTATTTTTAAAAAGTAAACAAATGAGAATCTAAGTATGAGGGAAGAAAGGTCCCTTTAATCATATATTGTAAAATGTAATAAATAAATACCAGACCTAGCACTGTAGGTGAATATATGGATAAAAGATCAGCTATATGACCTAGATTAAGTAAACCACCTAACACAGTTCCTGGCCAAAAGAACACGCTTAAACAATGATAGCCTTTTCATTTCTCTTCCACTGATTTACTAAATTAACAAAAACATGTGTATGGTTCTTATCTTATGAATACTCAATGCTGGAAAATTTGAGTGACATTGAAACATGCTTAGATTGTTAAAGGTGTTTCAATTTGGTAGGTACTTGGAAGATTTTCAAGAAACTAAGAACATAAACACAGAATTAATAGGAAAATTCATAGGAAAGGAAGGTGTGATGGTTGAGTTCATGTGTTAACTTGCCCCAGTTTTAGTGTCCATTTGTCTGTTCAAGCAAGCACTAGCCCGCGTGTCACTGTGAGGGTATTTCATGGACTGAAATCATCAGCAAGTCGATTGCATCTGTGACGGATTACACCCACAATCAACCGAGGAGATTGCTGTCAACAATGAGGGACATTGCATCCAATCAATGGAAGACTTTAAAACCTTCTTAGGAGTTCCCAGCTTGCACCCTGCCTTATGGAATGTGGACTCGTGCGTCTCCACAGTCACACGAGAAAATTTTATAAACTCTCATGCTATTTATAGATATCTCCTTTTGTTTCTGTTTCTCTAGCAAGCCCTAATAAAAACATTAATAGGAAAATATTCATTTTAGTGTTGCCTATGATGGGGAAAACATGAAAACAACCCAGGTAAATCTTATTCATCATTATGTCTTTTTACAATGCCTTGGACATGTGAATTTCTAATGGAATAAAATGAATTTTTTTCACTGAAAAATGACTAAAGGAGTGAATAAATGAATGAATGATTGAATGAATACACAACCAATAAACATCATATACAGTAGTAAGAAAAAGCTCATAATCTTTTTTATGTAATTTTATTGAGATATATTTACACACCACACTGCCCATTCAAAGTATACAATCAATGGTTCACAGCATCATCATATAGTTGTGCATCCATCACCATGACAATTTTTTGAACATTTGCATTACTCCAGAAAAAGAAATAAGTAGAAAAAAGAATACCTCAAATATCTCATACGCCTTTCTCCATTGTCTTATTGACCACTAGTATTGGATTCTACCCAATTTTAAGGCTTACAATAGAAGTAGGCTAACAAGGACAGTGTAATATTATCATATACATATGTAATATGTCATATATATATATATTTCAGTGGAACAGAACAAAAAATACTGGTAACTGACATATATATATATATATATATATATATATAGTTTTACAATCATTATCAAAGATGAATGCTACTAGATTAGAGTTCAACAACTGCAGGTATTTCCTTTTGGCTTTTCTGAAACACTAGACATTAAAAAAAAGGATCCATATAATGAGCCTGTAGTCATAGTCATTTGTTACATCCTAACTTCTCAGTTATACCTCCTCCCTCTCATTTGATTTTCCTCTCAATTTTCAGGGAAAAATAAACTAAGAAAAACTTATGTAGAGACTTAGATAGAGCCTAGAGCACTGCCCAGGATTTTCAGGAATACTGTTGTTTGGAGGGTAGTTTGCAATAACTGGCTGAAGCTTACAAAGAATAACCTCCAGAATGATCTCTCAACCCTGATTGAAATCTCTTAGCCATGCAACTTTATTTTGGTCTATTTCTTTTTCCCCTTTTGGCCGAGACGGCATTCTCCATCCCACGATGCCAGGGCCAGGCTCATCCCTGGCAGTCACGTCCCACATTGCTAGGGAGGCTTATACCCCTGGGAGCCATGTCCCACGCAGCAGGGCGGGCAGTGCATTTATTTGCAGTTGACTTAAAGAGAGAAGCCACATCTGAGCAACAAAAGAGGTTCTCTGGGGGTAAGTCTTAATCATAACTACAAGCAAGCTTAACTTTGCCATGACAGAAATAAGTTTCCTAACTTATTTCTCAAGAACAGCAAGTCTCAAGATCAATGGTTTGGCTTATTCAATTGGGAATCCCCAATGCTTGAGGAAATCACAGGAATTCCCCGAGTATGGAAGTTTACTAGTTCCTAATTTTTCCCCAGTCTTTCAAGGGGGCTTGCAGATCCTTTTCTTATTTCCTGCCCACACTACTCTGGGATGTATCTGAGTATTACATTAACCTCTACAGAATAACAAGATCTCATTCCCTGTTCTAGCTTCCATGTAATTAGCTTGTTTAAATAAATTCAAAGTCCAAAATATTGATAGATAATAAGTAGCCATAAATGAACATGAATATAAAAAGATTCTATAAAAAGATTTCTCACACAAATAAAATCACAGTGATAAATTTGATTTTACATTATTATAACATTACACTGCATATGCACAAGAACACAATATAAACACTAGCATAATACAATGTTTTATTAAATTGAATGATAATGGAATTTTCCCAAAATGCTTGCAATGATCCTTTACAAATACAAATACATATCAGGTAATAAAACTAGAACGAATGTTATATCTTTTATGAGTAGAGTGCTGTCTGGTGGCTGAAATATTTTATCAGCAATGTCAAATTTATTAGGAAAAAACTACCTTCCTACTCAGTCCTCTCCTACATTAAAAAGTTTCAAGGGAACCCCACCTCTAAGAAATTAAGATTTCCAGAATTATGTGCTAGTTTGTTTCCTTTAAGCCTTTTTTTCAGATTATAAGTGGAGTGTGTACGTGTGTGTGTGATATAGAGACCTCACTGTCCACCTGCACTTGCAAAACATTTCTGGCACAACCACACCTGGGTCATCACTCTAACTCACCATGTACGGTTCATCCCATTCTCAGATTAATGAGTTTACCACTTATTTATTGCTATTTTAATTTTTTAATTCTATAATCTGATTAAGGGAAAAGTCAAATTGTGTAGAAGATCATAAAATGACAAGTTAGATTTTTCCCACTTCTCTGCATTATGCTGCAGACCTGAAGGAATGCTCCAAAATTTTTGAAGTTGGCCTAGGTTAAAGGAAAATACTTTGACATTCCATTTTTAAATGTTGGTATTGCTGGGGCCTGTTTATGACCAGCATTTCATACATGTTAAAATTTAAAAACAAAAACTTTCCAATGTAGAAAATACAAAATAAACAGAATTTGTATTTTTTAGGATACTTTCAGCTGTAAGTAACATTCAAAGTAGCTTAAAATTTAGAGAATTCACTCTGTCACAGAGCAAGAAGGGACAAGGCAGGCTCAAAGTATAAGACGTCACAGTGTGTAAAGGCTCAGATTTTCTGTGATTATCTTGTCATGTACTATTCCTATATTATTTTTTATGCTTAGACTAAAAGCAAGATAGGTGAAAAACGTTGGGGAATTATAGTCAAACAAATCAATATCTGGAGGAAGTAATGGTGTTACTTTTTAAAACTGTCCTCTTAGAAGCAAGTAGCTTTTCTTGCCAAAAGGCTTCCTTTTGTATCTCAATGGCCAGTATTTATTCACAAGTCTATTCCCAGACCAGTCGCCCCTAAGGAAAATGGTATCATCATAATTAAGCCAAACTAGCGCATTTGGGAGGAAATGGTATTGGGAATGTAACCATAATAAATCCACAATTCACAGTAAAGAAAAGGAGTAAAAGAGAAGAAAGAAAAGAAGGAAGAAGAAGGAGGAGAAGTAAGAGAAGGAGGAAAAGAGGAAGAGAAGGAGTAAGAAGAGGAAGAAAACACTTATTTCTTCTATCCAGTGATCAATAATATGATTTTGTTAGCTTACCCTCTCAATTACAATTGATTTGCCAAATCTGTTTGGTATTTGACCCTCCTGTGTGTGTGCACAAATGCTACAAGTGCTTATATGAACATATCCAAAATGCCTAAATAAGTAAAGTGGTATCATTGTTTTTCATTTGATGTATAAGGCACAATTCTTCATTTTAATGCAACTACAATTTACATTGCAATTTTAATATGTGCAATGGTATGATTATAATTTAATTTAATATGATTATAGTTTTATTTAATATTTAGCATTAAATATAATATTTAATACTATTCATCTGCAGTTTTAAAAATTTCTTTCCAAATATACTAAATTAGAAATATGTACATTTGTCCAGTAACTTCCTGTGGATAAAAAATGTAACATGTTAAAATTTCATGGTGTTTTTAAAATAAATGTAATTCTACCATAAACTAATCAACAAATCACAAATAGTACTGTAAACTATTATACTTTCTAAATTGTTTACCATCCTTGGTAAACATGGTAAACAATTTAGAAAGACTGTAAAAATAAACAAATTTTTATATTTTTAAAAAATATGGAATATGTGTTCCACATGTTCTTTGTTCCTGCTTTCCTCTTTTCCTGCCTCACTTTTTATTAATTCAGAATTAGTCACAATTTCATTTTATCTCTAGCATTGGTTGTGCTAGTGTTTATACTATATACCTTAAAAGCTCTTTCAGCTTATACAATTTCTAGAAGTTCTGTTTTTTAGTTTATGCATTTAGATACATGCTGCAATTTAGTTATTGCTTAATAATATCAAATAGATTACTCTTATTTCAAATGAAATAATCAAGGGGTGTGATTTGCTGCCAAGTATAAATTTAGTAATTAACCGAAATTCAGATGTGTATTGTTCACCCTTCTGATAATTGTTAAATACAAGGACAAATTTTTGTTAGAGAAGTTGTGGGTTTGCAGAAAAATTATGTGTAAAATACAGGATTCCCACATACCACCCCGTCATCAAGACCTCACAATGTGTGGAACATGTTACAACTGATGATAGCACATTTTTATAATTATAATATTAATTAAAACTCATGGTTGAACTTACTGTTCTGTGTAGTGTAGATCCATGGATACTTTTTAAAAACTTGTATTCTGTTACAATATATACAATCTTACATTTCCCCGGTAGTCATATTCAGATATCTAGTTCAGTGGTGTGAATTGTGTTAATAATTTTGTGTTACCATCATGAACACCCATCACCAAAATAATTCTACCATTTCAAATAGGAATCCTGCAGATCTTAGCTTAAACTTCTTATTCCCTATCCCCACCCCATCCCCTGCCTAGATTCTGATTTTATGAGTTTGTTTATTCTAATTGTTTCAAATCAATGAGCTCACACAATATTTGTCCTTTTGTGTCTGGCTTATTTCACTCAAAATAATATCTTCAAGGCCCATCCATGTTGTTGCCTGTATCAGGACTTCATTCCTTTTTACAGCGGAATAATATTCCATTGTATGTATATTCAGTTTATCCATTCATCAGCTGATGGACAGGGACACTTCCTGTTGCTTTTACCTTTGGCAAGTGTAAACAATGATGCTGTGAACGTTGGTGTGCAAATATCTGTTTGAGTCCCTGCCTTCAATTATTTGGGGTTGTACCTAGCAGTGAGATTACCCAGGCTTTTCATAGCTCCGCACTCAGCTTTGTGCAGAACCACCAAACGGTCTCCCATAGCGGCTGCACTATTTTACATTGCTACGAGCAGTAATTTAGTGTTCTATATCTCCACATCCTTTCTAACATTGTTTTTTCCTTTTTTTTTTAAACAGTAGCCATTTCAATAGGTGTGAAATGGTATCTCACTGATTTTAATTTGTATTTCACTGACGGCTAATGATGGTCAGCATCTTTTCATTTGCATTCTCACCATTTGTATCTATATGCCTAATTCAAATCTTTTGCCCATTTTTAAATTGGGTTGTTTTTCTTTTGGTTGTAGTTGAAGGACTTCTTTACATGTTCTGGATATTAAACCTTAATTGGATATGTCATTTCCAAATGTTTTCTCCCATTGTGTAGGCCGTCATTTTACTTTCATGACAAAGTCCTTTAAGGAAAAAAAGTTTTTAATTTTTATAAGGCCCCATTTGTCTGTTTTTGCTCTTGTGGCTTGTGCTTTGGGTATGAAGTCTAAGAAGCCATTGCCTAACACGAGGTCCTGAAGATGTGTCCTCACATTTAATTATAGGAGTTTGATAGTACTCATATAAAGTCCTTTGATTAATTTTGAGTTGATTTTTACATATGGTATGAGGGCCTTCTTTCTTTGCAAATGGAGAACTAGTTTTTTCACACCCATTGTTGAAAAGACTATTCTTTCTCAATTGAGTGGTTTTTGCCACCTTGTCAAAACTCAACTGGCCATAAATATGAGGTTAGATTCCTGAGCTGTCAATTCTAGAACATGGGTCTTTACTTCTATCCTCATTAGAGTCATATGCTGTTTTGACAATTTTGGTTTTATAACAAGTTTTAAGTTTCAGAAATATGTGTCCTCCAACTTCATTTTCTCCAAGATAACTATAACTATTCAGAGCCCCTTACTCTTCCATACAAATTTAATGATTGGCTTTTCCATTTCTGCAGAGAAAATTGTTGAAATGTTGATTGAGAATGCACTGAATCTATATATTGCTTCCAGTAGTAGTGACATGTCAACAATATTTAGTCTTCCAATCAATGAACACAGAATATCCTTCCACTTACTTAGGTCTTCTTTGATTACTTTTAGTAAGTAATGTTTTGTAGTTTTCTACATACAAAATCATTTAATGATTGGTTAGATTTATTCCTTGACATTTGCTATACTAAATGAAATATTTGTTTTAATTTATTCTTCTGATTGCTTGTGTGTAGAAACATAATGAATTTTAGGTGGTGTTCTTATATATACCCCACCACTATGCTGAATTCATTTGTAGCTCTTGGAATTTTGCTGTGAACTTTTTTGGATTTTCAGTTTATAGGATCATATCATCAGCCCATAGGGAAAGTTTTACTTCTTCCTTTCCAATGTGAATGCTGTTTCTTTCTTTCTTGCCTACTTGCTCCGGCAAGAACTTCCAGTACAATGCTGAATATCAGTGGTGGCAGTGGGCATCCTTGTCTTGTTTCACGTATTAGAGGGAAAGCTTTCAGTCTTTCACCGATAAGTAGGATGTTAGCTGTGGACTTTTCATATATTCCATTTATCATGTTGAGGACATTGCCTTCTATTCCTAGGGTTCTAAGTGTTTTCTTTTTATCAAAAAACAAACAAACAAAAATCACGGTGCTATATTTTGTCAAAAGCATTATCTGCCTCAATTGAGATGATCATGTTTTTTTCCCTTGATTTGTTTATGTGGTGTGTTACATTAATTGAATTTTTTGTTGTGCTATCCTTGCACAGGGATAAATCCTACTTGGAAATGGTGTATAATTCCTTTAAGATGTTGTCAGATTCACTTTATTAGTATTTTGTTGGAGGCTTTTGCATCTATATTCATAAGATATTGGCCCGTGGTTTTCTTTACGTGTGGTATCTTTATCCAGCGTTAGTATGAGGGTGATGCTGGCCTCCTGGAATGAGTTGTGGAGTGTTTCCGCCTCTTCAATTTCTTTGAGTTTGGAAAATTAAAGCTAAGTCTTCTTGGACTGTTTAGTAGAATTCTCATATGAAGCCATCTAGTCATGGGATTTTCCTTGTTGGGAGGTTTTGATAAAGGATTCAATCTCATAACTGATGATTGGTTTGTTGTGATCTTGTATTCCAACAAGTTGTTTAGATAGTTTATGTGTTTCTAAGAATGTTTCCATTTAATCTTGGTTATCTAATTTATTGGCATGTAGTTGTTCATACTATCCTCTGAGAGTCCTTTTTATTTTGGTGGGGTCATGAGTAATGACCCCCTTCTCAATTCCAATTTTCATTATTTGCATCCTCTCTATGTTTTTCTTTGTCAGTCTTGCTAAAGGTGTGTCAATTTTATTCATCTTTCAAAGAATCAACTTATCAACTTTTGGTGGTGTTGGTTCTCTGTATTGTTATTATTTAATTTATCTCTATTCTGATCTTTGTAATTTCCTTCCTTCTGTTTACTTTGAGTTTAGTTTTCTCTTCCATTTCTATTTCTCCCAGTTTTGAGATTAGGTCTCTTATTTGAAGTATTTTTTTCTTGTTTAATGTAAGCATTTAAAGCTATAAATTTCCCTCTTAGTATTTCCTTTACTGCATCCCATAGTTTTGGTGTGTTATATTTTCCTTTTCACCTCAAGATATTATCTAATTTCACCTCTGATTTCCTCTTTAACCCATTGATTGTTTAAGGCTATGTTGTTTAATTCACACATATTTGTGAATTTTCCATTTCTTCCTCTGTTTTTGAATTCTGGTTTCATTCTCTTGGAATCAGAAATACATGTTGTATGATTTCATTATCTTTGAATTTATTGTTTTGTTTGCTAAAGGTGCCACAATGCAATATATCCAAAATAGCTTTTAAAAAGGGAATTTATTAAGTTAAAAGTTTACATTTCTAAGGCAATAAAAATGCCTTATGAATAAATCATCCAGAGACAGATACCTTGATTCAAGAAAGGCTGATGTCTGCTGCATGGGAAGCAACGTGGGTGGCATCTGATGGTCCTTGTTCCTTGTTCTGTTGCCTTTAGCTTCTGATGCCAGGGGTTTCTTCTATAAGCATCTGTTGGCTTGCACTCAGCTCTTCTGGGACACAACTCTGCATTCTGTCTTGCTTAGTATATCATGGGAAGTCACACGGCAACCTCTGCTCAGCATCTCCAAATGTCAGAGACCAGGCACCTGCTCTGGCAGCACTCCAAATATCTCCAAATGTCTGCATCTCTGTGGCCTCTGAAGGAACCCTATTTTCTCCAAAATGTCTCCCCTTTTAAAGGACTCCAGTAAACTAATCAAGACCCACCTTGAGTTGGCAGAGTCACCTCTCCATCTAATCAAAAGGCCACACCACAATTGGGCACATCACTTCTCCATGGAAATGATCTAATCAAAAAGTTATGCCCACAATTGAGTAGGCCAATCTCTATAGAAACAGTATAATTAAAGTTTCCACTCTATAATATTGAAACAACATTAAAGGACATGGGTTTTCTGGGGTATATAGCAGTTTCAAACCAGCACATCTATCAAGACATTTTTGGTAATCAACATGTGGATATCCTGGAGAACAACCCATATGCACTTGAGAAAAATGTGCATTATATTTTCACTGGGTGCTGTGTCCTATATTCGTTTTAGGTCTAGTTGGTTTAGTGAATCACCCCAATCCTGTATTTCTTATTGCTCTTCTATCTAGATGTTCTATTCACTATTGAGAGTTGTGTGTTAATATGCCCTACGATTAATGTAGAACTATCAATTTCTCTCTTCAAATTTGCCAATATTTGTTTCAAATACCTTGGGTCTCTGCTGTTAGGTGCATATATATTTAGAATTGTTATATCTTCCTGTTAAATTGTCCCCTTTCTCAGTATACAAAAACCATTTTTGTCCCTCATGACTGAATTTGACTTAGAGGCTTTTTTATCAGAGATCATTATAGCCACCCCCATCTCTCTTTGGGCTTCTACTTACATGGTACATATTTTTCCATCCTTTCACCCTTAATATACTCATATCTTTGACTTTAGGTGAGCCTCTTGCAGAGAGCATGTCTACTTTTTTATCCATTCTGCCAATCTCTGCCTTTTGACTGGGGAGTTTAACCCATATACCTTTATTGTTATGACTGGTGATATAGGGCTTTCTTCTGCCATTTTGTTATTTAGCCATTGGAAGTCTTAAGCCTTTTTCATCCCTACTTCTTATAGGTTGAAATTTAGCATCCTAATTACATAACAATCAGTTGGTTTGATCTCAACATCAATAGCATGCACATATACTTTTCCTATACCTTCTCTCTCCACACCATATTTTTCATACTACATTTTTCATACAACTTTGATGTCCTTTATACCCAAATTACAAAAAGTGAATTTTATTTTCCAAATATTTGAATACTCGAAGTTTTACCTTTTCTGTTAAAATTTATTTTTTATATCATGGAAGGAAAATATGGCTTTTATGTTTTCTGCTTTGTTAAATATTTGATGCATTTTTTTGTAATCTTACCTAACATTTATTTTGGTTAGTATTTTATATAAATAGTCTATGTGAAAAGAGGTCCTGAAATTTTTTAGAGGGTATATGAATCATCTCAATTCATCTTAAATATAGAATTATTTAAATTCTATAAACTCTTACAAAATTGAGAGGTGGGAAGACAGAAGAATGTATGAGAGCACCTTTTCATCCAACTATATAGTACCCTTTTCAGTTTCTCATAGGCTTCTTCAATTTATTTAGGAATTATTTGTTTGCATGTGTTATTCAACACATGAAATTTCATTGTCACAATAGTGTAAATTTGGTATAAATTTGGGTTTCACAGTGTATTTTCAAAATTATGATGCAATGATTTAATAACTTTAACCTAGAAAAAAGTTACTTTTCTCTTGTAGTCTCTTACAATGTAGCTTCTCTTCTTCAAAGCTATATGTACTTTAGATTCTTAAATTCCCATTAATCCTTAAAGAAAGTTATTCACTTGACAGTTCTGCCTCTTTACCAGCTAAAGTAAATTAATTTTGTTTAACTAAAAACAATAAAAATCAAAGAGCCTTCTGCAATTCAGTGTTGTAAGTGCTAGTGTGTTGTACTTTCTTTTGTGGTCATGAGAGAGAGAGAGTATGTACCATCTGTCTGTCATTCTAGTTTACTAAAAAAAATCTTATTCCTATAAGCTTTAATAGTTATTATGGTCTTGCAGAAACAGAAATTATGATTCGTACTGGAAGTTTTACTGTTTTGTTCCTCAAAAATCCTCTTCATTGTATGAGTGTTCACCTCCAATTTTGTATTCCAAGAAGATATTCTGTTGCACTGAGATGACAGATATTAATAGACTGTTGTTAATATGATATTAATAGTTTCTTCCAAAGAGAATTAATGATTTGAAAACTTTGGAGTAAACAAGACACAATCTATTTTTCTAGATTACTTGGATTGCCTATTGCTTTTTGAGATTGTATATCAGGTTTGGAAATACTTCCACTCACAAAATATAACTATAATAGTGAGAGTTGAGAAAACAGAAAAATGTCTTATATATAAACATGATGATACTTGAAGGTGGGTAAATACTGCAGAGAGGTCAGGCAATGGCCATGGAAAATGTAGAATTAAATCATACTGGATGATAGAAGATAAATGAAAGGTTGACAGAGGATTCAACAACAGTGACATAAGACATCCCTGAAAAAGCCTTCTCAGAGATTCTGCAAAAAAAAGGACAAATCCTACTTATTTAGAATTGCGGAGTATGGTAGAGACTAGAGTAGAACTCAACAAATGCTGACTCGAAGTAAAAAAGTATTGGTTAAGGAATATTCATCCCAGACATGCTGGTCTGTTCCCTTCCCATTCACTCTGTCCCTTGCAGCTTGGGAGTCACCCAGAAGCAGTGGCCAGGGTCCATACCACTGTGAACACCAATCATAGAACCACTCACAGAAGCAGGTTAGAACTCATGCATATCTAGGCTCAGGGACCTAAGTATACAGAGAACCAGGGCTGAAAAAGTGCTGCTGAGTAGTATTGCATTAAAAGGTTTCCACAGGGCACAGGCCCTGAAAGAGGAGACCAGAGTAGAATTATCAGCAAGAGATGCACCCACTTAATCCAGTTTCTGTTGGCTGGACCACCTAAATGCAAAATGGACTTTTCTGGAGTGTCCACCTTTCTGGATTGACTACATTTGGCTTTCTGGGGTGGGATACCCTAATGGAGAAGAAACTGGAGACTAAAAAGCCTGACAAAGGATAATAGGAGTGGTGGTTAGACTGAACTACTGTAAGACAGAGTAGGTCTGAGACCTGAAAAGTGAAAGAAAAGGGGACAATGGGTGGGGGAAGAAATTTAAACAAATCTTAGGAGCTGGGTAGAAAATTCTGCACAAAAACAGAGTAGATCAAGATACCTGGAGAAGGAACAGAGGAAAGGAAGCTTTCTCTTAGAGGTTAAGCATTGCACAAAAACACAATTTTAAAAGCTTTGCCTCATATGCAGTGTAAAAATCAGATGAAGAGTTGAGAAAAATCTGAATAGTTAACCACGGGCTATTTGAAAGATCTAGAAGAAGAGGCTTTACACAATGTCAATAAAAATAAAACCCTAGCCAAGATGGAGAAATGGATCTTCTGAGTTGACTCATCAAGAAAATCAGATGCTAAGACTTCAGCAAAAATTTACAATCTATCCTAAGAACAGGAAGGTATGGTTCAGTCAAGGGAACAGATTAAAACTTCAGGGAAGACGTAGAATTTGGAATAACTAATCACAGAAATTCAGACAAATTTCCTTTCAATTCAAGGAGATGAAGGAAAATATGGATTAACATTTAAAAGATATTAAGAATATATTGCGTTAGCATAAAGAACAATTTGCAGAGCCTGCCTATGCCAAAAATAGATAAAAAACAAAAAACAACAAAAAGAAAAATAAAAAGAAGAATTTGAAAGTATAAAAGGAAACATAAAAGAAATTATGAGGATGAAAGTCACAATAGTAGAGATTTAAAATACAACAACATATTTGAACAGGAAGAAGAAACAATCAGCAAACTAGAAGATAGTACAATAGAAATAATACAGCCAGAAGAACAGATAGAGAAAAAAAAAAATAGAAAAAATTGAACAATGTTTCAGGGAATTAAAAGACACCATGAATTGTACAAACATATGTGTCATGCATGCCCCAGAATGAAAAGAGAACAGAAAGGGGCAGAAAGAATATTTGAGGAAATAATGGCCAAAAATTTCTCAACCCTTGTGAAAGACATAATTATACATGTCCAAGAAGCCCATACTCCAAATAAAATAAATCCTAATAGGCCTATGCTGAGATGCAAACTAATCAGAATGCCAAATGCCAAAGACCAAGAGAGAATAATGAAAGCAGCAAGAGAAAATCAGTACATCACATAATAGAGATCCTTAGTATGACTAAGTACTAACTCCTCATTAGAAAACCTGGAGATGAGAAGGTAGTGGTATGATATATTTAAGGTACTGAAAGAGAAACTGCTAGCCAAAAGTGCTTTATCTGGCAAAACTGTCCTTCAAAAATGAGGGAAATTTTGAAATATTCACAGATAAACAGAAACTGAGAGAATCTGTCAACAAAAAAATCTGTTCTATGAGAATTATCAAAGGGAGTTCTGCAGGTTGAAAGGAAAAGACAGGAGGGACTGATTTGGAGTAGTGAGAAGAAATGAGGATCATCAGCAAGGGTAATTAAAGGCTAAAAGCAAAAACAACATAAAGATGGGGAACAGAGGTATCTGGGAACAGGGAATACTCATGCTATTGAAGCTCAGTTGGTGACTTTTCAAATTAGTAGATTATAGACATCGTAGGTTACATAGGTTGTGTAAAATAACCCCAGGGTAACCACATGGAAAGTATTTAAAATATATACAGACACATAAATGAAAGGGGGATCAGTCAGATACTTCATGAAAGATCAACTACACAGAAAAGGAGATTGTAATAAAGGAAAAGAGAGACAAAAGAAAGATATAACTTATAAATCCAAAGGACAAAATGGCTGAAGTAAGTACTGCCTTTACAATTTTAAGATTGAATGTTGATGGATTAAACTTACCAACCAAAAGACACAGATTGACAGGATGGATTTTAAGAACGTGTCTCAATGATGCATTGTTTACAAGAGACTCATCCTAGAATCAAAGAAACAGAACTGTTGAAAGTGAAAAGATGTAAAAGCATATTCCATGCAAATAGTGATCAAAAAAAGAGCTGAGGTAGCTATACTAGTATCAGACAAATTAGACTTTTTCAAGAGCAGTTATAAGAGACAAGGATTCACACTACATATTAATAAAAGCTGCAATTCACCAAGGAGAAATAATAATCATAAATATTTATGCACCTAAGCAAGTGCCTCCAAATACATGAGGCAAACACAAGCAAACTGAGAGGAGAAATATACCTCCACAATGACTGTAGGAGATTTCAACACATCACTGTCATTACTAGTAGAACATCTAGACAGAAGGGCAACAATGAAAGAGAGACTTGAGTAATATGATAAAAGAACTAAATCTAATAGACAGAGAAGAACATTGCACCCAAAACAGCAGAATATGACTTTTCCTCATGTGCGCATGGATCATACTCCACAATACACCATACGTTGGGTCAATAAATAAGTCCCAATAAACTTAGAAAGACTGAATTTATACTAAGCATCCTATGACTATCTATAATGGAATGAAGCTGGAAATCAATAACAGGTGGAGAACTGGAAAATTCACAAATACCTGAAAGTTAAATAACACATTCCTAAACGATCAGTGGATCAATGAAAAAATTGCAAGGGAAATCATTAAATATCCTGGTACAAATGCAAATGCAAATGAGAATACAGCATATCAAAACATATGGATTATGCAAAGGCAGTGCTGAGTGGGAAATTTATAGCCTTAAAAACTTACACTAAAAAGAAGAAAGGGCTAAAATGAAAGACACAACTGAACACCTGCAGGCACTAGAGAAAGAACAGGAAACTAAACCCAAAGCAAGGAAAAGGAAAGAAATAACTAAGACCAGAGTAGAAATAAGTGACATTGAGAATAGAAAAACAACAGAGATCTTCAACAAAACTAAATACTGGTTTTTGAAAAGGTCAATAAAATTGGCAAACACTTAGCTAGACTGACAAAAATAAAAAAGAGAAGATGTAAATAAATAAAAGCAGAAATGAGAAGGGGCACATTACTACTTATCCCACAGAGATTAAAAGGATCATAAGAGGATATTATGAACAATTATATGCCAATGTTGGACAACCTAAATGAAATGCACAAATTCTTAGAAGCAAACAAAAAACCTACACTGGTTTTTAGAGAAAACAGAAACCTCAATAAATCAATTTCAAGTAAAGAGCTTGAACCAGTCTTCAAAAACCTCTCAAGAAAGAAAAAAAACATGAGCAGATGGCTTCACAGGTGAATTCTACCAATCATTCCAAGAAGAATTAGTACCAATCCTACTCAAACTCTTCCAAAAAACTGAATGGCAAGGAACACCACCTAACTCATTCTATGAGGCCAACATCACCCTAACACCAAAGCCAGATAAAGATACTATAAGAAAAGAAAATTACAGACCAATTTCCCTTATGAATATAAATGCAAAACTTCTCAGCAAAATACTAGCAAACTGAATTCAACATCATGTTAAAGGATTATATACCACGATCAAATGGGTTTTGTTCCTGATATGCAAGGTTGGCTCAACATAAGAAAGTTAATAAATGTAATACATCACGTTAACAGAATCAGGGAAAAAATATGTGATCATCTCCATGTCAAAAAAAAAAGGGATTTGGCAAAATACAGCACCCTTTTTTGATTAAAAAAAAACAACCTCTTAGGACACTGGCAATAGTAGGAAATTTTCTCAATATGGTAAAGGACATGTATGAAATACCTACAGCTAACATTCTACTTAATGGTGAATGACAAAAGCTTTCCCTCTTAGATCTGGAATGAGACAAAGATGCCCTCTGTCACCACTGTTATATCACATGGTACTGGAAGTTCTAGCCAGAGAAGTTAGGCCAAAAACCGAAAACAGAAAAAAAAAAAAACAAGAAATGAAAGTCATCCCAACTGGAAAAGAAGAAGTAAAATGTTTCCTATTCACAGAAGATCCTATATATAGAAAGTCCTGAAAAATCTGCAATAAAGGTATTAGAGCAAAACAGCTCTAATAGAGAGCTAGTTAAGCATACAAAACAGCAATGTTTCTATACATTAGTAATGAGCAATCTGAGGATGAAATCAAGGAAAAAGTTCTATTTAGACTAGCAAGTAAAATAATCAAATATCTAGAAATAAATTTAACCCATGATATAAAGGACTTTTTACTCAGAAAACTACAAAACATTGCTAAAATAAATCAATGAGAACCTAAATAAATGGAAAGCCTTTCTGTGTTCATGGATAGGAAGAAGAAATATAGATAAGGTGTCATTTATAG
Organism: Tamandua tetradactyla; assembly: GCF_023851605.1. Classification (NCBI taxonomy): domain Eukaryota; kingdom Metazoa; phylum Chordata; class Mammalia; order Pilosa; family Myrmecophagidae; genus Tamandua; species Tamandua tetradactyla. Next base: position 5,636,630 of record NC_135329.1, read on the forward strand.
CCACAATTCAACATAATCCTAATCAAAATTCCAACACCCTCTTTTAAAGAAATGGAAAAGCCATTTTCCTAATTTATTTGGAAGGGTAAGTGATCCCAAACAGTAAAAAACATCTTGTAAAAGAAGGACAAAGTTGGAGAACTCACAATTTCTGACTTCAAAGTTTATTACAAAGCTATAGCTGTCAAAACAGCTGGTCCTGGCACAAATATAAACATATTGACCAATGGAATAGAATTTAGAGCTCAGATATATACAATCACATCTATGGTCAATCGTTTTTTTTGGCAAGGATGTCAAGTTCACTCGATTGGGAAAGAATAGTCTCTTCAACAGGTGCTGGCAGAACTGTGTATTTATATGCAAAAGATTGAAATTGAACACCTACCTCATACTATCTACAAAAATCAACTCAAAATAAATCAAAGACCTAAAAATAAGAACTGGTACTATAAACTCCTAGAAGAAAATGTAGAGAAGCATCTTAAGGATCTTGTGTTAGGCAATGATTTCTTAGAGTTTACACCTAAAGCACAAGAAATGAAAGAAACAATCGATAAATGGGGTCTCTTCAAAATTAAAAACTTTTGTGCATCAAAGGACTTGTCACAAAAGTGAAGAGACAACTCATTCAATGAGAGAAAATATTTATAAGTCATATATCCAAAAGGGCTTAGTTCCAAAATATATAAAGAAATCCTACAACTCAACAAAAAAACAAACAACCCAAATAAAAAGGGGCTAAAAATGTTGACATTTCTCCTAAGAAGGTATACAAATGGGTAAAAAAAAGCACATGAGAAAAGATGCTCAGCATCAAAAGTTATTAAGGAAATGCAAATAAAATCCATAATGAGATATCATTTCACCCCTTTTAGAATGAATGCTATTAGAAAAACATAAAGTTAAAGCATTGGAGGGCAGGCCACAGTGGCTCAGCAGGCAGAATTTTTGCCTGCTATGCTGAAGACCCAGGCTCATTTCCTGGTGCCTGCCCATGCAAAAAAAAAAAAACACCAGCATTGGAGAAATAGCACTCATTCATTACTGGTGGTGGTGTACAATGGTGCAGCTGGTGCTGGAGAAAGTTTGGCAGTTCCTCTAGAAGATAAGTTTAGAATTACCATATGTGGACAGGCCTTAGTGGCTCAGCAGGCAGAGTCCCTGTCTGTCATGCCAGAGACCTGGGTTCAAATCCCAGTGCCTACCCATGCAAAAAAATAAAATAAAAGAGAGTACCATATGACTTAGCAATCCCACTCCGAGGTATATATTCAGAAAAACTGAAATCAGGGACTCACGAATGTTCACAGTGGCATTATTCACAATTGACAAAAGATGAAAGCAATTCAAGTATTTATCACCTGATGAATGTATAAACATAAAGTGTGTGTAGGTATACAACCCACACATACACACACATAAAGAATGAAATATTCGGCCATAGAAAGGTATGAACTCCTGATGCATGTGACAACATGGATGAACCTTGAGGATATTAGGCTGAGTGAAATGAGCCAGATACAAAAGGACACATATTGTATGATCTCACTGATATAAAGTAATTACAATAAGCAAACTCATACTGTTAGACTCTAGAATACAGGTTACCAGGGGATAGAGTGGGTGTAGAGAATAGGGAGCTGAGGATTCATTTTTATAGACTTCTTATGTAAGTTGATTTTAAAGTTTTAGAAATGCATGGTGCTAAGGGTGACATATTATTGTGCATGTAATTAACAGCACTGAATTATATATGTGAATGTGGTTAAAAGGGGGCATTTATCTCTGCAGTAAAAATTATAAGATGAAATATAAGACTGTTTAATAAAGCAAACCCTGTGTTGATGATGGACTATAGCAAGTATAAGAATGTTCTGTCATGAATTATAGCAAATATAAGACACTAATACCTGGCATTAATAATAGTGTGATATATGGGAAAAATTCACCTAATGTAAACTATGGGCTATAAATACAAATAAATAAATAAGAAAGTTTGACAAAATTGCAGAATAAAATGACAGTGAGATGTACTTTGGCTTCATTGAAAGAGAGGTTGTCCTTTCCACTTTAATTACTTAATATTTTAAAAGATATTATGAAAGAGATAAGGTTAAAAAATGACAGCACAGAAGAAAACTGTTTAAAAATGAACAGAAAGAAATAAGTGCTAGATAAAATACAGAGAAACAGATGCACCTATTCAGTGTTGGTAGGGAAATGAGAGGTGCAGCCCCTTGGAGGGCAGGGTGGTGGTTCCACAGGAGGCCAGGGGTGGGGTTGCCATAGGATCCTGAAACCCCATTGCTCAGTACATACCTGGAGGAACTGAGTGTGGGGACATGAATGGACATTTGCACACTGGTGTTTATGGCGGCAGTGTTCACAATTTACAATGGATGGAGGTGGCCTAAGGGTACAACCATGGAGGAATGGAAGGGGGGAACTGTGATGTACACATACAACAGATTTCTGAGCAGCCACAAGAAGGAATGAAGTTGTGAAGCATGCAACTAGGTGAATGAACCTTAAAGACTGAATGTTGAATGAAATGTCAGAAACAAAAAGACAAATATCATGCCTCACTCATGCACTAACTATAATATAAAAACTTGGTGAATTGAAGTCAAGAGTGTGGGTTGCCAGGTTGGGACCTATTGCAAAGGGTCCTAGACTGTAAGCTCTTACAGCATCACATATGTTCAGGAGTGTAACTGTTATTTCTAAATTCTGAGATACTGAGCTATTTGTATATCACTACCCCATATAGGAACTGTTTAAAACATTGAAAAATGGATCAGACTTCAAGTAGAGATATGAATGAAGCTGATCTGGATAGGACTGGGGTAGATCAGAATACAGGATATAAGACGATATCATCCATATTTTAAAACTCCAACTTCTGTGTAAATCCAAAGGGAGAGATGTTTATTTAATGCAAAATTTATATTTTGAGTCACATATTGCCTCATTTAACTTGCATGGTCAGTTAAGTTGAACACCATAGGTACATGGAATCTTGAACAGGGTGTGAGATTTTCTTGGTTTGTTCAGGTTAGTGTGATGCCCTGATATATCCCAGGGTAATTTGGGCAGTGAATAAAAAAGTATTTGCAAAGTCCCCTTGGGGGACTGGAGAGAAAGGAGGAAATATCCAACTTCCCCATTTGGAGAATTCCTGATATTCTCACAAGCAGTGGGGACAATCAAGTCAAAAGGCTGAGCCCTCAATCTTGGGACTCACCCCTATGAAACTTATTCCCTGCAAAAGATAAGCTAAGCCTACGTATAATCACACCTAAGAGTCACTCACAGAGAACCTCCTTTGTTGCTCAGATGTGGTCTCTCTTTCTAAGCCAACTCAGCAGGTGAACTCACTGCCCTTCCCCTGACATGGGACATACCCAGAGGTGCAAATCTCTCTGGCAATGTGGAATAGGACTCCTGGTATGAGCCAGGACCCAGCATCATGGGTTTGAGAAAACCTTGTTGACCAAAATGGGGAAGAGAGAATTGAGACAATATAAAGTTTCAGTGGCTGAGAGATTTCAAAGAGTTGAGAGATTATTTTGGAGGTTATTCTTATGCATTATATAGATACCCCTTTTGAGTTTATGGTGTAGTGAAGTGGCTGGAGAGAAGTACCTGAAACTGTTGAGCTGTGTTCCAGAAGCCTTGATTCTTGAAGATGATTGTATAATTACATAGCTTTTACAATGTGACTGTGTGATTATGATGCTCTTGTGTCTGATGGTCCTTTAATCAGGGTATAGACAGATGAGTAAAAACTATGGATTACAAAATAATTAAATAATAGGGGTGTGGTAGTTAGATTCAGGTGTCAACCTGGCCAGGTGAAAGTGCCTAGTTCTATCGCTGTGGACATGAGTCAATGGCATGTGAACCTCATCTGTTGCTGATTACATCCACAGTCGGCTAGGAGGCGTGCCTGCTGCAATGAATGATGTTTGATTTAATTGGCTGGTGCTTAACTGAGAGAGCTCAACTAGCACAGCCCAAGCAGCTCAGCATACCTCATCTCAGCACTCGCAGCTCAATCCAGGTCTTTGGAGATGCAGAAAGAAGTCACCCCAGGGAAAGTTGTTGGAACCCAGGGGCCTGGAGAGAAGACCAGCAGAGACCATCCAGTGCCTTCCCACATAAGAAAGAACCTCAGTTGAGAGTTAGCTGCCTTTCTTCTGAAGAACTATGTGTTAACTAAATAAATCACTTTTTATTGAAAGCCAATCCATCTCTGCTGTGTTGCATTCCGGCAGCTAGCAAACTAGAACAGGGGGATAAGAGGTAAAATAAATTGGGTAGATTGAAATACTAGTAGTTGATGAGAGGGAGGGGTTAGGGGGTCTGGGGTATATGAATTTTTTCTGTTTTCTTTTTATTTCTTTTTCTGAAGTGATGTAAATGTTCTACAAATGATGATGGTGATAAATACCCAACTATGTGATGATATTGTGAGCCATTGATTCTATGCCATGTACGGACTGTATGTGTGTGAAGATTTGTCAATAAAAATATTTTTAAAAAATGATAGAACATACACAGAAATACTGGAGAAAATTTTCACAAAGGTGTTAGCAAAGAAAATCACAGGAATCCCTAGTGTCTATAGGAGGGAGAAACGGTTGGCTGACATGAAATAAACCACTGATGTGTAGAGAGAAATATGAGATGACAAGGTGAAGGGCAGCATTTATATTCCTGGAAAGAAAATATGATTCTTACAGTCAGCTATCTGCCAATAACTTACCTGATTGCATCCAGGTTACTTACCATTTCTTTGCCTCCATCTACTCATTGTTTTCCTGCTAGATGTAAATTTCACATGGGCAGGGATTTTATCTGCTCATCATGAGAAGCAGAGCCCACAGTGTAGCACGCCTGCATTCAGCCTTTAAGCAAATATGTACTGAAGCTCTCAGAGGCCTCAGCCACTAACCTGGCAGTTCTAAGTACATTTCATAAAGAAGTACACAAGAACCCCTGACCTTATGAACATTACATTCTGGAGAGTGGAGACAAACAATAAACTGAATAAATAAGTAAATTATATAGTATGTTAGAAGGGGATCAATGCTCTGGAAAAAAAAACCATCATATTAAGAGAGAAGGAGAGTACCAAGAATGAGAGGTGGTGTGATAGAAATGAATTTTTCAAAGGAAGCTCTCATTAGGAGTAAGATATTTGAGTAAAAACTTGAAATTGAGAAAAGTAAGTTGGTCAACTATCTGATGAAAAAGAATTCCAAGCTATTAAGTATCTTTTTGGGTTGTAAATTTCCAAAGATAAGTTACTCCAGCCTTTATCTTGTGTGAATGAAAGCACCTTTTTTTAAAAAACATTTTTAATTGTGAAATATAACATGTATATAAAAAGGAATAAATTTCAAAGTACATTTTAGCAAGTACATATAAAATAAATTTCAAAGTATGGTATATGTTACAGTTCCAAAATTTCAGGTATTTCCTTCTTAGCTGCTCTGTGACATGGGAGACTAAAAAGAAAAATTCAATATAATGATTCAGTGCTCATACTCATTTATTAAATCCTATCTTCTCTACTGCAAGTCTTCCTTCTCCTTTGATCTTTGGCCCAATCTTTAGGGATATTTGGGCAATGGTCATTCTAATTTCTTGATATTGAAAAGGGGTGTCGACATCATAGGGTAGGGGAATCAATTGGTTGATGTTCTTGGAGAGACTGTAACTCTGGGTTTCAGAGCTTATCTGGCCTAGGAACCATCTGGAGGTTTTAGGTTTATAACAAATAAACTTAGTGAGTGAAACTTTTATAAGAGTCTCAGATACAATCCTTGGTTTTCTTTAAGGATTAAATGAATACTGCTGATTGGGGCTTGTCATACCATGGCAACGTGAAATATCTCACTGATGGTTGCATAAGAGTAGCCTCCAGAATAGCCTCTCAACTCTTATCTGAAATCTCCTAGTAACTGATACCTTATTTTGTTACATTTCTTTTTTCTCTTTTGATCAGGTAGGCATTGTCAACCCCACAGTGCCAGGGCCAGGCTCATCCCTAGGAGTCATATCCCACATTGCCAGGGGAAACGTATACCCCTGGACACCATGTCCCATGTAGGGAGGAGGGCAATGATTTCACTTGCAGAGTTGGGCTCAGACAGAGGCCACATCTGAGCAACAAAAGAGGTTCCCTGTGTTCTGATTTACCTTAGTCCCAACCATATAAGTCTTGCTCTTATCTCTAGGTGAAGCCTGATTTCTTTTTCTGCTTCTGTAACAGTTGCTGTGCTTAGGAATGCTGACTTTCAGAGAACTCCACGAATTCTGAGTTTTAGGTGTCACACAGGTACCCAAAGTTCAAGGAAAGTACCAGATTATACACATAGAGCACAGCATCTCAGAATTTAGAAATAACACATATAGAATGGGAATACGTGAGTGCTGCAAAAGCTTACAATTTAGGCCCCTATTTTCTTCTAAATATTTTTTAAAAGACTTGTCCTTTTGTTTCTGGCTTATTTTGGTCAACACAATTTCCTCATCATTCACTCACCTCATTGCCTGCCTCCTGAGGACCTTCTTTTCTGTAGCTGCATGATATTCCATCATATGTCTACCCCGTGGTTTGCCCTGCTGCTTCTCAGTCAGTGTACCCTTCAGCCACCTCCATCCATTCAGTACCATGAATAATGCCACCATGAACATCAGTGTGCAAATGTCTATTCAAGTCCCTGCCTTTAGTTCTGTCAAATTAAAATTCCCAATAAAGGGATTGCCCACTCATATGGCACCTCTGTATTTAGCCTCCTGTGGCTCCACGACATTATCCTTCAGAGGTGCTGCCCCATTCTACTACCCTACCAACATTGACTAAGTGTACCTCTCTCTCCACATGTTCTCTAGCATGAAAATCTTTATGCATATTTATTTATTTTGAATCTGCAGATTTCATTGAGATATATTCATAAGGCATAAATTCTACCCAAAATAAACAATGCATCATGGTATCTTCACTTAGGTGTACAATCATCACCACTCTTACTTTTAGAGAATTTTCATTGCTCCAAAGAGAAAAAAGGCAGATAGACACATGTACACCAAAGAGAAAGTCCAAAACTCCCTGTGTCTCTGGTAGCCCAATTCTTTACCTCTAGCATCGTTGTAATACTAGTAATGCATTCCTGTTAACTATAGAACACAGCATGCAATAAGTAGTTTTTCACATAAACCCCTCTAGTATTAACTTTTTGTACAGAAGCCATGCCTTTGAATAGCTCAAGCAAGAACTTATTTGTATTTGTAGTGTTAACCAGGGAGGTACATGGTTCTAAACCACTCCTTTAAATCATATCACCTTAAAGATGGCATTGTTACTTATAAACCCACATGAACCGCCATCACATCTGTCCATTCCCATGCTTTGAAGTTCAATCTCGTTAACTACTCTGTACATATTAGGTAACTGTTCCCCCTTCTCTAACTTCTGTCTATTTCTAGGTCCCCTAAATTCCACATATTAAGACTTTGAGTTTACATTCTCCAGGGGGTTCATATTAGTGAAATCATACAGTAGCTATCTTTTTGTGTCTGGTTTATTTTGCTTAGCATTATGTCCTCAAGTTTCATCCATGTTGTCATATCCTTCAGGACTTCATTTCTTTTTTAATGCTGCGTAATAATCCATCATATGTAAATGTCATATTTTGTTTAGTCACTCATCTGTTGATGGACACTTGGATTGTTTCCATTTTTTGCAACCACGAATAATGGCACTATGAACAGTGGCGTGCAAATTCCTGTTTGTGACACTGCTTTCATCTCTTCTGGGTATATACTGAGTAGTGGTATTGGCAGATCATAAGGCAACTCGATATTTAGTTTTCTGAAGAACCACCAAACTATCTTCCACAGTAACTGTACCATTACACATTCCCAATAACAGTGCATAAATGTTCCAGTTTTTCCACATCCTCTCCAACATTTCTACTTTCCCGTTCACTTAATGGCAGCCATTCTTGTAGGTGTGAGATGATACTGCATTATGGTTTTGATTTGCAATTCCCTTTTTGCTAATGAAGATAAACACTTTTTCATTTGCTTTTTAGCCATTTGTATTTCCTCTTTGGAAAAATGTCTATTCATATCTTTTGCCCATTTTATAATTGAGGTTTTTTGTTCTTTTGTTTTTGAGGCATATGAATTCTTTGTATATATACTGGATATAAAACCCTTATCAGACATATTGTTTCCAAGTACTTTCTCCCATTGTGTTGGCTGCCTCTTCATCTTGTTGACAAGTCCTTTGAGGGATGGAAGCATTTGATTTAGAGGAGTTCTTATTTATCTATGTTTTCTTTCATTGCTTGTGCTTTGGGTGTAAGGTCTAAGAAGCTACATCCTGTTACTAGGTCTTGAAGATGCTTCCCTATATTTACTTCTAGGAGTTTTATAGTACTGGCTCTTATATTTAGGTCTTTGATCCACTTTGAATTAATTTTTGTATAGGGTATGAGGTAGGAGTCCTCTTTCATTCCTTTGTCTATGGATATCCAGTTTTCCCAAGCCTATTTATTGAAAAGACTATTCTGTCCCTGTGGATTTGGAGGCCTTGTCAAAGATAAATTGCCTCTAGATCTAGTGGTCTATTTCCAAACTCTCAATTCAATTCCAATGATCAATATGTCTATCTTTGTGCCAGTACCATACTGTTCTGACCACTGTATCTTCATGATAAGTTTTAAAATCAGGAAGTGTAAGTACACCCACTTCAATCTTCTTTTTAAGTATGTTTTTGGCTATTTGAGACCTATTTCCCTTCCAAATAAATTTGATAACTACCCTTTCCAGGATTTAAAAAGAGGTTGTTGGAATTTTGATCAGTATTGTATTGAATCTGCAGATCAATTTGGGTAGAACTGACATTATAACAACATTTAAACTTCCTGTTCATAAACACCAAATGTCTTCCCACCTATTTAAGTCTTCTTTCATTTGTTTAAGCAATGTTTTATAGTTTTCTGTACACAGTTCCCTTACATCCCTGGTTAAGTTTATTAATGATTCCTAATTCTTTTAGTTGCTATTGTGAATAGAATTTTGTCCTTAATTATCTCCTCAGTTAAGTCACTACTTGTGTATAGAACATTACTGATTTTTGCACAATTACATTAATTTTGTATCCTGACACTTTGCTAAATGTGTTTACTAGCTCAAGGAGCTTTGTCAGAGATTTCTTGGGATTTTCCAAACATAGGGTTATGCCAGCTGCAGATAATAAAAGTGTTATTTCCTTTCTGATTTAAATGCCTTTTATTTCCTTTTCTTTCCTGATTGCTCTAGCTAGACCTTCTAGCACAATGTGGAATAATAGTGGTGGCAGTGGGCATCCTTGTCTCATTTCCCATCTCAGGGGAAAAGTTTCAGGCTCACTATTAAGTATAATGCTGACTTTATCATTTTGAGGAAGTTTCTTTCAATTCCTACCATTTGAAGTAGTATTTTTATTAGGAAAGGATGCTGAATTTTGTTGAATGTTTTCAGTATCAAACAGAGATGATTATGTGATTTTTCCCTTTTGACTTGTTAATATGTTGTATTACACTGATTAATTTTCTTGTGTTAAACCACTTTTGAACGGCTGGCATAAACCCCACTTTGTTGTGGTGTATAATTCTTTTAATGTGTTGTTGGATTTAATTTGTAAGTATTTTTATTGAAAAGTTTGCATCTACATTCATCTGGGAGATTTGCCTATAGTTTTCCTTTCTTGTAGTGTCTTTCCTGGTTTGGGTATTAGAGTGATGTTAGATTCACAAAGTAAGTTAGGGAGTATTCCTTTTTCCTTAAAATTTTTTGGAAGAGTTTGAGCAAGAATGGTGTTAGTTTTTTTTTGGAATGATTGGTAGAATTTGCCTGTGAAGCCATCTGGCCTTGGGCTTTTCTTTGTAGGAAGATTTTTGATGACTGACTGAATTGCTTTACTTGTTATTGATTTGTTGAGATCCTCTGTTTCTTCTCAAATCAGTGTAGGTTATTCATGTGTTTCTAGGAATTTGTCTATTTCATTAAAGTTGTCTAGTTTGCTGGCATATAGTGGTTTATGGTATCCCCTTATGATTTTTTTTCATGATAATGACCCCCCTTTCATTTCTGATATTATTTATTTGTATCCTCTCTCATTTTTTCTTTGTCAATCTAGCCAAGGGTTTGTCCATTTTATTGATATTCACAAAAATCCAACTTTTGGTTCTACTGATTCTATTGTTTTGCTTTGTTATTTCTTGTTGTTCTCCAATTCATTTATTCATGCTTTAATCTTTACTATTTTTATTATTCTTTTTGCTTTGGGGTTAATTTGATGTTCTTTCTCTAGTTCCTCCAGGTGAGCAGTTAAGCTCTCAATTTTTGCTCTTCCTTTTTTAAATATAGGCATTTGGGGCAATACATTTCCCTCTCAGCATTGCCTTTGCCTCATCTCATAAGTTCTGATATATTGTATTCTCATTTTCATTTGCCTCCAGATATTTACCAATTTCTCTTGCAATTTCTTCTTTGGTCCACTTATCATTCAAGAGACTGGTATTTAATCTCCATATATTTGTGAACGTTACAGTTTTCTGGTGGTTATTGATTTCCAGCTTCATTCCATTGTGATCAGAGGAAGCGCTTTGAATAATTTCAAAATTTTTAAATTTATTAAGACCTGCATTGTGCTCCAGCATGTGATCTATCCTGGAGAATGTCCAACGAGCACTATGGAAGATTCTGTACCCTTGCGCTTTGGGGTGTAATGACCTATATGTATTCTATTAGGTCTAATTCATTTATTACATTGTTTGGGTCCTCTATTTTATTATTGATTATCTGTCTGGTTAATCTATCTATGAAAGAGAGTGTGTATTGATGTCTCCCACTGTTATTGTTGAAACATCTATTGCTCCTTTTTGTTTTGCCAGTGTCTGCCTTATGTACTTTGAAGCACCTTGATTGGGTGCATAAATATTTAAGATTGTTACTTCTTGGTGAATTGTCCCTTTTATTGATATGTAGTGTCTTTTCTTGTCTCTTATGACATTTAAAGTCTATTTTGTCCAATTTAATATAGTTACTCCTGCTTTCTTTTGGTTATAGCTTCTGCAAAATATCATCTTCCATCCTTTAACTTTCAATCTATTTGTATCCTTGGGTCTAAGATGAGTATCTTGTTAAGAAGTAAAAAACAAACAAACAAACAAAAAAAACATAGCATATATTTTTTAAGCCATTCTACCAATTTGTATCTTTTAATTGGTGAATTTAGTCTGTTAACATTCAAGTTATTACTTTAAAGGCAGTTCTTGAATCTGCCATCTTATCCATGGTTTCTATTTGTCAAATCTATATTTTTCCCTCTCTCTCTCTCTTTTTTCTTATCCTTTAAATTCTCCTCACTGTGCTTGTTTTACTCTGTGGTGGATCCCAGAAAATCTATATCCTTTAATTCTCATTGAATATTGCTGGCTGGGAGCTTTTTGATTGTTCCCATAGAGAAGTGAACCACCGAAATGTGGGTGGTAACTTTTGATTAGATGGCTTCCATGGACTTGCGACTCCACCCATTCTAGGTGGGTCTTGATTAGTTTACTGGAATCCTTTAAAAGAGGAAGCATTTTGGAGGGAACCAGAAATCCAGGAAAGCCATGAGAGCCATAACAGCCCATGCAACCAGAGACCTTTGGAGGCGAAGAAGGAAAGCGACCTTGTAGGAGTTTCATGAAACAAGAAGGCTGGAGAGAAAGCTAGCAGATGTCACCATGTTCTCCATGTGCCTTTCCAGTTGAGAGAGAAACCCAGAACTTCGTTGACCTTTCTTGAGTAAAGGGAAACTCTTATTGGTGCCTTAATTTGGACATTTTTATAGACTTGTTTTAATTGGGACATTTTCATGGCCTTAGAACTATAAACTTGCAAGTTAACAAATTCCCTCTCTTAAAAGGCATTCTATTTCTGGTATATCACATTCCTGCAGCTTACAAACTAGAACACTTGCTAATACGCTTCAATTCTGTGCATGCCTCCAAACTTCCCTCTCTTGTCTTTTTTTTCATAACTCCTTATAGTATTTCTTGCAGGGCAGGTCTCTTGTTAACAAATTCTCTCAGCATATATGTATCTGTGAAACATTTACTATCTCCCTCACTTTTGAAAGTCAACTCAGCTGGAAAAAAAATTCTTGGCTGGAAATTTGACTCTTTCAGAATCTTAAGTATATCATAACCCTGCCTTTTCACCTCCATTGTGCCTGTTGAGTAGTCCAAACTTAGTCTTATGTGAATCGCTTCTCTCTTGCTTCAGGATGTTCTGCTTCTCTTCAGCATATGACAGTCTGATTAGTATGTTTCTTAGAGTGGGTCTAAATGCATTTATTCTATTTGAAGTTCGTGGGCTTCTTTGATTTGCATATTTATGTCTTTTGTAAGAGTTGGGTAATTTTCTCCCATTATCTCCTCAAATAATTGTCCTAGCCCTTTACCCCACTTCAGCCAAACCAGGCACCCACAGCAGCCTGCCTCAGGGGTGGGGGTAAGCACTCTTCTCCAACAGCAAGAACTCTGTGCATAGTCTTCTGGTTTTGATGCTCCCCATGGGAGCTCCCAGCTGTAGAGCTGAGAGGGAAGAGCTCCCAAGCTAGCTGCTGAGATAGGCAGGAATGCAGGACCATGCTATTCTTTCAGCACTTGCTCTGGCCCTGTGCATTGCAGCCTGCCCTAGGGGAAGTCATGATTGGGTGATTGCACTCCATCCTCTCAACTGTAATTTCCCCACTTTTTCATCCAGGTCCTCCCTATATAATGTGGAAGTCCTTTTCTAGTCACTTGTACCCTGGGACCACTGTCTTGGTCATTTTTCTGTTATTTCTCTAGTTGTTCCATGGAGCAGGGGTGAACTCAGCCTATTCTCTTCTCCCATCTTCCCAGAAGCCTGACTGCACCTTTTATAGCCTCCTTTTCTGATCTGTATAATATACTTTTAAATAATACCTTTACTTAGGTAAATGATAAATATAAGTACTTCCCTCACAAGGCCTGACTGACTGCAAAATAAATAAATGTGAGTCATTTATCCACACAAAACAGATACCTATAGGATGATCATAAAGGTCACAAATCAAAACCAATCTCTTTTGTCCATGGAAAGTTGACCTTTTTCTTTTCCAGTAGAAAAGTCTAAAATAATCTTAGAATTACTGAAACTCCCAATATTATCATTATATAACCTAAGCTCCCTTACCTTGTCATGTTTTAAATGTGCTCTTTAGTCATTTCTCAGTCATTATTTATTTTTTATTCTCACAGAGATTCTGTTAAAATTCAGAGATAATGTCCACTGCGAAGAGACTTGTTCATTAATTCATTCATTCAATCAGCTTTCAGCCATCCTACCAACATTTGTTGAGTTAATAGTTCATCTCACTCTCTTAGTGGTATGTAGCAATCATCTTACATTTCTTTAATCTATTTGATCTTCCATTCTCCTGGAAATTATCTCCCATATTATTCTTAAATGTCAACTTAGGCTTCCAAACTTGACTGTTGCAATGAATAAAGACTTTTATGAGCTAGCTTTGGAAGTTACAAAGCATCACTACTGCCATGCTCCATTGGTCAAAGCAATCATGAGTTTGGGTAGATTTAGGAGAAGGGACAATATACCCCTTTTTTGATAGGAGGAGTATAAAGAAACTGTAAGTTATGTTTTAAAATTGCCACAGCCTGAACTCTGACGATAGATCATTTATGTTCCTCTCACATGCAAAATACACTCACTCCCTTCCTACAAATCCCCAAAGGTCTCACCCTATTACTCTAAGATCTTATTTAAATCGGGTCCAAATGCAGATGAGCCTTTTTGGTTTCTATTTCTTTCTATTTTAAGAACTGTAAAAGAAAAAGTACAAAGTTATCCACTGCCTTCACACTCAGTGTAAAATGGTGGAGTAGGCTTACATCATTGTCATAGACACAGTACAGGAGGCACACCTCAACCACTTTTTCATAGAAATTGTGAAATTCTCCAGGCACATGTTGCCAGTTCTTTCCAATATTCAGGAAATTATGCACTCTGGCTATTAGCTCTTTGTTCCATCCTCTGAGTCAACTTTTCCCCCCATATGAAATGACTTATGGCTGGAGAGGGCAATGCAAATTTAACTTCAGAAAAAACAAAGGGTACAATGTGGGAGGTTGGGAAGAGACAGAGACAGACACAGAGAGAATGAACCCATGTTTGCAACTAGCTAGACAGCTCTGCCAACTTCCTACCTGAAAAAAAAGTTGAGGAAAGTGGTTTCCAAAGCCTTCTTTACAACATGTGCTATCTTTGTCTCTTTCAGTCCAAACTGATAAAATACCGTTAAAAAACTTGGTGGATTTTCTGTGTATCAATTTATATCCCAGGCCATTAGACAAATGAGACATCCCCAAATCTCTTAAGGAATAAGTCCTTCCCTTACCTATGGCACCCTGAAATACCTTTAATGTTCTTTAAAAATCTATGATTTAACAGAGAAGATAAAAAAGAAATGTCCATAAGCTTCTCAGAAGATAGCTTGTCTATAGAAAGAGTCTACCAGGCATCACCTTAATTTTTTCTGAGGTTTTCAAGAGGACTTTTCAGTTACACCTTTGGCTTCATCTTTACTCTGAAAAATATTTCTGAAACACCTTGATATTCTTGTCTTTTATTTTCATCAGGTCCTTTCTTGTTTGAAAAACTTCTGAGAGAAACAGAGGCTGAGGAATGATTTTTTTATTCCAACAAATCTTAGCTCCTTTATATTTCCTCTAAATTTTTCTTAAAAAGTTAAATAGTTTCTTTTATAGCTCACCTCTTTCTCTGTATCTTATCATTCACAGCTAAATGAAGTAGAATGCTAGCTTCAAAATCTTTTTGGAAATTTCCTTAGTCAAATTCATCAGCTCATTAGGTAAGTATTTTATTTTTCATATCACTAAAAATGAGTGTTGCTAAAATTTTTGCCACTACATAAGAACCTATTAATTTTCCACCCTTCAATGCCAAATCCCTTCCTGTCCACACACAACTTTGACCAAAAGTCTTTCTTCTTTATCTCCCTTGCATTGGACTTTTCAAGCTTGTATGAAACATCTCCTCAAGTTGACTCTTGCTTTAACTAACAGACTCTTAAAGGACCTCCCTGCTTCCACCAGCTGTCCAATTCCAAAACAAGTACCATATGTTCTAGGTTCTTACAACAGCTGAATCTCACTTCTGCTACTAAATTTATGTTCCAGATATCATTGCTATATAATTATAAATTTAGTAGCTTAAAATAATCATTTTATTATGCCCACAACTTTTGTGGGACTCGAATTAGGATAAGACTCTGCATGCTTTCAAGGCTGAAATCTGTTCCATCACATCTGGGGACCTGGATGTGAAGAACCAAGGCTGAGACTGATTCAGAATCCAGTTACCAGTATCATCTCAAGGTGTTTTTACCCCCAAGGCTGATGCTTCAGCTCAGGTGACTAGAAGAATGGAAAGACCAATCAGTATGCTTACGACATGGCCACTCCATATGGCTTACCTTCTTCATGGTTTGATGCACTTCTTACATGGCAGAAGACAAGGAAAGAAATGTTGTCTCTTAGGACATAACCTTGAAAGTCATTATAGAACTACTTCCACTGTACTCTCTTGGTTGAAGCTGTCACAAGTCCACCCAAAGTCAACAGGAGGAAATTAGACCAACTCTGAATGGAGATGTGGCTAGAAACAACTTTAATGACATATAATTTACATAGAGGAGACTGTACCCATTACCAGTATAAAATTTGATGAGTTTTTAACAGATGTATATACCCATGAAACCACTGACACAATAAAGATACAGAGCATTACCATCGTTCCCCAAAATGTTCTTGTACCCTTTCCAGTTCATCCTTCCTTCCACCTCCGGCAGCAGGCCACTACTCATTTATTTTCTATAACAACAGATTAGTTTGAACTTTCTAGAATTTTTAAGCTAAAGAAAATCTTACAGTGCCTACTCTTTTGTGTCAGGCTTACTTCGATCAGCATCATGACCTTGAGATTCATCAATGTTTGTGTGCATCAGTATTTTGTTTCTTTTTTTGCTAAGTATGGAATGTGTGATGCCTTAGCTTGGCAGGGCAGCTATAACAGACATCATGAACTGTTTGGCTCAGACAAATTTACTGTCTTACTATCTTGGAGGCCAGAAGCTCAAAATCAAGGTCGCAGGAGGTTTAATCTTCTCCGGGTTGTTGGCAATTGATCTTCGCCTCATCATGTGGCTACCTGGGTCATTTGGTCCTTCGGTCCTCCTACTCCTTCTGTTTGATCACCTGAACCTCTCTCTAGATTTCTTCTGCCTCTAAGTTCTTCAGTCATATGGATAAAGATCCACCTGATTCAATTTGGCCTCATCTAAATAGGATCTTGTTAGATCCTATTTACGAATGAATTCACACCCACAGGGTCTGGGGTTAGGACTTGGAAATGTCACTGAGGTGGGCATGGTTGAATCTGCTACATAGGGGTCTACCACATTTTGTTTATCCATTAGACTATGGATGGACATTTGGATTGTTTCCAGGTTTGAATTATTAGAAATAAAGATGCTATGAACATTCAGGTACAAATCTTTGTGCAGGATATATATTTTCATACACTTTTTGTAAACATCTATGAATAGAATGGCTAAGTCATATGTAAGTGTATATTTAACTTTTTAAGAAAACTGCCAACCTGTTTTCCAAAATGCTTGTACCGCTTTCATATTCCTACCAGCTGTGTTTATGCATTCCAATTGCTGAATTTCCTGGGTTTTGCATCTGTAAAATGGAAAATATTTCTCAGGAATTTAGTGAAAACTATATTAAACAATGTAATTAATATGCTAGCAGAGGGGTGTGTGAAAATAGGGGATCCATAGCTGGTGGCATTTTTGTTCAGTGAGGAATCATGTGGTATATTGATCAGGGGATAGAAATTCAAAGACAAAGAAGGATGAAAATGAGCTGGAGTAAATCAGAAAGTCTCCAAAGGAATTAGGAATTGAAATAATTATTGAATAATGAATAAGACATGAATTAGTGAAGAAGGAGAATCAAAATTCCATAAAAACCTTAATGATAAAATAATAACTCAAGTAAAAACATATGAAAGAATACATATCAAAGTCTTATCCTTGGTTTCTGTGTTACTCAAGTTCTGTAGAGAAACAGAACCAACAGGAGATATTTGTAAATATGAGATTATAAAAGAGTCTTATGCAATAATCGCAGGGAAGCAAGAGTCCAAAATCCTTAGGGCAGGCTATGAGGCTGGCAACTCCAATGAATGTTCTCGAGAAACTCCACAGGAGAGGCTCACTGGCTGAAGAAGAAGTGAAAATTGTCTTTTCTCCCTTAAAAGTCTTTAACTGATTGGATAAAATCCAGCTGATTGGACTCTCTCCTTGTGGAAGACATACCCCTAGCCAATCATAAATGTCATCAGCCATAGATGCGAGCCACTGACCAATGCTTTACTATACCAGACTCCTGGTATTTCAACAAGCCATGAACTATCTTTGCAGTAACGGGGAGGCCAGTGCTCACCTGACCAGACAACTGGAAGTCATCACCTGGCCAAGCCGACACCTGAACCTAACCATCACAATTTCCCTTTAGAAAGTGGAACGTCAAAGTAGAGGTAGGGATAGGAGGAGGGGGACACTTTGTCTTTTAAATCATTTATCCATTTCGTTTATTCTAAGATATTAAAGAAGCATTTGTTACATAAATAATGATGTGCCAGCTAAGAACTGCCCCTGCTTCTGAGAGTTCATGTTAAATTCAGGGAGAATAGAAAAAGATAGATAAATAGATAAATATATATATACATCGTAAAAAGGAGCACAGAGGAACAAAACAAATGAAGTTGAGTTGAGAATAAAGAGTGGGATTCATTTTACTTAAGGTTGTCCCAGAAGGCCTCTTGAATGAATTAGCATGTAAGGCAAATACTATAGGACAAGAAAGATTCAATATGTGAACACGAGAAGGAAGGAAACTGGACTTATGGGCTTTAGGGAAGGAGAAATATGACACACTACAGATTCCTTAAAGGACAAAGACCACCTGGAGGCCAGGAGAGAGGGGAAGGAAGAGGGAGAGGAAGACTGGCATGAATGAGGTTGGAGCGAAAGGCAGAGTCTTTTACAGTCTCGTTGGCTATGTTTTATCTTAGGCACAGTGGGAAGCCACTAAAGAACTTTAGAGAAAGATAGAGAAGGATGTTTGTGTGTGTGTGTGTGTGTGTGTGTATATTGCTTTTTGCTTTGATGAACAGAAGGTCTAGCTCAGATTGTTTCCTCCTTTCAGTGGCTTCTTTTTTTCTCTCAAACTATATATATATATATATATATATATATAGTTTGAGAGAAAAATCCAGGTTTCTATGAGAAGAATGGATTGGGGCTGAGGGTGGGAAAGACAACAGTTGAAGCGAGAGAACACTTATGAGACTCAAGACTCTTTTTTCTAGTTCGTTCAAGAAACGACCTAATCTATGGTGGGTACAGAGAAGAAAAGATATGTAAATTACTTGCATCATGTGGTAATGTTAAACAACTCGCAGTGAAAATATAGAGCTGTGAATATATTCAAGATATATTTTAAAGGCAATGACTAGGATTATTGATGGAATAAGTGTGGGTGGTGAGAAGAGAAGGGTTCAAGCCAGACTCCTACTCTTATGCCTTGAACATCTGGTTGAAAGTTGGCACTGTTTAGTCAAATAGATAAATAGTAAGGGGTCTGGTGATGTCAATGGTTTATTGAGGAAATGCGACTTTGAACTCTCTATGAGACAACTAGTGGGGAAAGATCAAATAAGCAATTAAATATGTTTGAAGAAGCTCAGCTTTGCATGCAGTCTGAGAAGGAGATATACATTTGAAAGGTGCCAGCAAGAGTGATAAATAAACACATGATTTAAGGACAGAGTGTAGAAAGTGAAGAAAAGACAACCCAGAAATGAAATTCAACCTTTAGAAGCAGAGGAAGAGGAGTCAGCAAAAGAAGTTGAGACGGAGTGTCCATTTAGCTAGTAGAAAAATCACAAGAAATGTTTGTCAGAGGAGCTAAGTTAAGCAAATACTTCAAGAGAAGATCAGATGATGTGGAGAAGTTCAGTAAGGTGGAGACAGGGAAGAACTCTTTTAACCTGGAAGTCCTTGGTTTCCATCCAGGGCAGATTCAGTGGAGGATTTCTGGAAGCCAGATTAGAGTAAACCGATAGTGCTGGGTGAGAGTCAAGAAGATGACCCAAGGTATGCACTGAAAATCTTCACAGCCAAGAAAGGAAACAGGGAAACCGAGCAGTAGCTGGAGAGTCAGTGAGGTCAAGCTGGAGTATTTCATTCATCTGTCTATTTTGAGGTATTTGGGGTATGGTTTGTATACTGATGGACTCAATCAAATAAAGAGGCAAAGAATGGTGATGCAGGAGAGAGGAGGGAAGACCAAAGGAGACAAAATACTTTGGACATGGGAGTATTTGGGAAACAGAACACTTTTGGACTATAAAGTATCTCTTGTTGTTTTAACTGTTTTTCAATGAGTGTGCACTGAGTTATTCGAATGAAATAATAATAATACATTGATATGTACTCAGAAAGAAAAAGACAATAACAAAGTTGATTAGGGGTTTTATTTGTTTATCATTTAGATCAGTTTTAGAGACTTCAAGAAAGGACTTATGATGGCTAACAAGGGTGGAAACATAACACAAAATGTTTAAACAAGGTCACAATAGAATTCAGTAATCAAAGAAGCGGGGTGGATTTTGGAGATGATTATTTTAAAAACTGTAGGTTAACAGAAGCCACTGAAAGGAGGAAACAATCTGAGCTAGACCTTCTGTTCATCAAAGCAAAAAGCAAACTTAACATTAAATAATACCAGAGGTAATTTCATGTTGAGAACAAATAAGCTGTTAATTGTCCCAATATAGTAGGCAAATAGAATTCTTTAGGCAAGGGCTGTGTCCTGGGGGAAGCCCTGCATGACAAGGAAAGAGGGTCCAAGGAAAAGCAGGTTACATATGTCTATGGAAAGCTAAGACTGTGTTCTGGTTTCTATCCACCTCGGAAGACTTTCTAATGATCTGCTATGAAAAAAGAAAAAAAAAGGGAAGGAAATAGCTGACCTTCTGTGATTGAGAAAAGTTAAACAGCCTTTCCTCATTCAGTGCTGGCTTTGGTGTCACTCTCTTGAATACCTCAAAGAAATTTCATCTGTTTTGGTTAATTAATTCAGGTTCAAAACACTAGGTGCATTTGCTGCTCCCAATTAGTCCATCAGACGGACCATGAGCTGTAAGACTCTACTCTGTGTCCAGGTATATCAGAATGTACAGTGATGGGTATGCACAGGCACTCTTCTGAAGCCCATCATTGCCAAGGCACTTTCCCTGGATAGGAAAGAGGATTTAAAGCAAAGCTATACCTGGCCCAAATTTAATTAATTTGGGGCCCTAGTTTCCCAAAGAAAGAATCAAGCACATTGCCTAAAAAACTGATTCTCGAACAGGTAAAGACATACTTTCTTTTTTTTCCTTTTGCAATCGGAGTGGAATTAAGGAAAGGATAGTGAATTCCATCACGTCCACAGCTGTCTTGAGGATGAAGATGACCATGGTGACGACAGCAATGACTATCATTTGGATGACTGTGGCAGTGGGGATGATGGACTTCACAGTGACAGAATGTAAACTGTAGGCAGCCAGCAACGTGTAACAAATTGTGTTGTCAGCAGTGACTCATGTTAATGGAATCATTAACAGAAAATTGCATCTAATTCCTGTTATTGCTAGTCCTCGGGATAATATGGCTGTTGTGCTAGGAGATTTAGAAGCTGAGTGCCCTGTATAATTTTGGAAATTGCTCTGATATAGCTCCTATGGACACAGAGCTCAGGGCAAACCCTGTGCGTGTCTCCTTGGGACAGCTCTGCCCCAAGCCACTTGCACGGTCAGCGGCGCGGCAGTCTCCTGTCCTCCATCAATCAACTCTCTCCTTATTTATTTAGCACCCCCAGCTCTCTTGCCTGCGTTGAACAGTGTGGATGGAGCCACATGCTCATTTTACTCAAAATATGCTTTGGAAATTCGTCCCATTTTGAAATGATAAGGTCAAAAATTACCTGCCCCTAGGTCTTTGGAAGGAGAGCCTGTCTTCACCAGCAACCAGATTTCCTTCAGATGCCAGCACTGGCTCCTCTGACTCTGCTATGGTGGGTTCTTAAGATCCTTTTTGGTACTTTCTAAGCTACCGTCTGGCTTTAGATAAATTCCGGTTGCAATATTTTACTATTTTTAATCTTCCAGGAAGGGAGCAGTAATATCCTTCTCCCTGTCCTTCACACTGATTTGTCTTTGCTTCTCATTATACGGAGGCTGCTTAAGCCCTGGTGCCTGGCTGCCAGTTCTATTAAACTGCAGTGGAAACTGCCAGGTCACAATTTATACTGCAATATCATAAAATTAACTTTCATGTAGAAATCTTTTTCCCCCTCTTTTATTCTGTTCTATGCTTATGAATCCCAATATTTCTGTTCAAAGGATTTGTTGTCTTTTTTCTCTGGAATTGATAAGCCGGGTATAATTTTGGCTTTAGGAGACAAAGAAAACAGAATTAAAGCTCAATTCAAATTTACTTCCTAATGATCACAAAAATCTTCCTGTGTAGTGTTGTACTAGATTTAAATGTCTTTAGATAGACTTAAAATAGAAACTGCGCTGTGACTCTGGGGGAGCCCCATGGCCAATGCCACTCTTTCCATCCAATCCTCAGTGGGAAGGGTCCATCCCCAGCTGAGCCCTGTCTTCCTGCTGCTACCCTGGAACCTAGAAGGAACTCTTCCCTCACCGCCTGGCATCTGAGCGTGGGACATGCGGCCCTCTCTGCATGTTTCTCCTTCAGTGCCTTCTTGGGCTCCTTGCTGGTTCTCACACTCCTCTTCAAAAGTCAGAGGGCTGAGGGCTGAGGCCCCCGCAGGAAGTCAACTCTGAGGACCCCATGATGTCCTCACACATACCTGCTGCACCACCACCGCTGACCAGGTCCGGGATGGAAAAATGGCAGATTCAAGATTTCACTTTTTCTCAATGAACCTTTTATTTTTACCTCGCAAAATAATCACACTGTAAAACAACAACAACAACAACAAAAAAAAACCAACAAAAAACAATCACATTGCCCCCATCCCATTTTCCTTCTTTATCAAATAAAAAATGTCTTCCTGGATACAATTTGTAAAAGCCTCACTGTTGTCATCAAACGCCTTCCAAGGAAGGAAACCCTTTTCTAATATTCCAGAGAGCAATGAAAACAAAAAGATACTGATTCCTGGCAACACAGCCAGAATAATAATATTTATTGTGAATTAATATGAATAATAATATTTCAGACTTAGAGCTTGTCTTCAGCTGTGAGTAAAACATGTATCATTTCATTTGACAAATTTTTGTGTAGATAGTTCCTGATATTCAGGATATATTGGAGTAGGAAAATCTAATCTAAGACATCATCTTTACCATTAACATTTATTTCCTTCTAATACGAGAAGAATGCTTTATGGTGAGTGACGATATGAAATTTCCATATTATATCATTCTATTTATTTTTCTGAATGGTGTGCAAAGAATATTTACCTGTAAAAATATTAAGTGGGAATTATTATGGTTGTAAGTGTTTCATGTAGAAGGCTGATTTGGGAAGTAAACCTTTCATTACCTGGAGTCTAAAAATGTGGCTAAATGTGTTGCAGTTACTGACCTGCTGAGAAGGGGAGGAGAAGTTCCACAATGCTGTGAACAAGGCACATAAAACCTCTCCCCTCTAATGGAAGGACTGGTGCTTTCAAACCATAATCGTTTTCCTCTGTTGTCATGAACACCACATCACATTTAGCCCATATCTGCTGAACTTCCATTCACAGTCTATGTCCAAAAGAAAAGGATACATTCCCTTCCAACTACGGGAGGGAATGAGTATGAAAAAATGTCAACAAGTATACCAGTCCTGACACCTATTAGCTTAGACTCTGTCCTCAACTTTCAGTGATGCATTATGTAGAGTTCTCTGAAGGAAGTGCCCGAAGGAACCCTGCACCAATCTGACCCATTAGGCAAGCATGTCCCAGAGCTGGAATTCGATCTAACACGGTCTACAAAGAAAACAACTTCCACTGGCTGGCATGACAGAAGCTATGGAAAAACAGACGTAGGTAATATCTCATTAATTTAACTAACGTGTTTCTGAACAGGTTCCAAATCTGGTGTGAATTACAAAGACTCTACTGCAGCATGCAGCCAGAAAATAAATACGTTTTCTGCCAAATGCACTTGAATAGTTAGCGAATTGCCAGTCATTTAAATGATAGGCCCGTGCTAAATTTATCCACTCCTTTAATATAATGAAGATAGCATGGCTACCTGAGGACGTGTTGCACAAGCAACATGAGGCTGCCTCGCATTCACCACTGCTGTGCCGCAGCCACAGGCTGTAATTGTGTCTTCCTGGTACAAGAGAGGAGACACACTGCTAAACGCATGCTGAGCTCATTCTCAAGGCTAGATAATAATTGCTCTTTACACAAGGAATTTGTCTTTCTCTGACCTCCATGTATATGTCTTGGAATTTAAATAGATTATAAACTTAAATACAGAAAATGAGTATGTGAGATACATATAAATATGTACACGTGTTATATAAATATATGATGTGGATATATATATGTGAATTCTTTTTGGTTCATTGCATATGCTTTATTAAAATGGTATGAGTATTTATATTATCTGCAGAAAAGGGCCCTCCCAGGTGCTCTGACAAACATTCAGTTACATCCACACAGACTTCTATACAATGTCTCCATATACCCAGCCATGTAGATGTGAGGATAGACTCCTTAGAGTTAGGCAACTGCTGAAGGAGAGAGTTACTGATTTTTTTTCATTCTCTTGTTGAAAAGAGGAAAGCACGGGGGTATGCATGTGGCCATGACAATGCTGAGTTTGTGTATATTAACATGCATGGCAGTAACACTGCATATTCTTTTTCCATTCCTTACACACAGAATGACATCAAGGGGTTACAGTCAACTGAATAGCCCAATTTCAGTCTCAATGCTGCCTGCTTATAGTGACTTCTGAATTCACATAGGGGCTTTCCCTCAAAATAATTCAAGTCTGTGTAAATGAAATAAGGCACCATTAATATTGATTTGTTACAGTGGAAGGAGCAGGACACCGGTTTCAAATGATCCTAAAACTGGGGAATTAGCTTTGACTTAAATTCACATTGAAACTTCCAAAGCTTTCTTAAGAAATACAGTTGTTGCTAGTTTCTTTTTTTTTTTCCCTGACTAAGCCCAAAGAGAAAATTTAGGAATTCACACTTTAATGTTTTTCAGTAACTTCAACTACTCACAGTGCAATATTCCCTCCTCCCTGTCCTAAATTCCTCCCTTCTCAGGCCTAAAACAAAGACACAGGAACTGAGTCTGTGCCAGTTTGAAACTGTCGTGCACCCCGGAAAAGCCATGCTCTTTAATCCTCATTCAGTATTGCTATGGTGGAATCTTTTTTATTGTTTCCATGGAGATGTGACCCACCCAATTGTGGGTGGGACCTTTTGATTAGGTGGTTTCCATGGAGCTGTGTCTCCACCCATTCAAGGGGGGGTTGCTTACTGGAGCCCTTTAAGAGGGAACCATTTTGGAGAAAGCTTCAGAGCCATCAGTGTCGACAGAGCTCATACCTAGAGCCTTTGGAGATGCATAAAGGAAAGGCCCCCAGAGAAGCCTTATGAAATGAAAAGAGAAAGCTAGCAGACAACACCATGTGCCTTTCCAGCTGACAGAGGTGTTCTAGCCCCATTGGCCTTTCTTGAATGTATCTTTCCCTGGATGCCTTAGTTTGGGCATTTTCATGGCCTTAGCACTGTAAATTTGCAACTTAACAAATTCCTTTTAAATAGCCATTCTGTTTCTGGTATATTGCATTCCAGCAGCTTTTACAAATTAAAACAGAGTACTCTGCCAGTTTTGAGGGGAGGTGTACACTTGAAAAGTAGCAAATAAATGCAAATATATCATAGTCTTGACTCGTTCTTCATGCATCACCTATGCACACCATTCCTTCTTTTGCACTTTTCCTCTCTGTGCGTGTCTTCCTTTTCTTGCACATTAACCCTTGCCCAGACTGTTTCTGTGACTTGGAATGGCCCCCTTGCCCTGTTCTCCACATCAAAAATCTCACCAATTCTCTGAGCTCTGCACTGATACTAGTTGGTCCCTGAAACTCTTCAAACACGCCAGGGCTAATACATCATTTTTAATTAGAAACTCCCAGGCCTTTTGTATATACCTCTGCTAGAATACAAGTTTCATTCTGCTTTGTGTCAGTTACTTTTTTTACACTTTTAAAATTTCTATTCCCTTAAACACATAGGCAAGAGGGCAAGATTGAAGACTTATTCATCTTTTCATGTTAACCAGCACCAAATGCAGTGACTTGCATATCCTACATCTAAAGTACGTGTCTATTAGAATTAAACTGTATTAGCATCTAGTTATTTCACCCTTGAGGAAAGAACAATTAATGAATCATTTGAAGATTTTTGCATCATCAGAAATTACTTCTTAAAAAAAGTCTATCTTAATCACAACATTGATGACAAAAAGCATGTTTCTTCACCCTGAATAACCAAAGTGAAATGCATGCCAACACACTGTCATGTATTAGGGATATTTATCTTAAGATCCTTATTTTAAATGATAACTCATAGATTAGAAAGACCAATAATAATGCAGTTTATGATTTTGCTCACCCACAGCTTGGCTATTGTCTTAGCTTGTAGCCTGTCTATGTCATAATTCACTGGGTGACCTCAGACAAGGCATTTTTCCTCTTTGGGCTTGAAGTTCCTTGAATTATTATTTTTTTTTCTGACATTATTGCGATGCATGTTTGACTTGGTCAAAACAGTAGGAAGTGCAAAATGATGTCAGGAAACACAGGTCTTGTCTCACTTCACCATGAACACACTGTGTGATTTGGGGCAAGCCCCTTTCCTCTCCAGGATGCTCTGTACTATGAGGCTATTGGACTAATTAGATTACTCTTTGGTATTAATGTGTCTATTTTTCATCACAGGATGAGATTCCCATGATAGAATTTATGTTGGTCAAACCACCCAAAGGGAAGACCAATTTCCAGGAGAGTTGGGTGATATCAGATTTGCTCTCTTGTGAATATGTGCAGTTCTTCCCAGTCCAAAAAAAATAAGCAGGCTTCCCTCCGTGCCCTGACCCATTTCAGCAACCACTGACATCATCAGCATTTTGTTGAGGAGACACTGAGGCATCATAGAAGAGCTGGATTTCCAGCCAGGGCGCTCCTGGGGAACTGCAGCTGATTACAGCCACAGATGTAGGTCTCTGACCCCAACCCTCTCACCTGCTCTTCCAATACCTCCCTCTGCCCTCCTTATCACCGGTACACAATTCACACAAATGTATGCCCCAAACAAGCTGCCCTCACAATACACCGTCACTGGCCACCCACTCACCCCACTGATGATCCTTCTTCGCTCCCCAGTGTTTGAGGGCTTGAATACCTGAGAATAGCGTGGTAAATTACCTATTCCTTTCCATACAAAATCCACTAAGTTTCTAGAGTAGAACATCCTCCTTCTGCCTCCTGCAAAAATCAGAGGGCTGGTTTCAGTCAGTAAAACAGCGACTTGATTTCATTAATTAATGCATCAATGGAATAAAACTTGTCATTTTAACTTGTTTCTGAGATTCCAATCAAAGCCTCATTAGCATAAACATTTCAACATGTGTCCTATATTAGCAGCAGGCATCAGGAAATGAAGGCTTCCAGCATGGAGGGGTAAGGAAGCAAAAAAGGTCACCCTAGTCGCCAAATGGATATGCTTTCTGCTAAAAATGAGCTTCCAGGAAAATGTTACAATTTGATGAAGCCTAACAGTAACCCTTTGTACGGGTCTGATGAATCAGCAGATTTGCAGACTTTTCACCCTCCCAGCAAGGAGCCTTTAGTAATGCTCAGACCTCTCCAAAGACACTGTGAGCTGCTTCAGGGAAGAGTGGGATCTCTGCCATGCAATGCATGTGTAAGACGGACTAAGGAGCTGGGGCAAGTCTGAGAATCCAGTTGAGCATTCTAGTGATTCAAGGTGGCAGTTGGAGAAGGGAAAATAGGGGAACTGAAAAGGGGCTGGGCTTGGAATAACAATGCTTAGCCCCAGTCTTTGAGGAACTGCCTCAAGGTCATTTGGTTAGCAAGGAACAGACCTGGCAAGAGTCTGAGGGTCCTTCTCAGCTCCCTTGATTTACCACAAGTCCATTCACTGCAGAGACCCCCGAAGAGTAACAAGCTTTATTGACTTGGGGGTGGCTTAGATAATTAATAGCTTCCCAGTTATTGAATAGAGACTTGCAGGAATATAAAATAGGCTGGATGCTGGGAAGTGCAAAGGTGTGGCAGAGAGGACCCTTATGCATAGTCCCCAATTATACCCAGGCCCAGACCAGAAGTCCAGTAGCCCTGCCACGGATTACCAAACACCTGACAATTAGCAAAGGAACACGAGAAGTACGGTTCCCCAAGGTAAGCAGGCATCACAGCTCTGTCCAAGGTAAAACTGAAGAAATAACGGGCACCCAGCTCCCTGCTTTGCCCTGCATCAGTATTCACGCAATAATGATGTCCTCTCCTTCGTTGACTGCCCACTCAACCCATTTCTCCGTGTCTTTAGATACAACTTATAGAAAAAGTCTCCCCTTGCCCACCATCTCCCAGCCAGGGCTGTGTCTTCCAATTTTATAGTCTTTCCTCAGAGCAGTAACAGGTTACCTCACTTTCATTTTAGAATGTAATGCCCTCAATTGCTGCCCATTTCATATCTATGTCAATGTAGAATTGTCTATTTTTATTTGAAGTTTTTAGAAACACAGAAGAGAAACCTTGCCCTTTTCCTTCAAATAACTGCTCCGACAGCTTTATGGATGGCTAGTTAGTTTCTTCCTGACCTCTCTGGGAGGTCCCATCAGCTCTAACCCACTTTCCTCTAAATTCTATATACACGGCTCTGGGACAGCAGCAGACGGTTGAATCTTGGTTCCACAATCCATAATTCTCAGCTTCAAAGTTCAGTGCCAAATAAGATCTCACATTGTTGGATAACCTTTTGTACTGACCCTTCAGCAGCAATTAAATTCGACTCATTCTGTGATTCCTGGAGAAAACCTAGGCCCTCTGCTTGTTTTCAGGTGCAAAAATGAAAACAAAACAAAACAAAGCAAAACACAAACACAAAAAACAGTGACGCAGGAATATGAGGTTTCTTTGTCATTTGCTGTTTTAGTCAGCAGAGTTGGGGAGCAGAACGAGGCCCCCAGGTGAGAGGTAAGGAGGTGACTGAGCTAAGAGGATGTGTCAGAGCAGCAGAACTGAGAGCAGGGTCTCAGTCTCTAAGTGACAGGTCCGTCCATCCTGAAAAGCATTAAGTAGGCATGGCTGGCGAGATAATGCAAACCAAAGCAGTTTCACGAGGTCCTGAGGTGGCAAGTGAATGGTTGTGTGGAGCTTCTCTTTGATTAAGGAACAAAGAGGACTTGCCAAACTCCTAGCATGTGTCCGCGATCTCATAATCATACCTACCACTCATCAGACAAGCACAATACGAAGTTCTCACAGGATGTCTCACCTTGATCACATGCCAGAATATACTTCTGTATGACAAATGATGAAACAGACCGAAAAGATTTGAGACATCCAAAATCTATGAATAATGGATCTGAATTTGAATGGTATGCATTTTTTTTTTTTAAATCAAGCTCTTTGCTCTTTCTACCATGCCCGGTCCCTGCACCCTACCCAAAGGCCCAGCCCCTCTGTTGGCATCTGTGTTGAATGCCTGGCCATCACATGAGTACACTGCTCAAAGGTTTTCCAAACTCTTACTTAAACCCCTGACTCAATGCCATTCACAAAGTTCAGAAGCCAGACGTCATCACCCCCAATTTCTACAAAGACTAAGCCAAGGAACCAGCACAGAAGGGGATTCAGGGGCAGAGAAAGTGGCAGACCTTGCCCTGGGGAGTGTGGAATCATTGGGGGTGAAATTCAAAGATTCATGGAGAACATAGCAGCAACTCAGGACAAGAACATCAACACAGAGACATGAGATGAGTGACCAGAAATTCTCAGGTAAGTGCTCAGGAGGGGAAAACAGTTTGGGTTAGTGACCAATGAATGCAGCACAGTTGAGGGCACTTCTGAACTAGTTTCTGAAATCTGGCTATTGTTTGGAGAGTCAGGGAGGAAGTGTTGGGGTATTCAAAAATGAAAAGCCACATAGGCAAGTTTGTAGAAGTGGAAGCATTCATGGTGTTTGCAAGGAGCAATGAGGGGATGGATCCCCTTGGCTAAAATAGATTGTCAATGCTAAGAACTAATGAAAGAGGCAGTCCAAAAGGTAATGACTTGCCTAAATCAGAGGTCTTACCCCTAGGTATAAAAAATTCAGCAGGCACCCCCAAGGACATATATGTATATATAGTTTTCATATCTACTTATATATAAGCCTTATCCTCCACTTGGAATATTATGTAAAATGCACATGTTAGAATTTTTAAAAAGGATAAGATAAATAAGCTATAGAGGTTCTAATAGTTCTCTTTCTTTGCATTGAAATGGGTTTCTCATGGGGCGCATGTTCTACCTTAGAGTGGAATTCCACCCAGCCCCACATTCTTTCAATAGAATTTCCCATGACCTCTCCATCCCTAAGGATCTCCTCTCCCAGAGACAATCCCCTATGCTACCTTTTCCTGTCGTTTTAATATACGTCCCTTCTTCCAGTACAGCTGTAAGCTCTGAAAGAATAGAGAACAAATTAAACATGAATTGATGCGTCCCCAGCATGGAGCTAAAGGTGAAGTAGAAAGCTGGGGCTTATTCAATTCTGGCATGTGACTGGGGTCCTTTGATCCTGTTGGTGACAATCTAAATAGGAA
Organism: Tamandua tetradactyla; assembly: GCF_023851605.1. Lineage (NCBI taxonomy): Eukaryota > Metazoa > Chordata > Mammalia > Pilosa > Myrmecophagidae > Tamandua > Tamandua tetradactyla. The sequence continues at coordinate 5,666,755 of NC_135329.1, forward strand.
AACCACAAAAAGAGGGTAAGAATGAAATGCTGAGGACACACAGTCAAGGTGCAAGAGGTGCAGCAGAAAATGTGCCCCAGTGACGGGAGAAAGGAGAGCCTCCAAAAACAGGTCTGTGATCATCCATCCTGCCAAGCAACCAGCACCAGGGAAGCTACAGAGCCTAGTGCTTGTAGGACTTATGCACAAAATCATAAATTCCACAAAGCAGCAAGCAAGACACAAGATTGACTTGGAAGAGAGCTGCAGAAATAGGCAGGGAATTTTACTAAAATTCAGAAGAAATAAGACTCTCAGACCATAGCTCTGAATCCCTGAAGAATCAGATAAAGCTTCTTGAGAGGCCAAAGAGCTGACCCTGATTTGGGTACACCTGAGAATGATCCAGTAATTGAAAAATGAAAACCATTATGTGTGCACATCGTCATACTTAGAAGTAGTAGAAGGCCGAGTAGGAGACGCAGAAAAGTATTAAATTTTTATATAATGAACAATGTTTGGTGTAATATAAACCACAAAAGTTCATATTAATTTGGATGATAATATGCAGTTCTTTTGATGACATTTCTTAGTCTCATGATGATTAAAATCAATGGGTGTTCTTGTTGTTTTCACATATTAAATTCGGGTTCTCATTGTGTGTTTTGTGAAAGATCAATTCAGAACATTTTCTTAATTTTTGTTTTTGCATAAATTATGTCTTGTGACTGTTAGAGTTAACCCTCATCTAGATTGCTAACAAAACCTCTTCCCTGATCTCTGCTTTCATATTTAACCCTTAAAATGATTCAAGCCTTGCTTTCGGGGACAGGGCTGACCTTTCCAATAGGCAGAGCAGACAGAGTACCTGAGGCTCACAGTACACTTAGGGGGGCATGAAAAAGCTTTAATTCCCCTTGAAATCATAAAAAAAAATTTAGAATAAAAAATGTTTTAGTGTATAATAGTAATAATACTCATCTTTAGACCAATCGAGGTGTAAAATATAAATTTTAATTTTTTTTTGGAAGAAGGGGCCCATGAAGACAAAAAGGCTCATAAATACCCTTACATAGTCCTGTGCAGAATGGGATGCTTCCAAAACCAAAATCACACCTATGTCACTCCTCTGATGTGGAGCCTTAGAATAATACTTGCTAGTAGTGGGTAGTGAAGAGAGTACAACACGTCCTAGCATCTGGTCCCTACATGGACCTTCTGGAGTCACCTACCCCTATCCAGACCCTGTCCCAACTTGTGGCTGGGTATTGGCTTAACACGCTATTGCTTATTTCCCTAAGTCACCATGTTCTCTTCTCTCCTTTAGATGTTTCCATTAATCAATGGCACACCCTCTTTCTGGATGCAATTATCATCACCCTCTTTCCATATTTACCAGCTTCCTGCATCTTTATAAATTCAATTGAAAGATCATCTCTGGAAGCCTTCCCAGGTTCCATTCTACAGCATTCCTTGCATATCCATCACCTCCTTACCATCACCCTCCTCGTGAGCTTAGATTACACAGTGCCAGATTGCCACCATTACTTATTTAATATCTAGCACATGACACTATTCACCTGGCTGAGAGTTAGAAGAGCCTTTCCCCTTCTAGACTGGAGCTAGCAGAAGGCAGGGCCATATTGTTTTCATCCTTATTCCCTTATCAAATCAACCTTCAGTTCCTTGGAACTGAATACAACATAAGCAATATCTGCAGCATTTTTGCCATTATCACCCGCTTAAGGCCAAGCCTGGAGAGGAGTCCTCGATGGGCAGGAGGCAATGACATGAGCCTTTAGACTGCAGTCCACTGGAGGTGGTAAGGTCCCATCCTTCGATAATGTGCTCCCTGCCTCTCAGTGTGCCTAGCCATTGTGTAATTGTTTCCAACAGAAGGGATGTGGATTCCTAAGCTCTCAACAGGTGATAGGCAATTAAGAGGCTCTAGATGAGGTTCCTCTCCACCAGTCCTGCCTCCTGAATGACGGTGTCAGGCAAAATCAGCAGTTTTTAATTTCTCCCAAAGACATACACAAGGTCTAAGTGAAACCCAAACACAGCACACGAGATGAATCTCAGACCAATGACAACTGTTCAAGGGCCTCTTTTTGTTTTGCCTGAAATCTTTAGTTTGATTTTGGAGATTCTCTTTATTCCCTTCTTTGTGCTTCAGTGACACCAAAAAGGGAACAGCCGAGGAAGCCAGGGAATAAGATGTTCTGGAAAAATATTCTCTAGCAAGTCTTGTTCAGGCGAACTTTGTTTGAGAGAACCATTTCACAGTTTTTATTCACGTTTGTCAGACATTCACTGCCAAACCAACCCCAGCAACCTGGTATGAAACTCAGATCCCATGGGTTTACTGTCCTAATTTTTCTAAACAAAGAAAAATCCTAGCTGCCACCCATAGCCATGTGTTTCTGAATGTAAAATGAAGATGCTGGCATCCAACCATAACCTACACTCTTGCTTTCTTGAGAGTACTAGACACTGCGTGAGAGAAAAAGCAAAGCAGCAGTGACTAATAGCCTGAAATTGTGACCAAACCTGTAAGCAGTCTCTTTAACCATCTCTAACCCTAATAACAGGTAGGAAATGATACTTAGCCCCCGCTGCCGGCTAGCACTTTCTGGTGCATTCATTATCTGCCTCAGTTAGCTAGGACTGCCGTAAAAAAGTGCCACCAACTGGGTGGCTCCAAACAACAGAAAATGTATTTCTGCACAGCCCTGGAGCGAGAGGCCTGACGTGAAGCTGCCAACAGGGCCACGCTCCCTCACAGACCTACAGGGGACGATGCCTCCTTGCCCCTTCCTGGCTCCTGCAGGGTGCCGGCACTCAGTGATGCTCCTTGGCCTGTAGCTGTAGCCCTTCAGCCCACCTCGGCACCACAGGGCCCTCTTCAGTTTCTGCGCCTGTCTCTGGCCAGCTCTATCCGTCTTCTAAGGGCAGCGGTCATACCCAATTAGGGCCCATCCTAACTCTGCTTGGCCTCACTTTAGTAATAACATCTTCAAACTCCCTATTTCAAAATAAGGTTGCATTTATAGGATGGGGGTCAGGACCTGAACAGATCTTTTTGGAGGACAGTTCAACCCATAGCATTATCTCAGTTAACACCGTAAACCATCCTACAGAATAATTGTTAATTTTGTCATTTTAAATATGAATAAGCTGAAGATCAGAAAAATGACCTGTCGATAATCACACAGGGGTGCAGGGTGAGTCAGCAACCCTCCTGTGACCCTGCAGAGTCCTAGGCACAGACATCTCTCTGCTTTACAAGTACCGCTTTCGCTGTTACCTCCACACTAGACTATGAGTTCCGAAAATGCAAGAGCTGTATGTTTTTCTTCTTTTCATCCACAGTGGCAGGCATAGAGCTGTTACACGGGAATGTCTGTTGCATTGAAATAACTACAAACTGTTGCTTTGTCTGTGGGTTGTAGGACTTGAGAAGGAAGACAAGGGTGAGGACTGTGGTAGGTAAAGTCTTCTAGGCTGTAAAGGGATGGAAGGTGGTGGAGATATGTGGAGGAGAATGCATGGGGTTTTAATTTCTTAGGCTGCTTAAGCAAATACCATGAAATGTGTTCAGTTAAACAACAGGAATTTATTTATGTATGGTTTTCAGGCTGGGAAAATGTCCAAAAGAAGGCATCGTTAATGAGATTCTTTGTCCTCAAAGACGGTGGCATTCTGGGGCTAGCTGCCGGTGATCCTTTGTCACGTGGTTCCTCTGTCACATGACAAGGCACTGGCAGCGTCTCCTGGTCTCTTCCTTCCACAGAAATAAATTAAATTTCAGAACATGTTTTTCTGGGGTCCACACAGCTTCAAACGAGCACAGGTTGGTATGGATAGGCTGAGTTAAGCCACCCAGCAATCCAGTAGGGAGAAGATTGCTTGAGCAAAGACTCCACGGGAATGAAGGCATGTAGCATGACAGTGTGTGAGCTGGAATGGTGCCGATAGCCAATGTGGAGTATTAAAAATGAGAAATGATGGACGGATGAGATTAGCTGGGCCCTGAAGTACTGCCTCTTGCATGACTTGGTTCCCATCTCGCATTATATCAAGCTGGCCCAAAGGCAAGGATTGTTCCCACCTGCAGACCTCCTCCCATCTTCCATTTCCACTTAAGCTCAAGCTTAAGTTGAGCTCTTCGCCTTTGACATTTTGACAAGAAATGTACATTGCTCTTTGCCAAACCTCCCCACTGACATGCTCATATTTTTGGAAGGAATTAAGAGGGAAACAGAGGAGGTAAAGAGGGGTCTGATTTCTAGCCCAGTTGCTCATTTAGAAAAGTCATTTCCAATTGCACTAGGTGCTCCAATTGCTCTATTTTCCTGAAATCAATTCTAATTTTATGGCTACAATTTGTTTCCCTTAAGTCTCTAATTATGCTTTTAACATTCAATCTTTCAAACTCCAGCCATTAGTGCCTTAATATGGTGTTATCAGGAGATAAGAGGGGCGTTAGGAATAGGTGGGAATTACAGGAGCAGAAGTTGCACCTGTGCCTGTGGTGGTTTGAAATTAATGTCCCCTGGAGGAAAGCTAAAAGAAAAATCTGTCACCAAAATAGACCAAAAGTAAAGTCTGAAATTAGTATTTAAGGTATTAGGACAAAGGGCTGAGAAGAACTTGAGGGGTAATCAAAAGTTTCTATTTAAACTTATCGAACATGAGGGGTTGGTGTGTGATTCCAGGCCAAACGAGGAGAAGAAGCACAGGAAATGTAGAATCTCTAGATAGCAAGACATGCACGATGCAGGAAATGCTGAGGTCAGAGTAGGACTTGCAAGGATGAAGAAAAGTAAGGAGGGAGACAGGTAAGAAGTGGCTCAGAGACATAACGAAAAATTTGAAAGTTGAATCATTGCCTACCTGGCAACAGCTTGTAGGAGGAAAGAGGCAGATGATGCTCAGTAAGGCATAATTATTATTCTGTAAATGAATCATCAACCAGCTCTGACTGAGCAGCCACAGCATTGCTTCTGTTTCTTAAAGGAGAGGGCATGGCAGATGCCATCTGCACCTCAACACCCCCTCTACACAAATCTCCCGGTCGTGCTGACCTAGTCTGATCCATGGTTCCAATAACAGAAAGTGATTCAATTCTTAAAGGCTGTAGGGTTTTAAAAACAGAGACCAAGGAGGCTGGAGGTGGGCATGAGAGGCGTCATGAGGAGGCACCGACCTGGATGGGCTCACAAATCTCACAGGGTCAGAACTGAGGAGGAGAAAACACAGGCCCCGTTTTCAGGAAATTCCTGGACTGAACATGCTGAGTTGGGGAAAAACAAGGTCCTCTTGTAAGGAACTCTTGGAGAAGAAGCACAGCCAGTCCTTGTAAAGAACCATCTCTTACAATCTGGGTGAGAAAAACAAGACACAATGTCCCTGTCCTCAACAGAGGCATCAACTGGAACAAGCAGAAGAGGGAGTGACCACAAGTTGATGGGAGAGAGGAGAATCATACCCTGGAAGCAACAGCGAGATATTTGGACCAGAAATATTTCATGTCAAAAAATAGACTCTGTAGAAGTCACTGGAGCTTGAGATGTCTCTAAAAGCTCTTCAGATGATGCAAGTTCCTAGTTGCAGCAGAAGGATGTCCAGTGAGGACATAACTTGGCTGCTATGTTAAAAATTTTAGACTTCCTGCAATCAAATGTAGAGAATATTAAAGACTGCTGAGTAGAAATTTGACATTAAGATGGGTTTTTAAATCTTTCATCTATTTGCATGTGATTTTTAAAACATTTTTTATTGTGAAATATAAAAATATATACAAAAAAGCAATATATTTCAAAGTACACTGTAACAAGGAGTAATAGAACAGATTTCAGAGTTTGCTATGGGTTACGGTTTGACAATTTTAGGCTTTTCCTTCTAGCTACTCCAAGACACTGGAGGCTAAATGAAATATCAATATAATGATTCAGCAGTCATATCCTCATTTTTGTGCTTGACTCACTTTTTTTTCTTAATTCTGAAAAATAACATACATCCAAAAAAGCAATAAATTTCAAAGCATACCACAACAATTAGTTGTAGAACAGATTTTAGTTTGGTAATGGGTTACGGTTCCACAATTTTAGGTTTTTCCTTCCAGCTGCTCCAAGACACTGGAGACTAAAATAAATATCATAATGATTCAGCAGTCATACTCATTTGTTAAATCCATAGCTTTTTTTCCTTATTTTTTTGTGAAAAATAGCATAAATGCAAAAAAGCTATAAATTTCAAAGCACAGCACCACAATTAGCTGTAGAACATATTTCAGAGTTTGGCGTGGATTACAATTTCACGATTTTAGGTTTTTACTTCTAGCTGCTCTAAAATATTGGAGACCAAAAGAGATATCAGTTTAATGATTCTGCATTCATATTAATTTGTTAAATACTATCTTCTCTGTATAACTCCACCATCACCTTTGATCTTTCTATCTCTCTCTTTAGGGGTGTTTGGACTATGGCAATTCTAAATTTTTCGTATAAGTCTGTCACTTATATGGGGTAGGGAGATGGAACTATCTGAAGTCCTGGAGAGGCTGGGCTAGGTTTCAGGGCAGGACCTGTCTGGAGGTTGTAGGTTTCTGGAAAGGCACTCTAGTGCCTGGAACCCTTGTGGAATCTTATAAATTGCCTTAGGTGTTCTTTAAGACTGGCTGGAATGGTCCTGGTTGGGGATTAGCAGGTTATGATAGGTAGCAAGGTCTAACGGAAGCTTGCGTAAGAGCAACCTCCAGAGTAGCCTGTCGACTCTATTTGAACTCTCTCTGCCACTGATACTTTGTTAATTACACTTCTTTTCCCCCTTTTGGTCAGGATGAAATTGTTGATCCCATGGTGCCAAGTCTGGATTTATCCCTGGGAGTCCTCTCCCACGTCACCAGGAGACTTTAACCCCTGGATGTCTTTTCCCACATATGGGGGAGGGCAATGATTTCACTTGCAGAGTTGGGCCTAGAGAGACTGAAGTCACATCTGAGCAACAACAGAGGTCCTTCAGAAGTAACTCTTAGGTGTGCTTATAGGTAGTCTAAGCTTCTATGCTATCCACATAAGCTTCACAAGAGTAAGCCTCATACTCAAGGGCATGACCTATTGATTTGGGTATCCCTAAAGTTTGACACAGTATCAGGGGATTCCCTAATGGTAAGGTTTAATAGTTCCAAAGTCTTTCTCCCATCCCTCAGCGGACTTTGCCAATACTTTTTGATTATCTGCTTAATATACTCTAGGATATATCCAGGCATTACAATAATTTACACAGGATTAAAAGACCTCTTTCTTATTCTGTGCTCCCTGGTTTTCAATTGTTCAAATGAGCTATACAGATCGGTTGAATTAGATTATGCACTGCAGAAAATTTCAGTTGCAGACCAAATAAACCTTTCTCCATTGGTCTCCAAGAGTATGTTGGTTCTAAAATATAGACACTGTCTTCCTTAATCCTATGTTCTGAATTACTTTAACCCTAACCTGTTCAGCTTCGTAAGTATCTCTAACTATCAGATTATATATATATAATAGCCTCTCAAAATCCACAAACAATAATCACCACTCCAGACTTGATGGGTCTGCTCTAAAAGTAAAAATCTTGTTCATCTTCAATATGGGAATATTACTTGTAGACCCACTAGAGAACCACCTTCACTCCTATCTATTCCCTTGTGTTGGAGTCCAACCTCATTAGCTAACAATTCACCCAGCTCTAACTTCTATGTATCTCTAAGTTCCCTATATTCTGTATTATAAGCCTCTGATTATAACTGTATGCTGGTCATAAAAGTGGAATCATACAGTATCTATCCTTTTGTATCTGGCTAACTTCACTCAGCATTATGTCCTCAATGCTCACCCATCTTGTCATGTGCTTCAGGACATCATTTGTTTTACTGCTACATAATATTCCATTGTATGTATATATTACATTTTGTTGGCCCACTCATATGTTGATGGGCATGTGGCTTGTTTCCATCTTTTGGCAATTGTGAATAATGCTGCTATGAATATCGGTATGCAAATGTCTATTTGTGTCATTGCTTTCAGCTCTTCTGGGTATATACCAAGTAGCAATATTGCTGGGTCATAGGGCAACTCCATATTTAGTTTCCTAAGGACCTGCCAAACAGTCTTCCATAGTGGCTGCATCATTATACATTCCCACCAGCAGTGCATAAGTGTGCCAGTTTCTCCACATCCTCTCCAACATTTAGAATTTCCTGTTTGTTCAATAGCAGCCATTCTTACAGGTGTGAGGTGGTATCTCATTATTTGCATGCGATTTTGATCATGATTTCTTACTCTAAAATCCTGACAATTTGCAGAGGTGGAAGGAAAAGGAAGAGGAACACTTTTCCAAGGTTTGAGAGTCAGCCTTATATGCTGGATATTTTTTTAAAGCCTGAACAAATTGGTCAGTCAAAGCTCAGACGCAAGGACTTTCTCATGTGCTTTCAGCACAGGTATGCCACCTACACAAGCATGTAGCATCCATTCTGGTGTACAGGTATCCCAACCTCATAGGGTTGCCATCTAAATTGGTGTCCCATCTGCATAGGTGTATCACCTAAAAAATTGCCTCATCGATGACAGGTTTACCATAGCTCACTCGCCTGAGGTCTAAGTGGGGCACATGCCACCCTCCTCTTTCCAGCATCTGTCCACATAGATTGCTCTCCAACTAATCCAAATATACAGGATTGTCTTCCAAAGCCCTGGGATGCACTAAAAAACCGTACCTTTCCTTTCCCGTTTGGCACCAAAACTCACTTCCTTCTTGACTCATCTTTCAAATCTTCCAAGCATTAAGATGGGGGGAAAAAATGTTTCCTTTTAAGAATTCCACATCTCAAACATTTATTCTAAATAAAACTGGGAAAAACGTGTATCAATAACAATAACAACAACAAACTAACTAAATTAACAAATAAAAATTTTAATAGGTTTGCATCAGAAAGCACATTTAAGGAAAAGGCATGGCATGACAAAATGGAAGAAGAATAAATAATCTTCCCATTTTACCTCTCATTTATCCTCTCTCCCTTTGCAAGGGAAATAAATATAACTCAAGATTCACACTTCCAATAAAAACTTCCTTAATTCAAAGATGAACTTAACTATGACCTCAGGGAATTCAGAACTGACGCCACATTAGTCCTTTAATAAACCGGACTCAGCAATAACTGATCTCAAGGAAAATTCAATCAAAACCAAAGTCTTATCTTTCTTCAAAAACAGGACAGTTGAGAATTGAATGTGATGTCCTGGAAAAATCGAAGAAGAAATAACATCAAACTAGTTTGTTCCTGAAGACAAGAAATTGATGGCATTTTCACCTGTGGTTTTGCTACAAGATCCTGGATTTAGAAGCCATGTTGCTTGACTCTCTTAATATCCAACACAGAAATTGAGACAGAAAATAAGAAACTATGGTGGCAATGTTTCAGGGTAATTCTGAAGTAGAATTCAAGAAGATCCTGGAGCCAATGACTATGAGCTCTAGGAACAAGCAAACGTTTCCCACTCAAAGTGCTCAGTATATTCTTTCTTATTATTTTCTTTACCAGCTACAGTGAAGGAGAGCAAGGAATGGGGAAAAAATCAGAAAAGGAAGAGAGACTTTGCAAATTATTTCTCATATCCTGCTTGTTAATATCTGTTACAAAGGAGCAGATATGACTTGCATTTTATCTCTTTTCATGGCCTTGTAGATGGATAGTTAAATGAGAACGCCAGTTCCTCAGGAACTGGAGAGAGTTTGCCCAATTGCACAATCACTTCACAATCACAAATAGTTTCTCACCACACAACACACAATAGAACCAGCAACTATAGTACTAAATTCTGTCCATGATTTTCTTTTTTGAAACGAATGAGAACAAGATCAAGTCTAGGTTGCCCGTCTGATGTCACTCGTCTTCAGTTTAATAATATACTTTAGTGAATAGAAGAAAGTATGACATTTTGCAGAACTCACACTCACTCACCCGACTACAACACATGGAAGTATGCTAAGCATATGAACGACATCGATTGTGAGGAAAAAAATACAGCATGTTAAGAACTTCAGTTTTAAAGGAAGAAGGTCTGTGCTGGAAAATGGGAGAGAACTGGTACATAATAAAACGAAGAACTGCTAACCCTCTCATCCCCACCCTCACCATGAAACATTCATCATAAAATCTGCATTGGGTCAGACTAATAAAGATGTAGAGAATACTCACCAGGCTAGTTTCACCCAAAAGAAATTTTATATCTAGAGGAATCAATCTTCTAATTTGATTAGAATTGTGAGTGCAAGATGGTTTTACATGAATCAAGTAAACAAGGAAAACTAAGATTTTTAGGGATTGCTGTAGAAAATACTAAATCATTCCATTAAGTCTGGCCAGTGTATTAAGCAATGTTACAAGAACTATAGGAACCAACCTTCTATAAAGATGGAAAAAATGGGGATTCTACTACTGGAAAGCTCACATTTTAATGTGAGGGACCTGTCAATATAAAAATAAGAATATATATACATTTTCCCACTTATGGTGGGTTATTACATGTGAATGGCATGTGAATTCAAAAGAAGAAAGTCTGAGCCCATCCTAGGTGTGCAAGATGACTTTGTGACCTAAGAGGTCTGAGAGCTGAGTGGGCACCACGGGCGGGTGCTCCAGCAGTGCGAGGGCATGGGCCAAACAGGAGCGTGATCAACAGCATGGCGTCCTGGGAAAACAGACAAACAGACTGACAGACAACCCCTCATGGGTGAAAACCAACAGAAGTTGGGAAAGAAAGGATGTCAGGGTCTCAGCAGTAAATGGTCCAGGCACATTAGGATCATTTTTTAAAATTTTACAAAGGATCTATTTGTAAAGGTCTGGGAAGGGGGGGTCAAGAAGCCTCATGGGATGCTGCAAGTGCCCCAGCTGGTGATAGGGGGATCCCACGGCAGGGCCTGATGGCAGGTGGAAGGGTAGTAATCGGAACCCAAAAGCACGAGCCAAGACCTGAGACTAAGTCTGAGGAGTACAGACTGCGGACCAGTTCCAAAAGAGTTAATTTCTTAATTACTTTGTCTTTGAAGCCCCTGTTAACAGTTTACTTTTTCCCTGAACCCTTTGCAGATCTCATTAGCATCAGCTACTGCTTTTTGTGATACACACAACTTTCTTTTCTTTGCATTTAACCCTGAGTTCACTGTATCATGGTCAGTGTGTATTTGTTTCCTTCAAGAGACTCATCTTTTGAGAAAAATGTGTGTCTGAGTTGGTTTTGTATTTCCAGTGCCTACCATGGGTAGGCACCCACTTTTCCTTAAATTAGATGTAAATAATTGTATCCATCATCTAAGTGGTTCATTATATCAGGGAGCTATGATGAGTATGAAGACCACCTGTGCCTTCTTATTGCCCTCAGTGTGCCCAGGTGGCCTGCGCCTGGATGCCCGTGCATCCTTCTTACCCTCCTCAGTGTACCCAGGTAGCCTGGATGCCCGTGCATCCTTCTTACCACCCTCAGTGTGCCCAGGTAGCCTGGATGCCCATGCATCCTTCTTACCCTCCTCAGTGTACCCAGGTAGCCTGGATGTCCGTGCATCCTTCTTACCCTCCTCAGTGTGCCCAGGTAGCCTGGATGTCCATGCACCCTTCCTACCCTCCTCAGTGTGCCCAGGTAGCCTGGATGCCCATGCATCCTTCTTACCACCCTCAGTGTGCCCAGGTGGCCTGCGCCTGGATGTCCATGCACCTTTCCTACCCTCCTCAGTGTGCCCAGGTGGCCTGGATGTCCGTGCATCCTTCCTACCCTCCTCAGTGTGCCCAGGTAGCCTGGATGCCTGTGCATCCTTCTTACCACCCTCAGTGTGCCCAGGTGGCCTGCACCTGCATGTCCATGCACCCTTCCTACCCTCCTCAGTGTGCCCAGGTGGCCTGGATGTCCGTGCATCCTTCTTACCCTCCTCAGTGTGCCCAGGTAGCCTGGATGCCCGTGCATCCTTCTTACCACCCTCAGTGTGCCCAGGTGGCCTGCACCTGCATGTCCATGCACCCTTCCTACCCTCCTCAGTGTGCCCAGGTGGCCTGGATGTCCGTGCATCCTTCTTACCCTCCTCAGTGTGCCCAGGTAGCCTGCATGCCCATGCATCCTTCTTACCACCCTCAGTGTGCCCAGGTAGCCTGGATGCCCGTGCATCCTTCTTACCACCCTCAGTGTGCCCAGGTAGCCTGGATGCCCGTGCATCCTTCTTACCCTCCTCAGTGTACCCAGGTAGCCTGGATGCCCGTGCATCCTTCTTACCACCCTCAGTGTGCCCAGGTGGCCTGTGCCTGGATGTACTGCATCTGAAGAGAGGAGAGTATCTTATCATCCAAATGATGCACAGAAATAATATGCAATATGATTATCCAGAAACCCCACAGAAATAATGTGCAATATGACTATCCAGAAACCAGCAGAATATACAAATGCTTTCAGTAGTATATTTCCTAGAGCGCTTCCTACTTATTAATAAATACAAATATACAAAACATTCACATTCAGAGTCAACACACACTCTGTGCTGCCAATTCCGTACCCGATGCCTGTGTGAAGCACTTTCTCGGGGTGATCTCATCTGATGGTCAGAAGCTTTCCATACAGTAGGGATTGTTTTCTGCATTTTATAGACAAGGATACAGAAACTAGGAAAGATTAAGAGATATAACTGTTATGTGACAGAATTCACAATTCTTGGTTTTCAGCACACCAGAATGACTTGTTTCCTTTATATTAGAATTAGATGTAAATAGGATTAAATATAGGATATATATAGATGTAAATAGGATGTAAATATAGATGTAAATGGAAATAGGATTATATATAGGATATATATATATATGTATACAATGTCTATCAATATACAAGAGAATATTTAGAGTGGTATCTCTTGGACATGTGTTCATTATATAAGTACAAAAATATAAGCTGGTTTTCAAAATCTGTATGAATTGATTTGCCTCATGGAGAAAGACAGGGAAAATATTTCACTAAAAAGTAAAACCAAGTGAAAAGTATCATAACCAGGGTGGTTCATAGAATGATAATACCTCTAAAACATTGATTGATAAATATTTTTTAAGAACCATAATGGCAAATATTAGGTTAATATGACTGTGAACAATTTCTTGACTATTTACTATAAGGCTATGAAATCATAGGCAATTTGGTAAGAGTTTTTATGGGAAAGACTGAAAATCATTCTGGGAAGTTACATAGTTTGACAGCTAAAGAAAAAACAGGAAAATAGACTCTGGCAGGGAAAAGTAAAATATGCCATGCTTTGTAGCTCTGGGTGCTAGCTTCCTTAATTAACAAACTTTAAAATCCTTTTGAGAACATGAGCCAAAGTACTAGAACCACCCTTTGCTTGTGTAGATGTAAAGACAGATCAAATATGTTTCGTTAAGATATACTGGCTTTAAACGGTATTCCTGAAAAACCTAGGGAGTGCCCTAGGGTCTATCTAAGTTTCTATAAAAGGTTTCTCAGAAACTTAAGGCCTTCAGATTGATCCTAGGACACAGAGCTCAGAGGTACCAGTCTCTCCATTTAACAAACAACTGTGATTACTGGCTGATTATATAGATGTTTCTTTTTGGAGTCTACTGTTTTAGAACAGCCAGAAGGAAATTCCAGAAGTTGTTGAACTGTCTTAGTTAACCTACCCTACTGCCCTGTCTTGGTTAACCTACCTCTATTGTAAGTCTTAAAACTTGGTCGACTGCAATACTAATGGTCAATAAGAAGGAGAGGTAAGAGGTATGGGGTGTTTGGGGTTTCCCTTCTTCTTTTAATTTTGTTTTCTGGAGTGATGCAAATGTTCTTAAATGATCATGGCAATGAATGCACAGCTATGTGATGATATTGTGAACCATTGATTTTATACTTTGGATGGATTGTATGGTGTGTGAAGAGGTCTCAATAAAAATTATTAAAAGTATGGCAGCTTCATATAAGATTATTTGGCAGGATTACAAAAGCGGTCAATAAAATAGAAACAAACCTTATTCTTAAATGCTTGCAATAATTAGCAGAGTTAATTGGAAATTGTTCCTACTGTCCATTAGGAAATGAAAATTTTTCTCCAGATTTTCGTTGTTTTTGTTTTGTGTATTTTTTACATTATTTTCTTGCTTTGCTATAATAGATGCCCTGTTCTCTGTGACCAGAGATACTGATGACATTGGGGAAAGAGGTATGGGTGCAAACAGGTGGGGAGTTGGTGAGAAGCATGTAGGAGAGGCCAGTAAGGGAGGTTTAAGGACCAGACACCTGGAATAGGACAGGAATCTAGTGCAATAGACAACAACAACTTTTTTTCTTTTAATTCATATTTTTTTCAAAGATGACTTTGAAAATTCCCTTCTGTTTCTGTCGATGGCTTTGAGTTTCCTGGATATCTGTCGTTTGGTTATATATTTCAGTATATTAAATGATCCCCCAAATCTAGTAGCCCTCAACGACAGCAGTATTCATTCACTCACGAATCTGTACCTTGGACAGAGCCGAACACAGATGCTCCATCTCTGGGTCATGCCCATCCACTGAGGGTGTTAACTAAGGCTAAATGGTACTTCCACCTGCACGGAAAGCAAATGGATGGCCTCAGGGCAGCACAATCTCTCACATGGAGGCCTGATTCCCCGGAGCACAAGGGTACAGCCCCCAGGCCTTCCATCATTTCTACCACCTTCTAATCATTAAAGCAGGTCAGACCCCACGTTCAAGGGAAGAGACCACACGAGGGTGTGGATATCAGGGTTTGTGACTCACTGGAGACCCTCCCAGGAGCAGCCTACCCCACCAGCCTACAAAGGAGAAGTGGACATCTGATATGAATCAGTGGCTTTGATTTTTTTTTTTTTTTTTTTTTTTTTAAGGGAAGGAAAGACAGAGAGAAGGAAGGAAGGATGGAAGGAAGGAAGGGAAACATCTTTAAACATTTTCTTGTTTTATTATATTTTGTTTGTTTGTTTGTTTTTTACATGGGCTGGGGCCGGGAATCGAACCGGGGTCCTCCGGCATAGCAGGCAAGCACTCTTGCCCGCTGAGCCACCGCGGCCCGCCCAGTGGCTTTGATTTTTAATGAGATTAAGACAAAAGTCTGGAACAGAAGCTCAAGATGTCTTCAGAGAGAAGAGAGAGAACAAATACTGCTACCGTGTGAAAGCTGGGGACCTTTCTCCAAGATTTGGAAACAGGTTCTTTACAAAAGGAAATTTACTGGCTGAAAGCTTATAGATGCTCCTTTGTTTCCTTGCCTTAATAAAACATTTACCTCTTGCATACTCAGCAAAATATGTATTGCTCATCAGCTTTGTGGGAACAGGGTATACACAGTACAATGATATATTTTAAAAGGGAATCATATACTAAAACAGAGTCTACAAATATTGGTCTCCTGTGGATCTGGACTATCTGAGAAAAGTAGTTTAAGGAAAGATTCTCAGCTTTGCTCTTTCCTGTAACTAATAAAGCCTTTTAGGATTGGTATGGTGGAATTAAGGAGAGGGAACTGCTGTAGCAGAATGAAAGAAAAGGAGCCTTAATTAAATTTCTATTACGGCTGTTTTCTATTCATCTTGGATGGCTCACCACCCCACAACCTCTTAGCCTCAGGTTCTTCATCTTTGATAATGAATGGAAATCTAGATATAAGGATGATGGGAGCTATAATTTTAAAAAGTAAAATAAAACAAAATAAGAGAAACGTGAAGTGCATGGTTTGCTGTGAAGTATTATACAAAAGTACTGTTTCACAGTGATGGTACATAAAGATCTATTTTAAGAAACTCCATCATTTTTTTTTTCCTGGCAACTGTTTTACCTGATGCTTTCACACACTGGGGCACTGGGATAACAGATTCCTACTGAAAAAACTCTCATTGCAGGTGCTCTTGAGTACTGCATAGAAAGAAAATATTTTAGGATTTTTATAGATGTTAAATGTTTCTCTTTTTTTAGAGAAAAGTCCCTTTAGAGAGGCTGAAGGTGGCGTACAGACATGCCTCCAGGCCACCCCACATTTTCATCAAGAAATCTCTTGCCAAGAGCAATGGCCCTAAATTCAGCTTGTCCTGCCTAAGGATGAGAATGCATCCCTTTTCATAAACAATGCTGATTTCTTTCTGAAAATGTCAAAGCAGGAAACATGGACTAAACCCTGCATTTCACACTTTCTTAGGCACTCTGGGTGATATGAACGTATAAATTCTAGAGGAGTTTCTGTTCTATTACCACCTCAGTTTAGACTAGAATGCTACAGCCTGCTGGGTGAGACAGCTGTGGGACTGATGGAAGCCACTGAGGCACAAGCGAGGGGAGGCAAGCATGGGCTAGAGTAGCAGGGAAGGCTTCTGCAGTAGGGACTAAACTTCACCTTAATGCCCATTCTGGTATCCTAAGCATTAAGAAGTAGCTGACTGTAATGTGTTTGGACTTAAATAGGTTCTGGAAGATTAAGATGGCCAGAGATAGAGGTTCAAAGAGAAAGTATTTAGAACAAAGGGATGCTTAAGCTAAGGAAAATTGGAATTCCGTAAGAATTTAGGGAGATGATATAGCTAGGAAAGGAAGTCAAGCCATGGAGGAATTTTGAGGCCAGGCCAAGGTATTCAGACTTTCATCTGATTGGCAATAGGAGCAATCACAATATGCTTTAAAGTAAAATGTTCCATTTTATTAAAAAAAGATTGGGGAGTAAAAATTTTCTGTGGTCTAATTTTCAATATTGAGAATCAAAACCTAACAGAATTCTCATGTTAAGTAATAGAGAATAGCCTAAAACATTGAGTCATTTTTCAGTGATGGAATTGTTTGTCTTTAATTAATCATGAAGCTATTTCCTTTCTAATTGCATCTCCTTTCATCTATCTCTATTCCATACATTTTTTTAAATACTAAAAATCTGCCCTTTGAAACTGTAATAAGAGAGTTATTTTTGTGCTGATTTTGTTTTCAATTTTTCACATGAAGGCTTTATGGTTATGAAGATGTGAGACTAATAAGCTGGGCAGCAAGTGAGGTAAAGCCACTGAAGGGCAGTGACCTCATATTACAGTTTACATTGTCCTGAGACAAATGTCTAATGATGCCTCCAATAGGAATTTCAGTACAAGGGTAAACAGGTGCTGAGTCAGGTGGTCATCAAGTAAAATATAATATGGGAAGAGAACTATGTCTCATCCAAGAGTCTCTTTGGAAGTGAAATACGAAAGTAGGGTGTTACTTCTGATTTTTTTGCGTGTGCTACCAGAATTAAACCAACCAGGAAGTGAAAGGTGTTTAACACAGCCACGCTTACATGTGCTTAAGGATGGAGAGAGGTAGCTAAGCTTATAGATGCAAAACCTGGCCGTATATTCAGATAAACACAGAAGTCAGGTGAACAGGCATGCCTTTGCAGTCCCCGAGATACAGCTAAGCTAGCATCGCCTGCTCCTCTGTATTCTGCAGGAATGCTAATTTTAATATCAGCCTGGATCTGCACTTAGCAAATCTCCAACCCTTGCACACAGATTTAGAAATGTACCTGACATATCCTAAAATGATACTTTGATTTTTCACTCTCAAACCTTGCAATTTTGCTTTCTAAAACTTCAGCTGAGAATGAATGTACTTAACATTTGGCTCTGGCAGGAAAAAAATGTTTCAGTAGAGAAATACGTGTCTTCGTGAACACGATTGTTAATTCAAACTCTATGCAATTAAGGCAAAAGGGTAGGTAGTATGTATTAGGTGTTCAGTTGCGTTTTTACATTGAATTTCATGAACTAGATGATCAGAGTTCAAAATTGTGTCATTTGGAAAAATCAAAAGTGAATATACGTTTCCCAGAGACGGGTGAGAAATGGCTAATTGCCCCAAGACCACATGAAAAATGAGGGATCTGGAGGCCCTAGAGGAGTTAACCGTAAGAAAGACCATCACAATAGCTGCCATGCCATCCTGTTTCATCCCTCAAAAGTACAGTGCTGGAGAATAGCTCAGACACCTCCCACCACATCCCTGCAAAGAGGCCATAAGCACCTTGTCCTTACATTTGATTCTTAGGACAGGGTAGCGAAAGGAAAGAGTATTATATTTGAGTTCCAGTTTGTGACAGCAGGAAAATCACTACACTTCTCTATTCCACAGTCTCATCTGCTAAGGAAAGGTTTTGAAATAAATGGTTTCATGTGGCTTCAAAGCTGCCCTGTTTAGGAAAGAGAATTATCCATAATGACACTAGAGGCTATTCTTATCCCACGATTTATCCATAATGACACTAGAGGTTATTCTTATCCCAAATTCTCTATCGTGATTCCAAAACTCCCCTGGAAAGGAAAGGTTGTTTTCAGGCAAAAATTTTGCAAAGTTAGAATAATAGAAATGAGCAGGCCTGAGTTTCACAGTTATTAAGTTTGATCCCCTTGTAGGATAAAGGTCCAATTTGGAAGCTTCATGGAGCAGCTTATCTGGAAAAGGGAGACAATGAAAAGGCCAAATGTGCAGCTGCAAAGAAAATGAGATGATCGCTTCCTGACTACTGTCAGGTCTGGGGCTCAGGGACAAAGGTATCAATTCAGACTTTCATTTTTTGAGTGCCTGCTCTGTGTTTGACACCATTCTAGGTGCCTGGATACAATAATAAATAAACAAAGAAAGTCCCTGTATTGATGGAGTCTACATTCTAGAAAGGGGAGATAGACAGTAAACAAAAAATTGTGTTGGACAGGGGAAGGTACTAAGAAGAGAAAGGAGTGAAATAGGCGCACGGAATAGTTGGTGTACATATGGGGATACTAGCAGTTGTAGTGTGCTCAGCTATGGCCTTTCTGGAGTGGTGACTGCTGAGCAGATTCTTTCAGGAGATGAGGAAGCAGCCATATGGATAACTCAAAAAATCAAACCGGCCTGTAGACACAAGAAGAATCTGGAATTGAGCCCTGGAAGGTGCTCGGTGAATTTAAGGAGCCACATAGAAATTGAGGAGCTGTAAGGCAACCTGAGGCTGGTATGGCCACAGCAAGGGGAGAAAGGGAGACCGAGCAGGTGGCCAGCTCATGCCAGTACCTGTGGGTGACTCTACATAGGAAAAACCGTGGCTTTTACTCTGAGTCAAGTGGGAAACCATGAAAGGCTTTTCTGGGCTCTAACATGAGCTAAGCTAAATTTTAGGAAGACACTCTAGAAGTTGGATGGACTTCGAGGAAGCAGGCATATGAGCAGAGGATTGGTTTAGGAGGTTATTGAGATGGGCCAAGCAAGAAACGACTGGGGCATTGGCATGAGTGATAGTGGCAGGTGGTAAAATGTGGTCAGATTCTGTATATATGTGACAGGGGTTGCTAACAGGACTTCCTGATGGGTTGCTATGATACTTCAAAGAGTGAAATTCTCTCTCTGGGGAGTCCGCAGATGAATTCTTGGTGGAAGAACAGCACCTGAGTCTGCTGAATGAAGTAGATGTTGGGTGAGTAGGTAAAGTAAAGAAGGCTGATCTGAAAAGTCAACCTCAATGCATATGGGGCTCAATTGCGACAATTCCTCATACTTTGTAGGATTACTAATCGGTATTCTCAGTCTCCTTGTGATTACCATGTCTGAGAAATGAAGCCATTGCATATAGGCCATGTGTTGGCACGTGTAAAGTAAGGAAAATGCAGATTTTCCCAGGCTGGATCTGGTAATCAAGAAAATCTGATGGGAAACTCAACTCATTGGAGTTCAAAATTCAGCAATCTGAAGGAAATCACAAGCTCGACTTTATACTCAGTTGCTCTGTCAGTCATACTCGGATAAGTGGCAGTAGCAATCTGTCACCATAATTTTCTTTTCAGAATATGCCAGAACTTAAAATGCTTGTTGTAACCATGTCACAAGGGATATACAGAGAGCTTTGACTATTCCAGCCACTGATTTGCACCTGTAAGACATGAGATCATCTAAGGAAACCTGGTACTGCCCATGGTGACTGCCAGTACAAACTACTGTATGAAAATTGCAACATGCTGACACACAGACACACGTCTTGCTCAAGTTATGTCACTTTAGCTTGATTAATTCTGAAAATTTAATATCCTGTGTAACATTAAAAAAAATTTTGTCTCCCTGTTAATTTAGAAATAAATTCAGTTGCATGTTTGTTGCCTCAGGGCCAACATTTATGCCCATGCTATGGAAGTCCTCACTTTGAAATCTGGACTTGTCCATGATATTTTCTATTAGAACATATCTAATCTTCTATTAGGTCTATTCATCTAATTCTAGATGAATATTTATTAGCTGACAGAACATGATTTATTTATCCATGCTTAGGCATTCCAAAAGGAATTAGATACTTAGGAGAGGAAAACAACAATGGAAATTTAGAAGAAGATACTGGATATGTGACCAAGCAAGGTTTGTTTTCCTCATCACATTATCATTTTCTGGATGTCCTTACAATCCCTGGAATTTCCTGTGTCATTCACTCTGAGCAGGTGAACTCAAAGGGGAGACCAATCACCTGCCAGGTGGGTAGTGGGATAAAGGAGGCTGCATTTTCATGGCACTGGGCCATTGGGAGATTTGTAAAGTCTTATGGAGTACTGAAAATACCAGAAATTTCTCTTGATGCCTGACTCAGAGACTGAAAATTTAGCATTATGGCTGCATCACTTTGTGTTACAGATTGCCTCTCTGGACTTTTCTTTCAAAGTCCAAGTGCCTGGAAAGGTCAGCACACTAAATCAATGTGACCAGGTTTATCGGAGTCTTTCCTCAGGATCTAGAGTTTCTAGTAAAATCTCTAACAATGAAAGGTGGAAGGAGGTGGGAGAGCTGTTACTAAAAGGTCTGAAACAAACCCAAGAAGGCCATTGGAAAGGGAGGGGACAGATCAGAAAGAAACCTCTCCATATTACCTAAAACCGGCCTTTCAGGATGATGAGGACAGAGGAACGAGGAGAAATACGGGGAATTTCCTGTTGAATTTGGTGAGATGAAGGTGGTTGGCAATCTTGTTAAGTCCAACAGTGCAAATGGAAGCCCAAATGAGGAGGGTTGAGTGGCAGTGGGACTTCTATTCTTATAATGAAAAGACGTAACTGAGAAGCAAAAAGGTCCTTTGGGAGGTTTGAGATCACCAGTGCCTGAGCACGCCTGGAAATGTCACACTGTCCACCTGCCGGATCTCAGGAGGAACCAAGTACTCTGATTAAAGGCTGAGCTCCATGGCATACAGGGAAAAGTAGGATTCATGCGATTCAGTGAGGGACTGGACAAGAAGATATAATCCCTTCAGGAAAGCGTAACTATGAAAGGAAAGGAAAAAATGCTATCCTTATTTGAAAATAAATGTTTAGTGAAGGATTGTGTGTATGTGTGTGAGAGAGAAAGTTTTTTTTTCCTATTCCAAATAAAAATGATAACTAATATTTATTAAATGATTATCCCATTCCAGGTATTGGTCTCTATCTTTACCCTCCCCTACCCCCAACCTATTTCACAGAAGAGAGACCGAAGAGCAGAGAAGTCAACTTGCTCAAGGTCACGTAGTAGGGACATTGAAAAAATCAAGGTTTTTTTTCCCACATAGTCTGGCTATTAAGCCTCTGCAACTATTATGTTTTATTGACTCCCAAAGAAATTAGGCAGCCTCAGATTTTTTTTCATATTCCCTATTCTAGTACTATAACAATATACTATGATCTATGTGTTTATATACCTATGCCCCTGTTATAGATCCTTATAGGCAGGACCTGAATTACCCTTGTCTCCTCAAGAACTTAAATGTCACCTGATATATAACAGTAATAAAAATGACACCAAATGTTTATCTAGGATTGACATTATGCCAGGCGCCATGGGAAATGCTTTGTTTGAGTAATGATTTTTGGAAAGAAAGAAGAACAGAACAGGAGAGAGCAAAGGAGAAAGGGAGAAAGAGAGAAAGAAAAGGAACAGAAAGCAAAAGCAAAACGAAAGCCAGTTTAAGTTAAGTCTGACTTGAGAGGCAATCTTCCATGGAGAAAAACAGAGGGTAGAGAGCCAATGGAGAAGCAGATATTTTATGAGAACATGAATTGGATTTTATTTTTGCTCTAGCTCAATGTTTCCAAATTTCAGCCTAAGATTTAATGTAAATCTATTTGAAAGGAGTTGCTAAATTTTAACTGGAAATATTTCTTTGTGCTAAATAATCTTTATAGCATTCTAAATTATAGCCAAGTAGCAATATCATTACAGAGCTGTTTAGCCATAGCAGTTTATATGGAAAGTCAGGAGAAGGTGATGATGCCTATCAAAATATATAATAAAGAATTTTTTAAAATCATGGGTATCTTTATTTACTCAAAATACTTTTTATTTAGCCAGTTGAATTTAAGGAGAAGAATGAAAGTAACCAGTAGGAACTGCAGAATGTCCATGAAATGATGATAATAATATTTCGTGCCCTTACAGTACTTCTGGAAAGAAGGTCAGTCAAAGTACTTTAAAGCCATTAACATTCAACTTCACAGAAGCCTGTGGAAGATGCAGGTGGGAAGCTGTTTGAGCTCCATTTGTGGAGCATTCATATGGAGATGAAAGTGTTAAGTGGAAATAGTCAAGGCACAAGCCAGGGTTGCACTGGGGTGCAATGATTGCCCTTGGATGGCTCACCCTGGATTTCTGCCATGCACTCATGCAACCTGACAAGACCGCCTTTCACACTTTCCTTACATTTTTGCCTCCCCCATGTCCACAGAATTCCATGGACATGGAATCCATCAAGGGAACTGTTGACTGAAGGGAAGATTCAGTAGACATAAAAAACCAAGACGATTTCCATAATTCATATGTGCTCCTCAACTCTCTGCTGCTAAATATACCATTCAGAGAACTGTCTCACATGTTGCTGCTGCTGTATCATATTCTTGCCTTAGGGGTTGCATTTAGGGAGATAGACAGTGAGGCCAGGAATAAGGCCAGAAATTGTTCATGCTGATAGCATTCTCTCTACTCAGAACCACTCCTGATGGTATTTTCGGTTTGCCTGGCATCCCCAATAAGGACGCCTCCCCCACATGGTCTGTGAGTGCTTCAGAGGTCCTTTAGCACACTTCCAGTTCTTACATATACAAATACCCAAAGGAGCTTCATGATAAAGTCGGACCACTAATATTTTTTGAGTGCCTGAAATATGTCTAGCCCTGACATTGGTGCTGAGGGATCGTCAGGTTCAAATTAAGGGACTCTTATCAATGGAATTGCATAATGACAGCTCTCATATTTCAAGAGATGTTGGAACAGTCTGAATCCCAAGCTACACATGCACATCAGGGGCCAGCACTTCCTACAATTGCTAGAGAGTGAATGCCCATTCCTTTGGTCACTTAGACCCACTAGGTACAAGATGCTGTAAGGTACATTCAGGAGGCCAGCAATAGATGTGCGATCCCTGGAGTTCCTGATGCTGCTGGGAGATTGAAATATAAGCACATCAAGAATAAGATCAGAATCCAATCTTTTATAGGAAAAGTCAAAAGAAGGTATAAACAAGCAGCGCCCCAGGGACAATGCAAAAAGTAAGGCCTGCAGAAGCTCAGAAAGGGAAGGATTCCTGAAGGACATGGAAATTAAGAAGAGTCTTGAAAATGGACAGAAGGTAGAGTTGGGGAAAAGAAGACAGGGATTTTTACTTTCATTATTTTATTTTATGATGTATCTACATCAACTAGAACAGTATACTTGTTGAAGGAAGTAGTGGAAGGAGGAGGGGACAGAGGAAGAAAGATATTCCAAGGGAAAGAATGTGTCAGGAATAAGGTATAAGTTGGAAGATGCTCTCATTTTGGGGAGAGAAAATTAATATCTCTAAGTCTATGGTATATCAAATAGTATGCATAGCAGCAGAAATGATAGGGAATGTGAGAGAAGAAAGCAAAGATTTTTAAAATATCATGCCACAATTCATTTTCCATTCCAAACAGATAGGCATGCAATAACCACTTTGGAAATGCTAGCTGTCTTGAATGAGTGCCATTCTGGAAGACTCCCACCTTAAATTGAGGTTCTGCAGTGCCGTGTGATGACCTGGCTGGCTGCTTCTAAAACCACTCAGAGTCAGAACAGAGCAGAAGGCTAAATCAGACCTGACCCTGAGGAGGTTAAAATGCCAGGCTTCAAGTTTGAAGCTCATTCTTGTGGCCAGTCACATATCCTCCTCAGGCTGGAAAAGAAGGTTCATGCTCATACCTTGTTACCGCAGGGGAGAAGCACCATCTTCATAGAGGAGCCTGTGTGCTTAGCACTGCTCCAAGTGGAATCCCAGTGAGGAAGACCAATATTTCCACTTAACAACAAATAGGCAAACAATACAATTAAAAAATGGGCAGAAAGCTTGAATAGGCATCTCTCCAAAGAAGATATACAAATGACCAGAAAGCATATGAAGAGTTGTTCAACATCATGAACTGTGGGCAGGAAATGCAAATGAAAACCACAGTGAGATACCATTTCACACCCATTAGAATGGCAGCTATTAAAGAAATGGAAAATAAAATGTGTTGGAACGGGTGCAAAGAAATAGGAAAACATTTATCATTGGGGCAATGTAAAATGATGCAGCTGCTATGAAAGACAGTTTGGCAGTTCCACATAAAGCTAAGTGTGGAAATACCTTATGACCCAGCCATCCTACTTCTATGTATATACCCCAAAGAATTGAAAGCAGGGACTCAAGCAGATATTTGCACCCTGATGTTCATAGTGGCATTATTTGTAATTGCCAAAAGATGGAAGCTACCCAAGTGTCCATTAGCCAACAAATGGATTAATAAAGTGTGGCATATACATACAATGAAATATTATTCAACTGTAACAATGAATGAAGTTTTGCAACAACATGGATGAACCTTGAAGACATCATGTTGAGTGAAATGAGCTAACACGACAGGACAAACACTACAAACTACCTGATTTGAAGCAATTAGAATAAGAAAACTCATGGAGTCAGAATATAGGATATAGGTTACCAGGGGATGGAGTGAGGCTAAGGAATGGGAAGTTAAGGCTTAAAATGTACAAGGTTCCTAACTGGAATGATGAAAATGTTTTGGTAATGGATGGCAGTGATGGTAACACAACATTGTAAGTGCAATTAAACGACACTGAAATATATATTTGGATATGATTAAAAGGGCAAATATTAGATCATATATATGGTCACAGATTTTTTTAAAAAACCATGGAACTACACAACACAAACAGTGAACCCTAAGTTAAACTACAGACTTTAGTTAATAGGACCATTATAAAAATGTGCCACCAGCAATTATAACAAATGTTCCACAGCAAAGCAAGATGTTGGTGGTGGGATAATATAAGGGAATCCTGCATTTTATGCATGATGGTCCTGTAAACCCACAACTTTTTGAATAAAGAACAAAAACATTTTCCCTCATTTCTGATTACGTGAAAGGAAGGGTCCAACATAAAGAAGGGTGACTAATATACCTTGTACCAAGACCCAGGAGGCGATTGTTTCAGAGATAACATCTACTTGTTTGTTTATTCCCTTTTAAGTTATATGTACTTTTCCTTAACTTGACGCATAGTTTGCATACAGTAAAATGCAAACTCTTAATTGCTGTTGCATGCAACAGAACAGAGAAACTTAGTAGTCAGGCACCAAAGGGCACATAAAGCCAACTGTATTTATATGACGATCAAGAAGCGTAAAAACTCATTTATGGTGATATTTGTTTTTAATTGAGGTTATCTAAGCTTCCTTCTCCTTGAAGATGACAGTCAGTGACTGTTTATTTGGTTTAATTTACACTAGAATGATTCCTCCTTTCATGAATACTTGACATGACCTCCAAAACTGCTCCATAAAGTGATAATGTAGAGGATGGATTGTGCTCACAAGTGACATTCAGTTTCTTCTTACTCGTTTCCCTTTGTCAAAAACTACAAAATCAAGGGATCCTGGAACAGGATGGAGCTGTCATAACTTCTTGCATAAAGGCCTCATCTCACAGATGGGAACATTCAGGCTAAGCAGAAGGTCAACCTGTGACATAATGTGTCACACTCCCATTTATTGCAACAAAAGCCAATAAAAGCCTCTCATCACACAGGTGCATGAACACACACGTTTCAGTTGATTTCAAAATATAATCAGTATCTCCTTTCTCACAGAGCAGTTTAGCAAGCTTAAGTGTCCAGAGAGATATAACAAATATCTATTTTCTTTACCTGGGTTTATTTAGCATGCCACCAGCATAATCTAAATAGATTTTTTTTAACATGTGACTTCAGAAGACTGAAGCAGGTAGACTCAAAACTGAACTTTCATTTAATTTGGGTTTTCCTGCTTACAGTGATTTGCATCTCCTGTAAGTCAGGTTTCAAGCCAAATAAAATGGGAAAGATATTTATCTAGACTGCAAAGCCAATTTGATTGATATAGCATAGGAAGCTATTGACACCACAGTAAAATTCCAGCTGGCACCACAGTAAAATTCCAGCTGGCACATTCATTTTTTTAAAGATCTTATTTCATACTAATCATAAACCTTCGACTTACTTGACCAAATAGACCATCCTCTTAAGTAATGCACTCCCACCTCCACCTTAAAGCTTCTTCTCAGCCCCCAGACACAGCTCCAGCCTCTGAATACGTGACAGGTACATCATTTGTTATGTCTTGCCACAGTTCTCAGATTATCAAATTTTGCAGTAACTATTTGCATCTTGAGTCCTATCTCACTCTAAAATAGCCAAGAGCAGAAACCAAGTCTTAATTCTAAACCTCAGTTTCCTGACCTCTAAAATGGAGATAATATCAGTGCCTTGGAGTTGTGGTGATGGTTGTATGCTTGGCTGGCAGAACCTAGGTCAAAGGGCCTAGAATATACTAAATTTCAGTAAATGGTAGCTAGAACCACCACCACCATCACCATCATCATCATCAACAATAGCCAGTGTAACATAGTTTATTATACGTCATTTACATTCCTAAAAGCACACAATATCCAGAGAAGATGTTGGCCCCAAGGAAAAATCACAGAATTCTTAATGCTTTGGGGTGTCTGATTTAACTCAACTTCCCACCCACAGCCAGTTCCCTGAGAGATGCTTGTCCAGCCTCTAAATGGACATTTGTAGGGATAAGGAGCTCCTCCTTTTCGAGGTAGCCTCTTCCAGAGTTAAATCCCTCTAACTGGAGGCAGTGAGATGTTTCCATTTGTGTCATGTGGTTTAGGAACTATTGAGGAAATTAATAGCTTCTCCTCACTAAACTCTGCAGAGGTGACTGACTTTTAAGGACCCCGACTCCCCAGGGTCTGAAACTCTCTTGATGCCAAATACAGGTGATATTGAGCTAGCAAGGCCACTGCTCTCTCCTGGTCTTGGCTCAAGTGGACTCTCCTCTCCCATTTCACTCCGCAGAATGTCTTCCCAGACTCTGCTTGTCGCAGGGTCTCAGGCCTGTCTCTCAGACCGGGCTAATAGTCTTTAAGAGTCTGTTATAGGGCCAGAAATCCTGAATTTGTCAGTTCCCAAAACCATAAAAGAAACAAATATTTTTTCTGCTCTGAAGTGGGCCTCGTTGTCACAGAAGGAACAGCAGCACCCGCTCTCCAAGTGGGAAATAGATGTGAGTTATTTTTATATATGGTTATACACATAGATTATACCAACTCATTTTGTTTGCAATAAAACTGAAACACTACTAATAATTATTTTTATCGCCAACTCTGATCTTCTCTGGCTCATGGCTTAGTGAATATATATATATATATATTTCAAAAATCAATATTTAATAAAGTTATCTGTGCCTGTGTCCTCAATTGAGGCTCCCCCTCCCACCTCGGCCTTCTTTTTGAGAAACTGGAAAGATTGCTGCTTTCTGCTGCTAGCTCACAGCTCTTCCTATTAGAGAGCAATCTTTCCTTATAAGAGTTGGCTCCCAAATATGAACTATTTTATTGATCTAAAACTTTTAACCACCTCCCTTCTCCTGCAGTGAGAATGGAGACATTTTTCTGTGGCACATGAAGAAACCAGGCTTGCTCATTTGTTCTGTGTACTGCTGTACACTTCCCCTACAGGTCTCTTTGCCTCACTATTGCTCAAAAAACCTGCCCTCCATGCCATTTAGAAAACAAAAATCAAAAATAGGAGTCATTAGTGAGTCACTGCTATTTTTCACACCATTGCATACTACTGCTCACTTACATCAAAATTTGTATAAGGTTGATCCCATTACATGCCTTGAGTTTATTCCCAAAGAGCATTATCAGGAAGAAATGAGCAAACAGGATCACAGCCATCCCAGAGAATGCTCTCAGGGCCTTCCTTTGCCAAAACAATGCATGTGAAGATAAAAAGACATAGTGCGCAGCCAGTCAATCACAAAGTGTTGCCAAGGCCCCAGGGAGGATGGAGATTTTTCCAAAATGGCCACAGATTACCAAGTGATACCTTTGGCATTTGTTACACAGACAACATGCCAAGGAAAAGGATTAATAATGGGAACGATAATTTATTTATTATTAACATGGACAATGCATGCTCACCATATGGCAGAGGTTATGCAAAGCACTTTAAATGAACACTTTTATCATGATACTGTTCTAAAGAGATAAAGTATCAGCCCCATATTACAGATGAGAAAATAGAAGCTTGCAAGGAAGAATTTGTCAAAATCATGCCTAGGTAGAAAACAGTAGAACCAGCTGGAATCCAAGAAGTATTGTTGGTCTCCTGACATAGCATCCCAGTTTGAATCTGTTGCGTACCCCAGGAAAGTCATGTTCTTTAATCATGATTCAATATCCTTTAGGGTGGGATCTTTTTGATTGTTTCCATGGAAATGTGACCCACCAAAATGTGAGTGGGACCTTTTGATTAGCAATACATCTCCATGGATTTACATTAGAACTGTAAACATGTAACTTAATAAATATCCTTTATAAAAGTTGTTTCATTTCTGGTATATTGCATTTCCAGAAGCATTTACAAACTAAAACAGATTTTGATACCAGAGAAGTAGAGTGCTGGTGTGGTTTGCAAATACCAAACATGTTGGGATGGCTATTTAAATGGATAAGGGGGAGGCTCTAGAAGAGTTGTGAGGGTCTTGATGGAGAAGGCCTAGTAGAATGCTTTGAGAGTGTTAGTAGAAATGTGGACTCCAAATATACCTCTGATGAGACTTTAGGAAGAAATGATGAATGTGTCTTTGCAGACTGGAAGGAAGGCAACCTTTTTTTTTTTTTTAAGTGGCAAAGAATTTGGCAAAATTCAGTACTGTTATTGGATAGAAGGCAGAATTTGAGATTCATGAATTTGGATATTTAGCAGAAGAAATTCCCAAACTAAATGTGGAAAATGCAGCCTGGCTCCTCCTTTCAGCTTAAAATAAAATGCAACAGGGAAGAGATAAGCTGAGAACTGAACTCCTGGGTACAAAAAAAAACAGAAATTGATGGTCTGGAAAATTCTGGTATTCCAGAAAGTAAGTTCCCAGATAATCATGCTCCATGTGAGGATTTAACAAAACATGGAACCAGTCAGCCCGTTCAGAAAAAAGTCAACATTGGAAATGGAGTTATCAGAAAGGATTTATGGAAGTTCTTGCAAGACCTGTATAACTGGAATCATTGCCAGTCTGGATTAAAAGGGGCAGGAAAGGGACAAACTGAAGGAAAAATTACTTTAAAGGCAGAACCATGGAAACTAAGGACTGAAGCCAAGAAATCTCAGCCCAGAGAGTGAACCCATCCATGCACTTCAAGAAGGTGAGTTTGCCCTGAAGACAGAGAGTGGGCCTTCTGCCTCAATGTTCAGGAAGAGGTTTGGTATCCCAGGCCTCAGAGGTGGTGAAGCACATTCCATGGGGATTGGGGGGAGCTTTGCTGTCATCCCATTGGTCTGAGGGGGTTGAGCGTGTACCCCTGAGATGGCAGAGGGCCCGGTTGTTCCTCCGATGCTTGGAGAGGGTGGAGCAAGAAAGGTTGGTCTCCCCAAAGTTTCCCAAGTTTACAACCCAACTCCCAGTATTTGGAGAGGACAGGGTCACTTGGAAAGGGTGGAACTGCTGCTTTCTAAAGCCTTAAGGATGAATGACTCTGAAACTTTGAAGTCTAATGGAGTTTGCCCTGCAGGTTTTTGAAACTGTTTTGGTGCAGTGATCCCTGTTTTCCCTCCAGTCTCTCCCTACGGCAATGGGATCATTGATATTATGTCTGTACCTCCTTTGTATATTTGCAGCAGATAACTTATTCTGAGTTTTACAGTTCCAGAGCCAGATGATAATTTTGCCTTAGGACAGACCATGCTTGTAACTGACTTTGAAGAGATCTCGTTCTGTTTCTGAGTTTGTATTGCATTTTTATTGTTACTGAAATGGTTTAAGGCTTTGTGATAATTGTGATGGAATAATGCATTTTGCATTTGGGAAGAACATGTCTTTTGGGAGTCCAGAGAGTAGAATGTGCCAGTGTGAAATTGTTGTGTGCCCCAGGAAAGTTATGTTCTTTAATCCTGATTCAATATTGCATAGAGTGGGATCTTTTTTATTAAGTTGTTTCCATGGAGATGTGATCCATCCAGTTGCAAGTGGGACCTTTTGATTATGTGATTTCCATAGAGATCTATTGCCACCCATTCAAGGTGGGTCTTAATTTGCTTTCTGGGGTCCTTTAAGAGTGAACAATTTTGGAAAAAGCTCAGAGCCAACACAGAGACAGTTGAAAATGCTGAAAGAAAACACCCCTGGGGAAACTGTTGGAAACCAGAAGCCAAAGGACCAGCAGATGCCAGCCATGTGCCTTCCCAGATAACAGTGGTATTCCAGACCCATTGGCCTTTCTTTAGTCAAGGTGTCTTTCCCTTGATGCCTTAATTTGAACATTTTTATGGCCTTAGAACTGTAAACTTGTAACTTAATAAATCCCCTTTATAAAAGCCAACCCAGTTTTGGTCTATTGCATTTCTGGCAGTGTTTATAAACTAAAACCCATGGAATGGTCATGTGGCCCTAGTCTTCCTTACCTAGTGATCAAACTCATCCCCACATCCCTGATCAAATTCTGATGTTGCCACTGTGATGGTGAAAAGAAACACTGAAAGACTTCCGGAGAAGATGGTGGCTTAGTAAGACGCGCGGATCTTAGTTTCTTCTCCAGGACAGCTACTAGGGGAGTAGAAACGATACAGAACAGCGCCCAAAGCCACAACAGAGATAAAAAAGACAGCGTACCCCATCCTGGAATGGCTGGCTGGCTGAGAGAAGCCACTCGGGTGAGATCCGAGGCGCGTGGGCTTCACTGGGCGGGGCGGCAAGCGGCCGGAGTCACTCCCTTCCCCCTTCCCGGGCCGGCTGGGAGAATTGGAGAGGCGGTCCCCTGAAACCGCGGCGGTTGGCGCCCACACCACGCGCGGCCCACCGGACCAACTGAGAGAATTGGATCGGAAATCCCCAGGCCGTGGAGAACGGTGACGGGTGGGGGAGGCCCCTTCCAAACCCGTGACTCCCCGGGAACGTGCACTCTCCCAGGTGGGCCGCTGCAGCTGGCGCCCTCGCGCCACGCTTGTCGCCCGGGCGACTAGGAAATTCGGACGGGCGCTTTCCCGGGCTGCGGCGGCCAGCAACCCTCCCCGCGTTCGGACCCCGGGCCGGCTCGAACTCTTCCAAGCCGCTTCGGCTAGCGAACCTCCCGGACGGCGAGAGTTTTCCAAAGTTAAAGGACTCACAGCACCTTTTACTGGTGGGACCTGCAGACAAACGTGTGCCACGAGCGCCACCTACTGGGCAGGATAAGAAAAACAGAACCCAGAGATTTCACAGAAAAATCTTCCAAACTTTTGGATCCAATACCCAGGGAAATCTGTCTAAATGCGCAGACGCCAACAGAAGATAACGGATCATGCTCAAATAATTGAAAATATGGCCCAGTCAAAGGAACAAACCAATAGTTCAAATGAGATACAGGAGCTGAGACAACTAATGCTGAATATACAAACAGAAATGGAAAACCTCTTCAAAAACGAAATCGATAAATTGAGGGAGGACATGAAGAAGACATGGGCTGAACATAAAGAAGAAATAGAAAAACTGAAAAAACAAATCACAGAACTTATGGAAGTGAAGGACAAAGTAGAAAAGATAGAAAAAACAATGGATACCTACAATGATAGATTCAAAGAGAAAGAAGATAGAATTAGTGATTTGGAGGATGGAACATCTGAATTCCAAAAACAAACAGAAACTATCGGGAAAAGAATGGAAAAATTTGAACAGGGTATCAGGGAAATCAAGGACAATATGAACCGCACAAATATACGTGTTGTGGGTGTCCCAGAAGGAGAAGAGAAGGGAAAAGGAGGAGAAAAACTAATGGAAGAAATTTTCACTGAAAATTTCCCAACTCTTATGAAAGACCTAAAATTAAGGATCCAAGAAGTGCAGTGCACCCCAAAGAGATTAGACCCAAACAGGCGTTCTCCAAGACACTTACTAGTTAGAATGTCAGAGGTCAAAGAGAAAGAGAGGATCTTGAAAGCAGCAAGAGAAAAACAATCCATCACATACAAGGGAAACCCAATAAGACTATGTGTAGATTTCTCAGCATAAACCATGGAAGCTAGAAGACAGTGGGATGATATATTTAAATTACTGAAAGAGAAAAACTGCCAACCAAGACTCCTATATCCAGCAAAATTGTCCTTCAAAAATGAGGGAGAAATTAAAACATTCTCAGACAAAAAGTCACTGAGAGAATTTGTGACCAAGAGACCAGCTCTGCAAGAAATACTAAAGGGAGCACTAGAGTCAGATACAAAAAGACAGAAGAGAGAGGTATAAAGAAGAGTGTAGAAAGAAGGAAAATCAGATATGATATATATAATACAAAAGGCAAAATGGTAGAGGAAAATATTATCCAAACAGTAATAACACTAAATGTCAATGGACTGAATTCCCCAATCAAAAGACATAGACTGGCAGAATGGATTAAAAAACAGGATCCTTCTATATGCTGTCTACAGGAAACACATCTTAGACCCAAAGATAAACATAGGTTGAAAGTGAAAGGTTGGGAAAAGATATTTCATGCAAATAACAACCAGAAAAGAGCAGGAGTGGCTACACTAATATCCAACAAATTAGACTTCAAATGTAAAGCAGTTAAAAGAGACAAAGAAGGACACTATCTACTAATAAAAGGAACAATTAAACAAGACGACATAACAATCATAAATATTTACGCACCGAACCAGAATGCCCCAAAATACGTGAGGAATACACTGCAAACACTGAAAAGGGAAATAGACCATAATAGTTGGAGACTTCAATTCCCCACTCCAATCAATGGACAGAACATCTAGACAGAGGATCAATAAAGAAATAGAGAATCTGAATATTACTATAAAGAAGCTAGACTTAACAGACATTTATAGGACATTACATCCCACAACAGCAGGATACACCTTTTTCTCAAGTGCTCATGGATCATTCTCAAAGATAGACCATATGCTGGGTCACAAAGCAAGTCTTAACAAATTTAAAAAGATTGAAATCATACACAACACTTTCTCAGATCATAAAGGAATGAAGTTGGAAATCAATAATAGGCGGAATGCCAGAAAATTCACAAATACGTGGAGGCTCAACAACACACTCTTAAACAACGAGTGGGTCAAAGAAGAAATTGCAAGAGAAATTAGTAAATACCTTGAGGCAAATGAAAATGAAAACACAACATATCAAAACTTATGGGATGCAGCAAAGGCAGTGCTAAGAGGGAAATTTATTGCACTAAATGCCTATATCAGAAAAGAAGAAAAGGCAAAAATGCAGGAATTAACTGTTCACTTGGAAGAACTGGAGAAAGAACAGCAAACTAATCCCAAAGCAAGCAAAAGGAAAGAAATAACAAAGATCAGAGCAGAAATAAATGAAATTGAAAACATGAAAACAATAGAGAAAATCAATAAGACCAGAAGTTGGTTCTATGAGAAAATCAATAAGATTGATGGGCCCTTAGCAAGATTGACAAAAAGAAGAAGAGAGAGGATGCAAATAAATAAGATCAGAAATGGAAGAGGAGACATAACTACTGACCTCACAGAAATAAAGGAGGTAATAACAGGATACTATGAACAACTTTACGCTAATAAATACAACAATTTAGAGGAAATGGACGGGTTCCTGGAAAGACATGAACAACCAACTTTGACTCAAGAAGACATAGATGACCTCAACAAACCAATCACAAGTAAAGAAATTGAATTAGTCATTCAAAAGCTTCCTAAAAAGAAAAGTCTAGGACCAGATGGCTTCACATGTAAATTCTACCAAACGTTCCAGAAAGAATTAGTACCAATTCTCCTCAAACTCTTCAAAAAAATTGAAGTGGAGGGAAAACTACCTAATTCATTCTATGAAGCCAACATCACCCTCATACCAAAACCAGGCAAAGATATTACAAAAAAAGAAAACCAATATCTCTAATGAATATAGATGCAAAAATCCTCAATAAAATTCTAGCAAATCGTATCCAACAACACATTAAAAGAATTATACATCATGACCAAGTAGGATTCATCCCAGGTATGCAAGGATGGTTCAACATAAGAAAATCAATTAATGTAATACACCATATCAACAAATCAAAGCAGAAAAATCACATGATCATCTCAATTGATGCAGAGAAGGCATTTGACAAGATTCAACATCCTTTCCTGTTGAAAACACTTCAAAAGATAGGAATACAAGGGAACTTCCTTAAAATGATAGAGGGAATATATGAAAAACCCACAGCTAATATCATCCTCAATGGGGAAAAATTGAAAACTTTCCCCCTAAGATCAGGAACAAGACAAGGATGTCCACTATCCCCACTAATATTCAACATTGTGTTGGAGGTTCTAGCCAGAGCAATTAGACAAGAAAAAGAAATACAAGGCATCAAAATTGGAAAGGAAGAAGTAAAACTATCACTGTTTGCAGACGGTATGATACTATACGTCGAAAACCCGGAAAAATCCACAATGAAACTACTAGAGCTAATAAATGAGTACAGCAAAGTAGCAGGTTACAAGATCAACATTCAAAAATCTGTAGCATTTCTATACACTAGTAATGAACAATCTGAGGGGGAGATCAAGAAACGAATCCCATTTACAATTGCAACTAAAAGAATAAAATACCTAGGAATAAATTTAACTAAAGAGACAAAAAACCTATATAAAGAAAACTACAAAAAACTGTTAAAAGAAATCACAGAAGACCTAAATAGATGGAAGGGCATACCGTGTTCATGGATTGGAAGACTAAATATAGTTAAGATGTCAACCCTACCTAAATTGATTTACAGATTCAATGCAATACCAATCAAAATCCCAACAACTTATTTCTCAGAAATAGAAAAACCAATAAGCAAATTTATCTGGAAGGGCAGGGTGCCCCGAATTGCTAAAAACATCTTGAGGAAAAAAAACGAAGCTGGAGGTCTCGCACTGCCTGACTTTAAGGCATATTATGAAGCCACAGTGGTCAAAACAGCATGGTATTGGCATAAAGATAGATATATCGACCAATGGAATCGAATAGAGTGCTCAGATATAGACCCTCTCATCTATGGACATTTGATCTTTGATAAGGCAGTCAAGCCAACTCACCTGGGACAGAACAGTCTCTTCAATAAATGGTGCCTAGAGAACTGGATATCCATATGCAAAAGAATGAAAGAAGACCCATCTCTCACACCCTATACAAAAGTTAACTCAAAATGGATCAAAGATCTAAACATTAGGTCTAAGATTATAAAACAGTTAGAGAAAAATGTTGGGAGATATCTTATGGATCTTACAACTGGAGGCGGTTTTATGGACCTTAAACCTAAAGCAAGAACACTGAAGAAGGAAATAAATAAATGGGAGCTCCTCAAAATTAAACACTTTTGTGCATCAAAGAACTTCATCAAGAAAGTAGAAAGACAGCCTACACAATGGGAGACAATATTTGGAAATGATATATCAGATAAAGGTCTAGTATCCAGAATTTATAAAGAGATTGTTCATCTCAACAACAAAAAGACAGCCAACCCAATTACAAAATGGGAAAAAGACTTGAACAGACACCTATCAGAAGAGGAAATACAAATGGCCAAAAGGCACATGAAGAGATGCTCAATGTCCCTGGCCATTAGAGAAATGCAAATCCAAACCACAATGAGATATCATCTCACACCCACCAGAATGGCCATTATCAACAAAACAGAAAATGACAAGTGCTGGAGAGGATGCGGAGAAAGAGGCACACTTATCCACTGTTGGTGGGAATGTCAAATGTTGCAACCACTGTGGAAGGCAGTTTGGCGGTTCCTCAAAAAGCTGAATATAGAATTGCCATACGACCCAGCAATACCATTGCTGGGAATATACTCAAAGGACTTAAGGGCAAAGACACAAACGGACATTTGCACACCAATGTTTATAGCAGCGTTATTTACAATTGCAAAGAAATGGAAACAGCCGAAATCTCCATCAACAGAAGAGTGGCTAAACAAACTGTGGTATATACATACGATGGAATACTATGCAGCTTTAAGACAGGATAAACTTATGAAGCATGTAATAACATGGATGGACCTAGAGAACATTATGCTGAGTGAGTCTAGCCAAAAACTAAAGGACAAATACTGTATGGTCCCACTGATGTGAACAGACATTCGAGAATAAATTTGGAATATGTCATCGGTAACAGGAGGCAGAAACAGGGTAAGATAATGGGTAATCGGAGTTGAAGGGATACAGACTGTGCAACAGGACTAGATACAAAAACTCAAAAATGGACAGCACAGTAATACCTAATTGGAAAGTAATCTTGTTAAAACACTGAATGAAGCTGCATCTGAGCTATAGGTTTTTGTTTTGTTTTGACTTTACTATTATTACTTCTATTTTTGTCTCTATATTAACATTCTATATCTTTTTCGGTTATGTTGCTAGTTTTTCTAAACCGATGCAAATGTACTAAGAAATGATGAACATGCATCTATGTGATGATGTTAAGAATTACTGATTGCATATGTAGAATGGTACAATTTCTAAATGTTGGGTTAATTTCTTTTTTTCCGTTAATTAAAAAAAAAAGAGAAGGGGTAATTGGAGCTGAAGGGATACAGACTGTACAACGGGACTGGATATAAAAACTCAGAAATGGACAGCACAATACTACCCAATTGTAATGCAATTATGTTAAAACACTGAATGAAGCTGCATGTGAGGTATAGGTTTTTTTTTTTTTCTTTCTATTAATGTTTTAATTCTTATTCTGTTGTCTTTTTATTTTTTTATTTCTTTTTCTAAATCGATGCAAATGTACTAAGAAATGATGAATATGCAACTATGTGATGTTATTAAGAATTACTGATTGTACATGTAGAATGGAATGATTTCTAATTGTTTTGTTTATTCTTTTTTTAGTTAATAAAAAAAATATTAAAAAAAAAAAGAAACACTGAAAAATAAAGCCTTTGAAGGACAACTTATTCTTTCCTTTTTCCTTTTTTTTTTCTTTTCTAGAGATGTTTTTAGGTTTACAGAAAAATCAAGTAGAAACTAGAGTTCCCATGTGCCCTCCCTAATATTAATACCTTACATTAGTGGGGTATACTTGTTACACTTAATAAAAGAATATTATTATAATTGCACTATTAATTATAGTCCATAGTTTACACTAGGCTTCACCATTTGTGTTTACAGTCCCATGTTTATTGTTGTTTTTGTTTTTATAGTTTTTATTGTAGTAACATATATAACCTAAAGCTCCCACTTAGTCACATTTGAATATATAATTAATTACTGTTAATGACAATGTTGTAAAAGCATCACCACCATCCATTCAAAACTTTTCCATCACCCTGAGTAGAAACTCTGTACAATTTAAGCCTTAACTCCCCATTCCACAATGCTGTGCTGGCTCTTGGTAAAATTCTCACAATATGAATTTGCTTATTCTAAAATTTTAAATCAGTGAGATCATATAGTTGTCCTTTTGTGTCTGACTGATTTCACTCAACCTGTTGCCTTAAGGTCCATCCATGCCATCATATGGATCAGAAAGTCCTTCCTTTTCAGGCTGAATATATATTTATAGATACACCACATTTTGTTTAATCATTCATCAGTTGATGGCTGCTTCAACTTAATTATTTCTTTCACTGCTTTAGCTGTCTACAAACTGCACCTCTGCCTTCAGGAGAAATTCTAGTAGGGTGAGCCTGAACAACTTTCCTAGTTCATCCTTTCAGGATTCCACCCGATAGATTAGCACTGCCACACAGGCACCCAAGTGTGTGCATAGGGGTTACTCTGGTCCCTCTGGAACAGGGCCTGGGACATGTGATGGGATCAGCAGCTGGCTCCAATCCCCTCTGGGGAGGAGGTGGGACAGGGCACCACGAGCTCCCCTACCATCTTTCAAGCTGCTTTTTCTTGATGCAGCACTTGCACAGTTACTGCAAACTTTACGTGTTTTCCACAGTTCTAAAGGAGATGGCTTTGCCAGCTTTTGCTGGTTTATCAAAGATTCTGGGGGGGGGGGGGTGGGACCCTGGAGCATCTTATGCTACCATCTTGGTTGACTGGAAGTCTGAAAGGCAGCTCGGGCTTACTGTGCAACTGAGTGAAACAACGCATTCCAGGGCACCCTGATTCCTATTCTCATTGGGTTAGGCTTTCCAAGCTTTCAAGTCCATCAAATACTCACAGCCCAAAGAGGATAACATGAAAAAGGAACATGTTACACAATATATGATAATTGAAATAAAATTCTTAATTTACTCATATTTACATAGAGAGCTCTATATAGAGTCTTTTGCATTCTACAGCTTGTGTTGTTATCCCACTTCATCATTTACTGTGTGACATCTTATTTAACCTCCAAAAATTTCATTTTTATCATAGAAAAAAATGGGTACAATGGTGGTGCCTATCTCAGTGGGGATATATGTCTCAAATAAGGTAATGTATAAATTTATATGGAGTACTTAGAGTGATTGCCATAGAGTAAAAGCGTAAAAAATAAATGTTAATCATTATAATATGTCATCATCATCAAAGTATCGGGTATTTTCTACTTCAGACAATTTACTCACAGATATTTAATTTCCACGAAATTAGAATTTTGACCTTAGGATCAACAAATCATGCCATGCACCTACCACAGGAATATCTTCTTTATTTTCCATGATGACCATGAAATTCTTATAGTAATTTCTTATGGGAATACAGGCATTAACTTCAACCTAAAATATTGAATTATTTAGGTATACCCTTACTGAATATAAATATTTCCTCCATATATTAGTTCTCCTGTAGCCATTGTTTTATATATCTTGTATTTAATTCCATTGCAGAAGTCAGCGAACACATTGTGAATTTATTTTGCTATTTGAAATCCCATCATCATATCCCTCAAAAATGACTGTGATTGTCATTTCAAAACATTTAAAAATATGATCGTATTTTTGGAAATCTACAAAATTTCAAGTTTTAAAGGACTTTTTAAAGAGTTTAGGGCAATTAGCTTTGAAAGCTATGGCCTTTTCTTTCTTTGCTTTGCATATATGTTATATGGAACAATAAAAAAGTTAAAATAAGGCTTAAAAAAGTTTAGGGCAATTACAGCCAGTTTTTTTCAGGCAGTCTAGTATAAGAGAAAAGGCTATGGGGTAAAAAACACCTTGTGTTAAAATCCTGTCCCTGCCACATGAGAGCTGGGTAAAACACTCAATGGATCCCAGTTCATGTGTTATGAAAGAATATCTTATATACTTCTAGAAGCTGGGGTTAAGACTGTATATGACAGTACTTACTGCCCAAGGCCTGGTGTATGGGGAAAAAGTAAAGTTCATCAAATTTAGGACAGTGGTGATAGTAGTCATACTGTTTTTAAAATAAAAATAGTAACTGTTGCAATGAAGAAGTAACTAGTAGTTATTTTGCCTGGAAGAAAAAACTTCCCAGAATTAATATACTTAGGTTAAGATTTCTTTTTGGTGGTTCTTCTGTACAAATAGAAATTTGCTGCTCAGTAACATTTTCCACAAATTCTAGCTATCGAAAGTTAAAGGTTAAGAAAACCAGGAAAATAGTAGCAGAACAGATACATTCTCCCTTGCCTGAGTGCTGCCAGAGTGAAACATCTTTTGATTTTATCATATTTGCTTTATATTGGTCTATATTTTATGGGTTTGAATTACCTCTCTAAAAAAACTGCACATCACTCTTTTATTTTTAGCATTCCTGAGCCCACATGAAGTACCTTTCCCAATTACAAGGAATGGTGAGGAAAAAGAGTTTATGATCATTGGATGCCTACTATGTACCAAGGGCTTTATATAAATGTTATTTATCTGTTTGCTGGTTGGTAGTTATTTATACTATTATGTTATGTATGTGTTATTCATTTATCTCTGTGTGTCATTATACGTTTTAAAGATAAGGAAGTTGTGACTTAGAATCTTATGTAAGGTCGTACAGTAAGCGGCTAGTATGTTTATGAGTGTTACGTCTTCCTTGTTGTTGACCCTCTTATCACTATGAAATGTCCCTCTTTATCCCTGGTAAGACTCTTTGTCTTGAAGTTTATTTGCTTTAAAATTAAACTAGCCACTGCTTGGACTACAGTTTGTACAGTCTATCCTTTTTCATCATCGATCTCTCAGTGGCGTTAAGTTCCCTCACTTGTTGACGTCATTTAGCCGGGTTGTACGTTTTCATCCATTCTGATAATTTCTGCCTTTTAATTGGAGCATTTACTCCATTAATACTTAATGTAATTATTAATACCACTGGATTCAATTTTACTCTTTTCTGATTTGTATTTTTGCTTGCTCCCCTCTTCTTTGTTCCACTGGCCTTCCTTCCTTGCCTTTTATCGGGATTATTTGAACATTATTTTAATAATTCCATCCTGATTTATCTACTGATTTTTTTATCTATACTTCTTCATGATATTTTAATAGTTTCTCTATGGATTAAAACGTTCATCATTAATTTTTAAAGCATATTTAGAGTTAATATTTTACTACTTCATTTAAAATGTAGAAAACTGATATGATAGAGTTCTCATGCATATTATAGCTACATAAATTATAAACCCCACAAGGTAATGCTATAATTTTTCCTTTAAACAGACATAAGTATTTCAAAGAAATTAAGGAAAAAGTAGCCATTTATATTTACATACATATTGATTACTTCCCATGCTCCTCACTCATTCCTGAAGATCTGAAATCATATCCTTTAATGCTGAAGAAGTATCTTTGCAATTTTTTATTGTGGAGATCTTCTGGTGATAGAGTCCAATAGCTGTCTTTTATCTGAAAATTCCCATACTTTTGCCTCCATTCCTGAAGGACGTTTTCACTGGACATGAAGTTCTGAGTTGTCAGTTTTACTTTACTTCAACACTTTCTTCTGACCTGAATGGTTTCTAATGTGAAATCAGCAAACATTTGGTTCATTTCTCACCTTGATATAGCATATTGTTTTTCTCTAGTTGCTTTTAAATATTTCTCTTTTCTTTGAATTTCAATACTAAATTCTGATGTGCTCTGGTTTGGTTCTCTTTGTAATCATACTGCATGGTTTTGCTGAGCTCCTTAAATCTCCTTAAATTTATGGTTACTACTTTAAAAAATTAAGCCCCATTCTCTCTCTTATCTTTATGGAACTTGAGTTATCAATATGCTATACAATTTAGTATTGTTCCACATGTCCCTATTAATTATTTTCCAATCTTTCTTATCTCTTTTTTTCAACTGGGAGAATTACTATTTATTTATCTGCAAATTCACTGCCTCTGTTTTCTGTTGTTACAAGTCTCCCGTAATACCCATCCAGTGAGATTTTGTATTTCAAATATTTTATTTTTGTTCTAGACTTTTGATATGAGCCTTTTCTATCATTTTTAGTTTTTATAATTTTATATTTATAGTTTCCACTTCTCTGATAAAATACACTATCTTTTCAGTCATTGTAAACATATTTTCTTTATTCATCAGACACAGTTATAGAATCTTCTTTTAGAAACTTGTTGGCTAATTCTTGGTCATCTAACTGGTTTCTGAGAATTGTCATTTTTCTTGAGAATGAGTCACATCTTTAGGACTCTTTTATAATTGAGTAATTTCTTCATGCATCCAAGACATCATGGCATTGTGTTATAAAGTCAGGACGGTGTTACATTAGTCTGAAGAGTACTGTGCTCTTTTTTCTCATCAGGGTTTGGATGGACTCAGATCACAAGCTCTATCTCTTAGAGTGTGCTCCAATTTCAGTTCATCTCTTTTATTACTGGTCAGGCTATGCTGAGCTTGTTTTTGTGAGCACATGGTTTAGGAATCAGACATAGAATTAGGGACTCTGATCATAAGCATCCAGGAATTCTTCCTCTTAGTTTACAGGGGTTCCAATTGACTCATGTCTATTTTCTGGTTCTTTAGACCAGTAAGACTTCATGTTTTCTATTGAACTTTTAGCCACATCTATGACACCAACTGTAGCCTGGCTCAGTCTAATACTATAAAAATGGATAAGTTACTCTGTGCTATTTTCCTCTTCCCTGTGTCAACTCCCCCCACAACATCTGTCTGTTCTTATTAACTTTACAGTGCCCTTCAGGAGTTGTTTTTGCATTTTTACCAGAGTTTAAAACAATACAGTTGCTAACAGAAGGAGGATTTTTCTAACAGGAGATTATGTATCCCTGCTCTTCCACTAGGATCTCTCTGAAGGTGAGCTCTGTATGTCACAAAGGTCCATCATCTCTTCAGTACACAACACTAAACACCATAAAAGTTTGACTATTAACTGACTGTAGAAAGAAAAATTTTAGGAGCTTAATCACCCACTTATAGTCAATTCATTTAACCAATATTTAATGAGTGCCACTGCAAGTGATGCACTCTGTGAGACACTGACCAAAAAAATATGAGCAAAAGAGATGCAACCTGCCCTCATGGAGCTTGCAGTCTAGTGTGGGATAAAAACATTATTCCAATGTTAAAAGCATTGTAGCATACTATAATAGGTCCTAAAGTAACAGCACAAAATCCTATTCACTATAGCCTGGATATTAGTTAGGAAGTGGCTTTTGAAGCACACTCTATAGAATAGAAATTTACCATGCAAAGGTTGTAGTAGGAGTACATTAGAGAGAAGAAATATCAGATACAAAGGCAGTGACATAGGAGAGAGCTTGGAGTGTTTGGGGATATGAAAATAATAAGGCTCTAATGGCTGAGATGGTAGATGAGACAGAAATTGTTGCCAAAGACCAGTCATGCAGCAGCCAAGTTACCTAATGGGTCTATCTAATGAGAGATGGAAAATAATTCAAAGATATCACCAAGGAAGTGACATGCTTTTTAGTTGTCTTTGTTTTTGTTATTTATTTTTACGTCTACTCTGGCTACAAAGGAGAATGGGTCAGACACAGCAGAGGTATAGAGAAGAGTAAGGGGCGATTGCAATGGTCAACAAATAAGGTAATAAGAAATAAGATATTGGTTGCTTAAGCTAGGGTGGCCAAAGTAGATCTAGAGAGAAAGAAATTAATTTAAGAAATATTTAGTTTCAAATTCAAATATCAGAAGTGAGGGTTGAAGGAAAAGCAAGAACCAAGATGCCACCTCAATTTCTGGCTTTTGAAAATAGTATGTATTTGTTTCATTCACAGGAAGAGGACCAGTTTTGAGGGAAAAGAGAACAAGTTCAGTATCAGAAGTGATGTGGAGGTATCTTTGGGATATCTAATAGGAGATGCTATAGCAAGAGGCCCATCAGCATTTCAGATATATAAATCTGAAGCTTAGAGATTAAAGCAGGAGGGGGGAGTTGCATTTAAATGGTAATTGAAACCATGATGGGGAAGGAAATTATTTAAGAAGAAAGTATAGATAGTGAAGAGAAGAAGGCCTTGCCAGGGCAATAAATTTGTACAATTCTATTTGGGAAGCCTTGTATCTAGTACCAAGATTCTCGGAATTTCTAGGTAGACAAGAATGGACCAGCAAAGGAGGGAGTTAAGAGTGACATCATGGTATTCAAGAGTAAAAAGGTATTGCAGATTGAGTTATGTAGCCTAGAAAGACACACGTTTTAATCTTAAACTGCATTCTTGTGGGTGAAAACTGTAAATGGGATCATTCAAAGATTTTATTTTGGCGGAGGTGTGGCCAACTGACACAGTGAGGGTTTTAGTCCTAATATTGGAGGCCTTATAGAGGGAAAGCCACAGGGAGGAGTGGGAAGCTGGAAGTCAGCTGGAACCCAGAAGAGAAAGCAAAGGACATTGCCATGTGATGGAAAAACCAAGGATTCCCAAGGATTGCCAGCCCACGAGAATGCAGCCACCCTGAAGGCAAGCAAGCTTCCACCCTCTGTAACCATGACACAACCAATTCCAGTGGTCATGTCAACCATACTGTGGTATTGGTTATAGCAGCTGGGAGACGAAGACAGAAGGGTTTAAGGAAAAAAGGCAACTGTCAATAGAACCAAATACTACTAGGATATCTCATAAATTAAGAAGTAAAACATTCTCAGTGAATTTAATGTCACTGATGATCTAGACAAAAATATTTTCTATGCAGAGAATGGAGTGGGAGCCAGATTGGAGTGGGCTAAGAAATGAATGGCAGCTGAGGATCTATGAAAAGTGAAAGTTAACAACTCTTTAGAGAAGATGGGCTGTGAAAGGGAGAGACAGAAAAAA
The DNA here is from genome assembly GCF_023851605.1 of Tamandua tetradactyla. NCBI lineage: Eukaryota > Metazoa > Chordata > Mammalia > Pilosa > Myrmecophagidae > Tamandua > Tamandua tetradactyla. The sequence goes on from NC_135329.1 coordinate 5,711,536, forward strand.
AATGATTCCTGAAAAGTGAAAATGGATTTTCAGAGGCAATGCAGTATACAAAAATAATTATTGTTCATGAGTTTGTTAAAGTTAGGGAGAACTTCAACACGTTCAGATAGTGATCGGAAAGAACAAAGTGGGAGAATATGAAGAAGATGAAAGGAGTGAAGTCGTAAGAAATGGGATCCAGCCACAGTAGAGAGAGAGACTACACTAGAGGATGGGCTCCTTCTCAGCTAAAACTGGAGGAAAAGAAGAAGAGAGCACAGGATCCTTACAAGTTTACATGTATTTGTAGGGCCAATAGCAAATGGTGAGGGATTCATAACCCAAATGACCTTTATTTTCTTTTTGAAGAAACGAGGTCTTTGCTGAGAGTGAATGGAGTAGGAGGTAACTACAGGTTGGGGAAAGGGGAACTTTTAAAGGAAAATGTTTAAAATACATGATAAATGAGAGGCCAGAGAACTGTTGTTGAATTGCTGTTAAGAACAGAGGGCAAACATGGGGCTGATGATCATGGGTGTTTAGAGGAGCCAAACTGTGAGTTCTTCCAAGACTGTGTGGCTACCAGTGCGGCTAGCAGTGGACATGCTTATGGGTACAATCTATAGCCCAGAGGATTTAATCTGAAGTCTCTTCTAACAAGGGGTGACTAGGTAAATTCATAGGGACCAGACCTTGGCCATCTGTTGACTATTACCTCTAAGAGGAAACAGAACCAATACTAACTGTGGTACTTTATGATCATTTGATGGCTTTCAAACTTTCATTTCTATACCCCCTAATAGAGTTTAGGAAAACCTATGTACCATCTTGCCCAGTTTTAAGTGGCCATCTAAATATTTTCACCATAACAACACTTAGATACTAAGTATATAACATATTCTGATGTGTATTCACACTGTGCTTTATATAGGTACTTCATTGTCAAAACTTTGGAGCTGGAGAATTATCTCATTCAATTTTTATAAAATATCTTCTACTGCTAATGATTGCTAATTGGCAATAACTCAATCTCTTAAATGTGATTTTTGGGGGTCAGTAAAGGCCTGACTTCAGATTTTGGAGTTCAAGCAGATTGGTTAGCATATGACTTCATGACAACCGTATCTTTCTTGAACAAACAGGGACTGAAAAGTAGGAAAGACACAGAGCACCACAAAGAGAGTATCACCTGATGAAGAAGGACCACACTCTCCTTTATTTCTCAAGAGCTTTGAGAAGCAAGATTTTTCCCTTTGACCCTTTTTTTGTTACCTCGGAGATGATTGGTTTTTTGCTTGTTTCAATTCCAGGGCAATAAACCACAGTGAGATTCGTAACAGGCAAGACTTTCACAATATGTAGGAGAAATAAAACAGTGGAGAGTAAGGCAGGAAGGACAAATGACAATGCAAAGGAACTTTCTCAAGGACCGAGTTTAGGAATGAGGACATGTGATTTTGGAAACCGGTTTCTTAAAGTCTACACTCCCACATACCCAGAATAGTTGTGTTTTTCTTTTTATTTGACTGAGTAAATACTAGCCCCAATCATTTTATACAACCCTTTATAAGGACATGGAAAAGCAATTTATATTCCAAAATTTATCTTAGCTGTTTAGTTCATGGTTACTTGCAAATTCCTAAAATGTCAGTACTGGGCCCTTGGAGAACACCTGGCCTCGATCATCCATTTTGCAGATGAGAAAATCAAGTTTCAGAGTTAACATTTTACAGCCATGTTTGCCAAAATAGCTCTTCTTTTGAAACAAGGTTCACTGTCTTCTGGATAGATTTGGAGACCCACCTGAATAAACCTCTATATTCATTCACCACCCATCAATTTCAATGTATGGTTGAGCCCCTTCTTTGTTCCAGTAATTATGGGAGATATGGTGTTAATTCAGTCCTACATCCTATTCTGAAGAAAATATCATGACAGAACTCATGCATAAAAAATGTAAATCAAAGAGTAGCATAAAAATAAGAATGTAAGTAGTAGAAATAGTGTCCTATGGGTGTGGAAATGCCTAATGGGTCTGTGTTACCTTTATGGGTAGAGAACCAAGTTGTAAAGAGATCATAGAGTGACCACACTGCTGATTAAACCTGAGCAGGAGGACTCTCTTTCCAATGTTACCAAAGCTTTCTTCTATGGAACTAATGTCTTTGGAGGGCAAAAATCAAGTCAGCTTCTGCTTTACCAGGCGCTGATCGACTGAGGATCGGGAATCGAGAGGCAGGACCCTGCCTTTCTTGGGAGGGCCCCTCAGTAGGGACAAGGCCACACTGGCCTCCAGCCCACCCTCCAGCGAGTGGGAGAGCAAATGGAAGAAGTGCCTTGAAGGTGCCAGAAAAGTGGGCAAATGTCAATAATTTAGAAAACCCTTCTTTAACTTCCTTCAAAAGCAATTTACAGAAAATCTGCAGTTCAATCCATACAAAGCATATGGAATGTTTGCAACACTAAGAGATGTGACCTTTTCTCATCATTAATGACGTGACATCTCATTCCTGCAAACTCTCATAGCATTTTCTCTCTGCCTTTTGACACTGACCCTTGTCTCACTGAATCATGTTATACTCTCCTGAGCTCTTTCCCCACCTCTGCGAGTTCCTGGGTGGAAAGATCTACGTCTACCCCACTTTCATGAGCCCCTGAATTACAAGCACAGAATAAGTGTTCATTTGACTTAAATGCAAGGCCCCCCAAAGTCAGCTGGTACCATGCTGATTTGAAAAGTTAAGGATTTCTGCCAAAGATCCTAAATCAGCCTACAGATAAAGACTAAAGTATCCCATAGCTTTTTTTTCCAAATTTTCTTAGGCGATGTCAGTATGAACTCAATGTAAACTATAATCTCTATTCTGAAAGTTATTTCCTTTAAACTAGTTGTTCTCTGATATCACACACTTGTCAGGTTATATGAAAATCCAGTCGCAGTATACAAACTCCTCTTAGCTCCAGGGCCAATTTCCAGAGGTGTGGCTACCAAAAAAATTAGTAACAATTATTAATTTTTATTATTATTATATTTATTTTCAGATTAGGAGTGTGTGCCTTGTATACAACCCAAAGCAAACCTTTGAACTTAGCTGATTAGCTGGACTCCCTGAAAAGTCTAGCTTATTAGAGGAAGCGGTGACAAATCCTTTTCTTCAACATCACCACCAGGTTTCATTCCACTACCAAGCCCCAAACTTGATTTTTTGTCTCTAATTCAATGAGAGGATTTTGCTTCCAAATCACTTTCAAATCCTCCAGCTCTTTCTCCTGGTGCATAAGAGGTACACTGCCTTCCCGTTGAATTATCATCCTATTTATCCATTTTTTTTTATTTAAGTCTGGTTAGCTGCTCCCTTTCCGATGCCCTGGGACCTGCCCCTTCCTTGGCAGAGCCTTCCTTTACTTTTCCAGTTATAGCACCAGGTACACTCATTAAGCTTCAATATTAAATAAGCTGTAGGAATTTTTTTTAGTTTTCTTCCACAACAGAGAAATGAAATCTGATATACCTATAAATACATGGTGTTTTTCAACACCGTTGTAAGCTATTTGTTACATTTTAATGCACATTAATATATGCCGAATAAGCTCTTCAGAGAAAAGCTGTGACGTAATGAGTGGTAAGAATGACAAATCCCAAGACTAACTGAACCCCAAAAGGGGCCTGAAGATATTTTTAAATGATAAATTATCTGCCTCCTTGCCTTATTACTTGAGGGAAATCTGGTGCACAGGGAGATGGGGTGGGAGTGTGTGTGGAGGGGGGCCCTGAGCTTGAGATAAAACATTTCCAAAAGGTTATCTGCACGGGGAGCTCCCATAGCACAGCACTGTGTTCCCTCCACTCAGGGCGAGCCAGGAGATCCACCGCGATACGCAGGCTCCTCTCCCAACATTGTAAAGATGTGCTCCCAGCTGTCCCCAAGACACTGTGCAAGTGATCGAGGTTGGGGCCTCTTCACCTTTGGGTCTGACGCCCACCCCAGAGGGACGTCTGAGCAGGCTGTTAGGGCCTGCGGGTTCACTGGGCTTTGGAGGAATCTGCGCCCGTCCCTTCAACCTCTCAGACAGCTTATCCAAGGTTCACAGCAGGGTGTACCGAGATCACCAAGTAATTACAACAGAAAACGTTGAAGGGGAATTATTTTATAATAAATTATTATATCCTGGTAAATGAATAAGATTACTTCTGGGGACAAAGAAGAGAAAGAGAGAATTATGTTTACCCAAGTGGAAAGTTTTATTTTCAGTCATCAACTGGGGCTTCATATCCCATTAAGCAGCAAAGGGAAATAACTCCTTTCGCCTTCTCTTTTTCTTGTCAGTTTTGATACAATGAAATAGAAAAAATAAAATAAAATTAACTGGGGCCACAGGTCAAAGGATTCTAGCTTTCCAAGTCAGAACGCTACTGTGGGTGTTTGGAGGCAGCTGCCAATCCAGAGAATAAATGTAGTTTCTATAGGAGCCAGTTGACACTATAAGAGCTGAAGCGAGGGTCTCAGGGTCCTCTTGCATCCTGGCTGCTAAGGCACTAGCCCTGCCTGGGATCTATGTTGCCTTTCCACCGTCCTTGCTTGTACAGAAGGTGAGACAATTTAATTCCCCATAGGCGATGCCCCATAGTAAGAACAGGCTTCACACACGAGGCAGGTGGTGCAAGTGGCTGGCATGGAAGTGCCCAGCGGTGTGACGGACTTGATGGACGAGGCATCCCTAGTGGAAGTGCTTACCTTTATCCATTATGGTAAGGCAGAGATGAAGGGCTAGAGCCTCACTGCACCCCCAAACTTGGAAGCAGCAGCAGCAGCAGCAGCAGCAGCAGCAACAGAGAGAATGCAAAGAGCCTCTGAAATGAAAGCTTCAGGCAGCCTGTCACAACAGTGGAACTTGCAGTTCCACTGCAACTGCAAGTCACATCAGAATCCAATATCTCCTTCCCATCGGCTTCACAGAGAATACTGCCATGGGCTGTGCTGGTAGCATTTTGTACCTCCCCCATCCCACCCCCGAGCCCTTAAGTATGGAAATCTTCAGTAAAATATTTCGAGAGCTATGGCCCAGAGAATAGGCACTCCCCAAATGATTATTATTACATCCTTGGCTTTAGTTCAGTTCCTCAGGGGTTCCTGATCAATATCTTGGTGAAAAAAGTTAAGACTCAGAGAGAAGAAAGGTCTATAAGTAATTCGACTAGCCTTCTCTCCCTGACGGTGTTAGCCCATAATGACAGTGTATTTTCAGATAACTTCTCTGATCTCTTCCCTTAGGATGTGGCCCAGCTGTGCACATTAAACACCTTCCCAGACACACAGGAGCTCCTTCTCTTCATCCATCTTGTCTTTTGCAGGGCTACTCCCTCCCAGACTCTGATACTGCTCACTTCGTTATTGCCTGCCTTGTCAGGCATTTCCTCTGTGATTTCAGCATTTCATGCATCGTTGATCGCTATGTCTTTTTCTCATACTTTTTGTTTCCTGGGCCTAGAATCGCATTTTAGTGCAATATTTCATGGCATTTGCTTTTCACGCAAAATTTGCAATTTATCCCCATTTCCTTTCCAATCACGTCCCAACTCAGACCCCCAAAGGCAGTGAGAAGAGACCCTCTTTCCGGGAATAGTCTCCCATGAGAAGAAAGCAAGGAAGAAAAATGATCGGCTGTCATCATAAACTCAGTGTTCGACCAGGATGATTCTAGAAGATGTTATGCGGACCAGAAGGAAAGGCACGAAGTTTCTGGACAATGCCAAAGGCCACGAGGTACACTAAGGTGCAGTTAACATGCAAGGAAGAAAGAGCTGATGTTCCCATGTCATTATCCTTTTAATACCTGCAGTCAATCTTATAGTCCCAACCAAGAGTTAAATTCTTTTTAAAAGATGGTCCTCAAGGTTAGCAGACGTTGAATTAAAAATAAATTATAACTTGAGGAGAGGTGAAAATCAAGAGATCCTTAGAAAAGAAAGAGGAGATCTGTTTTTAACTGAGTTTCAAAGCCATATGGAGAGCTGATGAGGTGGAGAAATGTAAGCAGGATTTTTTTCCAGATGGTGGGCACTTGAGTTGAAGAGATGAATTTTGTAGAGGCCAAGGACCCAGAGAAAAGGGATTTTGAGGCTCTACAGAATCGATTCTCAAGGTTAAAGGAAATGAAGTATTCAATTGTGAATTAGATTTTTTTTTAAAGGAAAGTCTAAATAAAGGGGGTAATATGTACAGTCAGCCGATGGTTTCCAAAGATTTCTTGGTATATGTAATGTTTTTAAAATGCAAGGAAAACTCACTGATGCAACAATAAAATTCCATGTATTCTTCTAATAAAAAAAAAATCAGTGATCTCGCTAGAAAAATCACACTTAGTGGAAGAAGAGATAATGTTTTTCAAAAGGTGTCCCTAAACTACTTGAATAAGAATCACCTGGAATTTCTATAAATGCAGAATTCCAAGCCTCAACCCATTTTCTACTGAAATAGTACCCTTTGTTGGGACAGAATTTTAGAAAGTTCACCAGGTGATTCTTATGGTCGGTAAAGAATGAGCAGATTACAGATGACAAACATGCTACAGACAAAACCAAGAGCAAGAGAAATGGTGATACACGTGAGAATGCATCAGTGCCCCCAAACTATTACTTGATGGACACTGAAATACATTTCATAATAGGAGCAAAACTTAAATGCTAAAACAATTACTTAGATGAACGGTATCATATAAAAGAATTATAAAACCTTCATTAACCATAGGATGGGAGTTTCTGAATAATTTCATTTTCTGTTCATTCGATAGTTACTAGAAAACACTTCCTCGTATTAAGGCTTTGCTTGTTTAAAGGGTGTGTCCCTCTAGCTGCAGAGCGACCAGGGCGGACTTATTATGTTTCCGGCACAGAGGATCACAGAGATTGTCATGCCATTCATTGGGAACAAACGTTTTGGTTTTTTTACCTTTTTTTATCATCTGTTATGTAGACACAGAAGAAGTAAAGATTGGAATAAGACAACCACAAAACTTTCATTGTAAAGCTCTGTTTTTGTGAGTATGTGTTGTTTCTTTTTCATTATTTTTTATTTTTTAGTTGTCTGGTCTCATAACAAAGGTAAACAATGGAGAGGGCATTTAAAACCTTGAATAATTAAATAAAAATGTTACCAAAGAGCCTTGCAGTGTCTGGTTGATTCAAGATGTGTTTTGCATATTGCCAGGAAGTACATTTTATGCCAAGATTTCCCCTAAAGTAAATCTATTGCTCAGCTGATACGCTGCTTATAAAGGCCATTTTAAGTCAAAGGGTAATGATTGAAAATTCTTTTCACTGACTCATTGCAAAATGGAAAATATAAAAATACTTCTTATTCATGAAGACAAATTACATTTTTAAATTCTCCTAATGAAGCACCATTCATCAGCATTTGCTCATTGGTCTTTGCAGGGGGAGTTCTGGAGTACGGATAAAAAGATTAATGTCTCTGAACTTTTCAACACATTGAGTTCAGGCACAGCCCTTCCCGGGTGAGCAGAATTCAGTCAATACCATTACTAACGTTCTCAGTAACATTTTTAGATTTGCATTATGTTTCTATCTATCAATTTTTCTTTTCAGAGTCAGGGAGTCCATCCTGTTACCACACTTTATATTTCTAATTCACCAGACATATGGTTTCAATTTCTTTTTGTCTTGGTGAAAATAAAATTCTGGCCAACAGAGATGGCATGATAGTACAAAAACTTAATAGTGCTTGAGGACTTTAAAGAATGAGGAAGAAGCCAGGTCCCTTATTCCCTTAAAAATCACTCATTTATCAAACATGTACTAAATATTTACTATAAGCAAGGCACTGAACTAGTCTTCTCCAAAGATTCAAAATTGTTGGGGGCAGGTAGCTAAGAAAAAAAAATACTATATGTGAGAGACAAAGTACTACTCAATAGAGGGAGAAATATTCTATGAATGAAATAGAAAAGCATTCAAAGAGGGGAGTCTTTCGATTAGGAAATGGCACATACAATTTCTTTATATAAAAATGATGGTAAAGAAGGCATCATTACCTTGCTGTATTGGGGGAAAATAAGTGTTTCAGGCAGCCTGAGTATACAGATTGAAGGGAAAGGAGTTATTAGGAAAAGTGGCTGGAAACATGGAGTTGTTCCAAAGGAAAAAAAAATATGCTTAGGGCTGATATTTCCCAATACAGGACACTGGACTCATTACTTTTATCTTATTGGAACTTATGCCTTGTAATTTATTAAATATTTTTGGTCTTACTGGTGTACACATTACATAGTGCTGTACACTTTTGAGGCAAAAACTGGGAACAATTTGCACAAGTGCAGGAAATAGATCTTCTCTGAATGTTCTGTGTACACAGTTGGAGGTGGAAGAGTGGGTTAAAAGACCCTAAGCAGGGAGACCAGATAAGGGATGGTACCGTGGTTCTGGTGAAAAAATAAAGTACATGGTTAAGAAGCACAGCTTCCTGGAATGGTTGGCTAGCTTGTTTCAGGCTAGACCACCTGCCAAAATCTCTGGTCAAGATAGAAAGGAAACAATGTTGAAGTCCCTGGAACAATCAAAAGCAGAGAGAAACTGGAGGCACTATGACCCTTAAAAGTCAAGATGCAAACTAGGATCTCCAGTAAACCAGTTTTTTCCCCTGAGGACATTCCCACTCACATTATAGGATGGATAGAGCTCAAGCCAAAATGGTGGTCTTATCTGTTAATGAGGAAGCACAGAGTTAAGAGCTGCCAAGGAGACTAGAAACTGAAAGGGAAACCCCTAGAAGGAGAGAGCCACAGGAGAGCCCCCAAAGTCTACATGTAAATGCCACTCAATGATTGATTGCTTTCTGATTGGCATATACACAGGACAAGAATAGAAGAAACCCAGTGGTAAACAAGAATTGAAAGCATTAAGCAGGGATGGTAAGTAAACTTTTGACTTCTGAATCCTTCCAAGTTTGATGTGCTTGGTGAACAATTAGGACTTATTCTTAAAATCCAAGAAAGTCAATGACATAGAAGTAAGACATGTCCCAGGACAAAAGAATATATCCTATGACTAGGGACAAACTGAAATAACAAAGACTATTTTAAGACCCCATAGCCTCAAGGTGACCTGTAAGTAATTTAACTGCTTGCTAAAATTAAACTCAACCATATTTAGATGAAGTTAACAGAATCCAGTATAAAAGTTCCATCCATATTTTTAGTATACATTAAAAAATCACTGCACATGCCAGTTAGTGGGAAAATGTAACCTATGACCAAGAGAAAAAATTGTCAATAGAAATGGATCCAAAGATGGCCCAGCTTTAGGAATGAGCAAGTAAGGATGTTAGTAAAATAAATATGTTAAATTATTTTCAGAAAAATATATGATAATAATAAAAGAAGAAATGGGGAAATAAAGAAAAGCTATAAACTTTCTAAAGCAGAACCAAATGAAAATCATGAAACTGAAAGATGCAGCATTCAAGGTAAAAATTTCAATGAATAGAATTACCAGAGGATGAACACTGCTAGGAAAAATACAGGTAAGTTCAAAGATACGTGAATAGAAATTCTCCACGTGCAAAAATATAGACAAATAAAATTTAAAACAATAAATGAAAAAAAAATAAATGAAGTATCAGTAACCTGTGTGACAATATCAAGAACTCCAACATATATGTAATTAGAGTTTTGGAAGGAAAGGAAAGAGAAATGAAGCAGGAAAAAATATTTGAAAAAATATTTGCTGTAGGTTTTCCAAATTCGCTTTCAGATATGGAACAACATATCCAACTGCTCAGCAAACCCCAAGCAGAAAAGTATGTGGGAGACTGCACTGCCCACGCTACACTCATTAGACCAAAGATGAAGTCATAAAAGGAGCTAAAGGAGCACTATAACATGATAGCTGACCTATCAGTGGAAATGAGAAACTAATGAAACAAAATGTTTAATGTACTGAATGAATAAAACATTTAAAAATTCATGCCCAATGAAAATATCCTATAAAAGTCACTTTAGGGGGTGCAAGGGTAGTTCAGCGGTAGAATTCTTGCCTGCCCTGCAGGAGACCTGGGTTCGATTCCCAACTCATGCATTTCCCAAACAAAGAAATGAAAAACCAAACAAATAAAACTCAACAAATGGTTCTGCAATAAGGGGATACTCACATGGAAAAAGAATGAAATGGGATGCCTGCCATACAGCATACAAAAAAAAGTTACATTAAAGACATCTGTTTTAGTTCACTAAAGTTGCCAGAATGCCAGAATGCAGAATTTTGCAGTTCTAAGGCCATAAAATTGTCCAAACTAAGGTGTCCAGAGAAAGATGACCTTGACTTAACAAAGGCCAATGGTGTCCAGAACACCTCTATCAGCTGAGAAGGCATGTGCTGGCATCTACTGTTCATTTGGCTTCTGGTTTCAAACAGCTTCACTGGGGTGTTTTCTTTGTGCATCACCAAACATCTCTGTGTTCCAAAATAGTTCCCTTTTAACAGACTCCAGTAAGTAGATTAAGACCCACCTTGAATTGGCAGAGACATATCTCCAATGATACCCCTGAACAAAATGTTCCACCCCACAACTGACTGGGTCACATCTCCATGGAAACAACTTAATCAGAAGGATCCCACCCACTATTGGGTGAGTCACATCTCCATGGAAACGACCTAATCAAAAAGGCCCACCTTAAACAATAGGTCTGACCCCATAAGACTGGATTAGGAAGAAGAACATGGCTATTCTAGGGTACATAAAAGTTTCACACCAGTGCATTCCAACCTCTGGACCCCCAAAAGACATGTTCTTTCCATATATAAAATACATTCATTCCATTGCAATATCACAAAAGCTTTAAACCATTTCAGTAATAATACAAAGAAACAGTACATAATTCCATGAAAATCAGCCATAGGCATGGTCTGTCCTAAGGCAAAATTCTCCTCAGGATCTGGACCTGTGAAACTTAGAATAAGTTATCTGCTGCCAATATACAAAGGAGGGACAGTTATTGGATGAATGATCCCATTTCGATAGGGAGCAACTGGAAGGAACACAGAGGTCATGGGACCCAAATAGTTCCTAAAACCAGAAAGACAAATTCCATTAAATTTCAAAGTCTGAGAGTTAGTTATCTTCAGGGCTTGATAGAGCAGCAGTCCCAACCTCTCTCTCTAACACACAGCAACTCTGTTCTCTCCAAACACTGGGGTTACAGAAAAACAGTAAAATGATAAACCTAGATCCAATCAAAACGATAAATACATTAACTATAAATGGACTTAAGTAGTCAAACTGGATAAAAGGTCCAAGTCAACCGTGTTTAAACATATTAAATATAAATATGCATACAGGTAAAAGTATGAGAATGGAAACTATGAAGTTCAAACATTAAGTATAAGAAACTTGGAGTAACTCTAATAATATCAGACAAACTACACTTCAAGAAAATAATCATCAGTAGAAAAGTAAAGAAAGGTATTTCATTAGGCTGTAAGGCCAATTGGTAAAGATGCTATTATGATACTGAGTGAATGAAGACCTAGTGACAGATTTTCAAAATACATAAAGCAAAAATTTAAAAGGAAAAAAAATCGTAGAGGGAAAAATCGATTGGTGGAGAGATTTCACCACTCTTTTATCAGTAACATACACAAATATATTGAAATTCAGTAAACATGAAGAATATTTGAATAACAATTAGTTTTCTTGATTCAATTAATTCTTGGGCAATACTACATCTGAGAACTGCAGGCTATACCTTCTTTTAAAATGTCTATGAAAAGTTCATCAAGCAAGATCAAATGCTGAGCCATAAAACAAATTTCATTAATTTGAAAGGACTGAAATCACTCAAAGCATATTCTCTGAAAACCACAGAATTAAATTACGATCAATAACAATAACCACTTTGATCCTACAAATATAAAAATGATAAAATGTGACTATTATGAAGAACTTTATGCCAATAAAATCAACAACTTAAATGAAACAGAAGAATTCTTCAGGAAACACAATTTGCCAAATCTGCCACATGCAAAAATAGAATATATGAATTGCTCGATAACCTTTGGAAGACATTAAATTTAGAATTAAAAATTTTGCCACAAAGAAAACCCTGGGCCCAAATGGCCTCACTGGTGATATCCACCAACCATCCAAATTACAAATAATCACAGGCTCACATCAAGTACAGGTAGAGAGAACACTTTCAAACACCTTTTATGAAGCCAGACTTACAATGCTATCAAAACTTGACAAGGACACGCAAGAAAACAAAATTTCAGGCAAAAGAATTAAATGGAAATTCAAAGTAATTTGCATACTGATTGGATATTTCATGATATTATAAAAACTAGGCTGTGTATTTTTAGTGTGATAAGGGTTATTACGGTCATATATTTCTATAAAATCCTGTTTATCATTTGCAAGCACATGCTGAAATATTCCTGGGTAGAGTGGTTTAAGTTGCTACTTTTTATTGGCCAAAAATTGCCAAATATACTCAATTTATTGTTCAATCTAATAGAATGCCTGCAAATTACTTAAATATAATCCAGAGGGGAAGGAGGGTTAGGTGGATGGCAAATGAAACAGGAATACTAAGATGATCATTGCTGTATGTGAATATACTGTGTACTATGAGAGCCTTCTTATGATATATAAGCTGTGCCGATTGCTCTCTAATCTCATCACCACTTTGACCCATGTTGAGGGGCCTCTATCAGATTCCCCAACAAGATTTGCAACACACAGGGCCAAGCAAGTGCCCGGAGCTGACTCCTGTTACTTGGTAATAACACTGTGCATGTGCTGAATAACCTTGTCATGGGACTTGGCATGAGGCATGCCATCCTTCTTATAACCTGTAAAAGCCATTTCTACTCGACCATTCTCTCTCATGCACGCCATCTTGCAATTCCTAAGCAAAACTGAGTCTTTTTATAAATCACTTCACATTAGTAAATTTTTCTGAATTATGCGTCAATTAGTCTATTTATGAAAAATGTTTTAAGTATTTTCCTTCTTGTAAATTTCAAAAGACATTACAAAGCATCATCTAGTTATTGATTTATGGGCTTGAATTCTTCTTGAAGAAGGGTGTCAAATTCACTTTGTATCCTTAAGTTGCTCAATTTGGCATTCAGATAGTAAATATGATTTAATATGCATGAACTCAGTTCCTCCTCTCCATCGTGGAACACATATTCCTACTTAGCCTATGGAAGGAGTACAGTCTTTGTCTCCACTGCAAAATGTTTGCACACACACACATTCGGATATAGCTTCTTGGAAAAATACATTTGTATGTGACAGAAGACCATATCAAGTGGAGCTATAGGTCCACTGAGGTTTTTCTGTACCTGTTTTGTTACCTGTACATTGGGAGTAATAATACATACTTCATGGGAACATTGTAAAAAAAAATGAAATAACGGTACATAGCCAACATTGTTTATGACATAGAGACTTTATAAAGTAGCTGTCATCATCATCATCATTCTTGAGTCACAGTTCCTGACCGAAACGCCAGGTCTGTCCAAAGCAGTGCTATGTCTAAGGTGAGAAAATGTCCTCAGGTGTAAATGAGAAGAGCCTTTGACAAGCCTGAGGATGAGTCTGCTAGATATATAATGGAGCAGAGACTGTGAGCTATTGAAACTTCAGGATATGTACAGAGTTCTAGTAGATGCCTTCATTCTCTACCACTTCCCACATTGAGTAGAAGAAGGATTTACTCCTTCGTATTGACTTCTTTGTGTGTGCCATTATTTTCCACGGCTCTTAGGACACTTGACTTTGTATCAGTCTTCAACCAATTAGGAAACAGAAACCATATGATGACTTAAAGTCATTGATATTTTTAAAATTGTGTATTAAGTTAGGATAGGAGAATAAATATAAGAATGTAAAGATATTTCTAAAGTCTACTCTAGGGTTGATGGAGAATTGTCCAGGAAAGACAATCTGAAAGTGTTCCCCTCCCTAAGTCTGGAGTTCAGGTCTCATTCAAGAAAGTGTAGATGTAGTCCACTGGATGGTAGAAAAGTGTGCTCTGTTACCAGGCCAAAGGGGTGCACAGTTGCGGTTCTAGTAGAATGAATCCTCCAAGTCATAAATAAGCCAAAGTTGGGTGAGAAGATAAGCAGAGGGACTTGGGGCATTGCTGCAGGCATGAGGCTTGGAGAGCAAGTTGTTGAAAAGATTAAATGACTTAATATGTGTTTAGAGCTTAGAAGGACACCTAGTTCATAGTCAGAGCCCAATGAATGTTAGCTATTAATGGTATTACTATTAAATGAACATCTATGAAGTATTATTTTCTACCTTTCTGGAAAGAGACAGCTCAAATCTGGAATCAGTCCCCTAATGAATGGTGTTCATGTCAGCAGGAAAGCTGACCCCTGCTGGGGGTGGAAGGACTCTGACATTCTGCTCTCTGGTAGGCATCTGCGGAGAGCACCACTGGATGCCTGCACACACCCACACCGCAGAGCAGTCATGCATCTGGACAATGCAAACACAGCACCCAGCACCCAGCACCCGGAAGAGAAGTCTCCTTCATCTGCTCCCTGTAAAGGAGAAATGCTACATGTCTAGTCCATCATCTCAGAGCAGATGCTGGAGGAAGAAGCTGGAACTAAAAGGCAGTCAATCCAATTCCAGTTAGCGGGCATCTGTGTTTTGTGTGGTGCTGTGCTTCGTTGGTCTAAATCTTGGCCTATAGCCATCTTTCTGCTGTGTGACTCTAGGCTATGTATCCTTTCTGTCTCTGTCTGCTCATCTAGAAGTGGGGATAAAAATAACCTCTACATCTTGAAGTTCTCAAAAAAAATTAAATGACTTAAAATGTGTTAAAAGGGCAGTGCACCAGTGACTTAGTGGCAGAATTCCTGCCTGCTGTGCTGGAGACCCAGGTTTGATTCCCGGAGCCTGCCTGTACAAAAAAAAAAAAAAAAAGTGTTAAAAGCTTAGAACAATACTTACTCATAGTCATAGGCCAATAAATGTTAGGGGTTCATAGTGCTTTTATTAACTGAGTACCTATGAGGTAGATTCCTCACCTCTCTGAAAAGAGATGCCTCCAAGCACATTTACTCTCCGGCTCGTGTATTTCTTCCGTTTGTCTGCATTGCCCTTATCATGTCTAGTCTTGCAATCCAAATCAATTATATTGGCATTGTTCTACGTTTGAATTCCTCTAACTAACAAAGTTCCCTTGTATTCCTTCAAAACTCACCTCATTTTACTTTCCTATCAGTTTTCTAAATAAGCATTCCTCTCTCTGCAGCTGCCTCCATCATGCAATCTGGAATTTTTTCCTTAATTTATAAGCCATATATTAAAGCATACTCAATAAACAGAAAGTCAACATGTTTAGGGGTCAAAAAATTATGCTCAATTTTGAAACTAAATTTGAATGCCCTCATTTTCTGAGACTGTTTCCTACTTCATTTATTTAAAACTTAATTTATGCAATGAGATTGCCAGGAACATATGCCATTTAGTCTTAAATACTAAAATGAGAATCACTAGGTTCCCCACTGCGACATTTGGGTACCGCACCAGTCTCTCAGTTTTGAAATCTTCACTAGTGTAGGACTGGGAGATAAAATTAACATCGAGAGACTTCTACTTTCTAATTCTTTCCTAACTTCTGTTCGTTCTCATGAGGGTGACACCTAAACTTTTCCTTCATCACCTTCTAAAATGCTTAGCACTAGGTCAGATCAAAAATCTCTTACTTACAGTTCCAAAGGGCCAAGAGTGTCCCCTAAGCCAGGCTGCAGACATGCCCCAAGCCAGTGCAACACAGAAAATCAAGTGGAGCCTGGTGGCGTGTTGGCAGTTGCATAAGCATTTTGCCATCATGGAAGTGACACATATTATAGTTATTTTAATGTTTCTCTCTCCCTCACTATACTGAACATTCTCCTGCAGGCAGAGACTGGGTCCTTTCCATTTTATAACCCAAGTGACTAGGACATTTTTAGCACAAGATAAGTACCTAATAAATGCGTTACATAAATGAAGATTGAAATTCACTAAGTTGAAGCTTCACTTCCTCATCTCCTAATGCCTTTTCAGGAAACACAATCCAGCAAGATATGTAGTACAGAGTGAGGCTCTTTTTCAGTCTGCAGTTTACAATACAACATTTTGACAAAAGCTGAATGGTTCACAAGATGTATTTTTAGGTCAACAGTTAAAGGCCCAAAAAACCCAGACCTACAGAGGGTAACTGAATAACCGTTTATCTTTGAAGATATCCACTGACAAAGGAACCAAAGTCAAGAATGGAAATTCCGTAATCCTCAACAGCTTTCCTCATTCAACAAATTTCCCAGCACTAAAGGCAAACTTATCCCAGTGAGAGGAATTTCAAGTAAAAAGATCAGGAGAGTCTCAGGAGAATTCAGAAATAAGTGTTTGAAGATACTAACCCTACTTGCATCAGAGAAAATGCAGCAACAAAGAAAAACAAAGCAACATCAAAGGATGAACACAAAATGCAAATACAGTAAAGTGCAGTGAATCAATCATGACCTGTGGTACAAAGCCCCAATTACAAGGTATCAGCAAAGCGCTGACAATTTTCTGAGGAGAACCAGAAGAAAGGAAAAATATGATTCATAACACCTGGAGAGATAGAAAGCATATTAAATGGATAAATCAAAGGAAACTGTAGGAGGGTTTCTTGGAGTGCCAAATAAAGAAGGTGACAAATCTGACTTCCCCATGGCAGGCAGATCGATGGTGTTTCTACGTTTCTATCTCAGATGGTTCATCACTAGACATTGCAGTAGCAAACCAAACATGAGCAATGGCAGCAAAAGCGAGTTCAGAATAAAATTTGCAACAGCCACATTGTAGAATTTTATACAACGATAACTGACCCATTCATTTGTTCATCCTTTCATTCAAAACTTTGTTGAGCAACCTCTCAATGCCAAGCACCACTCCAAAAATCAAGATACATCATAGATTCCCTACCATAAAAGAGCAGTGTCTAATAAAGACATACATGTGTATTTGTTTTATATATATATATATAAACTGATAAATTACTGTGTAATGTTTTAATTATTATAATGGAAGTATATGTCTGTAGGAACAGAGAAGAACAAAATAACGAGTATATATTGTGCAGTAGCAAATTGGAAAGACTAAAGCATAGTGTAGACTGCCTTTATTTTTCAGAGGATTCTGCCAAAGTCTTATCACTGTCCTTCTTCCATATAGTCTGCCCTCTCTCCTAGCCACTTTCCAGGAAGCAGCTAGACTGAGTTGCATAAAATATAGATCTGATTTTTTCACAGCCCAGTTTAACTCTGCTTTACTCAATTGCTTCCACTCTATTTAAATGAAGTAGACCACCATTACCTGGCTTATAAGAGCTGCAGGATCTAGACTTGTTTTCACTGCAGTTTCACCTTGATCAACCGTACTCACTGCTCTCTCAACTTCATCCATATGCATTTCTTTTCAGCTCCTGAAATAAGCCATACCTTCTCTGAAGGCCTCACACAGCTATTACTCCTTCTTGGTGGGCTTTTCCCCTCTCATCTTAGTAAGCTAATGCCTAATCTTTCTTTGGATCTGAGGAAGTTCTTTCCTAACATTCAATATTGGGCAAACTGCCACATCATATACAGATATATCTGTATTGCTGTTTCTCATTTACACCGTTTTCCTTGTATAATTATATGCTTAACCTGTTCCTTATAGTTACATTTTGAATCATTTTAGGTCCTTTGCCTTTGTGTTTTGCATTCTCCTTATTCAAAATACAGATTTACTTTTCAATTTTATCTATTCTTGAGCTTACATTTTCTATTTATTAGTTCTGTAGTAGTGTTTCTTCAGAACTTGATTTGTTCTTTTACAGGTGCTATCTCCTTTTTCATGCCATTCTATTGTTTTATTATCTTATCCATAAAACATTCAAAGAATTTAACAATCATAGGAGTAATGGTAGGCACTAAAATAACAGAAATGAAATCTATATTTTCCAGAGAAAGTAAATGAACAATAAAACACAATCAATGCTAAAACAGGTAAAAGAATTAATGAAAACCACATCACTTTTCAGAAAGTAAGAGAAAACCACTACTTATGAAAGGTAGTCTGACTTGGGTATGTTACAATGAAAAAACATAAAATAAGGTCACAGAAAGTTAAAATATAATTGGAGTATACAGTAGGACTAGAAGTATAGAAGCAAAATATCTATTTACAGATTTGCCTGCAGTAAAAATTATGTATCTTTAATCCTTATAAAATGATTTAAAAAGTTAATTTTAGAGAAAAACAAATCAGAAGGTTGACATAGAGGAATAGAAAAATATACAAAAGCCAATCACTCGCCTGTCATACCAGATACCCGGGGTCGATTCCCAGCACCTGTCCATGTGAAAAAAAAAGCTAATCATACTCAGAAGAAAACTGATAGGGCATTACCCAAAGGAAACAAAAAAGAAACCAAGTATTAATAATTTTTTTTTGTATACTGTATAGCAGGTTCACATTTCATTATTTTTCCATGTGAGTATTCTGTTATTACAGCACCAGTTGTTGAATTTTTGTTTGTTTGTTTTTTGGGAAGTGCATGGACCAGGAATTGAGTCCCGGTCTCCCGCATGCAGACAAGAATTCTACCATGGAAATACCTACCCCAAAGTATTAATGATTTTAAAGAGAAAAAAGATTTTATCACTAAAAGCATATTCACTGAGAAGAAGACAATTGTGAATTATAATGACCTACAGGTGCAGAAATTATGAAGTAAAATTAAAGTATAAATTGGGAAAATAGTTACTCATAGGAAGAAATTTTGATTTATCTCTTCCAGAAAAGGGATTCCTTATGCCACCAAGGAAATGAGACACCACAATGAGATACCATTTTACACCCACTGGATTACTACTATTAAGATAATGGAAAATAACAAGTATTGGAGAGGATATGGAGAAAAAGGAACATTCATCCATTGTTGGTGGGAATGTAAAATGGTGCAGCCACTTTGGAAAATTAAATATAGTATTACCATATAACCTGGAAATCTCACATCTAGGAATATTCCCAAAAGAATTGAAAGCAGAGATTCAAATAGTTATTTGTATACTGATGTCCATAACAGTATCATTCACAGTTGTCAAAAATGGAAGCAACCAAGTGTCCATCAATTGATAAATCGATAACAAAATATTGGAATATTATTCAGCCATTAAAAGAATAAAGTTCTGATATATACAACAACATGGAAGAAACTTTAAGATACAGAGGGCAAATATTATATAATCTCACTGATATAAAATAATTAGAATAAGTAAATTCATGGTGTCAGAAACTTGAACACAAGTTACTAAGGATTAGGGTGGAGGTAGGGAAAGAAACGGCAATGCTTAAATTTTACAGAGTTGCTCCTTAGGCTAACGAAAAGTTTGGGTATGGAAGGTGATGATTGCAGCACAAAATTTTGAACAGAATTAATAACACTGAATTATATAATTGAATGAGGTTAAATGGGGAAATTTTAGGTTGTATGTATATTTCTAGAATTTTTAAAAAAGGAATTCTGCAGGTTGAGAGGAAAGGACACTAGTCAATTGCCTGAAGCCACATGAAGAAATAAAAATAATGACAGGTAAATGTAAGTAACAGTACTATTGTATTTTTTATTTAAAACTGCATTTTTTTACCTCCTACTTGACCTAAAAGGCTAATGCATAAAATGTAACTGTAATGCAATGGTTTAGGATTTACGATGTATAAATATGCAATTTGTGACAAGAAATACATAAAGGAAGGTTATGGGAATATAGTTTATGTATGCCATTGGAATTAAGTTGCTGCCAAAGCAGAGAGGCTGTTAAATTTAAGCTGCCTGGTTACCCTAAATTAAATATCAGTGCATATGTAAACTATAGAGACAGAAAGCAGAATACAGGTTACCAGATTTGGGGGGCAGTGAAATGAGGTGTTGATACAAAATGAGTGTAAGGTTTGTTTGCAGTGTAGGGAAAACACTGCAACACCATGATTGTGGGTAAGGCACAGTAACACTGTGATTGTGAGTTAATCCCACTGATGCTCTGTCTGGGAGGGGTTCAGGTAGGAAAATTTATATGCTATATATATTACAGTATGTATTATAAAAAAGAAAGAAAAGAACAAACAGCTGGTTCACTGTAATGACTGAAAACATATCACATATTTAAGGGGAATGATCAAATGTGAAAGGAAAGAAAGAATGAAAATTTATAATTTTAAAAGAGATAAATGCTAAATGCTAGATACAAAAGTGGTCTAAAATAAATCTCAAGAGAATAATATGGACATCACTATGACCATAAATTGGCGCACAAAATGGTCAATTTTCTAAAAATGCACAAATTACCAAAGTATATTCAAAAAGGACATGGAGCACTGAATAAAAATTAATTATGAAACCAAATATATTTGGTTGTCACACATCTCAATATAAAAAAGATAAGATGCCCATAAAATGTAACATTTGAGACAAAAATATTAAGTAATTTTACTCTTATGCAAACAGTTTCAGAACATATACAAAAAAGAGAAAAAGCCACAAAATATATCATTTTGGTACCCATTTGAGCATGGGTGCATGGGGTGGAGGGGAGTCAAAGTATCAGCCACCAAGAAACATCACATGCACTTTTGAGTATAGGCTCGACAACCCTATGTGAAGTATTAGCCTGTTAAATCAGGCTTTGTATTTTTAAATTATGAACAGTATGATTTATTCAGCAAAAGGAAGAAGTAATTTAAATTCAGAACTCTCCAGACCTGAAAAGAAGCCCTCCTAATAAATTCAGAAAGATGACAAAGATTCTTACTATTATTAGTAGTATGTAACTATGTATGGGATAACTTAGCTAAAAATAAAATGAAATAAAAATAAAATGAAAAACATCAAGAAGCATTGGATTGGAAAGGAAAAGACAAAATTTTGGTACTTGTTCGTATATGATATAATAATTGATATATTGATATATGATTAATTTCATATTAAGAGTCTAATTTTGTAAAGAGAATCTATACACTATAAAAAAAATAAGAAATTTCCATGAGATTATTGTCAATTTAAACAATGCAGGAAAAAAAAAATCAAGAACATCGAGTTTTGTTCCAACAATAGCAAAGGACCTTGTATTGGCCTATCATTCACGTAATAATTAAAAACTCTGAAAATTAAAAAAAAAACTAAATTATTTAAAGGCACTGCAGAGCAAATGAAAGTAAGCAAAGTGGAGCTGGCCCATGAAAGATATCGCACCTGGGAAAACTGGCATCCCTCATAAGGAGGCACAGGATGGCCAGGCCTCGAGAATAAATCCACAATCTTGCTGCTTGAGGAGGCTGAACTTTGAAAACGGGTATTGCAAAATGACTAGACAGTGAAGAAAATTCCAGAAAAGCATCTAATAAGGAGAGATCCCAAAACCTGCATCCGAATTCCCAAATCCTTGACTGAGAACTCGCCTGAACAACTTCAAGAGTGTGATTCCACGTGAAAATCAGCAGCTGGAAGGCTGGAATAATTAGTTCCTTTTACTTGCTGAAAACTGATGGAAACATCTGAGCTTCGAGCTTAAGGCCATCCGAATACCTGCTTGCCAAAACAAAAGTAATATTTTTTAGAGGTAAAATAGAACCCAGAATCTCTAGAATGTATGATCCACAGTGTCCAATGGAAGATTAAGAAGATAAAAAAGAGAGTAAACACATGAAAAAAGCTGGGAAAGTGACTCAGAGGGAAATGAAAAACATTCAAAAGGAACAAACCCCAAATGACTCAGCTATTAGAGGTATCGGAAAGAAACTTCAAAGCAGCTAATATGAAAATATCCAGAAACTTAAAGGATAATATGATCTTGATATATGAACAAAGGAAAATATCAGAAGAGAAACTGAAATCATAAAGAAAGAACAAAATAGAAATTCTAGAACTAAAAAGTACATTGTTAAAAGGAAAAAAAACAAATCATTGCAAAGCTTAAAAGAGCTCAGATATGGCCCTGGAAAGAATCCATGAACTTGAAAGTAGATGAAAAATAGGTAAACATTGAAAGAAAAAAAAAGGGGGGGGGGCGCCCCAGAGAACCGTAGGAAAATATCAAGCAGATCAGCACCTGTAGTTGGTATCGCAGATGTAGAGACGAAATAAATGGAGCAGAAAATGTATCTGAAGAGCTCATGGACAACATTTTTTTCCAAAATTGTTTAAAAAAAAAAATATATATATATATATATATATATATATATATATATATATATATATATATATATATATATAAAAACACACAGAATCAAGAAGCTCAGCAAATCCCAAGGAGGTTAAATGAAAAGACAGTCCGGGCCTGGGCCAGCCAACGCCTCCCCCAGGTGAGCGGAGCAGCCCCGGCACACCTGTGTGGGGCGGGCTGGCACCTCCCCAGGTGCGTCTTCCTCTGACTGAGGGTTTGGCGTTCGTGGCATGTGCCCCCCGCAAATGCACAGAAGGTGGAGCCTAAGGGCTCTCCCTTCAGTCCCCGGGGGGAAGGGCAGTCTCAGGCACCCTGGTCTGGCTGAGGCGCGGCCACAGGACTGGGTGCCCCCGGGACGAGGTGGCGGGAGGGCAGGGCAGGTGCGGGAGGTGGGCAGGAGCCCGAGTGGCCTAGGCTTTGCGAGCGGAGCGCGCGGGGGGGCGGGCAGGGCAGGTGTGGGACCCCTGCCCCGCCCAGGCTGTTTGCAGGTCCCGGGATCAACGTGTTTCCAATCAATGCAGAACTGCTGATAATCTTCTGACAGTGAAATGCGGAGGGTTAAAAGGCAGACGTGGCGGAGGCTAGGGGAGGGTCACGGCTCGTGTGGTGCCCCGGCTCGAGGCGGGGGCTCTGCAGGCGGGAGGTCTGGGCCGCTGCACCTGTTTTTGCCCACAGCGCCCAGGACAGCCAACAGGAGAGAGGGGCAAGTCGGTGCCGCTTCTAGGCTGGGCAACTTTGGCAGGAGAGTGGTTTTCCCAACTGCGGGGACTTCCCAAAGGTAAAGTGCCCTGGGACACCGTCCCTCCTGAGCTTACTCCTGTTCTTAGGAAGGATGGTCAGGGGTGGGCAAGGTCTCGGGGTCCCCAGTGGGGTAAGCGGCCCTGTGTGTCCCCTCTGAGTGGAAAGGGAAAGGGGGGAGCTGAGGGTCTTCCTGGAGCCTTAGATACTGGAGCGCATTAGACAAATAACCCCGGGCAGGGGCAGAGGGCAAACTGGCTGTACTGGGAGGCTTGGGGGAATGTGGTGAGCCATGGCAGGCTTGCACACGCACCTGTGGACCTTCTCAGTCCCCAGGGGTGACGGTTCCCACGGAGGAATGGGTTAGAGCTATTGCCATTTTGTCTGCCTGGAGCTTTGAAAGCCATGGTCACTTGATGGGGTGTGCTCCTGTATGAGAAATGCAAGCCATAATCATGGGGCATATCCAGTTCCTCCCTGAGTGGCCAGAGCCCCCGATTCAACAAAGGCAGTACCCAGAAGGGGGAAAAAGATATTACTGTGTTTTCGCAGGACTTGCTGCATGCAGGCATGTTAAGAAACACCCTATCTGGCCAGTAAAAAAGTCCTCAGGAGCCTGGAAGCTGACAATAGCGTACTGCAAATTAAATGCTGAGAGGTCACCCTTGACCTCTGCAGGCAGTGGCAGCCCACACAGGGGACTAGTGCGCTGCTGTACTGAGGTGCCATACATGACTCTAAGACCAGAACTGCTCATCCTCATGTGGTGACTCACTAATCCTACAAATAAAGCAGGACAGTCTCAGCAAAGCTCCATCATCAAATGGAAACAGTATATCCAGGACTGAGTCAACCAGGGAGTCAGTGTCAGCCAACTCCATGAACAGTTTTCCAGAGGGGGCCGAATGGTCCACAGGAGCTGCTTCTGTCCCTATCTTGGCTAAGCAGGGTCCTTGGCTCAAAGATATTCCACTTGATGCTGTCTTAGTTCACAGGTGGCTCTGCAAACTCAAGTCTGATGGAATCCATTGGGATGTTGGGGCCCTGTGTCCCAAGGGCAGTCACTTACTGACTATGGCTAGACAAGGGCATTCTGCCCCATGGGCAGAACTCTGTCCAGTAGTGATGACTGTGCAGGCCACTCCAGCCACAACATTTGGTCCGGCAACTGGCAAATCAGTGGTTGGACTATTATAGGCTACTGTGTAGGGGGACACACTGGCCTACTGCATGTATTGCCTATTGTTATTTGAAAGCCACTCTATAGACATGTACACATAGCCCCACTAGATGTGGGAGACGTCTTCTGAAGATCAAGACTGTGAGTATCCCAACCTTGGAGGAGAATTCCTCCCTCTGTATTGAAAACTTGAATGGCCCTGGGTCCTACCTGGGAGAGGTTCCTAATGACTAGTGTAACCAAATACTGTGGTTTGATTCATTTGGGCTGTTCCAACTCAAGGTAAATGTTGCTGCAGTGGTTCAAAACTGAAACTGCTGGACATTCTGACGGTGCAAGCATGCTCTATTCTAGGAGAGAAATGTTGTTTTTACATAAATGTGTCTAGACATGTTGTAACATAGAGGACCTGAAAAATGCAGTTCAAGTCCTAACAAGATTGGAGAAAAGCATCCATTCAACCTATGCAGGGGTTAGGAGTAAGCAACAGGTGGAGCAGCCCATTGTAGTCCCTCCTCTAAGCAGACCTGATAATCCTGCTGAGGGAATCCTATTAGTTGTCCTACTCACAAGTTGCCTAAAGATTTTGGAGAAATGGTGCATACAAGTGACGTTTGTCAGAGCTGTATGTCATGCTCTGACATGTCATCTAACAGTCTGAAATGGACAATGGGCATAGCAAGAGATATGAGTTGGGAGTTGACTGTGATAGTTGGCAGTTCTAGCATAACCTGCCACCTTTGCCTGGGACCTACAAATGTATCTTGTACTCAGGACCAGGTGTGTTCACCTAGTGGTGCAAAACACAATCCCCTAGTAGGTAAGGAAATGCTCAATCCCTATTGCCTGTGTATATGTAAATAATCACCGGAGGCAATCTGATTCTGGTGAGTACATTTTACAACATCCAGCTCACACCCTAGTGGTATGTCTGTCCCTAGGGGAAGAAAGCTTGGTTCCTCCACTATAGCAGAAAACAAACAAGTGAGGGGTGCAATGCATTTAACATCTGTCTGTGCGGGCCACAGACTGAGACCCCCCTGGCTGCCACAAACTGATGCTAATTAGTGAAGCTGAAGTTGCACTGTCTCTTCTCTTTGTAAGTAAATCATCTTTCCGTCAGAGCTTGCCGTGAGTCCTGTTTTTGCTGGTAACCCATTATGTGTATTGGAGTACATTGACATCTCTTTAGGTGTCTTTCCTCCTGACTCATAGATAACATGTTAAAATATCAAAATGTCCAGGTTTCTACAAACAATTACAAAACATATAAAGAAACTGGCAAAGAAAGAAAGTATTAGAACCCATTAATAAGAAGGACCATCGTGAGGACACATCAAAGTTTTTTTTAAATGGTCCTAAATGTGCTCAAAGATTTAAAGGTAAACATGGACAAGGAACTAAAGGAAATCAGGAAAATAACATATGAACACAAAGGGAATGTCAGTCTCGGGAGGGAAATTTTGGAAAGAGTTAAGGACCTCAATAATATAAATTTAAAAGTCCTTAGAACTGTTCAACAGCACATTGAATCTGCCAGAAGAAAGAATCACTGTGCTTGAAGCTAAAATAATTGAAATCACCCAGTTTGAATAGCAGAAGGAAGAACAAGTGAAGAAAAATGAACAGAGCCTGAGAAACCTGTCAGACATGGTCAAGGATACTGATAGACACATTGTGGGAGTCCCAGAAGTGGAAAGAGAGAACTGGGCCGAGAGAATATTTGAAGAAATAATGGCTGAAAACTTCACACATCTTATGAAAGACATGAATATACACATCCAAGATCCTCAGTGAACTCCAAACAGGATAAACCCTCCAAAAACCATTTTAAAGCATATGATAAACTGTCAAATGCCAAAGATAAAGAATCCTGAAAGACCCTAGAGAGAAGCAATGTGTCATATATAAGGGAGCCTCAATAAGTTTAAGTGTTGATTTCTCATAAGAAACCCTGGAGGCAAGAAGGCAGTGGGATGACATATTTAATGTGCTCCAAGAAAGAAATGCCATATAAGAATTCCATATCTTGCAAAATTGCCTTTCAAATACATGGGAGATATTAAGACATTCCCAGATAAACCCTAATACACCCCCCCAGCTTTGGTTTTCTAAGGAAATAGAACCAACAGAATATACCTGTAAATAAGAGATTTTATAAAAGTGTCTCATGAAACTGTGGGGATGCACAAGTCCAAATTCTCTAGAGCAGGTCACGAGCTGGCAACAATGATGAAAGTCATTGATAAATTCCCAGGATGGATGGCGGACTGAAGTAGAGGTGAAAGTTCTCTCTTCTGATGGCTGAGGTTATCACCTCTCCCTAAAAGGTCTTCAACTGATTGGATTAAATCCAGCTGATTGGATTCTCTCATTGTGGAGGACAGTCCACTTCATTGATTGTAGATGTAAGATGTTAGCAGCCGTAGATGCAATCAACTGACTGATGTGAGTCCATGAAATGTCTGCACAGTAACGATTAGGCCAGTGCTTGCTTGGCCAGATAACTGGGAACCATCATCTGGCCGAGCTGACACATGAACCTAACCATCACAGGGAGTCTGTCACTAGTACCTCAACCCTGTAAGAGCTCCTAAGCAGAGTTAAAAGGACAATAGACAATAGTTTGAAACAATAGGAAGAGTTAAAGTTCTCCTGTAAAGGCAATGGCAGGAGGAAATACAAATGACATGACATTACTATTCTATTTTTCATTTATAACTCCTCTTTACGTCCTATGGGATCTAAAAGGGAAAGGCATAAAATGAGAAATGAGTGGTTTTGTATAGCCAAAGATTTTGTGACGAGAACCACATAAAGGTGGGGGTTGGAGGGCTATGTGAGCATAGTTTGTATATGCTATTGAAGAAAATGAGACTATTAGAGCTGCAGAATGCTGAATTTGAGCACCACAATAACTACAAAGAAAATACAGAAGAATATGTAAGCTCACATAGTCAGAAATTGGAGTACCTATTGCCAGGGCCAGAGGGAAGGGAGAATGTGAAGCTAATGCAAAATGGATGCTGGGCTTCTGACTGGGGAGATGGGAAAAATTTAGTAATAGAAGGTGGTGAGGGTTCCACCCCATAGTGACTGTGATTGATCTCACTGAATGTGTCCTTGGAAGTATTAAGATGGGAAAATTTATGTTGTGTATGTGTTCCCACAATGAAAAATTAGAAAGAGCAATCAAACAGACAGTGACAATTAAAGGCAATACATGACCTGGATACCATATAACAAAGGAGAGAAAGCTCAAAAGGACACTATTGGTTCATGTGAAAAAAATTGGAATATAGACTGAAATCTTTATATCAATGTTAAATTTATTGAACTTAAGTTTCAAGATTAAGTGAATATCCTGGCTCTTAGAAAATGTACATGGCAGTATTAAGTGTTCAAGGAGCATGATATATATATCCTCCACTCAAGTGTTCAGAAAATGGACTGATGAATAAGTAGACAGTCAGATGGATGGATGGATGGATAGATAGATATATAAGACAAATGTGGCAAAACATTAAAATTGGTGTTTCTGAGTGTCTGGAGGAATAGGGATATGTTGTGGTTCTTGCATGAGGTTTGCATTATTTTTTGTAATTGCCCTGTAGAATTGAAATCATTACAAAATAAAAAGTTTAAAATTAAGAAAAGTTAAGAAAGGAAATCATAGCAGGGCACATCATAGCCATATTGAAATAAACCTAAAATAAAGAGAAAAACCTTAGGAAGAGCTTGAGAAAAGCACCAAATATGTTCAGTAAAAACCACAACCACAGTAAAAAACAACTCACTTCTCATCAGAAATAATGTGGGCCAAAAGACAATACTATAATATTTTAAAAGTTCTATAAGAATGAAAGAATATCAGTCTAATATCCAATGTCCAAGAAAAATATCTGTCCAAATTAAAGATGAAATGAAGACATTTTCAAATAACCACAGTCTGAGAGAATTTGGTGCCAGGAAAACTGCTCTATCAGAAGTGCTAAAATAATTTTGACAGGATGAAGACTAATGGTACCAGATGGAATCTCAGATGTACCCGAAGGACGAAAGAGTGAACATCATAAATGATAAATATGTGAAGACATATAAAGACAACAATTTTCCTAATTTCTTCAAAACAGAGAAAACATTTTAAAGCAAAATTGATATCACTTTGTTGAGTAAAGAAGTAACATGTATATGAAAAAAATACAGAATACTTGACAACAATAAATTAAACCTGAGGGACATGTACAGATATGCCATTTAAGTTTTGATTGTTTTACTGAGGTGGTATGAAATTCACTCACAATAAACTCTGAAGAATGACTATCACAAACTCCAGATCAACCACTAAAATAATTATGCAATGCAATAGAGCTAAAATGCTATGAGTTAATATAAAAAATTAAATTAATCAATTCATTTAATCTGAAAGAAGTCAGGAAAGTACAAATGGATAATGAAAAATTGGAGGATTAAATACAAAACAAATTGCAAATTAATATACCTAAGTCAAGCTATATCCACATTGACCTAATATGTAGCTTAAACATTCCATTTAAAAGACAGAGACTGCCAAACTTGATTTAAAAAGTAAAAAAATAAGTAGCTGCCTAAAACAGATGCACTTTAAATATAAAGACCAAATGGCTGAAAGTAAGAAGATCTAGAACACAAACAAATAAAAAACCATGTACAAAGTAATTCAAAGGAAGGCTGGTGGGAAGCTATATTAATAGCAGACATATTAGACTTCAAGACAAGAGATAAAGAGGTAATTTTCATAATGATAAAGGGACTATTTCTCAAAAATAATATATATATTAATGAATGGGCTTAATAACATATCTTCAAAATACATAAAGCAAAAAATAATAGAACTAAAAGGAAAAAAAGACAAATCCAAAATCAGTGGCTATGGGATGATTTAATACTCCTCCATTCATAATTAACAGAGAATAATCAAAGCAATAATGCAGGCTATAGAACATAAGTCACAATCTAGGATATAGAACAAGTCAATGAATATCAATAGATCACAAGCTTATATAGTACATTTTCTAACCAAAACAGCATTAACAATAACCAATAGCCAATTTGACACTGATAACTATCAACTCTCTAGTAAAGTCACAAATACTTGGAAATTAAATAACACATTTTTCAATAATACAGGAATTAAGAAAAACTCAGGAGACTAGCATTTTAAATGATGAGAATAAAACATGAAATATGTGTGATGCAGGTAAATCAATGTTTTGAGGAATATTTATAGCATTAATTTATTAATAATTTATGATTAATAAATAGTAATGCTATATTTTAAGAACAACTAAGGTTAATAATAAAGAGAACATGAAAAGTTTAAAATCGATAACATATTTCCATCTAAGAAGCTGGGCATGGGTGAGAAAATTAAAGAGGGTGGAAGTAGAATGAAGGAAATAATGAAAATAAAAGTAGAAATCAATGAAACAGAACAAATAGAGAAAATTCAACCAAGTCAACAATTGGTTCTTTGAAAAGATCATAATATTGATAAACCATGCAAAACTGATCAAGAAAAATAAGAGAAACCACGAATTAGCAATATCAGGAAAATCTAATAAACATCTCTAAAAACCCTTTAGCTAACATCATCTAAAATAGGGAAATATTGTAAACATTTCCCCTAAGATCAGGAAAAATGAAAATTATTTCCTCTCATCAAATATATATTACATAGGAATATCAAGTATGTCTGATAAGGCAAGAAAAAAGAAATAAAATCACAACAATTGGAAATGAAGAGATAAAATTATTCCATTCCTAAAAGAACAAATATTTGATAAAGGAATATATAAAATAAATATTAGTCCTAATACGTTCATTCAGCAAGGTCATTGTATACACATTCAACATTCAATATTTAATATATAATATTTGTATTAGTATTCTCTAAGGAAACAGAACCGACAGGATATATATAATACAAATGCTGATTTTTAATAGGAAGTGGCTCATGTGACTGTGGGGATAGCAAGTCCAAATTCTATAGGGCAGGCCACAGACGAGGCACTCCAATGAAGGTTTTCCGTCAATTCCCAGGGAAATTGGCTGACTGAAGTAGAAATGGAAATTCTCCCTTCTGACTGCTTCTTTTAAGTCCCTCAGTTCTTCTTTGAAGGCCTTCAACTGATTGGATAAGGCTTCTCTCATTGCTGAAGGCAATCTCCTCATTTATTGAAGATGTAATCAGCTGTAAATGCAATCAATTTACTGTTGATTTAAATCCAAAAATATCCACACAGTAACAATCAGGCTGGTGCTTGCTTGACCAAACACCTGGGCAATTGACACATGCACTTAACCATCACAATATTTTTAAAATACTGTTATATTCTAACAGTAAACCATTGGGTAATTAATAAGCTAATTCCATTAATGTAAAATCAAAGCATAAAATTATTAGAAACAAAAGATGGGAAAAACATCAATATTGAAAAATAAAAACCCTACTCTGAGACATTAAAGATTTTACTTATGA
Source organism: Tamandua tetradactyla (assembly GCF_023851605.1). Classification (NCBI taxonomy): domain Eukaryota; kingdom Metazoa; phylum Chordata; class Mammalia; order Pilosa; family Myrmecophagidae; genus Tamandua; species Tamandua tetradactyla. The sequence goes on from NC_135329.1 coordinate 5,742,226, forward strand.
ACAAGCTATAGAAGAAAAAGCATATGAACAATTGATACAACAATAGAACTATCTTTACTCATAGATGACATAGGTGTTTATGTAGAAAGCTCTGAATAACTGACAAAATAACTCCCAGAACTAATAACCAAATATAGCAAGGTTCATGTTATAAAATCAATATAAAAGAGTAATCTTACTTCGTTCAAAAACAATGAAAATTGGAATTTTAATTTTTAAAATAAGAATACCACTTAGTACAAGAAATGAAATAGCTAGGCATAAATCTAACAAGATATGTACAGGATCTATTTATAGAAAATTACAAAACCTGATGAAAGAAGTCAAAGAGGATCTAAATCAGTGGAGAAATACTCAATGGTTTGGAAGGCTCAATATTGTTAAGATATCAGTTCTTCCCAACCAGATCTACATATTCATTCAATCTCAAATCAAGCTCTCTGCAAAGTATTTTGTAAGATATTAACAAATTGACTCAAAAATTTATATGGAAAGGTAGAAGATTTGAAATAGCCAGTGTAACACTGAGGAACTGCAAAGGTAGATACCTAAGACTACCTGACTTCATGACTTCATTATACAGCTATAATAACCAAGCAGTGTGGTGTTAGAGGAAAAATAGACACGTAGATCAAAGAAAGTGAACAGAGAGCCCCGAAATAGTCTCACACAAATTTTTCAACTGGTTTTTGACCAAGGCAATTAAATAATGAAGAGAGGATATTCTTTTCAACAAATAGTCTTAGAAAATTTGATGTCCATTTGCAAAAATATGGACCTAGAAATAGACTTTGACCTTCCATGAACATTAACTCAAAATAGATCATAGGGCTAAATGTAAATGAAAAAAAAAGAGGCTAAAATCGAAATAACTTCGATTTTAGCTACTTGTTTTTAGGTATGACACCAAAAGGATGATCTATAAAAGAAAGAATTGATGTAAGATTTCATTAAATTTTTTTTTAAAACCTGCTCTGCAAAAGATACTATTAAGCAAATGAGCAAAAAGGTGCACGTTGGAAGAAAATATTTTCAAAACACATGTTTGATAAAAGACTTGTATCCAATATATCAAAAGAACTCTTAAAATTCAACATTAAGAAACCCCAATTAAAAATGGACCAAAAAATATGAACAGACAACTCACCAAAAAGCTATACAGATGGCACTAAGCATATTAAAGATGTTCAAGACCATTTGTCATCAGGAAAATACAAGTTAAAACAACAATTAGATATCAATAAACACCTATTAGAATGTTTAAAATCCAAAAAACTGACAATACCAATTCTTGGCACAGGTACATCAAAACAGTGACTGTGGGAATGAAAAATATTACAACCACTTTGGAATACTGTTTGACAGTTTCTTACAAAGCTAAACATAGTCTTACCATACAACCCAGCTATTGCATTCTCAGGTATTTACTCAACTAAATTGAAAACTTATGTCCACACAAAAACCTGCAAAGGAATGTTTATAGCAGCTTTATTCACAATAGCCCCAAATCCCAAGCAAACAAGATGTCCTTCTCTGCTACAATCCATACAATAGAATATTATTCAATAGTAGAAAAGAATGAACTATTAAACCAGGTAAAGATATGGATGACTCTCAAATCCATATTGTTAAGTAAAAGAAGCCAATTTGAAAAGGCTATATATATAAGGACTCATATAGTATGATTCTATTTACATGACAGTCTGGAAAATGCAAAACTACAGAGATAGTTAAAAAGATGAGTATCATTTTCAGAGGAGAATTGGGGAGGTTTAAATAAGTGAAGCCCAGGGGATTTTTTAGAGCAGTGAAACTATTCTGTATGATAGTTATGGTAGATACATGATGCTATGCATTTGCCAAAACCCAAGAACTTTTTTTTTCTTTTTTTTTTTTTATTAATGGAAAGAAAGAAAAAAAAAAAAGAAATTAACACAACATTTAGAAATCATACCGTTCTACATATGCACTCAGTAATTCTTAACATCATCACATAGATGCATGATCATCGTTTCTTAGTACATTTGCATCGGTTTAGAAGAACTAGCAACACAACAGAAAAAGATATAGAATGTTAATATAGAGAAAAGAAATAAAAGTAATAATAATAGTAAAAAACAAACAAACAAACAAAAAAACCAATAGCTCAGATGCAGCTTCATTCAATGTTTTAACATGATTACTTTACAATTAGGTATTATTGTGCTGTCCATTTTTGAGTTTTTGTATCTAGTCCTGTTGCACAGTCTGTATCCCTTCAGCTTCAATTACCCATTATCTTACCCTGTTTCTAACTCCTGCTGGACTCTGTTACCAGTGACATATTTCAAGTTTATTCTCGAATGTCCGTTCACATCAGTGGGACCATACAGTATTTGTCCTTTAGTTTTTGGCTGGATTCACTCAGCATAATATTCTCTAGGTCCATCCATGTTATTACATGCTTCATAAGTTTATCTTGTCTTAAAGCTGCATAATATTCCATTGTATGTATATACCACAGTTTATTTAGCCATTCTTCTGTTGATGGACATTTTGGCTGTTTCCATCTCTTTGCAATTGTAAATAACGCTGCTATAAACATTGGTGTGCAAATGTCCGTTTGTGTCTTTGCCCTTAAGTCCTTTGAGTAGATACCTAGCAATGGTATTGCTGGGTCGTATGGCAATTCTATATTCAGCTTTTTGAGGAACCACCAAACTGCCTTCCACAGTGGTTGCACCATTTGACATTCCCACCAACAGTGGATAAGTGTGCCTCTTTCTCCGCATCCTCTCCAGCACTTGTCATTTTCTGTTTTGTTGATAATGGCCATTCTGGTGGGTGTGAGATGATATCTCATTGTGGTTTTGATTTGCATTTCTCTAATGGCCAGGGACATTGAGCATCTCTTCATGTGCCTCTTGGCCATCCGTATTTCCTCTTCTGGTAGGTGTCTGTTCAAGTCTTTTTCCCATTTTGTAATTGGGTTGGCTGTCTTTTTGTTGTTGAATTGAACAAGCTCTTTATATATTCTGGATACTAGACCTTTATCTGATATGTCATTTCCAAATATTAAGACCATAAAACAGTTAGAGGAAAATGTAGGGAGATATCTTATGAATCTTACAACTGGAGGTGGTTTTATGGACCTTAAACCTAAAGCAAGAGCACTGAAGAAAGAAATAAATAAATGGGAGCTCCTCAAAATTAAACACTTTTGTGCATTAAAGAACTTCATAAAGAAAGTAGAAAGACAGCCAAGAACTTTTTAACACAACACATGACCTTCAATATATACGTATTTTAAAAAAATCTTTTAGAAGAGCAGGAGAGCCAAGAAAAGAAGGAAGAGTTGTATAACTCATACAAATGTATGAATCAACCTCACTGAAGGGTTGGTAAGAAAGTTGCTGACTTAAATAACTGACAATGAGCAGATCCAGTAAGTCTAAAGTCAAGGGAAATTGTACATAATCATGTTTTCTAGTTGATAAAGATGTTTCACATGTGAGGTGCTGGCTAACAATTTTGATACCACTATATATTTATAATGTAACTGAACAATGAAGCAGATGTGTGCTGGGAGTCATGCTTCTCCCCTGCTGCAGTGGAAGTTACACATAAGTGATGGGAGGAACCTAGAACTATCCACGTGGTAACGGGTAGAGTTGGAGTCATCGGCATGAACTCATTTGGAGCACACTAGACAAGCAGATGGGTACACACAGAAATACTTAAAGATCTGTGTGCATACATGGATTAGTATACACACACCTATCTCCTTGCTCTGCCAGCTGAGAGGGACTTGAAGCAATGACACCTAAGAAGCAACAAGCATATGTTGCACCCATATCTAGGTCTGTAATACAAACCCCAAAGAAAGGAACCAGGACTCTGAGAGAAACAGATAATTCTAGGACCAAAGCTGAAAAAATATGAGATGAGCCTGGAAGATGTAGTCTTCGGTGTAAGGAAGTGCTAAAAAAATGCAGCCAATGATGAGTACATGTCAAAGGGACACAGGAGCCAACTGGAAAATCTCCCAATGGCCAAAGCTGGAACAATTTGAGCAAAAAAATAAAAGTAGCATTGGATTGTATTCCAAATTATAAAATGAATATTCATGAGCCATGAGTCCATATTGATATAAATAAATCAATGGATGAATACATAAATGTGGGAGAACAGACAAATTGTAGATGCAGAAGTATTTCACATAATTTATGTAACTATTCCTCCCTCAAGGATGTAGAGCACAATTTCTCACTCTTGAACTGTTGGCTGCATGTAGTGATATCCTTTAAAAGAGCGCAGTATGGAGAAGGAGGGGAGGGAGAAGGGAGTAACTTCGCCTCAGAAAAACCTGACAGCCCTCCCTCAGCCAGATGATCAAGGTCAGCAAGTCATCTTGACAGCAGGTGCCTGGATATTACGTGATGAGAGTGGCTCTCTATCTCTGGGTTCTTCTTTCCCCAAACCAATAACCCCACCCCAGGCATGAGAACAGCATGGCACCAATTCCAATTGATAGGCCCTCTTTGTAATACCTGACCAGTACCCACAAAACTGCCTAGGTCAACAAGAATAAGAAAAATCTGAGAAACTGTCACAGCCAAGGGGAACATAGGGAGACTTAGTGAGTAAATGTATTATGTAGCCTAGATGGGATTCTGAAATACAAAAATGTCAATAGATAAAAAACTAAGGAAATCTGAAATAGTCTGGATCTTAATTATAATGTGTCAATATTGTTTCATTAAATGTGACAAATAAACCTCAATAATAAAATATGATAATAATACAGGAAACTGGGTATACAGTATATGGAAGATTTAATTAAAAGTTCATTAAAAATAATTACAGAATACCTAGAAATAAATACTGAAAAATAATGGGCAAGAGCTTTTTGGATAACATTGCAAAATATTATCAAGGGGCATAAATGAATATATGAATAAATAGATATTCTGTGTTTGTAGTGGAGAATGATCACTATCATTTACCTATCAATTATTCAGAAGTTAATCTATAAAATTAATATAATTTGAATAAACATCCCAAACAGGATTTTGGTAGAATTAGACAAATTGATTTTGGATTACATGTAGTTAAGTGTAAATTCAAGAATAGTAAAAAATTTTCTTATTAAAAAGGAGCATTATGTGGTGTATGCTAAACTGGATATCTAGAATTAGTATAAGGATGTCTTAATTAAAATTATAAGGTATTCATTCAGGGATAGACAGAGATCAATGGAGCGAAATAGTGGTATCAGATTTACACTCAAACACATATGGGAATTTGGTAAATGTGATGCAAAGGTGGCACTACAAATCAGGGGGAAAGGAAAAGAATATTAAAGAATGGTGCTAGGTGAACAAAAGAGGGAAAAGAAGTGTAATTAACAAAGTATCAGTGGCAGAGAGAGTTCAAATAGAGTCGACAGGCTACTCTGGAGGTTGCTCTTATGCAAGCTTCAGGTAGACCTTGCTACCTATCATAACCTGCCAACCCCCAACCAGGACCATTCCAGCCAATCTTAAAGAACACCTAGAACAATATGTAAGATTCCACAAGGGTTCCAGGCACTAGAGCAACTTTCCAGAAACCTGAAACCTCCAGATGGGTCCCTGGTCCAGGTAAGTCCTGAAACCTAATCCAGCGTCTCCAGAACATCAGATAGTTCCATCTCCCTACACCATGTTAGTGACAGACCCTTCCAATATCAAAAATTTAGAATTGCCATAACCCAAACAACGCCAAAGAGAAGTATGGAAAAATCAAAGGCGATGGTGGAATTAAACATAGAAGGTAGGACTTAAATGAATATGAATGTGGAATCATTAAATTAATATCTCTTTTAGTCTCTAGTATTTTAGAACAGCTAGAAGTAAAAACCTAAAAATTGTGAAATTGTAACCCATGTCAAAATCTGAAATATATTCTACAACTAATTGTGGTGCTATGCTTGGAAATTTAGAGCTTTTTGTATATATGTTATTATTCACAAAAAAGAAGGAATAAAAGCCAATTGTGGATAAAAAAAAGTATTTAAACCCTCTAACCTTCTATATTCCGGAGCAGCTAGAAGAAAAAACATGAGAGGATCATATGGTAGTCTGGGATCTATCCTGTAACCACTTTTTAAAGAGTGCTTTGAAAACTATTGCTTTTTTATTTCTTTGCTTTGCATATATATTATAATATATAATAAAAAAGTTTGAAAATGGTGCTAGGACTGTTTCCATATGGAAAATATTAATTTAGATATCTATGTAATCTCATATGGAAGAGTAAGATCCACATTTATCAGGATTGTAAAGCATTGTAAAGTTATTCAGAAAAAAATGATACCTTCTGAATGTTAATTGTGCTGGTTTGAAACTGCTGTATTTCCTAGAAAAGCCATGATCTTTAATCCTAATTCAATATTGTTTGGTGGGATCTTTTTGATTAAGTTGTTTCCATGGAGATGTGACCTACGAAATTGGGAGTAGGACCTTTTGATTAGGTTGTTTCCATGGAGATGTGTCTCCACACATTCAAGGTGGGATTGCTTACTGGAATCTTTAAAGAGGGAATAATTTTGGAAAAAGCTTCAGAGTCAACACAAGACCCAGACTTTTGGAGATGCAGAAGGTAAATGTCCCTGGAGAAGCTGTTTGGAACCAGAAGCCAAAGACCCCAGCAGATGCCAGCCACATGCTTTCCCAGCTGACAAAGGTGCTAATGACTCATTGGCCTTTCTTAAGTCTAGATATCTTTACCTGGATTTTTTAGTTTGGACATTTTTGTGGCTTTAGACCTGTAAACTTGCAACTTACAACATTTCCTTTCTCAAAGCCAACACAAGGCAGACCATGGTGGCTCAGCAGGCAGAGTTCTCGCCTGCCATGCCAGAGACCTGGGTTCGATTCCTGATGCCTGCCCATGTTAAAAAAAAAAAAAGCCAACCCATTTCTGGTATATTGCGTTCCAGTAGCTTTAACAAACCAAAACTTTAATAAACCCAAAAGAAAAAGTCTAGCGACAGAATTGGAGAAGATATTTCTAGTATATAAAATAGAAAAAAAAATATGTTTCCAGAACATATTTGACTGTTTAATAAGGAAACATTCCACATAATCAACAAGTAAGTGAGGGCAAGGATCAATTAAAAGTGTTCGGAAGGGAGAGTGGAAGTGAGTAGGAATAATATAAAACAAGATTGCTTATTATGCAAGATGGGTGACAGGTATATAGGAGGAAATGTCATTATACTATTTTGCCTACTGGGGAAATATTGGATGTATTCAACAGCCATCTCTCGGCATAATAATCATCAAAGCCCTGCTAATGTGCTGCAGTCACTGGTGTGGCCAGACTTTTTTTTTCTTTTTTTTTTTCTTTTTTTACATGGGCAGGCACTGGGAATCGAACCCGGGTCCTCTGAGCCGCCATGGCCCTCCCTGTGGCCAGACTTTAATGGTCAAGCTTGTTGAAAGCTAGGGGCTGATGTCAAGGCCTGACCCATCTCTGCTTTTGGGTTCAAGGTGGGAGGTGGGCCGATGTGAAAGTCAATGTGGAAGAGTATAGAGAGACCAAGGGGAGGGCTGCAGGGGAAGTCACAGATACACTCACTGGCCATCTTTCAGCCCTCACCTACCCTCTCCTTATCTCCTCTTGCTTGTCTGTGTGTAGGTGTGTGTTATGTGTACACTCTCATTTGTTTGCATGCAAGTGTCTGTTATGTTTCTATTTTGCAAGAGACCACAGCCTCTGGAGAAGACACTAAATCTTAACCAGCTCTGGCTGCCTCCTGGGGCATGAAGGTTGTTCACGGCAGTGTGCCCTCCCCTGGAGTATATAAAAACTCATCCCTCAGGCAGTGCAGGTGTCCCTCATCTCTGATGCAAAGCAGGAATGCAGAGCTGCAGCACTGTTGGCCTGCCTGGGGGATGAGTCACAATTGGTACCTCATCTCTAAAGCAGGAGTCCAGAGTAAAAGTGAGAGCAGTGGTACTGGAGAAAAGGTGCTGGGAGACCATGACAGCAGCCTATGGCATAAATGGGAAAGAGGAAATGCTGGAGTATCATAAAGTATTATATGTGGTACTCCACAAAAGTCATATTTAAAAGTTGTTCTCCATGTGAAAGAGAACAAATACAGATTAAATTAAACCTTGGTATCATGCTGCTTAATTCTAAAACATAAGAGTGGTTTTTGAAATCTTAATAACCCATTTTGTTGTAAAAATACTGTATATTTAATTAATTCATTTAATCTCTGATGAATGCATCTTAACTCAGTTATTACTTTGTAAAACAAAAATATTCATACATGTGACTTGTTTTTGGAATTTACTGTCATTTAATTTCACTCATCTTGATTTCAGTTATTTTATATTATGTATTTCATATTATTGAGGCATAATTAAAATGTAAAGCTCAAAGTTTTGACAAATATATAGCCAATGGATTTTCCACTAAAATCAGGATAGAGGATAAGCAGTTCCATTACTCAAGAAAATTCCTTCAGTTTGTAGCCAACATTTTCCCTTGCATTCAGGCTCCAGGAAGCCTTGATCCTTCCACAGAATGTCACATAAATAGAATTATTGAGTATGTAGCTTAGTGCTCTGAGTATATAACATTGTACCTTGGAGATTCCATTCATGTTGCTGCGTTCAGCAATAGTTTGTACCTTTTTATTGCTGTTACTATTCCATTCCATTGTACAGCTATATCGCAATTTGTTCATCCATTCACCAGTTGAAGGACATTTCATTTGTTTGCTGTTTGGAGTGATTGTTAATAAAGCCACCATATACATTTGCATACAGATTTTTTTGAACCTAAGTTTTCATTTTTCTTGGGTAGATACTTGGGAGTGGGTTAATGGTAGTTAGTGTATATCAGGTTGGATTTTTTTTTTTTTTTTGCTTTGTTTCTTTCTTTTGTGTTCCTGGCCAATTTAATAACTTTTAGTGATATCATATTGTGCTTTAATGTGCATTTTACTAGTGATAAATGATATCCAGCATCTTTTCTTGTGTTTTCTTGCCATTTTCATACTGCCTTTGGTGAAGCGTATGTTCAAAGCTTTTGCCCATTGTATTTTATTGCATTGTTTCTTTTCTAATGATGTGTTTTGAATGTTCCTTATAAATTCTTGACAGAAGTCCTTCGCATTTTTGTTTAGCAAATATTTCTCCCAATAAGTGGCTTGCTGTTTTGATTTTCCTAACAGTAGTTTTTCAAGAACAGAGATTTAGTTTTAGTTTTCTTTTTTTAATTTTAATGAAATTCAACACATTGTACTTTTATTTTCATACCCATGCAATTTTTCCTAACCCAAGTTGACAAAAATTTTCTCCTATGTTTTCTTCTAAAAGCTTTATAATTTTATGTTTTACATGGGGTCTGTGGTGCATGCTGGGCTAACTTTTGTATACGGTGTGAGAGTGGGTGACAGAGTTCATTTAATACTTATGTATGTCAGTATTTCCTGCACCAGTTGTGGAAAACACTGTCCTTTCTCCACAGAATTGATTGTGCTGCTGTCAAAAACCAATTGTCCATTTATGTATGGCTCTATGTCTGAGATCGTTCTTCATTGATCTATGTGTCTGTCCTATCATTAACATTGTAGCTTTATAGCAAATCTTCAGATTGGTTAGTAAGCTTGCTCCAACTTTATTTTTCTTTTTCAAAATATTTTGCAAATTCTAGCTCTTTTGCCTTTTGTATATACTTATTCCATTTTAGAATCAGTTTATCAAGTCTTTTAAAAAATCTTATTGGAATTTTGATTATGTCTGTAAACCAGTTTCGGGGAAGTAACACCTTAGCATTCCAAACTATTAACAAAAAATAACTCTCCCACATTTGGGGACTTTGACTTCTTACATCTGTGTTTTGTAGTTTTTGGCATACAGAACTTGCGTATATTTTGATAGCTATATATCTAATTCTTTTATGTTTTGGGTAGTGCTGTAAATTTTAAATTTTGATTTCCAGTTTTTCATTGATAGTATATAAAAATACAATTCATTCTTTTTTATTATTGTATCCAGCAACCTTGCTCAAATCCTTTTATCAGGTTGAAGAAGATCCCTTCTAATTGTAGTTTGCTGAGAGTTTTATCAGAAGTGAATGCTGATCTTTTTCAAGTCTTCTTTTTTCTGCATTTGTTGAAGGGATTGTATGTTTTTTCTTCTTCAGTATGTTGAGAGATTTTCAAATGTTGCTCCAATCTTGAATTAATTATATAAATACCATTGCATCATTTTATTATCCTTTTCATATACTGCTGGATTTGATTTGCTAATATTTTTGTTGTTTGTTTTCATGATGCATGTTGTTCCGAATTTTCTTTCCTGCTAGTGTCTCTGTCTTTTTATATTATTCATATAATGCTGACCTCTAAAATGAGTTGGGAAGTGTTCTCTGGTATTCTGTTTTCTGGAAACGTGACAGTTTAAAAGCAATTTATTGAGAGTTTTAAGTATATAAAATAATGTATACAAATACTGGTGTTATGAATTCATTAAGAAGTATTTCCACACAGAAGTGACTATATATATATAAAGCATGCATGGTCAGAAGGAAAAATAAATAAAACTATTACAAAACAGAGAATGTTAAATAAAGTTTATGTATTCTGGAATGATATCTGATACTGGGTATACAGATATACAGCAATATTGAGAAAAATTCAGAAAATTAAAAAAACACAATTTTTAAAAAACAAACAAACTAAAGATGACTGAATACTGATGCAGAGTAGTCAAAGACAGCTGAAGTCATGATGTTCATTTGTCATTTGTTCTTAGCAGCAGAGATTTAAAATAATGATATATTGATCACTTGAATGCAACTACATATGCAAATGTTACATGTATGATATTTATTTTTTAAAACATATTTCCCAGGACACTTTGAAAACATATGGAGAAAGATGTCCAAACTTCAAATGACAGAACCAACACTTAGGTAATTTCTAAAAACCCATTAGGGTGTTTTTATTATTCTAGATACCATAAAGGTTCTAATACATAAGTAATTGCTAGTAAAGTGTCAGAGGCATTATATTATCTGTTTGTTTCCATTGTTTTCATACAGGAAACTCTTACCCTTGGATGAAAAATAGCAATGTTTAAAAATGTGAACACATTATTCTTTACAGAATACTTTTACAGAAATGATTTCATTTATACAGTTACTTTTTCCCATAGCTGGTGACCATTGCTTCTGATGCTGAGGGTAGGATTTGGCTCAAGAAAAGATATTGATTAAAGTGGAAGTGAATAAAGTAAAATGAGGAATTGAAGGGACGGGGCATAAATTCAGTGAAACATGGTTTCTTAATTGGCATTAAAACTTTACTAAATGTCACAGTAAGCTTAAGTATTCATGACTTTGAAACATTAGAAAAACATACCATTTCTTTGATCTGGATATCTAGAAGAAAAATGGTATTAATGCTTTCTACACTTTAGAAAATGAGCTCAACAAGAATATGAATCATAAAATAAATTCTTATGTCCTCAAGTCCTCACCCCATGCCTGGCTCAATACATGGTTTTTTTTTTTCAATAATACATGATATAAAGAACTTTTGATTAGATGTCTTAACATTTTCAAGAAGAATCTTCTTTTAAACTTTTATGTATTAACTATATAGAACTATGAAATCAAAGTATCTTACTGCATAAATGGTCAACCAGTTTAACCCATTCATCTTTCACACCAAAATTTCTGATTGTACTCTCTTCTAAGAGTATCAAGTTCCATTCCTTGCTAATTTCCTTCTTTATTTTTTATCTGATTAATACATTTCCATTTGTATTAGGTCTAATAAATAGCTGATCTAATTTGGAGTTTATAAATTATACAGTTATATGTGAATTGACTATAGCACATAACTCTAATAGACTGGCAATCTTTTCAGAGATTAGAAGCGCAACTTATTCCCTTTCTATGGATGATTAATTTTCAGTGGTTATCAACTCTCAAACCGCGAATTAAGCAATACATATTTGCTTTGTGGATGACCAGTTTTATTAAGGTAGTAGAGTTGATGCAATTAATTATCGATACCCTATGAAGAGAAGCCAAAATTTAAATGACTTAAAGGAAGCAGGCATGTATCTACTGTTAATGGTAAAATTCCGTTACTATAGTAAGGAAATAGTGCCAGAGAGTTCATAATTTATGCAACAATCTGGAATTATGCAAAAAATATTCCTAGAGTTCCTGGTTTTTACATCTTTGAAGGACAAGTGGTTTATACCAATACCACTTAAGGTAGAATGAATCAAAGATGATAAATGTTTAACTTGACTCAAGAGAAATCTTTCCATCCTCCATGGGTGCTCAGCAGGTGCTGCTGCCTGGCGCTGGCCTATGCAGGACAAGAGAAGATGGTCGCTGGAGTCTAAGTACACTGCTTCAGTGCTGGCTTGAATAATATTTCCGAACTTAGTGTTGTAAGAACTAAGACTGGGCACATGATCTTTCATTGCTGGACCTAGATGGGAACCAGAGATTCTATGACAGCCCCACCACATCCCGCTGCAGGTTGGACCCCAGGATGGATGCTTCTCAGGGTGGTGAAATTGGCTCAAATAAGTCAACCTCTGCCCAGAAAGTTTTCCTGTTTCGCCTGGAATCCTCTGTGTCATAGTAACATCAGTGAGGTCACTAATTAAAATCTTGGATAAAATGGAAGATTTGTTATTTTTGTGCTTCTGGAGGGTTTGGGGCATAGCACTGAGGATGCCCATCACTCATGTTTCCTAGCAAAGTGAATTCTCTGGTCTTATCCTTTGTGACAGCTCGCTGAGAGGGTGGCCCAGGTAGTTAGAGTTTTGAAAGAGGAAAAGGTAGACCCAAAAGAAAATCATGCAGGTTGATGAGCACCTGAGGGGGACGTTGGAAGATTCCAAGTGTCAGACAGCCCTGGGCTTCCAAGTGAAGGAAACAAGAACAAAGTAATGCTGCTAACTCTGTAATCTTTGTCTGAATTCTTGCTTATGACAAACATAAATGGAGTTGCAATTTTTGACTAACACTAGAAAATCTAATTCCCAAAGAAGTCAAGATTTAGCTTCCAATCATGCCTTATTTCAGCATCATTCTTATAACAACTAAGTAATTCTCCAGAGAGCAAAGGCAAATAATAGAGTGTATTTTTCCTCCTCCTTGCAGTATTCGCTATTTCCATTGGACACTTAAATACTCTAATGGATAAATATACAAAGAGGGCACATTCTCTGCTATTCTGGCTGCCCTTGGGTTCACTGTGTATTTGCAGCCTCAGCTTATAGTCAGGGCTCTAGCCACATTGAACAACTTCAAGAATCCATGCTTTTTGTTATCTTTTGTGTATGCTATTTCCAAGGATTTCTGAGCTCCATTCTTTTGTCTGGTAAACTCCTATTTTCCTCCAAAATACAATTTAAATTGTGAAATGTTCTGTGAATATTGCTGTCCCCTTTCAAGGCAGCATTAATCTCAAGGTGATCAATTAATAATGACTTAGTCTCTAAAGGCAGAATGAGGCCATCCCTCAGCTGGCTGCATAAGGAACACTCAGTGGCCACTTACCAGCTGGAAGATATTGTGCGGGAGGTTTTAATGTACGATTTTATTTAATTTTCTTAAGAAAGGGATGAGTTAGGCACTATTATAATTCCACTGTACAACTCAGAAGACGAAGGCTCATGAGTTTAGGGAATATATCTATAGCCACAGAACTGATCAGAGGTTAAATTAAGGTTGCCTGACTCCAAAGCCATGGACATTACCAACATACATCACTGCCTCTCTTACTCTGAGAAAGCACACAAAACCTGAGACATATTGATAGGGTCTGGAAAGAAGAAACAGATATTTTAGGGCATCTTGGGCCTCAAAGAAGAAAGGATATCTTCAGGCATGATAAAGCAAAGCAACTATCAGACCTTGGAAGACAACTGTGGACAAGGAAAAGAAAATATCTTAAGTAGCCTTTAAAATATTACAACCTTTAATGAAAGTGACCAAATACACATTTCAGATCCACTGTATCTTTATGATTTTTGTAATTTATAATATAATAAATATGATTATACTCTATTAAACATTTATTACGTACTTAGGCACTGTCCTTAATGGTTTATATATTTTACCTTAATTCATCCTTATAATAATACCATGAGATAGATGCTATTATTATTCTCCCAATTCCAAGTGAGGAAATTTAGTAACAGAGAATCTGAATGACGGGCTCAAGGTCACATGGCAAATTAATGTGGGAGCAAGGATTTAACTTCAGCCAGTCTGGTTCCAGAGTCCAAATCTGTAATTGTGATATCTATTTCCAATAAGCATATTTTATACCACATGCACATATATACAAGCACACTCTCTAAGTATAGTTCTCATCTTAAATCAGGCTCAGTCTTCCTCAACAAATACTTTTGTTGTTTCCATGAATCATCAATATAAAGAACATTTTGACATATTATTAAATATATGTACCTGATAGATTCTCCCAGATTTTTTGAAAAAGAGAAGAGACGAAAAAGAAAGAGAGAGAATAAGACACAGTTTGTTAGGCAATAGTCCAAAAATTAATTTTAGAAAAAGGCAATCATGAAACCTGTAGCATTACACAGTAGACTTCTGATTTTGCAAGTGATCCGGCTTCCTTGTTGCAGCAAAACTTTTGGGGTCCTGAATTAAATTCAGTAATCTGCCCCCCAAAAAAGAAGGAGCATCATGATAAATGTGCATATTGTGAAATTAGAGGTAGAGAAATTTAGTTAATTAAAAAAACGATGAACTTTGGACAACTGCAGATGTAAAAACTTATCATTTTCTAGGGGAAGGACAAGCATCGGCATTCCAGAGACAATGAAGCTATTCGGCCTAAACCATAACTGCAGAATTTAAGATATCAGTGACTCTGAGTGGTAAAATATGTTTTGAGGTTAGAGGAGATGGGGTGGGAATTAGGAAGATCTTTATCTTTTACTGAAAATCTACAGAAATGGAAAAAGACATGTCTTTGAGGGGAAAACAAATAAATAAGCAAGAAAAAGGGCCTATGATTTTTTTTCCAGGGTGCAGGTGGGAGAGAGGGAAGAAAGCAAACACAGACTGGGATCTCCAATGTCACAGCTGTTCTGGCCACTCCCTTCCAGTCTTGGAGATGTTTCTAGTTAGTTTAATTTCTTAGTTGATGCTCTACTGGGTATACAAAAAAATGCATTTTAACTTCAATTAGAAATGTCTGCAAGCCTCACAACAGCCTCCAAATTACAGAAAAGTTACAAGAATGTTTGAGGTTATCCATGCTGTATATTAAGTTATTATTTTTACTAACTACTTGTTAAACTCCCACAAAATTAACAAAATGACAATATAATACTACCAGAGACTCAGCTGTTTTTTGCCATTTTGCTTCAGTATTAAAACACAAGCTCTGTAATAACCATGAAGGTTATTTGTACTTAGATCATGAATGGTTTTAATATAGTTTTCTTTTTCATTAAAAATATGAGTACCAGCCCATTCTAGAGTATACCCCCATGCTTAGGGCTTTTAATCGGTGGGCACATTGCACAAATGTTATTGAAAGTTTTACCTATGTGTAAACTATATGGATATCTCAGGTACTATTTAGATTTAAAACACATTAATGAAAAAAGAACAGGATTAGAAGTTATGAGACTTGTACCTTAGTCTCTGTTTTGTTACCAATTAGTTTGGAAAATTTGGCCATATTATTCAAATTTTGGGGGGGAGGGTCTCAGTTCCAGAAAGGAATGAGAAAAGGTAGGTCTAAAGAGATCTAGAAAGAAATCCTAAAATTCCATGTTTCTGTTTTTCAAGCACTGTGAAAGATCCTTCTCCAAGCTAACAGACGAGATGCCACAATTTGTGCATATAGATGCTGGTGGAAGATGTGAGACTCCTGGATCAGAGATGAAGGACAATATATTACTCCCCGTAATAGCAGCAACCAGGTTATCAACATTTTTTGTGCCAATTCCCTAAGTTCTGATTCCCATAGTACAACACAAAAAGATGAAATGATACCCCTTTTCAACATGAAAAAATTTAGAATAAGCGTAGCCCAGATATCCCTAAAGATTGGAAGATGGATCAAAGGAGAACAAGGAGTTAGAGAAAATAGGATTTAATAAATGAGTATGACTGCTGAATCACTATACTGTATTTCTCTTTAGTCTCCAGAGTCTTGGAGCAGCTAGAAGGAAACACCTAAAGTGGTGAAACTATAACTCATACCAAACTTTGAAATCTATAACTACATGTCATAATGTACTTTGAAAATTATCGCTTCTTTGTATATATGTTATATTTCACAATAAAAAATGTTAAAAAAAAAAAGAATTACTATAGAGCTGAACTTTCACAACTCTTTTGAGAAAATTACTAAACTGCTCTGTGCCACTGTTCTTGCTTGTTTTTTTTTTTCCTAATATATACCACATAAGGGTTATCTGAGGTTAAAATGAATTAACATTATAAAGCTCTTACTACACTGCCTGGCATGTCGTAAATCCTCTTTAAGTATTAGATATTATTGAGAAGGTAGGAGGAAAGACAATTGACTGAATTATGGTCAGAATTAGTAAGAATCTGTTATCTTCCTCCCCAAACTCTTTCCAAAGTTTGCTCTTTTTCAATGCCATTTTCCAGCTGTATGACTTGTGGCTAAACACTTAAACCTATCTTAACTGGTAAAGTGGGAATAATAATAATATATAATCTTATTAATTTGTTGTGAGGATTGAGATATGTTAAGTATCAATAAAAATGCTTGGTACACAGTAGATCTCAGTAAATGTAAGTTTATCATGATTACCTTATTACTTTATTGATATTAAAGCATGTACACACCATCTTATAACCATGTGTTTTCTTTTCTGCCTCCTAATAGGGTTTACGCTATTTTGGGGAAGCAAAGGAACCAGTTCAGTTTATCTTATTCTGTAGCACCTAGCACAGTTCCTTGCACAGATAAGAAAAGGTATGAAATATTGGGTAATTACTTTCTTTTATAGCGCCAGATTAATTGCTAACACAGAATAGTCTTCAAAACCTTTTCAGAAAACAACTTGAATGAATTGTCAAACCATAATTTGAGCCTGCCCATTTATTTATAAAATCTATTTTGAATTATTTGATAAAAAAAAAGTTTATTTGGATTTATCTGGGAAGTGATAGAAGTGTTCCATTGCATTCCCAGGGCTGCTTTAACACAGCCACAAACTAGGGAGATTAAAACAATTTCTCTCAGTTCTTTTAATTTTGCACTTCTTTTTTGAAATTTGTTTTTCAGACAAAAAAATATTTAGGGATCTTCTATAAAATGCCTGGTCAGTACTCTTCAAAATGTCAAGGTTATGAAAAATAAGGAAAGACTGAGGAATTGTCAGATTGGAAGAGACTACAGAGACTTGATGGCTAAATACAATACCGTCTCCTGCATTAGACCCTGGAACAGGAAAAGGACATTAGGAGAAAATGGTGAAATCTGAGTAACGTTTTTAGTTTATATAATAGCATTTTTCTGTTGTTAATTTCTTAGTTTCGATAAATAGTCCATGGTTATATAAGATGTTAATCTTCTAGAAAGCTGGGTAAAGGGTATACATGAACTTTTAATACTCTCTTTGCAAACTTTTCACAAACTTAAAATTATTTCATAATAAAAAGATTTTTAAAAGCCAAAATAGGAGCTGGCGTGGGAAACTATTATCCTGCTTTTAAAACAATGTACACTATCTTTACAGTAAAAAGCACAAAAGATTGCATAGGGAAAATTTAAAAAATATATAGAAATGGAAAAATATAATATGCTTATGGTTTGGGAGACCTGTATTAAGACATGACTAATCCTCGATTTACTTGTAGATTCAATGCCACCCAATCAAAATCTGAGCATGACTTTTTGATTCTAAAATGTATATGGAAATGCTAAAACAACAGAGAAAAGAGAACAAAGATGAGTGTACTACAACTCAATAATGAAAAAGACTACTGAATAAAGGTGGGATGACTTGAACTGAAACTTCATAAAACAGAACGTAGAAACAACTACATGGATGAAACCCGGAAGTATTACGTTATAACAAAGAAACCTGACACAAGAGCACATACTATATTATTTCATTTATATGACGATCGTAAACAAGCAAAACTAAGACAGAGAAGAATGCTGCCTCTGGGAAGGAATGTGATTTTACTGAAAACTACAAGGAAATCTATTGCAGTAATGGGGTATCTTTTTGTCTTAAATGAATTGATGGTTACACTGGTATATATTTTGTCAGAATTCGTTGTGCTATTCCCTTAAAATCTGGCATTTATTGTTTTCCCTAAATTGTGCCTTTAAAGATGATGTGCGTATTTAATAAACAAATTGTGCCCACAATTTTCACATTTTAGGTGAACAAATTTTAGAAAAATATTCCCACAAATTGTTCAGGAAGAAAAGTTATAATCCAGAAAAGCAAGATTTCTAAACGATTGGTTTAATATGCGAAAATACTTCCAATTCACCCCATTACAAAGAAATGAAGAAACTTGCATGATTATCTCAATAAATTCTGGAAAACATTTGTTAAACTTCAACATCTACTGATAATTTTTTTAAAGCAAAATTCTTAGTAACTAAGAAAAGAAGGAAAATTTGTAGTGTGATATGATAGTATCTACAAAAAAACCTAGAGCAAAAAATCTAAATGCTTTCTTCTGAGACCAGGAATAAGACAAGGAAGTCTTTTATTTCCATTTCATTATTTTTCATTTGACAAATTGTACATAGAAAATGTAAAATAGTCTAGGAAAATGTAAAACTAAGAGTTGGACAAGTTCACTCTTGCAATTATTACAAAAATTAGTTAAATTTCTCTAAACTAATAGAAATAAACAGAAATGTTTTGTTTTCCAACACCACATTTACATAGCCAGATTCTTTAAATAGGACATAAAAAGCACTAACCCATAAAAGAAAGTTTCGATAAATTTAACTACTTTAAATCAAGAATATCTCTTCATTAAAAGGCAAACCCCAAGGATTGAAAGAAGAAATTTGCAGTAAATATATGCAATAAAGTATCTAGACTATATGAAGAATTTCTACAGATCAATAAGATAAAGATACACAAGAGAAATGTGAGTGAAAGCCTCAAATGAACATTTCACACCCACACACACAAATCCAAATGGTTAAATAAACATGTGAGGTGTTTAACAACATTAATCAGACATATGCAAATTAATACTACAATTAGATACCACTTTACACGAATCATAATAGCTACGGTTTTAAAAATATCTGAAAATACCAAGTTCTTGAGAGCAGATGAAGCAACTAAAACTCGCATTCACTGATGGTTGGAATGGAAATTTTTAAACAACGTTGGAATGTGTTTTGATAGCATTTGCTAAAGCTTAACATAGGTTTACCTTAAGACACAGCCATTTCATTCCTTGGTGTATAACCAACAGATATGTATTCATTTGCACACAGACATGTGCTTGAATACAGCAGCACTATTCCTAATGATTCAGTACAGAAAACAACCCACATTTTCACAAACAGTAGAATGGATAAACAAATTACGGTAGATTCTAAAAATATGAAGTGTACAACGATGAGAATAAATAACTGCCACATGCAACAACATGGATGACCTTCAAAAATATAATGTTGACAGAACAAAAGCCATTACTAAAGAGAGCATAATGTAAGATTCTGTTTCTATAAATGTCAAAAATTGCCCAAACTAATTGATGGTTGTTCTAGTTTGCAAGCTGCCGGAATGTGATATACCAAAAATGGACCAACTTTTAAAAAGGGGAATTTAGTAAGTTACAAGTTTAAAGTTCTAAGAAAGTGAAAGTGTCCAAATTAAGGCACCAAGATGAGGTGACCTTCACTCAAGAAAGGCTGATGGGTCTAGAACGCTGTGTCAGCTGGGTATTCATGTGACTGGCATGTGCTGGTCCCTTTCTTCTGAGCTCCATTGCTGTCAGCCTCTGTTCCTGTGGGTTCCTCACTTTGCTTCTCCGGGGCTGGCTTTCATCTCTTGTCTTACCTTGGCTGTCTCCAGGTTCTGGCTCATTTAACATCTCATGGCGACATTTGCTGGGCTCCAAGTGTCTCCAAACATCCTTGTCTCTGCCTTCTCTGTTGGCCTTAAAGTTTCTGCAGGCTCCTGTCATTTCTCCAAAATGTTTCCCCTTTTAAAGGACTCCAGTAAACTAACCAAGACCCACCTGGAATGGGTGCAGCCACATTCCATCAAAAGATCATACCCATAATTGGGCACATCACATTTCCATGGAGATAATCTAATCAAATTAGGATTAAAAGAAGCCGCTGCCTCCACAAGATTGAATCAGGATTACAACATGGTTTCTCAGGGGTACATAATACTTTCAAATTGGCACAATGGTGATATAACAGTTAATTTTGTATAGGGTAGTGACTAGAAGAGGGCATATGAAAGGCATCCGGAATGCTGGAAATACTCAATTTTTTCATTTGGGTGGAGGCTACATGGGCATGTTCACTTTTTGAAAATTCTTTGAGGTGTGCACCTGTGATCAGTTCACTGTTTTGCATGTTTCTTATTTTTAGTAAAACATTTATGCATATATGTGTATAGATGATAAATAGTAGATATATTAAGAGATTTAAAAGTATTTAACATTTATAAATTAAGTGAATCTGAAAGAAGGACACTTCACCAAAACCATATGCCATTCCTTCAGAGGATGCAATGCATTGTGCTTGAAATAGCTCGTAATTAAATTAATTCAGGAATTACATAGAAATTGTCATGAAGTCTAGGTTTGCTGTCAGTACAATAAGACCTTTTTTATTAAATACCTATGGAAATATTTTGGAATCAGTTGTCAAATAACTTCACAGATATGCACATGCTGAATCAACATGTGCTGAAAACAGAAAAAATAGTTTTAATAATAAATACTATCCTACCTCAAATATACTGAAAAATTCAGTTTGAATATAATATATTTTTCCCCCCAAAAAATTATGTGTTCCCTTGATTTTGTTGAATTTACTAGTTAAATACTCGAGAACATATCTCCAAGTTCTAGGGATGTTTTCATTTAACTCACTATGAACAAACCACAGGGCTCCATATTTAATTAACATTGTAATTAACACATGTGAAACCAGAAGTTTTTAAAAGAATGGTTACTAGATAACAAGTTTGAAAATAATGGAAAGGCATGCATCTAATAAACATTATAGCAGGAAATGAATATCTTGTACCTATTTAAAAAGGGTTTTTGCCAAAACTCAGTGCTCCCAAAGCTCTAGCCAAGAGACCTTGTATGAGCTTGGGGCTGGGTTTGGGGACTCTGTCCCAAAGCAATCCTCAGTGAGGCTTCCTTCTCGTAAGCTTGGAGTCAGTGAGTGCATTTTATCTTGTAAATTGATTAGAGGCCAATGTGAGTGTGAAACCTAATTAAATATATAGGCAGAAATCACTTTTTTGAAATGTACAAGCCAATAACACCTGCAAAGAGCAACAGAGGCTGATATCTACAGCATTTGATTCTTCCAGAAAAAGTCAGTAAATCAGTCATTTGACAATGGCTTTCTTAATGCCAAGTATTCAAATATTTATGTCATTCAGAGTAAATGATGGCTTGCAATAAGCCAATGGACACTTTTACATTCTAGATTCTGTAGTATTGTGGAAATATCACTGGACACTGAGGAACACCATGGAATAAAAGAGTACATTTAATTTAAAATCAATGCAGTTGTGTAAAGTTGTGCAGAATATTCTTTGCACATATCCATGGATCACCATTTGCATAGATTCTGCAGGGATTGCATGAATGGAGCTCCCTGGAAATGTGCAATAGGGTGATCTTATAATACTAAGTTGATGAGAAGGAAAAATTTTATTTATCTCATAAAGATTGGTATATTGTATATAAAAAATACATATAAATATATTATTATATAAATAGAAAGAAATAAAATTATAATTTCACTAATGTCCTGATGCCAGGATTATCACTATTTACAATTCGCTTTGCAATTGTAAGCTTGGATATCTGGAATATCATGTAGCATTGGCCTCCGTGGTTCATAGGACATTAAGCAGGAAGAGGGTTTCTGTGGTACTTGCAATGAATGGATCCCAGAAAAGATCACGTTCTTAAAGCTAATCCATTCCTATTGTGGATGGGACCTTCTGATTAGATTACTTCAGTTGAGACTTGCTCCAGGTTGGTCTTAATCCTCTCATTGGAGTCCTTTATAAGAGTGTGAAATTCAGAGACAGAGGACAAAGAGCAAACAGAGAGGAAGCCACTGAAGCCAAAAGCTGGAAGCAAGGAAACCAGGAAGAGAAGGGAGAGACCAGCAGCCGTGGTTGTGTGCCTTGCCATGTGACAGAGGAGTCCTGGATCACCAGCAGCCTGTCTTCAGGAAGAGAGCTCTGCTTGTAGATGCCTTGATCTGGACATTTCATGGCCTCAGAACTGTGAGCTTGTAAGCTAATAAATCCCCATATAAAAAGCCAACTCATCTTATGGTGTCTGCATTCCAGCAGCTTTAGCAAATTAAAACATTATCATAGGACCTGTATCTTATTAGAGGACTCCTTGTTTGTTTTCAATTATATTTTCCTACAGACATAATTGTTTTGTATATTTCTTAAATATCTTTGCATCAATATTTATAATCGCTATAGTTCTATTTGTGTTAATAGACTACATCTTCCCAAACGCTGTTAATTACTTCTAATTTAACATCACTGAAAATGGCATCATTCTGCTTTCTGTACTATGTCCTGTTATTAATGAAGACATTGCATGTCAAGCAAGCCCTTATTAAACACATCTGTGCATCTTCAAATTATGTAAGTTTAAATTTGAATCATTTGAAGATATTACTTTATATTGTTCTTTGTTTACCATCTTTTAGCTCAATTCAGTTCTGGAGGCTGAGATTTTCTAGTTGGATTTGAATCAATTTTGCCAGTAAAATCTCACTCATTGTATATCAATCAATGTGAGAGGAGAATATAGGATGAACACTATACCCAATCCTCTCTATTCATCTCTGAATTTAGTAATTCTAATAAGAATGCTACTTAGTTGTGTGTCTGTTAAAGAATACACAAATGCCCCCCAAAACAGAATTTCTGTTCTGGGGGATATGCAGGATTAAAGAAGGAATGCAGTGAAGCTCAGACCATCATCACAAATAGCAAAGGAAAAACGTGGCTATCAGTGCAGTAGCCTCCTTAGACATGGGTAAGCAGGGCTCTTGCCTCAGGGGGCTCCTTTGATTTGATGCATCTTCCTTGAAAATTTCTAAGTCCTGCTCCAGCCCTCCTCTGATCTTGCTGGGGTCCTCCTGGACCTGGCTGGAGCCACAGCGCTCCGATGAGCCTGACGGAGGGGCTTTGGTCCCTGTTGCTCTCCTTCACAGCATTCTGGCACCCTCTTCCCGTATCTCCCTGTGTGCGGTCAATCAGATGCCCTGATGACCTCTGGGATTTGCCTGTGGTGACTTCTGGGCCCTATGGTTGAGCCCCCAGTACCAGGAATGTGACTTTGAAAGCAATTGTTCGCACTTGCCAGCTCAGTATTTCTTGCACAGGTTCATGAGAGGTGGGGCCACCATAATGTTGCTAACATGGTAATTTGGGGTCATTGAAAGTATTTATGTAGACAAGCGTGTCACAAAAAAAGTATTGCAGGGCTGGCATACTCTAAGGATGCTCTATGTTAGGAATGCCTGGATGACAGGAACTCCCTGTTCGTAAAGAGGAGAATCCAATGGAAAACCCATCTGGAGATCTCTTTTTACAAGATAGCTAAAAAAAAAATCTGGCTGCAGAGTGCATACACTTGGTTTGAAATCATAATATAAAGCCTAGGCATTGACAGCTTATAAATATGCTTCTGCACATTTTTTTCTTTTTTGCCTTTGAAGAAGTTTGGGAAATGTTCATCTAGGAGATATCTGATAACAAGGCCTAAAGAGCTAATGCATCTCTATGAAATGTTGAAATATATTACCTGGCATTTAGTCTCCCTGGCCCACTGTGAATGATGTGAATGACTTATTATTTCTTCACTAAATTACTGTGCCCAGAAGTGGAATACACTGGCCAAGCTGGGCCCCCTGTCCAGCTCTAGAGTCTTGGGTTGAGTCATCTCACCTTGGCAGCATGAAGAAACATTCAGAAGAAATGGCTCAGCAAAAGAAAGATGAATTATTTTACCATGTAGAAATGGATGCTGTACAGGCACTCATGGCCAATGCCTGGCAAAGAGGGCTTACACCATCGCCTTGTCTCAAAACTGATGTTAGTAAATTCCAAGCAATTCAAACCAAACAAAAAGTTAAAATGTTTTGAGATCTTATCAACTTGGATTATTTGATCAGGTAGGAGCCAAAATTTCCTCTCTATATACATTCTCCCCCCAACTCTCTCTCTCCTTCTGTATCCATAGATAGATAGATAGATATAGATAGATAGATAGATAGATAGATAGATAGATAGATAGATAGATAGATAGATAGATGATAGATAGATAGATAGATAGATAGATAGATAGATAGATAGATAGATAATGTAATGTACCAATGTATTGCATAACTTACATTCCAGAATCTTTAAATTTATGCTTTGAAATATTTTTTTTCCAACTGGCCAACATAGATCTGTGGTGACTGCAGTTTCAATGTTTGCGATGTACTTTTGCTGTCATTGCTTTTTCAGCATCTGGCTACATTTCTCATTTCCCTTGTTGCCACATTAGCTTCTGCTGCTTCATATCTACACTCTTTTTCCCTTGTTCCTGCGCCTGCTAAGAAGAGCAGTTGGAAAATTAGCATTTTATTGGGGGCATGATTCTATTCACTGAGTGATTAATTCTGTACATTAGACCTGAAATGAAACTTGGGTTCAGGGCAAAAGTGGAAGGGTCCAGCGTGGCCTGAGGATTCATCGTGACTCAACCTTAGCATTGACAACAGCACTGCGCTAAAGTGGCCCCCAAATCAAGAGATTTTCCAAGTAATCAAAGTTTATCAAAGAGGGAATTCACTAAGGGCCAGAGGACCCCTAGGAGTCCGGCAAAAGAGTTGGGTTGAATTGCAGCCTATGCCATGGGTTAGATTGACTGTGGAAAAGGTGGGATGTAGCTTTACTAGTTAACAGTAGAATAACCACATACACCATTGAGAATAATCTCCTTTCACTTGGGGATTGTGAGGTGCTCAGCCTGGCTGAAAAATGGGGGATATTTGGAAACTAAGAGAGACAAATACAGAAAGAAAAGTCGTGGCCAAACCGTAAACAGCTCTAGCTGCCACTCATAGTAATATGAGCTGGAAAGAGGGAAAACATTTTTGTCCAGGAAATAGCATGATGAAACAGATGTTTTAGGAAATATTGTTTGTTGTGTCTGTTCTCAGAGACAGTCTGGAACCAGGAACTGCTATAGAACGTTCTAACAAATGTCGCTTGAAATGGAAACAAATGGATGTTACCATCCATTTGGGATTTATGCCACTTTGCAGTGCTCAAAGAATACTTTTTAAAAAATGGGATAATAATGGACAAATAATGGGAAAATAGAATTATATTATGAAAGCATTAGAAACATGCACAGCTTTTCTGCATCATAATGTTAGTACAGTTATAATATATTGATTCATCATTTAAATTCAATTATGTTTTGAAATCAACTGTGTATGGATTCAGGCAGTTGAAAATAATAGACTTCTTCAGTACCTAACAGATGTCCAAACTGTGTCTGGGAGTGACAGAAAAAGGGAAAGGGAATTGCTCTATTTTACTTTAAGCAAATCTTGTTTGGTTTCAGATGTACCTTTAATTTGTATGGTGCTTTAGCTTTATGCTCTTCCTGGTATTTTCAAGCTGGTAATATCTTTGGATCTTCATAATAAGCCATACTACAGGTAAGGAAAATCATGCCAAAGCCAAAATATTCAGGAGGGATTGAGGATGAGTGCCAGAGCAAAGGGAGAACAAATAACTGATTTGGGTTTGAAAATTGGCAGAAATGAGTATTTAGACTCTGTTTATTTTCCCCAAATTCAATGTATTTTTCCCATCAGCCAAGGATATACAAGGTAATGATTCCCAGAAGTAGAAGCAGCTCCTTTTGCTTTGCTTCCCAGGCATCAAGGCATGTTCAAATTGAATGGGTCAATGCATGAAGAGCTTGCTATGTCAGGGAACTCACAAACTCTTATCCCACTCAGCTGGGAAGAGTGACATCAGCTGACATGGTAACACAGAATTAGGGCTTCTACTATGATTGTGTGGTTTGGGCCTTGTATGGTGTGTCCAACTGGGGGGGGCGGGGGGGGGGAGGTAAACTAACATCCAACCGGTATTCTTCTCCCCAAACCAGTTATGTCCTGGTGCATCTTTTATTCTAAAAAACAGTTTGCTCATTCTATTGCACAGTTTTACTTAGTTTTCTAAGGCTGCTGTAATGAAGTACCACAAACTCGATGGGTTAACACAGTAGAAATGTATTGCCTCACAGTTTTAGAGGCTGAAAGCTGTAGGGGAGAATCCTTCCTTGCATCTTCTAGCTTCTGGTGTTTTCTGGTAATCTTTGGCATCTGTTGACTTGCAGTAAGAGCATTTCAATGCCTGCCTTGGGTGTCACATGGTATTCTCCAGCCTTGTGTCTATCTGGTTCTCTATCCAAATTTTCTCTTCTTATCTAAGGCCCATTCCAACCCAGTATGGCTTTATCTTACTAAGCAGGTCATCAAAGCCCTATTTCCAAATAATATCACATTTGTGAGACTGGGAATTATGACTTGAACATATTTTTGGGGGGGATACAGTTCAACCCATAAACAGAGTCTACAACCACGGATGGGCACATCATTTGTATTACACAGAGACCAAGAAGACAAGTAGGAAGACAAGAAAAGAGAATGAACTATCGCAACATCCTCACCAACTTTCTTCCCATGCAAGCTGCCAAAATCCTTCACATGTTCCAGAACCTCAAGGTGTCATAGCTGGTTCCTCCATCTGCCCTTCTGAAACTGCCTCCTCCACCCTGGATTACATATTCAGTCACTCACTCCCTTTCTGGCCCCTCTGTGGTATAGAATTCTCAACTCTGACATAATGCAGCATTATGGATTGTACTTGGACCAATTGCCCCAACCTATGAAGCAGCTCCATTCCCTTCTTGCACCGGTTTCAGCAAACAGAAGTCACACAAATGGCCCTGCACTTGTGCGTATGGCTGCATTTCCTGAGCACGGTCCCACCAGAGACTTGACCAGATTACTTGTCTAAAGGCATATTTTGAGCTATATATATTTTATACTGAAAAAGCAGGTGAGTGCTATTGTGCGCCTAACACCAGTAATTTGGAAGGACAGGAACAGCAGGAGATTTCAGAGGGAAAGCTCCCTGTCAAACAAAAGCCCTCCCATCCTGACTTCACCTTTGGGATATGGACATCTGTGAGTTTGGGTCATGAACAGTAATTATCTGAATGAGCGTTCGTGATTAGTGAACGTCAATAAATGCCCACTTTGGGGGCGGGCCGCGGTGGCTTAGCGGGCAAGAGTGCTTGCCTGCTATGCCGGAGGACCCCGGTTCGATTCCCGGCCCCAGCCCATGTAAGAAACAAACAAACAAACAAAATATAATAAAACAAGAAAATGTTTAAAGATGTCTCCCTTTCTTCCTCCCTTCCTTCCTTCCATCCTTCCTTCCTTCTCTCTGTCTTTCCTTCCCTTCCTCCCTCTCTCTTTAAAAAAAAAAAAATAAATAAATAAATAAATAAATAAATAAATGCCCACTTTGGTATACCTTGTCAGTTACAATTCACATCAGTCCTCCTTCCTGAACTCAGGAGGTATGGAAAAGCTCAGGAAAATGCAGCCTCCATTGCCTGG
Source organism: Tamandua tetradactyla (assembly GCF_023851605.1). Lineage (NCBI taxonomy): Eukaryota > Metazoa > Chordata > Mammalia > Pilosa > Myrmecophagidae > Tamandua > Tamandua tetradactyla. The sequence continues at coordinate 5,770,181 of NC_135329.1, forward strand.
TATTTGAATGGATGATGCTGTGAGCCAAGGGCTCCAGAAATCAGGACCTGAGTGCGGAAATCAATTGAGGGGAATCAACAAGACGTGCAATTAAGTGAAAGACAGATTTCAGGACAGGTACTTGGGATGTTCTGACTTCATTCCTGAAGGAAATAGTCAGGCTTAAAAGTAAATTTCAAAGGTCAAAAAATAGACTTGATGCCCAGCCTTGCTAAATGCATGAGCTCAGGTAGTAACAATATTAGTGACACTTAGGGTGTCCCAGGCACTGTTTTAAATTCCTTACGTACTTACTGCAAGGTAGCTCACATATCCTGTAAGTTAGGTATTATTATTGTCACCCCCATTTACGGATGAGAAATTGAGGCACAAAGTGATTAAGTAAACTTGCCCCAGGTCACATTGCATGTAAGTAACAAAAATAGTTCTTGGCTCCAAAGTACATGTTCGTAACTCTCATACCACCCTACTCGCAATAAAGGGGGCGAGTCTGGCTTCTCTGAAAACAATGAGAAATGTATCAGCAATAGTGGATTTCTCTTAAAAGCTAACAAAGTGAGAATCACAAAAAATCTGCCACAAGTAAAGGAAAGTAGGTAGAAATTAGACTTAAGTGGGTACAATGACTTGACAGAGACTAATCCCTTCCTTCAAATTTATTCTTCCTGCTCTCTTCTTCTGTGTGAAGTAGCACCACTGCTTCCTTATCCAGGTTAAACTTTGCAGTTTCTGTGCCTTTCTTTTAGATTTTAGTTTATCTCAGCATGAATTATAAGGTCCAACCATCTTAATAGAATCTCTTTTATCAGAGCAGTACCTAGCATCAGAAGACAGGAGCTTCTGAAATGGGTGTGGTGGGTAAAATAGATGGGCAAAAGGACTTATGGGAGAAAAGAGAGGACTCTATTACAAAGTTTGAAAAAGAAAGATGTTGTAAATATTTTTGTTGTTGTTGGAGTCAAGTGCTTAGCATGATACTATGAAATAAACTGGCTGCATTCTGAAAACATAGGGTGAGTGCCAATGGAAAATAGTTATATCCATATTCCCATGAAAAGACAAAGTGTGTGTGTGTGTGTGTGTGTGTGTGTGTGTGTGAGAAATACATTTCCATTAGCTTTTTTCCCATTAAATACTAAGGGCATAGAAAACATGGGAATAAAAAGGAATACATACCAGTGTTTTCCACATTCTGTAGATCAGGAGACTGACTTTCTGAGACATTGAGTAGCACATCCAAATTCATTCAGGTAGGCAGTGGCAGGGTCAGAATGTGCACTTGAGTAGCACAACTCCAGAGTCCGCACTTCTAACATCCATCCTGTGCGGCTGTTTAGGTGAAGGAGGTGGGCAAAATGCTGGCCAACTGATGGCCACCAGCAGGGACAGGGACCATGGCACTGCATTTGGTTTAGGATAACCTAGCGAGATTAAAACAGAACAACCCTTCAGTTCTACAAACATATACTCTATACCCCCCTTGTCTCAGGACTTTGCTGAATACTCCAAGGAAAACAGAAATAAGTCATCCTCAGTGCAGAAAGAAATACAGAAGGCAAGTTTTCAAAAGACAACCAACCCTAAGTCCAATTAGAGAAAAGCACACATCACCCAGAGGATCCAGTGCCCTTCCAGTTTGGGGGTCAGGTAGAATCAGCGAGGCAGGAGCTCCGGGGTACAAGGGGGTGGGTAAGGGGTGTTTATATCAAAGTGAGGAGGTTGAGCAAAGGCCCACGAGGAGCCTACAGTTAGGTCTGTGCGGGGAGCAGTTCTGGTTGAAATGGTGAGGACAGAAGGGAGACAGAAGGAGATACAACCGGTAGAGTCTATTTGGTTTTGCATACCTGGCAAAGGAGTCTCTAATTCTGGAAGCAGTAGCTTTTGAATATAGGGTCAGTGGGATACCTATAGACATATCAAAATGGAGAAATTGATATAAGTGAAAGATTCCAGCATTACCAAAATCATTGGGAAGGATAAAGCCATACATATAAATTTATCAACTGTGCTGTTAAAAAGGGATACATCACTGTCTGTTTTATTTTAGCTTTAAAAGTAATCTACTAGATGCATAAAAATTCAACACAAATGCATATGTGCAGCACAGGTGAGTGGGGCAGGGATGGAGCAGGATTCAGCGGCCAACCCATGCTGGGTCGGGGGATAAGACTTCAGGCAAGGATTAGGACCAGAGGAGAAGCTGAAAGTATGTGGTTGTATTTAGTGCAAAAACTCTAATCTCCGACTACAAGTCTCCTACCCTGGCTATTAGAAGAATCCCTGACGAGCCACTCATGCAACAAATGCCTTATTGCCATTGTTATCAGGCTCATAAGTTTGCACAGCATAAGTAGATGCATGCTCCATTTCATCTTGTGACTGGCATAGCTTTTGTTCAAGTTATCACATTCACAGCCTAGGACTATGCCATTTACCCTATCATGTATATATTTTTTTACTCAATTTAAATGCACAACATAAAAGATATGCATAATGCCAAATCACCACTCCCAAGGACGTAAATTCAGTTTAGAAGGGAAATTGGGAGGCATCTAATGTGTTCAGTTGATATTCGCTACATGAGATACAGAAGAAGTAATAATTTTGAACTAAATATTTACAAACTGATAATTTTGTAGATTGTTGGGTTTTTTTCCTCACCATGTTGAGGTAAAATCAATAAATCCACAGCCCTTTGTAATGGTAGATATAAGCAAGGCAGAAAACATAGATTTTGCCCCAAGGACTTTATAGCTTTTTTGGAAAGATGGGTCCTGCACTTCGGGTGTGAAATAGTGCCCTGCACTATGAATAAAGATAGAAGGGTTGGTAATTGCCACAGCTTCCCAGAATTATAGAGTCACAGAGCAAATAATTACTTCTAAAGTGCTTTAAAAGCAGCTTCATTCAACAAAGAGTTTTCCCTGGCCATTTTTTTGAGTGCCTGGTATGTCCTAGATACCAGAGGGACAAAGAGGACCCAAAATGGTTTCTGCCCTTGAGCAGGACATCAAGTAAAATGATGACATGCAAACAATAAAGATCCACATAGCAGGAAGATTACCCACCTGCCACAAAAGAAAGGCTGACTACCTCTATTTTTTAATCTTTTATGATTTCATTGTTCAACAAATTACCTTTTACAGACAGTTTATGATGAGAGACTTCTATCTAGCTTTTGCTACCATGATCACTGCATCTACATGAAACAAGTAACCCAGCTGACCAAATCTGAACAAACAATATATCCAGTCTTCTTAATTTTAGCCTAAGATGTATTAGAGGGCAAGAATCATGTCCAGTTTCAATTTGATTCCTGAATAAATCTGATGACCTGTAGGCATGATGAAGTAGCTAAGCATAAAGGCACATGGCAAAATCGAATTCAAGGGCTTTAAGATTTGGATTCTCATAGTAGTGTGAATCAGAGTCAGGGATAGAGTGAGGCAAATGGAGCGCTCAGGGCACAAAGCGTTCGGAGACCTTCACTCGCCCTTGCAAGATTTTGACATTGAATGCCTCCTTACATTTTGTACCCTAGCTGCCTCGCTTGCCTCACCTTATTCTCCTCACTTGCCTCACCCTAGTCCCAACCCGGGCAGGAATAATTTCAGGGAATGTTGCTAGAAGAAGCTTATAGTAGCCTTTGTCTACAGAAATGGACAAAGACCGCCCAGGTCAGAAAGGCCTTTTTCCACACCTGCTGGCCCCCTTGGAAGAGCCCCATGCTAAACCTTAGTAATTTCCTATTGCACACACGAGGCATGGAATGCACATGGGGTCTCTTTCTTCTTTGGCGTGAGCCTAGTCAAGGCCACCCCTGACCAAATCCCTGATTTGGCTGTCATCATGAAGGACACCTCAAAGAGATTCAAATAGGACTACTTTTGAGTGAATCTACATGTACCCAAATTTTAATATTTATTGTTCACATTTCCAGAATTCCTGCAGCCTGAGAGAGAACTGAGCTTTCTTATCTTTCTCAGAAATCATGTGGAGGCATTAATGCATCACAATTTGGGAAAAAAAAAATCACACACTCATGCACACACAATGACACCCCACAGACTATAATCAGAGGGCCTGGGCTTCCCAGAGTTTTCAATCCAGCATTATTTATGACTCTAACACTCTCTTTAAAAATGCATAGAGAGGGAGCTCTTACTGTCCTCTAGGAACACATTTTTAACATTTACACTAACTCTACACCCTAGGGTTTTAATCACCAAAAAGCTTACATAAAAGGTGCAAAAACCATGGGCTTCTTTCTGTGTTGTGTTTTGTGAAAGAAATAGAAAAGCAAAGTATCGAAGTAAAAGCTATGAAGACAAAGCTAAGTTTTCCCTGCAGCCAGTGGAAGCAAAGGTGCTGACACAGATGCCCAGGTTCCAAATGAAATTAAATGTGCCAGCAGACCCATCACAGTCTGCAGAAGTGACCACGACTTCGTTCTCACTCTGGGAGGTAGAGGGTGAGATTTTCAGTGCTAGAGAGCAGCCCGCCCAGGAGAAAATTGAAGGAAAGAGCAGCTTACAGTTATTAAGGTACTGGAAGAATGGCCTAACCAAAAAGCCTTAAAGGAGTAAATTTTGACCTGCTTGTGTCAATGTTGAAAGTGTGAAAAATAGAAATCATCTCAATTTCAAGATATCTGAGAGGCACAAACAACAAAGGGGCATAATTAGAGGCAACTGCTTTGTGAAATATTGATAACAGTTGCATGATCAATAATCTGGAATTAATTTCAGGCCTGCTATTTTTCCAAAGCAAGAAAGTCCAACTACAGAGCACTGTATCCTCACTTGTTCCTTCCTAGGAGCTTTCCCTAATCATAGCAGAAGACTTAGCATTCCAGTTTGTAAAGATTTCCAGAGAAACTGCCCATTCCAGGATATAACTACTGACCAGAAATCTTTCAGTCTATCCTAAAACCCTAATTCTGTACACAGGATCCAGCCCTCTTTTGTTAGCTTTGGTGGAGAAAAAAATCAAATGAAGCTAATTTCTAGCTGAGGCTTTGTTACATTTTTGCTGCAGGAATAAATCCCTAAAGAGCAGAGACTAGTCAATGAATCACTATTATAGAACATCTTCCCTGACTAAGAACCTGAGATTTTGACATTTTAGGGATGAGTCAGGACCTCAATTCCAGTAGCAAAGAGTTGACAAACTGAGCACCTGTAAAATAATGAAGCCAAAGAAGAATTGTGAATGGTCAAGGAATAAGATGTGACATCAAGTTGCTTTGGGGATGAATCTGAAATCAATGCAGCATCTCTGAGGTCCTGGAGAATGTACTGATCTTCCAGCACTAAGAATGGAAAATAACAAGAAAAACTCATCCAGCTACCTATTAAACGCAAAACAAAGAAACATAAGCAAAAACAAACAAATGAACAAATGGGGAAAGACAGAACCATTGAAAAGGACACAAAGTTTGAGCAATATCTGTATGTTATGACTAAATAACATTTTCATCTTAGTCAGTGTTCATGGGAGTTGGGGGTTTCAGAGCATCCCCTATTTGTTGCTCACAAATGCCTAGATTAGCTCAGCTTTCTGGAGCACAAACTGATATTGTGGATGAAAGATTTTTCAGACATGCCTATATTGCTGGTCTCCAAAATGCAGGACCCATCTTATTTCATGAACCTCAGTGCATCTCCAGACCATTTAGCAATGTGTCCAGGTCTTCCAAGACTCCAGAACTTCTGAGGGCTAGCACTACATACTCACCAGGCGCAGGCCTGGAGCCCATGAGATAGTACTGTTAGCAGGGTCTACAAGCCTTTTTAAGACATCAAGGCATGCTACACTGCCAAATAATGGTAAGGCTTTGTCTTCTGGGGAGTTCTGGGGTCTGTCTGCCATGCAGGACAGCCATCACATGTCATTTGTCTACCAGAAGTAAGAGAAGTTCCAAGCTAGTCAGGAGTGTGTCCCAGAGCTAGAATTATATCAATAGCAGCCTTCCGTTAGCAGGTGCCATTCTAAGCATAGTTTTTACAGTGGGATTAGAAAGTAAAGATAATCACATCGGTTTTTCCAGGCCAATCAGAACATCCATGGGAGTTAAGGTCATTAATAAAAGAAGTAGTAAGAATAAGAACCTGCTCAACAACCAGATCGAGGACACTGAAATTCTGCCTTGCCCTCCAGATTGGCAGGGATTTAGCAGGGACTGGCATTTTGGCACCTCTGCACATTTGCTCAGCATGTCCTCCTGCTCTGGAATATCATACCCTTTCTACCTCTCAAGCACCACTCATCCTCTACACCTTTGTAGGCTAGGCATTCAGCCATCCTGGAAAGCAGCCTTTCCAGTCATAGAAATGAAAGTATATGGTCATGAAAGTCTTGTGTGGGAATGTTTAGAGCAGCTTGATGCATGATAGCCAAAACTGGAAACAATTCAAACGTCCATTAACAAATGGTGGTATGTTCGTAGAGTGGAATAGAGACAGTGACTAGTTGTAATAAGCAACTGATAGATGCAAAATGGTGAGCTAATCTCAAAAACATTATTGTGAATAAAAGAGGCCATGTATGATTCCATTTATAGAATTCTAGAACTGACAAAACTAATCTAAGTTGAAAGAAATCAGAAAAGAGTTGCCTCTCATGGGGAGGGGTTGGATATTGACCGGGAAGGAGAAAATGAAAAGTTTATACAGGTGTATGCATTTCTCAAAATGGAACAAACTACATACTTAGGATCTGTGTGTTTCACCATAGGAAAGTTATTTCTCAGGAAAATAAGTGAATAGATGAAAATCCCACTGTAAGACCCAATTCTAGAGATGCATAAACTTGTGCTCACAGATCAGGAAGGGAGAGAAGGGACTGGTGGCAGACCCTACATAAGAGAATAGGATGGGCTCATTTCAGGACTCGACAGCCTCTCTGGCCCTAGCACACCGGCTGAAGGAAGCATAGGAGGCTTTATCCCTGCTGCACCGCTCTCAAGTCGATTGTTCCCTGTGGTCCCTGAAATTCGGAAATGCATCGAGTGTCCGCAGCTGACCACGATATGCAGCAGGAACAAGGGGTGTTCACCGGGCTCTAAGCCCCCAGGGACGACCTGCCAGATGTTCCCCCACCTACCCTCACCACTGTACCAGAAAGTGCCCTTCAATCCCCTCAAGAAAAGGGATGCTTGAAGCCCCAAGATTCTGTAGAATTCTTATAGTCCCAAGACTCTACATGGGCTCTTGACCTTCTGAGAGCTTCCCCAGTATCTAAACAGCATGGAGTAAAATTTCCAGGGTGGGACCTGGCCAGAGGAGAATGGCAATGGGGACTATTGCAAACAAATTGATGGCCCAGGCTGACAGTAAGGTGTATGGACACAGATTCAAGAGAATGAGCTAGTGGCCAGACAAACTTTAAGGTGCTATAGAAGGATAATTGCAGCTTAATTGTCTTAAGGTTCCGCATTCACTCCACTATAACCAGCACTTAGGGATGGCCTCACTTGGTTGGCCCTTTGTACCACTTGATTACAGGTTAGAAGGAGGGGCAGAGAGGTTGTCCAGTTTGAAAACACTTACCTTATCTCCAAGGTTTGATATAGAAGTAGGGTAGCAAAGTAGCTAAAAGCACAGACTCTAGGACCAGAAACTTAAATCTCAGCTTCACCATTCCTAGCTGTATAACCATATACAACTAACTTAATCTCTCCATAGTTCAGTTTTCTTCACCTGTACAAATGGCATGCGATGTCTTCCTCAGATGGCTGTTGGGGGGATTCAGTGGGTCAATTAAATGGGTAGAATGTGAAGGAGAATGTCAGGTAAATGGTCAGTACACACTAAATATTAGTTGTTGTTATTAAATTTGTCTACTTGCTACTTACATTATACACAAACGTTACATCACAGATTTCCAGAGATCCAAAAAGATTAAGAACCAAGGAAAAACCACCCCTATAATTCTAGAATTATAGAATTATAGAATTCTATAAATGGAATCATACATGGCCTCTTTTATTCACAATAATGTTTTGAGATTAGCTCACCATTTTGCATCTATCAGTTGCTTATTACAACTAGTCACTGTCTCTATTCCACTCTACGAACATACCACCATTTGTTAATGGACGTTTGAATTGTTTCCAGTTTTGGCTATCATGCATCAAGCTGCTCTAAACATTCCCACACAAGACTTTCATGAAAGTCATTTCATGATTAAGGAAAGACATTTCTTAATTTTCTGATTCCATAGATACTCTACTAGAACTAAAAGTAGTCTAAATACTTAGGTCAGATTTCTCCACATCCTACTTTCCCTCTCCCTACCCCTCTTTTTCAGTGTTACTCAGGTACCTGGAGACCCATAGCTTCCAAAACATTCCAAGATATAATTCCCTCTGCAAGAAGTATATGCTGAAGTACTTCTCTTTTGAAACCTGTGTCTATTTTTACCCCTTTGGCTAAAATTTCTAGAGCCTGAATTTTCCACTAAGGAATCTACTTTCTGTCTTTATTTTTGGGTTTGTTTGTTTACAAGTTGCATTGACTTTAGCAAGTCCAATATACAAGAGCTTTGTTAGGATGGAATCCATTTCACTGATTAAAGACAAGTCAGCAACCTTCTCACTGAGCAAACATGAGCAGTGCAGGATTAAAGCAAATAACACCGAAAACATAATTAAAGGAAAAAGCCTAGAAAGTTTTAAGCAGATCTATAATTTTAACTATAATTGAGATTATTCTCTGTCTTCTGCTTCTCATTCTGCATAAGTTTTAGAAACCTGAAATTTAATTCTTTCAGTTATTCTTTTCAGATGTGTATCCAGAAGCAAAGAGACAGAAGTGAAGAGTTTTCTTGGCCAGGAGATTTGTTTCAGTAACAAAAGTTTATTTTTATGTTCCCGTTTTCTTTTTTTTTAACCATGAGGTAATTTGACCCATGATTTTACAAATGCTGAATGTAGAAGAGGGTCATTCAATCCTGATAGCCACAATAATTCTACTCTATAGATTTGGCTTGATAAGATATAAAGATTCCAGACATTTTATTTTGGTGAGAAAATAAATTGAATGCATGACTTTGGCCTGCTGATATGGTTTCCATAGTCTGTTGTTTTCCCAGAACTATGAAAAATATAGGATTCTTTTGAATTCATTCAAATTGTATATATGCACACTCACTTGTCAACCACTTTTGTAGTGTTATTAATAAAGATGTGCTAATTATGCTAGTAAGCTAGTTATACCTGTACTCATATTTGTAATGGCCTCCATGTCCTTTTGCTTCTTTTATCTACTCTTCCAGTGGGTATTCAAACCTGGCCTCTAATATGTTTCCACTTTGCTCCACATGTATAACTTGATCCTGGATTATTATATTTTAATGCATTATCTATTCAACATAAAATATCCTTTCCTTTAATTCATTTATTGACCACTACATGTTTTGCAAGTAACACTGCAGTGGTTTAGAAATGTCTTTGGTAGATCATTGATTGACCTTTTCAATCACCTAATTAATCACAAATGGAAGATTTAACTAAGTTATTTTTACTTAAAAAAATATGGATACATTACAAACCAGGTGAAAACAAATTACTGATATGGCTACATTATTATTGTATCCACAATACTGAATCATCCTCTATCAGGAAATGGAGCAGAGGTTTGGCACCTCTTGCTAACATATATGTAATCTTATGGTCTTTCCCCGCAAATGCCTTCCAGGTCATTGTACACACAGAATGCAATTACTGAAAAGCAGTGAAGGCATGACTTTTAAAGGAATATGATGCCCCAAGCCATCAGTCGCTATAGAAAGTGTAATGAAATGCTATGCCTGCCAGTTAAGCTGAGGGAACCGAAGGAACAATTTCAATGAAATGCACAATGTTCATCTCACAAGGATATTTTCTTTAGTACCAGGTTGTAAGATGCTACTGTCAGAGAACTTTCTGGTTTTCTGACTTCTTACATGCATTATATACAATGTCTATTATGTATCTTTACCAAAGTGGATTGTAGTGAAAAACAACTTCACAAAAAAAAAAAAGGGTAATTTCAAAAAGCATTGTGCGGAGAAGGCAGGCACTTAAGGAGTAAAACGCCCTTTTCTATTTCTCTAGGGTGCTCATCCTAGAACAATTGCTCTTGGAAAAAGTGCAAATCCCTTTGTCCCCTTCCCATCCCTGAAATAGCCACACTGACAGCAGAGTTGCTGGAAGATGACTTAAGCTTCAGGGTGGAATTCAGGCCAGCCTTAGTTGTTGAGCATCCCCTAGGGGCCGAGAGGTTAGAAAGAAATCAAGAAAGTATGAGAAAATATGGCCCCATATGGGGTTTACAGTTTAATAGGAGAGGCACTTTCAGATGTCCCTTAAAGCATCCAGGACAGAAATTCACTGAATAGCTCAGAGGACCAAAAGGACTAAAATAAAATGCTCATCTCATTCCCTTAGTTTGCTTGCTTTAGCAAATTTTATGATTCTGGCTAAAGTGTTGTTCTGAACAGAAGTCCTGTGGGGTGGAACTCACAAGTCAGGAATTCCAGGAGGACCAGATGGGCAGAGACTGACCTAAGTTGGAAATGGACAGGCTCCTGTGTCGAAGTTCCAGGCTCTGACACTAGCCCTGCTGCTCATTACTGACTCTGTGAACAGGGCAGCCATGGAAATATTTCCAATTCTATGATTCCCGCCTGTGAGGTAAAGGGATCATTTCTCTTGGTTATAACTCACATTTAGGAAAAAGGCACCCTACAAGTACCAACAATTATTCCAAGTGTGTGATCATTTTTACCATTAAAATCTCATTTTATTTCCTTCTGAACATACTTATTGAATAATTGTATTTAAAATAGTCTTTATAGCTTCCAAATCTGGCTTCTCCTAACCACTCCTATGAGTTGTGAATCAGAAAGGAAGATCCACTAGCTGGAAAATTGAAAAATCAACTAGCTATTTAAAAATTCATCTCCACGTTAATTTTACACCGTGACAATCATGATTATGTGTTTTCTGTTCAGTTATTGGACCTAAGTCCAAAAGATCTGAAGAATACTCTGAGTCATTTAATTCCTTTGTAGTAGTATCTGACCTATTGTTTGCATGTGAACATATATAAGCATGGCTGTTTTTATCTTTCATTTTTGAAAGGAATTTGTACTCAATAAATGTTCTCTGTCCACATTTAAATAACTAGTTAGCCAATACTGGGAATATCATTTTCACTGTTACAATTACAAGTATCCTGGGAAAACTTTCAGACATTAATGATAGTCAGAAGTTGGACTGCTGCTAATATACTAATTTGAACCTAGTTATCAGGCAACATGATGCTATAAACTCTTAGTTGAAGAAGATCTCTTTAAATAGACTGTCTTATGATTATTAAATTTATCTCCTATTATTTAGTTTCAAGACCTAATTTTGAAACCATCAGCACTACACAGCAACAGCAGAGGTAAATAATGGAGGGAGGAACAAGAGCTAAGAGGAGGTTTAGATTTCCTATTTGGTGAGGGTGTGTTTATTGGTTTTCTGTCTCTTGGGAACAATGAAATTATCTAAAATTGAGAATGTCAATGGACTGTGGACTCTGGGCCCTATACATGATGCCCGATGAATGCAGGTGGCTGAAGGATGCACTAATGAAGAAGTAGATTGGCAAACAATGGTGTATACTTATGAACGAAGATTGTGCTACTACAAAAAGGAATGAAGTCGTGAGGCATGCAATGATGTGAATGAACATGTGGGATATTTGGTGAGACAAAAAAAGCCAGAAACAAAAGAACAAGAATGGAATGGTCACCTTTAAAAAATGCTTATAAGAAAACAGGGGCCTAGATTGCAACTTTTAGAGCAGACACATTAAGTCCGTAGTGGTGATTATTATTTCTGGATTTTGAGAGGCTGTTTTATAGATATAACCTGATATTTAGAGATAAGAATGAAGCCAAACAGGTTGAGGTTAAAATAATTCAGGAAACAGGGGTAAGGAAGACAGTGTTTATGTTTTAGAACCACACATATTCTCTAAGACCAATGGAAGAAAGGTTTATTTGGTCTGCAACTGAAATTTTCTGTAGTGCATAATCTAATTCAACCTATCTGTATAGCTTATTTGAACAATTGAAGTACCAGGAGCACAGAATAATAAAGAGGTCCTTTAATCCTGTACAGATTATTGCAATGCCTGGAAACACCCTAGAGTATATTAAGCAGATAATCAAAAAGAATTGGCAAAGTCCCCTGAGGAAGGGGAGAAAGACACTGGAACTAATAAACCTTACCATCAGGGAATCCCCTGATACCATGGGGAACACCCAAATCAATAGGCCGTGCCCTTGAGCATGAGGCTTACTCTTGTGAAGCTTATGTAGGTAGCAGAGAAGCTTAGACTACCTTTAAGCATGCCTAAGAGTTACTTCTAGAGGACCTTTGTTGTTGCTCAGATGTGGCCTCACTCTCTCTAAGCCCAATTGTGCAAGTGAAGACAGTGCCCTCCCCCCTATGTGGGACATGACATCTAGGGGTGAAAGTCTCCCTGGCAACGTGGAAGATGACTCCCAGGGATGAATCCAGACTTGGCCCCATGGAATCAACAATTCCATCCTGACCAAAAGGAGGGAAAGAAGTGTAACTAATAAAGTATCAGTGACAGAGAGTTCAAATAGAGTAGAGAGATTACTCTGGAGGTTCTCTTAGGCAAGCTTCAGTTAGACCTTGCTTCCTATCATAACCTGCCAACCCCCAAGCAGGACCATTCCAGTCAATCCTAAAGAACATCCAGGGCAATATATAAGATTCCACATGATTCCAGGCACTAGAGTAACTTTCCAGAAACCTTCAACCTCTAGATGAGTTCCTGGTCCAGATAAGTCTGAAACCTAGCCCAGCCTCTCCAGAACATCAGAAAGTTCCATCTCCCTACCCCAAATTAGTGACAGACCCTTCCAATATGAAAAATTTAGAATTGCCATAGCCCAAACACCCCTAAAGAAAGAGACGGAAATATCAAAGGTGATAGAGGAGTTATAAAGATAAGATAGATTTAACAAATGAATATGAATGCTGAATCATTAAATTGGTATCTCTTTTAGTCTCCAATATTTTAGAGCAGCTAGAAGTGAAAACCTAAAATTGTGGAATTGTAATCCACGTCAAAGTCTGAAATATGTTCTACAACTAACTGTGGTGCTGTGCTTTGAAATTTATAGCTTTTTTGTATATATGTTATTTTTCACAAAAAAAATGAAAAAAGTTGATTGTGATGATAAAACAATACTTAAGCCTTCCAGCCTCCCATATTCTGGAGCAGACAGAAGGAAAAATATGAGAGGATCATATGGTAACCCATGACAAACTCTGCGATCTGTCCTGTACCTACTTGTTAGAAGAGTGCTTTGAAAACTATTGTTTCTTTATTTCTTTGCCTTGTATATATGTTATACTATACAATAAAAAAGTTAAAAATAAAAAAGAACTAATTTTATCCACCATAGAAAATTAAATTATGAAATAACAGAACCTAAGTGTGATTTATATGTATGACTATTTATAACAAAAATGTCCAAAGGTCAAAGTTAATGTTAAAAATGAAATTCAGAATTCCATTCCAAATGAACTGATGTTGTAAACCTATCATCCTCTATCACTATAATTCATAGCAATTGTAGAAAAAATATAAAATAAGAATATTAAAATGTAACTAGAGAGAGGAGAAAGATGGAGGTATAGGTTTTCGTCCATCCTCCAGAGAAGGTAGTAAATAGCTAGGAACTGCCTGAAACAACTGTAGGGGGGAATTTAGAGAACAAATTCAAATCATACAGTAACCAGGGATGAGTGAAGATGCAAGACTAATAAATTGCAGCTGTAAGTAAATTCTTCCATGCCATGGAGGTGCCCCTCCACTGCTGGCATGGCAGGCTGACTTGAAGTCATTCCCTGGTGAGAAGCAGAAGCCTTCTCTACTAGGAGCAAAGAAAGGCAAGCTCAGTCAGGCTCCGATTGCAGATCTGATTAATGAATTTGGGCTGCTGAATATCATCTCCAAGCACAGATAAATTTACAATGTAAAGATAGGAACCAGGAGTTCTGTTTCAGCCTCACCCCTAGGAGGAAGGAAGCAGAGTTCATGGGGGAAAAAAAAACAATACAGGATTCTGGAGTTGGCTGAGCTCAGGTTGCTGGAAAAGGGCTGTGTTCCAAGAAAAGGAACATATAGATGGGAGTACCAACTATAGTTCTTGAATGGCAAACTCAGGCGGCTGGGGACCAGTTCTCAGAACAGATATTTTTTTAAGAAGCCCATTAAAGAAAGCAGCTAGCATTCTCAGTTTTCAGTCCAGGCAAGGGCAGAAGTGTGGTTGACTAAAAGACAAAGTAACTAATCAGGCAAAGGAGATAGTTCCCTAAAGGGCATATTTTCCCTTAGATAGGTAGGGCAGGACTCAGCACAAGTGCTAGCTCTCTTTAAGAGAATTTAGACCCCAGTGGCTGGAATATCAGCAATAGTTTCAATCTACAAAAATCGGATCCCAGCTTCTCTCTAAAATATGTCCTGGCTGGTGTGGAAGTGGGACTGCTTGAGAATCCTGCAACTTTTCCAACCTGCATGGAATAGGGGGCTGCAGAGTGCCCCCCCCCGCCCCAAGAAAGAAGGGAGGTGAGGTCCAGCACAGGTGGTGACTGTTATTTAGAGAATTAAGATCTCAGAAGCTGAAAAACAGAAACAGTTTAAGCCAAACTTCAGCATCAGCCTCTGTCTAACCACACCCCTGGCAGGAGCGGGATCTGCTGAGATTTAAAGGCACAGTACCTCTTTATGCCCATGGAAAGAAGTGGACTATTAATTGTCACCTGCTGGACAGGACAGGAAAAGCACAGAATCAGTAGACTTCACAGGAAAAACTGGAAACCTTCTGGTTCTCATCCATAGGGAATCTTGATACTAATCTACATCTCCCTCCATGAGTTCTGGGCTTGTCTTTTCTGGGAAAAACTGACCGGGGTAGATCCACTTTGAGGAGACCCTTCTACCAGAATCAGCCCTCCAGGTAAAAGTTGCTCAACATAATGAAAGGAATGTTAAAAGCATATAGAGGCAATTAAGAAACAAACCAAGCAGATAAACACTCCCTGAAGAGGAAGAGGGAAGAGAAAGCTTTTCCTGGGTATGAAACATCTGCACAAAAAGGGTAATTTTCAAAAACATTTCATATATGCAGGGCAAGAATCATAAAAATAAGAGCTGAAAATTTTAGATCAGTTAAATGCTGATAAAGAAAAAAAAAGAGGTGATGCAAATAAATAAAATCATAAATGGAAGGAGTTACATTACTCCTGATACTGCAGAAATAAAGAGATAATGAGAAGATCTGATAAGTACCAGTATGCTAACAACTAGTCAATTTAGACAAATGGACAACTTCCTAGAAACACATGAACAATCAACATTGACTCAGGAAGAAACAGAAGACCTCAAAAACCAATCACAAGTAAAGAGATTGAATCAGTCATCAAAAACCTCCCAAGGAAGGAAAGTTCAGGACCAAATGGCTTCACGTGAATTCTACCATACATTCAAGGAAGAATTAGTACCAATCATGCTCAAATTCTTTGAAAAAAACTGAAGGAGGGAAAGCTACTTAACTCATTCTATGAAGCCAGCATCATCCTAATACCTAAGCCAGACAATATACTATAAGAAAAGAAAATTACAGACCAATCTTTCTAATGAATATAGATGCAAAAATCCTCAACAAAATACTTGTAAATAGAATTAAGAAGGACATTTTAAGAATTATACATCATGACCAAGTTAGTTTTATTCCAGGCATGCAAGGAAAAAAACAGGTACATGGTTTAACACACACACACACACACACAAAACCAATTAATGGTGGTTCACTGGTAGAATGCTCATCTTCTATGCAGGAGACCCAGGTTTGATTCCCAGACCATGCACCCCCCCCCAAAATCAATTAATGTAGTGCACCACATCGACATATCAAATGTATAAAACTACACAATCATCTTGATTGATACAGAAAAGGTATTTGACAAGATTCAGCATCTTTTCTTGATGAAAACACTTTAAAAAGTAAGAATACTTTACTTCTAAATGTTGGGTTAGAATCTAAATGTTGGGTTAATTTCTTTTTTTTCTTTAATTAATAAAAAAAAAGCTATATTGAGATATCTTTACACATATACAGTCCATTCAAAGTATACAATCAATGGCTCACAGTATCATCTCATAAAAAAAAAAATAAGAATAGAAGGAAACTTCCTCAACATGATAAAGGGAATATATGAAAAGTCCACAGCTAATGTCATACTCAATGGTGGAAAGACTGAAAGTTTTCCCTCTAAGTTCTGGAACAAGACAAGGATGCCCACTGTCAACAATGTCATTCAACATTGTGCTGGAAGTTCTAGCTAGAGCAATTAAGCAATAAAAAGAAATTAAAAAAATCCAAATTGAAAAGGAAAAAGTGAAACTTTCACTGTTTTCAGGTGACATGAGCCTATATGTAGAAAATCATGAAAAATCTGGAGCAAAGCTACTGCAGCTAATCAATGAGTTCAGCAAAGTGACCATATACAAGATCAACACGCAAAAATCCGTAGCGCATATATACACTAGTAATGAGGAATCTGAGGAGGAAATCAAATAACACCATTTACAATAGCAACCAAAAGAATAAATATTTAGGAATAAATTTATTCAAGGACATAAAAGACATATACACAGAAAACTACACAACATTGCCAAAAGAAATCAAGGAAGTCCTAAATAAATGGAAGGAATACCATGTTCATGGAGTGAAAGATTAAACATAGTTAAGATGTCAATTCTACCCAAAATGATTTATAGATTCAAAATCCTAACAACTTACTTTGCAAAAATAGAAAAACCAATAATAAATTTTATTTGGAAGGGCAGTGGGCCCAAATTGCTAAAAAACATCCTGAGAAAGAAAAATGAAGTTGGAGGTCTCACACTACTTGGCTTTAAAGTATGGTATAAAGCTACAGTGATCAAAAGAGCATGTTACTGGCATAAAAGTAGATATATGAACAATGGAATTGAATGAGAGTTCAAAGATAGATCTTCTCATCTGTGAAATATTGGCTTTTGAGAAGGTGGCCAAGTCCACTCATCTGGGACAGAACAGCCTCTTCAACAAACAGTGATTACAGAACAGGATATGCATATCCGAAAGAATCAAAGAGGACCCCAAACTCACACATAATACAGAAATTAACACAACACAAATCAAAGACCTAAATATTAGAGCCAAGACCACAAAACTCTTACAAAAAATGTAGGGAAATATCTTAAAGATCTTGTGGTAGGAGGTGGTTTCCTAGACCTTAAACCCAGAGTATAAGCAATGAAAGAAAACGTTGAGAAATGGGACCTCCTCAAACTTGAATATTTTTATGCATCAAAGGACTTTGTAAGGAAAGTAAAAAGGCAGCCCCCTCAATGGGAGACAATATTTGGGAACTACATATCCAATAAGGGTTTAATATCCAGAATATATAAAAAGGTCCTACAACTCAACAACAAAAAGACAAATAACCCATTTTTTTAAATGGGCAAAAGACATGGATAGACACTTTTCCAAAGAAGAAGATAATACAAATAGCTCAAAAGCATATGAAAAGATGCTCAACTTCACTAGCTATTAGGGAAATGCAAATCAAATCTGCAATGAGATACCATCTCAGACCTATTAAAACAGCTAATATAAAACATACACACACACGTACAGATAATTACATGTGCTGGAGAGGATTGGAGAAATAGGAATATTTATTCACTGTTGGTGGGAATGTAGAATAGTACAGCTGCTCTGGGAGGCAGTTTGGTGGTTCCTCAGGAAGATCAGTAAAAAATCCCATACTGACCCGGCTCCTCCGCCACCGTCCTCGACAGCCTTGCCACCCTCACCTTTCCTCCTCCAGAACAGCTACTAGGGGAGTAGAAACGATACAAAACAGCTCCCAGAGCCATGACAGAGATCAAAAAGACAGCGTACCCCATCCTGGAATGGCTGACTGTCTGGGAGAACAAGCTCCGGTGAGATCGCCAAGGGGCGCGGGCTTTCCCGGGCAGGTCGGCAAGCGTCCGGAGTCCCTCCCTTCCTCCTTCCCAGGCCAGCTGGCAGAATTGGGCAGGCGGTCCCCTCAAGCTGCGGCGGCTGGCGCCCCCATTATGCGAGGCCCCCCAGACCAACTGAAAGAATTGGATCGGAAATCCCCAGACCGCGGAGAACGGTGACCGGGGGGTTCCCTTCCAAACATGTGACTCCCTGGTCCGGCTGGGAACGGTGCACTCTCCTGGGCTGTGGCGGCTGGTGCCCTCCCGCCACGCTTGGCGCCCCGGCCCGACTAGGAAATTTGGTCGGGCGCTCGCCCGAGCTGCGGCAGCCAGCGACCCTCCCCACATTCGGACCCCCGGGCCGGCTGGCACTCTTCCAAGCTGCTTGGGCTGGTGAACCTCCCCCACGGTGAGAGTTTTCCAAAGTTAAAGGATCCACAGCACCTTTTACTGGTGGGACCCGCAGACAAACATGTGCCACGAATGCCACCTACTGGGCAGGATAAGAAAAACAGAACCCAGAGATTTCACAGAAAAATCTTTCAACCGGTTGGGTCCAACACCCAGGGAAATCTGACTAAATGCCCAGATGCCAGCAGAAGATAACGGATCACGCTCAGAAAATTGAAAATATGGCCCAGTCAAGGAACAAACCAATAGTTCAAATGAGATACAGGAACTGAAACAACTAATGCTGAATATACAAACAGAAATGGAAAACCTCTTCAAAAATGAAATCAATAAATTGAGGGAGGACATGAAGAAGACATGGGCTGAACAAAAAGAAGAAATAGAAAAACTGAAAAAACAAATCACAGAGCTTATGGAAGTGAAGGATAAAGTAGAAAAGATGGAAAAAACAATGGATACCTACAATGATAGATTTAAAGAGTCAGAAGATAGAATTAGTGATTTGGAGGATGGAACGTCTGAATTCCAAAAACAAACAGAAACTATAGGGAAAAGAACGGAAAAATTTGAACAGGGTATCAGGGAACTCAAGGACAATATGAACCACAAAAATATACGTGTTGTGGATGTCCGAGAAGGAGAAGAGAAGGGAAAAGGAGGAGAAAAACTAATGGAAGAAATTATCACTGAAAATTTCCCAACTCTTATGAAAGACCTAAAATTACAGATCCAAGAAGTGCAGCGCACCCCAAAGAGATTAGACCCAAATAGGCATTCTCCAAGACACTTACTAGTTAGAATGTCAGAGGTCAAAGAGAAAGAGAGGATCTTGAAAGCAGCAAGAGAAAAACAATCCATCACATACAAGGGAAACCCAATAAGACTATGTGTAGATTTCTCAGCAGAAACCATGGAAGCTAGAAGACAGTGGGATGATATATTTAAATTACTAAAAGAGAAAAACTGCCAACCAAGACTCCTATATCCAGCAAAATTGTCCTTCAAAAATGAGGGAGAAATTAAAACATTCTCAGACAAAAAGTCACTGAGAGAATTTGTGACCAAGAGACCAGCTCTACAAGAAATACTAAAGGGAGCACTAGAGTCAGATATGAAAAGAGAGGTATGGAGAAGAGTGTAGAAAGAAGGAAAGTTAGACATGATATATATAACACAAAAGGCAAAATGGTAGAGGAAAATATTATCCAAACAGTAATAACACTAAATGTTAATGGACTGAATTCCCCAATCAAAAGACATAGACTGGCAGAATGGATTTAAAAACAGGATCCTTCTATATGCTGTCTACAGGAAACACATCTTAGACCCAAAGATAAACATAGGTTGAAAGTGAAAGGTTGGGAAAAGATATTGCATGCAAATAACAACCAGAAAAGAGCAGGAGTGGCTATACTAATATCCAACAAATTAGACTTCAAATGTAAAACAGTAAAAAGAGACAAAGAAGGACACTATCTACTAATAAAAGGAACAATTAAACAAGAAGACATAATAACAATCATAAATATTTACGCACTGAACCAGAATGCCCCAAAATACGTGAGGAATACACTGCAAACACTGAAAAGGGAAATAAACACATATACCATAATAGTTGGAGACTTCAATTCACCACTCTCATCAATGGACAGAACATCTACACAGAGGATCAATAAAGAAATAGAGAATCTGAATATTACTATATATGAACTAGACTTAACAGACATTTATAGGACATTACATCCCACAACAGCAGGATACACCTTTTTCTCAAGTGCTCATGGATCATTCTCAAAGATAGACCATATGCTGGGTCACAAAGCAAGTCTTAACAAATTTAAAAAGATTGAAATCATACACAACACTTTCTCGGATCATAAAGGAATGAAGTTGGAAATCAATAATAGGAGGAGTGCCAGAAAATTCACAAATACGTGGAGGCTCAACAACACACTCTTAAACAACAAGTGGGTCAAAGAAGAAATTGCAAGAGACATTAGTAAATACCTCGAGGCGAATGAAAATGAAAACACAACATATCAAAAATTATGGGAGGCAGCAAAGGCAGTGCTAAGAGGGAAATTTATTGCCCTAAATGCCTATATCAGAAAAGAAGAAAAGGCAAAAATGCAGAAATTAACTGTCCACTTGGAAGAACTGGAGAAAGAACAGCAAACTAATCCCAAAGCAAGCAAAAGGAAAGAAATAACAAAGATTAGAGCACAAATAAATGAAATTGAAAACATGAAAACAATAGAGAAAATCAATAAGACCAGAAGTTGGTTCTATGAGAAGATCAATAAGATTGATGGGCCCTTAGCAAGACTGACAAAAAGAAGAAGAGAGAGGATGCAAATAAATAAGATCAGAAATGGAAGAGGAGACATAACTACTGACCTCACAGAAATAAAGGAGGTAATAACAGGATACTATGAACAACTTTACGCTAATAAATACAACAATTTAGATGAAATGGACGGGTTCCTGGAAAGACATGAACAACCAACTTTGACTCAAGAAGAAATAGATGACCTCAACAAACCAATCGCAAGTAAAGAAATTGAATCAGTCATTCAAAAGCTTCCTAAAAAGAAAAGTCCAGGACCAGACGGCTTCACATGTGAATTCTATCAAACATTCCAGAAAGAATTAGTACCAATTCTCCTCAAACTCTTCAAAAAAATTGAAGTGGAGGGAAAACTACCTAATTCATTCTATGAAGCCAACATCACCCTCATACCAAAACCAGGCAAAGATATTACAAAAAAAGAAAACTACAGACCAATCTCTCTAATGAATATAGATGCAAAAATCCTCAATAAAATTCTAGCAAATCGTATCCAACAACACATTAAAAGAATTATACATCATGACCCAGTAGGATTCATCCCAGGTATGCAAGGATGGTTCAACATAAGAAAATCAATTAATGTAATACACCATATCAACAAATCAAAGCAGAAAAATCACATGATCATCTCAATTGATGCAGAGAAGGCATTTGACAAGATTCAACATCCTTTCCTGTTGAAAACACTTCAAAGGATAGGAATACAAAGGTACTTCCTTAAAATGATAGAGGGAATATATAAAAAACCCACAGCCAATATCATCCTCAATGGGGAAAAATTGAAAACTTTCCCCCTAAGATCAGGAACAAAACAAGGCTGTCCACTATCACCACTGTTATTCAACATTGTATTGGAAGTTCTAGTCAGAGCAATTAGACAGGAAAAAGAAATACAAGGCATCAAAACTGGAAAGGAAGAAGTAAAACTCTCACTCTTTGGAGATGATATGATACCATATGTTGAAATCCTGAAAAATCCACAGCAAAACTACTAGAGCTAATAAACACGTACAGCAAAGTGGCAGGTTACAAGATCAACACTCAAAAATCTGTAGCATTTCTATACACTAGTAATGAACAAACTGAGGGGTAAATCAAGAAACGAATCCCATTTACAATTGCAACTAAAAGAATAAAATACCTAGGAATAAATTTAACTAAAGAGACAAAAAACCTATATAAAGAAAACTACAAAAAACTGCTAAAAGAAATCACAGAAGACCTAAATAGATGGAAGGGCATACCGTGTTCATGGATTGGAAGACTAAATATAGTTAAGATCTCAATCCTACCTAAATTGATCTACAGATTCAATGCAATACCAATCAAAATCCCAATAACTTATTTTTCAGAAATAGGAAAACCAATAAGCAAATTTATCTGGAAGGGTAGGGTGCCCCGAATTGCTAAAAACATCTTGAGGAAAAGAAACGAAGCTGGAGGTCTCACGCTGCCTGACTTTAAGGCATATTATGAAGCCACAGTGGTCAAAACAGCATGGTATTGGCATAAAGATAGATATATCGACCAATGGAATCGAATAGAGTGCTCAGATATAGACCCTATCATCTATGGACATTTGATCTTTGATAAGGCAGTCAAGCCAACTCACCTGGGACAGAACAGTCTCTTCAATAAATGGTGCCTAGAGAACTGGATATCCATATGCAAAAGAATGAAAGAAGACCCATCTCTCACACCCTATACAAAAGTTAACTCAAAATGGATCAAAGATCTAAACATTAGGTCTAAGACCATAAAATAGTTAGAGGAAAATGTAGGGAGATATCTTATGAAACTTACAATTGGAGGCGGTTTTATGGACCTTAAACCTAAAGCAAGAGCACTGAAGAAGGAAATAAATAAATGGGAGCTCCTCAAAATTAAACACTTTTGTGCATCAAAGAACTTCATCAAGAAAGTAGAAAGACAGCTTACACAATGGGAGATAATATTTGGAAATGACATATCAGATAAAGGTCTAGTATCCAGAATTTATGAAGAGATTGTTCAACTCAACAACAAAAAGACAGCCAACCCAATTACAAAATGGGAAAAAGACTTGAACAGACCCCTACCAGAAGAGGAAATACAAATGGCCAAAAGGCACATGAAGAGATGCTCAATGTTCCTGGCCATTAGAGAAATGCAAATCAAAACCACAATGAGATATCATCTCACACCCACCAGAATGGCCATTATCAACAAAACAGAAAATGACAAGTGCTGGAGAGGATGCGGAGAAAGAGGCACACTTATCCACTGTTGGTGGGAATGTCAAATGGTGCAACCACTGTGGAAGGCAGTTTGGCGGTTCCTCAAAAAGCTGAATATAGAATTGCCATATGACCCAGCAATACCATTGCTGGGTATCTACTCAAAGGACTTAAGGCCAAAGACACAAACGGACATTTGCACACCAATGTTTATAGCAGCGTTATTTACAATTGCAAAGAGATGGAAACAGCCAAAATGTCCATCAACAGAAGAATGGCTAAACAAACTGTGGTATATACATACGATGGAATATTATGCAGCTTTAAGACAGGATAAACTTATGAAGCATGTAATAACATGGATGGACCTAGAGAACATTATGCTGAGTGAGTCCAGCCAAAAACTAAAGGACAAATACTGTATGGTCCCACTGATGTGAACGGACATTAGAGAATAAACTTGGAATATGTCATTGGTAACAGAGTCCAGCAGGAGTTAGAAACAGGGTAAGATAATGGGTAATTGGAGCTGAAGGGATACAGACTGTGCAACAGGACTAGATACAAAAACTCAAAAATGGACAGCACAATAATACCTAATTGTAAAGTAATCATGTTAAAACACTGAATGAAGCTGCATCTGAGCTATTGGTTTTTTTGTTTGCTTGTTTGTTTGTTTTTTACTATTATTATTACTTTTATTTCTTTTCTCTATATTAACATTCTATATATTTTTCTGTTGTGTTGCTAGTTCTTCTAAACCGATGCAAATGTACTAAGAAACGATGATCATGCATCTATGTGATGATGTTAAGAATTACTGATTGCATATGTAGAATGGTATGATTTCTAAATGTTGGGTTAATTTCTTTTTTTCCGTTAATAAAAAAAAATCCTATACTATGTACATACTCAGAAGAATTGAAAGCAGGGACACGAGTAGACATCTGCACACTGATGTTTATAGTGGCATTATTCATGATTGCCAATAGATGGAAACAGCCCAAATGTCCATTAACTGGCGAACGGATAAACAAACTGCAGTATATACACATGATGGAATATTATGCAGCTGTAAGATGGAATAAAGTTATGAGCATGCAACAACATGGATGAACCTTGAGAACATTATGCTGAGTGAAATAAGCCAAAAAACTAAAGGTCAAATACTATAATCAGTCTCACTAATATGACCTAACTATAATGAGCAAACTGAGAGTTAAGTTCGAGAGCACAAGTTATTAGGAGATAGAAAGGTGGTAGAGACTGGGTGTTTAATGCTTAAGGAGTACAGAATGTTTAAAAAGATTGATTGTAAAAGTTCAGAAATGGATAGCACAATGCTGTATGATGGTGGCACAATATTGTAAGTATAGTGAATATAGCTAAGTGTGAATATCATTGAAAGAGTAAGGCAGAAGCATTTCTGGCACCAGAGAGAAAGTGAAAGGATAAAAACTGGGAGTGTACAACTTAAGTGAAATCAGGAGTGGACAATGATGCTGGTTAATTTTACAAATATAAGGTTTTTACATGAATGAGAACAAATGTATGCCTGTATTACAGGGTGTTAAAAGTGAGATAGTAAAGGTAAAAAATACAATTGATGCAAACTGGGGTCTGTAGTTAACAATAATTTAATAATTTTTCATTAATTGTAACAAAGGCAATCTACTAAAGCTAAACGTCGATAAGAATGGAAAATAAAGGAGGAGCATAGGATTTTTCTTTTCTTTTCTTCTTCTCAGAAGGCATGGAAATGTTCTCATATATGCTGTGGTGGTGAGTGCATAATTGTATAAGCTTGGGATGGATTGTATGGTGCATGAATAAAGCTATTTTTAAAAGTAAACAGAAAACTACAAGTGCTGGAGAAGATGGGGAGAAAGAGGTGTACATAGTCACAACTGGTAGGAAAGTAGAATGGTGCAGCCCCTCTGGAGGGCAGTGTGGCGGTTTCAGTTCTGTTTAAGAACTGAAAGCAGGAGCATGAACAGACATATGCACCCTTTTTTTATGACAGCATAATTCATGATTGCTGAAGGATGGAGGCTCCCAAGGGCCCATCCATTGATGAGTGGAGGGTGAACTATGGTGGATACATAGGATAGAATATTGTGCTGCTGCAGAAGGGAATGAAGTTGTGAGGCATGCAGCAAGGTAAATGAGCCATGAGGACATTATGGTGAGCAAAATAAACCAGAAAGAAAAGGACAAATGTTGTATGGTCTTAGTAATATGAACTAACTATATTGAGCAAACTCTAAGAATTAAATTCAAGAGCACAGGTTCCCAGGAATTAGAAAGTGGGCAGAAATTGAGCAATCATTGATTAAGGAGCACAAAATGTTCAATAAAGTTCATTGTAAAGGTTTAGAAACGGGTTGCACAATACTGTGTGACGGTCATACAATATTGTAAGGGTGATTAAGAATTAGAGTGTGAATATGGTTGGAAGAGAAAGGCTAGAGTCATGTATGTCAGCAGAAGGAAATCTAGAGGGTAAAAACTGGGACTGTATAGCATAGCAAAATCCAGAGTGAATAATGATAGTGGTTAATTGTATAAATATGAGAGAGTTTTCAATGAATTAGAACAAACATACATCACTATTACACAGGGCTAATAATAGGGTGTTATACGGGATTAAAAAAACAATTAATGGAAACTAACATCTTTTATTAACACTAACTGAAATATTACTTCAATAAGTGTAACAAAGGCACTATACCAAAGCTAAATATCAATAATAGGAGGACATAAGGTGTATGGGACTTTTTCTTTGGAAGAAATTATAATATTCTCATATTGACTGTAGTGGTGAATGCATAACTAACTGATTATACCAAGAGCCACTGATTGAACACTTAGGACGGATTGTATGGTGGGTGAATAAAACTGTTAAAAAAAAAAAAAAACAGGACAAAAAGAGAAACTAAATCTCAAAACAAGATGAACTGAACAACCTCAATAAACAAAAGCCTAAGGCTCTTAGTCTGGTGGCTGCTGAGGTTGGAATCTGTGAGACCTGGCTAGGATTCCTTTAGGGTAAAAGGAACCAAAACGATCCCCTCACAAGGGTGGCAATCAGAGATGGGCTGTTACTGAACTGGTCACTGAGTGGGGCTTTCCACTACTGCAAGGTGCATAGGAAAAAAAGCTGTGATCAAATACTTTATTCAGTAATAAAGTAATTTTAAAATCACTTGAAAATGTCAGCTCTGGCACGTAAAGAACTGAGAAGTTGTCACTTCTGCTCCTTACAAGACAAAAGCTGAACAAACTGAAAATCAACTACTTTTCTTGGAACTGTCAGAGGACTGAGGTCATAGAGCAAACTACCACACTGAAATTTGGAGAGGGGTGAATCCAGAGCCATAGCCACTGAGACCTGCTTGCCTGAAGCAAAGCCCTTCATGCCCTAAGCTGGCAGGAAGATTCGGACGGTAAGTGTGATACATTATTGGTGGCTAAGTGTAGACGAATGTGAGAGTGAGAAACACTTGCAGACCAGTCTTATTGTGGGGGAGGGGAGTTCCACCTTTTGTAAATTTTACTTCCAGGAATCCCACCAGAGACACCTGGGGAAAAGCCTAGGAAGATAACCTGGGGGCTCCATCAGGGAAGGGGAAGGCATAATGAAGTGTGCCCTAGAGCCTTCTCCATAACAAAGGCCAACTCTTCAGTGAAAAGAGATTTTATAAGAAACTCATCACACTTGTGGGAAGGACATTTCACATCACAGCTTCCTCTAGCTTACCTGTATTTTTTGTTTTTGTTTTATGACATGGGCAGGCTCCAGGAATAAGGTCTCCCCATGGCAGGCGAGAATTTTGCCATTGAGCCACTATTCCGCCACCCTACCTGGCTTTTCAAGTTTAAATTAAAAAAACTAAGAAACCTTCCTGAAGGTCTGAGTCCAGCAACACAGGCTCACAGAAAGACTGAGATTTAATCATAAGATTAACATCTCCCCACCACCCCTTACCACCACACCAACACAGCTCCATTATAATAGCAGTGGATCATGGCCAAGACGGCTAAAAGATGCAGACTCTTTTTGAGGAAGGGCACTTACCAAAGCCCAAAGTCAATAGGGGAGACAAAAATACAAGGACACTAAAGGAACTTGAAGCCTCTGGCACCTACAACTAACAACAAATATTAAACACAAGCCACTTCTAGCTAAATTAACATAAAATCCCCCCCAAAGGTAAATTTATCTCATGTCTTATTACCCAATACATCATACACAGTTTTCCACACACACACACACACACACACAAATTGCAAAGTGTGCTCACTTCGACAGCACACACACTAAAATTGGAATGATACAGAGATTAGCATGGCCCCTGCGCAAGGATGACACACAAATTCGTGAAGCGTTCCATATTAAAAAAAAAAAAAAATTACAAAGCAAGGGCAGGATGAAAGGCAAAAACAAACCAAAAAAATCCCCAAAACACACAAATAAAAACCAGAGTCTAAACAAACAAAGCATCAGAACAGAACCAGATATGGCACAGGTTTTGGAGTGATCAGACAGGGAATTTACAATAACTATGATGAATATGTCAAGGTCTCTAATGGACAGAATAGATAACCTGCTAGCACAGATGGGTGAAGGAAGAACAGAGATGGAAATTCAAAGAAAGTGTCAAGAGGGAATGTAAGAAATCAAAAACACTGTAACAGAAAAAAACATTGTCTTTAATGGACACAACCAAGGAAGGAATCAGTGAGTTTGAAGATAGGTCAACAGAAACTTCCCAAACTGGTACATGGCCAAGGAAAGACTCAACAAGCCAGGATAATGGTGACAAGAAATGTCCTGAACTGAAACGCAAAGAGAAAAAGTCATGAAAAATATGGACAGAACTGTGGGACATTATCAAAAGATCTAACATATTTTGGTTGGACAGCTGAGAGAAGAAGAGAGAATGAGGCAGGAGTATTTATGTAATCAAGGAGAATTTTCTACAATTAGTGAGAGACAGAAGCCCTGAAACATTAGGCAGGATAAAAACAAAAGCCAAACACACACAAACACAAAAACAAAAAAATCCCTATACCTGGGTATCTCATATTCAAACTGCAGAAAACCAAACTCAAAGAGAAAATATTGAAAGAAGGCGGTGGGGGGTGGGGGGGAGTTGGTATAACACCCTACCAAAAGAGAAGCCAGGATAAAAATATCAGTGAACTTTCTCATCAGAAACCAAAAAGAGAGCTAAGTGAAATATTTAGACTGTTGAAATAAAACACACCAATTTAGAATTCTACCTCCAGTGAAATTGTCCTTCTAAAGTGAAGAAGTAATAAAAACATTTTAGGTACACAAAATCCAGGAGAATTCATTGCCAGCAAACCTGTCCCACAGAAATAATAAAAAAGTTTTTCAGAGAAAAGAAAAAAGATATAGGTCAGAAACTTGGACCTCTGACAAAGTTTGACCTTGGCGGTGCAAGGGTAGATCAGTGGTAGAATTCTCGCCTGCCATGTGGGAGACCTGGGTTCTATTCCTGGCCCATGTACTTCCCCAAAACAAACAAACAAACAAATAAACAAATTCAACTAATGTGTGTTGCAATAATGAGATACTCACGTGGAAAAAGAATGAAATGCGACCTCCACCATACAGCATATAAAAAAAAAGTAAACTGATGTAACCTACTATCTAAACAAGCTAAAGAAGAAAAAGCATATGATCATAGCAAATGATACAGGAAAAAAATATTCAAAAATATCAAAATTAATTCATCATAGAAATACAAGGCTATAGGGAACCTCTTTAAACTCATAACATCTCATTTAATGGTAAAAAACCAGGCACTTTACCTTTACCCCTTTATGATAAGGAATAACGCAAAGATGCTCCTTCTCACCATTCTTATTAAAATCATGCTGGAATTCCTAGCTAGTTTAATAAGAAAAGAAAATGCAATAAAAGTTACACAGATTGGAAGAAAAAAAGTAAAACTGTCTTTGTTTGCAAATAATAAGATTGTGTATTTAGAAACTCTCCCAAAGAATCAATCAATACACTCCTGGAACTAATCAGCAATTACAGTCAGGTCATGGCATATGAAATCCTTATACCAAAGTCAGTTGCTTTCCTATATATGAGTAATGAACAATTAAAATTTGAAATTAAAAACACATTACTATCCTCAACAGCATCCAAAACTGAAATACATAGGCAGAAATCCAACAAATATATATAAGATCTATCTGTGGAACAGTACAAAACTGATATAAAATAAATATCTAAATAAATGGAGGATCATTTCATGTTCATGAATTGAAAGACTCAATATTGTTAAGATGTCAGTTTTTTCCAACTTGGGAAAATTCAATGCAATCTCAATTCAGATACTAACAAGCTATTTTGTAGATATAAACAAATTGATTATAAGTTTATATGGAAAGGCAAAAGACCCAAATAAACAACACAATACTGAAGAAAAAGAATAAAGTCATAGAACTGACACTTCCTGACTTCAAGACTTACTAAAAGCTACAGTAATTGAGACAGCATTATATTGTCAAAAGAATAGACACATAGATGAGTGGAACAGAATAGAGTCCAGAAATAGACCTACACAAATACAGTCAACTGATCTTTGACAAAGGAACAAATCAATTCAGCAGAGAAAGGATAGTCTTTTCAAAAAATAGTACCGGAACAATTGATGTCAGAATTCTACAAACTTTAGCAAATTTCTCAAGTGAAAATCCAGGACGCATTGCTGTTCCCTTGGCAGGACACTGACAATCAGGTCTGTCCTGAGAGACTCTGGATGAGTTGGGCCTGTGACCACTTAGTGGCGGGGAGCAGGCCCAGAGATTTCTTTCCACCATGAACCAGGAAGAGATGTCACCCCATGACCACCATGTTCCTTTATTGTCATCCATATTTCCAATGGATTTGGAAGTGGGGGGGTAGGCAATTGTAGCACCCACATTAATGAATGGTTCTGTGCCTTCTTCCTAACAGTGTTTATAACCTTAGAATAGAAGAACAACTGTGTGAGTTCCTAAGGCAAAAGAGGAAATAACTGGAGTCTCAAATAGCTTCTGCTATCTTTCACAAGCAGCTAAAGATGTCCAGGGAACGACAGGCAGGGTTTGAGAACATGATTCTGGGAAGACATGTGCAGACTTAAGATATCTTACCCCCATGTTTTTTGTGATATACCTCATATCTTAAGGCTTAAAAGAAAGGAAAGGTAGGGAAGATACATTTGGATCCTAGTCCCATGTCTTGAAAAGGAAGCTCATTCACATTTACCTTTCGTTTGGCTTGGGGCAAGGAAGCCAAATTTAACACACTTAAAAGAAAATTAATTTGTATTATTATCATTGGCAAAATGTTTTACTCAATCTTAATTCTGGGTACTAATGGCTGGCTTAATGTGGGCATTAGTAACCAGCCAAACTACAAAGCGCTGGGATGGGGGGGTGGAGGGGAATTGGCTGAAGAGTTGAAGAACTAAGAAGATGCTTATTATTAAACAGTCACAGATATGTAAGGCTAGATGGACTCTGTTAGATTGTTGTTTAGAAGCCTGTGTATGTGTGTGTGTATGTGTGTGTGTGTGTGCGGATATTTATGCATGTGCATGTATGCATAGGTGTGTATGTATAGTATGCATGTATGTATGTACACTTTTCAGTAAAAAAAAAAGTAAACATAGAAATAGACCGGGCAAAAATAAATAACTAGCACGAAGATTGGTCAAATATATAAGTAATACCAACTAACGTTTGAGGGCAGATATTATAATAGTAATGTTTTTTATAAAAATGTGGAATGTTATAATACTTTGCATTACAATAATAAGGATGACAAGAATATTCAGTGGCTAAAGTGTGCTAAGCTTTTGCATTATTTGGAGGAAGACATATAGTTAACAAGAGAAAAACA
Source organism: Tamandua tetradactyla (assembly GCF_023851605.1). Taxonomy (NCBI): domain Eukaryota; kingdom Metazoa; phylum Chordata; class Mammalia; order Pilosa; family Myrmecophagidae; genus Tamandua; species Tamandua tetradactyla. The sequence goes on from NC_135329.1 coordinate 5,801,177, forward strand.
TGAAATTAATGGCAGTAAAAAATGGAAAGATATTTAATTGCAATTGAATTATAGATGTTACTTTTTAAAGGCACTTAAAACAGGCATATTTTTGCATAAAAAATGGCACAGAAAGGTTGATATAAATGGATTTACATAGACATAAAAGAAAAATACTAACCAATATAAAAAAATTGTAGCAATATTAACATTAAAGGAAATTGAAATAAAAACATTAATAGAGATAAAGAAGGATAATAATTAATAATAAATGTGACACTAAAATATATTTAACAATCAAAAATTAGGTGCACGTATCAGCATTTCCTAAAATCACATTTCTATCAGAACGTTTTAAACCAGGAAGACCATAGGTTAATTAAAATGTATGCGATGGATGTGTCAGCTTATCTGGGTTATGATGTCCAAGCAAACTCCTGCTTGTCACTGTAAGGGCAGATGGATTTATTTCATTAATCAGGTGATCATAACCAAGGCTGATTACATTTAAAATCATACAGGAGATTGTCCTCAGCGGTGAGGGGAGTCTCCTCAGCCAATCAGTACAAGGTCTTACAGTGAGAGCTGAGGATTTCATAGTCAGAAAGAATTGCTGCCTTTTCTTCAGCCAGCCGACTTCTCCTGCAGAATACAGCTTCACCTTCATCAGAGTTTACAGCTTGCAGGCTGCATTATAGAGTTCAGACTGATCAATGCCCACAGTTTTGTGAGTGAATTCACATAATAAACGTCTTTATCTTCTGTCTATGTATCTATCTATCTTATTGGCTATGTTTCTCTAGAGAAAGCTGATGAATACAAAGCAGAAGAAAGGAATAGCAGAATTAATAAGATCAATATACAAAGCACCTTCTCTTAACACAGGAGCATTTACAAAATTTGAATAGGTGCTAAACTAATAATTGATAACATACAGTATACTGTCTCTGTCCACAATACAAATAAATTAGGAATCAGTAGTAAAAGATAGCACTATAAATCCACGTATATTTTGAAAGGAAATACTCCTAAATAACTAATGTATATAAAGAGGAAGACACAATGGAAATTATAAAATATTTAGAACTCAATAACAAATGAGGTACACATTAAATACTTGTTGGTTGTAGCATAAGTAGAACTAGATATCCATTACAGGATTAAAAACACCATTTTAAAAACCAATGATTAAAAATAAATGAGTTTAGCAGTCAACTGAAGAAGCTAGAGAAAGGAAAATACCATAAACCAAAAGAATGAAGAAAGGATGGAATAGTAATAAAAATAAAAGCATTAATTAATAAAATAGAGAAAATTAGACATGATCAGCAAATTAGAATTTGATTCTTTGAAAATATTCACAATATATGTGATCCTGAAATAAGGCTATTAAACAAAAGACAGAGAGAGAGAGAAAGAGAGAAGGAGGAAGAAAGGAGAGCAAGTCAAGAACGAAAAATATTTAAGGATATGATTCCATATATGACATTTTAAAAAAGACACATGAAATTAACAGGAACAATCGTTGCCAATAAATTCCACAACTCAGAGGAATGGGAAATATGGAAAAACAGAAATGACCAAAATTGACTCAAGAAGGAAAAGAAAAATTAAATTGTTTATAAAGCAATAACTCTTGAAGAATTAAATTGGTGGTTCAAAAACTTCCCTGCCCTCTCCCTGCCCTAAAGCCTCTGGTTCTACTTATTCAACAACTAATTCAATCAACAAATGTGAACTGAGGCCTTGGATGCATCAGACACTGTTCTAGATAGTTGGGTGCATCAGTAAACAAAAGCAAAACCACCGAAAAGGCTGTCCCTAGATGGTGAAATTTGAGTGGGGGAGACAACAATAAACAACAAAAATGAATAAGCAAGTGTGTTATATTTCATATTAAAAGGTGATTAGCATTACATTGATTTTTTTTGTCTCCAGTATCTTAGAGCAGCTAGATGTAAAAATCTAAAATAGTGAAACTATAACATATCGAACTCCGAAATTTGTTCTACAACTAATTGTGCTGTGCTTTGAAATTTATTGCTTTTTACTAATCATGTTATTTTTCACAAAAAAAGAAAAAAGTCAATTGTGATGATTAAAAATATGTATTTATTATTCCTTCTAGCCCCCAGTGTTCTGGAGCAGCTAGAAAGAAAAATCCGAGATGATGGTATGGTAGCCCATGACAAACTCTGGGATCTGTCCTATAACTACGTGTTGAAGAGTGCTTTGAAAACTATCCTTTTTTTATTTCTTTGCTTTGTATATATGCTATATTATATAATGTTCCAGTTTGCTAACTGCTGGAATGCAACACACCAGAGACAGACTGGCTTTTTTTTTTTTTTAATAAAAGGGGATTTATTTTGTTAGTTCTTCAGAGGAAAGGCAGCTAACTTTTAACTGAGGTTCTTTCTTACGTGGGAAGGCACAGGGTGATCTCTGTTGGCCTTCTCTCCAGGCTTCTGGGTTCCAACAACTTTCCCCAGGGTGATTCCTTTCTGCATCTCCAAAGGCCTGGGCTGAGCTGCGAGTGCTGAGATGAGGTATGCTGAGCTGCTTGGGCTGTGCTACGTTGAATTCTCTCATTTAAGCACCAGCCAGTTAAGTCAAACATCATTCATTGCAGCAGGCATGCCTCCTAGCCGACTGCAGATGTAATGAGCAACAGATGAGTTTCATGTATCATTGGCCCATGTCCACAGCAACAGAACTAGGTACCTTCACCTGGCCAAGTTGACAACTGAAACTAACTACCACATATAATAAAAAAAAGCTGTTTTTTTTTTTTTAAAAAAAGGTGACTAGACCATGGGAAAGCAAGTGGGACAGAGTACTGGCGACTAGGGGCAGGGCACGATGGAAGGCTGGGTATGCTAAGTTGCAGGTCAGGATGGGCCTCCTAGAAGTAGGTTCAGGAGGGGGTGGTGACCAGGCTGGCAACGGGGCCAGAGCACCCCAGGCAAGGGAAAGAGCTTGAGTAGAACCTGAGTGTGGCTGAGGCCTCGCGAGTGCCAAATATGTCCCAGAGAATGTAGCACTGGGGTGGGAATATGAGTTCAAGATGATGGTAAAACTATTTCACCAGTAAATCTTCTCTAAACCCCAATGAAGAGATAATCCAGTTTCAAAGAACAGAAAAAGAGGTTAAAAGAAATACCCACCTTCTTTTATGAAACTGACTTAATCTTGACACCCAAATTAGATAAGTAGAGAACTAGATAATTATAGACCCTCATCCGTATGAACATAGATAGAAAAATCCTAATACAATATTGGCAAATCAAATCTAGCAGTGTGTCTAGATTTAATTTTGCCTGCAAAAAGGTTTTCTTAAGAATGGAAGGCTGGTACAACATCAGAAAAAGTCATCAGTGCAACATATTAATAACGGAGAAAATAAAATCCATAATGATCTCCACGGACTACTTAGGATGACAAGGGTAGAAGTCATACCAGCACTTCCCTTCACCAAGACTAGAGTGGCTGCTGCTTGGCTGAGCACCCAGTTTGCAAGCAACACAGATGAACATACTTGCAGAATGACGACCACGTGGTAGGTACCTTTCTAACAACAGTGTGGGGAACAGCAATTTGTCTTTGCTGAAATAGGATTTACTTCTTCTAGATTGCATTTTCTTTCCCTACCCTTCATGTCTCTCTCCACTATATCATGTGGGATCTAACTGCATGCCGGGGTGGATTACACAGTCAGCTGATGGAGGGTGCACTCCTTTACTGCTGGAGGGATGAGCTGTTCTCCGCACACAGCAAACACGCTTCCTGGGGACTGTTAAGGGAGCTGCCTTGCACAGTTCACACCTCTTTCCAGGGTGTCCTGCATCCAGAGACTGGTTGATGCAGGAGAACAAATCCCAGTCCGCCATGCTTCAGCAAACAGCTGTCCCAGCTCCAGAGCTTCCTGAGGCCTTTATTACAACAGCATTGCAATGCAATTTCTCCCTATGTTTCCTTCACCTTCCTCACTCCCTTACATGAGCTGTTCCAGAGAGCTAGCTCTAATAAACCTCCTGCACACAAATCTATTTCAAATTTTGTTGCCCAAGGGACTCAACCAAAGAAAAATGCCTTTTTTTCCGCCATCTTAATCATCTATATTATAGCGTATCCTACAAAATATCCTATTTAATGGAAAACAGGGAAGATAATGGGCTAGAACTCATGGCTTTTGTCGGTGCTACCATGCATCCCATCCTAACAGAAGTCATGTGGCCTCCTTGCAGATTCATGTCTCAAAACAGTGGAATGGACAACTGAACACTCAGTGGCATCATCAGTTGAAAGACACCACCTTGCAAAACTATCCCTCCCACCTATAGAATGTTTTATATGGTGGTGTTTCTCCCCTGGCTTGAAAACAGGCGAAAGGGAACCATGGCTGTACCTACCGATCAGGCATGACATTTTTGTATTCCCTTCAAGTAAATCTAGGCTCCACAGTTTTAAAGCACTTAGCACCTTTAAACGGAGGAATGTTTTCACCAGGAGGCACAACAGTTTATCCGGAGAAGCAGAAATGGAGAGTCCTGCCTTACTTGTTTTCAATCTCCATGTCACTGGATGAACAAGCAAGGAAATCAAAAAGGAAGTGTTGACTGGGATGAGTGATCTTGATCTGTTGCTGTTTACAGAAGTCATTACATACGTCTGTTCCCTTATATTATGTAGCCGTTCCTTCTGGGCATACGGTAGGATTGCATATCTCTGTATCTTCAAATTCAGTCATGGCTTTATATGCCTTGTGACTTGGCCAAAGACAATGAAATGTGAGCAGTAGTATGAAGAGAGAGTAAGAGATTTGCTGCCTTTTCCTTTTCTCTGTCAGATAAATACGTGTCAGGATGGAACCTGAGTCTCCCACAGCTCAGGAGGAGTGGAGTCCCCAGTTGAATTAGTTTGGCCCTAGAGCATAAGCAATAAATAAATCATTTATAAAAATGGCTGGTTGTTTCTGCAGCATAGCTAGACTCTGTTACAAAATAGACTACCATAAAATGGAGGCAGGGAGGAAAATACATGAAACCCAAGAGGTATAGTACAATCCTTCCAATTGTCAGAGGACAACAGAAAGTTGTAGCAACACCATGTATATATATATAGGCAAGACTACAAGGACTTAGAGCTTTAGGTACTAAGAGCTCAATTATCCTATCAGTAAAGAACTCACATCATGTAAGTGGCTGGCAGAGGGCAAGCGTAATTGCAGTAAATAGTGAATGTCGCATGGCCTCACTGACTGAAGATGCAGAAGCAAGGCCTAGCATAGCTAACCTTATTTTCTCCTTGCTGAGTTATACACATGCGTTATCTAAGCATGTGTCTTTGTTTTCCAGGACTGCCATCTGCCATAGCGAAGTACCACAAAGTGGCTGGCTTAAAACAACAGAAGAGCATTGTCTCACAGTTTTGCAGGCTAAAAGTTTGGAATCAAAATGCCAGAATAGCCATGCTTCCTCTGGAGTTTGTAGAGAAGAGTCTGTCCTTGGCCTCTCAGCTGTCCTCTAATGGCCCCAGAGGTTCCTTGGTCTATGGCTGCTTTTGCCTTGCTGGCATCTTCTCTCTGGGTCTGCGTCTCCTCTCCCCTGCTGATAAGGACTCCAAAAAAAACTGCCTTCAGGATCCTCCTTACTCTAGATTGACTTCTTTTTAGCTTGCCTAATTCCATCTATTATGACCCTATTTTCAAAAAAGTCACATTTTGAGGTATTGGGATTATGATTTCAATATGCGTTTTCGGGGAGTGTGTGATAGGTAAGATTATATTTTAGTCCATATTTATGAAATATCAATAAATGATCACAAAGGAGTTGGATGAATTGGCATTATCCAAAGATCTTGACTCTTGAGCTGGTCAGAGTAACTGATCATCCTCTTGAGAGAGAATGACCAGGTTCAATTTTTTAGAATTTTATTTCATTTTTTTGCTCACTCATAAATACACAGTTTTATTCAATATTTTCAGGGAAAACGTAGGCATTAAACTCTAAGTTAATAAAATAACAAATCCTAAAATATATAAAAGCACAAATATCTCCTTAGAATAAATTTTAGTGAGCTAAATCTTAATATCTTTAAATTTAACCACAAGACTACCAATCTTGTCAAGATCCCAAATTAAACAGCAGTCAACAGTTTCCCACAGAGAGTCACCATCAGGACAGAGTGCCACCTCTCCCAGGGTGCCGCCCAGGAAGACAGGGTCAGCTGGGGGCCCAATCCACTTTCTAGAGGGGTTTTAATAAATTGTTTAAGCCAAACATTTAATGACAAACCACAGACCTTACAAAAAGGAGGAGGCAAGTCTTAGATGCTTGGGAACTTGGCAAAGGAGAAGACACAGGCGTGCAGTCCCTGGAGACGTTTGGCACTAGCTGGCACAGAAGCCTGGGATCTATTCACCAGCAGACCCAGGAGCCAGTTTGCACAGCTGCCCTCAGGAAAGCTTGGGTTCAAGAAGGAAAGAGAGCTTCTTGGAGTGCTGACAGTCCTGCTGCCAGCCGAGTTAAATCTATGTTCAAAGCATGCAAGGAAAGGGGGAGTCAAGGTGTGTACAAACATCCTGAATTTCCAATGGGACCCAGAGCTTCAGCTCGGGAGGTCAGGGAGCAGCAGCCCTCCCCGCCCCAACCACGCCACAGACACAACAAAGGCACCAGAAGATGCCTGCTTCTGCTCCAGCCAGCTTATGGAGGAAGAAAAACCTCTACCTTGCTCCAAATCATTTAACAAATCATTAGGCATTTCTAGAAAGTAAAATCATTCTGTAGTCTACCAACACTTGGAAAAGAGGATACAAAGTTCTCTCACTTGGAAAACACAAATTGAGAAAACGTGGAATGGTGGTTTGGAGCTGTATGCACCCCAGATAAACAGGTTCTTAAATCCATTCCTGGGGTGTGAACCCTTTGTAAGTAGGACTTTTTGATGAGGCTACTTCAGTTAAGGTATAATCAGGATGGGTCTTAGTCCTATGACTGAAGTCCTCTAAAAGCACAATGAAGTTCAGACAAGCGAGAAAGCCAGGTGGGGCGGGCCGGAAGTCGAGCATCATGGAACCGGAAGAGGAGGGAGTGCCTGAGAGGCCGCCCACTGCTTGACCCAGGAGAAAGCCAGGTGGGGCGGGCCGGAAGTCAAGCATCATGGAACCGGAAGAGGAGGGAGTGCCCTGAGAGGTCACTCTGTGCCTTGACTGAGGAGCCCAGGACCAGGGATGGGCAGTGGCAGGCCCGGCAAGCCAGCCGTTTCCAAACTCACTCGGCTTCTGCATGCACAGATCAGGGGAGGCCGAGAGCGTGGCCGTGCGCAGACCGGACCTGGGCCGGCCATGGTGGCTACAGAGCACTGCCAGCCAGCGAGCCCGGGAGGAAGACGCAGACTCCGCCGCCACCCCCTCGCCAGGGAACGGGACGGGAGGCACCGGGTCACCAGGCACTGCCCCAGGGGAGGTCCGGCTGCTGGTTGTGGACTGTGACGTGTAGCACCAGGCACCGGGTCCCGTAAGGGATTTAACAAACTGAAGAATCACTCCCCGAACCTGGCTGGGCATCCATCCTCAGTGCAGTGTGGCCCGGGTCACGAGCTGCTCTGCCGGCGCCCACTCCGCAGGGGTGTGCCCACGCCGAGGACCGAGTGCCAATGTGTTGGGTTGCAAGACTGATCTGAAAAGAGTTAAGTAACTATACATTTTTAACTGGGAATTTTAGATACAACTTATATCCTGGTAGGGTCTTTAAGCTAGCACTTTGGAGCCTAAGACTTTATTTAAAAGCAAAAGCAAACATTATGATTATTAGACAGAGTACTAACCCCAACAAGCTTTCAACGAAATCACCAAATTAATTGTTATTTCTTAATTCTTCAAATGGCCATTGTGTCATGGGGAAAAGACGACCATTGAACTCAGAGTTCAGGATCCCACATGGGGTTCTCTGGAGGCTGTGAAACCTCAAGCTGTGAATCTTTCTGAGCCTGGGGTAGTTATAGGAACTGAGCAGGTTTTAATATCACAGGGTACTGCAGAGAAAAGTGTGATAAAGGATGTAAAATCTGTAAGAGGTACGGATTTGTCATGTGCTGTTTCGTGTGAACTTCCTCACGAAATCCAAGTGAAAATGTTCGGGATACAACTGTGACCAGCTTTTGCAGGTAAGTTCTCTGAGAAGTTGAATTCTTCGCCCGTGTTCCCAGTATCTGCTGGTGAATGGGAAGCCACGTGGGTCTGACTCCCGCACACAATCTCAACAATGCAAAGTATAAGGAAGGCATTGTAAACCTAACAGGGGTTACTATACAAATATAAGTTTCCTTTTAGACAGTTCCCACTCAGAATTCCTGCTTTGCTTCCTGTATTTAATTTTTTTTTTTTTTTTTTTTTGGTCCATTTCATGCATATGGTTGTGAGTCATGAAAAGTCAGCAGAGGCGGGTCTGAGGCTTCCGTGTTCATTTCTGAGTTTCCTTATCACAGTAATTTTATATGGTCTTTCCCTGTATCTCTCTTTCCCTCCTTTTGTGCAGAAGACTCTGCACTTTTCTCTCTTCCTTATCCTCTCTGGATTTTGACTTCCAATTTCATTGGTGATTTAAGAAACTGTTTTCCCTGAGGAAACACTGAAATTTCTGAAGGATAGCCAGCTTTTAATATTGTCAGGAATATCATACTCCCCAAAGAATTCATCTCTTGCATGCCCTTATTCTTGAGAACTGATACCAGGAGGTCACTCTGGTTTTAGGTTTTGGCTACAGCTTTGTCTCAGGGACCTAAGTGACTCTAAAGGCCAGCAGCAAGAGTGATGGCTGCTCCCAAACCAAATCAGTATTGTCTGAATTATGACAAATTTTAACAAGCTTTCCACTGATGTAAACAATGTAGCCCCTTGGGTTTTGTAAATCTGTAATTTTCACTTGAAGTGTGTTGTGTCCCAGGCAGTCTACAAGGGGAACTGTGAAACCAAACTGGTTTTATCGCTTCTCCCCATGGAAGGAAGTTGTAAGTCCCCATCCTGGGAGGATCTGAGTAGGTATCACAGCTCCAGCCAGTGGGGCAGCACTCTGAGCTTGGTGTGTGTCCCAGGGACAGGGCAGAGAGAGAGATGAGCACTGAGAAGAGCTTGGTATTTGCATGATGGGTGTTTAACTCATTGCGAGCCAGAATATCCCAGCATGGCTTCCTTATTTTGTTTAAAACCATGTTTCCTTAACTATATTCTGTGAAATATTAGTCATATTAGATATTCTGTGGGAAAAGGAGCTTCACAGCGTAGCTTAACATATCTATTATGTTTTAAAGATCTATTTTAAAAATCTTCCCATAAAGAGATCTATTCGGCTTTGTTTATATACTCTTCCTCAAATGTATTTGATCTAGGAACTTATCTTTTCATACCATACCTTTAAGCGTTTCCAAAGGAAGTATTCTGGAAATTCCATTTACTCTCAATACCTAGATATGACAGTCATATTAAAATATAAATGTTAAAAGTACTTCTCAAGGGGGTGCAAGGGTAATTCAGTGGTAGAATTCTCATCTGCCATGAGGGGGACCTGGGTTCGATTCCCAGTCCATGCATGTCCCAAAAAACAAATAAGTAAAATAAACAAAACAAAAATTTAACAAATGGTGCTGCAACAAAGGGACACTCATATGGAAAAATAATGAAATGTGACCCCTGCCAGAAAGCACAAAAAAAAAAAACTTCTCAAATAAACTACCCATAGTTTATTGTAGAGAATTACATGTATCTCTCTTTCAATCCACCATGGGCTACAGCTACTAAACAATACCAGATAATATGCATTATCTGTTTGAAAAAAATTTTTAACTGCAAATTTGTCATCATACCTTTTTGGTTATAGAACAGCTGATTCATTTCTTTTTTTTTGTAATAGATACCTAATTTTTGTTCATTTACAAGACTATCAATGATATAAATACTCTTTAAAACATTTTTATTGAGTTTTTAATTGTTTTTCTTTATTAGAAAACTTGTGAGTTTACAAAACAATCATGAATAAAATAGAGGATTCCCATATATCTCAAATTACCATCATCATTACCCAAATATTTCCATTGTTCCATATAAGAACTTTGTACATTTTTTAGCTTTACTTAATCATTCTCTATCCTGATCCTGTCTCTGGGTAACCTATATTCTATATTCTGACTCTATGAGTTTTGTTAATCTAATTATTTCATGTCGGTGAGATCATACAGTATTTGTCCTTTTGTATCTGGCTTGTTTGACTCAACATGTTGTCATCATGGTTCATCCACGTTGTTGCATGTGTCAGAACTTTCTTCCTTTTATGGCTGCATAATATTCCATTTTGTGTATATACCACGTATATATTCATTGATTTATCCATTCAGCAGTTAATGGCCACTTGGCTTGCTTCCATCTTTTGGCAGTTGTGAATAATGCTGCTATGAGCATTGTTGGGCAAATGTCTGTTCAAGTCCCTGCTTCCAGTTCTTTGGGGTTATATACCTAGAAGTGATATTAATGTGTATGTCATATGTTTATTGTATACTTAACTTTCTAAGGAAACACAAAACTGTATTCTTCAGGGGGCTGCACCATTTTACATTGCCACCAGCAATGAATGAGTGAGTCCTCCTATTTCTCTGGACAATCTCCAACAGTTGTAATACGCCTATGTTTTACTACTAGCCACTCTTTAACAGGTGCGAAATGGTACCTGGAGTTGTTGATTTGCATTTCCCTGATAGATAATGATGTTGAGGATCTTTTCATGTGCTTTTTGGTCATTTGTATATCTTCTTCAGAGAGATGCCTATTCAAGCATTTTGCCTATTTTTTAACTGGCTTTTTAGCTTTATGTTTTTACATTTAGATATTTCTTTGTATATTCTGCATATTATATCTTTGTTAGATATGTGGATTCCAAATATTTTCTCCCATTGTGTAGATTATCATTTTACTTTAATGATGAACGCCTCTAAAGCACAAACACTTCATTTTGATGAGGTCTTCTTTATCTGTATTTTCTTTTGTTGCTTGTCTTTTTTTTTTTTTTTTTTTTTTTTTTTTTTTTTTTTTTTAAAGGAAAGACAGAGAGAAGGAAGGAAGGATAGAAGGAAGGAAGGAAGGAAGAAAGGGAAACATCTTTAAACATTTTCTTGTTTTATTGTATTTTGTTTTTTTGTTTTTTGTTACATGGACTGGGGCCGGGAATCGAACCGAGGTCCTCCGGCATAGCAGGCAAGCACTTTGCCCGCTGAGCCACCGCGGCCCGCCCTGTTGCTTGTCTTTTGAGTGTGAAGTCTAAAAATCCATTGCCTAATTCATGGTCCTGAAGGTGCTTCCTTATGTTTCCTTCTAGGAGTTGGATAGTTCTGGCCCCTTTATTTAGGTCTTTGTTGCATTTTGGGTTGATTTTTGTGTAAGTACTCAGATAGGCCTCCTCCTTCATTTTTGGCAAATGAAGATCCAGTTTTCCAAGCACCATTTATTGAAGAGTCTTTGCTATCCCTATTGAGTGGTCTTTGCCTTGTCAAAAGGCAGTGAAGGATCAAATCAGAGCGTTAACTGCAAAATTGGATGTACTAGAAAAAGAAGAGCAAACTGAAACCAAAGCAAGCAGAAGAAAGGGACTAACAATGGTTGGAGCAGAAATAAATGAAATAGAGAACAAACAGTAATCAAAAATCTCCAAACTAAGAAAAACCTAGGACCAGATGGCTTCATGGGGGAATTGTACCAAACACCCAAGTAGACTTGATACCAATTCTGCTCAAACTCTTCCAAAAAATTTGAAGAGGCAGGAATACTCCCTAATTCATTCTATGAGGTGAACACCACTCTCATATCAAAGCCAGGTAAAAATACCACAAGAAAAGAAAATGACAGACCAATATCTCTCATGAATATTGATGCAAAAATCCCCAACAAAATACTAACAGACTGAATGCAACAGCATGTTAAAAGAATCATACACTACGATCAATTGGATTTATCCCAGGTATGCCAGAGTGGTTCACCATAAGAAAATCAGTTAATGTAATACACCACATCAACAGAATGAAGGTCAAAAATCCATGGAATCATCTCAATTGATGCACTAAATGTATTTGACAAAATATAGTATTCCTTCTTGATAAAAACACTTAGAACACTAAGAAGAGAAGGACATTTTCTCAACATACTGAGGGCGTATATGAAAAATTAACAGCTGACATCCTACTTAATGGTGAAGGACTGCAAGTTTTCCCTTTTAGATCATGAACAAGTCAAGGATGCCCACTGTCACCATTGGTATTCAACATTGTACTGCAAGTTCTTGCCAGAGAAATTAGTCAAGAAAACGATATTAAAAGCACCCAAATTTTAAAGGAAAACTTTCCCTATTTGCAGATGATATGACACTATCTGCAGAAAATTCCTGAAAATAACACAACTACTAAAGATAACAAATTAATTCAGCAAACTGGCAGGGTACAAGATCAATACCCCCAAATAGTAGTGTTTCTATATACTAGTAATGAACATTCAGAAGAAGAAGTCAAGAAATAAATTTCGTTATCAACAGCAACTAAAAAATCTTTTATCTAGGAATAGAGCTAACGAACGATGTAAAGGACTTGTACACAGAAAACTACAGAACATCGCTGAAAGAAATCAAAGAATACCTAAATAATGGAACATGTTCATGTTCACAGATTGGAAAACAAAATATCATTATTTTGTTTATAGCAGTTTACCAAAGCAATTTATAGAGCCCACAGAATCCCAGGCAGAATTGCAACAACCTTCTTTGCGAAATGGAAATGGCAGTCAACAAATTTATATGGAAGGGTAAAGAACCCTGAATAGCCAAAGCCATGTTGAATAAGAAGAATGAAGTTGGAGGATGCATGCTTTTTGATCTTATTATTAAAAAGCCACAATAATCAAAACAGCATTGTACTGGCACAAGGACAGACATAAAGACCAATGGAATTGAACTAATAGCTCAGAATCACTTCTTATACGATGATATAACATTGATGATGGATATTCATGAAATGTTCATTTGAATTACTATAAAAGCTAAACTCCTGTGACAGGGAAACACCCTTGTTATATGAGTGGCTGTTGGGGATTCAGTGTGTCACCTACAAAAATCATGTTGCGTTCCAAGCCCTAGTCCTGTGGATGTGAACCCATTTGTAAATAGGACCTTTGAAGATATATTAGTCAAGACATGCCCAACCTGAATGACAGAGTGCCTTAATTCAATATAGTTGAAGTCCTTACAAGCAGAGGAAATTGGACAAAGCACAGGGAGTAGCTAAAAGCTGGAAGCCAATTGAATCCAAAAGAGAAAGAAGACCATATACATATCGGTATGCCAAGGAACCCCAAAGATTGCCAGCCAGCCAGAAGATGGAAACAGGCCTTCTACTTAAATGAACCAGTAAATTTCCTGTTGTTAATCCAATTCATGTATGATGGCATTAAAAAATGTAGTGCTTTCCATTTCATCTGTATAACCCAGAGACATGTGTACTTGGACGCTAATAAAAGAGGTGAAGCACTAACAGCCTAATAAATCTCAAATAAAATCAGTAACATGATCAACTATGGAAGAAGTTTGCTATATTACTACCATACAAAAAAAAGAATGGAAAAATGAGATATTTTGTAACCACTTCAGAAAACAATGTTCTAGTTATTTTTCATATGACCCAACAATAGATCTTTCAATGCCTTTGGCTAATATGACTTGAAAAGATTAATCAGAGCTACAGAATTCAAAATTATTTCATTAGCTTTCCCAAACCATCAAGTTTCTGAATTTAAGACCAAATGCAAAGACTTTGATAATACATCACATTTTAGTGAATCAAAATACAAACTTACAAGGTAAGTTTAGGTAATTCATTTAACTGTTGTTCTAGTTTGTTAGCTGCTGGAATGCAATGCACCAGAGATGGATTGGCTTTTAATAAAAAGGGATTTATTTTGTTAAAAATGTATAGTTCTTCAGAGAGGGCAGCTAACCTTCAGCTGAGGTTCTTTCTTTTGTGGGAAGGCACAGGGTGATCTCTGCTGGCCTTGTCTCCAGGCCTCTGGGTTCCAATAACTTTCCCTGGGGTGATTTCTTTCTTCATCTCCAAGGACCTGGGCTGAGCTGCAAATGCTGAGATGAAGTATGCTGAGCTGCTTTGGCAGTGCTGTGTTGAGCTCTCTCATTTAAGTGCCAGCCAGTTAAATCAAACATCATTTATTTATTGCAGCAGGCACGCCTCCTAGCTGACTGCAGATGTAATCAGCAACAGATGAGGTTCACATGCCATTTGCTCATGTCCACCGCAGTAAAACTAGGCACCCCTGAATCTAACTACTACAACTGTTATCTGCATACATCGTTTCTTCCCTTCCTCCTATTATGTTTTAAGTGGTTATTTCTTCTAGCTTTATTGAGATTCTTTTTACCAAAGGAATCTGAAGCTCTCTGTTTCTTTCTGCATGTCCAACACTTCAGTCTCTCGCTCTCCCAGGACACTTCTTATCAGCATTAAATGTGTACAGCTGAATTGTACAGTAACTCCAGCTACTACTTCAGTAGCTCTCTGCTCCCTTGAGAACCATAGTTCCTGAAAGAGTAATCTTTTTTCGCTATGTCTAATTCCTCACCTCTTATTCTCTCGTTAGCTTCCTAAAATATGGTTTCATCCGTAGCACTCTCTGAAACTCCTCTCATAAGGTCAGCAAATATTTTTATTTCCTTACGTTGTATTATACTCTTCAGATTTCTTACTTGATCCTTTAGTAGCCTTTATGATGGTTAACTAACAACCTATTCATTGACTACTCTTAGACATTTCCCTATTTTTCGTCCTACTTTTAGGTCATTTTGCTCAGTTTCCTTTGGTGGCTCATCTTTGTCTACCTTTGGGTGTCATTATCCCCACAACTCAGTTCTTGGTTGTCTTAAATACTCAACATACACATGCACTCTAGGCAATCTGATCCTTTCTCATTATTTCAATTTGTTTCTGTGCCTTGATTCATAACAAATATATACATTAGGCCCAATCCTCTTTTCTGAGTTCAGGGTCTTATATCCATCCACCCAGATGACATTCTGTAATGGATCTGTTCTAGTTTGCTAGCTGCCAGAATGCATTACCAGAAATGTAATGGTTTTTACATTTAGGGAATTTAATAAGTTGCAAGTTTACAGTTCTAAGGCCATGAAAATGTCCCAATTAAAGCAAGTCTATAAATATGTCCAATTAAGGCACCAACAAGAGGTTACCTTCACTCAAGAAAGGCCATTGAAGTTCAGGGTTTCTCTTTCAACTGGAAAGCCACATGGCGAACATGGCGATGCCTGCTCATTTTCTCACCAGGCTTCTTGTTTCATGAAGCTCCCCTGGAGGCATTTTTCTCTTCATCTCCAAAGATCTCTGACTGTATAGGCTCTCATGGTTTTCCTGGCTCTGCCCAAACTGTTTCCTCTTTTAAATGATTCCAATAAAACTGATCAAGACCCACCTGGAATGGGTGGAGTCACATCATCCTCTAATCAAAGGATAATACCCACAATTTGGTGAGTACACATCTTGGTATGTATAATTTAAATCAAGTTCCACCATGCAGAACTGGATAGGGATTAAAAGAAACAGCTGCCTCCATGAGATGGATCAAGATTAAGACATGGCTTTTCTAGGGTGTGTAATCCTTTCAAACTGGCACAGGATATTTTTCTGACACCTCAAACTCAGTATGTCCCAAACAGTATGGTCATCTTACCCAAACTTGGTCTTTATTGGGTGTTCCTCACTTCAGTAAACACCATCCTCCTTCACCGCAGTGCTCACTTCATAACTTAGAAATAATCTTTGCAGTGACAAAGCCAGGTTATTTGACACCTAGAATAATACCCTTCCTCAGTTCATCAAAATTACTTTCAGTAATTGCAAAAATCTTGGTAAAAAATTATTCAGTTGAACTTTGTGTATATATATGTGTGTGTGTATGTGTAGAAATGCTAGAAATTAAATAATAAAGATATAATAAAGTGAAATTAATTTTGTAGAAAAAAAGTAAATATGTGATGGCTTAACATTTTTAAATATATTAATGCATTTTTTTGCTAAAGAGCTAAGTGTAGATGGAGTTGATCAAATGAGGGAGCATCTGGGTTATGCCTTTTTTTAAAGTAGTTTTCTTTAGGAACTGTCAGCTTTTTGTCATTGAATTGTAACACTGCATGGACTATGACAATCAACAATATTTACTTAAAGTTGCACTATGGAAAATGGCTATATATTCCAGGTACAGGTACACTTTTGTTTTTTACTGCTGGTCCTGTACCAGAAACATCTTCTTTTATTGTTGTTTTTTAGCCACTTATAGTAAATTTGCTTATGGCATAATTTCCTTCAAATCCATTCCAAGTTGTATATTTGTTTTCCAATTAAAAAATTACAATTGAAAAAATGTTTTTGCAAAAAAATGAAGGGAAAACTACACCTACATGTTGGTTGTTGCAATGATGAATAATAATAGTTTTTGTTTCTGAGCCTTTAATTCTGCAAATTTGTCAATTACAGTCAAAATTGGTCTTTTTCTCATATTCATGTTAATAGACGATATAACCAGACTTGTCAGTCTGTCTTCACTCTAGTCAATCAAAGAATGTTTTTCATTAATTTTAATTTTCAAAGCTTATTTTTCACACGAAGCAACAGGCATGCAAATAATTGGGAAAATCTTAAACAAAAGGATAGATTTGGAAGACAGATAGATTTGTGATTTGGATAAAAATCACATTTCACAAAAACTTCCATAAATTTTAATATCATCCATGTATTTGTATCTTCAGTTGTTCCAAAGTCAAAAAATTTTGAACAGAAATAAAAATTCCAAGTGGCCACTTAGAATGACAGAATTGAAAAAATTCAAATTACCTTTTTCAATTTTATGATCGCTGTGCTGTCATTCTTTATTTCCTCATTTCTTTATTCCAGATTAAATACAGGACTCGGGAATAAACTTTCAAGAAATCTCTCTGCATCTATTCTAGCTTTTCATGGAGCAATCTTTGTAAAAAGGCAGACTTGATCATACCAGACCCCTTCTTAAAATCTTTCAGTAGTTTTCCAGTTGTTGTTAAAGTTTGAATCCTTTCCATCACCTAAACGTCCTGCATGACTAGACCTCTATGTGGTCTTCCATTCAATCCCAGGACAGGTTTTTCTCTTGGTGTCTGGGCTGTAGCTACAGTGATGCTAGTGGGAAATCCCCTCCTTCTCCTTCCACCTCCGCAGCACCCCCCAAGACCCTTACCTCTGGCAGCCAGAGCAGGAGAATGTGGCCTTGGCTGAACTAATGTGAGTTCCCACTCTGGACTCTGAATCTTGGACAAGTGATCTATAGAAGAGAAATATTTAACTTTGATTCTAAGCAGCAAGACTGGTCCCCACCAATGATTCCAACATTGTACAGCAGAAAAGGACGTATATGGTGGGAGTGGCTTACTGTGATTCCTGGTTAGTTAAATGTAGATAGAAAGGGAACTAATAACCTGCATCCTTTAAATCTTTGGAATGGAACTAACTTCTATCATTTCATCCAGCACACGCTATTGCTTTTGCTTTGGCATATTGGTCAGAGCAGGAGCTGGTATGTCAGATGGTGCCGGCAGTTTGAGCATCTTCTATTGACCTTTCTACAATAATAATTATTACTCAATAGATCAAGGAACTCTGGTGAAACTATGCTAAGGCAAGTAACCATTGGATTTATTGTCAGACAGACCTAAGTCCAAATTCCATTTATCACCTGACTTCCCTCTGGCTCCATTCTAACGGAAGGGTACTGACTGTCCTTTGGACCTCCTGGTATTGGTGTTAGCTCAGACCCTATATCCAACAGAACTAAAACTGTATCCTTTCCCAGCATATCTTTAAGCATGTAAATGACTGCATGTCACTTCAGGAAAGAACGAAGGAATCACTACTTGCTGTAACATTGTAGGGTCTTTCCTCTCCTCCAATTAAGTCTTCTTCAATTAATGGATTTTGGATTCTGAGAACTAGGTCAGATCTAGATACAGGTTGAAGGATCCTGACTTACTGAAGCAACTGGCATCATCCTTTTATTCATCTCTTCATAATTTTATTCATATATATAAAATCAAGCAATATTGTTGATGGCTGACCATCTCTCTTGCTTCTAAAAGCTGTGTGGTCTATCCTTGCAGGCTAGGGCTTTGGGTTGAAATTCTAATCTTGATGTCCATTATAATAATTTCTTTCACCTTTCCCATGAGGGTTAAGTAGTGCCACTGGCGCTAGTCTCTACATTTCAGAATTCTTATAATCCTAAATAACTCTAGGAAGCCCAGAGTCAAGCTTATGGAAGACAGTACCACTGAACTTATTGGAAATGTGGGTGCCCTTTCACCAGCATTTTCCTTGTTGCTTTAGTGAAATAATATCCTATAGGTTAGGGGTATGAAACCATCTCATGTGTTTTTGAGCCCTATATAATAAATCAATTTTAGCATTACTTTAGCATTATTTGGCCCCTTCCAAGGCAGTTTTGGCATCTTCACTTCATTTAAGATGAGACACCACTTTTTTCCAAGATTCACCAGTGGATTAAGACAACTCCAAGTGCCTTTGCCAGGGTGTTAAGTTCTGAATCACAGTAAACTAATAGTTCTCAGACTTCATTGTGCATGATAGTCTGCTGGGAATATTGTTTAAAAAAAAAAGTGTGCCCATACTCATAGTTCCTCATCTAGTAGGTACTGGTGGTGCCCAATAATTTACATTCCTAACAACTTCCCTGGTGATGCTGATCCTGCTTATGTGGTGACTAACCTTCAAAACTATTGTAGATGGTACCATACCAACAAACTCTTCCTTTTCAAGCCTTATATTGTCCACTATCTTAGCCAGTACCCCTAAAATCCATGGTCAAGCGTTCTTTCTTAGTTCCTGCCAATGTAGAGTAGTAGGTGTTGCAGCTTCTTCCTCCCTTAGAGAAGGAACCAATATTTCCCTCATTAGACTCCACTTATACCTAGTCCTAGTGATTGATATACTGGCCAGGAGTGAAGGTGAAGGTTGATCTTGAAGAGTAGAGGCATTGTCTTCCAAGGCATCTGCCACACTCAAAGCCTCTACATCAGTATAGGTGGGGATGGGAATTACTATTTTCCAGAAAAGATGAGAGGACTACATCTGCAAGGCTATAAGGTTCAGAAAAATCTGGCATTTCAATATTCTTGAGCAATTAGATATCAGAATAAAGGGAAGGAACCTATAGCCTGATTCTAAATTTTCTGCCTTGTGTTACTGAACATACTCTGATGCTATTCCTAAAAACAAAGAAGGTAATGACTGGCTGGAAATGAGCTGGGCAAGTTTAGTTTTGGACATTGTAATGGTTAAATTCACATGTCAACTTGGCCAGGTGATGGTATCTAGTTGTTTGGTTCAGGAAGCACTGGCCTGATTGTCACTGTGAGGATATTTCACGGACCTAAATCACCAGCAAGTTGATTGCATCTATAGCTGATTATGTCCACAATCAACTGAAGAGATTGCCTTCAACAATGAGAGAGGTCTCATCCAATCAGTTGAAGGCTTTAAAAGGAAAAGTGATGATTTCAGCAGTCAGATGAGAGAATGTCTATCTCTACTCCAGCCAGCCAGCTCCTCCTGGGGAATTCATCAAAAACCCCATTGGAGTTCGCAGCTTGCAGCCTGCCCTATGGAATTTGGACTTGTGCATCCCCACAGTCGTGTGAGAGAATTTTTGGAAAAATCTCATAATATTTACAGATACCTCCTTATCAATTTGTTTCCCAAGCAAACTCTGGCTAATATAAGCATACTAGTTCTTTTTAAACCTAAGGAGCATCAACTTGAAGATATTCAGTAAGCAGCAGAATATATTCAGGAGGTATAAAGTAAGGAGTTGGGACCAATGTGTCCATGGTGATTAAAGCCGTCAGGGTGATTGGCATTGCCCAGAGAAATTATATGTATATATAAAGAGAGAGGCATGATAAAGGTCAGGAACAGAACCCTGGGGAGAAAACACACAATTAAGATGAGAAATCTGACAAAATCGTATAGAATGAACAAAGTGAAAACTGGATAACTAGCCGAATTTACAGAAAAGCAACTGGTCAATATAATTAAAAGCTGAAGAATGATCAAGGAAGATAAGGCACTGTGAAGATATAGTAACTATGGAAGGATTATGAGACTGGATAAAATGTATCAACTCAGTTTCATAAAGTTTGAATATTTGGGGTAAAAGAATGTCAAGCCTGACTCCAGGGGGTTGGTGGGGCAATGCAAGGTATTGTAGAATTTTTTTCTCACTTTTGAGATGATTGATAAAGAAAGATGCAAGAAACTGAGAATGTTTGGAAAGGATCTTTTATTCACATTTAAGGGGAAAAGAATTCCAAAGGATGGCATAAGTGGTGAGAGTTGAAAAAAGCACATTGACTCTCTAGAGTCTGCAGAGTAAAAAGCAAAGGAGAAACTGGTAACCCATTTGGTATGTTAAGGGTGGCCCCAGAGACTGAATGATACAGAGATTCAAGGCATCCCCCAATTATTCTTCAAGGTAAAAATGAATAAAAAATCATTTAAAATGAATAAAGGAGATAACATAGTAGCTCTAACTTAATGGTTAATATTATTCAGAAAATTTCAACTTATTATAAAATACCAAAAGCAAGTGATAAATTCCCTTTGAAAAATGCCAGGTATAAAACTTGAATTTTCAGGAAATTGTGCCAGCTTCAATTTCATCATATAAATGTTTGTGGCCATGAGATCTAACTTTCTTTACAGTCTTGATTTCATCCTTTTATCAATATATGACCTGAAGGCAGTTTACCTATATTTTATTAGACTAGCCTTATACAGAAACTCTGTGGAACATTGTTTATTATTATTCCATTGTCTTTTTGTGAAAACTCAATTACAAGATAGCCATGTATGTCAGTATTAACCACAAAATCATGATTAATTTATATTATGTCCTAATGTGAGGACCCAAACATTGCACTCCAATATCTATTTCTAGGAAAAGCATTTCTCTGCCCAAAGACATTGTGTCTTTGTTACCAGACAATTAAAATAGTGCAGCTCTTCCTTTTCCTTTATTGTTGCAATTCCAAATATTATACCACTAATTTTAATGCTCAGAATAATTAAATTAGTAGAATTTTGATATATCAGTTCTCCTGTTTTATTTTTTCCCATTTCAACAGTCTTTAAATTTTTCTTTCACTATGAACTCTTTCAAATATGTAGAAGTGGAGAGAATATAAATAATATATACACAAGTGCATCAAGGATAGATGCAGTGTGCTACCTATCTCCTAGTGAGAAAAACTTTGATAAATCACTGTTTGATGGAGTTTGTTAGGGTATTTGGGTGCAAATGTGGAACTACAGAAAGTATGACTTATAACTTCAACCGTGCGAGATAGATTCACCCAAAGGACTAGATTTCATAACACTTTGGAATGAATTTTCTGGTTCTCAAGAATTCTCAACAGATATGTGCACGCAATGCATATACACATTCACTCCCTACTGACTGCAGAGCCTATTGAAGTCCATAGAGGTCTTTTATGTAAAGAAAGAAAAAGAAAAATCAAATGAAAAGAATTGGTCCATCTAAATGTGAATTCAAATAAAGATAAAGACCAGATATGCAGTTTATGTCTGATTGTGTCTTCAAAGCAATGTTGTAATGTCCATTTTCCTTATGTGTAAGGACAGAAAAAGGACATGCCTATTACTGTTTTAGAAACAATCTCAAGGACTTCAGATGGTAGAGAGAGAAAATTAAAAAT
Organism: Tamandua tetradactyla; assembly: GCF_023851605.1. Taxonomy (NCBI): domain Eukaryota; kingdom Metazoa; phylum Chordata; class Mammalia; order Pilosa; family Myrmecophagidae; genus Tamandua; species Tamandua tetradactyla. The sequence continues at coordinate 5,823,028 of NC_135329.1, forward strand.
TGTATAAAAATAAAGCCTCTAGAGAGTTTTTGTTGATATTGCCTTCATGGAAGAGAAGTTTAAGACACAGTGATTATTAAAACAGGAAAGCTTATCCATGCTCTCATTAAAGTAGATAACAAAATGATTTTGCTTAGAGAAACAAATGTGAAATCTCTTAATTTTCTTCCTAAACCATGTGACTCTTCAGCCACTTAGATAAAAGAAGCAGTTAGAGCAGATGCGCATCAGATCTTCCATTAATGCAAAATAAATTGAATTCTAGCAAACCTTGGTTGTTGCAAGTTGACTGAGGGTGCTGCAGTTCAGTACAAAAGCCATCCCGCTTGCTTACCGCATGCTACAAAGTCCTCCAAATCATTTATGAGGGCTGAGCACAAATGAATGACCCTAAGCTTGTCTGCTTCCCTTCTAATAAATGCAAGCCCTCCTCAGATGTTATTGAATTGTTCTGGCGGTCATACACAGCACCCACTTCTTCTCCCCTCTCTTTTCAAACCTTAGACTGGCCTTTTCACTGACTTTTTTTTCCTTTTCCTTTTTCCTCTATCTGAAATACTCTTTATTCGTCTCACCAATGTTCACATTCCTGCAGTGTTTGACGCAGACCCTGGGGTAGAGGCAGGTTGCCCTGCAATCAACAGTGGCCTGTTGGGGAAGACCCAGCAATAAATCATAATAGGCCCCCACTGTGTCCCATTTACTTCTCCTTATTTCACACCCAACGAATTCTCCATCAGAGCGAGTTAAGATTTCACTTCATTCTGAGCACTCATAACTGTAGGACTGCTTCTCTGTTCTTGTGCCAAGAGAGCAGATATGCCTGGAGCACATTAATTTCCAGTTACCCAAGATAACTAACTAGAGTAATACCAAAAATAATCCAAATAGGGGAAAACCCATAAAACATTTAAATTTAGTTTTTAGATAAGTTATAAAATTCCTCCATCAACCCAAGTATAATTATTTTAAACATTGATTAAAACTATATTATAGCTCCCAAAAGGATACTGCATAGGGTAAAAGCACATTGATTAGAAGATCGCCCCCAGTTTGAATACTGGCCATCCATCAGGAATCTCTAAAATGAGAGTCATGTGGTTCAGGGATTGTTTCGGCCAGCCTGGCACCTCCCCACAGGCTTAGAGACTGGGATTATGCTTTCCTGAGCCCCCTCTGTGTGGCTGCAAGTTAAAGTTGGCCTCGGAGACAAACTCGTGAAATTTTAGGGAGATAACTTGTTCTTGTAGGCCTTGGACTGAGGGGCTTCCTGGGATATAGGACTTTCAGTGCTAAACTGGGAGTTTTGGTCACCCTAGATTGGGAAAAAAAGGAGATAGTGTTGCAGGACCATAATTCTTGGAAGAGTGTAGAGGTCAGACATGGCGTTGGACAGACACAGAGGTGTCCCAGCAGGCTCCACTTGGGCCTCATACCCTGCTCTGCATTCAACTCGTCTTGTGGCACTAGGTGCTTGGCTGCTAGCCCTCAGAGGCAGTGCTCCCTTAGAGGCAGTGGCTGCTGTAGAAACTGCAAAAGGCCTGGCATGTAGTGGGTGCACGAGAAAATACTATGAATACATTTGAGTAAATGAATAAATTAGAGCCCTAGGACCCTTTTCCAGATTTGTTCTTTCATTATTAAGCTGCGATGTGTCTCTTAGAAAAAGGAAGTAAACAATTCTCCAGCTCTAAACAGAAAAAGCCTTTTTACATTCCATCAGTAATATAACCCATGACCAGGTAAATACTTGTCTTCTTTATTTTCCCCAACATAGAGAATCAATTACAAACTTCTCTGTTAATCCCCTAAGTACAAGGTGAAGTCCATTAAAGGCTCAGAAGTTACTAACCCTGGGCTAGTGTAATGTTTATGCTACTAAATGAACAATGGCTCCACATTGTCTCCAAGAGAGAATTTCCCTGGGTTACTGTGTGGTTCTTTCCTTAGTTGGTTTTAAATCATTTAACAGGTCAGGAATATACTGAGCCTACATGAATACTGATGCTACAGAGAGACTTCTCAGGAGCCACAGGCTTCACGTTGGGAACAACTGACTTTCTGGCTATCACTCTGGGATCCTGCCTTCTATAAAATTTTGTAAGTCGTTGTAAAGTTGTAATGCTGATGTGCCCTAAAAGTATTTAAAGGGCAGCTTCTTCCCAATCAAAAGGGCATGGGTGAGAGTGCCAGCCCAGCCAAAACTCACCTCAGCTCTAAGCTGGGAAGTGCAATCCTTAATGCTAAATATTTTCAGGGTCCAGTTTCTATTTCACTCTCATTATCAGTCCATTTCAGAAATATATATATTTTTATGACCAAAGTCACTATTCCTCTTGGCATGTGTGGTATAGGTAGAATTGTCTCGCTATGTCCCAGAACTCATACATTGGCCCAATTCCCCAGACACCCCTATCTCATCCACAGTTCCAGCCAAGGCAGGCAAACCTGCAGAAGGACAACAGATTCTCTACAAGAGTCCCAATCATCAAATCAGTTTCAACAGTCACAAAATGTTCTTCATTAACACATTTCTCCATACAAAGTTATAAACATCTCTTGGTGAGTGGGTCTATAAAGCAACTACTGAGTATTAGAAGATTGGGCTTCCGAGGGGTTATGCAAATACCACACTCTCTTAAAATCTGAGAAAAGAAAGAAAATAACAAAGAGACAGCTAAGAATAAACAGAGCACCTGTATAAGGGCATTAATCTCAGGGCCAGAAGGAAACCTGCTTAGCATGAGTCATAAGTCACCTGGCAGGGAGAGGGGAGGCACTGAGGACAAATCTGACGCAGTGAGAGGTGACTTGTAGGTGGTATTTGTTTGTTTTATGGCTACCCAATGCCTTGACATCAGGTCATGCCTGCTTCACGTAGTAGAAGCCAGGATGGGGCCAGACACTCTCCCTCTCCTGCCCCCAGCACCTGGATTTCAAGTCCATAACCTCTCCTCAGCCAATCAGATGATCTTGCCTGGAATTTTTGAGTCTTAAAGAAATAAAGAAAAATGCAAGAACAGTTGAGAAATTATTCACTAGAAGAGAAGAGTGGCAGCAGGACTGTGTCCTGCCAGGGGAGCTCAGGTCCAGAGGCAGCAGCACTGAGAGTTCTGTGCAAGGGCAGCATATTTACCAGGCAGTCCAAGATATGACATGTTCCAGACTGTCCTTCCAAATGCCTCACCATTCTTAGTTCCTGCCTTCTTTCCAAACCTGCCTCTCCAGCATTCCTTAGATTCAGAGATAATAAATTTCTTGTATGTTTAATTTGCCAGACCAGGTTCATGATTTCACAGGTGGGCAGTGGCTTTCATGGTGAGGTAGAAAAGAAATTCTAGAAAAGATAAATGGAATCTGGCCTTGGCTTAACTGTTCAGTGGATGTGGGGCCTTAGCTATTCATTTCCCTTCAGTGGGACTCAACCCCTCATTCTGTCATGAAGGGACATTGGGCTCAGTGGTCCCGGCCCACTACTACAGTATCACAGCCGTCCTTTGTCTCGTAGATGGGGCTAACATGATATCCCTAAAAGTCTTGAAACCGCCAATGCAGTAATTCAGTTTTACAAATTTATTGAGCACCCATTTTGTGTCAGGCCCCATGGTAAAATGCAAGAGATATAACAATAAATAAACAAGTTGTGGCTTCTGCCCTCTTGGGGCTTACAGAGAAGAAACAAGCAGTCACCAGTCAACAACCATCCAGAAGGGTATGCCTGACACTGAAACAAGGGCAGGGTGTCCTCAGACAACATCGAATCAGGAAAGTTTCCCACTAAGTTGTGACTTCTTCACTTTTCAGGCAGGATATGAAAGATGAATTAGATATAATGGGAGTATAGAGTGGTGAGTCAAATTTTTCCAAACCAAGGGGATATCAAAGGCCAGGAGGAACGTAAGGAGGCCATTGTCAGTGTCTGAAGAGATGATGCTAATGATGCCAAAGGGATTGGTGGTGTCAGATCAGCCTCGGCTCTCAAGGCACACTTGGATTTCATCCTATAAATAACAGTAATATAAGATCCAACAATTCTGTTTTTTCCTTACTGAAGCAAGAAAGTAAATATGTTTTTAAAAGATTTACAGTTAGGTTGAATAGAAACATATTTTCAGTGTTAACCAGAAAAATTAAATTAAATCCCCCATTCCTTGAGCCCATGACTCCCTGGCATTTCTCTAAGGGTACCTGTTGAATCTCTTCCTTGGGGAGCACACACCTGACCCTCACTAGTAAGCTTCTCAGCAGGCAAGAAGGTGTACCTTCTGCTTACTCAACTCATGCTTGGACTATTTCATCCAGATTTTCCAAAATGTCTCCTGAATTACAAAAGCGTGAAACTAGTTGGGAACCCACCTGCTCCCCTGGTTCCATGGAATATCTGTTTCCAGAGGGTGCTGTATTAACAAAATCCACTCATCTTCTGATTCTCACGGCAAATGAAAGTTTTATTACTAAAGTAGGAGAGGCAGTTTCAACAAGAGTTAATTTGCCCGTTTTCCCCCTGCCCTATGCTCTGTAGAAAGATGTGGAATCCTTACATTGATTTTAAGAGCTCACTGCCTTTATTTTCTTCATCGGTTACTGTATCGTTAAGTTCCTCATTATTCATTTGGCATTTTCCTTCAACCAAGGCAGTTTCTCCATGTCCCTCTGAACATTGAATGTTCAGAATTGCATGTGTATATGGTCTGAACTTGCCCAGTGCTACAGCAGAACCACCTCCCTGTCTCTGGACTCTGTCCTTAAGCCATATAACTGGTTTGCCCTGGCATTTTTGACATTCATATCACACTGTTGACTCCCACTGCATTTGCTGTCAACCAAATCTCTAAGGCTTTTTCCCATGTATTGAAGTTTAGCCACATCTCTCCCATCTCATGTACCATTTGACTTCTGAACCTAAGTGCAGGACCCTCCATTTATCCCTATTAAATTTCATCTTGTTAGAGCGAGGCTATTGTTCCAGCCTGTCGAAATCATTTTAGATCTTGGCCCTGTCAGCAGTCTCCTTCCTTGCTTCATGTCATCTGCAAATTTGATCTGCATGCTTTCCATGTTTTCATCTAAATCATCGATGGAAGCATTGGGTAGCACAGAAGCAAGGACATGGCCCTCCAGGTCACTGGAGATTTCTGTCCAGCTTGCTGGTGATCAATCAGTCAGCTCTCATTGAGTACTGCCTTTCATCCAGGTTCCAGTTCACTGAGCCACATTATCATCCAGCCCACATTTCTCTGTGGCTGATATTGATACAGCAATATCAGAGGGCACTTTGTCAAATGCTTTGCTGATGTCTAGATACACTATGCTGGAGCATCCCTTTAATGATATAGGGTGACTCTGTGTGCAGAAAATCTAACAGAACTGCTGCAAACATTGATAAACATGGTTTATCTGGAGCAGGATTTCTACAAATGGGTAATGACAGATGGAGCTCTCGCCCTCTAGTAGAACATGAGCTCCATAAAGCCAGGATTTTGGTCTTTTTTGCTCATAGTTGTTTCTCTGTGAACAGTGCTTAATTTTAGTAGCCACTTGATAAATATTTTTTCTTTTGCATGGGCAGGCACTGATAAATATTTTTTAATGACTTAATTAATAAATATAGTTTGTAGTTACCTGAATGCTGACTAATTTAAAAAGCAAAATGTCTGTGGGTTTCCAAATGAAGGAATGATAAGATGGCATGCCAGTTTGCTTCTGGTCACGTAACCATGGGGCAGCCAAGTGTGGCCCTCAGGACAAATCCAGCCTACCACCTGTTTTTGTAAATAAAGTTTTATGAGAACACAACCATGCTCATTTCTTTACATGTTATCTATGGCTTATTTCATTCTATAATGACAGAGTTGAGTACCTGTGACAAAGACCACAACAGCCCCCAAAGCAGAAAATATTTAGTATCTAGATCCTTACAGAAAAAGCTTGATGACTCCCAATCTGGGTAATTAAGTCCTAAGTCTTGATATTTAAGACTCACTACAATCTAACATTTTCCTAATTTTCTTACTGATCAAGATTAATGCTCTGGAAAAAATCCCCAAATGTGTTGTGTGTTTTCTTATTTCTGTAACTTTTTCTTACTGTTGGATACAGCCAGTTTGCCCTGTCCTCCTACACAGGTCATTTTCCCCATTGCACATAAACACACATAAGAACTACATGCAAAACAAACACAAGCATAAAACAAACTTTTTGCCAAACGTCCACTGTGGACTGAGCCCCAAATGAGACCCATATAAGTGAGTGCCTTCACACCTGCAGGCAGTTGTTATCTCCTTTTTCTTTACAGAGCAAAGTAAGAAAGCAATTTACCTAACGATTCTTAGAGAATAGAGGGTTTGATGGTTTGATGGTGTTTTGAGCAAAACTTTATCAAAATTTGCTTGTGATTTGATCTTTGTTTGCTTGTTGCATGTTCAGAAATAAGCCAGTTTACAAAGGGGGAAACAAAGCATGCATGATTGTATAGGAATCTTAATTTGGGACTTAAAATATAATCTAATTATTATTTTAAAAAAACTTCTATTGATCATTAAGTGAGCCAAAGGCAATTTTATTTTGGAAAGCCATTAACTAACATGATTTTAAATGATAAAATCAATTTGGAAACTGTTCATTCAGTTAAAAATCTGAGACTGCCATATTATTGCAATTGTATAATTCCATTCATATCCTGCCCTAAATCACGCTGTGCTCTTCACTTGGGCAGTTCTAATCCCATCTGCCAATGCACAGATGGGCTGGTCTGTGTACACGGACTTTTCTTTATATGTTGTATGTAATAGACACAGTGATGGGCCTGGTGCTTCCGTTAGGGGCCTAGTGTGCAGCACAGCACTTCCTCTCTGCGTCTTTGGGCAGCAGGTCAGCCACTGACATTATGTAATCATGGTTTCTATTTCTGTCACTCCACTTCAAATCATTTCTCTAGCCCAGGCTGGTTTTCTCCTTCCACTAATAACTGGGTTTGAGCTTTCCCTTAAGATCATATTTCATCAGCTGCTGGCGCATCTCTTCTGCTGCTAATGCCACACTGATCTCCTCTGGCAAGTTTCCAGACCTTCTTTGAGCACCTTAGGGGTTTCATCCTAGCCAGGCTTTTCTCTCTATCCCTGACCCTTCCATATGCCCCTTTCCCCCTACAAGCTCCTGCATCAAGCCCCTGGCTAGATTTAATTTCTTATGCATGTCTGTTCAAGCAGAGACAAAAACAAAAATAGTATTTGCCGGGAAACAGCTTCATTTCCCATGACTCAAACTATACACAGAAATCACCATCAGGAAGCATCTTCCAGGGTTAAGCTGAATCCCTGGAGTGGATATGGAGAAAACAGTTAGACAGATGTAGGGAAAGGAAAAAAAGTCATGTGAAAGCAGGTTCAGGATCTTCTGGGTATTATGTTAAATAAACACTGTGGGGTTATTCAGTATTTATGGAAGGATACGGCCCAACCTTAAAGATGATAGGGTATCAATGAAATTTAATTATTCCCCCAGGTCTCTAGTGCGTGGGAAAGTGTTCACATGACAACTGGTGTGGCTTGTTTTCTTATGGTAGTCCCAGTGAAGGCACTAGCAGAAATGAATTGTGGATGTCAGTGAACACGATTTATGGATGTCAGCTCACACAGCTCTCACCTGGTCAGAGGTAAACCGTGTCTATTTCATGTGCTTAGTCAACCAGTACTACAGAGAACTGACCAGAAGTCCAAGTGCCATGGGTCACTAATGCTGGCTCAGAACCCTGAAGTGTTCCAGAGTTACTCAGGAAACAGGATAGAGGGCTTCTGAAAGGGAGAGGTCCACAATCTGGATTCTCCCTTGTGAAAAGGCAGTGTCACGTGAAGGGGACTGTAATGCTGGCGAAGGTGGGCAGGTTTCTGCTCCTAACTAACAGGGTAGGTATATTAAAGAGCATCTGCTGATTCTCAGAAACCCTAGCATCCCCTCTCAGCCAGACTGTGGCTGTGAAAGGGTTGCAGCTTTCACGCACACGCTTGAGTTTGAGGTCCTTCTTACTTGTCTCTAGTTAGGGGTCCACTACAGGACTGACTGCTGTCCTGCAATATGATCAGAGCCTGTTTGAGTCTGATCTTTAATAAACACAGGTGGGCTTATTCAACAAAGTATTCCCCATCCCTCATTGAACTTCTTCCCCTTATAGAGCCTTGTGTTACTTGAGTGGATTCACAATGAATATAATGTTTTCTGGGCATCTCTCAAAACTTGTAGTAATGTAATTTGATGGACTTTTATTAAGGTCTCTATTTGTCTCTTTCCGAAGCGAAAGTATTCCATTTACCTCTATAAATAGATCAAGAAATAGATCTCTTCTAGGAATAATGGCATTTCTGGAAAATTAATACATTTCTTTGAAACTTCAAATTCATGAAACGAGGAAATCAAGATTCATATGCTAGACCAGTGGTTTCATCTTTCTTGGTCACATTTTCCTTGATAGAAAATGGGCGTAGGAGATGGCTGTGTGAGTGCTGGACAACCCAGATGGACTCTTCTCACTGTCTTCCCCATCCTCCAATTGCATTTATGCAAGCCTGTTCACTAGAAGGCACTGCTATACCTCTAGTGATGGAAGACACTGGAAATAATTCTCAATTCTTGGTTTTCCTATCCCCAGACCTCACATCAATTCAAAGTTAACCACAACATCCTATTGATTCATGTGGTAGCTTGAATTATGTATCACGGAAAAATAAGAAAAGCAAAAACAAAAACATATCCTTAATCTTAATCCCATTCCTGTAGGTGTGAACCCGTTGTAAATAAAACCTTTTAAGATGTTCTCAGCTAAGGTGTGGCTAACCGAATTGGGATGGGTCTTAGTCCTATTAGTGTATAAAGAGAAAACCACAAGAAGGAGCTGGAAGCAGGACGCCAGCAGTCAGTGGAACCAGAAGAAAAAGGAGAGGTATTGCCATGTAATCTGATGCAGAAATAAAAGCCATGGAATCTCAAGGATTGACAGCAGCCAGCATGGGAATCTTAAAGACTTTGAGGAGAAATTCTCACCTTGTTGACAACTCAATTTTGGACTTCTTCAAGCCAGTGAGTTTCCATTGCTTAAGCTAACCCTTTGTGTGGCATTTGTCTTAGCAACTTGGAAACTAAGACCATCCACTACCTATGTACTTCTTGTGAGATTCCCCCTCCTTACCATCCCCAGTACTGTTGTCTTGATGAATCAGTCCCTTATTTCTCTTGGTTTGTACCCTCTATCTGGTCTTACTCCTTCTATTCTCCCTACCTGAGCACTCAATATCCCACCACTGCAAATCCACATCACATAAGAAAGTCATGACTTAATTCTTAATTACAAATCCAATTCTTGTATTCCTCTACTTAAAATACTCCAGAATCCTCTACAGCTAGAAAATAAAGTCCAAGCATCTCCTCAGTTCCCATTCTCTCTGTATCCCTAGAATCTAGCTAAGTGGACTTTTGAGAGGAGATGGTCTTTTGATTTTTAAAAGCATTGATGAACTATTAGGCACATTTTTTGAAAATGAACTTTGCATTTAAAATTTTAATTTTGGAATAACTGTAGATTCACTTGCAATTTTAAGAAATATAACAGAGACACCCCATGTACCCTTTTCTCCAGCTTTCCCCAATGATGACATTTTATAGAACTCTAGTACAATATCACAGCCAAGATACTGGCGTTGATAGTCGAGATATGGAACAGTTCCATCACCACAGGGTCCCGCTTGTTGTCCTTTAATAGCTATACCTCCCTCATCCCTTGCCTTTCTTAACCCTTCTCCCTGACCCCTTGCAACCAACAGTCTATTCTACATCACTATAATTTTGCCACTTCAGGAATGTAATATAAATGAAATCATTCAGTATGCAATATTTTGTGATTTCCTTTTTTTTCAATAAGCATAATTCCCAAGAGATTCATCCAAGTCGCTGGTTGTATCAATATATTCTTTAACCATTCATCTGTCAAAGGATGACTAGGTTGTTTCCATATTTTGGCTATTACAAATTTACCTGCTATGAGCATACATGGATAGATTTTTGTGTAAATATGAACTTTCAGTCCTCTAGGATAATTGCCTAAGAGTGCAATTTCTGGGTCTATGGTAGCTGCATGTTTAGTTTTATAAGAAATGACTAAATTGTTTTGCTTAATAGCTGTACCATTTTACATTGCCACCCACAGTTTCTGAGTGATCCAGTGCCCCACATCCTCATCAGTATTTGATGCTTGTTACTTTTTGTGCTAGCCATTCTGATAAGTATGTAATGATATCTCATTCTGGTTTTAATCTACATTTCCCTAACAGCAAACAATATTGAATATATTTTAATGTGCTTATTTCCCAACTGTTTATCCTTTTCAGTAAGATGTCTGTTCATATCTTTTCCCCATATTCTAATTGGAATATTTGTTTTGTTACTGTTCAGTTTTGAGATTTTGTTTTATGTTCTAGACCCTAGTCCTTTGTTGGATATGTGGTTTGAAAATATTTTCTCCCAGCCTGTAGATTGTCACTATGTTCTCTTAAAAAAGTCTTGTGAAGAGCAAAAGTTTTAATATTTCATGTGGTCTAATTTATCAGTTTTTCCTCTTATGGATGATGCTTTTGATGTCAAATCTAAGAACTCAGCCGAGCCCTAGATGCTGAAGATATTCTCTTACATTTTCTTCTCTTTACTGAAAGTTTTATAGTTTAACATTTAAGTCTGTGATCCATTTGAGTTAATATTTTTATAAGGTATGAGATTTAGGTCATGGTTCTTTTTTCTTCTCTTTCTTCTTTCTTTCATTCTTTTTTTTTCCCCTAAGGATGTTCAATTTCTCTAGCACCATTTGTGGAAAAAGTTTAGCAAGCTCTTTTAAATGGTAGTGTCTCCATTTGGTCCTCTCCCTTGGTGTCCCTTCTGTTGACTCTTCCCTTTCTGGCTTTTATGATGCCTTGAAGCTTCCTCTTTCACCAAGGCCTCCAAATGAAGCTTAACTGTTGCCTCCTAACTGAGGATCAAAGTCTTTGGTGCCTCCTGATTGCCCAGGATCTGTTTAAGAAGAAAATGGTTCAATACATTTATAGGGACAGGGTATAGGACTTCAAGGAAAAAACCTCAGGAATTTCATATAGAACTACCCTCTATACCTATAGTTCTTATTTTTTTTAGACACTTCTGTGGGATCCCTCTTGATCCCAAAGAGCTGACACCTTTGCTTTGATTTGACAATTCATTTATGACAACAGAGTTTTTGTTCTAAAATCTCTGGCTTTCCCTGTACTTGACTATCCAATTTTACAGCATATCAGACTGTGTTCTGGCTCCATGTTTACTATTTAATTTTCTTGCTTCCATATTGTACAAAGGTATCAAGCTCAGATTTCTGGCTAGCTAGTTAGTTAGTTAGTTTATCTGCTAATAAAAGAGACTATAGTGAACCTTCAGGACCTCTCTGTTGCCTTCTCCATTCCCTACTGTGTCATATGTGTCACTCTAAGAATATGAACCACCCTGATTCAGAGTTCCCTAAACGTTTGTGTGTTTGAGGCCGCATTTCCACTTAAGATTGTCAGGGACCATTCCATCATTAACAAATTTCTGAGGGAAAGCTGTTTGGCTAAAAGAGTATATGGAGTCGTGTCTATTCTGACAATCTTCTGGAAATTCTTGGTCTGGCCACAGCGCAATTTACTCCTTTGGCTGTAAAAGTATGGCATCTGAGGTAGATTCTGAATCAAGTCTATGATCTCTTATGACTTTATTCAGATAAGCCCTGAACATTGTGGAGTGTAGGCTGAGAATGTTCTTCATCATGGGTCCATTTTAATGGGTCCTGCTATTTCTGTCCCTGTCCATTCTTATTCCATGTTGCTGTCATCAATGAATTTGATCATACTTCTGCCTGAGGCACTTTAAGCATATTGGACATTTTTTAATACTAAAAAGCTGGTAAATGAAAAGTTTAAAAATAGGATGGTGCTGATTTTGATAATGGAGCTGGCATGCATAAGTGGTGAGAAAAATGGTCTCCGGAGGAATTTTTTACAACCATCTATGACTTTAAACACTATAGTCATTAAATGGTATCTTTTTATTTTTTTCAAAAATTATAAACATTTTTTAGCACAAATAAGTGAGAAAGAGTGCCAATAAATGGATGCAGCAAAAAGTACAATACGAGGTAGTCCCCAACCCTGACTTTTCAACCCATTGAAGCTCTTACTGTTCTTCAGTACTCACATCTCCTAGGAAATCTCCCTGATCTCTACTACTTATTTATTTCCCATCTTTGAGTTCTTCATAAATTAGCATTCATAAAAATTTTCTGGCACATTTAAAGACTTCTCTGGAACCTTTCTTATACAATGTATATGTAGCATGAGTTAAATCTTGTATTGTCGTATAGCATGTTGTCATCCCACCCCTACCTCTTCATCTCCACCCCAATTATACGTTCTTCATAAGTAAGGGCCATTTTAGGTCCTCCAGAATTGACAGCATAAATTTGAGGCACAATATTTCATCTGCCTTGACTATCTGGTCAAACTTTTAGTTTATTTGTTTTCTAAATGGGCATTGCTGGAAGATAAACAGCTTTGGTGAATGTAGTCTGAAAGTTTTCTGTGAATCAGAAGTCCAGGTTCTGTGCACATCCTTTATAAAGCATCACTTTATTACAGTACCCACTTCAAGCTTTCAAAATTGTGTCATCTCTTAAGAGATTTAGCAATGTCTATTTCCTTTAATTGCACTTTCTGGCATTTAGTAAGGAATCTCCCACATTGACAATGATTTTATTTTCAATGTTATTTCATTTTATTTTCAATGTTGCAACATAATATAATTTTGTGAAGGCATTAATAACATGCACTTAGGGTAAACATTTAAATTTAAGTCAATGGAGTATAATGTTATCAATGAAAATTATTAACTGATATGCAAATAGATAAAGTCACCTCCAATATACAGCTCAGTTTAACTTATTTAGGCAATAAGAAAAGCATCAGAATTTACTCCTCTGCTTGGTCACATGTTCTTAATCTTAATCCGCACCCCTATGAGTGTGAACTTACCATAAATAAGACCTTTTGAGGATGTTGTTTTGGTTGGATATGGTGAACTGAACAAGCTTGGATCTGGATTACTGAGGGTATTATGAAGTGAAAGCCACAGAATGAAGCTAGAAGCAGGAAGTCATCAGAAAACCAGAAGAGCGAAGAAAGGAGAGGTCGGTACCATGAGATGGAAAAGCCAAGGAGCCCCAAGGATCACCAATAGCCAGCCCCGGTCTGCAGGAGAAAGCAAATCTGGACTCTGAAACTGTGAGCCAATAAAGGTTTGTTGTTTACACCAGCCCATTGTGTGGCATTTGTGATGGAAATTTGTCTCAGGAAAACAGAGACAGTCACTGACAAGTTTCTCTCAACACAAATGATAAAATGCATCGTGGTTGACAAATTGCTAAAATTTGAAAATGAAACATGAGTCTTAAGGTCAAGAATCACAGATGAATTCTGTAGAAAATAAAGTAGAGGAAATTCATTGGAAGTTGTTCTTGCAAAGTCATCTTAGTGTTATTTACTTGGTGATGGAAAACACACAAGTAAAATATTTCAATAGTTGTGCATAAAAATTGCTCTGTGCTCACTGATGTTTTTTCTGCCACTTCTAACTTTTGCCATGTTTTGAGAAAAAGTGTATGAAACAATGTTGTGTAGTGGGACAATCACTGGTTATGTAGACTGGAGTTAAAACAAAACAAAGAACAAAACATGGATTCGTATGGGACTTTTTCTTCTTACCAGCTCTGAGTATATATTCTGCCTTTCTGGTTTTCTGCGTCCTCAAGTGTAAAATGAGGACTTAAAAAAACAAGCAAACCTACCTTGAAGGAGTGTTGTGAGATATAAGAAAGATCTGGTACAGGACAGAGCTCAAAATATAAGATATGCTCAATAAATGGTAGTTCCTTCTAATTGTTATTTTAGTAATAATCTTTTCTTTTTGGTCTTTTGAATCTGATTTCTTAGAAGAATCCTAATTTGGCTTGTGGTTATGACAACATAGCTGATCATGTCCAAGTTAAATAAAGCACTTTTTTGAATACTCCTTTTAATTATCCAGGTGATGTCATTAAGTCCTGAATGACCATTGGTCCATGTAAATAAAGACTTACCTACTATCCTTATGGGAAGAAGTACTTATTCATTTATTACATTGATTTGCTCTCCAACAACCTACACAGTACTCTATAAAAGTAAAACTAGTTACCAGTCTCAGAAGGAGGCCAAGAGAGGGTTTCTAGATGGTCTAGCATTGCGTCTCCCTCCCTGTGCCTCCCAAGTCAGTAGACATTGGTTTTCCTATGGAGGTCATGGAATATTACTGTGGAGGTCACAAAATACAGGACTGAAATTAACAGAGAAGCCAAAGTCAATATAGGACCAAAGCTATCTGTGCACATTTCTTTCTTCCCTTCTGTTATATTGAAGGAGTTTTACTATTCCTGTCTAAAGCCAGTCCCACTACCTTTGTTTTGATTCTTTATTATAATGTCCATCTCTTTACTTACAGTATCCATCTGGTTTTGCATATTATCTACTATTTACATTAACACCTTTCATGTATTGATCATTTTAATTTTAAATTCCTTATCTGATCGTTCCAACATTTGTTTCATATCTGGGTCTAGTTCTGATGATTGCTTTGCCTCTTCGGATAGTGTTTCTTATGCTTTTTGGCATGGCTTTTAATTTTTTTATTGAGAACCAGAGTTGGATAGGGTAATGTATACTGAAGTATGTATCCCTTTTATTTTTATTTTTAATTATTATTTTTTTTCTTTTGCATGGTCAGGTTCCAGGAATTGAACCTGGGTCTCTAGCATGGCACGTGAGAACTCTGTCACTGAGCCACCGTTGCACTACCCAGTATAGAGCCCTTTACTCTGAGGTTTTATGCTAATTTAGCAAGGAGTTGGTCTGTACTTAATGTTTCTTGAAGTTGTAGACACGCTAGATGTCAAATTCTTCCAGTAGGATTATTTTTCCTCCCCTCTTGGTTTCCTCCCCTCTTTTCACTATGTAGTCTTCCAAAGAAAGAGTCTATGACTTGGTGCTTTTTCACCTGTAACCCACTGTTATTTTTACTGGAAACTTTGTAACATACAAGATATGAGGGAAGATGTGCTGGTTTGAAAGGATGTGTGGACCCTAGAAAAGCCATGTTTTAATCAAAATCCCATTTTGTAAAGGCAGAATAATCCCTATTCAATACTGTATGTTTGAAACTGTAATCAGATCATCTCCTTGGACAAGAGTGGTTGTTAAGCTGGATTAGGTGACGACATGTCTCCACCCATTGGTGTGGGTCTTGATAATTTTCTGGAGTCCTACAAAAGAGGAAACATTTTGGAGATTAAGAGATTCAGAGAGAGCAGAGAGTGCTGCAGCAGCACGAAGCAGAGAGTCCATGAGCCAGTGACCTTTGGAGATGAAGAAGGAAAATATCTCCCGGGGTGCTTCATGAAACTGGAAGCCAGGAGAGAAAGCTAGCAGATGAAGGCCATGTTCGCCATGTGGCCTTCCAGCTGAGAGAGAAACCCTGACTGTGTTCACCATGTGCCTTCTCAGTTGAGAGAGAAACCCTGAACTTCATTGGCCTTCTTAAACCAAGGTATCTTTCCCTATATGGATGCCTTTGATTGGACATTTCTAGACTTGTTTTAATTGGGACATTTTCTCAGCCTTAGAACTGTAAACTAGCAACTTATTAAATTCCCCTTTTTAAAAGCAGTTCTATTTCTGGTATATTGCATTCTGGCAGCTAGCAAACTAGAACAGAAAGAGTGCGCCATTTGAAACTCTTGTATACCTAGAAAAGCCATGTTCTTTAATCCTGATTTAAAATTTCACAGTGGGATCTTTTGTTATTAAGCTGTTTCCATGAAAATGTGTTCCACCCAATTGTGGTGGGTCCTTTTGATTAGGTGGTTTCCATGGAGGATGTATCCATTCAAAGTCTTAATCCATTTACTGGAGTCCTTTAAGAGCAAGCCATTTTGGGAAAAGTTTCAGAGCTGACATAGAGACCTCTGGAGATGCAGAAAGAAAATGTCCCCTAGGGAAGCTGTTTGAAACAAGAAACTAAAGGATCAGCAAACACCAGCCACATGCCTTCCCAGCTGACAAGGTGTTCCAGATGCCATCAGCCTTTCTTGAATCAAGGTATCTTTCTTTGGATGCATTAGTTTGGATATTTTTATGGCCTTAGAAATTTAGTAAATTCCCTTCATAAAAATGAACCCATTTCTGGTATATTGCATTCCAACAGCATTAGCAAACTAAAACAATTTTCTAATTTCTAATTTCCTAATTGAAGTTAAGCCTTTTAGTAGGTGTGTCTCTTAGGAGTGTGGACTATCCTTCTATGAGACACTATTGGAAGTTTCTATCCTTCCTCCAAAGGTAGAGTTTTTTCAAACTCCCTGTCCTCTATTCATTTTCTGGCTGTAACATTCCAAGTCTATTTCCTTAAGTCTTTTTCACCTGTTGTTGAGACTTTATTTTTTCCCTTAGGTAAGACAGAGGGGATAGAGTGGATAGGAGTGGAAGGGAATCGATGAGTTCCCTACCTCCCGATAGGATACGATTTCAAGATTGCCTTTTGGTGAAACTTTTCACCCTGGACAGTAGGACTTTGTTAGGGAGAAAGGTCTGGCAGGCACATATTATGGGTGCCCATAATATGTTATAGATAGGTTAAATATGAGAACATAAAGAGTTTGTTAGGAAGGTCAAAGTACATAGGAATTTGTAGGTTTAGAGAAAGCTTTTAGCTTTCATTACAAATGATGTGGAGATGCCACCCATTGGAGGGTTTTAAGCAAACCAGTGGCACGATCAAACTTGGGATTTTTTTAATATACTTTATTTTTTAAAGCATCTTTGGATTTATAGAAAAGTTGTATAGAAAATCCAGAGAGTTGCTCTTTTAACTTAGCTTTTTAAATTTTATTCTGGCTACTATGTGGATAACAGGCTATAAGACTATAACAAAACAATGAAAGAAATAGAAAGGCCTGCTAAGAATTCATAACAATTTAGATGAAAGCTGAAAATGTCTTGAAGGAAGTTGGTAGCAGAGAACATGATGCCAAGCAGTCAGATTCTGTATATATTTTTAAGATAAGGCAGATAAAATTCTCAAGTGCCCTTGTGGAATTTGAGTAAAAAATGAGAAGTTATGAATTATTCTATGATTTGGGTACTGAGCAGTAGCATGAATGGACTTAATTTTTAATGAAAGAAGAAGATTGAGTGATGGTATAAAGAGATCTTATTTTGGGATGGCAGTGGGAATAAAAAGATTATTTGTTTTGGAGAAGACAAAGAAAATAGTTACATATACAGTTCTGGAATTTGAGTGAGAGAGCCCACCTGAAGATACAGATGTTTAGATGGCATTTAAAACCATGCGATTGCACAGATCAACTTGGAAATTAGTGTAGAGAATTAAAGAAGTACTAGGTCTGAACTTTGGTGCCCTCCAAAATGTTGTTTTAAGAATATGACTTCAGGGGGGAGGCAGGGCAAGATGGTGGCATATTGAGGTGTGGAATTTAGTTCATCCTCCAGAGCAGCTAGTATATAGCTAGGAATGGTACAGAAAAACTTCTTGGGAACATCAGTGACCAGACACACAGCATACACCAGTCTGGGCCAGGTGGGAGGGCAGAAATCCCACATAAAAGTGTAAGTGTCCCAAGCTGCATAGGCTGGTACCTCTCCCCCGTGGGCATGGTGGACTGGTTCCCTGAGAGGGAAGAAAGAGACTTTATTAGAACCAAGAGCTTAGCTCAACCAAGCTCCAATTGAGAAATTAATTAACTACTGAAAACAGGCCCCCAGCACAGATAAACCTGGAGTAAGCACTAAAGGAACTAAGAGTTTTTGCCCTGGCAGAGAGGGGGCTGGGCTGACAGAGAAAACAAACAAACAAAAACAGAGGTTTTTTGAGTTGGACAGGGCGAGGCCCCCAAAAAGAGGACACATAGCACCTGTAGATACATAGAGCCACATACCGATTAAAGCTCTTGATTGACAAACCCAAGGAGTAGGGGATCGGCTCTGAAAAGGCTTTTTTGCTTTATATTTTTTTAACTTCTTAACAACTCTTTAGATAGAACTGGAAGCACTGTCAGGCTCCAGCACTGCCCCCAGGCAAGGGTGGAATTAAAGCTTGTCTGAGATAAAAAGTAACTAGTCAGGTGCTGCAAAAGTAGTTCAGTGGTAGTATTCTCGCCTGCCATGTGGAGACCTGGGCTTGATTCCTGGCCCATACACTTCCCAAAACAAACAAACAAATGAAACCAACAACAACAAAAAATAACAAAAAAATAATTCAGTAAATGGTGCTGCAATAATGTAATACTCACATGGAAAAAGAATGAAATGTGACCCCATCATACAGCATACAAAAAAAAAGAGTAACTAGTTGGGTGAAAGGTATTAATTCCCTTACAGGTATATCTTCCTCTGAAAAAGGGGTTGGGGCCCAGCTTAAGTGGAATCCCTACTTCAAGGAATTCAGGCCTCAGAATCTGGAAAAGAGAAGCAATCAAAGACATCCAACTACCTCACCTCTGTCTCAACCATGCCCCTGACAGGGAGAGTCTACTGAAATTAAAGGCACTAAATCACTTTGAGTTGGTGGGAAGCTGAAGATAGACAAGTGTCACATGCTTGGCAGGACAGGAAAAGCACAGAATCTAAAGGTTTCATAGGAAAGTCTGACACCTTGCTGGGTATCACCCCCAGGGAAAATTGACAGTGGCTACTCTTTCCTCCTGAGATGTGGGCCTGTCTGGTCTAGGAAAATCTGACTGGGGTCTATAATATTTGAGGGGACCCTCCTCAAAAAACAAACAAACAAAAACAACAACAACAAAACTTCATATATTCAGGGCAACAAAAAAATAGAAAACAAGACTGAAAAATTTGGATCAGTTAAACAGAACCTATGCTAGAGGTCTAGAATAAGTTGAACTGAATGTCAAAGAACAGATAGAGGACAAAACCATCCAGCAAGAAAACCCTAGGTAAAAGAATGAAAACAACCTCCAGAATAAAACTAATTTAGGAAATCAAATGCCTAGACTCCAGCAAAAAATAACAAATGTATACTAGGAAAATCAAAGACATTGCTCCAGTCAATGGAACAGACCAACACTTCAAATGAGATACAAGAGTTAAAACAACTAATTCAGAATGTTCAAATAGACATACAAAATCTCATCAAAAATCAAATCAATGAGTTAAGGGAGGTTATTAAGAAGATATTGGGTGAACAAAAAAAAAGAACTTGGAAGTTTGAAAAAACAAATCACAGAATTTATGGGAGTGAAAGGTACAATAGAAGAGATAAGAAAAGGAAACCTACAATAGTAGATTTGAAAAGGCAGAAGAAAGGATTAGTGAACTAGAGCACTGGACATCTGAAATCTGATACACAAAAGAAAATTTAAGGGAAAGAATGAAAGAAATTTGAGCAGGGTCTCACAGAACTGAATGACAACATGAAGCACATGAATATGCATGTTTTGGGTCTCGCAGAAGGAGAAGAAAAGGGAAAAGGAGGAGAACAACTAATGGCAGAAATAACCGCTGAAAATTTCCCATTCATTATGAAAGATATAAAGTTACAGATCCAAGAAGGGCAGCATAACCCAAACAGAGTAGATCCAAATAGGCATATTCCAAGACATTTACTGATCAGATTGTCAAACATCAAAGACAAAAAGAAAAATTTGAAAGCAGAAAAGAAAAGCAATCCATCAAATACAAGGGAAGCTCAATATGACTAAGTGTGGATTTCTCAACAGAAACCAGGGAGGCAAGAAGGCAAGGTATGTTATATTTAAGATTCTAAAAGAGAAAAATTGCCAACTAAAAATTATATACCTAGCAAAACTGTCCTTCAAAAATGAGGGGGAGATTAAAATATTTTCAGACAAATAATCACTCAGAGTATTTGTGACTAAGAAACTGGCTCTGGGGTTACAGAGGTAATTCAGTAGTAGAATTCTCACCTGCCATGCAGGAGACCTGGGTTTGATTCCCAGTACATGCAGTTCCCAAAAAACAAATGAACAAGAAAACCAAATAAAAAAAAATTCAATAAACGGTATCACTGCAATAATGTGATACTGACCTGGAAAAAGTAATGAAATGTGACCCTGCCATACAGCATACAAAAAAATAGAGAGACTTGCTCTGCAAGAAATACTGCAGGGACCACTACAGGTAGATAGGAAAAGGCAAGAGAGAGAGATCTGGAGAAGAGTGTAGAAATGAAGAGTGCCAGTAAAGGTAAAAAGAGAAAAAAGTAATGATATAAAACTCAAAATAAAAAATGATAAAAGAAAGTACTGCCTTTATAGTAATAACATTAAATGTTAATGGATTAAGCTCACCAATCAAAAGACATAGACTAATAGAATGTATTCAAAAACAGGACCCATCTATATGCTATCTACAGGAGCCTCACCTCAGACCCACAGACAAAAATAAGTTGAAAATGAAAGGTTGGGAATGGACATTTCATGCAAACAACAGTCAGAAATGAGCAGGAGTATCTATACTAATAACTCACAAAATAGACTTCAAATGTAAAACAATTAAAAGAGACAAGGAAGAACACTCGGTATTAATAAAAATAACAATTCAAAAAGAAGACTAGCAATTATAAATGTTTATGCACTGAGCCAGAGTGCTCCAAAATACATCAGGCAAACACTGACAATACTGAAGGAAGAAGTAGAAACCTCTACCTTAATAGTTAGATAATTAAATTCCCCACTCTCTTCAATGGATAGAACATCTAGACAGAAGATTTACAAGGAAACAGAGATTTTGAATAATACAATAAATGAATTAGACTTAACAGACATTTATAGAAAATTATACCCCACAACAGCAGGATACACATGTTCTCAAATGCTCGTGGATCATTCTTAAGGATAGAGCCTATGTTGGGGCTCAAAGCAAGTTCCAATAAATTTTAAAAGATTGAAATAATACAAAACTCTTTCTCAGAGCATAATGGAATGAAGTTGGAAATCAATAATAGGCATAGGGTCAGAAATTTCACAAATATATGGAGACTAAACAACACACTCTTAAACAACCAATGGGTCAAGGAAGAAATTACAAGAGAAATCAGTAAGTATCTCAAGGCAAATGAAAAGAAAACACAACATATCAAAATTTATGGGATGCTGTAAAGAGAGTGTTAAGAGGGAAAATTATTGTCTTAATTGGGTTTATTTAAAAAGGAGAAATAACAAACATAGAGATATTAACTGTTCACTTGGAAGAACTAGAGAAAGAACAGCAAACTAAACCCAAATCAAACAAAAGGAAAGAAATAATGAAGGTGAGAATGGAAATAAATGAATATGAGAATATAAAAACAATAAAAAAAATAAAACCAGAAGTTGGTTTTTTGAGAAAATAAATAAAATTGATGGATGCTTAGCTAGGTTGACAGAGAGAGAGAGAGAGAGAGAGAGAGAGAGGAGGATGCAAATACATAAAGTCAGTAATGGAAGATTAGTCATAACCACTGACCCCAAAGAAATAAAGGAAGTAATGAGAGGATACTATAAGCAACTATATGCTAATAAACTAAGCAATGTAGATGAAATGGACAACTTCCCAGAAATGCACAAACAACTAACATTGACTCAAGAAGAAATAGATGACCTCAACAAAGCAGTCACAAGAGATTGAAGCAATCATCAAGAACCTCCCAAAAAAGAAAAGTCCGGGACCAGATGAATTCATATTTTACCAAGCATTCAAGAAAGAAAGAATACCAAGCCAGCTCAGACTCTTCAAAAAAAAAAGGAAAAGTAGGGAAAGCTACCTAACTAATTCTGTGAAGCCAACATCATCTTAATACCAAAACCAGACAAAGATACTACAAGAAAAGGAAATTACAGACTAATCTCATTAATGAATATAGATGCAAAAATCGTCAACAAACTACTTGCACATTGAAGCCAGCAGCACATTAAAAGAATTATACACTATGACTAGGTGGATGTATTCCAGGTATGCAAGTCTGGTTTGACATTAGTAAATAAATTAATGTAATACAGTATATCAACAAATCAAAGTGGAAAAGCCACATGATCATCTCAATTGATGCAGAAAAGGCATTTCACAAAATTTAACATCCTTTCTTTGTGATAACACTTTAAAGGATAAGAACAGAAGGGAAGTTCCTCAACATGATAAAGGGAATATATGAAAAATCCACAGCTAACATCACCCTCAGTGGGGAAAGACTGAAAGCTTTCCCCCAAGATCAGGAACAAGAAAGGATTCCAGCTGTCCCCATTGTTATTCAACACTGTGCTGGAAGTTCTAGCCAGAGCAATTAGACAAAAAGAAAAAAAAAAGAAAAGAAAGAAGAAATAAAAGCCATCCAAATTGGAAAAGAAGTAAAACTCTCACTGTTTGCAGATGGCATGATTCTATATGTCAAAAATCCCGAAAAATCTACAGCAAACCTTCTAGAGCTAATAAATGAGCACAGCAAAGTGGAAGGGTACAAGATCAACACCCAACAATTGTAGTGTTTCTATTCATTAGTGATGAGCAATCTGAGGAGGAAATCAAGAAAAAAATTCCATTTACAATAGTACCAAAAGAATGAAATATTTAAGAATAAATAAATCCAGTGTTTAGATAAAAATACCTTGAGAAAGAAAAATGAAGTGGGAGGTGTCACACTACCTGACTTTAAAGCATATTACAAAGTTACAGTGGTCAAAACAGCATGGTACTGGCAGAAAGATAGATATACTAACCACTGGAATCAAATTGACTGTTCAGAAATAAACCCTCTCATCTATGGACAATTGATCTTTGATAAGACAGTCAAGCCCACCCACCTGGGACAGAGCATCCTTTTCAATATATGGCATTTGAAAAACTGAATATCCATATACAGAACAATGAAAGAGGATCCATATCTCACACCATATACAAAAATGAACTCAAAATGAATCAAAGATTTAAATGGTAGAGCCAAGACCATAAAACTTTTAGAAGAAAATGTAGGGGAATATCTTATAAACTTATAATAGGATGTGGTTTCCTAGACCTTACACCCAAAGAATGAGCATTGGAAAAGGAAATAGATAAATAAGATGTGCTCAAAATTAAACACTTTTCTGCATCAAAGAAATTTGTAAGGAGAGTAAAAAGTCAGACTATGTAATGGGAGACAATATTTGGAAACCACATATCAGATAAGGGTTTAATATCCACAGGATATGAAGAGATTCCTCATCTCGACAACAAAAGACAAACAACCGAATTAAAAAAAAAATGGGCAAAAGACATTAACAGACACTTCTCAGAAGAGTATATACAAATGACTAAAAAGCACATGAAAAGATACTAAACTTCAGTGACTTAGAGAAATGCAAATCAAAAACACAATTAGATATCATCTGATACCCACTAGAATGGCCATTATAAAGAAAAACCAAACAGAAAACTCTGGGGAGGATGTGGTAAAAGAGGCACATTTAGTCACTGTTAGTGGGAAAGTAAAATGGGGCAACCGTTCTGAAAGGCAGTTTGGCAGTTCCTTACGAAGCTAAGTATGAAATTGCCACATGATCCAGCAATCCCAGTACCAGGTATATTCAGAGGAACTGAAGGCAAGGGCACAAATGGACGTTAGCACACTGATGTTTATAGCGCCATTATTTGTGATTGCCAAGAGATGGAAACAGCCCACATGGCCATCAACGGACAAGTGCCTCAACAAGCTGTGGTACATGCATATAATGGAATATTATGCAGTTGTTAGAATAAAGTCATGAAGCAGAAATCAAAGGACAAACACTGTATGGTCTCACTAATATGGACTAACATTAATGCATTTGAGAGTTGAAGTTTAGAACACAGGTTACTTTCTAGTTTATGGTGTATTGGAGTAGCTGGAGGGAAGTTCCTGAAACTATTGAGCAATGTTCCAGTAGCCTTTAGTTTTGAAGATGACCGTATAAAGATGTAACTTTTACAATATGACTGTGGGATTATGAAAACCTTGTGTCTGTTGCTCCTTTTATCCAGGGTATGGACAGATGTGTAAAAAAATATGGATAAAAATACATAAATAATAAGAGGGATAAAGGGATACAATAAATTGGGTAGATTGAAATACTAGTTGTTAATGATAGGGAGAGGTAGAGGGGTATGGGATGAGTGATTTTTTGTTTTTATTTCTTTTTTGGAGTGACGCAAATGTTCTAAAAATAATCATGATGATGAATACACCACTATGTGATGATATTGTGAACCACTGATTGTATACCATGTATGGACTGCACATGTGTGAAAATTTGTCAATAAAAATATTTTTTAAAAAAAGAATATGACTTTTGTAAAGGAAATTATACAAAAAGGGTAAAATATTTTACTAGAAGTAAATTAGAGAGTGTTGTGTCCTGGATACCAAATAAAGAATATCACAAGGGAGAAAAGAAATTCCAAGGTCAAATACTGTACATAGAACAAGTAGCAGGAAGACTGACAAATGGCTATTGAATTTTTCAACATAGAGGACAAGGGTGACCTTGATAAGAGCAGCATTAGGAGAATGGAGTACACAACAGCCTGACTGGGTGGGCTTAAAAGAAAAGCAGTTTTTTCTTATACTAATGGTAAAATGGTTTGCATTGGACTAACCCCTCACTGAGTAATAAACTCTGGATGAAATATAAAGTATGTGATATACAGGGGAACAACAAAACATAAGGAAGACACTGAAAGGGAGTTGCCACAGTATAAAAGGAGAATATACTGGTTAAAATTTGCATTTAATAGCCTTCCTCCTAAGAGAGCTTGTTAGTAGCTATAGCAGAGTTGCAGGAACTCAAGCAGAAAATCACAGTATTATTAGGTTGAGAAACCTGAGAATGGAGTTTAGGAATTCCAGAACACCAAAAAGTGAGGAGAAAGGAAGGAGCCCTAGAGAGGGATCCCAGCATCTGTACATAAATTCTTACGGTATTCTTGACTGAATCCTGAATTGTGAGTGTCTGGAGAAATACAGTAGATCGAGAGGAAAATAATCACTGAAAAGCTGAAAGTCCTAAGCATATATTCCAGCTGCTTTCTATCATATGGGAGGCAGAGTTTGGAGTTTGAATGTAGCCAAGTTAACTGCCAGTGAGAACAAAAATAAATACACTTCATTGATTGATGGGTCCAGATTTCCTATAAGATATCATTCATAGTGTCCAGTGTACTACAAAAATTACTGGACATGAAAGGAAACAGGAAACTATGATTCATGGTCAATAGAAAAAGCAATCTATAGCAATTTATCCATAAATAACCCAAATGTTGGAATTAAAGGACTTTAGAGCCACTATTATCAGTATGTACAATGGCTGAAGGAAATTATGTTCATGAGAAATGAACAAAAGTGATTTCTCAACAGATAAATGGAAACTATAAAGTAAAATAAAATAAATTGTTGAATGAAAAGTAGAACAGCTGAAAATAAAAATTCATTAGTTGTGATTAAGAGTAATTGTTGATTACAAAAGAAAGAGTCAGTGATCTTGAAAAGAGATCGATAGAAATGATCCAGTTTGAATAACAGAGAGAAATTGATTTTTCAAAGATTAACAGAGCCTCATCCATAGGATAATATCAAGCTGTTTAAAACACATGTAATTAGAGTACTAGAAGAAAGAGAAATAAGAACAACAATGAAAAGAACTAAAATTCACCAAATGGTTTGAAAAATATCTACTTCCATATCTAATAACTCATTAAGCCAAGAAAAAGAATAATTACAAAGAAAACCACACCTGAGAATATAGTCAAAAACTAAATCCAAGATAAAATTCAAGAGCAGTGAATTGTGAGAGGAAAACTCCACTTTACTTCCAGAAAATAACATTATGAATCATGGATGACTTATCAGAAACAATGAAGGTCAAAGATGATGAAAAATATCTGGTACAAAAATAATAAAACCTCCAATCTAGAATTCTGTTTTCAGTGAAAAGTTGTCAAAAATGAAGGTAAAATATCAAAGGTATAGGAAACAGATTAGGGACGAATCCATTGGCCAAATGTGGGATACTGTGAACACTCAAATAATTCTGAACAGTATTGATTATAAAACACTGAAAATATTGTGAGAAGACAGCAGGATAGGGTGCTCCAGGATTCAGTCTTTCATTCAGAATGACTATTTAACAAGTAGGGATGGTCTGAAAGAATCATTTTGAAATTTTGGAGGCCAGGAGAACATGGTACAGCATCCAGGGAAGAGTGGGAGGAAGAGGCTGATAAATTACAATAAAGAACAGTATCTTGCCCTGTCCATGCGGTGGCTACCAGCACCCATCCCCACTTTCGCAGCAAGACACAATGAGGTCCAGGCCCTGGATAGTGTGCTAGTGAGAGATACAAATGTAAAAATCCTCTTCTCCAAGACCAAGGGTGGGCAGGACCATTGATCGTGGCTTTTGGTTAACGATTTCAGATCACTGGGGCCAAGTTCTGAGGCAACCTTTGTTTTAACCTACCATTCACAAAGGCCATGGCAAAGGAGGCTTAAAGATGCAATGATTCTTCAGGGCGGCAAGGGACAGTTGATTGGAGAGGCTGCATTTGCTAGGCAGACCACAAAGTCTCAGATTTTCGGAGCCATTGAGGAACCTTTTGGTACCCTTCCTGATCCCCTCACTGGGGCATTTTTGGAAGCAGTCTTGCCACCTTTGTGGTCACAGGCTATGTTTCAGCTAGGAAATAGTGACTTGGAAAACTCCTGTCATGTGTCCCTGTTCCTAGAATTTGTTCTCTGTCACCACTGTTATTCAACAGTGTACTAGAAGTTCTTGTCAAAGCAATTTGGCAAGAAAAAGAAATAAAATACATCTTAATTGGAAAAGAATAAGTAAAACTTTCTCTATTTGCAGATGACATGATCTTATATACAGAAAATCCTGGGAAACCCACAGTAAAGCTCCTAGAGCTAATAAATGAATGCAGCAAAATAGCAGGATACAAGTTTAACACCCCAAAATTAGTAATATTTCTATACACAAGCAATGGACAATCAGAAAATGAAATTTTAAAAATTCTATTCACAATAGCAACTAAAATAATTATCTACAAATAAATATAACCAATGATGTAAAGGACTTGTACATAGAAAACCATGAAACATTGTTAAAAGAAATCAAAGAAGACCTAAATAAATGGAAGGACCTTCCGTGTTCATGGGCTGGAAAACTAAATATCTTTAAGACGTCAATTTTATCCAAATAAATTTATAGATTCAATGCAATCCCAGTCAAAATTCCAATGAAGTTCTTTGCAGAAATGGAAAAGCCAATCGTCAATTTATATGGAAGGGTAAGAGGCCCTGAATAGCCAAAGCCATCTTGTAAAAGAAAAATGAAGTTTAAGGACTCACACATCCTGATTTTAAAGCATATTACAAAGCCACAGTAATCTAAACAGCAAGGTTGACATCTTAAAGATATTTAGTTTTCCAACTCATGAACATGTAATGTCCTGGCACATAGGCAGGCATATAGATGAAGGAAATCAAATTAAGCACTCAGAAATCATCCCTCAGATTTATAGCCAACTGAATTTTGAGAAAGATGCCAAGACCACTCAATTGAATAGTATAAACTCTTCAAGTAATGGTGCTGGGAAAACAGGATCACCATTTTTAGAAAAAGAAGAGGACCCCTCCCTCAAACCATATACAAAAATCAGCTCAAAGTGGATCAGAGATCTAAATATGAAACAGAAGTATCAAACTCCCTGGAGAAAATGTATGAAGCATCTGCAGAGCATTGTGTCAGGCAATAGTTTCTTAGTCTTCACACCCAAAACACAAGCAGCAAACGAAAAAATAGATAAGTGGGACCTTATCAAAATTTAAGACTTTTGTACCTTAAAGGACTTTATCATGAAACTAAAATGCCGTCATACTCAAGGGGAGAAAATATTTGGAAACCACATATCTGATAAAGGTTTCATATCTAGAAAGTATAAAGAAATTCTTTAACATAACAACACAAAGACAAACAACCCAATTTAAAAATGAGCAAAACACTTGAATAGCCATCTCTCCAAAGAAGATATACAAGGTATCCAAATGGCCATAAAGCATATGAAAAGATGCTGAGCATCATTAACCATCAGGGAAATTCAAATCAAAACAGAGTGAGATACCATTACACACTCATTAGAATGGCTACTAATAAAAAAAAAAAGGAAAATAAAGTGTTGGAGAGGATGTGGAAAAATAAGAACACTCTTTCCTTGCTGGTGGCAATGTATAATTTTGCAGCCACTGTAGAAGATGACTTTTGGTTCCTCAGGAAGCTAGGAACTGCCAAATGGACCTGGCAGTCCCACTACTAGGTATATATCCAATAGAATTGGAAGCAGGGACTCAAGGAGATATTTTCAAACTGATATTCATAGAGACATTATTCACAATTGTCAAAAGGTGGAAGCAACCCAAGTGTTCACAAACCAATAACTATAAAAAGAAAATGTGGCATATGCATACAATGGAATACTATGCAGCCATAAAGAGGAATGAAGTCTGGACACATGGAACAACATGGATGAGCCTTGAAGACATTATGCTCAGTGAAATAAGCCAGACACAAAAGACAAGTACGGTATGATCTCACTTACTTGAAATAACTAGGATAAGCAAACTCATAGAGTCAGAATCTAGAATGTATGTTACTGGTAGACAGGGTGGAGATAGGTAATGGGAATTTAAGGCTAAAACATCAAGGGTTCCTATTCAAAATGATTGAAATGTTTTGGTAATGGATAATGGTGATAGTAGAACAACATTGTGAATGTAATTAACAGCACTGAAATGTATATATGACTGTGACTGAAAGGGGAAAACAGGTTGTATATATTGGTAATAGAATGAAATTAAAACATGGAACTATACTATTTAAATAGTGAATCCTGTGTTAAACCATGGACTATAGTTAGTAGTACAATTATAAAAATGTGCTCTCATCAATTATAACAAATGTTTCACGTCAGTGCAAGGGGTTAATAATAGGGTGATATATGGGAATTCTTTATTCTATGCATGATTGTTCTATAACTTACACTTCTCTAATAAAGGAAATAAACTGGAGGATGAAATAAGATTTCATAAGTTCCTATTGATAATTAATTAATTAATTTTTTTAAAAATTTTTTTATTAACGGAAAGAAAAAAAAAGAAATTAACACAACATTTAGAAATCATACCATTCTACATATGCACTCAGTAATTCTTAACATCATCACATAGATGCATGATCATTGTTTCTTAGTACATTTGCATCGGTTTAGAGGAACTAGCAACACAACAGAAAAAGATATAAAATGTTAACATAAAGAAAAGAAATAAAAGTAGTAATAATAGTAAAAAACAACAACAACAAACAAACCAACAAGCAAACAAAAACAAAAAAAACCCTATAGCTCAGATGCAGCTTCATTCAGTATTTTAACATGATTACTTTACAATTAGGTATTATTGTGCTGTCCATTTTTGAGTTTTTGTATCTAGTCCTGTTGCACAGTCTGTATCCCTTCAGCTTCAATTACCCATTGTCTTACCCTGTTTCTAACTCCTGCTGAACTCTGTTACCAATGACATATTTCAAGTTTATTCTCGAATGTCCGTTCACATCAGTGGGACCATACAGTATTTGTCCTTTAGTTTTTGGCTGGATTCACTCAGCATAATATTCTCTAGGTCCATCCATGTTATTACATGGTTCATAAGTTTATCTTGTCTTAAAGCTGCATAATATTCCATCGTATGTATATACCAGTTTGTTTAGCCACTCTTCTGTTGATGGAGATTTTGGCTGTTTCCATCTCTTTGCAATTGTAAATAATGCTGCTATAAACATTGGTGTGCAAATGTCCGTTTGTGTCTTTGCCCTTAAGTCCTTTGAGTAGATACCTAGCAATGGTATTGCTGGGTCGTATGGCAATTCTATATTCAGCTTTTTGAGGAACCGCCAAACTGCCTTCCACAGTGGTTGCACCCTTTGACATTCCCACCAACAGTGGATAAGTGTGCCTCTTTCTCCGCATCCTCTCCAGCACTTGTCATTTTCTGTTTTGTTGATAATGGCCATTCTGGTGGGTGTGAGATGATATCTCATTGTGGTTTTGATTTGCATTTCTCTAATGGCCAGGGACATTGAGCATCTCTTCATGTGCCTCTTGGCCATCCGTATTTCTTCTTCTGGTAGGTGTCTGTTTAAGTCTTTTTCCCATTTTGTAATTGGGTTGGCTGTCTTTTTGTTGTTGAGTTGAACAATCTCTTTATAAATTCTGGATACTAGACCTTTATCTGATATGTCGTTTCCAAATATTGTCTCCCATTGTGTAGACTGTCTTTCTACTTTCTTGATGAAGTTCTTTGATGCACAAAAGTGTTTAATTTTGAGGAGCTCCCATTTATTTATTTCCTTCTTCAGTGTTCTTGCTTTAGGTTTAAGGTTCATAAAACCACCTCCAGTTGTAAGATCCATAAGATATCTCCCAACATTTTCCTCTAACTGTTTTATGGTCTTAGACCTAATGTTTAGATCTTTGATCCATTTTGAGTTAACTTTTGTATAGGGTGTGAGAGATGGGTCTTCTTTCATTCTTTTGCATATGGATATCCAGTTCTCTAGGCACCATTTATTGAAGAGACTGTTCTGTCCCAGGTGAGTTGGCTTGACTGCCTTATCAAAGATCAGATGTCCATAGATGAGAGGGTCTATATCTGAGCACTCTATTCGATTCCATTGGTCGATATATCTATCTTTATGCCAATACCACGCTGTTTTGACCACTGTGGCTTCATAATATGCCTTAAAGTCAGGCAGCGCGAGACCTCCAGCTTCATTTTTTTTCCTCAAGATGTTTTTAGCAATTCGGGGCACCCTGCCCTTCCAGATAAATTTGCTTATTGGTTTTTCTATTTCTGAAAAATAAGTTGTTGGGATTTTGATTGGTATTGCATTGAATCTGTAAATCAATTTAGGTAGGATTGACATCTTAACTATATTTAGTCTTCCAATCCATGAACACGGTATGCCCTTCCATCTATTTAGGTCTTCTGTGATTTCTTTTAACAGTTTTTTGTAGTTTTCTTTATATAGGTTTTTTGTCTCTTTGGTTAAATTTATTCCTAGGTATTTTATTCTTTTAGTTGCGATTGTAAATGGGATTTGTTTCTTGATTTCTGCCTCAGCTTGTTCATTACTGGTGTATAGAAAAGCTACAGATTTTTGAATGTTGATCTTGTAGCCTGCTACTTTGCTGTACTCATTTATTAGCTCTAGTAATTTTGTTGTGGATTTTTCTGGGTTTTCTACATATAGTATCATATCATCTGCAAACAGTGATAGTTTTACTTCTTCCTTTCCAATTTTGATGCCTTGTATTTCTTTTTCTTGCCTAATTGCTCTGGCTAGAACTTCCAAAACAATGTTGAATAATAGTGGTGATAGTGGACATCCTTGTCTTGTTCCTGATCTTAGGGGGAAAGTTTTCAATTTTTCCCCATTGAGGATGATATTAGCTGTGGGTTTTTCATATATTCCCTCTATCATTTTAAGGAAGTTCCCTTGTATTCCTATCTTTTGAAGTGTTTTCAGCAGGAAAGGATGTTGAATCTTGTCAAATGCCTTCTCTGCATCAATTGAGATGATCATGTGATTTTTCTGCTTTGATTTCTTGATATGGTGTATTACATTAATTGATTTTCTTATGTTGAACCATCCTTGCATACCTGGGATGAATCCTACTTGGTCATGATGTATAATTCTTTTAATGCGTTGTTGGATACGATTTGCTAGAATTTTATTGAGGATTTTTGCATCTGTATTCATTAGAGAGATTGGTCTGTAGTTTTCTTTTTTTGTAATATCTTTGCCTGGTTTTGGTATGAGGGTGATGTTGGCTTCATAGAATGAATTAGGTAGTTTTCCCTCCACTTCGATTATGTTGAAGAGTTTGAGGAGAGTAGGTACTAATTGTTTCTGGAATGTTTGATAGAATTCACATGTGAAGCCGTCTGGTCCTGGACTTTTCTTTTTAGGGAGCTTTTGAATAACTAATTCAATCTCTTTACTTGTGATTGGTTTGTTGAGGTCGTCTATTTCTTCTTGAGTCAAAGTTGGTTGTTCATGTCTTTCCAGGAACCTGTCCATTTCTTCTAAATTGTTGTATTTATTAGCGTAAAGTTGTTCATAGTATCCTGTTATTACCTCCTTTATTTCTGTGAGGTCAGTAGTTATGTCTCCTCTTTCATTTCTAATCTTATTTATTTGCCTCCTCTCTCTTCTTCTTTTTGTCAATCTTGCTAAGGGCCCATCAATCTTGTTGATTTTCTCATAGAACCAAATTCTGGTCTTGTTGATTTTCTCTATTGTTTTCATGTTTTCAATTTCATTTATTTCTGCTCTAATCTTTGTTATTTCTTCCCTTTTGCTTGCTTTGGGATTAGTTTGCTGTTCTTTCTCCAGTTCTTCCAAGTGAACAGTTAATTCCTGCATTTCTGCCTTTTCTTCTTTTCTGATAAAGGCATTTAGGGCAATAAATTTCCCTCTTAGCACTGCCTTTGCTGCGTCCCATAAGTTTTGATATGTTGTGTCTTCATTTTCATTTGCCTCTAGGTATTTACTAATTTCTCTTGCAATTTCTTCTTTGACCCACTTGTTGTTTAAGAGTGTGTTGTTGAGCCTCCATGTATTTATGAATTTTCTGGCACTCCGCCTATTATTGATTTCCAACTTCATTCCTTTATGATCCGAGAAAGTGTTGTGTATGATTTCAGTATTTTTAAATTTGTTAAGACTTGCTTTGTGACCCAGCATATGGTCTATCTTTGAGAATGATCCATGAGCACTTGAAAAAAAGGTGTATCCTGCTGTTGTGGGATGTAATGTCCTATAAATGTCTATTAAGTCTAGTTCATTTATAGTAATATTCAGGTTCTCTATTTCTTTATTGATCCCCTGTGTAGATGTTCTGTCCATTGATGAGAGTGGTGAATTGAAGTCTCCAACTATTATGGTATATGTGTCTATTTCCCTTTTCAGTGTTTGCAGTGTATTCCTCATGAATTTTGGGGCATTCTGGTTCGGTGCGTAAATATCTATGATTGTTATGTCTTCTTGCTTAATTGTTCCTTTTAATAGTATATAGTGTCCTTCTTTGTCTCTTTTAACTGTTTTACATTTGAAGTCTAATTTGTGGATATTAGTATAGCCACTCCTGCTCTTTTCTGGTTGTTATTTGCATGAAATATCTTTTCCCAACCTTTCACTTTCAACCTATATTTATCTTTGGGTCTAAGATGTGTTTCCTGTAGACAGCATATAGAAGGATCCTGTTTTTTAATCCATTCTGCCAGTCTGTGTCTTTTAATTGGGGAATTCAGTCCATTGACATTTAGAGTTATTACTGTTTGGATAATATTTTCCTCTACCATTTTGCCTTTTGTATTATATATATCATATCTGACTTTCCTTCTTTCTACACTTTTCTCCATGTCTCTCTCTTCTGTCTTTTTGTATCTGACTCTAGTGCTTCCTTTAGTATTTCTTGCAGAGCTGGTCTCTTGGTCACAAATTCTCTCAGTGACTTTTTGCCTGAGAATGTTTTAATTTCTCCCTCAGTTTTGAAGGACAATTTTGCTGGATATAGGAGTCTTGGCTGGCAGTTTTTCTCTTTTAGTAACTTAAATATATCATCCCACTGTCTTCTAGCTTCCATGGTTTCTGCTGAGAAATCTACACATAGTCTTATTGGGTTTCCCTTGTATGTGATGGATTGTTTTTCTCTCGCTGCTTTCAAGATCCTCTCTTTCTCTTTGACCTCTGACATTCTAACTAGTAAGTGTCTTGGGGAATGCCTATTTGTGTCTAATCTCTTTGGGGTGCGCTACACTTCTTGGATCTGTAATTTTAGGTCTTTCATAAGAGTTGGGAAATTTTCAGTGATAATTTCTTCCATTAGTTTTTCTCCTCCTTTTCCCTTCTCTTCTCCTTCTGGGATACCCACTACACGTATATTTGTACAGTTCACATTGTCCTTGAGTTCCCTGATACCTTGTTCAAATTTTTCCATTCTTTTCCGGGTAGTTTCTGTTTCTTTTTGGAATTCAGATGTTTCATCCTCCAAATCACTAATTCTATCTTCTGTTTCTTTAAATCTGTCATTGTAGGTATCCATTGTTTTTTCCATCTTTTCTACTTTATCTTTCACTTCCATAAGTTCTGTGATTTGTTTTTTCAGTTTTTCTATTTCTTCTTTATGTTCAGCCCATGTCTTCTTCATGTCCTCCCTCAATTTATCGATTTCATTTTTGAAGAGGTTTTCCATTTCTGTTCGTATATTCAGCATTAGTTGTTTCAGCTCCTGTATCTCATTTGAACTATTGGTTTCTTCGTTTGACTGGGCCATATGTTCAATTTTCTGAGCGTGATCCGTTATCTTCTGCTGGCGTCTGGGCATTTAGTCAGATTTCCCTGGGTGTTCGACCCCACAGGTTGAAAGATTTTTCTGTGCAATCTCTGGGTTCTGTTTTTCTTATCCTGCCCAGTAGGTGGCGCTCGTGGCACACGTTTGTCTATGGGTTCCACCAGTGAAAGTTGCTGTGGGTCCTTTAACTCTGGAAAATTCTCGCCGTAGGGGAGGTTCGGCAGCCGAAGCGTCTTGGAAGAATGCCAGGCAGCCTGGGGTTCCGAATGCGGGGAGGGTTGCCGGCCGTCGCAGCACAGGAGAGCGTCTGACCGAATTAGCTAGTCGGCCCGGGGCACCAAGCGTGGCGGGAGGGCGCCAGCTGTCGCAGCCCGGGAGAGTGCACTGTTCCCAGCCGACGGGGGAGTCACGTGTTTGGAAGGGATCCCCCGGTCACTGTTCTCCGCAGTCTGGGGATTTCCGGCCCAACTATCTCAGTTGTTCCGGGGGGCCTCGTGTGGTGGGGGCACCAGCCGCTGCGGCCTAAGGGGACCGCCTGTCCAATTCTACCAGCTGGCCTGGGAAGGAGGAAGGGAGGGACTCCGGTCGCTTGCCGTCCCACCCAGGAAAGCCCGTGCCCCTTGGTGATCTCACCGGAGCTGGTTCTCCCAGATAGTCAGCCGTTCCAGGATGGGGTACGCTGTCCCTTTGATCTCCCTCGTGGCTCCGGGAGCTGCTCTGTATTATCTCCACTCCCCCAGTAGCTGTTCTGGAGGAGGAAAGGTGAGGGCGGCAAGGCTGTCGAGGCTGGTGGCGGAGGAGCCGGTGAAGGCGGGGGAAGAGGGCACCGTGGTGGTTGGAAAGCAGCCGGAGCAGGAGGGGGAGAAGGGGGGAGAAGGAGGGCGGGCGGGTCAGCTGCTGTGGGGCGTGGGCGCCGCGCGGCGGGCCAGCGGAGAAAGAGAGGGGAGAAGGAGGGCGGGCGGGTCGGCTGCTAATTAATTAATTTTTAAAGTGTAGGGCACTTGCTTAGAGTGCATGGCTAATTGGTAACTGTAGAAAAATGCTGGAAAATCACTGTTGTGCTTCTGTCATAAAATTTATTTTGGCAAGAATCATCAATGGGTGCTAAAATCTAGTGTGGGGAATTCTGATGAAGATTATGATATTCGTGTGGTCACGGCTTTCTTATTTGTTACAAGAGTACAAAATATAGTAAGGTCACAGTAGAGAAATCCAAGTGTATATGGTGGTTTGGACCTGTCTATACACAAGAAAAACATGTTATTAAATGTAATCCATTCCTGTGGTTGTGAACCCATTGTAAGAAGAACCTTAAATGAGGCTTGTTATTTAAAGGTGATGCCCATCTCTTAAAAGGATGGGTCTTTATTTCCATCTCTGGAGTCTCCATAACCACAAGGAAATTCAGATAGAAGGAGGGAATGCAACAGAGAGAAAAAGCCATGGAGGGAGCTGCCAGAATTTGAAATCAACAGAACCTGAAGAGACTGTCATGTCCCTTCCTGTGTGACAAGCTAAGGAAAAGGGATTGCTGGCAGCCTATCCCAGAATGGCTTAGTTTTCAAGAAGAAAGCCTTGCCTTGATGCTCCCTTGGTTTGGATTTCTATCTTAGCCTCGAAGCTGTGAGGAATAAATCACCATTGTTTAACCTGACCCATGTCATGGTAGTTGCTTAAGCAGTCAAGGAAACTAAAACACTGACCTGGGCTATGTGAGCAACTAACATCACCAGGGAGGGGGCAAATGACAATCATGTGACTTAGATGTGATACCCTGAAAATGACACAAGATCATTATGTAGTATTCTGGCATGAAATGCAAAAATTTAATCAAATCATTAGGAAATACTAACCAAACCCAAGGTGAGGAATAGTCTATTTTCCAAAATTGTTAATATCTTAAAAACAAAGAAACAAATAAAGACTGAGTAACTCTTTATATGATAGAATGCTCAAGAGACGTGAATACTAAATGCAATGCTTGATCCTAGACTGGATTCTGTGCCAGGAGAAAATGCTTTAAAAGACACTACCACAATTGGAATATGGCTGGTGGATTAGCTAAAATTATTGTATAAATAATAAATTTACTGAATATAGAGAAAATACTTAATCTTAGGAAATATACACTGAAGAATTTAGGATAAAGGGAGACAGAGAAAATAGTGCATATATTAAAGCAGTTTGGGAAAAGATTAACAAGAAGTGAATCCTGATAAAGTTATGCAATTATTCTTTTCAATAATCTTGTAATTTTCTAAAAGTATGAAATTATTTCTAAACAACAAAAATATTTTAATGATGGAGAAATAAGACATACTCAAATAAGCAAAAATAGAATTATTTACCAACAGACTTACCAACAAAATTGCTAAAAGAAATCCTTCAGACTGAAGTGAACATAAAATGAGAACAGATGGAAATTTGGGGCAAGGGATGAAAACAACAATGCTCAAATTGAAAAATACAGAAGAAAGGATTAAAAACGTATTAGAAATTGCAAAAGGAATAATTAGTGAAATTGAAGACATAACAATGAAGACTAACCAAAATGAAACACAGAAAGAGAAGTACTGAGGAAAAATGAACCCAGCAGTAATGAACTATGAAACAACTTTAAGCAGCCAAGAATATGTATAATTTGAGATTCCAAGAAAGAGGAGGAAGAACAGAACAATTATTTGAAAAATATTGGTAGAACATTTTCCAAATTTAATGAAATTCATAACCCCCCAATCCAAGCTCAATTAACACTGAAGTAAAGAAAGAGAACTATACAAAGCCACATCATAATCAAATGTTTAAAACCAATTATAGAAAAAAAGAATCTTAAAAGCAACTGGGGGAAGAAAGTGATATGAAGTACAAAGAAACCAAGAAAAACATAAAATCAGATTTCTCTTCAAAAACCATGAACGTGAAAGGAAGGGGAACAATATCTTTAACCACTGAAAGAATAAAACCTTAAACTAAGAATTCTGTAACCATGGAAAATTTATATATATATATTTTTTAAATTATTCAGATCTAAAAAACCTGAAATAATTCAACCCCAGCAGACCTGCATGCAAGAAAGGTTAAGGGAATTCCTCCAAACATAGGGAAAATAATATCAGATTGATATCTGGATCAGCACAAAAGAATGACAAGTGCTGACAAAGGGAACTACATCTCATTATTTAAATCTCTTTAAAAGATGACAGACTCTTTAAAGCAAAACTGATTATAAGATATTTTAGGGTAGAAATAAAAAATGTGAAAACATTAGTATAAAGAAAGGGAAAATGGAATGAAAATATACAGTTTAAATTTATATGCTATATGTACTCAATAGGAGTTACAATGCCATTTAAAGGTAGACTGTGGTAAGTTAAAGATGTGTAGTGTAATCTTTATAGAAATTACTAAATTAACACAATAGAGACTTATAGCTAATAAACCAATAAAGGAGATTAAATGGAATCATTAAAATACTCCATGCAAAAGAAGACAGAAAAAAAGTGGGAGGAACAAAAATCTGATTGTGACAAATAGAATAGAAATTCAGATAATATATTTCAAGTCAACCATATCAATAATCACACTAAATGTTAATGACCTCATTTAAAAGGCAGAGATGGAGAGAAAAAAAATCATGCTGTAAAAAGTCACTTTAAGTATAAAGATATAAATAGGTTAAAAGTAAAAGAATGAAAATGATATGCCAAGAAAAATTAAGCA
The DNA here is from genome assembly GCF_023851605.1 of Tamandua tetradactyla. Classification (NCBI taxonomy): domain Eukaryota; kingdom Metazoa; phylum Chordata; class Mammalia; order Pilosa; family Myrmecophagidae; genus Tamandua; species Tamandua tetradactyla. The sequence continues at coordinate 5,861,331 of NC_135329.1, forward strand.
AAGGAGAACTGAGTAGTAGGTTTTAGAACAAAGTAGATTTTAGTGCCAACATTATTACCAGGGATAAAGAGAGACATTTTATGATGACAAAGTTATCAGTTCATCAGGAAGCTGTAAAGTAATCCTAAATGTTTATTCTCCTAAGGACAGAGCTTCAAAATATCTTAAATTAATTGAACCCCTCACTATTGCATAAATGATCCTAACAAATTAATATTTTCTATTCAGAATTTTCTGATTATATTTTTACTTTATTACTTTTACCAAACACTTGAAACAAAATCATCACATAAAATTTCAAGGAAAAATGTACAAAGCCAAAATTATAGTTGAAAATTTCAATGTCCCTCTTAGAATAATTGATAGCAAGTAAATAGAAAATCATTAAGGATATAGATGACTTGAAAAATGCTATAATCAACTTGGCCTACTAGATACTATAGAGCATTTAACACAACAAAATCTGAATATATAGTCTACTGTAGTACACACAGAATATTTCATGAGACATATCATATTCTGAAGCATAATCCAAATCTCAGTAAGTTTTAAGAGATTCAAGGCATACAAAGTTTGTTCTATTGCCAAAACGTAATCAAATTAGAAAACAATAATAAAAGACATTTGGAAAATCCAAATATATAAAAACTAATTAGCACTCTTCTAAATGACCAAAGGGTGAAAAAAAAAAAAAGGGAAATCAAGAAGTATTTTTATTTTCAACAGAATGAAGATTAAAACACAGCATATCAAAGTTTGTGGAATTCCTCTAGAGCTGTACTTAGAGTGGAATTATGGAACTAAATGCTTATAACAGTAAAAGGAGGAAAGCTTCCACCTTTCTCCTTTGAATAGCAAACGCATTTCAAAATAAGCAGAAGAAAGGAAATAAAGATCAGAGAAAAAAATCAAGGAAATATAAAACAGAGAAAAAAAGAAAGAAATGAAATGAACAAATGATGAGGTGGAGAGACCGGGGTTTGATTCCCAGTGCCTGCCCATACAAAATAAATAAATAAATAAAATGACAGTTCCTTGAGAAGATCCATGACATTGATAAATCTCAAGTCAGACTGATCAGGAAAAAGAGAGGACATCAGATTATGAATATCAGAAATGAAAGAATTTGCATAATTAGAGATTCTACAGATATAAAAGGATAGCAGAGGAATGTTATAAACAAATGTATATTAATTTGTTTCATGTATGCTAACTTATGGTTAAATACCTTGAAAGACACAAGCTACCAAACTCACTCAAAGAAGAAATAGATAACTATGCCTGTTTGAAGCTATTATGTACCCCAGAAAAGCCATGTTTTAATCCTGATTCAATCTTGTGAATCTTGTGAATCTTTAATCCTGATTCAATCCAAAATCTCAGCCAAACATAATTAGCTCAATGAGTTCCAAATATGATCTAAATCAGGTATAAGTAGATATGATCCATCCTGGGAACACAATATTTCTTCATATGTGGACCAGGCAATACAGAAAACAAGTCATCTTTTCCCAAATAAAATGATGGAAAAGGCATGTAATAGTCACTCCTTTTGCAAAAAGGAGAAGTTGGGAGAAACAAAGGGGTCATTCATTGGTCACAAGCCAGTTTGAAACCTAGTAGATAAAATGTTTCCTTTAATCCTGATTCAATACTTCAGGGCAGAAAATTTTAATTAGATTATCTCCAGAGAGATGTGACATGCCAAATTGTGGATGTGATCTTTTGATTAAATTATGTGGCTCTGCCCATTCAAGGTGGGTTTTTGATTAGTTTAGCGGGGTCCTTTAAAAGGGATTTTGAAGAGATCTCAGATGCAGACACAGACACAGATGTTTGGAAGGGCAGATGCAGATCCTTGGAAAGCAGTTACTTCAGAGACGCAGACATTTGGAGATGTTTGGAGTGCCCACAGAGAGAGAAGATGTCTAGACACAGGTAGAGGCCAGCAGACATCACCATGTGCCTACCCATCAGATATTAAGCAAGCCAGAACCCAGAGTTAAGAGTGAAGGACCACAGATGCTGAGAGACTAAACTGCTAGCATTAGAAGCTGGAAGCAATGAACCAGGAACAAGGACCAGCAGATGCCAGCCATGTGCCTCCCGTGCTGACAGAGGTGTTCCAGATGGTATCAGCCTTTCTTGAGTACAGGTAGACTCTGATTGGTGCCTTAATTTGGACACTTTCATTTCCTTAGAACTGTAAACTTGAGGTGTAATAAATTCCTTTTTAAATAACCGCTCCATTTCTGGTGTATTGCATTCTGGAATCTTAACAAACTTGCAATACCATAATTAATTTGATTATTCCTTATTGAAGAAGTTGAAGTTGTAGCTAAAAACCTTACCACAAGCAACTCCAGGCCCAGATGTTTTCACTGGTGAATTCTGCCAGACACTTAAGGAAGAAATAATATTAATTATACACAAACTATTCCAGAAAAGAGAACAACAACAACAAAATGATGGCAGAACCACTCATTTTACAAGGGCAGTTTTACCCTGACATCAAAACCAGAGAACACATTGCCAGAAAAGGAAAGAGCATACCAATACCCTTATGAACATAAATGCAATCGTTTTTTAAAAAGCAAGGAAAACTTAAGAATAAAAAAGGATTGGAATGTATTGTGGGCTTTATTCTAAAAAATTAGTTTAATATTCAGTAACCAATTTATATAATTCATCATATTAAACTAAAAACGAAATTTATATGGTTATCTCATTAGATATAGTTAAAGCATTTGACAAAATCCAATATCCATTCCCGATGTAACAAAAAATAAAAATAAGCAGGAGCTCCCTCAACCTGATCAAGGGCAGTTATGGAAAATGGATAGCTAACGTAACACTTAAGAGGGAAAGACTAATTGCTCCCCCCAACTTTAGGAACAAGGTGAGGACACCTGTTCTCATTATTTCTATTCAGCTTTTTGTACTAGAGGGTCCAGCCAGTGCCGCAAGATAACAAAAAGAAATGAAAACATTCAAATTTGAAAGGAAGAGAAAAAATTGCTTTTGTTCAGACAATGTGATTATCTACATAGAAAATCCTATGGACTCTTTAAAAACCTATTCAAACTAGTATATTACCAAAGTTGAAAAAAGTGTGATCAACATACAAAAATCAATTATAGTTCTTTATACTAGCAGTGAACAATTGGAAATCAAAACAAAAAATGCTTAATGGCACCAGTAATTATTAAACACTTTTGGAAATTTCTGGCAAAAGATGCATAATACCTGTACAATGAAAAATACAAAGCATTGCTCAGGGAAATGAGAAAAGACCTAAAGAAATGGAGAAATACACTGTAATAATGAGTCAGAAATTTCACTATTGTTAAGATCTCAGTTCTTCCTGAATAATCTATAAGTTCAATACAATCATTGTCAATATTACAGCAGGCTTTACTTTTTTAAGAAATTGAAAAATTGATTCCAAAATTCATATAGAAAAGCAAAGGAGCTAAAAATAGCCAAATCATTCTTGAAGAAAGACATAGTTAGAGAATTAACAAAACCCCCTTTCAAAGATTATTAGAAAGATGTAATAATCAAGGCTTTGTTGTACTGGCATCAAGATAGACACATAGATTAATAGAAGTGAATAGAGTCTAGAAAATGGCACACACAAGGACAATTTACTGAATAAATTAAAATCTTTTTAACATATGATGCTGTAACAATTAGATATATATGCATAATAAAGTAACCTTTGATCCAAACATTGTACCACATGCAACAATTAAATATAAAAAGATCGCAAACCTAAACAAATGTTAATAAATAAGTGAACTCAATAAAATATGAATAAAATATATAAGCAGATACTTCACCAAAAGTAGTATAAAGATAACACAATAACACAAAATTAGGGAACTACAAACTAAAAACACATGTGATACCATTACATACATTTGAAAGGAAAGGAGAGGAGGGAAAGGGAGGGGAAAGGAGAAAGAAAAGGAAAGGAAGAAAGAAAAAAACTGACTAAACCAAGTGTTGGTGAAAATGTGGTGAGGCCACTTTTTCTACAATGCTGGTGGAAACGTGAAATGGTGCAACCACTTCAGAAAATAGTTTGACACTTTCAAAAGTTAACATAAATCTTCCGAATGACCCAGTTATTCCACTGTTGGATATTTACTAAAGAAACATAAAACTTATCTCTATACAAATACTTGTATATGAATGCTTATATCCACTTTATTTGTTATAGCCTAAATCTGAAAACACCCAATGTGCTAATAATCAAACTAGCAATGTGCTAATAATCAAACTGTGATGCACCCACATCACAGAATGCCACTTAGCATTAACAAGGAATGGATCATTGATATATTCTACAACATAGATAAAGTAATGATGTTAAGTTATAGTAGCCAAATCTCCCCCAGAAAGAGTGCATATCATAGAGTCATTTAATGAAAATCTACAAAATGCAAAGTATTATGTAGCGATGGAAAGCAGATCAATGGTTGCCTGAGGATGAGCAGGATAAGTGGAGAGGAAAAAGTAGGGATTAAGCTTGTAAAAAATTTTCAAATTCTATACTTTAAATATGTGCAATTTAATATATGTCATCTATACCTCAATAAAGGTGTTAAAATTAGCAGAAACAAACAAAGAAAAACATTTCTTTTTATATAATCTACCCCTACATAGTAAACATTTTAATTGCTCTGAAGGAAAAAAAATTTTCAACTGCTCTGAACCTAATGTCAGGGCCAATTACTATCAACCTCTTCATAACTGCTCCTCTACTCATGAGATAAGTGACATTTACTCCATTGCCATTACAGGATGAAACTTAAGGAAACCTGATATTCTCAGCTCAGTGCTCCTCCCCTCATCCTTAGAACAGAATTTAATTTAATGCATTTATTTATTACAGGACCTTGTGTCAATCCATTTTTATCATCACCAGTCATCCAGGAACTTCATTCCTTACCCCCACCCCTACATTTGCTCCATCATAATGATTTTGGTAAAAAATAATAATAATAATAATAATAAGCTGCATGATAGAAGAGAACTTCTATATCCTGTCACTGTCAAATCCCCAGTGTCTGAAATCTACTCAGCCATATGATAAGAGGTCAGTGAACATGTGTTGAATCAATGAATTCCTCACAATGTTTTAAATGTCTTGAAGGGAGATGTTATCTATTATTTATCTTTGTACCTCTCAAGAACAAGTATTTAATGTAGGTGTTATTCTACGAATGTTGTATGTGTTTTGTGAGACACAGCAAATGAATTTTTGTGCTTCTCTCTGCGACCTGGAATATGAAAGGATGAGAGGTTAAGGGGTTTGAATGTAAGAGTGATGACACCAACTAAAAACTCTGTAGCTCTGAATTTGAACTGGAAGTATTAGCATGAATTCATGATATATTTTATCTTTATAAGGATTTCCTAATTCTGTTCACTAAAAATATCCTAGAATAAATAACAAATTCACCTGTATTAACACTCCTGGTGTCTTAATTGTGATCGCCAGGGATCCTTGAAAAAATGACTGATTCTAGCTATCACCTTATTAAATCAGGAAGCAAATAAGTTATAAAAAAATTAGCGGAGACATGTCAAAACTGCTCAGGAGCAAATTTAAAGAAGTACCCACTGGCAATGATGGCAAAATTTGATAATCATTAATAACTACAATGGATTAAAACACATAAAATATGTTTAAAATCATGAGTTCAAAAAAATACCAAGAAAAGCCCTCATTTGTCACCTTGGAGATTGGTAGAGAATAACTCATTCTATTGAAAACAAGCAAATAAAGGAAAATCAAACATTATCATGCCTTTCCTATATTTCATATAAATCTTAGCACCATTTTGCAATCTTTAATATATAATTAAGCTAGGCAATGATCAGTGGCTACTATCATCACAGAGAGATAACCAGCATTATACCTTCCTGATGGAAGCATGTAACATCATCTATGAAGTATTTTTGCAGAAAACTTGAGCTTGAATCTAATCAAGCCTCTAGACCTAACTACTGATTTGCAGGAAATACTGATACATGTCAAATGATCGCACAGGAATTCAAGCAGCAAAACACAGACTTTAGGAAGCTCTACAGGACAGAAACAAAATTTTTCCCAATAGATAAACTGCAAGGAAAAAAAAGAAAGAAAGAAGGACGAATTAATAAATTAAAACATTTTTAAGTGCTGCAGGAAACTATTATTACAACAGAAAGTTATATAGATCTTGACTTATGCAAAATATTTTAAAAGACAATCAGAAATATGGACAGTGATATTTGATGATAGTTTAGCCTTAATGGTTTTCATGTGTGATTGACTGCTTAATATGTTAGGATTTCTGAAATATCTATTAGAATTTCTGAAGCAGTTATGGATTAATCGATATGATATATCTGATGCTTGCCTGAAAGCAGAAGGAAGCAATAGGGGGCATTACTGGGGAAACAAGACTGGCCATGAATGGATAATTGCTGAACATGGGCAATGGGCATGTAGGGTTCAATATACTATGTTTTCATTTTATAAGTTTAAGTATTCATAATAAAAATAATAAAATGTGAAGATAAACCAAAATTCAGTTTATGAAGCAAAATAATCAGGAAAAGTATATTTCTAAAATGTTTTCACTTCTGCTGTTACAAAAAAAAGTTTCTTCAATGCATTCAAGTAGTTGTTTATAGATCATTCAATATTAGACTCAGGACAGAGGTAGGGGACAAACAACGTAGAATGATGGTGTTAGAACTGTGCATACCCCTGAAAAGTCATTGCCTCTGGGCTAACTGGGGGACACAAGGGAACCTTCTGCGGTGCTGGAAATGTTCGATATCTTGATCTCAGTGATGGGTTCACAAATACATACATGAATGCAGTTTCATCCAGCTGTGCTCATAAGATTTGGCACTTTACTATATGTAAGACCTTCCTTAATCACAAAAAAGAAAATAAATTTTAAAAGTTTCCCTGCTTATTATAGCTACTGATTCTTTCCCCATGCTTAATAATATATAAGGAGAAGATGCTTGACTTTCTGAGAGATGTAACTGTTGGACTACAAAGCTTATAAATATAATCTTTTTTTTTTTTTAACATGGGCAGGTACCGGGAATCGAACCTGGGTCCTTGGGCATGGCAGGCAAGCACTCTTACCTGCTGAGCCACCGTGGTCCGCCCATAAATATAATCTTTAAACCATAAGACTCATAACAGTTTAGAAAATTATAAAACATGTTTGTTAAAGGTCATTTTATTTGGTCACTTACCTTGCAAAAAGCAGAGATTGCCTAGTATTGTGTGGTTGATACTTCTACTCTAAGGAATGTGTGAATTCTTCATCAGGAAGAGAACATTTGTGAATTCAAAGTCACCTTTGTATAGATTTGAATATGCATTAAAATTGTCTCTGCTCCAATTGTACCTGCAAGCCTTGTTCCTCCCTCACCTGCAAATCTGAGAGCCAGAGATGCTGGAATAGAGGAAATGCAGGCTTAAGGTATCTTGGGGTATAAGCAGGCAGCCTCACCTGGACACACCCCTCCAGCTTGATGGGCTTCTATGTCTGCCACCTGCAGTCCAGTAGTGAGCATGTACTACCCTAATGAGAACAGCTATACATCATATTTTTCACCAAGTACACAGTGCTTACTATGTGCCAGGCACTGTCCTTATCCTTTTATTTAAAATATCAATTTATTTAACTCCCTAAGATGTATACTATTATTGCCATCATCCCATTTTAGCAATTGGGGGAACCGAGGTACAGAGAGGTCAAGTAACTGGAGGAAGGGAAGCGTGGAGGTGGAGAACTGGGATTCGAACCTGGCAGTCCGCTCGAGTACCCCCACTCAGCCACTGCACTATGCTGCCTCTGAGTCAGGCAGGATGTGTTTCCTGGGTTGGGAAGAAAGTCTTTTACAGTCCCTTTCTCCTTTCTCTCCTCCACCCATCCTGGGATTTATCCCAGTTTTAAGGAGGAGATATCGTGCAGTTGATCTGGACAGGCCAGATTCCACGATATAAGTGCTTCTCCCCCTGCACCTCCCCCCATCAGTTTTAGAAAGAGTCAAAAGGACTACAGCAGTGGTATTCAAACTTTCAGATTTTCCAGACCTGCGAATATCTTCGAAAGGGTTGGGTAAAGATTTATATTCCAGTCAAAGTGAAGTAATTACTTCCCTCTAAATTAGAAAAAATATATACAAAATTATACTCAACAATGATTTTCAGAAACTGGATGATAGACAGTGGAAGGCTATGAACCTGAGAACACGGGGACAGCAAGAGGATCCTAAGGGGGCCCCTTGCCACCTGGAGCAGTTTTCAGACAAAAAGATGTGAGTGATGGGAGGTTATATCTATTGAAAATTGAACATTATGAACATGATTGAACATTAACATTAAAAGTGCCTCTGAAACGATAATTCTAGTTTATGGTAAAGTAGGACTGGATTAACAAACACCACTTCAGGATCAGAACTATTTTGCAAAACCAAGTACACTAGCAAGCAGATGTGAATGATGTTTACCCTTTAGGATACGGCAGCCATGGAGAATTGCAACCAAACTCTACGCCTGTTTGTAAACAGCAATACTATATTTTCACTGCTTCTCAGATTGTGGCCGAAATACTTGACATCTTTAATGTCTTTCAGAGATATTAAGTGTTGCAGGCATGTGAGAAAGGTCATATATCATTTCTGATTTGTTGTCAACATTGCAGGCAAATGTGCATTTGTGTACAGCTCTCTTTAATAAACTGCTGGCTTTCCTGTTTGTTTATATGCCTTCCCCCACTTTGAATAATTTATTGTCCCCAAAATTATTGGCACACTCCTGAAAGATGTGAGTAGAAAGGAGATTCTAATGTATCACGTTAAAAAATGTCAGAGAAAACTCTAAATCAGTGTTATTTTAAACAGCTTCTACTCATTAGGGAGAAAACTTATGAACCCAAAGTAAAAATGCCTCTGAAATCTCTACTCAGTGAAGCAAAGAGAAGCGGAAACTGGTGCGCCTGTCGATCACGACTCTAACACTGCTCTGCATATATCCTCCTCTCTGCAAGCTAATCCAAGAGGTCTCCTACAGTGCTTTTTAATTTAATTTAATTTAATGTAATAAAGGAAGTAAAAAAAAATATTAAGAACTCAATCACTGCATCCTCCTAGCAGAAAATCATGCCATTGGTTATCAGTGCTTCAAGGAGAGTTATATGAATATCAGGAACTGGGATCCCATTTTGACTGCCTCTTAATTAGATCAGTGACTCCTGGATTCAGATTCCCACCCACAAAGCAGGACCACCAACCCAGGCCCACCGATTGGCAGACTTGAGCGCAATGAGACGTTGTCAGCGTCGACTGTTGAAATTAGAGCTAGCTGCACTGACAGATGAGGACCCCCTGTCAGGGTCCGTGGATGGCCACTTGGAAAAGATGCTGTAGCAACCAGTTCTGAAGCTGCATAGGGTTTTGAACTGATTAGAGTTCTTAAAATTCTCTTCATAAGAGAATGTAAATTGAAGAAAACATTACATAACATATTGAGGGCTCATTGACCTCATCCACTCCACTTACGGCTTAGGATACATTTCTGTATTTGGATGAGTCTTTAACTTAGATAGCCCCCAAGTTCCTGACTGCTCTGAAATTGTAACATTCCTTACAAAAGATTTTTAAAATAAAGGAGAATTAAATATGATTTTAAATTATTCAGCTATCCTGTCATCAATTACACCATCACTAATTATTCATAACCTGGCAAAATGGCCCTGATTTATTAAAAGAGAAGTAACTATATTTGATTTTGGTTTGGTTCCCATGAGAGCTATGGTGGAGACAAACCCACTAACAAAAATTATCCTTTTCTCCCTTAAGCTGTAACACTTGTCCCAATTCTTCCTGCTATGGTCACTTAACTTACCGAGTACCTCTTCTCATACCCCTTGTCCAAACTCAACACTTTCACATCTCCCCTGAATTTCTCCTTCCTCTCTGGGTCCTTCCCTGTTAATGCAGCCCTCACTCATCTCCTGTCATCGAAGCATAAAGTCTGGTGCAGAGTTCACCACATAACTGTCTTCTGTTATCTACTGCTAGTTTTACTGTCATGTGTACATTTTTTCATTTCTGAAAATAGACTGCTATCATTTAGACATAGGTATCTAATCAGATCTGTCTCTCCTGCTTTCCCGTTCTACCTAGAACATATGCTGTTCAACTGTCAAGAACACATCCTACACAAGTTGCTCACTAATTACCTGTTGGGAAAATTCTACTTTTTGTCTTCTTTCTGTGATGGCCTCACTGAAGCTTTGAGAAATAGTAAGATCGCAGTGAGGTTAGTTAAAAGGACAATCTTTTGAAAAAAGATCTAAGTGAGGAGCAAGCATCATTCAATGTGTAAGAATCAATGCAAGTTCAGAGTACTAAGTTTTATAGGAATCATGATCAATGGAAGCTATAATAACAGATTAAAGAATTGACGAAAAGACTGATGAAAGAAAGTGGGTAAATTTTTTAAAGGTTTGTTGTATTTTTAATCATTTTTTAAAATAGAAGAGTTATGAAAATTGTTTTCAAAATTTCTCTTGAACTTGCTTGGCTAAAGGAGTCACTTCAGAAAAACCAGATGGACTGTGTTGAGTTCACCATGATTGTGTTGTTAGTACCCACTCCAGCTTCACTTCAATGCCCATTGCCACCTTAGAAGAAAGGTCTTCCTTTCCTTAGTTATGAGTATTCTCTGTTGCTGTCTTATTAAACAAAGGGTCAGCACCACTGGAGAATACAAAGTCAACTGTGAATTCTCAGCCTCAGTGTCTAATTAGAGGTAGTGTATGGAATGCTTTCCTTAATTACTTTGGAGTCATTGGGGTATTTCATTAGTCTCAGTTTCTATCTTGTAACTTCATTCATAAAATATGTTTCATATCAGTTAGCTCCACCGGGAACAGAACGCTGGCCCTGTGCATCCTGCTCTCTGTGTGATCTCTCAGCCCCAAAAGGAGGTCAGAATTCCTTCACATAACAGTACTTTCAACTCTGTTACCACAGGAAGAACACCATGAAGGAAATAGAAAAAAGCGAAATATTTTGTTGCTTACAAAATAAAATCATGTCCCTAGATTTTGCCAGAAACATTTGGTAAAATCATCATCTTCAAAAGAAGTGAAACAATGGATATTATTTATAATACATGTCTTAGGTTCAGTTCACATGTTTTCTGGGAGCAATAGAAATATGTTCCCCAGGCTTATTAGGAAAAGATAAATTATAAAGCTTTCTTTCAGTGTGAAAGTCTAACACATATTCAATCAGAAGAGAGACAGGTCATGCTAACTAGAGAAAGGGTGTCTGCTCCATAATAAGCAACTACAAAACCCAGTGGTTTAAAACAGCAATTATTATGCTACTTATGACTCAATGTATTTGGTGGGGTTGCCTGATCTAGATGGGCTCTGCTGGGCTGCTCTGCTCCCAGCAGCCATAGATGCGGTGACTCTATGTCTCACTGCAATTCTGCCAGTTGGTTGGGACAACTCTGCTCCTCGTGTTGTTCATACCCCTGTAACTGGCAGCCTCCCTGGGCTACATGCTTCTCATCGCTGTTGCAGAGGCACAAGACAGCAAGTAGAGATATCCAAAGTCCCTTAAAGCTATAACTCAGAATGGGCTCAGTGTCAGCTCTAGCCCCATTCTATTGGCCAAAGAAAGCCAAATAGTCAGACACAATATGAAAGGGCAAGAGAACATGCCCTGCTCTTTTAGTGGGAGGAAATGCAAAGTCACATAGCCAAGGACTTGTAGGAGAGAGGGATGCAGAGTCAGGGCCGATAATACACTGTACCCCATGTGGCCACCTGCACAGCTACAGCTCCCCCAGTGGCCTGAGTAGTGGCAGTGGGGGCTCATGAGCCTTTATCCTGGTATCACGATTGTGTTGACTCAGCCATCAACTTGCACACATTCTGTGTTTCTTAGTTCACATTCTCAACAGGAGAACTAAACCTGCCTGGCTTATGCAGGCAAATCCTCTTAAAAGTGGAGATGAATGCACAACTCTGTGGTTATACTGAGAGCCATTGATTGTACATTTTGGATGGATTGTATTGTGTGTGAATAGATCTCAATAAATCTGTTTTAAAAAACAGGGTGTGAGCAGAGAGACAGTGATCACAGACCCAGTATAGATTTCCTTTGTAGCCATCATTTTCTGCCAGTAATCTTCTTGGTCTCTGGGCATTTGGCTTCTCCAGGTGGCAACTTCCCTTGAGATATGCACATCTTTTACCTAGGATTCTATATTTATAGAAAAGTTCAATTCACAGCATTTCACAATTACTTACTGACCACCTGATCTAGCCTTTGCCTCAACGGCATTTTGATACTCTGTATGGAATGATTTCTATCTTTGGCCACTCATTGATCCCTGACCCTGCCCGTAGATCAAGCCCTGACTTCAGCTGGCTTCTTACCTCACTAATGGACTCCATTGATCTTACAGAGGACAGGGAAGCAGAATTTGGTTAGCTAAATATACAACTGGAAATAAACGGTTGCTCGATGAGCGGCATCATCTTCTCTTACATCATTACTTTGAAGGAGCAAATTTTCCCATCTCAAGTTTGCATTATATACCCATTGCTTAGAAAATTCTGTAATCCAAAAGAAAAATGAGGTCAGAATCACAAATAAAAGAGAAAAATATATTTTTTTTCTAATGCAGTGTTTCTGCTGTTGTTCTAATGCAAAACTACCCGCAAGATACAGGGAACATTTGAATGTGTTGATGGAGGATGGAAATGATCTATCAAATGAGTTGGCAGAATATATTTCAATCCATAGTCATTATCTTGAAAGAAATGGTACCATTTCAGTTGACAGTTTGCAGAATGAGCAATGAGATGCAAGTCCTATTTAAGACATGGTTTTCCTTATGGGAAGACACTGGGGAGACAGCAGAAAAACGTGAGTGTAAGCCTCCCTCTGCCTCAGCCAATTATGGAAAACACAGACATAACCTAATGTCTAAGCACTAGGTACATGATATATTGTTAGTTTGTTCAAGGGCCTTGAGGCAAAAGAAAAATCAAAATAATTTTTACAATAGCACCTGTTTGAAAATAAGCAATTTGTTCCATCCTTATAAAATATTTATGGATTTCAAAGGGGTGTCCTTGAGTAAGGCCATCTCATTTCTGTTCTTCACTGAGGATAGGTTAGTTAGAGAAAACTCTAAACCTATTTTCCTGTTAATTTAATACAGTTCCAAGCCTCCTGTGAAAAAGCAGCCACCCAATAACTTTATTTACTAAACTTCCTTCTTAATGATTCTGCCTTAGTGGTTGTACCAGCAACAGCCCATGCATCATTTCACCCTATTGAATAGAGAGGGATCACTTCTATGCAATAAAATAATTTGATTTCCATCAAGAAAATGTATTTCAAAAAACCCAAGAGATTGAAGGAAACTATTACTTTTTATTACCCATATCGTAATGTTCATCTTAATTACTGCAAAAGCAGGTTCACAGATGTAGTCTAATTGAATGTATAACTTTTTAATTGGAAAGGGGAAAAGTATGGTATTTGAGTTCTAACAATAGGTTGGGACTCAAGTTGAATCCATCTCTTCTAACAAGGTTTCCTGGGAGAATTGAAGCCCTTAGAAAGGACTTAATTATCAGGTATCAACAATGTCTAAATAAAGTATTTTAGAATTTGGAAAAGTGAGCCTGAGTTGTCTTCTTTATTAGAATCACCTTTAGAGCCAGGTCAAAGTGACAGGAGGATGTGGCAAACCAGTTGAAGATGATTCTCACTCTTCCTCTGACATGTTGACCATTCCCAGGCACAAGATTTCATATTTTAAATAAATAAGAGAAGATGGGCCCATGCCGACCTCACTTAGATAGTCAGGTCTTTGTGAACTCCAGTGAGACAGCTTGCTTGTAGTTGAGTGTCCCCCAGGCCTCCATCAGGAGGCTTCTCGTTGAAAAGCAAGCTTGTAGGTCACTTAAACCAGCAAAACCAGTGCACTGAGTTCTTTGAAATTCTACTTCCTGACAAGAATGAGCAAAAGGAAAGTGAGTTCAGCTGTGCCTACCCTCAACCCTGATCCTGAAGAACAGTAGATTGCTAGAGGTCTGTCTGGAATGTCTTGAAATAAACAGGAGTGAATTAAGGTCTCTAGACCTTTAGTTCTTTCCCTTATAACCCAAAGCCTTAACATTTTATTTATACAAACAGCACATATGATCCATCTATTTTCTGTATTGTAAACTTGAAGCCATTCTTGTACTGGTTGTGGAAATGAACCTTCTAGAATTGTTGTATTATTGCTGTACCTTCCCTCGTAATTGAACAGTATTTTCTACATCTGTTTTCTGTTTTCGTATGAAATAATTCATGGTTTCCCTGGTGTACTACAATGGAATATGCAATGGCTAGGCTTATTGAAAGAACATCTGAGACCTTCTGGAATAAATAATTGTTTGCAATAGAACACTTAGATTCTTGTTATCTGGGTTTACATAAGAACATGTAACTTTTTTCAGACATCCCATTTTGCCAAAACATCAATTAGCCTGACTCATCTAAACCCCTCTTTCTATTTTGCATCATGTATTTGACATGTTTCTATTTTATGTACTTGAGAACCCCACCCAAACCTCCACTGAAAACAGCCTCTGAAGATGTGGATGACAATCATATGCTTAGACAGTGAAGGAAGCCTCTCATGACTATTTTTAATGTATCTATAACCACTTCAGATGTCTTTTTGGAAACCAGCTGCAGAATCAATGTGTTCAAAATGGTATCATTCAATCACTGCAATGTATCAGCTCCCATTAATTCCCTAAAAGCCAGGTTCTTGGATTATACTGAGGCAGGAGTAATGCGACTTTAAGGGTGTGGATTATAATTCAAGTATGATTGTATTATCATAAAAGAACATAAGCTGCTTTTTCTGAATGCAAACATGGTCCCTAAACCGAGGATGTAAATTAGTATTACAATGAAAACCTCCAGAAGGACAGAAGCTTGGATGTGTTCTCTTCTCTGAGCAGCAGGAGACTGTTCAGGTCCTGCTGTTTTGAAAACCTTTCTCCCCCATGCAGGCTGCCCTGCTAAGAGAAATCCATTTGAATATTTTGGCAATCACAGAGGCCCCCACATAAATTATGGATACAGAAATGCAGAAGACAGTCTAACAAATGGAACACGGTGGAATCTGTTTTTCCGCCGCCATATGGTGTCGACAGAATGCCACTTTGTTTCTCTGGGAAACAGCTCATCATTAAAAAATAAATAGCATCTCTTCTGTGGGGAGAGAACCCACAGTCATTATTTTGAAAAATAACAAACAGGAAACTCTGTCCTTTCATTTTACAGTCTTTTTTTTCCCTGACATTATTATTATTGCCGTAAACCATGGGCTTTTTCTTCCAGAAAACTCATGATGGTTGTGTCTTGGGATGCCTGGGAGCACAACATCAGGTTTTCCTAGGCTTGGGAGAGCTAAGTCCAAGCATAACACACACCAAGAGAAATAAGAGGACTTCATTATAGATCTTCTTTTCTTTGGAAAGACCATCCTTTCAACCCAACATATGAATTGTACTTAAAGTTAGATTTCCTGCTTATATAGATATTGCATATAAATCATCCTGGTTTAAAGGAAGTTTGACAATTTCCAAATTAAATTGATAGTCATTTATTATTTATGAAATAAAGTTGTTACTCTAATTTATTATATAACATATTTGATAATTTATCCTCTCTCTGACCCAGGAAAAATTTTTTTATCACATTGAATAATTAAATGTAATGCAAAGCCTGAATATGCCTTCCTTCCTCCAGTAGCCCTTCTCTGGGGTCGCTTCCATTTGCCCCCAAAAGACCTTCCTTACAAATATCCATGTCATTCTTCTACATATCAGACTGTGAAAAATTATATTTATAAACAAAGCATGGTATTTTCAAATTAATATCATTTCTAAAATGTTTTTGCAAACATCATTTTGTTTTATTTTAGCACAGAGATTTGGGTAGAAAGGATTATCATTCCTGTCTTTTCAAACAAAGAAACCATAATCCTAGAGCCAGAGTTGGACCTTGGTCTTCTGGCTGCCAGGTGAGTCCTCTTCCTTCTACAGCACACTGTTACCTGGGGCAGTAGAGAAGAGACTCACTGTCCACTGCCCCTCATTCCCTCAGTGACAGCCTCTGACCACGTGGCTAGATTAGCCTTGCTATTGATAAGGCATTGCCTACTTACTCTTCCCTACACTGTCATACGTTCTAATATACAACAGGAAAGTAAGATGTGTCTATAAGAAAGGCACATGTCTCTAAAGCCTGTACTGCGTTTCAAGTGCAAATGATTAAGATGCTAAAGCTATAATTATCTGTCCCTACTTTGGTGAACTCTGTAAAATAGGATTTGGGGTCAGAAAAATGTGAGTTGATAAGCATCTTTTCCTTACAGTATTTTAGTATAATGCTATCTTGAAACAAGAAGTAATTTTATCATATGCTGTCCTGTTGAACTGAAGACTAAGAAATGTTCACTGAAACTAGGTAAGTGAGGAGAGCCCAGAATCTGATCTTCCTGTGGAACAGAAGTCAAGAACAGAAGAGGTGCTTTCCCTCCTCTCCCCAAGCTGTCTGTCAACACTAAATTCTGTTCTGCAATATAATGTTGAGCCCCTGCCAATTGAAAGAGGCCTTCATAGCCTTATCTGATTCAATTCATTTCTATCACTTCTAAAGAAAGCTTTTTTCAAAATATAGCTGCTCTCAGGGTGCATATGCTACTTTATTTAGTCTATTTAATTCTTCCAGCTTTGTCCTTTAATATTCCCTGAATCCAAGTCATGAGATATTTTTTCTTGGCTAATCTTATTCATATTTGGGATAGAGATTTATCTTGAAAATTAATAAGCAGGAAAATATTTCATGTCTGCAAAGTTCCAAGGCATATGCTTCTTTATTCCTTGTTACTGGAAACAATATCCTCAAAAAATTGCATGTGGCTGGTGGCTGATTCCACAGTGTTGATAGCCAACGTCCCAGTAACCTACAGAGCAAGCATCAAAAATATTTAAAAATGAAAAAATGATTGTAAAAAAAAATGAAACCTTCTATTGTATTGCTTAGAGTTGTTTTAAGATTACTCATTCTCACTGCTATGGCTGATGGTTTGTACACATAATTTGGACGCTCTTCACCTAGACAGTAGACTAAATGAATGAAATACAACTCTAAGTGTCATATCTGATGGAGAGTAAGGAAATAATATATTTTGTGCTATTATTAAATAATAGCTAAAGTCACCAATCATCTGTATCCAGTGTCCTATAATTTCAAGCATGAGTTCCAGATCATTCTGAGGGATAAGATATGCTGGATGGGTCTGTAGGGGGTTGGGGCAGAGAGAGAGAGATATTATTTAAGGCTTTCCCTTTATGAAAAGAGGAACCTATTGAGGTTATATTAACTAAAATTAAAAATTCAGTTCCTCAGTTGAACTAGCCACATTTCAAGTGCTCATTAGACACATATGCATTGGCTTGCCCAGAAAGAGAACATTCCCCTCATCACAGAATGTTGAAATGGACAGCACTCATTCATCCAGCAACCTTCTTTGTTGACTGTATGCTTTTCAAGGGAGGCCTGACTCCTCTCTCAAGTTGCTGCAGAGCCTCAGGAACTCTTGGTCCCAGTTTCATGCCTAGTAAAACAGAAGTTGCAGAGACAGTGACTAAGTGAGGCTGAGTTTTCGTTGCTGGGCTGCTGAAAGCAGATACCATGAAATGGGTTGGCTTAAAAGTGGGAATTTTTAGCTTACAGTTTTGAGGCTGAAAAAATGTCCAAATCAAGGCATCATCAATTCCCGAAGACTGGCTGCCGGCAATCCTTGACTCCTCTGCCACATGGCAAGGTACCTGGCAGCATCTGCTGGTCTCTCCCTTCTCTTCTGGGTTTCCTTGCTTTCAGCTTCTTGCTTCTGTGGCTTTCTTTCTCTGTATTCATTCCATTTATCAAGTACTCTGGTAAGAGGATTAAAATCCTCAATCTTTGATTGAGGTGGGTCACACCTTAACTGAAGCAACCTCATCAAAAGGTCCTACTTACAATGGGTCTGCACCCATAGGAATGGATTAATTTTAAGAACATGCTTTTCTTGGGCTCATGCAGTTTCAAACCACCACAAGCTGCTATGAAGATATTCTAGAAGAAACAAGACAAAATATTGCCTAACTTCTAAGTATTTAGTGAGTAGTTTAAATATAATAATGGTCATGCTCACTAGATGTGTCCATAAGCTTAGCTCTGTGGAATAATCGATTATTGAATCATCTTTTCTCTCATATTGTTAGAAAAAGGTTTCAATTTTTATTTGTGAGTTTTACTTTTACTTTTGACATGGTAACAACAACGACAAAAATGAACACTCATTGCTTATTTAATGTGAGCCAGGTACATATATGTCTGACTTCAAGTTCTACTTTGCCTACATACTTCCCAGTGAGCTGTGCACCCTTGGAGTAGTTACTTTACCTCACTGATCTTCAGTTTCCCAATACGTAAACTAAAAGTGATGATACTACTCACTAAATAGAGTCCTTGTGAGGATTAAATCCAGGTTTATGTAAAGCTCTTTTTTAAAAAAAATTATTTTTAGGGACAAATCTTCACATACGTACAGTTCATACATGGTTATACAATCAGTGGCTCACAGTACCATCACATAGTTGTGTATTCATCACCATGATCATTTTTAGAACAGTTGTATCATTCCATAAAAAGAAATAAAAAGAAAAAACTCAAATATCCCATACCCCTTAGCCCTCCCTCTTGTTGACCACCAGTATTTCAATCTACCCAATTCATTTTACCCCTTACCCCCCTATTATTTATTTATTTGTATCCATATTTTTTTTACTGATCTGTCGATATCCTGGATAAAGGGAGCATCAGACACAAGATTATATAAAGCTCTTAAGACAGCAATCAGTATGTGGTAAGTACTCATTAAATCTTAGCTATTTTTGCTGCTGTGTGCCAGACAATTTAATAAATACTTTATTTCTATTGTCTTATTCTCATTCTTATAACAACCTCATATGTTAGATATTTTCATTAGCTGTATTTAACAGATGAACAAACCGAGTCTCACGTGAAATAATTTCACCAGTTTCACATAGGAGCTAAGGGTCATAGCCAGGACTTGAACCCAGGTGTTCTGCCCTCAGACCCTAAGCAACTAACCTCAATTTTGGCACCAACCAAGGGGGCTTAGCTTGGGCAGTTTATAAGATAATGTTTGCTTGTATTGTTGTCATACTAAGCTCTCTCCCTATAAATGTGTCAACTCATAAATCTTTATGTTTGGTAGCAACGTTAGTGCTTTGGCGTGAAGGAGTGGTTATGGCGTTATCAGAGTGGAGGCTGTCTCTGATGTTTTAATATTACAAAGCATTTTAACACAATCTAATTAGACATCTTTTTTGGTCAATGTGCTATTCCTTCTCTCAAATTTCTTTGTGCTTAAAAATAATAATTATAGACCACTCCATTCAAACAATCCAGTAAGATAGCACTACATAATAGAGGGACAATAACTATATCTTTCCTTTCAAACCATGATCTATCCTTTGTGGAAGAGTCTAAAGTGAAATGGAAGATGATACCATTGTGCGGGGAGCTGTCCCCAGACAGGGTGCTGAAATAAGAGTTCTGAACTTCAAGAACTATGCCCAGACAAGGCTGTGCACACTCTCTGCTGATCTGGCATGGAATAACATCAAAGGAAATGCACGGCAGACCACGATTTTCCAGCATGTTCTTCCAGCCTGAAGCAGCCTGTTAACATTAGCATAAAGCAACATAAGTCATTTTAGAAGGCACAGTGGGGAAGACAGTACTTCTTATTGCTCCTTTTCAGAAATGTGTCAAACTACAACTCTGGATACTTAAGCTGACTATTCCTGCAGCAAATAACACCTGACCTGTGATAAGGCAAACACTGTGGGAACCAAACTTAAAATTAAGGAAGTCTGAGTCTTAGCCAGTGAGACAAAATAAAAGACAGTGATGAAAGATCATTTGGAAATTTGGGTTAAGGTCATCAAATTATTGTAGTGAACAAAGATTAAATAGCTTTTTGCAATAAATGCATTTTACCCATAGCAAGGAGGGTGAAATAAATCTAATATTAGAATCTTTCTAGGCATCGTAGAATGAGATTTTAAAACAAACTAAAACATGGCTTTTCCAAAGAATTTTGATAATGATGACCTAAAAGCAGATAGGAGTCTTTAATACATGTAATGATATTATCAGGATCTAGGGGGAAAAATGTGATTTGTTAGAATGATAGGTCAGAACAAACCAGCTGGATTTTAACAAAAATCAAGGTTAATCCTGCACAGGGATTTCAAATTTCAATTTTCCAAGTTCCCTTGTGAGATATGGTTTAATAAGAACTCATGTGGAAAATGAACTGAAAGCCTTAGCTGCCCATAAGCTAAATGTAACTCTATAGTGAAATGTTGCACTACGAAATTTGATGCAATCTTGGACTGTGCTAAAAGAGGTGGAGTGTCCAGGTCATGTGAGGAGATAGGTTCTGTGCAGAAGGAATACAATATAGAGTCCAGGTAGCTTATAGGCAGACAGCAGAAGATATTAGGGGAATGGGACCGTACACATCTCCAGAAGAAGTGATGAAAGCAAGGTGATGCAACCTGTGAAATGTGACCTGGGGGAAAAAAAGTCTGACACTGAAGGAGAGGAAATTTTATCAATTATATATTATATCTGTGGGCATTTCTTGTTGTTTTGAATTCTCAAGGTGAGAACAGCTTGCCCTGGGTCATGCTCTGAACCAGTAACTTCCTCTGGAATTGTGCAGTCCAGCTGAGCATGGCTTATTTGGGACCACATTCTTTAATGCCTTGAATTGTTTATAATTAGTCTCCTCAAATCTCCTGGAACTTCCTGTGGCCAGGATGTGGTCCATCTCATTCAGCTCTATATATCCCACAGCAGTTGGGAATAACTCCAGCAGGCACTGAGTGGCTATTGGTTGATTGCCCCAACATGCCACTTTTTTGCTATGAGGTTAAACACTGTTCACAATCTGGTGGAGACTTTCTCCTCCAACTTAGCTGTTACTTCTGATCTTCCATATGGGCCTTCAAGATGTGTTATCATTAGCAGTCTCTTAAATACCTTAATTGGAGAAGTTAGGCATTTTGTATCAAGGGAGCATAAAATTCAATTGAATTTGGATGCTCCAATATCTACTGTCCAAAATCCAAAATCCAAAACAGATCCAGAGAGTGACTAGGAAAAGAACTGGAGGTAAGCCTGGTGGCTGTGCTACAGGGGTCATGTCTGAGGCTATTTCTTACTTCTGTTATTCTTAAAAATGAAAATGAGTAAGAAATGGAAAAGATGAAAATGAGACTGAGAAAGAAAAGACCCTCTCTTAATGTCTTTCTTCCCCTGTTGGAGACACACCTTTGATCCCTTCAAAGAACTATAATCATCCCACTTAACATTTCCTTGCTTAATTGCCTCTTGTGTTGTATTGTTCTCTAATTGTTTCAGGTGTGTCTAAGTCAGGTTTCCTAGAGGGCAGAACTGCACTCCCTCTCTTAGTCCTTCATAGCATAGCAAAGCATAGAACTGAGAGCATAATTAAGCAAGCTCTCATTTCAGACTTGATTGGCTGACTGATTAAAATGGAAGTAAACAGTTCAGGTGCTTTGGTTCATTGGTAAGAAGACAGGAAGGCATTCATTTCATAACTGTTATCAGATGGATATGCGAAAAGTTATAGCTGCCTCCCATCATTGGGCCTCAGTTTGACAGCCTGTAAAATGTGGGAAATGAACTTCGCCCATGCTAGCATAGTCCCAGAAGTCCCAGGAGTTATATGGACTGGAATTCCAGTGTTTGCAAAGTGTTGGTGGCATTCCATGGAGAAGCCATGCGTATAGTTTTGTGCTTAGGATTGCAATGCCTGGGAAGAGCCAGTTTGAAGTATACTTCTTTTCCTGCATTTATATTCTTTCTAAAACTGATGAAAGAGTGAAAGCATCTTGAGAAATGTTTTACTATTTTACTTTTGGTTCTCAAATTATGCAATGCCTGGATTTGTGTACCCTTCGATAATGAGGGAGTATCACAGGCTGGAAGATAACAATAACTCCCAAACAGGGTGAAAAAGTCATTTATCTTTCTGTTTCCACTCTACTGGGAAACATCTGAAAATCACTAACATTCAGATTTGAATAAATATTTTGGTAAGATATGTTCATTGAATTTCTACCCTCAATAACTTAGATTGTGATGGCAAGAAAGGAAAGAGATAAAATAGTTTTTATTAAGAATTTCACCTGCATTTCTGAATGTTCTGTTCATATTAGAATATCTTCTATTTGATATTTTCCCTTTCTCCAAACAAGTTTGATTCTAACCGTTACCACGCAATAGGATGTATGCACAGGGAATGACAACAAAAAAAGATCATAGATATCCCTTAGCCTCTGCATATATTTATCACCTGCTCTCTGCAGGTGTTACCAATTAAGTTATAGCTTTTGCTACCCCAAAGCCGTTTTATTTCCTCTTTTGGATTTAGAACACTAGATATTGGAGTATCTGGATTCAATTGAATTCTATGCTCCCTTGATACAAAATGCCTAACTTCTCCAATTAAGGTATTTAAGAGGCTGCTAATGATAACACATCTTGAAGGCCCATATGGAAGATCAGAAGTAACAGCTAAGTTGGAGGAGAAGTCTCCACCAGATTGTGAACAGTGTTTAACCTCATAGCAAAAAAGTGGCATGTTGGGGCAATCAACCAATAGTCACTCAGTGCCTGCTGGAGTTATTCCCAACTGCTGTGGGATATATAGAGCTGAACGACATGGACCACATCCTGGCCATGGGAAGCTCACAGGAAATTTGAGGAGACTAATTATAACAACACAGGACAGAAAAAAGTGTGGCCCCAAAGTAAGCCATGCTCAGCTGGACTGCACAATTCCAGAGGAGTTCGATGGGTCAGAGCGTGATCCAGAGCAAGCTGTTTTCACCTTGAGAATTCAATCCAACAACAAAAAATGCCCACGAATATAAAACAATGTACATAATTGATAAAATGTCCTCTCTTCTATTGTCAGATATTTTTTTTCTAAAATCCCCATCCATTGGCCCCTTCCAAACACCCCTCTTTGCTGTGTGAATAGCTCCCCTGGGTGAGCCCTTCATTATCTCTTACCAGGCCGATTGTTTGCTTCATATGCATTTCAGCAGAATGCCCCTTGTTCTTTATGTGGCAAGCCTACATTTGCTGTCTTCTGAATCAATCTGTGGAACCCCTGAGGGCCACAACAACCTGTGGCAATGAAAGATATTCAACAATGAAAGAACATTAGTGGTCCTGAGCAGTGTGTCTGAGGGGTGTATGACGAATTTCTCCAATATTCCTAAACAAGGCACCATGAGATAAGGCTGATCCTCCATAGAGAATGTACTCATCCTGATACAGATGGAATTTTTGGATGGTTAGTCCCAAATCAACTCAACTTTTTTTTCTTGTGGAATATATTTGGTTACTCTCAAATTTTTTCTGCTTCTCCACATTCTTCTTAAGGCCCTGCATTAATGAATGGCTTCCATACCATCCTCTTTATCTCAAGGTCTCGGAACTCAAGTTTCTCTCAAAACTAGAGCTTTTACAAAGGGAAACTAAAAAGGATAATTATTTAAATCTGACATTCTTTTATGCCTTTATTTTTTTCCCAAACGAATATGTCAAACTAATTCAATTTATTATGTCCATTTTTCTCCAAAAGAAGAAGTTGATCTGAAGTAAATGAATGTGCTATCGATAATCTGCATGGCAATGCAAATATCTAGTCAAACTTAGACCATTCCAGGACTAAAATATAACCAGAGATGTAAAATTTTAATTCAAAAGTTAATGATTCATATATCATCACCTGTCAACCCTTCTGACAACCTATTTTAATATTTGGTATTTTTTTCATTCTTTATCTTGTAAAAAGAATTGTAGTCCTTTGTCACTATATTCCTCAACATGGAAGAAAAAGGTTAGAGTAGAGTTTAACATTTTAGGCATGGTGAATGATAACAATGTTTTCTAGTGACAACGAAAGTTCCTATCCCCATGTGAAAGGGCTGTTTCTGTTGGCCAGAACAGCAAGCAATGGCCAGAACCAATTTTAAATCCATCCTAAATGATCAGTGACTACTTCGCATCGGTAACCATGCTTCTGGAAGCTGGCCAATCAGTGACAGCCTGAGATTGCTGAAAATCAGCCAATGAGCAAAAATTATTTCCAAGTAACCATGCTTCATGGTAAAGGTCAACCAATATTCCAAACACTCCTGCATCTGAAAATCTTCCAAACCCTGATCTCCATAACTCTAGACAAGATAAGGTCTATACCATGCTCAGAAAGACTGTATCCCACAAGGGATGTATAATCAGGCAATGCATTCTCATTTTTGTTTCAGATTTGGAATGGTAGCCTCTTTGATGGAGACTATCTTGATATCTCCTTGGTATATCATATTTAAAGACTTATTTATTTAGCTCTGATTTATTTCAAATACAATGTAAAGTAGTCAAGTATAAAGTCAACCAATTGTCCAATCATCAATGTTTAGAAGATTGGTCTATAGTGTAGTAAGCCAATAAAATTGTCCATATAAACATGTTGGTTTATCCAAATAAAACAACTCCATCAGTCAGCATGTGTCTGCCTCTAGCCCTGATGGGACTGATATATAAGCTACAGCCAAATTATCACACATACAAGAGGTTGTAGAATTGAGCAGGGTTGTGATATGGTTTGCAAAGTCAGCCTCTTTTAAGTTAACATCCGTCTGAGAATTTTTAGACACCATATGCTTGAACCAGTTTCCAAACTTTTATCCAGTTTGCCAAAACAAAAGGTAAGAGAACAAAGGGGAATTCTTTCCCTTGCATGTATGTGTGGTTTTTGGCATCATGACATCTCTTTGAAATAGCAATCATTTTCTGAAAACAAAGTCTTCAATGAGACTATGCATAGAATGCCATGCAACATTTTGTTTTGTTACATAGATAATTTATATTTGTTAAAAATTTTTAAATAAGAATACCTTATACTTAATTGTGTACATTGTTGTTCATTTTATCAAAGTCATGCTTAAAGGCTACTTACAGATTTTCTCTATCTTACTTGATCTTACAATTGTAAAAGGCAGAATATTGTTCAAGACCCTATTTACAAAAGTGACTTAGTTACAGTGTGAAGGCTGATGTTGGGGATTGAATCATGTCCCCCATAAAGACATGTTCAAGTCTTAATCTGCATTCCTGTGACTGTGAACACACTTTTAAACAGAGCCTTGGAAGATGTTATTATTTGTTAGGGGGTGGATTCATTTGTGAATAGGGTCTTGCAAGATCCTATTTAGATGAAGCCAGATTGGTTCAGAGTGTGCCTTAATCCTAACGCATATAACTGCAGGCAGAGGAAATGCACATGCAGGCAGTCAGAGAAAGCCACAGGAGGAGACCCAGGAAATGGTTGCCATGTGACGGAGACAGAGGTGCGAGCCTAGGAGCCCCAAGGATTCTAGCCAGCACCAGAATGCCACCGACTCTGGGACAAACCATGGCCTGCTGAGACCCTGGACTTCTACAGTTCTATACTTCAAAACTGTAAGACAATGCATTCCTATTCCTTATGCCAAACAATTTGTGATATTTGTCATAGCAGCCCTGGCAAACTAAGACACCTGACCTCTGTAAGATGTATTATATCTAGAGAGAGCTCATTATTTAATAAATGAAAAGAAAGCTCCTCGCACATTGTGTTTAGCCAGTGATAAATATCGTGACTCCCCAACATCCTTCACATCCTCTGAACAAGCTAGCCTGGCATTGCTGCAAACCTACCCATGCAGTGTCCCCAGTCTCTTTCTTCAGGTATCCCAGGCTCAACAGCTTGGGGATCCTATCCCAATGCTTCTTCCTATATTCTTCCCCTAAATATATTCTATTCCTTCCCCTCTTCATCTCTGTATGCTCACACCCTTTCCTTCCCCTCCAATTCCATATTCAACAGGAAGATATACGCTGTCACTTCATCAGATCACCTCTCCTTCTTCTGAGCTCACATACACTTTTCCAGCCAATGCTTTCATTTATTTATGATTTATTTGAAACATTATTTTTTACACCACTGAGAAATAGACTGGACATTTGGTCAGTGCCACCATATGGTTATCTGTGTACTTGTCTCATCTTCCCTTATCAGTTGTTAATTCCCTTGAGTGCAAAGGATATGCGTTTTCTATCATATGGTGCTTCATACATGCTAAGTGGGTGAACACGTTTGCCATTGGCATGGTGGGAGGGCTCACAGAAGACAAACCAAGTGAACAGCATGGATTTCAGTTATCAAGCAAGCATTTGGTCTAGTCTGGTTTATTTTACTCACAAAATTTCCCCTAACATTTTTAAAAATTGTTCCTTCTGCAATGGATGAAACACGAGCCCCCTAAAAAATAGAAGTTGAAGCCATGTATTCACAGAGTCCGTGAAATAAGTTTTAAAACCTCCAGCTATTGGAAATTTTCAGTCATTTTTAAAAGACCATCAATTTAGCTCATATGCTTCCAGAACTCTGTGTGCTCGAATATCCCTGAAGACACCATGTATTCCTGAAATTATCGTATTTGTGGATCTTTCAAAAGCACAGAAGACACCTCAGCAAGGCTTGTTAAGAAAATTAACAGTAACCAACCTCACGCAAAGAAGGGTGACCGCTGCTGCACCCATTGTCCTTTTGCTTTGGGGAGTAGAGGGGTGGCAATGACCCTTCACAACCGTCAAAAACTACAGTGTATATATTGAGAACTGAATGTTTGATTAGCACGTTCACCACCCGATTGTTCAAAAAACAGGTCTGTGCTAGAGAATGAGAAAACAATCTTGGGTAAAAGAGAACCTGTGTCCTCAAGGCGACCATGCTTATGGTCGGTCTCCTTCATCTATGTGGCATTTGGGAGGGGCTCCTTCCCGGGCCAGGTCTGAGCAGATGCAGGGCTCTCTGAAGTTTGTCATCGAAGGGCTCCAGCTGGTGTATCTCTCCTTAGACTGTGGGTTCTATTCCTTTCCCTCTCCACCTGTCTTCTCAGAGAGCTCATCTGCTTTCAGCACTTCCTCTCTCTCACCAGGATGTAAGTGACTCCCAAATCTACTTCTCTAGTTTGCATGTCTGTCTTTCTCCATCACAGGGTACTTACTGAATGCTGTTGGCAGGCAGTCATTCCTCAGTAAATACCTGCCTACCACCTGACTGTAGGATAAAATGGAAGTGATCTTCTCTCAGGTAATGCACAAAGGAATTTTCTGGGTTAGGATGGCCTTGCCCCACAATAATTCAAAACTAGAGGGAAAAGGATGAAATTACTATATGTAAATTCCTTGGAGGAAAGGATCATATACTGTTTCTGTTCAGCATCTATTGTTCTATCTTCTGGGCACTGCTTTCCTGCTCTGGGATTGGTCCCTCCATCCATTCTATGTCCCGCAGGGCAGGTGACGGCAGCCATGTTACCATGTGGCCCTGTCCCAGGCCTGCTGAGTGGGCATTTGACCCAAAATAGTCAAGGAGCCCCTTCCCTGGAAATTGTGGACTTAGAACTGATAAACCACTCACTCCACTGGTGTTTGAAATTGTTTAAGTTATGCAAGTACAGAATGTTTTCCACTGAGTCCCTGATCCAACAAATATTTGCTAAGCAATTACTATGTTATAAGCACCATGCAGTGAAAGAAATAGAACAAAAGTCCCTACCCTTTAGTATAG
The DNA here is from genome assembly GCF_023851605.1 of Tamandua tetradactyla. Taxonomy (NCBI): domain Eukaryota; kingdom Metazoa; phylum Chordata; class Mammalia; order Pilosa; family Myrmecophagidae; genus Tamandua; species Tamandua tetradactyla. The sequence continues at coordinate 5,889,256 of NC_135329.1, forward strand.
GAAGACAGATGACAAATAAGTAGGCAAGTAAATATATAGTATTTCAGATGGTGATGAGTGATACAGAGAATAATTAGACAGAGGAAGGGTGAAGAAAGAACATGTGTGTATGTGTGCGTGTGTGGTGGGTGGGATGCTATTTGAAATATGAGAGTAGGAAATGACTCACAGAAATGGCATTATTTGAACGAAGACCTGAAAAAAGCAGAAGAGTTGGATGAGACATGTAGGTATATGGGGTAACATCATTCCAGGCATCGAGAACAAGAAATGCAAAGGTCCTGAGGTATGTTGAAGAACATACCTTGCTTGGTATGTTGAAGAACAGCGAGGAAGCCAGTGTGGCTTGCGCATGTGAGAGGGAGAATGGAAGGAGCCAGTTGGCAGTGCTGGGGGTGGAGGTGGTGCACAGATCACACGCTGCCTTGAAGTCTTGCCACAGCTGTGTGCCAATTACGAGATGGAGGGGAATCCACTAGAGGGCCAAAAGTACAGTAACAGCAGCTTCTTTTTCGAAGGATCAAGCTGATTGCTGTGAGAGAGCTAAGGGTAGCTTGGGGGCATAGGCAGAACCAGAGAGATCAGTGAGAGGCATCCCCTCTTTTGGAGAAAACCTGCCTACTGTGAGAAAGAAAAATAGCTACTGGGTACCCAATATGTGCCAGAGACTATGCTAAGAATTGTGTAATAAAAGCCTACTTAATTCCCCAAAGAACTCCATGCCATTATTATCATTTTGTCCTTTTACCAATGAGTAAACTGGCACAGAAAGGTCAAGGGACCTGCCACTGAGTCACCACTGGTCACCACTGAGCCCTCAAAGTTCAGATTCAGACCCTGGCACTTTGGTGCCTAAGCCTCCGTGTTTACCTATCCCCCTCTTCTGCTTTCCCCAAAGAAGGAAAAGAACATGGCAGAGAGAAGCAAAACTGAGCAGTGATTACAGAGCACTCGGAGTGTCTGTCCCTGATGCAGTGTTTCTCAGTTGTTTCTGAGATGCATCACGGTCCTGACCAGGCCCCACAAGATGCCCGCTGCCCTCACGCCCCCATGGCTGAGACCACCTCAGGTGGGTTTCTGCCACTTGCAGATGGAAGAGACCCAAAGCATGCAAGCCCCTGAAGTTATACAGATTTCTATTCTCTCCCCATAAAATGCTGGTTGCATTCCCTGTACCTAACAGTAGCTGATATGCTTTGAAAGAAGGAAAGAAAAAGAGTGAAAGAATCAAGGAGGTAGGGAAAATAATCAGGGAGGGAGGACAGGATGGAGGAAGACAAGAAAGAAAAGGGAATGCTTAATGAACTGGGATCACTCATGTTTTAAATATTTTAAGAACCTAATTGAAGCAAGACACGGGGTTTCTTTTCGCCTTTAAGGAAGTGTTACCTTGTGATAAGACTGGAAATGCAGAACTGAATCAATACAGCAGACACTCAATACATTTTACTAAGAAGTCACAAACTGTGTTACTTTGAACTCGGGAGACTTTGTTCATTTAGATTAGCACTACAGTAGACAGCAGAGGATGACTGTTAGAGTACAGACTAGCTCTCTAATTAATAGCTTGTTTTCTTGGACACATTACCTCACCTCTCTGTGCCTTGATTACTTTATTTGTAAAATAAGAATGCTAGTAATTATACCTACCTCTTAGGAATGTTATAAAAATGAAATGAGTTAATACATGTAAAGTATTGAATAATGACTTATTGAATATAGTTAATATTCAATAATTGATCTCTTTAAAATTTGACATTAATTGGTATCTCTTTTCCACTTAAGCTTTCATCTTCATGTTGCCAAGACAGTGTGGACTGCACAGAAAAGAGTTCCCTTTATAACCCTAACGTATCTCTCAATTGAAGAGTTCTTAAGAGGCAGATGCCTGGGTCAAATTCACCTACAAAAGCTATATTATAATAAAATGTGATTAATTTAAAGATATTTAAATAAATATGATTATATAAGAACTGATATGTCAGTAAAGAGACATGATCTAATTTTTGTGTTTTCTCTATAATCTGGTTGTTATTTTATAAATAATAGCACCCCATCTTAGAAATATCCTGGGTGCAGGATTCATTGTTAGAAAGTAGACTTAGACATTGTAAATGAATGATTTAATTTAATTTTTTTATGATAAATTTACAACCAAGGAAGAAAATCACAAATGCTGAGGTGGTTATTTCATTTGACTGAGCTCATGAAGCAGAGTCATGGAGGTGAGTAGCTTCCAGCAGATTCCTAGTGGACATTTGGGGAGTGGGATTGTTCAGGATAATTTTATCCAAACAAACCCTTCCCCCCACTCTTATTTGAAGTAATGATTAGCCACAAAAATGATCTTCACCCTTCTCTTCATATTTATTTTAAGAAAGAGAAAAGATGTTGCTTTTGCTTTTCCAGTTCCCAGATGATTTGTCAGGTTAAAAAGAACCGATGTGAGGGGGGAAAAAGTGTATATTTTCCATACCTGCAGACAAAATTACTTCTACCAGAAACTTGATTGTCAGTTGAAAAATCAGAGAAACCAGAATAGATAGTATCAGGGGATCTTTCTGATGAAATAATGCTTTCTTAGCAATTAGGATTCAGCCTTGTAAGTTTAGGTTCCAAAATGGCAATATTCAATCACTTGTTCCTGCTTGTGTTTTTGGGGTCTTTTCCATTTCCCAATCACAGCTCTAGCTCACTTGATGCAGCCATGTTGTTGAGAAAGTCCCATAGTGACTGTTTTCATTTCCCAGGCTTCTCAAAGCAAACACCATGACATGGGTCAACTTAAACAATGGGAAGTTATTCACTCACAGCTTTGAGGCCAGGAAAATGTCCAAATCAAGGCAAAATCAAGACGATGCTTTCTTACCAAACACCCCTTACTGATGATCCTTGGCTTCTCTGACACATGACAGTGTACCTGGCAGCATCTGCTGGTCTCACCCTTCTCTCCCGGATGCCTCTGAATTTCTGCTTCTTGCTTCTCTGGCTTTTTCTCTTTATGTCTCAATTTCATTGTACTTATAAAGAACTCCAGTAATAAGATTAAGACCCATCCTGATTGAGGTGGGTCACACCTTAACTGAAGTCACCTTATCTAAAGTTCCTGCTTAACAATGGGTTCACACCAACAGGAATGGATTGGGTTTAAGAATGTGTTTGGGGTACACACAGCTTCAGACCATCACAGGGATGCAGACACTAGTAGTAGGAATAATGGTACTGCCACTCACTTTTTAACCTGGATCAGCTCTAGAGTTACTGCAAAAAAATGCAAAGCTCAAGCTGAAGCCAATGATGACCTAAGTGTGCACTATTCTGCTTGTGCTCACACCCCTCTATCATCCCTGCCTTACCCTGCTTGATGAGAAGTCCCATGAGGACATGAGCCCCTTCTATTTTTGTTCACTGCTGTCTAGTATGGGTATGGAGAGAGGCGCAGTAAAAATTCTTCAAACAAACAAATACGTTTTTTTTCTATTTACATTGTGAGATATATCAAAACTTTAGTATTTGAACTCAAACACAGTTGTAACATGAACTTCATTAAATTAGCAAAGGAGCAAATAGGTGAAGGAACAACCCAAACAAGGTTTTTATTAGCATCTTACAGTTCCTGAATCAGCAGTTAGTGGGAACTATTCTTTGTCTGGAATTGTGTTGGGCCCTGCAAGCTGGAGTTGAATAACACCTGTCCCTTCAAAGCCCAGAAAGGAGAAGGTCAATGTCCACCATTCAGGGAAAATGAGGAAAATGGAGGGCCAAAAGTTGCATAGGTGGTCTCAGTGCAGGGCTGCTCTCTCACAGATGCAATGATAGGAAAAGACTGTCTACATGTCTGTGTACTCAACTTTTCTTCACAATCATTTTGACTTCTTGGTCAATGCACCCTACACCTTACTGAAGCCCCAGTGCACTAAAGCAATATAGCAGTCATCTGTTTATATTCTGTAACACACAACAGAACTACATCCTCATAGACAATTTCTGGCAAATAGTTGTGAAATTAAAATAGATCCAAATATAGGTGCTATCTTTCAATATATAGTAATTGAGTTAGATCCCTTATTTAGGCACTGGACATATTGTGACAAGACAAGGCTCCCAATCTCATAAAGCTGACAGGTAAACTGCAAGAGGACACAGACAAGTAAGTCAAATACAAAATCTATACTGGGTAGTGCTAAGTGCGAGTGCTACCTGAGAGTGTAGGACATGTGAAAGAGAATAACTCGGTCCTCACTTCAGATCATATGGGCACAGAAGGCTTGTCTGAGGAGGAAGCAGTGATAATTGGGAGGTCTGAGTAAAAGAGACCAGAGAGATCAAAGGAGAAAGTATTTCAGAGACCCTAAGGCCAATATAATACGAGCCAAGAAGTCACCATTGCATTTGGCCAGAGATAACACTGGAGATTGTAACCGGGATAGTGCTTTAGTGGGCTGGCATGGTGGAAGTCCGTTTAGGATGGATTGAGGAGAAAAATGTAAAAAGGCGAGGTGAGGAAGTACAAATCTTTCAAGATTTTACTGCAAAGGGGAGCAGAGTGGTAGGTAGACTGCTGGGCAGGTGTCGAGGATGGGTTTTTATTTCCTTTTTTTTTGAAGATAGGATATACTAAAATATATGTATATAGTGAAAGGAATTATCCAATAGAAAAGAGAGAATAACTGATGATTCAGGAAAGGTAGGAGATAATGATAGTGGCAAGGTTTTTGAGAAGGCAAAAGATTAGGCCCAGAGCAGAAGTAGAGAAGTGATAGATGAAGGGACCCGATATCTGTAGCAGCAGGAGGGAGAGCCAAGTGGGGCAGACTTGAGTGAGATGGTCATTTCGATGGAGGAAACATCAGAAGCTTCTTGTCAAATTGTTCCTGTTTTCTCAATGAAGCCTGAGGCAAAGACACTAGTGGTAAGTGAGGTGGAAAGCGAGAAAGGGATGTGAGTGGAATGGAAATATAAAATCATCATCTGGAATCAGGGAAAGAAAACAATTGAGAAAAGGGTAATGGAATTTTAAGTATTGGATACGCACTTGAGATTTGTGGCCATGAATTTAAAGTGGGGTTAGTTGTCTTCAGCAGTGTTCTACAGCTCAGACAAACTTGCAAAATAACGGAAGAGTTGGCTTTAACCAAGATTGATCTTTGCCAGGAGAGACAGTCTGGAAGGGGCTGCTAGCTTTTGACCAAATCCAGATTCTTATCTTCTTTCTGGGAAACCAGATGTATTACATCTTTGTCTCCTTTGCAGGTAGGTGTGACCACGTAACTGAGTTCTGGAAGTGAGACATTAGGGGATGTTCCACTTCTAGAAATCTCTGACCTCACTCTACTATAAGAAGCTTCAGAGAAACCTTAGAGCTGTCCCCAGGATCCTCAGGGATTCCTAAATGACTGTGTGGAAGAGGCCACACCCCCAGTGAGAAAACCAAGCCCACACCATCACCATCAAATAAACTCTTATTGGGTTGGGGCAATGATACATCTTGATGTCTATTTATTATAACAGTTAGCCTACTCTAATACAGTTACATTGGCTGGGGTAATAACATGATAAGGAACTGATCAAAAAGTGCTTGCAAGGTATAGTCCATAAGAATGGACCACAAAATATGAGCTAGATAAAGAAATAATTGAGGATTTGAGGAGATCATTGAGGCAAGAAAATGGTGAGATTGATGGATTGGAGGTTCTGTATCGGAGGGGAAGAATTTCTGGAGTTGAGTACTAAGTTAGATAATGAAGAAGGATAAAACATCGTGTTCAGATAGTGGGAAGTTGAAAGTAGGTGCGGATTTTGTAGGTGAGTGAGTGGCCGATGTGGGATAAAGGGCTGAATAGATCACAGGAGACAGCAGGGCAGGGACTGATCATCTGTGTGGATCCCTAAGTTACTAGAAATGATGTCACTGGAAAAATAAGGCAGTGAGTAACAGAAGATTCTAGAAAAAGCACAGACCAAGGTCAGTTTTGCCATGTAAATGGATGAGGAATCAAATGTGTGTGCGCGGACTAAGTTACTCTATATTTGGAGTATGGATTCTGCCCTCATTACTCTTGGATTCCCTGTTTGTGAATTACCTACTCAGGAAAATTTATTTGTAACCCCAAATCAATACTCACAGCATTTTTGCAGTCATTTGTGGACATGCAAAGAGCAGTGAAAATTTCGAGTTGCCTGACACACGTGATCCCAGCTGAGGTGGAACAAGGCAAAGCTCTGCCTTCTTGTTTCAGACTAGAAACAAATATCCTTTCAGCAGTATATTTAATATCACGATTCTTGCATTTTTGTGTGCTTTTTGTTGGTGATTTCATTGTCTGAAATGGCTCCCAAGCAAAGTGCTGACTTGCTGTCTATTGTCCCTAAGTTCAAGAAGTATTAGAGAACCTTTGTTCAGGCCTGAGTTATAGCACTGTTGGTCACGAGTTCAATGTTAATGAATTATTAAAAATAATGTGTTTTTAAACGGATGCACATGTAAGTCAAGGGCATGTATTGATCAGCTGATGAAAATGCTGTGAACATAGGTGCATAGGAACCTAGCCCTGTATTTCCCCTGGGAGCGATGGTTTGGTATTTACTAATGCAATATTCATAGTGACTTTATAGAATATAAACTACTGCAAATGACAAGAATCAACTATATATTCCATAATCCAAAAAACTGATATGCCAGAATACAGAGTAGTATTTTGGAAGTCAAATAACTGCAACACTTCTAAGGGCCTGGGAAAACCAGTGGCCCATTTTTGATTAGCAGGGGACAGCAAAGAGATGAGAGTATTGTCAATAGGGAACATTAAAAGATGCAGAAAAGTATGTGAAGTCTTGCCAGGGATAGATGAATAGGTAGTTGGATTGGCTGGACCATGAAGCAAATGTAGTAAAACATTAATGGTACAATCTAGGTATAATAAAATGTTATGAAAAATTTACCAAAAACTCCACTATTTAGCAACCTTCCCTTGTCAGGAAGAAAAAGAAGTAGAAGGCAGGGTAAGAGCAGCATTTGAAGAGGCATGTTCTTGTCTCAAGTTCAGTGAAAGCTCAAATCGTACTAACGTACAGTACCAGGCAGGGGAGATGCCAAAATCCACTTTAGATAACTGGTCGTCTTAGCTGCTGTGAAATTAGACAGGGCGCCTAAGGCTAATTGCACGCCTTTGTGAAGGCGCCACCCTCAGTGAGCGTGAAGGGGGTGGGAAGTCGGGGGAAGGGACACATCTCCTTCCAAACTGCTCTCAACCAACGCCTGCCAGAAAACCACTGTCTAGAGGAATCATTTCCCTGTAATATCCAAACTCAGTCTTGCAAGGAAAGGAAACAAAGCAAAAATGGAAGACATTTATCGTAACTCGTGCTTACTTCCTATTCTGGTTCCTATGGATTTTAAACATTAACACGAAGATAATAATAGCAACTGGGAAGGGTTAACAGCAGGAGGAGGGGTTTGAGGTCCTGACGTTTCATGCAGTGTGGTCGGAATCTCTTCTGATCCATGTACTCAGCCTTTGAGCTAAGCACTATAAATTAGCCTGATTTTATAGATGAAGAAATTGATGCTTAGAAACATTACATTATCTTGCCAAGGCCACATAGAAGGTGAGCAGCACAGCAAGCATTAAAACCCAGGCTTCCTCCCACCCAAATCCTTGTTTCTGCCACTCTATGCGATGCTGCCACAGAGAAGCTTCCAGGAGCCAGAAAGTGGGTTGAATAAAATTACACTTTCCTCAAGGAGCTTACAGCCAAACTGGGGAAACAAATACTTAAGGGAATAAGTATGCTACAGTTGCCATCAATACACAGGTGAAATTCGGTATTCACGTAGAGAAATTAGATTGGGCTTGAACTCCCAATGCCACTTAAACTTCTGGAGTCTTCAGAAGGCCCGGTCCACTGACTTCCAAGTGCTGCAGCTCTGGCCTCTGTCCTGCTGCTTCTCCAAGAAGCTGGGTAGAGAGGAAGTCTCTTCTGGGTGATGGCTGGAAAGCACAGCCCTTTTCTGCCCTGATACCTTGGTGTTTGCTGATAAAGTAAAAGAAATGAAGGAGCATGGATTCTGCCAAGCCCCTGCACTCCTCAGTCTTCTTTACAACTTTCCTACCAGATAGCACTTAGGAAGGCCCCTGTGTCTTCCTCCAGGCACATGCACCAGGACAACACAGCCCTGATGTGCCACTCCAAATATTCACATAGCACAGAATGGAGAGATGCTGGTTAACTCCCTGCCAAATGCAAAATTAGCACCCAAACCACAAGGACTTTGCTGGGTACCTCCTTTAATGTATATAATGCCATTAAATTGGCTGCAAGCGAATTAAAGAAAAGGAAAACAGGGATGTATGTTTCCTTCCTTAAGGCATCTTGCCTTTCCACTTTCCACCCCTCCACTTCAAGTCTTCCTGCTAGGAAAGAAAGCCCCAGGTCATGAATTCTGCTCCGAGGGCCCAGAGCAGAGGGAACTCCTGAAAGAATCTCTGGCCTGTGTCCTGAGCAGCAGCCTGCAGGGGAAAAGGTGGGGCGCAGGGGAAAAGGTGGGGGCGCAGGGAGGAAGCAGGGGAAATGTAGCAGAAAAGTGGGGTATGCAGGGATCTTTAGAGTTCTCTTAGAAGCTAAAGTGCTTGGAAATTGAATGTCAAAGCCCAACCAGGTTTTTCTTTCCTCAGGGCACCTTTTCTCATCTGGAGAAATATTAAATTCATTTTGAGACGGTTCTCCTGGAATTCACAATTGATATCAAGTTCAGGGTACAGCTGCGAAAAGCAAGGACAGGTCACCCCTCCACAAAATCTTCCCAGCCATCCTCTTCCCAGACTAGGCTCATCTTGCCCTGGTCTCTCCTAGCACATGCTCCCACACGGTCCTCAGTCTTTAGGGTGCCCTTGGCTCACCTCCTAGACAGCCATGGCGTTAGACTATGCGATTCAGATGGCCTAGAACTTTGCCTCATTCATGTTGGATTCCCCATTGTTTGGTAGAGCAAGGAGACCTTGGATTTTGAGGTCAAGCCTATCTAGTGTTCACACTGGTGTTTGATCCCATAGTTGACTTAGGTCAGTTATCCCCTCTGGGACTCAATCTACTTCTCAGTCCCTGAGGAAGTAAGAATGCATGCTCATTAAGAGAAAAACTCAAACTAATTCACATTTATCAGAGGATTGCTTTATGCTAGACCCTCTCCTGAGCCACTTAACATGCATTGCCTCATTTGATCTTTATAACAGATGAAGAGGGAGCTCCTGGATTGAGTTCCAGTTCATAGATTAAGGAAATTGAGGAATGGGGAAGTTGCCTGGGATATGCAGCATGAACACATAATTATCATAATAATAACATAGCTATGCTCTATTGTACTTAACTATGTGCCAGAAACGTGCTGGATACTTTACATGGAGTGTCTCATGTGGTCCCCATGAGGTGGCTGGGGCTCTGGCAAATTTTCAACCAAGGAAACTGCGTCTCAGGAAGATGGAGTAACTTGCCGTGAATCTTCAATCAGGAAGAGCTGAGATGGAGTCCCAGGTCTTTGTGAGTCACAGCCCATGAGCTTAACTAACCATCACTGTCTCCCTGTACATGGCAGCTCACCATTCAGCAACCAGCCAATGTATTTTGTTAAATCAAGTAGAAACTACCAGAAGTTTTCCATCAAGCACATCAGATTCTTACAGAGAAACTATAGGTTTCAAGTCCTATGCAGAACAGATTTGCTTTGTATTTGTTTGGTTTGGCTTGGTTTTGGTTTCTTCAAAGTTAAGGGCCTAAAAGAGGGAAAATAGAGGGAGAACTGGATGTGCACTATCCACGACTATTCACCCCTGGAAAGGAAGGGCAGCTCGCCAGCTCTTTAATCTACTTTATTTACAGGTTCCCAAGCTGCTATGTATTCATAGCTGTCTTTATAAAAATTTGAGAAACATCAAAAAAAAAAAAAGCACCTCTTTTGCAGGCTTTACTGCCAAAACAATGTTAGTAATATAAACATCTAGTAAGTGGGGGCTGATTAAGTACGACCCATCAGTGTGCTGCAGCCTCAAGCATCCATGAAAATAGTAAATATGAAAACTAGGGAGAAGCCTGGAAGATGTTAGTTGAAACATACAATGTCATCCTGTGGTTGCATCTATTTAAAATATGAATATATATGAAAACAAAAATCAGAAGTTAAGAGAATCAAATATGAAATAATTATTCATGTTAAGATGTCAGGATTCTGGGTGGTGTTTTTTAGGTTTAAAATATATTTTATTGTTTTGGTAATAAAACATTAGAATGAAATGTTAAAAGATACTGTGGACACTGCCCCAAGAGGAATGCTGCAGAAGGGCAGGCCTTGGCTATTCACAAATGATTTTTCTCACCACTATTGCCCAGCCCCACACATGTGGGGAAGATGAGGGCAGACCTTCAGCACACATAGTCAAGACCTTCTCTGTACCCCACAAGCCACGACCACATCCTACTTTATATTTGACCCTTCAATAAGTGAAATAAGAACATCAGGCCCTCTTGTCCACTGGAGCATGGATGTGAGATGATGGGTCTATGATGTGAGCCAGGCCTGCTCAGGCCCAGCCACGCGTGCATTTCCCTGCCTCAGGCATGCAATCCAGGGGTCGCTGGTAGCTCTTTGTGCACTGGCAGGAGTGTACAGCCAACATACTGCTTCTCTGAAGGTTACAGGAAATAAGCTTTATGTTTTACTTTTTATAAATGTCAGTTTTGTTTGGCGATGTGAACAATTTCACCAAAGTGAGAGAATGATGCCATTGAAGATGGCATCCAAGTGAGACACTTGGAGCCAATTATGCCCTTATTCAATTAGGCCATTTACTGAAATATCCTCCAGGACAACCGAAAAGGGTTGCCGTGGTCGCACTTCTGAGTCTTTCTCTCCAATGTGCATTCACCACTCTCCCCAGTTCCCTTTAAGCCATGAGTGCCCGTTACCTGTCTCCTCTACTGCTCTCTCCTCTCACACCTCTGAGTTGGGAGGGTTTGTCTCTCTGCCCTCCTGGCTGACTCAGAATTGTAGTCCCTTTCGCTCTGCAAAATGATAGACTTAACTCGTGTGTCAGAGAGCAGGATGGAAGAGAAATCATAAAATTACACGTCTCTGTTACCAGCCAATCTACCACTGCCCTCACCTGCGGTGGTTGCACCTGCTGGTACCCAGGACTGCACTAGGTGGCACCTGGTCTGTGCCGAGTCCTCAGACAGACAACACAGTGAGGGAAAGCTGAAGGAGATTCTCTCCAGCCGGGCCCCAGTGCACACTTCATGCTCCTCCCTGCCCAGCCTCATATGAAACAGCATTCCTGAGACACTTTAGGAAATGCATGCACTAAAGATACACTTGAGAATCACACACATGCATATGTGTGCACACGTGTGTGTACTTGTGTGTGTGCATGTATTATTCCCAGAAGTCAGGTTCAGGTCATTTGAGAGGTATCAATAATGTACGTCCCCCCTAACCGAGGAATCGAATTTCCTGCCCAGTGCCTTTCTTTTTAATAAAGGAAGGGGTTGCCTATCGACCACACGTTTCCTTTGGTTCCAGTGGAGCCTTCCCTCTGCCTGGGAGTGAGTCATGATCTCAGCTGCTCCCTGCAGACTGGAAAGGTTGACTCCCCGGATCTGTACGTGGCCAGCGGAATTCTACAGACTGTCTGAAGTGCTTCACCGTGTTTGTGTCTCCACATAATTTATCACCGACGTTGTCTCATGCACGAGCGTGCGAGGAGCTTTAAGGAGCTGGCATCTGCTCACAGGGGCGTCCGTAGTGGAATGGGCCCAACACGCTGCTCCCCTCACTCTGCTGCTGGGACATTCTGCCCCCTCGCCAGCACCTCCAGAGCCGCGTGGCTGGCAGCAAGCAGAGCTTCTCTCAGACCCCTTAGTCCCAGTGCCCCACAGGGCACCCACTGGGTTAGGTCGGAGCCTGCTCCTACTCCAATACCCAGGCCTTACAAACAGCCCAAAAAGAGCCTGTCTGTTTTTTTTAAAAGAATAAATCCTCTGAATGACCATGAAATCCTCTGATACCACATAGAAGACAAACCAAGAAAACCACCCCTCCTTTGTGTTTGAAGAGAGCTGGGATTTATGTCTAGTTTGGATTTCCACTTATTTTTGTTCTTCAAAACCATCACTTTTCCTACTCTCTTAAAAACATAAAAATCCAACCATTAAAACCAAGGAGAAAATGTAATGAGTCTGTAGCTGGTTTCATTTTTATTTCTGCTTCTAGAAATAGGATTTCTGGTTACACAAATACAAGTCCCTAGGAGCAGGGATTTCTGGCAAAGGGGTCAATATTTGAGATTCTGTAAGTGATAGGAGTCATATAGACTAAATTTCCAAAGTCAGAAGTCACAAAGACTCCAAAATGCAGACACTGTGTTCTGAATGTCCTCCCATCACTTCTGCCACCTCCTTCTTGGGTTAGGAAGACCTGGGAGAGGTACCCCGGCATGTAGGAGCTCCAAGCATTAAAATAGAGCCCACCCTCCATACACACAGCATCCCCATACTAGGAAACAGAGCAAATAACCTGGACCTTATCCTATTCTTCCAATATCACTCCTATACACACGCGCATGCACACAGGTACACATGTACACATATACACAGTATTCATATATTGAACCTGTCACCTCTACACAACACACACACACACACACACACACACACACGAGGCTTCTAATATTTGGACTTTTATCACCTCAATTAAAGAGATTTATTTACTTGAACATCAGTGTTCTCTGAAATTATGACAAGCCATTGAGAGTGGAGCAATTCACTGGAAAACCGTGCATTAAAGTGGTAAGACTTCTGCTTATGCCCTAGAGACGAAGCTGCTGTGACATTTATATGCTAGCAGACTTACTAAATTATTTCCAAACCTTTGTGCAACTGTAAGTGAAGCTATATCCCATTTTATGTATTTATTTTTAAGCTGCATAAAGGAAATAATCAATCATTAATTCAATTTTGCCCATATTACTTAGATTTGAACCTTTCCTGCGCAGTCCTTTCTTTTCTGCATGAATGTTTGCTCTGCTCAAGTTTACAAACCAGGCCTCCTTGTAGATTACATAGGTTGCAGCCCGTTTATTTTGATTGCAAATTTTCACAAAGTTTTAAAGTCTAACAGTGCTTTCTCCTCCAGGTTGGAGCTAGTAATAAAATTCCATAATTCAAGAAACTTTCTTGGCTTGAGGGATTTCCTCTTGTTAAAATGGAAATTCTCCTGCAAGGATTAATATAAGGAGTCAGCATCTGGCATTTGCCCCTCAGAAAAATCGTTGTATGGCATCCTTTATTATACGGCAGTCATGATATGGGCAAAGTAAAAAGTGGGAGAAATGGGACTAGAGTCTGAGCATTTTGTGAAGCGTCTTGATATCCATGAATGCAATCAGTAGTCACTCAGGTGAAAAAGGTACAGAGAAGAAAAGGCAGGAGGATGTAAAAATCATTGTTTTTCTTCTTTTCCTATTAGTCAAGGTCCAATGCTGCTATCTGTGCTCCAGCTGAGAAAAGGAGGCTTGTCGTCTGGATTGCTGTGACACCTCGGAATATTGGTGACTATATAGTGAGCAGTCACCTCATTTAACAGCACTGCATTATGTCCCTGTTCTACAGGTAAGGGAACTGAAGCACAGAGAGGTCAAGTAGCCTGCTTTTGATTATGTAGAATTCAGAGAGCCTGGCTTCAGGGGCTGCCATCTTAACCACTGCACTCAGCTTCTTTGCATTGGGTGTCTGACTTTAAAATGGGACCTGTGGTGAACATTCCATAAGGTGAGCCACCGTGAGCCACACCTTTGTATAAGCTCTCCCCTTGAGGATAGGCAGAACCTGTGATGTGCTTCTAGCAAAGCTAATGGGATAGCCTCCTGATTATATTATGTTATGTAAGTGTTTATCTTAGTAGACTGGACTAAGAGACTATGCTGCTGATTTTGAAGAGCTAAGCTATGTAGTAGTTAGATTCAGGTATCAACTTAGCCAGGTGATGGTGCCCAGCTGTTCTGTTGCTGTGGACTTAAATCATCAGCATATGGCTGATTATATCTGCAACCAGCTAAGGAGAGTGCATTCTGCAATGAGTGATGTTTAATTTGATTAGGTGGAGGCTTAACAGGAGAGTTAGAAGAGAGAGAAGCAGCTCAGTGCAGCCCAGCACAGCTCAGCTTAGAGCTCAGAGCTGACACAGACCCGGATGTTTGGAGATACAGAAAGGAAATGCCCTGGGGAAAGCCATTTGAACCCAAATTCCAGGAAAGAAGGCCAGCAGTCATTGCTGTGTGCCTCCCAATGTGATAGAGAAACCCAGAGAAAAGCCAGTTGCCTTTCCTCCAAGGAACTATAAATTTGTAACTAAATAAACTCTCTTATACAAGCCAATCCATCTCTGAAGTATTGTATTCTGGCAGTCTTAGTAAACTGAAACAGCTGTCATCTCAAGAGAGAGCTTATGGGAAGACCATGGGAAAAGAAACTATGAGTGGCCTCTAGGAGCTGAGTGTATTCTCAGCTGACAGTGTGCAAGAAAGGGGAACCTCAGTCCTACAACCATAAGGAACTAAGTTCCTCCAACAGCTACGTAAACTTGAAAGAGGAACCAGAGCTCAGATGAGAACATTGGCCAGATTATTCCTCATTGCAGCCTTGTGAGACCCTGAGCAGGGTATCCAGCTAAGCTATGCTCAGACTGCTGACTCAGGGAACCTGCAAGAAATGAATGTTGTTTGAAACTGCTTATTTTCTTGGCTGGCACTTGGGCTCTCACTATTGCAATAGCCTCCTAAAAGCTCTTTCTGTCTCCAGTTTTGTTCTCTTTCAAATTTGCCTATGACAGGTATCTTTTGAAAGTGGAATATTGATATACAGTCCTTCTATGCCTGATCCATCAATAGCACCCACAATCTATAGACTGACACCCAAACTCCTGTGTAAATTGTAAAAAGCCTTTCCAATCTATCCCATATTACCTCGTTTCCCATTCTTTGGCCATCTCCTTCATGCAGTGTTCACTAGTCTTTCCTTTCAGTCGACCTACACTTACCAATGCTTACGTTTTTAATTTACCAGAAATTGTTCTAGAAGCCACATATGCAAATCTTAAAAGATAACATTTGTTTCAAAATTGGTTTCTAATCTGATTGACAAGACAGACAAATTACCGCATGTCAGCATAAAAAGTTTATGACTTAGATCAAATGTTAAAATTCCAATCCCACCACTTACTGTTTCTGAGATTTAGGGAAGTCACTTTTTGCCTCCAAACCTGTGTTCTCATCTGTACATGTTGGAAATAACCCAAATCGCATAGCATCATTGAGAGTTATTAGACAAGATAATAGAAACAAAGTTATTAGCAAAGGGCTGAATACAGCATAAAAATCCAGTGAGTTATATTTTGATATTCAACTTAGATCTGTATTTATTAATATTTATCTATTGCAGTGAAGGGGAGAAGGACGAGAATCACAGAGCGGGTGGTGAGGAAGAGCACCCAGATGGAGCAACCTTTCGGATGAGGATGGTTGGATGCTAAGGATTTAGCTGCCAAATTGGAGAGTTTCCAGGCAAAAAAGGCGAGCATATGTGACAGCACAGATGTGGGAAATAGCACGATATGCTGTGGGCACAAGTAGCTGGGCATGTTACATGGAAGAATTCGTTCAAAGCCCCTCTTGTTTCTTTTACCCATGTCCTTCTTTACTCCTTCAAAGGATGAAAAAAAGGAGATTATTTAAAAATTATCTCATGCTTACTATGTGCCAGACATTGTTCTATGTGCATCACAGAAATGAAGTTAGTAAATCTTACCCAAGGACGTAGGTACAACCATTATCCCCATTTTATAGATGAGGAAAGTGAAGCTAAAAGGGAGTATTTTCCCCAAAGTCATCCATCTTGTAAGTGGTAGAGCTGAGATTTGAATCCAAGAAATTGGAGGGCTCTTCACCCCAGTATTTATACATTTCCAAAGTCCACCAAAACTAATGGATGCAAATAACTATATAAACAAGGAAGCAAAATGAGAAAGTAGTTAACTGGATAAATCAAATCATTAAAGGTTCCCTAGTTTTACCACTTTAATTCAAAGGAAATTACTGAAACACGAAAAGCTAAATGATGTTCCTTTCATGCTAAAACTAGTAAGTGGCAATTCTAAGCTTAAAATCCAAATCTCCTAGCAACGTAAGTGAACGTGAATTGTTTCAGTGAATAGATATATATCCGCAATGATGCATGGATGTGTGTGTATATATGGATGGACGGATGGCAGTCTGGAGTATTCATTTAGGTAAGTAATTTGCAGTTTCGTATTTTCCACTGAAACTATGTTCTTAATATTTAGAATCAATCACTTATGGCTATCCAGTTGGAAACAGGATTGAAAGAACAGCCTCTTACACTACCTTGGAACATCTACAAGTAGTATTAAAAACAGCATTCCTCGTAAACAGCTTTCACTTTTACAAAAAAAAAAAAGATTTATAATGAAAAAAATAAAATTCTGTCATATATATGAAAAAGGTCTCATTGTAGACTACAGATAAATAATTTAAAAAGCCCAAGGTCAAGAGACTTATATATTTTTTTAATTTCCCAATAGCACTGTTGTAAGTATGTCTAACCTTCACATGCTTTTTACCATTTAACAATTGTTTCTTGAGTAAAGGTAATGTACCATTTCTGGGCATTTGGGATACAAACCAGGCTAGATCCCTGCCCTGGAGAAATTTACACTGTAGCAGGGGAAGACAAATGCATAGTAACTATAACAGCCAAACATTATACAGTGTGCTATAAGGTGGTAAGTTCCAGGTGAACAAGGAGAAGCAAAACAGGATAAGGGGTATCTGGAGATAGGGGCTGCGTCATGAAACAGGGGAGACAGGGGAGTACTTGTGAGAAGACTGCCTTTGAAGAAAGGCAGTGAGAGAGCTGGGCAGCTGGATATCTTGTGCAAGAGCCTTCCAGGCAGAGGGCAGAGTGAGGGCAATGCCCCAAGAAAGGAGAATGCCCAGTATCTGTAAGAAATACCCAGGGAGGCCAGTGTGGGTAAAACAGCATATCCAAGAACAAAAATATGAGAGAAGAAGTAAGACAGACAGATCAGCTAGGGCCCTCTACCCTCCTGGAAATAGAGGGCTGTTGTAGGGTTTTGACCAGAGAGCTGTCACAATTTGATAGGAGTTTAAATTTTTTTCTCTGACTAATCTGTTGAGAAGAAGCTATAAAGGAGACCTGTATAAGAACTGTTTCAATAATGCAGGTGAGAAATGGTAGTCATGCACTGTCTAGAACATACTGGGCAAGGGTAAAGCAAAGTGGTGGTGATGGTTGCTTTGTTCCCGATTCCACAGGGAAATTTCCAACTTTTACCATTAAGCATTATGTTTCCTGTAGACTGTTTGGAACTAACAATCTGTTGTCAAACTCTATTACTAATTTTCTAAATCTATTTTTTAAATATGAATTTATACTGAGGTATGTAATATACTTCTGACTCTGTATGGGCTCATGTTATTCATTTAGGTAAGTAATTTGCAGTTTTGTATTTTCCACTGAAACTATGTTCTTAATATTTAGAATCAATCACTTATGGCTATCCAGTTGAAAGCAGCATGGAAAGAACAGCCTCTTATACTACCTTGGAACATCTACAGGTAGTATTAGAAACAGTATTCCTTGTAAACAGCTTTCACTTTTACAAAAAAAAAGATTTATAATGAAAAAATGATTTTTGTCTTTAATTTATTTAAGTTGATTGATTACATTGACTAATTTCCTCATATTAAAATAATCTGGCATACTAAAATAAACCCAATTTAATAAAAATATGCAATTCTTCTTTTATATATTGCTGAATTTGGTTTGTTAATATTTGTCTAGAACTTTAGTATCCATGTTTATAAAGAAAATTGGACTGATAATTTTATATTATTGAGCTAACTTTTTTGGGGATTTAATATCAAGGTCATGCTAACCCTGTATAATAAGTGGGGGACTATTTTCATTTTTTCTACTTTCCTGAAGAGTGTATATAAGATCAGAATAGTAATATAAGTAGAAACTCCTCGTTCATTATAGTTGATCATAAGATGGAAGCAATTCAGTCACATCTTCAGGTTCCACTTTTCATTCCAGGTCTTTTGCAATTTCAACTGCACCTGCAGTAACTTCCCCACTGAAATCTTGAACCTCTCAGTCATCTATGAAGGTTGGAATCAACTTCTTCCAAATTCCTGTTAATGTTGATATTTTGACTGCCTCCCATGAATCATGAATGTTCTTAATGGCATCTAAAATGATTAATCCTTTCCAGAATATTTTCAGTTTATTTTGCCCAGATCCATCAGAGGAACCATTATCTATGGCAGCTATAGCCTTACAAAATGTCTTTCTTAAAGAATAAGACTTGAAAGTTGAAGTGACTCCTTGCTTCCTGAGCTACAGAAGAGATGTTGTGTTCGCAGGCATGAAAACAATATCAATATCACTGTACAGCAGAGCATTTGGGTGACCAGTTGCATTATTAATGAGAAGTCATATTTTAGAAGATTTTTTTTTTATTCTTGAGCAGTAGTTCTCAACAGTGAGCTTAAAATATTCAGTAAGCCATGTCGTGAGCAGATGTGCTGTCCTCCAGGCTTTGTGGTTCTACTTGTAGAGCACAGGCAGGGTAGTTGTCACATAATTCTGAAGGGCCCTTGGATTTTCCGAGTGGTACAAGAGCACTGGCTTCAACTTAAAGTCACCAGCTGCATTAGCCCCTAACAAGAGAGTCAACCTGCCTTTGAAGTTTGAAGCCAGGCATTGACTTCTTCTTCTACCTGAAAGTTCTACCTGGTATCTTCTTTCAATAGAAGGCTGTTTTGTCAACACTGAAAATCTGTTGTTTAGTGTAGCCACCTCCACCAATTATCTTAGCTAGACCTTCTGGATAATTTGCTGTAGCTTCTACATTAGAACTTCCTGCTTCACCTTGCACTTTTATGTTATGAAGACAGCTTCTTTCCTTAAACCCCATGGACAAACCTCTACTAGTTTCAAACTTTTTTGTGCTGCTTCCTCAACTCTCTCTGCCTTCATAGAATTGACAAGAGCTAGGCCCTTGCTCTGGATTAGGCTTTGGCTTAATGGAAAATTGTGGCTGCTTTGATCTTCTCTCCAGACCACTGAAACTTTCCCCATAGCAGGAATAATGCTTTTACTTTTTTTTATTTTTCCTTTATCATTTGTGTGTACACTGGAGCACCATTTTTTTATTTCCTTCAAGAACTTTTCCTTTGTATTTACAACTTGCGCGAGAGGCCCAGCTTTCTGCCTATCTTAGCTTTTGACACACTTTCCTCACTGAGATTAATCATTTCTAGCTTTTGTTTAAAGCGAGAGACATGTGACTCTTCCTTTCACTTGAACCCTTAGAGGTCATTATAGAGTTACTAACTGACCTAATTTCAATATTGTTGCATCAGGCAGGCAATGGTGGCACAGTGGCAGAGTTCTCGCCTGCCATGCCGGAGACCAGGGTTCAATTCCAGTGCCTGCCCCATGAAAAAAAAAAAAGTCAATATTGTTGCATCTCAGGGACTAGGGAGGCCCAAGGAGAGGAAGAAAGTAGGAGAATGGCAGGTGTGGCACTGTCGCAACACACCCCACATTTATCAGTTAAGTTTGGTATGTGTTGTCGTGCACCAAAACATGCTCAATAGCAAATAGTAACATCAAAGATCACAGATCACCATAACAGATATAATTATAATGAAGAAGTTTGAGATATTTTAGAATTACCAAAATGTGACACAAAGACTCAAAGTGACCACATGCTATTGGAAAAATGCCACTGGTAGACTCACTCGATGCAAGGATGCCGTGACCTTCAATTTGAAAAAAAACAGTATCTGTGAAGCACAATAGAATGAGGCTCATTAAAATGAGGTATGCCTGTATGTAGAGTTTTCATTATAGTAAATTCAAAATCAATTCTAATTTTCTCTTTGATTCTTGGGTTATTTAGAAATATTCCTCTTAATTTCCAAAAATGAGGTATTTTTTAAATTAACAACTTTTTTTCTTTTTGATATATAGCTTATTTATACTGTAGTTAGAGAACATGTTTGGTATCCTGTTAATCATGAAATTTGCTTTAATTTAACTTAAGAAGCTGTAAATTAACCAAATGGTTAATGTTTGCAAGTGAAAAAAAAAGTAGGAAAAAACTATACATTTATTATGTAAAATTTGTCATACATGTTTTCCAAATGTTATATAACATCTGTTATACTGTTTTATTTTTATCTGATTGTTTTTCAATTACTGTGAGATATATTTAAATTTTTCCAGTGTGATTGTGGATTTGTCTATTTCATTTTTTCCTTCTAACAATTTTTGCTTTATATATTTTGAAGCAATGCTTTTATATGCATACTTATGTAAAATTACTATAATTCCTGATGAATTGAAATTTTGTTCCAATATGTAGGAACCTATTTCTCTTTAGAAATGTTTTTTCTGCCTTAATGTCTACCTGGACTGATATTAATAAAATAATATCAGCTTTCTTTTGGAATTTTTCTGATAAATCTTTCCTCACCTTTTTACTTTCAACATGAGTGTAGATTCTTGTATTTTATGTGTATTTCTTATAAACATCTTATAGTTGATTTTTTTTTACCCAGTCTGGCAATCTTTGCCTTTTATTCTGGAACATTTATTCCACTGATAATTATAAACCCTGCTTCTATTCTTTTGAAGTTGTTCAAGAAATTACAACATGATTATTTAAGTAATCTGAGCCTTACTTAACTCCATTTTTCCTCTCCCTTCCAGACAATCAAAGATCTTAGAATATTTTAACTCCGTGTGCTCCCTCCTGACTTCATATATCTTTCCTATTTATTTTAATTCCATATTTAACCCTGAAATACACTTTCATTGCTAATGTTTGTCTAAAGTCAATATTCCTTTAGATTTAATTTGCAGGTAGGCTACAGTGGCTCAGTAGGGAGAGTTCTCACCTGTGATGCCTGAAACCTGCATTCGATTCCCGGTACCAGCCCATGCAAAAAAAGAGAAGATTTAACTTTGTAGTCCCTACTTTTTGGTTTTTTTTAACTCTCCTGTGCTTTGGACTTTCTATTAGGGAGTACCTCATCTGCTTAAAGTACAAACATTAGGTTGCTTTTGTGAGGGTTCGCTACTGTTAAACTCTCTCAGGGTTTGCTTCTCTGAAATTGTATTCACTTCAGCTTCACTCTTAAAAGATACTGTAACTGGACATGACTGTTAGGTTGGCGGTTATTTTCATCCAGCAGATTGAAGATAGCAGCCCTTTGTTTTCTGGCTACCATTGACACAGTTGAGAAAGAAGCTGTAAATCTAACTGACACCTCTCTGAAGATTAACTGCTTTAAGACTGCCTGACTTTATTTAGGATTTTCCCTTTGTCAGTTAGTGTGCACTGTGATGTATCCTGTGGATTTATTTGTTTGTTTGTTTGTTTTTATCCTGCATGGCATTTGTTAGTCCTGAGGTTGAAGATAATAGGGTATTGGCTAATACTCAGCCATTATAGTTCAAAACATCACTTCTCTGCTACTCTCTTTCTCCAGCACTTCTAAACTTGCAATGGAATGGGTGATTTTTCTTCTCCAGCTTTTCCCAAGTCTTTATATCCTTCCATATTTTGTGCTTTTTCAGACTTTCTCTGAGGCATTCTTATGCATTTGTCTTGTCTTCCAATTCTTTAGTTCTCTCCAGCTGAGATGGTTAAATTCATGAGTCAACTTGGCTAATTTATGGTGTCCAGTTGTTGGATGAAGCAAGCACCAGCCTGACTGCTGCTGTGAGGGTATTTCATGGATGTAAATCACTAGTCAGTTGATTGCATCTATGGACAATTACATCTACCATCAACTAAGGAGACTGCCTTCAGCAATGAGAGGTCTCATCCACCCAGTTGCAGGCCTTAGGGGGGAACTGATGAGTTCAGCAGTCAGAAAGAAGAAATTCTATCTCTACTTCAGCCAGCCATCTTCTCCTGAGGAATTCATTGGAACCTTCATCAGAGTTCCCAACTTGAAGCCTGCCATATGGAATTCAGATTTTCCTTCCCCCTCCTCCCAGTGGCATGAGCCAATTCCTGTACTAAATCTCATAATATTTACATACATATATCCCATCAGCCATGTTACTTTGAGAACCCTGACTAACACACCAGGTATTTTTAATTTTTTTGTTAAACTAAACCTCTGGGGTTTTAATTTTACTTTTTATGTTTTTCATCTCTGGAAATGTTATTTTGTTTTATTTGCTTATAACTTCTCTGTATTTTTGTTTGTTTGTTTTGCAATTGTTTGTTTTCTCTTGGTGTTTTCCAGGTTTTTAAAAAATTCCTTTAAATGCATAAACAGGATTGTTTTTAAAGTATCTTTGTGACAATTCCAATATTTGCAGTATTTGCGAGTCTTTTCCTACCCTCTGTCATTTCCACTGGTTATCCCACATGGTTCTCTTCTGCTTCAGTGCTTAGTTACTTTTGATTTTGTATTGTATTTTATCTTTTAAAATTATTTGTGATAATTATTTCAGTCATAGGACTAAGGTTCTTTCCTTCAGAGAAATTTTGGGTTTGCTTGACAACATTTGATATTGTCAAACTTCTGAATTTTTGCTATTAATATAGTTACTAATATTAAAGTCTTCTCATTTTCTTGATATTGACTCTGTTTTTTCAAAATTCATTATTATTTATGATACTACTGAATCCTATTCCCTGGCAGTTATTTAGGACCTTTGGATCTGTAATCTTAGCTAAGTGAAAATCGTCTAATTTTTTCTCACACCAGATTTTTCTTATTTTGGAACATAAGTAATAAAAAATCTCATAGAATAAGTTGGGTAAGTTTCTGTCCTTTTCTATTTTCTTAAATAAACTGCATACTATAGTAGCTTTGTGTACATTTGCTTATTTGTCCCATATCTTTGTCTTCTTTTCTCTTTTTCTTGATTTCTATTGAACTAACAAAGATTTCTATAACCCTTTTTTATTCTCCACTGATTGGAAGCTACAAATTATGTTACCAATCTTCAAGTAACTAACCCAGATTATGCCACTCATTTTTCTACTAAAGGCTGAAGTTATCCAATGTTTTCCTTCTTTTAAAAACTTATCAAAAATCTCTGCATGCTTTTTAAAACATTAGTTCTTATTTTATGTTATTGCCATCTATATTTTCAGTTTATCTTTTTAAACTAAAAAACAAAAATTCATTTTAATATATGGACATAATTTTATTTTTATCCAGCTTATTTTTTCCTGTTATCCTTGCACTGAGTTCATGTTTCCTTTGCTAAAGTAGACACCATAGTATGTATTTTGGCATTGTTCTTTAAGTGGTAAGCAGCCTTTATGTGGTTGAAAAACACCTTTTCTTTTGCCTCACTTTGAAATGAAAATTTAGCTGAGTCTAAAAGTCTAGGTTAACTGAGAATTTCCCACAGTATGTTGTATGTATTATTTTGATGACTTCTGGACACTCTTATGGTAGATAAGAAGTCGTCTCTCAGTTGAATTACAATTAATCTATAGGTAATCTGTCTTTTCTCTCTGCTAGATTTTAAGGCTTTTATCTTTATCTTTGATGTTTTTAAATTTCACTCCTGCTGTCAAGTTGTGGATTTGTTTTTAGTTATCCTGTGCTGCATTTGATGTATATTGTTTGCTCAAGAACTGAGTTTCTTACATCCTGAAAAATCTAAGTTATGTCTTCATCCTTTGCTTCTCTATCATTCTCCCCATTCTTTTTTGCCAGAATTCTTAATAAACATATTATCAATTTGCACTACACTTATTTTATGATTTTTCGATTTTCCTTTTTTTCTTCTCATTACTTGATTCTGGAAGTAATTCTCAGCATCCTCAAACTACTATTTCTTTTTGCTTCAGTTCTGTGTTAGTTTCCAGCTGCTGAAACAAATACAATGGCTTGGCTTTACCAAGGGAAATTTATTGACTCGCAATTTGAGGATAGAAAAGGTCCAAAATTGAAGTGTCAGCCCCAATGACATCTTCAAAGTCCTATATGCAAACAGGCTTCTGCCCATAGGCCTGGGTTTGGGGCCTGGACCAGCCTGCCACGGTGAACGGAAGTCCATCCCCAGCATGGCCCATTCCACATTTCCTCCAACCTATTATGCCCTTTAATTTCAGTTTTTATAAATTCTAAGATGCTAATTTGCTCTTTTTACACAGTTTGTTTCGATTTACTCTTTTCATAATTTATTGCTAATCTTTTGACACATTAAGCATACTTATATTATTTAAAAGTATATCATATTCATTTCCCAGTGCCTGCCCATGCAAAAAAAAAAAGTATATCATAAAATTCATTTCACCATGGCATATCCATAGAGAAAAAAAGTAGCTAAAGTTTACCATGGGATCAGAGAAGAGGGAGAAAGGGTGCGTATGTTTGGTGGCTGTGGAGAAGGTATAAATAAAATTAATTTAAAAATTCACTTCACTAGAATGAACTGATATTGGAATTATACATTATATTAGCTTTTTCCCCCTTAACGTTTGGTTTCTTCATGTGGTTTAGAATGCTGTTTGCAGCCTCATCTGCGCTGCAGGACCCTTCCACCCTGTACCGAGTACCTGCTCTCTTTGCAGGAAGTTGCAGGTTGCCTCCTGCTAGTCCACAGAATCAGGTTTCCTAATGCTTTTAGGTTTTGCCTGATACTGATTCTGAGATTATCACAGATTCAGCTGTTGACTGTGCTCATGCTTTGTCACATGGTGCTTTCATTTTCCCCTCACCTCCCTACCCTACAGCTTACCCTAAAGCCATGGATCAAGCACATTTTCTGCAAAAGAATTTTTCAGTCTCTTCTCACTACTCATGACAGAGAAGCTGAGCCTGTCTCCCATCTCCAGTCTGATATGGAACACTTCTCTTCCCAGATACTCCACTGAGCTGGACTTCTGTCCACCACTGCTCACTTGCTGATTAGCTTTCGCCTCTAGCTATAAGAGGGTAGCTTGTAGCAGGATGATGCTCTCATGTACAACTGGAAAAAACTAGGTACAATTTTTAAAAAAACAGAAGGTTTTGCAGCTATAGTAAGACTGCTTGGACTCAAGGGGCTATATCCTAAAGAGAAGGAGGCATATTGAAGCGAGCACAATTTTCTGCAAGTGATGTTTATTCTTGTCACAGAAGAGGAAGAGAAAAGCCTTACTGCAAAAAGATGAAACAAACAAAGAGCAAAAATATTAAAAACCTCCTGAACCTGATGATAGCACACACACACACACACACACACACACACAGACTTTTGCATCTGCTAAGGCAGCCAGGACTTGAGAAGGCAAGATCTATGATACCGAGATAGCGGAAAGAGAACCTCATAGTGATTTAGACCAGGGCTTCTCATCTTCAACGTGACTGATATTTGGAGCCAGATAATTCTTTGCTGCAGGGGCTGCCTCGTGCATTGCATGGGCTTTAGCAGCACCCTTGGCCTCTATCCATTAGCTGCTGATAGTCCCTCCCTCCTAGAATTGTGAGAACCAAAAATCTAGACATTACCAGATGTCTAGAAAGAAAGTAGTTAATGTTTCCCAAGGGATCAGAGAAGGAGGAGATCAAACTCTTCCCTGATTGAGAAACACTGGTCTAGACCCTGGAAGTGTTTGCTAAATATTTAAGCCATGCCGAATGCTATACTGAAAAGCCAGGTAAAATAAAGCTGCATAGCAGAGCAGAATTGTCAAGTCACAAGACAGTAAGGAGATAAAAGTTTCCTGGGCATGGGAGAAAGGAAATCCAAGCTCTAAATTGGCACCTATTTTTGGAGCACAGTACCTCTAGATTGGGATGATTCATTCTAGTCTGGTCCAGTGATGACCACAAACCTGCCCTAATGAGCTTAGTCCCTGAGAGGGGATCAGTTCTGTGAAAGCTGCCAGCCAGAAGACAGAGGGACCCCTCCCCAGAGAGTGATATCAGCAGAAACTCCCCAATTTCCTAAACACAATCGTATGCATTCTATAAAAACTTTCAATGCAAACCAAGAAATGAGATCAAGGGTAAATAAAACAGATGGTAAAATAGATCCAAGAATTGGGGTTACCAAATAAGGACTTTAAAATAAATATTATTCAAAAAATCTATACTACATAGTCAAGAAAGTAGATAAAATTGAAGTTACAAAGATTAAATCTTTAAGCAAAGCAAAGAACGCAACTTTTAGAGCTACAAATATAATAACTGATATTGAGAAATCAAGAAGAAGGGTTTAATAATACACAGGCCATAGATGAGAAGAGGATTTTAAATTGGAAGAAAGGTCAGTAGAAAATATCTAGACTGAATCTTAGGGAGCAAATAAGATGAAAACTGCAGAAAAGAACATATCACTTACATGTAATCTAGTGATATAAATGGCACAGAAGCAATATTTTAAGATTAAGAACTTTCTGAAATAAAGATATCAAGCCACGTATTCATAAAGTGTTACAAACTCCAAAAGGATTAACTAAAAAGAAAGAAAATCTAGGTACATCATGATAAAATTTCTGAAAATCAACAAAGAGAAAAGTAAGTTTTAAAAGGATACAGACAAAATAAGACATTTATCTTCAAAGGAAACATGAAGACTGAAAATTGATTTCTAAACAAAAAGAATGGTAGCCAAATGACAATTAAATGACATTGTTAAAATACTGAAAGGAAAGTACTGTCCACCTAGAATTCTATATCCAGTAAAAATATTCTTCAAAAGTGAAGATAAAATAAAAACATTACCAAAAATAAAAACCTTAAACCTAGAGAATTCCAGTAACTGTAAACTAACACAAATATTAAAGACAGGCTTTCAAATAAAAGGAAAATTAGCCAGATAGAAATACAGAAATATGAGATAGATTTAAAATGGAAAAGGAACATATTTAGGTAAAACTAAATGTATATCAACTGTAGAAAACAATAAAAATAATGTCTTTGAATATTTAAAGTGTATATTGAACTATACTGCAAGAAAGTGGGATATAGAAGACAAGAAGGAATGAATGGAGTTTCAAGTGTTCTAAACTTGAAAGTCTGGAAAGTGGTGAAACTGATCATTAGTAGTTGGATTAGTTTCCTATTGCTACTGTTAAAAATAACTGCAAACATAGTGGCTTAAAACTCTCTATATTTATTATTTAACAGTTCTGGAGATTGGAAGTCCAGGTAGTTTGATGGGACTGAATTCCTTCTGGATGCTCTAGGGAAGAATCCATGTCCCTGTCCTTGCCAGTTTCTAGGAGCTGCCCAAATTCCTTAGCTCATAGTCTTGACTCTTACCACTGCTTGTGTCTTCAGAGCGCCTTCTCTGACTCTTACACTCCTTCTTTCCTCTCTGAAAGATCCGTGTGATGACATTGGATCCACCTCGATTATCCAGGATAATCTCTCCATTTTATGATCCTTAATTTAGTCATATCTGCAACATCCCTTTCGTCAGACGAGGAAACACATTCACAGGTTTTAGGAATTAAGGTATGGCTATCTTTGGGGCCCATTATTCTGCCTATCAAAATCTGCTCTGGGCAGTGTTCCATCACATCCTGGATGAGTGTGCCTAAGGAACAGGGAAGGATGCACCACCATGGGAGGAGGGCAAGATTCTCCAAGAAAACTCCAGGAGCCAGGTCTAACATTTTGCAGGTGCCATGTAATAATGCAAGTCATTCCGTTTGCTTTCCAAGATGCTGGCGGTGGGGGGCCTGCCCACCTGCCATTCTTCCCAGCTGTGGAGGCTTGTTTAAGCCACTTCACCTCTCTGAGCTTCAGTTTCCTTGCGTGTAAAATGGGGATTATAATATACTTGCCTTGTAGGGTTGTAAAAATTAGAAATAAAATACACAAACTGCCAGGCATATAATAGGCATTCAAAAAATAGTAGTTTTTTTAAAAAATAGAATTCCACTTCCAAAACAAAAAAATTTGCCCTGTGCCCCCAAAAGATTCATGTTTATCTCACATGCACAATATATTCATTTCATCCCAACATCCTCCCAAATTTCAGCCCATTGCATTATCATATTTCCATTTCAACATCATGCATTGCCTTGTTTATTATTTACTTCTATGATTTCAGTAAACCCCTAACAAGGTTTCTTCTTGAATCAATCAGTATGTTTAGTTCAAGTCCCTGGGAGAGACCATGCTGGTATTCTCTATGTGTGCTGGTCACTCACCTCCCCAAAAGAGGGATTCTCTGGGACTCTGAAAATGAAAATAATTTCATGGCGAAGTTTGGAGAAGGGAATCAAATCTGGTTCCAGAGAAAAACAAAAAGCTGGAATTGAAAAAGGATAAATGGCCAAATATTATACATTTTAGATTGCTAAAACTGCTGGGATGCAATATACCAGAAATGAGTTTTCACAATGGGGATTTATTAGTTTACAAATTTACAGTTCTTAGGCTATGGAAATGTCCCAATTAAGGTATCAACAGGACGATACCTTCTCTGAAGAAAGGTCACTGACATCCAGGCTTCCTCTGTCACATAGCAAGGCACATGGCTGGTGTCTGCTGGTTCTTCACTCAGGTTTCATTGCTTTCAACTCCTAGGTCCAGTGGCCTCCTCCCTGAACTTATGTGGATCCTCTCAGCATCTCCAGGGTCTTTCTCTCTCAACCCTCTCCAAAATTCTCTGGGTTTTTCTCTATCTGAACTTTCTTGACATTTTTTTTTCTCTTTTATCCTCATAAAGGACTCAAGTAAAGGATTAAGACCCACCTTGAACTGGGTGGGTCATATCTCAATTGAAACAACCTAATCAAAAGGTCCCACCCACAACAGGTCTACACCCACTGAATAGAATAAAAGAACATGCCTTTTTCTGGGGTACCTAAAAGCTTCAAATCAGCACCTTATCCCTGAGGAAAAATTCAGACTTAAGTGGCATTGAAATGGGACAATGTGTGTGGTCTCTTCCATAGTGACTCTTCATGAGGGGTCACCTTTTAGAGAAGCATTAGAGTGCCTTGCTAGACTGGGCTAGAGAATTACTTGGGTCCCATTCACATTCATTTTCATCCACACAACACCAAAAGTCTCTACAATGCATGTTTGACTTTGTTACCAGAAATTGCTATACAACCACCAGTTATTATCTAAAGCCTGTAGGGTGAAGCCAGATTTCCTGATTTAGCCCATAAAATGCTTGACCTGGCCTCTGCATCTCTCCTGTTGTCCCCCAACAAGCAATTATACTCCTCATGTATAGAGAACTATTTGAAGTTCCTTGCATACTCCATTAGTTTTTATTGTGTGTATAATTGTACATGCTATTACCTCAGATTGGACTTCTCTCTTCCCTTCTTCTGCCTTGGAATTTCCTAGTCATTCTTCAGCATTCACCTCTTCCTTTATCCATACTTGGTCCCTTCATAGAAAGTTACATATTAGCACCTGTCACATAAAATGTATATGTTATTAAGATATGATTTATATACAATAAAATGAATAAACGTTGTGTTCAACTCCTGAATTTTGACAATTGTATATACCTGCATAGAACTATTCAAATCAAGATATAGAACATTTCTGAAATTTCTTTCAAGCCTTTTTCCAATCCACAAAGTTGTAAATTTTAAAATATATAATTTTCTTACCAATTATATTTTTGAGAGCAAGAACTTTTTCTTCCTCTTCAATGTATTTTTAGTTTCTATCATAAAATCTAAGAAATAAGTGCTCAAATATGTGCTAAAGTCATGCTCAAATTGAAAGAGATTAGAAGACATCTGTCTTTTAACAGATGAAGAAAAGGAAGTAATATAATTAGGGAGAATGATAAAATGACATGAGACATGAGTATGGTATAATCCTTAGTATAGTTGGAGAAGAGACCATGTATTTAAAGATACAGAAATAAGATTTCTGAAATTGACCATGATGGCATAACAAGGCTCAGATTACTCTTTCATCTAAAACAACTAGGAAACTGGACAACAAAATGCAACAAAATTTCAAAGACATTGGATAACAGGCAGTGTAGGACTATGATCTCTGGGAAAGGGCAAGTAGGGTTGCCCTAAAATGTCCCAGCTTACAAGCTGGAGGCAATTTCTAGGTTATGTTGTGGGTAGGTGGAATCCAAAGGGAGCTCAGCAGTTTGGGTGAGTCAAGGAGATAGAAGTCAGAGTTCCAGGAAGCCAAGCCATCTAGAATTTGTGAAGAATACCAGAGAAGAAGATGCTGCATATGGCAATAAAAAGAAAAAAAAAATAGTTCCAGAGGTCTTTAGAAGTGTTCCCTTGATAGTAACTTTCACCCGTGTGAGAATAAGCTAACTGAGGCTGAACAGAAAACAACATGAAAGCAGCAGGACATAAAATTCCAGAGTTCTCAAATTACTGGTGTGCTGGTTTGAAAGGATGTATGTACCCTAGGAAAGCCATGTTTTAATCCTAATCCCATTTTTTAAAGGCAGCCATTTCTTCTAATCCCTACTCAGTACTGTATGTTTGAAACTGTAATTAGATCATCTCCCTGGAGATGTGACTCAATCAAGAGTGGTTGTTAAACTGGATTAGGTAGAGATGTCTCCACCCATTCTAGGTGGGTCTTGATTACTTTAATGGAATCCTATTAAAAGGGAGATTCATAGAGAGCAGAGAAGAATGACATAGCCACAAGAAGCAGAGTCCATCAGCCAGTGACCTTTGGAGATGAAGAAGGAAAACACCTCCTGGGGCGCTTCATGAAACAGGAAGCCAGAAGAGAAAGCTAGCAGATGACCCCATATGCCATGATTATCCTGTGCCCTTCCAGCCGAGAGAGGAACCCTGACCATGTTCGCCATGTGCCTTTCCACTTGACAGAGAAATTCTGAACTTCATCGGCCTTCTTGAATCAAGGTATCTTTCCCTGAATGCCTTACATTGGACATTTATTTAGACTTGCTCTAACTGGGACATTTTTGTGGCCTTAGAACTGTAAACTTGCAATTTATTAAATTCCCCTTTCTAAAAGCCATTCTGTTTCTGGTCTATTGCACGCCAGCCACTAGCAAACTAGAACAGCTGGGAACAGTTAGGCACTCTAATGCTCCTCTTAAGGGTGACCCATCATGAAGAGTCACTATGGAAGAGACCACACACATTGTCCCATTTCAATGTCACTTAAGTCTCAATTCCTCCTCGGGGATAATCTGCTGATTTGAAGCTTTTAGGTACCCCAGAAAAAAGCATGTTCTTTTATTCTATTCAGTGGGTGTAGACCTGTTGTGGGTGGGACCTTTTGATTAGGTTGTTTCAATTGAGATATGACCCGCCCAGTTCAAGGTGCGTCTTAATCCTCTACTTGAGTCCTTTATGAGGATAAAAGAAAAAAAAAGTCAAGAAAGTTCAGATAGAGAAAAAACCAGAGAATTTTGGAGAGGGTTGAGAGAGAAAGACCCTGGTGATGCTGAGAGGATCCACATAAGTTCAGGGAGGAGGCCACTGGACCTAGGAGTTGAAACCAATGAAACCTGAGTGAAGCTAGAGTAGATGGTCCTGATAATTCATGGGATATTGAGAGACTCAACATACCACCTTAACAACAATATAAAATTTTTCTAGTCTTGGACATCTCCTAACAAACCTTAGAAAGAGGTCTTGAAACTATTCCAACTAATTGAAAATTGAAATTTGAAAATCTTAATAATGTAGGTGAATGCCAAATCAATGCCCAACACTAGTTAAAAGAATACAACAAAATCCAGTGTGCAGCAACATAAAATTCACAATATATGGTATCCAATAAAAATATGATGTGCAAGGAAGCAAAGATACATGACTCATAATGTAAAGAAAAATCAGTTAACAGAAAAAGATACAAAATGACAAAGATGATAAAATTAGCAAACAAGGACATTAAGACATTATTATAAATATTTCTCATACATTCATGGAGGTAATGAAAAACATGAACCTGAGGAGGAGATATATATATATTAAACTGCTACATGTGAAAATACAAAATTTTGAATGAAGAATACACTGAGTGGGATTAACAGGCAGTTACAAACTGTAAGAAAATATCAATGACCTTAAGAACATGGCAATAGAAACTATCTAAAATGAAGCACAGATTTAAAAACCTGAAAAAAAATTGTGGCCTGCTGAAATTTACCAAACAGACTAAACAGATGTGTAGTTAGAGTCCAAGAAAAAGGGAGAGGGAAAGAGTGACAGAAAATTATCTGAAGAAAACTGGCTGAATTTTTTCAAAATTTGATGAAATCTATAAACCCACAGATCCATGAAATTCAATGACTTTCAAGCAGAATAAACATAAAGAAAATCATAGGACACAATAATATAATTAAATTTACAAAGAATAAACAAGAGAAAGAGAAAATCTTAAAAGTAGGCAAATTATGTTCAGATAAATGATGATAAAAACAAGAGTAGGTAGAGCAAACCTCTCTTAAGAAACTATGTAATTCAGAAAACAATGTAGCAACATTTTTAAAGTACTAGGGGAAAAGGTCTTAGCTTAGAATTCTGTACTCGTTGAAAATATTTTTCAAAAATTGTGGTGAAATTGGGGGTGCAAAGGTAGTTCAATGGGAGAATTCTCACCTGCCATGTGGGAGACCCGGGTTTGATTCCAGGCCCATGCTCTTCCCAAAAAACAAACAAACAAAAACCAATCGAACAAAAATTCAACAAATGGTGCTACAATAATGGGATACTCACATGGGAAAATAATGAAATGTGACCCTGTCATATAGTATACACACAAAAAAAAATTATGGTGAAATAAAGGCTTTTGTAGACAAACAATAGCACAAAAGATTAATCACCAGGAAGTGGGTATTGCTAATCAACATTGTAGTGGAGATTCTAGCCAGGACACTTAGGCAATAAAAAGAAATAAGAAGGTGGCGCGATGGTGGCCCAGTGGCAGAATTCTCACCTGCCATGCCGGAGTCCCGGGTTCAATTCCCAGTGCCTGCCCATGCTAAAAAAAGGGAAAGAAATAAGAAGCATCCAGATAGGAAAGAAAGAAGCAAATCTCTATTCGCAGGTGATATGATTATGTATATATATAGAAAATCCTACAGAATTCACTAAAAATCTACTAGGACTAATATGGGTTTAGGAGATTACAGGGTACCAATTCTAAAACACAAATACTCCTGCATTTCTATATCCTTGCAAAGAACAATCTGAAAGTGAAATTAAGAAAACAAGTCCATTTAAATTATCAACAGAAACAACAAAATACTTAGCAAATATATATAACAAAAGAAGTGCAAAATTTAAACTCTGAAAACTATAAAAACACTGTTGCAACAAATTCCCAAATGATCTAAATAAATGAAGAAACCTCTTGTGCTCATACCTGAGGACTTAATCTCAACATTGTTGAGACAGCAATGTTCCTTAAAATGATCTACAGATTCAGTGCAATTCCTATCACAGTCCCAACTGACTTCTTTATAGAACATGACAAGGTGATTCAAAATTCATATAGGATTTCAAGGGACCCAGAGCAGCTACAATAATCATGAGAAAGAAGAACAAACTAGAAGAACTCACACATTCTAATTTCAAAACTTACTACAAAGCAACGGTAATCTAGAGTGCATGGTATTAGCGTAAGGGTAGAAATACAGACTAATGGAATAGACTTGATGGTCCATAAATATGCCCATACATCTGTGGTCAAGTGATTTTAAGGAAAGATGTCAAGACCATTTTGATGGGGAAAGAATAGACTTTTCAACAGTTGATTCTGGGACAATGGAATGTCTTCATGTAAAAGAGGGAATTCAGACCCTTACCTCATGCCATGTACAAATATTCACTTGAAATGGACCAAAGACCTAAACATAAAAGCTAAACTATAAATTTTGTAGAAGAGATTTGGTAAAGAACTCTTAGGACACCAAAAGCATGAGCAGCAAAAAAAAAAAATAGATTTCATCTATTACATTGGATTTCATCAAAATTAAAAACAGGGCAGGCCACGGTGGCTCAGCAGGTAAGAATGCTTGCCTGCCAAGCATTCGATTCCCGGGTTCGATTCCCGGTGCCTGCCCATGTTAAAAAAAAAAAAAAAATTAAAAACACTTGTGCTTCAAAGGACACCATTAAGAAAGTGGACAGACAACCCATGGAATGGCAGAAAATATTTTCAAATCATACATCTGATAAGAGACTTGTATCCAGAATATATAATAGATATATATGATACATCCAGAATATATATGTATAATATATAATAATACAACTCAATAATGAAAAGACAACCTTATTTTTAAAATGGGCAAATGATCTGAACAGATATTACTCCAAACAAGAGATACAGTTGGCCAATAAGCACATAAGTAGATGCTCAGCATCTTCAGCCATTGGGGAAATGCAAACCAAAACCAGGATGAAAGGATGCTGCCTACTCCATCCAGGGGAGCCATAAAGCACTGGGAGATGAAGGAACGGTTCCAGCGTTAAGATAATGGTTCCAGAATAAGGTTCTACCAACGCAGAGAACTCCCTGGTGTAACCCTAGAGAAAAGGCCAGGTTTAGTTTGAAAGATAGAAGATGCTGGATGGAAGAGCCACGTGGCGTTTTGCAAAATGAAGTCAGTTGCTGGTCAGCAGTCAAATACGGAAGGTCTCTGAGAATGCTACGGGTGGCCTTTGGAAGCACAGAAGCTGGGCTGCAGCCTGATGGCTGTGGCCTGCATTGCAGAACGTGCCCTACTTCATTCAAACCTTTTCCCTCCCAGAGCAAAGGAGGAGCTTCAAACCCATCGCTCCCAGTGACCTCGGAGAATAAAATATATTGTTGTTAAAACACACATACACACACAATGAGATACTATTTCATGCCTGTGAATATACTAAAAACCATTGACTTGTACCCTTTAAACAGGTGAATTTTGTTGCATGTGAATTATGTTTCAATAAAACTGTTCAATGACTAAGTCAGTTTAACAAGGTCACAGATACAGGGTCAATAAACTATATGTCTATCTATTAACAACAACAAAAAATTTTGATTTATAAGCAATACGAGTTACATATTAAAATGAAATACTGAGATACTAATTTAAAAAAAATAACTAAAAGTATGCAAAATTGTACACAGAAAACTACAAAACATTGTCAGGAAAAAATTAAAGCCCTCAATAACCAGAGAGATATATCATATTCATGGATCAGAAGACTCAAAATTGTTAAGATGCCATTTCTTCCCAAATTGATATAGGGTTTTTTTATATAGAAATTTGCAGGGATGATTCTACAATTTATACAGAAATGTAAAGAAACTAGAATAGCCAAAATAATTTTAAAAAATAAATTTGGAGGACTTACACTACCTGAATTCAAGAATTTCTACAAAGCTACAATAATCAAAACAGTGCAGTATTGATAAGGATAGGCAATATGTACCATGGAACATAATAGAGTCCAGCAATGGAGTGACTCTTGAAAATAGTCAATAGATTTTTCAACAAAGTTGCTAAAGTAATTTAGTGGGGGAAATTTAGTCTTTTCAATAAAAGGTTCAGGGACAATTAGATATGCAAAAAATGAACCTCAATCCTTATTCCGCATCATATACAAAAATTAACTTGAAATAGAGCATAGACCTAAATGTAAGAACTAAAACGACAAAATTCTACAAGAGCACATAAGACAACAACTTTGTGATCTTTGTTGATGAAGATTTCTTAAATAGTACACAGAAAACACAGACCAAAAAATAAAAAAATTAAAGCACAAGCCATAAGGAAATGATAAACTAGACTTCATCAAAATTAAAACCTTTTCTCTTTTCGAAGATGATTTTTAGGGAAGCAAAAAGTCAAATTACAGAATGGAAGAAAATATTTTCAGCTGATGTAGGATTATTTCTAGAATATGCAAAGAATTCTTACAGCTCAATAACATGAAGCCAAACAACTTAATTTAAAATAATGGAGAAAAATGTTAAACAGACACGTCACCGAAGAAGTCAGATGAATTAAAAGTACATAAAAAGAGGCTTAATTTCATCAAGGAAATGCAGTGTAATCAGGGAAATAATTAAAACAACAATGAGATACCACTGCACACGAAAATGGCTAAAATTAAAAGATAGAGTATTATAAATAGATATATTATAGGAGAAATGCTAAGGAAGAGTTGGAGAAACCAAAAGTTTCATACATTGGGGATGCAAATATAAATTATACAACCACTTGGAATAAAAGCTTGGCAGTTCTTAAATATTTAAACATGCTCTTGCCAAAATGACTCAGCAGATTTATTCTTAGGTATTTACATGAAAGAAATAAAAGCATGCCCACACAAAAGCTTCTATTATAATTTTCACTGACATTTGTTTCTTGATAGTTGAAAATTGGAAGTAACCCATATGTCCATATATGGTGACAGAAAAAAGAAATTTTGAATTGCGTGGATATACATATCCACGCAATTCAAAACTACTTGGCAATACAAAAGAACATGTGACAAACTGGATGACTCCCAGAATGTCATGCTCAGTACAAGATTCTGGAAAAAAGATTTAATTAGTGTGTGATACAACTTTTATGATATTCCAGAAAAACCAAAACTAAAGGGACAGGAAACCCTGTGTTTTCCTGGAATCTTGGAAGAGATTTTAACTGGGCAGGCACGCAAGGGAAACTTTTAGGGTGATAAAGAATTCCATTGTGTGAAACAGGTTGTAAAAACTATTCAAATTGCATACTTTAATATGGGGAATTTATTATATATAAATTACATTTCAATGACGCTGATTTTTTTAATGGACGGAAAATTTTAGGTATTGATGTGGCAGGGACCAATTCTAGCCTTGAAATCCAGAAAGAGCTTCTTGAACTTTCTGTAATGAACATTATCAATACCAGAGTCATATGTGTCATAAATAAATGATGTTCTTGAGAACATATTGTTTTTCCTACCAGTGTTTCAGGTTTTCCCCCTAGC
This sequence comes from Tamandua tetradactyla, assembly GCF_023851605.1. Classification (NCBI taxonomy): domain Eukaryota; kingdom Metazoa; phylum Chordata; class Mammalia; order Pilosa; family Myrmecophagidae; genus Tamandua; species Tamandua tetradactyla. The sequence continues at coordinate 5,926,292 of NC_135329.1, forward strand.
AGTGAGGAGTCTTAGGAAATTCCTTAAAAAGAAGTTATAAAAATATCTTTATTCTATATAATAAAAATCTAGTTGGCAGTGCAGAAGGATGGAAGCAGGTGGAGGTAATTTTCCAAGGCTGGTAATGAGTTAATGGTTTCCCTTACAGAGGATGTAAATTGGCTAAATTTTACATCAGACACATACATCAAACAAGAGCAAAAGGAAAATGAATTTGCAAATATAAGAAATATCCTCTGCTCTAGTAGTCTGCAACAAAAATTAATATGAAAGCTCCAACTCCTTACATTCCTCTTCAAGAGAATCTGCCTGCTCGAAAATAAAGGGGGTTCGGTTCATGCCAGATCAGATGCGAATACAATTTGCAGGTGTTCAGTTTCTCTCCTGAAAGAAATTGTTAAACCATGAAGGACGTGTCAGAATGACTATCATGCTTTTCTGAGCACTGAGGGGTTCACCGGGAAGAAAGCGGCACACGCATATCCTACAGTACAAGCCAGTGCACAATTTCATTAAAAATGCAGCATTATGAGGAACTCACTGTTTTACGTACAGCATTCGATTCCCTTCGGGCCTGAAATGGTGTGAAATGTTCGTTATACAGCACAGTTGGGGACTGGAGAGCTGTGGCTAATTCTTGTTGACACAGAATTACTGTGCAAATGACACACAGATCAGCAACTGTCAAGAAACTAAATTGCATTAAGCAGTGAATCTTTATAAGACTTTTATCCCAGAAACCTAGTAAATGACTGGGAAAATTATTTGCTGCATATGTAATAAATACAGTTAAAATCCTTAATATAATATAATACAACTTTGAGCAAATGATAGACGCAAAGAAATTCCCAGAACTGATGAATATGTATAAAACAGTATTCTACCTCTCTGGGAGTCTAGTTGATGCAAATTAAAATAAAAAATAAGTGTTATTTTTCATCTGCAGAACTGACCCAGAAGAGAAGTTGAGGTTGAAAAGTGCCCAGTGCTGTCAGTGGTGGGAAGAAATGTCGGTGAAAGTGAAAACTGGCAATACCTTCGTGGAAGACTTTAAGGCACGCTTGCCTGGTTTCAAATTCTTCTTCCAGGAATTAGTCCTACCTCAGTATAAACTCGTCTGTGCAAACATGTTCATTGCAGATAGACTAAGATTTTTATATTTATTTTATTGTTTGAAACAGGACAAGACTGGAAACTATTTAAATATCCATTGATAGTGGGAAAGCATGTTTATGCTACACCAACATGGCAGGACATTTTACTACTTTGCAGAATTAAGTTAATAAATCTACGTACGGGACGATGGAATCAGACCAATTAAAGTTGAAAGATCAAAACATAATCCCGTTTTCTAAATTTTAACGTTCCATAAATCTGTTAACTATTTTACAATGCTCTTGTTTTACTTTCGTATTGTCTTAAATCCAAAGAAAAAAAATACTTGATAAGATTTTATCTAAAACTTATTTTCTTGCTCTTTCTCTTTTGTCCACCTTTCCTTTCCCCATCCTCCTCTTCCTCTCCTCTTTTAATATTTATTGGATGATTTCTATGAACCAGTTATTTTTCCATGTGCTAGGATATAAATATTCAGTACACATGGGGAAGATATAAACACAAATAAACAATCATAATGGATTATGAGAGTGCCCTTAGAGATATGCAGAAACCCTGGTATGAGCACAGAGGAAATGAGGGATTGAGTTTGAGGAGAAAGGTAAGGGGTCAAAGAGAGCAGCAGGTATGTGAAAGCAACACTTTCTTCAGACAGGTAATTAGACAAAGTTGCCACATGCAGCGGGAATCAGAATGTAGTAACAAACATTAAAGCTTCCTGATTCTGCATAGAGGTGAAAGAGAAAAAATCTCAAAAGACAATTCTCTATTAAATTAGACACACGGTGTCAGAATTCCTTAAACAGAATACTAAAAATCTGACCATGGCTTGCAAGCATGTGAATTATTTAAGTTTTCAGTTTATGAGACTCTTAAGAATCCAGAATGTTGTCTTTTCCCTCGGGGTAATGGAAATGCCTCAGGTTGTGTTTTTATCTATATCTGTTTGTGATTTTTTTTTCTTCAAAATTTATAAGGCAGCGAGAAAGCAGAGGTTGGCCAAGCTGAATGCGGCCATCAGGCACCGAGTATCCCGAATCGTGCTGGTCACACCAGCTAAGCACATTACAATTGCAGTTTCAAGAGGGAAGCAAAAGAATTCTGTGAGGAAGACATTATTTTCCCTACTTTCAGATGTGAAAAAAAGGAAAAAGTTTAATTCATTTGTTCAATGTGGAAGCACTCGCAGTCTGAATTGAATTACTGGTTTTATGCACCTATCCTGGGCCTCTCCACCACGTCTCTTTGACCCCAAGCTGATGGCTTTTCATGGTCATGAGGACAGGAGCCATGTCCGACATGTTTAAGAGCACAAAGGAGGAAAACAGGTTTTTTTATTGGCTAGATCAATAAAGTATCATAGCAACACGGACCATTTAATCACTGGTTATACCTAAATTTTTATTAGAATGGTTCTCCGTTCATTCCCCTTGTCAGATGTAGATGCAGTCTGTAAGTTAAAAATGAGTTGTTAAAAATGAGTTTGTGAAGCAGTATTAGTAGTAGGAAAAAATGAAAATGTTTCCCTTTACCTTAAAAAATAAAGAATATTAATTAATGTCATTCTTCTCCTTAATCTCTCTCTTTTGGCATTTGCCATATTGAAATTTAAATTATACTTACTTTTTTACTAAATGGTCCATGTCAATAATATCTGTTTAATTATCTTTCTGACCCCATAGTGCTTAGCATTATGCCTTACTAGGTGTAAAAGAAGAATTTGGAGAATGAACCAATGAGAGAATAAATACCAATAAATTAAACAAAATAGGCTTTCACATTATATGTGTACCAGACAGGCTTCAAAGAGTTCAAAGATGCTTGTTGACTTTTGAGGAGAATCATGTTTTCATGTAATAAAAATAAACACAATATTCATCTTGAATATTGAATTTAGTCTACATCAAAGGGACATGAAAAAACCTGGAGGCAGTATAAGAACACAGACATAGAATCATTTCAAGGAAAGGGAAAAGAATTGGAAACTATCTAATACCCAGGGAAACAAAAAAAGTGGAAAACTATGCTGAGCAAATCTTTTAATGTATGTTAAGTATATATAATTTTGTTGCTTAAAATAAAAAAAAAATGGTTCAAGTTTTTTTTTAGGAAATTGCAGCCTCTCCTTCCAGCTTGTGTAACGTTTACTGCAATTGCAACATCTCTTGTGTGATGCATGAAGAAATAATGAAGAAGAGCAAAGAGGCACTGGACATATAGGCCACGATTTACCTGGCCAGATACTGAGAGTGGCTGACAATTTGGGAGCAGCCGCTCTAGAAAAAGGCAGTGGAGTTCTGGTTCTATTTGTACATTTCCTGTGTCAGATGGGGCCCCTGCCTAGAAAATGAAGGTGGGAGATGGACCAGCAGTGGGCCTGGCATTTTGAACGATGTGCCTGTAGGTCAGTGGATCACAATCTGTTCAAGAATATGATGCCAGGAAGATGACACCACCATTTGACATCCCAATAATGTCCTCGGGAACATATGCAATCAGTTCACGAACCCAACCCCAGCACAGTTGGCCAGAGTTGGGGGAAAGGGTGGAGGCTTCTTGGCACTCCCGAGAAGACAGGTGGAGAAGCTGAGAATTAAGCTGTTTGCTCAGCCAGCAAAGAGAGAGATGTATCAGAAGCGTCAGCCCTTTTAGTTTGGTCTGGATATACTATCTATTAAAGGGCCCTAGACTAACTACATCAGAACCATAACTCCAACTGCAGAGATTGTGAGTTAGTTATTTGAATCTGTTTCTATCCTACCTGATAGAAAGTCCTTGAAGACAGAAGCTGATTTGTTATCTCCTTCTCATACTGCCTAGCAAGAGGCATAATGCAGGTTTCTTTCTAGATATTTTTTGCATAACAGAACGTGTGTGAATGTACTTTGCAAACTGTAAAGTACTATTGAAATGGAAAAATGGAGAAGTTTTAATTTAAAACAAAAACTGTGAGATTGAATATATTGATGCCATATCGTAGAAGCAAAACTTTCGCTCTCTATAACAACTCTTAACAGCTTCATGTTTCTCTGAAGATCTTCTTTTGTCTCATTTGGCCAATTAAAAATAAGTGTGCATTAGAGTTCTCTTTGGATGTGGTGCATCGGCATTATTATGGATGGTTCCCAAGGAGGGGGAAGTTCAGGGCACAGGTTCCAAGCATCAGATTTAAAAGGTCACAGCCACCTTCATGGAACTGCAAATCTAAGGGAGTAATTCAGGACCCCAAGGAGCAGAAATGCTTAGGGGGCCGGTATACCCACCAGGCAGCACTTTCTGTTGGAAAGCACAGAAGAAGCTGCAGCCCATCAGTTTATAGCCAGGATCGAATGGCCTCCTAAATGATGTGAGATACCACCTAGCAGGCAGAGGAATTTCTGGATGTGCTCCTGCCCCAAGTACCTGCTCTCCAAATACCCATGCTAAGAGGTAAGCAGCCCCCACAACTAAAACTTGACAGGAGGGAAGGCAGAGGACTGCACACATTAACTCCACACTCAGGGGTGGGAGGAGGCATGTGCCAAGGCTCTAGCAGCTTTGCTGGGCTGTGGATTGAAACCAAAAGGCAAAAGCAGAGAAGGGGGTGTTTGCAAAGAGAAAAGATGGAAACAAGACATTAGTAAAATCAGAAAAAGATACAAAAATGTGATGAGTATCCCCCAGGCTGGACTTTGTTGGCATGGTTTAGAAATCCAGGAAATCAAGAGTGAATGGATTCCCAGAATGGAACAAACAAATGAAAGAGAGGGAAGCACCCTTTGATTAAAATAAAATCTAAAATCATGGGGCTTAAAAATGAGAGAGAAAGAGAACATTTGAAAGGTGCAGAGAAGGGGGAAGGAATAGTGGGACTGCAATGTATAGATGCTAGAATAAGCAAAGTATCTGTGCTGGTTTGAAAGGAAGTTTGCCCCCTAAGAAAAGCCATGTTTTAATATAAATCCCATTTCTTAAAGGTAGAATAATCCCTACTCAGTACTGTATATTTGAAACTGTAATGAGATCATCTCCCTAGTTGATGTGATTTAGTTAAGAATGGTTGTTAAACTGGATTAGGGGATGGCGTGTCTCCACCCATTTGAGTGGGTCTTGATTAGTTTCTGAAGTCCTATAAAAGAGGAAACATTTTGGAGAGAGGGATTCGGAGAGAGCAGAGGATGCTGCAGCCCACAAAGCAGAGAGTCCACCGGCCAGTGACCTTTGGAGATAAAGAAGGAAAACGCCTCCCGGGGAGCTTCATGAAGCCAGAAGCCAGGAGAGAAAACTAGCAGATGATGCCGTTTTCACCACGTCCCCTTCCAGCCGAGAGAGAAGCCCTGTGTTTGCCATGTGCTGTCTCACTTGAGAGAGAAACCCTGAACTTCATCGGCCTTCTTGAACCAAGGTATCTTTTCCTGGATGCCTTTGATTGGACATTTCTTTAGACTTGTTTTAATTGGGACATTTTCTCGGCCTTAGAACTGTAAACTAGCAACTCATTAAATTCCCATTTTTAAAAGCCATTTTGTTTCTGGTATATTGCATTCCAGCAGCTAGCAAACTAGAATAGTATCTAAGATGTAAGTGTGGCTGAAGTCTGCAGCTCCAGAAACTGAGAAGAAAAGCTGCAGGACCCAAAGAAGAATAGAATTTGCCAGGCTATCACTGAGTACTTAGAAGTAGGAGTGTGAACATAAGAGTAAAAAGTTTTAAAATAATTTTAATAATCATAATTTATTAAATTCTACCTATGTACCAGCCACTACACTTGGGACTTTCCATGAATTTACCTCATTTAGCCTTCACTGCAAGTCTAAGAGATGGGCATTCTTCCTGTTTCCACTTAGGAAATGAAGAAACTGAGGCTAAGGGAGGTTAGGCGATGACCCCACAGTCATGTGTTTATTGAACCGGGATCCATCTTCAGACTGTTAATCACCAATGTCATTTCCTTTATCTTTTATGATATACTATAGCTTTGACCATAGAGAGAAGAGTAGAAGGCATCTAGAATACATGAAACCTCTTTGCTGGATCTAAGAGTTTGAGAAGCTAGAGAAGTTTAAAACATTTGTAATCATTTCACCCTTTCCTAAGACAATCATTGCAACTAACTCCAAATTCAACTGATTTTTCCCTCCCCATTACTTTACTGCCTGATCTCAGCCGTCATCATCTTCTCTTGAAATTACAATTGTCTCCAGCTTCCTCCTTTACCCTTATATAGTCTATTCTTATCTGAGCAGCCAGAGTAATTCTTTTAAAATGAAACTCAGATTACACTGCTCTTTGTCTGAAGACCCATCTAGAGGCTTCACATGTCACTGGCAGTAAAAAAGCCAAGCCCTTCTAAGAGTCTACAAGACCCTACAAGACCTAGGCAGCTGCCAGGCCTCACCTCCAACCCTGTGCCCCCAATTGGCCCCTTCCAGCCACACTAACCTCTCTCTGTTCCCAGGCCTTTCTATTGTGCTGGGGGACGCTCTTCTCCCAGATAGCCACAGGAATTCACCTTCAGTTGTTTCTGCTCAAGTGTCATCTTATGAGAGCTTGTTTGATGGCTCTACATGAAATGGCACCCCTTCCTTGTATGTCCTGTCCCCCTGCCCTTATTTTATTTGTCTCTAGAGCACTTATCACCATCTGACCTTCTATTGATTTGTTTGTGTGTTTTCTGCCCCAAACCCTGGAATATGTGCTTCACACGAGCTTTTTCTTCACTGCCACATCTCCAAGGCCTACCACAGTGCCTAGCATGAGTCCAACAAATATGTGATTAATGTGTCAATACAAAACAAGTTTGCTCTGGCGTTTACGTGTCCATCATAATTTATTATGAATATTGAAAAGTCTAAATAGTGGGAGAGAAGAAAGCAGGACCTCTGGTGGCAAAAGTAGAGGACAAGTTGCTAAGTTGGGGAGCTGAAGGACAAGAACCGATGGAGCAGGTTAATAAGCAACAAAGGGGATGCTAAAAACATCTTATTCCATTATGAGAAGCTGGGAATGTAATCTCAGGAGTGATGAACAACACTCATTGGGGCCTGTCCCTTCTACTATTATATTATAGTATGTCTACTATTGACATATGGAAAGCTACACTTTCTGAGAAAACCCTTATGGCCCATCACTGTCCAATCAATCACAGTTCTTGAGTAAAGCAGGTGATAAGGAGCCTAATGGTCCTAGATCAGAGATCATCCGGTTAGGTTGCCAAGTACTCAGTGAAAGCCTGATGGCAAGAGCAGAGGCACTTATATTGATGAATCTTCATTTTCAGGTGGGTGGGGGAATACACTATTTAAAATTGCTGCATTACTACTGAGAATTTAGCCATTTGTGTCAAATGCCCTCTAATAAATTGCATCAGCACATACTGTCTGATAAATTTTCACGAATTTATGACACATGATAAATTGGAGGTGACTTTTAGGTCAATTATAACATGGTTATATATGTCTATTGTTGAAGTTCAATTTAATTAATCAAAACAGCATTTTTTTCCAAGAATACCAGGTGTGTTTTTTTATAGGTTTCATTTTACTAGAAGGCCCTGCTATTTTAGTTGAATTTCATTTTAGAGGTGTTGATTGTTTGCAGATGCTCAGGAAGAAGCAACCAAGAAAGCTTTTAGAAGTTCTTAAGAAAGTTTCAAAAAGTAGGAATAAAGAACTCAAAACAACATAAGGATGCAGAATCTAAGAAAGTCAATCAGGTTCATGTAGTGTTTAAAAAAATGGATTCTGGGCTCAAAGTTTGAAAGCCTATTGTGCAGTGTCGTCTCAGGCAAACAATCTACTCTCTCTAAGCATCCATTTATTCAGTAAAAATGAGAAGTGACTAGTCACTTAAGAAAGCATTTGTGAGTTATAAATGAGATACAGAGTTTATAATGTACAAAGCCTGACGACGGCAAGTGCTCAATCGATGAAAACTCAAACGTGTTCCTGCGGCTGCTGCCCACTCCTCTCCTCACTCTGACTCCCGCAGCTTGGTCAAGGCCGTGGTAACTGGATGGGAGCGTCAAACCTATGGCAACCGTCCATCAGTGAGACAAGAGTTTGGACCTTTGCTTTCTGGTTTAGTTATTTTCTCAAGGAAGAAGCGAGCTACTTCAAGAACTGAGCGAACTCTTTTGAAGCTACAAAGAACTTGCTCCATGCTCATGTTTTTTGTTTGTTTGTTTGTTTTCCCATGGGCAGGCACCGGGAATCAAACCCAGGTCTCCAGCATGGCAGGCGAGAAATTTGCTACTGAGCCACCATCTCACAGCCCTCATGCTCATGTTTTACCGATATTCCTGGGTGGTCCCAGAGATGTAAGGCATCTCGATGCAAAGCTGCTCCAGCAACTTCTCTCCTGACATCAGCCACCATGGACCAGCCCCACAACAATTCAGTTACTTGTTTTCAATGTGTTTATGGTGTCCACTCCAGGCTCTGAACACATACTACCTTCCTCAGTTTAAATAAAGCAAATAGTGAAACTATTTCCACGTGTTGCCTGAAAGAAAACAAAATGATCCTAGAACCATTTAACAGCTTGATAAATTTTATAAAATTTCACCTATTAGTGGTATGTAATTTAACTTTTGCCAACTGGGCCACTGGATAATCATATCTTAAATAATCTTCTCCTTTATTAAAAAAATTAATAAAGTGAGAGTATTATGAAGCCTAAAGCCTTTTTCTAGTCTCATGTTACAACTGTGCTGCGATGGAAACATGTTTGGAAACAAAATCAGTCAATCCCACCTTTATCAAGACCAAATGGTAGCACTCAGAAGACTGACGTCTCCACGTGGGCAGAGGATGGTCAGCCCACGCCCGGCCTGGGGAAGGCTGCTCTCTAGAAATCAGGACCGCAGATCTCAGAGGCTCCGAAAATGGAACATTTGGCTCCTCATTGGCCTCCCCAGTGCTTTCTCATCTTAGTGTGTTTCATTTTCTTGGCACACATCAGCAGCTTATCGCTAAGTCTTTTGAACACTTCTTCAGTCCTTAGTATTTCAGTTTCAAGATCATTAATAAAACAGCAGCTGGAGAAGCAGCACCCCAGGCAGCCCACGGTGATGGCAGGTAGGGCTTCTGCCTCATTCTCACAGCCATTAGCATAGTCCAAGTAGAATTTCATAAATAGTGTGTAAACTTCAGGGAAGGATAAGTTGGCATATGCACTCTATTTTGCCTCTATTGAATTTTAAAGCAGAAATTAATTTATAAAGATTGCAGTTTCTTCTGTTTCCATTAAAGTTTGCTTTGCTGTTATAAAAGCACATTCTGCACATATTTAAAAATTAAGAAAATTTAAGAGAAGAAATGAGAATGCTTCATCATTCCCTAGCTATATTTCCTTCTAGTTTTTTTTAATCATATATGTGGACTTTAATTGTCCTTTTCTAACTTCCAACTTGTTTTTATACGGTTGAAATAATGGCCTGTAATTGTGTATCCTAGCCTTTCTCCTGTATCTTTACAGTATTTTCCCTTCTAATTTTTGCTCATCCTGATGATCTGGTAGTGTTATTTTTGTGACACAGAGAAGGCTCTCAATCAATTGAATGAATCACTGAATTTTTTCCCAAAAAAGAGCTCATTCACAATCAGAAGTTTTAGTTTCTGTATTTATCCTTAAATTTTACTTAGCTGGCATGAACCCTCCCCTGTGAACGGCCCTTCAAAGTGTGAAACAGCCCCAGTTTGAGGTACTAACTGGTGGTTGTGAGACAACTAACTGATCAGTCTCTGCTGAACTTGAAGCATGTTTGGGGATTAAATCAATCAATGCAGACTTAGCCAAGGTTAAGGCATACCTCCTTGGAAATGGAGCATGAGGATGGCTCAGCTAGCCGAGGCTTGAGTGCCTGCCATCTGCACTCTAGTCCACCAGTGCTACAGTGTTCTACACTCAAAGCAGAAAGAATAACTGAAAATGTTGCCCAGGGTCTATGTGGTTGTATGGGCTTTTCTTTAGATGAGAAATTTAAGATGATCGAAGCACTGTCTTATAGCCTTGGTATATTTTGTTTTTGTTCATTCATTCTTTCATCAAGAATGAAAAGGGGATTAAACATTAAATACACTTTTCCAAGATAAAAAGATTTTGGATCTCCTATCTCTGGTATCCTTTCCCTGCAGTCTCTTTCCAAGAAATATCGAAGATCATTTGTTTTTTTATGGTGCTGGCAAATAAAAAAGCATTTATTTTCCCTTGCCTTACAGGCCAGCCGGTTCCTGAACTTGCATTATTCTCCAGTATGTCCATAATCGAAATTCTAATAATATCAGCTCCTAAACTCTAATGCAGAAGAAAAGTTTGTCGCTGGACTAAGAGAAGAGGTAATAATAATAGACATTTCTTATTGAACTAAGTATATATATTAGTATATATTAGTATATATTTTTTTTATACTACGTACCAGAAGGAGGTACACATGCTTTATATGTTTTGACTCATTTAATCCTTATACCATATTAGAGCAGATTTTGTCACAGCTTGGAAGTTTTGTGTCTCTATTAAAAATTCTGTGTTAACTCTCCCTGGAATCTCATTCATTTAGACTGTCTTCCAAACACACTGATATCTAAGAATTTTAGGGAAAAATTCTAAAATTCTAGGTATCAAGAACACTTCGAACCGTACTTAACAGCAGAATGCCTCTAGCCAGCCATTAATTATTTCAAATGCACTAATTTTTAAACCAGCTGTGTGATCCTTGAGAGTAACCTGTGAACTCTGAAATGTCTGTGTCTCTATTCAACAAATAGTGTATGCTCCAGAGAGAAGGCATTTACTGTTCAGTGGGTTTAGATGAAAACTGACATTTCTTATGGGAATGCTTGAGTCTGGGCTAGTATGGTGTGAAATGAGACCATGAATTCATAATTTAACAGTTCAGTTTTCAGCAGAGGTGGTGACATGAGCGCAGAATGTTCACACTGAAAATCATTTCCAGCTCCATAAAGAGATCTCTAAGATGGGGATTAAAATATTTCAGAAGTGACAGAGGAATACAGTTTAAAGTGGGGAGGGGAAAAATTGGAATTTTTTTTAAAAGAAAGTGTCAGTAGGAATTTCAGTCATGCCCATGAGCACCTTTTGAGTTGTTTCAAACACATGACAGCTTTAAATTGTATGCATATTGCATATTTACATTATAACAAAATGGGGAATGGCTTGGTGGGGAAGCTTACTGCTGGGGACATAAGTATTAACCAATATGTCTGTCCAAAGCTGTTACTTATTTGAAGCCTTGTGGAAATTCAGATTTGCCTATCCTCCAAATTCTCTTCAGAACTGCATTTTATAATTAAAAGATTGAGGTATAGCCAAATCCCAATTACTTAAAGAATAAAAGAAGGAAGGAAGGAAGGAAGATGTGTTGGTTTGAGGCTATTACATTACCCTTGAAAAGTCATGTCCTTTAATCCTCATTCAGTATTGCTGCGTGAGATCTTTCTGATTGTTTCCATGGAAATGAAACCCACCCAATTGTGGGTGGTAACTTTTGATTAGAGGTTTCCTTGGAGATGTGTCTCCACCCATTCAAGGTGGGGTTGCTTAGTGGAGCCCTTTAAGAGGGACCCATTTTGGAAAAAGCTTTAGAGCCACCAGAACTGAGAAATCCACCAGAGCCACAAGAGCCACCAGAACCCACAGAGCCAGAGACCTTTGGAGCAGAAGGAAAATGCCCGATGAAATGAAGAAAGAAAGCTAGCAGATGTAGCCATGTACCAAACATCAATTTGGCTTTCCAAATTTGTGTGGAAAACCATTATCAGGGACTGTAAGCTGCTGCCAGCCCTTTTCTCCAGACTCATATTCTTCTTTTTTGTTTGTGTGTGTGTGTTTGTAATAAAGAGTTTCTCTCTCTAATGTTTAGGTGGAAGGAGACAGTTGACCTCTAAATCCCTTTCAAACTTTCAGATTTGGAATCAAGTTCTCTTTAGTTCCTCTTCACATGAACTAGAATTTTTCTGCCTTGCACAGGAAGTTGGCTCTTTTTGCACATGAGATTTGGCACCTTCATTACCAATTTCTTTCAGAAATACCATTCCTCCATGCCCCAGTACTAATAAGAAAAGATAAACCCCAAAGGAAGCTTGAAATATTTAATGGCTTTGACTTTTAAACATAACCCAGATTAGATAATGACATAAAATGATAATTCAATACAAAAATATAAAACTGAACAAACTGTGCTCTTTATAAAGTTTAACTCTCATAAACTCTCAAAGACTTAGGGCATTAGTGATGAGAAGAGACAGGGAATAGTGTAAAATTTGATATTATTTAAGAAGTATTCCATTACATTCAAGTAAAGGCAACTCATAAACACAACATCAGAGCTAAGATGAAACCACTCAAACCGAGGTACCAAGGTAAATTTAATAGAAATACATTTATTAAAAGTCTATTTAATATTTAAGGACATATACATTATTCTCTATAGATAAAATTTTTTAAATATATACACTTAGAAGAATTGATCTAATTTATATAAATTCACTCAAAATCATCAGAAGGTTATTTTCTAGGAATGTTTTAAAATGTCTTAGCTAACTCAGGAATCAGGGTCAAAGTCAAGCCATAAGAAACTCTGGTTAGGACTCTGTTAATGGAATCTCCCTTGCTCACCTGGACACTGATACCATGAAAGTGAATTCTAAACTGCCCTTTCATCTCTGTGCCATGAGCAGGAGCAGCCAACTGGCAAAGCCTAAATCATAAGATGGCACCCTTTCACCAACAGAGGGGTGAGATGGAGCCTTTGACTTCCTTTAAATTCCAGGATAGGGCATCCACCAAGACTGATAAAAGATGTTATTCCCCCAAAACAGGGAGAGGATTGAAATAGCTATGCAGCCTAAATATGACAAATGTCTCCTATAGGAAGCCAGCCAAAGTGTTCAGTATGAAATTTGAGATTATTTAAAAGAGAGAGTTTACCATGTTCAAGTACACACAACTCATTAAGAAGTGTCCGAGAGCAGCATTCCACTTGAACTTGCTTTGAAGAGTGTGAAAGATGCACATACACACCTACACCCAGATAATTCAGTCTAAGTCCCTAAAACTAATCATGTTTCTGGTCAAGACATGCCTCCTTTCACTCACAATTGTTTTATTTGATTTGCAAAACTAATTCTTCCAAGATTTGTGCAAAGGAAAATGCAAACCAATCGACATGAAATTATTAAATTTTAGTGATTTGCATTTGGGGAGGTGGTGGTGTGTGTGTGTGTGTGCATGCAAAAAGAGAGAGGGAGGGAGGTGATTTTTGAGAAAAAATGATGTGGTTAATAATCTCCTTATGACTGACTAGCCATATCTACATCAAAAAACATAGTTCCGAGCCAACTAACTTCAAAATGTTCTCGTTCAGAAATTTAGGGAATTAATATCAGTACCAAATACTTTACACTCTAATTCATTTCTGAAATGTTTGAATCATGATTCAACCTCAAAAGACTTCCTTGACTGGATCCAAAACACTAATAACCACCTTTAAATAAATACTGTGTTTAAAATCAATAGGTACTTAAATATTGAAAGTCGTATGTTAACCCTTCAGAGATAGCAGTTTTAGAACTGCCATGAGAATCCAGGACTTCCATAGCCTAAGGTATCTCATCTTAAAGGGTCCTTACCCTTACCTTGCCCTTACCTTACCCCTGACCTTGCTTAAATGATTCCTCATAATTAGAACGAGCTTTTCCTATTCACCAGTTTCAAGAGATGATTTCATAACAGATACTTCCTCGAAGTCAAAATGAGCAATATACTTGCAGTCAAAACTTGGCTCAAAATCTCTTCTTCCTCCTCCTCCAGCTTCACATAGAATCAGTCATTCTCATTGTTCCTTTAAAGTTCAGGATCTAATTCTCCAAATCATCTTCTCTCTGGGTTCTTATCGTAAAGAGTATCACGTGAACTTCTCCTTCGCAAACAATATATTACTAATGGGACTGTTTTATTACAGTTTTTCCTTTATAAAAAGGTCATTTGAAACTAACTCTGGCATGAGAGGATTTAGTAAGCTGAAAAAGTCATTTAATATCAAGTAATGTATCTCAACAAATTTGTTTATGCTCATTAAAATTTGCAGCCATTTAAAATTTCCAAGATGTAGTCTCAGCCTCTAGAAACAGAGACAAACATCCATGTATGACACACAGAAACATATAGACATACATATACACATGAATATATTTGTCTAGTAGCTAAGTAGTCTACACAGAGGAACTACAAAGATGAGAGCCATGAAATCAGATGAATCTCAAGAACAGATAATCAGGTTCCAATAGATTAGATATCGCTGTAGAGATGCACTGAAACCTTCAGTGCAATGCCTGGCACTCTCATGTGTCTTAGACCCTTCTAATTGGACACCATGTGGTTCATTTTCTGCAGAAGTTTCTTTTCTTATCAGAATCAAAGCTTACTGTTTGCTTTCCTGTCATACTCATTTACAGTCAACAGGATAGAAAAATTAGAAACAAAAACGAAAGAGGGTCTTTGCTTCAAAGGCTGATCATTAGGGAGACAGATAAATAAACAAGTCATTACACTGCGCATATTGACATTATAACAGTGTAACTCAGAAGGCTCTACAGAGATGAGAGAAGAGAATAACATGACCTGGAGTGGGGTCCGAACCCCACTACTGGGAAAGATCTGGGTGGCTACTAAAGAAAACCATCCTCCTAAGGTCTTTGAATTTTATCCTGTAGATTCCAAGCAGGGAAGTGATAGAGTTAAACTTTAAGTTTAGGAAATTGTCTTGGAAGACTGTGTGAAGGGTGAACTGGGAGGAGATAGGTGACAGGAAAACCAATTAGAACGTGATGAGACATGAGGACAAAAATTAGTGGCCAGTGGGTTAAGAGAATGGGTGAGTGGCCTGTGGGCAGGCCCTGTCCACTGCATTTAGACAGGACCATATAGAAATGGAAAGAATTAGGAGTGAAATGAAGACACTCAACTCTGAAACAGATGTGTTAACTCTTGTGGATGAGTCGTGTTCTATTTTTCTTCGGCCCTAAGAATGATTCCATGAAAAGCAATTATGTTCCTTGGGGCTGAATCATCTCTCTCAAAGGTTCTCTTCTTTGCAGGGTGTCAAAGCAATGGCTCCACATTCTTAGCAATAAATCAAACACAGGGACAGCTTGAGTTTGTATAGCTATAGTCTGGGCAGAGAGCTCTCTAATTGTCTTTCAATTCATTCTGAAGAATAATTATCTCTTCATTTCAATTCAATACAGCCTAAATTTACTGAGTGTCTAACTAGGATCACTCCTTGGGATAAAGGCAAGAGAATGAAAGAGAAATGAGAAAAAGGAATAGACAGAAAAGAGAAAATAGGAGTAACTATGTAATAACTGCTTCTGATCGGCACTATAAATAATAGCTCATTCAATTTACAATCTCTGTTTTCAAAGAGATCAACGTCTGAGGAGGTGAGAAGTGAGGAGAGTAGATAATTGTTACTCTTTATATCTAAAACATTTTAAGTAAAAATTAATTTTCCTCTAAACAAAAATAGCTGTCATTAGAAGGCCCAATAAGGTCATATGTTGACATGTACACTTGGGAGATGGGCACTATCAGAAGCCACCTGTACTTCACCACAGATGAGGATAAAACAGAAATGGGAGCAATGGATTCATCCCTGGGTGTAATCCACAAAACAGAGAAGTCATTTGAGTGCAACAAGTTGTTCCTTAATTTCTTGATGGGAAGTAACTTCCCTCCCACAAGAAAGCCCAGTAGATGACGACGTTAATTAGCTTACTGCACACACTTCAGCCCTTCTCTTCTCTTAGTTAATGACCCTTGCTGCTTAAAAAGAGCCAGGTGAGCTTTTAATCCCCCGGCACATCAGAAAAGACCTTCTGCTTTGTGTTTTGACTTAGGTCTCATTTTTCCTCTGAGTAGACTTCAACTATTCTCAAAACAATCCTGGGCACCAAACCTGAGCTCAGTTCTTGGAAGCTAATTCAATGACAATGTATGCAAAGTGTAATACCCCTGCTTTGCACTCATCAGTGCAAGATTCAGTGCAAGAAGAGGTCCCACTCATCAGTGGAAGATTCGGAACTTCTGAGCACTGTTCGCTAATGACAACTTCCTGGTTTACCTGTAGTTTCATCAGACAATAAGCAATCCAACACTCACGCCTTTAGCTGGAGACAGTCACTGCACCAAGATTATTACTGTAATCTAGTTGTGATCAGTCAGTGTTTATTTTTTCACATGGAAGCAAACTACTTATGTATTCTTAGCCTAACTGCTCAAAGTTTGGCTTGGTAAATACTGGGCAAGTGTGTGTAGAATCAATATGTCTATAAAAGCATGAAACACAGTTTAAGGAAGGTCAGCAGGCAGAAGGATTTTAAGGGGAAAAGCCTTCCTTCAAAGGTGTAACAAGATTTGTCACATATTCTTCAGAAATAGCAGATCCCATAGCTACCCCTTTAGGACAAGAGTGAATGTAAACGAGAACATTAGCTCTTGCTGCCGCAGTCACGGAGAGCGGCAGATGTTCTCAATCCTGGGGCTCGTGGCATGACGTTGGTGAGTATTCCATAAACCCCAATATTGGAAGGATTCAGCACCTACTGTGCTTTCCTTTCTCCACGCTGAGAAGTTTTATACATGGTATTTCACTGTACAGATTTTATTTTTTCAACGTAGCTGCCTTTATTTAAATGCCACAATTCATCTTCTAATGGTATTTAAGGGGCTTTTATGGCACTGTGCCAGGTTTATATTATTAGAACCTAGGCGTTTGCAAATGAACCTCTTTCAATTAGTGTTTCAGGAAGCAATTAAACTGTCTAAAGTGTATTAATGAACATGCTGCAATTGGGAAGCCGAGCCTCCTAACACTCCCATTATTAATGCACCAGCTGCTTTGCTGCCTTCGAGCCTCCAGGACCTCTAACCTCCGCCCCACCAAACTCCACTGTTTCTTCCGAAAGGTCGCTGGAGCATACGTTTGCCATCAGGCTCAACATTCTATACAATATCAGAATATTACATGGAGATTAAAGAAATATGTTTCCTTACATTTTCTACAGATGCAAATGAAGATGCATTGGAGGCTTGTTTTTTTTTTATTTTTTTCCTTTTCTTTCATTCTGTGTTATGTGTCAAATCACTAACAGCTCCATGAATATATTCCAGGATCTGATACTACCGAGAAAAGCATGCGGGCCGAATGCAAAACCTGTGGTTTCTAAGAATATCAGTAGGATCTCCATGAGGTTGTCCTTTTTCATTAATGAAGGATGTAATTTACTACTGGGTTGCAGCTTTTATCGCAGGGAGTGGTCCAGGCACTGAGGCATTTGCCGCCTCCTCTTTCCAGTGCTGTCCTCAGGCTCCGTGCTATGGGGCAGAGTTCTGGAGAAGCCCATGTTTTACTGGGATATTTTCTGTTGGCTTCATGACCAAAAGGAACCCAGGAGTTGTGGGATGCAGACATGGGGGAGAGGGTGGACAGGAGGGCAGGGAAGACCACATGTTTGGCCACCATGCTGCACCGTGCTGGGAGGTCTGCAAGTGGTCAAGCCTTCAGTCTTTGCGCTGGATCGGATAATGGGTGGTGCTAAGGTAACCCAAAGAGGAGAAGACCCAGTCTCTACTTTCACCGAGTTCCAAATGTCGTAGAGGAAAGAGGCCCCGGGCCCATGGCAAAGTTGGGGGCTAGAGCAGGGAGGTCCCTGTGGACTGGAGCGGGGGGAGGAGGAGGATCCACAAAATGTGTAGGATTTAGGAAATAAAGAGGAGAGGGAAACTTTCCACAGAACCTTACGCTTCCCCTATCTTAATTTTCATAATTAATTATGCAGTGCCCAACCTTCCTCCTTGATTATAAGCTCTGAAAGCAGGAGCCATGTTGTCTTGTCTGTCTTTATATTGCTAGTCCTTTGCACAATTCTGGGGCTATAATGGGTGTTCAATAATTTGGGTCAGGATGTGCAAATAAGAGAGAATTTGGAAAATTCAAGTGACAGAGAGAAACTTGGTGGCTTGAGAGAGAAGAGCATTGTTGGCAACTGTTGGAGTGGGCGTGAAGGGACTTTAGAATAATCTGTGGAATCACGGAGCATCACCTTAGTTTCTAAGGCTGGAAGAAAGGAGGTTCTGGGAAGGTTGCACTGGTCAGAGACCCACCACATCCTCTGCTGAGTCTTTGGATATGCTGAGCTGCTTCACAGGGCAGTGCCTGCAAGTCATAACACACACACACACACACACACACACACACACACACACATTTTTCATACATTTGCCATGATGGATGGAATTGTGTCACCCAAACAGTCATATTAAAGTCCTAACTCCTGGTACCTGTGAGCCTGGCTCACATAGAAATAGGGTCTTTGCAGATATAATCAAGTTAAGATGAGGTCATATTGTGTTAGGGTGAACCATAATGTAAACTGACTGGTGTCCTTATGAGAAGAAATACAGACTCAGAAAGAAGAAAAGCATGTGAAGATGAAAATGGAGATGTGAAGATGAAACAGGGAGATGGCCATGTAAAGATGAGGCAGAGATTGGAGTTCTGCTGTCGCAAGCCAATGAATGTGGGGGCCTCCAGGAGCTAGGAAGAGGCAAGGAAGAATTCTTCCTTCAGAGCTGCAGAGAGAGAACAATTTTGCCAACACCTTGATTTTGGAATTCTAGTCTTTAGAACAGTGAGAGAAATAATTTCTATTTTTTTAAGCACCTGTCTGTAGTACTTTATTTCAGCAGTTCAAGGAAATGAATACACCTGCTAATATGTGAATGCAATCATGTGCCTTCGCTGTTTCTTTGCCCACTGATAACTCACTCACTGAAAGCATGAAGTCACAGAGAGTTGCTTTAATGTGAGACATCTGTTTCATTATTCAGCTGTTGTTTTGGAATTGCACATTTCAGAGGTTGAAGGTATCTTGTGCAAAAAACAAGCATGGCAGGGTGGAAAGGTGAGAGCAGAAATGTGTGAAGAAAATAAACTTGCAGACATATTATATGCTGGGTTTTGTGCTGGGCACTGCACATACACCAGCTCGCCAGGTGGATATTCTAAACCCCAGTTTACAGAGGACAGGGGAAGGCTCAATGTGCAAGCAAGTCCCTGGAACCATGTGTCTCAACAGCAGAGGAGCTGAGGTTTTGACCCAAAACCTGTGTGCTTTTTCTATTTTATCAAGTTGTCTCCTACTCTGAAAACAGGAGGAAATTGACACTCTGTTCTGTGTCTGTGTCTTTTTTACTTTCCCTCTTGTCCTTTCCATAGCTGGACCTTTAAATGAACTGGCTGCTCAGCCCCAGCCTAGCTGCTGGCATGTATAAGCTAGCTTCAATCAACTGTGGTTTGACAAGCCATTTCCCAGGTTATTCCTGTCTTTTATACCATCTTATATTAATCTTATTACTCTTCCCTGGCCCCTGTGGCTTTGGCTCTGCATTCTCTGCCCTGTTCTATTACAGCTGGGTTTACTGACCAATGGCTTCCCAGTGTGCCCTTGGATTCACTTGCCTTTTCAGTTTCTATGCCCTCTACAGCCATGGGAGAGAAACACTCCTTCAATTCCACTCTTACCTCACCAGTTAAGCCAATCCTCTCCCCTTAAACAGATAAGGGACATTTGAAGATTTCCCATAAGCTAATGATCATATTAGGATTCAACTGAACCAGCATTTAACACAGGCCCTACCACCAACCAGATATGTAGCTTGGAGGCTGGCATTGGTTTTCTTTGCCATTATAAACATTTATATTGCACAGGGAACTTGTGAGGTTCATTTTGGAGCAAATAATCCATTATTCTTTCTACAAAGCAAGGACCTTCATAGCACCACAACTTTGGTTGTACTTGGCCATCATTTCTCTGAAAGACATTGGTGACTCACCAAGAAGTGCCTTCCACATCCTTATTTGAATTTAAAAAAAAGTCAACTTTGGGAAAATAATTCATACTACTCTGAGAGTTGTAAGAACTTACATCAGTAAATATAATACTGTCTAGCCTGGAATCATAGAGGAAAGAGGCAATGGCTAAAATAGTGACACTCTGAGTGTATCCCATATGGACAATTTTGGTGCTTGTCAATACACCTTCACATGGAATACAAGCATTTCTAGGTCATTTTAGTGAGCAGTTATTTTCAGTACCTGTGATATGCATATACTGCAGACAAACTAGAGATGATTAAGAACTTTCCTAGACCTTACATTTAGATACTGCAGAGGTCCTTGTCTTGGAGGATTTATAACTTATTTGGTGAACACTGAATTTACTCATGTGCAATAATCTCATTTTTTAGCATATATGATAACTAATTATGTAGTATTTTGCCTTGCCAGTAATAGTTCTACAGTATATTTTTGAAAGATGTTTTGCATTCTTTGAAAAATAGAACTGGCTTACCTGAAGTTGTAAACTGCAACCCAGTAGCCTTGATCTTTAACAATGATTGTATTACTATTTAGCTTTTATCTTGTGACTATGTAACTGTAAAAATCTTGTGACTCATACCCCTTTTATCCAGTCTATGGTTTACTGAGTAATATAATAAAGACATTTATGGGGGAAAATGTAGAATATAGGGTACCTAGAGAGAGATAGAAGCTAGAGAAGGGGCAGTGGCTACTTAATATGTACAGAATGGTTAACAAGGTTGAATTTAAATATTTGGGAATGGATTGAGATGATGGTAGGTTGTTCTTAGGATTATAAGAAACAGAAATGTTTTGTAGGTGAATTTGATTGAATATTATTGCTTATAGTCATGTATGTAAGTTTTTCCATGAACCACTACAAATGTAAAAAATTAATAGAGGGGTATATGGAAAAACACATAGCTATTGCAAACCATGGACAGTAATATTTTAACAGTAATATTTTAATATCCTTTCATCAATAGTAACAAATGTGCTACACCAATACCAGGGGTCAACGATAGAGGGGGGATAAGGGATACGGGAAGATTTGGGTTTCATTTTTCTTTTTATTCCTGTTTCTGTTCTGGAGTAATAAAAATGGTCTAAAATCCATTATGGGGAATGTATGTACAACTATGTGAGCCAATGGTTGTATACTTTCAATGGTTTATGTGGTGTGTGAGTATATCTCAATAAAATTGAAAAAAATAAAAATAAAACCGGTCCAGGGGAAAGGCAGAGAGAGAGGAGGTAAAAAATGTTTCACTTCAACTTCAGCGAAACCAATTTTTTACCCATTGGGTTAGAAATTCCCATTGTAATATCTGAAGAACATGGAATGATAAATCAGTCATTGTCTCTGGAAGGCTTTGGGAAAAATGCACACACCTGCTCTGGTGCTTTATCCTAATAGCTTCTCTTAATAGACTTGAAGGGATTAATTTCCCTGGTTATCTACCTGGCAACTTGGATTCCTTATTCTTTTCCTTTATTCTTATTCAGTCTCAATCTTCTTCTATCCTTTAAATTACTATTATGGTTGTACTCTCTTAAGAAACTTTTCCTGAATAACTGGATAAAATTATTTCCCCTTCACGTATGGTGGCCAACCATTCTGCTCTTCCCAGAATTGTCCCCCAAAGTTCTGCACCCCAGGAAACCCCTCAGCCCCAGACAAAGGGGGACAGCTGGTGACCATACTGGTATGACCCCTCCCTAAAATCATATTGACTTCCATGAAATATTCTTTTCATTTATTAACTTTTATTACCTCAAATGCACTTGTGCTTGCACACGGTGGGAGTGTATCATGATTGTGGGAGAGGGCAGAGCTGCTTATGTGTTCTTTTAAACTGTTTTAGATTCCAGGGTCTCCTGTTCTTTGGTTGTGTTTGCCAGCCTGACCCTAACCTCCTCTACCAGGAGACATGGGCTCGAATTGTGTGGGCTGGGGGAACAGGCTTGTCTCACAGCTATTGATTAGAAAAATGGAAACTCAGAAGCATCTGCTAATTCCCAGACATTTAATTTATCTGTCATCAATCAACCAACAAGTAAGTATTTATTGACATCTCCTTTGATTGGTTTCTATAGGCAGGAGCTCAGGGCTGATGTTTTGCTCTTATTTGTTTCCTTTAAAACAGTTTTTAATCCAGCTTTGACATTTCCTACTTGTCTGAGCTGAACATTTGCTTAATTCCTTTGCGTTTCAGTTTCTTTATTTCTAAAATAGAAATAATTGTATTTGCTTTACAGGAAAGCTATGAAAATTAAACACAATTTTGTGAAAGTGACTAGCACAGTATCTTGTAAGCATTAAATAAACTTAATGAATGAATCCAGGCTTGTAGTTAGTATAATGAAGAGCACAAAAGAAGAATAAGATACAATTCTGCAAGGTATTGTTAGAGACGCATGTCTCAACCCTCTTTTCCTGGCCATTTTTTTATTCTATTAAATGTAGTGTATTATATTAATTAGCTTTCTTTCTTTTTTTTTCTTAATACAATTTTTTATTAAGGAATTTGTAGGGTCGCAAAAAAATCATGCAAAAAATAGACGTCCCATATACCAACCCCAACCCTCCCCCATTAGTCAGGGTTCTCTAGAGAAACAGAACTAACAGGAAATCTCTGTAAATATGAGATTTATGAAACTGTCTCCCCAACCTCAAGTATGCAAGAGTCCAAAATCCAAAGGGCAGGCCACGAGGCTGGCAACTCTGATGAAGGTTCTGATGAAAATTCTCTCTTCTCCCTTAAAAATCTTCAACTGATTGGATTAAATCTGGCTGATTGGATTCTCTCATTGCAGAAGGCACACTTTTAGTTGATTGTAGATGTCATCAGCCACAGATGCAGTCAACTGACTGATGATTTAATACAGCAGCCTTCTGGTTTATCAACCAGCCAGGAAATATCCTTGCAGTAAAGGATAACTTTTTCAAGTTAACACCTGAACCCAACCATCACATACCCCTCATTATTAACAGTTTGCATTAATTTGGTGCCTTTGTTTCAATTGATGGAAGAATGTTATAATAACTATACTATTTCTAATAGTCCATAATTTATATTAGGGTCACTGCTTGTGTTACACAGTCCTATGTTTTTTTTTTAATTAATTTTTGTTCTAATAACATATATGCAGCCTAAAATTTCCCCTTTTAACCATTTCCAAATATATAATTCAGTTCTGTTGACCCACAGCCAGAGCTTCAATGACCGTCTACACATGTAAACTTCCCACGTTGACAGCTCTAGCCCAGATCTTTCCTTGGAGCTCTGACCTATATATATTGAGCTCCACTTGAATGTCTGAAAAATATGTTAAACTCAATGGCATCAACCACAAAACCATCACATCCTCTCTCTCCCAACTGGTTCCCTTCCAGTTCCTTCAGTGAAGAGCATTGCCACCCAATTACATGTAAACCGCAGAAATCTCGGGACAATCCTTGACTCCTTGACTTATTCCCTCTCTATTACCCTCACTCTGGCCTAAACTAACATTTCTTTCCTAGGTTGCTGCAATGACTTTTGAAATGGTTTCTCCCACATTACTCTTGCTCTCATCATGTCATCTTTTCACAGACAGCCACAGAATAAAGTTTGCAAAGCACAGCTAAGATCATGTCCCTGCCCAGCTGCTAAGCCATCAGTGGTTTCCTATCGCTCATAAAATAAAGAACAGCATTTGTTATAAGAATGAGAAAACACCACGTCCCCGAGTGCTGCTCCTCTCTGCAGCCCGTCTGACAACACAGCCCACTCCAGAAATCACGCTGATGTTCTGGTGTCCTCTGCCGTGGGAAGTTCTGCCCCTGCTGTTTCCATGGCAGGAGAACTATGCCTTTTCCCTGCCTTTTTCCCACCCAATTCCTGGTTGTTGTTTTTTTCAGATTTCAACTCCGTAATTACTTTGTCAGAGAAGAATCATTTAAGTTCTCAAAGCACCCTATATTCATCCTTCAAAAAGCATTTAAAACCATTCTTAATTTTGTGCTATTTATAGTTACTTAACGTGGCCCTCGCCAGATCTTGTTGTATAAGGGTGTGTCTGCATCTGCTTTTGTTTGCAATGTGCCCATGGAGACTATTATAATCAATCCTTGGCCAATGGCAGGAGCCTAATAAAAATTTATTGATGGATGAATGAGTGGATGCGTGAATGAGTAACGGAGTCAACAGTAAACATTAAAAGCCAGATAATCACTGAGGGGTAAACCGCCTGGCAGAGGAGTCAGCAGAAGAAAGCTGTGGAGGGAGGGTGGCGTCTTTAAGGAAGCAATGACCGGAGGTGGCAATGACAGTGAAACTGCGGGCAGCATTTAGACAGATGGAGAGGTGGGGGTCGGGGTCGTGCTTCCAGGTATAGAATCCTATAGAGGCTCGAAAGCTGGAAGAAGCATTTCATATCCAGAGAACAGCGGAGAGCACCAGAGCCTCACGACAGAATGATCAAAGCCCCATGTGCATAAGGAGTCAAAATTCAACCAGAGGAAACACAGGGAGCCCACAGCAAAGTCTAAAAGGAGGCACCTCAACTGTCTCTACTTCCACCGGTGATGGATGTTTCGAGTGCGTGGTTTAAATTAAAGCAAAAACTGAAAGTTCTGTGAATGGACAGTGATGACCAAAAGTTCTTTTGCAGCACAGGGACTGTCGTCTGTTTGTTTGGGTGGATCTATGCTTTCATGTCACTCTCTATCTCATCACCCATCCTGTTATTAACTGTACTGACATTTTATTTCTAAGTCAGAGGTAATCTAAGTCCAAGCAAAGAGGAAGCATTGAGAAGATCCCTTGCCATGGCCTGCTGACTACCTGACATTTCAGAATGAAGAATCACTGCCTTGGAAATATTCCAAACACTTTTTCTATACCCCTTTCAGGGAACTGTTAAGTAATATTCAAAAGTAATTATGTTAAAAAAAAAATAAGTTTGTTCAATCAGCTAACTCACCACAGGTATAAGGAATCATATTTCAAGCATCTAAAATAATTAAAGTCCACTCCTGTCTTAGTCATTAATAAAGATACCTTGGTGCGTCTTTTGACATCACAATACCATCCTGTACTCCTTTGCAAATGAACTGCAGGGACTAGATTTTATTATAGGAAGGGGTGAAGCAGTTTGGGGAGGAGGAAAATTTATGGTGGGAAAAGTAATGGTT
Organism: Tamandua tetradactyla; assembly: GCF_023851605.1. Lineage (NCBI taxonomy): Eukaryota > Metazoa > Chordata > Mammalia > Pilosa > Myrmecophagidae > Tamandua > Tamandua tetradactyla. The sequence goes on from NC_135329.1 coordinate 5,951,509, forward strand.
AGAATCATTATCTACTAATTTCAGGACCCAGGTATTTTAGTGCCTGTATGGTCCAGAGCTCAAGTTAAAGACCTGGTCAAAAATAAAAAGTGTGAGAAGTAAAAATGGTAGGTGACGGTGAGAAGAGGGGTTGGAAGCACATTACAAATCAAAATACAGAGATGAGGGACTAATTGACAAAGGTTATAATGGCATTTGAAATTCTTTTGTAAAGTAAATCCCCATTAGCTAGCTGTCTGGATTCTGAGAAGATAGTTTGAGTTCAATTAGGCAGGATGGCTTAGGTCATAAGTGTCATCGTAAACGCCCATGCCTTTGTCCCAGAGTACGACAGGATTCAATATCTTTATTACCAGTGACTGAGATGAAGGACTCAACAATGGGCTCATCAAACTTTTAGACTATATTAACTTAGGCAGATTTGCTAATACACCCACAAGGTAGGAAGGAAATTCTAACTGACCTTGGCAAAATGAAGTGACTCTTCAGTGGGTTACTTTGGGACAAGGGAAAATAAATAAGGGGTCCAAGTTGTCCACAAGCTGAATACCAATCTCCTAAATACAGACGTCAATCTTCCTTTAACCTTGCTCTCTTCCACATCTACGTTAGAGTTCTGGGTTATATTTTAGACACAAACCTTAAAAAAATGGGAGTAAACAAAAAAGTCTCCAAAAAGGAGCAATATATACCTAATCAGAGGAAAAAGACTGGTTGGTTCCAAGCATACAAAAGGTGCTTAATAATTTTTCAGTGGAGAAGATGGGAAGGAGAGAGAAAAGGATGGAGGAGGGAAGGCAGGAAAGAAGGAAAGGAAGAGGAAGAGAAGCATGAGGCATGTGTAATTTCTTGGACGAAAAAAGAAACCATCACAAATCACCAAAATAAATTGATAGAGTTGTGGTAAAATCTCTGTAACCTTTAAGGAAAGAATTATTACTTAGAACTGGAAAGAGTAGAAATTCATCACATAATAACAGGGACTTTTCCAAATGATTTCCCTGTGCCCTCCTCACCTTTGGATTTTACGATACCTAACTTTATAATTGCCTTTTCCTGACATTTGTAATAAACAAGAGTCACACTCAGGAAATAATCCCATAAATATGGGAAAGAACTAAGTTCAGAACTCACCTACCTGTGCCTTCCCATCTCTGTGATCTCTGCCTAATTCCTTCACTGTACAGAATTCATACTCTAGATCCTGAAGATAATGCCTTTTTTACTCCACTGTATTTTGAACACAAATATGTATTCAAAAAGTACATCTCAGGTCTGACTCAGAAATACAGCTAGATTGAAAACAGGGCTCCATGTTTCCTTTACAGCAGTGGTTTCTGAGCTTGGTTGCACAACATATTCACATGGGAAAGTTGAATATCTTCTGATGACTAGACTAGACCCAATGTTGTTTAAATCAGAGCATCAGGGATTGGGTCCAAGACATTAGGCTTTTTGTAAAACTCTCCAGGGGTCAATGTGCAAAGGTGTCTTCATTTTCCAGCGGCTATGACAAATATGACAAAATGGGTGACTTTACAACAGGAATTTATTGGCTGATGATTTCAGAAGCTAGAAGGCTTGCGGGTTGGTTTGAAAGAACTACGTACCCTAGAAAAACTGCGTCAATCCTAATCCAATCTTGTGGAGGCAGCATCTCTTTTAAACCCTATTCAGCATTGTATGCTGGAAACTTGATTAGATTATCTCCATGGAGATCGGGGTCACCCATTGTGGGTATTAACCTTGATTAAATAGAGTTGTGACTCCACCCATTGCAGGTGGGTCTTGATTAGTTTACAAGAATCCTTTAAAAGAGGAAACATTCTGGAGAGAGTCCCTTTTAGAACCATGACAGAGCCTGAGCAGCCAGAGATCTTTGGAAATGCAGAAGGAAACATCCCTGGGAGAGCTTCATGCAACAAAAAGCCAGGAGAAAATGCTACCAGTTGCTGCCATATTTACCATGTGCTTTTCCAGATGAGAGAGAATCCTGAATGACATACACCTTCTTGAACCAAGGTATCTTTGCCTGAATGCCTTAGATTGGATATTTCTATAAACTTAATTTGGACATTTTCACAGCCATAGAACAGTGGACTGGCAACTTAATAAATTCCCCCTTTTAAAAGCCATTCTGTTTCTGATATATTGCATTCTGACAATTAGCAAAATAGAATGACTTGCTTCCTCCCAGGGCTGGCTGCCAATCCTTGAGTTCTTTGGCTTTCCCATAGCCTGGTGATGCATTTTCCTTTCTCTTCTATTTTCTGGTGACTTCCAGCTTCCCTCCTCCAAGTGACTTTGTCTTCATAAACCTCCAGTAACCTCATTCAGTTGGGCCATCCTTAACAAATAATAACATCTTCAAAAGTCCCTACTGACAGTGGGTTCACACCCACAGGAATAGATTAAGGCCATGTTTTTTCCTGGGGTATGTAATCCAACCTACCATACTAGGTGAGCAATGCTGCTTCTCCAAAGGCCATACTTTGAGAGGTAAGACTCTAGAGAAAATTTTATTGATTTCAAATATCGTGGCTTCTGAGCTTTGAGTTGCCAACTCAAGAGCTCTCTGTTTGGTTCAGCTTGGTTAGGTCTGAACCTTTGACACTTGATCTTTTTAAAAAACAACTCCCAGGCACATAATCACCTTCAACCATAAATTTCTTGCATTGTTAGGAATGTCAAGCGACCCTAGATAACAATAAAAAGAAAAAGTGACCTATTCTTAAGACATAAAAAATAATCTTAAAGAAGGAAGCCCATCTGCATTTGGAAGTCAGTCATATATAGGACCTGTAGGATAAAATCCTATGCGAAGTATGTGCCGTCAGCCCATGATTTCAGAGCCCTAGCATCAGCTAAGGTTTCTCTGATTTCAGGCAGCCAAAGGGGAATAAGTCTCGAGAGAGTTCTGATAAGAATGAAAGGATGTGCATTAATTGCTCAGTGCAGAACTATTTGACATTACCATTATCATTTTCATTACAACCACTTCCTCTTTTAAGGAATAGATAACAGCACTTTAGGAAATATTGGCTCTTTCCTCTCAAGATATTTAAAGTCAATTGGAAGTATTCAAATCAGTTGGAAGTATTCAAGAAGAAACAGGGGCAAGCAGATTGGACCACAAACTTGATTTGAAACCCCAACTTAACACTGTCTTGCCCTATAAGTTTCAGATACTCCCGTCTACTTGAAAGTAGGTAGTCTCCTCTGTAAATTGGGAATATTTATGATAGATATTTAATGAAGGTTAAGTGAGATAATAGATATGCAAGCGTTTTCAGCACAAAATACTACATGTTTGCAAGAGGTGCCAAGGTAGAGCAGGCTTGCAAGGAATGGCCATCAAACACAGAACCTTCTAGGAGTAACTTTTCTAGCTTGTCAGGAATGACTGTGACAGCCCCAGGACTCACATCAGACTACAAGTGACATAGAAGGTGTATTAGTTAGGGTTCTCTAGAGAAACAGAATCAACAGGAAACACTCACAAATATAAAATTTATAAAAGTGTCTCATGTCACTGTGGGAATGCAGAGTCCAAAATCTGCAGGGTAGGCTGTGAAGTCAATGATTCCGATGGAGGGTCTGGATGAACTCCATAGGAGAGACTCACTGGCCGAAGCAGGAAAAAGAGAGACTGTCTCTTTTGAATCCTCCTTAAAAGGCTTCCAGTGATTAGATTAAGCATCACTCATTGCAGAAGACACTCCCTGTGGCTGATTAAAAATGGAACAAGATCATGATTTAATTCTATGAAATGTCCTCATAGCAACAGACAGGCCAGCACTTGCCTGACCAGACAAACAGGTACCACCACTTGGCCAAGTTGACACATGAACCTGACCATGATAGAAGGGAACCCTGCTTGCAGCACCCCAGGCTTTGCTTTGGTCACAGAGACCATAGAGAAGGGGCTACTCATTATGTGGCTTACAAATGTGTGCATCATGAAGCTGATGGATAAAGAGGTGAGGGGGAAAGGTGGGTTTCCCCCTTTTCCACTGTGGGCCAAAACAAATTAGAGCCTCTACTTCTAAGCCAGGAAAGGGAATTGTCACACAAATAGTTAAGGGCTTTGTCATCAAATTGACAGGGGTCCTGCTTCAACCTTGGGTTTTGCTTACTGATGTTACTGAAATGTCACTTGCCATCTTTAAGCTTCTGTTTCCTCATCTGTAACATGGTGATGTCACTTCCTTTGTTTCCTATCATTAGTAAAATGAAGTCCAGGACTTCCATGTCAACCATTCCCTTTAGGAAGTAGTAGATGGAGCACAACCGCCTCCGAGCCTCCAGAATCCCCATTCTTCTGATGTTTTTTCTTGAAACTGCTGCTCCCACTAGATTGGCTTCAATATCTACCTGAAAGCACTGGCCCAATAGCTGAAATTCTTTCCTTTAATACCCATGATACAATTTGAAGACAGTTTATAAAATTAAGAGAATATGTTTGCCAAGAATCTTATATTAAGTGCACAAAGGAGAGAATAAAATAAACAAAACCCCACAGAGCCCAGGCATTGATAACCCCTTCTGGGACACAGCCTGCCTCCCAGAGCCTGGGTCCCAGCCCACCCAAGACCAAGGACCCACAGTCAAAGAGCCTCATTCCTGTTTCCAGACAAGGAGGTAATGCTGTGAGAGTCTGCAAGTTTTGGCACTCCAATCCACTATGGGCTGCCTTCCAAATTCTGGCCTTCCTAGCCAAACTTACCTCTTCACAGATGATGTCCAACTCCTTCAGAAATACCAACCCAAGCCTTAGAATAGTGTAATGTATCCTCAGCGGGTGAGCATCCCCCCGAACCTTCAGGAAGGGCCTTCCCAGTCACAGTGTCAGAGACCATTTAATTATAACCATGTGATCGTGCTTTATAGGAGCAGCTGATGTCCTTGCTCTTGCTCTTGTTACTATGACGTAGGCATTTTAACTCCCAGGCTAAACTTTTTGTAGAACGGCTGTAAGTGGTGTCAGTTGGGCCCCATGATGCCCTCAGGATCTTGGAAACAGGAAGACTTCTCAGTGACAGCAGACAAGGTGCAGGTCTGGGCTGCAGATCCCACCAGCTGGCCCCAGGGGCTCTATTTCTCACACATTGTCTGCAATATCTCGATTCGATAGAGGATTAATAATTGCCCAGCTTAGGGAGCCTCTGCCACATGCGATGAGCTTAATAACTGAGATTTGTGGTGACAGCCCTAAACTAAAGCAGAAATATCAAAGTTGGGTCAATAGTATGGATTTTTCCCTTTTTAACATTGTCCTAATGATCACAAAGAGGGCTGTTCTTTTTTGATATCTTTTTGTTGGCTTTTCATGTTGACCTCAAAACAATTTATTTGATAGGAACATCCCTAGAAATACTGCTAATAAGTGCAGGGGGTGATGTTCTCGCAGGCTGTCTATTTCCAAAGGAGATGAACAGGGTGTGTAAAGAAGCAGTGGCCTCTCATCCTTCTCAAGAAAAGAACCCATTGGTTTTAGCCTAAGACAAATCAGCATAATTATGTTTCAAAATGTTCTTGAAAACACGTTGTAGCAACTCAGGAAAGAGAACAAATGCCCCTTTGTTCCAATTTTGAAATGCAAGCTGTGTGCTTAAGCCCCATTGTACTTGGTGTCTAGGAGGCTTCAGTGGAGTCTTCTGTTAAAATGATTCTGCGTCAACGACGTAGGGCAAAATCCTGGGCAGAAATCTGGCGCAGAATTTGAGGTCAAGGCTCACACAGAAATTGCCTTCTATCTCTTTGTTGGCTGCCTGGAGCCAGTTAGCCTATAGAATATTCCCAATCTATTTGATCTTTTTCCAAAGTGGCTTCCCCCCAAACCTTTACTGCAGAATGCTGTTCTGAGCAGATTGGGAACCCAGAGGGCCACTTCCTCAGTGTTTACCAAATGCTTAATTATGAAGCTCTCATTTTTGTTCTGCAAGCAGGAGAAGCAAAACATCATTTACCAGAGGAGCTACTGCAAAAGGTCAGTCCTGAGAAGTGATTGATGCATTTCTGCAAGGAGAAGACTCTCATCCCAAGCCTGGCAGTTGATAAACATACTTATCTCACTCCCCACGGTGGGAACATGCAGCTTCCTGGAGTCAGTGAAGTGGCATCGAACGTGGAGCTGGGCTCCCCTGAGGCTGGGGGGGACGCCAGCAGCTGGGTAGGGTGGCAGCTGCTGGGCAGAAGCCAAGCCTCCAGGCAAGGCTGCAGCCATCACAGGCCCATTAGGAAACTCATCACTTGCTGTCAGAGGCTGGGGCTCCCCAGGCAGGTTGACATCTCACCCTCCCAACACATGCTTCTGGCTCTGCTGGTGCCAGGGAAGCCAAGGAGGAGGTGACAGGCCTGCAGAGCAGTGGCTGGAGGGACCAGGAAACCTCAGGCCATTTCCCAGACCCCAGGTGCATCTGCTCACTGAGGGTCAGACTCCGGAAAGAGGGGGCTTTTTCACCCCTGCATTTTCTGCTCTCAGGATTTGAAGCCGATGGCAGCTCTTGTCTCTGCAAATTCCTTGTCAAGATGAGGACACAGCAAAATCATAACAAGGAGGAACCATGTAGTGCCATTTTCTCTTCTCTACCTGGTTCCCTAGTACTTGCAATACCAAAGTTGCCTCTCCAGGCCACTCAGTGGGATCATAACAGTGATCATAACAGCAGTGATGCCCTCCCGTATTTTAAGGCTCCAATGATTCCAACTCTCCAGAATTCCAAAAGTGCATTGGCTCTCTGGCTTGAGATTACCACAACCAAACACTGCAGACCCGAAAAAGCTCCACTTGGCTGGTCTTTGTCCCTTGTTGCTAGGGAGAGAACCTCTACATCTTTGCACCTTCTCCTAAAAAAAGCCTCCTTTGTTATTCATGGTGGATCCTGCACCACACCTGGACCTTCAAATGCTAATGAGATGGCCAGGTGGGGCCAGCCACACCTGCAGTCTCAGGGTGGGGGCTGACCTCACCAGAGACCAACCCTGTGATTAGGGGGGTGGGGCTTTGAGCCCCACCTCCCCAACCTCCGAGATGGGAGGGAGCTCCAGACTGAGTCCATGGACAGGGTCACGGACCCCCCCAATCATGCCCACAATGAAACCCGGTATAAACTCAGGACACTTGAAGTTTGAAGGCACATCCTTGATTGACAGCGCTGTGCCAGGAGAGTGACATACTCTGACTGTGCGTGAGGAGCACACAGGTGCTTTGTTGGAGACCCTCTCAGACTTCACCCTATGCACTTCAGTTTTTGGCTTTTGCATTTGTATCCTTTAACTATAATTAAGCTATAATCGCAAGTATAGTGCTTTTAGGGATTTAAGTGAGTCATTCTAGTGAGTTATTGAACCCACAAGGATGATGGGAGCCCCCCAATTTATAGCCAGTGGCTACAGTGGGGGGGCCTGGATCCCTGAATTTGTGGTTGGCGCCTAAAGGACAACCTTGGAGAAGATGGGCCTGAGCCGAGGGGGAGAGGGTCTCACCTAACACCCAGTAGAGTCAGAACCGGGTTGAGGTGAGTTACTCTAACATTTGCAGCTGATGTCAGAGCTGTTGGAAGTTATAAAAGTTTTTCTACTTTATAAAAAGCAACAAGCTAACACATAGGCTGCTGAAAATCTACTCTGAGCTCTTACATTGAGAAGGGAAAGAGGGGTAGAGAAAGAGGCTATTTCAAAGCCTACCCCAGAATCTCACACTCAGAAATTTAACATAAAGTTTAGATCATTTAAGAATTTGGACTGACAACACCTCCCCCCACCATTGAATCTCATAGATATCACATTCAGCATGATCTAAATGATTCAACAAACATGTTAAGCATGTATTCTATTCATATGGTAATCAAATCTGAGTAAAACAAAGGTTCTACCAGTCGGAGTTCTTGGTTACAACTGAAAAATGGTTTATTAGAAGATGTTTTCGTTTCCTGGGCTGCTCAAGCAAATGCTATGCAATGGGTCAGGTTAAACAATGGAAATTTATAGGCTTGTGTTCTTGATGTTAGGAAAGCCCACACCAAGGCATCATAAAGGCGATGCCTTCTTCCCAAAGACGGGGTGTTTTAGGGCTGGCTGCCTGCGATCCTTGATCCTTAGCTTATCAATTGTCCAGGTACATGGCAGCATCTTCCAGTCTCTCCCTTCTCTCTCAGGTTCCTTGATGTGCCACTCTGGTTACTCCTTCTGTGGGTTTATTTCTCTGTCTGAATTTCATCCCACTTATAAAGGACTCCAGTGATAGGATTAGCACCCATCCTGATTGAGGTGGGCCACACCTCATCAAAAGGTCTTACTTACAATGGGCTCAAACCCACAGGGACGGATTAGGTTTAAGAACATGTGTTTCTGAGGTTCAAAGAGCTGTAACCCATCAAAGACAGATACCAGGCAGTTGGTGATTGCAACAGGAAAGCCAAGAGCCAGCTTCAGAACATGGACAGGACCCAGGACCAGAGGCAAGATCACACAACAGGAATATCTGGATGGGACTCTACATTCACCTCTGCAGGACACCAGAGGCCACGGCCTGACCCCACCAGGCAACACCTCCATAGCTGGGATCAATTCTCAACAACTCCTAGGTGTAGATATCGATGCTCCAATTAAAGTTCTTGGGAGGACCACCCCATCAGCTAAACTTGTTATGTGTGCATGTCCTACTGTTAGGAGCACGGGAGGGCTATTATCCAGACCTTTTTGACCTCTGCAGTCAGAAGCAGACTTCTCGCCATAGCTTAGATGATGACAGATTCCATCAGAGGAAGGATGTCAAGATGACAAACTGTCAAGATAAAAAGTAAAAGAAAAATGCCTACCAGGAGCTTCTGTAGGTAGGAGTTGGGGACTATTGTGTGTCATGACTATGACACAAAATATAGCATAGATGTTATTTGTGAGATGCTGTGGAAGATCTTGGCACATAAAGAAAGAAAATCACTCTGGCTGAGAACTAAGAGAAATTTCATATTGAAATGATCTTTAGCTAAACCTTGAATGATAGAAAAGATTTCAAAGGGTCCAAATGATATTCCAAGGAAGAAACATCCCCTGCAATGTTAGAAGTCCTTCCCAAATATAAAATCAAACTTTGTTGGGTAGTTGGTTAGATGAAGGAACAGATATATTATATACAATTTGAGAGCTTCTTCTGCCAACTTAACTTTTCAGTAAATCAAGGGTCTTCCCAAAGCGGAACACAATTGCCTGATACTCAGGGAAAGAGATATTCATCAACTTGTTTTTAAGTATTCCCAAGGACAAAGATAGAACTGAAAATTCTACACCATATCAGATTCATCTTAACCTCATTCACATTACAAATAGGAAATTAGCCCAGGATAAATACCTAGTCTCTGTGCTTCAACATCAAGCAGGGCAACTGTGCTGGCACCAAGAGAGGGGCGGGCTATACAGTTGAGACCAAATGGGTATATGTTGACTCATGACTGAGTTTGGTCTCCAAGCACTTGAATAGGTTGAAAAACTACTATGCTTAATTAATTTGAATAATTAATCAATTTCAGCAAAACTGAAGGAAGATCTATTACAGAACTTGCCGGGGAAGGAACAAAACTCTTTCTGTAGTATGCAGGAATACTTAGTGTGACCACCAATGCTGGGATCTAACTGATTTGCTTTCATCACATTTGGGTTCTTAACCACTTTTGGAGTTTTATTTGTGAGTTAAGAAGTCTTATGGATTGAATAATGTACCCAACAAAAGATATGTGCAAATCTTAATTCATGTTCCTGTCAGTGTGAAACTATCTGTAAATAGGGTCTTAGTTAAGGTGTGGCCAGACTGAATTAGGGTGAGTCTTATTCCACATGACTGGAAGCCTAGAGAGGAAATGCGGATGCCCTAAGTCAGAAAAAGCCACAGAGAGAAGCCAGAAAGGAGAAAGATCCACAGATCAGCCGAGCTCTACCAAAGCTAAGTATAGACCTACCATTTAACCCTGCAATCCACTGCTAGGTAAATACCCAAAAGAATTGCAAGCTGGGATTCAAAGAGCTATGTGCACACTGATGTTTGTAATGGCATTATCCACAACTGCCAAAAGAAGAAATTGACCCAAGTGTCCCTCAACTGATGAGTGGACAAATAACCCGTGATATATACATACTATGGGATATTATTCAGCCTTAAAAAGGAATGACGTCCTGATACAGGTGACAGCATGGATGAGCCTTGAAGACATCATGTTGAGTGAAATAAGGCAGATGTAAAAGGGTAAATACTGCATAATCTCACTGATTTGAAACAATTAGAAGAAGAAAACCCATAGAGTCAGAATATAGAATGTAGTTTACCCGGGGACGGGAAGTTGAGGCTTAAATGTTGAGGGTTCCTATCTGAAAGGATGGAAATGTTTTGGTGATGGATGGTGGTGATGATAGCACAACATTGTGAGTATAATTAACACCACTGAATTAGATATCTAATATGATTAAAAGGGGGAAATATTAGAGTGTAGGTATGGTTACTGAATAGCATGTTTTTTAAAAATCCATGGAAGTACACTACACAAACAGTGAACCCGAAGTTAAACCATGGACTTTAATTAATAGTATAATTACAAAAATGGGCTCTCATCAATTGTAACAAATCTCCACACCTAGGCAAGGTGTTGGTGGTAAAGTTGTATATGAGAATCCTATATGTTATGCATGGTTGTTCTGTAAACCCACAATTCTCTAATAAAGGGGTGGGGGGAATGCACTGGGATAGGATCTGGGAACATCAGCTTTTCTCCCAGCGAAGAACCTGAGAAGATTATTATACCAGTACCCAGTGGACTGGGAGTGAGGCTGTAGGAAATGCATGCCAGTTTGTTTGCAAACACAGAGTGTAGATAAATGTTTCTAGCAGACTCAACAGAAGCATAAAAACAAACAAACAAAAACAAATAGGAAAACTAGATTTCTGAAAGCAATTTAGTAAAAGATTCAGAAGATAATTTCATAAAGGCATCTGATATTTGCCGTAAGGTGGAATAATAGATCGTCTCTAAGAAATGAGAGCAGAATAACAACAACAACAAACCTGAAGAACATAGGACAGAATTAAAAGATAAAATATAAAAAGAGTTATGGGTGAGAAAAGGAAATATTATAAATAAAATAAAATAGAAGAGCAGGTTAAAATCCATATTATATTAGAAGCAGTAAAGACCAGAATTGATTCTGTGAAAAATCAAACCACATATTTAGGACAACCTTGAGAACGGGAAGGAAAATAAACAGAAACATAAAATAGCAAGGGAGAAAATAACAGATACACAAACCCAATCTAAGCATTGTATGTATTTCACCTGTAAAGAAGGGATAGTTAGTAACAAAGACATAAGTCATTTTTTTTAAAGAAAAAACATTTTGAATTGAAACAGGTACATGGCATATCTTGATTAACAAAGTTCAGGCTACGTTTTTGGTAAAAATCAATGAGAGGAAAATGGCATATCTAGAAACCTGATGAAAATTATCTTAATTATTAGAGAAAAAATTGGCTAAACTATTTAATAAATATAGATATGGGAAAATATAGGTTATTTATTTATTTATTTATTTATTTTTTTATTTATTTATTTTTTTTGATATGGGAAAATATAGGTTATTAACAAAGGGATGGGAATGTGGTTATTGCTTGCCCTTTTATCATGCTATATTTAAATGTATATTATATATGTATTATAATTTATTTATATATATAAAATACCTAAAATTTTAAGGAAAAAATAATGGAACCTAATTATTGCATTCACAAGTAAGTTGTCTTTCCTGCCTTAAAGCAACAGAGAAGGAGTAAAATATGTAAGAAATTGGGAAATACAGTATTGATGTACCTACCTCTTTTGAAGCAATTATTTAAAAGACTTACCAAGTGACTTGGAGAAAAATCAAAACTAATAAACCTCAATTAGGAAAGTTCTGATATGAAAAAAGAGTCATGGGCCTTCCATTCCTCAGTTGGACCCCCAATTCAAAATCAGTTTCTTTATGTCTTAAATTTTGAATAATGTATCTGAGGTACAGCGTTGGGTCTTTTCCACTCCTCAGCAACCTCCATTCTTTTCCCAGAACCAGGCAATTCTCTTGAGCCCTCCTCCTTCCTTCCAACCTGTTTGAAAACAATGACCGCACAGTGAAAAGGGTCACAGACAATGGCTACGGAATTTACAAGTGTTTAGTTTAGTGCCGAGAGAATTACCAGATAAAGTCTATCTCTTCTCTCCACAAAAGCAGAGTTGTACAGAACATATAAAGCAGCAGTTTTAATTGAATAACTATTTTTTTATGACTTAAACTCCTATATAATGGCTAAAGTAAATTTTCTTTACCTTAGGAGAAAACATTAAACTAACCAGTGGTCAATACTGTATTACGCTCCATTCATTTCCTCTTTGTTCTATGAATTGTGGCTGATCTGTAACCATTATGCTTTAAAATTCCCATGTGGTATAAAATGGGAACTATATTAAAATCCAAAGATGAAAGAATCTACAAAAATACACCAACTTTTTTCCAAGCTTATTTTCAGTACTGGACTTTGGATTTTGTTGTTCTTTGCATTTTCTCTATTTTCCAAGTTTTCTGCAAGATGAGTCTCTTTATATGAAGAAGTAGAAAGTTAAACTTTCACAAGGGAACAAAATTATGCAAATAAAAAATTAAAACAATAAAAATCAAAAGTCCTGAAATAATATTCGCTGAAATGTTAACAGTGGTTACACCAAGTGACATTGGGTTAGAAATGCCCATTTTTCTTCTTACCAGGTATTTTTGCATATGCTAAATTTCTATGAGGAACATGCTTCATGATACTTTATCATCTTCAGACAATTTAATTAATAAAATATTAGTTTTCATAGTGAACAAATAATCCTACCTATGTTAGTCAGGGACCCAAAATACCCTCAAAAATTTGACCTGGAAGAGTCTAATGAAGAGGTGATTTAAAGAGGTTTGGGTAGGGTGCATAGAATGAGCAAGGAATGGTGAGATACGCAGGGATGGGCAACAGAAGGAAACTGCTAACACCCCTTATCTTGAAGGGTAAGGGGTAGAATTGGTGCTTATGGAAACCAGGGAGCTGCAACTATGAAAGATGAACTGCTTGGCATGTGCTGTGGCTGGAGGTAGGGGCAGCTGAGTGAGTCTCTGACTTTCTGTTCTCTTGCCCTCTGAGATCCAACCAGAAGCAGAGGGTAAGGGGACCTAAGAGAAGTGGAGCACAGGGCAGGGTATGGAAGGGTGGAAACTGGACCGGGTGAGGGTGGATGCAGGGAGAGGCAAACAAAATAACTAGCACAGTCCTCCTTTCACTCACACTCCTGCCTACACCATCCAAGCCTTTTCATCCCATTCTCAGGTCACTGAAACAGCAACCTAAATGATATTCTCTACCCTCATCAGCTCCTTCTTCAATGTTGCCTGGATATGGCTGCCAGGCTAGTATTGCCCAGCTCTACTTTCATTGTATCACTTCCTACTTAAGAAAAAAAGCAACAACAAAGAATGGCATAGCCAGAGATATATGCTCCCCCACCTGGATTTTAAGATCCTCCAAAATGTTCTAGCACACATATTCATTAATTTTCTATTTAGTCTTTATTTTAACTGCAACATACAAGTTCCATTCCAAGACTGTTTCATAATATCCTCTATTTAATTCTGATCGTATCATCATCTTCAATAATCTCCCCTTGCTAGGAACCATCTCTCTTTTCTATTGAGTCCACTCAAATACTATCTACCTTTATAAGTCAAAATCAAGCACAGACTTTTTCTACAAAGCCTTTTAGGACTAAACGTGTGTTCATTGTTTCTTCTTGCCTCTAAACTTTGCTGGGGTCCCCAATAATTCTCACCATTTAAGCTCACCTGTTATTCATACCTTGCCACCCTTGTAGATTGTAAACTCGTAAACCTCTCCACAGCAACTAGCACAGTCTCCAGCATGATCTTGAACATTCAATAACTGTTGTGGCCTGATTTGTCCCCAAATTCAGTTGAAACTCTCCTTTCATCCACGTATTATTATTTTTTTCATTTATTCGTTCCTTTAACAAATATGTATTAGATGCCTACAATGTGGCAGGTACAATATTTGGTGTTGGAAATGAAGGAACAGACCAAAAAAAAAAAAATTCTTCTCTTCCTGAGATGTAAATATTTGGCAGAAAGGCTCAAAGAGCAAAGTCAGTAAGCAAAATATGGACCATGTTAGTGCTGTGTAAAAAAATTAAGTATGGCTTGAGGGATCAGGAGTACCAGAGGGATGGGGAGGTGGCCAGAGGAGGCCACCGGGAAGGTGACATTTGAATAAAGCCCTGAAGGAAGGAAGGGAACATGCCATTTGGCTATTGGGAGAGCACATTCCAGAAAAGGGAATCGAAGTGAAATATTTCATGGTGTTCAAGCCCAGTGAGAGGAATTTCAAGGGTTAATGGGGTCCAGATCCCTCAGGCCACAGTTATTAGACGGTTTAAAGCAGGAATGACCTGACCTGAGTTCCATTTTTAAAAGAATACTCTGACTACTATTCAGAGAATAAATTGTAGAACAATAACCAAGGCATGAGATGATGGCTTGGACCAAAATGGCAACAGAGATATGGGTGAGGAGTGATCCAATTCTGGATGTATTCAAAAGGAGAGTCAATAGGATTGGCAGATTTAGATGAGGGGTAAGAAAAGGAGATGAGTCAATAATGCCACAAGGTCTTTGGTTGAAGCAGCAGGATTGATATCCCGGCCACTGAATGAGAAGACAATAACATCAAGAGAAACCAGATCTGGGGAAAGATCAGGAGCTCAGTTTGGGATACATCAAGTTTGAGATTTCTATTGGTCATCCAAGTGGAGACACTGAGGAGGCAGTTGGTATATATAAGTGTGGCGTGCAGGGAGGAGGTCTAGACTGTGAATACAAGTTTAGAAGTCATATTTTTATACCCAATATTTAAAATTGTGTAACTGGATGAGATGATGAATACATGAGTGTAGATAAAGTGGCGAAAAGGATGAAGTACTGACTCCTGTGACACTCCAATCTTAAGACGTCAGAGAAATGGGGAAAAATTGATAATGAAGACCAAGAAACAGCCTGCAAGGTTGGAGGGAAACCAGGTGTGTTAGTTTGCAAGCTGCCAGAATGCAATATACCAGAACTGGAACGACTTTTATAAAGGGGCATTTAATAAGTAATGCGTTTACAGTTCTAAAGAAGTGATAGTGTCTAAATTAAGGCACCAACAAGTGGTTACCTTCACTCAAGAAAGGCCAATGGGTCAGGAACCCTTCTGTCAACTGGGAAGTCACATGGCTGCCATCTGCTGGCCCCTTGCTCCTGAGTTCTGTTGCTTTCAGTCTCTGTTCCTGTGGAGATTCCTCACTTTATTTCTCCAGGGATGGTTTTTAATCTCTTGGCTTCCCTTGGCTATCTCCAGGTTCTGGCCTGCTTAACATCTCATAGCGACATCTGCTGGGCTCCAAGCATCTCCAGACATCTGTGTCTCTGTTCTCTGAAGCAAACTGTTCTCCAAGCATCTACATCTGCTCTCTCTGTCGGCTCTAAAACTTCTGTCAATTCTCTAGACTCTGTCATTTCTGAGGTTTCTCCAAAACGTCTCCTCTTTTAAAGGATTCCAGTAAACTAATCAAGACCCACCTGGAATGGGTGGAGTCACATCTCCACCTAATCAAAAGTTAACACCCACAATTGGGTATGTCATACCTCCATGGAGATCATCTAAGCAAAAAATGCCAACCTACATTATTAAATCGCAAGATGGAATCAGGATTAAAACACGGCTTTTCTGGGATACATACTACTTTCAAACTGGCACCCCAGGTGAATGCATTTTACCTGGAAACCAAATTAAGAAAGTATATTTAGTGGCCCAACGTAAACAATTGCATCAGATGCTGCTGATAGTTCCAGTAGGGGGAGGACTAAGAAATAATTATTGGTTTTAAAAATGGGAGGTTTTTTGGTGGACTTATCAAGAACATCTTTACTGGAGTTATGGAGGCAAAAATCTACAGGGTGGAATCAAGGAGAATAAGAATAGGGAGAGAGAAATTTGAGATTGTGTGTCTCACAATCTTTTGAGATTATCTTTTAAAGAAGCAAAATGAAATGGTTGTTGGGGGGAAAATGAAGTCAAGACATATGCTTTCTCTTGTGTTCAAGGTAGGAAAAATAATGGGATGTTTGTATACTGATAGAAAATTGTCTTTTCTCTAGAGCCAGGTATTCCTCAGAGAATCAGAATATCTGACAGCATTTTCCACCCAAAAATAAATATACCCAGATATGTTCATAAATTCCCTTGAGATTTTGAGAGCTAGTCTCTAAGAAGGAACTGATTTTAATCTTTGCAATCTCCAAATTAGACAGCCTTAGAAGTAGAGAAATAAATCACATCTCTGATGTCTTAGAGCCTCAATTGATGTTGGCCAGCATGACAGGTCCTCGTAATTGAAGAATCCGTGATTGACTTAGGGCTGCCTCCTCCACACTGTTCCTGAAACGTGAAGGACTCCTACAGAGAAAGAGGCTGTGCAGAGAAAGATGGTGGGGGAAACCAAACATGACTTCCAGACAATTCCTACTTAAATGGCAAGTTCACTTCATTTTGATGCTTTTGATTTAATCACTTTTCTGCTTCCCAGTCCATCTCTCTGACTTCATGCAATAAGAAACAGAAACATACAAGCCATGGTATCTTTGATTTTCCTTTCCTCTTCCGTATTTTTTTTTTCATCACTGTCTTGAGGATCAGGGGGAAAAATATCTTCCATGTATCACCCCATGAGACTCCTACCTCCTCTTTCTGGACAGGGTTTTCCCATCTCTCCTCTCTCTAAATAGATTCTTTCCACTTCTACACAGCTACATTGCCTGGGAAAACAAACAGAAGCAGGGGTGAAATTGCAAGGCTCACATGGAGCTCGGCTTGGATGATGATTAAACTCAAATGTCATAACCAAGGACCCATGTAAGCCACGGGCAGGTTGCTGATCCCAGGGAAACAAGGACTTGATTAGTATGGTCCCAGGGTTAACAGCAATGGAAAATGAGAAAAATGATTAACAACAAGGAAGCACTGAGCAGTGCCTCTCCCTGCTGGGTCCTGGCGGCCGTGTCGCTGAAGAGTCCTGGATTCTCTGCTCCGTGTATTCAGTCTGTCCCCAACTGCTATGGCCCATGACTCCTGGCTTTTCTCAAAACCCATTTACTTTGAATTTCTGCAATCTTCAGCAAGCTTCAGGTCTCTGAGCATAAGAACCTAATGCTTCTCTTTGCCTTGTGGCTGATCACCGTCGAGGCGGTGCTCACCAGTGAAGACTCCACACCACAGCAAGAAGACACATTTGCAACTTATTCCTCTTCCAAGTGCTTCCAAAATCAAATTCAGAGTCCTTGTGAAGTCTCTTTCATTCCTCATCCCTCTCACCACTTCCCCTTCAGAACCTTGGTCACTTCATGCCTTCTCTTTTTACCCATTCCTTGGCCTCCACATCCACTGTCTCCTCCTCTTCTGGGGCCCACAGAGCTGACAGGCTTTATATAGTGTGTCCTTAGACAGCAGATGCTTTCCCAACCCCAGTGATTTTGTGGTAACTTTTTAGTAACCCCATAAACGCGTCACACACTAAGGAGACAGCAAGCACTTCAGAAAAAAATATATGACTCATATGGTTTATCATTATAGCAAACTAATGGGCAGAAGGCATTAAACATGACTTACACAGGCAGGTAAGTGGTAAACCTTAGCTCATCAGCATGCTAGGCCAACATGCTGCAGTCTTTTAGCAAAGAAGCCATAGTCCCCTCCGAGCGATTGCAAAATAGCTCTTGCCTTGACTCAGTGAGAAAATTCACAGAGCACAAGTCTAGAGGAGAGTAGGCAGATAAGCTTCCTAAAAGCTCTTTTGTCAAGCATTCAGTCCGTGGTGTTTGCAGAAACTTTGCACCATGGCCTAAGCAGTCCTCCCATGTTAAAAAAAAAATCCTTCCCTATGACCATTTATTCCCAAATGTATCTAGTTTGTAGATACAAATTTCAAAAAACCTACCTACCTCAAAGCAAGATCTGCCGTCACTATTGTTTGTCATTCAAACCAGAAATCTAATTATGCAAATGCATAAAAGTTTAAAAAATAGAATAATTTGTAAGAAGATGTCAAACTGTGCAGGGCATCTCTAGTTGTTCCTCTCTTAAATACAAAGCAATATATACGATTAAAGTATTAAAATACTCTCCTATCATTGATTGCATTTAATCTCTAAAAAATCACTACAAAGTAGGCAAGGAAATTATTTTATACCCATTGTACAGATGGAGAAAGTGGAGTCCAGGGAGGCAAAGCAAAGAGCCCAGTGACATAGGAGCCACGCAAAGACTCAGCCACACCTCTGGCCTTGCAGTCCTGTGCTCTTTGGAGCTTTGCTATGAGAAAGAAAGCCAGATCAAGGTATAGCTGCAACAACTATAACTTGAGCTGATTTCTGAAATACCCATCTTCAGTGAGCCTGAATGAGCAGAAGTTTAATCTATTAGCAGGAGAGAAATTTTTACTCAGGGAATCTTGATAAGAATAACATTATTGTTTGCCATTGCAAATAGATGGGCTTCACTTAAAAACAAACAAGCAACTCATGTAGTATGTAAAATGGGACATTATGCAGATAATTATAATCTTTGACATAAAAAATTTTACTATTGCCAGAAATTATATCCTTATTTCAACCTTCATGACAACCTGCAAGGTACATAATATCATCTATATTTCATAGATGAGAAATTGAGGCTGAGAGGAGTTACTAAATTATCCAGGTTGACATGGAAAATGTACCAGCATCACCTCCCTCATCCTTGGCATTATGCCTGAATGGTGAGGGCTTTTGACAAATAGTTTTGAACAGAGGAATGAAGTGGTGAAGCCGTCATTTGGTCCAGGTGGTCTGCTTCTCAAGTTTGCCCGTGTTCCCTACACCATACTCTTCACTTTGTAAATAAATGTATCACTGACCTCTTTAAAAAGGGGGATGCCCCAGTGCCCTTAAAATGGAATGTGAGTTCTATATAAATGTTCACAAAACAATCGGCCCTGTACAGTGAGGGGAGCCTCAATTGCAAAACACACTCCCTACTGGTGCCATGAGGCCACCCACATCTGAGTTCCCCTGCTGCCTCCATTCACTGGTACCTTGCCTGGTTATGGATGCGAATTCAGGCAGGTCAGTGAGTGAGTCACCCAGGGCCCCTCCTCGGCTTTCGCTTCCTGACCCCACCCCCATTCTCTCTGGGATCTCTTCCTAACTCTCCAGGGTTTTCCTTAAAACAGTCAAACAAATATGCAGGATTCTGGATGGGGGTGCTGGAAAGCTTCAAGAAGAGCTCTGTTTCTAATGAGGAGAGATGGCCAGTGTCAGGTGGATGCGACTCATTTTATTACACTAAGGACAAAGGATGTTCCCTTGCCCTAAATGGAACAAAGATGATAATGAAAAGCATTTGCCAAACCATGAAAGGCCAAGGAAAATCAGACAGTGAGGAAAAACAGCATCCTCTCCAAAAGCAGGGGTCTCTCTTCAAATCCCTGGACCCCTTACTACAACCAAGTTCTCAGTAAGCAGTCAGAGACAAGTTTAAAAACAAGGAGGGAAGGCAGGCCCTCCACAGGCTCACTTCTACCCTCATGGAGAGCATTTCACCCCCCTGCAAGCCTGCCTCCAAGTAATCCACCTCCACCCAATTTTGCCAAGGCTCTTCAAATCTACTCTTGTTAAACAGAACGATTCCACGGACTCCGTGACTCATTCTAATCCCACCTGTTGTCAGGAGATAATGAAACTAGCATGTTGGAAGGCTCACACGAGGGTGAACAGCTGCCAAAGCCAGAGAGGGACTCAGGGGAGCTACATGCTCTGTCCAGGGCAAGACTGAGAGGTAAAGAGTTGCTTGTCTCGTTGAACACCAGCCTAGTGGAAGAAAAGCCAAAGAGGCAGTAGGTCTTGAGGAGATAAAGCCATAGCACAAAATTCTATATCCTAAGCCCCTCTGGCCTAAAACCTTTGCCCCACAGACCATGTCCAACAATCTGAAAACACAACCTACCCCCCTCACCATTGTGAATTGGGCTTTCTCCAGAAAGAAGGAAGCAGCAGTGCAATCTGGTGTTTGTATAGAAAACACAACAGCAGAGAAAGAAGGAAGCACACACCACAACATCTGCTCAGAGATACAATCTGAGAAATTGTCAAGCACTCGCAGGATGGAAACATCTGTGCAGAGCCCCACATTCAAGGCCTCTTGAATTGGAGGAGAGGAGCCTAGAGAGAGGAGCAGGGAAAGGAAAAAAATAAAAAGGAATTAGAAACTAAACGATTTAGATAAGGTGGAAAGGGGTGCTGAGCAGAAAGATGCAGAGGTGAGACAGAGGAGGAAGGGCGAGTGAAATGTCTCTGGACAAGACAGTCTGAGAGAGGCTTTCAGCACATGTAAACACAAAGCCCAGCACAAAGTCCTGCAATTCAAGGCTGACTGGTTGGATAACTTGCCCAAAGTCACAGATTATAAACCAGGAGCTTGGGAAAATCCAGGATTCTCTGATCTAGGGACCAAGCTGTTTCCTTGACCCAACTCTTGAGCTCTTGGTGGCTTGGACTTACGTACCCCAGGAAATTTTCTTCTTAATTTTAATCCATTCCTGTGGAACTTCTGATGAGGTGACTTCAGTTAAGGCGCCACCCACCTCAATCAGGATGGGTCTTAACACTATTTCTGGAGGCCTCATAGAGAAGACCACCACACAGAGAGAGCTCATAGAGAAGACCACCAGACAGAGAGACCTCATAGAGAAGACCACGACACAGAGGCCTCATAGAGAAGACCACCACACAGAGGCCTCATAGAGAAGACCACCACACAGAGAGACCTCATAGAGAACACCACCACACAGAGAGACCTCATAGAGAAGACCACCACACAGAGGCCTCATAGAGAAGACCACCACACAGAGAGGCCTCATAGAGAAGACCACCACACAGAGAGACCTCACAGAGAAGACCACCACACAGAGAGACCTCATAGAGAAGACCACCACACAGAGAGGCCTCATAGAGAAGACCACCACACAGAGAGACCTCATAGAGAAGACCACCACACAGAGACCTCATAGAGAAGACCACCACACAGAGAGACCTCACAGAGAAGACCACCACACAGAGAGGCCTCATAGAGAAGACCACCACACAGAGAGCTCATAGAGAAGACCACCACACAGAGAGACCTCATAGAGAAAACCACCACACAGAGAGACCTCATAGAGAAGACCACCACACAGAGGCCTCATAGAGAAGACCACCACACAGAGAGACCTCATAGAGAAGACCACCACACAGAGAGACCTCACAGAGAAGACCACCACACAGAGAGACCTCACAGAGAAGACCACCACACAGAGAGACCTCATAGAGAAGACCACCACATGGAGAGACCTCACAGAGAAGACCACCACACAGAGACCTCATAGAGAAGACCACCACACAGAGAGACCTCATAGAGAAGACCACCACACAGAGAGACCTCATAGAGAAGACCACCACACAGAGGCCTCATAGAGAAGACCACCACACAGAGGCCTCATAGAGAAGACCACCACACAGAGAGACCTCATAGAGAAGACCACCACACAGAGAGACCTCATAGAGAAGACCACCACACAGAGAGACCTCATAGAGAAGACCACCACACAGAGAGACCTCATAGAGAAGACCACCACACAGAGAGAGACCTAGTGAGAGCAGCCAGAGCCTGGGAGTTAACGGAACCCAGAAAAGAAAGATGTCACCACGTGTATTGCCATGTTTCAGAAAAGCTAAGCAACCCCCAATATTGGGAGCCAACAAGAAGATACCCACTTTAGGAAGAAGCTAGCCTTCTAGAGTTTGAAACTGTGAGGGTATAAATTCCTGGGGTTAAGCCAACCTTTTGTATGGTATTTGTTTTAGCAGCTGAAAAACTAAAATGATCTCTTTCCAACATTTCTCAGTAACAATTATTCTTTCATGCCTGGAAATTTCTTCTGTGGCCTCTGTGACTCCTCTCTCTCTGGCTTCTCCTCTTTCTTCTCTGTCCAGTTCTCCCCAGAATCCTCCTTTCTTTAATTTCTCCTTTTCTCTTACATATTTCCGATGCCTGCTTTCTACCCCTCATTGATATTAGCCTGAGAGTTAATATTCTCCCTAGATCATCTACCTCATCCACTTCTGCTTATGCCTATTTGTTGATAACCCCTAGATGGCTTTATGAAACTAAACCTTCTCTTTTGCCTTAGATCCATATAATGAACTATTTGCTGCACATCTCCACAGGCACCGCAATCAATATTTCCCAAACTGAACTCACTCAAACCTTGGCCAGCCAAACCTGATTGGCCAGTCTGCATTTCCTGAGGCTAACCCTCTTCCCATTTCACTCCAAGCTCCTCAGGATGCACCTTTATGCTCCCATAATTTTCAGGACATAATGTTGCTGCAGTTCTTATCACAACACATTTTAGTTGTTTGATTACTGCTCTCCCTAATGGGCTGTGAGCTACTCTGGGGTTGGAAATATGTCTTATTCCAATGGATCTAAATTCAAGGTAGGCAGTTAATGTTTCTTGAATGAATAAATGCTGAGCTTAGTACAGTTAGAGTTACCACCATTACATGGTCACATGAGCCCGAACTCATCCTAAGTGCTTCCTCTTCTCTCACTCTCGAGCCCAATTAGTTGCCAAGCCATATTCTTATTACCTCCTACAAAAGTTATGAACATTTTGTACATCTGCAATGTATTTAACTTCTGCACATTTCTATTTTCAATCAGTCTCTTTTTTCCTCTGCCTTAGGGCTCTTATCAAACTCTGCCCCTAGCCCCATCCCTCAAAACCTGGAAGATCCCGAGGCAATTAGTGAGCTGAGAAAGAACATCAGAAACCCTAAAAGACAACCAAAACTCCCTTTTCATGCAGGCCAACGGCCACCACCACCACCACCCCAGATTCCAAAATAAGGGAAGGGAGAAACTTTACCTTTAAATAAGTGTATAGCTTTGATTATTACATTATATGGGAGTGGGCATTTCAATTATTGAACAAAGAGTGTGAGACTAGAGTGACTATAGGACCTTTAATTACCTGAGAGTGACTAGAGAAGCCATAGAGCGTACTTTATTTTTTATCTAAAGAGAAGGGGAAGAGCTAGCCCCACAGAACGGATTTGAAGGGACAGAGGGACATGCTCACTATTAGTCCTGCTTACTCAACACAGTGCTTGCCTACTTTGTATGAAACTACACAAGTGTGTGGTTGAACTATAGCTAAGTAGCTTACATAATTCTATGGTGTACAGACAGCTGATTAAAATAATTTTTATTTTGATTTGGCAGTTCTCCAGTTAGAAAGCTAATATTTCTCCTCCCCCATGTCTCAAACACTTTGTAAAGCTCATGGGCACCGCACTTGCAGAGCCTAAATGATAAAGTTGTAATGACTCATTAGGCTCAGCCAAAGTGCACTTTTAAAAATGTAAATCAGATCATCTGATGCCTCTGCTTAAAATCCTTCCATTAATCCTAACCACCTACAGGAGAAGAAAGTCTACATTCCCAAATGGGAGAGCACAACCTTCACAGCCTGACCGCACCTGCTCTCCAGGTTCATCTCTTGCCACCTCTCCACATGCCACCGTGTTCTACTAATGCTCATTCATTTACTCATAGATCATGTTGCAAGAAATAAAGCCCTGAGTTCTACTCTGCAGAATATTCAGCAAAACCAGTCCCCTCTCTGGGCTTCCGATATCTCATCCTTTCTAGTTCTGACATGCTCTGATTCTACCTCCATCAGTTCAAAGGTCTTAGGTTTGCCTACATCCCATGGCCCCCTAGGATCTCTGTTCTCTTGAAAGCCATTTTCTCCTGCCAGCTCACTCCAAGGATTCACGATGACTGCGGTTGCCATAGGAATGATTCATCTATCATAAAGGTAGCTGCATGAGATCACAAACACTCCAAGGAGAACCAGAGGAGGGGAATGAGATTCAGAACCAAGAGATCTACACTGAGAGTGGATGACAGCTTAATGAGAGGGGATGTTAAAGCTTGTGCATTTTCTTCATGCATTTCGTGTGAGTGTGTGCACTTCTCTGAGAGGCATAAGTGCAGATTCACTGTCACATATGTCTGCCAGGACCCCTCCCCTGCCCACCTAGGTACGTCCTTCACAAAAATAGAATGTAGCATGCAGGCTGTAAGAGGCAGCGCTCTCCTCACCAGCCAGCTGATTAAAATGAAAGATGAGTTAGCTTTGGTTGGGGTGGAGGGGAGGTCCTGGATACTATATCTTGGGCATCCATTGCTGGCTGCTGGTACATGATAATTCATTTGTCATTCACTAGAAAAAGCTAGGGACAATGTTGAAAAGGTTTGGTTGTCTACACAGACTGTTTGGTACTCAACCTCACAGCTCTCATTCTTGAGGTAGAACATTCTTATTGCAAATGATCCAACTGCCAATACTTCAATGGTCATCTTTTCTTTCCTCTACCTAATAGGAGTCCACAACAGCAGAAACCCTAATTCCAATCCCAGACTGAGGGGTCACACTTAGTTATGTGTTGAACAGCCTGTTCACCCCAGCCTTAGACTGAGCCCTCTATTCAGCCATAAATGACCATTACCCAATCTCAGCCACCAGCAAAACTTGAATTCCAGCCAGTTATTTCATAATTACCCTGGAAGTGACCAGAGGGCAGATGGTCAGTCAGTGCAGGCCCATCCCAAAATGGAGCTACAACTCAGTGTGCATGTCTTCTAAGGATGGGCTGGAAACATTTTCATTATGAAATATACTACATTCATTTTGCGGTTTCCTAGCAACAGGATGCCAATCAGCCAGATGTAATTTAAGGATTCATTTTCTTTTTTATGAAAGAACAGGGGACAGGAAGGAGGACTTGCCAGCATGAGGTGGAGCTGACAGAGTGTGGTCTGAGGATGAGAACACCAAGCCTGTAGAAGGAGGAACCTTAGAGAGTCCTGAGCTTAGAACAGGATTCTGAAGCAGGATTTTGTCCTGCTGCTGGCTGCCTGCTTCTGCATTAATTACTAATTTGGATGGGTCCAATTTCAAATCATATGGCATGTTTTTGCATCATGCACACTGCTTGCCGCACGCTCAAAACATTGGCAGTCAGACAAAAATCAGACAGGAACAATGAGCCTTTTTGGGTTACTTCCGCTAGCATGGTGACTGGGCTTTAAAATCCCATCATCACTGAGTCAGGTGGTTAGTCACTGAGACTTTATTCTCACTCTTTTTAGCACCTGCAAATTTATTACATAAGATATTATTTTGTACTCAATTTAATTAGTTAGAACTAGTTGTAGTCATTTGAAATACACTCCATGTTGATTAAAATAATTAGGGCTACTAAATATTTACCTAAGATATGAATCCAGGGGGAATTTGATAAATTTAATTAGCAAGAACTAATTATTGTTATGATAGGAGTTAGGGTTTAATAAATATAATTATAGAGCACAAATGACGGTTTCTTAATTAATAGGTACTAGTTGCAAACACAAGCGCCATTATCATATTTTCATGCAGGACATGCTATTCAGCACATCTTCCAGATGTCAACTCTAACAGCAATGACAACTTACAATAAGAGGAACTTGCACTTGTCTAGTGCTTATGCTGTCAGGCATACTTCTAATTGATTTTAACGTATCAATTCATTTAATCCTCACAACGACCACACTGTTGTCCATATTTTACCCAGATGGAAACTGAGGTACAAAAAGGTTACCTAACTTGCCCAAGGTCACAAAGCTAGAAAATAGCAGAGCTGGCATTTGCTTTCCTGCTGTTCAGCTCAAAGGTCTGTGATCCTAAGTACATTCTTTAGAGCCTCACTATTTCCCAACTGCAAAGCCAAAAACCATATAGTAGGTTGGGTCAATAACAGAATTTATTAACTCAAGGTTTTGAGACAAGGAGAAGTCCAAAATTGAAGTATCAGCAAGGTGAAGTCTTTACCTCAAAGGCTGCAGAATTGGGGGCTGCCTGCCAGTGATCTTTGGGTTTCCTTAGCTTTTCTGTCACATGGCAATGCCCTCTCCTTTCTCTTTCGGGTTCTGTTGACTTCCAGCTTCTTACTTCTCATTGTTTTCTCTCTCCGGCTGTCTCTGTAAGGCCTCCCAAATAGGATTAAGACACATTCTGATGCAGTCGGTCACACCTTAACTAAAACTCACAACTTCAACAGCCCCTATTTGTAATGGCTTCACACCCACAGGAATGAATTAAGGCTAAGAACAGGTTTTTTCCTGGGGTTACATAATTCAATCTACTAAAAATTCCTACAATAGCAACAACGACAAAACAGTAACAAACAATAGTAACAACAAAAACATCAAGTGCGAATGTTTAGAAAGTCAGCAACCAAAATCCTCAGCTCTACCTTGGCTGTTCAAGTATTATAAACCATTCATATTTTTTGGACATCATTGTCCTGATTTTGGAGCATCTGAGAAGGCCCTGAAGGCCTCAGGCCTGTGATCATCCACACTTTTGCCAAAGCTTGGATTATAATGTGAGAGATGGAACCCCAAGCTGCTGGAATTGGTGAGGAAGTGAGCAAGCCTAGTTGACTTCCTAGAGTTTCATCCCTACAGTGTCAGGTGATGCTTCCTGGTTTTGTTCTTTCTGTGCACACATTCTCTGGGGAAATTTTCTGCCACCATGGTGTTTGTGAGTTTGGGGAGCTCAGAATGTGCCAAGGGTCTATTGTATAATAACTTTGGGCAAAGTACAATTTATACTTTAACAAATCTGCACTCATCCAATTTAGGATATTTAGGGCCAAGATTCCTTTCATGATGGAATCCCAGCTTTCATCACAATGGTCTTGAATTACTGCCTTCCTTCTCCAGCGCCCCATCGGGAAATGCCCTTCCCCAAGAGTGTTCGGTTTGCTTCTGGGGTGATAGCAATATAGGAATGTGAGGATGATCCCGAGCTCTGAAAGGGTCGTCACAGGTATGGGCCATTTCACTGCATACCCTTGATGCCAAGAATATGTCTTGAAACCATCATGGCTCTCATGTGGAGACAATTATAATGTAATACATGCCATTGAACTTGTCACAGCACTTAATACTCAACAATAGCTGCATATTTTCCTATATTTATAATAAAGGAAAAAGTGAAGGAGGCAAAGAAGCTCTTCGGATTCCACTGTAGGTCAGTGTTTCAGGGTGCCCGGTGAACAACCTGACCTTGTCCACATTCATGGCTGGATACCTCATGGGTGGGACTGGGATGAGTATTACTTGTGGCAGTTCCCAAATGAGGGCCAGGCAGGAGGAAAGACAGGACAGGGGTCCCCTCAAAGTCAAGTTGAATGCTCTATGTCAACAGCCAGCATGTGCAGCTGTGAGCCCATCCATCTCTCTTCACTTGGCCGGTAAGGAGAGTCCTTGCTTTGTTCTTGAAGCCTGCAACCTGATGAGACGCATACATCCTTCGGACCTCCAAAGACAGCCTGGCTTGCAGAGATCAGTTTCCCTAGGTAGATGGTTAGATAGAAAAATGGGTGAAGAGGAAGTCAAATGTGGAATATCTGCCAGGTGGACACATCAGCTACAACCTTCTTGTACTGCATTTGTGTCCCCTGCTCTTCCCAGACCAGAAAAGCTTGTCCTGCAGTCTCTTGATTCAGCTAGTGGCCTTCTGGAGTAAGGTCTACTTTGAGAAGCAGATCAGATTTTAGAGTGCTCTCTGCCCCAAATTAATCTCTCAGAAATACCCCCATTCTGGTTTGCTTCTAAAGTTCCTCAAGATCACATCTGTAGCTCTCCTTACCCTCAATTGAGAAAAGTTACAATATACTTCTCTAGTTCCTGGGCTGAGACATACAGCAGGGACATTTTCCCATGGCTTCATCCTTCTGAATTTCAGCCACTACACATGCCCTGTTCAATAGGAGTTCACCTCATGGGAAAAGATTTTAATGAGTCTCAGAATCTAGCCCACAGCATTTCTCAAGAAACGAGCTAACTGTCCTCACTACCACTCCGTGAGTCAGGACCTCATCCTAGGTCCCTCTCTAACGCACAGGTTGGCCATGCTGAGGACTCAACGGTTTAAAAAGTTAGTCATTTGTTAGAAATATAGAACCCATTGACTATGGATGTAACCACCTTCCTTCTTTTAAAGATGAGATTAATGAGTCCAGAGCTGGGAAGTGAAATTGGAGAGTCATAGTAGCAGAGACAGGCCTAGAAGTTGGATACTCTTATCCCAACTCAGGATTCCTTCCATTAAATGCAAAATGATATATGACATCTTTCCAAGGGCACATGTCCTACAGACCCTGCTAATTGGTATTTAGAAATCCTGACACTGTGTGGAATTAATTGGTCTAACTTCTTCCAAAATAATTTGAATTATTCACATTAGCAACACAAGGCAAGAAGACAATTAGAGACTCAACAGAAGCCTTCTAGAGCTTTGCTAATAGGAAGAAGAGATTGATCAGCTGTAGTCACAGATCCCAGCTTATAGCCTTACCTGGCGTCCTTCCCATCAAGAATTCTTAGTCTTTCACCTGGACCTTTGGAACACTGTGGGGTGCTGGGGCTTCATTCCAGGGAAATTATGATCAACAATGGGAAGAAGCTGCACTAACAGGAGAGAGTAACAACCTAGATCGTCTAAGACCCAGGGACTTTCTATTTAGTGTCAAGCTGGAAGGTGTGGGCTGGTGCCAGAAAGCAAAGCAAGTTTAAAGACCACTTCCCTCAGCCTTGGCCTTGTTCAGAAGAAATGGCACTTCTCCTGTGGGTCAATCCCCAAATACACCTTAATCTAAGGGGAACAGCATGAAGAGGAATAAAAGAAGATGAGAAGAACCAATAAATAGTAAAAAGAGGGAGCAGGAAAAGACAGGCCTAGATGTGCAATTCTTTTCTGTGCCTGTTAAATGAACTCTGGTGGGGATGAGGAGAGAGAATTATCCTATTTATATATTGAAAGGAATTTTAAATATGCATAGGCAGAGAGAGAGGATCCGCTGAGATTGAAATGCAAAACACAGTGTGGTCTGTGCATCTCCCCTTCTATCTCCCAGCACCATTAGCAAGTTCCTTGCACCAGTTTCTGGAAAGCTCCTTCTAAAACTCAGAGCCATTTTTCTACTTACTCAGCACTTCTGTCTTTAAAAAGCAATTCTATTTTTAAAAAGATATAGGCCTTCACTTGCAAAACACCTCGCAAATATATGCACACAGAAATACAGTTCACACTTCTCACTGACACACACACAACCAACCTATTCACACACAGAGACACACACACACACCTCACCACCATCTGAACTTCTGCACCACCATCTCCTGCATGCTTGGCCCTGGAATGGCAGATAGACAGGACAGGTTTATCACATGCACATGGAAAGAATGTCTTGGAATATCCCAGAGACATGGGAGTGCTGATTACGGGATGTGGGAAACTTGTAATCATTCAACTAAATAAAGTCACTCTGAGAGGATGGAAGAGACAGAAAAATGACCACATTTCCTCATGAGTTTACTCCATCCACATTTAAAAGGCAGCACTATGTCCCACACAAATAATTTCTTTATCAAATCTTTGCCACTCACCAATCCACTAAGCACACACCACCACCTTTAAAATAGTAGGAGCTACTGTCTTGAAAAGTTGAACTGAGGGACAAAAGAATCTTAGAGCACCTGCTGCTGGCTTCTCTTAGCCTGGACCAACATGCCCTAAACCCCAAAACAAAGTTCTATAAGGAAAAGGAAATGCTGAATCAAAACGAGACATTTGTAAATCATCTTATCTCCCCTCCCCACACCCCAATCAACCTATTCCTTCTTCTCTCTCCCAGGTCCACCCGAAGTCCTGCTTTCTTAAGGAGGTCTGGGGTTCTAGAGGAGCAACAGATACACTTGAATACGCCCGTTCTATTTGCCCACTGGCACAGGCATGCTTTGAGAAAGTCACCATTAACTGGTTATTTATTGGGAACAATATTGAAAAACAGGAAGTGTGGTAGTGGTCAAGACTTTCAAATTTTTATATATTTCCCATTTAAAAATTAAAACAGAAAAGAAAGGGAAGGGTGGGGAAGCAGTATTGTGAGCACACGTACA
The DNA here is from genome assembly GCF_023851605.1 of Tamandua tetradactyla. Lineage (NCBI taxonomy): Eukaryota > Metazoa > Chordata > Mammalia > Pilosa > Myrmecophagidae > Tamandua > Tamandua tetradactyla. Next base: position 5,981,759 of record NC_135329.1, read on the forward strand.
ATACCCCCGTTTCAGCACATTGGGCATGTTGATTCTTCAAGTAGGAGGGCATCTGCCGGGTCTGCCTGGAGAACAGCTACTCATCCCTTAAGTTTAGCATCACTTCCTTTCGGAATCTGCCTCAGACACTTTCTGCCTGAGGAGTTGCAGTCTGGAAGTAGAGGGATGAAGAGGGAAGGAAAGAAGGTGAGTTTCACACCGGGTTCTGGGGGCCATCAGTTGAAAATCCAGGTGGCATGGTGGACCAGTGCTTCTCCCGACCTGGGTATCATCCGGGCCGAAAGAACAGGCTTGGGAGCAGCTGGCAGGCTTCCAGCAGAAGCCATCCTGAAGGCACTGGGTGGGGAGGGCGCAGGGTGGCACAGGTCTGGGGCACCCGGGGCAGCCGCATGTCCTGGGGAAAGAGAGGAAGTCAGAGCTCCATGGGGAGGTTTTCTGTGGGCCCAGACCCGCAGCGTCAGGCACAATCTGAATCATCACCACTGTAATTACGCTAATGTAACATTTCTCTCTGAGAATCTAGGGAAGTGCTTACACCTACATTAAGCTTTCAGGCAATCAAAGACCCGGAAAAAAGCCTGGAAATGGTATTAATGTGTGAAAAACATTAAAAAACCCACAGATATCTTGAGAACAACCTAGAAACATGTTTCGCCAGGCTGTCTATAATTCACAGCTTCACCCTGAGCACAGGCTTGTGAAGACATATAACAAAGCTGCTCTCCTCCCAGAGGAATTAGCACCTGAGCCATCCCCTACTTTCAAGGCTCTCACCTACCAGGGAAACAGCCCTTTCCTTGAATGCCAGGAAAAAACCCTGCATCTCGTTAGTGTTGGTTTGCAGACGAGAGACCGAGGGGTGCACACCCCAGGCCTCCATTCAGACCTGATTATTGCTAGCCAAAGGTGCTGCCTTCTCCTGGGTGGCTTCAGATTCACCTGTGAGGTCTTCCATGCCACCTTCTTTGCACTGATTCAGGCCAGCAGCCCAATGCCAGGGGAGCTCTTCTCTAGCCGAGCAGAGCTGCAGTTTGGTTAAAAAACAAACAGCCTTCCCCAGGTACCAACATCAAAACAGGAGTGGTGGGTGTGATGAATTTTCTTTTTCTCAGAGAAGACTGGCTGTCTGGGCTGCTCCAGCAGAAGGTACTCTTAGGACAACACGGTGCATTCCTGCTCGGAGGCTGCAGGCTCTGCCTGTGCCATTCCCTGCCCCCTCCCCGAGGCAGCTTCTCCTCTGTGCCTCCACCTCTCTTGCTTTATCCACCTTTATGTCCTAGCACACCACTAGCAACACTTTGCCATTCCTATAACAAAACCATACTTCTCTCTTTCTGGAAACAAGCTCCCATCCCAGCTCCATTTATTCAAATGCTCCCTTGCGTAGCCCTGTCACAGGTGTGATGCGGCAAGTCTGGAGATTAAGAATGTCAGTTCTGGCTGGGTCGAAGTCAGTTACCTTTTAGTTTGCCTAAGATCTGGAATGTAACACACCAGAGAAGATTTGACTTGCAATAAGGAGATTTATTTAGTTACAAATTTACGATTCCTCAGAAGGAAGACAGCTAGCTTTCATCTGGGTTTCTCTGACCCATGGGGAGGCACACGGAGATGTCTTCAGCCTTCCCTCCTGGCTTCTCATTCCCAGTAGCTTTCCCTAGGGCATATCCTTTCTGCATCTCCAAAGTTTGAGTCTGCGCTGGCTCTGAGCGCCTCTCCTCTGACTCCTTATAAGCCTCCTCATTGCTGAAGGCACTCCCCTTTGCTGACTGCAGAATCATCAGCTGGAGACAAAGCTCACATCTGATGATCTCAGTCTGCAGCAACAGAACAGCTGGGCACCTTCACCTGGCCAAGGTGACACTTGACCCTAACCACTACCCTTACTTTGCCCTAACACCAGTACACCTGCTGTGCAAAGGACATGCCTGGCCTCAGGACACGACTGCATGGACTCAGATCTCTGCCATCTTCCTGGGTTGCCACAAAACACACCTGAATGTAGGTGGTCCCAGGGGCTTTGCAGAGTTTTCCCAGTCTGTGCAGCATCCACCTGAAACGAGTCTGAGTAAGCCCAACTGTGCCTAAGCACCATCCTTTCCATTTTCATCTGTGGGGTAATCTGTGTGCAGTATCCCGTATATGTAATTCTGACTGTGTCATCAGAACCATTGTAACCCTCCATGTGCAGTTGTCCAGCTGTGGCTTTCCATACTGCTCACCTCCTTTGGCTCAGGGGCAGGCCCACATCTCTTAGGTGCTGGCCGACGGTGCCAGTGGGCTGACACCACCCAGGGGTGAGTATCCAGGCCAGCCGCTTCCCCCCCGTGGCCCCAGCCTTCCAGGCAAGCCCAGGGGAGACCCTCCTTGATAGATCACCCATGCCTGACCCTGCCCTAGCTCCCCACACCCCATCATTTTTTGTTGAACTCTCCCTCCAATACAGAAAGCTGAATGAGCTTTCTCTAATGCACATCTAACATTGCTCCAGCCTCATAACTGGCTTCCCACCCTACAGGATGGATCTCAGCCCCCGCCTGTGGCTTATCATGTCTTCCATGTCTTTCTCTCATGGAATGTAGCTCCTGTGAAAGACCATATGCACTGGACAATGAAGAGATGGTATCATCCAATCTACTGTAATCGTGAGAAAATTCATCAGTGAATAATATCTCAAAGAAAAAGAAGGAGCCTGGGATTTTATAGAGGCAGGGAAACAAGGAAGTCTTCCATGAGTCTTACTGGAAGCTGTGACGAAGGATGGAGAGGAGTCCATCTAGGAACATGTGAGAGGGTGGTAGCCCCTTGTGGTTAGCATCTCCTGGAACAGTGGAGGGAAGATTTCTGAACATGGCTCTGGTAAAGTTTAGCACTGTCACCCCGCTTCCCCTGACCCCTCCCACCACACTGCAGCCTGAACCCACTTGACACCCCAGGACATAGCTCAATTGCTCCCTCTGACTGCAAGGCCCATTTGCCCTTCTATGACTAACCAATCTTTCAAGGTTCGGTTCCCTTCTCCATAGAACCTTATTCAGGACCTACTTTGTCCAGTTGTCCTAAGGATGAGATAAGATGGGACAGATGGAGCTGCCTCCACTGTGCCTGCACTGGGCACCTGTACTCTCGCCTGGGATAGAAGGCTGAGCTGCAGCCACTGCCCCTCCCCACGGTGGCACTCGATGTTCCTCACAAACCAGACAACCAACCCCTCTGCAGGTCGGGACTTCTGGATTCACCCACCCAATGAGCGTAGTCCAGTAAATACATACTGCCAGGACACAGGTCAGTGCATCTATAGGCTAGGTCTCATGCTCTGAGAGCAGAAAAGTGGACATCTGACCCAGACCTGGGCCGAGGGGAATTTTTTCAGAGGAGGGGATGCTTAAGCCTGGATGAGGGCGGACTATTCAAACACGTAACTGTAAGAGATCTACAAGCTGGGGCAGGTAGGAGGTGAGAGGTGGGGCAGTGCCCCACTTAGAGCCAGAGAACTTATCTCCTCTCTTTTTGCGTTTGCAGTTCTCCCCTCTCTCAGACACACTGAGGCACACACACGCTTTCTTCAGAGCTTATCTTTGTTCTGCCTATAAGCTTCCAGGTGTGAAGAATGAACCTTTTATCCACACTTGAGATGGATCATCTGTGTCTGAGCGTTTTCTTTCTGTGCTGATAGGAAGCTAAGTCATTAACCCCACCAAGCACCCTTCTAATTTTTGTCTTTCCTTAGATGGGAAGTGGGACGAGGACTTCACTTGGAGAAAGATCTGGGAGAGGAGAAGAAGCACGATAAGCACTCAATAAACCTTTCCTTCCCTTGTTCCTGAGCCAAACCTTTTAGACAGGGAGGGTAATGAAGTTTGTGAACCGAGTGTATAGTAACATTAGCTGTTGTCAGACAGAAGCCAAGGTCTTGAAAAGCTTGTCCCAGGCACTCTGCCCGAGGACAAACTCCGGGGACTCAGAGAAGGGGCCATGTGGGGGGGTGGGGAGCCCCTGGTGGGTACGTGGGGTGGGGCCGGTGCCAAAGAATAGCCAAGAGGTGGTCAGCAAAGGCCCAAGAAGCCTCTCTGGGAGAACCAAATTCATTAACCCCAACATCTCCCAGGATGCCCATCTTTCTCCTGTGGAGAGAGGGGTGACGAATCCTTTAGATGGCTGTAGATGGGTCACATGGCGATAACGCGTGCAAGCACCTGAGGCTGGCCAGAAGCCATGCCACTGCCCTTTCCCATGGGCGACCCTCCACCGGCTCCACTCTGACCTTCAAGGGGCTTGCACTCCACCTCTCAGACAGGCAGCCACCCACTGGCAGCCTGGAGGCCCCACTCCCCTGGCAGCCCGGGTCGGCCCCTTGCCCCATCCCCACTGCAGAAAGGAGCCACTGGGTGAGAAGCTCAGGGAATTGGGGGGTTGAGAATACTAGCAAAAAACCAGTGTAACAATAGGAAGCACCTTTGGGATTCAAGACCAGCTGCATAACTTGTGGTGCTCAGGGAAAAGGGAAAACGGGGGACCCTTGGCTGGAAATGTTAATCTGTCCAAGACGGCAGAGCCAGGTCCCTCCCGAGGGCAGTCCTCATGCCAATGCTCAGGTCACACACGCAGAAAGTCAGGCCAGCGGAGGGGCCACCTACTGTAACATCCCTCCTTCACCAGCAGGAGCGCTGACACCCACGGACGAAGGCTGTGCTTGCAGCTGTTGGCATGCACCTGCCCCGCGGCCTGTGCTCCCAAGTGCTGTGCAGACATCGCTCCTGAACCAGACGAGGGAGTTGGTGTCTGTCTTCTTCAGTTTCCTCATCTGTCAGATGAGAGCAGCAGCAGCACAGACCTCCGAGGGGGTCCTCAGAATTAAATAGGGCGATGAGGCAAAGAATTTAGAAGGGTACATGGCACATAGTAAACGCTTGATAAATGATCACAGTTTTAAATATTGGTAATAGTAATAATACTCATGGTAGCATTTCAGCAAATAGCCGCCCTTGTCTCCTCGGTCTACATGCTGCTCTGAAGCTGTGTGCACCCCAGAAAAACAAGTTCTTAAACTTAATGCCTTGCTGCGGGGGTGAACTACTGTCCCGGGACCTTTGAGGAGGGGACTCCAGTGAAGGCATGTCCCACCCCGTCGGGATGGGTCTTTAATCCTATTACAAAGTCCTTTATAAGTGGAATGAAATGCAGACACAGGGAAAAGAAAAACAAACACAGGAAGTGAGAAACTGAAGGTCAACAGAACCAAGAGAAGGAACAGACGAGAAGAGGCCACCGCGTGCCCTGCCATGTGCTAAGGACCACAGAGCACCAGCCGCCAGCCCCAGATGCCACAGTCTTCGGGGAGAAAGCATCACATTGATGATGCCTGGGTTGGGGTTTTCTTTCAGCCTCAAAACTGTGAGCTAATGAATTCCCATCATTCAAGCCAAACCTGTGCATAGTGTTTGCTTGAGCAGCCCCGGAAGTGGAAACAACCTGTGATCTGTGGCTTTCGGACCCATTTAGGAGGCCTGCCTTTGCCAACTCGGACTCTGAGCCACTTCAGTATAGTCAGAGGTGTAGGGAGTTAGGGTCAGCGTAGGTGCGGCAGGCCCAGGGATGCTGGGCTCCTTAGGATGCTGACCCCAGCAACCCTGTTCCTGGGACCCTAAATTTGTCACTCAGATCAAAGATTGGGCTGAGCTGGGCGGTGCAACAGTGGCTCAGTGGGAGACTTCTCACCTGCCATGCCGGAGACCCGGGTTCCATTCCCAAAGCCTGCCCATACCAAGAAAAAGAAAAAGAAAAACAAAGATTGGGCTGAGCTGTGTGAAGGCCAGGTTTCTCAAAGTGGGGAATAACCTGGAGTGCTTGCCAAATTTTCAGATTTCTGGACCCTGATCCAGACCCAATAGGTCAGAATCTCCCAGAGTGGGATTCAAATTCTTATTCCTCAAAGGACAAACTGCAGGGGGCACTTCCTCCAAGAAGCCCTCCAGATTGCACCACCTACAGTCAGTGAGACTCCGGACCTTCCCTTTCACTGAGCCAAGCGCTGTCATGACCTTGCACGGGCAGGGCACCCAGCATGTGCCAATTAAAGCTCATTGGTTGGTTGTGGCATGGTTCACTGCACACAGCTCCCATCTAATACTCAACAAACCCGACTGTGGTACCAGCTGCTCAGGCCACTCCAGCTGGCCCCTGTCCAGAAGAACTCTGGCTGGAGGCCTGAGAGCAGCCGAGGGGACAGGGAGGTTGAACATGTCACCGCAGACAGTGGCTTGCTTTTGTGCCACCTGAACTCTGGGGTTGCTCCTCAAACTCTGGTGTGGCCTCAAGCTTCAACACCCAACTGCTAAAGCTTTTGAGCTGTGCTGAAAAAGAGAGAGGGAAAATTTGAGCCTGATTTTAAACAGACTCCTAAGGTCTCTCCTTAAAAGAGAGCCAGGCACTCAGGTCCGTGCATTCCTTTGCCATGGTCAGCAGTTCTGGTGTTTTTTTCACCAATGATACCAAGCAAAAGGTGGGCTTTTCTCGTCAGCACAGGCAGCGGCCAGGCCCTCTCTATCTCTTGCTCTGTCTGTGAACCTTCATGAAGATTACACCAGGAAAGGAAAGGGAGAAAAGGCCGTTTGTAATAAAGCCTCTTTTGGTTTAAGCCAGTCTGGGGGTGACAGGGTGTGGCTTTATCACCCTGCAAGAGTCCCCTCCTCCCACGATACCAAATATTCCCTCTATCCAGGCCCCTTTAGAAAACTGTTCATTACATTTAAGTTTGCCCAGTGGCCGAGCCCCAGCCCTTTGAGGGCTGCGTTTCCAAAAAAAGAGTGGGAGGAGTGTGGATGAGTCCGGTGGGCACTGCCGGCCGTACCTCCACTGGGCCCCTGCGGGCTCGGCCCACCCAGCCCCAAACTCAGGATGTCCTGAGAGCTGCCCCCAATCCAGCTGCGCCCCCCGGGAGGGCCCTCGCCCAGCCTGGCCCGGCCCTGCGCCCACCTGCTCCCAGTACCGCCACCTGGAGCCCTAAATCCCAGGCTCGCCTCCCCTAGCCTCAAATCCTCCCGGGGACCTGGGAGGTGCCACCTGGGCAGTTCTGAAAATGAGTACAACTGAGAGAAGAAAATCCACAGCCCCAGCCACCCAAAACCTTTGTTTTCAATGGTTCTTGCTCACTTCTTCTAGAGAAGAAAATCCACAGCCCCAGCCACCCAAAACCTTTGTTTTCAATGGTTCTTGCTCACTTCTTTTGTCTGCCTGCTTTGTTTTTTTTTAATCTGTTGGTTTATGTCACCGCTACAATATAAGCTTTTTGAGGAGAGGGACTGCAATTGGTTGTGCTTACATTTTAAGCATCAAAAACTACATAGATGCTAAAAATGTGGCTACCAAATGAAAGAAGGAAGGAATGAGCTCTCTCATCTCACCCAATCTGGTTGACTGCAGTGACATCAGGCACAAACCAGCCCATATAGGGTGTTTAGCAAGAACTGGGTGAGAATGAGGTTTGTTGAAATAATTCTTCTTTAAAAAGTCAAAATACGGGCGGGCCACAGTGGCTCAGCAGAATGCTTGCCTGCCATGCCAGAGGACCCGGGTTCGATTCCCAGTACCTGCCCATGTTAAAAAAAAGTCAAAATACCCTGAAACCCATTACTGCAATAGTTTGTTCCCATAAGGAGACAAGCAACAGTCTACATAATAAATGTCACCAGCAGCACCCAAGGGACAGGGGTCAGGGCCAGAGGACACAGACATCAGGGTGGACTGGGGTGGGCCTAGGAGACACCCTGCAGATGTGGAGCCTTGGAGGAAGCTAAGCTCCCAGCCTTTTAAATCCACACATCCCTCAAGCCTCAGCTCAGGCATCTTCTGAGAAGCTTCCCTGACCTCCCAGCTGGGCTGGGCACCCATAGAACCTTGACAAGGGTTCTGTCCTGGCACCTGCTTTCTGGATATTTTCACACCTGTGCATTTGCCTGTGAGGACCTTGACGACCACGTTTCATTCACCTCAGAGTCCCTGGACTCCGGCGCATAGTAGGGTCCCATGAAATGCTTGACGAACAAATGAATGAACAAACGATTGTCAGACTCTTCCCAGTGGGAGGGACAGAATGAGGAGAAGATGAGGGGAAGGAATGGGGGCGTCAGACACCAAGTGTAGGTTTGCTTCCTGCCATCAGCAGGAGCTATGGTTACTCAAGGTCGCACCGCCACGTCACCCGAGCTCGGTGTGTGGCAAGACCGTGTCCCGGCCTGCGGGCACTTTTGCTACTCTGCTTCCGAATGGAGCCATGAAGCCACTCTGGTTTGCTCAGTGGTTTTGTGAAAGATGAATCCCCGTGTCTTCATCCCGCTCGCTGGGGCTCTCCCTGCAGGTGACAGACCCGAGGTTCCCACTACATGGAGGAGAAAAGGGTCCAGCCTCAAAGAATGAGATTCTGGGGCCCGTGTGTCAACCTGGGCAGAGTAAGAATTGGTACCGAAATGCTCGGCTCAGGGAGGGAGTGGATTTGGCATGGCTCTTTCCTCTTGTGCTCTCTCTCTCCTTGTAGGATTTCCAGAAGAAACCGACTGGTGTGCTTTCTAACAATAGTCTAAACCAGGAGCATCTGCTTTCATGTTTCGCAGTTGAAAGGCCTTTTAAGCTCCCCACTGTTTGTTTTGGTTTATTACTGAAAGGCTAAAACCAGAAAAAAAAATCATTGTTGTGGGTATTTTCCAGTTGAGATGAAATATTTAACAAGGGTGAGGTGGGGAGGAGGAAGTTTGCTGAAAATACAATTTTTTGAAGGTCAGAAAATGCATAAACCCATTACTTTAATACTATTTGTTCCCTTGAGAGACAAAATATTCAGAGCCTTCCCTCCTCCTTCCAGGCTGTCCTGCACAAATGCATTCACGTGCCAGGGCCGTCCCTCACAAGCACAGCCAGGATCCTTCTATGGTCCTGCTTAGACTCTTCGGTGGCCCTACCTAGGGAGGAAATGAGCTACAGCCTCCAGCCCAGTGGGGAAATCCTCCTGAAACCCACCTTGATCTGGCTATCCTCCCTCACTGCCCACTGGGGCTTCACCCTCTCTCTGGTTCAGACGGTCAAGGAGACTTATTTTTTTTTTTTTATTTTTGCACAAATTTTCCACGTGCAGTTTTTACCTCTCCATTGTCATAGATTCATGCCAGGATCTCTGTTTTGGAACGCTCTCCCTACCTCCACTTTTCCCAGTTTCCCATCCTCCAAGATGCTTCCCAGATGCCCCGATCAAGTCCTTCTAAGAGACACAGGCCACATCATCTGTCTGTTCACCACTCATCTCCCCTTTTAGGCTGTAAGATTTCTGAGAACAGGGGCCATGGCCTGGAGAGAAATTCCTGTCCCCCAGCAAACACAGCGTCTCTATGTAGTATTTGTCGAATGTCTGAATTCATGAAGAAACGAATTTTCTTTCCTCTCTGCAGCATTTGCTCCACTATTTGTGCAAAAATGAAATCCTTAGAACATGCACTCCGCAAAATGGACACAGCTTTTGATTGGATTATAATTGAGATAAGATGTGTTTTTCTGTAATAACTTAGTTACCTCGATTGGCAAGGAGATGGCAGATGTAATGGATAATTGATGAGTGGTTTGAATTTTGCTATAATGTAGATCCCATTAGGTTTCTCACTTGAAAAAAAAAAGAGCTTTGGAGGAACATTCAGGGAACCTGCTGTTGAATATCATCTCCAAATATAGCCTGATTGCTCAGAAAGAGAAAGTGAGAAAATTGAAAGAGCTGCCAGAAGAGGGTCACTGAACAGGATGATCAGAGGGTAAAAAGAAGGTGTAATGCCGTCAGAAGGTTCTAGAGCAACAGGCTTCCGGGTCTGGTGCAGCCAAAGAGGCAGAGGCAGCTCTAGACGTTACAGACCAGCCTCGCCTAGTGCAGCAGCCAAGAGTAACACGTTGAATTAAGAGGTGCTATAACTGTAACACTGGATTTGAAACCTTCAGCATAAAAGGAAAATAATGTAAACTATCTCATTAATAATATTTTGTCAATTTCATGTTAAAATGGTAAAACATTAAAATGATAAAATTGAAAATTATATTACAGGCGAGCATTTGTGGCTTGCATTGTATTTCAATTCAGCAGCGTGCTTCTAAACTAAGTTTTCTGGACTGAATTGGAATCTACCCAGCTTACTCCCAAGAAGGAAAAAGAGCATCATTCAGACCCCAAGGGAAGCAGGTGCCAGAGCTGGCCAGTCCCATGGTGTTGTGACAGTCGTGTTCTCACCAGATGTCCGTACTCATTTTTCCAGAGCTCTGAGGTCTGGGACTGGCATCTGAATCCAAAAAATAATAAAAGGTGTGACTGTTACTGCAGCCTTCCAGTTACTGACCACCCTTTTCCAGCCCCGAGCAGGAAAAGGGCCAAGATTTATTGGTCATATTTAGATGTAGGGGGAGAAATAAAGAGCTTCTTCAGGCAGGTGCTGCTATGCTTATACTTATGTTCTTTCTATCATCCCAGGCCCCATTCATATTAATGGTTTATTTAACTTGGTGTTTTAAGTAGCCTGGTAAATATGGCTTAACTGATTACTTTATGGACTTTGGGTACCATTGGCAGTGATGCTTAGGCCTGATTTCTTATAAAAGAAAAATGCAGCTTAAGAGAAAGATTAATGTATAGTTGTTCTGGTTTGCTAGCTGCCAGAATGTGATACACCAGAAACAAAATGGCTTTTAAAAGGGGAGATTTATTAAGTTGCAAGTTTACAGTTTTAAGGCCATGAAAATGTCCCAATTAAAGCAAGTCTATAAAAATGTCCAAATTAAGGCACCAGCAAGAGGTTACCTTCATTCAAGAAAGGCTGATGACGTTCAGGGTTTCTCTCTCAACTGGCAAGGCATATGGCGAACATGGCGACATCTGCTAGATTTCTCTCCCAATTTCTCACTTCATGAAGCTCCCCCAGCAGCATTTTCCTTCTTCATTTCCAAAGGTCTTTGGCTCTGTGGCCTCTTGTGGTTCTCAGGGCTCTGCTGTTCTGGTGCTCTCTCCAAAATGCTTCCTCTTTTAAAGGATTCGAGCAAACGAATCAAAACCCACTTGGAATGGGTGGAGTCACATCTCCCTCTAATAAAAGATTAATACCTACAGTTGGGTGTGTCACTCGCAGAGATCATATAGTTCTATTTCCAACCTACAGTGCTGAAAAGGGATTAAAAGAAATGGATATTTCCACAGGATTGATCAGGATTAAAACATGGCTTTTCTGGGGTACATCATAGATTCAAACTGACACAATAAGTCAAAGAACTTAGACCATCGCTTCTCTTCTTTAATCTGAGTACCCTAAGATTTGGCACAGCAACCAGTTTTGACCCCAGGCACTCCCAGGTGGTTTGAGGGTGGGTGGGAGAACCAGCAAAATGCAAATGCAGGTATACCTAGCCTCGACAGAAATCTCTTTGCTGTAATATTCTTAATTCCCACTTAAATTATATTCATCCAAAATCTTTAGTTATGTAAGGTGGTATATCGGTTACTCATGCTGTATAACAAATAATCCCTTAACATGTAAGGCATTGTAAAACAACACCCAACTATCATCTCTATGGGGCAGGAACCCATGTGCGGCTTGGCCAGGTGTTCTGTCTGAGTCTCACAGGTCTGCAGTCAAGGTGTCAGCTGAGCCTGCTGTCATCTCAAGCTTCAGCTGGGGCAGGATCTGCTTCTAAGCTTGTTCACATGATTGTTGGCGAAACTCAACTCCTACAGAGATGACCTTAGCTCTTTGCCAGGAGACCCCTCCATCAGAGAAAATCAGGAACAGAGCCAGAATCAGAAGGCCAGAAAGACAGAAGTCATTGTGTTTTGTGACCCAATCATGAAAGTGATAGCCCATGATTTTTTCTATCCATGAGAAGCCAGTCATTAGGTCAGCTCCTACCCAAGGGAGGGGATGACCCACGGGCATGAATACCAGGAGGCAGGGGTCATTGGAAGCTATGGAAGAAGCTGCCTAGAACAGATGGGATGGAATTAATTGGTACAGTAAGATTTCAATGGACATTTGCATCAAGTTACAATTTATTCCTGATTCCCAAGCACCTAAGATATCTATGCCAATCTCATTCATTAGAGCCCCAAGATATCCAATTATTGATATCTTGAGATTCCTTTATCTTATAGTCCTTCGGCTCCATTCATCAAGCACTGGACTAGGAGATTGCAGTAAAATATTGGATAAGACACAGTTATCTTATCTCAATAAAATATTGGATAAGACACAGGACTAGACACAGTTCCAGTCCTCAAAACTTTGACAACCTTATGTGTGAGGATATATATATAAACATGGACAAACCCAGTATAATATGACAAAGTAAGCCAAGACTATTATGGGAGCACATAGAAGAGGCATTTGATCATGATTCAAGAATCAGAGAAAGTTTCCATAAAGAAGTATCTAAATGGAGGCCCAAACAATACCTCCACTACTTGACCATTCCATAGGGAATGCAAACACAACACAACCAGGAGCCAATCATCTGCCACTTCCTCACACCTAGATACACTATTCCTCCAGTTTCCTGCCTTAGTGTATGGAGCAGTGTCTACTCAGTTGATTGAGTCCAAATCCTGAGACTCATCCTTGATTTTGTCTCGTAATGGGTTGGCACACACCCTGCCCTTCTCTCTTCTCTCCTCTACCATTAGCCACCATTAGTACTTTTCTGCTCCCATTCATTCATGTGCTTGTTTCTTTATGTTGTTGAGACAAATTCTTACAAAATTGCTATAGTCTTTTCTACTAATAAGTACACAAATTATGCAAAGGATTCAACCTGAATTCACACCTGCTCATCATACCCCCACTTTTCCTCCCTGCTCCACAACACCCCACCCCCAACATACATGCATTTGCATCTAATTGCAGGATAAATTTGTTTCACCGAAGGTTGAGTTGGCAGTGTAAATAGAACCAGCGTCTCTGCCTCACATGTAAGTCCTATACCCCCATGATGGCTTGTAATGCAATTCTTTGTGAGTTTTCACTTGCAATTTTACCCACAGATTAAAGACCAAAGAGGAAGCAGACACTTGCACAACAGAAGGCTGATGGGCTTCTGGAAGCCAGGCCAAAAATCTCTCTACAAACAGGTGTCCACCCTGTGCCAACCAAATTATCCCACCCAAGAGACCCCTGAAAAGCAACTGGACTGAATGTAAAGTTGCAGCTTTTGAAATAACAAGAAAGGGCACAATCTTTTAGGCCAGGGTGTGTTTTCTCTTTCCCAGGCTTCTCTGTTTGTTGAGTTGCATTGAAATGTCCACCCCTACAGGCCAAAGGACCTTGGAGTTTGGGGCTTGTGGGTCACGACATCAACTGCTGCTGGTAGCACCATCTGGCCAGCATTCTGCAGACCAGCAAGGCAGGCTCAGCAGAAGGGGTGGCAGGACGAGCTGTAGATGGAGGCCTCTCTCTACCCAATGCCCCGACTCTGGCCCCTATGTCCACCCATGGGGAACCCCAGCCAACATTTTCACTTCCCTGTTGATGACTATACCACCACCACCAGTCATAGTTTAGCTCTACTGCAAACCTCTTTTATATTTGTACTGTTTCTAAAGCTTATCACTTATTTCCCTCCTAATTGAAGAGTGGATCTGACCACAGTTTATAACCCATTAGTGATGACTCAGTTACCAAAGAACAACAATTTCAGGACCACTGAGGTGTGTATCTGTTTGCCCTCACCCAAAATGGCCCCAAATCTTTGTGCTTTTGAGTTCATGTGTCCATTTCTTGTAGATCCATTCATACTAGAACACTTTCTGATATGCAAAGTAGCATACATTTATGCTCACACTGCCTAATTTGTTGCTTTTCATTTGCTGTGGGGTTGGAAACAAAAATGGACAAGCAAATTAGATGTCTGTGCAGAATAAGAGCTTTTCTGAATAAAGATTTCAAGTCCTCTCCTATGAGCTAAGTATATCAACTTTACTACTTTTGCCAAATTTGTAAAGATCCTGACCTATGGTTTTTCAGCTTTGCTCAAAACAGCTTCAAAGCATGGTGAACTCCCAGATAAGTGATTAAAGTTCAATTTATCCCTTAGCTTTTATTCATCTCTAATGGGGTGATGTGTGTTTTATATACTGTATTTCCTCACACATCATCCACTCCATCATCTGGGCAAAGAATATTGAAGATATTATTGACTCATCACTCTTCTTTACCCCTCACATCTGATCAGTCACCAATTCCTTATGATTCCACCTCAAATATTTCTCAAATTCATCTCCTTTCTACATTCCATTGGCTGCTCTCCTTACTTAGTGAAATAGTCTTTGTCAGTTTTTTCTACCTCCATTAAAGCCACCTTCCATTCCATCTACATCTGTCAAAGCAATCTTTAGAAAATCTAAATCTGACCAGGCATTACCTGCTTAATTTATTCTCATAGATTCTTGATGCTTCATTACTTATAGGACACAGTGGAAAGACTTAAACCTGACATCTCCAGAATCTTTTGAGCCTAGCTGTATCTTCACTACCCTTTCAAGCTTTATCTCTCATCATCTTCCTCACTTACCCAAAATCCTGTTTGTAGCCATCCTGGACAACTCTGCAAAGAGCATTCATTCTTTGGTTCAACTCAAAGGCTTTTTCAACTATAGCCTTTGAGATCTACAACTTCCTCTATGCATATCTCCCTGCCATTGTTATTTAATTATCAGTGGTCCGAATCTTCCTTTCCAAGCAGAATATAACTCCAGTATTTCTTTTTTGTCCAAATAAAAAATTGTATTAGGTAGTGTCATGGTCAGGTTCATGTGCCAATTTGGCCAAGTGGTGGTACCTGTTTGTCTAGTTGGGCAAGTGTTGCCCTGTCTGTTGTGATGAGGACATTTAATAGAATTAAATCATGATCATGTCAGCTGCATCCACAGCTGATTCCATTTGTAATCAGCCAAAAGGGAGTGTCTTCTGCAATGAGTGATGCTTAATCTAATCACAGGAAGCCTTTTAAGGAGGTTAAAAGGCTCTCTTCCTGCTTCAGTTGGTGAGCCTCTCCTGTGGAGTTCATACAGACCCTCCATCTGAGTCGTCGGCTTCACAGCCTGCCCTGCAGATTTTGGACTCTTCATTCCCGCAGTCACGTGAGACACTTTTATAAATTTTATATTTGCGAGTGTTCCCTGTTGATTCCGTTTCTCTAGAGAACCCTAACTAATACAGATAGTTAACCCATCAAATATTTACTGGATACCAATTTCAGGCTCAGTTCTTTTCTAGGGGAGCAAAAGGCTCAGACCATCTTGGAAGGTGGGAAATGCACACAACATAAAAGAACCAACATATAATTCATTCTTTCTTGGACTTCTCCCAATGATGGCCAACAGTGATAACTTGCCCATATCCATTGCCAAGAATTAGGTAGAATTAATGATTTACAGTAAATTAAAACACAATTTGACAGAACATCAGCATATTCTAAAAGCCACCCCTGTAGTCCAAGATTTGTCACTAGAAAGAGTCATACCTAAAAATGGCATAAAGTGTGAGAGTTTATAGGCCCGGACTATCTATCAGGGCAGAGATTTCAAAAGTTTAGTCCAGGGAGCTTTATAGGACCAATTCTGGGGACACCTTGGGAGCTGAGGACAGCATGTACATATGGTTACACGGGGAGGGGGGATTTGCTTAAGGACTGCTTATTAGCTAAGGTCTACACTCTGGAAACTTTCAGTACAACTTCAACATCTTAAGTTAAATTAGTGAGTTAAACATCATCAATTTCTCCTTCTCTGTCAAAATCACAAGACACAATATCTCTATTGCTAGTTGTCTGGACAATCTTCTCACATGGAGAAATGATACCATCACAAAAAAGATTGACAAAGTCTTCCTTGGATTTCTAAATTTAATTTTCTTTGATGATGTTAGGTCAAGTGAGTTATATTCCCCAAAATGAAATAATATTTTCCAAGTCTTAACTAATTGACCAACAGAAGGAGATCAAGCACCAGGAGGGGGGTTGGTGGGGAGAAAATATGCAAAGAGATTTGAAGATATGTTATTGGTTATTTAAAAATAGCCCATATAAGGTTTGAGGGAGAGTTGATGAAGTCATGATAGAAAAAATTCTTACCAATAATTCTCAAGCTGTCAGCACAGAGACCATCGATACGATGCAGAGAAGGTATGCAAACTTGATATATTAATTCCTGGATGAGTGACCAGACCACATAGCTCTGGGTTTCCTAACATGTGAAGGCAATTGCTGTCATTGCATTCTTGCAGTGATAACTCAGTGTTGCCCTGTTCAGGAGAAGTTAGTGGGTGCTGAAATAGAAATAACATCTCTGCAAAGTTCCCTATGGTCTAAATGACAGCAGCATTTGTGAATTTTTCTGGTCCATGGCTCAGCTGTGGGGCTGTTATCTTGAACCCTGTGTTTTGAATGCACCCAACCTTGAATATGAAATGATGAATCTCCTTGGATTTTCAGACCCCAACACTTTATTCCATTAATAAATATTCATTTTCCTTTTCTCCCTCCAGTAGCAATTTCTCATCAATCATGGCTGAAGTCACAGCTGTGAAAGCCCTTTCTTCACTACTCTTCATCTCTACGTGATTCTCGGCATCCTTATGAAATTACAAAATTACTGAAGATTGAGTGTGAACCTTTTGTTTGGTATGGTTTTTTTAATCGTCATCAAGTCTGTATTTATTCTGAGAATGAAACTGCTTTGTTATTTTTGTTCTTCATCTTCTTCTAGTACATATATAAATCACTCTATTGGATTCTACTGTCTTGTAAAAATAAAAACGATCCCCAAATGTTCAAGAATTACTCAGGGACTATTCAGCGTTCAATATGTCAAAGCAGCCAAGACAGACAGTCAGGAAGAAGATTTGAATCAATGAAGAAAAATCCATCCTGGACACAAGTTGTCCTGCTGCCAGTGCTGCTGGGGAAAGGTCTGCTTGCTCGGCGCTCTCATTACTGGGAGAAAAAGTCTTCAAGCATGAGACCAGGGATGAGGCTGCAATCTCTGCTGCACGAGTTCTTAGGACAAATCCACAGTTTATCTTGTCAAAACGGATACTCCTAAAGAGTGGCCATCTGCTGTGCAGTTTTCAAGAGCCCCTTTTACATCTCAGTTGCCTCCAGACAGGCAGGGGAGTCCCCGGGTCCACAGGCGGCGCTCAGCAATAACCAAAAAATATGGGATGCTGAGATCTGCAGTGATTCCTCGCTGCTGCACCGTGTCAGGGGCTCTCTGCCTGGGGTGGGCTTTCTCTCAACTGTCTCTTTTCTCCTCCTCCATCCACAGCTGCACAGTATTCAGTCTCCTTCTAACCCTATTCAAACCCCTTCCACCACTGGGGGACTTCAAAGGTTAACATCTGTCTGAGTTTCAAATATGCAAACTCGACCAGGTGTTGAAAATGTTCATAATGAGAGATTATGACTGCAAAAAATGGGATCAATGAGCACATCACAAACCGGTAGTCCATGAGCACCTTCTGTGTACCTGGCCTTATAACAGCAAACGCAACTTCTGGAAGCCACCAAGTGTCCACAATGAGCAAAGGCAGGAAAGAAGTGGGGAAAAGAAGGAGGGGCAGTTTACTCAGAAGAAAGTAAACACTTGGAGCGAAGAGGCTTCATCTTCCCATTTTCATGGACAACCAGGAATATAGTGCACAAGATGCCTGTTCCCAACACATTGCTTGACTCATACAGTTGCAAAAAGAACCCCATGGTGTTTACCTAGGAAATCTCTAAAGACCATTCTAGACCTCTGATGCTGAGACTTTCTGGCCTGGAAGGAAAGTTAGAAGCCAGATCTTGAGGTTTCCAATCCTAGTCTCTATGCCCCACAGCAGGTTTCTCCTTTTTACTGAGGGCTGAATGTTGAATAGAGCCTCCATCAGATTAAGGAGCAAAGGCAGGGACATCTGCAGGAGATCCTGTAGCACGCTGCCATTGAGACACAAGGCTTTCAACAGAGACCTCCCACATGTGTCACAGGAAGTACCAAGGATACCTATTGTGGCCTTGAGTGTGTGAATCACAACTTTACCCTGATTTCTTCACGTGTATGATCAAAAGAGAAAAGATCTCAAATCAGATACCTAACCTCAAAACTGGAGGATCTAGAAAAAGAAGAGCAAACTAAACCCAAATCCAAAGCATACTGGAAGAAGGGAATAACAAAGGTTCGAAGAGAGATAAATGAAATGAAAAACAAAAAACCAATAGAGAGAATCAAAACCAAAAGGTGGTTCTTTGAAGAGATCAATAAAATTGGCAAATCTTTAGCTAGGTTGACAAAGAAAAAAGAGAGAAGACACAAATAACTAAAATCAGAAATGAGAAGGGGGACATTACTACCCACCTGCCAGAAATAAAAAGGACTATCACCATACCAGGAACAATTCTATGTCCACATGTCAGATAACCTAGATGAAATGGACAAATTCCTAGAAACATACAACTCAAGAAAAAATAGAAGATCTCAACAAATCAGTAACTAGTAAAGAGACTGAATCATTAACCGTCAACCTCGCAACAATGAGAAGCCTAGGACCACAGGATAATTTTACCAAACATTCCAAGGAGCATTAACACCAATCCTGCTTAAAGCCTTCCAAAAAGTTGAAGACCAGGTAGTACTCCCTAGCTAATTTTATGAGACCAGCGTTACCCTCATACCAAAGCCAGATAAAGATGCCACAAAAAAGAAAGTTACAGACCAATAACTCTTATGAATTTAGATGTGAAAAAAATCTCAACAAAATACTAGCAAATGGAACCCAACAGCACATTAAAAGGATTATACACTATGATCAAGTGGGATTTATCCCAGGTACACAGGGTGGTTCAACACAAGAAAATCAATTAGTGTAATACTCTACATCAACAGAATGGAGAAAACACATGATCATGTCAAATGATGCAGAAAAGGCATTACAAATAATCCAACATCCCTTCCTGATAAAATTTAGAAAACTAGAATAGAGGGAAACCACCTCAACATGAAAAATGGCATATATGAAAACCCCATAGCTACCATTATGCTAACAGTGAAAGACTGAGAGCTTTCCCTCTAAGGTCAGGAGTAATAGAAGGATGACCAGTCTCATCACTGTTATCCAACATTGTACTGGAAGCTATAGCCAGAGCAAGCAGGCAAGAAAAAGAAATAAAAGGCATCCAAATTGAAAAGATAGAAGTAAAACTTTCCTTATTTGCAGATGACGTGATCCTAAAAACAAAAAATCCAGAGGAAGCCACAAAACAGCTCCCAGAGCTAATAAATGAATTCAGGAAAGTGGTGGGATGCAAGATCACACCCAAAATCAGCAGTGTTTCTTTACACTAGTAATGACAATAAGGAGAAGAAATGAAAAAAAAAAATTCCATTTGTGATAGCAACTGAAAGAGTCCAATATTCAGGAATACATCTAACCATGATATAAAGGACTTGTACACACAAAACTACAAAACATTACTAAAAGAAAAAAAAAGACCTAAATAAACATAAGGATGTTCCATATTCATGAACTGAATGACTAAATATTTTTAAAATGTCAATCCTACCCAAATCAATTTATAGATTCAATGCCATGCCAATCAAAACTCCAACAACCTTCATTGCAGAAATGGGAAATCCAACCATAAAATTTATATGGGAGGGTAAAGGGCTGTGAATATCAAAAGCCATCTTGAAAAAGAAGAGCAAAGTTTGAGAACTCACATTTCCCTATCTTAAAACTTATTACATAGCCATAGAAATCAAAACAGGATGGTACTGCCATAAGAACAAACAGATAGACCAGTGGAACTGAACTGAGATTTCAGAAATCAACCCTCACATTTACGGCAAATTAATTTTTGAAAAAGGTACCACGTCCACTCGATGGGGAAAGAATAGTCTCTTCATCAAATGGTGCAGGGAAGGTATTTCTACCTCACACCATATACAAAAATCAACTCAAAATGGATTAAAGATCTAAATATAAGAACCAAACTACAAAACTCCAGAAGAAAACATAGGAAACATCTTCAGGATCTTGGGTTAGGCAATGATTTTACACCCAAAGTTATAAGCAACAAAAGAAAAAAAAAAATGGACCTCATCAAAATTAAAAAGTTTGAGAATCAAAGGACTTTATTTGGAAACTCTTTATCTGATAAGAGTTTAATACATAGAATATTTGAAGAAATCCTATAACTCAACAACAAAAAGACAAACAACCCAATTAAAAAATGGGCAGAAGACATGAATCGATATTTCTCTGAAGATATACAAATGACCAAAAAGCAAATGAATCAATGTTCAATATCATTAGCCATTAGGGAAATGCAAATCAAAACCACAATGAATACTATTTTACACCCAGTAGAATGGCTACTATTAAAACAATGGAAAATTACAAGTATTGGAGAGAGGATGTGGAGAAAGAAGAATGCTCATTCATTGCTGGTGGAAATGTAAAATGGTGCAGTCACTGTGAAAACTGCAGGGCATTTCCTTAGAAAGTTAGATATAGAATTACCATATAGCCAGGTGATCCCACTGCTAGTTATATACCCCAAAGAATGGAAGCAGAAACTCAAAAGATATTTACACACTGATGTTCACAGTGACATTATTCACAATTACGAAAAGATGGAAGCAAGTGTCCATCAACCAACACTGGATAAATAAAATGTGGTATATATATACAATGGACTATTATTCAGCCATAAAAAGGAATGACATCCTGAAACATGCTACAACATGGATGAACCTTGAAGACATCATGTTGAGTGGAATATGCCAGATGCAAAAGGACAAACATTGTATTATCTCACTGATTTGAAACAGAGTAAATAAAAGTATAGAGTTGGAATCTCGAATTTTGTTTACCAGTTGATGGAGCGGAGATAGGGAATGGGAAGTTGAGGTTAAATGTACACTGTTCCTATTTGAAATGATGGAAATGTTTTGGTAATGAATAGTGGTAATGATAACACAACATTGTGAATGCAATTAGCAGCACTGAAATATATATATATATGTGAATATGATTAAAAGGAAATATTTTAGGTTGCATGTAAGTTATTAGAATAAAAATTTAAAAATAAATAAATAAATGAACATATATATATATATATATATATATATATATATATCCATAGAACTATACAGCACAAACAGTGAACCATATTATGAACCATGGACTATAGTTGATAGTACAATTATAAAATATTCTTTCATCAACTGCAGCAAATGTGCTATACTAATGTAAGGTAGTAATAATAGAGTAGTATATCAATATTCTGTATTGTATGCAAGATTTTTCTGTAAACCTAAAACTTCTCCAATAAAAAAAAAATCAAATTCCACTAATACATCTTTTATTAAGATGTTGGGAAGTCAAATTATTGATCAACTGGGGACACATGGAATTTCATGAAGATTAATTTTATATCTGACATTATTATTTTCAACAAACCTGTGGTTATAATTACGTGTACTACAAGTAAGACTAAATATTGGAGGCTATTTTTTTAATTCAAAAGATAACAAATGGAATCTGTGTAAAATAGTTGCAAACAGTGAAAGCTAATAAAATATTCCACAATTATGATTGACATGCAGAAATCCCCAACAGCATATGCCCAATATGGCAGGTTGCTGTCGGGCTTCCAGTTCTCCACATCATGGCCAGCAAGTACAGGAGACTGGCACCCTCCTTGGCCACAGTGAAGATGCCACAAGAGAAGGCTGCAGCTTTAAGAGGGGCAGTCAACATCACGGTCAACATGTACAGGCAGCTGGCACCCTCCTTGGCCACTATGAAGATGCCACAAGAGAAGAAGGAAGCCTTTGGATTCAAGAGAGACACTCAAAAACTAAGCAGAACTTGTGGGCAGTTTCTGGGGAGGCTAAAGATTTCCAGTTGAGGATTAGCCGTGTCCTGAAGTGGGGCAGACCAGTGCCCTATTGTGAGGTGGCTGATGTCCTGCTCTCAGTCCCAAAATGGTCCCCAGCATGTCATAAGCTGGCATGCAGCTGTCTATATGCCCTGACTACCTACCACAAGAGCACCCCAGAAGGGGATGCCTGAGAATCAAGAGGACTTGGCAGATCCTTTGGGGAAAGGCACCAGGACGGATGGAGTCCAGATGTCAATCCCAGTGGCTCTCAGCTCCCCAGACTCATCTAGAGGCACAGTCTAGGACCTAAGGTGCTTCTCCTCTACCCAGATGGTCACCATTAGCCAAGGCAGATGATGGATCCTGGGCATGAAAGATGAGCTCACAGAGTAAAGGCACCTAAGGAAAACAAGTACCACTGGGGAAAGAACAGGCAATTGAACAACCAGGAGCAGAAGAGAGAGGACACACCTAAAGGGATCCAGTTAGGTCTTCAATCTACTTGGAGCTTATTTTCTCAGAATGTGTCCATAAAATGAACTAATTATTCCCAGAATTGACTGAATGATCCACTCATTCTCCCACCGATGTATGATGCTGCCTCTGTCTTGTCCCAACTTCAGATATATTTGTGGGTTAAAAACCGAATTGTATGAGGCAACAATATCATCCTAACAGAGGTGAATGTAGTGAAATATATATTTCCCTCAGGTGAGAAAGATATTAACCTTATAGAGTAAAAGGATTAAACAAAAATAAAAATACATAAACCATGAGGAAAAATAACTGAACATTAAAAGATTTCTGTTCCTCGGCTGTTGCTTCTTACAGGGGCAGTAAGTGGGAGCAGGCTAGGAGAAGATATGAATAAGGAATTAATATCTAGGATGTAAGGAATATTTGAAAATCAGCAAGAAAAATATAAGTAGCCCAATACAGTTAAGGCAAAGGATAAGAATAGGAACCTCACACAAGTGGGATCCAAAAGGCTAATGGTAGATTCTTACACTCGTGACATTCACTAGACATCAATGAGCATCCCTTCATCATCATCAGATAAACAAGGGTCAGAAAGCAGGGAACGCTAAAGGTTGGAAATCGGACGGATTTTAGGAAAAGTGAGATGCCCATGATGATCATAATGATGATATTGTATTTGAAGTGACAGATATTCCACAATTGATAATTTCCCTACCTCACGAGCATATATATATTCAAATGCAATGAATCTAGGCAGACTGTGGTTTTGGAGCTTGGTGAACTTCCTCCATTTTAGATGGCTTTTCCATATTGCAGAAATTCCTTGGGGAAGGACCTCAAGTTATCAGCTGCTCAGCCACCTTGCTTATGTCCTGTTCCTCCGCCACCCTTCCTGAGATGCGCACAGCATTAAACAGCTTTGGAAGGAGAAAAGACATGAAATGCAACCCGATCAGTTAATTTTTCCTAGTGTTATCCCTCATTAGGTATCTCCCCTGGAGCCCAAACACAGCCAGAGCCTCCAGTGCTGTGCTGGATTCTGTTTCCAGTGAATGGATCAGTCTCTAATGGAAGTGGCCAAAGGCAAAAGAAGCATTCCTTCTAAAAAGGAGAGTGTGCTGGCTGGTGGAAAATGAACACACCACACAACCCCTCGCCACTCTAGGTCCTGAAAGCTACTCAGAAGAAACGGGTTCTGATGAAATCTACTGATACACAGTGCATTTGCAGCACAGAGCAATGGCTTTGCAATCGAGGAAAGTGGTCAGGGACTGCACGTGTGTATCCTTGCAGGCAATGACGGTCGTGGGCAGGCAGAGAGAGAGAGAAAGAAAGGGAGACATAAAGAGGAAATTAGTTTATGTTACAGAGATAGCAGCTAACCTCAAGTTTGGAGCTAGGACAGCTCATCCTTAAGGAACCTACTCAGAGACTCAGTATCTCAGGAAAGTGGCACATCTCCTTTAAGACCTTGTCACTTGCTATTTCTATCTTTCTTGGATACTAACCATCTTGGTTCCCCCATACCCACCATGTTCCTTCCTCCCTGCTTCTCCTGGATAGGAGATGCAATTAAAATCAACCAGCTGTAATGGATCATGGCTGAGGCTGGAGACAGGCAGGGATTTCCAGAGGAAAACATGTGCACAGCCACAGAGTCAATGCACAGGCACTTAAAACCTTCCAACACTGGGCTTATAAAACATGATGGTACCCTCTGGTATTGGCAAGGGTACAGGAAAGCGAGCACTGTCACAGCACTTGGCAATGCATTTCAAGGGCTTACACAGGTCTACAACCTCTGACCAGTAATTGCTTTTACGGGAATTTATACATAGACAATTATCAGAAATACAGGCAGAGATTGACATTTAGGAATACTTAATGCAGCATTTTGTGTGTAACCGACATGTCATCTGAGGCCTTCTGTCCTTTGAAAATTAAACGAAATCATTCTAAGAACCTATCTCCTAGACTATGGGACTCCCTATGTCTTCCCAAGATTTCTGTGGCATCTCAGGGCTTAACCTTGAAGTTCCTAGAACAAGGGAACTCTGAATTTTCCCACCCTTAATCTAAACTCAGAGCTTTATACCAACTGAGGTGGAGGGACACAGTCCCTTTTCCTGACTTTCCCTGCAGAATGGGCATGAGGAACTTATACTTGCTTCAGTCTTTAGAGAGGAATCATGGAAATGGAGGAAGGATCCCAAAATGGATGGACCTTGGAAACATCATGCTAAGAAGTGAAAGAAGCTAGTCACCGAAGATTCCGTATTGTATCATTCCATTCTTATGAAGCATCCAGAACAGGGAAATATACAAGACACAGAAGGTAAGCTGGTGGTTGCCCAGGGAAGGAGTTGAGATGGATAATTGCTAAAGGAATGGGGTTTCTTTCTGGGGTAATAAAAATTTTCTAAAATTGACTTTGGCGATGGTTGCACTTATCTATGAATATACTAAAAACCATTGAATTGTATACTTTAAGTGGGTGAGTTGTACGGTATGTGAATTCATCTCAATAAAGCTGTTAAAGAAAAATTAGACCCTTCTCAAAAAATTCCTTCAGTCACTGAGACTCCCAATTATACACTAGGCCCTGCAATGCTGTTTAAGTTCCTGACTCTCTTTTTAAAAAGTTTTTAATGTCTTTACCGGCCTCTCCCTCTCGCACTTTGCTTGCCCCCATCCCAGATTTTATCTAACATCATCAACGAAGCAATGCAACTCTCTCTGTTTTGCTCTCTACAGGCAGATACTGCTCTCAAGGCCACAATGAAGACCCTACTGAAGTATTTTCCCAAAGGTAGGCAGTTTTGGAGTAGCTGGATCACCATGTTTTTATGTGATGTCTGGAACTGTGGCAACCATTTAATAACCAGGAGGGAAAACAAAGAAAAGGAGAGTAGAAAGGGCCAGAGGCCATAATCATATTATTAAGCTGCAAAATTAATCCAGGAACCAGTTACCATTCTTTTTATGAAAAATAATATATATATGTAATTTTTACTTTTTATCATTGTTTAAAATATTTTTAGATAGGTATAGTTTTACAGATATATGACACATTGAACTCTTAATATTTCTAAGCTGCAGTTTCCCCCTCTGTACTATGGCACCATGGACATAAGAATATTTATTTAATAAGTAGAGTTCTTGTGGGATAAAATAACCATATGCCTACCTGCAGTCTCCATTACTGTAAACCTATCATGGAGCCTGGCACACATGCATGCTCAATGGATCTGCTGAATAAATGGACGGGTATTTTAAATAAAAGCTATTATTTTGTTCACTGGAATGCAAATAGCATAGTAAGAGAGATTAGACTCTGGAATCCATGAGACTCACTTTAAATCTCATTTTGCTACTTACTAGCTACGAAACCTTAGGCAGTTCAAATTTCTAAGTCTCAGCTTCCTCATTTAAAAAAAAAAAGTCAGTTTGAAATGCTTTCCTTCAGGGAATTCTTGGGAGAACTAAATGAGATGACATATATAAAAAGCCCAGACATCATAGATGCTTAATACATTAAATTTATTGCTAATCATATTGCTCATTTAAAAAATTGTATTAAAACAACTGCACTCAAGTGGAAGTAAAGAAAAGGAATGACGTCTCATAGATATTTCTACAGTGCGATCAACAGAACTAAGTAATTGACCAGGCAAGACCGAGGAAGAAGAGGGCAGAAATGTAGGGGGTGAGACAACCAGATTAAGGAAGCAGAGGGGAGAGCGCGGCTGCACAGCCTGGACTGAGCGGCTGCCCTGCTTTTATGTGCTCGGCTTGGCCACGAGGCACAGGCGGGGGTCACACACTCACTTCTAGGCACGTTGGGATCAGCGTGCTGTGGGCGATCCACATGGGGAAAAATACACAGACCTGGAATTTAGGAGAGATCTGTGTCTGGGCACACAGATGTTTGGGATTAAAGGAATGACTGTATACAGGTCAAAGGAACAAAGCTGACCATAAACAAACTCCTGGGTAAGCGTATTGCCTACTTCACATGGACAGTTTTGCATAAGTGCTAATTGTCAATGGCTAAAGGGATGAGCCTACTTTGAACCTGATTTGTACGTGTCTTATTCTGGGGAAAAAATGTTAAACTATTCTGAAACTTCAAATCTGGATTAAAGGAGACCCATATCTATTTAACCAAACGCAAAGGCTGTGAGTAAAGATCCATTTGACAAATATAAGAGAACTAGCCTCATGAAACCCAAATCGTTCAGAACGCTTATTATTCAGCACCGATTTTTGTGTTTCATAAGCTGTAGCGGCAAGTATCTCAATTACTACTAGTTACACACCACAAATGGAGATAGAAAAAAAGAAGCGACTTTCACCAAAACAATTCAATAACCAGGTTTTTAAGAAAAGCATCAACTGCAGGGAAAGCACTGCCCTGGCCATATGGCGGGGTGAGGAAATGAAATCCTATGTGCTTCTCACCTCCAAGGAGCTCTGGGCTTCACACGGGGCGATAATGCAGAGCCTGGTGAGGCCCATGAGAGGCCCAGCTTATCTGCTGTAGAAGTTGGTGGGCTGGGGGGCAGTTACCGCCGACAAAGGGTATCAGGTGGGTTTGTGTGGCACTGCGTCATTTAGCTGCTGCTTAAAGTTAAAGTGCGATCTCTACACACGGAGAGCAGGGCTCGGGGAAGGCGGTGTAAAAAAGGTGGAAACCACACGAGCAAAGGCAGTGAAGGGGGCGTTGAGTGCTGATGCTGAAGTGTAAAAAAGTCAATTTGATAGTAACTGAGTATTTATAAAGCAGTGAGCAATGAAACAGAAAATGCAGATTAGGACCAGGTCACAAGGGATTTTGCATATTGCGCCAGGGAGGTGCTCTTTATTCTGAGTAGATAAAGGGACTTATCGAGGGAACCTGAGCGGAAGCGAGATTGACTCTTACAGGGAGTTTCAAAAGAATGATATTCAGGGGCTTTCCTGGGGATATGTTTTCTCATCAGAAAATCAGGGAAATGATATTTACTGCACAAGGATGGATTTAAATGAGAGAACCTATATGATGCCCTGATTGTTAACAGGCTCCCTTCTCATCTCCTCTCTCCTGAAAGTGACCTGCTAGTATCCACCTGCTTCTCATTAAGAACCCCAGGGTGGCCACGGCGAAAGCACGGAGCTATTAACAAGGGCAGGTGCTCTAAAGACAGCTGGAGACCCACAAGCAGGGATTTAGCAGATAAAGTAAAGGCGAGCAATAAAAAGAAAAAGGAGGTGGGAGTCGGGCAGGGGAATGTTTGCTAAGGGTTGATGAAAAGAAATAAATTGAAAACCTGTTATGCATGTATCTGGGACACGCTGTAAACTCAGGAAGGGAGTGGAGCTTGCAGAGGGTGCTCTGGCCCCGCCAGAAACCGGGCCCTTGGGCTCTGTGTGTGTGTGTGTGTGTGTGTGTGTGTGTGTGTGTGTATGTGTGTTTGCATGCCCTCACGTGAGGAGAACGTGCAGCATGCCCCAGCTGTACTGGCTGGCAGAAAGAAGCTGAAGCCAATCACCAGGATAGTTTCATTTAGGAAAATCGCTCTCATCAAGCCCTAATTGTGGCACCACTGGCAATGTCTTCAGGCCAATTGACACATGCAAAGTTGCAGCAGGAAAATCTGGGATCAGGATGGGAGCAGGAGCCTGCTGGGCCCCACTAAAGACCAAACATGGAATGCAAATGGCTGAAGACAACAGACCTCAAATACTGGAGGGGCTAAATCCTTACTTGAGGAGAAAGCCCCACCAAGGTCACCTCCATGTGAGCCAGCTATAGCAGCCTACCCACTGAAGTAACACCACACCATCTGATGGCTATATTCCTTAATACTTGGTCTCCAAAGAAGCCAGAGTCTAGAGTTTCTGTTTTCATGACACCCCAGCAGCCCCATAGACACAACTTATGGACAGAGGCTCCTAGTGGAGCGTCAACTCTGAGGCCCCAGGAGATGGGCCGACCACCACGTTGTCTCTGATGGCTCTGCCTTCTCCATGGTGACTCTGCCCACAGCCCCAGGTGCCACTGCAGCCGAGCCAACCCATCCAGCAGTGTGACTCAGGCAGGGTGAGCTTCGTAGCAGTTCGTGTGTTTAAGCTGTGCAAGGCTTGTTTTGATTTGCTTCTCTTGCAGTGAATAGTCATCCGGCCCCCTTCGTAAGCCGATGAGTAAAGTGTAAAGCTGCCACGCTATCTCTAGTGTCAAGTTCCTGGCTTGCAGGAGAGTTTTGTTTAGTTTACAAATCTCAGGCCTCAGTCTTGGTCTTCTGAGGATGGACAGACCTTCACCTATGGGAACATATATCCTGTCATCGGGACAGCTGTGCTGGGGTGAAGGGAGCACGGCAAGGCTGAGCTCCTCACAGCATGGAGATATGGGTCCATTAGGCAGTCACTCCCATCTTGGCCACAGGTGGAGTGCGAGGCAAGGAGAGGGCCAACTGCTACTGAGGCTGATGATGAGACACGGTGGCCATGACCAGGAGATGACTCTGGCAAGACAGAGGATGGCAGGAGGGCTGGGAGTTGAGACGACTGCCTGGAGCATGCAGACATAATTTCTTCTCCCTTCAAGCTGTCACTCACAGCCCTTTATATAGTGCCAATGTCACACCACATCAGCTGCACCTGTGCCCCGTGTGATGCCTTTTCAGGCTCAGATAAATGCCACCCATAGGCTTCCGGACATGGGCACAGTGGCTCACCCTAGAGATTGAGCCACTTATTCCATCCTGTGGCAGGGGGAATGGCTCTGGGGTGACCTTTTTATTTCTTGTTTGGGTTGGGTGGTGGTTGTTGCTGTATTTTGCTCTTTGGGTCCTTTTTTTTTGAGGCAGTGTGATATTTTTTCAGACAAAGATCTGGACACAAGCAGAGGGACTTTATTTGCCAGTTCCAAATCCTCACTGAATATGTGCACAGCTGGGAAGACATCAATGATTAGCTGATTTCCCTTCCCTGTTGCAGAATTCTGTTCCATTGCCAAATTGGATATGAAAAGTAGGGGATCTGGGGACATATGGTCTGCTCCAGAGGCCGCACCCCCAAACCTTCCCTAGGCCAGTCCTTCAAGGCCAAGCTGATAGACTAGAATCTGAGATAAACCCCATTCTTTCCCTCATTTTGCACAAAGCCAGCTAGTTTCAGGGTAATATTATAACTACATGGTGCATAATTCATTGCATTTTTGGATTAAGGGGAAATTATTTATAGGGAAAATATTTATAGTCAGAATAATTGAGAAATTCTAGGTCATAAAAAGCCAGTCTCCTCCAAACTTTGAAATTGGTTTTGTTTTCCAGTTTTTTGGTCCTGGGGAAAATTACTCAGAATTTGAATGTCTTTTTTCTTATTTAACTGTTTGTCCAAAAGTCGCTTGATGCTGCCATTTCTTTACTTCTAAAACTCAGCTGACATCACTGAAAATTTCATAAGTGGAGTGTTTTAAAAAGACTTCAAGAATCATTTTCTTCCTTATACCCTCCAGGGAACACCATAGCCTAGAGAACCGTTACAGAAACACTGGGTACATTGGAACTTGGAAGACCAGCAGCCAATTCCTCCTTTAGCCTCAGCCAGTCCTAATGGGGATGGAAGCTGCATGTCCCTGTAGCAAAAGGTAGATTCTAAAAGGTGAGACAGTGACACTAAACCCAGGCTCCTTTATTCTCCCCTGATCAGTGTAGAATTAAAGAACAGAACTTGGAACACAAAAGACAGTCCTCACCTCATAAGAAAACACCCATCAATTTCCTAATATCTTTTGAGAAGGCTGTGAGGGCAACTGACAAGATGATGCCCTCTTATACTCTCCTCTGCATTTGTGCTGCTCAAAGGCTGGTCTGTAGGCTGGGGCTGGTTTGCACACCACCATTGATCCAGGCTGAGGGAAGCACAGAGACTGACAGTCAATGTTGAGGTAGCTCATTAGTGATTTGACATTGCCATGACATCCAGTGAAGGAATGCATGCACTCACTTATTGGACCGGTTATAGACTAGTCTGGAGGTTGCTAAGCTTGGGTGATAAATTGCATTGGCTCAAACTGTATTCTACCCTTTTGTAGTAAGACCACATATCCATCCACAACAGACTAGAAATTAGAAATAGAGTATAGATTACACAGAAAGATAGATAGATAGATAGATAGATAGATAGATAGATAGATAGATAGATAGATAGATAGATAGATACATAGATAGATAGATAGATAGACAGACAGACAGACAGACAGACAGACAGACAGATAGATAGATAGATAGATAGACAGACAGACAGATAGGTAAGTAAATAGAGAAAAACCAGTTCCTTTGCCACAGTTTGAGAAGCACAGTGCTACGGTACTCACTGAACTTCTGAATTCTCTGTTCATTGTGCCTCTGCTAGGTTTATTGTAAGCACTGGGAGGGGAGACTGCCTGCTTTCTTCGATGCTCAATTACCCAAGCCTAGTGCAATTCCTGGTGTGTTGAATGAACGAATGAATGAATGAACCACTGTTTAGAATTCTGTCTCACTCTCGGGTTTGGCGGCCTTTGAATGTCAAGAGCTGGAGATCACAGTATTGGTTGCATTTGTCTAGTCAAGGCAGAACCTCTCACCTTCCCCACTAACCAGTTTTCAATGTCAAGGCAAAGAAACAGAAGACCCGGGAATATATTGCCAAATTTATAAGGCACGCTTCTGGAGAAATATGATTCCCCCTGTAGAATTCATTTTATTACCACTTCTGCAGGATCACAGCTATTCCAAAAGCAGGGTACAAGTGACATGTCTTGTTATAAACACTTATAGGTTGAAAGTTATCAGTGTCTCATAAACATGCCATGGTTCTTTATAAACTTAAGAGCTTAACTAAGGCTAAAGTTATGGGACGGCTCACCTGACAAAGGAATCACAGAAAGCATGACCTTGTTCACCTGGGAGACACAGGAAGACAGATCACACCAGCCGTATCATGGTATTTTTATCGAAAAAATATTTTTTGACAAGTATCAGAGAGAGAAGGCATCAGGCCAGAATCCACAGTGGCTCTTCTCTGAGGAGAGAACAGCCCCTGCAAGGGGACTTGGAGATGGGTGGCTGCTTCATTTCCTGCTGCTGCGGAACGAACCTCTGCAAATTAAAATGGCCCAAAGCAACATTTTATAATGCTCATAGATTTTGTGGGTGAGAAGTTCAGACAAGAGCACAGTGGGGTGGCTTCTCTCTTCCACAGTATCTGGGATTTCAGCTAGTAAGTTGCAAATAACAGGGAATGACGAATACTTGGGAACTGGAGTTATCCAGAGACTTTTTTGGTAGGCAGGCTGAGAAGACTCAATAGTCATCGCTCCGTGTGTGGGTTGGGCTGCCTCACAGCATGGCAGCCCTGGGGCAGCCGGCTTCTTCTGGGCTGTCTCAGACCTCCGAGACTCAGAGTTCCTGGAAACAAGGAGGAAGGTGTGTGACCTTCAAGACCATAAAAGATAGTCACCAACGCACTCTCAAGTGGCTGAGAAAAAAATGGTAGCAATCAGTTCACCAATATGTCATAGAGAGAGAATGATAAAGTAAATGGAACAAAATATTAAACAGTTGATAAATCCAGGAAAGGAGTTTGCAGAATTTCCTGATACTATTTTTCCAACTTTTCTGTGAGTTTGAAATTATATCAGAATAAAATATTACAAAAACAACCAGAACCAGGCAATGTCTTATCTATAAAATAAAATCAGTGTGCAATGTCTGGTTGGTATTCTCCCAGATACTGCACTGAGTTCCATCTGTAAACTCCACAAGTAATAATAGTTTAAACAAGCCACAGGACCCCAGGGATCTGCTCTGAGGAGGCTCTGTCTGGTTGACGGGAAGTTACATCTGAGCCATTTGGGGTAACATCAACCAAATTATTTCAGGGTGAAAACAGGCTGTCCAGATGGCTCTTTTAGGACATATTCTAGTTTGCTGGCTGCCAGAACACAATATACCAGAAACAGAATGGCTTTTAAAAGGGTGAATTTATTATGTTGCAAGTGTATAGTTCTAAGGCCATGTAAATGTCCCAATTAAAGCAAGACGATAAAAATAACCAATCTAAGGTATCCAGGGAAAGATACCTTGGTTCAAGAAGGCTGATGACATTCAGGGTTCCTCTCTCATCTGGAAGGACACATGGCAAGCATGGTGTCATCTGCTAGCTTTCTCTCCTGGCTTCTTGTTTCATGAAGCTCCCACAGGAACATTTTCCTTCTTTGTCTCCAAAGACCCATAGGATTGGGTGCAGTCATATCAAATCAAAGGTTAACACACACAACTGGATGTGTCACATCGCCATGGAGGTAATCTAATCAAGATTACAACCTACAGAATGGAATGATTTCTAAATGTTGTGTTAGTTAATTTTTTTTAATTAATAAAAAAAAGATTACAATCTACAGTGCTGAATAGGGATTAAAAGAAAAGAATATCTCCACAAGATGGATCAGGATTAAAACATGGCTTTTCTAGGGTACATAATCCTTTCAAACTGGCACAGGATGTATCTGAGTTGGTTACGGGTAAAGTTGGTAAAATAGAGACCCATAACGCAGAGGCTTAGAAAGGATAAAAGCTTGCTTCTGTCTCACCTAAACTCCAGGTGAATTGGGCAACTCTGCCATCTTTAACCAAAACATCCACCTCTGGGTCTAAGAGAGCAGCTTTAGTGTCTATTTCCAACCAGAGAAAAGAGGGAAAGAAAGAGTGAATAGCACGTGATTTCCTTATAAAAACTCAATCTGGAAGTTTGCACATGTTACTTCCATTATCACTCAGTTGACCAAAATTTAGTTATATAGCCACAGTCATAGGGAGGAGAGGCCAAGGAATCAGCTTCCATCTGGGTGCCAAGGGCTGTGTCCCCAGCTAAAATCCTCAGTGGTTGTAAAGTACCAATATTAAAAGGAAGAGAGCAAGAAAGAATACTGAGAGATCATGAGGACCTCTGCCCACGGGAGAGTTAGTGATCAAGGGGCTTTTGCAGGACTCCCAAAAGGAGAGTCGATTAAAAAAGAAAAAACAACAACACAGAAATAAAAATAAATAAATAAATAAAAACCATAACCAAAATGAGAGTGGATTTCCTGGAGGAGCTGGGAAATCAGTGGAAGAAATAGAAGTTCTGAAGCAGACACTACCCTGTTGGTGTCGATTAGATTAAACTATTTAAGTACCTGTAAGGCTTTCAGTGAGCCAATATGCTTCTCAGTCGAGAGGCAAAGACCTAACAGAATTTTCTCTGCAGAGGAGATTTGGGATGTCCCTAGTCGAATTACTTTCATTCTATCGAGAAAATCAAATCCCTTTATACTAGCCGAGGTGTCCTCATCCAGGCACACATGCACACCCCTGCACACACACTGGGGGCACACACACGTGCCTGCCACCACGCTTCGCCTGACACTGCTCTAGGAGCCACAGAGTCCCCTGGTAACTCCTCTCTTTGTTGACTAAGAGTGTCAAGACCATCCCTTCTCACTCATTTCTTGTGGTTCCTAAATGGTTTCTGCAAAATAACAGGCAAATTACCCACAACTGCTTCTTAAGGGACTATGTTCTACTTGTCAGATTTATGAGTGGCAAAATTGCTTTATGTCCATCAAAAAAAATAATGCATCCCAGAACAGGCAAGCGAACACATTTGTATTCTAGCTGATTAAAGCTTTATTTCATTTTTGAGGATCTTCCCTCAATATAGTACCCTAAAATGGCCTCTTCTCTTCCCTCCTGTGTTCTCACTTGTGTTCAGGATGCAGAACCTTACATGGGTCTGTTTTCACTCACCCTTCACTATACCCTTAGGCAGGCAGAGAGTTAGCTAAACAGGGTACAGGAGGATACCACCTGTTTTTTAGAAAGAGCCAGTTTGCCCATTTCAACCCAGGAGTCATAAAGATGTGTCCCTCCCCACCCCCCACCAGCCATGTTAGGCATTTATCATCACCAAAGACTAAAAGACAGGCACGGACACTTAGGCTAGAAACACAGCTTCTAAGGCCCCCAAAGTGCCACAGGGAGCCTTTGAAAGCCCCAGGGAGTCTGGCCACTATGCACCATTCTCCTGTCCCCTTCCTGTGGCCCAGGTCTGCAATGGCTACCCCGTTCCTCTGCCAGTGACATGCTCAAATGCCCAGCTGGGATCTGCTCGGCTCCCTAGGTGACAGTCCCTTCAGCCAGCCCTTCTGCACTTGCCCAGCCATAGCCTCAGATCAAGGTCTTCAGAAAGGCCACCAACCCCGGAGACCCCGAAGGTGGGAGCAGGGACAGCCCTAGACCTACTGCCATCTCCTCTGCTGTATTACACCCTCCCACTCTGCATTACAGTGCCCTGTCCCCAATCAGGACTGTCAGTGGTAGCAGCACCTAGCAGAGGACAGCATGCCATGAAGAGGCAACACAGGACAGTGGGTGCAAGCGCAGTTTCCCTGAACGTAGGTTTGAATCCTGGGTTCTAACGCTTACTTAAGCAAGGGTTATGCTGCTCTGTGCCTGAGTTCCTTACTGTAAAATGTGTTTCGTAATAGTATCTCCCTCACAGGTTAGTGGAAAGCTAAATTAGACAATAGCTGTAAGTCACTCTGAACAATAACTGGCAAAATTAACACTTAATGAACACTGACTACCATTATTATTATGTATTGTCACCACTGTTACGGTGGCAATTTGAAGATGATCAGTGGCCTTGTCTACAGCAAATTCAATAAACCAACCAGTAGGGGTATAAGCTAGTGTGATGTGGACAGAAGGGTGAATGGGAAGCAAGAATGTAGAAATACGAAATTTGAGAAAGAGGAAGAGAGGAAAGAGATGGTAACTAAAGGAGGCCAGAGTAAGAATGGAATCAATTCCTTCTTTCGCCATAAAATAGCTTAACATAAAAATTGTTCTCAAGCATGGGCAGTTCCAGTAATCCGTATGAATCTATTAACAGCAATGAAAATATTAATCACAGTTTACTTAAGCAAATTTCTTTCAAGTTTACAATGTAGTTTCACATATATTGTCTAAGGATTCAGGGCAAGATCACTGAACCCAATTAACACACAAGGAAATCGAGACTTGAGTCAGAGGCCTTGTCTCAAGCAATACATCCATCCAGAGTAACCTTTAGTTCCATCTCCAAAATGTTTAATACTTTGAAAACGGTTATAAAGCCACTCCCCTACACATAAACTCGGAGAATCTCGGTTAATGAGACCAAGTCTATTTTCTTAGGTTGGAATGAAAGGATTGCCACAACTTGCCAAAGGCTTCTCGCTTGGGAATCTCATTCAGGATAGCTCCCCTAACAGAAGCTTCCACGTTTTCCTCCTGATAGACCCCACATTCGCTCATGCTCTGTTCCCATCCACAGCTCCTCCCATCTTCCTCTTCTGTCTCTCTCATTCCCCTTCCACTAGTTGACGATGACACCTGAGCCAAGCATGAAAGCCTCTCCTCCGCGCCCCGTAACACTGATAAGCTGAGAACCCCTCTGGAACTTAATCACCACCAGCCCATGAGTTATTTTTCAGAAACCATATATTTTTCTATATTTTATTGTGATTTAAAGAAGGTCTTCTTTTCTTTTCCCCTCTCTTTCTCCGCCGGCCCGCCGCGCGGCACCCACGCCCCACAGCAGCCGACCCGCCCGCCCTCCTTCTCCCCGCCCTGCCGCGGGGCCCCTCCTCCCCCTCCTGCTCCGGCCGCTCTCCAACCACCACGGTGCCCTCTTCCCCCGCCTTCACCGGCTCCTCCACCACCAGCCTCTACAGCCTTGCTGCCCTCACCTTTCCTCCTCCAGAACAGCTACTGGGGGAGTGGAGATAATACAGAGTAGCTCCCGGAACCACGAGGGAGATCAAAGGGACAGCGTACCCCATCCTGGAACGGCTGACTATCTGGGAGAACCAGCTCCGGTGAGATCACCAAGGGGCACGGGCTTTCCTGGGCGGGACGGCAAGCGACCGGAGTCCCTCCCTTCCACCTTCCCAGGCCAGCTGGTAGAATTGGACAGGTGGTCCCCTTAGGCCGCGGCGGCTGGTGCCCCCACCACACGAGGCCCCCCAGAACAACTGAGATAGTTGGGTCGGAAATCCCCAGACTGCGGAGAACAGTGACCGGGGGATCCCTTCCAAACACGTGACTCCCCCGTCGGCTGGGAATAGTGCACTCTCCCGGGCTGCGACAGCTGGCGCCCTCCTGCCACGCTTGGTGCCCCGGGCCGACTAGCTAATTCGGCCGGACGCTCTCCCGTGCTGCGGTGGCCGGCGACCCTCCCCGCATTCGGAACCCCAGGCCGGCTGGCATTCTTCCAAGACGCTTCGGCTGCCGAACCTCCCCTACGGCGAGAATTTTCCAGAGTTAAAGGACCCACAGCAACTTTCACTGGTGGAACCCGTAGACAAACGTGTGCCACGAGCGCCACCTACTGGGCAGGATAAGAAAAACAGAACCCAGAGATTGCACAGAAAAATCTTTCAACCTGTGGGGTCGAACACCCAGGGAAATCTGACTAAATGCCCAGACGCCAGCAGAAGATAACGGATCATGCTCAGAAAATTGAACATATGGCCCAGTCAAACGAAGAAACCAATAGTTCAAATGAGATACAGGAGCTGAAACAACTAATGCTGAATATACGAACAGAAATGGAAAACCTCTTCAAAAACGAAATCGATAAATTGAGGGAGGACATGAAGAAGACATGGGCTGAACATAAAGAAGAAATAGAAAAACTGAAAAAACAAATCACAGAACTTATGGAAGTGAAAGATAAAGTAGAAAAGATGGAAAAAACAATGGATACCTACAACGACAGATTTAAAGAAACAGAAGATAGAATTAGTGATTTGGAGGATGAAACATCTGAATTCCAAAAAGAAACAGAAACTATCCGGAAAAGAATGGAAAAATTTGAACAAGGTATCAGGGAACTCAAGGACAATGTGAACCGTACAAATATACGTGTAGTGGGTATCCCAGAAGGAGAAGAGAAGGGAAAAGGAGGAGAAA
Source organism: Tamandua tetradactyla (assembly GCF_023851605.1). Lineage (NCBI taxonomy): Eukaryota > Metazoa > Chordata > Mammalia > Pilosa > Myrmecophagidae > Tamandua > Tamandua tetradactyla. The sequence goes on from NC_135329.1 coordinate 6,019,189, forward strand.
AACTAATGGAAGAAATTATCACTGAAAATTTCCCAACTCTTATGAAAGACCTAAAATTACAGATCCAAGAAGTGCAGCGCACCCCAAAGAGATTAGACCCAAATAGGCGTTCCCCAAGACACTTACTAGTTAGAATGTCAGAGGTCAAAGAGAAAGAGAGGATCTTAAAAGTAGCGAGAGAAAAACAATCCGTCACATACAAGGGAAACCCAATAAGACTATGTGTAGATTTCTCAGCAGAAACCATGGAAGCTAGAAGACAGTGGGATGATATATTTAAGTTACTAAAAGAGAAAAACTGCCAGCCAAGACTCCTATATCCAGCAAAATTGTCCTTCAAAAATGAGGGAGAAATTAAAACATTCTCAGACAAAAAGTCACTAAGAGAATTTGTGACCAAGAGACCAGCTCTGCAAGAAATACTAAAGGAAGCACTAGAGTCAGATACAAAAAGACAGAAGAGAGAGACATGGAGAAAAGTGTAGAAAGAAGGAAATTCAGATATGACATATATAATACAAAAGGCAAAATGGTAGAGGAAAATATTATCCAAACAGTAATAACTCTAAATGTCAATGGACTGAATTCCCCAATTAAAAGACATAGACTGGCAGAATGGATTAAAAAACAGGATCCTTCTATATGCTGTCTACAGGAAACACATCTTAGACCCAAAGATAAATATAGGTTGAAAGTGAAAGGTTGGGAAAAGATATTTCATGCAAACAACAACCAGAAAAGAGCAGGAGTGGCTATACTAATATCCAACAAATTAGACTTCAAATGTAAAACAGTTAAAAGAGACAAAGAAGGACACTATATACTATTAAAAGGAACAATTAAGCAAGAAGACATAACAATCATAAATATTTACGCACCGAACCAGAATGCCCCAAAATACGTGAGGAATACACTGCAAACACTGAAGAGGGAAATAGACACATATACCATAATAGTTGGAGACTTTAATTCACCACTCTCATCAATGGACAGAACATCTACACAGAGGATCAATAAAGAAATAGAGAACCTGAATATTACTATAAATGAACTTGACTTAACAGACATTTATAGGACATTACATCCCACAACAGCAGGATACACCTTTTTTTCAAGTGCTCATGGATCATTCTCAAAGATAGACCATATGCTGGGTCACAAAGCAAGTCTTAACAAATTTAAAAACATTGAAATCATACACAACACTTTCTCGGATCATAAAGGAATGAAGTTGGAAATCAATAATAGGCGGAGTGCCAGAAAATTCATAAATACATGGAGGCTCAACAACACACTCTTAAACAACAAGTGGGTCAAAGAAGAAATTGCAAGAGAAATTAGTAAATACCTAGAGGCAAATGAAAATGAAGACACAACATATCAAAACTTATGGGACGCAGCAAAGGCAGTGCTAAGAGGGAAATTTATTGCCCTAAATGCCTTTATCAGAAAAGAAGAAAAGGCAAAAATGCAGGAATTAACTGTCCACTTGGAAGAACTGGAGAAAGAACAGCAAACTAATCCCAAAGCAAGCAAAAGGAAAGAAATAGCAAAGATTAGAGCAGAAATAAATGAAATTGAAAACATGAAAACAATAGAGAAAATCAATAAGACCAGAAGTTGGTTCTATGAGAAAATCAACAAGATTGATGGGCCCTTAGCAAGATTGACAAAAAGAAGAAGAGAGAGGATGCAAATAAATAAGATTAGAAATGAAAGAGGAGACATAACTACTGACCTCACAGAAATAAAGGAGGTAATAACAGGATACTATGAACAACTTTACGCTAATAAATACAACAATTTAGAAGAAATGGACAGGTTCCTGGAAAGACATGAACAACCAACTTTGACTCAAGAAGAAATAGACGACCTCAACAAACCAATCACAAGTAAAGAGATTGAATTAGTTATTCAAAAGCTCCCTAAAAAGAAAAGTCCAGGACCAGACGGCTTCACATGTGAATTCTATCAAACATTCCAGAAAGAATTAGTACCTACTCTCCTCAAACTCTTCAACATAATCGAAGTGGAGGGAAAACGACCTAATTCATTCTATGAAGCCAACATCACCCTCATACCAAAACCAGGCAAAGATATTACAAAAAAAGAAAACTACAGACCAATCTCTCTAATGAATACAGATGCAAAAATCCTCAATAAAATTCTAGCAAATCGTATCCAACAACACATTAAAAGAATTATACATCATGACCAAGTAGGATTCATCCCAGGTATGCAAGGATGGTTCAACATAAGAAAATCAATTAATGTAATACACCATATCAACAAATCAAAGCAGAAAAATCACATGATCATCTCAATTGATGCAGAGAAGGCATTTGACAAGATTCAACATCCTTTCCTGCTGAAAACACTTCAAAAGATAGGAATACAAGGGAATTTCCTTAAAATGATAGAGGGAATATATGAAAAACCCACAGCTAATATCATCCTCAATGGGGAAAAATTGAAAACTTTCCCCCTAAGATCAGGAACAAGACAAGGATGTCCACTATCACCACTATTATTCAACATTGTGTTGGAAGTTCTAGCCAGAGCAATTAGGCAAGAAAAAGAAATACAAGGCATCAAAATAGGAAAGGAAGAAGTAAAACTATCACTGTTTGCAGACGATATGATACTATATGTAGAAAACCCGGAAAAATCCACAACAAAACTACTAGAGCTAATAAATGAGTACAGCAAAGTAGCAGGCTACAAGATCAACATTCAAAAATCTGTAGCTTTTCTATACACTAGTAATGAACAAGCTGAGGCAGAAATCAAGAAACGAATCCCATTTACAATCGCAACTAAAAGAATAAAATACCTAGGAATAAATTTAACCAAAGAGACAAAAAACCTATATAAAGAAAACTACAAAAAACTGTTAAAAGAAATCACAGAAGACCTAAATAGATGGAAGGGCATACCGTGTTCATGGATTGGAAGACTAAATATAGTCAAGATGTCAATCCTACCTAAATTGATTTACAGATTCAATGCAATACCAATCAAAATCCCAACAACTTATTTTTCAGAAATAGAAAAACCAATAAGCAAATTTATCTGGAAGGGCAGGGTGCCCCAAATTGCTAAAAACATCTTGAGGAAAAAAAACGAAGCTGGAGGTCTCGCGCTGCCTGACTTTAAGGCATATTATGAAGCCACAATGGTCAAAACAGCATGGTATTGGCATAAAGATAGATATATCGACCAATGGAATCGAATAGAGTGCTCAGATATAGACCCTCTCATCTATGGACATTTGATCTTTGATAAGGCAGTCAAGCCAACTCACCTGGGACAGAACAGTCTCTTCAATAAATGGTGCCTAGAGAACTGGATATCCATATGCAAAAGAATGAAAGAAGACCCATCTCTCACACCCTATACAAAAGTTAACTCAAAATGGATCAAAGATCTAAACATTAGGTCTAAGACCATAAAACAGTTAGAGGAAAATGTTGGGAGATATCTTATGGATCTTACAACTGGAGGTGGTTTTATGGACCTTAAACCTAAAGCAAGAATACTGAAGAAGGAAATAAATAAATGGGAGCTCCTCAAAATTAAACACTTTTGTGCATCAAAGAACTTCATCAAGAAAGTAGAAAGACAGCCTACACAATGGGAGACAATATTTGGAAACGACATATCAGATAAAGGTCTAGTATCCAGAATTTATAAAGAGATTGTTCAACTCAACAACAAAAAGATAGCCAACCCAATTACAAAATGGGAAAAAGACTTAAACAGACACCTACCAGAAGAAGAAATACGGATGGCCAAGAGGCACATGAAGAGATGCTCAATGTCCCTGGCCATTAGAGAAATGCAAATCAAAACCACAATGAGATATCATCTCACACCCACCAGAATGGCCATTATCAACAAAACAGAAAATGACAAGTGCTGGAGAGGATGCGGAGAAAGAGGCACACTTATCCACTGTTGGTGGGAATGTCAAAGGGTGCAACCACTGTGGAAGGCAGTTTGGCGGTTCCTCAAAAAGCTGAATATAGAATTGCCATACGAACCAGCAATACCATTGCTAGGTATCTACTCTAAGGACTTAAGGGCAAAGACACAAACGGACATTTGCACACCAATGTTTATAGCAGCGTTATTTACAATTGCAAAGAGATGGAAACAGCCAAAATCTCCATCAACAGAAGAGTGGCTAAACAAACTGTGGTATATACATACAATGGAATATTATGCAGCTTTAAGACAAGATAAACTTATGAACCATGTAATAACATGGATGGACCTAGAGAATATTATGCTGAGTGAATCCAGCCAAAAACTAAAGGACAAATACTGTATGGTCCCACTGATGTGAACGGACATTCGAGAATAAACTTGAAATATGTCATTGGTAACAGAGTTCAGCAGGAGTTAGAAACAGGGTAAGACAATGGGTAATTGAAGCTGAAGGGATACAGACTGTGCAACAGGACTAGATACAAAAACTCAAAAATGGACAGCACAATAATACCTAACTGTAAAGTAATCATGTTAAAATACTGAATGAAGCTGCATCTGAGCTATAGGGTTTTTTTTGTTTTTGTTTGCTTGTTGGTTTGTTTGTTGTTGTTTTTTACTATTATTACTACTTTTATTTCTTTTCTTTATATTAGCATTTTATATCTTTTTCTGTTGTGTTGCTAGTTCCTCTAAACCAATGCAAATGTACTAAGAAACAATGATCATGCATCTATGTGATGATGTTAAGAATTACTGAGTGCATATGTAGAATGGTATGATTTCTAAATGTTGTGTTAATTTCTTTTTTTTTTCTTTCCGTTAATAAAAAAATAAAAAAAAAAAAAGAAGGTCTTCTTTCTTCTATCTTCTTACAGTCACTAGCCTTGCAGCTGTTGCCTGAAATTTTATTCTCTTTTCTGGTTCACAGGTGGTTTGTACAAAGCCCTTATGCCCATCAGCTGAAGTTCCATCCAGCATATCTACCAGTAGTACCTCCTGTAGTCCACCATCTAAATGCAGGAGGTCTGTGCTGAGGGATGATACTGACTACAATAAACTTGGAGGCAATTGGTGTTTGCAGTGTGACCCCTGATGGCTGACCCAGCCAAGCAGGCAGGGGCAGGAGATGCTGGCTGCTTGGAGAGAACCCCACCCCAGCTCCAAGGAGAGGGTCTAACTCTTGCTGGTCAAGGACCCTGGCTTATCAAGCATTGCTCATTGTAGAATACATCATGCTTCTTGCTCTTTTTTTCATCCATGGTAGGACTGGTATTTAAAAACTCCTTTTGAATATTTAAAAAAATTAAACATTTAGTTGTAAGGGGATTTGGCCCTTTGTATTACATTCCTCTAGTCACAAGTAGCAGTTTTGATACTACATTTAAATATAGCTGGGTGTAGGAAGGGGTTACAAAATTTGGAGATTTGGTTAAATAAATCTTCTAAATGTAATTTGCTTTATTGGAAAGAGGAAGAAGGAAGTTAGAGAAGTAAGATGGTAGATGCAATATTTTCCTGTTGCTGCTATAACTAATACAAACCTGGTGGCTTCAAAAACACAAACTCATCATCTTACATTTCTAGAGGGCAGAAAGTCTGATGTGCATCTTACTCAGCTAAAAATAAGGTGTCAGCCTGGCTGCATTCCTTCATGGAAGCATGGGGGAGACTCCATCTCCTTGCCTTCAGAGGGCTGCCCACCTTCTTTCATCTGTGGCCCCTCCTACCTGTGGCTGGCTAAACCCCATCACATTGCATCATTCTGATGTCCTCTGGAGTCACACCTCCTCTGCTCGCTTTCTTCTTCTGCTCCCCTCTTCTAGTCTTAAGGAGCCTTGAGAGTGCTGTGGACCCACCAGGACAAGCTCCCTATTTTAATTCCACCTACACACTTGATTCCCTTTAGCCAAGGTAACCTAATGTATCCATGGGTTCTGGGGGTTAGCATGTGGCTATTGCAGCGGGGCTATTATTCTGCCTACCAGAGCAGATATAACCACAGCCATGCTCAGCTCACAATCTGGTGGTCCCCATAACAATGTCCGAAATTGGAAGGACAATTTCAGGCCCAGATTGATGTCTGGGCTATCCTCACACCCTCCAACTCCTACATCTCCTCATACCCACTTGTCAAGGAGTGGTCATACCTGTCGTGTAGTGGTCACACTTGTCGTGGAGTGGTCACACCTGTCGTGTAGTGGTCACACCTGTCGTGGAGTGGTCACACCTGTCGTGTAGTGGTCACACTTGTCGTGGAGTGGTCACACCTGTCGTGGAGTGGTCACACCTGTCGTGGAGTGGTCACACTTGTGGAGTGGTCACACCTGTCGTGGAGTGGTCACACTTGTCATGGAGTGGTCACACCTGTCGTGGAGTGGTCACACTTGTCGTGGAGTGGTCACACCTGTCATGGAGTGGTCACATTTGTCGTGGAGTGGTCACACCTGTCGTGGAGTGGTCACACTTGTCATGGAGTGGTCCACTGAGGTGCTAGCCCCATAAAGTGTGATGACTCAGGTCCCAGGGATGCCAACTCAGGCACAGTGCCCTCCATGATACGGAAAGAACTCTAATGCCCAGGAGACAAATCTTTAGATGAAACTCGAGCTCTCTCAACTGGTCTCCTGTAGCCAACTATGTGTTGAGTGCACAGTCTCTGTGTATTTGGTAAGTCATATTGACTGACAGGCCAGCATGCTGGAGGTATGCCGCTACTGGACGAATGTCTGGTGCACACGAACTCTAACTCTACTGATTGGCTGCTCATCATGTCACTTGTGACTGTTCCCAAACCTACCTATGCTACCTGGATGTGCTCTTCTAATTATGTAATTTAATTAAATGTTACCTAAACCAATGAAAGATGAGCCAGGAAAGAGCTGTTTCATGAACACTAAGTGAAGTACCTTGGAGAGACTTGATAAAGACGAGTCACTTCAAAAAAGCCTGGTGGGCGGGCCACAGTGGCTCAGCAGGCAGAGTTCCCACCTGCCATGCTAGAGACTCAGGTTCAATTCCCAGTGCCTGCCCATGCAAAAAAAAAAAGAGGCAGGCAAATTAGATGATAAAGAAACAGTAAAAGATAGGAAATAAATCATAAAAATATCAAAGGGTTTTGCCGGACAGTAAAAGTGGAGCCAATAGTGGGCAACTGGCAACAGTAACAGAAGTAGAAGAAATGGAGCACAGTGGAATCAAGGTGAGAAAAATCCTTGATGATTTAAGCCAGGTGCATAAGCGCCAAGCTTTGCTTTTGTTGGCTGCACAGCAAGTGGGGCAGGTCTGACAGATGTGAGACACATATAATCCACCCAAGGGAGGATTCGAGGGTGGTTTGAAAAGTGCTGTGCAAGATAGGAGGATTATTTCTGAAAGTCAAAGGGTGAGCAAGGCAGCTTCTTCTCGGTTACAAAAATTGCTGTACCTTCCCCTCCCTGCCTTCCTTCCCAGAACTAGCAATAGTCTCGGAAACTCCATCTGTCTGAAAAGTCTGTCACCCTGCCTGATCCCAGCTGACAGATCAGGCCATGAGATAGTGCTTCCCTGAAAAACTACTTCCAGAAAATCCCAGCTATTTATTTGGTAACCTTTCCCCTTTGGAAACAGTTGTTAATTATTGAACTAGTGAAGAGTGTCTAGTGACAGATCTTCTGATCTCATCTCCTCTCTGCGTAGTCATAGCCTTCCAGCCTTCCTGGTCCAGGGGCCCAGACACGAGAAGCCAGGCCTTGCTGCCAAATAAATTGAACACAGTGGAAGAGGAGCAGTCAGGAACTTTTCCTTCCTGGGTGGATTTTCTGTCCACTGGTATGCAGAGTCTTTTGCCTGTGAACTCAAGGTCTACTGCAACTCTAGGAAGAAGATGGGATCTCAACTAGATTCCTGGTACCGATGCACAAATATCATGAAAAATGTATGGAATTCATTATTTTAACACTTTACAAGCCCTGGGATGAAAGAAGCAATGCAATTGTATATAGACTGGTCAAGAAATACTTATTTTAACAGAAAACAAAGCCATAAAATAAACCCATGAACTTAAAGCTAAAAAGAAAACATGACTGAAGGGCAAGGCTGTATCATATGTGAAATCAATTTCTCATATATGAAGCAAATCAACAAACGTTATTTTAAGTTGTTAAGTCAAGAATGAGGATCATCCCTGAGTTATCACTAAAGGAATGGAAAGTAGAAATACTTTAAAGAGGGAATGGGACACAGAAGGGACCATGTAAATATTCTCTTTTTTTATTATGTATGCTCTTGTGCAGTTTAATTTTGTTTGAAAATTGTAAGAGTTCTAGAAGAATGGACTTCAAACTTGTCACTGTATTCATCTGTATAGGGAGTGGGAAGTGATTGAGAAGAGAATACTTTCACCTTTACCTTAGCCTCTATTGTTCCCATAAACATGTGTTCTTATTGAAATTTAAGTCTGTCTTAGTTTGCCAGGGCCTGCTGTAGCAAGTTTCATCGATGGGTTGACTCAACCCATCTTGGAGGCTGAAAGTCTAAAATCAAGGTGTCGACAGGGCACATTTTCTCCAAAGTCTGTAGCTTTCCCATGGTGGTTTGCTGGCAGGCCATGCCTCAGTGTCTGCCTCCATCACAGGGTGAGCTGTCCCCTTCTGTCGCTTGCTCAGTCGTCTTGTCGCCTTCTGTGTCCTTTTGCTTTTCAACATTCCTGTCGCAGTGCACTAAGGCCCACCCTGATTGAGCTTGGCCTCATCGTAATAGGATCTGTAAAGATCCTGCTTACAAATGAGTTCATAGCCACAGGTCCAGGGCTTAGGACTTGAGTATGTCTGTGAGGAAAAGTATTGAATCCTCAAAAGAGTTTTTAAAATGTTGTATTTTTAAAGTAGAATATTAGACTGGAATATTAAAATATTTTAAGTGATGCTGTTGTGGAAAACTAAAGGCATGAAAAATGTCCATAGTATATTATTTGCATGAGAGAACAAGTTACTCCCAGTATAAATGCTTTAATGCCATTTAGGTATAAAAAAATGTAATTTATATGTATTTATATAGCAATATAGAAGGATAAATCCAAAATGTTATGGGTTAACTAGCACTGTTTGTATTTTTGTGATTTTTATTTTCTTTTTTATATTTATTGAATGCAATTCAACCTTTTATACAGGAAAACCAATATTTCTTTTTTTAGTTAGATATAAAATAAAAAGCAATTTGGTGACCCTAGACTCAGAGCAAAGGGAGTTCTTGAAAGGCATTCATTACCTGTGAAATTGAGGTCGAAGAACATACCTACCAGGTGAAGAGGACATTAGTCTGGACTGACCAACCATTTACTCCCAGAAGAAACTGTACACCTGTGGGCAATTCCTCACCCTCGGGCCTCCTTTTCTGTCGACACTCCACACGTCACCGCCTTCTGTTCACAACCCATCACTCTAACGCTGCCAAAGCCATTGCTTAGAATATAGTCCAAAGTCGTGATTAGGGTTTTCAATCCTGACTTTCTGACTTTGGTCTTGGAATCACACGGTCTTCTAAATCCACTTTGACTTTGCTGCTTTACTTGAATTTGGGGATGACACATTCAGCCACACCTAGAAAGTTCTATGGCCACAGCGTCAAGGAAGGGGCTTCAGCCCCATATTCAGAACAGTCCATTCACACATAAGCCAACGACCTGGCCACATTCAAACAAATTGTTCGATTCAGGGCTCAAGATGTTTTTAATTACTTGCAAATATATATTTTTTCAGTTACAGAAATAGAATTGCTGGGAATAATCAAATTAAAAATAGCAGTGTAAAAATTATAGAAAAATCCCCATATCCACTTCCTAGAGATATTCTAGTGTCAATAGTCTAATATATAGACTTTCAGGTTTTTTTCCAATGACTATATAAATCTTCACTCTAGACAAATACATACAAATATACACACACATACATAAGGTTTTCTTAAACCTAAGTGGGACAATATCCTCCTTACTGTTATATAAAAATAGTAAGGACTGGTTCAAAAATATGTGCATCATCCTTGCACGGGGGCCTCATTAATTTTTTCTATATCCTTCTAAGTTCATAATTTGAACTGCTGTTGTGAGTGTAAAATATTTAAAAAATTATAAAGGCTTTTGAGTTTAAAATGAGTTCAAAGACAATTAGCTTAAAAAGCCCAAAAGGCTTTATTGAGTTAACAGTGAATTTTTTAAAAAATGAAATTAATTTTAAACCATTGATTTTTTTCTAAGAGTGAGACATTTAAATTGTTTTTTAATTCAGTGTTTCAACTCAAGAAATTGAAATTAGCTCAATTTAGCTTTTCTATAGTGTTTGCAAATAGGTCTTAACATACGTATGGCCTAAATGCAGCATGCCAACCTCTTGGACTACTGGTCCCTTAGAAAGCTGGATTCAGCGGTCAGTAGGCCTGATTTGGACAGCATTGTCTAAGAGATCGCTGGTGGATAGGGAGCAGCGATTAGCTCTTGAGGCTTCTGAAGTGCCTTTGAATTTGATGGGTTCATGCCATGGATATTTAGAAAAGATGGCATTATTCTAGAAGAATCCAATCTTGGAGAGCCTCATTCACCAGCTTTAATTACTCCCATCCCCTTGGAAGCTGTCACCTTGACCACAGTATGAGCTGTTTTCCTCTATTGTGCTTCTCCTTGATGGAAAGACTTTGCTTTACTTGAGAACTGGAAACAGAAGACACTTCCTCTGAGGTCAGTGGCCCCTCCAAAGCACTGGCAAAATGCTCTTCTATGAGACACAGAAGGGCCACAATTCCTAGTAGAGACCATGGAGTGGGAAACCCAAGCTTTTCCAATTGGGTAGTATGATCCATGCATCCATTTATTAAATTACTCCTATATGTGAGGCACTGCACTGGAAAGCAGCTCTGTCATTGAATTAGTTTTATATGTTCTAATCCTCTAAGAGATAATTGGATGACCTTGAGAAAATGACCCAGCCATAATGTGACACAGTTCCCTAAATGGAAAATGCAAATAATACATAATACCTGTCCTGCATAATCTACAGGCTGATTTGCAGACATATTAAGATAAGGGATATAAAAGTTCTTTGAACAGTTGGGGGGATTATAGACATGTAATGTTGTCTGAGCTGCACTGTTCAGTACAGAAGGGAAGCAAAGTATCAGGTCATGGAATCACACTGTGGTAGATATCACTAGTATTCAACATTATTGACTTCTCCCTTTCCTGGGTACACTGTAGGGTACAGCTCCTCAATTTCTCACACATGGACAGAGTCAAGTGACTATTTCTGGCCAAAGCTGTGAGTGGAAATGACATGTTTCACCATGAAGCCAAAGCAAGCAAAAATCCTGCAAGACATTCTAGCTCTTTCTTCATACAGTGCTGATAGTGGAAACCACGTGTGGGCATTGCAGAACCACAAGGTCAAGTAGCATATAACCTGATTCAGTTCATGGACTGGAGTCCCTGAGGTTTCTTCTCACCACTTACAGATGTTCCTTGAATGAGAAATAAACTTAGAATGTAAGTCACTGGAATTAGGACACTATTTTCCCCCATAACATAAGCCTATTTTCCATAACATTATCCTTTCTCATACACATGCAGGCATGTACTGTACTAAAATGCTGCACAAAGTTTATGACTTAAAGATATAGACAAATTGAGAGATAGCCCAAAATTTTATGATATGTGGAGGTAGGCATTACGGAAATCAGATAGCCAGAAATTTAGTCGTAGGATTTTGAAAATATTAGTTTCCACGTGATAAGGGGAAGTATGATGGCTTTGAGAATTCCAGTAGAATCCCTTCCACATTAAACAAATGAATTCATCTTTTTTCAGATCTACACAAACTTCAAAATATATTCAATAGGGGGCTTTCACCACTTGTTGTAACGAAGTTACCGTCACTGGACTTGCCCTTTATCCACAAACAACTGGAAAATTGAATAAAAATTATAAAGCCACATATATGTCATTGGACAGTTGAAAGCTCAGCATTGTGATCATGCAGAGAAGGAGATCAGAACAAAGTGATCTCCATGTGTTCCTTTCTCTCTTCCTAGAGGCATCTTACGGATGCTTCTGAGGGCAGGAGAATCCAAGTAGACCATGGCTGTCTCATTGAGCTGAGTCATTAAACTGATGATTAAAATGATCAACCAACAGGACCAAGAAGGTCACTGAAGCCCCAGTGGTATAAGCACAAAATAAACCATACCAAGCACATCAGGATTTAATTGCTATAACTCAATGATGCAAAGAAAATAGGGAAAGCAATAGGAATGCAAAGACACAGAAGAGCAAACATAAAGACAAGCACAGATTTTGCATGTTAAAAAACCATGAAAGTAATAAGAAAATGAAATAAGATCTTTAAAGTGTTGAAAGAAAAATAAAAATTAATGTAAAATTATACATTCAGTGAAAATAAAAATATATTCTGACTATAGAAGCTGAAATAATCTGTGATCATTAGAAAACTGTGCTACAGGAGACATTAAGGGAAGCTCTTTAGACTGGTCTTGCAGGAAAGACCAAAAAATGGTAAATATATATATATATATATAAATATAAAGGATTTTTCCCCTCATCTTTCCAATGAAGTCTTTAAAGGCAAAAAGTATAATGTATTGTGGGATTTATAATTCTTGTAGAAATAAAAATTATGTCAACAAATTCCACCAATTAGCAGGAATGAGCAAATAGAAGTCAACACTGTAAGTTTCTTACATTATAGGTAAGATTTGAAGGGAGACAGGGAAGTGCTAAATTTGTATATTTTGAATACTAGAGGAATGGTTCTCAAAATTTAGGGCCTATCCAATTCAGCTAGAGGGCTTATAGAAACAGATTCCTGGGTGGGACCACCAGAGTTTTCAGTTCGGCAGGCCTGAGGTAGGCCTGTAAATGTAAATTTCTAACAAGAGGTTCAATTAGACTAAGGCCTCTGGTCTACAGACCAGACTTTGAGAATCACTGCCCCCTGAGTGACTGCTTAAAAGAATAAAAGAAAGGAATTTAGCTCATAACCCCATAGGGGAAAAGAAAATTAATATTTAAATTTAAAGATAATAAATTAATTCAAAAGAAGGAAGAAAAAGAGGGAAAAGGACAAAGAAAATATGGGACAATGAGAAAAATGACAGACATCAACCAACCATATTATGAGTCACATTAAATACAAATAAACCCTCAAATTAAAAGTCAGAGATTCCAGACTGGATATCAAAACAAAATCCAACTATGCTCTGTCTACAAAAACTCATTTTTAACATAAAGATTTGGAGAGCTTAAAAGTAAAACGGTGGACAAATATATACTCTGCTAACAATAATCATAGCAAAAATTTGATCCACTTACTAAGAATGAATATATAAAAATCAGAAATATGTAAGCATCTAATGATAGACCTGACAAATACAGAAAAACTTAAGAGACAAAAGGAAAAAATAGAAAGACCTGTAACTCTATTTGAACATTGCATACTTCTTTCCCAGGAAAGGAAAGGAGAAATAAAAATCAATGAGGATAGAGAATTTAAACAACACTCTCAACCACCTTGATCAATATATCATTCATATAACACTATATCCAATATCTGCAGAGTACTTGTTATTTTGCAGGTACTCATGGAACACTTACTGATTCTGGATGATAAAACAAGTCTCATTCTCAAAAGGTTTAAAAGGATTGAAATCTCACACAGTATATGTTCTGACCAAAACAGAATTAAACAAAAGATACAGAACATTTTCAAACATTTGGAAATTAAATACTGCTCTTATAAATATTGCATGCATAAAATAATAAATCAGGAAGAAAATCAGAAAATATTTTGAACTGAATTATAATGGAAAGCAATCTATCAACTGGGATGCAGCTAAAGCAGTGGTTATAGTGAAATTTATAGCATTAAATATTTATATGAAGAAAAGCAAAAATGTCTAAAATCAAGAACTTAAATTTCCACCTTAAGAATCTAGCAAAACAGAAGCAAATTCAAGCCAAAGTTAGCAGAAGAAAGGAAATAATAGAGAACAGAAATCAGTGAAATAGCTAATAGGAATCAACAAAAGAGTAAGTTCAGAAAAATCAATAACTGGAAATCAAAAACCTCAAAAAAATTGATTAAAGACAAAGATAGAAATTACCAATGTCAGGAACGAAAGATGGAACATCACTATTAATCGTGTAGGCATTAAAATGATAATAAGAGAAAACTATGAACAACTGTATGACTATAAATTCAACAACTTAGATGAAATGGGAAATTATTTTAAAAAATTAATTAGCAAAATGTTGCAAAAGGAAATGGAAAATCTTATATGTATTGAAAATTTCCATTCATAATTTAAAATCCTCTCCAAAAGAAAACACCAGGCACAGACACCTGCACTGGTGAAGTCTATCAAACATCTAAAAAATAAATAATATCAGTCTTACACTAAGACTTTTTTTGTTTCAGAAAACCAAAGTAGTAAGAAGATTTTATAATTAATTTTATGAAATGGCATTATCCCGACACTGAAACTAAACAAAGATGTAATAAGAACACAAAAACCACAGACCACCGTCCTTCAGGAACATAGACGCAAAAATCCTTAACAAAATGCTAGAACATCAAGTCAAACAGTGGATAAAAACAACAATACCTCATGACAAAGTGGGGTGAATTACAATATTGCAAAGTTGTTTGTCATACTAGAAAATAAAGGAGAAAAACCATCCGAACCTATCAATAAATACAGCAGAAACATTTGATGAAATCCAATGCCTATTCTCTTCTTCAACCTGATAAAGTTTGTCAAAAAAAAAAAAATTCTGTAACAATCACACTTAATGGTAAAAACTAAACTATTTCCCCAAAGAACCAAAACAAGGCAAGGATGAGTGTCCTCACCGTACTATTCAGCACTGTACCAAACCACATTTATTATCTTAGTTTACAAGGCATGCTATGACCAATACCCTACACTGATTGGCTTAAACAACAGGAATTTATTGACTCACAGTTTTGGAGGCAGATATCCAAAATGAAGGTGTTGGCATTTTCTAAATTCTGTAGTGTTCTGGAAATGGCAAGCCTCCATCACATGGCAAAAATGTGCAAAATATGTGATTTCAGACATTTTTGCTTTTCACTTAAAACTACAAAACATTGCTGAGAAAAATGAAAGGCTAAAGTACATGAATAGGCATTATAAGTTCATGGATCAGAACACTCAAGTTGTTAATTCTCCCAACTTGGTCTATAGATTCACTCATCTCAAATTCTCAGCATGAATTTTTTGAAGAAATGACTTAGAAATGCAAAAAACCATAGGGCACCTAAAAGAATTTTAATAGAAGAAAAATTGTATGAATTATATAACTTGATTTCAAGATGTAGTATAAAGTCATAATAAGGCATAAGGATAGACAAAGAGATGAATTGAAACATGTCCAAAGCCTAAAATCAGACCTATTCGAATAGGGTCAATGGATTTTTAGGGTCCTAGGTAATTCCATGAGGAAAAGACAGCTTTTTAACAAAAGGTGCAGGGAAAATTGGACATACTTATGGACAAAAATAAACCCTTACGTTACCTCACACCACGCATAAAAATTAACGTGAATGACCATTGACCTAAATGTAAAAACTAAAACTCTAAAGGTTTAGAACAAAGCATATAGGAAAATCTTCGTGACCTTTGCATAGGCAAAGATTTCTTAGATAGACTGGAAAAAAATACAAACCATAAAAGAAAAAAATTGAAAAACTGGACATCATCAAAATTAAAAATATCCATTCTTCAAAAAACAAATAAAACAATGATAGTCTAGGATAGTATGCGATATATTAAATATGTGTTACATATAATATGTTATATATATATTCTAATATGTTATATAATATACATACATTATAGTACCCTACAATTCAACAATATGAATGCAAAAACCCACTAAAAGATAGATAAAAGGATTTGAAAAAAAATATCAAAAAAGTTATTTAAGAACCTGAACAGATGTTCAAAGTATCAGTCATCAGGGAAATGCAAATGTAATTTTAAAAACTCTGCACACTGTACAGTGGCTAAAATACAAAAATACTGACAGTATCAAGTGTTGGTCAGGATATGGAGCAAGCAGAACGCTCATACTTGCTGGTTGGAGTATGCCTCTTTGGTGAACAGTTCATTTGTTTCCTGTAAAGTTAAGCGTAGCCTTACCATATTAACCAGTAATTCCACTTCTAAATACTTACCCAAGAGAAATGAAAACATGTTCACAAAATGACTTAATCACAAATGTTTGTAGTAGCTTTATTCATAATACCCCAAATTGGAAGCTGCTCCATTATCAACAGATGAATAAACAAGTTGTTTTATATCCGCACAGTGGGATGCTACCCAGACCTAAAAAATCAAATGGGATATGTCTCAAAAAAAATTATTCTGAGAAAGATAAAAACTAGTTGAAGGAACACATATTGTATGATTTCATTCATATGAACTTACACAATTTGCAGATCTAATGTGTAGAGATGGAAAGCAGAAAAGTGGCTGTTGCCTGGGGCTAGAGGTGAGAGCAGAGGGATTGAGGACAGACATGTAGGAAGGAACTTTATGGGATAATGGAAATCCCTATCTTCATTGTGCTTCTAACTGCATGGGTGTATATATATATTTATCTGTCCAAACTCACTGAAATATAAACTTAAAATGGGTTCATTTAAATGCATGTAAATTATACCTTATGGGGGTGATTTGAAGCTGTTATATACTCCAGAAAAGGCCATGCTCCTTTAATCCATTTCTGTGGAGGCAGACCTGTTGTGTATGTGTTTGGGGGCAGGGGGGAGGACTTTTGTTAGGTTATTTCAATTGCAGTGTGACCAACCCCTCTTATTCCTTTTACTGGAGACCTTTGTTAGAAGATAAGAGACAGTAAAAAGCTCTGAGAGCTTAGAGTAAAGCCCTGGAGAAGCTAAAAGAGGACCCACAGCAGCTCAGAGAGGAAACCACTGGAACCAGAAGCTGAAAGTAACAAAACCAGGGAGAGAGGAACCAATAGACTCCAGCTATGTGCCTTCCCATGTGACAGACATGTCCTGCATGCCAGCAACCTGTCTTCAGAGTCCAGGTATCATCCTGTTGATGCCTTAATTTGGATATTTCATGGCATAATTTCCATCATAAAAAGCTAACCATTTCTTGTATATTGCATTCTGGCAGCTTTAGCAAACCAAGACACTCAAAAATTTACTTAATAAAAGGTATGGGAGGTTGAGCAATATGAAAAAAATCAGGATCTGAAATGTATTTTGAAGCCTGATTTCATGGCAAAAATAAAATAAAAACTGATTCTAATAAATGTTCAGATGCCTATCTCCAGCTCTGATGAATGTGGGTTTAGAAAGAAGTTATTGTGCATCCTGTCTCTCCCTTCAAAAAGATGATCTGAAATAGCGACATCAAAGGACATCTGTGACATAAAAGCTTGAATATCTGATTTATCTAATCAGCACAGGCTTTCTGAATGCAACAAAGAACATGAAGAAAGAAACATTCTCTTTAACTGGAGTGACCCAAACCCTTCAGTAAAAATAAAAATGAAAATTTTTAAAGTCTAGAGAAGTTAGAGGAAGACCTGAGAATTGACTCGTAGTTCCTCTACTAACCAGCCATATGACTCAGGGAAAGTACTTAAACTTTCTCAGACTGTAAATATTAATGGAATACCATATGGAATATGCTAAGCAATGCTTGAAATATAATATGATTGCTGTAAATGGTAGTGGTTAAAAAAGATAACTCTAGTAATGAGATTTCATCAAATACGTCTTTTATTTTATGTCAATATGCATTACCTAGCATTCCTGGGGTTTCTAAAAATTTTACTACATTTCCCAAATATTTCCATAAAGCTTTTGAAACAAAACTTCTGCTGTTAGAATATATTCAAGTCCATAAAGATTAAATTAATATACAGATTATACACACATACACACATACATACACACATACGTATTCTTTTTCTTCTTGAAAAGCGATGAAAATGTGGAAAGTGTGTATGAATGCTTAATTATGAGGGCCTAGGAAACCAAAGGGGATGGATAAGTTCATTTAAATGGTCTGGATTTACTTTCTTCTGCAAAATGTTGAAAGAAATAATGTGACCAATTTGTCTGAGCACAGAAAGTGGAAAGTTCTTACCTGACCTTGCAGATGATGAGGCATGAGCCAATCTACCTCTGAAAGTATTAAATAAATATAATGGCTAACCATTCTCAATGTTTAAATCCTACTCTTCTTTTAGTCTAATCAATGAATTACTTACAGTTTCTAAATTTATTGAAATTTGTTCAACTATCAACAGACAACAAACAGGTGCATTTAGGAGTTGATAAATCATCAAGCACATAGACAGAGGATAGATTCAGTCTAAGAAAAGACTGCATTGTTTTACATAAAATGAAAGGGACACCCTATGCACCAGCAATTTAATTGCTGGAAAACTCCAAACACTGATGAAAAGAGTTGGCCGTCCATATAAATACCATATAAAAGGTATTTATAATTAACTTAAATGCACACTACCATTTTAAGGAAAGAATTGCTTTCTATAGATGCTCATTCTACTCATACCAGAGGCCTGAAATTCATAAAACGTAACACTGGAATTTCAATGCTAAGATATCTTCTATGACTCCAAAAGCTACTAGTGAATCTCTTTTAAATTGAGAAAGGTTGAAGTTTGTTACTAATGTCAGCAATTTATAACGAATTCAGACTATGAAAATGCCTGAGGATAGGCTATAAGATATATATTATTGCATTTAACAAGTTTTTCTTTCCACAAAATGATTCTAAGCTTTTAATAAAGTGTTTTAATCAATAGTAAAATGCCTGACCAAAGCTATTAGCCTTGGCAATAGAAAGCTAAAAGGTAATATTATCCAAATTATATCATAACCGCAAAGATGGTATTAGCAGCAATTAGTCTAGGGATATGGTTAAATGACTTAGTGTTACCCTAAATAAACCAGGGAGCAGTACACTGGTTTCCAAAATTAAAATCACAGTGACCCTACGGAGAAGGTCTACAGCTGTTTGGAAAGCCCTTCTGAGCATTTGGTTCCACCCTGAAAGTACCTAAGCCTGGCCACAGACATAGTCTTTTCCATGGCTACAAAGCTTCCTGATATGCCATAGTTAGATACTAACTAAAAGAAAGGCAAGGCAGACACAGCACACACCAAAATGACCATGTCTACATTTCACAGCCTCTCTTGTGGTTGGGTTGGGGCCATGTAACTGGATTTTGGACAGTGGAATGAGAATGGAAGCCATAAGCCACTTCCTGGTCTGGCTATTACTAATATCTCATGGGATCCTCCAACTCTGTCTTCCACCTCTGTGACAATGCAGACAGTCATGATGTCACTACTAGGTGGAAACAGCGTGGGGCTTAGAACTCACTGCTTGGAAGAGAGATTGGAGAAATGCTGAAGATGCACTGGATGCTGCTTCAGAAAGTAAGAAACATCTTCCATTTTCATTACTGTTGAGTCACTGGGATTTCAGGATTTATCTGTTATTGCAGCATAGCCTTCCATATCCTGACTAATGCAAAGCTGATAAAAAAGGGGTCTTTCTGTTTTGTCCATAACACAGCAAATGATATTTTTGGTTGTTTAAATGCCTGGTACATCCCTGAGAGATTTCTATTACAAAAGTGAACATAGACTGATATTCAACTACCAAAAGGCCCCAGACATGTAAGAGTAATTTCAATCATTTTTAAAAATTAAGAATAATGTAACTTTGCATTTGTGTAGCACTTTCAGCTTTTGTTTATAACATTTTTATGCACACATCTGCATAATAGCCTAGAATGTTTTTTTAAGTGCATAAAATATCCATGTCTCAACTTGCGATTGAACAAAGTGAGTAACAGCAGGATTTTAAGTGAGGTCCAGTCACCCAGCTAGTCAGCTCACAGATGAGACAGGAAGCTGCCTTAGTACTTCTGTAATCAAGAAACACTCCAAGCTCTCAGCCTTGTTGCAGAGCTTTACAAGCTCCTCTTTTAATAACCTATCTCCACTGCATTCCTGACTTATTACCTCCCTGGCTCCCAGCACTCTTATTTATATGCAGACTCATTTCAGCTGCATATCCCAATGTTTATACTGTGTATACTGTGTCGTCTCCTAACCAGAGTCCATTATCTGATGAAAGTAGAAGGACATTCACAAATAAAACGCAAGCACATCTTGCCTGTGGCTGTCAGACCAGACCAGCCCTCCCAGGATGCAAAGATGTATCTCCTTGGATGGAGCGTAGCCTGCTGTTTGCCATGAGCTTCCCCCCTGGTGAAGAATTGGCTCCAGCAGTAGGAGAAGGACACGACCGCTGAGAGCACGTGACTCCCTTCAGGGAGCCAAGCCAAGCACCTTTTCGCAGCCTCCCTTTCAGGCAAGCTTGTTGCTGTCTGAGTGAGAGCCTGCCCCGGGGTAGACGGTCCCCTTCACTGCTTCTAAATCAACTCTTAAAGGTCAAGGAAGTTGCGTTTATAGTCACATTGGCTTAAACAAAAGAAGTAAAGACTTTAAGAAGATGGCTGGAAAAAATACTTGATCTAATTGCATATTTGGAGTACTTAACATAATGCAAAGCCAGGTTCCCTGGATCACCGGGCTGCCCATTTAGGATGGCTACAAAGAGAAGGAGCCTTGCCTGGGCAGTGCCTGGGTTGGAAGGAGGGCTGAGCCCCCAGGGGTCCTCTCCCACTGCCAGTCACAGGACATTTTCCGTGCCTGCCCCATTCTTCTGCCAGGCGTTGACGGCCCTTATGAAAGGTGGCAGGATGCAGGCTCAGTGGGAGTATCAGGTAGGCCTGCTGGCTGCAAAGTCAGACAAAACTCTAGCTCATGCAGTTGAGAGTAGGGTGACTGGTCAAGTGATTTGTCTCCCCTTTGGTCCTGTTTTCTCGTATGTAAAATAAGGGATAAGAATAACTGTCTTTGCTGAGGTGTTGTAAGGATCAGGAATTGTACACACAAACATACCTACATGTATGTAGTGTTTGGTGTGACATAAGGCCTGCCGTATGAGCGGTTTTCAGGAAATGGTAGCATTTTAGTTGCTTTTATAATTATGATTATTAAATAGAAAAATGCTCACATATCTTCATAATCCCCTAGACTATTATAAACAGAAGTAGCTAAAATCTCAATTTTACAATTGAACAAAGTGAATAACAGCCTGATATTAAGTCTGGTAACCCATCCCTGTGACCCCTCCCCACTCACACACCCCCCCATTCCTATGAACAGCACCTGCACAGGGTTAATCCCTTACACAGACAGGCCTCCGTCCTATGAAATGGGGGCTGGCACAGCAGCCAGCGCTTGGTTAGTACTCAGTAAATATTTGTTAAATTGAATTGAACTGAACTGCATAATTTTTTGTTCATAGGCAATTTTGTTGGTGTGCTGCAATGGCTTCTATTTTCCTCCGAAAATTAAGCTTTGGCAAAACCCCTTCCTGGATTCTCAGTGTTTTAGGTGCAGTTAGGAAGGGTGATTATGGGGTACATGGGTGACTCTGCGGGGGGGGGGGGGGGTGCTTGCCTGCTATGCAGGAGACCAGGGTTTGATGAATTCCCAGCCCAGGCACCAAAAACCAGAAAGAAAAAAAAAGTGTGTTAATGACTGTGGAAAGATAAATTAGAGTCGAGTTTGCATACAACAGCATTTTATTTGGGACACCAAAAGTTTTGCTGTAACAAGGAAGCCTGATCACTTGCAAGAACAGAAATATGTTGGAACTTCTAGGGATGGCAAATGATTTTATAACCATAAAAAGGAAGTTAGATTGACTCGCATTGATTGGAAGAGGGTCTGTCCATCTTATAGAGATGCAGGGCAGGAAGTTTAAGGGCAGGTGGACTTAATTTTGTATTAGGTTAAACATAGTGAACTGGGATTGGGGGGGATTTCAGATTTCAAAAGTATTAAGAGGAACCTCAAAAGGGAGTTCAAAGAGCAAGGGGGGCATGGGACTTTTGGTTCTGAGGGGTCCCCAGGCTTCCTCTATATAATTTTACCATGACTTTTGTCTGTGAAGCGCTTCCTATTCAGTGACCTGCTTTCACATAATTACGGTAATGCCAGGAGACAACAAAAACGCAAACTGATGGATCACATTTCCATCTGTATGTCTCACATTTCGAACCAGTCTCCTGAAAAGGTGGGAGAGACCCTCAGAAAGGCTTTAGAGTTACAGCTGCGTGTGGAGGAAAGGACAGTTGAATACTGCGGAACTTTCCCCTCCTGCCACACCCGCCTGCGGAAGCATCTTTAAACTGGAAGGGGACTCAGAGGTCAGCTGGTCCTACCCCACCCCAGGCGCCGTCTGCCAGCTCCAATCCCGGAGTTGGCCAACACCGCCTGCTCCACGGGCGCTGGCAGCCACCCCGGTTCACCCTTGCAGGCCCTGGGGCAGCAGATGCCCACGGCAAAGGGGGAAGTAAGGGGGCCCAGGAAGGCCTGGGGTGTCTCCACCTTAAAATTTAACCCCCAACCCCCCCCAAAAAAAAAAAATTAAACCGCATGGTGTGGGCGTGGTAGCATCGGATGCGTTTAAGGCACCGAGAGCCTTGGAGCGCAAGTGTCTGCGCATCTGAAGACCTGGTCGCCGTCACTGCCCGCAGCGAGGGGCGCACGGGGACATCGGGCACAACGTAAGTCACAGGCGACCTTTCTTTTCCCAGAGGTCACGGACTGTGGTTTGAAGAATGGCAGCTTGGGCTTTTGACCCAGGCTTCATTCGGCGCACACAGGTTTCATGAACTGTTGTATCTTCAGGCTTGGTGCCCCGCGGGTGACTGGGAGTGATGGACTGGAGGTGGATTTGGACGCCGCAAACTGGGGTGGTCGGCGCGGTGGGGTGGGCACAGTGGGGTGAGCAGCCCTCGCCCCTCCCTGCAAGCCCCCAGGCTCAGCCTCACCCTGGCAGACCTGGGCTGAGGGGAGGGGAGGGGCTTGTGTGCCCAAAGGTCACATTTGCAT
The DNA here is from genome assembly GCF_023851605.1 of Tamandua tetradactyla. Classification (NCBI taxonomy): domain Eukaryota; kingdom Metazoa; phylum Chordata; class Mammalia; order Pilosa; family Myrmecophagidae; genus Tamandua; species Tamandua tetradactyla. Next base: position 6,042,231 of record NC_135329.1, read on the forward strand.
TTTCAATCACCGTCCTGTCACAGGGTCACTTGGAATAAAAAACATAGGGGCACTTTTTGATGGCTGTGAAGTAGTTAAATTCAGAAAATTTCCTCTCAACAGTAACTAGCTTACTTTCTAAACAGCATAATTTTTGCAGTTTTTATTCCCCACCATGACTGTGTTAAGAAAGCTGTCAAGTTTTGGAATTTCTTGGAGAAATGTGAAGTGGCCTTTGTAAGCACCAGAGGAACCCCTCTGAGGCCTGACATTCTAAATGTGATGACTCTATTTACATATATATTGTCCATCTAAGGAAAGGCTACAGGATTTGGGATTTGGGATTACTGTGTACAGCCAGTTTGGCTGTCCTAGAGTGGAAGTGCTTGTCTCGTTTATATTCCGATATGCATTCGTTCATTTACTCACCCATTCATTTATTCATTCAAAAGTTTATCCTTTTATCTTTGATACCTGGGAAGATGAGCAACCCCTCTCCTTAGCAACTTTGATCCTGCCCAAGAACTTGTGCTCAGATATAGAAATTGTACTTGCCGATTGCCTGGGGTTCATTCACTTAAACTGTGAGTGCATGGGCTTCTTAAGGAGACCTCCTCAAGAAAACCAACTTGCATTTATTCCTGCATCAGACCTCATGTGGCTTGAATTTTCTGGCCTGGGCTCATTGAGTCTTGTTGAGAAGGCACGTGAAGCTGCAGGCAGTTTGTTCAAAACCAGGAGTGAGGAAGGGAGGGAGCAAGAGAGGAGGGGCAGGGTTTCGGTGAGTAGCACCCCTGGGAGGAAAGAGCTGGAGAGCCAGCTTCACCACCTCCAGGTCTGCCAGTGCCTCCAGCCAGAGCAGCAGCAGCAGCAGCACCTTTAGCTTTAAAAGACGTCGTGGGCTCTGGGCTAAGAGCACGTGGCATCCCTTGTGACGCCCACAACCTACCTTGAGAAGCAGGTATCACTGTTCCCTTCCTGCAGATGATGAAACTGATGACACAGAGGCAATACTGCCTCCTGGGTGGCTGATGTGGGAGTCAAAGCAATTGCTGGGCCACACTTGCCTGCCTAACCCAGTTACCCTCTTAGAAAGAAACCAAGTCTGGGATCTAGGATGTGACAGACATTTTTAAGCTTTCAGAAACTCTCCATATTTGTTATTTGTTTCCTATATTGATGAGAACTAAAGCCGTGAATTCTCTGCTACATATGCTTGAATGACCAATTCCTGAGGCACCAGGGTTTCAAAGGGAGAAAGTTCACTGCTTGGCATCAAGCAGGACAGATGGCCTACAGGCCTGAAAACCTGTCTCCCAGAGTCTAGGGGCCTCAAGGCTTTATGGATTCTAACAAGGGGAGATAAAATCATTACAATTTCAATAACAAGTATAAGCAGAAAGGAAGACAGAGTTATCATTTCAATAGCAGAAACAATTTGCAAGTGTAAAGGAGTGAAACTGGACTGGAACAAGTAAATGGCTGACTCAGTTTCCCCCATTAGCATTAGGGCATTTGCCCTTACACATTTCTAAAGTAAGAAAATGGACAAAGGCACAGGATAAGGGCTTTTACGATCATTTTCAGGGATCAGGGTAGCTGGATTACAGTTCAGTGATTTCAGGTATTTCCTCTCTGTGTACTCTGATATACCAGAAAGAAAAAATCTATATGTTTCAATAATCATAATCACTCACTAAATTCTCACTCCTTAGTTACATTTTTACTGCCCCATACTGATCATCAATAAGAGGCAGAGAGGGGTCAGGGGAGATGGTACACCCCGTGCTGAAGAATCCAAGGGAGGTAAAGGCGGGTGAAGGCAGTAAAAAGAAAAGAAAAAGGAGTTGCTGGACCCCACTTCAAGGCAGGAGGAAAAGTAGAACCTGGATTTGAGAAGAGTTTCTGGGATGCAACCATCATAAGACTCGTATGCATCCCCTCAAATACCTGAATGTTTTACAAAAAATCAGGAGACCTTACTATGTAAAGAGCAAGAAGCTTAAATCAAAATATAATTTATGGCTTTCTCATACAATTTGTTTCCCCTCCCTTAAGTTCTCCTCCACCGTGAATATATACATATCCATCCGCAGGAGAAGGGGCACACAAATTGAGAACCAAAAGACAAGGAAGAGATCCTCTGGTGGTTCATTCATTCCACAACCAAAGATTGCACCCTACTTTTTGCACTCAAGAGGGAGAAGGCACAGTGACTTCGCCCCTGAGAAACTGACGTGGGATCCAGTAGACAAACATAAACCAGGATGCTAAAGGCTACACAGGTGTGCGTCAGGCGTGGGGGACATAAAGCAGTAGTACGATGTCTTAAAGCCGTACTTTATCCTTGCTGACCCATGAAGAGCTCATGCTTTCACCCTGGCAATGTATTTCTCCTGGGGTGGAGCGGAGGCCAGGGGGCCAGCGCTCCTGTGGAAGAGGGGGCTAGGGAGAGATGCCCAGAGGCCACACGTCCCCGGAATAGGGGGAAAGCAGCATGGGGGCCAGTCACCAGCAGAGGTCTGCAGGTTGCATAAGACATATTCCTGAAGTAATCAGGTCATCGTGTACTGAGCAATCGTGCCAACCTACCACGTATGTGGTTGTTAAACAAGTCAGAGTGACACTGGGGAGGCCAGGGCTGACATGACGCTATTCGGTCTGAATACTGCAGGCTGAGAATGCGGGGAAAGAAAGCAAAGGAGGGGTATTCGGAACACAGGAGGCGAGGATTGCCGAGGGGGCGGGGACTGCCGAGGGGCGGGGACTGCCGAGGGGCAGGGACTGCGGGGGGGGGGGACAGCCGAGGGGCGGGGACTGCCGAGGGGCGGGCACCGCAGAGGAGGCGGGGACAGCTGAGGGGGCGGGGACAGCCGAGGGGCGGGGACTGCAGAGGAGGCGGGGACTTCAAGGCAGTTGGTGCTCCTGACCCTCGGGCGTGCCCTTCGTTCCCCTCGGGGTCACCGCAGAGAACTGAAGTCTCTGTGAGTTGGTACCCCAAGGTGAGGCCCATACCCCAGTTCTGAAAAGAAGACTGGCGTTAGTTTTCTGTTGCATAGGCTAACCATGTGGCTCTCGGATTGGAACTCAGATCATCTATCTGAAAGGAATTCATGTCGCACCCATTATAACGGTCTGATCTGGGTAAGCACCCCCCGGGGGTGGGTGGAGAGGGGCGGGAGGCAGAGCTGGTGTCCCTCTGCAGACGGCATCAAGGTGATGGTCCAGGAGTGGCGGCAGGAAGAACAACTTCGAAAACAAAGCAGTGGGTAGTCAGTGCTAAGTGTCCACGACAAACCAGGTGAGAACAGCCGTCGGAGGGGTCGGGGCGCCCTCTCTTTGCCGAACGAATGAACTGATTGGACAGATGGGGCAGGGAAGGGAGGAGGGCATCCAGGCAGAGACCAGGTGCCCCAGCGAGATGATGGCCCTGGCGCGAATCACTGGATGACATAAAAAGCGTGGATTAGGGTGCCACATCCCCGAGGGTGCCCAGGTATAATAACCGGGAAGTGATGCTCGTAGCAAGATGCTTTCAGTGCTCAGCCTGACTGAGGAGGTGTGGGGGTGTTATGCTGGAGGCAGTGGGGGAAGCAGCCGGGCTGCACAGGCAGCAAGCCCAGGACAGGTCCTCGGGGCCACCGCCAGGGAGGGGAGCATCCACTCCCTCCCTCTCCCTAAGCTTAACCTGGCCCACTCCTTTCCTCACACCTCCCAGCTCAAGAAAAGCTGTTCTTTTCTAAGCACTGAATACATAGTTGTTTCAGGGCAGCCTGGAAAGTATGAGATGAAATATCAACTCATCTGAAAGCTATCCCTAGACATGGGGGGAAAAAATCTCTTAGCTGTGCAGAGATCTGTATGCAGGCGGGGAGGAAATGTTTCTAGATTGGGGAAGGGGCTGGAGGGAGGGGGTGAGGGGATCACCTGGGATCACATGGGCCTCCTGGTGCTTCGCTCACCTGACCGGGGCTGTGTCAGTCCTGCTGGAAACCTCAGGGATGCGGTGGAGCCTCAGCTCAAGAAGAGCCTCTGGAGAAAGCAGAAGGCAGCTACGAACACACGATGGTTCTCTCTCTTATGGGAAAAGCGGGTTCTGCTGACCACAACTCAGCACCGGCCTCCTAGAAGGCTAACTTCCTAAAACGAGAAACACTGCTAAATCGTCCAGGGGTGGCCTGCAGGCATCCCTGCTCCTTAGGTTGTACACATAACCGCTGTTGCTGAACGCTTTCCAGTGGGAGGAACCAGCAGCTGCATCACCAGAGAAGGTGACCTAGAGCCTTCCAGTACCTGACTGATCATTTGCAATTGCAAGTCCTGGATCCTTATTGACTTCAGAATGAGTCGTTAAAAATGTTCTGAAATCAACGAACCTAGGGATCTAGTCCAATAATAGAGAAGGTTTTGTGAATCTTTGCTTTGCGCCTCAGTGATAAGTTCAGTCTTCAAGTGGTTTCTCAGTTTCCGGGTGTGTGTATCTGCAGAATCCCGACCAGAAATAAGTGATGCATCCGTGAGAAAAAGAGGAAAGCAAAGGTTAAAAAAATAACATTAGAGGCACCAATTCCTAAAGGCTGGTGTTTCTCTACAGACTACTAAGATTCAAATCCCTCTAGTCGATGCCTTATTTTAATTGTGCCATCCTCATTAATGACAGGGTTTGTTAACTCATCTGGCAGTGGATCTTCTTTAAGCTGTGACAGATTCAATTACCCCTAGGATGATAGCTCCAAAATCGACGAGGGTCTGTGACTTATATGCAGTTCGGTGGACTAGAAAGAAGTGTTTGAAATCTTGCAATATTGTGTTAGCTATCCTGCACTCACTAGTTAGTCATTGCTATTAAATGAGCATGCACTGCTCGCAGTATACTAAAATTCCAGGGGATTAAAGATATACACAGTCGACCCCTCCCTTCAAGGAGAGTACAGTCCAGCAGGGGACAGGAATCAGACAAGGAAAGTAGAACTGTGAGGGAACAACAGGAGAGAATTCAAAATAATGATAATAACAAGCACACAGTAATACATGCACATACAGCATAGAGCAGTTTTCTAAGCACTTTAGCTGTGGAAATCCACTAATCCTGTCAACATCCCTGTGAGGTGAGTGTGGCATGTATTTCCGTTTTGCAGATAAGAAAGCTTAGGGTCACGGAAACTAAGTGATTAGCCCAAGGTCACATAGCTAGTAAGTGGCGGAGCTGGGTCTTCAGCACCGTTTACGTAATTGAGCTCCAAATGCATGTTTTAAACCACATGCCGTGGAAGTTCGGAGCCTGGTGCCAGCATGCAGAAAGGGTTCCTGCGTGGTCACAGTGAAAAGTTCATGAGAATTTACACATGTGGCGAAGACTACCGTGGGCGCAGTAATCCGCAGAAACCGATTTGCAGGGGAAAATGGCGCAGTGGCCAGGGGTGTGGCTGTTGTCTTTTTCTTAAGTGCAAATGTGTTTTGTTTTATTTTAATTTATTTAACCAGTTTTACTCACACACCACACAATCCATCCTAAGTGTGCAATCAGTGGCTCCTGGTGTAATCACCCAGTTATGTATTCACCACCATAGCTGATATGAAAACATTCCCATTTCTTCTGAAAAAAGAAAAAAATCCCACACTCTTTAGAGCCTCCCATTATTGACATTTAGTTCAGTATAGTGCCTGAGTTAGAATTCATCAGGAATGTCACAATGTTACTGTTGACTATGCAGACCTTGGCTTGCATTGATTATATTTTTCCCATATGCCACCCTTTTAATAACACCTTGAATAGTGAACGTGCATTTGTTCTAGTTCATGTAAAAAGTTCTTATATTTGCATAATTAACCACAGTCACCACCACTCTGGGTGTCGCTCAGTGACACAGTCCCAGTTTTTGTCCTCTAGCTTTCCTTCTGGTGACAAAAGCATGTGGCACTTGAAGCCAGATTTCCAGGTTCAGCTTCTGGTGCTCCAACTTACTGGCTATTTGATGGGTGAGTTCCTTCTATAAAGTGGGCAGAAAAAAATAATGTGTAATAGTCAATTGGTAAATATTTATAAAGGACTCAGGACATCTCCTGGCACCCAGTAAGTGCCCTATGAGGCTTTGCATGTGAGTAAATGTGAGATAAGGACACCAAGAGCCAGGCCTGGTGACAGGACACTAACCGCTAGCCAGTGTATGTCTTCCTTCCCCTGTAAGGCACAGCTCCTCTGTGGCCTGGCATGATTTTTGCTTGGGGATAGGATTAGAGGACAGCCCTGGTCAAACGCATTTAAAGGACACCAGATTTTCTGCACTAAATTATACGTCCACAAAGACTTCCTTCCCGGTACCTAGCACAGGGCTTAAGGCATAGACGATGCTCAATAAATATGTCATATAAATGACTATCAAAGAAAACACACATGCACACACACAAAATAACTGCAAACATTTATTCTGAGTTGGCTTGTGCAAAGCACTTGGAGGTGTGGTCAGTCATTTAGAGAAGATGAAAACCTTGCAGCTAGCATGCCTCCGAGTGCAACCGGTGGCGTTGAAAGCCTGCAGCTCTCTTGGGCCTGGAGCTGGCTGCGGTGCAGGGCAGATGGGGCTGATTCCACAGCCCAGGGGGCTCCTGGGAGGGAGTTCGTACAAGCTCATTAGTGCTATCTGGATTTAAAAGAGAGATTCCGAAATCCCAGAAGAGGGCTTACTGCTCAGAACAAAACCCAATGCTTTACCACACTAGTTCCCCAAAATGATCCCAGCGCCCTGCCGTGACGCTGATAGAACGTGATTTATGCCCAGGCTGGTACTGGCCTGGCAGGGGAGGACTTGAGAAGGCCATGCACCTCCCAATTAAAAGACAGAAGGGTGTCTCAGGGCCCTGAGCCCTCAGCCCCACCCCTGCTGGCCTCTCGGGCACCTTGAGCCTGTGAATTGCAGATCTGAAGTCAGTTTGAGGCAATGCAGTGGGCACTGGAGGGTGCCGGGGAGGCTGTCTCCCAAAAACCTTCCCTGGGGACTGCCCCCCCGAACCTTCTCTGGAAGCTGTCCCCCCAACCTTCCCTATGGGCTGTCCCCCCAACCTTCCCCAGGGTCTGATCCCCCAACCCTCCCTGGGGTCTGTCCCCCTGCCCCAGCCTTCCCCAGGGACTGTCCCCCAACCCTTCTCTCCCTCTGCACTGGCTGTGTTCAGCCTGAGATTACCCTAGGCATGGTCCTAGATCTAACTCAAAAGTTATCAGTTTCTTTTGGGAGGATATCCTGGAGGGGATGGAATGGGAGCCTGCTACCGAAATAGGAACCACAACACAATTCCTACTATGCAGCCTAAAGGCCTATATGCAGAGCTGGGAAAAAAATTCTAACCCAGGAGTATTATGAATTAAGTTTCCCCTTACCCTCTTCCACCCCATGCCTACACCGTTGCCCCATGAGCAGAGAGAAACAGGCCAGGAGCATGGTCTCTGGAGCCAGGTGGGCCATGGCTCCTATTTATTGCTCCTAGGAACAGGAAGATTGCATTGCGAGTGCAGATGCCTCCCCGTCTGAGGGCGTGTTCAGTTAGAAAGCAAATGACCATGCTTTCCAGCTTCAGAGTCCCCCAGTGCGTTAATCTAAAGAGACTCATCGCTTGAGCAAACAGTTCCCACCCCCAAGCCTAACCACAGTACAGGTTTACGTCTCACCCTTGTCCCAGGTTAACGTGGATTGTGGGAAACTCTGCCCCATGGGATCATCAAGCGACCTGGGCCTCTTGCATCTATGGGCCCAGCATCCCCTGAGACCTCAGGTTTCATATCAGTTCCTCCCCTCCACGACGGGCAGACAGGGGATAAATGAAGGGATCGGAAGCCACGCCCAGAAGCGACCTACAACGCACGCCGTTTTACTGAGTGGGGTTCCATTACGCGGCCCCACCCATACGTACACTGTTTCCAGGAAGGTAAAGCAGGGACGTGCAGTCTACCTCTGTGCAGGAGAGAAAGGAATGGATGGGGCCTGGGGGAGCACACAGTTGCCTGTCGCCGTCGGGGAGGCCTTACGGAAAGGGCAGTCGCAGTCGGTGAGCCCTCCGAGCACACGCGTCCACGCAGCCTCCCCTGAAGGCCTTTCCAGTCGGAAGGTACCTCGGAGCTGCTCTCACAGCTCAGCAAGTGCGGAGTTGAGTGTACAGTAACTGTTCGGGGAATGTTTGGTGGTTGCTCTTGAATGGGATCTAGAGGAAAACACACGACGCTGGGGCCCGAGGTGCCGAGCTAGAACACACGTGCTGCCTGAGGAGGGGGCAGGGGAGGCTGGGGGCGGGGTCCCTGGTGGTGGGTGCGGGGCAGGAGGAGGGTAGCGCTTTGCAGCTGCTGCAGATGGCACAGTATAAACACCTAGACACCTGCTGACCTCCACGTGAGGTTGACAACACCTGGAATACAGAATCTGAAATATATGTAAATGCTCATTTATCACCAGCCCGCTGCTGCCCCTTCTACGTGGACTTAAAAGATTTCTCATCGGGCCATCAAAAATCCCAAGAAAGCATTTGCAACAATAATGTTTTTTGTTGTTTCTGTGAGTAGAGTCTTAAGACTAGACTGTCCCGTGGGCTTTTGAGAAGCTCCCGGCTAATGACAGGGAATGCACACCCGTTTTTCGGTCCTCAGAAGAGGATGCAACGCAGAACGTCAGAGCTTGCAGAGGCCGCGGTGACATCGGGCCAACCGCTCCTGCGGAGACTCCGAGTGTGGGCGGCTCACCCACGGCAGGGCCCAGGGCACTGGGATCTGGTCTTCCTGCATTCGCTTCCCCTCTCCTTCTGCGGGGTCCTGTGGGGGACTCCCACCCTCACTGGCAGCCCCTCGTTCCTCAGGACCGCCCCGAACCCCACGGGAGGTCTGTGCTTCGCCTCCGGTCCTCGTTGGGACGTGAAATTGAGATGCTGCCTCTCAGCGATCTTCCCCCAGGTTTGATCACAGCCCCCCACCCCCGCCCCCCCCCCCCACGCTGTCCTGTGAGAGTCTCTCCTGAGAGCCGCCCCCCTTCCCGGCCGGGAGGAGAGGCGGGGGAGCCGCCTGTCCTGGCTGAGTGTGCGTGGGGAGAGCCGCGGCCTGCAGCCCGGCGCCCTGAGCCACGGATCAGAGTGGGCACCCAGTGACGTCCCCACTGTCCCTCGCGTCAGCAATTCCCCAGTGCCGTGCGGACATCTCTCTCCCTGCTGCCGAGTCTCTTTGCACCCTTCCTCCTGTCCTGGACCCCAGTGTAATGCACTCCAGAGGGTCTCTTGGAGACTTGGATGCAGATTCCATGGCACTGTCCTATCAGACCTGCTCCCCTCGATCTCCCCGGACAGAACTGCCGCCCACATGCCCGCATGTCAAAACCTGTCTCCTTTTCCAGGTCCAAGAAAATGAACTTGCCGCATGGGCACCGAGGGAACGCAGAGCTTCTTCCAGGAACTTAATAAGATTGTATATTTTAGCCTCGGGGCGCTGGAAAAGGGAAAGAAAAATTCCCTGAAACAACATGTCTCTTGTTTAATAAAGTTTTATTATTATTTCATATGAGTGTGTGGGAAGGAGAAATCTGTATTCCTTCTTCTCCATCACAGCTTTATTGGTTCTGAGCTTAAAAAATCAGCTTGGTGACTAACAGAATAAAGAAGGGACTGACCGGTGATTTTTAATATTCAGCTCTTCCAGGAAACAATCTAATAAAATAAGAGCTTATTGGAAAGTGTAGATGATGCTGAGATGAGTTACACAGAGGGGTGAGCTGTCCTGACTCACGCCACGGGAAGGAGAGGCAGATATGACAGGGGCTGGTTGTGCCAGCTGCACGCAACAGCCCAGCTTTCAGGGCTAGAACAAAGCTGGTGACGGATTTTCTGCTGGCCCCACACCCCAGGCCCTTCCCGCCCTTGGTGACCCCCAGCCTGCAGGCCAGCCCCACTCTTCTGCCATCCGCGTCCTGGAGGCGTCCAGCCTGGGTGGCCTGAACCCCAGCAGGACTTGGGGTTCCTGCCGGGCTCTTCCTGGGGAGAGTAAACCCTGCTTCCTGCTGGACTGGGGGATGGAATATAAAAGTCCATGGTTGTCTCACATCTCTACAGCCCCTACACCTCCCGTGCCCCGGCTTATCCAGGGGGCTTTCTCTGGCCGAGGGATGGCAGCTGGAGCCTTTTCAGGAAACACCAAAATCGGTTTCTGGGACCTCCGTTCTGGGGTCTTGCTCTCTTCCTGTAAATTTGTGAACCCCTCGCAGTTATTCACAAATGACTTCTGGAGCTCTGGACTAGGTGAAACCTAAAACACGTGAGTTTTGCTTGTCCAGAGCAGGACAGCAGGAGGGATTCTCCTCAGGTGTTAAACAGTACTTTGTGGTCAGGTGGCCCAAGATGAGCCAGACTCAGTGACCATGTTTGCAGGAGACCACGATGACGGGGGTGGCCTGATGCGTGGGTGGGTGTCTGGAGGGGCAGAGGTGAGGCAGTGTCTGGGGTGAGGGAACAGCCCAGGGACAGAGCGGAGAAGGAGTCAGATGGGGCTTTCTGAGGTCACACTGCCCTTTCCAGGTCTTGGGGCTCAGGTCCCTGTTAGCCCTTGGTCCCTTCCTCGAGACCCCTCTTTCTGCATGCAAGGGGCGCAGTGATTCACGTGAGAGAGCAGGTGGCCCTGCACTGGCCATAGGGATAAGCCTCTAGTAAGGAAGTTATAAATATCAACTAGAGAAAACAGATATTGTTTTGGATAAAAGACGTTTCTAGGTACTGCTGAGATCAGGTACAAACAGCGCGAGGCTGGAGGTGAGGGGCTTTATTTGGTCCCTGCGAAGCTGCACCTGTTTCTCATAGCCTTGCAGCCCTTTTCTTCTCCCAGCCAGAGGGAGTGACACCTATGGCATAAAGGTGTCAGCTGGAGTCCACAGAGATTTGTTTGGACTAGGGCAGCTGTTTTTCCTGCCTGGGTAGTCAGAGACCCAAGATCTGCCTCCCAGGAAAAGAGAGCAAGTACTGGCTGGGGTCACTTCGGGGAATCTTGATCCAGACAACTTTGGGGCACCCTGGGGCATGCATCAGAGAGCAACAGCTTCACGCGACTCACCCTGGCCGCAGAGCTGCGCTGTTGGGTAGAGGGCTGGGGTCAAACCTTTGGACTGGCCTCCGAAGCAGGACCTCTTCCCTCATAGACCTTGAGCTCCTTGAAAGTCCAGACTGAGTTTCCTGCGGGGTCAACAGGAGGAGGGCAGCAGAGCAGGGAAGGAGCTGTGTCTGCCTCTGTGCTTGCAGTGCCCCCAAACTCTGCCTAACTTAGGGGGCTCGGTGTCCCTGAAAAGATGAGGAAAAGCGCCACATCTTTTAATTTTTATTATTATTATGTTTTTGCATTGAGCGTCCGTGGCCCTGAGAGCATGGCCACAGACGGCCTTCCTGAGCAGAGGCCTGCTGGACGGTCAGCCGGAGTTCTCAGCACCTCAGCGGCCTTGCCAATGACCCAGAGCTTAAAGAACCCAACGTTTGCTTCTAATTAGCCCTGAGTAGTGTCCTCAGATGCCCTGGGGATGCTTTAGGCGTCTGCTTGTACAGGAGCATGCCCACCTCACTCTGGACTTACTGGGGGGGCCAAGTCCGGGGGTCCCTCGGAGACGCCCTAAGACGGGGGTGATTACAGAGGCAAGGCCTTGCACAGAACAGAGCTCACATAAAAGAAAGCCAAGCTCCCTGAGCCGAGGGCCAGGAGCCTCTTTTTGACCCTGGGACTCTCGTCTGTTATTAATGCCTGGAGTTATGCTACTCGAACTTGACTGTTTTGGGATTTTGAGGCATTTGGGTCTTGTGAAGTCCTTTATTAAAATGCAAAGAAGGGGGAAAGCTTACATTCTCAACAAGAATTGGAAGCCACTGAGGGCAGGAGACATGACTTAAATGCCTCTTCATGTTTATAACTCTGAGCTGCCCAGGGTTCTCAGAGGATTAAGTCGTTCCATCTAATCCATATATTCAGTTTTCTGAAGACTCACCTCCTTGTCTGATTACCCAATAGGAGATATTTCAGAGGGAGAGCTGACCTAAAATGTTGCACAACTGCCCTTAGATGCAGCCTACCAAACACATTGAAACCCTTTCCTGCTTACTCACCCGAGGCCATGAGCACAGACACCCATCACGGCCCATTCTGGTGGGTGGGCTGGTGATACCTGCAAGGGCAGCTCTTGAATCTGCTTTGTCGCCATTCTGTCTTCTCTCTCTCATGCAGGTGCTTTCAGTGTCTTCTTGCTCATGTCCACACGTTTGCCTTAAGCATCTTTCTGTTTCTCTTACTGGATCCTTTTAATCACATGTGGCTGGGAGATAAAATGCCCAATTTTGTTTGAGTCCGTAAATAAAACAAGAGTAGACAGGCTTTGAGTAAGAATTGTTCCCAGATAAGGGCAAGGATTTTATTTCAGAACCCTCTAGTTTTTGTTGCACAGATGTTTTCACTTTTTCCTCTCATTTTTAGCTAGGATTTGGATAAGCGAGGTGGCTGGAAACCCCACTGCCGGGGGGGCGGGGAATGGGTTGTCCCTCAAGTATAAGAGAATAGGGAGCAAGTCCTGGCCATGGCACTGCTCAAACTTGCCTCAGTCCCATCAGTAAGTTCACTCAGCCTGTGACAGAATCTTTCCTCAAAATATACCACCCCCCACCCTCTCTCTGGCCTTCCCCACCACCCTCCTTCCCAGACCCCTTGCCCCTCCTAATGCCTCTTCTCCAGCCCCCCAAACCTCAGACTAGAGGTTAGATTTGCTTTCCAGGCCAGGCAGAGAAGCTCTGTTAGGGTCTAAGGCTGGAGCCCCTTCACTTCTGCCAGCATCCAGTGTCCCATCTAGAGAGGGCGAAGCTACTGTGCAGGTGAGGAAGCTTTCTCCAAGCCAGGCTCCGACTCAGGGGTGGCTCGTGAGTTCTCTTGGGATGTGGGGAGGCGTTGACTGGCAAAAGTTCGTTATTTGTAGATGCGAATCAAAGGGCTAGCCCCCAGTGGTTTCCCCATATTTTGGCCAGGCCTGAGGGGCTGAAATCGGAGAGGTCAGTCAGTGAAAGGGGATCCTGTGCTTTGATTGACATTGGGAAGGTTGTAACTAAGTGTTGGCAGTTTAAAATCGAGGAACGTGAGATTGGGAAAGGACCGTATGGCACAACCTCTTGAGAATTGCCAAGAGCAGTGCATTAGATAGGATATTTTAGTGGCTACACACACTGCATTAGATAGGATATTTTAGTGGCTACACACACAAAAAAAGAGATTTCTCTCCCACAAAAGAGGAAGTCTAGATACAGTCATCTGAGATTAGTGCAGAAGTTCAAGGATGTAAGTGGTCAGATTCTAGAAATGTTTTGACATTTCCCCCGTCATCTCAGGAGGGCTGAGCATGTCCAGACAACAAGTTCAAGTCCTCATAGGGTTGTCTATGTATCAGCCAAAAAATAAGAGAAGATTTCTCATTCCACATCATTGGTCCAATTGAGTCACAAGGCCACTGCCAGCTGCAAGGGAAGCTGGAAAGGAGAGTAACTAACTAAAAGGAATGGAATGGCAATATCTAGCTTTTACCAATCTTAATTCTTTAACTGTGCCTGGGCAGGGGGGCTGCCTTCCTGAGAACAAGAGATCACCTGGCACCATCTGAACACAAAACTTCCTAGTGGGAAAGAATGGTAGGTGGCTATTAAGTGGGTGACAACTGTGTTGACCAAAACTAGCATAGGACAAAAGAAACCCATGGGTTTTAGGGGGAAGCATGTCACATCTGCCTTCTAAGCAGGGCAGTCATATAAATCATTGCTCAGGATGGGACACTTCTGAGGATGAATGGGTGCACTATCAACAATTATTCAAGATAGCAGGCAGATAGCAAGAACTGTCCAGGGCAAATCAGAGCTTCTGGTCTCCCTTTTTCTAAAGAAAATTTCAGTAGCAGCAGCTGGCAGAAAGAGCCGAAAGATGTAGTGGAGTTCGTCGAGGTCTAAGGATAATCCTAGCAGCAGTCCTAGACTCTCGTTGGGCAACTTTTCCAATTGCATTGAAGTGGACCGGTCATGGACTCTGGCCAGTGGTATAGACTAACTGGCATGCTGGTCAGGCTTAAGTCAAGATTTGGTTTTCTTTTCATACTTTATATGCCCACTTTTCTGCTTCCAAATACCACTGAGTCTCTAAGATTGGCAAATAAAATGTGAGTCTGGAGTTTACTATATTCTGCATTTGGGATTATTTTTCTTAAAGTAACTATTGTAACTAGTGTATGGGCCAGTGGTTTGCTTGGGCTGAAATGTCATAATCACTAAATCAGAGAATGTATGTGAAGTGCTTAGACTAATATCTGGACTAAAGTAAGTATTTGGTTAATATTAGTTAAAGCAAACCCACATGCAAATACACACACACAAATACTCACGCTATAATTCTGCCTGAGAACTAAAGCACAATTTGGCAATGTGTGTCAATATGTAGAATATCCTTTGACCCAGATATCTGATTTCTAACAATTTGTCCTAAGGGTAAGCATGTTTATCACCATGTTTTTTGTACTGATAAAAATTGGAGTAACTCAAATCCATCAATAGGGGATAAAATAAAGAATTATGAAACATTTGTACAATGGAATATGATATATAGCTATTAAAATAATGAAATTGAACTTCATTTATTGATATAAAAAGTCAATGACATATTATCCAATGAAAATGCAACTTACAAAGAAATATTTATGGTGTGGTCTTATTCTTTTTTGTCAATAAAAAGAATGAAAATAAAATAGAAAGAAAAGAACTAAAAAAATCAGGATGATTTTTGTCAAAATATTTTGTTATCTCCAGATTATGGGAAAACTGGTTTCTTTTGTTTCTTCTTTTTTTGAATGTTCTGAATTTTGTTCCACATATAGACACTCTCATTTTGTAACTCTCATGATCAGAATAAAGTAGCATGGCTATCTGAAAACAGCTCTCATCTCTGGCCCCAGCTCCTCTGGGTAGCATACCTTCACTCTCATCAGCTCCTTTCTGCTCTTATGGCTCCCATGTATTGAACTCTTCCTGTATTTCTCTCCCCATTTTATTGTTTTCCTTTTACATATCAGTCTCATCAACAAGACCATAGGAATTTGAGGTGGCACCTTTGCCTCATTTGTCTTTGATTTTCCCTATATAATACCTGGCCTGTGGTCTGTGCCCAGTAAGTGTGAGCCGAGTGAATAGATGCACAACTGAATGCGTCTCCTGGGTCCCATAACTTTAATTAAAAGCCTCTTCCAGTGTGAACTACACCAGTCTTCAAAGTCCAGTAAGAAACCGCAACTTTATAATCTGACCACATCACGCAAAATTTGTAGCCTGGGACCCGCTAGAGGGCAGGGTCTTTGGCTCTTTTAGTTTCCTCATTGCTAAAAAGGTTTGTGTAAATAAACACTGGGAATATATTGGCTCTTGAGTTTGAGGCTAGGAGAGGTCCAAACCCCAGGTGACAGCAAGACAGTGCTTTCTTCCCGCAGACAGTGCTTTCTTCCCGCAGACAGTGGCATTCCGAGTCCGGCTGCAGGTAATTCTTCGTCCTGGACCCCGTCACGTGGCAGTGCACACGCGGCCTCTCCTGGCCTCTCCCTTCTTTTCTGGGTTCCCTTAACTTTCAGCTTCTCGCTGCTCCTACTGTGGCTTTTTTCTCTCTCTGTGACCTCTCTGTGGCTTTCAGTAACAGGATTAAAACCATCCTGGGTTACACCTTATCAAGAGATCCTATCTACAAGGAATGGAGTAAGTGTAAGATGGTGTTTCTCTGGGGTGCATAGCTCCAAACTATGACACTGGCACAGAGCAAGTATCCAAATATTTGTTGAAAGAAGGAATGAAGGATTGAATGAAGGACAATGGACAGAAAAGACAATGAACAAGTCAGCTCCGTTCTAAGCAGAGGAGCTAGTAATTGGTGATACTAAGACCTGCAGCATCCCCGCTGAAACTGCAAGGCAGAGATGCAAAGGGACCTTAGCAATGGGATGATTCACCTTCCTCATTTCACAGCGAGGTGATGAAAGCCCAGAAAGAGGAAATGATTTCATCAAGTCACAAGGCAGGTGAGCAGCTCTCGCCACCCAGCCTGGGGTGCTTCCGCTGCAAAGCTGCCTCTGGCTGGAACCATAGCCTGTGCTTTCTGCCATTTCAGTGAGCTGTGTTTTTCTAGTTGGCCAACTGAGAGGCAAAATTGGGACGCTTCCGATCGATTCATCCCTATTAGTCTTTTTTTTCCTTCTGCCTTTCACTTTATTTGCCATTTGAACTGGACCCCTTCCCAGAGCCGCAACCTGCCCATCAGCAGTTCGTATGCATCCAGAGACCTGGCTGCCCGGGGGGTTGAATCTCACCCACCAGGGTTTTGTTCTGTTGAATAAAAGCAAATCCTGCATGAGGCAACAAACGCTTTCCAGGCCCTGAATAATTGAACGGTTGAGCCCCATGCTGCAGCAGGCTAGGAACTGGTTAGAGATGCAGCAGCGGCTGGCAGCCTGCACACCTGTGTGGGCGTAGGGCACTCTCCAGGGGACCCCACCAGCCTGGAGCTGCTGCTGGGGCTTGGCTTGTTTGCTGTGGGGCAGTGGGAAGAACTTGGCAAGCATTAGCGTCTTCAGATTTCCATAGCAATCCTTTGTCTCTGCCTCCAAATTAATCTCTATGGTGGTGGCAGGGAGACTCAATCCACTTGATATTTCCCATCCCCACACCTGTGATAGCAAATCGAAGGGAGTGAGCATATGATGAGAACAAGAGTCTTTGGAGCCATTTCAGGTGGACTATTGGGCAGAATAAGTCCAGTTCTCAGCACATGGATCAGGGCTGAGAAAATACGGCTGTTCCTTCATTTAGATGTTTTCCTCTCCAAGGTTGGCTGGAGAAAGTCTAACGCCAGCTCACACTGACAGCACTCCACAGTCTGCTAAGTATTTTCAGCGCCCTTTATTTCTTACAGTCCCTCCGAGAGGCAGAAAGGACAGAGGGTACAGAACAGGCATTGGACCCAGGACTTCTGGCCTCCAGTCTCTGCTCAGCCATCACCTGCAGGTCTACACCACCCTGAAATTGCTTTGAGAAGCCCCGTATCCCTTCCAGCAGATGCCACAGGATGCCAGCCACAACTACCTCTGCAAATTCAAGTTGATTAGATCACCTCCCTGCTCATGCCTGTGTGTTGTCACTTGTCTCCCATAGCTCTCAGGACCGAGAACAAACTCCTGGTTTCCAGGCCCTCCCCTCTGTCTGTTGGCATCCCTGTTCCCCCGACGTGCTGTGCTCCCAACCACAGCCACTCTGGCCTGAGAAGTGCCAGGCTCCGGGGCACTGATCCCCCCAGGTGTGTCCCCAGGCCAGACACATTGTCCCCCAGTGAACCCTTGGTCACTAGCAGAGGCTGCGGCAGTGGAACGTCCACGGGTGGGCCTTCTGTGATGCCTTAAGCAGGCAAGACCCCCACCCGATACATGTGCCTAGGACACTCTCCTCTCCCATCACATCCCTTGCAATCTCTGCATTAAAGACACTCTTTCCCTGAGACTGAGAATGGCCTGGCGGCAGGGACCAGGCTGTCAGCTCACCTCTGTGCCTGGCACCCACAATGGGCCTGGCTCAGAACAGGGCTTGGTCAAGAGCTGCCAAACAAGCAAACAAATGAATAAATAAAAGGCAAACACAGAAAGGATCAAAACCAGGCCACAAAATGTCCATCCTGAATATCTTTTCATCGATTTCTTTTAAAATAAATATTCAAGCGCCTACTACTCTGTTCCAGGAACTCTTCTGGACACAGGAAACACAACACTGAAGAAAAAAGGCAACATTCCTTGCACTCTTATGTTCTAATTAAAGGAGACAGATAATGCAAAAAAGAAATAATCAAACAAAATATATAGTTTCTCAAACTGTTGGCAGGGTTGTAAGAGTGGAGTGGGGAGGGAGAGGTTTAGACACAGGCTCTGGCCACAGCTAGCTGGAGCTAATTCTCACATAGTCCCTGCTTTCTATATTCCACTAAATTCCATTTCTTTTTTATCCAATTCCCCTAATGCTATACATTTAATTAGTCTTCTATTTTAATGATATATAAGCTAATTCTAGGATGATATGTGGGTCAGGCATCGTTTGTTCCCATTGAATTATTTCCTTTAGATAAATTCCTAAATGGAGAATTATTTAATCAGAATCTACAGCATTGTTAAGATCTTGCTCAGTACTTCCAATTTGTTATCCCAAATCATTTTAGAAATCTGTAAGACCATTCAGCAAAAATGGTGTACCCCTTTCATCCTATCAGCAGGAGTAAGGGCTATTTTTGTTTGTTTGTTTACTGTTGTTACTTTAATAGAGGTGGAAAGGGTATTTCAAGGTAATTTTCATTTGCACGTCTTTTCTTCTCCCATATTTTAGTTTTGAAATCTAATTGCTCAAATGCAGAGCTGCACCTCTTTACGGTGTGCAAAGCCTGGCTGCGTTTCCTGTATTTGGGGTACTTTATCTTCCACGCGAGAGCAGGCCACATCGAAGGTCGAGACAGGGCTACGAAATGCTGTGACCCTTTCCCTAGGCTGATGAGATCATGGCAGCCACCACGGTTGAAATTCAAGGCAAATCTCTCACGTTGGCTTCTCTTTTGGAAAGTAGCAAACACTTCAGGCTAAAATAAGCAGATACCATATAATACTATGAACTGAAGTGGACCCGGGTCCCGAGGCTCATGGAACGCCAGTGCTTTTTGACCAGTAGGTGACGGGCCCTCAAAGGTAATGCTATTTCCCTTCTATTAGCCTTTGCTGAGGACAGATTTGGGGGCTTACATCTTAGCAGCTTGATTATCCATATTATTGGTATGATAGGTGAACATCTAGTAAAGATTTTTTCAGTTATTTTAAAAATGATCTTAAATAGCCATTTAGCTCATGCAAGATTCTTTATTTCATTATCATTAATATATAGTTTTTAAAGTTGAATATGTACTCTGTTCCAATGTGATGCCTTCTGATTTTTATTTTGAAAGATAGTACTCAGAAATTTTAATTGCTAATTTAAGTTTGGTACCAAATATGAGATGCTTTAGCCAGTCTACTTGATTCTTATTTCTGGCACATTTTTTTCCCTTTTCTATAAACAAGATATAATGTCTTTTGATGCCAATTAGATTTCACATATTTATTTTCCTTTTTTTATAACTTTGGAATAACTTACATATGGTAAAATTTACCATTTCCAGCATTCCATTCTATCGTTTTGACAAATACACACAGTCCCAAAACAGCTTCCAGAATCAAGATGTAGAACAGTTCTCTCCCCTCCTAAAGTTCCTTCATGTGCCTCCATCTGCCCTCACTGTGACTTCACCCCCAGCCACAACTGGTCTGTCTCTGTCTGTATAGTTTTGCCTTTTTGAGAATGTCAGATAAATGGAATCACACAGTATGTACTCCTTTGATTCTGGCTTCTTTCATTTAGCAAAATGCATTGCATATTCATCCAGGGCATTGCATATATCAGTAATTTGTTTCTTTGAAATGCTGTATAGTATTCCATATACGAATGTACCACATTTTGTGGTACTTAAAGGACATTTGGGTTGTGTCCATTTCGGTGCAGTTGAGAATAAAGTTACTTGATGATCAGGTTTTTGTATGATTATAAGTGTTCTTCTTTGGGGGGAATATCTAGGATGGCATGGCTGGTGTGGCAGTTTGAAACTGCTGTGTACCCCAGAAAAGCATGTTCTTTAATCCTTATTCGTTATTGCTAGGTAGGATCTTTTAGCTTTTGATTGTTCCATTGAGATGTGACGCACCTAATTGTGGGTGGGAACTTTTGATTAGATGGTTTCCATGGAGATGTGTCTCCACCCATTCAAAGTGGGTCACTTACTGGAGTACTTTAAGAGGAAAATCATTTTGGAAACAGTTCCAGAGCTGGTACAGGCAGAAATGTTTGGAGATGAAGAAAGAAAATGCCCCTGGAGAAGCTGTTTGCAACAAGAAACCTAAGACCCAGCAGATGCCAGCCATGTGCTTTCCCAGCTGGACCCATCGGCCTTTCTTGAGTCATGCCTTAGTTTGGGCATCTTAATGGCCCCAGAACTGTAAACTTATAACATAATAAATTCCTTTTTTTTCAAAGCCGTTCCATTTCTGGTATATTGTATTCTGGCGGCATTAACAAACAAAAACAGCTGGGTTGTGTAGTAAGTGAGTGTTTAACTTAAATGAAACCACAAAATTTCTTTCAAAATGGTTATACCATTTTGCAATCCCCACCAGCATTAAATGAAGTTCTAGTTGTTCCACCTGCTCGTCAGCATGGTTCCTATAATAGTATCTCCTTGTGGCTTTAATATGCGTTTTTCTGATGATTAATGAGGTTGAATAACTTTTCACGGGCTTATTTGCCATCCCATATATCTTTGTTGGTGAAGCATCTGTTCAAAACATGCGTCCATTTTTAGTTGGCTGTTTTTCTCACTATTGAGCTTTGAGAGTTCTTTATAGACTTTGGATACAAGTTCTTTTTCAGATATATATTTTGCAAACATTCACTCTCAGTCTTCAGTTTGTCTTTTCATTCAATTTGCAAAGCAGAAGTTTTACCATGAAGAATACCAATTTATATTCCTTTTAAATAGTGTGGGTTAGTATTTTTCCCTACCTCTATTTTACTCCTTGCTCTACCATAAAAGACCATTTTATACCATGGCTATTTTGGTCTGTTTCTCTATCCATTACTGTTCCATCTCCTCTGGCATGAAGGGAGCAAATATGAGGGCATGGAAAGAACACTGGACTGGAAATTAGGACATCTAGATTCTTCTGTAATCATTAGTTTTCCATCAACCTTGAGCTTATTAAATTCCTTAGGCTTCCTTTTCCTTATCTACACATCAGAAATAATACTTGGCCTACCTATATCAAGAATTGTGAGGAGAAAATGAGCTCCAAGATACAAAAGCACTTGCAAAGCACTGGAAGGATTATTCATGCACAAGACAGCATTAATGGAACAAGTTCCTCTTCCAACAACTTCCCATCAGCCTCGACAGACCCACTCAGACCCAACTTCAGGAAGCAACTTCCATAACCACGCAGATAAAACTCTTGCACTTTGTATACCCAGTGATTCCCTCTTTTGCTCTAGGATATCCTGCAGCAATTTCAACTTTTCTTTTCATGCGCTTTTATAAAATTCTCTATATATTTTTTAAATTCTGTATATTTGACAATGGCTATTCTTAGGATTTTGTTTCAGAGATTTAAAATTTTTTATTTTTTTAAACTCTTTTTTATTGTATAGTATAGCATATATACAAAGCAAAGAAATAAGAAAGCAATAGTTTTCAAAGCACTCTTCAGCAAGTGGTTACAGCATAGATCCCAGAGTTTCTCATGGGCTACCATACAATCCTCTTATACTATGCTTTCTAGCTGCTCCAGAATATAGAAAGCTAGAGTACTTCAGTTACATTTTTATCATCACAATCGATGTTTTTTCCTTCTTTTTTTGTGAACAATAACATATATATATAAAAGCTATAAATTTCCAAGCCCAGCACCACAATTAGTTGTAGAACATATTTTAGACATTGACATGAATTACAATTTCACAATTTCAGTTATTTACTTCTAGCTGCTCTAAAATACTGGAGACTAAAAGAATACCAATTTAATGATTTGGTATTCCTATTCATTTGTTAAGTCCTATCTTCTATGTGTAATTTCACCATCACCTTTGATCTTTCCATACCTCTCATTGGGGCAGTTTGGGCTATGGCAATTCTAAATTTTTCATATTGGAAGGGTTTGTCACTAACATGGGGTAGGAAGATAGAACTATCTGATGTTCTGGAGAGTCTGGGTTAGGTTTCAGGACTTATCTGGACCAGGGGCCCATCTGGAGGTGTAGGTTTCTGGCAAGTTATGCTAGTGCCTAGAACCCTTGTGGAATCTTATATATTGCCCTAGGTGTTCTTTAGGATTGGCTGGATTGGTCCTGGTTGGGGGTTGGCAGGTTATGATAGGTAGCAAGGTCTACCTGAAGCTTGTGTAAGAGCAACCTCCAGAGTAGCCTCATGACTCTATTTGAACTCTCTCTGCCTCTGATACTTTATTAATTATGCTTTTTTTTCCCCCATTTGGTCAGGATGTAATTATTGATCCCACGGTACTAGGTCTGGATTCATCCCTAGGAGTCCTCTCCCACGTTGCCAGGGAGACTTTCACCCCTGGATGTCATGTCCCAGGTATGGGGGAGGGCAATGATTTCACTTGCAGAGTTGAGCTTAGAGAAACTGAGGCCACATCTGTGCAACAACAGAGATCCTCCAGAAGTAACTCTTAGGCATGCCTATAAGTAGTCTAAGGTTCTATGCTATCTACATAAGCTTCACAAGAGTAAGCCTCATGCTTGAAGGCATAGCCAATTTATTTGGGTGTCCCTAAAGTTTGACACAGTATCAGGTGATTCCTCAATGGTAAGGTCTAATAGTTCCAGAGTCTTTCTCCCCTCACTCAGGGGACTTTGCCAATAATTTTTGATTATCTGGTTATTATACTCTAGGATATTTCCAGGCATTGCAATAATCTATACAGGATTAAAGGACCTCTTTCTCATTCTGTGCTCCCTGTGTTTCAGTTGTTCAGATAGGTTGAAGGAGATTATACACTACAGCAAATTTCAGTTCCAGATCAAATAAACCATTCTTCCATTGATCTCAAAGAGTGTGTGTAGTTCTAAAATATAGACATTGTCTTCCTTACCCCTATGATCTGAATTACTTTAACCCCAACCTGTTTGGCTTCCTTCTTATCTCTAAATATCAGGTTACATATGTAAAACAGCTTCTCAAAATCCAGAAATAATAATCACCACTCCAGACTTAATGTGTCTGCTCTAAAAGCTTACAATCTAGGCCCCTGTTTTCTTATAAGCATTTCTAAAAGTGACCATACCATTCCTGTTCTTTTGTTTCCAGCTTATTTTGTCTCACCAAATATTCCACATGTTCATTCGCATTGATGCACGCCTCATGACACTGTTCCTTTTTGTAGCAGCACAACCTTCATTCATAAGTATGCACCACTGTTCTCTATTCTACTTTTCCGTCAATGCATCCTTCAGCCACCTGCATTCATCGGGCATCATGTAGAGGGCCCAAAGTCCACAGTCCATCAACATTCACAATAAATTTTTTTATTTTTAAAAAGGAAATGTCCCAGGTCCCGAATGTCATGACATCCTGAAGCTCATGACAAGATGGATGAGCCTTGAGGACATAATGCTGAGTGAAATTAGCCAGACACAAAAGGATAGATACTGTATGATTCCACTTTTATGACAACATAAAGGTATAATCAGTGGCTTATAATACAGAATATAGGGGACTTAGAGATACATAAAAGCTAGAGTTGGGTGAACCATTGGCTAATGAGGTTGAACTCCAGTATAAAGGAATAGATAGGAATGAAGGTGATTCTCTAGTGAATCTATAAATAATATTACCATACTGAGGATGAACAAGATTGAAAGGGGTTTTTTAGAGCTACATGTCCCACTGATTAACACTAGAAATATGAATTAGTTCTCACAAGAATTACTTTAAAGATATGATTCTTGTACAAAGAGTGCTTAAGTAAAAAAAAGAAAGAAAGGTCCCAGGTCTTCCAGGGATGATGGTGGAGTAGAGAGCTGCAGCACTCAATCTTCCTCTAAAAATAGCTACGGTGCGGGAAGAAACCTTATGAAACAGCTGTTCTGGGGCTCTGGAGGCCAGGGGAGAATTGTACAGCACCCAGGGAAGAGTGGGAGAGGCTGGGACACTACTGTAAAGAACTGTAGGTAAAGTGCTCAGTTGTGACTGCTGGTGCCAAACCCCCACTCTTGAGAAAAATAATAAAAATAATATATATTTATGTATCTAACCTCATGCCACCAAACACATGAGGTAGACACTGGCACAACTAAAGGAAGAAGCAGACATCTCTACCAAAATAGTTGGAGATTTCAATACACCACTCTCATCAATAAATAGACCATCTAGACAGAGGATCAATAAGGAAACACAGAAATTGAATAATATGATAAGTAAACTAGACCAAACACACACACACATATACAGAACATTGCAGATATATGTTCTTCTCAAATGCTAATGGATCATTATCAGGATAGACCACATGCTGGATCACAAATAAGGTCTCAATAAATTAAAAAAGATCAAAAATAATACAGAGCACATTCCCTGATCATAACAGAATTAAGCTGGGAAGCAGTAACAAGTGGAAAACTGGAAAATCCACAAATGTATATAGAGGTTAAACAACATACTCTTAAACAATCAGTGGATCAAAGAAAAAATTGCCAGGGAAATCAGTAAATATCTCAAGACAAATGAAAATGAGAACACAACATGTTAAAAATTATAGGATGCAGTGAAGGCAATGCTGAGAAGAAAGTTTATAACTTTAAATGCCTACATTATAAAAAGAAGAAAGAGCTAAAATCAAAAACTTAACAGCACACTAATCCCAAAGCAAGGAGAAGGAAAGAAATAACAAAGATTAGAGCAGAAATAAATGATATTGATTGAAAAAATAGAATCTGCAAAAACAAAAGTTGGTTCTTTGAGAGGATCAGTAAGATTTGACAAGCTCTTAGCTATACTGACAAAGTGAAAAAGAGAGAAGATGCAAAGAAACGAAATCAGAAATAGGGGGCATTATTACCGACTTCATAAAAATAAAAAGGATCAAAAGAGTATATTATAAAAAATCATATGCCAACAAATTAGACAACTTTGATGAAAGGGAAAAACTCCCAGAACACAAGAATAACCTACACTGACTCTGGAAGAAACAGAAGACCTCAACAAGTTAATCAGAGGTAAAGAGATTGAATCAGTCATCAAAAACCTCCCAACAAAGAAAGCCCAGGACCAGATGGCTTCCGAGAATTAATACCATTGCTGCTCAAACTCTTCCAAAGATTTAAAGAGGACGGGACACTACTCACTCTATGAAGACAGCATCACTCTAATACCAAAGCCAAATAAAGATACTACAAGAAAAGAAAATTACAGATCAATTTCTCTAATGAATATAGATGCTAAAACCCTTGCCAAAATACTTGCAAATTGAATCCAACAGCACATTAAAAGAATTAGACACCACGATAAAGTGGGTTTTATTCAGGTGTGCAAAGGGTGGTTCAACAACAGAAAATCAGTTAATGTAATTCAGCACATTGACAAATCAAAGGGGGAAAACTCACATGATCACCTTGATTGCTGCAGAAAAGGCATTTGACAAAATCCAGCATCCTTTCTTGATGATAATACTTTAAAAGATAGGAATAGAAGGGCACTTCCTCAACATGATAAAGGCCACAAAGGAAAAAGCCACAGCCAACATTGTACTCCTTGGTAAAAGACTGAAACCTTTCCCTCTAAGATATAGAACAAGACAAGGATGCCCCCTGTCACCGCTGTTAGTTAGGCAAGAAAGAGAAATAAAAGGCATCCAAATTGGAAAGGAAGAAGTAAAAGATTTTTTTACTATTTCTTTTACATAAAGTTTCACTATTTGCAGATGACATGATTCTACATTTAGAAAGTCCAGAAAAATCCATAGCATAGCTACTAAAGCTAATACACAAGTTCAGCAAAGTGGCAGGATACAAGATCAACATGCCAAAAAAAAAAAAAAATCAGTGTTTCTATATACTAGTAATGAGAAATCTCAAGAGGAAATCAAGAAAAAAATTCATTTATAATAGCAACCAAAAGGATCAAATATATAGGAATAAATTTAACAAAGGATCTAAAATAATTATAGACAGAAAACTACGAAACATTATACGTGATCAAAGATCTAAATAAATGGAAGGATGTTCCATATTCATGAAATAAAAGACTAAATATCACTAAGATGTCATTATATCCAAATTGATTTACAAATTCAATGCAATGCCAATCAAAATTTCAATAGCCTACTTTGCAGAAATGGAAAAGCCCATTATCAAATTTATTTGGAAGGGTAATAGCCAAAAAGATCTTAAATATCCAAAAAGATCCTGAAAAAGAACGAAGCTGGAGGACTCACACTTCTTGACTGTAAGGCCTATTACAGAGCGACAGTGGGCAAAACAGCCTAGTACTGGAATAAAGATAGATATGTTGACCAATGGAATTGAATTGAGAGTTCAGAAATAGACCCTCACATCTATGGGCAATTGATGTTTGGCAAGGTGGCCAAGTCCACCCAAATAGCACAGAATGGTCTCTTCAACAAATGTGCTGGGAGAAATGGATAGCCATATGCAAAAGTGTGGAAGATCTTACATCTCATACAAAAAATTAACTCAAAATGAATCAAAGACCTCAAATATAAGAACCAAGACCATGGAACTCTTAGAAGAAAATGTAGGGAATCATATTCAAGATTTTGTGGGAAGCAATGGTTTCTTGGACTTTATACCCAAAGCACAAACAACAAAAGAAGAAATAGATAAATGGGACATCCTCAAAATTATAACCTATTGAGCTTCAAAGGACTTTCTCAAGAAAATGTAAAGGCAACCTATTTAATGGGATAACATATTTGGAAACCACATATCTGATAAGGGTTGAATATCCAGAATATATGAATAAATCTTCCACTCAACCATAAAAAGACAAGCAAACCCCAATTTAAAAATGGGAAAAAGACTTGAATGGACATGTTTCCAAAGGAGAAATATAAGTGGTTAGAAAGCACATGAAAAGATGCTCAATATCACCAGCTGCTAGGGAAATACAAATCAAAACCAAGATGAGATATCATTTCTCATCCACTGGAATGGCCTCCAAAAAACAAAACTACAAGTGTTGGTGAGGATGTGGAGAAATAGGAACCCTCATTCACTGCTAATAGGAATGTAAAATGGTGCAGCTGCTGTGAAAGACAGTCTGACGGTTCCTTGGGAAGCTAAGTACAGAACTGTCATATGATCTGGCAATCCCATTGCTAGGTATATACCCAGAAGAACTGAAAGGAGGGATTCAAACAGACATTTGCAGACTGATGTTTGGGTTGCCAAAAGACGGAAGTGATCCAAGTGTCCATCAACTGTTGAATGGATAAGCAAAATGTAATATATACATACAATGGACTGTTATTCACCTGTAAGAAGTAATAAGTACTGATGCATGTGACAACACGTATGAACACTGAGGAATTATGTTGAGGGATGTCAGACACAAAAAGACAAATATTTTATGATCTCACTGTGATGAAATAATTATAATAAGTAAACTTATCAAATTAGAATCTAGGATATAGGTTACCAGAGGATAGAATGGGGGTAGAGAAAGGGTGGCTGAGGCTTAATTTGTGCAGAATTTCTATTTAGGTTGATTGTAAATGTTTGGAAATGGATAGTGGCGATAATAGCACATTATTGTGAGTGAAATTAACCATGCTGAATTATGTTGGTGAATGTGGTTGAAAAGGGAAGTTTTGAGTGATATATGTTACTAAAAGGAAAGTTAGAAGATAAAACAGGGACTGTATCACACAGTGAACCCTTCTGTGGATGATGGACTGTGGCTAATGGCACAAATATAAGAACGTTCTTTCATGGACTATAAAAAAATGTATGACACCATTGCAAAGAGCTAATAATAGGGTGGTATATGGGAAAAATACACCTATATCTAAACTATGGACTATAGATAGGTAACAGTTATAGTTTAATATTCTCTCATTAAGTATAACAAGTTACCACACTAATGCAATGTGTGTGGGAGCATTGTATTTTTACATGATTTTTATGTCAACCCCAAATCTCTCTAACTAAAAATAGTAATAATAATTTAACAATTATCATAAGGGAAAGAAACCAGACACAAACTACTACATATTGTATGATTTCACTTATATAAAATGTGAATATAAATATATTTAGAGAGAATTAAGTTAGTGGTGATGTAAGGCTGGAGAAGGATAGAGGGAGTGAGAGGTGACTGCTAAGGGGTGTGGGGTTTTTCTTTCTGGAGTCATAAAAATGTTCTGAAATTGATTGCAGTGATGAATGTGCAACGCTGTCATTATATTTTAGAAGGAGTGTCTGCTTTGTGAATGTATCTCAATAAAACTGTCTGGAAACATAAATGCTCCAATCTGCATCAGGGCTGAATAAGAGCCTTCCTTTAGACTTTCGGTAGAAACATCTTCTTTCATGAAACAGCAGCATGATTTTTTTTTCTCTCTCTCAAGGGAGGAAATTGAGATATAGCAGAGGATTAAACATTCTCTAAGATATGTATGGGCCCCTCCCCCCTTCTAGTAAAAGAAGGTGAAGGAAAGGATTTTTCTGTGGACAAGAATATTTGTAGTTAGGAATTCTGCATGTAAGGCTCTACAAATTGAAGCCATCTAGGAGAGAAATAAATGGGAAAAAATTGTTTAGTCTTCATTAGCCTAGAGAGTTGATAATTTGCCAGTTTCACAGTTTTTGATATATTTGTTTACCATTTTTATGTTAACATTTGAAAAAAGTTTAAAGGGCTTCTCTATAAGTTATGGGCTAATTTTGGCAAAATTGCTCTTTGACTGTTTTGGAAAATAGGTAAATCTTACACAGAACCATTGTAATAATCAATTAGCTCAAGTGCAGAGTAATTTTTTTCTTTTTTTTTAACATGGGTAGGCACCGGGAATTGAACCTGGGTCTCTGGCATTTGCAGGTGAGAACACCATGGCCCTTTGTTGTAAATTATTTTAAAACAAAGATTTGACCATGTCGCTCCTCTGTTCGATGGCTTTGCCCCTCCCTTAGGAGGCACCTCCACGCCTGGCGCCCATGGGCCCCCGTCCCCACCTCCCTCACCCCATCTCCCTCACTCAAGGTCACTCGTTGCTGCTCCTTGCTCATTTCAGTCCTGGAGCAGTTACTGGAGTCTTCTTCCTGCGAAGCTCTTCCACCAGAGATCCACGCAGCTCATTCCGGGTCTAGCACCAACTACATGATTTCTGGGGCCTGATGCAAAATAAAAATGTAAGCACTTTTGTTAAAAAATTATTCAGTATTTCAGAATGGTGACAACAGTGTTAAACCAATGTGAGGGAGTGTGAGACAGCATGGGTGACCGGCTCAGAGCTTGCGTGCCTATTGCTTGCTTCCTTCTCAGCTCTCTCTCGCTGTCATCTCGTATTGGAGAAGTCGTGCCTCTGTCAATTCTATCTAAAATAGTCCCCTCGGCAGGCTTTGTCCTTTCCTTACATTCTGGTTCTCCATAACACTTGCCACCCCCTAACCTACTCGATGTTAAATTAAATTTTCTTTCTTTCTTTTCTTTCATTCATTCATTCTTTCCTTCTTTCTTTCTTTTGTGCACTCTCTCTCTCTCTCTCTCTCTCTCTCTGCCCCCTCCCTGCCCTGCCCTCCTGTCTATCTCCCCCCAGGGGAATATAAAGTCCGAACATGCTGTGTCACCGAGAGCATAGAATATGCCCAGCACAGTGTAGGCAATCCCTAAATATTTGCTGACCAAATGAATAAATGACAAGTAGTGAAAATCTAAGGACATCTGAATAGGCAACAAAAATTTAAAAAGATAAAATAAAAGCATTCAAGAGGTTCAGCAGCTTTTAAAACAAAGAACACAGAAACGGAGTGTCAGGGTGGGGTCGGGATCTGAGAATTCAATTTTAAGAAAGAGGAGACTGGGTTCAGCCTCTGCTCTGACACCGGCCGCTCTGTGACTCTGGAGAAGCCACTTGACCTCTCTGAAACCTGTGTTGTCACCAGTGCAGCAAGGTGCCTTCTAGAATTGCATTCTGTGGCTCCGTGGAGCGATCTTACACACTTGTAAATTCACGCACAGATTCCCAAATGAGGCTATTGAGAAATTTGATCACTCGAAACTATTTTCTGTATATTTGGGTCAGAAAACACAATGCAGGCGCTCTTTGGGTTAGGGTCTCACAAGTGTCCAGGCTTCCCCCTTCAGTGTGACGGTCTAGTTAATGGCCTCTGAAAGCCATTTCTCCTGAGGAAAAATATTATTCTACTTGGAGGAGTAGGTGAAATTTTAACAAGTGGCTTATTATGTACTAGAGTGTAAACTCTTAAATAGGTCATATTAATGTGATTATTTGAGCAAAGGTCTACTATATGTTTGTTCTTTGAAAAAAAAAGGCATCTAAATGTGGAGGCTTCTGTGCCTCAATTTCCTCACTGCTGGCTGAGGCTCTGGGGAGTATCGATTGCAGGACCCATTGTGGAAAGAAGAATCCTCATTTAATATGCCATGTTCCTTTTTTATATTATTAATTCCAAAAATTATGAAAAATTCTCTGGTCATAAATTCTCTTGGCATAGATGAAATGAAAAAACACAAAACATTAAAATGCCTCCTGGCTCTGTAGGTGTCTGTGTTGAAAAATATTTGTTTTCCAAACCTCAGCCTCTCTCCTTTTTGGTCAATAATTGTGCATAGTATTTGCTTTGTAGTTTGTTTTCCGTATCCATTTTGCTTGAGATAATCCTGCATCTTTTTTTTTCCCCTTCTGATTTATTTTTCTTCTACACATTTTTGCTTTTGTGTTTGGGGCAAAGGAGCAAACTGATTTTCCCCCCAGCATGCACATTAATCTTTCCCACCAAAAAGTTCTTGATGTGCTTTTATCATTGCTTTAAAATGATCTCCTTCTTCTCTCTAATGAGGTGAGAGCAAGATGGACCCCAATCATGTAAAAGGGGGAAGAGGTGAAAGAAAGTAAAAGTGAAGCCCAATGAAGGAGTTGAGAACGAGGTCGTTGACTTGGTCAACTGAATAAAGAGCGTGCTTAACAGTTATGTCAGTCTCAGCACATGGGCAAACAGGGCTTCCCTGCAGACCCCACTGATGATGACTCCTCGCCGTCCCTCTGGTTATGGATTAGTAGGGGCTGCAGGACCTTACTGCGCAGCCTCAGCTACAACAGTTAGGAAGGTATGGGTACCAGAAAGGTAGGTTGGTGAAGTAGGAATTAGTGAATTAAAGAGAAGTTATAATTGAAGGCCTTGTCCTTCAACCAGTGAGGACAAAATCAGCCAAGAATAAGTGTCATATACATATTTTTCCCAAATGTGTTACCAGCATGTGAGAATAATGGAAATATGGCAACCTACAATATCCATGGAATGCAGTATATAGTTCCTAGGAGGCCAAAGATGTTTCGCTGTCCATGAAGGAAACTTCCTCCTTGCTTCCTTCTTGAAAATTTGAATGAAAACCTAAGTAATCTTTCTAAGACGGAAAATTAAAAGGTAAATTTGACTACCTGGTGTGGAAAAAAGATCCTGTGGTAGGAATTGGAGATCTGTTTCTGATCCCAACTGTGCCTCCAACCAGATCCTGTAGGATTTAACTCCAGACCAGCCCATCCAACAGCAAATACCACAGGGGACCCAGCTGACATCACGGGGGGCAGAAGAATCACCCACTGAATCCCAATTAATTTCCTGCAGTTCAGCTTTATGAGCTAAAACAATTGTTGTTCTAGCTACAAAATTTGGAGGTATTTTGTATACAATAATAGATCCCTGAAATTGAGTTTTATACCTAGAAGTAGGTGCTATCATAGACTAAAGCTGCAGCTTTGCCTTTGGGATCAAGAAGTGGGGAAAAAGAAAAGGAGCCTTGAGGAGATTAGGATAAGTCTGGAAGAACAATGAGAGAGATGATTTTGGAAGCTGAAGAAAAAATGGATGGGCAGAAAGTTTAGTGAAACCGTTGGCTGTAGTAATGTGGAAAATATACGTGTCTAATGAACCAGCAGATCTGGCTAAAGAGAGGTTTCCAGGCAAGGTATCAAATTGGTTCCTATTGGCTGTATGTGATAATGTAAAGATAGATAAAAATGGAATAAAGAAGAAAACACACAATTTTCAAGCAAATTTAGAGGAAATATAAAGAAGCCAGGACTTGCTGGTTTCAAAAGTAAAAATGTGTCTCATTCCAGGCTTCTCTGGATGGTAAAAAATCTCAGAGAAAGAAACAGCCACAGAGTAATGAACTTAAGAGTGTGGCTGTAAGAGCTTTATTGAGACTCATGAAGATTTAAATGTGTACTTAGTAAGGCTTCTAGGAATCTTAAGGATGTGCCTTAAGATTCCTCTCTAATAGGCAAGAAGGCCTCTAAGAATTTTTTTAAGAAAACTTTTTATTTTGAAATACTTTCAAACTGACAAACAGTTTCGACAATAATACAAACCCCGTAAATAGAAGTTGTGAGAGCAGACGTGCAGCACAAATGCTCCCATCTCAACAACTCCTAAGCACATTATTCAGGGATTTATCACATTCACAGTATTGCAGTACCCTCACCATCTTCCACTACTAAAAGTTTCCCAACTCCCCAAAGAGAAACCCTATATCCATTATGCATGAACTTTCCATTTATGCATGAACTTTCCATTCCCCCGCCTCCCACTTCTGGTACCTGTATTCTAATTTCTGTCTCTATGAACTTGCACATTCTCTGATATTTTCTTTGTAGTTAAGCAAGGGGCTTAAATTTAACATCCTAAATCTATAACAATCTCTCTGTTTGGTACCTAATTAACTTCAATATGCAAACTATGTTCCTATACCCTTCTATCCCCCTACCTTTATCCAGTTCTTGTCACAAATTACATGTTTGTACACTGTGTGTTCAAAACCACTGATTTACTATTACCTTTCATGAATTTGTCTTTTAGATCCTGTAGGAAGGAAAGTGGAGTTATAAGCCAAAAGTAAAATACTACTGGCATTTACCTACATCATTACCCTCGCCACAGATCTTTATTTCTTTATATGGCTTCAAGCTATCATCTACTGTCCTTTCTTTTCAGTTGGCAGAACTCTCTTTAGCATCTCCTGTGAGGCCAATCTCGTGCTGACAAACTCCCTCAGCCTTTGTTTATCTGGGAATGTCTTAGTCTCTCACTGAAAGATAATTTTGCCTGTTATAGAATTCTTCATGAGCAGTTATTTGCTCTCAGTATGTTAAATATATCATCCCACTGCCTTCTTTGCCACTGTGGTTTCTGATGAGAGATCAGCATTTCATCTTATTAAGGTTTCTTGTATGTGACACGTTACTCTCTCGTGCAGCTTTTAGAATTCTCTCTTTATCGTTGGTATTGACCATTTGATTATAACATGTTGCGGTGCCAATCTATTTGGGTTTATCCTGCTTGGGGTTCACTGAGCACTTTGTATATGTATATTCACGTCTTTCACTAAATTGGGGAAATTTTCTGCTATTATTTCTTTGAATATTCTCTTTGTCCTTTTCTCCTTTTCTTCTCCTTTTGAAACTCCCACAGTGTGTATATTGATATATTTGATGGTGTCCACAGGTTCCTCGGGCTCTGTTCACTTCTCTTCATTCTTTCTTCCTTATGCTCCTCAGACTGAATGATTTCATTTGTCTTATCTTCAGGTTCACTGATTCTTTCTGCTGTCAGTTGAACCCCTCTAGGGAATTTTTAATTTCTGTTACTGTAGCCTTCAGTGATGTTTGGTGCCTTTTCATAATTTCCATTTCTCCACTGATATTTCTCTTTGGGTTATTTTGTCATTTCCCTAATATCCTTTAGCTCTTTATCCATGTTTTCCTTGAGGTCTTTGGGCATATGTAAAACCATTTTTTTGAAGTGTTTGTCTGGAATGCCTCAGATCTGGTACTCCTCATTGATGATTTCTAGTGCTTCATTTTTCTCCTTTGCCAAGGCATGGCATCCTTTTTATATATATATAATCTTTTGTTGCAACCTGGACATTTTGATATTTTAATGTGTTATCACCAGAATTCAGATTCTGAGGTGTCTGTTCCTTCAACTTCTATCTAGTTCATGCTACAAAAAAGCGTTCCTTGAATGCTAGGAACAAACCAAAAAGAAAGAGAAGGAGGAGGAAGAAAGAAAAAAAGAATATACCCTTCCCAGTCTTTGCAGATTGGTCTGTGCAAGTACTCTCCTTCAGAGCTTATCCATACAATAAGCTTAGAGAATAGACCCAAAGCCTAAGAACAACCTGATCCTTTCTGCAAATATGCCCTGTTTTGGGCATTTTTGTATGGCCCTAGGAATTCTCCTGCTTACACCAAAATAAATATCTCCTTTTCTCTAGGAAACAGTTTCCTCATGGCCCTGGGCACTACACTGTATATCCTAAAGCCATCAATCCCTTGCCTCAGGCATCTACTTAATTGTTTCCCACAGTGTCCTGTAGGAGGGTTCTGACTTGTCTTCTATATGCAGGACAAGTTCTGAGACAGTGATTCATTCCCTCAAGCCACCACCAGAGAGACTGGGCAGGACAAACTTGCTCCCAGTATGTGCTCAAGGGCTGCTCTGCTCCCTTCCTCTTGGCATCAGAAATCTGCACTGGGAATGTGGGCCAGCTCTGCACCAGGCCAATGAGGGGTAGGAAAGGGGCCAGCCAGGGAGCCAGGAAATCCGACCACTCTTAAGTAGCCTTTTTCTTGATTCAGTACTCACTGTGTTACTGCAGTATTTTAGCTGTTTTCTGGAGCTTTGAGAAAGATGTTTCTGGCAGTTTTCCTCATTGTTCGAAGTATTCGTGGGATGATGCAGCTCTGAGCATGTCACTCTGCCATCTTGATTGAGGCAGGGCCTCTCCTTCTCTTTAGGGGAGACGATAACAGGACTTGTCCCATCTTCTGTGATAGGATTAGTGATATGAGGCTGGAAAAACCCTTAGCAAGAGATGAGGAAATCCTGGCAGCTGTCATTACTATGGTTGCTTTCCAGGTATTTTGCCCTCTGGCTGCCAGCCTTCCTCCCCAGCTCAGACTCACCTCTAAGAATCTTAAGTGTATTACTTTGTGAAACATTTAGTTTAGTCAGAAAAGTCTCAAGAGTTTTGAAGTCTTTTTTCTACGGCAAGGTGCTTATCTGGAAGATATTTGTGAATACATCTTTTACCTAATGGAAGGAACCCTCCAAATTCATAGGAAGCTCACAAAGTTTTTAAGAGAATTTAACTATAGAAGTTCTGTTAGCTTGGACTAAAATGGATAGAGACAGTTCCAAATAAAGAGATCTTTGTAACCAAAACCCACAGTGGGCCAGAAACAGACTGAGAAAACTACTCAGCTACAAACATAGACAATTTCTTATGCAAAAGAATAGATGGGGCAGTGCAATGGTGGCTCACTGGCAGAATTCTCTCCCGCCATGCCAGAAACATGAGTTCGATTCCTGGAGCCTGCCCATGACAGAAAAAAAAAAAATCTGTTGTAAGTATAGATAACTCAGAGTGTAGGACCAGAAGACCAAAAGACAGAGCTGGGAGCCATGCAGACTCATTCCCAGGCAGCAGGGCTTGGCCTCCTGAAGGAACTGATAACATGTGCCCAGATGTATTTCAGAAATAGCTGGAATTCTCAATTGATTTGGGCCAGTGATTGCTGTGTGCCTCTAATTTTCTCCTTTTGAATGGGAACGTCCATTGTGTTTACACCATGCCTGTATCTCCACTGGATGTCGGTTCTTGGGGGGTTGGGTCAGAAAGCATTTTTTTTTTTTTTTATGCTGTATGGCAGGGTCACATTTCATTATTTTCTCATGTGAGTATCCTGTTATTGCAGCACAATTTATTGAATTTTTGTTTGCTTTCTATTTTTTTGTTTTGCTAACATGTCTTTTTATTTCACAGATCTTAGATCAAGGAGAACCAAATCTCACTGAGGATCCCCCTTAGCTTTTGCATTGATTTATATATCAAGAGCCCAGACCTCAAGCCTGAGCCAGATACTGGAATGGGATAAGAATTTTGAGGGTCTTAGGAGGAAATATAGTTACATGTGGGGGAAATATAAATAATTCGTGGCCAAATAGTGGATTGTGATGGACAAAAAACGATTGTAATTCCTTGATACTCCTCCCATTGAAAAGTGGATCCAACACTCCTCATCTTTAATCTAAGCTGACCGCGGTGGCTTTGACCCATAGAATGCAGCAGAAGGGATGTTCTGGAATTCTTGAGACTAGGTCATAAAAAGTCCTGATGCTTTCAGCTCAGCATCTTTGCACATCCTTTCAGGGAGCCATAAGTCATCTGGTTGGATGCTCGGGGTGACGGGCTCAGCTTATCCCAGCTCTCCGGCCATCCCCAGCAAGGATCAGGCATAACTGGAAGCTTTCCCACACCCCAAAGCGAGCCTGTCCACCAGCTGAGTATTACTGAGTGACCCCAGTCAGTGCCACATAGAGCAAAAGAATCACCTAGCTGAGATCTGCCTGAATTCCTGGCCCATAAAATTGTGAGAAAAAAATAAAATGATTTTTTTTGTACGCTGCTTAAGTTTGGGGGAAACTGCTATGCAGAAACAGATAGCAAGAAAAAGCTCTGGTTCTCTTTCTAGGTCTCAGGTTCATCGTCAACAAAACTGGATCAGTGCTCGAAGGTTCCTTCCAATCGTAACAAAATTGGCAAAATAATATCTACATTATTTTTATTAAACTGCCCTGGTCTTTTTATTTTTATTAAACTGCCCTTGTCTTACTTAAAAAGTCATTTATAGATAGTTAGCATTACAAATTAAGTCACTTCTGTCTAAAACTTTTGAACTAGACTGAAAACCAAGGGAATTATTATTATTAATTTCCATGAAACCCCATTCTGGCTGGAGATAGGTTAGGGAAGGCAACATCTGCATAGAGAGACAAAGTGCTTTCTCCTCCATGACCTTCCACATGGGCTAGATAAATGCACCCAAATTACCTTAAATCTAAACCATCTAAATCTTTCAGACGAAAATCTCCCTTGAACAAGGCATATGAAAATTGGCTTATAAGATTAATTTCTGTCTGCAAAGAAATCAGTGACTGTGCATACACATGTGTAAATACCCTTCTGTCCATTCATTTAGCACAGGAGTTCTTCACTCAGTGTCTAGGTACCCCCAAGGGAGCATTCAGGGGTCCCATGTACTAGTACCAGAAAAATTTTACTTCTTTACTTGCACTAAACTTTAACTGAATTTAGCATTAACTTAAACTATGAATGCAGACAGAGAAAGATTGGCAGGACCTGCGATTTTTGTCCCGTAGAGATCACCATGATTTTAGTATCATATAACAGTTGTTATAGATCTCTCAAATTATCATTTCCACTCATTACAACTTTGAACTTAGGGTTATTAATCCTTCTAGAGCTATTAATTAATGTATTAATAAAGAGGTCCATTTACATGTGTGTGCAAATATATAAGGGTCTGTGTATATTACTATGTCACATATTTGCTTTTGATATTTTGATAAGCATATTTTACTATAATTGGTTTCCAATTTAATGCCCTATGATTAATTTTATTTAAAAAGATTATCCTGAGAAGGGATCCAATGTCTTTGCTAGACTTTCAAAGGGCCTATGGCACCAGGAAGGCTAAGGAGCCCTGGTTTCCAGCCTACCCTAGAGCTCTGAGCTCCCTCAACACTGCAGCCAGTGAGCGCCTGTTGGTCACCTCCCACGTGCCCAGCGCGGTCCTGGAGATGAATATGCAGGTGCATTAATTTTCTCCCTTGCTTCGCCCCCTCCTCCCGTATCTCACAATACTTGCCCCAGTTATCAGCCTCTTTCTTAAACCTCTGTCTCCCTTCTGACTCCCTGACTCTAAGCAGATGATTCTGCCTCATACTTCACCGTGGAGAAGTTAGAACTTTCTCACTAGATTCATGCCCAGTGTTTCTATGCTGAAGTGCATGCTGCCATCTCTCTAATGCATATTTACACACCTCATCTGCCTCCTGAGTTAAAAAATCTGCTGACTAATGCTGAATATCCTTCTCCAGTTTTGCTGCAAACAAGGCCATCAGACTCAGTTCTTGCCTTTAGACCTGGACTCACACTATATGCACAGGGGGACAGCAACACCATCCACTAGGACATCTGGTGCCACACGTGGTGTTACCTCCCTCCCCCTCACGCCCCAAATTCAGCCATATTTAGTTATTTCTTTAAACATTTCTGAAATCCATTTCTTTTACTTGACTCAGACTCTTCCACTCTTGCCATGGCCATTATAATGGTCTCTTAAATTATCTCCGTGTTTCTAGTATCTCATTTTTTTCAAGCCACTTAGATATATTTCTAGATCTTTAATGAAACCATCTTACTTTCCAACAGAGAAGTTTTCTTATCTAGCCCAGTGACTCTCACCTGGGTGACTTGTTAAGCCAGATTGCTTGACCCTAACCCAGAGTATCTGGGCCAATACGTCTAAAGTAGAGCATAGAACTTTGCTTTTCTAACAAGTTTCCAGATAATCTGATATCGCTGGTCAGGAAACCATACTTGAGAACCACTGATAGGGGCCATTAATTTCTAAACTTGTTAGATTTGCAGTACACCTAGTAAAAAGTGTTTCGGTGCAATCCCCCAATATATGTATACTTATTTATTTATAAATTATATGCCTATTCTAACGTACTAATACAGTATGAACATCATGAAACATTCTAAAATCATTTTAAAAGGTGAGACAGAAATAGAAAATTCAAGAATATTCTTCCTGCACCCAAAAGGATCATGTAGTACACCCTACATCAGAGGCTTCTGGGAGGGGCAGAGACTCAGAATCAACCCTGGACTTGAAATTTTATGAAGTGCTGTATTCTTCTCCGTTCCAGTCAATTTTAGTCAGCCTGCATGCATTCTAACTCTGGGTCCAAGCTGTATAAGTTTACAACCTTGGGAAGTTTCCTTGGCCTCTCTAACCTCTATATTCGCCTCTGCAAAATGGAGATAATTACTAGTAGCTACCTCATGAGATTGTTTTATGATAGCATGAATTAGCATACATAAAGGGTTTGTTTCAGTCTGGTAATGCTGCTAAAATGCAGAATGGATACCAGAAATGGGTTGGCTTTTACAAAGGCGATTTATTAACTTATATGCAAACAGTTCTAAGGCTGTGAAAATGTCCAAATTAAGGCATCAACAAGAGGATACTTTCACTCAAGAAAGACTAATCATGTCCAGGGTTTCTGTGTCAGCTGGGAAGGCATGTGACTGGCATCTCCTGGTCTTTTGCACCCAGGTTGGGTTGCTTTCAGCTTCTGATACCAGTGGCTCTCTGCATCAGCTCTCCAAACATCTCCAAATATTTGTGTCTAGGCATCTGCTCTCTGTGTTAGCTCTTTTAAGGACTCCAGTAAACTAATTAAGACTCACCTTGAATGGGCAAGGTCATATTTCCATGGAGGTAATCTAATCAAAAGGTCACACCCACAATTAGGTGGGTTACATCTCCATGGAATCAATCTAATCAAATGATCTTGGTGGTGCAAAGGTAGTTTGGTGGTAGCATTCTCGCCTGCCATGTGGGAGACCCAGGCTTGATTCCTGGCCCAAACACAAACAAGCAAAACAAAGTAGAACAAACCAAAGAATTCAACAAATGATCCTGTGATAATGGGATACTCACATTTGAAAAGAGTGAAATGTGACCCCCGCCATATAGCATACAAAAAAAAAAAAAAAAAGATCCCACTTAAAATAAATCTGTACTCACAAGATTGGATTAAAAGAGTGTGGCTTTTCTGGAGTACATAACAGTTTCAAACCAGCACAGGCTTATCATGGTGCTTAAGATATAGTTAATGTTTAATGTTGACTATTATAATTGCTCTTAGTAGGTGCCTCTTGCTATCATCATGCTGATCTGATCTGAATAGTCCCTATTTCCTAAATAGGCATCCATAATTTGCTATCTTTGCTGGTGTTGTATCTTCTTTCTGGAATATCCTTCCTTCATCTCTACTTAGGTGAAATCCTTCCATCTTTTTCAGTTGTACATGGTATATTCCCTGTGACAACTTAGTTGAATCTCCTTGCACAATTAATTGATCCCTCCACTGTGTTCACATAGCATGCTTACAAACCTCTAATGTATCACTTTCTACAATGTATTATGAAAAGAGGTTTACACACCATGTCTTCCAAAATTGTTTGGAGAATGTTTGGTTAACCCACATGCACATCATATTGCCTGAGAAAATGAGTGGCATGTAACAGCTGCTAGATACCGAATGTAAAAGAGGAAGGAGTAACGAGAGGGAGGTGGGGATCTAGTGAAAAGATGGGGTAAGAGAGACTAAAAGGAGAGAAAGAGGAAAAAGAAAGGACATGTTGGCCCTTAGATCCTATCAAGGTCATGCTGGTATTTGGAGAGGGTGACGATCCTGTGCCAGGACTGTGACCCAGCCATGGCATTCAGTCATATGGCGTTCAGCCATGGATGGCATCTTCCCTTCTTCAGACCCACTTTCCATGGCCCCTTGGGCAAGAAGCCCCATTAGTCACATGGGAGTCTGTGGCCATGTGATAGAAAATGCTGTCTAATCCCATAGAGACCACACCTCTGACAATAGTCTAATTCCCCCATGTGCTGCCCACCTGAACAGATGGCTATGAAATGGAACAGATACCTCAGTCCTTCTCCTTGGTTTCTATAATTTCCTGGCCTCCAGATATAAAAAATAAAGCTTTCTCTTGGTATAAAAACCCTCCACAACCCCATTAATAAGATTGCCCAATTGGCAGTCCTTAAAGACTTCTAATTATATTTCCCTTGAGTGAAGGTCACACCTCTGTTATAGCATGTTCCAGTACACATCCTCATCCACTTGAACTTTTAGTAAAATGTGTCAGGCTCTGTCCTTCCTGCATTACAGCATTGTCATCGTCGTGCTCAGGGTTCATCTATAGTCCCTTCAGAGTTCTTACCTGGTTTCCTGAGTGGGCTGCTCTTTGTAAATTCTCAATGCCTACTTCAAAGAAAGAAGGATTGGAATCAAAGCACACAGACATTTTAGCAAACCAATCTAGTTCTTTCACCACCTTCTAACAAGGTTTAAGTCATCATCCAGCTACCTCTGCCAGACTCACCATCCGAGTTCTGTTTAGCTCTACTCTTGAATACGGGGCTAACTTATTGTGTAGGAAAAGCTAGCTTTCCATTAAAGAAAGTATATTCTTAAAC
Source organism: Tamandua tetradactyla (assembly GCF_023851605.1). Lineage (NCBI taxonomy): Eukaryota > Metazoa > Chordata > Mammalia > Pilosa > Myrmecophagidae > Tamandua > Tamandua tetradactyla. The sequence goes on from NC_135329.1 coordinate 6,083,246, forward strand.
CACTGGACAGAGCACAAGAGACCAGATATGCCCTGGTCAGCCTTAATGAGAGAAGACTATCACACCCACTAAAAGGTCAAAGTCCAATCACCCGTTAGTGATTTTTCTTCTCATCAGCAAAAAAATGCTCATTAATTCTAATATCTTTGCTTTCAGGCATAAACTATGAGATCTGAACAAAAATTGCATTTGTAATGATTGCATTTTGACAGAAGTAGAATTACAATGATTCTACTACTACTACTAATAATAATAATCAAGGAAACGGGAGGATTCTGTGCTGTCTCAGCTGGAAGGTGATCTGTGAAGCCCTCTGTGACCTGATGCCCTTGAAGCATCTGTATAAACAGTGTGACTATGAAACCGCAAGGCTGACATTCTACCCAACGCACCAGGTAGATGCTTGAGCTACGACTGACCCGATCCCGTGAGAAGGATCTTCTTTTGAATAACCCCAAGAGCCTATGTAGGAGCCTGCACTTGGCTAGTTTATAGGGAAGAGACATTCCTTTTCTGAGATGGGTAAGTAAGTGAAGGCCAGAGTCAACCTGGAATTCTGAGCCTTCCAAACATGGATCTTCCTAAAAGAGGAATTCTACATGATTTAGAAATCAAATCAAGTAATCAGGATCCTCTTGTTTGAATTGGCATTGAATTTCTCATTAGAGGACATTTTGAGGTTCTACATATAACAGGTACATAGCAAACAGTTTTTCAGCCAGTAAGTGAGCAGGCTGTTTTGCCACTATCCAACACTCTCCACTCCTGCCCCTCAGGGAACATGTCCTTGAAGACTGGACATGACTCTCACTCCTCTCCCACCCAACCCTAGTCCCACAACCACTCTCCAGGCAGCTAGAAGGGAACTGCAAGACCAGCCATGGGCTGTTTACCTCCAAAATTATTTCACATGAAAGAAGAGACTACTATTTTCTAAAACCATTGTACTTGGGTCTTTGTCACTGTTGGCTGAATTGAGTTCGTAACACAGGCACGTGCTACTGTTCCCATTTCACAGGTAAGGAAACCAGTTCACAGAGATTAAGACCCTTGTGCCAAACCACACAACTAGGATCCAGAAGCCAGTCTCTAAGTGCAAAGTCTTGTTCTTCCTACAAATGTAGGGGCCATGAATCAATAGAGCAATTAGAATTGTTATGTCTGTTATAATATTGAGTTAGAAAAAAGGATTTCAAGAGATAAAAGAGGAAAGAAATAAGTTAGAGAGCCTATAGGGAAATGTGTATGTAGGGAGCTGCCAGAGGAGAGGCCAGCCAAGGAGGATTGAGCACCACTGCTTATCAAATGGGCAAAGGGCAGGGCACACAATTGACAAGCAAGTACACATAATTAGAAGACAAACGGTGAAAACATTTTATTTCTCTAGATACCAAGGAAAGGCAAATGAAAGCAACAATTTTATGCTTTCTAAAACAGAAAAGAAAGGATTGGCAACACCCATTCATTATCAATGGTGCCATGAAACCCCACACACAGAAGTGCCCTGGTGAACATATCACTAGAAAACGCATTTGAAACAAATTTACCTATAATTGTTGAGAGTCATACAATCGCTTATCTTTTATCTTATGGAAAATATCTGAAAGAAATGGATTTATATACAAAGATACAAACTATAGCACTATTCAGAAGAGCAAATGTTTAGAATTTAAGTGTCCATGGAAAAGAGGATGATTATGTTAAATGGAATAGTAATGCATTAGCTTGGGCCCTACCCCCTCTGGTCTGGACTGCTGCAGTGGCCTCTTTCCTGTTTGCTAACTGCCCTCTCCCATCCAGGCTCCCTGCAACCCCAGGGTTCCTATGAGGATGGCACTCCCATCCCCTGCACAGCAGAGTTCCAAGGTCTTAGTCGAACCCTTGTACCCTCTTCCACCTGCCTTTCCAGTGTCCACTTTCATTGGTCCCCCCGAGAGGACTCTACTCCCTCTGCACTAAAATCAGAAACACACTCTTTCACACACACTGAGCCTGCTTTGCTGGTGAGTTTTCAGAAATATTGGGGACTTTTCTATGTAGCCAGTGCCATCTCGCCTTTAAGATTGAGCTTATTTATTGCCTTTTTGTAAAGCATTCTTGATCTCCTATGCCTCCATTTCCAGGTGAAATCATCCCTTAGGGCCTCCAGTGAACCCTGTATGGATGTTTATCATAGCTCCTGTAACTCCTTATTGCACGTATGCTTATATATGCATCCCTCTATCAGACTCCTTGAGGTCAAGAGCCCATCATCATTGCAATCATATCATCATCTTATTCCCCAGAATTTACTTAAAGCTTAGTACAAGCTATGTGCTATATGCATTTTACATTTTATCTCCCTATCTCATTAAAATTTCACAACGTTGATAAGGTAAATTGTAAATTATTCTCAGGTTTACAGATGTAGAATCTGAGATTCAAAGAGGTTAAGTCACTTGCCCAAGACACAAAGTAAGTGAAAGGCGAAGCGAGAAATGGAACTCGCTATCTAGCCACCGTACTGTCTCATTTGCTTTTCTCACAGAGTAGCTGGCACATAATAGATGCTCAACAATTGTCAGCAAAATGAGCTCTGTGACAGAATGAGTAAGTATTTACAACACAAAATATTAAGTGAAAAAAATAGCATATAAAAATATATCTATACATTTATTATAACCCAATTAAACTGCATGTTTAATTCAGACTGGATGGGAGCCTGACCACAGCAGTTGCTAGAGTTAATTTGTTAGAGAACCAGAATTCTGGTGATTTTTAATTTCCTTTTCCTGTTATACAGTGTTTTTAAATTGCTTACCCAGATGTTGTTCATGAGATGCTAGCTCAGCATTGTTCCATCAGAGCTCCTAGGAAATCCAGAGTTAGTCTGACTGGAGGAAACCAGAAGCCAGAGGTCCTAACTGGCTAGCTACCTGAGCATTTCTGGTGGAAACTGTATATATATCAGCGGCCCAGAAAAATGGACAAGAAAAAGGTAGAAGAAATTCCAGTGCTTTTTGCCCTGAGGGCTTCCATCAAACCTTCATTCTGGATGAAAAATAAATGAAACCCAGAGTTTCTTAGTAACACTTCATACAATTGCAAATCAGAAGTAATCTCTAAGTAAGCTCACTACCATATGACAAGGATGTGTGGAAAGTATATGAGAGAAAGGAGAAAGGGAAAGGAATTGAAAAGGGAGTGGAAGAAAGAGAAGAAAATTAAAAATTTATGATTTGAAAACAAATAAGGAAATTAAAACTCAAATTAACCTACTCATTGGTTTTCGTGAGACTCTACTAAAATTTTCCATTTTAGAATGTGTGCTTATTTAATTTCACCTAAGGAGCAGAGACAAAGATGGTATCATAAACAGAAATGGGAAATCAAGAGGAGGAGATTCTTGGGGAAGAACTATAAAGCTGTAAAGGGGACTTAATGTTTGGGGTCAGACCATTTCATGAAAGTGTCTTTTTTTTTTTTTTCGCATGGGCAGGCCCCAGGAACTGAACCCAGAAAGTGTCTTATTTTTAACACATTGAGTTTACGTTTCCAATAGAACATTTTTATTGCCTTCCAAAATTACAGACATCTCCTCTCAAAGGGCAAGACTACATTTTAGTTAATTTCTTATTTCAATAAGATAGAAATTGCAGATTTTAAAAAAAGAGAAAAGAGACTGTCTGCACAGCGTAGTTCATCTTTTACTCCCAATCAAATGCACAGATGAGCAATATCCAAAATTTACTTGTTCTGCCCTTGCCACTTGACTAAAGGGGGCTGGTGATGGGGGCATTCACCCATTATTCAAACAGCTAGGGTGCTCTAGTTCAGAATATGTTGGGTCCCAGTGAGAGGGTATTGGCCTGCATCACAGCCGAGTCCCTTACTTAAAGTCCTAGCTCTGACACTTTTGTGTTGCTCCTTCAGGGCAGAAGGAACAGGCTCATCACGGTGTCCTGTTATTACTTGGGATACGAAGAGTTAGAATTCCTTATTTTTTTCAAATGAAAATATAAAAAGTGAGCAAGCATAATGAAGCAGGATAAAAAGGACAACTGTAAGTCCCTGGTTTCCTATTCAGCTGTGAAAGAGTTAACAGGCAACTCCAAATCCCTTGGTTTTTATTAATCTAGCTCCGAAGGAACCAGGAGAGCTGCAAACTTCCTAGGACAAAACTTCCCTAAAGCCCCCAAACCTCCCCAAACCATTAAATCCTCCCCAAACCATAAAAACTTATAAAATTCTGGGCCCAAAGCAAACTCTTAGTTAATACTAGGAGGCACAGGTCATGAAGATTGTCAACATTTGTCCAAAGACAAATTTCAGGTATGTGACAACAGACCATGAATTCTGCCAGCTGTCTCCTCCTAGAACAAAGAAGGCACCTGGTAGTCAAAGTTTACTATGGAAACCGCCACCAGTAAAAACTTTCCTATAAAACAAACTGGCCCACTCCACTCAGCACGTGTCCCTCCCTTGGGCAAACCTGCATGAACCCCTCTAACGTGTACTCTCTCTCCTTGATAAACTTCTCTTTTTAATAAACTTTACTACTTATTCCTCCTGGCCCTCTCGTCTCTAAATTCCTCTAGTTGCAGGACTATCGAATCTGGATTGGGGCTCAGTGGGGCACCACTGCCAGTGGGCACTGGTTACAATAATTTTTAAAAAGAGTCACTTTAAGCAGGCAATTTGGAGGCATTTTATGATCTGATCTCTCTTGTTGCAGGAGTCCACCTTTGTGGAAGGTGTCTCTGTACCTCTGGGAAGGGACACACAAGTCTTGGCATTATTATTTAGAAACACAAGACAAGATTCATCCTTTTTAATCCCTTCTTTTTCCATGAGAAGAAAGACTTGTCCTCTGGGGGTATCACAGGGTCCCAGACAAGACAGAGATTTTCCAAAAATGAAGGGAACAGCTTAAGAGGAGAGGTTGAGTGGGAGCAGATTGAAGGTAGGTTGGGTCTACTCTTCCATTAAGACCCTGTTCCTACCCACTGAAGGGCCAAGCATATACACCCCTTTGCAAATCTAAAGGAGCAGTCCAGGCTTCGCTTAACCCTCCCCCAGTCCACCCACACCCCGACCGCCTCCCTGACATGCCTTTCTAAGTCAACAGGAAAAATAACAAATTCCAAGCAAGAGATTCCTTTCTCATCAAAATAGAATCTTCTTTTATGTGGCTACACATAAGCTTCTTTACTGAGGCACCAAATTCAAAAGCAGCTATAAGCAAAAAAAAAAAGCACTGATCATAAATAAAGGATTCTATTTGAGAACTTATTTGCAGTAAAATCTTATGATAAAAATATAATTTATGCCCTAGTTTCTCCTGTGTATTTTATGTAATATCCTAGTAAAATATTTCTATTTTACAACATGTACCTATTAAAAATATTCCTTATAAAACTGTCAGCATAAAATAAAATACAAAAACTGGGAGGAAAAAAAAAGCAGAGAAAAAGAAAATATATCAAAAGGGGGTGATGAAAGGCAACAGAAAGCTGCTGGTGGAAATCCTCCCAGCAAAATATAAGTAACAGCAATACGAGGCAGTAGAGATTGTGAAAACTAACCAGGAAATTTTAAGGTGAGAAATGGTTAAATTCTTCTCAGAGTGTCATTCTTTTCTCTATGCTAACAAGGAATTCTCCTATCACAGTAAAATTTGGAGACAGGACTGCACTACTGAGGCAGAACGAATCTGTAAAACAAGCCAAGTGGAAAGTGCCCTGGGAACGGGCTAATACTACCTGTGAAAGCGCTGCTGACCTTGGCTCAGCGTTTACACTCCAGGACTAAGAGCCACGCCCCACAACTGCAGGCGGAATCCCAGCCAACGGCCCATTAAAATCAGCTTCTTAGATTGGTCTTTCTTTATTATAGTTGTAACTATTCATTTCGAAAATATTTCAAACTTACAGAAAACTTCCAAGAATAATAGAAGGAATTCCCAGACACACTTCTCCGAGATTCCCCAACTGTTAACTTTTTACCACACGATCATTATAGTTCTCTTTATATGTACCAATGTGTATATTTTTATTTTCCTGAATCATTTTAGAATAAGGGGCAGAGTTATGATACCCATTCGCCCCTAAAACTTCAGAGTGTAGTTCGGGACACTCTTTCACACAACTACAGTAAAATTATCAAAATCAGAAAATAGTATTGAATATGATCTACTCTACAGAAAGTCAAATTTTACCAATTGCCCTAATAACATTCTTTTCAGATAAGAATAGCAACAGAGTGAAAACAAACTAAAGAAAAATCAAAAACAAAAGAAAATTTTGATCCAGGATTACACATTACATTCTGCTGCCATGTCTGTTTAGTTTCTGTAGTCTCTGTTTTTCTAGACTCAGTGTGTTTTGAACGGTGCAGGCCAGTTATTTTGTAGAATAATTTCTTTTTATTTTCTGATGTTTCCTCATGATTATATTTAGGATTCACATTTTTGGCAGAAAGGCCACCAAAATGATGTGTCTTTCTCAGTGTACTCTATCAAGAGGCACATATTGATTTGCCTCATAGATGGAGAATTTTTTGGCATACTATATGGTAGGGGTCATATTTCATTCTTTTTTCATGTGAGTATCCCATTATTGCAGCACCATTTACTGAATTTTTTTTGTTCGCTTGTTTGTTTTGGGGGGGAGTACATGGACCAGGAAGCAAACCTGGGTCTCCTGCATGGCTGGTGAGAATTCTACCATGGAACTACCTTTTCACCCTCTATAGTTGGGGCTCTTTGGTCATAAGTTTAAAGTGGTATCCATTGTAAAATTACTGCCTTGTCCCTTTGTAATTAATAAATAGAGATTCTTTGAGGTTATGGAAATACCCTGCTCCTTATGCAATTTTGCACCTAATAAGTTCAGTGTCTGTTGAGGACACTTGCCTACATCAATTATTTGGACAATGGCCTCTCCACATGAGAGATGCCATGTGCTATGAGAAGAGTCAATCTGTATCTCCGGCAGATAATTCAACCGCTAACTTGGAAAATAAAGCAACTCCTATTTTTACTTCAATCTACAGACGGTAAAGAGCAACATAATCATCCTAGCAATGGGATGACATAGAACATAGAACCCATTTTCTGTGCATCAATAATTCTCAACCGAAGGAAGGGTGAGGTTTGCGTTGCTTTCCTGTATCATCGCTAGCGAGCAATGGAAAGACACCTTACTAGATGCTTTCTTTTTCAGAGAAATTAACCAGCACTCAGAAAATGAAATGGCTGATTTTCTCCTAAGTATTTGTTCTGTTTTGATCTAAAGGCACTTTGAATTATGTAGAAAAACAAGTTTTTTGTTTTGATAACACTTGCTAGGAAACTTAAAACCTAAACTGTGGCTGATCCAAAGTGATAAGTCTTTAAAGTTTGCATTTTTTGGTCTCATTTCTAGACCATTTTATGTTTTATTTCTTCTTTTGCTCTAACCTCTTACTTATGTATCTTATTTGTAATGTATTTTTGTAGCCAAATTGGAACTTTGTGGAATAAGGTAGGCACATAAATGAATTAATAGTCAATGCTCACTGTGTTTTATCAGTTGCTCTGTCTCACATTTTCAGAACTCTAATTTCTTGTCAACTAGGGCTTTCATATCTGTTCCATTTGGCATGACATTTTGGGGCAGACTTAGTGAAAGAACTCACAAGAAACTTTGTCAGTGTCACTGGTTAATTCAGTAACAGCATTTCTGTTTTCTAGGACTCTAAAAGAAAGAGATTGATGATGGTGGAACAGGTTCTTCTTCATATAGATAAAAAGTGTCGGACATGGCATTAGAGAACCCATCCTTGGTATCCTTCTACATCTGCCATTGACTAGGTGTGTGACCTTGAGACAATCAAATCGGCTCTCTGAGCTTCAGCGTCCTTGCCAATAACTGGAAAAAAGGCATCTAAATTTCTAATCTGACTGAATTGTTGGAAAACTCGAGCTTCTGATAGGATAGTGTTTCAAGATACTGTTCAAATTAGGATCCCTCATAATTGCCAGATCCTCATGATGTGGGAGGGGTATTCTCGTTTCATCCCCCCAACCCAAGGGGAATTGAAACATTTCGCAGGAGAAGAGAATGAGCTTTACTTAATTAAGTTACACAGATTGGTGGGCGAATCTAATCTCCACCTAATAAATGAAGCTAGGACCACATCACTTTGTCAGCCTTTGCATTTGAACCACATCTCAGCAATATCCTACAGAATATATACATAATTCTTTTCATTTCACCTTTACAGTCCTATAAATTGGGCACTATTAATATACAAATTTTAAAGATGATGAAATGTGATCTAGAGGATAGAGCGACTTGCCCAAAATTATACATCCAAAAACTGACAGAACTTAATTGCAAGGTCCTGGAAAAGAAACCATGCTAATTTAATGATCAAAGTCCCTTCCAGTCAAAACCTTTATGATTCTTACTCACCTGTAAAACCTATTTTTGAAACTTCCTGAAAATAGTTCTGTGAGCAAGAAGGAATGGCAATGAGCAAGGATCGTATACTCACGGGGCTACGAGAAGAGGGGAGCTAGGAATGCTGGGGCTTCCCCCTTCGTAGAATGAGGCTGCTGGGCCAAATGAGCTGGAGGACTCTTCCCCTCTGCAGTGTCTGAAGTGTGGACTCGAGAACTGATCCTCCAGTTGGGAGAACTTGGGCAAGTTTATGGAGATGCTCAGACTATTCGGTGTGAGACACAGTAGCTCCCAAGGCCCAGCTCTCCTTTCAGAAATGGAGGCCTCTGCTCAGGGGAGGGAGAACCACAGCCACATGGTACATCATTGACACGCTAGGACTTGAACTGAGTTTACCAATGGCCAAGTCAGGATTTCTGCAGCTGCCCCATCACGCCTCAGTCCTCCCCCCACTCCCCAAGGGGAACAGAACCTGCACATTATATTGACCAGGTCCTCCAGCCTAGCATACTGTTGTCCTTCAGGTGCACCAAATTGTGAAAGCACGTTCGAATCTGCTTTCTCATGTGTTTCTACTAATAGCTCGGAGCCGGTATGACTGTACCTCTCCGCCCATTTTACAGGTGATGAAACTGAGGCCCAAATGAAGAGAAAGACACACCGAGCACCACAAGCCCAACCTGGAAGGCAGAAGTCCTCACTTCTAACTTATGCTTTGCCCCTGATCAGGGTCTTATTTTAGCCCCATCTCCTTCAGAAACGCTTCCCATTCATTCATTCATCGGAAAAAATCCTTTCTCTATCTCTGAGCCTCAGAGGATGCCTCAGAGAATGAACTTAGTTCAACATTTATAAAAAAAACAAGGGCATCAGGAGGAACTGAACTTTGTATGCACATGGTGGGTGAGTTTTCACCTCGATGTTCTGGACCCCTGGATGCCTACTGTAGACCAGGTAACATCGTGGGAGGTTAGTTCTCAGTTTGCACGATCCTGAGTGTAGACGAACACCAGGCTGTGCTGGCCAGACCCCCTACAGAGCTGAAGGCTGTATTCCTGCAGCTGCAGGCAGTGCTGCCGGCTGCAGGTGCCCACTCTCAGCCCTGGACAGGGACTTCTCAGCTGCAGGTCAAGCCCCTTCCTGAGGCAGCCCGCGTGCAGGGAGATAAAGGTGCAGCCCCCTCACCCCAACTTGGCACAACTCTGAAGGTCCATCCCAAACCCAGGGCTGAGGCTGTGGCTAAGAGGGCATCAGAGCCCAGCTTCTCCCACTGCCCTGTCTTGCTTCTGGCCCTTTCCTTCCACAGATATCGATGCTGAGACCACTCACTAATAAGCAAGCCACACACTAAGCTCTATCTTTAAGTTTGCCTCCTGGAAAGCCTGCACAAATAAGATGCTAAGTCATTTCCTAAAGTGACTGTGTACAATTGCTCATCAGCTGAGGTTCTCAAATCGGTGTCTGTGAAGCATTTGCAAACCTAGACCAGCAGTGCAAGGGGCCCTTCTGGCTCAGACATTCTGTGCCTCCATGATCCCCTCCCTACCTGTCCTCAAGCACCCTGCAGCCCACCCATGGAGTCCCGGTGCTCCCACCCCCAGCTGCCAGCAGACCTTGGAAGGCTTTCTCCTTGGAGACGATGCTCCTGGACTGCTGTCCCCAGGCCACCTTCTCAGTACTCCTGGACCTCAGTTCATTTTCAGTTGACTAGATTTATTTACACACTCATCCCCCTCAGTAGTGGTGTAACTAATGGCAACTCTGACACACCCTGGATCAGTTGTATAGGGATTGTCATTGAAATTTGCAAAAATGAATGGCATAAAAATATAGTGTAATATATATAGTCATGTATATTGGTTATATATATCTATAGTCATAATATATAATGTTTTATAATACTATGTTTTATATACTATGTTATATATAGAAATAAATTATTCAGATACCATTTCCCACATAGAAATCTTGGTATAATTATTTTCATTTTGATAAAATGAAAAGTTCTTATTTTCAAGTTCTTATTTTAGTTCTGTCTTCTTCAGGAAGTCTCCTCTTTCATTCATGAATTTGTTTATTGATTCCTCCAAAAATGTTCGTTGAGTGCCTACTCTATATTAGGCATTATTCCAAAGGCAAGGAAACAAGACCAAAAATTCCTTGGCCTTATATATCTTATCCATGGACCTTCTGATAAGAGAACTGAACAATAAACAAGTCAACAACTGTACAAATATTATAATTTCAGATAATGATAAATGCTATGAAAACAAAATGGAGTAAAGATTAGACGATGAAGGAGAGCGCTATTTCAGATACAACAGCCAAGGGAGGTCTAAGGAGGAGCAATGCCATTGGAGCCCTGAATGATGAGGAGAAAGCAGACAAGAGCATTTTAAGCAGAGACAAAAGCCCTGAGAAAGGAAAACAACTTGGAATGATCAAGTAACAGCAAAAAGATCCAGGAGCACTCGAGCTTGCCCTTGCGTGGGAGGGAGAGTTGGGGGGGTGACGTGGAAGGGCAGGGCAGGAGGGGGCTGACGTGGAAGGGCAGGGCAGGAGGGGGGTGACGTGGAAGGGCAGGGCAGGAGGCACAGCTTCTGCAGGCCTGTCCCACTGCAACCTCAGGGTCAAGGCCCCGGGCTCTGCAGGCCCACGCGCCCCCATGCGCCTCCTGGCTCTCCTCACCATTGCACCCAGCCTGAGTGGAGACCCTCTCCTCTCTCTGCTTCCGTTTCCTCCTATATACAAATCAGGAACGAGCATAGCAGCTACTCCATGGAATCGCGGTAAGAACTAAGTGGGATACGTCCTGCAAAGTTCCTGGCCTCGTGCCTGGCACCAGGGAGCTCTCCGCAAGCATTAGCAATTATTTCCTGGTCCATTCTGATTTCTCCATCCAACTGAGTCCCATGGCCCTCATGGAATGAACCACACAGCTCAGGGTTCAGGGATGTTTTGTAAAACTTTTTTTCTCAGGATAAGCAGTCTACTCCTCAAGGGGAGAGGACCCCTCAGCTTCTGCCTCACAGCACCTAGCACAGAGCTGCACACAGTAGGTATCTCAATAAAGATATCTCACTTGAATGCAGATTTCCAAAACGTGGCTCCTAGGAGCCACAAGCCAGCCAGGAAGGCAGGCGGCAAGTCACGCTGCTCCGTGCCCAGCCCTGTGCACAGTCCACAACAGGCCCGATTGGCTTTGACACTCAGGCTGGGTGAACTGGTTTTAGATCATTCTAACGTACTCAGAAGCGTGCACACCTTAAGTAATGCGCTGCCTCAGGAGCAAGACCCTGGATCTGCCATAATAGCTGATTTTATCAACAATTAGGAAAAGAGGCATTTGTCTGATTACTCACCCGATTTCTGGATAAATGGCCCTCAGCCAGCCACTGTGAACCCCTTGCTAACACCACCAGCACATCCAAGTTCAGCCTTCCCGTTCAGATCCTGCTAGGAATGTAATCAAGGCCCTCCGTGGAGATAAGTTAATTATCTCCTCAGGCTATGAGCAGGCACGGCTTTGGTTTCTGGCCATGCTGCCTAATGAGAGGGCGCCCCAGAAGAGCTGGGGGGGCTCGTCGGCTTCCACCTCCGGGTCCTTCGCAGCATCTGGGGGCTTTGGTCCAGAACCAGGCCTGCAGGCTGCAGCTTGGCCGCGGCATCTGCTTCTGGCTAGGTCTGCTTCTGGACACGGAATCGGCTCTCTCGTCTCCTCTGGCCAGTGCAGCTGTACCCCCCCACCCCACCCCCCCAAACGCCTGGGCTCGGCCTGGGGCTTGCCCTGCCCATCCTGCAGCCCGGCACGTCCCCCAGCCCTGGACGTCCCTCTGCAAAGCTGACCTGGCTCCCACCGAGCCTCCCCACGTAGATAAGGAAGGAAATCAGCTTTTCTGTCCTCCATCTCCAGGCTGCCAGGGGCAGCAGGTGCCAAAGACTCCAACAGAAATCACCTGCCTCTCTCCATGTTCTAAACTTCAGCGTTAATCCAGCTCAGAGTGGGATTAGCTGCCTCAGAGACCGCTAATTGCCAGATGGCGCCGATAGCAGCCGCAGGAGCCCAGGGGTCAGAGCCTGCCGTGGAGCCCTGGAAAGCCAGACCTGGCAGGAATGCCCGAAAGCCAGGCCAAACTTCATCTCCTCTCGTTATTACAGTGTGGAAACTGAGGCCCACAGAGGCAAGGCACTGCACCTTGGATATGCAGTGGTAGCAGCTGTGATGCGTGTTTTCTTTTAATTGGGAGAAGAGAGAAGACTGTGCAAAATCAATACTTGCTGCTGATGTCCTGTGCCCCCACAGAGAGACAGAAACAAGGACGGGGGGTGAATTTATTGAAGGGGTCCTATATTTCAATGATGAAGCTAGTGTTTTCATGGGTTACAGCTGAGTTCTAGTTTTCCAGCTGCTGCTGACCCATCACATGGCCTTGGGTGAGTCACATCCCCTCTAGGGGCTGTTACTCCCTCATCTGCCAAAGAGTAGCAGACCGAAGAGTCTCTAAGACAAACGTTCTCAAACAGTAACCTGGGTCAGGATCCCCTGGAGGATAAGTTAAAACACAGATTTCTGGGCCCCATCCTCAGAGCCTCTGGTGCAGTAGGTACGGGATGGGATCTGAGAATGTGCATCTCAAACGTGCTCCCAAGTGACACTGGTCTAGGGACCACACTTTACAGTGCATTGCCCTGAAATCCGGCCACCAGCTCTAGAGTCCAAGAGAACCTCAAACTAGTAAAGCAATTCCAGCTGTACCTGGATCTGCATGTTTGTTCTTGAAAACAATTGCAAGCCAAATCGGAACTCAAATGCATGTCCTGTGGTTCAAGTTTTATCCTTGGAGAAGAATGAAATGCCTCCTTACACCCAGGGAGCCCACAAGCCTGACTGGGAGGAGCTCACTGGCAGAGTCACACTCAGATGGAAGCTGTGCTGGCAGCCCAGGGAGGCACCTGAAGTGGCTTTGGCACCTGGAGCACACCGACCTTGCCCATGGCTTTGGCACCTGGAGCACACCGACCTTGCCCATGGCTTTGGCACCTGGAGCGCACTGACCTTGCCCATGCCCCACCAGAGAGAGGAACCACGCAGAGGAGGTACGCACGAGCACTCACCATCACTGTTCCCCTGTGTCTGGGGCTCCACACCCCTGACCTTCCTGCCCAGAGCACCGCCGACCTCCCGGGACATCTGTGGTTTCCGGGGAATTTCTCCCACATTCAGCAGCCCACATAGAAGTGGGAGAAAATACATACATATTGAAAAGTCCAGAAAAATAGCAGTGTGTTTGATTATTGACTAACTGTACCGATGAGCCAACTATCCAAAAAAAAAAAGTGCGGGGGGAGGGGCGTGGAGAAGAGGCAGGAAGGAAAGCCAAAGCCAGATGCAGGTGGTTAGAGAGACTCCAGGGGCCTCAGCCTCTCAGGTAAGATGTGTGGTGGAAGAGACCAGGAGAGGCTGGCATTTTGGGTCATTTTGGGTCTCTGGTCCTACAGGCAGGTAGGCTGTCATTGTCAACAGTAAATGAGGTGGTCCAGGATTCCACGTCGAAGGAGCAGCGAGCCTCCTTTCCCGAGGCCCCAGGAGGCCCCCAGGGTCTCTTGCCCAAAATGTCATCCGAAGCTTGGCTCCCCAGCTTTCTTCCCTATCTTTCTAGCAGGAAGTACAAAAAAGCCTTTACACTAAAAAATAATTGTTTAAATGAGTTCGCAAAACAGAATGCTAATGTCTGAAATAATCCTTCCATGAGAATATATATATTAGGATATATAGAGAGACTATGCATATTTTAACAACATATTTAACAACAATAAACTCAATAAAAAGGAATAGCTTATCAACATATCTACCGTCTACCAGAGTGGGGATGGTGTGACAGGTGTAGGGAAAATGGGGGGGTGGAGGGAGAAATAAAAAATATGAATAGCTCCTCATCTTAGATACTGGAGATTTCAGGGCCATTGTTTTATTCTTGGAATTGATAATAGGTGACATATAAGCTAAAACATGTTTTCATGTCATGTAATAGCATTTAAGAAGTATTCCACAGAAATTGCCAGAAAAAAAATTAAAAATATATAGACCATATAGCAAAAGAAAGAAAACTGCAGAACAACTAAAAAAGAAAGAAAGAAAGAAAAGTGTGTACAGGGAGCATGGGGGAAGGCACAAACAGGATAAAATGAAAGTAGCAGAATTAAGACAAAACATGGTTTCCCAAAAACAAAAACAAAAACAAAACAAATGAAAGCACATTGCTCCCTTGATGATTACAAAATTCAGCATAACCTTGCTCTTCCCTCTTTGCCCTCATCCATCCACCTCTTCCTCCTTCTCCTCGCCTACTTTCTCCCTAAGATGGTGGCTCCTGGTTATAAGTTTCCCCCATGCACAGTCTGTGCCAGTTTAAATCTGTTGTGGACCCCAGAGAAACCAAGTTCCTTGATCCACATTCAGTATGACTGGGAGGGAGCTTTTTGGTTGTTTCCATGGAGATGTGACTCACCCAGTTGTGGGTGGTAACTTTTGATTAAATAGCTTCCATGGAGATGTGTCTCCACCCATTCAAGGTGGGCTTGCTCACAGGAACCCTTCAGGAGGGAACCATTTTGGAAAAAGCTTGAGAGCTATGAGACCCCACACAGCCAGAGCCCTTTGGAGATGAAGAAGGAAAACACCCCCGGCGTGGAACTTCATGAAACAAGAAACCAGGAGAGAAAGCCAATAGACGTCACCATGTGCCCTTCCAGCTGAGAGAGAAACCCTGAACTCCATCAGCCTTCCTTGAATGAAGATGCCTTAATTTGGACATTCTCACAGCCTTAGAACTGTAAATTCGCAACTTAATAAATTCCCCTTTGTAAATGCCATTCTGTTTCTGGTATATCATATTCCAGCAGTTTGCAAACTAGGACAGAGTCCTTCCATCTTCCTGGGTGAGTCTGGGCTCCTGATATCACACCTTGGGCTCTCAGTGCCTTGGCTTCTTCATCTCATTGACCTTCTCCTCTCCACCCCAGCCACCAGGACCGCTGTCACTGGACCTTGTCATCACAAAACCTGATCCACTTCCAAGACCTACTAAATTAAACACTTCACCTTGCAGCTATTGACATGTTAGTGTGAAAGGAAAAAGGGCAGATGGAAGGGCTTTTAAATAGGAGAGAATGAGATTTTTTAAGAAGCCAATGAAATGGATGTCAATAAAGAGATGAGGATGAACATACAGGAAAGAAAAGGGAAAATCAATAGGGGCATGTTTTGAAGATGGCAGGAGATGACGTCAAAAGAAAAGGTGGAGACCCAGGCCTTGGAGTACTTATACATGCAATCATGAACTATACGTCAAAACAGAACCAAAGCAGTACCCAGAGAAAGATTCATTCCATTGGTTAAAAAAGAAATGAGGGGTGCATGGGTAGTTCGATGGTACAATTCTCGCCCATGTGGGAGAGCTGGGTTCAATTCCTAGCCCATGCACTCAAAAAAAAGAAAAAATCAACAAATGGTGCTGTGATAACAGGATATTCACATGGAAAAGAATGAAATATCGCCCCCACTGCACAACATACAAAAAAAAAAGAAAGAAAATGAATAAGCTAAATATTTATCTCAAGAAGTCAGAGAAAAAACATACTATGATGAAATCAAAATAATACATGACAAATGAAAGATTTTTAGAAATAAATCTGGAGGAATGATTAAATAAGTCCAGGAGTTGACTCTTTAACCAAAATCAGAAAAATATATAGTTGATATAATTAAGAAAAAAAGACTAGAAATGAAAATGTGGCTGGAACACCCATATGTTACCTTCTAAAAACTAAATGAGTACTATTTTCAACCCTGCTAACAAAGTTGAAAATTAGTATGAAAAGTGTCTAGAAAATCTATAGATTACCAAATTTATTTAAGACATAAACACTTAAGTAGTTCAATAATCCCAGAAAAACCCAAAAGACTTGCAATGGAATAACTTATATACATATGCACACACATTATCTATACACATCGAACTATACAAAAAAAATACACACACGCATTATACGTATAAAATCAAGCAAGACCATATGAAACCCTTCATGGTCTCAGGGGAGAGATAATTCCAGTTGACCCAAATTCACAATCCCTTATTTATAATTCTGAAATGCAAAATGCTCTGCAACCACCATTTTTTTTTTTTTTGTAAAACATTTGTAAACAAAACCTGACCAGAAATCACACAGCAGCAAAATTTAATCTGAACTGATGAAAGGCTATATATGGTCTTTATTCCATTTATTGTTTACACGTTTGGCCCTGAAATATTAATGTGTTTTATTGTCTTCTGCTGCTGCAGATCCCACAGTGTGAGATGTATAATATATAACATACATACCTGTGACTTTAAAAATCTAGAGGTTGTGAATTCTAAAAGATATCTGGCCCAAAGGGTTTCAGAGCTGACCTTGTAGACCTTTATAAAGTGCCACAGGCCATAGAAGAGAGATGGAAATTTCTCAGCTATTTTGAGAAATTAGCATAACCCTGATCTAAAATTTGAAGGAAAAAAAAAAAACAGAGATCATTCAAAAAAGAAGACTATAGTCTGATTTCATTTCACTGTAATAGATGCAAAAACTTTTACAAAAATGCTGTTTTTCACTTTTCCAACTTGGGTGATAAAAAGTGCAGTCATGCTTTAATGTTCAAATTTAACTAACTATTAATATCCATTCCACCATCATAAAAACATCACTTTTCCTTCCCTCTGGCCCAGCAACAGGCACCATCCTTGTCCATAGTTCAAATCTTAGCTGTAGTCCATACGCTCACCAGACTGTCCAATCACAACACCAGGGCTTCCAGTGTCCCAGGCATGGGCATGTTTGGGGCAGCTATGTCCAGGCTAGACCCACAGCAGTCTCTCAGAATTTGGAGAAGGGAGAGGACCCTGCCCTCCCAAGACCTTTGCTCAGCTGCAGTGGTCCCTCATCCTTCAAGTTCTGAGTCCCCAATGCCACCACTCACTTCCACAGCTCTTCCCATGGACACCTAGCCCTTTTCCCTAAGGTGCTTGCCTCCTCAGCCACACTCTGTGACCTGACAATGTGCCCCACAGTCTTAGTTCCTTAACCCTGAAGAAAAAAGAGGTCCATCCCTCACTCAGTCCAAAGGCTTGCCCGTTTCTTGTCTAGCATTAGTAATATTACTTTCAGGTGGAAGTCTGACCTTGCAGTACCCAAATAAGACAACAGAAAAATGAATCAGGCAAAGTGAAAGAGCAGTGCTCCATAACTATATAAGGGTAATCCCAGGGATGCCATGACAGCTGGGGGAAACCAAACAAAACATGCCATCACTAAGTCAAAGGAGGAGAATAACATCTTCATCAGAGATGAGGAGGTGACTTCAATATACATTTTTAATTTATAACAATAACCGCTGCAACAAAATGTTTCATAAACTAGGAATGGAAAACTGCTACCTTAATAGGATAGAAAAAGGCCAATGTCATTAATTGCTAGTTAATAAGAAGTGGTGTTTCCATTGTCATAAAATAATAACGCAAGGTTGTTTGCAGTTGTGGTCATTATTTACAGTGCTCCAGAAGTGCTGGACCTGCACTGCCCAATCTAGCAGCCCCTGGCCAAATGTCTGCCAAGCACACAAAACGTGGCTAGTCTGAACTGAGAAGTGTTACAAGTATAAAATGGAAAAGTTAGCATGAAAAAAGAGCGTAAAATATCTCATAAATCATGTTTATATTGATTACATGTTGAAATAGATTTATTAGATTAAATAAAACTATATTATTAAAATTAATTTTACCTAGATTTGTTTCCCACCTGCTAAAACGAATACCACACAATGAGTTGGCTCAACAACAGGGATTTATGAGCACACAGTTTTGAGTCTAGGAGAAGTCCAAAATTGAGGTGTCAGCAAGGCAGTGCTGTCTCCCTCTGAGTACTGTGGCTTTCTGGAGCTGCCACCAGTCCGTGGGTTCCTTGCTTTTCTGTCATATGGGAAAGCAGGAGGTGACAGCCTCTCCTTTCCCTCCTGGGTTCTGTTGGCTTCCAACTTCTCCTGCCTGTGGCTTTCTCCTTGGTGCCTTCTCTATCAGGTCTCCAGTAACAGGGATGAACTCCATCCTGGTTCAATTGGGCCACACCTTAACTAAAGATAGCATCTTAAAATGTCCTATTTATAATGAGTTCACACCTACAGGAATGGATTAATATTAAAAATATGTTTTTCTGGGGTACATAATTCAACCAATCATAAGCTGTTTCTTTTTACTTTCTTTGACTGTGTCAGCTAGAAAATATTGAATTACATATGTACCTCTCATTATATTTTTATTGGACGGCACTCTTCTAGACATTGTAATAAGGAAGAAGGAGAGAAAGAGAAAGAGAAAGGGAGAGAGTGAGAAGGGAGACAGAAGCATCAAAGACCCGGACTCTGAAGACAGGCAGCTGGCACCTGGGACACCTCTGTCATGTGGGAAGGCATGTGGCCAGCATCTGCTGGCCCTTCTTTTCCTAGTTTCCTTGCTTTCAGCTTCTGGCTTCCTTTCTTAGCTTCTGTGGGTGTGTCCAAGCCCACAAGGACCCACGGCAAGACTTATGCCTTGGGGGAGGCTGAAATACAAAAGGGCAGCAAGAAAGAGTTTCTAAAATAGAGGAATGTAGAGGGAACAACAAATCTTCCCCTAAAATAGCAAGTAGCCAAGTAGAAAATGCCCAGATTAATTGTTTGAGGACCCAGAGGACAGAAGAGAACTTGCAAGGCGCAGGACAGTGAGGGACAAAGAATCTGAGCTAACATGGACAAAGATTGTATTTACAGCCCTGGGACCTGGTGCCCAACCCCCACTCTTGAGGAAAACAGTAGCTAAAGGCTCAATCCTTGCTTGGGGGACAGCTCCTGACTGAGGAAGCTGGGGAAATCCTTCACTACAAGCAAAGCAGGGAGTGCAGCACTACTACATTGACCCAGATTTTGGCTGGCAAACTGAGGGC
The DNA here is from genome assembly GCF_023851605.1 of Tamandua tetradactyla. Lineage (NCBI taxonomy): Eukaryota > Metazoa > Chordata > Mammalia > Pilosa > Myrmecophagidae > Tamandua > Tamandua tetradactyla. Next base: position 6,102,679 of record NC_135329.1, read on the forward strand.
ACAGAATCCCTGCAGTTTCAGCCCTGCCTAATCAGAAGTTGCAGGGCCCCAGGAGGTAAACATCTTCTGAGGACGATTAAATCACTGAACTGCACCATCTTCTGGACGGGCTGGAAATTGCAGGAGAACTGCAGGTCTTTTCAGAGCCTCTCCAGACTCTATCCAGGCCCATTGGAGCTAGTCTACACACCCTGCATGGAAACCCGGTGCTGTTTTGGCTGAGAAGTACAGATGTCTGAACTGTCAAATCAGTGCCCTAATACAAACCCAGGCAACAGCTACACCCTAGACAAGAGAGAGCCTTCAGAATAGGCTCATCAAGATAATCAGAAGACCAGACATCATAAAAAAAAAAATCACAGGGCATACTAAAACTCAAGAAGAAATGTCCTCATTGAAGGAAAAGATAGAAAAAATTGGAGGAGTTAACAGACTCTGGGACAACTAATGTGCAAACCAAGCTCCTAAATCAATTCAAAAAAATGAAGGAAAATATATATAAAGAGATAAAGGATACTAAGAAGACACTAGAAGAGCATAAAGAAGAAATTAAAATAATGCATAGAAAAGTAGCAGATATTATGGAAACAAAAGACACTATAATGAAATAAAAAATATACTGGAGACACAGCAGATTTGACAAGGCAAAAGAAAGAATCAGTGAACTAGAAGACAGTTTAATCAAATTTGAACAGACAAAAGAACAAAGGGAGAAAAAGAGAAAAATTTGAGCAGGGTCTCAGAGAATTTAATGACAACACAAAACACACAAACATATGCTTCATGGCTATCCCAGAAGGAGAAGAGAAGGGAAAAGGGCCAGGAAGAATATTCAAAAGAAATAATGGCTGAAAATTTCCCAACCCTTATAAAAGACATGAAATATACAAATCCAAGAAATCCAGTGAACTCCAAAAAGAATAAATCTAAATAGACCCACTCCAAGACACAGATTATCAAATGCCAAATAGAAGGTGAAAATTTTGAAAGCAGCAAGGGAAAAGTAATTCACCACATACAGAGAAAGCCAAATAAGACTAAATGCTGATTTCTCATCAGATGCCATGGAGGCGAGAAAGTAGTTGCATGATATATTTAAGATACTGAAAGAGAAAAATTGCTAGTCAATAATTCTTTATCCAGGAAAGCTGTCTTCAAAAATGAGGGAGAGTTTAAAATATTGACAGAAAAATGAAGTTGAGAGATTTGTTAATAAGAGACTGGGACTTCTGGGAAGGTGGCAGAATAGATAGGCTAAATTCACCCCTGCTCCACAGAACAACTAGAGAAGTGACAGAAAACAACTAGGACAGCAATTCTAGGGTGCAAGTCACCTGAGAGCATCTTCTACACTATACAGGGAGGTCCTGGATTTTAAAAAGCTGAGGATTTGGGACATAGAGAACAGGATGAGTGAGCGCCATTGGGACTCCACCGGGGACAAGAGGCCACACCCAAAGAATGCCTGCCCCCACAGCTAGCTTTGGAGATCAGCCCCCTCAGCTCTGTAGCCTGGAAATCCCTTGAGGAACATGGAAGCAAGCAAATTTGCTTTCCCTGCTCATAGAGACTAACCAGCTAATGCAGAGAGTCTACCACTCCCCTTTCCACATGGAGTTCCAGAGCCCTCAAGAATGCATGACTGGGTAAGCAGGGATGAGGAAGCTACCCATGCCATACCTCACCTCCCCCAGCTGCCCAGCCTCATATCCCCACACCGTGCCCCATGTCCCCACACTCTGAGCCCCATGCTATGCCTGGCTGGCAGTCATTTCCAAGATGGCTGTGGACAGGAGAAGCTGAAATACCCAGCCCCACAGTCCAAGGCCATTCCAAGTGGGAGCCTAAAGGCTACAAGATGCATCAGGCCAACAAGCAGAATTTCCACGGAGGTGAGCACTGCCCACTCCCCAACTCCCGGGTTGGAAGCTTTCAGTATGCAGCAGGACCAGCGGATCTGGCTGGAATTGCACTGGATTTCCATCAAGTTCAGCTGGCTGCTGCAGTTGGGGAGAGATGGGCCTGAGGGGAAGAGGAGGCCCAAGAGCACCAGCTGCTGGGAAGAAATAGAAAGTGCAGGCTAGCAAACTGTCTATCTGTCTAGCTTCAAACAGATCCTCAAGTAGAGTTGCATCCCTGCATGAGGTGTGGGCCTTGGTTTAGCAGGAAATTACTCACAAACAAGTGCAAAAGGAGACCTTCAATGCAAACCAAGCAAATACAAAACCTTAGGCAACTGAGGGAAGTGAACTTTTCAAATATCTGTTCTAGTTTGCAAAAGTTGCCAGAATGCAGTACACCAGAACTGGAATGGCTTTTTAAACAAGGGATGTATTAAGTTGCAAGTTTAAAGTTCTAAGGCTGGAAAAATATCCAAATTAAGGCAAGGCTATAAAAATCTCCCAGTTAAGGCATCCAGGGAAAGATACCTTGACTCAAGAAGGTCAATGACATTCAGGGTTTCTCGCTCAGCTGGAAAGGCAAATGGTGACATCTGCTAGCTTTCTCTCCAGGCTTCTTCAGTGGCTTCCTTGGGGCCATTTTCTTTATGCATCTCCAAAGGTCTCTGGCTGTGTGGGCTCTGTTGGTTCTGGTAGCTCTTTCCAAAATGGTTCCCTCTTAAAGGGCTCCAGTAAGCAACCCCACCTCAAATGGATGGAGACACATCTCCATGGAAACCAACTAATCAAAAGTTACCACCTGCAACTGGGTGGGTCACATCTCCGTGTGGCTTTTCTGGGGTGCATAATACCTTCAGACTAGCACAATAACTCTATGAAGATAATCAAATGCCTCAAAGAAAACAGAAAATCATAAAGCATATGAAAATATAGGCAGATATGGCTCATTTTCCTCCAAATTAAAACAGAGGAAGAAATACAGGCTTTGGAATAACTAATCAAAGAATTTCATACAAATCTCCTAAATAAATTCAATGGGTTGGCTAATGACATACAGGATCTCAAGAAAACATAAAGAATAATTTGAAAGAATACATGCAAAAATAGCAGATATCACAGATGAAAGATGCTGTAGATCAAATAAAAGATAAACTAGATTTGAAGAGGCAGAAGAAAGAATAAGTGAACTAGAGGACAGAGCAATTGAATTCAAATATACAAAAGAACAAATGGCAAAAAGACAGACAAATTTGAGCTTGATCTCAGGGAAATGATGGACAACATGAAGTGCACACATATAAGAACCATCAGTGTCCTAGAAGGAGAAGAGAAGAATAAAGACCTATGAAGATTAGTTAAGGAGATAATGGAGAAAATGTCCCTACCCTTATAAAAGACATAAATACGCAAATAAAGGAAGGCTAATGAGCCCCTAATAGAATAAATTCAAATATGCCTACTCCAAGACACATACTAATCAGTCTGTCAAATGTTGAAGAAAAGCAGAAAGTCCTGAAAGCAGCAAGAGAAAAGCAGCTCACCACATGCAAGGGAAACCACATAAGGTTAATTCTGGACTACTCAACAAGCACCGCTGAGGTGAGAAGGCAGTGGCACGATATACTTAAGATCCTGAAAGAGAAGGACTACCAGCCAAGAATTGTTTATCCACCCAAGTTGTCCTTCAAAAGTGAAGAAGAGATTAAAATTTTCATAGAAAGGGCGGGCCGCGGTGGCTCAGCGGGCAAAGTGCTTGCCTGCCATGCCGGAGGACCTCAGTTCGATTCCCGGCCCCAGCCCATGTAAAACAAACAAACAAAATACAATAAAAACAAGAAGTTGTTTCCCTTTCTTCCTCCCTTCCTTCCTTCCATCCTTCCTTCCTTCTCTCTGTCTTTCCTTCCCTTCCTCCCTCTCAAAAAAAAAAAAAAAAAAATTTTCATAGAAAGACAAAGGATGAGAGAATTTGTCAACAAGAGACAAGCCCTACAAGAAATACTAAAGGGAGTTCTGTCAGCTGGAAAAAAACAAAAAGACAGAGGAGGAAGTTCAGGAGAAGGGCATAGAATTGAAGAGTACCAGTAAGGGAAATTTAAAGGATAAAAGGAGAAAGAGGGAAAAGAACATATAGATCTGAAAATAAAAAACAAAAAAAAAATAAGATAATAGATTCAAGAAATGCCTTTACAGTAATAACTTTGAATATTCACAGACTAAACTCACCAATCAAAAGATACAGATTGGCAGAATGGATTAAGAAATATGATCCATCTATATATTGCTTACAAGAAACTCATCTTAGATCCAAGGATAGAAATAGATTACAAGTGAAAGGATGGGAAAAGATGTTACATGCAAGCTGTAACCAAAAGAAAGCAGGAGTAACTATACTAATATCAGGCAAAATAGACTTCAAATGTAAAGATGTCATAAAAGACATGGAAAGGACACTACATATTAATATAAGAGGCAATTTACCAAGAAGAAATAACAAGCATAAATGTTTAAGCCCCAAATCAAGGAGCTCCAAAGTACTTGAGGTTAACATTGACAAAACTGAAGGGAGCAACAGACCTTCAACAATAATAGTGGGAGATTTCAACACGCAACTCTCCTCAATAGATTGAACAACCAGACAGAGATAAACAAGGAAACAGAGAACTCAAACAATTTGATAAAGGAATTCAACCTAATAGGCATCTATAGATTATTACATTCTAAAACACCAGGATAAATGTTCTTCTCTAGTGCTCATGGAATGTTCTCCAGGATGGATCATATGTTGGAGTACAAAACAGGTCTTTTCAATTAAAAATTATTGAAACTATTCAAATTACTTAGTCTGATCACAACAGGATGAAGGTGGAAATCAATAATCACCAAAGAACCAGAACTTTCATAAATATATGGAGATTAAATAGTGCATTCTTAAACAATCAGTGGGTCAAAGAAGAAATGCTAAAGAAATTCATAAGTATCTGGAGATGAATGAAAACGAGAATACAACATAACAGAACCTATGGGATGTGGCAAAAATAGTGCTGAGAGGGAAATTTATTGCCCTAAATGCCTATATTAAAAACAAAGAAAGAGCAAAAATGTGGATTTAACTGCTCACCTGGAGGAACTAGAGAAAGAACAGCAAACTAACCCCAAAGCAAATAGAAGAAGAGAAATAACAAAGATTAAAGCAGTGATAGATGAATTGGAGAACAATAGAAACAATAGAAAAAATCAATTAAACAAAAGTTGACTCTTTGAGAATGTCAATAAAATTGATGGACCCTTAGCTAGTCTGACAAAGGAAAAAAGAAAGAGAATGCAAATAAGCAAAATCAGAAATGAGATGGGGTCATTACCACGGACCCTGTAGAAATAAAAAAGAATCATAAGAGAATACTATGAACAACCATAAACTAACAAACTAGACAACTTAGATCAAATGGACAAATTCCTAGGAACACACAAACAATGTACACTGACTCGAGGAGAAATAGAAGAGCTCAACAAACCAATATCAAGCAAAGAGATTCAATAAGTCATCAAAAATCTTCCTATAAAGAGAAGTCCAGGTTAGCCTACCTATAGTTATGCCTAAGAGTTACATCCGGAGGACCCTGAGGACATAATGCTGAGTGAAATAAGCCAGACACAAAAGGATAGATACTGTAAGATTTCACTAATACAACCTTGGTAAAGTTAAACTCAGATGTTTATAATGTAGAGCATAGGGGGCCTAGAAATACATAGATGCTAAAGATGGGTAAAGGGTTAGCTAATGATGGTGCTCTGGAGGCTATTCTTACACAAGCTTCAGCTAGACATTGCTATTTACCAAGGTTTGCCAAGCCCCCAAGCAAAACCATTCCCACCAACCCTAAAGAACATTTGGAGCTCCAGCTGAGATTCTGCAATGGTTCCATGCACTATGATTACTTTCCAGAAACCTACAACCTCCAAATTCCTAGGTCAGGTGACTCCTAAAGACAAGAGGGACCAGCTTCTCCAAGAACATCAACTAGTTCCATCCCCCTATTGCAGATTATTGACACCCCTTTCCAACATGAAAAATGTAGAATGGGCATGGCCCAAATACCCCTAGAGATTGAGAGATGCATCAAAGGAGAAGGTGGTGTTACAACAGACAAGATAGGATTTAACAAATGAGCGTGACTACTGAATCGTTATATTGATATTTCTTTTAGTCTCCAGTGTCTTAGAGCAGCTGGAAGGAAAAACCTGAAATTGTAGAACAGTAACCAATACCAAACTCTGAAACCTGTTCAATAACTGCTTGTTACAATGTACTTTGAATTTCATTGCTTTTCTGTATATATGTTATATTTTGTCATTTAAAAAGTCTAAAAAAAACACCCAGAAAACAAAATGAAAGAGACTGGCCCTATGAGAACTACTAAAGGGAGTCTTGTCAGAAGAAAAGAAAAGATGAGAGAGAGAGGTCTGGAGGAGGGTACAGAATTAAAGAATATTAGTAAGTGTAACAAACAATAAAAAGAAAGAAAGAAAAATAGATCTAACAAATAAAATCCAAAGGATAAGATGGTTTAATCAAGCGTTGCTTTTACAGAAATAACTTCAAATGTTAATGGTTAAACTCCCAATCAAAAGAAACAGATTGGTAGAACAGATTAGAAATGTGATCCCTCTATATGATGTTTACAAGAGATTCACCTTAGACCCAATGTTGCAATTAGGTTGAAAGTGAAAGGATGGAAAACGATATTCCACGCAACAGTAACCAAAAGAAAGCTGGGATAGCTATACTAATAACAGGCAAAACAGATTTTAAATGCAAAGATATTATAAGAGATAAACAAGGACACTATATAGTAACGAGAGGGGCAATTCAACAAGAAGAAATAAAATCATAAATATCTATGTTTCTATCAAGGTGTCCCAAAGTACATGAGGCAAACAGTGGCAAAACTGAAAGGAGGAGTTGACGACTCAACCATAATAGTGGGACACTTCAAGACATCACTTTCTCCAATAGATAGACCAACTAAACAAGGTCAATAATGAAACAGAGAACCTAAATAATGGGATAAATGAACTAGACTTAAAAGGCATATATAGAACACTGAAAAGCAGAACCGCAGATTACACATTTTTCTCAAGTGCTCATGGAACTTTCTCAAGAATAGACCATACACTGGGTAAAAAAACAGGTCTTAATGAATGTAAAAAGATTGAAATTACACGAAGTACTTTCTCTGATCATAATGGAATGAAGCTTGGAATCAATAACAGCCAAGGGGAACTCAGACGTTTGGAAATGGACAGAAGTGAAAGCAGCACATATTGTGAGAATGATTAACAGCACTGAATGGTGTGTGAATGTGGTGGAAAGGAGAAATTTAGAATCACGCATGTCACTGGCAGGACAGTTGGGGGTTAAAATGTAGAAATGTATAACAGTGAATCTTGTGGTGGACAATGTACAAATATAAAAATAATAATTTTTAAAGTTAGTAATAAAAGGGTTTATGGGGAAAACGTACCTATTGCAAACTATGAACTCTAGTTAACAGTAATATTTTAATACTCTTTCATCCACAATAACAAATGTACCATACCAACACTATGGGTCAATAATATGGGGGAAAAAGTATTGGAGAATTAGGGTTTCCTTTTTATTTTATTTCTTTTCTGGAGTAATGAAAATATTCTGCCTTTAATCATGGGGCTTTAACCATGTGATGATACTGTGAGCCAGTGATTATATACTTTAGATGGTTTCTATGCTTTGTGAATATATCTCAATAAAACTGCATTAAAAAATTAGCAATGATAAATCTTAAAAAAACAAAGAACGTGGCAGTGGCCTTTTCTGGGGTACATACCAGACCCAGTCTAGTCTGTTCCCCAAACAACAGAGGAACTGTATCTGTATTTTCCTCCATAAATGGTCCTGTTGAAGTCCCTTTCCCTTAAGAGATTAAAATCAAGAACTTCCCATCCCTTCCACATAAGGGGTTGAGACTCACAGAAAACTTCTCCAAACTTCCTCCCCACCCCACCCCCAAAATTATAAGCTCCAATTCCCAATCCTTTCATACCCTCCAAGTGGATGAGGGTTTATACCACCAAACCTTTGGTCGTCTGAAACCTTTGCAAGTTCTGCACTGTTGTGGTCACCTCACTTTGGAGGGTGGAATCTATTGCCTTAGGGAATTAATTGGGTTTTTCATTTTGGCATGCTGTTATGCTTCCGCACACAGATGTATGTTGGTGTGTACATTTATACATTTGTATTGTGGGTTTGTCACTCACTTTAAAGACATATAATATTCTTCAGAGTTGGAAGCATGGCCAGGTGGTGGGCTGGGTGTAGGAATAAAGCAGGGGTGACTCTGTGTTTGGCTGTCCCAACAGGCTCCTGACATTTCCTGCTGCTCTTGTATCACTTTTGCAGAGACAAGTGCAGTCTCTGTTTCTGCACCTCTACTTTGTCATCAGAATTCACATCACCTCCTTTTTGGTACCCATATTTGAGAATGCAACTCTTAGGACTTTGCATTTTGACAAGTAGTGCCAAAACTGGGGGATATTTTTGCCTATGACTCATCAAGGGCAGTGATGTGTAGGATGAGGCTTAGTAAGGATGTGAGAATATTCCTTACTAAGTAAACCTTCCATGACTTCATTTAGATGCTAACTTTAACACCATTTAATATAGGAAGGAGTTTATATATGGTTTCTACGAATCCGTAATAGCACACTTTTAATAGCACGCTTTTAAGGAAAGGCAAGGCTGGGAGACATTTGCCCATGGCAGAAGTCCACCTCCTTCCTCCTGTGTTCAGGGAAGACCTAAAAGAGGTGCCAGGAGCTTCAAGGACCCAGTGCCTTTGAGATCTGCCTTGTCTATAATAGCTGGCCTGGAGCTTGGAACCTCCTAACCTCCAAGATCAAAGAAACCCTTTGGTCCTGGAGACAAGGATAAAGGCCCCAAGGAAGCGAACCCCTGAGAAGCTTCTGCGCAATGGCACCGGGAACAACAGTTGGCTCTGGGAAGTGGGAAAGTCAAAAGGATCTGGGCTAACCAGAGAGGTGTGCCATTTCCTAAAGCAAAGGCAATGGAAAAGTGGTCGATTTGGAAGATGAGGAGTTCAGTTTGTGACATTTTGATATTTGGAAATGGAATTGCCAAGTGAAGTAGGCATTTTGAGCTGAAATTGGGAAAAGGCATCAGCTTATAGACACAGATCTAACAGTAATAACTTCAAATCCAAGGGTATTTTTTTTTTATTTCTCCCTAGGAAATCATTTCATTTTTTCATTTTCAACAGGATTTCAGGGACAACGCTGAGCCATTCTCACATTGCAGGTGTCCAGAAACTCCTGAAGTGGTCTGCGTTAGTGTTTTCCCTGCCTTATGCATTCATTTCCGAGGGCTGCCCTAACAAAGCACCACAGATGGGTGGCTTCAAGCAACAGAAATGGATGATCTTACAGTCCTGAGCCTGGAAGTCCAACACCCAGGCGTCAGCGGGAGGTGCTCCCTCCAGAAGCTCCAAGGAGGAATCTTTCCATGCCTTTCCCCAGCTGCTTGTGGCCCCAGGCATTTCTTGTCTCTGTGGCAGCATAACTCCAACCTCTGTCTCCATCTTCTCGTGGACCTCTCCCTCTGCTGCCCATTTTCACCCGGCATTCTCCTCTCTGCGTCTGTTTCTCTGTGTCTTTCTCTCCTTATGATATTGGATTAGGGTCCACCCTAATTCAATAGGCCCTCATCTTAACTTCATTACATCTGCAAGGACCCTTTTTTCCAAATAAGGTCACATTCACAGGTAAACAGGGGTTACAACTTCAATATATGTTTTTGGAGAGCACAATTAAACCCATAACACTGTGTAAAAAGTTATTACAAACTCAGTGGCTTAAAACAACCCATGTTTATACCTCACAGTTTCTATGGGTCACAAGTCTCCATAGGGCTTGGCTTTGTCTTCTGCTCAGGGTCTCACAGATCCGCAGTCAAAGCGTCCACCGGGCTGTGTGAATCCGGATGTTTGGGTGGGGAAGGGCCTACCTCCAAGCTCACTCAGCCTGTCAGCAGAAGCCACTTGTGTCTGGCAGTGGGACTGAGGGTCTGGCTTTGTGGGGGCTGTCGGCTGGAGGCTCCACCTGGGGCCTTACTCCACCAAGAGGAGTCTCCACGGCAAGTCCACTGGCAAAACAGTCATAAATAATGTCAGCGCAAGAGCGACGCCCCATCACTGCTGCCATGTTCTATGGGTTGGAAGCATGTCACAGGTCCCTTCCACACTCAACAGGAGGGAACAATATGGGCCAAAGACATCAGGACATGGGGTCATGGACTGCGACCTTAGAGTCTGTCTACTACGTGGTGCCTGGAAGGGAGAGACATGGCACGTATTGAAAAGTGTCATAGGGTGAAGTACAACCCCCACCATCACCCATCCTGCTCGGTTCAGCCAGATAAAACAGGTATTAGATCAGGAAGTTTGGCAGCATGGTAGGAAAAATAAGTTTGCCAACAGCACATATTACCCAGTTAACTTGTTGTGTTTCTTGTTAAACAAATCCATTAGTGTAACTCTATTGTAACAGTACCTATCATACAAGTATTGAGGGTGGGAGAGGAGAAGGCAAATAAGCTAGCCTGACAAGCCTTAGAATGGATTGCCTGGAATATTCCTCGCAGATTATATTGGCATAAGGATCTGAATACTGAATGGACACAGTGATTGGTCAAAAACTATCAGAAAGGATGGAGGTGATGAGATGGTAGAGAGAGGAGGAATCTGAAAATGCCCACAATTTGAAAATCAGTAAACCTACATGAAATATTAAATATACTCCCGTTACTAAAAATTAGATCACCAATACCTCAATTCATCAACAGCCTCTACCAAGAGCTGTCTAGCCACTGAGTGTCCGAAGCTTTGGTCTTGTTTCCCATGAGGTCTGATCAATCTCCCTTCCCAGCACCTCCTCAGTGAAAGCTGGTGGAGACTTTCCCAGGGCTGTCAGCGTGAGGGTGATGCAGTTTCATCTCAGTCTCTCCTCCACCAGAAGCACACTCACGAAACTGCCATCTGCTCAGCAATATGGCATCCAACGCACCAGGGACGTCAATCAGGACGGGAAGCTGGGTACGGAGCCATTTCCTCTTGACATCTCAGAACTCATCTCCCCACTAAAACAATAAGGACAGATATGCCCTATTTATTAGAGACCCAACTAACCTAGCAGTAAATATTTTTTCTCAGTAATTCTGAGCCATCAAGTATGTTTGGTAGTAATTGAACCCAGTCTGCTTGTGCAACTTTACTGCAAAGCCAAATCCAAGAGCTCGTTCATGCTGAAAAGGGCCTCTTGCCTCACCACAAACCAGCAGAGGATGTGCCAATTTCTGCTTGTCCAAATTAAAAAACCTGTAGGGAAAGATGGGTCTCCCAAAGGGATAGATTCCCTGGGTCACAGACAAAGAGGACAGAAACTTTAAGAAACCAACATTCAAGCCAGCCAGGGTACGAAAGGTGGCTCTTGGAGGATAGATGGGTAAACATTTCATTGCAGGCTTGGATCCCTTCGGATGTCCTTGCTCTTTGTTTTGTTTGTTTGTTTGTTGCTTTCTGAATATAAGAGTGTTTGAGAAAGCCCAATGCCATTTATAAAAAAGAATGCATGAGATTTTGAATCAGACAGTGTCAGGTCTAAACAATAGCTTCTCTCTACTTATCAGTTGCCCACCTTTCAACAAAACAGTCTAATATCCTTACATCTCTGTTTTCTCGTCTGCTTAGAAGGGGGATGTTGAAAGGTACTTAATCCCAAAGCGTTGGGCACATGATGGGGTGGGCAGGAGATGAGCATAGCTGCACCATATGCTAGAATTGCACAGCCTAAGCCAGTCTCACGTCCACCATGCCCATCGCAGCATTCTACATGCCTGGAAACTAAGGTGCACGTGAGATAGGTTCCGGGCCACGTTCTCTCCACCAGGAAGCCTCCACATGTCTTAGTCTCCTACCCATGGTGGCTGGTCAGGGGAGATAGGTTAGAAAAATAACAAGTCATCATCCTTGCCTGTGGCTGAGGAGCCTCACTGCTGGGGGACAGGGTGGCTTGGAGAGGGTGGGGCTCAGGGTGGCACCAGCATGGTTGGGTAATGGAGCTTCACTGATACCCCGCCGCAGCCGTGCCCCCAACCGCAGCCAGAGGCGGCTTCTGACTCGACCCTGCAGCAACCCTAGATCTCCCCAACTGGCAGGTCTCTCTGCAGCTGAGCACCCCAGCGGCCCCTCGCCCCAGGCTCGCAGGGTCCAGCCACATGTTCAGAAGGAAAGAGATGGCAGCAGCTTCACGGACATATTTGTTTACTCCATTTGCCGATATGCCGTTTGCATAATATTGAATCTGGAAAGGACACTGCATCCACCGACAGTTTTCCCAGCTGGAAAAAAAGAGAGAGAAAAAGAAACCAGCTTCACATTTTGGGGTAAAAATAAAGACACCAACGCCACGTGCCAGGATTCCTGATGGATGTTTCTTTGGGTGGGGAAGGCCACGTCTGCGGTCAGGCCGCACTCCCGACCCGAAGCATTGTTGGATGGCTTCTCCGCAAACACTGCTGGCAGCTCCAGGGACGGCTCTTTTGGTGAAAAGGATGTGCTGGAAGGAAATGTGGGCCTCCAGCCAAGACACATTTCTTTCTATAAAACAGAAAGCACGCACGTGTCAGGATGGAAGGAGCCAAGCCTCTCCGAGAGTGGAGGCGCCCTGCTCACTGTCCCTGGAGAACGGGAAGGGCCAGGCGGAACTGGGATTTGACCTGAGATGCTTGTTATGGAGCAAATATCCGAGAATGCATTCTGGCCCCTGTGCCCTCTGGCCACACTCCTTTCAACTGGGTGCTTTCGCCAGCTTGTTTACATCCTCAGATTGGGCTAAACACAAAGTGCAGCACAGGGCCAGAGGCCCCTCCAGATTCGTGTAAGCAAAGACACAAAAGCACAAGACCAGGGTTCAGTGAAAGGAAGCCAAGCTGGGGCATTCCTTCATGCGCCCTGGACAGCCAATCCAGGGGTCCTTTCTCCTCGTTTGGTCACCAAATCCGGACCCCTTCCCATCACCGACCCCTCCACCCTCCACAACAGGCTCAGAGGAGCTGAGCACCAGGGAGTGCCACTTGTCCAAACCTCACCTGTCCACACGGCACGAGCTCCTGGGCCCAAAGAGTCCCAGGGACTTGGGTAGAGATGCAGGATTCAGGCCCCACCTTGACCCCCTGATTCAGACTCTGCATTTTGAGAAGCGCCATGGCTGGTTCACATGCATGCCACAGCCTGAGAAGCCCTGGCTTGGGTGCCTTGGGAACCTCCTCCTAACTGGACAGCCGTTGTTCCTCTGGAGTCCTGCCAGCTGAGAACAGGCTGTTCATGAAGCAGGGAGGGATACAGCCCTCCTCCACCCAGCACCCCACATCACAACCCTGCATCTGGGTCACAGGCTCTCTGCACTCTAGATCCTGCTGCCCCTGGGACCCCGTTGTCACAGTGAGCCCACCCACACTCACCCCCATCCTACAGCTTTCCAGAAGAGGGAAAACCACAGAACTCACATCCAAGGTGTTCAAAGAATGAGCCTCAAAGCCCAACTGAGAGTAAAATATCAGAGACTAGGGGTTCTAAGTTGTGGATTTCTCAACCTTTGGCCTGAGTTTGCTTCACCAGCTCTAGAGATAAAAGATTTGGGTCCTTTGCAAAGCCTAACACCAGGTTCAGTTGGGCTGAAGTTTGAATTGCAGGACAGTTGTGTCCCTCGGATGGCGCATCATTCGCACAGGCCATCTTGCAGGGGCATCTGCCGTGTCACCAGCATCTGGCCTGACTCTGTCCCATCATTTGATTCTTTCAGTGTTGTTGCTCTTGTCGTTTCACTGGAACGTAGAGAACTGATGAGCTCATTCCTGGGAAGATCATCAAGCTCTGCAGATGACTAAATGCCAAACTGCCGTCAGGAGCGAAATAGCCCTGCATACCCGCAAGGCTTGCAATGAGCCTCGCTTAACATCTAAGGTGACAACAACAAAATCAGCCCACCCACCGGTGAAGACTGAGCACTATTCTGAGCCCCCAGGGCTAATCTGGGAGAAGCAGGGGGTGCAGAGGCTAAACCCACTCCCTCTTAGTTCTGACCCCCAAAACCTGGGCCGTAGAAACTATGACGATCACCTTTGCATGGTGGGTTTGGCACCTGGAATACCTTAGCTGGGTTCACATGCTCGCACATTGTGAGGACAATGGGAGCAGGGCTATCTTGACCACGTTGCTTCAGAAAGTTTGCTTGCCACTGTGCACTGAGCTGGTTAGAACTGCAAAGCCTATTGCACCCATTTCACATTCTCCATGTTTGGGAACCCAACACCCAGAACGAGAAAAAGGACTTGAGTAAGTTCACTCGTCCGACTTTTGTTCTGATTTGTTTTTAACGGCCAAGGCAGTCACAGAGTTAGTTACACTGTTTAAAAATATTTTTAGGCTAAAATTACCCTGCAGCTCTCATCCTGTGAAGCTGTGTGGCCTTGATTACCATTTTTTGATACATTAAGGCAGACCCAAATGCCTTCGAGAGGAGAAGTCTTGGCCTTCCCGACAGGTATATCCTGGCCTACCTCCAAAAGAGAGACAATAGCTTTCTGTTCAGGCAGGAGTTCTTGTAAGGTGACACAGTTTTGACAAGGGTATGCTAATCTTACTCCCACCTCGGGTAACTGTAAAAACATAAGGCTCTACACCTACCCACTTTCTTGCAACACAGAGTATTTGCACGCTTGGAAGTTGTCAGGGAATGTAACCTTAACTTGGTGCCATTCAAACCGCTCAGTTCCTCTGCCGTGCGAGGAATGGTGTTTAGGGAATATTTCCTAAGGGGGAACTGTATTAGTTAAAATAATGCTAGCTGCTCTAATAGATAAATCCCAAATTCTCAGCGGCTTAACACAATTGAAATTGGTTTCTCACACATGTCACAGTGCAATGCAGGATTTCAGGCTGGGTATCCTCCCAGCAGGCCTGCAGGAGCCCAGGCTTCTTTCACCCTTCGGCTCCACTTTCCTCTGGGTTCTCTTGTCGCCTTCTCCTTCCAGGCAGCAGGTGGGGGAAAGGGTCACAGAGACAGCATGGCTGCACATCACTTTCCCGCGTGCAGTCACAAGACCACAGCTGCCCACTGTGGGCCCCGGAGAAAGGAAACAAGCTTTGGTGAAAGCACAGGAGTCCGTGCCACAGGAATGCATTATTCTGAATCTCTTACATCTCTTAAAGCCACTTCACCAGAGAGCCAAGTACCTGGAAGGCAATGTGGGGGTCCCACAGAAGAGCTTCCATGGAACAGCCAGGAGGGCACCCTGAGACTAGAGGAGACACTGGGGTTGTGGTGGGATGGCAGTGGGATTTCCCAGCAATTACTACAAGATGCTGCTGTGGATAAGCTTTCAGGGAAGAATCCAGGAGAAAAATTTCCCCCAGGAACTCTGAATCTAAAAGAGTCATGTTTCTACACAGCATCTGCTTTGCTTTTATTTGCTTGCGCTGTGACTCATGCAACTTCTTGGGCTGCCCTCTTCGCCTTGGCTTTTGGGAAGCTTAGTCAGAGCGCCATCTCGCAAAAATACCTGAGCCCTAAACAGACGCTTGTTCTGAACCAACTTCCACCTAGTTCCAGTCACTTTTCCTACGTTGACCACACCTCTGCCTTCTTTAACGGGCGTTTTATTTCATCTTGCTTTAACCCAACTGACTTTGTAAATTGCATTTAGTCCATTTCAGAAATAAAATGGAATACAAATAAATAAATGCCCATGGATTAGCCGGCACAGCGCAGCGCCATGATGCAGGAGTTAGTGCAGAAAGCTGGTGCCCCTCCTTCCTGCCACCTCTTTTCGCCAGGGCCGTGGGGGTGGTGGTTCGACTGCGGTGGCTCTTCATTTTTTAATGCAATTTTATTGAGATATTATTCACACACCATATAATCTATCCAAAATATGCAATCAGTGGCTCACAGTATCATCATACAGTTGTGCATTCATCACCACAATCCAATTTTAGAGCATTTTCATTACTCCAAAACAAGAAATAAAAATAAAAAAGAAAACCAAAACATCCCAACCCCCTTCTCCCACCCCCATTATTATTTCTTAGCAGTTTTATCCACACATGTGGTGGCTCTTAAAGAGCAAGGTTTGTGCCTGTGCTCTGGGCACCTGCCACACGCCCAGGCTGGGTGGCCTCCCAGGAGATACCTTTCCAGCTCTCAGAGCCCCCATGAACTCCAGGAGGAACCCCTTACTTGCTCCTGGGGATGGGAATCTCCAGGCTGCTCCTTTGTGCCAAGGTCCTGGAACGGCATTAAAAAGACCCATTCCTATCTGGATCACCTGCTTTGCAGAAGTGGTCAGCCAGGACCATTCAATTAGAGTGGTGATTAGGAATCCAATCAAAGGTGTGTGATTCCTAGAGAAACGCAGGCTGCATATGAGCGAGTGACCAAGTGCCAGAACTGGAAGTTACCCAAGCTGACCAAGATGAAGTTGCTGGCAGAAATCTGTACCTGCACACCAGGGCCCTGTATCCGCAGCCTAGCCTCGGCTGGCCTGATCTCTGGCTTCACTCTAGTTCCTACAGCTCTGTCTCCAGGTCCTGCAGGACCAGCCTGTTTTGTAGATACGGTCTCCCCCAGAGGCCCCAGCTTGATTCACCTTGACACTTAGCGCAGGATGGTACTGACGAATTAAATTCTCACCTGAGGACACTCACTTATCTGGAGTCACATGTTTTCAAGGACACTTTGCAAATGGGTGGAAGGACTGCTACCTCAGTCAAACCCACTGCCAATCATCCCACCATTATCATCTCCTGGCTTTGGGTCCATGTTGCCATTTTCTGATAGACCATCTGCAGTAAAAGCTCAGTGATATACAAAGTCACAACTTCAGGTATGATGAGCTAATTCCTGGGCAGGAATTAAGAGGAATTGGATTAAGAAGGAGGGGCCAGGTACCCATATGTGCTACAGATAATTCTGCATTTGCCTTCTGTCTTTGGAGAAGGCCATCCCTTGACCTTGTCTGTCCTCTGCAGACATCCTACCCGGGGTCAGTGGGCATGACCCTGCTTGGCCAGGCCATTGAGGCATCCGTGCTAACTGAATTGAAGCATCTCATCTTCCCACACACACTCCCACAAAGAAGTGATGATGGTGGCTTGATTGCTGGAGAGCTGAAATCCAAACTTGTACCAAGATCCCAAAACACCCACATGCAGTACTTCCCTCCACTTTTCCAGCCCATGTTATTGCCTGGGGATCATTGGCAATGATCATTTGTTATTTGATCATTGGGGATCATACAAGTTATTTCATTTCTCTTGGCTTGTATTCCATTTGCTCTCAAATGAGACTCACAATTCATGCTATGTCATAGTTTTATAAGAAAGCGCTAATAAAATAGCATGCATGAAAGTGTTCTGACAAAGTTCTCTGACATTGGTGAAGTTCAAAGGATAAACTCATGTGTCCCTTCCACTTAGGAGCCCTATATAATTAGCATTTTGGAAAATCATACCTGGCCCACTTTTCCACCTCACACAGTGAAGTACTACAGCATTCATCTTCATGATTGGGCAACTTTCGTCACAAATTGGGCCACATTTCAAAAGGTCATCTTAGTAGTCTGTGTCCAGCATCTCTCATATGGCAATTTTCTAAGCCTGCTTTCCCTTGCGGTAACTCAGTAACTCAGACCTTTGTCTTATGTCCCATATTACACTACATTCCCTGGAGGCAGGGTCTGCTTGACTTCGATGTTCACCTTGTCTCCTGGCCACCAGTGCTCAGCACAGTGCCAGGAATCGAAGGTACTCAACATATAGTTCCTGAAACAGGGGGAACTCAGCACTCAAAGAAGAGTCAAGCTCTATTGCCCCATTGGCTATGGCTTCGAAAGGTACAAGGTCAGCTCTTGCATACATGCAAACACACATACACGCAAACACACAGGCACACGCATGCACACAAAAACATGCTGACATAGTGTACGGATCTACATCTGGACATTTTGTTCCACTGACTATATATGGTCAACACTCCACTGTCTTAGTTAACCTCCCTCTATTGTAAATCTTAAAATTGGGTAGATTGCAATATTAGTGGTCAATAAGAGGGAGGGGTCAGAAGTATTGAAAGTGTGGGATTTTCTTTGTAGTTCTTTTTCTGGGATGAGGCAAATGTTCTAAAAATGGTCACGACTATGTGAGGATAATGTGAGCCATTGACTGTGTCCTTTGGATGGACTGCACGGTGTGTGAAGATATCTCAAGAGAAGCACATTTTAATGAAAGAGAACAAAAAACGCCAGAAACAAAACAAATAAAATGAAATAAAACATTTAATAAAACCTCACAAACACATGCAAACACATGCACGTGCACACCACACCCGCACGCACATGCACACCCACGCACCCACACGCGCACACCCACACCCACACACCTGCACACCCACACCCACGCACCCACACATGCACACCCACGCACTCACATGCACCCGTACCCGCACACCCACACCCACGTGCCCACACCCACACATCCACACCCACACACCCGGATGCGCACATCCACACACCCACGCACCCGCACACCCACTCACCCGCACCCGCACCCACACACCCACACACCCGCATGCGCACATCCACATCCACACCCACACACCCGCATGCGCACATCCACACACGGACGCACACACACCCGGATGCGCACGCACACCCGCACATCCACACCCACACCCACACACCCACATGCACATACCCACACACGCACGCACCCTCACCCGCACACCCACGCACCCGCACCCGCACACCCACATCCACACCCACACACCTGCATGCGCACACCCACACACGCACGCACCCGCACACGCACGCACACGCCCTCCCCACGAAGGAGAGCAGGGCCTCTGGGTTCTGGCTGAGCAGAGCTCTGGAGGGGCCTGGACTTCACATCCGAATGGAGCCTGGGGGGTTATTTGCCCAAACCCGCGGGATTCAGCCCCTCCTCTGACACCATGCGCTGGAGCCAGCCTCAGGGTACCCCTCACCCGGGGCATGTGGATCAGGTTTCCAAGGACAGAAGCTATTAAGGGGAAAAGTCATTTTGGGGTTTTTCTTCAGTGAAATCTTACCTTGAGCAACTTCTCTTCCTCACTTAGAGGAAGACACTTCCTCACTTAAGACAGATAAAAAGAAATTTTCCTGTTCAGGGTTTTTTTTCCTTATAGTTATCAAAGGCATGATACATATGGCAAATGAGCAACTGGCTTCAGATTGTTCATAAAGCCTGACTCTGTTGCTCATGAGAAACGGGGTGGGGCTGTTTGGAGAGTCCGAGACTGGTGGGGGAAGATATTCTAAGCACACGTGGTTAAGGCTAAAGCCTGGCTCGGAGGGAACTTCCTGAGAATCCATCTGGTGCTTCATGCCTGCAAGGGTGAGTGGGGTACTCTTGCAGCCCAAGAGCCTCAAGTTCAGGGCTGGTATATTTTGTCTGGAGGCCCACCTTCACCACCTGCCTTTACCTGCCCAAACGCCTCCCACCCCCTCCCTACCTGGCCCCAGGTCAGCTCCCTTTCGCCACCTGACTTGGCTCATGGACTCTCAAACACAGGCACTTCTTTCCTCAGTCTATGCACATGCCCTCACCTCTCCCTCATCGCCCTCATCAGCAGCACAGAGCAAGGATACACTGCCTCTTTTTTATGCATATTATGCCGATTTTGTCCCCATGGTCCTCCAGTCACTTAAAAACATGACCCTCCGCGACTCTAAGCAATGACCTCTGTACCCTCTGGAGAGTGGCAAAGACCCTTACAAAGCACAGGAAATTATGGAAGAATTCAGCGGTCTACAGTGGTTTAGTTACATTAATAAGAAACTCACTAATTCATTAGCAGAAACTCACCAAAAGGTCCATGGATAGAACTCAGAGGGTTAATGAACTCAGATGGCAAAGAAAATTCCTTATTTATTTCACTAACCTCTAAATATAGTGTCTCCTTCAATTATGAATGTGGCAATAAGCCACAGTGTTTTAGCAATGCCTTTGATTCGGCAACAGTAGAAATCAGACATAATATCACATTACATTTGTTGCAGATTTCTCAAAATATTTCACGGAAGCATCTGACAGTTATTGGTTATAGGACCAAGTGCATTGGTTATAGGACGATTGTTTTTTAATGAGTTAATAACATATTTGTTTTATTATTTTTTATTTTGATAACTGCATGTCAACATCATCGGCCTCCTTTGTAATCCTATGACTTTCATTTTATGTGTTCAAGAACATTCCATGAAGGAGTCCAAAGGCTTCAGATGCCAAGGAGAGACAACATCAGAAAAGGATGCAGCCCCCAGGCCCCGGCACAGCCGTGCCCCAGCCCCAGAGGTACCCACAGCGTCCAGCCTCAGGCACTGATGCTGCTTAGAGTCAAGAGGTGAAAACCACCCTCTTCATTTCAGAAGCAGAAGCTGAGGAGGACACGTGCAGCGGAAAACTGGGATGGGAGAACTCAGAGGACATGGGAGACCTGAAGCCCCTGGGAGCCCCCCAGGCGGAGCAGCCTCTGACCTCATGCTGGGTGGACACCTCTGTATCTACCGGGCAGCCCTCGGAAGCCCAGACTCCCTGAAAATATGACTCTAGGCGTGAGGCACCTGTCCCTCCAGGACCAGCGCGGCTCGCAGGTCCCTCGCTCGGGAAGGGAAAAGAACGTTCTTTCGTGGACGTAATTCGAAACTGGGTGGGGGATATTGCTCGCACGCAATTCCCTACCCCTCACACTAATTAAACAAGCACTTTGGGTTAATTAATTTGTAGGGAAGAACCATACTGCTGAGCCTACATTTTCCTAGACTTCAAATGCTCTACTTCTCAAGCTGAAATTACTTTGCTGCAACGTTTCTTTCTTTCTCTCACCTTTAACTCCAAGTCTGTTTGCCTGTTTTCCTTATGCATTTTGGGTGAAAAAAAAAATGTTTAAAGGGAAAAAAAAAAAGCAAAGATTATTTGGTCTTTTGAAGAGAGAAATCCTGCCCATGGATTTTTTTTTTTCTGCATTTAATCCATTGGAGAGAAAAAAGCGGTTGAGGGAACATTGGGTAGGGAAGGAAGAAAGAAAGGGAAAAGGAGCTCTGATCTGCTCCAAACGGAGGTGAAGGCGCAGTCTCCCATTCCCGGGCACAGGCCCACAGGCCCTTGGAGCCCCTCGCCTGCCTGGAGGACTTCAGGTCACAGATCCTAAAACCTGACGACCAGGCCCGAGGAAGAGAGCATTCAACTCAGGCAGAGACTCACGCGCCTTGCCAGAGTTCACTGCCCGAGGCGCGTTGATCGGAGGAATGAAAGCTGAGAACTGAGCAATCACTCTGAGCTGGGAGCTGAGAGGGGGAGAGCTGATGAACCAGGGGGAGACTCTTTGTAACATGAGCTTGCATTCCTTCCTTCATCTCTAGGCATAAAGAGGGGAGGCAAACCGCATGGGCATGAATGCTAGGAATTTCTGGGCCAGCTCATGGGCTCATCAGCCTGCAGAAGACACGATGTCCGGCACACAGCAGCTGAATGCAGGGTGTGTATTCTGACCTCTGCTATTCCCCATGCAGAATCTTCTGGAAATTTACTCCTGACTTTGGGCAAAGACTCCAATGGGCTGGGACTCCCACAGACCAGTTATTGCAATCCAGTTCACTTCAGTTTAAGGAAGAAAAACCCTTAGGACCTAATATATGTTAAGTAATGTGCTAGAGAAACCTAGGGCCAAAAGATACCTAGGGGACGAGGTGCCTACAAGTGCCATAAAAACCGTATTTACAAGGTCAAGGGCGGCGAAAAGGACTGAGATGATAGATTAACTGGCACAGGCGACATCCTGGAAGGCTTCTAGCAGAAGTGATGGGGAGGCTGGATTTGGAAGGAATTAATAGGAGGTTGTCATGAAAACACAGGGTGAGAATGGTCTTGAATCCTGGGGAAAGAGCACTGAGGTGAGAGACATAAGAGGTGCTCAGGAGCTAGGGGTGGCTGAGGTATGATGTCGGGGTGTCCCTGTAGATCAGCCTATGGTCAGGTCTTGAAAAACCTATGCCACGGCAAGCCTGGTTTCCGGGGGATTTTGTGCTGATGGGGTGGTTTTAAGCAAGAGACCAATGTGGACTGAACTGTGTCTGGGTGGGGGTGCGTGTGCATGCGCGTGTACTCTGGAAGCAGCGTGTATCAGAGATGTGTGATGGTTTCCCTGTGGAAGTGCTGATTTGAAGGAAACTGCAGGGAGGCACACAGGAGGCAGTGGGCTGTGTGGAGTGGGAGCCCAGGAGGGGGACTGGTGCTGGAGATGCAGGCTGGGGAGCTGCCAGGCTGGGGGTGGGGGGCATAGAAATCACGAGGCGGGGAAACAGCCATGAGGCAGCCACCCCTGCACTTGTGCTCAGAGCCTGGAAATTCCTAGAACATCAGGGTTAAAGGGCCCTTCAAGATTAGCCCTCATCCTCGTTTTGCAGAGGGAAGCTGAAGGACGGTAGCAGCTCTGGCCTTCCCACCTCTGCCTCAGCCCTCAAAGCCCCTGACCTGCCTGCCCACCTCGGAGCAAATCTCAGAGATGCCAGCCAAGGGGCTGCAGCTTTCCGGAAGCCCAGACTCTCTGAACACACGTGAGTTAGGCTAGTACCAGGCAGGCTCCAGCCATCTCTAAATTGGTCCGGGACAGGCAGACAAGAAGACATCAAGGGATGAGGTGGCAAAGGTCAGATTTAGAGGGAGTTGATCCACAGTGGCGACAAAGGGCATTAACTGCGCTTAAGTCAGGCAGAAGGAAAAAAAGAATATGGCTCTGGGCTATTGGGCGGGGGGTAGCTGGCATCACTTCTGGGACCCCAGAACCAAGTGCAGGGCAGGCCTGCCACAGAGCGGGGTCTGGGAAGACAGGAGCTGGGTGCCACGCCTGCCGGGAGGTCACAGATGAATTGATGAGCTGACAAAGGTGGGAGCAGAGCTCAGGGAGGCACCTGGTCCATCCCAGGAGGCCGAGCATAGCCCAGCTGTCACGGGCTGGAGGAAACCGATCGATCGACAGCGATCACGCTGGTTCAGGCAGAGGCAGGACGGGAGCATCTAATAGACACTTTCCAAGTTCCCTGCCTAATGTCCCCAAACAAAGCGACATGCGTTTCCGTGCAACCCCTCTCTGGTGACGTGCACTATAATTAAGCACAAAGTACACACCCACCACGGTCTGCACGGCGGGTGTGAAGACGCCGGCACAGCTTCGCTGCCACTGCACAGCTCCCACCTGGCATAGCTGGTTCCCAGCTTGTTGGTCCCGAGGTGACCTCCGAGAGCCATCAGGGAGCCCAGGGAGTCAGAGTGGGGCACTGGACGGGAAGGTGTGGGGCGGGGACTGCAACCCCCGTCCTGCCACTCCGTGGGGGCCCTCCCTGTCTTAGAGCATCTTTCTCCTTGTTTTGTCTCCCCACCTGGCCTCTCTCTGCACAGATGAGCCCATGCCCCCGCCTGGTGCTCCTAGTGGGGCCAGTTCAGAGGCTTTGCGGCTGCCCCTCAAATAACAGCCGTGTGGCCGGCGTTGGACCCTGGGACTCCCGCAGTCCTCAGAGCCTCATCTGAGCCCAGCCCCAGGTCTGCCCAGGGTGGGTCCGTGCCAGGATCCCACCAGGGGCACTGGACATCACAGCACCATTCCCCTCCTAGAACCAGTCCTGGGTGCGAGGCTGGGGTCGATGACCTGTGAGTTTCTTCCCACGCCTTTGCCACAGGGATGCCTGTCCACCCAGAAAACCCAAGGGCCCCTGCTAGGCTGCACCAAACCAGGGTTCCAGTCCTGCCCTATTCTTAAAGCCATCCCTAGCACACAGCCCCTTCACCCCAGAGCTGTCCCTGCTGCCTTCCGGGGCGGAGCCCTGCCTGGGGCTTCTTTTCGATGCAGTCCGTGTAAGCTCCCGACCGTAAACGTCAAATGTCCTGATCGGGACAGATCAGGCTCATCTGTGAGCCCCGGGCTGATCCCAGCTTTTCCTTCTGACTATCCGCAGATCCTGTCCTGTTTTGGCTGGCCAAGTCCAAGCCACGCTCAGGGGGGGAAGACTATGGGAAGAGACGCCGGGTATTGTAAAGCAGTAGCAGTACAAAATCCAACATCCAGGAAGGCTCCCAGGCAACAGGTGAGTCCCCTGTCCCCTCCCACAAAGCGGCCAAGCGTGCAGAGCAGTGAAGTGGGGGGCTGCTGGCACCTGTGCAGACCTGGGGAGAGCCCTGTGACCCCTCCTCACTCTCCATCACCCCAGAACCATGCCCTGGGTGAGCCCGATGACTCCAGACCTTGCTGCTCCAGCTCCTCCCTCCCTGCCCACCAGAGTGACCTTTACAAAGTGGCCTCTTCCCAATGTCTTCCCAGCCGCCGAGGGTCAGCTGCTCCCCATGCCGGGGAGAGAAAGCCAGCCTTCCAGGCTGCTCCTAAACCACACCTCTGCTCTCACTCTCCACTTCTCCCCACATCCTCATCCCAGCCAGCAGGGAGAGTCTAACTGCGCCCCTCTTCTGCTGTTCCTAAGTTCACTGCAATGACAAGGACCAGCCCCCCGTGTCCCAGCCCTCCCGCCTCCCCCAGGGAGCTGGCTCTGACCTTCCAGCCACCCTCTGTCCCCCGGGGAACGCCGCCTGTCCATCACCCCTTCCGGGCTCACCTGCAGTGCAGGTCTCCAGCTCTGCCTGCCTCCAGCTCTGCCTCCTGCCCCTTCAGAAGACCCAGGAGGCCAACAGCACTTTCATTCTGGGCCTCTGGGTCACATTCTCCCCAGTCAGGGGCATGCAGGAAGCCCCACCCCCTGCCTGGCTGCAGGGCCACCTCCGCACACCCTGCGCCCACCCGCAGCCCAGGTGGAGCCTCTGCTCTCCCCGGACCCGTCCCAGCCACACGCCCCCACCCCGCACGGTTATGTCCCCGGGCCTCCTTTCCTCCTGCCCCAGCGCCGCTGTGCTGTTCTCTCTGGGCCCTGGAGGTGGGGGGGCACCCTACAAAGCCAGGCCCAGGATGGGTCTCATCCCTCGGGCGCAGGGAGGCGAGAGGAGCCCTCCTTACCTGCCCTCAGCCCGGATCCCTTCCACAGACCCCGCCCATGGGCTTTTCTTTCCTTGTTGGTCTGGACTTGAGCCTTGCAATTCCACTTCTACTGCAGGAACCCTGTTTACTTGCCAGATCAAACTGAAACTTTTCCCCAGAGAACACTGCCCTGGGGTAGCCCTCCCTGGAGAGTGTGTGAGGCGGGAGGGGGACCTGAACCGGTAAGAGAAGGGCAGTTCAGCAGCGGGAGGCTGGAACGAAGCTGCTTTCGGAGCTGGAGGGTCCCTGCGTGGCTGCAGGCCTCCGGGGGGGCCCACCCTGCTGGCCACGCGAGAGGCAGGCGGGAGGGACAGAGAGGGACATGGGGCTGGGCCAGGCCGCAGCTCGGGGAGATGGCAGCGCTGCAGGGGTGAGAGCTCACATGCAGGCTGTGGGTTCCCACTTGACACCACACCCTGCTGCCAGCTTAACACCTCTCCCCTCTAAAATGAGACGAAAAGCCCCCCGCTCAGAGGCCACTGCCGCAACTCGACGACCAAATACGAGTGAAGATGCAGCTCAGTGCTTGGAAAGGGCTAAGACACCCAACACATGTCAGCTATCATTATTCATATGTATATGTATATTCCCCCAATCACTATTGCCCCCCACAAAGCCACCCCGAATTATCATATACAAAACCCCAAGACAGAGTTGCCTCTTCCGGCCAGGTCGCCTCCCCCAGCCCCCCTGAAGGAGCAGGTCCAGTTCGGAGCAGCGGGGCCCCAGACCACGTGGGAAAACTCCCGGGCAGCCACTTCACAGCAGAGCCCTCTGAGGAGGGCCCCCCGGGGCGGTTAGCCAGCAGCAGCTCCCCCCACCAATGGGGATCATGAAGCCCTTTTCTGGCCCCCAGTGCACCGCTCAGGTAGTCCCTTCCCTGCCACCTGCTCCTTCCTTCTCTCCAGAAACTGAGGTTAGGACCTGACACCCAGGCACACGGCAGTCTGTCCAGACCAGTGAAGATTCTGCCTCTTACGGGAAAACCTGCTATACCCATCTTTGGCCTCTATTTCAGACAATGATTTCAACAGCAAAAAAAAATCATGCAAATCAGGGCCAAATTGAAAATCTGTTCCTCACTTCTTCTGGGTGTCTGGGGTCCTGTGTTGGGGGATTTTTAAATGGCTTAGCTCATCTGAAGCCAAAGAAGAGAGAAGAGACAGATGGAGTCATGCATTTTACAGAGATTCTTAAGAACGGTCCTTGTGGAACCTCCCCTCCACCCATCCGTGCTGCAGTTTTGCGGGGGGGAGGGTCTCATCTCACGACCTGCTCTTACTAAAGATATTTCTCCCTGCACCTGACAGCTTGGGCACGCTCCTGCCGGGACGTGCATGTACAACAGCCTTCCCGAGACGTGTTTCTCACACAACTGGCACAGAAAAAGCCAAGGCCTGCCATGGGAGAAATAATTTTTCTCCTACACAACACAATGAAACAGCATTGCTTTTAACAAGGAAATGTCCGCCGGTGGAGGGACTTTGCTCAGAGTCAATTAAAACTGACTCTACCCAGGAAATGGGAAAACTAGGGGTGGTCAGACCCTACCCAAGACCCGGGTCATGGGCCTCACTGGAGGTTCTAAATCAAAGGGCCCCAGGGATTCCCTTTTCTTGGAAAGAGAGTCTTGTGGGGGTTGACTCTGGCTGCAGAATTTGTCCATGTCTGGTCTTCAGACACCAGCTGGAGACAGCGCTGCTCTCAGAAGTGATGACTCAGTACAGTCCGCCCTCCTGCCCCATCCGCTGTCTGCCCCTTGCACCGAGCCTGGCCCCGCAGTGCCTGCTGCCCTCTCCCTGCGCACACAGCCTCGTTCCCAGCTCCCTGCTCTGTGCTTCATCACACTGCGTGACCCCGCTTTCCACCGACCAGCACACCAACACCAAACTGACCGTGCCTGTGTGGGTCCTTGCTTCACCCCCGCCGCCGAATCCATCTCCAGTCCCACCTCCTGGGAGTCTGCCAGCTGCTTCTAGACCACCATGTCTCCCTGTAGGAGCCCTGCATCCCCAGCCATCCCAAGCACAGCCCCAGCCTTTGGCCTCACATCTCCTGAAGGCCTCTTCTCTCAGCCTGATCTCTGAGTTTACAAATCAGCACACACCCCTCCACCTCCTGCCTAGAGGATGGCTGGGAAACTTGAATTGGCTGCAAATCCCTGACTGGTGAGGATTTTCTCTGCGAGGAACAACGTACAATGATGGTAAGCCTTGGATTTAAAAACAAACAAAATCAAAACAAAAGCAGGCAAAGCAAAGAAAACCTGGAGGACGTTCTGTCTGAACTCGGCTAAAATCAATAGCTGACGGCGGGTAAATTGAGGAAGCTGACCTCCGGCCCTGCCCGGGAAGCTGCGCCTCAACTGCAGATGGTGTTTCCAGCGGCATCGGGATATTAAGCCGGGGTGGAGTGATTCGCTCTGCGGAGACCTCTCCAAACAGAGGAGTTCAAAGTTCTGCTTTTAATCGATTTGGTGTGTGATATCACCGGGCAGCACTGCCTCCGAAGATAAGGGCAGAATTGATTATCAGATACGAGGTGCAGGTGGCCCAGAGGAGCGAGGTCCCTGCAGGGGCAGAGGGGCCGAAGCCAGCCCGGGGAGGGCACACTGGCTGCTGCTTTGCTGGGAGGACCAGACCTTCCAGCTCCACCATGCCCTGGGGTCGGGAGGATGCAGAGCCCCCTCCCACTTTGCTTTCCCCAGCTAGGAGCCAGTCGTCAGCTGGGGAAGAGAAGAGAGGCATGCAAAGACCAGGGGCAATGCTGGACAGCCGGGAATGCTGAATCTCAATGTTTGCTCCATCCTCAATTGATCTATTAATATTACTGAGCATGGAAAAGCGTCACACCCTGCACTAAGTGCTATGCACAGAGCAGGCAGCCCTGCTCCCACCCCTAGGGAGCACAGGCTCCAACAGAAAAGAGATCCAGCAAGTATTACAGACAATTGCAAAGAGACATAAGGTTGAACCAAGCACAGATTTTAACAGGCAAGGTCACAAAGTGACATCATGGGAGTGGAAGGCTCTGCCTTGGACAGGGATGCAGATAATGCACAAATGCTCCGTTTATAAGCAGAAAGCTCCCACCACTGCCTTAGCTCCTGGCTTCCACCAGTGCCCTGAGGCAGTCGGTTTCCAGTAGCTCTTCCCAGCCTGGGATGGCGGGTACTGGATCTCCAGACTTCAAGACTGGCTCTGATGCCCCCCAGCCTATGCTCTCACCGTCATCTTTGATCCCTCCCCCCACCACAACCTGTAGGATTTATCGTGTTATATCTTAACTGTCCACTTAGTGGCCTGTCTCATGCACTGGACAATAGGCCCTTTAAGGACAGAGTGACATCAGCCTCCATCATAATTTTACCCCCGGGACCTTCAGAGAACTTGGCACATGTTGGCCTTCAAAATATTTTTGGTACTGAGCAAGCCCATGAGACAGCTTTGAGTACTGCCTGTTTAATGCACATTTGGAAAACCTTCGCTGGCAGTAACGATAGCTGCCATTGTTTGGACAGGCATTACGCATCAGATACTGCTGAGCACTTGGCAAACATGGCTTCTTTCATCCTCACAACAGTCTTTGGAGTTTGGCGACATCCCCATCATACAAATAAAGCACCTGAAGTTCAGAGGCACTCATTTTTGCACAAGGTCACACAGCTGATCCATGGCTAAGACTAGATTCAAACTCAGACCTGTCCCTGGTCCTCACAGGTGCTAGCCGGAACCCCTGAGTGAGAGCGTGTTTTCCTCTGTAAGTTCGCAAGGAGAGGGGACTGCTCCCAAGCAGATGTAGAAAAGACGCAAGGAACTTCGAGCTCACCAGCCGCAAAGAAGGCAGAAGGCTCTGTAGCTGCCAGGCTCCAAAGTTGTCTGGAGATGGGGCTCCTGAGCCCCCATCATCCTCTGTGATCAGGTAAAATCAGGTGCCAGGTTCCACCAGGCCCCTCCAGGGGAAAAAGAAAAGCCTAATGCAGGACTTGGGAGGGAAGCGAGGGTGCCCCAATAATCAACACCTGTCCTAGGCTGACTTGGGGCTGTTCCCTGAAGCTCAGGGCTGGCCACGTGCAAGAGTCCCCCAAGCTAGCACCAGATGCAAATGGGTCTGGGGCACGGAGCAGAGAGAAACAGACCACGGCACGCATGAGGGTCAGAACACAGACTGCCCAGGCATGAAGCACGGGTGCAAAAGTGCAAAGGATTTGCTCACTACCCCACCACAACCCTTAAGCGGGGAGTGCTGGAACACTCAAGGGACAGTGCCGTGGAGCTCTCTGCTCTCTGCGGGGCCACTCCAGCCCAGGACGACTCCCCTGTGAAAAATCAAGGGAGGAGTTTGTCACCATGGAAAGAAAGAAAAGTAGGCTGCTCATTCCATAACAAAAACTCCAGTGTGCCTGTGGCAAATGGCCTCAATTCCTTCCTTCCACCTGATTGATATCGAAGTCTTTGTTCACCCTGATAGCGGTCAATATATCACCAAAATGAGCATCGCGCCTCCCGGTGTTCCCATCCACAGCCTCGGGAAAAATGGATGCTAATGAAGGGGCCCTCCATGTTCTCCTAAGAAGGCTATCACCTCCGATAATACAGAGTGCCTTGGTGGATCAATAAAGGCAATAAATCAATGCAATTTATTAAATACAACAAGCACTTTCCTAGACGAGGGCTCTGAAAGATTCCAAAACAGCCCGTCTCCGGCACTCAGAGTTGGCCAAGATGCTCATGGCTACTTATTATGAGCAAAGCTCAACAAATGATACAAGAACAGATTTCTAGCCAGGGATAACGCTGTCATAATCACCCCACCCCAGTTCCTGGCAGGGCTCTCCCTATGGGATCTTTGAGGGCTCTTCAGACAGAATTCCATTCACCAGCTGTCCTTTCACAGAAATGCCCTGAGGGGCTCCTGGGACAGAGTAAGGGAATGTTCCAGTGGACAAGGGCAAGTTCTGCTGGACAAAGAATAGCACAAGTGTGATGCCAGCAAGCACGGTCGGTCTCGAACACAAGGGAATCAGTGTTCAAATCTGCCTGTTCTCTTCTGAGAGCACAGGCTCTCTCTCTGTCCAGGGGTCTGAAAGCCATCCCAGAGGACAGCTTGCATCCAAGACCTGCTTCTGACATTTAGACAGGACTGACCTAACAATTCACTGGAGTAGGCAGACTGCTAATTTTCACTTCCTCTGCAGGCAAGCGTTCCTAAAACAGCCACTGCAGTGACAAAGATGAGGTCATACCTTCCCCTGCAAAGGCACGGAAGGCCACAGCAGGGCTGCCGTGAGGTCATGGTCCAGGAATAGACACTCAGAGCCTGACCGGAGAACAGGCTCCTCCAAAGGAAGAAAGTCTTAGTGAAAACCCTGACCCTCCCATGTCATCCATCCTTCCATCCATCCCTCCATCCATCCCTCCATCCAGCAAATGCTTGCTGAGAGCGATCCCACATACAAGGTTCCGTAGGGGCGCAGATGGGTCTTCCAGGATCCAGAGTGATGAATCAGCCTCCTGAACAGTGATCTGGTGCTTCCAGCCTGTGCTTCTGCTTCCTGGGGCGAGTTACTAAAACCCTCATGACCTAAGATGCGGAACCTGGAAAGCAGGGATAACTAGAGCACCTACCAAATAGATTCTTCGTGAGGATTGAATGAGATAAGGGAGCGTTTCTCCAGGAGTGACAAGGAAATCCACCAATGGGACAGGAGATCATTTTCGGTGGAACAGGGACAAACAAACAAAAATAAACATTTCAGCAAAATAACCCTCCAACATGATTTCATAAACATTACTAATGAAGACAAATCTAAAGTTTAAAGTGATTTTGCATGGAGCAGGAACATTATTTGCAATACCTGATACCAACAACAGGCTTGTATCCAGACTATATAAAGAATGTCTACAAACAGATAAGAAGAAGAAATCCCAATAGAAAAATAGATTAGAGACTTGAACAGGCATTCATAAAAGAAAATGGACAATAGATAAATGAAAAATGCCTAATCTCAATAGTAATCAGGGAAATGCCAATTAAGATAACAAAAAGGAAAGGATGGAGAGCAATGGAAACTTGCATACTAGGGTAGTGAGAACATAAATTGGTACAACCATTGGAAAACCTAAAGTTGATTATATCCATATCTTATAACCCAGAAATTATACTTCTAAATATATATATAATCAGCATAAATGTGTTTTAATATGTACAAAATGCTCATACTTCCATTATTAATAATAGCCGTAAACTGGAAACAGTTTTACACAACTACAAACAGTAGAACAAATCAGTAATGGTGCTTTACA
Source organism: Tamandua tetradactyla (assembly GCF_023851605.1). Classification (NCBI taxonomy): domain Eukaryota; kingdom Metazoa; phylum Chordata; class Mammalia; order Pilosa; family Myrmecophagidae; genus Tamandua; species Tamandua tetradactyla. The sequence continues at coordinate 6,134,099 of NC_135329.1, forward strand.
CCTGCAACAGAATACGACGCAGCAAAGAAAATGAGTGAGCCACTGCTATATCCAGCAATGCAAGTATCTCAAATATAACAATGTATTAGAGAAGACAGGCACACGCATAAAAAACACACAGTATATGATTCCACATGGCAAATTAAAGTAGAGTTTGAAAGCCAGAATGGGGTGGCCTGTGGGGGCGTGGAGAGAGCACTGGGCACAAGGGGGATTCTTGAGGTCTTGACCCTGTCCTATTTCTGGGTGTTTATTTTGTAATACTTTATTGTTCTCTATATTTGTGCTTTGTGCCCTTCCCAATATTTACATTATACTACATAATTTTAGAGAAAGTATGATATATTAAATAAATGCATGGTGACACAAGTATTTTACCTTCCTGGCTACTAAAACAAATACCAGAAAACATGACTCCGCCACTTTGAGAAGCCTGGTCCCTTTACCCTGCACTGGAGATCAGCGTTCCCTTCTCCGCTCGTGTCCAGCTGTCTGCGCCTGGTCTTGTGGTTTTCTAGCAGCTGTCCAACCACCACCGTGCCCTCTTCCGCCTTCACCGGCTCATCCGCCACCGTCCTCGACAGCCTTGCCACCCTCACCTTTCCTCCTCCAGAACAGCTACTAGGGGAGTAGAAACGATACAGAACAGCTCCCAGAGCCACGACAGAGATCAAAAAGACAGCGTACACCATCCTGGAATGGCTGACTGACTGGGAGAACCCGCTCTGGTGAGATCGCCGAGGGGTGCGGGCTTTCCCGGGTGGGGCGGCAAGCGGCCGGAGTCCCTCCCTTCTTCCTTCCCGGGCCAGCTGGCAGAATTGGGCAGGCGGTCCCCTCAAGCCGCGGCGGCTGACGCCCCGGCCACGCGAGGCCCCCCGGACCAACTGAGAGAATTGGAATGGAAATCCCCAGACCGCAGAGAACGGTGACGGGGGGGTTCCCTTCCAAACACGTGACTCCCTGGTCCGGCTGAGAACGGTGCACTCTCCCGGGCTGTGGCAGCTGGCGTCCTACTGCCACACTTGGCACCCCGGGCCGACTAGGAAATTTGGTCGGGTGCTTTCCCGGGCTGCGGCGGCCAGCGACCCTCCCCGTGTTCGGACCCGCGGGTCGGCTGGCACTCTTCCTAGCCGCTTGGGCTGGCGAACCTCCCCCACGGTGAGAGTTTTCCAAAGTTAAAGGATCCACAGCACCTTTTACTGGTGGGACCCGCAGACAAACGTGTGCCACGAGCGCCACCTACTGGGCAGGATAAGAAAAAGAGAACCCAGAAATTTCACAGAAAAATCTTTCAACCTGTTGGGTCCAACACCGAGGGAAATCTGACCAAATGCCCACACGCCAGCAGAAGATAACAGACCATGCTCAGAAAATTGAAAATATGGCCCAGTCAAAGGAACAAACCAATAGTTCAAATCAGATACAGGAGCTGAGACAACTAATGCTGAATATACGAACAGAAATGGAAAACCTCTTCAAAAACGAAATCGATAAATTGAGGGAGGACATGAAGAAGACATGGGCTGAATAAAAAGAAGAAATAGAAAAACTGAAAAAACAAATCACAGAGCTTATGGAAGTGAAGGATAAAGTAGAAAAGATGAAAAAACAATGGATACCTACAATGATAGATTTAAAGAGAAGATAGAATTAGTGATTTGGAGGATGGAACATCTGAATTCCAAAAAGAAACAGAAACTATCGGGAAAAGAATGGAAAAATTTGAACAGGGTATCAGGGAACTCAAGGACAATATGAACCGCACAAATATACGTGTTGTGGGTGTCCCAGAAGGAGAAGAGAAGGGAAAAGGAGGAGAAAAACTAATGGAAGAAATTATCACTGAAAATTTCCCAACTCTTATGAAAGACCTAAAATTACAGATCCAAGAAGTGTAGCGCACCCCAAAGAGAATAGACCCAAATAGGCGTTCTCCAAGACACTTACTAGTTAGAATGTCAGAGGTCAAAGAGAAAGAGAGGATCTTGAAAGCAGCAAGAGAAAAACAATCCATCACATGCAAGGGAAACCCAATAAGACTATGTGTAGATTTCTCAGCAGAAACCATGGAAGCTAGAAGACAGTGGGATGATATATTTAAATTACTAAAAGAGAAAAACTGCCAACCAAGACTCCTATATCCAGCAAAATTATCCTTCAAAAATGAGGGAGAAATTAAAACATTCTCAGACAAAAAGTCACTGAGAGAATTTGTGAACAAGAGACCAGTTCTGCAAGAAATACTAAAGGGAGCACTAGAATCACATATGAAAAAACAGAAGAGAGAGGTATGGAGAAGAGTGTATAAAGAAGGAAAGTCAGATACGATGTATATAATACAAAAGGAAAAATGGTAGAAGAAAATATTATCCAAACAGTAATAACACTAAATGTTAATGGACTGAATTCCCCAATCAAAAGACATAGACTGGCAGAATGGATTAAAAAAAAGGATCCTTCCATATGCTGTCTACAGGAAACATATCTTAGACCCAAAGATATACATAGGTTGAAAGTGAAAGGTTGGGAAAAGATATTTCATGCAAATAACAACCAGAAAAGAGCAGGAGTAGCTACACTAATATCCAACAAATTAGACTTCAAATGTAAAGCAGTTAAAAGAGACAAAGAAGGACACTATATACTAATAAAAGGAACAATTAAACAAGAAGACATAACAATCATAAATATTTATGCACCGAACCAGAATGCCCCAAAATACATGAGGAATACACTGCAAACACTGAAAAGGGAAATAGACACATATACCATAATAGTTGGAGACTTCAATTCACCACTCTCATCAATGGAAAGAACATCTAGACAGAGAGGATCAATAAAGAAACAGAGAATCTGAACATTACTATAAATGAGCTAGACTTAACAGACATTTATAGGACATTACATCCCACAACAGCAGGATACACCTTTTTCTCAAGTGCTCATGGATCATTCTCAAAGATAGACCATATGCTGGGTCACAAAGCAAGTCTTAACAAATTTAAAAAGATTGAAATCATACACAACACTTTCTCGGATCATAAAGGAATGAAGTTGGAAATCAATAAAAGGCAGAGTGCCAGAAAATTCACAAATACGTGGAGGCTCAACAACACACTCTTAAACAACAAGTGGGTCAAAGAAGAAATTGCAAGATAAATTAGTAAATACCTCGAGGCAAATGAAAATGAAAACACAACATATCAAAACTTATGGGACGCAGCAAAGGCAGTGCTAAGAGGGAAATTTATTGCCTTAAATGCCTATATCAGAAAAGAAGAAAAGGCAAAAATGCAGGAATTAACTGTCCACTTGGAAGAACTGGAGAAAGAACAGCAAACTAATCCCAAAGCAAGCAAAAGGAAAGAAATAACAAAGATTAGAGCAGAAATAAATGAAATTGAAAACATGAAAACAATAGAGAAAATCAATAAGACCAGAAGTTGGTTCTATGAGAAAATCAATAAGATTGATGGGCCCTTAGCAAGATTGACAAAAAGAAGAAGAGAGACGATGCAAATAAATAAGATCAGAAATGGAAGAGGAGACATAACTACTGACCTCACAGAAATAAAGGAGGTAATAACAGGATATTATGAACAACTTTACGCTAATAAATACAACAATTTAGATGAAATGGACGGGTTCCTGGAAAGACATGAACAACCAACTTTGACTCAAGAAGAAATAGATGACCTCAACAAACCAATCACAAGTAAAAAAATTGAATTAGTCATTCAAAAGCTTCCTAAAAAGAAAAGTCCAGGACCAGACGGCTTCACATGTGAATTCTATCAAACATTCCAGAAAGAATTAGTACCAACTCTCCTCAAATTCTTCAAAAAAATCAAAGTGGAGGGAAAACTACCTAATTCATTCTATGAAGCCAACATCACCCTCATACCAAAACCAGGCAAAGATATTACAAAAAAAGAAAACTACAGACCAATCTCTCTAATGAATATAGATGCAAAAATCCTCAATAAAATTCTAGCAAATCGTATCCAACAACACATTAAAAGAATTATACATCATGACCAAGTAGGATTCATCCCAGGTATGCAAGGATGGTTCAACATAAGAAAATCAATTAATGTAATACACTATATCAACAAATCAAAGCAGAAAAATCACATGATCATCTCAATTGATGCAGAGAAGGCATTTGACAACATTCAACATCCTTTTCTGTTGAAAACACTTCAAAAGATAGGAATACAAGGGAACTTCCTTAAAATGAGAGAGGGAGTATATTAAAAACCCACAGCTAATATCATCCTCAATGGGGAAAAATTGAAAACTTTCCCCCTAAGATCAGGAACAAGACAAGGATGTCCACTATCACCACTATTATTCAACATTGTGTTGGAGGTTCTAGCCAGAGCAATTAGACAAGAAAAAGAAATACAAGGCATCAAAATTGGAAAGGAAGAAGTAAAACTATCACTGTTTGCAGACAATATGATACTATACGTCGAAAACCCGGAAAAATCCACAACAAAACTACTAGAGCTAATAAATGAGTACAGCAAAGTAGCAGGTTACAAGATCAACATTCAAAAATCTGTAGTATTTCTATACACTAGCAATGAACAAACTGAGGCGGAAATCAAGAAACGAATCCCATTTACAATTGCAACTAAAAGAATAAAATACCTAGGAATAAATTTAACTAATGAGACAAAAAACCTATATAAAGGAAACTACAGAAAACTGCTAAAAGAAATCACAGAAGACCTAAATAGATGGAAGGGCATACCGTGTTCATGGATTGGAAGACTAAATATAGTTAAGATGTCAATCCTACCTAAATTGATTTACAGATTCAATGCAATACCAATCAAAATCCCAACAACTTATTTTTCAGAAATAGAAAAACCAATAAGCAAATTTATCTGGAAGGGCAGGGTGCCCCGAATTGCTAAAAACATCTTGAGGAAAAAAAACAAAGCTGGAGGTCTCGCGCTGCCTGACTTTAAGGCATATTATGAAGCCACAGTGGTCAAAACAGCATGGTATTGGCATAAAGATAGATATATCGACCAATGGAATTGAATAGAGTGCTCAGATATAGACCCTCTCGTCTATGGACATTTGATCTTTGATAAGGCAGTCAAGCCAACTCACCTGGGACAGAACAGCCTCTTCAATAAATGGTGCCTAGAGAACTGGATATCCATATGCAAAAGAATGAAAGAAGACCCATATCTCACACCCTATACAAAAGTTAACTCAAAATGGCTCAAAGATCTAAACATTAGGTCTAAGACCATAAAACAGTTAGAGGATGTATTAGTTAGGGTTCTCTAGAGAAACAGAACCAACAGGGAACACTTGCAAATATAAAATTTATGAAAGTGTCTCACATGACCGTAGGAACGCAGAGTCCAAAATCCACAGGGCAGGCTGCGAAGCCGATGACTCCAATGGATGGCCTGGACGAACTCCGCAGGAGAGGCTCACCAGCCAAAGCAGGAATGCAACCTGTCTCCTCTGAGTCCTCCTTAAAAGGCTTCCCATGATTGGATTTAGCATCACCAATTGCAGAAGACACTCCCCTTTGGCTGATTACAAATGGAATCAGCTGTGGATGTAGCTGACGTGATCATGACCTAATCCTATGAAATGTCCTCATTGCAACAGACAGGCCAGCGCTTGCCCAATCAGATGAACAGGTACCACAACTTGGCCAAGTTGACACCTGTCCCTAACCATGACAGAGGAAAATGTAGGGAGATATCTTATGAAACTTACAATTGGAGGCGGTTTTATGACCTTAAACCTAAAGCAAGAGCACTGAAGAAGGAAATAAATAAATGGGAGCTCCTCAAAATTAAACACTTTTGTGCATCAAAGAACTTCATCAAGAAAGTAGAAAGACAGCCTACACAATGGGAGACAATATTTGGAAATGACATATCAGATAAAGGTCTAGTATCCAGAATTTATAAAGAGATTGTTCAACTCAACAACAAAAAGTCAGCCAACCCAATTACAAAATGGGAAAAAGACTTGAACAGACACCTACCAGAAGAGGAAATACAAATGGCCAAAAGGCACATGAAGAGATGCTCAATGTCCCTGGCCATTAGAGAAATGCAAATCAAAACCACAATGAGATATCATCTCACACCCACCAGAATGGCCATTATCAACAAAACAGAAAATGACAAGTGCTGGAGAGGATGCGAAGAAAGAGGCACACTTATCCACTGTTGGTGGGAATGTCTGGTGCAACCACTGTGGAAGGCAGTTTGGCGGTTCCTCAAAAAGCTGAATATAGAATTGCCATATGACCCAGCAATACCATTGCTGGGTATCTACTCAAAGGACTTAAGGGCAAAGACACAAAGGGACATTTGCACACCAATGTTTATAGCATTATTATTTACAATTGCAAAGAGATGGAAACAGCCAAAATGTTCATCAACAGAAGAGTGGCTAAACAAACTTTTGTATATACATACAATGGAATATTATGCAGCTTTAAGACAGGATAAACTTATGAAGCATGTAATAACATGGATGGACCTAGAGAACATTATGCTGAGTGAGTCTAGCCAAAAACTAAAGGACAAATACTGTATGGTCCCACTGATGTGAACCGACATTCGAGAATAAACTTGGAATATGTCATTGGTAACAGAGTCCAGCAGGAGTTAGAAACAGGGTAAGATAATGGGTAATTGGAGTTGAAGGGATACAGACTGTGCAACAGGACTAGATACAAAAACTCAAAAATGGACAGCACAATAATACCTAATTGTAAAGTAATCATGTTAAAACACTGAATGAAGCTGCATCTGAGCTACAGTTTTTTTTTTTACTATTATTATTACTTTTATTTCTTTTCTCTATATTAACATTCTATATCTTTTTCTGTTGTGTTGCTAGTTCTTCTAAACCGATGCAAATGTGCTAAGAAACGATGATCATGCATCTATGTGATGATGTTAAGAATTACTAATTGCATATGTAGAATGGTATGATTTCTAAATGTTGGATTAATTTCTTTTTTTCCATTAATTAATAATATATATATATATATAAAACAAATACCATACAATGGATTGCTTAAACAATGGAAATTTATTGGCTCATGGTTTTGAGACTAGGAGAAGCCCAAACTCAAGGCACCACCCAGGTGCTGTGTTCTCCCAGAAGACTGTGGCACTCCGGGCTGGCTGCCAGCGACTCTTGATCTCTGACTTTCTGTCACATGGCAGAGTCCACGGCAGCCTTCCTGGCTTCTCTGGGCTTCAATGACTTCCAGCTTCTTCCCAGAGCTTTCTCTCTGCGCAGCTGAATTTTATTCTGCTTATAAAGGACTCCAATAATAGAATTAAGACCCATCTTGCTTTGGTTGGTCACACCTTAACAGATGTAACCTCATCAAAAGATCCTATCTGAAATGGATTCACAGCCCCATGAATAGATTAAGAACATGCTTTTCTGGGGTACATAACTCCAAGCCACCATAATAAGTATATCAAAATTGTGAGGACAATAATATTTAATGATTGGGAAATACTGAAATGATAAAATAAATCTTCATAGATTGCAAGACCCTGTTGTGTATACATTGCATAAACTGTCTCACTTAATTGTCACAACAACCCTGTGAGGCAGTAATACTATTAGCCCCCCTTTTACAGGTGGGGAAACTAATGCATGCAGAAGTTAAGTGACTGGTCTCATATCATCTAGCTGGTTACCTGCAAAGCTGGGACTCAAACCCAGGCAATCAAACACCGAAGTCTTTGCTCTCAGCCACCCACCATGCTGCCTGTTGCATAAAGGGTTAGCACGGAGACTTACGCCTCTGTCCAACTTATTCAGTTTAGCCCTTATTATTATAAATAATAGTCCTTCCTCCCACCCCACTGCTGTCTGCTCAAGGCACCTGCAGGCCATTCATCATTCCTCTCCCAATTTGTTTTGTTTTCAGTTTTGGTTCTCCTTTTCCTCTAAATATTGTGCCCCCTATTTCAAGAAGTCTAGGGAAGCTCTGCTTACTTAGGATCGAAGGGATGCCAACGGAGCACACAGCCCAGCCTTTCGAAAAAATTAACTCACCAGGCTGCTATCCACGACACACTAGCCACAAGTTCAAAAGATGGGATTTGGCTTTACCTGATGATAAGAGCCTCAGGGAGACCCCCAGAAGGTTTCCAGCTTAAGGGAGAGATGTCACCATGGACTCTTGGGTTTCCTCCAGATCCTGCACCAGTCAGGGTGCTGAGGGTGGCAGGCCCACAGGGGCAGCCTACTGGGAATGGCATGCATCCTTCCCTCCTAGAGGAAAGCCAGGGATGGATGAAGAGAGAAGCAGGAAAACAAAATGGCCCCTACATATTAAGAAAAGTAAAGAGAAGCTTCCAGGGTCCCAGACCCTGAGGCTGTTTTGTGAAATAGACTCAACCTGCATCTTCTTCTAGAAGGCATTACCTTTTGGGACTGTGCAGTCATCAGCCAGGGCGACAAGCCCTTCCTTTGAGCTCTTCTGGAGCTTGCTTGAAAGCCTGGTTGATTTGTTATCTGAAGACTGCTATTATGGCTCTGAATACCTGCATGATCCTTCCGTGCTCAATTTGTGTGTAATAATTGCAGCAGCCTCTTTAATTATAACTAATGGGCATATTCACACTAAGTGACGTGCGATTGGAAATCCTCTCCCCACCCCGCCCCCCAACCTAGAATATCCATGAAGATGCAGCAAAGATGCTGGACAAGGAAAGCAACTATATTGAGGGCATCCACGTCCCCGCATTTGAGGCCCCATCTTTGATGGAGAAATTGCACCAGAGGACACCCATGTGGACAGCTGCAGCCCCTTCAGGCCGTGGAGACAGGGCGTCCTATTCATGAGCTGCCATTTCGAAAAGCTCGGTGACAGGGGAGAGCCCCCTCCGCAGACCTCCTGCAGAGGGTGTGATTTGCCATGCACATTATTAATGAGCTCCATCCTAAAGTTATTCCGGCTGCATGTGGAGTTTAGAGGACTTGGGAGCACAACTTGGCAGGCAAGACAGACTTTCAAATGCCGTACTTCCCCAGTCTGTTGAGAGAAAGAAAGAGAGAGAGAGAGAATAATATCAAAGAAAAAAAATCAGAGATTAGAGGGTGGGGAGCAGTGGCAAAAAGAGGGTTGGAAAAACATGAAGAAAATAAAATTATATACTCACATATTTAGACAATACAGATTCAGGTCCATTTCTGCTCTGCTCTGCTCCTTCCAGCCTTGGAGGCACTCTCTTGCCAGCCAGGCCATCCACTCTTTCCATCCTGGTCACCTTCTGCAGGCCCTGGAAGGGTCCCCTGACCCTCTTTGGACATTCCACGTTGATTTCCCCAGGTCGCAGTAACCTTTCAGTCCTTCATTCCAGTCATTCATCCCAACAGGTATGGATTCCTCGCCGTGCAAGTACTTGTGGCAGGAGCTAATCCCAGGGTTTTAGCCAAGGCAGCTTTGGCTGTGAGCGTCCCGTCCTTCTCAAGAAGCTGAGCTCCTGAGAGTAGAAAGTGCATCGGGTTTGTGGCTGCTGCTGGCCAAGGTCTTGGCACACATTGGCCCCTCAGGGAATGCCTGGTGAGTGACCCCCTGGAGCCCAGAGTGGTGGACAGTGGTCTTATTTGCTCCTCCCCATTGTCCCATGACAGGATGTTGTCTTCCCAGAGCTCAGGTGGGAGCAGAAGACTGACGTCCAGGAGTAGGTGCTCGATCTTAGTCCAGCTTTTTCTCTGGATAAGGATAGAACCTCTGAAGAGCTGCAGCCCCAAACTTCATCTGCCCTCTCAGGGCTCCTGTTTGGGGCTTTGCATCCGAAGAAACAAGCCAGAGACAGCGACGGTGGCAGGAGGTGAGGATAGGAGCCGTCATTGGCCAAAGGCAGGCTGGCTGCCTTCAGAGACAAACCAATATTTTAGTCAGTGAATAAGTAGCGAAGCCCAAAACCTTGGTGAATGGGGAGCTTTGTGGGAAGATGGGAGGGAGAAGATGATGGAGGGTGGTAGAGGTAGAGACCTGGGATTTGTCCTGCCCAATGAAAGAAAAGACACAGAATGTAGAACACTGGAAGAATGATTAATTCCCAACCTGCACAGAAACGGCAGCTATTTCAACCCATACCCAGGGGAGGAGTTCTGAGAGAAGCCTGCCTCCAACTCCACAGCCGCTCACCAAGGAGCCTGGTTACACAGGTCGCATGTTCCAGTCCCCTCTGTATGCACACGCCCACGTTCACCTCCGCTATTCTCTTGGACTCTCATTGTGCTTCCTTTAGTTTGAGCAAAACTGGTCCCATGCTTTGAGAGCAAGCTCTCACAAGATACATGAAATGTAAGAAAAAGGTAATGCAAAGGAAATTAAATGTAAGGGAAGTGCCAGCTATAACCGAAGAAGAGGAAATCCTACCATTTTTACAGATCTCACAACGATGATAGTGATGCTTTGCTTACTAAAAGGTTTCACATAAACTTATAAATATATTTACATACATTTAAATGTGTTTACAAGATTTCACAGCTATTTATTAAAAGATTTCACATATAAAATCAATTCTGCATGATCAAAGCATTTCCCAGAATTTTCCATGATGGTTCAGTACTCTTTCAGCTGCAATGCCAGGCAGAATGGAGCAGCCACAATGTAGCCTGAAGTTTAGGGGTTTAGCAGAGGTCCCTGCGGCACATCAGGCATTGGAGTTTCCAGAAGCCTCTCCTGGCAGCAAAGCATGTTTAGGCGATGTCCTTTACTGGAGCCAAGACAATGCAATCGACAACTTCTCCACAACAGGTGGAGTGAAATGACAGACACAGCTGCAATTTGTCACCTACCTGAGGGTCAGGCCAGGCTGTGAAGTCTTCCCTGTGGGCTCTCTTGCTGGACCCAGATCTCATAGTACTCACTCCCTCACTTCAGGAGACAGGGCGGCAGCTGGCCATACTGTTTCTTTTGCAGCATGTAACAAACGGCAGCTTCTTGGCCAAGGTGACTCTAACTGCGGGGCCTTCGACCTTGGCCTTCATTCCCTCTTGGATCACTATAGGGAGCTGTTGAGTGAAGTTCCTTCAGCCAGCAGACACCCTGCCCCTAATCCCGAGGGGAGTTAATATCTCCAGAGAAAACTTTGGCAAACACATCACTGAATCAGCAAGTGCATCAAAACAAGAGACAATCCAGGGGACATCTGTTTTGAGTCAGGATCTCCCAGTTACATCTGACAAACATCAACGACCCTAAACTTTTCCCTGCATACAGCTTAAGTCCTGATTCTTGAGTCTAGCAAAAGGCATGAATCTCCTCTCCTTTTTATGAGCCACTTGATGTGAAGCCAGTACCAGGCTGGGTGCTGGGGACCCGCCATTGCCCGCCCCCTGCATGCAGAGAGCACAGTGGCTCATCTTGTACCATCTGCAGATCTGTTAACTTGTCTTCGTTTTTCCTTGTAAGGTTGCACTCAGGGTTAGATAACAAAGATCAAAAAGTGCCTTTCCCAGCGAAATGAGAATTAATATTTATGCAATTATATATTTATGGCTTCAAAGTTCCAATAAACTGGATCAACATTTAAACTCTACATTTAAACTCTACCATTTAACAAAAATAAAACCATCCCGCAATGATCTTAACTGTTATGTCAAGAGGCAGAAATGCACAAAGGACTCCACTGGGGACCATTTTTGCAAAACTATTCTTAGAATTAGAGTAGAAAAGAAAAAAAAGTCTCTCCTAGTTGAAAATGTATATTCCCGTAAAAGGTAAAAGTTGATTTATTTTTACGAAATGCCACAAATATGTCCTTACAGTCACCAAATTCCTCAGCTACCTCACTCCAAATCACTGCTTTATAGAGTTTTTGAGACCGTCAAAATATAGTGCTGTAGCTAAAATAGTGCCATTCCCCAAGCAACAGGATCGTAAACAGGACGTTAGAAGAAGGAAGGACTCTTTCAGGATGGCGGAAAGTGGTGACCCATTTCTTGCAGCCCAGATGATGTCATTGGAGGGAAACTGGACAGTACAGGGCTCCCCTATTCAGGAGCCTCCCTCTCTCCCACTATCTGAGCCCTACATGGAGAGTCGCCCCTTTGAATGTCTGTCATTTCATTGTCAAAACAAAGAGAGGACACTGAAACCATAGAACTCTCAGGCTGGAAGCGACCTCAGTGGCTACACAGTTCCAGGCACCCATGCCCCAGCTGGGCTGAGCAGACCCGGGGGCTCAGCCAGAATCACTCACCCAGCCGCGATGAGCAGCTGGGCTCAATCCATAGCCTGCAGACGCACAGCACGGCCCCCGGCCCCTTAAAACGGCCCCTTTCTGGAGTAGGATGTGTGGCCTTACTCCAGGGTAGACAGGTGACCTTCTTCCCATAAGCCTTCACTCCTTTAAAAATGAAGACATGAAAGTTCCCAGGAAGCATCTTCTGCAAATGCTAGCTTCTAAACGAATGCAAACTTGGCCGGATCCCAGGAGTAGGCCAGTGGCCCTGTGAGGTAGACACAGTGTTATCTCCTTGTTAGCAATGAAAAGAATTAGACCCAGAGAGGTTGAGAAAACTGCCAAAGGGTATCCAGGTAGAGAGTGACGCGGAGGAGCTCGTACCTACCTCTGTTCAGCTCCAGAGCCGGGTCTGTGAGGACCCTACAGTGAGTTTCCGTTCTCTTCAAGCAGAATCCGGAGCTGGTGAGGAATTCCTTCTCTTACCTGAGGGGAAGTGAAGTGTCTTAAGGCCCTTTCAGTCTTGAGCATCCCTGAATTTACCATCCTACAATTACTGCTGCTTTGAGTAGCCAAGGGAAAGGTCAAAGAGGAAATAAATGAAAATGGGGTTGGAAGCAGAGTCAGCATCTGAACAGACAAGGAGGAAACTAACGATGGGTGGAGTTTTCGGTAGACAAGAGCAGGAATAGCTGGGAACATAACAATGTGACTTTGAGTTCTCAGGCTTTCCTCCTTAGAGGATACCCCAAACTCCAGTCCCACCTGTCTTTATGCTGAGCCTCTCGAGTCAGCCTCCATCCTTTGTGACATATCGAGGATTAAATGGAACCGAACACTCTCAACTGCTAAAAGCCACATGATATCTAAGATGAAAACAGGTAAAGCCAATGCTACGAGCTCTTAATTTAGCATTTTTTCCCAAGCCTTAAATTAAACACACACATATGCATTATGCTTCCACCCAGCCGACGAATTAAATTCTGCTAGTGTCTGATTGCCCACGTATCTTATATTATCCTTAATGTGAGCTACTCGCACATTCAGCAGGAAAGAGTGTGAGTTTCCGAGCCCTCGGTTCCCAGAGCAGCTCCCAAATTTATGCAGAGTCAGAAATGCAGCTGTACTGAAGGACAGTTTTCTGTCTCTGCCACGGTTCAGGCAACAGACGTGTGTTTCTGATGAGGTAGCTGCAAAACATGAAACTTACTCATTTTTAAGCTAATTAAAAAAAAAATCTTCTCTGGTTTCAACAGATTGTTGTGCAGCATATCTACCCAGTACATGCCATTTTCTTAGCTTGCTGCAGACGCCCAAACACCCCCAAAGGGCTTCTAGGTCAGAAGGAAGAAAGAATGATGAAGAAGCCTGGCACCAGGTCCCAGGAGACGCTCTGTGAGGTGTGCGGTTAGGAGAGATGGAAGGATTGCACATGGCTGCTTGGCACCAGGAAGGAGAGCTGGGAACAGAAAAGCCGTTCCAAATCCCACATGCAACGCGGAGAGCAGGGGACATGCGCTGTGCTCTCCAAAGCTCAAGCGGAGAGCCTCAGCGACAGCCGGCCCTGCTCCTATTTGTCCCACTTACTGAAAAACAATGCTCTAAGCAAACCTTGAATTTGTCAGTCTTCGTCAGTTTCTGAGATATATCTGTTCATTCCTGCCTAAGGATATGGGAACTCTAAAAGTAGGAATTTTTTTAAAAAGCCGCATGAAGAATCTATCACATTTCTATAGCAGTGCCGTTGGTGTTTTGTGCGTTCCAGCCCGCAGTGTCCACCTTACAGAGGGGCCAGCAGGTCCAGTGGTCTGCTTGGAGGCTGGGGTGGGAGCCCTCCTTTCTTTTGGCAGCCAGGAGGCTCAGAGCTTATTTGACTGCTTATTTGAAAATATTCTTTTTATCCTAGGTTTCTGGTATATTTTTCATCCCTCCACAACCACTGCCAAATGACATTTGATCTTTAATTGTCTTTTTAATGATTCTAGAGTGACCACCTCTTTCACTGGAATCTGGCTCAAATCCTTCTTGGAAATAAGGCAGTTATAAACAGCGAATGCCATCAAAATTGGTTTATGATAAAGTGTGGGGAGTGACTTGAACTCGGGGGAAGAATCCCTCTGGTGACCAGATACAGAAATTTGAACAAGACTAGACCATCTGGTTTATGTTTCAGTTGGCAAATGGGAACACTGATGCCCAGAGAGGAAAGGACACACATGTAAGGCCACACAACCAGTCGATTGACAAAGCAGAGGTTCCCTGACCCCCAACATGGGGCTCCTTCCTGACAACCCCAATATCACCTTGTCTTCTGACCTGGGGGACTTGGGCCACCTCTACGGATTCTGTGACACATTTACCTTCTGTACAGCAAGGCTGAGAAAGAGGAGGCTCCATTTCTCCCTTTTATTCTGATTTTTTCTAAAGCCCTCACTCAGATGGAAATAATGTTTACTTTGCTTTTGAGGATTAAAATTTAGGAAAGAGGAGAGGACATCATTAGACACTGATGGAGATGTGTCCACCACAAATAAGCTGTGACCTCAACATTTCCTGCCAAACTGTGCAGGATGCAATTAAGTGCCAAAAGATACCCAGGAATGCCCCAAAGCAATGTGAAAAATATACTGTCTGTCCCCAAAGTCCCAAATATCTTATGTCGAGTTTCTTTCCTCCCACTCTGCAAACAACACTTTGGGAAAAGCACAGATTTTTCTTGAAAATGTGTTTTTCTGCTTGTTCTCAACTTGAGTGAAGAGCCTGCGGCTACCATGAAAACAAGAAGAAAGAGAGAGTGTGCCCACGTTGACAAGAAACAAGAGCTAGTGAACTCACCATGAACCATGGCCTGGCCTGTCTGACACCCTACGAGCCCCCCCTTCCCTTACACTCCACACGTGCAAATCCAAACACCTTACCCCACTCCACAGGGCCTCCTGTGGCTTGCCCCCTGACTTCCCGTCCAACCTGCTTTCCTATCCAGCTCATCACGACCTGCCCTTCACCTTGCATTTCAGAAACACAGAACTGGTTGTAGCTTCCCAAATGCGGGGGCTTGTGCTGGCCTCTGGGCCTCTCCTTATGCATCCTCTTGTGCCTGGCTTCCATCACGCTGACTTCTCCCTTCTTCCCTCTCTGGCCTGGTGAGACCTCGTCCTCTGCAGCCCACAGAGTCTGTGCCTTGACTTTTTCCATGGTGCAGTATGATTTCATTCCAACTATTGGGAAGGTCCATTTCATTCTAGAACTCTTCAGCTTTCCTTCAAAGTCTGGGAGATGGGGGGAGTCACAGAAAGTGGACTGCAGGCCGACCCTCCCCTGTCAATCATGGATGGAAGCCTGCCATGCCCGCTATGGTCTGAAGGGGTGCTCCATCCCCCTAGGGGAGGAGTAGTTTAGAACCCAGCTTCAGCACTGGGGGTTTCCACATTTGGTCCTGTTTTTCCACATCCACAATGGCTGAGAGCACACCTATACTTCTCTCTTTCTAGAAAGATATTCTGTGAACCTCTGTGTACAATTCTCTCTCCTCCACCCTAAGGAAATTTGGAGGCTCCTAAAGCCCTAAAGGGGCAACAGGTCTTGGCTAAACTGGGGTGTGGAAAAAGGACCAAACTCAAGAGAATCAAGGGTTTCTCTAAGTGTTGCAGATGAGTAAATATAAATGGGCACAATCCAGACATTTCCATGGACTAAGCCAAAACCCAAGAATTGCTTGATTGACCTGAGCTTAAAATGAATCACATAAAAAGAATGTATTTTAAAATTATTTGGTGTAACTCTTTATACAGTTATAGAATTCCAGCCTCCTGGGACTTGGACAAGAACTTCCATCCACCACTTTTTTCGAACAGGGTAACTAAAGGCCAAGAGAGGCAAGTTAACACATTCGAGATTCCTCCCTGGAGACAGGCCCTCTGCTCCCCCACCCCACCCACTGTCTCCTCATACAGAGATCTGGCCTCCGTTCACACGCCCCTAAGTGAGACACAGGGAAGGAATCTCCATTCTTGCCACAAGATCTAGGAACAGCTGCACATCTCCCAGCTGGGGACGTTGGACAGACCACAGTGAGAAAGGCTGCCTGACAACAGTTGCAAAGTCCACACCACCCACTCCTCCCAAAGAGACCGAGTGACTCCACCCAGATCATGTTGTTGTCGGTTCTTGACCCAAATTCCTACACAACTTCTGGCCCATCCCCATGACGGACACAAAATGAGAGGGGTTCTGGAATCCTTCGTCTCTATTGCCAGAGTCTTCTGCAGGATTAAAAGTCCATTGGGACAGCAGTTCAGGGGTTTTCACAGTTCAATACAAGTTTGTGGGACACCTCCCTCGTTTGTAACCAGTTCCCAGTTCCTTGAACCTCAGGTTCTCTTTCTGAGAACCAAGAACTTCAGAGCCTATAACTCAGCAGATGTTCAGCAAAACATGTCAGATTTCTAGGACAGACATGAGCGTCCGGGCTCAGGTCTGTTGTTCTCAGAGAGAGAGTCTGAGCTGCAGGTAACTCTGGAGAAGATGCTGATTGCGGAGTTGGATGAGTGACTTTGAGCAAAAGGCAGTCTGTTCTTGAAGCCAAAGTACTGAGACTTTAAGAGATACTTATAGGACACCTCTATGTTCAAAGCTTCAGGGCAGATAAAGGGATTTACTAAACCTAACAGCATTTGGCCAGAAGTAGGAGCAGCAGTAATGGCTAACAGGCTGGTGTGGACTATCTCATTTTATCCTCAAAATAATCCCACGAGGTAATGCTGCACTAGGAGAATAATGTCCCACCCTAGAGATGCCACGTCCTAAACCCTGGAACCTGTGAATACATTATGTGGCAAATGGGACTTTGCAGGTGGAATTAAGTTAAGGATCTTGAGATGGGGAGATGACCCTAAATTATCAGGTTGCTCAACGAGAGGAGAGTCAGAGCAGCAGAAGGCGGTGTGACCATGAAAGCTGAGCTCGTAGTGATAGGATTGCTTTCCTGAAGATAGGAAGGGACTGGGAGTACCAGAAGCCTCTAGGAGCAAGAAGAGGCAAGAAATGAATTTTCCTATTAGCACCCCCAGAAAGAACATGGCCCTGCCAGCTTTGATTTTTTTTAGCTCTGTGAGACCCGTTTTAGACTTCTGACCTCCAGAACTGAAAAATATTACGTTTGTTTGGTTTTAAGCCGGTGAACAGGTGATCATTTGTTACAGCTACAAAGGGTAATGCATACAACTATCATATGCCCAATTTACAGACGACAAAACTAAGGCACAGAAGGGTGAATGAACTTACTCCAAATCATGCACTCAGCAAGTGACAGACCCAAGATTTAAACCCAGGCAGGTGACTCCAGGGCCAGGATTCTTAGTTTCTAAACTATAGTGCTAAGTACTAATTAAATCCTTGAATTAATAAATAGACAAATAATGAAGAAGATACTGTACTTGAGGCTGTGAGTCCAGAGTTGAGCTGAAAGATGATAGACAAAGGCACAGAGACACAGGCATCAAGCCCAGACAAAGCTACAATTATTTCCTTTGCAGAAGAGTTACTGTGAGACACAGTGACCAAGGAGGGTTTCTGAGAGGTTATGGCACCTCATCTGGGCCTGGAAGGGTGGCTGGGAATAGGCAGTAGGAGGCGGAATAGTGAGCAAAAAGTGGAGAATAATTTTCCTTTATCCCCACGCATCAGACACATTTGCAAGTTCCTATATTTTCTGCCCCAGGCTCCACTCCCTGAACTTCCGAAAACTTCACCCAGCACTCGGTGACTCTGTGGGAACGATCAAGGGCACCCCATGCATTTACAGATGGTTTCTTACTAATTGTGTGAAAAACAGCACCCACTGAAGAGGAATGTGCTAATATCAGAAAAACTAGGGCACGCTTCATAAAGCCACACAATGCCCCCGGATCAGCCCAGGACTTGCAGGTGGGAGATATGGATGCTTGTGCATCCCGGCCCATCTCCAGGCACTGGAAGCACCCACCGCTCTTTCATGCACCCCCTCTCCTAGCAGGACCTGCTTGATCCTCCCTGTTACCCTCCAGGATTCCCATCCCGGGGCCAGGGCTCCCAGCAAAGCCTCAGGTCTGGGAGGGCTGCCCCCAAGGGGAAGAGCAAGGAGCCCAGCCCTTCTCTAAGTCACCATCCCTCAGCCTCTAAGCAGAGGGAAAGGCCGGTGGCCCCTGCCAAGGCAGGAGGTTGGGATGCCGAGCTGAGATGATTCACCTTTCTTCAGTGAGCAGAAGCAGGAAAAGCGTCAGAGCATAGGGGGCTGATTTTTCACTGCCTGCCTTTCCAGGGAAGGATTTGAGCTGCAGCTTTGAGGAACTCCAAGAGTAACCCATGGCTAGGGCCAGTTTCCTGTCTCTAAGCTCCAAGCTATTTCTGGGAGCTTCCCGGCATTCCTCGGTCACAGGCGCCTCCTTTGACCCCTTCCCGCCAGCTGAGCCATCCGTCCCAGTGGGAGGGAGGGAGGCAGGGCGGGAGGGGCAATGAGACACCTTCTGTTCTGTTTACAAATTGTTTTCAAGTCCTGTGGCGAGAGGCGCTTCTAAATGTGAAGGGGATTGTCACCACGCCAGTGGGGGGGTGTAGGACTGATAGCTTTGCCTGAAGCCTACCAAGGATGAGCCCCGGCTCTGAGGCCCTCATCTCTTCTACGGAAACAGGGACACCTGCTAGTCCAAGCCTACCAGCTCACCCAGGCCTAGAGATCTCTCCGGGTCACTCCTTCCACCCTCCTTTTCTGTGTACTCAGGGGGCTCCAGGCTAAGCTTGAGTGCCCAAGATGCAGTGTGCCTTCCACCCAGCACCAGCCTGCAGGTCCATCCGGGCCAGCAGTGCTTGTAATGGAACCTCATTGAACCTATTAGAGGGCCTGCAATGGCGTGCTGACCAACCAAAGGTGGAGCACCTTGTTCCTTTGCCACCAACTCAGCAGGCCTTCGTGAACCCAGGATTCATGTAGACATCCATTGCAATGGTTAACGTCCACGGCCTGCCCACTGAGGGCTAAGCTTTGTGCTGGATGCCTTATGGACTCTTTCTCCAAACCTTCTAACTACCCTGGAAAGCGAATATTCTACCCTCAGGGGACCCAAGCCATTCCCACATCCTCAGCTTACATTCTCTCCAAGCCCTGCAGGGCTTCCACTGCTACCTCTCCACCAACTTTATTTTTCCCTTCTTTCCTGCAACCTCCATGTTGCCAGACCTGGTGGATCTTCTTTGGAACTCATCCTACTGGACCTAAGCAGCCTCTGATTGAGCTGACCACTCCCTCCACCTTCAAATATTACTCTCTTAGGTTTCTTGACCTCACTCTCCTGGTTTTCCCCCTGCCTTCTGCCTCCTCTGGCTTCACCATCTTCTGGGTGAAAAGAATAAGCTTTGGAGCCAAATCACTGGTTTATATCCTGAGCTCCTCCAACTACCAACTTAGGAAAGTGGGTCCTAAGCAAATGTTTCATCTCTTAAGCCTCAGTTTACTCCTTAGAGTGGTTGTGAAAATAAAGGAATAAATACATGTAATACATTTAGAACAGTGCCTACCACATAAGACCTCAATAAATTTTAGCTACTTGTATTATCACTGTTCTTTGATAATCCATTATTACAGCACCTCTAAAATGTGAACTTCCACAGAGCCATTCCAGAGCCTTTTCTTTCTCACTCTCACCCAAGGCAGCCTCATGCATCTGCAGGGTTTCTCATGTCATCTGTATGTTGGCATCTCCAAATTGCTATCTCTGACCCAGATCTCATTTAAGCTTCAGACTCATTTATCCGATCACCTACTTGACACATCCATTTGGGTCTCTCACAGGCATCTCGACTGATGTGTCTGAAATGGAACACTCCCTTTCCACTTACCCCTCCTCAGGCTTCTTTCTCACAACGATGTCATCCACTGGCGACTTAAGTCGGAAACTATGGAATCAGCCTTGACATTCATCTTTCTCTCAGCTCCCACATCAAACCCATTGCCAAAAGCTTCCGATTTTACCCCCACCTCAAAGTATAACTTGCATCCATCCCCTCTTCTGTATCCCCAGTCCAGGCTGCGGGTCTCCCTGCTTCATCACCACCCACCCTACATTCCTATTCTCACACCCAGCAGTGACGAGGTGGTGGTTATGGCTGCCGTTCTTTACTTTAAATGGAAGATGAATTCAGTCTGGCTTCTTAAACATGGCATTGCTCTGTTCTTAAGAGAAAAGCAGATTCCTCAGCCTGGTCCTCAAGGTGCCTCAGCATCAGGTCCGCCACCCTCTCCAGTCTCAACCTGCCCCTCTCCTTCCCTCTGCCTCAGCCCCAGTCACCCCAGGGCTCCCTCTGCCTTCATCTCCAGCCTTCTCCTTGGCCTTTATGCACCTCGGACCACTCCCGCAGATTGGAGAAACTGATGGAGCCCTGCACAGAATATTCTTTACTGTATAACACAAACTGCACAGGATTACAAAGAAATTCAATTACATCAAAATACAGTCAGCAAAATATTCCTTAAATCCATCCGCGATGCATGTCTTCACTAAGGAACTAATGAACAAGATCAGCAATGGGTTTAGGAAACACCATAAGTCCAATATGATGCGAAAACAGCTGTGATGTCTATGGATGACAAAGTCACAGGTTCCGCTAACACTACCAGGAAATCAACTTGCAGTTTTTTCCTCCAGTGAAGGACCCAGTGGTAGAGGAAACTCTCTCTCCCCCATGGCTCTGCTGAGGAACTCCTGAGGTTCCAAATAGCCTTTCTCAACCCCCCACACATTGTCTTCACATCTTAAAATTCACCTCAAAGGATCATTCTGTCTGTGTTGGTTTGCAGTGTTAGTGTCTGTCTCTGTTGCTCAGTGGAAAGCTCCATGAGGCTAGAACAGGCCCCGTCTGTTCAGTGCCTGAGACGTGGAAGGTAATTATTCAATGAGCGAATGAATGAATGAATGACACATAACTGGTAAGCCACGGAGCATGATTGTAATCAGCCTGTCTGTCTATCTCTAGTCTCTGGTCTCTCACTGTGTCACTTTGAACTAAATGATTTAGATGATTTTGCTTCATACACTTGCCCCTTGTACCACCTTCCATGGGTCTTTCTGTCCGCGACTTCTCACTCAGCTCAGGGCCTGGCTGCCATCCCGTGCCTTGCCTCGCTGGTGCAACGAAGAGCTCCCGGGTCGACGGGCCCAGGCGCCGCGCTCCTCCCGCCCGGCGGCCTCCAGTCCGCTCCAGGCAGCGGGTCTCCGGCCCGACCCCGCCTGCAGACGTCCGGCAGGACCCACCATGGGCCCCAGGGCGGCGAGCCGCGCGGAGGACACAGGTAGAGGCGCTGCGCTCCGAAAGGAAACGCTTGGTGAAGGCACGAGTCCGGAACACGCAGCGGTTGTGAGTACAGATCTTTACTGGGGTTAAGCAAGCTTCCTCTAATACTGGCTCCACGCGGGGGAAGACACCCCACGGGGGAACAACCTCTATGCGGCCGTCAGGTACGGCTCCTTGTGGGTTATTCCCCTCCCCGTCCGGGTAACGCCTTTATATACAAAATCCAGACCCAATGGGCTAACGCCACGTATACAAGGGTGATTGGTAGACAGGGCAGGCGGGCGCGTACGTCATACGCGGAGGCAGGATGCGGGCGCCATCTTGGCTCACTCGATGGGCGGGGGGGAACTCTAGGGCAGGCTGCGGCGTGTCCACTAGGCCCGACCCGGGAGGCGGCTCTCCACATCTCCCCCTTTTTTATTCATTTTGACCCAGTGTCTCCATTGATGAGTGTGCTCCCATGAGCCTGAGAGGCCCACTACATGATTTGGTGCTTTGGGGAGTCTGGACTAGGCTCCAGCCATCTTGCGGCTGAACCTCTGGCACCGACCAGAATGCTCACCTCATATAGAGACCAGAGAGCCCGTGAGCTGGAAACCACGTGACTCTCCCTGCAGTGCTTCGCCTCGCAACTGGGTTATGTAGGGGGGCAGGAGAGCGGCAACCAGAGCCGAGAGCGTCATTAGGTGTCTCTGTGCAATGGCCGGAGTCTAGTCTGGCCAGGACCGTGACTCCGCCGTAGAGATCATCCTTTAGACAAAAATTATGACTTCTGGTGCCGCCTTTTACACCCGGGACACGGCCATGGGCTTTGCAGCAGATCCTGTTTTCGAGCGCCCCGCCCTGAGTGGCCGGGACGGGTCATACAGTGAGGGGAAGGACTGGGTAGCGGGACGGTCGTTGCCAGGAACATCAGGGGCGAGTGACATAGCCAACATAGTGGTGACGCGTAGCTGTTGCTGCGTCTGGAACAAGCGTTCTAACAAACATTTAACAATGAGCAGAGTTACTAAGAGTCCCACTGCTAAAAGAATCCAAGTGGTCAACCTGGGCCAAGAGAACCATGAGGTGACTTGGTCCCACAGTAGCTCGTAGTGGGAAAAGTGGGGTTAAAGTTAGTCTCTCTTCTACTCGGTCGGAGGGTCACTTGCACTGTTGTTGTCATCTTTTCGGTCGTCGCCATCATCAGCAGAGTTGGAGACCGGATCCGGTGGCTCTGGTTGGAGGCTTATCAATTTTCTGGGCAACAGTTCCTTGGCGTCCTCGGGCGACGTCACGGTTCTCACCAGTCTTTCCGGAACCCACACAGGTTGACGTCCTGGTTCCTGGGGAAAAACACAAACAGAGCCTCTGGCCCAGCTGAGCACTGGGTCAGGGCCTTGCCATTGTCCTGACAGGACATCCTTCCATCGGACTAGACCTCTATGTGGAGGACTCGGAGTGGTGTGCTGAAGGGCAGGTGTCATTCCCTGTGAATTTTCATTTAAAAAATTGTACGTAAACAAGGCTATAGACAGTTGAGCCTTTGGGGACAGGCCGTGACCTATTCCTCTAATGGTTTCCTCCGCCTTGCACGTCGGCCAGGCAGGGGGCCATTCTTGCTGTCTTATAATCGACCGATCGGCCCCGGTATCTAGCAGGCCTAAGAAGGGTTGGCCTTGCACTTTAAGAGTCAACATGGGTCGATTCTCTAAGGACATATGAAGGCCCTCAAAAACTCCTTCAGTAAATCTAACTCCCTTATCTTTTCTCTGCTTGTTTCTGCTTGGAAGGAGTGCATGCAAGCTGGGTAGGAGTAGAAGCTGTGCTATCCTATCACCCTCTTCAATAACTAAGGTGCCTTGCTGAGATTGTATCATAATCCGGGTGTCATCTGTGGACTCTGGGTCCACAATACCTGGTATCACTGTTAGTCCCTTCAGGGCTGTAGATGCTCTCCCTAAAAGGAGCCCCACTGTACCTGGCGGTAAGGGCCCTT
This sequence comes from Tamandua tetradactyla, assembly GCF_023851605.1. Lineage (NCBI taxonomy): Eukaryota > Metazoa > Chordata > Mammalia > Pilosa > Myrmecophagidae > Tamandua > Tamandua tetradactyla. The sequence continues at coordinate 6,157,625 of NC_135329.1, forward strand.
TAAAGGAGGTTCTCACTGATTGGACTCCCATAGATGGGGTCAGTACGAGCCTGGAGGTGGCACAGAGGTCCAGTCCTGCTGATCCATGGGAGGCGCGGAGCTGGATGGGTACTGCGTCGCCACACTGCCAGTAAGGGGGCCCACCGGAAAGGCGGACCCCCTCTGCCCGTTTTTTGGAATTTGCTCAGGACGGCCAGAAAGGCGCTTACCTTGCGCATCGAAGGCTGATCTACAGTCTTCTGCGCGATGGGGTCCCTTATGGCAACGGCCACAGAGTCTGGCTGTCGCATGAGGCTTATTAGATTGTTGGGCGGTTGTTGGTTGGTCCTTATTAGGGCAATTTCTTTTTATGTGTCCCGATCGGCCACATTGGTAGCATCCTTTAGGCTTTACTCCTGGGTTTTCGGTTTGCACTGCATTTATTCGTAAGGAGCTGGCCAGCATGGCAGCTAAGCCTGCACTAGTTAACGGGCTGCCAGCGTCCCTGCACAGCCGAACCCAGTCCGTCAAGCTCTTTCCCTTATTTTGTACTAGAATTACTTTGCACTCTTTATTGCACTGCTCAAATATCATTTGTTTAACTACAGTCTCTGCTATTCCTGGGTCTGTGAAAATTCTCTCAGCTGCAGTTTGCATCCTGGCTACAAAGTCTACGAATGGTTCAGTGGGGCCCTGGTGTATGCTGCTAAGTGAAGCTTGAGCTTCTCCCTGACCTGCTAACTTTTTCCAGGCGCCTACGAAGCAGCGGAAGATCTGTCCGTAGACTTCTGGGGGGAACCCTGTCTGATTTTGGGAGTGGGCACCTTTCCCTAGCAGCATATCTACATTCCAACCGCCACGTCTACTTGCTGCGTTTTTTGCGGCTTGCTCTTCAGCTAACTCCTCAAACCATGCTTTCCAATCTATATATCGGCCTGGAGGCAGACAAGCACGGGCTAGTTGGTATATGTCTGCGGGTGTATGGCATAGGGCGGAAAGATTTTCAACTAAATTTAATGTGAAAGGAGCATTGGGACCATACTGATGGACAGCTTGTCGTAACTCCTTTAAAACTTTGTAATCATATGCTTCGTACTGATTATTACCTTGGGGATTAATAATAACCGGGTACATTTCTGGGGCTGGCTCTGGCTTAAGCGGTTGGTACCCACCTAGTATACCGAAAGGCCTAAAGGTTAAAGAGGGGGCCCATTTCCAGAAATGCCTCCTTCCACTTGTTGATGATATGGGGTCTTGAGGGCCTAAGTATTCAGGTGGGGGATACAGCTGTAGATGCCCCTCCCCCGGCCCGCCTGCAAGGGGTTCCGGGTTCCGCAAAGGCGGACCAGCGTAATTACCAGATTCGGACACTAGGGGGAGCTCTCGGTGAGGTTTCTTGCCGGGATCACTGGGAAACTGCCGCGCCCCTACAGTGACCACTGGCGGGGCGGAGGGCTGCGTGGGCGAGACAGGGGGCCTCTCCCAGTCGATTAACGGGGGCGCATCCGCACCTTCGGTCCCATCACTATCTGACTCAGAGTCAGAGGTGTCGGGACTATTGCTGGGCTCGGTCGGCTTATGAGTTGGCGGCTCACTCTTACAGGAGCCGTCTGCTCTTAAAGGAGCTAGCAGAGGCGAACTTTCTGACTGCCCCATGATTGCAGTCAGCACTGTCTTTTAATCACTCGGGGAGCTCTCCCGAGTCACCGGGGCTACCTGAAAACCCGCGGCCCTTAACTCCCACTTAATAATAGGTACTCACCTTTCCGCGGTGATCAGGCGCAGAAAGTCCACTGCGAACTCCGGAAGTTCGGAGAGAGAGGGTCCCCGTACGGGCCACCACTTGTCCGCGACTTCTCACTCAGCTCAGGGCCTGGCTGCCGTCCCGTGCCTTGCCTCGCTGGTGCAACGAAGAGCTCCCGGGTCGACGGGCCCAGGCGCCGCGCTCCTCCCGCCCGGCGGCCTCCAGTCCGCTCCAGGCAGCGGGTCTCCGGCCCGACCCCGCCTGCAGACGTCCGGCAGGACCCACCATGGGCCCCAGGGCGGCGAGCCGCGCGGAGGACACAGGTAGAGGCGCTGCGCTCCGAAAGGAAACGCTTGGTGAAGGCACGAGTCCGGAACACGCAGCGGTTGTGAGTACAGATCTTTACTGGGGTTAAGCAAGCTTCCTCTAATACTGGCTCCACGCGGGGGAAGACACCCCACGGGGGAACAACCTCTATGCGGCCGTCAGGTACGGCTCCTTGTGGGTTATTCCCCTCCCCGTCCGGGTAACACCTTTATATACAAAATCCAGACCCAATGGGCTAACGCCACGTATACAAGGGTGATTGGTAGACAGGGCAGGCGGGCGCGTACGTCATACGCGGAGGCAGGATGCGGGCGCCATCTTGGCTCACTCGATGGGCGGGGGGAACTCTAGGGCAGGCTGCGGCGTGTCCACTAGGCCCGACCCGGGAGGCGGCTCTCCACATCTTTCTAAGTAATAAACAGTGTTCTATTCAGTTATATTACTGAACGTGGCCTTCAGAGAAGTCGCCAATAACAAAAATGTTGACCTTCCCAATGGTAGGTTTTGCTAAATACTGGCAGTTAAAAATTTGTTTCACATTTTCCTTTTAATTTGTTTTTGTGTAACTTTAAAATGTTTCAGATACTTCAGGGACTAAGAAACAGAAAACATATGATGATAATGATAGTAGTAATAATAATAAGTATTTATTAAGCACTCTAAAGCTTTACATATATTATCTCATTTCATCTTTGCTATATTCCCACTTCACGGTTTAGGAGAAGTGAAGAACAGAGAGGCGATGAATCCCATCGGAAAACTAAACCCTGCTGTCCCTCCTCCCCATCAACCCTTAAACCAATTTTAAATTGTTCTCCACTCACCCCGAAAACCTTGGATTTGATGACAGAAGTTCTTAATATAAACAGATCCTCTAAGGGGTGACACCTTAACTCCTTCACTACAATGAATGCATGGACTGAGATTCCATCTATCATCAGATCATCCAGGCTACCATCTTGGAAATCAAAACATAATAATCTAAATTCAAAGTTCAAGGCACAAAACCCTACTTGGGGAACAAGGTTGTTACCTTAGGGTCCCCAGGGGAAGGCACAGGAGTGGAGAGACAAGTGGGGGAGGAGGTAGAGAAGGTCAGGGGGTCCCTGCTCACAGGAGGCAGATCTTAAAGAGTATCACCAGCTGGGTTGGAGTTAAAGCTATGTTAAAACCAGTGCTTGAGTTTACATTGGCAAGACTTAGTTATGGTTAAAATTTGGGTGGTGGTAAGGGTTAGGATTGGACCATAGGTTAAGAAGAAGACTTGGTTTTGAGTGGGTGTGGTGAGGAAGTGAGAGTCGGAGGCTGGCGCTTAGAGAGGCCTTACAGTTGGGTAAGTCTCAGAAGCTGCTGTGCCTTGGTTTGGGGTCAGTGTTTGGAGTCACAGTCAGAGGCCACATCAGGGCCAGGGATGCAGTTCAGGGTTCAGTCAAAATTAACGTGTAGGGGTGAATTTGGATCTGGGAGAGTGTTCTAGTTTGCTAGCTGCCAGAATGCAATATACCAGAAACGGAATGGCTTTTAAAAAGGGGAATTTAATGAGTTGCTAGTTTATAGTTCTAAGGCCAAGAAAATGTCCCAATTAAAGCAAGTCTATAGAAATGTCCCATCAAAGGTATCCAGGAAAGATACCCTGGTTCAAGAAGGCCAATGAAGTTCAGGGTTTCTCTCTCAAGTGAGAAGACACGTGGCAAACACAGTCAGTTTCTCTCTCATCTGGAAAGGCACATAGTGAATATGGTCAGGGTTTCTCTCTCATCTGGAAGGGCACATGGTGAACATAATGTCATCTGCTAACTTCTCCTGGCTTCCTGTTTCATGAAGCTCCCCGGGAGACATTTTCCTTCTTCATCTCCAAGGGTCTCTGGCTGGTGGACTCTGCTTCTTGTGGCTATGTCGTTCTGCTCTGCTCTCTCTGAATCTCTCTCATTCTCCAAAATGTTCCCTCTTTATAAGACTCCAGAAACTAATCAAGATCCACCCAAATGGGTGGAGGCATGTCGTCCCCTAATCCAGCTTAACAACCACTCTTGATTAAATCACGTCTCCAGGAAGATGATCTGATTATAGTTTCAAACATACAGTATTGAATAGGGATTATTCTGTCTTTACAAAATGGGATTTAGATTAAAACATGGCTTTTCTAGGGGACATGCATCTCTTCAAACCAGCACAGGGAGTGTTTTAATTTAGGGTTGTTGACCAGGATCAGTTCGGAGCCAGGATAAGGGTATGTGGGCAGCCTGGTTTGGGGAGGAGAGAGAAGTGGAGATGAGTGAGACGAGCCTAGGTGCGGGCCCCAGCTGTAGGGCAGGGGCTGGGGCTGGGTGAGACAATCCCACAGACCTAGCAGTCTCTGGTGGAAGTGACTACTTAGAGCCCTTGCTGCCTGCTATTACCCATGGCCGTGAATCAGGAGCACACGACGGTTTCTCCTCCTGCCCCACCACAGAGCCCCTGCAGACCCAACCTTCCCCTCAGCTTGCTCATGCCCCTACTCCTGGCAGCAGTCCTAGCTCCCTAGAGAAACTGTGGGACCATCCTGTACCCCAGCCAAACTAACCTCCCAGGCCCTTAGAAAATAGAGAGACTTGGCTATTCCATTGATAAAGACAGGAGTTAGTGCTGATGGCCTCAAACCAAATGCAGGGAATAGGTCCAGCCTTGAATGGAACCCCTCTGCGAGCTCTTTCCTTTCTGCCCCACACCCCTACCTCCCCTACACCTCAGGCCCCAGACCCAACAACCAGGCTGCCCCTTGTTTACAGGGCCCTTTCCCAGGAATGTTCAACTGGAAGCTGAATAACCCATCTCTGGGGAATGTCCAAGACAACAGAAGTTGACCACCAAGTCCCAAAGCAAAAGGAGAAGAGAGGAGCAGACAATTCAGATGAATGCAAAATGCTCAGGACAGTGCTGGCCTCAACCCTCTCCACTCCTCGGGGGAGGAGGGGCCAAGGGAAGCTAGCAAGTAGAACTCACAGCAATCTAAGAGCATAGCAGACTCCCGGGCTCTTTAGGAGGCCTCAAATTCACAGAGTGTGCCCCCTCCTGCCCTGTGCAGGAGGGTTTCGATTGCACAAGGGCCCCCATTTTTTTTCTACGATGGTCTCCTGGGAACTATTTGAAAAAAAACTCATAAAAGGAATCCCCTTTTTCCATCGAAAAAGCATTATAATTGGACATATGTTCCTTACCAAAGCCAGAGCAAGATAGGAAAATGGGCATAGGAGATCTAGGTTCTAATCCAGAAACTACCACTAGCTGGTCACACTGAGATACCTGCTCCTTCAAGGCTCACGTCCACATCTGTGAAATGGGACACCCATGGTGACTGCCTCACGGGGGGACTGCGGCCAGCAACAGAAGGGAACATGGACTCAGAGGGGCAAATGACGTCAACCACAGGCAGCCACGGCCTTCAGAGTTCTCACAGGTGAGATTCTAAAAGAGCAGTGACCTGGGGGTGGCTGCCGGACACAGCCCAGCCGGGAGAGATGCCCAGGGTGGCTCCAACACCCCCAGGCCAGCCTCTGGGTCAAACTGACCCCACAGCCCCACGGTGCTCTCCCAGCGCAGCCTGCACTTGTCCTTTCCTGATGTGGGGTCATTTCTCCTCGTTCCTGCACGGATTATTGAAAGTAATCCCTGGCATTTCCCAACAGCTAAATCATCATAAACTCTGCAGCTGCCAGAGCTGCTGACTCAAACCCCCTATGTATTCATATGATATTTACTGGGTAATTACAGAATAGAGGTAATTATATACATGACTCCATTACTTTCATAATCCCAGCGCCCCAGAAATTTCTAGAAGGGAAAGAAGGAAGGGAGGGAGGGAAGGAGAGAGAGAGAGAAAGAAAGAGAAAGAGAGAGAGAAGGAGGGAGGGAGGGAGGGAGGGAGGGAGGAAGGGAGAGAGAGAGGGAGGGAGGGAGGGAGGGAGGGAGGGAGAGAAAGAGAGAGAGAGAGAGAGAGAAAGAGAAGAGAGAGAGAAGGAGGGAGAGAGGGAGGGAGGGAGGGAAGGAGAGAGAGAGGGAGGGAGGGAGGGAGGGAGGGAGGGAGAGAGAGAGAGAGAGAAAGAAAGAGAAAGAGAGAGAAGGAGCAAGAGAGGGAGGGAGGGAGAGAGAAAGAAAAGAAAGAAAGGAAGGAAGGGAGGGAGGGAGGAAGGAAGGAAGGAAGGGAGAGAGAGAGAGGAAGGGAGGAAGGGAGGAAGGGAGGAAGGGAGGAAGGGAGGAAGGGAGGAAGGGAGGAAGGGAGGAAGGGAGGAAGGGAGGAAGGGAGGAAGGGAGAAAGGGAGAAAGGGAGAAAGGGAGAAAGGGAGAAAGGGAGAAAGAGAGAAAGAGAGAAAGAGAGAAAGAGAGAGAGAAAGAAAGAAAGAAAGAAAGAAAGAAAGAAAGAAAGAAAGAAAGAAAGAAAGAAAGAAAGAAAGAAAGAAAGAAAGAAAGAGAGAGAGAGAGAGAGAGAGAGAGAGAGAGAGAGAGAGAGAGAGAGAGAAAGAAAGAAAGAAAGAAAGAAAGAAAGAAAGAAAGAAAGAAAGAAAGAAAGAAAGAGAAAGAAAAGGTCCTCACAGAGCCCAGAGAAGTAACTCCTTCAATAACTACCCTAAACTGCCTCTACCCTAAACAGGGCAAACTGCCTGTTGTGCCCTCATAATTTTTCCTCAAAACCTTCTCCCCAATCCTAGCAGCCTCTGAGCTCCTGAACGGGGGGAGGCAGGAGGGGTGGACCACGGCTGAGGATGAGGTGCCCCCGCCCCATGAGAACCGAAGGCTTTGGGTTCTGTGAATCCGTGTGCCTTCATGGCCGTCACACCCGCCTCCGCGACAGGGGAGCCCCAGGGGAGCCCTCAGGTCCCATGGGTTCTCAGGGGCTTCCCACAGTCAAGGTTTATTTCTTACTCGTGCCCCTCGGGTGCTTCAGGGCAGGTAGGCTGCCACATGCTCCCTGGGGCGCGGTCCGCTCAGACTTCTCCAACCGATGGGGAAAGACTTAATTCAAGTGGCCCAGAAATTCACCATTTCATCTGGTTCTGACAGCCACGACCCGCGCCACAGCCCCACGAGGACAGCCTGGTGCTGGCGGGGACACAGCCCTGTGGGGGTCCGCTGGCCACATCCAGCCACGTCCACCCGCAGTGGGAGCCACCCAGCAGGCGCGAGCACCCACAGCCAGGGTGAACGTGGGTCCTCGTGTGTCGTTTGCCAGCAGCACAAGCGAAAGTGGAAAAGCAAAAACCTTTTTTTTTTTTTTGGAGAGATGGCAAAGAAAACTCGCTGTTCCCTCCTTCTGTTGATTTAGCACCCATAAAAGATCCCATCACAGTCCTATAAGCGGGATCCATAGTCCCCTTCCCGGGCGAGGACACGCGCCTCCTTCCCTGTCTCTCGGCCCTGCCCCCTCCCGCCCCCCAGCTGCTCACTGCCCGACAGGGTGGCTGAGAAACAAGTGGAAAGAGGCCTCCGTCAGCAAGCTGAAACCACAAGGAGATCGCTACAGGCTGGCAGTGCTGCCCCCCAAGTCCTGGTTAGAGATGGCTCAGCACCCTCCCGCACCCCATGCTCCCGAGAGCTCCCCGAAAGGGGCCTTTCCTAGGTCTGGCAGTGTGGGAAAAGCCTGGGAAGCTCCTGGCCATCACTGGCCAAACAGGCAGGCAAGGCCCTTCTGATGAAGCTGGAGGACACAGGTCGAGAGGCCAAAACTGGGAGTCAGGATTCCATCAAGTCCCACCAGGTCTGCTGCTGGGGACACTTGCCCAGGTTTGGTGGCACAGACAGTGCCAAGGGCGGCTAGTGACAGGGCCCTGGGTCCCAGTCTTGGAGAGCCTCTGCGGCTGCTCCCACCCTGGGGGGCAAAGTGGGCCAGGAGCGGGCCTGGCCGGGAGGAGCTGAGGAGGCGTGGAGTGGGGGCCGGGGACCAACGAGGACAGATCCGAAGCAGAGCCCATGCGGACTGAGCCCGGCACTGCAGCCCCATCGCTGCAGCCCTGAAGACCTGAGTCTACCCACAGAGCCCGAGAGACGCGGCGCCTCCGGCCAGTGTGGACACGGGCACCTCCGGCCGGTGTGGACACGGGCGCCTCTGGAGGAGACAAAGAAACTGTTTCCAGTTGTTCAAGTGTCAGCTTAATGGCTCGCCTGTATTTCCCCATTCTGAGTTTTCCACTTCAGCAGTTTTCTTTTTGTTTGTCCCAGAAAAGCGATGGAATTAAGTTTTACTGTGCTTTTTACGCTTGAAAACCTCTACATCAAAATACAGCTTTTCCCAGAGCGCGTTCGTAGCTGGTCAGGGCACCCATGAGGGGAGGAGGGGCAGCCGTCCACGTGGCAAAGCACCATGGGAAAATGAGGAAGGCAGGCCATGAGTTCTGGGGTGAAAGTAGGCATTTTCCAATTGAAGAGGTTGGTTTGGTTTGCTAATGCTGCTAGAAGGCAATATATCAGAAATGGATTGGCTTTTATAAACGGATGTATTACATACAAATGTACAGACCTAAGGCCATGATAATGTCCAAATTAAGGCATCAATCCGAGGATACCTTCACCCAAGAAAGGTCAATCGCGCCTGGGGTTTCTCTGTAATCCGGGAAGGCGCATGGTGACGTCTCCTTGCCCTGTGCTCCCAGGTTTCTTTGCTTCACCTCCTGGTTTCAGTGGCTCCTCTCTGCGCCTCTGCTGTCTCTCTCCAGGAGTCTGAACTCTGTGTCTGCTCAGCGTTCTCTCTCATAAAGGGTTCTAGGAAAGGATTAAGACCCTTCTTGAACAGGCGGGTCACATCTCCATGGAAACCACCTCATCTAAGGGTCCCGCCCACACAGGTCTGCCCCACAGGACTGGAGTAAGAGAACATGGCTTTTCTGGGGTCATAACAGCTTCAAAGCAGCACACAGTTCACCCTCCAAAATGGGCTATGACCCATCCCAAACCCCGGGACTCCCAAAACACTAGGGAAGGGCTTTTTGGGTAGCATCACAATTTCTTTTTTCAAAAATGCAACATTTAGAAGCATTTATTAATAAGCAAAAATATGGAACAGGCCCAGTTTCCTTTTTTTAATTCTTAATTCCTCCTCAAGTAGCAGGATATGTACCCTCCACGACCCTTCTCTGCAGCCTGGGCCTTTGAGCCCTGTGGTGTCTCAGGCACAGTGACCTTCTGATTACGCAGCGCTCGGTACCCGCAGCCTCCTCCGCGCGGGGCTTGGGCAGGAGAGGACAGGCCCGCCGAGGCGGCCAGCGGCGGGGAGGGAGGCCCCCAGGTCCTCACACAGGGGCCCCCGGGAGAGCCGCTCGGGCCTCTCGCTGCACCTCCGTGAAGCTTGGGGACTTGGGTCCCCAGCCCCTGCCCCACCAAGGCCAGGTAATGGGGGTGGGGGACGGAGGGGAGGGGGGCTACCACAGGCTGAGGGCCCGGAGGCAGCGTTAGGAGACGGGAAGCAGAGACTGTCCAACAGCAGGACAGAAACCCGAATAGCCCGGGCGGCAGGCCACCGAAAGCTGAGCAGCCAGTCTGGACTCTGGAGTAGGCTGGGGACAGCTGGAGAGTGGACCAGTTTAAACGGGCAGATGAGAGCAATCGAGTCAGGGCGAAGAGGTGTTTGTGCGTGGAGGAAAGACGGGACGGGGTGGACGAGAGTGGGTGGGGGTGGCTGACGGTGGGTGCCGGTAGGCGGGGGTGGGGCCCACCCTAAAGGCCCAGCGGGCAGCAGGGGAGGCGGGTCTGGAAAGCGGCTGGGCTGGGCTGGTGACAGCCGAAGCCCGCGGTGGGGAGCGCTGCTGCGAGGTGGAGGCGGGGACTGGAGGTTCCCACTGCAGAGCGCCCCAGATTCTGAGTAGGGAAGCCATCAGGGCAGGACACCAGGATGGTGGGGACGCTAGAGGGATGGAGTCTGTCATCACACCGACTCAGGGTGGCGTGGCTGCGACGGAAGGACTTATCTTCAGCACCCACTCTCTGCCTTCCTCACTGACTCTGAGACCTGGGGCTGGGTCGGGGAAGGGGTGCCAGGCTGGCTGCGAGACCCTCGGCCCCAGCCCAGAAATCCCTGCCTCCCACTTTGCCACTGACCCTCCGTCCGCGTCCCTGCTCCCAGGCGGGGGCCGGTGAGGGCGGGGTTCCCGCCGCCCCCCTTGTGGGTGCGGGGCCTCCAGGCTCTCCCATAGCGGAGCCCTCCGGGGGCGAGGCTGCGGCGGGGCGCCTGCCCGGCGGGGCGGGGGGAGCGTGGCTGATCATGCTTTCAGAGCACTTTGCCACTCAGAGATGAAAGACGTCTGAGGAGAGCGAAGTACAGCCATTACGATCTCCATCTTCCTAATTGAGGAAAATGAGGTTATTTCCAAATCCTCTGTGATACGATGGGAAATGCGCCGGATCGGCCCGCGCCGATGGCCCCCCTCCCCCGCGGCTCAGGGCTGGGGGGCTGCGCCGTGAAGAAGGGACCCTCCTGAGGGTCCCCCACCTGGGGGTGGTCCAGTTGGCCGGGGTGCGCCCGGGGCAGCGTGGCGGGCACATGCAGGGGGGCCCGGGGCTGCTGCTCCTCCGAGTTGAGTAATTGGAACAAAACGACCCAGGTAGTCTCGCTGCCACATCAAAGCCGCGTCTAATAGCCTCACAGATGAATTCGAGAGCAGAGACACTCACAGCCACTGCTCAAGTTTGAGGTCTCCCGCTATTTTTTTTTTCAACTTCAGAACTGAACAAAAAGGAAAGGAAAAATCACCAGCCACAGCTTTCTTTGTTATGCAGCTGCCTCCCTTTTGGGGCGGTGGGAAAAGGTGTGCTTTTACAGCCTCTGAGAAATCAGAGGAACCAAGATGTCCCCAAGGCCAACGGGCCATGTTTAGCCCCAGGTGTGCAAAAAGGCAACCCCATACCCAGGCGCAAGGCCATCTGTGCAGGGTGCACCTCCGAGGCCCAAGGGACACTGGACAAAACACCAAGGGACACTGGACAAAACACTGCCCAGCAAGACCATGGGGGAGCGGCTGGCCATGTGCTGCCACCTTCCAGCAGGGAGGACAAAAAACTAAAGGGGAGGACAGAAGATTGAAGGTGCGAATGTATTATGAATGGTGGAGCTACCAAAGAGAGGAATCCAAAATTGGTCAACAGGCTAATATAGAAGGTCCTCTACTGTGGGACAGCTGAAGTCCCAGCACCTGTCCCAGGCCACTGGTTTAGAGAGGGGTCCCAGAGATCACAGTCAGTACCACCCAAGACAGGACTGCAACGTGCGCTGTGATGGATACCACACCCTTTGGGGCAACTGAGGACAGCATCTTAGAACATCCCGCGTCTCCCATAATACCCAGTGCTTACCCCCCTGCCCAAACTATCTCCTTTCCGTTCCTTTCTCCCCAAGGCCCAATCAGATGCCCTGGGAATTCTGTTCCTTGTTCATCTTCACTCCCTGCGCCCCATGCCCAGCCTTGCCCCGCTGCCAACAGACAGTTGCTACCCTTTTCTCTCATGCCTCCTGGTACGATTACACACCCTAATTAAAAACCATTTATTTACCATGCGTCACAGCTGAGAAGGGAAAAGGACTAAGAACATGACCACTCTCTTCAGTGAGAGGACAGATAGGTGGCACCATATTGTTGTTATAAATGATAGAGGCATCCTCTCAAAAATGGAGGGGTCTTCAGATATACTATCACCCTCACACCAATTCTGCAAAGTAGTGCTGGCAAAATCCTGCTTCCACGGCTGAGAACCAAGTATTCAATCAACTACGGCGCTCACTGGAGGCCTCCGCTCGCCATACCAGGGCCTTTGTGCTGGGGCTAGGGCACCCTATGGGGTGGGCACCCTGGGGGGTGGGCACAGCCAGTACCCTGAGTGGCAGCACGCACCCATCCTACCCCCTGCCGACCGGCCCAGAAGTCCCCCTTCCCTCCCACGGGGGGGCTGACCATGCCCCCTGAGCAATGGGTCATGAGGTAGTGCTCGCCCTTTGATTTGAGTGCCCGGCGTTTGGTGACCCTGCAGGGGACAGACCTTCTTTCCTCTCTTTCCTCCCCTGGAAACGTTTATTACTAAAATCCCACTGTTTTTACAGAAATTCACGTAACTGAATTCTGAGTGTAGTTACTTCCAATCGCAAACCTAACTTATCCCAACACCCCACATTGAAGGCTGAGTAGCAGTGCCCGCCTCTCCCACTCTTCCCCCTAGTTCCAGATCAGCATCTTCACCAAGCAAAACAGGTGCCGCGAGGTCCTGACGGCTCCAAGTGAGGCAAGCCGAGCAGTTAACTAGACAAAGGAACAGTCGGGAGGGCAAGAGGCAGCCCCGCCCGCACCCCCTGGCACCCTCCCAGCAATGTCCAACTGCCTGTGCCAGTCTGGGTGCCTGAGGGCTCTGGGCAGACAAAGTGGACGAGGCAGGCAGGTCCATCAAAGGAGGAAAAGAGTTGGTGGCCAGGAAACAGTCTGGCTCAATGACTTGTACAAAAGCCAGGTACTTTGACTTAGACATTCAATTTTAGAGGTTTTCCGTTTTATATACATTTTGTGATTTATTGTAACTATAGCATAGCATTGTAGATACAACTTTGCATCACAGTCATTTCTCTTATAAAGGGGTGATTTTTTAAAGCTTGTTAAATAAGTCTGATTACATCCTGCATAAATAAGAGCTACCTTTTTTTCCTAATAATGCATATCTGAATTTTTTTTTTTTTTTTTTTGCCTGGGCAGACCTCGGGAATCGAACACAGGTCTCTGGCATGGCAGGCAAGAACTCTGCCTGCCAAGCCACCGTGGCCCCCCCGCATATCTGATTTTATAACTTTCTTAATAAAAATTCCTTTATAGCCAACTTCTTCCATGACGTGAGGGCCAGCGTTCGACTGGCTAGTCAGTTCCTGCCCTCTGCACGTGGGGCATCCCCTCTCCTACACTCGAGTTAAATGAACTAAATGCATGCATGAATGATGGAAAAGCTCCTCCAACAGATGAAGTGTTTGAGGATTTATCAACATCTCCAGGGCACTCAGCCTCTTCAGGTTACTTCTGAAATGCGTAGGATTTAGGAGGGATTAGGAGAAACCAGAAAATCTCTAAGAATACAAGAAAACAATTAAGAGACTTGAAAAAATAGGACCCCTCAAAGTAGGAATGGTGGCCAGATAGTTTTAATCAAAGACAGCTGAAGGGATAGGAGTGCTTAAGGGGCCTTTGAGTCTAAAATGAAATCACCCACATCAAATGGCCTTTTTCATTCTTTTATTATTAAAATGAAGAAATTGCTTCTCCTGCATCAACCTCCTTTGTCATGATTTCTACTCAAGGGCCTCCAGCCCCACTTGTGTCCACTTAGTGCTCGTCGACTCAGAGGTATACGTCCTCAGCATTTCTCAGTGAGCCCTTGTCTTAATTATGATAGCACTGCAGATACTGGAGACAGGGGCTTGGGGTGGGGACAGCATGACCTGATTAACCAAGGGCAGCCGCCCTGCCACCCCACCCCTCCCCCACATCTCCTCCTAGTGCCTCCAACGTGTCCTGCTCTAGCTGGAAGTCTCCTGATCTTCCCTATCGCAAGCCCTGCAGTGAGCCTCCATGTTTCATTGCTTTATCCGCAGTCACCATCATCGATGCTGTCTGCCCTCCATGTGAGGACAGACATAGCACATCTGTCTCACCTCTGCTGAGAGGGCTCTTTTCCCAACCATATAAGCAACTCCATCCTGCAGGGTCTTGCTCACGTCTCCCAGCTGCCATGCACACAGCTCCTGCCGGCCCACGGGGAGCTTTCCCTTCTCTGAGCGCCTGCACCAAGCATGCAATGGAATGTTCCCGAAGCACTTAGAAGCCACAGACTCATGTGGAAATTCACATTTTCACGTGGACATATTTTATCCTCACAACTCAATTCTTAGCTTCTCAGAAGTTAATATTCGGTAAGTATTTACTTATGTGAAGGATTGTGGCCAATCAGTTCTTATTGATTTTTGAGGGTAGATTAAGGGGAGCTGAAGTGGGATGCAGGTGGTTTAAACCTAGGAAACAACAAATGCTAGTGCTCTACTCTATAGTAAACCTGTCCAGCATTCTGGCAGACATTCCAATATTCCTGAGAACATAACACAAGTATGCAGAAAGCACAGTTGAAATGAGATATGTGTCCATGGCAATCTCTGTCCTAGGTGCTGGGAAGATAGCAGCAGCCCAGGTGTCACTCCTGTCTCTCTTCCTGCCTCACCTTCATCTGGGGCATCTCTCACCTGCTTTGTCCTAACAAGGCTCTCTCAGGCTTGCTCTGGGCCTTGATTTCCTTCACTACTTGGAGCTCCAGGACCATCTCTTAGTTTCCCATCCTGGGTACATATTAGACTCACTCGGGGAATTTGTAAAAGCGAGATTCCTGGACTCCAATCCACAGCAGGTGGTGGTCTAGGGTATTTTAATGTCCCCATTGCTACTTTAAATAATGGGAATTTGTTGGCTCACAGTTTTCGAGGCTAGAAGAAGCCCAAGTCAAGGCAATGCTGAAGACTGGCATTGTAGGGTGGCTGCCAGAGATCCTCGCTCCTGGGCTCCTCTGCTGCATGCAAGGCACATGCTGGTCTCTCCTGGCCCCTCCCTTCTCTACTGGGTTCGTTGACTTTCAGCCCTGGCCACTCCCTCTGTGGCTTTCCTCCCTCTCTCTGTCTCTGTGCCCTCCCTATAAGTCCCCCAGTAATAGGATTAAGACCCCTCGGGGGCCACACTCTATGAAGTAACCTCATCAAAAGGTCCTGTTAAAAAGGTTCACACACACATGAATGGATTAAGTTTAAGAACAGGTTTTCTGGGGTTACATGGCTCTAATCCTCCATAAGGGGTGGCCCAGATGTTAGTGTTTTAAAAAGCCTTGACTTGTTCGTGATGTGCAGCCAGGGTTAGGGAGCACAGCTCTGTCTGCCTCCACTACTGCTGGAGTCTGGGAAGGACAAGGCAAGGAGGGCCACACACACTTCCCCCCTGAACTTTCTCTTGCTTCTACAAACCCTGAGAGCGTGAACAGACTCTACTAAAATTCTGTAGGCAACCATGGGGAGAAATGCAAAGGTGGCAGCATTTAAAGGAAACATAGTATTTTACTAAAATTCAAGAGAAATAATTAGCCCTTCAGAGGGGATGCTTTTATGACCACAGCCCCTGTTCCCAGACTTACACCCCAGAATTGAGGTCTGCCTACCCTTTCTTCTGGAAGAGAACCCTCTCCAGTCCTTCAGCTTGTGACTCCCCACGTATTTACCCAAAGGGGCTGACCCCAGCCTTTCCTTTCACCCTTCTTCTCAGCAGGGCAATCCTTGAGACACTAGTCTTTTATTCTGAGTTACTGAGTCTGGAATAACCCTATTAGCTCTTTCAGCAGATCAGTCCAGGATTATGGAACTCCATATTCAGTTGACTTTAAAGTCCTTGCATCTGCTGCAAGCAGAGGCCCAGGCACCTCACTATCCTTGAGATACTCTCTCACACACACACATGCAAAGTCCTTTCCCAAGTACGGACAGTAATTCTCGGAGGTAGCACTTTTTAAATCCATATTACAAAGAGAGGCATTTTTCTAAAGGCAACATAACATACGAAGATTTCTCTCTGACCACCAAGAAAAGCCTCTGTATATTATTATGCAAAGCAGTCACACGTGCTCACTCCTGCTTCCTGACCATGTCCAGGAGTCTCCCAGTGCATCAGAATGGCTTGTCAAACAAAGCCACTGTCCATGGCACTGCACTACAAATGGTGAAAGCCCAGTTAAACCATGGACTGAAGTTAATAGTGCAATCATAAAAATGTCCTTTCATCAGTTGTGACAAATGTACCACGCCAATGCACAGTGTTAATAATAGGGGAATATATATAAGAAATGTGCATTTTATGCATGATTGGTCTGTAAAGTCATAACCTCTCTAACAAAAACACAAAACCAACAGCCCTTGTTGGCCACCTTTTTGTGCCCAGGGACCCTGGAGAACATGGTTATCAACCCTGGCTTCATGTTAGAACCATTTGGGTGGATCTAAAATATATATATATGTCTGGGTATTAACCCAGATCAATAAGATGAGAAGCTCTGAAGGTGGAGCCTCTTACAGAAGCTTTGAAATAAAGTTTTTCCTTGCTTTGCCACAGAAAGTCTTAGGCAGGGCAGCTTCCCTTCTGGCCTCCATAAACAGAATGGGGGAATGTGTGAGGTTTTATTTTTGGCACCCACCTTTCTCCACAGCCTGGTGTTCAGCAAAGCTCCAGAGGCAGGGTGAGAGAGAAGTAGCCATACTCCTGAATATGTAAAAAGGATTACAGTGCAGACTTTCTCTGCAGGGGCTTCTCTGCAAGCCTTAACTTCAAAAGGTCCTAGCCTCCTGAAGATTCATCTTGCGTTAATGACAAGAGTCAAAGCTAGGTAGATCCTGGCTCCAGAGGACGGTGGAGACACTTCCCAGAGCTGAGAGCACACGGGCATTGCTTTTACTGTCAGACACACTGCAGTTGGAGCCTCACTAGAGGCCAAAAACCAAACAAGATCCTGGCTCCAGAGGACGGTGGAGACACTCTTCCCAGAGCTGAGAGCACACGGGCATTGCTTTTACTGTCAGACACACTGCAGTTGGAGCCTCACTAGAGGCCAAAAACCAAACAAACAAACAATAACTCACCCTATCCTTCTAAGAGCCCTCAGGTCACTTCCATCCTCAGCAGCCTAGGAGCCCCAACCCTGTCCCGAAAGGACCTTCTGGCTCCCTCAGAGGACCCAGCTGTCCCCAGCCATTGGCCTGAGAGGGGGCTGCATTCCCTCCGGCCGAGCTGCCCAGGTACCCCTCATGGTCGTCAGCAGCTCCGAGCTCCTGAACCCCCTCAAAGAGGCTCCTTTGACCCCAAGCTGTGGCTGCAGCATCCCTGAGGGCTGGAGGGGCAGTCCCGCCCCCCAGGAAGATCCTCTCTAAGCAGGCAACTTGAAAAATGTCCTTCCAGAGAACCACGCTGTCAGTAAAAAACGTCTAAATGGACCTTTATTAGAACTATAAAAAGAGGCTACTTAACATGTAATTGGACCATTCTTCATGCTTAAACACGCTGTTAAAATCGTGTCGATAGCTAAGTTAGAAACCCATGGTAAAAGACAAACATTTTATCTGCAGGCTCCATTTTATTGCCTGGCAAGATGAGATCACATCAATCTCGGTGTCTTTCAAAAGATGATAGAAATTTTCCCAGGTACACCTAGGCCACTGAGTTCTCCTCTCAGACCCACTGAAGCGAGCTAATGGTAAAGAAAGTCTTAACAGGATCATTCAACGACACTCCTCCAAGCAGGACGAGAGAGGAACTCGATTCTCCCCTCCCCCGCGGTGGCTCCATTTCCATTTCCCATTTCCTTCCCTAATCCTAATGTTCATAGGACTGTTTATTATCAACCAGTTTATAGATCTCTAGTTAATATTTGCTCAGGGCTTATGTTGATTTCTCAATACATGCAATTTTCTGGTTTCATCTTTATCTTCAAGGATTAGATTGGATCGAGCTGCCTTGTAGTAATTTAGTTTTTATCTTATGCCTTACAGTTTTATGTTCTTGTAATAGCACTTGCTTTTCCTTTTTTATTTAATTAAATATATCTTATTTCACAACCACAGCATTTTTGTTTCAAGTTTATTTATTTAAAAGCTGGCAGGGTGCTGGTGTTTTGTAGAGGGAACCACGCTGGGTATTTTTAGAAATTCAGAGGTTGGGGAGGCACCAGCTGAGGAGAAGGAAGAAAAATCTGAACTCAGGAGATGAATACTTAGAGATTAAACTTGGATTGCTTTGGTTGCATGATGGAGCCCCATAGATTAGGTCCTTAAAACAAAAATAGAAACAAAAACAAACAACCAAAAAGTATATTTGAAAGTGTGTTCAAGAAACTCCAAGACTTGATCTCTGCCCTTCTCCACCACAGCTGGCTCTGTTTCCTAGCTCAGGCACCACACTACACTCACCCATGCTAATGCCTCTGGAAGGGGTCTCCACATCACCTGCAGAAGGTCTAATAGACCTGTAAGGCTTTCCAGCCATCCCTGTCCCCAGTGGCTGGCCCCATTCAGCAGTCCTATGGGTACAAAACTCGGACCAATATAAACCTTTTACTGGAGTCCCTGGCCAAAGGAAGATAGCGAGATGGTGTATGCTTTGGTTCCACCATGAAGTGAAACGCCAATGATGAGCTTCAGTGAGTAGCTGGGCTCTTCTTACCTTCCTGACCTCACTAGCTCCTTCGAGTTTGAAGGAACAGTCACAGCACCACACAACCTTGAGCCTGGCATGACGAGAAACACGGAGGGTGCAAACTTGGGGAAGCTGCCCACTCTCAGGGCCAGATGATGCTTGCACAAACCTGAGAATGAGGGTCTCCTTAAATTTGTGCAGAAGTCACCTCCCTTGATGTATCGCTATTCCAGCCCTGTGGCACCATTCTGGAAATAGGCCACTGGCAGACTCAAAGGGCTCAGGTAGGAAGCAGTTGCCCTCCCACAGGTGACTTGGGGCACCTGCCCCTGAGACCAATTGAAACTGAATCCAAATGGCTTTTCCCATGTCCTGACCATGAAGCCTCTGCTCTAGGACCTTCTGAAGAGAACCAGCATTCTTTCAGGTTCTCAGGTAGAACAACCTCAGAAGAGCTCAACTGCTTGGGCCACAAAATCTTGTTGATTGTCCTTCTCTGATTGCTCCCCCTCTTTCTAGGGCCACAATTCCTGACCTAAATCAGGCTCCCTTTATCTTACACCTGTATTATCTCCAAAACAGCACCATGCCTACAGGTCTACCTGCTTCTCGGCCAACCGCAATAGGGGTAATTTTTCAAGTGCAGTTCCTGGATGTTAATGTTACTTGGACACATGTTAGTAGTACAAATTTATAGGCTCCACCCCACACTTATTGAACCAGAAACTCTGGAGTGGG
The DNA here is from genome assembly GCF_023851605.1 of Tamandua tetradactyla. NCBI lineage: Eukaryota > Metazoa > Chordata > Mammalia > Pilosa > Myrmecophagidae > Tamandua > Tamandua tetradactyla. The sequence continues at coordinate 6,176,612 of NC_135329.1, forward strand.
CTTAGCAATCTGTGTTTTACCTGCCTTTCCAGGTGATACTGACATACACTGAAGTTTAAGAATTACTGCTCTATGGTACATAGAGTAAGCTCAAAGCCACCCTACATTTCAGCTTATAAAAGGCTTCATTGTCCCCCTTAAGATAAAAGTCAAATGCACTAGCATGGCTTTCCAGGTACTTTGTAATACGACCCCATGCTATGTCCCTTGATTACTGTACCCTTCCTTATACCTCAAGCTCCAACTGAGCTGCTCTCCAGACTGTCCCCCACAATGGGGCACCTTTCTCATTGCTATCTCTTATTCTCTAGGAAAAACTTCCATGTGTCCATTACATTTTCCACATTATTCTGTTGAATGCTTGCCTATCAGCAGCATCCACAGTCCTGGGGATGGATTAACCAGACAAGAATAAGACTGGGAATGGAAGGGGAATTGCCATGAGTTGAGTGTCTATCACTGGCCAGTCTATCGGTGATTAATTTCCCTATGATGTCTTTTTAATACATACACACACACACACACAACCTGTGAAACATTGGTTGAAACTAGGAGGCCAGTGTATCCAGTCCAAAAGTGACTGTGAAGGAAGACAGCCTCCCTGGGATAGACAGTAAAATAGGAGCAGAACTAAAAAGTTAAAAAGTGGGGAAAACTTCCATGTTCACCCTTGCTAAGCCCAGACCACCAGAGCGGAGCCCACTGCCCTCTCAGCAGCCCAGGCGCCATCCTATAAATGCCTCAATTCATGTTATTTCTCTGCTCTTTCACTGTTGTTGAAATAAGAATGTCAACGGGGCCCTTGTCTTAGGCCTTTCATCCCAAAGCCAAGCAGCAATGTTTTTACTGAGCCAGCACGATCAGAGCCAACCACAGAAAGAGCATGGGCAGCACCACGGACAGGGAACAGCCGAGTTAGATGCTGGGAGCCCAACTTTCCCCATCCGCAGATTACTCGTCCACTCAGTATCCTGTGACTCGAGGCCACACCCAGCCCAATGCCCTGCCAGGCCCCACAGTCTGGACTTCACCTTGCTGGGTTTGCTGATGATGAGGTGACCAAATAAGCCTCTCTCTAAGGGCTCAGCTGATAAAGGTCTGTGCACAGGGAACCAGTCAGGCAAATACCCTCCTCCCCAGACAAGATGGACTCATCTAGAGTCCCAGTAGTTTCAGAAGGCTGTCATGAAATGAACCTTTGGGTTGCTCACCCTGCCAAAGACACCATCCTTCCCATCTGCAGTGCCGGAGCCCAGCGACAACTTGGGGTCTTTGGCGTCTGGGAAAGGGGCCGCTTTTGAGTCTTTGTTCTTAAGAGTTGGAGGGTTTCAAGGGTGTTTTGCCTTTCAGATTTATTTCAGCAAGTTGCTGTTAATTGTGTTTTCAATTAGTTATGTTTAAAACGTCTTGAGATTTGGGCAACTGAAATTGGAGTGCATTAATAATTATTAAATAGAAGTTCTAATCCATTATTTATTGAATGAATTTTTAATAGTAATGCAGAATCCATTGTCACTGCCACCATGAGTTTGGTCATTAAGGAAAAAGCTGACGAAAGAAAACTGAAGCTCCAGGATTCTTAAATGAAGGCATGCAGAGCAGAGCTTCCTAGAGGAAGGATTGGCAGCTGTTTCTCTTTTATGTCTGTTTAATCAAGGCTTTGTTGCCGAGAGAGAGGGAGTTTCCACATAGTAGGTACTCAGTAAATGTTTGGAGAAGGAATGAACAAATAAAAGAGTGAATAAAGAAATTTAAGAAAATTTAAAAGAGTTAATAAAGGAATTTAAGAAAAATTGAACCAGGAGAGATTCTTTAAGATCTGAGATCATTTTTATTTTAACCATTAACAAATATAGATAGAGAAGACATAGCCATTCCTTCTCAGTCTGACAGATGAAAAATAGATAATCCTAATACAAATTTAACTAAAATTATAATATAACGTGGTAAACCAAACGTGATATAGAAGTCTGATGATGGAGAGATATTTGCTGGAGGAATAAAGAACGCTTCACTCAAGAGATGAGCTTAGGGCAGAGATGAGGAAAGAGCAGTGGTGCAGCGTACTTGCAGCACATGCAAGGCACGAATGGAGGCATGTCTGAGATCAAGAGTTCACTGGGGAGTGAGGAAATGAGGATGGGTAGGAAGATTGGAGCAAGGTAGTGAGGACTTTGTAAGCCATGTCAAAAAGTTTGGTTTTTATCCTGGAGACAAACCCACAGGTGGGTGTGAAGTAAGGGACTGATTGGCTATAATTTTATTTCAGAAAGAGCACTCTAAAGTCTGCAGCGAAAATAAATTGTAGAGACCAATAATAGAACAAACATAACAATTCACATTCTACTGAAGTAATCGAGGCGATGTGCAGAGGGATCATCGCTAAAGTTGCAAAAATGGGGTGAGAAGAAAGAGTAGAACTGACAATGATTTGCCTGGAAGAAGCGTGAAACTTAGACACCAACTTTAGGCAGAGAACATGGAGACAGAAGGAAGTGTCAACCATAAGCCTAGTTGTTTGGCCATTGTGGTTCTGAGGAAGGAAAACTAGGTTAGGCATGTGTGTGTGTGTGTGTGTGTGTGTGTGTGTGTAAGGGGGTGGTAGGTGGGGGGAGTAGAGGGACAGTGACAGATACAAACGAATTCTTTGGAAGTGCCCATGGGAAAATAAGATGGCGATGTCCCACAGACAATTGAATATACAACTCTGGAGATGAGCAAAAGATATCAGTCGGGTTCTCAGTAGGGAATCATTCACTCAGGGTAGAAATTCTAAGCATTTTTTCAGAATATACTATGCTCAATATTTGCCTAGATAATCTTTTGCAATGGAAAGTCAGTTAAAAAATGTTTGCAATAGATTTTTTTAAATAAAAGCTAATGTTTAATTTAAAGAGAGGCTAATGTCTCGATTTAGGATGAGGAAGGGCATACAGTAAGAAAGTAAAGCAGTGGAATAAACAAAAGGAACCTTTGGAGTTCCTGCCAGTCTTAAAATCAAAACAACAATTTTTGGATCAATCACTCGTATTATAAAGCACCAACTCTAAGCCTTTATGAACGTAGGGATGCAAAACGGATGTCATGCAATTCCTTCTCAGCCTTGTCAAAATCTCTCAGAAGTTTTGAGGCCCAGCTTCACATCTCTGCCCCACCTTCTCTCCAAAATCTTCTTTGACCACTAAAAACTGGAGCACCTCTGCTCCTCTGAGCACTTTAGCCCCACCAACTTCTGAACCTTTTTAGACTGTGAGCACAGATGACCTGGGAATTATAACATGCTGAAAATTCACATATTCCAGTATATCATACTTGTGCAGCAAGGGATGTGGAAGGCCATGATTCACCCAAAACCCAACCTCCACACTCCAGCAACACCTACACAGGTACTTAATATTTTGCTCTGGTAATTTCTGGTTACCTGTATTTGTCAGGGCTCTCCAGAGAAGCATAACAATCACATATATGTAATGTAAATATTAAGAGATTTATTATAGGAATTGAATCATGCAGCATGGCATTGCAAATCTGAATTACATAAGGTAAGACACAAATGGGAACTCACTGGTGATGCTTCCTGGAGTAGCTGATAAGTTAGGCAAGTTAGAAATTTTGATGAAAATAATGTTGAATTCCCAAGGAAATGTTGGCTGGCTGAAGTAGAGAAAGAAATTTTTCTTTCTTATTGCTGACATTCTCAGTTCTCCTTTTAAGACTGCCAGTTGATTGGATGAGATTCCTTTCATTGCTGAAAGTAATCTCCTTTGCTGATCATAGATAAAACCTGCTATAGATGCAATCAATTTGCTAATGATTTAAATCTATGAAATAAATTCACAGAAATAATCAGACCAGTATTTGCTTGACCAAACAACTAGATCCCATTACCTTGTGATATTGGCATATACAGTTAACCACTACAGTCTACCCTTTGTCAAGCTGGCTCCCATACACATCTCCTCAAACCATACTTAATATCTAAACAAAGTCAATAGTAGTCATACTTTCAACTAACATAATTTAACAACCAGGAATGCACTAACCCTTTCCTCAGAAGAAGATGCAAATCCTTCGGGAATATTTACTCTTAAATTTGATATCCTGCAATTTAAATACCATGACATAAAGTTAATGCCAGTCATATTATATGATAAGGGGATAAGAGAAGGAAGAAATTTGCTTTATGTATGTGTGTGTGTATATATATATATGTATATATATAAACATATTCTAAACAAAACAAGGAAGAGAAATCATAACCATCATAATCCTCATTTCTGCCACTAGTCCTGAGTCATAGTTGTCTCTTCCACAACCCATTCCATCTTTCCATTACCCTCAGCAGGCACCTCAGCTGGTCATGGTTCTGCTCATGACATGACTCACCCCTTCATTCCTGAAGAGTCTGGGCCATTACTGGTCCTCCTGGAGTTGGGTTGCAGCAGTATTTCATTGACTTTAATCACAAGGTATGGCAGTACTAAGAGATATCCTAAGAGGTCTACCATTTCTCAGGCAAACTCTTCTTTACCTCCATTGTATAGTAGCACTCCAAATTCCCTTTGATAACCAGATTAATCCTCCCAGTCATTAGAGTAATTGCCTTCTTTGCTTGTTTATTCAGAGGCATGAGTTGCCCAAACTGGCCGGAGGCAGTCTTGACTTCCAGGTGAATGGAATCATTCTTGTGTCTGCTGGAGAAGTAATGTTTCTTTTGGAACCAAGACCTCTAGACCAGTAGAGCATAAAGTCATGGGTCCTCGAAGCAAGATTTTTTCTAGTGGATCAATACTGGTAATAACGAGTGTTGCCACTCCCATTTCCACCTCTTGAATCCTGGCTACGGGAGAAACAGTACCATAGAGGACACACTGATTTAGAACATATGCAGGCTTCTGGGGAATACTGCCTCAGTCTTGAAAGGTATTGCCACCCAGCAAGGGTCATAACTGAGTCTTCAAACGGCTATTCCACCGTTCTGTCACTCCAGCTGTTTTAGAATGATGGGGAACATAGCAAGACCTGCGAATTACATGAGTGTGTTACCATTCACACACTTCATTTGCTGGGAAGTGGATTCCCTGATCAGAAACAATGTTGTGTGGAATACCATGATAGTGGATGGGAGTTCTATGATGGTCATTTTAGCATAAGCATCAAGGGGAAGAAAAGCATATCCATATCGAGAGTATGTTTCTATTCCAGTACAAACATAATGCTGCCACTTTCATGATGGAAGTGGCCCAATGTGATCAACTTGCCAACAGGTAGCAGACTGATCACCTTGGGGAATGGTGCTGTATTGGGGACAGAGTGTCGGTCTCAAATGCAGGCAGGTGGGTCAGTCTTTGTGAGTGGAATTCATGTTGCTGAGTCTATGAAAAACCTCCATCTCTACCCCCATGGTCACTTTGTTATGAGCTCCTTAGGGAAATGTCAGGTGTGTCTGGAATAAGAGTCTGACTGCCATCCACAGAACAGGTCATCCTATCCACTTGATTATTACAGTTCTTCACTGCTGAAGTAATTCTCTGATGGACATTAACATAGGACACAATATCTTCATGTTTTTCACTCATTCAGAATGATCTAACCACATACCTCTCCCCCAGACATCTTTGTTACCAATTGTCCAAACACTTGCCTTCCAAGTACCTGAACACCCAGCCAAACCATTGGCCCATGAATCATTGTACAAATGCACCTCTGAGCATTTCTCCTTCCAAGCAAAATTAACGACCAGGTACATTGCTCAATGTTCTGGCCTCTGGGAGGATTTCCCTTCACCAGTGTTCTTCAGGGATTTATCAGAAAGGGGTTTAGCACTGTTGCTGCCCACTTTTGGGTGATATCTGTATGTCATGCAGAACAATCTGTAACCAGAACCAAGTCTTCTCTTCTTCATCAACTGATCGTAGGGAATCCTCAAGAGGCATAGTGGTGGGCTTGGAAAGAGAAAGTAATGTAGCAGCAGAGGGACTGTGGACATTTGGGCCACTTCAGTATGCACCTTAGTGTGACTTCTTGGCCTGCTTGAACACAATCTTGTGTATACCACTTTCCATTTGATGGTAGAATGCTCATGTTTATGCCCAACTATTTGGCCTAGTATGGCAGGCCACACCCAGTTCATGATAGGCAACTCAGATCTCATGGTAACTTGGAAGCACACATTTAAGCACTGTCTCTACAAAAGCCCTATGATGGGTCAAATGCTCTTTCTCAGGAGGGAAATAGTTATCTTTAGAGGGTGGGAGGGCTTTCTCAAAAGTCCTAAGGTTTTGTCCTATGAATCTCTTGTAACCATTTGCAAAAGCTCCAAATAGCACTCTTATTTGTCACTGACACTTCCAGCACCATTAGAGCTGCAGGATCATGTGGCCCAGATGGCAGAACAGCTTGCCCAGCAGGCTGGACCTGATGCAGAACTTCCTCTTATTCTAATCCCCACTCAAATCTAGTAGCTTTTGGGGTCACTTGGTAAATAGGCTGGAATAGCACACCCAAATGAGAAATATATTGCCTCCAAACTCCAAAGAGGCCATCTAGGCATTGCGCATCTCTCTTTTTTTGGCTTTAGGAGGGGTCAAAGGCAATAGTTTATCCTTCCCTTAAAAGGAATATCTTGAATGCCCTGCATTACTGGACATTTAGAAATTTCACTGAGATGGAATGACCCTGAATTTTTGTTGGATTTATCTTCCATCTTCTGACAAGCAAATGGCTTGCCAAAATTCTAGAGTAGTTGCTAATTCATGCTAACTTGGTCCAATCAGCATAATGACATCAATATAATGGACCAGTGTGATGTCCTGTGGACTGAAAATATGATCAAGGTCCCATGGACTAGATTATGACATACGGCTGGATCATTAATATACTACTGATGTAGGGTAGTGAGGGTGTATTGCTGGCCTTGCCAGCCGAAAGCAAGCACTTTCTGGTAGTCCGTGATCATACGTATTAAGAAAAAAGCATGTGCCAGATCAATAACTAAATGTCACATAAAAGAATAAGTTGATTTGCTCAAGCAATGATTCAACATCTGTAACAGCAGCTGCTATTGGAGTCACTACCTAGTTAAGTTTACAATAATCCACTGTTATCCTCCAAGATCCCTCTGTTTTCTGCCCATGACAAATGGAAGAGTTTAATGGAGATGTGTTGGGACTCCACACCTGTGCACCCTTCAAGTCCTTGGTGGTGGTGCTAATCTCTGTAAACCCTCCAGGAATGCACTTTTGCTTTTGGTTTACTATTTTTCTAGTTAGAGACATTTATAGTGGTTTCCATTTGGACTTTCCTACTTTAATGGCCTTCACTCCACAGGTCAGAGACCAATGTGGGGATTCTGCCAGTTGCTGAGTATGTCTATTCCAATTATGCAGTCCAGAAGTGGAAAAATGATACAGAATTGGTTCATGAACCCACTGGACCCACTACAGGACAGATCTGAGCTAAACCTCTATTGCCCACTTGGCCTCCATAAGCCTCTACTCTGACTGTTCAACCGAAGTGATATTTTTTGGTCACACTGAATCAATGTCAGTGCAGAACTAATGTCTATTAATTCCTGAAATGTCACATCATTTCCTTTTCACAAATGCACAGTCACCCTTGTAAAAAGTCATAGGTCCTTTTGGGGAAGGGAAAGATTAATGAAAATAATTTTTGCCAGTGTAGCAGGGTCCTCACCCAAGGGGTTCTGGGTCTGTAAACTGTAACATATCTGGGAATTGATTAGGGGGTTGTGACTAACTATTTTTGTGATTGAAGTTAGACTTTGTTCATTTAACCTAAAATTCTTCTAATACAAACCAGGCAAGAATTTAGTAGAATTCCCATCTATTTTGCTTTCAGTACCCCATGAACAACTAGCCAACAAGTCTCTGCACATCAGATTATTCTAATTTTATGCTTTGACTTTGCTGTCCATTATGGTAGCCAAACTCACCTTGTCTTTGGCAGGAAAGTGGTTGCACCTTGGCTCTTGCCAACCTAGAATTGATCATCCCCATTGTGTTTAAGAATCCAAGTACCACTGCAGCAGTTCTCACAGTAGTATATGACCTACAGAGAAGAACAACCACAGAGCTCTTCAGGAATGATGGAGCTGCTCTTACAAATTTATTCCTCACAATCCTGGTAAAAGGTGTGTCCTCTGGACATTTCTGGGGTGGATGAGTAGGTTTTACATAATAAATCCACTCCAACATTCCAGTCTCTTTAAGTCTTTGGATCCCTTCATCTTCATTATACCAGACCAGTTCTAACATTTTGACTTCAGCTAATGTAGATCACCTTTATTCCATGAATTAACCAACCACCCGCACAAACTGTTAGAGCTTTATCTAATCAATTGAACTATATAACAATGAATTCAGAATCTCTGCTTACCGGTCCCATATAAATAAATTCAGTCTGATCCAACTTTATGCTCCTTCCACCATTATCCCACACCTTTAATATCTATTCTCACACATATTCCCTTGATTTCTGTTTAAATAAATTGGAAACACCATGCAGTTCTTTTGGAGTGTACTGCATCTCCTTATGGGTTGCACTAAGTACTTAAACTTTCAGGGCTACTTTGGACTTCATTATAGTTATAGGTCTGGGAGGAAAGAGGAGTGATAAGGTTGGGACATGGGATGGATTGTCACTGTCCTGTAAGCCAGGGCATTCCATTAGAGTTTCATTGGGGCAAACAGGGTTACCACTTCAGATGAAGGTGCTAAGGCTGATTTCTCAGGGGAGGCAATTACAGGCTTATCAAGCACAGCAGGATTAATCTCTTTAGTGGGAGGTGGCAGAGCTGATTTCTCAGGCAGATTGGATGTGGGGTGGCTTATTCCTCAGGGAAGACTGTTACAGTTATATCTGGCAAAGAATTCTCAGAAGAATATAGGATTTCAAGGTCCCCACCATCTTCATTATCGGTCCATATGTCCCCATTGCTTCCCAAACAATTTTTAGAATCCCATTCCTCCCCAGTCAATGCCCTCACTTTAACAGCACACACCCTGCAGTTTGGGACTCACTCATACAATGAGACTCTGAGTCTGGTTTTCAGAATCTCAAGTCTGTGACTACAAAACACAAGTTTTTTTCTCAGGGCACATAGAGGCATCCACAGCCTTCACATGGCACTTGAGCCGAGAATCGGAAGCTCTAAGCTCACCCTTTCCTCTAACAAATTTATCCAGCATATTTAGGAGCAACAAGCCACCATCGTTACACTTTTTAATGCCACAACACTTTCTCAAGATATCAACTATCACCCAGAGTTCTGCCTCTTATAAGCATCTGAGTAGCTGTATGCAGAGGCCGTATTTTGTGTATCTCTACTGACAATTCAGAGCATGGACTTTCAATGCCTTTTTGAGCATTGGAAACAGAGTCATTAGTACCTTTTAAACTAATCAAAATAGAGAACCAATACCAAAAAACTCTAGAATCAACTCAGTAATGTCTTCTTTATGATTCTGTTTCTCAAGAATCACCCCAGGTATCTAAATCCAAAATCTTTGTTAGCCAGAGTTCTCCAGAGAATCATACACACACACACACACACACACACACACACACACACACACGTAAATATTAAGAGATTTATTATAGGAATTGGTTCATGTGACTGTGGGGATTGGCAAATCCAAATTCCATAGGGTAAACCATGAGTTGGGAACTCAATGGTGACATTGAATTCCCCAGGAAACGCCATAAGTTGGGAACTCTGATGAAGGTAGTGATGAATTCCCAAAGAGATGCTGGCTGGCTGAAGTAGAGAGAGATATTCTGTTTTCTGACTGCTGAAATCTTCAGTTGTCCCTTTTAGGTCTTTAACTGATTAGATGAGACTTCTCTCATTACTGAAGGCAATCTCTTTTGTTGATTGAAGTTGTAATCAGCCATAAATGCTATCAATTAAATAATGACTTAACTCCACAAAATACCTTCACAGTAACAAGCTCTTGATTGACCAAACAACTGGACAACATAACCTAGCCATGTTGAAACATGAAATTAACCATCGCATCCTCCAAGATACTACCAGCAACTGGGGTGCCTGCATCCCCACTTACCCCACCCTCCCATGTGGCACAGCATAGTCAGCACAGAGATGAGAACACATTAAGTGCTTAGTGAGGACCTGTGCATAATGGACCATTGGCTCCCTGTCCTCCTACTTCCATAGTCAAGTTGCAAACAATTCTGGTATTCAGAAATCTCTCATGAGCCCTTCAGCACCAGTTGTATTCTATACCCTGTGCTCATCCAGCCTTGCCTACTGGGTAGAAAAGAGGGGATAGATGAGCTTTGTTAATTCTAGTAACCCTCCGCCTTCAGTCCCAGAGACATTGGTGGAAATAATTTGGGATCCCTCAACCAAACACCTAAGGCCATGAGACACAATCCCTGTGCTAGAAAAAGTGTAAATGAGACAAATGACATCAAAAAACACACCTCCATCTCAACAAAAAGTGTGTCTTAGCCAGGAGACTAGGAAATGAGGTCTGTAGGCGCAAGCAGAGGCAGAGGCATAAAGATGGTGTGCATGCAGAATGCAGAGCAGGGAGGAGTGAGGCAAGTGAGGAAGCCATCTCCATCGTTCCAGGCAAAATCCAGCATTCTTTCCTTCATTGCCTCATTTTTTTTTTATTCCTCTACTTGTTTTCCTACCTGCTTCCTAGATATAAGCTCCTTAAGGCCAGGAACCTGAATTTTTCCTGTATTCTCCATAATCCATAATAAGAGCTTGGCCCATAACAGAAATTCTGTGAATTATTGTTTAATAAATGAATCAATGAACTCTTTTTAAGAAACTTAATTTACTATGAAATAGTTGAGGAAATTACAAGTAGATTTCAATTCCTTCTGACCGATCATTAACTTGCGAAGAAAATATTGTTTAAAATTGAATCAAATCCTACCAAATACTATTATGTGACTTTCTAGACCTGTTCTACATACCTAAGGGCAACACAAAGAGCAAAGGGGAGGAGCAGGTACCACTTGAAGGCCGTTATCTGACTGCATGTGTTTTAAATTTGGGTCAGGAAGGACTGAGAATCCATTAATAACACTTGGATGTTAGGGAAAATCTTTTTAAAGGAAAATGTTGTGCTTTGTTAACATTCTGTGTCCTAGGAGAAAAGAAAACCAGGGATAGGAAATCTGCAGTGGGTCCCACACAGGAAGAGCTGGGTTGGGGCCAAGAAATCAAAATGAGATGAATCTAGCACTGGTGTTGTTATAACCAATTATCTGCAAGAGTCTTAACATACTTTTTTTTAATGAGGGAGGGAGGAGGAAGGAATGCGACTGTCACTAAAATTATACCAGTCAATGCGCAATAGGATTGGAATGTTCCTTTTTTAACTTACAGAGTAAGGTAAGGCATGCTAAGAGAGGTAGACCACTGTCATATTTGACAGATAAATCCAATGATTTTCAAAGTAATGATGACATAAACAATAAAAAATGTTATGATCTCAAAGGTGATATGACCTATTTGGCTTCCATAACAACTTCACTAGTCCACCTATCACTGGCCTTTCTACAGGTGAGAAGTCCAAGTCAACCAGTGGAGACCTGGCACCCAGATGCATGTCTTCTAACTCCTGTGGCTTTTCTTCTCTGCTGGCTTGGAGAACTTTCAAATCACAGATCCCCTATAGGTCTGGATGACAGCTGTCATTCCTTGATGAGAACTGAGATGGCTGAAGACCCAGCTCACAGAGTGAAGCAGAACTTAGGAAACATTTAGGTTTTATCTGTCCAGTTGGGGCTTGAATCCCATAATTAGCACTAACTGTCCCATTCTTTTTCTAGGCATGGATTCATAGTGGAGCTGGCCCAACTTAAAAAGCCACAGAGGGGTTTCTTTTGAAACAAGAGGGCCTGATGGCCCCATTAGAGGGGACCCCTTAGTTGGAGCTCAACAATCAGTCAGAGTGGGAACCAAACATTTGAAATTATTAAACCTATAAGGGCACCTCAGCAGTTTGAATGTAGATTGCCTCTCTAGCCCTACTAAGTGATACCAGAGTACTTGCTGTGAGCAAACACCAGATAAAAAGAGCACGAACAAACACTTGTTAACACAGCCCACCCTTCCCATCCTGGGAAGACATGCCTGAAGATGGCCATACCCCTGTCCCTTCTCTCCTTTCCTCTGGAGGACCTTGGACCCTACAAATAACTTCAATGACTTCCAGCAGCAGCTACAATGTGTGTCTCTAAGTACCTGGAGTGAAGGCAGATGCAGCAGGTAGGGCCATCCTGCCCAGGACTGTGCCAGCGTAAACGCCAGCCACATGCTTTTGGGTCCCCAGGGCCACCCTCAATTCTGACCAACTGTCTACAAATCTGGGTGTTCTCACCGTAACCTCAAACTTGCGGTAACTCACAGAACTACCCAGAGCAATATCCTTACAATTATAGTTTTATAGTAGTGAAAAAGGCTAGAAATGAGAAGTCAAAAGTAGAGATGCTTAGGGCAAGGTCAGCGAGGGTCTCACACACAAGCCTCCACATCTTCTTCATGTGGCACCAGAAGGCATCAGCCCCCCAACACGGTGATGTGTCTTCTCAGTTGTGGGAGCTCACCTAAGCTTCGAGTGTCCAGAGTTTATAGGGGGTTTCATTACATAGGTGTGATTTGCAGAGTCAATGTCCACATGTTTGACTCAATCCCTGGCCTCCCTCCCCTTTTCAGAAGGTCAAGCTGATGTCAAGTGGCTCAAAGCCCCAAGTGGGGGCCAGATGCCCCCTTAAGACTATGGGTGTTCCCGTCTCCCACGTCTACCCCACCATAAACTATCAAGGTGGGTGAACAGGTAGACATGCCTACCATGGGATATTCCACAGATTTAAGTGGGAACACACACCAGCCAAGTTCTTCATTATGCAGACCCCAAGGACAGATGGGGTGGATGGCAGAGGCCCAGGACTCGGCATTCTCTCTGGACTCAGAACAAAGTCCTGACCGTGTTCTGCCACCTGCATAAGGTTCTGAAAACAGAAGCCTACCTGCCTGTTTGCTCTAATCGCATGTGCCTTCCACTTCAGAGTACGCCCGCCATGCCCTGTTACAGACAATGGAAGCCTGTCTTAAATGAAAACCCATCTCTTTTCCCTTGACTATACTAACCCTCCCATTTTCTCTTTCCCTCCTCTGCAGTTAGTAACTTAGGTCTGCTTTGAGCTAAATGACCCAGTTAATGCCGCCTGGCTCTGAACGAGGCTGACCGAGAAAGCCCGTCCTGCACTCCCTGAAGAGTGGCGCTGGCAACACAGGAGGTTATTACACACTGCTTCATTTTCTATTCCTTTTATAGTTGAAACTTCTAGGTTGGGAACCCAAGAGGATGGTGGGCTCTGGATCCCCAAGGGGAGCCAAGATCACCTTTAGGACAATGTCCCATGCCAAATGTTCTAGCACCGCATAAGATGGATGGATGAGAAAAAAGATTTGTCTCATTTATTAAAGGAGCAGTGCTTTATCTTTCAGAGGAACACACTAAAATACAGAGAGATGAATAATGAGATATGTGCCAGTCTGAATCTGTGGTAGACCTCAGAAAAGCCATGCCCTTTGATCCTCATTCAGTATTGCTGGGTGGGAGCATTTTGATTATTTCCATGAAGATGTGACCCACCCAATTGTGGGTGATAACTTTTGATTAGATGATTTCCATGGAGGTGTGTCTCCACCCATGGAAGGTGGAGTTGCTTGCTGGAATCCTTTAAAAGAGGAAATATTTTGGAGAGAGTCCCTTTTTTCATAGAGCCACTAGAAAGCCAGCAGATGCCGCCATGTTCGCCATGTGTCCTTCCAGCTGAGAAACATTGAACACTGTTGACCTTCTTGAACCAAGGTATCTTTCCCTGGATGCCTTAAATTGGACATTTCTACAGACTTGTTTTAACTGGGACATTTTGTCGGCCTTAGAACTGTAAACTAGCAACTTATTAAATTCCCCTTTTTAAAAGCCATTACTTTTCTGGTATATTGCATTCTGGCAGCTAGCAAACTAGAACAAGATATATTCACATATATGGGATTTACTTCAAAATAATCAAGGAGTGGGGAAGTGGGCATGTCATTTGCATGGAGTTGGCTTGGCTTGGGTGAGTCACCATTGGGATGTGTATATGAGGTTCAGCAAAATACTTTGTCTGCTTTCGTGTAAAAATAAAGTGTCACTTTTTGAATAGTTCAGACTTGAAGGGCTGAATAATGAAAAGAAAACCACATTTTTAAATAAATAAAATTCCAAGATTGCCTCGTACATTTCTCTCTAATTCAGACTGGTTTTGTCTATTAATTGCTTAACTCCAGTTTTTACTTCCACTCTTAATCAGAGAACTTCTTTCTAATTTATCCTCATTATTTTTTTCAAAAATAGTCCCCCAAGGACAGTTCCTAAATTGCAAACCAAGCTGACATCTAAAGCCTTTTTTGGCAGCTTGTCCACAACTGTCTTCCTTCTCAGCCACAAGCAGATTGTTTTTCTCTGAGACCAATTTAGATAACAGAATGACTCCACTTTTTTCTCTGTTTCATTTTCACTTGGGTGTGCTGAACCTCCACGCTCAGGCAAAAGCAGAAAAAGAAGAGAGAAATATCAGGTGTGTTTGTGACTCTAATCTCCTCTAGAAAATTTTCTAATTGACGGAAAAAAGATAAGAATCTTCTTCTCCATTGACCCACACACACACATAAACCGCTATTTGGACCGTGGGGCCACATTTCAGGTACTTTTGTTTGCCAGCCCTCAAGACACCAAATTACAGGACAGTGCCTTTGAGGAGGGGCCTCCTTGTGAGGGCTAGTGGGGCGAGCACACTGCTGTTAAACAACAGAAGAGGCTTGGCCCCTTGCTCAGTGTTTTTCTATCTGCTCAATCCTATTATATCCCTACCACATATTTACATGGTCTTGAGGGTCTCGTTCTCACTATGACCTTTTCAACCACCAATGTCACTTTTCATCAAGCTCATCCCTTTCTGGCAAAGATAACACTTCTAAAATTGGTTTACACAAAAATGAATAGGTATTTCAGAAATACATATGCATGCCAATGCCCTGGGAGGCCCTGACCATGGTTTCCACCCATTTATTCCCTGGATGGGCACCGATGCCCCTCAGCCAAGCCCCTGGACAGCTGTCCTCTCTTGGCACCCTGAGCACGATGAGCTGGAGCAGCTGCACTGAGAACAGACGTCACCCCTCTGCTCTCTTTCTCCTTGTTTCACTGAGGATGAAAAATCATTTCCAGAAAGAGTGCCCAACCTGGGGGAACATCATCAGTCCAGGGGGGTGTGACAGTGGCTCAGCAGACAGAATTCTCACCTGCCATGCCAGAGACCCAGGTTCGACTCCCAGTGCCTGTCTGTGCAAAAAAATAAAAAACAGATAAAAGTTAAAAAAAAATCATCAGTCCAGTGTCCAATGTTCTCCAAAGTCAGGGGGGAGCAAGGGTAGAGGAGGAGTATGTTGGAACAGAGTAACAGCAGACAACACACAGAGACCCACACACTTCTCAGACAGCTCTTCTCCCTCACCCCTAGTCAACTGGCCATCTCTGTGATTGCTCCAGGAGCCAAATGGAGAAGCCAGACCAGAAAACGGAACTGGAATCAAGTAATTGTTGGGAGCATAGGGTGCCCTTTGCCTTTTCTACCCACCCTCACAGAAAGGCAAATCTCCCATCTATGGCAGCCCCTGAGTAAACGTGTTCCCTGATACTATTTAGTGGGACATTCACACACACTTGGTTTTCTGAACAAGAAGCAGCTTTCTGATATTTCTTTCAAATATATTTTTAACTCTACCATCTCCATCCACCTGGTGCAATTACAGGTTCAGAAAACAAGAAAACACAAGGGTGGGCAATTGCTGTCCTATTAGGTCTAGCCCCCGAGCTCTTGAGATCCAGCCACTTCAGCCTAGCAATAACATCCTTTGTTCTCAGAGTCACATTACCGGACAAACCTTTAGGGCACAGACCTGCATGTCAGCGAGCAAGAGCTAATTAGCCATTCTTAATTCCAAGTTTCTACCCAGGAAGTGGATGCATGCTACTGATAATCCTGCAATATACTTTGGCAACCTGCAAACCAAAGGAAGCCCTTCCTCCTGCCAAAAAGCAACCAGGTCAAATTTCCCGAGCCAGGTTGCAACAGCCAAGTCGAGTTTCACATTCCTCTCTCGCTTTCATGTCAGACCAACCTCATCTGCAGCAGGCAACCACTCACTCTCCTCCAAACACTTTGGGTCCATTCCATTCTAGTGGTTTGTAGGGATGAGGACATGTGAGCAATGTATTAGGGAAGGTTTCCCAGAGAAGGCGAAACCAATGTCACTAGAAGAAAGAGCCAACTAGTGTCATGGGTCTGAGACGTCACTTTTAAGACACCAGCCTTCTAAAACTAAGAGAGCTAGACATGGTAAGGGAGGGTGTGCTGTTTTCCCTAAATTTTTAAAGATCTGGCAACTGAGACTCAAAAAAGTAAGTCATTTTAGAGTTTGAAAAATAGATCTCAGCAGAGGGTTTAAAACACAGCACACATTGGCTAAATAAATCATAGATTTACAAATGAAAATATGACAATCAAACAGGTATGTCAAAACTCATACTCTTCTCTAAGAGCTCTACCAGCTAAATGTGTGATATGCTTACTATGGTTTTTTAAGGTGGTGGTTGCTGTTTTGTATCATAATGATTTTACGGATCCCAAAAGAGGTCCTACTTATCTCTGAAAACTGTTGAAGGTGTTTTTGGATGACATCCCAGTTAAGGGCTTGAACATTGTCAGCCACCTCCCAGCCTGAGCTTTGCAAGAATCACCTTAAAATTAAGATCGTAAATTCCTTGTGGGATGTGTCCAGGTAAATGCCCCACCTGCTGCAGCGACAGCTTGGCTGCATGTTCCCCTCACCTGCTGAAAGTGGCTTAATAGAGACCAGACTCAGAGTTGAGACTCAGAGGCAGTGCCATGAGGGTGTATTTCTAGACTGAGAAATAAGTCTGGGTCCCTAAGTTACTGAAATTATTATTACATTGAACTCTTGATTCCAAGTAAACCCCAACCCTACCATAGCCCTCCTCTGCTAAACTGAGGAATGAGACAAACAAGATGGGAACCCCGAGTGTGGCTGATATTCAGAAACTGACACCCTTTACTTTGGGTGTCTTAGCAAGAGAGCTGGCACATGCATCACCTCAATTGCCAGGCAGCATTTTACATCATTCAGAAAACATCCCCATGATGGTGCTGGGTGGTCACAACAACCCTGAGGAGGATGGCATGCAACTTGTGCCCTTACTATTTCCAGGACAACATCGACACCGTCTCATTCAGCAAGTCACCTGGGCTCAGACACCAGGTGCCAAGAGACTGTCCAAAGCCCAGTGTTGCCACCACCTCTCCCCACTGAAGATGCTCTACCACCCACTCCCCTGCTCTCTCGTGCCCAGCACACTCCTCGGGCCTTCCCTTCCTAGGACGGGACTCAGCCGTAGGGTCTGTCTTGGCTTCTGTCCCCACTTCTCTCTTTTCACTGTCCCTCTCCCTGACCTGCTGTGGAACTCAGTCCATCGCCAGAGCTCTGGGGAGAGTGTTGGGCAATGCATGAATGGACTAATCTAGGCACAACTGTCTTCATATTGATTCTGTTTTCTTACGTCTTCTTATATGCTCTTTAAATGGAATTATTTTTTCCTACCATGTTTTGTCCATTCATCAGGTTAAATTTTAGACATCTTGTCTTTTGTTGATACTATAAATTGTATTTTACTTTCTATTACATCTTCAAAGTCAATACCTATGATATAGGAGGACACCATATATTTAATGTCTATCTTATTTCTGGAAATCTTACTGGACTTTCTTATTTAACCTGATGAATGGATAAAACATGGTAGGAAAAAAAATTCCATTTAAAGGACATATAAGAAGACATAAGAAAACAGTACCAATATGAAGACAGTTGTGCCTAGATTAGCCCATTCATAGTTTGTTGATTTTGTTGAGTTTTCTAAGTGATGGTAGCAATCTTGTACCTTCCCTCTCAATCGACTTGTGTGTGTGCATGTGTGTGTGTGTGTGTGCAGGTGTGTGTGTGTGTGTGTGTGTGCAGGTGGATTACTTCATTGGCCAGGACTTCCATTCCATGTGAATTGCAGGGTTGATGGTAAGCATCCTTGCCATAGTCCCAATGTTAAGGTGGCTGAGTATAAAGGGAGACAAAAATTAGATAGTTGCTGAAGATCCTTTCATTTATCAATTTTCCCAAGTTAGTGCTTATCATAAATAGGTGTTGAATTTTACCAAATTTTTTTGCCTGCATCTACTGAAATAGTAATGTGATTTTCCCTTTATTGAAACATGTAGTAAAGCGCATTGATAGATTTTATGATGTAATATCTATTTTTTTAAGTTACACCGTATATAATAGGATCTTGGATAACTGCTCCTAGGTAGTAGCTAGGATAGGATAGTTTGTGGACGGACCAATGCTCCTTCTAAATAACTGGAAAGGTCAGAAAAATATACCAAAATAAAAATCCATTTAAGACTTGAGGGATCAAAATATCTGAATGAAACAAGCCAGAGAGAGGAGAGCTGGCCACATATCCACTAGGAGAAGTGGCCAAGTTTTAATCATGGACCTGGCAGACAGCAACTAAGAAGAAGCAGTGGAGAGAGCAAAGATTTTGACATTCTCGTGGGGCTGGGTGGACAAAAATGGAAGATAGTTTGAAAGTAAATGTATTGAGAAACATAAACCAGGCAAATACCAACTAAATGAGGGCTGATATTCCCTACATGAGATAACACGATCTATCATAAAGCTACTAATTAAGAGTAGTATGCTATTGGCATAGAGGAAGACATTCAGACCAATGGAATGAAATTGAAAGTCCACAGATGGTCCCACATGCACACAAACATCTAGGACAAAAGTGCAGTTCAGTAAAGAAATATTAGTCTTTTCAATGTGTTGTGCTAGCTCAATTATGTATCCATATGGAAAAATACGACTCTTAATCCCTACCTCATAAATATGCAAAACAAGAATTGCAGATTGGATGACAGATTTCAATGTGAATGATAAAACAAAGCAAAACAAAAAAACCTTCCAAAAGAAAACAGGAGAATATCCTCTTGACCCTAGAAAAGACAAAGGTTATTTAAACAGGACATTAAAGCACTTAGCATAAGAAGAAAATACTGTTAAATTGAACTGCATTAAAGTTTAAAACTTCTCTTCATTACAAGACACCACTAAAAGAATGAAAGGGAAACCCACAGAATGGAAGGGAATTTGATAATCCTACACCTGGCAAAGCATTTGTATGTAGATTTATAAAGAACACCTCTGAATTATAAGAAACAGACATGCAACTCCATAAAAATGGAAAAAAGACTTGAGCAGCCACTTCACAAAGAAGATATCCAAATGACAAACTGCCATTTGAAAAGGTCATCTGGGAAAGGCAAACTGAACTATAATGCAGTACGACTACATACCCATCAGACTAGCTAAAATGGAAAGGAAAGGCAATACCAAATATTGGCAATGATATGGAATAACAGCAAATCTCATGCATTGCTGGTGGGTGTATAAACAGGTACAACATTGAAACACTCTTTGGCAGTAGCTACTAAAGCTACACAGCTGCATTTCCTATGAGGTCAAAATTTCACACACACACACATTCAACAAAAATGTATATATATTTACAAAAAGATTTTTAAAAGAATGTTCAGAGCAGCATAACATCCAAAACCTGAAAATAACTCAAATATTCATCAATGATAAAATGGAGAAGTAAATTGTATCATCCATACAATAAGAATGACATAACTATTGCTATATGCAAGTATATGAATGAATCTCATCATGTTAAGAGAAAGAAAAGAGTCAGAAAAGAATGGATACTGTGTGATTCCATTTATATAAAGTTGAAAAAGAGGCAAAGCTAATTGACAGTATTAAAAGCAAGAAGCATGGTTGCATGGGTTCATTTCGTGAGTATTAATTGCCAGTACAGTTATGATTTGAGTGCTTTTAAATCCTATCTTCTCTATTATAATCTACCTTCTCCTTTTATCTTTTTCCCATTCTTTAAGGTTATTTGGGCTATGCTCATTCTAACCTTTTCACGTTGAAAGCGGCTGTTGATAATACAGGATACAGGGATGGAACTAGTTGATGTTCTGGAAAGCCTGGCCCCTCTGCATTTCAGGACTTATCTGGCCTAGGAATCCATCTGGAGGTTGTAGTTTTCTGGAAAGTAATCCTAGTGCATGGAACCTTTGTAGAATTTCATATAAAGCCCTAGGTGTTCTTTAGGGTTAGCAGGAATGGTTTTGGTTTGGGGTTGGCAAGCCATGATAAGTAACAATATCTAGCTGAAGCTTACGTGTTGGGTACTTTTATCTGTGTAGATTTATCTGTGATGAAGATTTTACTTCAAAAAATCAGGGTGCCTTAAACAGTGGCTGAATCATGAGATGACAAGTGTTATATATTCATTAAATGGAAAACTCACTTTAGAAAGCAAAGGTCAGAAGAGATTTGATTAAGAAAGTGGATTTGGGGCTGATCCTCTTAGAATGTGTTGGAGCAAAGGAGGAAGGATGTGCTTTCAAAAGAGAAGCACTGAACAAGCAGAGGCTAAGAGGCTGGATGACTCTGGTTCATATGGTGAGTGAACAGAAAGGGTAAAAGAACTGCAAGTTCTTTCTTTTTATTTTCTTTTTTTTTGGATGGGTTTATTGATATACTTCACAGTACTATACGATTCACACCTTTAAGGTGTACAAGTCAATGGTTTTTAGGATATTCACATTGAATCACCATCACCACAATCTAATTTTAGAAGATTTGTATCACTCCCCATTCTCCACCCTCTTCCACCATAGGCAACCACTAGTCTACACTCTGTCTCTATGGAATTGCCTGTCCTGGGCATTTCCTATGAATAGAATCATGCAATAGGTGGTCTTTGTGACTGGTTTCCTTCATGCAGCACAATGTTGGCAAGGTTCATCCATATCGTAGCATGTATCAGGCCTCCATTCCCTTTTATTACCAAATAATATTTAATTTAATGGATAGGCCATATTTTGTTTATCCATTGTCAGTTCATGGACATTTGGTTTGTTTACTGTTTTTTACTATTATAAATAATGTTGTATGAACATTCATGCAAAAATGTTTGTGTGGATGTTTGGTTTCATTTCTCTTGGATATATTAGTAGGAGTAGAATTGCTGAGTCAAAGGGTAACAATATGTTTAAACATTCAAAGAACTGCTAGAGTGTTTTCCAAAGTGGCTGCACCATTTCACATTTCCAACAGCATTGCGTGAGGGTTCCAACTTCTCCACATCTCAGCTACTTCGCTAGCACTTATTATCTTTTTAATTATAGTCATCTTAGCTGATGTGAAGTGGGGTTTCATTGCCATTTTGCTCTGCATTTCCTGAGGGTTAATGATATTGAGCATATTTTCATGTGCTTATTGGTGTTTGTATATCATCTGGGAGAAACGTCTACCTAGATCATTTGTGCATCTTAAAATTCGGTTATTTGTCTCTTTATTTTGAGTTGTAAGATACAACATTTATCAGATATATGATTTGCAAATATTTTCTCCCTGTTCCGTCAGGTTTTATTCCACTGTCTCAATGGTTTCCTTTGTGGTACAAAAGATTTTAATTTTCATGAAATCCAGTTTTTTTCCTTTGTTGCTTATACCTCTGGTATCATATATCAGAAAGTTTGGTGACCCCAAAGTCACGATATATTTCTATTTTTTCTTATAAGAGTTTTAAAGTTCAGTTCTCTTAGATGTAGGTCTATGATGCAATGTGAGTTAATGTTACACATGGTGTTGAGGTGGAAATATAACGTTATTCTTTTGTGTGTGGATATCCGGTTATCCTAGTACCCTCTGTTGAAAGATTATTCTTTTCCTATTGAATTGTCATGGCACCCTTTCTGAAAATCAATTGACTATAAATGTAAGTGTTTACTTCTAGACTATCAATTCTATTCCACTGATCTATGTATCTAAACTTAAGATTACTACGATAGTTACTATAGTAAGATTTGAAATAGCGAAGTATGAGTACTCCAACTTTTTCTTCTTTTCAAGATTGTTTTGGCTGTCCTGGATCCCTTGAATTTCCACATGCATTTTAGGATCAGCTACTAGTTCATTTCTGCAAAGAAGCCAGCTTGTATTTTGACAATAATAGAGGTGAAGCTTGGATCAATTTAAGAAGTATTGTCACCTTAAAAAAATAAAGTTTTCCAATCCATAACATGGGATATCTTTCCATTTATTTAGGGCTTTTTAAATTTATTTCAGCAATGTCTTATAGTTTTTAGAGACTAAGTTTTTCACTTAAATTTATTCCAGTGTATATTATTGCTTTTGATGCTATTATAAATCAAATTGCCTCTTTAATTTCATTATTGTATTGTTAAATTGTTAGTGTATAGAAATGCAGTTGAATTTTGCATATTTATCTTGCACCTTGCAATATTGCTGTATTTGTTTATTAGTTCTAAGAGTTTTTTAGTGGACTCCTTAGAATTTTCTCTATTCAAGATCATGTCATCTGCAAATAAAGATAGTTTTACTCCTTCCTTTCCAATCTGGATATAAATAAATACTTGTTCTCCTTTGTTCACTCAAGTTCTTTAAAGGACATAAAATTATATAAATTAATAAATACAAATATTTTCTTATATATAAAATATATATTATGTAAGTATATAATGTGATAAATATATTTAGATATTAACCTTGTTATTAGTCATTTCTGATTCTCTTTCTTTGTTTCTGTGGACTCAAGTTACCATCTGATGTTATTTCTTTACTGCCATACAGCTGTCCTTCCACCAACTTCCTTTGTGTTGTTATTGTCAAATATGTTACATTTCTTTATGTTATATCCAATAATACAATTAGCATGCATATTGCTTCATTCAACTGCTGTTTAAGTCACTTAAGAAAAGAAAGTAGAAGAAATATGCATTTATACTTGCTTTTATAATTACATAATTATCTTCATTAATACTCTGTTGTTGTTTTTTTCATATGAACCCATATTACTACCTAGGGTCAATTTCTTACAGTCTGAAATACTTTCTTTAGCTTAACTTGTAAGCTAGCAAAAAATTCTCAGTTTTATCTATTTTACTCTCATTCTCAGAAAATATTTTTGCTGGGTGTAAGATCTTGATTAACAGGTTTTTGTTGTTGAGGTTTGCTCCCCCAAATTCTGCATAAATCATCCCACTGCCTTCTGGACTCCATTGTTTCTGATTAAAAGTTAGCTGTTGAACTTATTGAGGTTCCCTTTTATGATTTCCTTTTCTATTTCCCTCTTGCTGTTTTCAGGATCATTTCTTTCTCTATGTCTTTCAGCATTTTTACTATGATATAAGTATGCATCTCCTTGTGTTTATCCTATTTGGAGTTCACTGAGGTTCTTGAATGTGTAGATTAATGGTTTACATAAAATTCAGGAAGCTTTCAGCCATGATTTTTTTCAAATATTTTTTTCTGTTCCTTTTTCTCCTCTCCTTCTGGTACTACCATTACACATGTAAAATGCAATGAGGCTCTAGTCAATTTTCTTCATTCATTCTCCTCTCAGTTTTTCATATTTCATAATCTCTATGGATCTATCTTCAAGTTCACTAATTCTTCATTCTACAGCTAAAATTTGTTGTTGAACTTGTATTTCCCGCCTTCATAATTTCCATTTTTTTTAAATAAATTTATACTTCTTGATTAAGATTCTATGTTTGATGAGACATTGTCATCATATCTTCCTTCGGTTCTTTAAAAATGAATATTTTTACTTCATTTTTAAGTGAAACTTATAATAGTTGCTTTCAAGTCTTTGTTGGCTAAGTCTCACATCTGGGCTCTTAACAGGCAGTTTTTCTTCCCTGCTTTTTCCCCATGTATGGGTTATGCTTTGTTTCTTTCCATGTCACAATTTTTGTTAAAAACTGGACATTTCATATACTACATTGAAATAATGATATATATCAAGTACCCTCCTCTGGAGGCTGTTGTTATGGTTGTTTGCTTATTTATTTGTTTACTGCTTGGCCGGATTATTTTAATGAAATCTACCTTCTCCTGTGTATATAGGCTCTCAAGTTACTCCCCAACAGAACCGGGGCATAAAAGTCACCCTAGGATGACACTAGCTTTGGTAGCGCTCTCTTTGACTACCTCTTTTCCTGGTCTCTCTGTTATTTGTCTCCACTGACATCATTTCCAAATATTATCCTCCATTAATACCTGGCTGATTTTTCTATCATTTTTTACAGTGCCATAGGGCATAAACTGCTTCAGAGTCTGTTCCAATTCAAATTTGTATCCCTTTACAGCGATAATCTTTGAGGTTAGTCTTTAAGATTTTTTTCTAATCCAAGGAGGGCTCTTCTTAGCTCTCTCTTTTCGATCAATGTCTGGCTAACCTAAATTTTAGCTTGTTGTTCTGATGGAGCTACCAGCTT
Source organism: Tamandua tetradactyla (assembly GCF_023851605.1). Classification (NCBI taxonomy): domain Eukaryota; kingdom Metazoa; phylum Chordata; class Mammalia; order Pilosa; family Myrmecophagidae; genus Tamandua; species Tamandua tetradactyla. Next base: position 6,201,182 of record NC_135329.1, read on the forward strand.
CTTATTAATTGCTTATCATTAAAATCTCCATTGTTCTTAAGAGCGCTCTTAGGCTAGAACATCCTCAAGTATGTTACAAATAGAGAGCATTTACTCAGGGAGAGGTTCAGATCTTTCTATTCTTATTACTTGCCTCTCCCCTCAAAAAACATTTCTGCACAAGAGTTGGGGAAAGGACAGTGTCCCTCTTTCCTCAGAGTTACGCCCCTGCCTCATGAGTTGGAATCTAAGCTGGGATGGCAGCCTCTAATCTTTTCATCTTTTATCTTCCAGCATGTAACATCTGCCCTACAGGCAAGCCTGGTTGAGAACAATCAGGGCCCTGCTATCTCAGTGGCCTTTGCCTAGAATAGAGCCTCTGTAACATGGAAATGGAGGTGGTGTGGGGTGAGAAATACTAAAGGTCTTCTGCTCCATGGAAAACACCATAGCCCTCAACTGCATGTTCATTGAAGAAGGAGAACCTGCCTGAAGTGGAGCTTCCATCACTGCAAAATGGAGGAGGGAGGAGGGAGGAAGGAGGGAGGAGGGAGGAGGGAGGAGGGAGGAGGGAGGAGGGAGTCATGTTCAAATGGCACAGACTCTCACTGTTTTTACCAAGATTCAGTACACTTTCTTGTATAAATGTTTCTTGATTTGCTATATGACCTTGAGGGAAATTTCTAGAGATTTAAAAAAATGTTTAAGTTATTTCAACCAGTTTTGTTTGTTTCCCTGGAGAGAGGGTATATGGTGCTCCTCATAATGCTATTATAGAAAGTCTCCCATAAATTCCCATAAGTGAATGGGAAATGTGCACCGTTGACTATTGGGGGTAATTCAGATCCAGGGACATGATGAAGAGGAGCATGGCAAGAACAGTAAGAGTTTAGAAATGGAAGTAATTGGAGGAATGAGAGAAAGAGGGAAGAGAGTGGAGAGAAAGAGAGAAGGGGGGAAAGTGCACATGGGAGAAGTCTATTTCATGGTAGCTTTGCTCATAATGCAAGAACAGATAAAAAGTAATCTGGATTCCTCAAGTCATTGGGAATAGTGGATATAACTGTGAGATGTGCAAACTTGGATTTTGGAAACTTTGCCTTTATTAATGAACTTCTCCTAATCCCTGATGACCTCCACTCAAGGGGACTCCTACTTTGGACTTTTCTCTCCCTGATATGTTCTTTTTCAGTTCTGTATTTGATTTCTAGAAGTTGTTTCTGGACCATAACTCACACTAAAGAGGTGTCACTGACTTGGAATTGCTTAATGTGGGATCTTGCTAGTGATATTCGCCTTTTAACAGGGAAAGCCTTATTTATCCCAAAGGCATGACCCTCAAACTGAGGACCTTAAGGCTTCATCACTAGGTCACCCCAGGAGACAAGAGGCCAGAGAGAAAGGGGGTTTTCTGGAGCATTAACTAGGACTACTTCACTTGTTCCTGAGGCCTCTAGAACCAGATTTTCTGGCTGAAGAACTTCTGACATGTCCACAAATCTGAGGGAATGCACCGTCTTAGTACACAGAGCTGCTCTCTAAATGGATATCCTATCTTGAATTTAGTGTGTGCAAACAAAAGATCCAGCAAGCCACACTCTACGTCACTTGGCCACCAAGGCCTCTGAGCCATAGGTTACCACATGATCTCTGGTAGAGATAGACTTGTCTGCATTGCAGTTGGTGTGACAGGACTGGACTGTATCAGGTAAATGCCAGATATGGATACTGAGTTATTCTGTGATCTGGAAAGTACTAAGTAGGAGATAGGCCAGTGAATGGATAACAGAAAGATATCAAGGGCTGTGCCAGTAGCAATGCCAAAGCAGGAGCAAAAGGGAAGAAATATGCACTAGACCTTCAAGGCTTAGGCGTGTTTGGCTCAAATGCTTGTCACCTTTAGGTGGCTTTCTTAGGCAGCTCTGTGTTATCTCAAAGGTTCACCCAATTTTCAGTCAACCCTATTTTGAGCTGCTCTATGATCCCATACATAGAAGAAAACTTTATTTTCTCTAAAATTCCATTAAAATACTGCGCCTGAGAATTCTTCCTTGAATCTTTTTATCGTATTGTCTCCACTTGTACTCCATCTACACACAAAATGGGCAAGAACCAACTGAAGAGGCCATCCCTCCAGATACCTACCCTGCAGTTAGAGGCTTTTATCACTCTCCCTCTCCTTGAATCCAATCAGCAGATTGGAATCTAACATTTTGAATGCCTCATGGGAAAGAAGACTGACTCACCCACCATCTCCAGATGAAAATGTCTCATTAAAATCTGATTGAGAAAGATAAGCAGGGAGCAAACTCTGGGCAAGGCGCTGAGATGACTCCTCCCATCTGTTCCACAGCGTGAGTTCCATGAGAACACACATTTTTGTCTGTTTTGTTCATTGCTGCCTCCCTAAGGCCCAGCACAGTCCCTGGAACATAGTAGATATTCAATGAATATTGATCGATTGAATGAAACAAGACTGCTCTTTAGCAAAGAGATGATCTCTGGGGTGCCTCATTTTACAAAAAAGAACAACTCTCACTTATCTTCAATAAAGTCAGCTGCTTAGGAGTACCTGAAATTGGCTCAATTCCTGGCCCAAGCATATCCCCAGATTCAACCATCCTGTTGGTGCTTTACACCTACACATCTTAATCATTTTTTATATATTCTCCAAATATGCCAAGATCAGTGAGACAGCTGAGCTGTCATGATCTATTTTAAGGTCTGCTTCAAAATCAGTAATGCCACTCAACTCAACCTACATGAAAACTACTTTTGATTTATTAGAAAGGATGTGAGAGGCTATTGTGTCAGCCATGGGACCAGGAGCTTGATATTACACCAAGCACTCAACTACAGACTGAAGTTGCCTTTAATACAAATTTACCTCTGTTATGTTGTCCAAGGTCCCACATGGTATATGTTTGTGTAAGAGCTTGGAAAGAAAGCCGGGGAGGGTAGGGGAAGGAGGGCAGGAGAGGGGATAGGTGGAGTGGGGAGGAGAAAGAAAGAGAGAAAGAGAAGAAGAAATGAAATGAAGAATCTCCTCATTTCCCACATTATTTCTCTTTAACATCACCACCCCACAGCCCATGAAGCCTGTTTCATCAGCATCAAGTGGTAATAATTGAAATTAGGCAAGTCAATCCCAATGTTTTTGTGTATATTCAGTGAGAACAGTTTTCAGACAAGAGAACAAAACAGAAGTGAAATATTACTTTTCCTACAAGGACAGGAGTCTTTTGGCACAAATTCCAACAAAGATGCCATCCATCAACTGAAGACCTTTGGTCCAAAGCCGTTGGTCCAAAGTGCTTTGGCTAAGAAGAGACTCTTCTCAGTTGGGGTATATCCTGGAATTGCAGGACACTCCATCCCTCAAGCCAGGGTAATGGTTGTCTCCAAACAAATTGGTCTCATGCTAAGATTTGTTTCCTGGGCCCTAAGAAGAGATGACTGAACCTGTGTACAGAAAATCACAGTCAACAAACTATTATCCAAAATTGGGTTGACCAGATCAGGTCAGTTTATATGCCTGAAATTGTCACAGGGAATTTGAACTAAACAGAGTAAGAATTATGGTGCTATTTTTGACCATTTTCAATTATTAGAAAAAAAAATAGAAGCAGATAAACCATCAACACCTGGTCATTCTCCTTGGGATAAAGAAATAAACTTTGAATAGTGCCCCATCACTCACACCACCAGGTCCAAAGCCATATTCTGGTTCTCAAGGTCACTAAGACAATAAACATCTAGCCTCCTTCCCAGCCTCATCTCAGTATTTTTACATACTGATTCTGCTACTTCGTAGGGCTTGATAAATCCCTATGACCCCTACCACTTCTTGGTTTATACCATACCTGCCGTCTGGAAACCCACTTCTTCCCCATTTGTCCTTGAAAACGTTATACCTATATCTGAAGACCCATCTCAAATGCCACTTCCTTTCTGAAGATATCCTTTGTCATCCCCCAGAATGATAGTCTCTCCTCCTCCTCTAAACGCCATACCTGGACAGTCACTCACCAAACTCTATAGTAAGGGTAAGAATAATAAAAATAATATATAAATAACAGTCTCAGTGAAAATGGCTATCAAGTATTGAATCCCTACTATTTTCCAGGCATAGTATTAAGTACATAATATTCACTGACTCACTCGATTAATGATTTTCATATATGTTTTGTCCCTTTATCTCCGATGGCAAGCTTCAATATAAATCATCTTCCCCTGATAAAGTCCTTAGAATTCTGCCTAGCACACAGTAGATGATCAGCAAATGCTTATTAAATATTAGTGAGTGAAAAAAATATTACTGAGTGAAAAAAAAATTAGTGAGTGAATGTACCAATGCACATATGTATGAATGAATTTATGTATGAAGCAAAATGATTGCTGTTTTTAAGGAGAAGTTCCACAGACCAAAGGGTGGGCTCCTGGGTGTGTATTCATATTGTCTGACTCCCTCCACTCTGGACCAGATTTCAGACCCTCACACAGCAAATCACAAAATACCTGCAGCTCTAAGACATGAATGGGAAGCCTTTTGCATAGGCTCATGAAGGAAACACCTATATTTTACCTCTCTAAATCATATTCACATTTTCCTCAAACTAGAATACAGTATAGTATGCTTCTACTCTTCCTTTCCTGGCCAACTACCCCAGCTCCAGCACTAAGAGCCTTTATGAATCCCTGTCTCACCATAAATCATGAGTGAATTCCAATATACACAGGTATATCTGAATATACAAACCCTCCCAAGGGTGCTTGTAAGACTTAGAGGTCAATGCTTAACTCAAAGGAACTAAAGGAAGGGTTTCAAACAGCAATGGGAAAAGAAGAAAACATAAACAGAATTTATAACAGGTCTACTCACTTTTCAATATGTTACATATATAACTTAAATTTAATTTTCATAATAATCTTATTAATTATGGTAAAACAATGACTTTTATTTATTACAATTCTAATAATTGTATATATATATCTCACTTAATGATCATATCAACATTATTAAAAGAAATGTAATTTTTATCCTCATTTGTGATATAAGAACCCAGCCTTAGAGAATTTCAATAACTTGCCCAAGATACCAAAACTAGTAGGGATATAGCCAGGAGACATACTCTCTCTCCTTCTTCTATGGGTAAAGTAGCTTTTCAAATCAATGGGCAAAGAAACTGGTTCTTAGTGAGGGGATCATGTTCAAAGTCATGCACTTATTAAATACAAAAGCTAAATTTCAAGTCTTCATATTTGATTCCAAAGCTCATGCTTTTACCTGAAACTTATTTCAGCTCAGGTGATTTTTTTTAGAGCAGCAAAGAATTATTTTATGGGGTTGCTCAACTCACAATGCATATACCCTAGATAAGGCCATCCCCAAGAATGAAAGTGATCCTACTGTATTGTACTGTATTGTATCCTAACTTTCCCCAGACTGAGTTTTGGCCCCAATCATTCCCGGCTCCAATGCACCCTGTCCATGGTGCTGACGTTGAAGACGTATAGCTAGCATCAACAAAACAAAACAAAACAGATAAAATTATCTGAACCTAGAAGTAAAGGATCTTGAATACTTCTCTGAGCCTAGCCATTGAGAAGTTAAGTCTTTCTTTTCCCAAATCCCAGTCTTTCTCCCCCGAATCTCACCTTCCTTCTAAAGTTTTCAAGTGGAACAGGGTAAAGTAAGTGAGGCATCCAATTAACAAAGATTGCTCAAACCAATATCTTTTCAACTCTGTATTTCTAAGGATTTCAATATATGGGAATAAATTGATGAAAAGGGGGCATGAGAAAATCTATCTCATAAGCATCAAACCAGTTCTAAAAATAATTCAAATAAAAAGGAATCAGACTAAAAACCCTCAGGTGGGTTCAAGTTACAGCACTAGGCCAATGGAGGGTGCTGAGGCTCATACTGAGAGCAAAAATTGAGACAGAGTATGTCTTTATATCTAGTTCAGAATTGATTTTCAAGCCATAAAAATGTTAGTTAAGGAAACACTGACATGAACTAGGGCAGAGTGGGGGTAAAATAAGTTGGAAAATAACAAGAGCAATTTTAGACTTATGAGAAATGGAATTAAAGTTAAGAGAAGGAAGGCAATCTATTGTTGTCCAGAAACAGGCAAATAGTACAGCCACTGCATCATTATAGTGGCAACGATCTGCTGTGTTCATTTGTCTCTGAGCTGTCTGACCTAGGAGCTGGGTGATTTATCTACTTTTCACAGCTTCAGCTGGGCCAGGCCAAAAGGATAACTTGGAGAATGGAGTGGGGGTGGGGGTAGCAACAAGCAAGCACCAAACCAATGAACTCCATACGTCTTGTGTTAGAGGACATGTTCATAAATCAACCAATACCATGCATTTATTTCACACCTACTATAAACAAATCTTTGAGTTACAAAAGATTGAAAAGGACAGAGACTTTGGCCTTGGAGAACTTATGATCTAGTGGCAATAACAAAGCATGCAGTAAACAAATTAACAGTATATACTAGATTATGGCTGGAGACAACAAGAGTATCAGAAGACAGAAGAGGACTTTGGACTTCCATTGTCAGGAAAGAGCTTCTGAGAAGAGGTAGCACTTGAACTGAGCTTCCAGAATAGGTAGGATTTGGGAGTGCAAGCATAGTTTCAGTGGTAGAATTCTTGCCTGCCATGCTGGAGACCCAGGTTCAATTCCTGGTTCATGCACTTCCCCCAAAACAAACAAACAAGCAAAACAAACAAAAATTCAGCAAATGGTGCTGCAATAACAGAACACTCACAAGGAAAAAGAATGAAATGTGACCCCACCATTCAGCATGCAAGAAAAAAGAATAGGTAGGATTTGTACAGTCAGAAAAAAAGTGGTGGTGAGCATTTCAGGGAGGTGAAGCATTTAGTGAAGCCACAAAGTTAGGGGTATGTGGTTAAATATGTTTTTGGAAGGGACACACTCCCCATCCAAAGCCAAATTCATGATGCAGAACCAGTATATAAGGGAGGTAATCCCCAGGCGCTCCTCCCAGTGTATCAAGGGAGGGAGTTGGCATAGGGTACGCTCGAAGTTGTGAATATCAGCACTGAGCTGAGACTCTTAGTAATACATTGAAAGACTTCCAGTATCAAATTAAATTTCTAAATTTCTGACCACAATAGGCTATGCTGCTAAGGTTCAGGGAAATACTCAGACCAAGTGTCCTTTCACCCTGCAACTCCCCCACAGGGTAATCTGCAAAGCTAACCAGGACAGAACTTCTTCTTCAAGCCAGCCTGTGCTCATCCTGGTAAATAAGGTTTGGTGGTGATGGTCAGTTCTGGCAGGAAAAATGGGGATTCCGTAAAGATCCTTAGAAGTTAGGCAAGCAATATTTTGTGTTCCCACCTGGATTCAATGACTTCATTGAATGACTTGCCATTCCAACTACTTATGGCACATTCTCACTACAAGTTGGACACCTCTTAGAGCAGCCACCAGAGCACAATTTTTAAAGTCACAAAACAGTTTAGAGGGAGGAAGACTGAGCAACCCTCAAAGTGCATGGAAGAGACCATCTTAATTCTAATTCTAGACGTATTTCTAAAATAGTATCAATTTTTTACTTCTAACTCATGGAAAGACCACAGAGAAGAAAGTCAAGCTGAGAGTTAAGATGTGGTATAACAGTCTTGTTTACATGATAACAAAGTAACCTTAGATATATGGGGATGGGGAGGCAGGAGCAGACATATTTGGTGCGGCAATTATACCTGCGACAGAGGTGCTTTCTTGAGGAAAGACCAAAAAGTAGAATGTCTCCCTGCAGTTAGAACCCAAACAAAGGCAAATAAAAAGATATCTAGCAATTTGTTGTTATTCAACTAGTGAAAATTCTAGAGGAAAAGTCTGCAGACATCACTCAGGGGAAAACACCCATCTGGGCACAGACTAAGAAACCTGGTTGCACCACACCACTGAGAACCTGTTCTGGAATATACTCAGTTGTCTCCCAATTGCCCCTGACCTCCCAGTCAGCAAGGACGGACTGGCGACATCTGTACTTCAGTCATACCTGATAACTTCAAAGCAGAGACGCCCTGACCTCTTGACTTCTACCCCAGCACCTTCTTGGTTTTCTTTCAACATTCTGACCAGTCCCTTTCATCTCCTTTGTAAAGCACTCTTCTTCCTCTTCCTTCCTGATTGCAAGCGTCCTCCTGAAATTCAGCCCTGGAGCTCTCTCTTTATTCCCTTTCCATATTAAATTCAATTCCAGGGATAGAAAGGCAGAAGGCTTAGAATTTAATTGCAGGGGCTTCCCATAACGAGTCTGGTAATGTTGGACAATGTACTTAACCTCTCTCAGTCTCAGTTTCCTGACCAATAAAATGCAGGTAATAATAACTTCTTGGCTCATGCCAGGTGACCACTGTGAAAATCACATGAGATAATATGCAAGAAAGCTGTCTGAAGAGTTTAAAGCCTTGTAAGATGTTCATCTCTAAGGTAAAATGAGATGATAAAGGTTGTGGTGAATCTTCTCTCATGATCTAAGCATCCCCTGCCAGTTCCTGCACGATTTTTGTTCCCACTGACCAGGCTCCAAACACAACCCCTATACTGTGATCCAGACCTGCCCATTTCTCCCCTCCCTTCAATCTACCTCTCTCTTGCCACACTAAGACAACCACAAGAACCTGTTGGGTTTAGGACATGGATTAGGTGGAGGCTTGGGATGAGCTGGCTAAGTTGGCAGCTGTGGTTACTGCAAACTATGTGGGAGTCCTAGCAGGAAATATCTCAGTATTGCATATAAGCATGAGGGTTCTGAAGTGCTTGAATTCAAATACCCTGGATTCAAATACCACCTTTACCAGTATTACTTTATTTTTGACCTTAGGTAAATTACTTGACCTTTCTCTGCTTCATATTCCTGAAATATAACATAGGGGTGTTAACAATAGCAACTCCTTCATGGGCCTTTTGTGATTTTTACATGAAACAGAACATGTAAATTATATGAGACATTATAAATATACTATAAGTATTTGGTCTTATTTCACATACTTAGGAGTGAGATAGCAACAATTCAATCATTCAACAAATACCCAAGACTTAGTCAGGTACCTATGTGCTTTAGGAATTAGAGAGAGAGAGAGAACAAGTGGAGACCTACTCAGATGTATTGGAGTCTAGTGGGGAATATAAGTGGGTAAATAAGTAATTATAGCACTGGTAAATGTCATGGTGGCAAAAAATAAAGGATGTTTCAAAAGCACACAGGAAGAACATCTTGGAAAAGTGGAAACTGAGATATACTAGTGGGTTGTGGCAATGATAATCTTTAGAGAGATATGAAATGCATTTGAGACTGAAGTATACATAGAAGAGATTATTTGCCAAGGCAAAAGGCTGGCAGCCAATAGGGAAGAGTCAATGCTACTACTCATGGTAGGATCTTACATTTATATAATATCCCAACTTCTTTGGGAGGACTTTCATATGTATTAACTTCTTTTATCCTCATAATCAGCCTTATAGTGGTTGGGAGTATTGGTTCATAACCATCCCTCTATTACCAAGATCAAAAGGAAAGCCTAAACATATTCATAAAAAGAGTTGTCATGGAGCTGAACTTGTCTTAATCAAACTAGATTAGTGAAAGGGGGAAGATTTCAGTGAAGGAAATAAATCTGTTCTGTTCTTTGTATTTGATACTGAATATAATAACTTTGCTTTATTGCCACCATGGAGCAGGAAAAAATAATCTCCCAATGTAAACATATAACATGCAGAAATAGCTAACCCATACAAGAAAACCAGTTTGGAGGCAAATAAAAGTGTCTAATTTGAAAGAATGAATGTATGTGGGCTTACAGATGAATTGGGCCAACAGGTAAAAATGAAAACTGGACATGACAATTTTTCTGAGGTGGGGGGCAGGTTTAGTTTGTGAATGCTGCTGGAATGCAAGATACCAGAATGGAATCTTGCATTGGCTTTTATAAAAGGGATTAAGTTAAAAGTTTACAATTCTAAGGCCTTAAGAATTGCCAAACAAAGGCATCCAGAGAAAGATACCTTGACTCTGAAGAAGGGCTGATGTCTGTCACATGGGAAGGTAGATGGCTGGTGTCTGCTGGTTCTTGTTCCCAGTTCCATTGCTTCCAGCTTCTGATTCCCGTGGCTTCCTCTCTAAACGTCTGTGGGTCCACATTTACCTACTCTGGAACAAAATTCTGGGTTTCATCTCTTAGCTTAGCATCTCCCAGGGCCAGAGATTTCTTCTTTTCAGGTTCTAGCTATTTCTGTGAGTCCTTGCTTACCACCTGGGTTCTTTCTGTCTTGATCTCCAAACGTCTCTGTCAGCACTCCAACATCTCTAAATGTCTACAACTGTGTTGACTCAGCTCTTTACCTCTCTCTGAACTCTCTTAAAGACTCCAGAAAACTAATTAAGACCCTCTTTGAATGGGCAGAGCCACATCTCCACCTACTCAAAAGGTCCAATCCACAATTGAGTGTGTCACATCGTCACAGAAACAATCCCAAAAGGTCATACCCACAACTGAGTGTGTCACATATCCATGGAAACAATCCAATCAAAGTTTCCACCCTAAACAATAGGTCTGCCCCCACAAGATTGGATTAGGAAGAAGAACATGGCTTTTCTGGGGTATATAACATCTTCAAACCAGCACAGGGGGTTGTGGGGTGAATTTAGTGAATTCTAGGTGTTCATCAAATAAGGAGAGGGTCTTCAAAAATCCTCAATGGTGATTTAAGCTGCCTGCACTGACACTGAGTATGCCCGTCTTAGAATTCATTAACCTGAGTTGAACTCTTTGAAATGTATCTGTACAGAATGAGGGTTTCCAAAGAGTAAAAATAAGGTCAACATCCCATTTGGAGACTTAGAATAGATGTGCGCTGACACATCCCAGTAGGGGACATTAAGTTAATTTAGTAAGCATTCTCCAAGAATTGCTTCCGTTTCCTCATCTATAAAACAAAGCCTCACTTTATGTGAAAGTTAAATGGAAAATTTTGAGAAGTCAGTAAACCATTTCACTTAGCACAGAGAAGTCAAGGAACAAATAATAGGTCCTTGCCTAATAATTTAGAGGTAAAAAAGAAGCTGCTTCTGACTTGAAGGCTGCAGAACGGCTTAGATCCCATCATGCTCCTTACCACTCTGAATTTTACTTTATACAACTGCATCAGCAACAGGTTAACACTTCCAAGGCTATGAGCTCACCAGAGCACATGAACAAAGACAGCTAGAAGTGCACCCAGAATCACCCTCCTTTCTGAGATGAGCATCTGAACGTCAAAAGAACCTAGTAATGTCAAGTAAATATATGTGAGCCTGCCACTGGAAAGTTCCTAATAAGGTTTCCCGATGATTCATTTGGTGATTGGAGGCATCTGACTCATCGAGCCTGCCCTTCCACACATCCAGATTTGATGGACAACTGGCCTCGTAGAGGCTTTTCAGAACAATCCAAAGGACTCTTCACAAGGCATAGAAAACATAATTACTCCACGGAGAAATAATGAGAGCCAAAAATAACCACTACATTATCTTAACCAGAGAAGACCACTGGAAAAAATGAGAAGGAGTATTGTTCAGGAAGAGAGATGCTTCACTTTTCAAGCCTTTGGTGGTTAACACTAGAATCAGCAGATTTCCCCCTGAGTCCATGCCAGTGGGCTGCATATGACTATATAAAGAGGGTGCTACATTACAGAGAAATATTTGTGAGCCAGAGGATCTCAGACAGGGCATCCTGAACCATCCTGAGAAAAGATGACTAGACTCCAAAGGCAAAGCATGTGGGAACTGACCTTGAAACCTGGAGCTTCCACATCCTGATTCAAGGTCCTCCTGCCAGTCACACCCCAGGGCTTCCCCCACCCCAGGCAGACTCCTGCACCATCTCAGTCACATCCTGCCACTGATGTATCATTTTATTTTTGCTGAGATAATGCTTTTAAGATTGTTCAAATGTTCTTTCTCCCTTCCTAAATGCTAAGCTCTTCACAGAGCTCCTTTCTCCAAATCCCTCCTCCAAGCTTCATCCCCAGCCTCCACACAGGTCATTACAGCTAGAGACCCCACATTCATGCTTGTGGTATGAATGACAGAATAGATTCATGTTTGCTTTTACTTCAGAGCACATGGAAACCCTCGGAGGAAGGCTTCTTGTGTGGTGCTGCACAGGGCTACTTTCACGTGCGGGGGCTGACACAGAGTTCCTTCTTGGATGCCAAATTCCTCCTTTTTGGACTTTTTTTTAATGGCATAGAACTTGCTTTCTAAAGTGAGATAAGGCTGTGGTGGTTCGCAAGAAATTCAGAATATGGAACATAGGAAGAGAGAATTGGTTTTAATCAGGGCCAGGTATCAATGGTAAAAATAATGAGAAGATGGTATGAGTGCTCTGTGTATACTCCCTTTCTACTATGTGCTGACTTTGCTGAACAGAGACTAACAAACTCTGGGTGGGGAGGCAGAGAGAGTATTTTTAAGGATGCAGGGCTTCCCCATCCACAGTCAAACCCTGGAAACTCACACAGGCTCATGCCCCAAACCTCAGCCCTAGGTTTGAGAAGCCTGCTGTAGCTTAAGACTCAACCACGGCTTCTAATATGCTTCAAATTAATTATGTCCATTGAGATAATAGAACCTGGGCGAACCCCGTCATGGTCCTGGACGACCGAGAACAAGGTAAAAGGGGCACAGTCTTTGCTTACAATTTCTACTTTTTTTCCTAAACATTTTATCTTTCCAAACTCCATAGACACACACACTCAATCTGCTCAGAAACGAGCAGATCAAATTTCACCCACCTAGACCCCATTCTTGGATTATTGAGCCAACACGAATAAGGGGCAAGAGAAACTCAAAGTTTTACTTTAGAAGTTGTATTAACCAGGATTATTTAGGGAAACAGAACTGACAGGAGATATCTGTAAATATTATGAGATTTTATTAAAATTGTCTCACACAACTGTGGGGATGCACAAGTCCAAATTCCATAAGGCAGGCTGCAAGCTGCGAACTCCAATGAAGGTTTTTGATGAATTCCCCAGGAGAAGTTGGCTGGCTGGAGCAGAGATGGAAATTCTCTTTTCTGACGGCTGAAATCATCACTTCTCCTTTTAAAGCCTTCAACTGATTGGATGAGACTTCTCTCACTGTTGAAGGCAATCTCCTTTACTGGTTGTAGGTGCACCTACAACCTATGGATCAGCCATAGGTGCACCCAACTTATTGATGGTTTAGGTCCATGAGATGTCCTCATGGTAATGGTCAGGTCAGTGCTTACTGACCCATACCACTGGACATCATCATCTGGCCAAGTTGCCACATGAAACTAACCATCACAGACATGAATTATAAAATTAGCAAGTATTCATTGTCAGTGAGAAAAGGTACAAATATACAAAGCAAAAAGAAAACGTTCTCACATGTGTACAGTTTATGAAGATTTCACACATGGAAGTCAACATCTTTCTTAACATTTTTAGCCTCAAGCTCTGATTTACCTGCTGGAAGTTTGTGTATGACTACAATATTTCGTGAAAGACACACAAGAAACTGACAACTGTAGCTGTCTCTGGAGAAGGGAGAAAAACTTACTTTTCACAGTATAATTCTGTACTGTGACTTTTTCACTAGGAGCAGCTATTTATTACCTTACAAAAGCTAAGATGAACAAGAGAAAATGAATCAATTAATTGTAAAAAGGTGTTCTTGTTAAGAAAGCATCAAAACTGACTCTCAATGTAATGTTCTTTTCTGGTTTTAAGGGTCTAAAAATAGAGGTTTTAGTTCCATGTCTTTCTATAATTTGCCTCATGAATTGTGTTTCCAACCCATGAGTACATATTATCTTTTCATTTACCTACATTTTCTTTGATTTCTTTCATTACATTTGTAATTTTCCACATATAAATTTTGTACATACTTTGCTAGATTTACACCTAAGTATTACATTTTTGATGTTATTGTAAATGCCATTTTACAAATTTTAAATTTCAATGGTTCATTGCTGATGTATAGGAAAGCAATTGACTTTTTCTTTCATTTTTGTTTTAAAAAAACTTTTCATTTCGAATAGCTTTAAATTTACAAAGAAGTTACAAAAATGGTACTGCATTCCAGCACCTGCTTTCCCCTGTTGTTAATATCTTACGTTACCTTTGTACTTTTTCTGTCACAATGGAGAAACCAACGTTGACACATCACTCCTAACGCAACTCTACAGTTGGTTTGCATTTCGTTAGTTCTCTCCACTAAGGTCCTTTTTCCTGCTCCAGAGTGCCATCTAGGCATCATGTCTCCCAGCCCACCAGGTATGGGAGAGTTTCTTAGACATTCCTTCTCTTTTCATGACCTTGACATTAGGAGTGCTGGTACTTTGTAGAAAGCCTCTCAATCCGGGTTTGTCTGACGTTCTTCTCGTGGTCAGGCAGAGGCTATAGGGTATTGGAACTATCAGACGGGTAAAGTGCCCTTCCCATCGCGGTATACATCCATCAGTCTCTACTTGGCATATACCACCGGGGGAATTGGAAAATTGACTTTTTGTATTAACTGGGCATCCTGCAAACTTGCTATACTCACTTATTAGTTCCAGAGGTTTTGAGGGGGCTTTTGTAAATATTTTGATACTTTCCTACACAGACAATTATGTCATCTATGTACAGATTTTATTTCTGCCATACCACACCATATAAATTTAGTTCCTTTACTTATCTAACTGTATTAGCTAAGAATTCCAATATGATGTTGAATAGGAATGATTAAAGAGGGCATTCTTTCTTTGTTTGTGATCTTAAGGAAAAGCATGCAGTTTACTGCCATTTTAGGTATTTGTAGATGATCACATTGAGAAAGTTCCACTCTATTCCTAGTTTTATGAGGGCTCTCATCATAAATGGTTGTTGGGTTTTATTAAAAGTGTTTTCCTCACTATTGTATATGACTATCTGATTTTTCTTCTTTACCTACTGTTGGGCGAATTATATTGATTGCTGTTTTAGCATTGAACCAGGATTGCATACCTGAAATAACTCCTAATTGTTTGTGGTGTATAATTCTTATTATAATCTTATTGAAGATGTTTTTCCATCTATATTCATGAGAAATATTGGTCTGTAGCTTTCTTTCTTACAATATCTTTATCTGATTTTGATGTTAGGGTAATGCTCACCTTGTACAATGAGTTACCAAGTGTTCCCTCTGCTTCTATTTTCTGGAAGCATTTGAGGAAAATAAGTATCATTTCTTCCTTAAATGCTTAGTAGTATTCAGCACTGAAACCATCTGGACTGGGTGCTTTCTTTTTTGAAAGGTTATTCATAATTGGTTTAATATCTTTATTAGGTACAGGGATATTCAGGTAACGTTTCTCCTTGTTAAAGCCTTCCAGCTTGTTCCTTTCAAGGAGTTGATGCATTTACTCTAAGTTACCAGATTTGTGGGCATAGAGTTGTGCATAGAGTTGTGCATACTGTTCCTTTGTTATTTTTCTAATGTCATGGAATCAGTAGTGGTGACCCCTCATTTCTTTCTGACAATGATAATTTGTGTTTTTTTCTCTCTGTTTTCCCTGGTTAGCTTTGCTAAGAGTTTATAAGTTTTATTGATATTTTCAAAGAGCCAACTTTTGGTTTCATTGATTTTCTCTATAGTTTTTCTGTTTTCAATTTCATCCACTTTTGCTCTAATTTTTGTTATTTTTTTTCTCTGCTTCCTTTTGGCTTAAATTGCAGTTCCTTCTCTAGTTTCCTAAGATGGAAGCTTTAGTACTGAGTTTAGATTTTTCTTCTCTTCTAACATATGTGGTTAATGCTATAAATTTCCCTCTAAGGACTGATTTCACCGCATCCAACAAATTTTGATGAAGTTGTATTTTCACTGTCATTCAGCTCAAAATAGTTTTAAATTTTTTGGAGACTTCTTATTTTATCCATATGTTATTCAGAACTGTTTTGTTTGATTTCAAAATATTTGAAGATTTTCTAGCTATCTTTCTATTATTGATTTCTAGTTTAATTTCATTATGGCCTGAGAACACACTTTGTATGATTTCTATTTTTTTACATTTGTTAAGTATGTTTTATGGCCTAGAATGTAGTTGATCTGGTGAATATTCAACATTACCTTGGAAATAATGTCTATTCCACGGTCTTTGGATGTAGTATCTATATATGTCAATGAAATAGTGCTGCTCAGTTTAGCTATGGCCTTACTGTGTTCCGCCTGCTCGATCCATCAGTTACTGAAAGTGTGGTGTTGATATCTCCAATTACAGTAGTGGATTTGTCCGATTCTACTTGCAGTTCTCTGAAGTTTTATCTCATGTATGTTGATGTTCTTTTGTTAGCTGCATGCTCCTAAAGTTTGTTATGTCTTCTTGGAAAATTGAAATTTTATCATGGTGTAATGTCCCAATTTTATTCCAAATAATTTTCAGTACTCTAAAATAAGCTTTGAATGAAACTGATATAGCCATTCCAGATGTCCCTTGATTAATGTTATTGTGGTGTATCTTTCTCCATCCCTTTTACCTTTTTTAAAATTATTATTTTTAAGTAAGTCAAACTTACTTAAGTTGCAAAAATAATGCAAAATTAATATAGAGCACTTCAACATACCCCTTACCAAAATATCCAGATCCAACAACTTTCAACATTTTGACACATTTGTTACATCATTCTCTCTCTCTTTCTACTAAACATTTAACAATAGATTGTAAGTATTGGACTCTTTAGCACTTAATGCTTCCATGCATGCTTTCTAAGTATAAGGATATTCACTTTTGTAACCTCATTAAGTACAGTTATAGAGTTCAAGAAATTTAACATTGATATATAGCCTGCAGTCTAATGTTTCTCCAGTTTTCCCAATAATGTCCTTTTAAGCATTTCTTCCTCTGTTATTAGATCTAGTCCGGGATTATGTATTGCATTTAATTGTCCCTACCTCTTTATTCTCCTTTTTTAAAAATTGCTGAAACATATATACAAATACAATTTCCCATTTCAACAACACAAAAGCATATAATTCAGTGGAATTAATTACATCCACAATGTGGTACTACCATCGACACCACCCACCATCAAATCTTTCCATAACCCCAAGCAGAAACCTTGTACCCATTATGAATTAGCACCCTATTCCCCCATCCTCTGTCTCCAGTATACTGCAATCTACTACTTCTCGCTATAAATTTGCATATTCTAGCTATTTCATTATTTCATGTAATTGGAATCATACAATAACTATCCTTTTGTGCCAGACTTATTACATCACCATGATGTAGTCAAAGTTCATCCATGTTGTAATATGTATCTTCATTTACTTTAAGCTTTTTACTTCATTTTATGTCTGAACAATATATATATATATATATATCACATTTTGTTTCTTCATTCATCTGTCTATGGACATTTGGGTTGCTTGCGGGTGTTCTGGGTTCTTTCCCACTGAATGGAGTTGACACCCTTGTTGAAATCAACTGGCCATGTATGTGTGGTTTTGTTTCTGTGCTCTCAATTCTATTTCATTGGACTATATGTCTGTGATTTTGCCAACACCATACTCTTTTGGTTACTATACTTTTGTAATAAGTTTTGAAATCAGGAAGTGTGAGTCCTCCAACTTTGTTTTTCTTTTTAAAGATAGCTTTGGCTATCTCTGATCCCTTGCCATTCTGTATGAATTTGATGATTAACTTTTCCATTTTTTGCAAAAAAGGCTGTCAGGATTTTTATTGGATTATGTTGAGTCTGTAGATCACTGTAAGTAGTGTTGACATTTAATGATATTAAGTGTTCCAATCCATGAGGACAGGATGTTTTTCCATTTATTTTGGTCTTTAATTTCTCTCATTCTTTAGGTCTTTGGTTAAATTTATTCATAAATATTTTATTATTCTTTTAATTGCTATTATAAATAGAATTGCATTCTTAATTGACTTTTAAGATTGTTCATTGCTAGTATGCATATTTTTGTGTTTATCTTGTACTCCACCACGTTGCTGAATTTATCAGTTTTAATAGCTTTCTTATAAATTATCCAGGATTTTCTACATATAGGATCATATCATCTACGAATAGGTACAGTTCTACTTCTCCCTTCCCAAGGTGGCTGCCTTTTATTTCTTTTTCTTGCTTACTTCCTTTGGCCAGAACTTCTAGGACAATGTTGAGTAATAGGGGTAGCAGTGGGTCTTCTTGTTTGCTCCTGGTCATAGGGGTGAGCTTTCAGTCTTTCACTGTTGGGTACGGTTTAGCTGTTGGTTTCTCATACATGCTCTTTATCATACTGACAACTGTCCCTACTATTCCTGGTTTTCTAAGTATTTTTTACCAAGAAAGGGTGCAGAATTTTGTCAAATGCCCTTTCTGTGACAATTGACATGAGCAAGTGGCTTTTTCCCCTTCATTCTTTAAACATGGCAGACTACATTCATTGGATTCTTATGTTGACTTACCCTTGCATCCCTGGTATAAATCCTGCTTGGTCATGGTGTTCATCTTTTTAATGTGCTGTTGGAATGAATTCCCTAGTATTTTGCTGAAGACTTTTGCATTTGTATCCATAGGTGTTTTGTTCCATAATTTTCTTTTTTGTGATATCTTCTTCTGGCTTTGGTATCAGCGTGATTCTGGCCACAAAGAATGAATTAGGAAAGGTTCTTTGCTCCTCAGTTTTTGGATGGTTTTGAGGAGGATTGGTATTCATTGGTGGCATTCACCCATGAAGCCATGTGGTCCTGGATTTGTCTTTGTTAATAAGGTTATGACACTGATTCAATCTCTTTGCTTGTTATTGGTCTGTTGAGATCTTCTACTTCTTCTTGAGCTAGTTTAGGTCATTTGTGTGTTTCTAGGTATTCGTCCATTTCTAGGTTATCTAGGTTATCCAACACATTGGTGGAAAATTGTTCATTATATCCTCTTATAAATCCTTTTTGCTCTATAAGGAACAAAATTTGCTTTGTAACAAATTCATATCTGATTTTGTTATTTGTATTCTCCCTCTTTTTTTCCTTTTTAGGTCTAGGTAAAAGTTTGTCAACCTTATTGATCTTATCAAAGGACGAACTTTGGTTTCATTGATTTTCTCTATCGTTTTTCCATTCTTTATTCCACTTATCTCTGCTCCATATCTTTATTATTTCCTTCCTTCTGCTCACTTTTTAGTTTAGTTTGCTCTTATTTTTCTAGTTACTTCAGGTGTGACGTTATTTCTTTGAGATCTTTCTTCTTTTTTAATGTAATCATTCATACCTATAAATTCCCTCATGAGCACTGCCTTTGCTTCATGTTTTGGTGTGTTATGTTTTCATTTTCATTCATCTAGGCATTTCCAAATTGTCCTTGAGATTCTTCTTTTCTCCTATTTCTGGTATTCCAAATTGCATATATGTTACATCTTTTGAAATTCTACCATGCTTCCTGGACATCTATTTTGTTTTGTTTTGTTTCATTATTTTTTTCTCTTTGCATTCCAGTTTTGGAAATTTTTCTTGATCTATCACCAGACTCATGAGCCCATCAAAGCATTCTTCATTTCTCTTACAGTGTTTGGGATTTCTAGCATTTTCTTTACATTTTTTCTTAGAGTTTCCATCTCTCTGTTTGTATTACTCATCAGCTCTTGCATGTTGTCTACTTTTTCCGTTAGTGTAACATATTAGAGCTTTTAAAAATTCCCTCTCTGGCCTCAAATCCTTCTGAAAATCTCTTTGGGTGCATGGATGGTTCAGTGGTAGAATGATTACCTGCCATGCAGGAGCCCTGGGATCTTTTCCTGGTCTATGCACACACACAATAAAATCTCCACCTGATAATTCCAACATCTGTGTTATATCTGTGTCTGGCCATTATGCTTATTTTGTCTCTTCAGACTGTGGACTTCTTCTTGTCTTTTAGCATCCTGTTAATTTTTGGTTGGAAGCCAGGTATGATGTATTAGGCAATAGGCCCTAAAGTCAATATGCCTTTAGTGTGAGATTTATGTTAATCGGGCTAGGTGTTAGTCTTTGTTTAATGTTTTCTATAGTTGTAGATGCCAAAGACTTCAACAAGTCGTTCTTGTTTTTGTCTCCCATGTTGGTTTGAGGATTTCCTAAGAACTCTTCTCGAGAAACAGTCTGCACCTTTCAGTTCTATCACTTCTAATGCATTGTTATTATGCTAAAGCTCTGTTGGTGTGGTGATAAAACGTGGGGAAGAAGCAATCTTTAATATTATGTTTAAATCTTAGTTCATTAGTGCCTGTGTCCCCAGGCTCTGACCTCCACAGTGTTTCTTGGCCATCTTCCCTTCAGGTGATAAAGGAAGGCTAGAGGAAGGTGAAGTCAGGTAAACGTCCTCCCTGGCGAGGAAGGTGAAGTCAGGTAAACGTCCTCCCTGGCGAGAGTAGGCACTGGGAAGTTGAGCAGGCCCACTGAAGAGAGAGCCTTTGTGTGGTGGATGCTCTGGGCTTGTTTTACAATGGTTACTTCTCCCCTCTGCCTGCCTGAAACGTGAAGGGATCTTTCTTAGCTCTTCACCATTCAAGCCCAGTGGGGTTGCTGGAAGTAAAACCCATGGAAGTATAGGGCTCCCCAAGACTGTGAGTCCCAGGAATTTCTCACTTTCACAAGCGTCCACACCCAGACTTTAGCAATTCATCAAAACTGTCATCTAGTGTTCCTACCAGTTTATGGCTCCAGTGACTGCTGCCCAGGTATTCAGATCTCAGTTGTGGTTTTCTGTATTCACCCATTTCACTTTGAAATTTCTCCAGATTTCAAAGTGATGGTTTGCTCTGCAATCTCATTCTCTGATGTGTCCAAGAAAAGTTGTTGATATTCAGTTTTTTAGCATTTTTCTTGTGTATGGATAGGAGTGATGACTTCTAAGCTCTTAAAAGCTACAGCTGAAACTGAAGCTTCTTTTCAATATATTTATCTGTAAAATGGAAAAGAGTCTCTGCCCTGAATGCTTCAAGAGGAATGAAATCATATAGAAAGAGGGCTTTCAGAAACATCATGAGCTGGGGAATTCTGTGGGCTCTGTTAGCCTATTCTCCATTTTATCAAAGCTTACATCAAAGCTTTCCATTCCACCCATCAGAATTTTATAGACCCATGTATCTTTATTTATGGTGATCTCTGAATCAAGCCACAGAAGCATTAGACTCTGCGTGGCACTCAACCTCTACATCCTTAACATTTTACCTACTTTGCCCTCTCCCAGAGTAGATTGTACCTAAAATAGACTCAGGACTGGGTTAGGAATAACAATGGACTACTCAGGAATCAGATGGATGGTAAGTTATGGGACTGAGAGCACAAGGCTCCAAGACAGCAGAGACCCTAGAAACAACACATTCAGTCTTAAAACTGAAGCAGAGCATGAGATGAAGAAAGAAGAGCATCCAAGGTTCTGGGCCCTCAGTCTGAGAGGATAATTCCTCTTCTGTTGGGATTCCAGTTTAAACTCTGATGGCCTGTGTGGCTGCTTCCTCCCACTAGGAATAACCATTGTTCCTAGCATTTTAAAATTCCAAATCTGTAAGTGTATTAGTTTGCAAGCTGCCAGAATGCAATATGCCAGAACTGGAACAGCTTTTAAAAGGGAGAATTAAATAAGTTACGAGTTTACAATTTTAAGCCTATAAAATTGTCCAAACTAAAGTGTCCGGGGAAATATAACTTAAGCCAAGGAAGGTCGATGGGTCCAGAACATCTCTGTCAGCTGGGGAGACATGTGGCTCCTGCTCTTTCTTGCTTTCCTGTGGCGGTTCCTCACTTTGCTTGTCTGGGGCTGGCTTTCATCTTGGCTTCCCTTGGCTCTCTCTGGGTTCTGGCTTGTTAACATCCCATGGTAACACCTGCTGGGCTCCATGCATCTCCAAACATCTGTGTCTCTGTTCTCCAGGTGTCGGCATCTATATCAGCCCTGCTCTGAAGTTTCTATCAGCTCTCTCTCTGTAGGCTTGGAGGCATCTGTCGTTCCTTTCATTTCTAACTTTCTCCAAAAGTTTCCTTTTAAAGGATTCCAGTAAACTAATCAAGATCCACCTAGAATGGGTGGAGTCACATCTCCATGTAATCAAAAGATCACACCTACAATTGAGCACGTCACATCTCCATGGAGATAACCTAATCAAAAATTTCCAACCTGCATGATTGATTCAGGTTTAAAGAAATGGCTGCTCCCACATGATCGGATCAGGATCAAAACCTGGCTTTTCTAGGGTACATAATACTTTCAAACCGATGCAGTAAGGAACCTGAGAATTTATGTAGTCCATCATCCATCCAAAGCAAGAATCTTTTGAAGCCCAGATATATTAGTAAAACTATATCTAGTCCTGCCCTCAGCAGAATCTCATTTTACAATTTCCCAATCTCATCTCACCGTGCTGCACCTCCAACTCTCAGGGAACTTTCCAGAATCTTCCTCTTGAGAATCACCTGAAGGTTTCATCAACCTAGATGATTTACTCCCCACTGGCCATCAGCTGGATAAACTGCATCTGCCCTGTCCTTTGCTTTGGTCTTCCAGCTATTTCAGTCCATGTGACACTGTCCCACATAGCCAAACTACCCCAGCTTGGAAATAAATGACAGGAACCCTGGAGCCAAATGTGTGAGTAGAGTTCAAAGATTTATGCTACCTTAAAATTCGGCCAATTCCTGTGTACAAGAGAAAAATCAATTGTTGAGCCAGCTTTGTTCTTGAAAAAAAAATCAATCATGGTTCTTGCCAGCAATCCCATTACCCTCTGGATGCTGGGGTCTCTCCTTCCCATCCCCACTGACGTTGACATCAGTCGTAGAGACCGCATTTCCATAAGGCTTCTGTCTGGCATAGACCGCATTTCCATAAGGCTTCTGTCTTGGTCCAAGATTGAAACCACTGTTTATATTCCCTTTTCTTCTTAGCATCTTTAGATCCCTATTACTTTTCCCCAAAATAACTGTAAGTGCGGGAACTAATTAGCTTAGAGAGCACAAGCTCCCTTAATGTCTTCAGAATCCTGCCATCCAACACGGATTTCTCTAGGTTCTGAGCTGCAAAATAGCCCCTCTCTTGGTTTTGGTTTAATTATTCTTCAAGGTCAACCTTATGCCACTCCTGTCCATGTTCCTTTTATTCTCTGCTTCTGTTTTTAAGAGGATTTTTAAATCAGCTCGGCAGTTCGGCCATTTTTGAGTCATTACTAGCTTCAATCCCCTTTCGCACTTATTTTACTTGGCCTATTTTTTCTACAGCCTTGCCTGTTTCTCTGCTATACTTACAAGAGTGTTTCTGATTTTCTTTAACCCTTTTCCCAGGTTGTTTTGGGGACCCTTATCTTTTCTCTGCAGTTTGAACTGGTGGTGCATGGCCTTGATTTGGAAATGAATCCTTCTCCTCTCCCATTGGCACACAGATGGGACTTTTCTTTCAGCTTCCAAGTGCTCTTTGGAAGCCAGACTGAACACTCCCTTGATGTTGTGGATGTTTGCTAGATAAGCAGGAGCCCCAAGAAG
Source organism: Tamandua tetradactyla (assembly GCF_023851605.1). Taxonomy (NCBI): domain Eukaryota; kingdom Metazoa; phylum Chordata; class Mammalia; order Pilosa; family Myrmecophagidae; genus Tamandua; species Tamandua tetradactyla. The sequence goes on from NC_135329.1 coordinate 6,224,690, forward strand.
ATGGGTTTCCCACCATGGGTTGTTCACAGCACCCCAGTCTTCAGGAGTCCCTATCTGCCCCGATTTATTCCTGTATTCAACTTTAACAGAAACAAAAATCTGGAGGTGAGAACAGTAATAAAAAACACATTCATTGTACTCACCATGTCACCTCCCACTAGACAGCATTTTAGCCTTTTCAGGTACTTTCCTATAAATTATCCAATTTAAGGAGATACATTGTGTAACAGACATTTTTTCCTGGCTTTCCTTTATTACTGTAATTATTTTCTATTTTCTTCCAAATTCCTAATGTAATTTCTTTCTTTCCTACTCAACTTGCATTATCAAGTACTACCTTAAAGAACTATGGAAAACACTTCACAGATGGATCTAGAACAGAGTTTTGAACTTTTTAAAGTGGCAGACACAAAGCTTACACTGAACCTAGGGCCCATATCCCATGAGAAATGTGGAGGAATTATAAAAAAACTGAGGATTAAAACCTCACAACTGAGCCACCCAACAGAAACTGGGGAAATGCTCTATAATTCAGAGGTGCACAGAAGATCCAGTGTCCCTCAAACACCAAGCTTGGTCAGCACTGCCTCCCGGGCACTGTGGCCTGTGGGGATCAGTTCTCACTTGAAGATCAGGCCTAGTCAGGATTTCAAGTGGAAGGATACTGGTCTCTGTGGGTGGAGGGCCTGGGCAAACCATCAGAGTAGAATGCCAGGTTGAGAGGAAGGAAAATAAGACACCCAAAGATGAAACAAGGTAGAAGGCCGCAGAGGCCGGAAAACAGAGTTTCCAGAAGTTCAACTGTAGGTCAACTTAAACAGAACAGTCTCAAGCCAGAGATCCTGGGCTCCAATCTCAACACCAGCATTACTAGCCATATTCCCTTGGGCAAGTTAATAATTGGGCTGTGCCTCCATTTATTCATCTGTTTAATGGGGAAGAAAATGTACATATCTCAGAGTTGTCATAAGGAATAAACGAGCAATTCCCTGTAACATGTGATAAAAAAAGAAGTCTTCATTCAATACAGGACTTACCATTTTATTAGGTGGCAGCATCCACTCATTCAGAGAGTAAAAGGGAGCTGCACCCAGGGGGCAGAAAGGGGGGGCTCAGACAGGGTGAACACAGAAGTGAGGAAATGTTCTTCTGATTAGCTGACGTTAAGTTTACACTTGATGTAGGGAAGTCTTAAAAAGTGGTAAGCAGATGTACATTGATTAGTATGGTATTCTTGTCCATTCTGCTAAAACAGCTCTACTAGACTGAAACTAGTTTTATTATCGTGTGTTGCTTATCAGCATTCCTTATCAGCACACAGTAGGGTGTGTTTCATTTTGTCAAAAAATCCCTGCAATTTTTTTTTTTTTTTTTTTGTCTTCTGGACAAGCCCTTCTCAGAAAGGGGTCTTCTCTAGGCAATCCCCAGTGCAGGTGGCCATTTTATTTTATGTAACACATGCTTGAAAGATACCTGGCACATGATAGAGTATTACAAAGGTGCTAACTGCTGCTATTATTATTTTTACTATTATTATCCAAAGTGCCAGGATTTTTCATGGGTTTCTGAAGCATTAGAGGAAAATCAATAAGACTAAAGCAAACATGTAATAGAAACAAGATTTTTGAGTCAGAAAGTTTGTGACCTAAAGCTTCTACCAGGCTAATTCTAAGAAATAAAGACAGTCTCAGAAGATGAACTTTGATACACACACATTGTCTGAAGTACAGACTTCCTGGAGTTGAAAAACATTCCAGCAACAAACATCAAACATCAACACCTTCAGGAACATGGAGAAAAAGAACTACAAAGAGAAATGTCATCAGTGGTTATGTGCTGTGGGGCAGACTCTATGCCCCAGACTTAAAAAAAAAAATAGTGGAGAGAAAAGTTCTGAAGTCATCTCAATTTTTAATATCAAACTTCAACATTCTCTTCTATTATCTCATTGCAGATGAGAAAACATAAATGTTTCCTTCCCTTGAAGAGAAGGTCTAGATGAAAGACGAAGTGAGCTAGATTTAGAGTCCAAATTGTTGAGTAGGGTTATATTTAATCCATCTTTTAAAAAGGAACGAACATACGTTTTTACATGAAAATATTATTTGCTTAAAAAAGCAAGCATAGTCTTTGTGCTGGAGTAATAACATGGGGAACTAAATATTTTGGACTTCAAGTTTTCCAATCTTCATTTCAGTCTCCTTAGAAAAGGAGATTGAAGCCACATTCCCAGAAATGTCATATTTATCGGCAGTGATAAATTTGGCAGAGTCTGAAGGACTCATCTGCACTGACTTAAGCAGCAAAGACTCAGAAAATGGGCAATTGCTTCCCTAACATGAAAAAAGCATCGTAGAGCTGAGCAATCAATTGGAAAAAATGAGACTAGCCTAGCAAAGATGAGAACTCTAGGAGATCATTCACGTTCAGTGAAGGAATCTAAGCATAGCTTAAAAAGGTAAGCTGACTTGTACAATGAAAGGAACTGGGTAGAGTCTGTGTGTTACAAACATAGGGAGTGCGGCTCATCGTGAAACTTTTTTTTTTCCATCACTTAGAAGACTGGGATCAAACTGCTTATCTCAGAAGTCTACTGGTCTACAAAGCCATCTCAGAATCCCTGGTTTTAGGTCTACTTTTCTAAGGTTCAAGAAAAATCACTATTGGCTTAATAAAGAGATTCTTTAAACTACTTTATTTTGGTCCCCTGAAAAAACAGTTTCAAAAATATTTCAATTTGATTTGTACCTCTGTGACCCTTTAGCTGTAATGACAAAGTCCATGAGCTATGAGTTATATGTCTTCCAAACAAGTTAAAAAGGTTTTAAACAATTTCAAGAAGGACTGGGAGCTTGGTAAGGCAGGTAAGGAGGGAAAAGCATATTTCAAATGTTCAAAGAGTATTTAAGGAATGTCTGTCCTCTGCAGATGTAAACCACCCACAGGCCACATGTCATTTGGTAGACCAGTTGACAGATCACCTACCTCAACTGTACACAGACATGGCGAGGCCATGTACCTAACCTAGCCCTGCAAATACTAAGGCCTGTTAGCACTATTTTTCCCCCTTGTTTATTATTATTTGTTAATATCCAGAATGATTCTCAGGCAGGTCTTATAGGCCTCAGATTTTCACAATATTACAATTCCAGCAGGCTGAATGTTAAAAAATGGAAATTGGACAGACTGTTATCAACCTTAATCGACCATTAGAGCATCGGAGCCTGAAGGCACAGTATTTAACAGGGTGGTCGAGTCAAATGCTGTCTCTTTCATGTGGAATCTGGGAATAAAGCCAACCCATTTAAAAGGGAGAAAAAAGCCATTACTCTGACAGCTGTGGCAGAGCACAAGGACCAGTGCTGCGAAGGAGACCAAGATGCAAATATTGCAGCACACTTGGGTGAGGTTTGTCTACTGAATTCTGGTTTGCAGATTTTATATACAATGAAGATAAATAAGTCAATGGATGAAATACCGGTCTACCAGAATGCAAGTTATCATCTAATATCAAGAAAAAAAAATGGATCCTTTGGCATCGCATTGCATTGCCAGGCTTGGCCTCAATGCATCCCTGGCTTCCAGAGCAGTGATGGCCTTCTTCTAGGAGAAGCAAATAATTTGCTACCTTGGTGAGGTTCCTCTGCCTCAACCCCCAGGGAGGTACACTGCGAAGGCTTTAAAGAATGTGTCTGGAATTAAGGCTTTGAATTACACCTGATAGTAGTGAGCTTTCACCTGTTGGCAGCCATCTTGATGAAACCACCCACAGGAGAAGAGTTGTTTTACTAGACGTAAAGGTCCCTCTCTCCTTTATGCCTCTTGGCCATGCCACAGATTGCTACCAGCACCATTTGCTCTGCTAATGTGGTTTTGCACATTATGAACTTTCAAAATATTAAGCCAAACACAGTCTTTTCTTTTAAACATAATATATTGTTTATGTAAAGAGTCTAATGGCCCATAGCAATCCAATTTACATGTAAAGTACAAGATCTCATATTGAATCAGTTTTATGCCTTCACATATGAAGGATATTGAGCAGTGGTAGGTATATTGTATTTGTATCTGAAAAATACAAGGGCAGATTTATTGGGCCAGTTCTTAATAATGTTAGAATCGATTACCCCAAAGAGAGGCGAGGCATCTGTTCCCTGTGGGAAGACGCCTCATCAACCCCACGCCACTGTGGTCCAGTGAATTTCTCCCCCTCTTCACTAAATGAAATAATCATAGTTAAAGGGTTAATAAGGCTTCCCAAAGTGAGAACATTAACTCTCTATTAGCAGCAAGGGAATATTGTTGATGCCATTTGAAATTTATTAAGCACATTTGCTTTGTCGGGCATTGTACCAAATCCATAAAACATAAGCTACTTTATCACTGGTTGCTTTGTATGCTGATTATGTTTATTTGCTTGACCTCTCAAAAACTGGATGTAATCTTTCCCATGTTGTCTAGATTATGGAAACCCCAAACCTATTGTTTGTATATTTTGGGTTTTCTCTCTACATATTCAGATCTTTAGACGATGTCTTTGCAGAGGGATCTGTATACTCATAAACCATGAACTACATGAGACATTTTATATTTCACTGAAGAGAGCTCATCATTATTTTTTCTTACTGTAGAAGGCTGCTGTAAGCACTGTTGTAGAGAGAGAACAGCTAATCCTTTTGAATGCTCATAGGGAACAGATTCTCTTAAAGCCCCCTCTCCCTTTACCACAATAAATTTTTATCCAATATAATTGAAAACCCAATAAATTTGCCTCACATAAACTAAGATGGGGATAAGGCATATTCTTGATTTATCAAAAACTAAAAGTAGGAAGAAACTCTGAAAAGGCAACTCAATAATTTGAAATTCAATGCAAAAGGAGATTTGCTCATAATAACCTCCTGGAATTTTTCTTATAATTTTAGATACAAAATTTATAATTTCTGAATTTTCACTCTAAACATGCTTTTTTTTCTGTTTTTCATCTTTACAGTGGTGCAAAGGGCTTTCTTTCCCTCCCTAAATTACTTCCCTTTAAGTAAAAAAAAAAAAAAAAAAAAGTTCCTTACTTGTCCATGATGAAATTGATGTGATTTCATTTTTGGATATGGTTAGAAGGCACACAATTTCCATGGCCTTTTGGCCTGTAGGCGTGCAGGCAAAGTTCAAACACATTTAAAGTAAACACAACTAAATTGAACAGCCAAGACCTTCTTTCGAGGAAAGGCAAACAGATTAGTGAAGGCCAGACCGCAATGTGATTCTCAACGTGTGCCCCACACATAACCCAACCCCTGCTCCTAAGAGAGAGTGCATACATGTGTGGGTGTGTGCATGAGCTCACATGTAGTTTGCACTTGCATGAAGTGCCATGCACAATAGGGTCCATGGTAAGAATGAGTTATAAAATCATTACATTTGTAGACATTGGCTATATTAGTCCTGCCTCCCTTTAGTGGAAAAAAAAACATTTAGCCAAAATCCCGTGTTCAAATTTAAAAAAAATTCCTACATAAGAAAACCTTCCGCCTCCAGATCCCCTTCTTCCCTGCAGCTTCCCAAATCTAGACTTAGCTGCTAAATCCAACCCTTTCTAGCAGGGATGCAGATTAGGCAGGGATGGAGTGAAAGCAACTGAACCCCTGCTTAAATAGGAAGTTCGCCCCCACCAGGTGGGTCATACCTCCACAATGACTGGTCTCCAAAAACCACCAACATACATTTAATAAATAAAAGAACCCTCAGGCTCTTCTTTCTCTTCAGATTTCAGGGACTGGGATTCAAGTGGAAGAAAAGTGCACATTTAATCATCTAAGAAATGTACTTTTAAGAGACTCTCTGCATACCTTGAAAAACAACTAATATTTTTAATGTTGCAATTTTAATCTTAATGCATTAGCTCCAACTTCCTTCATTGCTTACCACACTTTATTAAGCAGGCATCCAGCACCTCACTCATCAGACAATGAAGGGAACCAAAGAATCAACGCTCCCTGGCCATTTCAGTCCCATTCACTGTTCTTCAAGGATGGTTGCAAATTTCCAAGCCATTGGGATAGGTTTGGTAGGGGAGGTCCAGATGGAGGAAATATGATCTGCTTCCCAATTAATTCATAGACTCTTGGGAGGTAAGTTTCACATGTGACATAATTAGTAAATAACATACAGAGGTACTGATTAAAAATCAAAATGCAGGGCCATTAGAGTTCAAGGAAACAAATATTCCACAATACCCACTCTACTACATTACCAAGGCATAAAAGTAGATGATCATTTCTTGAAAAATGTTCAGTGGTAGGTAATTGAAATAATAAGCATTCTCCTTTATTTACTTTATTTCAGTTTTTAACAGAAAAGTCAAATAATCATAACATGTTGGCACCTAGTCATTCCATTTACTTGATGAAGAAAAAGAAAAGCATTATTAAAGCCACTATTTTTTTTATGATTCCAAATGCCTTGGATTTCCACCTTCCTTCCTTTCCCAATCCAGAATGCATCTTCCTAAAGAAACAATGTTTTACTTATAGAAATTATCACCATTCAATTTCAACCCTTTCAATGCATCTGACAAGCCTATACCAGCTCTTAGAAGCACACTTAAAACAATCCTTCCAGAATATCTCCAGGCTCCCTCTAGCCTGCTGATTCTGCCCATCTGCATACACTATTTTCCTAGTTCTCAACCTTCTTCCCTTCTCTTGGAAGGAGCATAGCTTCCTTGAGCTTCCTTTCTTGGCTGCCACTCTCTATGAAGTTCATTGGCTTCGTCTTATTCCATGAGAGCACAACTTCCTGCAGCTTCCTAGGTCCGCCACATGGGGAAAGAGACTCTCCATCCAAGCCTTACCACAACACAGCCTTTTTGATGCCAGGGAAGAATAGCAAAATATCTACTTAGCTGCATCTATCCCCCACTGGCAGGTGAGGGCTTCAAAATATGGCACCAGGACTTCCATAGATCTTCATTCTAGCACAGTGCCTGAAACAATAGCCCCACAAATAGTTGCTTAAACCTTGTTGAAAGATTAATTAACGCCCCCAATCAAAATTTCCATTTACTCAGTAGTCTCAACTAGAGGTTAGAAAGAAAGCAATCTAATTGAATTAATTCACTCAGAACCATAAATGTTTAAAAATGTATCAGTCTGAAATAAGACTTGGCAATGATATATATTTTTTAAATCTCCCCAGGGGATTTTAATGAGCATCCAGTCTTGAGAACCACTGGCATAAAATGCCCTGTGTGCTCTGGCCCCTGCTTCTCTCTTCTGCCTCTCCCCTCCTCCACCTTGTGTATACCCCTCTAGACACACAGGGCTGATGCCTTTTTCCAAACACATCATCCTTTGCCACATGCCCATGTCTCTCTTATAGACTGGAAGCAACTGAAGGTGAAGGATGGCGTCACTGTCTCCCCAAGGTGGTCCTACCACTGTTCTTACTCACCTCCTGAATCACATTGCTTTGTTTTGTTTCTCCTGGAAATAGAGATTGGAAAATTACGCCTCATTTTGAACAAGAGTTAAACTGGCAGATTAAAATACCACCTTTACATGAGGAAATCAAATCAAAAGCTACTTGGGCCACTGTGCTGGTTTGAAAGGATGTATGTACCTCAGAAAAGCTATGTTTTAATCCTAATCTCATTTTGTAAAGGCAGCCGTTTCTTCTAATCCTTATTCAATACTGTACGTTTGAAACTGTAATGAGATCATCTCCCTGGAGATGTGATTTAATCAAGAGTGGTTGTTAAGCTGGATTAGGTAGAGGCATGTCTCTACCCATTTGGGTGGGTCTTGATTAGTTTCTGAAGTCCTATAAAAGAGGAAACATTTTGGAGAATGAGCAATTCAGAGAGAGCAGAGCAGAATGACATAGTCACAAGAAGCAGAGTCCACCAGCCAGCAACCTTTGGAGATGAAGAAGGAAAATGCCTCCCAGGATGCTTCATGAGAAGAAGCCAGAAGAGAAAGCTAGCAGATGACACCATGTTCAACATGTGCATTTCCAGCTGAGAGAGAAGCACTGACTGTGTTCGCCATGTGCCTTCTCACTTGAGAGAGAAACCCTGAACTTCATCGGCCTGCTTGAACCAAGGTATCTTTCCCTGGGTGCCTTAGCTATAGGCTTGTTTCAATTGGGTCATTTTTTTTTGGCATTAGAACTGTAAACTAACAACTTATTAAATTCCCCTTTTTAAAAGTCATTCCATTTCTGGTATATTGCATCCCGGCAGCTAGCAAACCAGAACAGGCACTATGGGAAATTAGATGAATCTGAATGAGAAGAAAGTTCAGAGGTTAAATTCTTTCCAGTCCATGGGCAGCAGCTCACCTTGGTGGTGGATGGATTTTTTGGTGTTGAGGTTGGTTTCCTTTGTCTTCAAAGTAAACCACATTGCTTAACAATAGAGAAGGATTCACCACAGTTGCCACAGCTATTAAAGGAGATTATAATTCCTGACACCTCTCCCCATTCTCACCTCGTCCTCCAGCATAAAACATCCAGACAATTTGGTAATGGTATAGTAGGTGCTGATGGCACAGCTTAGAGTTTCTCTCTGATGGCTTCTGCAATAACAGAGGGTCTTGAGACCAAACAGAGTGAGCTCAGTATTCAAGGACATATGAATGGATGCTTAGCATGAAAGTCATCATAATTGAATCCTCAGATGGTGGATCTGCTACATCATGACTCCATCTGAGATATCTTGGGCTTGTCCTAAGAACATCACTTCAGCTTGTCTTTCACAAACATGCCTTTTCTGAGCAATTTTGATAGAGCAGGGAAAGAAGAGAGCAGGGCTATTTATCAGGATTAATTATAACCCAAGAGGAAAGAGATGCATGTTACTAATTTTCCAGGTTCTCTATAAATATTTTATTCACTTATGTGGCTTAAAATCCTGTCTTTAATACTTAGGAAGATGCCCGAGATGTGAGACTTAAAGCCTCCTATGAGTGAAAACAGGGTGATGCTTACAGCCTGGTATATAGTTGGAAAGTCTCAAAGCAATAGCTGTAGGACTTTCATCAGAGGATATCCTACCAGGTAGTGCAGAAAGGGCACCATCACCACCGCATGCCCTGGGCTTTCTGCTTCTCTGTAGACAACATGCCACATGAAAGGACTAATCCTTGCTGATGCATGGAAGGGTAGCTCTCAGAGAAGTGGATGGGCTGGATGGGTAGCCCCCAAACTCTCACTTCCATGGTTTTCACTGGTCCTTGGAAGCATCCTGAGCTGTTCCCCTCCCCAGCACTGCTGCTGCTGTTTCCACATGCCATCCCCTTGACCTTCACCAAGTAATGTCCTCCCTTTGCCCTTCTGCCTGCCTGGCTCCTCTCACCCATCCTTCCAAGTCAAGCTCCAGTTCACCTCCACCATGAAGTCTACCATGGTTACCTCATCTTCAGCATTGCTATCTACATCACTTGTAACCAGAAGGTTCTATTTCAGAGTGGGGTTGATTTCAAGAAGCAAAATTTCAGCAACCCAAAGTAATTAAAAGAAATTTAATTCCCTACTCACATCTCTCAAAGGGTATCAGAAGTTTGCCAAAGCACAGTTTATAGTATATTTATTGCAATCCTTTTTTGTCCATTTCCTTCCCATCCTGAAGCTACTCTAGCTATGAGCTCTTCAAATCCCACTCTCCCCCACCCAGCAAAATAATAATAATAATAATAACTCCTCTTCCTCCTGCAGCCCATGAAGTCTTTCTTCCTTTATTGCAGATGGAAGAATTGGGAACCCAACCACAGTCTTCTCTTTAGAGTTCTGGGGAAAGGGAAGTGGCTCTGAATATCCATATCTTTGGAATTTGTTGCCCATTGTACATCTTTCATATACCCTTGAATTTTATATATTTTTCCTGTGTATGGATTCTGTCTTGAATTTTTTCTGTGTATGGATTCCTTTAAGGCAAAGACTATGCTTTGTTCACTTTTGTAGGTTAGTACAATGTAGGTTTTCAATAACAGCTTGTCAAATGGATGAAAGGATTAAAATATGTACACATAAAAGGCAAAGATTAAACTTTATATTTCATTAATTCCTTCTACAAATACCACACATATGCACTCAATTAAAACTTGCTGTTGAAGAGTCTGAGATTCTACCTTACTTATAAGCTAATAAATTGGCCCGACATGGTTTCTTGGACAACAGCAGAAGACACAAGAGTCCTGGGTTAGAGCAAAGGGCATCATCACTCACAGCCCAGAAAGCATTATAAGGCTGATGCTTGAATTGGTTCATTGTGCTCTCCAAGTCCCAAAGGGGCAACGTGGACGTGGGGCAAGAGGGATGCTCTGTGCACGGTGGGTTTATGTCACAGCTGAGGAAACTGGGCTTAGACAACACTCAATCTTCTAAGGGGACTTCCAGAAAACTTGCCCAACTTTTACCATTGAAGGAGTCATGGTCATTATTGTCCTGACCAGAGTGCCAAGAGTGGCACTCCTCAGCCTCCCAGTGACACCTTATCTCATTTTTAAGGCTTTTTTGTTGCAACTATACAACCACCCTTAGAAAGATAGTCCACAACACAGCTGCCAATGCCTCTTACTTAGAAGCTAGGCAGGCACACATGAGACCCAGGGAAAGCTGTCTCCCAAATGCATCCTCTTGATTTCCTTGACTCCTTCTCACACACCCATGTTGGACAGCTTTCCAGACACGACATGACCAGGGCAGAGTACAGTCAGATGACCACTCTTCCAAAGTATAAGCATGTAACTTCATTGATGCATCCAAAAATCACATTGTTGATTTAGAGATTGACATTCATAGGGACTGGAAATCTTCTGCTAGAGATACATTTCTTTAGGTCAATGGGCTCAAACAGTTTCTTTGTCAAGGGAAAGTGGTCTAGGAAGTAAAGCATTATGTCAGGAATTCCAAGACTTCAGCAACACCACACTGACTCAGGTGGGGAGGTTCAGGAGGAAGGGAAGGGGGCAAATGTCCAAGCTAACAATACAGGCCATCACTGATGAGGAGCTTTCAATCAGCCAATCGCCCTAGGGCTGCTTCTAGATATTCAACCTCTTTCTCTTCTACCATATTCTTGTACAACTGATTATGCTAGGAATACAAAAAAAAGGTTTTGCTTTTATCCCTGCTGTTCTAGTTTGCTAGCTGCCTGAATGCAATATAACTGAAACAAATGGCTTTTTAAAAGGTGAATTTAATGAGTTGCTAGTTTACAGTTCTAAGGCCGAGATAATGTCCCAATTACAACAAGTCTATAGAACTGTCCAATCAAAGGTATCCAGGGAAAGATACCTTGGTTCAAGAAGGCCGAGGAAGTTCAGGGTCTCTCTTGCATCCGAGAAGGCACATGGTGAATACAATCACGATTTCTCTCTCAAGTGCAAGGGCACATGGTGAGCAAGGCATCATCTGCTAGCTTTCTCTCCTGGCTTCCTGTTTCATGAAGTTCCCCAGTAGGCATTTTCCTTCTTCATCTCCAAAGGTCACTGGCTTGTGGACTCTCTGCTTCTCGTGGCTATGTCATTCTTCTCTACTCTCTCTGAATCTCTTATTCTCCAAAATGTTTCCTCTTTTATAGGACTCCAGAAACTTATCAAGACCCACCCCAATGGGTGGAGACATGTTGTCACCTAATCCAGTTTGACAACCACTCTTGACTAAATCACATCTCCAGGGAGAGGATCTGATAACAGTTTCAAACATACAGTATTGAATAGGAATTATTCTGCCTTTATGAAATGGGATTTTAATTAAAACATGGCTTTTCTAGGGTCCATACATCCTTTCAAACCAGCACATCTGCTAAAATTTATCATATTAGGTAGGACCTGTCCTTTTGGTTCTATACCATGCATGTGTGGGTTTGTGATGTGCCATCATCCCTACTCTCTATTGGCTTGACCAACACTGCTCCAGAGTCATTTTCTAACTATTAATTTTATCATGAAAGAAACTTAACCATAAGGAATGGAAGCTTTTAAGCTGACTGGTATGTACACATATACAAATGCATCTATGCTGATGTGCCAGTTTGGAAACATCATGCACCTGAGAAAAGCCATATTTTCATTCTGATCCAATCTTGTGGGGTCATATTTATTGTTTAGGGTGGGGAACTTTTATTGGATTATTTCCATGGAAATGTGACACAACCAACTGTGAGTGTGAACTTTTGATCAGATAGAGATGTGACTCTGCCCATTTAAGGTGGATCTTGATTAGTTTACCAGAATCTTTAAAAGGGAAAACATTTTTGGAGAAATCTCAGAAGTGAGAGTCAACAGAGCTAACACAACACCTGGACATTTGGAGAGGCAGAAAGAAAATGCTCCTGGGGAAGCAGTTAGAAACCAGAAGCCAAAGGACGGGCAGATGTGAGCCATGCATCTTCCCAGCTGACAGAGGTGTTCTAGACTCACAGACCTTTCTCAAGTCAACGCAAATTTCTCTAGATGCCTTAGTTTGAATATTTTTATCATCTTAAAACTATAAAACTTGCAACTTATTAAATTGCCTTTTTAAAATCTGTTCCATTTCTGGTAATATTGCATTCTAGCAGCTTTAGCAACCAAGACAGATTTTGGTACTGGAGAAATGGGGTGCTTCTGTGTTTGCAAATGCCAAACCTGTTGAAAGGGCTTTTAAATGGATAATGGGAAGACACTGGAAGAATTGTGAGGAGTTGAATATGCAAGGTCAGGCTTTGAAGAAACAGTTGGTAGAAATATGGATGCTCAAGATCCTTCTGGTGAGGATTTAGACAGAAATAATGCAAGTGTTATTGCAAATTAGATGGAAGGAAAATGATCCTTGTTTAAAGTGGTGTAGAATTTGGCAACCTTGACTGCTTGTGTTGGATGGAAGGCAGAATTTGAGAGCCATGACCTTGGATATTTAGCAGAAGAGATTTCCAAACTAAATGTAGATAATATAGCCTGGTTTCTCCTTGCAGCTTATAGTAAAATGTAACAGGAAAGAGATAAGGTGAGAAATGAACTCTTAGGTACAAGGAAAACAGAAATTGATGGTCTGGAAAATTCTGGGCTTCCAGAAAGTGAAACCCCAGGGAATAGGGCCCACCTGAGGATTTATCCAAACATAGAAGCAGTCAGCCATTACAGGACAAGTGAGGATTGGAGATGGAATTACCCAGAAAGGATTCATAGAAAGTCCTATTGTCTGATGGGTATGCTCCTCATATACTGAATAGAAAATCAGCAAGTTTTATGGGATCTGTATTAACGATATCTGGACTAAAAGGGACAGTCTGGGCTAAAAGGGACAGAAAAGGTTCAAATTGAAGGAAAAATAACTTCAAACTGGCACTGCTTATATGTAAACTCATATAAGTAGATACACATGGTAACATACCTTTCACACACAAAGTGAAGGAACATACTGTGCATTTTTCTCCCAACACACGCCCATATACACACCTGAATATGATATCAAAATGGCCTCTGAGTGAGGTGCGAGAGTAGTTCAATGGTAGAATTCTTGCCTGCTATGCAGGAGACCCATGCTCGATTCCCAGCCCATGCACTTCACTCAAAAACAAACAAACAAAAAAAATCAAACAAACAAAAATTCAACAAATGTTGCTGCAATAATGGAATACTCACATGGAAAAAGATTGAAGTGTGACCCTGCCATACAGCATACAAAGAAAAAAAAATGGGCTGTAAGCACACAGTAGGCAGTAAGTAGTCTTTACAATGTCATACCTGGTGGGAGCTGAAACACTTGCTGTGGCCAGGAAAAGAGGGGTATAAGCACATAGTGAAGCATGATGAGGTGTAGCTTCTCAAAGGCTTGGATTGAATATCCTGGGCTGGATAGAGCTGTTCTGGAGCCCCAAGGACCAAAGTTCTCTGAACAAAGAGAAGGGGAATTTGCTGGGTCCCTGCCCTAACTCTAACACTAACATCTAAGACAGATGCTAAACACATAGTTAGGCATGCAACTATTGAGTTGAGATGAAGGTTCTAAGAAAAAGTAGAAAGCCATGATGAGCCATGTACCAGGAAGGTTAGAATTAGAGAGGAATAGCCAGTACCTTCAGATGAATTTGTCCTTTTGTCACCAAAACACTGCAGCATGGATCTTATTATCCTCAGATTGCATATAAGAAAATCAAGGCCCACATCCACCTCACAAGGTTAATAAGAACCAAAACCAGAATGTGGTTCCAGAGCCATCTGGCCCAGGCTCCAAATGCCCTTTATGATAATACTGTGACCCCAGATAACCTCCACCAAGCCCCTAACCCACATCTGAGATGTCAGCCTTCTTCTCCCCACCACAAGCAGACGTGCATGTCAAAAGGAGAGTCTACAGCTTTCACCCTCACCTGGAGCACAGGGCAAAGCCATTACCTGTGCAGGATCAGCTCTCACTTCCCTTCCCCATCGCAACAATTCCAAGTTTCCATCATCCTGCTCAAGTGCCCTACCTCATCTGTGATGGTTAGAGTCAGGTGTGAACTTGGCCAGGTGATGATGTCCTGTTGTCTGGTCAGGCAAGCACTGGTCTAATCATTACTGCAAGGACATTTCATGGCTGGTAGATAACCAGATGGTTTATTAAATCGTCAGATAGTTGATTGCCTCTGTGACAGATCACATCTATGATCAACTAAGGGTGTGTGTTCAGTTAACAAGAGAATCCAATCAGTTGGATTTGGTTCAATCAGTTGGAGATTTTTAAGGGAGACGAGAGAATTTTCGCTGCTTTTTTTAGCCAGTGAGCCTTTTCTGTGGAGTTTGTTGAGACCCTTCATTGACGTTGCCAGCCTCACAGCCTGCCCTATGGATTTTGGACTCTCGGGTCCCCACAGTTGTGTGAGATATTTTCATAAATCTCATACTTACAGAAATCTCCTGTTGGTTCTGTTTCTCTAGAGAACCCTAATACTTCATCCTACCCCCTTTCCTATCAGAGGAGAAACTCCATGTCTAGTTTGATTGGTTTACTTTTCACCTGTAATTTATTAAGAGGTGGAAGAGTGTAGTGGGAAAAGGCTCACTCAGTACAGCCAGACAGTTTTAGGTACAAATTTCTTCACTTTCCAGTTGGGTGATTTCAAGCCAGTTATTTAGCCTCTCTCAGTCTCCGCTTTCTTATCTGTAATGAACGGGATTAATAACGGTGTCTACCTATTGGAATTGTGGGGAGTTTTGAATGAATTAATGACCATAAAGCACTCAGAATGGTGCCTGGCACATAGTGAGTACAAGATCCATGCCAGTTCCTACATGTGCCAGCTCTGGCAACCCACGATGACAAGGCAAGCATGGTCCCTGCCTCAACTCTAACACTGAAGACAGATGCTAAACACATAGTTAGACATGCAACTAATTAGTGTTGAGATGGGGGCTCTATGAAAAAGTAGAAAGCCATGATGAGCCATGTACCAGGAAGGTTGGAATGAGAAAGGAATAGCTAGGTCAGTGGTCAGCAAACCATGGCCCAGGTCATTCTAGGAAGCAGTTTTATTGGAATTCAGTTGCAATCCTGCACTTACAGATTGTCTATAGCTACTTTTACTCTACGATGGTAGAGTTGAGTAGACACAACAGAGACCACATGGCCTACCTAGTGGAAAAGATTTACCATCTGGTCCCTTAAAAAAGCTTGCTGATCCCTGAGCTAGATGGACCAGGAAAGGGAGACAATCCTTGCAAAAGACATAGGAAGGTCAGTCTGCAGGCAAAGGAACTTGGAAAACATGAGTCCCTCAGGAACCTGGATAATGTGAGTCGCTCAGAAACTCCACCAACTTCCCAAACCTATACCGTTCTCTGAGGAAAAGGCACACCTTCTCTGCTGAAGACTGCATTCTCCCTCTGCTCAAGATTTACTTCTTCTCCAAGTACTCTCCCTTGCAATTCTCTCTTTCTTCATTTTCAATACTTCACCTTCCAATGGCTATCTTTCCTCATATGTCTTCTCTCAGAGGCATTATTCTCCTAAGTTCTGACCCCCAGAGGCCTGGGATCATTCATGACAACTTCTCCTCTGGATTCCTTCCCAGATCCTGTGGATTCCTTCTCCTGCCCCTCCCTCTGCATTTCCATTCCATAGTCCAGTCCCTCATCAGCTCCCAGGAGGAGGTCCCCTGGCCCACCCCCACTTCACAACTTAGCAGACTGCCTCAGCTCCACTCCTTCCCATCCACTCCCCCTGCTCTGCAGATCCGACCATGGCACTTCCCTGCCTCAATGCACCAGAGGATCACAGTTGTTCGTGAGTAAGAAACCAAACTTTTAGACAAGATGGTCAAAGCTGGACATAAAATCCACCATCACATCACCAACTTTATCCCTGGCAAATTAGGCCCATCAATCCTACAATCGCAATCATCCTCCTCAACCACTTAGAAAACTTGAAGCAACACTCCCCCACCACCACCACCACGCTTTGCAAATTCCTCATTTTATGAGTTTTAGGAGGAGAGGATACAGACCGGGTTCTCACTTTCCAGCCTTCCTGGCAGTTAGTGTTCAGATGGGCTAAGTGACCTAAGCTTCTCCAGGCAGACAAACTTGAGACAGATCCTGAATCTGAGGCCAGCCACGTGAAGGAGGAAGCACAGAACTGAGCATATTCTGGTGGGTTCGGTGGGGAGAGCCACGTGAAGGAGGAAGCACAGAACTGAGCATATTCTGGTGGGTTCGGTGGGGAGAGCCGCACGGCTGCGTCCAGCAGAGGGGCAGCACCTCCAGCCTGCATACCTCCATTGTGTAGTTTTTAAGTGTGGTTCTGGGATCTATAGCCTCAAGTCTAGTGTTTCTGCACTCCTAGAAATTCTGTGAGCAAACTATTCTTTAATAAGTTCATTTTTTCTACTTATTCTAGCACACTTAATTTCTGTTGTCTGAAACCAAGCATGCTGCCTGATAAGCCTGTGAAGTCTTCTCACAGCCCATCACCACCTGACAGGGAAAGCCAGCCCCTTCCTCTTACATGCCCCCACTGTATGCACATACACACACACACACACGTATGCACACACGTGTGTAAGTCATGCATGACATTTATATTCATGTCGCCTTTTTTCTCTACTGCAAACTCACTCATTCATTCGTCAAATACTTACTTTGTTTCTACTAAATAGCAGGCACTCCTCCAGGTTCTGGGAAGGTAGCACAGAATATAAGAGAAAAGGTCTCGGTTTTCATTGAGCTTATATTTTAGAAGGCAGAAACTGCCTTTCATGTCTTATCTTCAAGTGCTCACCACAGAGCTGGACACAGAATGTGCTCGGTATGTACCTGTGCATGAGTGAATGAATGAGTAGCTTCTGTGTTGCAAGCCATTCTCCTGCCTCTCTTCATTTCAGCCTCACAGCCATGGTCTCATGGTGCTTGTGACCTTTACCTTGAGCACTGCTTCACCACCCTGCCCCATGGCTATGGAAGGGGGGATGCCGTGATGTGCCCCAGTCTTCTTTGGTTTTCACTAGATCCCTGATATAAGAATAATTATCTTAGTCTACTAAGTTACACAAAGCAGAAGGCTGGTTAAGTGTATGGGCTGGTTATTTGAGTCATGGTTGAATGGGGGTTTTGGTTTACCTCTATGCATCCCCTTTAACCTAACTTATACCAGGATGGGGTACATAGTAGGTGTTCAATAAATTTAGGTGCAACTTGACTTAATTGTGGAATATACATACATATAGCCTCACAAACAGAGCACATGAAGAGAGCTACAGGGTCTAATTTTTGCAGAAAAACTCAGAACATCCTCTGATTAGTGAGTTTGCTCCATTTCCCAGGAAATTATTTTAATCTTTACACACAGAAGGTCAGAGCCTCCTCTTCCCACTTCTGCATAATTCCCCATGCCCTCTGCTCCTCTGCTCCTCTGCCACCGCTCAAGGGAGACGCAATCAGCAAGGGGAAGAGCATGGGGCTCAGACGCCCAAGCTGCCTCCCTGGGCCTAACAAGCTTGCAGACTATGTCGTCTCATTTGCTACATTATTAATAAAATTGCAAGAAGTTGGAGAAAACTTTTCCCCACCTAGAAAAATAAGCATTTATGCTGTGCACTGTGCCAACCTAAGAAGACGGGCATCGTCAGTAAAACAGAAAATGTTCCTTTTGAATCTTACTAGACAGCCGGTGCCAGCATAGGACAATGAAGCAAGGAAGGCAAGGGGGATGGGGCAGGTTGGGTCAGTTAGGGGTGCCTGGTGGGTGAGCCCCACACTGGGGCCAGAGGAAATCCCACCAGTCCCAGCACCTGGCACATTATCACAGAGGGCACAGGGCAAGGCTGGGGGTGAGCAGCACAGGGGCTCTGGCCCAGGGAGAGGCTCACAAGAGCCCAGGAGATACAGATTTACTGAACTAAGGTCCAGGTCACACAGGCTGACCCAGTTCTGAATCCCCCAGTGTCTGAGTGGCCCGGACTGGCCTGCAGGGTTGAGCCTGCCATTGGTGGAGGCCAGGTGACCTTGGGTGGGAGGAGGTGTCCAAGGGGTCACTCTCAACAGTGGGACTAGGTAGTCCCAGATAGAGCCCAGCACTGTAGGGGCTTGTTTGCAGCCACGCCATCCAGCTGCGAGGACAAACGCTACAGCCCCATGACGTCTTCCCTGACCACCCTCCACCCTGTCTATAATAGTAACCCCACATCCATTTCATATTGCTCTGCTTTAGTTTTCCCTCACCTTACCACAACCTAACTATCAGGCAACCTATTAGTTTGTATATTTATTTGTATTACACACTATGTGTGGACTGCCTCCCCTACTAGAATGTATGCTGCCTGAGGATGATGGCACACTTTATTTATCGCTGCGTCCCGGCTCCTGAAGCAGTACCTGGCACTGGGTAGACACCCAATAAATATTTATTGAACTTATAAATAAATATATACTGAGCTAAAATCCCTAAGTTCTTCTTGACTCGATCCACTCCAGCTTTGCCTCATCTGTATTTGTGAAATTGTGAGTTTTTAACTAAAAACACAGCATTTTTATCTCTCAGGTTTGGGCCCATTTTTTTAGCCTTTAAGTTTAGCGTCTTGGTTCCAACACAGCTGTTGTACCTCTCAACTTCATGTCATCCCTCCAAACCCAGCAGCACGCTGCCATCCCTCCATCCCTCCATCCAAGTCACTGACAAAATACTAACATACAGAGCCAGAACCCCATGCCGGGAGCTATGCACCCCACCCGCACCTCCCAGCCTAGATTAACTGGATTGAATGTTTTAAATCATTTGAATTAGAAATCATTGAGATAGAGACTCTCAGATGTGGAAAGGAGCTTTGCAAGCACATGACCAGGTACCTGCATTTTAAGGTTGAGAATAACCATTTGGCCACAAATGGGAAAATGAGTGAAAGAGGCCAGATTCTCCACTGTCTAAGCCAGATAGGTGGGATCTGTTCTCAACGCTTGCTCTTCTCTGTCTTTTCCTCACTCCAAGAGTGGCCATACCCAGCAGCTGGAGGCTTGGGAAGCCCTCCCAGGGCCGTTAGCTTTTCCTTCTCCCCCTTCCCCCCCTTCTCCCACTGCCTGAGACAGCCAATGCTCTTTTCTTCTCTCATTCTCCCACCCCACCTAGAATTTTGTGAACTTACTCAGATGGGGCGCAAAGGCCAAAAATACACTGAGAAGCAAAAAGCAGCAAATACTCAAAAACAAAAGAGGTTTCTTGGTACTTCCAAAAGCCTAACATGCTTTGGTTCTCAGTGACTGGGTCAGAATTTAAGAAAATGTGTCCAGAGACAGCCTGAAATAAAATGGAAGACACAGACAAAATATGTTGTAGTTGAATAAGTGAATGAACGAATGAGTCAATGACTTCAGTAAATGACAAAATGTAATTGAACCTAGTACCGAACTGGCCCACTGAGATCCCCATCATGGGACCATGAGTGTTGGCTGCCAAGGGCTCACAGCTGCCACTTTTCAGGGCCCAGGTCCAATGGGGGCCCCAGGGGAAATTATGCCCAGTGCCTTCACCCCTCTTTCTTAGAAAAAGACTGGTCAAAGAGGAATCAATGTTGGAGTGCATGCAACTCATGCTCCAGAGCTCCTCCTGGGACCAGGCTGAGGCTGGGATGCAGCTGAAAACACCTCCTTCCTGAGTTGCCTTTTCCTGCCCTCCTCATGCCCCTTCTGCTGAAAGCATGCC
Organism: Tamandua tetradactyla; assembly: GCF_023851605.1. NCBI lineage: Eukaryota > Metazoa > Chordata > Mammalia > Pilosa > Myrmecophagidae > Tamandua > Tamandua tetradactyla. Next base: position 6,244,841 of record NC_135329.1, read on the forward strand.
TTCCACAGTCCATTTCACGAGAATCCCCACCTCAGCTTCAGCTTCCAGGGAACCTTACCTGAGACAACATACCTTAGCAGGAAGCAATATAGTACTCTGTATCATAAATGGTCCTTCCCCATCCTTTAAACTGCTCCCAACCCTCGTTTATCTCTTGCCCTAGACCTCGCCACCCTCAGGCTTGCAGCTCTGAAGCATGCTCAGCTTTGACATAGCCAAGATGCAATGGAAGCCATCATCTCTCTTCTAGTGTAATGAAAGACAGTCAGAAGTAAACCATCTGCAGCCACATTTTTGGACTCAGGGTGAGCAGCTTAGCTTGTGAAGCTATGAATGACACCAGAGTTTTAAAGCTGCCAAAGGTGTCTTTGGTCACCGAAACAGAACCCACTGTTGCAGTTATTATTTAGGGAACAGATTTGGGGAGGAGGAAGACACAGGCGGCAGGACAAGCGACACTGAGATGGGGACGGAAAGGAAAATTCACATGTGGTTACCATAAGAGCTTGTGGCATGGTCTCCTCCCCACTCATCCTGGGGAAAGCCGTAGCTCAGGGTGAGCCCAGCCACCTACCTACCTGTCCCCCAGGAGCATGAGAAGGAAATGTCATTCTGAAACCGAAAGCTCTGACTTTCTCAGTCTGCTCAGTTTCAGCTCTGGAGAGACTTCAAATAGTAGGTCCAGTCTGGCTGGTGGGCATGGGCTGAAATTACTCCTGAAACCTGGGCTTTGGTGCAGGGACTTCCAGGTGGCCAGCGGGTGCCTTCCTTCTCCACAAGGGCTACTTCAGGCATCCTCCACTCACCCACATCTTTTCCCACCACTGTCCCCATCGTTCTCAGGAATGATCCATTTTACTTCACATAAAAAGTATAAGGCAGGACTTCTGGGAAGATGGCCGACTAGAGTAGCTTGAAATTAGACCTGTGCCATGGAAAAGTTAGAGAAGGGACAGGAGTGCAGATGACCTGAGAGAGCCTTCTGCACCACATGCAGCAGCCCTGGTTGCAGAGGCCAAGAAACTGAGAGGCAGAAAGCTAGAGCCTGGCATGGAGGCATGGAGCCACGGAGCCAGCAGAAGTGTATGGATGGGAGCACAGAACTAGGAAGTAAGCCAGGTCACGTTCCTGGGGTGCGATACCCTCACCAGTGCAGCCCCATGACCAGCAACTCACCCCACACCCCATGCATCCAAATCCCATCACCTACTCCCATTTCCCACACTCTAGGCGCCCCCACCCCACCAGCCCCCAGTGCATACACCTACCCCACACTCCCACCCCAAGTACAGTCCAACCCCCAACTCCCACACACCTCCCAAACACTACCTCTCCCTCCCAGTTCCCTGCAGGCTGTTGCCAGTGCATAATGGCTGTGGGCACTAACCTCCATACCCAGGCTACCTCCGTCCCCCATCCATACTCTTGCACAGCCTCACTTCACCTTCCCTGAACTCAGCACACTGCTTGTGGCACTCACAGGCCCACACAATCACACAGGCCCCCAATCACATCATTCAGCTCTCGGAACTTCACTTTACTAGAACTGTGCATGCACACAGGCCTCAGCCTCATTTCCCAGCTCTGAGAAAGAGCTGACATGCGCAGCCAGGTCACATCTGCCCCCAATCCATAAAAGCACAATGCTGACCTTCTGCCACAGCTCTACGCATGTACACAAAGAGCCCTGTGCCTTAGACCAGTGCACACCAGGGTTATGGCCCCCAGACCAGTGCACCTACACAGCTGTATCCTCCTTGGCCACTGGGCACCCACATTCACAAGCATCAGCATAGCATGCCCAACCTGTGCCCAAACCTACCTTGAAACAAATCACTGTACTGAGTGCTCCACCCTATGCCCTTCTCCCTGCTGTACAACCATCCTGCAAACACAAGGCTTTAGACTACTAAAAGAAATCAGATATTTACATGTGATGAAAACAGCAGAAGATCACTAAGCATATCACAATACAGACAGATAAAGCCCTGCCTAATGACCAAATTAAAACACCAGAGGAGACACAAACATTGAACAATTAATCAAAGATGTTCATACAACTCTACTTAATAAAATAAGTGGGATAGCAAATGACATAAAGGAGATCAAGACAGTAGAAGAACACAAACAGGAATTTGAAAGAAAAAATAGAAAAATAGCAGAAATCATGGAGATTAAAGACTGTTGACAATAAAAAGCATACTAGAGGCACACAACACCAGATTTGAAGAAACAGAAGGAAGAATAAGTGACACAGAGGACAGGATAATTAACTGTGAAGACTCAAAACAGCAAATGGCAAAAAAGATGGAAAAAATTGAATGGGAAGTCAGGGAAATGATACACAAAACAAAGTGCACTAATATAAGAATCACTGGTGTCAAAGAAGGAGAAGAGAAGAAGAAAGGGCTAGGAAGAGTAGTTGAGGACATAATGGGGGGAAACTTTCCAACCCTCATAAAGGACATAAATATACAAATCAAAGAAGCCCAATGAGGTCCATACAGAATAAGCCTACATAGGCCTTCCCCAAGGTACATACTAATCAGTCTGTCAAATGTTGAAGAGAAGCAGAAAATCCTGAAAGCAGCAAAAGAAGAACAATCTACTACATACAAAGGAAATCAAATGAGACTTATTTCAGATTACTCAACTAGCACTATGGAAGTGAGAAGATAGTGGTATGATATATTCAAGATCCTGAAAGAGAAAGACTTCCAGCCAAGAATTCTGTACCCAGCCAAATTATCCTTCAAAATTGAGGGAGAGATTAACGTTTTCACAGACAAAGGAGTTTTGAAAGAATTTGTCAACAAGTGACTGTCCCTACAAGAAATACTAAAAGGAGTTCTGCCAACTGAAAAAAAAGACAGGAGAGGGTGGTCAGGAGGAGGGCACAGAACTGAAGAGTACCACTAAGGGTAATTTAAATAATACAAAATGAAAGAAGGAAAAGAATATATAGATCTAACCAAAAAAATAAAAAAGATAGGATGGTGGAATCAAGAAACACCTTTTCAGTAATAACTTTGAATATTAATGGACTTAATTTACCAATTAAAAGATATAGATTAGCAGAATGGATTAAGAAACATAATCCAGCTATATGCTGCTTAGACACAAGGATACAAATAGATTGAAAGTGAAAGGATGGAAAAAGATATTCCACACAAGTTGTAACCAATAGAGAGCAGGATTAGCTATACAAATATTGGACAAAATAGACTTTAAACGTAAAGATATCATAAGAGACAAAGAAGGACACTAGATACTAGTTAAAGGGTCAATTCACCAAGAGGACATAAAAAACATAAATGTTTATGCTCCAATCAAGGAGCTCCAAGTTACATGAGACAGACATTGGCAAAACTGAAGGGAGTGAAAGATATTTCAACAACAATAGTAGGAGACTCCAATACACCACTCTCCTCTACAGATAGAACAACCATACAGAAGATCAACAAGGAAATAGAGAAGTCAAATAATTTGATAAATGAATTAGATCTAACAGACATATATAGGTCATTACACCCCAAAGCACAAGGTTATACATTCGTCTCTATTGCTCATGGAACATCCTCCAGGATAGATGAAATGCTGGGGCACAAAACAGGTCTTTATAAATTTTAAAATATTGAAATTATTCAAAGCACTTTCTGTGAGCACAATGAGATGAAGCTGGATCTCAATAACCACCAAAGAATGAGAACATTTACAAATATATGGAGATTAAATAACACACTCTTAAACAACCAGTGGGTCAAAGAAGAAATTGCTAGAGAAATCAGTAGCTATCTGGAGATGAATGAAAATGAGAATACAACTTATCAGAACTTATGGGATGCAGCAAAGGCTGTGCTGAGAGGGAAATTTATTGTCTTACATGCCTATACTAAAAAACAAGAAAGAGCAAAAATCAAGGACAAAACAGCAAACTGGAAGGAACTTGAGAAAGAACAGTAAACTAACCCCAAAGCAAATAGGAGAAGAAAAATAACAAAGATTAAATCAGAGATAAGTGAATGGGAGAACAAAAGAATAATAGAAAGAATCAATAAAAAATCAATAAAATTGATGAGCTACTAGCAAGATTGACAAAGGGAAAAAGAGAGAGGATGCAAATAAACAAAATCAGAAATGAAAAGGAGTGCATTTCCACAGACCCTGAAGAAATAAAAGAAATCATAAGAGGATACTAGGAATAACTATATGCCAACAAACTAGATAACTTAGATGAAATGGACAAGTTCCTGGAGACACACAAACAAGCTACACTGACTCAGGAAAAAACAGAAGATCACAACAAACCAATCACAGTTAAAGAGATTCAATATGTCATCAAAAATCTTCCTACAAAGAAAAGCCCAGGGCCAAATGGTGTCACAGGGGAATTTTATCAAACATTCCAGAAAGAACCAACACCAATCTTGCTCAAACTTTTCCAAAAAACTGAGTAAAAAGGAACTTCACCTAACTCATTTTAAAAAGCTAATATCATTTTAATACCAAAACTGGGTAAAGATGCTATAAGAAAGGAAAACTACAGGCCAATCTCCCTAATGAACATACATGCAAAAATTCTCAATAAAATATCAGCAAATCAAATCCAACAACACATTAAAAGAATTATACACCATGACCAATTGGGGTTTATACCAGGAATGCAAGGATGGTTTAACACAACAAAATCAATTAATGTAATACAACACATTAACAAATCAAAAGGGAAAAATCACATGATCCTCTTGATTGATCCTGAAAAAGCATTTGACAAAATTCAGCATCCTTTTCTGATAAAAACACTCCATAAGATATGAATCAAAGGTAACTACCTCAATATGATGAAGGGAATATATGAAAAACCAATAGCCAGCCTCATACTCAAGGGAGAGAGACTGAAAGCCTTCCCCCTAAGATCAAGTACAAGACAAGGATGCCCATTGTCACCACTATTATTCAACATTGTGCTACAAGTTCTGATTAGGGTTCAGACAGGACAAAGCAATAAAAGGCATTCAAATTGGAAAGGAAGAAGTAAACTTCTCATTATTTGCAGATGATATGATACTATAATTGGAAGATCCTGAGAAATCTACAGCAAAGTTACTTGAGCTAATAAACAAAGTCAGTAAGGTAGTGGGATATAAAATTAATGTGCAAAAATCAGTAACATTTCTACATACAAAGCAATGACCTAGCTGAGGAGTCTGTTAAGGAAGAATTCCATTCAAAATAGCAACTAAAAGAATCAAATACTTAGGAATGAACTTAACTAGGGACATAAAGCACTTGTACACAGAAAATCCATAACATTGCTAAAAGAAATCAAATAAGTGGAAAGACATTCCCTGCTCATGGATCGGAAGGCTAAATATAGTTAAGATGTCAGTTCTCCCCAAATTGATCTACAGATTCAACACAGTACTAATCAAAATTCCAATAATCGGCTTTGAAGATTTGGAAAATCTAACTGCCAAATTCATTTCAAAGGGAAAGAGACCCTAAAAGCATCCTAAAAAAGAAGAACAGAGTCAGAGGATTAACACTCCCTGACTTTAAAACCTATTATAAAGCCACAGTGGTCAAAACAGCATAGTCCTGGCACAAAGACAGAAGCACTGACCAAGGGAATTGAATTGACAGTGCAGAAATATACCACCAACTCTATGGTCAACTGATTTTGACAAGGCCCCAAAATCTTCTTGAACTGGAACAAAATAGTCTTTTCAATAATTGGCCATGGAAGAACTGGATATCAATAGCCAAGAAAATGAAAGAGAACCCCTATCTCACACCCTGCACAAAAATTAACTCAAAGTGGATCAAACACTTAAATATAAGAACTAGCACCATAGAGTTTCTGGAAGAAAATGTATGAAACATCTTCAAGACCTTGTAACAGGAGGTAGCTTCCTATACTTTACACCCAAAGCACAAGCAACAAAAGAAAAAATAGATAAATGGGAACTCCTCAAAATTAAATGCTTCTGCATCTCAAAAGATTTTGTGAAAAAGGTGAAGGGGCAGCCAACCCAATGGGAAAAAATATTTGGAAATCACATATCAAACAAAGATTTGATTTCCTGTATATACAAAGAAATCATATAACTCAACAACAAAAGAATAAACAATCCAATTATAAAATAGGCTAAAGATATGAATAGGCATTTTTATGAAGAGCAAATACAGATGGCTCAAAAGTACTTGAAGAGATGCTCATTTTCACTGGCTATAAGGGAAATGCAGATCAAGACTACAATGAGATACCACCTCACACCTATAAGAATGGCTGCTATTAAACAAACAGGAAACTACAAATGTTGGAGAGGATGTGCAGAAACTGGGACACTTCTGCACTGCTAGTGGGAATGCATAATGGTGCAGCCTCTATGGAATACTGTTTGGCCATTCCTTAGGAAACTAAATATCAAATTGCCCCATGACCCAGCAATAGCACTCCTTGGTATATACCCAGAAGAGCTGAAAGCAATGCACAAACAGACATTTCCACACCGATGTTCACAGCAGCATTATTCACAATTGCCAAAAGATGGAAACAAACCAAATGCCCATCAACAGACAAGCGGATCAACAAAATGTGGTATATATATACAATGGAATATTATGCAGCAGTAGACAAAATGATGTCCTGAAGCACATGCCAAGATGGATGAGTCTTGAGGACATAATGCTGAGTGAAATTAGCCAGATACAAAAGGGCAGATACTGCATGATTCCACTTTTATGACCAGCATAGAGGTATAATTAGAGGCTTCTAATATAGAATATAGGGGACTTAAAAAAAAGAATATAGGGGACTTAGCCATACATAGAAGCTAGAGATGGGTGAACTGTTAGCAAATGAGGTTGAACTCCAATGTAAGGGAATAGATAGGAGTGAAGGTGACTTTCTATTGGGTCTAGAAGTAATATTACCATATTGAAGATGAATAAGATTGAAAGGGTTTGTATAGACATACACATTCCATTGATCACACTAAAAATGCGAATGAGTTCTCACAAGAATTGCTTCAAAGATATGATTCTTATATAAAGAGTGTTTAAGTCTAGGGTACAGGGGGAAAACTGCTATTGTATGCTATGAGCTATGTTCAAAAAGAAACCATCAGCACTACCACAGCAACAGCAGAGATAAGTAATGGGGGGAGGGACAAGAGTTAAGAGGAGGTTTAGATGTTGTATTTGGTGAGGGTGTGTTTGTTGGTTTTCCGTCTCTTGGGAACAATGAAATTATCTAAAATTGAGAATGTTGATGGACTGTGGACTTTGGGCCCTATACATGACACCTGATGAATGCAGGTGACTGAAGGATGCATTGACGGAGAAGTAGATTGGTGAACGATGGTGTATACTTATGAACAAAGGTTGTATTTCTACAAAAGGGAGCCAATGTCTTGAGGCATGCAACAATGTGAATGAACATGTGGGACATTTGGTGAGAAAAAATAAGCCAGAAACAAAAAAAAACAACAATGGTATGGTCACCTTTAGAAAATGTTTATAAGAAAACATGGACCTAGATTGTAAACTTTTAGAGCAGACACACTAAGTCTGGAGTGATGTTTATTATTTCTGGATTTGAAAGGCTGTTTTATATATATAACCTGATACGTAGAGGTAAGAACGAAGCCAAAAAGGGAACTATCAGCACTCCTACAGCAACAGCAGATGTAAATAATGGGTGGGGTTAAAGTAATTCAGAACAAAGGGGTAAGGAAGACAGTGTCTGTATTTTAGAACCACACATACTCTTTGAGACCAATAGAGGAAAGGCTTATTTGATTTGGAACTGAAATTTTCTGTAGACAGAATCTCATTCAATCTATCTGTATAACTCATTTGAACAACTGAAACACAGGAAGCACAGAATAAGAAAGAGGTCCTTTAATCTAGAATAGATAATTGTAAGGCCAGGAAACATCCTAGAGTATATTAAGTAGATAATCAAAAAGTATTGGCAAAGTCCCCAGAGGGAGGGGAGAAAGACTATAGAACTATTAAACCTTACCATCAGGGAATCCTCTGATACTGTGTCAAACTTTAGGGATATCCAAATCAATAGGCTATGCCCTCGATCACGAGGCTTACTCTTGTGAAGCTTATGTAGGTAGTGGAGAAACTTAGACTATTTATAGCATGTCTAAGAGTTACTTCTGGAGGACCTCTATTGTTGCTCAGATGTGGCCTCTGTCTCTCTAAGCCAAACTCTGCAAGTGAGATCATTGCCCTCCCCCTACATAAGACATGAGATCCAGGGCTGAAAGTCTCCCTGGCAATGTAGGAGAGGACTCTCAGGGATGAATCCAGACCTGGCACCATAGGATCAAGAATTCTGTCTTGACCAAAAGAGGGAAAAGAAGTGTAATTAATAAAGTATCAGTGGCAAAGAGAGTTCAAATAGAGTTGAGAGGCTTCTCTGGAGGTTGCTGTTATGCAAACTTCAGGTAGACCTTGCTACCTGCATAACCTGCCAACCCCCAACCAGGACCATTCCAGCCAATCCTAAAGAACACCTAGGGCAATCTATAAGATTCCACAAGAGTTGCAGGCACTAGAGTAACTTTCCAGAAACCTACAACCTCCAGATGGGTCCCTAGTCCAGATAAGTCCTGAAAGCTAGCCCAGACTCTCCAGAACATCAGATAGTTCCATCCCCCTACCCCATATTAGTGACAGAACCTTCCAATACCAAAAATTTAGAATTGCCATTAGCCCAAACAACCCCAAAGAGAGCTATGGAAAGATGAAAGGTGATGGTGGAATTATACGTAGAAGATAGGACTTAACAAATGAATATGAATGCTGAATCATTAAATTGATATCTCTTTTAGCTCCCAGTATTTTAGAGCAGCTAGAAGTAAAAACCTAAAATTGTAAAATTATAACCCATGTAAAAGTCTGAAATATGTTCTACAACTAATTGTGGTGCTGTGCTTTGAAATTTATAGTTTTTTTGTATATATGTTATTGTCCACAAAAAAGAGAAGGAAAAAAAGTCGATTGTGATGATAAAAAAGTATTTAAATCCTCTAGCCTCTTATATTCTGGAGCAGCTAAAAGGAAAAATAGCAGAGGATCGTATGGTAGCCCATGACAAACTCTGAGATCTGTCCTGTAACCACTTTTTGAAGAATGCTTTGAAAACTATTGCTTTTTACTTCTTTGCTTTGTATATATGTTATACTATACAATAAACAAAGTAAAAGATGTACAAGGCAGGAGATGAGAATGCAATCGCTTACACACACCGGCTTCTCCTGCAGCCTTTCCCCAGCAGGAGGGAAGAGGGTCCCTGTGTGCCACCCAGCCCTCCCCACACACGCCATTCCATCCTTTCCCTTCTCGTCCATCTCCTCAATCCCTAGCGTTATGGGCTCCTTCCTTTGAGCATTTTATTGTGCTGAAGTTTTCCTTCTTAAAAAAAAAAATGATCAGGTCACTGTCAACAGTTTGCCTCATTTGTACTTACAGTGAAAACAGAAAGCCTCAGACGGGCAGCCCCCAGTTTCCTCCCCACCCCACCAAAGCTGAGTCTCTCCTGAAAAAGCAGCATCGCCCAGGCTCTAGATCCATTCCCACCTCCAGGGCAATTAGCTTTTATGCTTAATCCTACCCTCTTTTGCATATTTAACGTTTTCCTCTGCCAGCTGCTCTTTCTCTTCCCACCTTTAAATTTGGTTCTTCGCCTGAGGTCCTCAGCTCTCCCCCACTCCTTCTCGCTCCCGTTCAAAGTCTACAGGTTAATGACTCGCATGTCTGTACCTCCAATCCGTGTCTTGTTTCTGAGCAAGTCATGGGTATAAAAAACCTCCTAAACGTTAAGAGCCTTGGAAAAAACCTACCTAGAACTAAAATTCTCAGAGCTCCTCCCCACGAAGGCTCTCTACCATAAATGCCCCATTCTAGTAAATTCACTTTTCCGTCCAGGCCAAAGACACCTGGCCGTGGGCCCTGGTGTTTACCCTCCTCCTCCCTTAACTTGTCAATCACCGTGTTCTATCCTCGTGGCTTCTGAATATCCCACAGCTCCATCTCCTTAATTGAGGCCCCTTATCTCACCTTGTCACAGTGAAACAGCTCTGCCCACCCCAGAGGGTCACCAAGCTGGGGCCAAAGCGCTCTCCAGTGCAGACGAGAGCTTGCAACTGGCTCCTTAAACCCACCTTGCCTCTAGTTACATGCCACATCCTCACGGTCCATCCTCCCGACAGAAGAAATAAACTCAGAGAAGAGAAACTGCACAGAATACAGCAAATCCAGGAACAGGGAAGTTACTGATTCACACATTTCTTCATTCGCTATAGGACACCTTCAAAACTGGAGTCAGCCCTACTGAGAGTCTCCACGCCCAAGCACTTAGTTTCCTTGTTGATTTCCTTCACAGCATTTATCTCTATTTGTTGATGCTTTATTTGGCTCACTATGGTTTTGCTTTTCAACGCATCGGTCTCCCCTTCAAGAATGTGGGCTCCTTAAAGAGCAGACACACCATCTTCCTGTTTGATGGGGGTCGCCAGCCCCTGTGACAGGGTGTGATACATACATGATAGACCCTCAAATGATTATGGGGCAAATGAAGGGATGAATGAGAGTCCAAACAGACACTTGAGGGTTTCTGGCCAGCCAGTTTCACAGCACTAGTTGGAGAACAAATGTGCCATCATCAGTCCCATGAGCACTCACCAGGGACCCACCTTGTCAAGGAACTGGTGGGCGTGGGGGCACTGAGACACCAATATAGCAGGAGCGATGCTTACACCCAGTTCCTTCTGAGATGGAGTGTTCCGAGATTCAAGGGACCAGGTGTCAACAGAGTGTGTCCGGGCTCTCCGTTGCGGAGCTGGCCAAGCCTCGGCGGGGCCCACAGGTGCCGGGCCCTGGGGCGTGCCAATGGCCACGTCTCAGGAGTATGCAGACCCCACACTCATTCAGCCTGCTTGGCACCCAGCAGGAGGGAGATATGCCTTCTGCTCCATCCCATAGGCTGAGGAGGGTGTGCAAACACATAAGGAGAGAGAGAGAGAGGAGGACAGGAGTGGGTTAATAATAGATGAAGAGAACGGGCAGGGAAAAGGGAAAAACCATCCACAATCTACATGCCACCCCTCTGTGTCCAGTCCTGATCCCAGACCCCAACACAGCTCATTGGACGATGCAATATCCTTCTCCCCAGCCGCATGCCCCTCCTCCACTCCCCTCCCAAGCTCCAGCCAATATCTGGAGTGATCTTTTAAAACCATATATTAGATGGTATCACTCCCCTGCTCGATCTTTCCTTGGCTTCTCCCACATTGGAAATAAAACCCTACTTCCATGTTCAGCTTTAGAAAGTCCTCACATGGTTCAATAGCTACCTCTTGCAGCCTGGGGAGCCCATGCTGGGCACAGTGGCCAGCTCCCTGCACCCGAAACCCACCAGGCTGGTTGCAGCCTTACAGTCTTTGCCTGGCTCCTCCATGTGTCCAGAGTTCTCTTCTCCCTGATCTTCACTGGGCAGGCTCCTTCTTGTCCTTCGGTCACCTCTGTGGGTCCTTCCTTAACCACCCACTCTAAAGCAGCCACAGTACTTGCTGGCCACGGCAGCCCTGAGTTTTGATCTTCTATACAATTCCCCACTCTTGGATTCTTTCATGTACACTTTTTCCCTATATATCCTCATGTATTTGTTTTCTATTGCTAAATCTACCCACTTAAAACAAGCCCCTGGGCGGTGCAACAGTGGCGCAGTGGTAGCGTTCTCATTTGCCATGCCAGAGACCCAGGTTCAATTACCGGTGCATGCCCATGTCAAAAAAACACAAAAACAACAACCCCTTTCTTTAGCTCACAGTGCCATAGGTCAGAAGCTCAGGCCCAAGGCAGCTGGGTTCTCTGCTCAGGGTCTCACAAAGCTGAAATCTACGCATAGGCAGGGTGCATCCTCCCTCCTCTCCAGCTCAGGGGCTTCTTCAAAGCTCACAGCGTGTGGCAGAGTCAGATTCCTGTGCAGGTAGGGCTCAGGTTTCCATTTCTTTTCTGGCTGTCAACCAGGGGCTGCCTAAACTCCTACAGGCTGCCCATATTCCTTGACATGTGGTCCCCTCCATCTTCAAAGCCCAAAACAGATAATTTTGCTCCTGTTAACTCCTTCTCATGATTCGAATTCCTTTCACTAGGAAAAGTCCCCTTTTAAGGGACTGCTTAACTAGATCAGGCTCATTCAGAATAATTTCCTTTTGGGGAGTCAAATATGCCATATAGCATCACCGAATCAATAGAGTGACTTTTCTATCATAGTTACAGCTCACATCTACATGCTAGGGGAGGGGCTTTTGCAGGACATGTGCACAAAGGGACAGGAGTCTGCCTGCCACACCTCACCAAAGTAGAATTTTGCCTGCCTTGTCATCTCTGCATCCAAAGGCTGGAACAGTGCTTCCAAGCCCAGTGGAGGACACACAGAAAATGACAAAATGATAGGGCCGCTTGCTCAGTTCTCAGAGACAACCAGGGGCCAGCAGACCTGGTCATCCCAGACTCTCTCTGTGCATCCCAAGGACTGAGGGAGTGAACATCCCCACATGCCTGTCACCCAGTCTGGTTCCTGTTGTGCCACAGCATATAAGAAGCTGCTGGTCTGCAACAAATAATTCCACCCTATAGAAGATGGTTGTGAAATATTTGTTCATTTATTGAATGAATGTAAAGGAATGGGGAAATGTCTTCTGGAAACTAGAAATGGAAATTGTTGGAAAGATTGGGGGTGGGAGTTGGGAGACCAAAACAGAATCCACAAGCCCATCAAGTGCTTCCTAGCTCCCTCTACTCAAGGCCTATCCAATGCCTCTTTATCCAATGCCAAGGCTCAGCTCATGTCCAGCCCTACCTCCTCCAGGAAGCCCCCCTGACCCCTCAGCTCGAGGTCTCTGCCTTTAATAACCCCCCAACTCATTTGACCCTTTCTGGGGGCTTTCTTTAGACATCTTCTTCTAGCATGGAATAGTAGGTCTTTGCTGTTTATAATTTGCTGTGTCTGTGTCTTAAGTCCCTGTCTCAACTACAGTCTCATTATACGAGTTGGCCGTCTCCCCCATCTTTGTCTCCACCTAGTGCAGACTGAGCACATTCTGCTATGCTGATCACTCACGTCCTGCTGGGTGGTTCGGAACCAAGAACTGCCACAAGCAGGAAAAGATTGTTGGCCTGCAGTGGGGCAGCCATGGGGCAAATGAGGAGACAGGAGGAGATAGAGGGGTCTGCTGATGACGCACAGACAGCAGGAGCACCCACGAGGGCCCTGGCACCATGAAAAGGGGAGAGAGGGGTCAGAAGTTCGGAAAGGAGAGGATAAAGCAATCAGACCAAGAGTGTTGTTCTGCCTAAGCTGGTCCTCTTGGGAGGACCTTAAAGAGGTGTGAGCAGTCACATCCAACCAAGTTGGCCCAGCTCTACAAACAGAGGTTATTTGCTCTTGTCAAAACCTGCCAAAAGGGCCACAGGCACTCAACTGTCTTCATTCTCCCTTTTCATGGCTTCAGGTTGTGGTGGTAGTCAGTGATGGTGCAGAAAATGATGCAGTGATGTTGGTGATGGGATGGGACTGGTGGTGATGCATGTGCCCTTGGCCTTCAAGGGGAGGAAAGATGAATGATCGTGGGTGCTGGCGGGCTGCAAGGTGACCCTGAGCCTACGAGCAGGGCAACTAGGTACATGAATAAGGAAGGTGAAGTTCATGCCATGTTCAAGGAAGATTCTCGCCAAATCTGAGATGGGCCATTCTGGAAACCGCACTCCCTCCCGGGGAGATGGGCATTTGGAGAGAGCTCAGAGGGCAGCCTCAGCCAGGCAGCTGGGCAGCAGGCCAGGGGGGAAATGTTAAAGGAGGTGGGATTACTTATGGAGGAAGTACAGGCAGGCAGAATTTAATACAATCTTCAGGTATCAGCAGAGTTCTTAGGCAGGGCAGGCTAAGTCCTGGCAGTGGCTACTGAGGATAGAATAAGAGGAAAAGAGCTTAATCTCCAGTATAAGGGATTTAGGATAGCTAGGGGAAAGAATTTCCTGATGGTGAAGGTGGTGAAAAGTTGCAATGAATGGCCTAGAGAGAGAGATCCAGGTCTGCTCTGGAAGCTTTTACAAGTAGAAGAGATTATCCTTTAGCAGAGGCAGTTTACTTCTAATTCTGCCTGAAGGCAGGGGAATGGCCACAATGACCTTGGGGTCTCCTTCAGACTTGTAAGACAGGCCTTTCCATCAGCAGTCCAGGAGGTGATAAGCCCTAAGGCAGACCCCAGGTGTTCCCAGGAATAAAAAGGAGCCAAATCTTGGGAGATTTCCTCCTCTTCTACTTTTTAGCCTGAGCTGCATCGCAGCAATGGCCAAGATCCTCTGTAATTTGGGGTATAATCAAGGACACCTTCTGCAAACAGCCAAGAGCAGCCACACACCACAGCAGAGAGATGCCCCTCACTCTGCAAAGCACTACAGACAAGAGGAAGACAGCACTCCACAGGCCACGTGGAAACCTTGCAGAGCCACCCAGAGAGTGGCAACAGGAAACCTGAGGGGCTTCTGACCTGCTGACGCCAGCCAAAGTGGCCAAAAGGGTTGCGCTGGCTCCAGCTTTCCCAAAATTATACTTTGCCTCCCATAAGTTAAGTGGCAAGCCTCTGAGCCCTGACCTGTGCCCAGATGTCACCAAATGGGCAAAGAGAAGAAAAACACATGATCTTATTCACAATATGGGGAGACACCCATGGGGTCTATAGGGCAGACTGAGAACATTAGCAGACACATGGAGTGCTTTGGCTGCAAGTCCTGGAATGTTTCGGGGAGAAGGTAGGGCTTGCACAGGGCTCTGTAGAAGGGTAAGAGTTGGGTAGGGGTGAGAACACAGGAGATCTCCTGAGACAGATTTCTAAAGTGCTGGCCAGGTGTGTAAAATACTTGAGGGGCCATGGTCAACTCCATGCTTCTGTAGCCAAGAGAGTCAAAAGAGACCTTAAGTTTTCTGGAAACTGGGAGTCTGAGTCTGTGCAGTGATTAAAGCTACAGATCAAGTTTGAGGTGGGCCTGTCTTTTATTTTCAGGCTGATTTACCCAGAGGAAAAAGAACAACTTAACCCCTAGCCCCACACCTTTACAGAGGTTGATCTAGAGGAGTTCTTCACCCCAGCTATTTATTTATTAAAACTCAACTGATAGGGTACATGGATGGTTCGGTGGTAGAATGCGTGCCTTCCATGCGGGAGACCCAGGTTCAATTCCTGGACCATGAACCCCTACCCCCCAAAGAATCTCAGCGGACATCCTTTTGGTCCTTTTCCTTGTCCCCATAGCTCTTTTTTGGTTCTTTTGTCTGGATTGCACCAGACCCACTGCTGCTTTCCACCACTCAGCAGGCTATAAGTCCACAGCCCTATTTCTCCACAACAAACAGGGCACTTGGGCCAGTGCCATCCCTTCCAGGATATCTTTCCTTCCAGAGGCTTAAAACACTTCTACCTAGACCCCACGGCCCCCAGTTAGTGTATGTATGTATGGAGTAGGAGCAAATTACAATGAATATATTGAAGAAAGAGCCATGGAAATGTTATTTTATCCATTGCATCCACTAGAAACAGACAGGAACTTGTTGCAAAAGCATATTAAGCATGCAATCAGCTGCATTCTCATGCCCAAATAAAGCTATTTTCATTTCATAAAGCAAGAGAGCAAGTCAAATCATTAGGGAAATAGAAATGGGGAACTTAAATGCCTAATTGGAAGCTCTATTGCACTTGCAAAGTACCTTTGGTTTTTTTCTAAAAATTCAAGGGAAACACATTGAACTTATAATTGCAGATAAATCGATGCTACATTCCTTCCTGCATTAGCACAGAAGGAGAGCCCCTTCCTGCGGACTCAGCCCAGCCCCAGTTACACTGTATAAACATCAGGGAGAGCCCAGAAGGAATCAAGTGGGCTCCTAAAACCAGGAAAATGGAGGAGAGAGCAAAAGTCCCTTTCCTTTCCACTGAAGACAAAAACATCTGCTGCATTTTGGGTTCTTTTAGTTTAACTTCTGTATCTCACCATTAGAAATTTAACATCTTTTATTTAATTATTGAGCATTTCCCAAGTGCACGGTACAATACAAAGCTAAGACATCTCTCTGACCTTCAGAGTCTTCATCTGTAAAATGTGAGGGTTAAGCTAGATTGGCGGCTTTAGTGCTAGGATTCCTTAGAAGTGCTTTGGAAGCCATGGTACTAGGGGCCATGTAGGGGATGGACAGACAAGAAGGAGACCAAGTGGACCAGGTTCTAGTCTTCCAGCCCCACTCCCACTTCCATGAACTGGCCCCACTTGTAACTGTTCAAATTATTGGGATTCTACATAAGATTATTTGGCATGGAAATGACTCCATTGCTTAAACACACCCACACACATACAGAATCCACTGAGTTAGACAATCTCCAAGGTCTCCTCCAGCTTTGAGAGATTCCATATCTAGCCCCAATCTTACTGTGGAGATGAGAGACTCCCTCATTGCCAGCTTGGTTTGAGAGCTCAGTTACACACGGGTTCTCTGGGGTATGGACCTCAGGAGTTCAGAGCATAAGAACTCAAATCCACGTTGTGTTTCCCAGGAGCTCCAGGGGACCTGTTGGTTGATCCTGCACAAATGACTGTGTGAGGTGAAGCGAGAGCAACTCCCACATCAGACATTTCTTCCTTGAGGCTATGATTTTCCCATTTGATCTCAACCATGTCTCATGAATTGGAGAAGGAAGATGTTCAGATTTATTCACATGATCAGTTGGGTCATAGGATCCATTTATAAATGAAGCATTTTAATCTAGGAGAGTCTCTATCTCAAGAGGTTGGAGGGGAATGTATCAACAGAGGATCAGCCCAAAGAACAGGAGGAGTATTATTCTCCAACCTGATGATGGTATTTCTGAAAATTCCCAATGGGCCCCAAATCCCAAAGAAATGAACCTCAATGGTTGAGTACTGGGTACTCTGGGTGCATATGGGAGGGACATCTAAAGGCTCTGAGTGCAACAAGCTGCCGTGTCCCCGTGAAGCCAACCCTACAAATGTGCAAGGGCTTAGCCTTGACCTCGTGTTCGGATCTCGAGGACAGGTTCACACTGACTGTGATGGGAGTTTTCCCCACCCGTAGGATGTGTCTACATAGAAAAGAAGACCTGCATGAAGAGGACAACAGAAAATAAAGTCACAAAGCACTTTTACCCCACTCTTAAGACATAACCTCCGGACCTATGGTTCATGAAAACAAACATTTCCAACAGCGTGATTGTGAGTAAATCATCCTGACATGCACAGGTGGACACCTCTAAGTCTGATTAGGTCCCTAATTGAATTGAAAATGAAACACAGCACATAATGGATGACCTGAGCCCAGGCCCACCCAGTGGCTTCTGAGATAACCGCTGAGCTGGGCAATCGCTTCTCCATCCTTCAGCGCATCTTCTGGGAACGCTGCCGGACATGAGACCCAGCTGCTCTCCCAGCTTAAGCAGTGGCTGCATGTGTCTGGGCAGCGAGTATTCAGTGTAAAACTAACAGAATCGTTGGTTCCCTAAAGACTCTACACCCCAAATAGAGACAATGCCTCCCTGGAGAAAGGGAAGGAGGTGGAGAGAGGAAGAGGAGAAAAACAGAAAGAGCAGAGGGAGTGATAAATGGCTAGTCTTGTTTGCTCAACTAGTTATTACTGAGCTGTTTGCCATTTGGCCCCGTGTATTTTTAAAGCACACAGTCAGGGAGCATTTATTAAAATGTTTTCAAGTTGTCCTTCTGTAAAAGAGATGCTGGCAGGCCACTCTGTATATGGCAAAGGTGGGTTAAAAACTATTACCCCCACTGCAAAGATAGGGAGAAAACAGTATAATGGATTACCTTAATTTCCTAGAGACATGCAGTGAATTCATTACTGCAGGAAAAGAAAAGGAAAATCAGGTTTAAGAGTCCAGAAGTCTGGGCTGCCTTGCTTGAGAGCCGGCCTATTTGACGATAGCAGAGACAAGTACCAAAGCTTCCGAGGGTGCTGCTCCAAAAACACAGTCCTTAGAAATACAGACACCTACAGGAGCTCGGGATGAAAATGTGCAGCAGAAACAAAAGCACCCCACACAAAACCATGATGGCTCACCCATCTGCCTCGTGCTGTGGGGTGGGGTTGGGGGGCATAAATAATCCAGATTCCCAATTTAGTTCAGGAGCTTGTTTTCTTACACTGACAAATCTTCCTAAAAATGATTTTCTTATTAGAGTCAAATGACAGAGCCCAAAACTCTTGGAGATTGTTGTGCTGTCAGCATGTTGATCGTGTTCCTTAGCAACTCCCTTCACTTTGGGGAAGAAACAGCACCTCTGCCCTCTGCTCCTCGCCCAACGATGCGGAGCTGGGGAAGCCTGGGAGCCTCTGATGGATCCCTGCGTGGGAGGGAAGGTGGGCAGCGTGGCTGGGACAGGAGGGACCCACCACTGGCCAGTGGCAGGACACAGGCAGGGGAACGCCAAGGCAGAGGGTAGAAGAGAGGTGGGCGCTGCCACCACCGTGGTTACGTGCCACTGTCACCCGCAATTTTGTAAACTGAACTGCAAAAGACACACTAGCAGTCTTTGGGATTAACTCCCCATTTCGGCGGGCACGACCCTTTCCTTTAGGACACTGGGACCCCGGCATTTGCACAGAGCTAGTCTGTCTTTTATCAATCAACAGACTTAAAGATCAAAAGGAAAAAGTGACAGCGGTCAAGCCAATGAAGAATAAGGAAAAAAGGTTTCCTGAACTGATTTTGTTTTCTTTATCGGATGCTTGAAGCATAATTTTGGAATTTGGGGAATCATCTGGAAAAAAAAGAAAAGAAAATCATGCTTTTTCACACATTGATTAAACAGTTCCTCCACTTCGGATGGGATGCTAGGTCTTGTCTTTCTGATTTTGGATCACCGCTTCTACCAGTGAGCCCTGTTAATGATGCTGGCAGAGACTATCAACTCCAACAATCTCATTTTCCAGATTAA
This sequence comes from Tamandua tetradactyla, assembly GCF_023851605.1. Classification (NCBI taxonomy): domain Eukaryota; kingdom Metazoa; phylum Chordata; class Mammalia; order Pilosa; family Myrmecophagidae; genus Tamandua; species Tamandua tetradactyla. The sequence goes on from NC_135329.1 coordinate 6,263,882, forward strand.
AAAACTGAAGCCTCATGAGGCTGACTTTTCTGAGGTCATGAGTGATTTATTGACAGATCTAGATAGAGCATGAATCCAAGGATTTCTACCATGTCTGCCAATTCTCAGAACAGACACTTCAAAACTGGACTTGGATAGCTTCAGTTTAAGAAAGGGAGAAGTGAGAATCGATTTGCAATATTCACAACCGTGGGGAAAGTGATATTCTTCCCAAGCCAAAACATATTGGTAAATTCCCTAATTTAGTCAGATGATGTCTCACTTTACGTGATAAATGTTTCTAAAAAGTTGCATGCAAATCAAATTTTTGTAAATTGAATTACTTTTTTAAAAGCACAAAACAGATTGCTTTGTCAAAGAACCCTGGGCTGAAAATGAGAAATATTTCTGCAATTTAAATAATAACTACCTCCATAATTTATCTCTCCTGTAAATTCATAATTTAATATTCCTTGGTTTTTGTTTAGCATCACTTGTTTAAAATAAAATAAAGGATCTATATTTACGCAGCTTGTGTCACCAAGGAGTTGGAAGTACATCAATAATTACTAATTCTTTTCTTCTATTTTTCAGAACTAATAAGGAATGGGTATTCCCATTTGGCAGATGGGAAAAGTCAAAGCTTAGAGAAAGGATAGATTCAAGATCATGGGGAAAGTCAATGATGTAGCTAGGATGCCCAAACATTTCTGATTATAAATCCTGGGTTTTGATCTATTTTATTACCTCACACTGAAGACATTGTGAGGCGGCTAGCAAACCCCAGGGAGACATTTCTTATATCACATCTATGGATTTCAAGGAAATACATGAGCCATCTCAAAGCCATAAACTTCAGGAATCCAGGAAGAGCTTTATACCTTTCTCTCTGTCCAGTCACTTGGCTAAACTAGGAAACGTGGAGAGTTGAAAAAGAATATGCTTGATTACATCATCACAAATGACGCTATGACAATGTGTCTTGACTGAGTCCCGGATCTCATATCTAATCCTGAGCTGAACACGGTAGGGAAGAATACGGGAGAGTGTATAGGCTCTGCCCCAAGGAACTCACAGTCCAGTTAAAGAGACAAGACTCACACTCAACTTGAGTTAGAGCTACGTTTACATGGGTAGTTCCCTGTAGAATGTAGAACCTTAAGGAGATGGAACTTACTGCCGTCATCTTTGGAATTTTAGCCCCTTGCCTAGGAAAAAGTCAGTTTCCAATGGTATTTTTTGTCACATTAAATTATGAAAACTTAGAGGGATTGGGAAAGATGTTACCTGTAAATATGTAGAAGAGACATATAAATGTCTTTAAATGATATAAAAGACATTGAATAAACATTATTTGTATCTCCAGAATGAAATGATGTCATCTGCAAAGTGTGGATAACAATAGTACCTCATTCTTTGGATTGTTGTGGTGTTTAAGTGGCACAATAGATCTAAAGGGTTTAATACATCTCTGGCACAGAGTGAGCACATGATAAATGGTGCTTGTCATTTATATTATCAGGAACTCAAACTGTAGTTACAGAGGAACCGATGACAACTTAATGTGAGAAAAGATATCCCAGCAACACTAAGAGCTGTCCACTCACAGAAGCTACTACACAGGCAGTTCTCTCTATCCCAGGAACTGGACGCGAACCTCTCAATGAAAATGTCGAGAAGAGTTCTGCATTGGACAATCCAAACTTCTTTAACAGTTGTAGAAAGGTCCAGGAATCTGTAATTTAATAAGCAGCCCAAATGAATTTATGTAACTGGTCAACATGAGTCTAACAACTTAAATTTGAAAACTATTTAGAGAAATTTTATAGTCTCTTCCAAATTCTGAGGCTCTGAAATTTCCTTCTTCCATCCTTGGTCACCATCAGTAGAGTGTCATGGAAAACAGATGGGTAAGTTCAAAAGGCTGGTTTCAAATCTCTGCCCTGAAATTTCCTCTCCATATGACATATAGCAAATTGATTATCTTCCCAGAGTCTTGGCTTCCTTGTTTGGAGGTTCTTGGGGTTTTCTTGTTCAAAAATAAGTGTTCAATTAATATCTTATTAACTTAATGTAAAACTGCTTCTCAGTGTGAGAGAAATAACAGGGATTTAACAAATATCAGCTTCCTTTCTTACCACCACCCAAACTTATGCTTTAGGTAAAGTGCCCTGGGTTTACCTTAAGTGATGAGCTAAATTGAAGAGGAGAAAGAAAGCACAGCCAGGCATGGCAGGAGACACCAGAACAGCAAGAAAATAGCTTTGAGGTTCTCCAAAAGGAAAAGGAACAGGAAGAGGAAAAAAATACATGCACACACCATGTATTAAATTACAGGGGAAAAGTGAAGGAGAATGAAAGTATCATAGATCTTTATGGATTTTGTTGGTTATTCTCAATCATTAAATCTGCATTTAGAAATGTTTATATTTGCTGAAAACCAAGAGTCTTGGTGCAGAGGGAGAATGAAAAGGGCAGGGGACAGGGTCTAATTAATCATTGAGGTGCTGTCACACTGACAACTAGAAGAATTAGAAAGTTACAAAGCACCAGCACCAAACAGCATCAATCACCCAACGATGGTAAATAAATTAATCAAAAATCATTGGGTACCAAAAGGTCTGGGGAAAAATAACAGGCAGAAGAGAAAAATCATCAGGAGCACCAAGCAAACAAAATAGCAGAGCCTGACCCTGTTAAAGCCGAAACCAGTTACCCTGGCAAAACACCAACCCCAATGTCTCCAGCACCTCACCCACCCCAGAGAGCCAAACACAAGTGGGTACAAGAGCAGCCATATACGTAAGTTTCTTTACACCTATTACCTGCTCTGTATTGGATGAACAGATCCACCTAGCAACCCTACCCTCTTTCCCATATCCCTATTAAAAGGGGAAAGTAACATCCTTGACATATTATAGGTGATTCTAAATACTACTTTGCTCAAAACCATTCCTGACCCATTCCTAAACTGCCATATTTTGTGTGTTTGAGTTAAAAATCCCCGGCTAACTCCCCACCTGCTGGGTACCAGTTTATTACCAGCCCAGGCCTTGGTGGAATGCATGACTTTCCACCATGATAATCAGGACCCTCGCTGACCCAGAATTAGGAACACCTGGACCTACTTTCCCAACCCAGCCTCTAGTTCCCCAGCTAATTAACTTTTCTTTGCCTGCAAAAGACTGGCTGTGGGGGAGATGAACCAGATCACCAACTTCCCCATCGTTTTCCGATTTGGATGCACACACTTGCCCCTCTGGGTTCACACAGGACTCTGATTCATGGAGCTCAGCTATGGATTAAAGGGATTTAATGCCTGGATTTTCTGTGGGTCTACACAGGACTTTACATAATCTGGTAGACTTTAACATTTTCTAGAATTTAAGCTCCACCTTTAATTATTTTTTTTTACATTTTTTGACATACTGGATCACATATCCCTTACAATTCACCCACAAGCAATAATTTATCATTTAATTCCACTTAGCGGATATTCAGTGTGCATCCCCACAGGGTTCCAGGGGGAATGAATGAAGTTATACCCCTGCATTCTAAGAGCTTATCAACTAGAAAGAGACAGACATCATCACAAATGTCCTGGTTCCAGTGCCTGTGCCTGTGGGCACCACAGAGATGTAAGCAAAGCAAGGCAGGATGAAGGACAAAATTAACTGGCAAGTGAGACATCAGGAAAGGTGCCTAGGAGGTACAGAAATTTGGGAGAAGGTTAAGACTTGGACAATGTACCCTGGGTGGATATTTTAAGGCACAAAGATCAGCTTCTGTAAAGGCTCTGAAGTAGGTAAGTGCAGGGAATCTCAGCGTGGCTGGCATTGTTGCACAGAGAACTCAGTCATGAGTGGAGCATGCAGGAAGGAGTACTACGGTGAGTCCTAGACAGATAAAAAGGTGCCTGTGATGGCCAGGTTCATGTCAACTTGGCCAGGTGGTGGTGGCCCAGTTGTCTGGTCAGGCAAGCACTGGCCTGTCTGTTGCTGTGAGAACATTTCATGGACTTAAATCATGACCACGTTGGCTGCATCCACAGCAAATGCAATCAGCTAAGGGGCGTGTCTTCTGCAATGAGTGTTGCTTGATATTATCACCAGAAGGCTTTTAAGGAGAATTCAGAAGAGACAGTCACTCTTCCTGCTTCAGCCAGCCGCTGTCTCCTGAGAGTTCACTGAGGACCTTCTTCGGAGCTGCCAGCTTGTGATCTGCCCTACGACCTTGGACTGTACATCCCCATGGTTGTGTGAGACCCTTTAATAAATTTTATATTTACAGATATCTCCTGCTGATTCTGCTTCTCTAGAGAACTAATACAGTGCCCCTGCCCAGAAGCAACTCTGACTGCCTTGGATGCACAAGATTATCTGGATTGGGTGGGCCACGGTGGCTCAGCAGGCAGGAATGCTTGCCTGTGATGCCAGAGGACCTGGGTTCAATTCCCAGTGCCTGCCCATGTAAAAAACAAAAAAAAAAGAGATTATCTGGATGTCCCAGGAGGTCACATGGGGCCAGTATCAGGAGTTCCGGGAAGAACTACTAAGGCACCTCCGCCATCTGCTGATGGACAGGAGGCTCCAGATTAAGAGGGCAGCAGATGGCAGGGCCACATTGGAGGCCTGGAGAGGGGGGTAGCAGATAAGTAATAGCTGGGCTCAAATAGATTATATACAGATCACGGGAGCAACCCCGTGATAGGGAGGTAGGTATCAAATCAATGACACGTGGGTATATTCTGGACCATGGGGTGCTGTAAGTGCAGCTGATTAACTGAACAAGTCAGCCTCAATAGGGTACATCCAACGAGAACTGCACTCTTTGTCACAGCTGCCCCTTTCAACCTGCCCCTGATTAAAATACTCAAGTCCCGTGGCATTTTTGCTCCCTTTCAGATTAAAACTAACAATAAATAATCTCTTTAGGGTGCTTATTAAAATTTTCAGTCCTATTAAAATTCTAAAACCTCATCCAATTTACAACTTCATTGGTCAGGCCCACTGCATCTTGGAAGCCTGAGGGGAGAAGGGCAAGGTCGGCTACTTCACTATTTCTTTTCCCCCCTCCTCCCCAATTCTGCAGCTCTGCTTTGTGGCCCCACCGGGATGTGTGTGGTGGAGAGGGAGGCACATAAAGGGGCAGGAAGTGGAGCTGTTCAGTGGTGATCCAGTGTCTGTGCTCTGTGATGCAGGGACTGTGCAAAGATAATTCTTTCCCTCCTGGGGGGCTTTACGGGGCCCCCAAGCCTGCATTCTCTTGCAAGAGCAACCTTGCACTTGATGCACAATTCTCCCTCAGCTACTGGTGTCCTTCTGTCTGCCCCTCTCTGAGGTCACCTCACTTCACCTCTTGGGCAGCTTTTGCTGAGCATTTCATTCAGTCCACAAGAAACACACCTCCAGGGCCCAGCTACATGCTGGGAGAGCGCACATTCCCTTGGAGCCTGTTTTTTGCTTGTTTGCTTTTCCCTCTGCTGCCTCCTCCAGAGCTGATCAACAGACTCTGGTCCCTGTGTCTGCAAGGTCCCAAGAACACATGGAAAACTTCCTGAGTCTTGATGAGGGAAGCCTCCACCTCTTCTTCCTACCAGGGTGGGGTGGAGACACCATACACTGACAACTTTGCCCAACGGATCCTCTGTCTTGGCTTCCTCCTTTCACCTGTTTTCTTTTACACTCTGGAGGTGATGATAAACCAATGCTGGAGGAACGGGGTGGGGGCAGGTGCTTTAGAGGTGGGCTGACATGTCACTGTGAGATAGAGGGCACTTGGCATGTATTATCTCAGACTTTGGACATCTGCTGCAATTCCAATCCACCCACATGAGCCTCACTTAGCATCCTGATACATGACTACAGAGGACAGACAGAGAGAACTCAACAGGCCTTAAAATCACACAGTGCCAAACCTCATTTTATATTTTAGAAAAATAAGAGCCTTCCCCAGCCTCACCTTGTACTGGTTGTGCAACCTGTGGAGTCCACTACAAGGCTGGAAAACGACTGGACACCACCTGGCAGAAAATGGCTTTTCTCTGGGTACCCACGCAACATCTCTCTCTCCATAAGCCCCAAATAGCCCGCCTTCCCCCAGGAGGAATGGTCTGTGAGCCATTCACTGTGTGCTTCTCTCACATGGCAGGAGGGAGAGGCAATTCTGCTTTGTTAACAGGGTTGGGTTCAGGTTGGCGGCAGTAACTGAGATTCAGCGGCTTTGCCCAAGGCAGGCTTACTTCTCATTCCCTCCACGTATGTGTGGGTTGGTAGGTCTCCTGGGCAGCTTGATTCAGGGATGCAGGCTGCTCCTCTCTGGCAGCCCCACCTTGTCACGGCTTCCTGGTGGTCCCCCAAGCTTGTGAATGAGGGCCAGCACCCCATTCCTTACCCACCTTGGCCTGCAGGTGACAGGTATTACTTGCTCTCACATTTCCCTGGCCAGAGCTAGTCACATGGTGAACCTAAAAGCACCAAGTCGCTGACACCTAGGAAACCTCCATTTCCTTCTCTGGAAAAAGTCCTCCATCTGTCTTCTTTCTCTGCCCTCTTCACTCTGGCACTGAGGACCCCCTTCCTTTGCCTAAAGCTTCAGCTCTCCCCATGCTGTGATTTGATCAAGAAGAAGAATTTGGCATTCTTAATCCGAGGCAGTGTGACTCAGAGGTTCAGACACAGACTCTGGGGTCAGAAGCCAGGGATTGACCCCCTCCTCCTCCACTTGTTCGGTGAGTGGCCTGGAGAGTCATTTAGCCCTTGGCATAGGGACACTAACTGTACCTACCTCAAAGGGGTGCTGTGAGGGCTCCTTACATCTATACACTTGAGGCCTTAGACCAGTGCCCAGCTCCCAGCAACCGCCTAAGTGTTTGTTGTTACAGTTCACCTCTCCCAGGTAACTCCGGTTGCTCTTGGCTATAGATAACTCCCCATCAGCAGACAGCACCTCGCTGAAAGATGCTCAAGCACTGTAACTCATTGTTTTGGGGAACAGGATAAACCTCACTCTCTTCTAAGCCTCCAGGTCATTTTTCCAAATCAATTTCCAAGACCAGGCATGGTCAAAATAAAGTTTCCCCCGTCACAGTCCTGGATGGTAGAAACACTCCATGCTTCAACAGCTCAATGACCTCACACTGGCTTTCAGGGGCCCACAGCTCTCCAAAGAAAGAATGAAGTCCTAAGGGTGAAAAGTTATTTAGTTTCCCCGCCTGACATTCTAGCTCCTGGCCTTCCTGCCACCGAGGGGCTCTTGTCACAGTGCCAGGATATGACAAATGATGTGGCACGGGAGTTATAGTACAGCCATCCATCCGCCGTCAGAGGCCAGGTCCACAAGGGAACTGAAAATGAACAGGGAGATTGCACGGAGTGAAAGTCTGCTCGGAGGAATTTCAGAAGGAAAGGAGGTTTGCCCTCACCCACAGACAAAGTACACAGAAAGCGTTTAGGAGACATGCCACCAGCCCGGCAGGAGACAGAGTGCACAGTGGGAGGAGAGGAAAGCCACTCGTGAGACAGTAAACGCAGCAAGAGGGAGAAACTCTAAAGACGTGGTCATTGTAAAAGCATCTGGTACATTCGGAGAGAAGGATCTGCTTCCATTACACACTCTCTGAAGGACTCTGGAGTAGTCCCTCAACCACTCAGAATTCCAGAATATGTTAAATGAAAGGGATAGTATCTTCCCTCCCTAAAGGCAGGGGGCTGGCTCTCCTTGAGGTCCCTCTAGAGCCTGAGACTATGTGATTCTGTAAGCAGTTGATGCCCTTTCTTCTCTTCAATTCACTCTGCCTTGGATGTAGAGTTGCTTATTTGATAGATGTGAAATGCAGAATTTCATGGTTCTAGATTTAGTCTCATCCACAAAGGATATAAATGCAAAAACACATAAAACAAACTGTTTTGCACAAATCACCTCCTCTTTCTGGACAGTGGGCTCCACCATCACACACACAAGCATCTGCCATGCCAGTAGGCTCCAGGTCATGGGCTGGAGCTGTCTGAAATGAAAGACTAACACATGCCACATAATTTGATGCTTTCATTCTCTCTGGTACAAAACAGTGTCTCTTGAAAGGATTAACACTTTTACGCATCAAAACAACAGTGTAAAATTTCTGCTTCTGCCCAAGATGGAATCAGAGGAACCATATTTATCTTTCCACCTGAAACAAATATATATATATATGTATAAATAGGTAATTGTATATATAATACTCCTATATATAGGAGTATTGTGTGTATATATATATACATACATATTTGCATGTATGTTCATATGTATGCACGTATGAAGCAGTGGTTTTCAAGACAGTACATCAGGCAGTGAAGGACCCTGATCTCTGAGAGGGGAGGAACATAGGAGAAAAGCCTTATTGTTGGCCAACTTGCTGCCTTGAGAGACTCTCTAGGCCATGACTCAGGGAGAGGGAACCCAGTCAGAGCCCAGCAGATACTGAGTCAAGGAGGGAGGGTTGAAAGTCCTGGGATACCAAGGCAACTAGAGTTCACGGACAGAGTACATGAGGAGAGAGCTATACTCGTGAGCAGAAAGAGAGAAAACTTTCAGGGATCTGCAGAGTAACTCTCTTGAGTAATCACAAATAAGTGGATGCACGTGAGGAAATTTACAGGAAAGAAACATTTAAAGAGATTAGAAGAAAGAGTACTCAGCACTCATACCAGTACAGGACCAGTGCCTATTCCCTCTGACCAAATGGAGCACCTCATAATTCAGAGTATTGCATGAAGTCCTTGGAAAATTCTTTCTCATTAGTGAGGAACATTTAGCTCAAGACCAAATATGACTCATAAGGAGAAGAAAAACAAATTAATCAGAATCAGCACAATATTGGCATAGATATTATAATCAGAAAAGGATATTAATGGAATTATTATTATTGTATTCTATATGCTCAATAACTTAATCCAAGATGTGACAGGTATTAAAAACCATGAATCAAACTTCTTGAAATGAAAACTACTTATGAGATAAAAAAAAAAAGGACACTAGATGATATTAATAGCAGATTAGACATTACAGAAAAAATTAGTAAAGTTGAAAACAGCAATAGAAGCTACCCAAAATGAAGCACAGAGAAAATAAAAAGAACTTTTAAAAATGAACAAAGTGGGCCATGGTGGCTCAGCAGGCAGAGTTCTTACCTGCCGTGCCAGAGACCAGGTTTGATTCCCAGCGCCTGCCCATGCACACAAAAAAAATTAAATTAAATTAAAAAATAAAAAATAAATAAAAATGAACAGAGCATCAGTGGACTGTGGAACACCTACAAGTAGATCAATATATGAATGAGTGGAGTTCATGAGAAGGCAAAAACAAGAAATATATTTGAGGAAATAATGGATAAATTTTTTTCCAAATTAGACAAAAAAATAATCAAATCCACAGATCAAAGAAGTCATCACACCCAAAGTACAAAAGAAGAAGAAAACTATACCAAGGAACATAACAATCAGATTATCTAAAACTAATGATAAAAGGAAACCAGAGAATAAAAGATGTTTTACATTCAGAGGAACAGAAATAGGACTGATAGCAAAGTTCTCATCAAAAACTATGTAAGCAAGAAGACAGTGGAGAAACATCTTTAAATTTAAATGAATGAATGAAGGAAAAAAAGGTCAAACAAGAAGTCTACCCAGGGGAAAATAACTTCTAACACTGGAAGTAAAATAAAGGCATTCTTAGATATACAGAAACTGAAAGAATTCATCACCAGTAGACCAATATTACAAAACAGAGTAATTAAGTCAGAGTCCTTAAGGTAGAAGGAAAAATCATGTCAGACGGAAATATAGGTCTTCACTAAGAAATGAAGAACTCTGATATGGTAACTCCATAGGAATACAAGATTTTTTCTTACTATTTAAATATCCTTAAATTATAATTTACTTCTTATAACAATGCAATAAAAATGCAGCATATGGTCACGATAAATACAAAAGTAAAATTATGACAGAAATAGCAAAAAGGTAGGGAAGGAAAAAATAAAAGTACCCTATTTTAAGGTGTTTTAATATATAAAATGGCATAATATCACTTGAAAGTAGATTATGATAATTTAAAGATATATTCCATAAACACTAAAGAAACCACTAAAATAACTAAACAAAGCCTTATAGCTAAAAACCAACAAAGAATAAAATAGAATCATAAAGAATTATTCAATATAAAAGAAGGTAGAAAAAAGGAAAACAAACAATGGATGGGAACTAGAAAACAAAAGCAAGATGATAGATTTAAATTTAATAATATCAATAATCTCATTAAATATAAATGGTCTAAACACCCCCAATGAAAAGGCAAAGACCAACAAACCCAGATAAAGACAGTATAAAGTATAAACAAAGGACTACAAATCAATATCTCTTGTGATGCAAAAGGTGCAAAAATCCACAAAAAAATACTAGCAAATAAAATCCAAAAATGTGTAAAAAGAATTACCTGTCATCACCAAGTTGGATTCATAACACATAAATAAGGCTAGTTCAACATTTGAAAATCATTCAATGTAATTCAGGTTAAAGAAGAAAAGTCATATGATCAATCATGTCAGTTGATACAGAAAAACATTTAACAAAATCTAACACCCATTCATTATAAAAACTCTCACCAAATTAGGAACAGAAAATAATTACCTCAACTTGATACAGAGAATCTACAAAAGATGTACAGCCAACATCATACTAAATGGTAAAAGACTGAGTGTTTCCCCCCTAAGACAGAGAAAAAGACAATACAATTAATGCTCATCAGTCTTATTCAAAATAGTTTAGCTATTGCAATAATGAAAGAAAAGACATATGAATCGTAAAGCAAAAGATAAAACTTTCCAAAGGCAGATGATGTGATAATCTATGTAGAAAATCCCAAGTAAACTAAAAAATACTCTTGGAATGAATAAATGAGTTCAGCAAGGTTTTGGATTGAATAAAACTTAAAATATAAAAAAAATAAATTAAATAGGTTAAATGTAAAAGAATGGAAACTATATGCCATGATATTGTTGAAGTGTGCTTTAAAAATTACTGTTTTTTTTTTCTTTCTTTGCTTTGGATATATGTTATATTTTATCATTAAAAAAGAAAGCTGGAGTTATTAGAGTAATAGCAAAAAATATATATTTCAAAGCAAAGGATATTATCAAGGAGAAAGAAGGAATCAATTCTGTGGGATCACATAGCATTTCTACATATTTATGCAACCTACAAGAGCTTCAAAATACATGACGCAATAATTGATAAATTTTTAAGAAGAAATGGACATATCCACAATTGTAGTCAGAGATTTCAACATTTATCATCATTCAATAATTAATAGAACAAGTACAAAGAAAATCAGGAAGGATAAAGAGTACTTGAACACTATTATATACACATTCAAAGACTTGTTACGAATGCTTGTGCTAGTTTGATTTGTAAGAACTCAAAACTGGAAATAACCCAAATGTCCATTGTGCCAGTTTGAATCTGTGGTAGATGCCAGAAAAGCCATGTCCTTTAATCCTCATTCAGTATTTGCTGACTAGGAGCTTTTTAATTATTCCCATGGAGATTGTGATTCACCTGATTGTAGGTGTTAACTTCTGATGAGAGGGAGATGTGACTCCACCCATTCCAGATGCACCTTGACTGGAATCTTTTAAAAGAGGAAATATTTTGGAGAGAGAGCCCTTTTTGAGAATGAGGAGATAGCCACAGAACCTTGGAAAGGCCACGGGAGAGTCCAACAGTCAGAGAACTTTGGAAATGAGGATGGAGGGCGTTCCCAGAGAGCTTCATGAAACAAGAAGCCTGGAGAGAAAGCTGGTGGACGTCATCGCCATGTTTGCCATGTGCCTTTCCAGTTGAAAGAGAAACCCTGAACTTCATCGGCCTTTCTTGAGTGAAGGCAACCTCTTGTTGAGGCCTTATTTTGGACACTTCTAGAGACTTGCTTTAATTTGGACAATTTCACAGCCTTAGAACTGTAAACTTGCAACTTTAATAAATTCCCCCTTTTAAAAGCTGTTCCATTTCTGGTATATCACATTCTGGCAGCTAGCAAACTAGAACATCTATCAACTGACAAATGGAGAAATAAATTGTTGTATAGCTTTACAATGGAATGCTATTCAGCAATAAAAGGAATTATCTATGGATACCCATGAAAACATGGATGAATCTCAAAATAATTATGTGGTATGATAAAAGTCAGTCAAGAGAGTACATACTGTCAGATTCCATTTACATAAAATTCCCAAAACTGCAAACCAATCCATAGTGACACAAAGAAAATGACTGGTTACCTGGGGTTGGGGGGAGCAGGAAGAGGTGGGATTACAAAATAGGCTTCAAGAATCTTTTGATTATGGTGATAGCTTCATGTGTGCATATATATACGTCAAAACTCCTGAGCTCAGGGTGTTGCACTTGAAATATATGCAATTTATTGATTGTCAATTACACCCAAATAAAGCTGTTTAAAAGGAGCATGTTGTCACCTGTGTCCATTAAGGGGCATCATCCATTGTCCCCACCATGTGCCCTTATGCCCTAGCTGGACTGTATCTTCGTTGCCAGGCCAGGCACCATTCAAATGCTACTTGTCCTTCGAAGAGCAGAACAAATCCCACCTCCTCCAGGAAACTTTGCGTGACCTCTCTCACCCTTGGTTCTCACTGCACCTATGGTCTCCAGTGGCTCCATGCGAGAATAGCTTCTTTACCAAAACTGAAGCAGAGCTCCCTGAGGCCAGGAGTCCTGTCATCAGGATCCCTTCTGCCTCTGCACACACCTGGACCCCAGAAGCTTCAATTAATATTTGATTATTTTGTTGATGAATCACTCACCCAGAAATCTCCCTCATGAGGCCCCTTTCACATTATTAATTTTAAAAAGAACATCTCATGTGTCTTTTGTCTCTGCGTTTCCAGTCAGAGCTCATCTCAGGAAAGGTCCTGTGTGCTTGTTCATGGACTAACTCCCTGAAGTGGGATGCAGTACAGAGCCTGCTGAAGAAAACAGACATTTTATCTGCTGTGTGCTCCACAGACCCCAAAGATCCCGGAGACTTTGCCCTGTCATTTCCACACCCTCAGAATGTAAGGCAATGCCTGATGCCAACTTAGCTCATTGCCCAGGGAGTCAACCAAAGCCATCAAGGGTTGTGGCTGGCTCTCCATCACTCACTGAGCCTTGCTTTTTCATTCTGACTTTCCTTATGTTTGGTTTTTTCACAAGCGAAGGGATGATAAGGGAAACAAAGGAAGAATCCCCCACCCTCCTTCCCTAAGCCACAAGAGAATCATTTCAAGTGTCCCATGCCCTTCTATAGATGCTTCATTTGGTTAAAAGTAATGTCTTCTGTGCCTCCCACTCCAATCAGCTGATTTTTAAAAGAGCCCATAGGTTGACAGGCTTAGAAGTGGATAAAGATATTAGCAGGAGACCTGCTGGTTCCAACGACAAGTATCAGACAATAATGATCAATAGTTTTTATCTCTTAATGACAGGATGGTGACTGGGTGGCCTCCAGCTGAGAACTTCATTGACAGCCCCAGTGTTGTTTCAGAGAGGGCAGGGAGTCAATTTTTATGAGGCCTGAGCAGAACTGTACCCTTCAGAAACACCTGGGTCCCTGTCACTATAAATCTTAGCAGCTGATTTCAGTTTGATTCTTCTCTCTACACCTCATATCGAACACGTTCTTCTCTGAGACATGCCCCTCCCTCCATCCCTACAACCTCCACCCAGGCCAGGGATCATCTCAAATAGATCTGACAAAGGAGCCTTAGTCCGTGAAGACTACTTGCATTCTACCGACTTCCACTGATGATCATAGCACCAGCTATGTCAAGTTCAAACTCTGCAGTGAAGATGGAGTGCTCGGCATTAGCTGTGCTCCGAATTTCTCCCTTCACCTCCTTTCTCCTTTGTCAACACATCTCCCTCACGTTTCAGCCAAGATGTGGGGCACACTTACTCTCCATCCACCTTCCAATCATTAATTCCTATCTCTTGCCTTTGCTGCGCCGACTGCCTCCAGCAAACATGCTCTTTCCCTAGCTACCTGTGTCAGTCATTTTTATGAATTTTCGCTGAAGAGCTCTAGCGGATAGCATTAGGATTAACTCTACCTCATTGTGACATCTTTCCTCTGTGCTCTTTCTGGCTTTCTGACACAAACAGCCTGATGTCATCTCACCCAGGAGCCTCACTGTTACAGAGCTGGCGTAGGATATTCCCCACCACTTAACTGGAGGATAAATTCTCAAATTGCCTGCTCAATGAAAGGGAAGCCATTTTTTCTTTAGACTGCAGAGGCATGGAATGGGCACTCAGCATGTTTGTGAGTGAATGGATGGACATAAATATCCGTAGATAGGCCACATAGCTTAGCAAAGCATTTCCCATAGTATGTCAAGTTGAATGCTATTTTTCCAGTATGCTAGGTATTGTAGTTTTCTTTTCAAGGAGTAATATTACCAAATAAAGATGCTGATGGTAAATTGAAAAAAGACCCCTTTACTGCTGAGGGTTGCACAGCCTTCCTAAGGATGAGATGAAGATTTCTCTCCAAGGGGAGGGCATATTGTATGTCATTTCCAAATTATATGATCATGGAGCCCTTTATTCACAGAGCATCTCACAAAGGTACATTCTATGAAGCCCTCTCTGGAAAATATTTCCCTAAAGCATTCAGCACAAACCAATACACACAGGCTCACATTATGTCCGCAGAATGAGAATTTATTTTTCCATAGCCTCAGTTTAGCAAATCCTATCATAATGTTCTAGCAAATCCTCTAATAACATTATTAGAGGACCTAATAAAAGTCAAAACTACTGGCAAGCATTGAAATCAAAATTATCCCACAATGAAATTTTTAGTGCAAAACACCTTCCAGCATCAACAAGCCAGAACGCAGAAAACAAAAATCATATCTAAAAATCAGACTGCTCCCCTACCACCTGTTCAGCAATCAATGTGCCATTACCCTGCCCTTAGAAGTAGTTTGCAAGTAACCCTTCCCAGATTGCAACAGGGACAAAGAAAGCATTGGAGAACTGCCTTGAATTGCTTTGCAGTCCAAAATAGAAACTTAGGATTCTAGACACATGCCTGGTGGGAAGCATGGAACGTACAACCCATGGTGTAAGTAAGTATAATCGCTCCGTCCAATTAAACCACGAAGCCGGCCATGGAGCCACTAAATCGTTTTCACAGCTGAGGAGTGTGTGAGCATGACACCAAACTCAGCCCTCCACTCCCACCCTTTCCAAATTAGAGAATTTCTGTTCCTTTGCCCAAGCATTATATAGCACACAAATGGCCAAGAAAATATAATAACTATCAAGAGTTAGTGACAAGGCTGATGAAAGATCTGAATCTTAGAAGACAGTGCTGAAAGAAATAGGAGAGTTTAACTCAAAGAAGAAAAAATTCAGGGTGTCAACTGAATGCCTTCCAATGTTCAAAAAGCTCTCATGTCAGGAGTATAATTTGTATAATGTGCATCATTTTGGTGGCAGTTACAAGGAGGTAAATTTGGACTTAATATTAAGACAGCTTTCTAACTCTGAGCAGATGTCAGCAGTGGGCATCTTGCTTTTCAGGATCTAAAATGATGGCTTAGGGCAACCATTCCCAAGACGTAAAAAATCTAATTACCGTCAAGAATCAGTCATGTGTATATTCAACTGGGAAGGATACTGGATTTATACAACTCTGAGTTTCCTTCTAAAACTAAGAATATATGTATCTATAAAGCCCTGTGTGCTCAACCAAGAGAGGAAGATGTACTAGAGAATCATGCACAAGGGCATCCATAGTTATCAACTTGCCATGACAAATTTCCTAGGCTGGGATCAACAAGGTCCAAGTTAGTGGTATGTACTGGGACTCTGCTAGTCAGTGAGGGAGGAAGTAAATCCTCTCAAAGCTCTGACCTGAGAGTATATGCCAGCAGCTTCTAGAAGTTAAGAAAGTATATTCTTCACTACTGGAAGGTTACTCTGCTTATTGGAAATAGGAAACTTT
The DNA here is from genome assembly GCF_023851605.1 of Tamandua tetradactyla. NCBI lineage: Eukaryota > Metazoa > Chordata > Mammalia > Pilosa > Myrmecophagidae > Tamandua > Tamandua tetradactyla. The sequence goes on from NC_135329.1 coordinate 6,279,908, forward strand.
CAATCAATCAAGGTAGCTCAGTAAGTTCACACTTTGACACTTTTCCCTGGCTCAAAACATGTAGCAATGTTAGATTCAAAACAAAACTACACAAATAAATTTCTTAATGGACCAGAAATGGAACAGCAAGTTAAAAACAAAAGCAGCTCTGAAACCAGAAGACATGAGCAGTGTGTATTAGTTTGTTAATGATGCCGGATGCAAGATACCAGAAATGGAATGGCTTTTATAAAGAAAATTTATTGAGTAGCAAGTTTATACTTTTAAAGCCACAAAAACTGTCCAGACTAAGGCATCCAGAGAAAGATACCTTGACTCAAGAAAGGCCAATGTCTGTCCCATGGGAAGGCACATGGCTAGCATCTGCTGGTCCTTGTTCCCAGTTCTGTTGCTTCCAGCTTCTGATGCCACTGGTTTCCTCTATAAGCACCTGTGGGCCTTCACTTGGCTCCTTCTGGACACAACTCTGGGTTCTGCATGCTTAGCATTTCAAGAGAAGGCACGTGGTAATGTCTGCAGAGCTCTGCATCTCCAAACGTCGTGGCTAGGCACCTGCTCTCTCTGAAGTGCTCCAAGTACCTTCAAATGTCTTCCTCTCTGTCATCTATGAAGCAACTGTTTTCCCAAAATACCTCCCCTTTTAAAGGGCTCCAGTAAACTAATCAAGCCCTACCTTGAATGAGTAGAGTCACATCTCCATCCAATCAAAAGACCACACCCATAGCTGAGTGCACCACATCTCCATGGAAGTAATCTAATCAAAAGGCCACACCCACATTGGGTGGGTCAATCTCCATGGAAACAAAGATTTCCACCCTAAATAAGAGGTCTGCCCCACAGGATTGGATTAGGAAGAAAACATGGCTTTTCTGGAGTACATCGCAATTTTAAATCAGCAAACAGAGTAACCTGGAATTCCCCTGGGAAAACTGGAGGCTAGAAGCAGATTCACTGCTTAAAACCAGGGGACAGATGCCCCTCAGACACCACCCCTCATCCCTCGAGAAAGGAAATAGAAAATAACTGTTCCAAGTGCTTCAGGGCACTGTGACATGTAGTAGTAGGGTTCAGGCCTACAGAGTCTGGACATACAAATCCAGCCAAGGCTCCCACTAGCTCAGGGGAAAGATCTATCATTTCCCTGATTAAATGATTGGGTATAAAACAAAAACAACCACTAAAAGATCTATTCAGGATGAGGGGGCTATGTGTGACCGCATAACCACTCGATAGGAGTAAACATACATGGAAGAAAAGAGAGAGAAGAGCAGACAACAAGTTAGCAAAATCTCCCTTCAAAATAAAGACATAAACCAAAATTCCAAAGCATGGGGAAAAATAGCGAGATGAACAATAAAAATACAAAATCAATCCAGAGACTTTCATAAAAGAGTGTAGAAATACGCACATTTAGGTAGATGCATGAAAGAATAACATCCTCTAAATGAGTAAAGTTCGAAGGCAAAAAAGGCAAAAATTAAACAAGAAAATGATATAAAATGAGCCAGTGAGAAATCTTAGAAATGGAAACTACAGAAATGGATTTTAATGATTTTTACATCAATAAATGGGATAAACTCTAGTCTGAAAATGGAGCTGAAAGCAATCTAGTGAAGCAGGAGACAGTACTGAAAAGTTCCTTGGGAAGCTGCTCAGAGATACTTGGAAGATGAGAAATAATAAGAGATAAATTAAGAAAGACGGGGAGTAAGTGGAGAGGCACAAACACAGGTCTACTGAGAGCTGCAGAAGAAGCAAATGTGGAGCATGGCATGAAAAGAATATTTGGAAACTAAAATTTCCTAGAATTGGAGAAGTATAGAAATCCTGTGCACAAAACACCCTCAGTTCTCAGACAGGGTAAAATAAAAATAAATCTACACTTAGAAATTTCAGAGTAAAACTACAGAACATTAAGGATAATAAGAAAAATCTTAAAAATCCATCTGTAGAAACCTGATATTTAGAGATAAGAACAAAGCAAATCAGGTCTGGACTAAAGTAATTCAGAACCCAGGGGTAAGGAAGACAGTGTCCATGTTTTAGAACCTCACCTACTCCTTGAGACTAAAGAAAGAAAGGTTTATTTTGTCCAGAAACTAAAATTTTCTGTAGCCCATATCTAAAAACAAAACAAACAAACAAAAACACCCCAAAACTATCTCTAGCAAAGTTAGGTGGACAGCTATTAAAATTAGGCTCCCCATAATAACATTAGATTCCAGAAGAGAAAGAGGTAATGTTCTCAAAATGCTAAAGGGAAAATTACTTTCAGCCTAGAATATGATAGCCAGCTGAACAATTATTCAAGAGAAAAGCAAAACAAAGTCATTTTCAGACATGTAAAATTGAAACCAGATGAAAGATATATAAGAAACCATTATAATAAGTTGATAATCAAAAAGTATTGGCAAAGTCCCTTGAGGGATGGGAGAAAAATATGGAGTCATTAAACTTTTTTTAAATTTTATAATATATATATTTTTAAACTTTTTCATTGTGAAATATATACAAAAAACAGTGAATTTCAACATACATTTTAACAAGTAGTTATGAAACAGATTTCATAGTTTGGTATGGGTCACAGTTCCACAATTTCAGGTATTTCCTTCTAGCGCCTCTGAGATACTGGAGACCGACAGAAATGTCAATATATTGACTCAGCAATCATACTCATTTGTTAAATCCTATCTTCTCTGTTATACTCCTTCTCTTTAAATAGCATATATACCTAAAAGTAATACATTTCAAAGTACATCACAACAAATAGTTGTACAACAGATTTCACAGTTTGGTATGCGTTACAATTCCTCAATATTAGGTTTTTATTTCTAGCTGCTCAAAGGTACTGGAGGCTAAAAGAAATATCAGTAAAATGATTCAGCACTCATCTATTAAACTCAACTTTCTCTGTATAACTCCACCATCACCTCTGATCTTTCTCAAACTCTGTAGGGGTATTTGGGCTATGCCCATTCTAACTTTTTTTAACTTGTTTTATTGTATAGTATAACATACATACAAAGCAAAGAAATAAAAAAGCAATAGCTTTCAAAGCACTCTTCAAAAAGTGGTTACAGGATAGATCTCAGAGTTTGTCATGGGCTACCATACGATCCTCTCCTATTTTTCCTTCTAGCTGCTCCAGAATATGGGAGGCTAGAGAGCTTAAATACTTTTTTATCATCACAATCGACTTTTTTCCCCTTCTTTTTAGTGACTGATAACATATATACAAAAAAAACTATAAATTTCCAAGCACAGCACCATAATTAGTTGTAGAACATATTTCAGATTTTTACATGGGTTACAACTTCACAATTTTAGGTTCTAACTTCTAGCTGTTCTAAAATACTGGAAAGTAAAAGAGATATCAATTTAATGATTCAGCATTCATATTCATTTGTTAAGTCCTATCTTCTACGTATAATTCCACCATCACCTTTGATCTTTCCATAGCTCTCTTTGGTGTTGTTTGGGCTAATGACAATTCTAAATTTTTGGTATTGGAAGGTTCTGTCACTAACATGGGGTAGGGGGATGGAACTATCTGATGTTCTGGAGAGGCTAGGCTAGGTTTCAGGACTAGGCTAGGTTATCTGGACCAGGGACCATCTGGAGGTTGCAGGTTTCCGGAAAGTTACTCTAGTACCTAGAACCCTTGTGGAATCTTATATATTGCCCTAGGTGTCCTTTAGGATTGGCTGGAATGGTCCTGGTTGGGGGTTGGCAGGTTATGATAGGTAGCAAGGTCTACCTGAAGCTTGCATAACAGCAACCTCCAGAGAAGCCTCTCGACTCTGTTTGAACTCTCTCTGCTACTGATACTTTATTAATTACACTTATTTTCACCCTTTTGGTCAAAATGGAATTGTTGATCCCACGGTGCCAGGTCTAGATTCATCCCTGGGAGTCCTCTCCCACGTTGCCAGGGAGACTTTCACCCCCTCGATGTCATGTCCCACGTAGTGGAGAGGGCAATGATTTCACTTGCAGAATTGGGCTTAGAGACTGAGGCCACATCTGAGCAACAACAGAGGTCTTCCAGACCTAATTCTTAGGCATGCCTAAAGGTAGTCTAAGCTTCTCCACTACCTACCTGAGCTTCACAAGAGTAAGCCTCATGATCGAGGGCATGGCCTATTGATTTGGGTATCCCTAAAGTTTGACACAGTATCAGGAGACTCCCTGAGGTAAGGTTTAATAGTTCCATAGTCTTTCTCCCATCCCTCTGGGGACTTTGCCAATACTTTTTGATTATCTACTTAATATACTCTAGGATGTTTCCAGGCTTTGCAATAATCTATACAGGATTAAAGGACCTCTTTCTTATTCTGTGCTTTCTGTGCTTCAGTTGTTCAAATGCGCTATACAGATAGGTTGAATGAGATTTTGCCTACAGAAAATTTCAGTTCCAGATCAAATAAACCTTTCTTCCATTGGTCTCAAAGAGTATGTGTGGTTCTCAAATACAGACACTGTCTTCCTTACCCCTGTGTTCTGAGTTACTTTAACCCCAACCTGCTTGGCTTTGTTCTCATCTCTAAATATCAGGTTATAGATAGAAAACAGCCTCTCAAAATACAGAAATAATAATCACCACTCCAGATTTAGTGTGTCTGCTCTAAAAACTTGCAATCTAGGCCCCTTTTTTCTTATAAGCATTTTCTAAAGGTCACCATACCATTGTTGTTGTTTTTTGGTTTCTGGCTTATTTTTTCTCACCAAATGCCACACGTGTTCTTTCGCATCATTGCATGCCTCACAGCATTCTTCCCTTTTGTAGCAGCCTTCTTGTCTCTTATGATGTCTTTACATTTAAAGTCCATTTTGTCTGATATTAGTATAGCCACTCCAGCTTTCTTTTGGTTACAACTTGCATGGAAAATCTTTTCCATTCTTTCACTTTCAATCCATTTATATCATTGTGTCTAAGATGAATCTCAAATACTAGGGACCCCCAAGTCAATAGGCCAAGTCACTGATCTTGGGGCTTGCTCTCATAAAGCTTAATGTAACAGATAACTTAGGCATTACTACCTAATGTTATGCCTAAGAGTTACTTCTGGAGGTCCTCTTTTGTTGCTCAGATGTGGCCTCTCTTTTTCTAAGCCCAACTCTGCAAGTGAAATCATTACCTCCCCCACTGCATAGAACATGACATCCAGAGGTAAAAGCCTCCCTGGCGATGTGGGATATAACTCCCAGGGATGAGACTGGCCCTGGTACTGTGGGATCAACAATGTCATCCTGACAAAAACGGGGGAAAGAATTATAACAAATAAGGTATCAGTGGCTGAAAGAGTTCAAATAGAGTCAAGAAGCTACTCTGGAGGCTACTTTTATGCAAGCTTCTGCTGGACATTGCTACCTATCACAGTTTTCCAAACACCAATAAAAGTCATTCCTGCCAACCCTAAAGAATACCTAGGGCTTTATATGAGATTCTACAAAGGCTCCAGGCACTAGGATTACTTTCCAGAAACCTACAACCTCCAAATGGGATCTAGGCCATATAAGTCTTGAAACCACAGAGGGGCCAGCCTCTCCAAGAACATCAACTAATTCCATCCCCCATTCCATATTATCAACAGCCCCTTCCAACACAAAAAAGTTAGACTGGGCATAGCCCAAATAACCATGAAGATTAGGAGTAAGATCAAAGGAGATGGTGGGGTTATACAGAGAAGGTAGGGTTTAACAAATGGGTATGATTGCTAAATCATTATATTGATAATTATTTTAGTCTCCATTGTCTTGGAGCAGCTAGTAGTGAAAACCTAAAATAGTGAAATTGTAGCACATACCAAACTCTAAAACCTGTTCTATAACTAATTGTTGCGGTGTGCTTTTAAATTTATTGCTTTTTTTGAATATGTTATTTTCCACAAAAAAAGGAAAAAAGTCAATTGCAATGATGAATGCAAAGTTATATTATGATACTCTGAACCACTGATTGTATACTTTGGATGATTATATGGTATGTGAATATATAATATATATCAATAAAATTGCATTAAAATAAAAAGTTAAAGAAAAACTATTGTGAATACAGAAAAAAAATGTATAAAATTTATTTTTAACAATTATTAACAATTCTGCCCCCTAGTACCCCAAAATGAAATTTATGGATAACATGACCTCTCCTTTACACATAATTTCAAAAGTATTGGTGTAGGAACAAACTTTCTGGTACAAGCCACCAGGGCTGAAGGAGAGAGGGTATTCTCAGTGGGGTGGGACAGCATGAGTTGGCAGAGCCTGGCTAAACAGAGTGCTCCTGAGGGCAGATTAGTTACATACAAGATGAAGAAAATAAGTAAATTAAATAGAGACCATGCAAGCCAGTTTCATCACTATTGGCAAAAGAGCACAAATACAGAAAGGAGAAAGGCTTGAATGAGTCATTTGAAATTGAACTGTGTTTATATGTGACACACCAGTACCAGTGAACACACCCAGCCCCCATATACTGGTGTGTAAAAGGGAAACAGGGATTCCTGAAGAAATGGCTGATTCTAGAGTCAGGGCAGGGAGCAAATAGTCCTGGCCCATGTTGTGCCAGAAAAAAAGGAATTCTTGATTACGGTGAGAACAAGTCCAAAAGGCAAACGATCCAGTTAAAGGGAATCCCACTAGCCAAATCTGGGAAAATTTGAGCATCAATAAATGATAATGGCAAAGGATTGGATCCCATTGGGTAAAATAGGAAACCACGAGTCTATATTGAAATAAATAAACAAATTAATGAAAGCTTTTCCTGACAGAAGAATCCCAACTCATAAGCGTAGAAGAATGAAGGAATTAGGAAATTGCCATCTGACAGTCATCGGAGTAGTGACTGTTACAGGCAAAAATCGTCTGTAGATACTAATGCTATATGGGGTGGAGTTTTGATGAGGAAGAAGTTAGTTAAGTTGTTACAAAGTATCTTCTCTTCTAAATACTTGTTAATTAACTCTACAATGGAGAAACCTGGCAGGCACCATCTTAATCAAGTGGTAAAATTTAGTTTTGGTAATAGGAAAAATGACATCATGTGTGTGCTGGTTTGAAAGGATTTAAGTACCTAGAAAAGCCATGATTTAACCTTAAACAATCTAGTGGGAGCAACTGTTTCTTTTAATCTCTATCCAGTACTATAGGTTGGGTTATCTCCATTGACTGGGTTATCTCCATGGAAATTTGACTCAATCAAGAGTGGCTGTTAAACTGGATTAGGTGGAGATGTGTCTCCACCCATTTGGATGGGTCTTGATTAGGTTATTGGAGTCCTATAAAAGAGGAAACATTTTGGAGAATGTGAGAGATTCTAAGAGAGCAGAATGACATAGCCACGAGAAGCAGAGTCCCCCAGCCAGCAACCTTTGGAGATGAAGAAGGAAAATGCCTCCCGGGGAGCATCATGAAACAGGAAGCCAGGAGAGAAAGCTAACAGAGGATGCCATGTTTGCCTTGTGCCCTTCCAGCTGAGAGAGAAACCCTGACTGTGTTCGCCATGTGCCTTCTCACTTGAGAGAGAAACCCTGAACTTCATTGGCCTACTTGAACCAAGGTATCTTTCCCTAGATGCCTTTGATTGGACATTTCTATAAACTTGCTTTAATTGGGACATTATCTTGGCCTTAGAACTATAAACTAGCAACTTATTAAATTCCCCTTTTTAAAAGTCGTTCCAATTCTGGTATATTGCATTCTGGCAGCCAGCAAACTAGAACGATGTGTATGGTGGTTTGAAGTAGTGTGTAGACCAGAAAAACACTTTCTTAAATCTAATTCATTCTTGTGAGGGGAAACCCATTATAAGTAGAACCTTCTGATGAATTACTTCAGTTAATGTGTTTCCCCCCTCATTCAAGATGGGTCTTAATCCTCTTACCGGAGTCCTTTATAAGAGAATAAAATTCAGAAAGAGAGAAAATCACAAAAGCAAGAAGCTGATCTGAACGAAGCCTGGAAGGGAAGGGAGAGACCAGCAGATGCCACCAGGTACCTTGCCAGGATCCCCGGCAGCCAGTGGGGAGAAAGCATCGTGTTGGTGATGCCTTGATCTGGACAATTCCCTGGCCTCAAACCTGTGAATGAATAAATTCCCACTGCTTAAACCTGACCCATGTCACGATATTTGCCTGGAGCACCCTAGGAAACTAAATCAATGTGCCTGAGCAATCCCCTGAGAAGAACGCAAGCCCCTTCTGTGACATTCCTGCCAAAAAATGCATAACCAAAATCTACTGATGAGTAAACATCAGACAAGCACAAAGTGGGGAATAGTCAACTAAGTAACCGGCCTCTACCTTTAGGAAAAATGACATAATAAAAGAAAATAGAGGAACTGAGGAAACTGAAGAAAGCTGAGGAACTACTCCATAATGAGGGAAATAGAAAGGCATGGCAACCAAATGCAAAGCGTGACACCAAACTAGATCCTGGACCTATAAAAAATATTATTGGAATAATCAAAGTGTGTGAAGGGGGACTGTATGATGATTGTGTCAATTTCCTGACTTGTGGCTTTATGGAATGGGTTCTTGTTATCAGGAAATACACACTTCAGTGCTTCAGGGCAATAGGGCATCACTCTCCAGTACTTTAGAAAATAAAGTGTGCTTTAATTAATAATTTAATTATTATTAATTATTGAATTAATGTGTGTATATATTTACTAAAAGACAGAGATAAGGCAAATGTGTTATGTGTGTGTGTTTTAATACAGAAGGAATATAGAACATCTGAATAGAAATGAAAATGCCTAAACAGAAGCTGACTTTCAGATAAACTAATCAGTAGATAAACTTCCAATTTGTCTTTGTTGCATTGACCTCGAGCCGAGTCATGTGGCCATCTAAGGAAAAAGCCTAATATGGAAAGCCCTTGCCCTTGCTTACCCGTAAGCAGTTTGAGGCAGAGGGACTAGTTTTAAGCCAGGTACTCACTGCCCTAAAGATTTCCCTATCAGATCCTTTTTAGAGCAAACTTTTGATGAAATCCTTTTACTATCTTGTACTGCTAGCCATGGATAATATACTCTACTGGCATAATTTTTTAATTGAAATACAATGCCCTAACTATAAGTTAAAGGAGAGATGAGAAGAAATCATTTGTAATAAAAAACACATTTCAATTTGTAAATAAGCACAAGTACACTAAAAGACAATAAAATCATGAGATGTTCAAACCTCTATTTGGAGGAATCACCATTAAATCTGACACTTAAAAATGCAAGCTGACTCAAGTGTCTTGTATTGGTGACTCAAATTTTCATAGGCATCATTTTTGCCCATGAGCTGATTTTTTAAAATGAAAACAACTCTTGCTAAGGTTCTATGCAAAATCAAGTACAACCTTACCTCAATCAACAATACAATTACATTCCTAGAAAAAACGTACAAATCAAAAATATGAAAAACAAACACCAACACCCTAAATGCAATATTTTGGAGAAATGCATGGAAAAGAATGCACAAAATACTGTAGTTTTCCATCTGGGAATGCACAAAAGGATGGCTAGCCTAAAAGACATAATGAAGTGGACAGATGCTTTGTATCTTCACACAGACGTACCAGGAAGAGGCAGCTATGACTGCACATCATCATACACATATTGTAGGGCAACTCAGGTACATGAGATGTTGCCATAGGTGATAATGATTTTCCATGATCAGAATAATGTGAACGACTCCTAGAGAATTTCTGAACATCATAAAATGCAGGCTTCTGTGTTTGTCACACAGTAGATGTTCCCTGGAAAAGTCAGCACCCATCGGAATTGTGCAAAAGACCCTTGGTGTTGAAATGGAGAACAGTTGGCATCCAGGCTCAGTTAATTGCCAAAATGTTTTCAGCTAGACCAGTGCCCACTGAGACAACTGAAACGCATGCAGGACGTGGGAGAATTCTTCGTGAATAGGACCAATCCCTGTCCCTGCTGCCCACATCGCTGTGGCAACCAGAGAGCCTCATGCTTTTCCCGATATGCCTCAGAGATGGAGCATCCCAGAGTGTTCCACCGGGAATGGGATCATGAGCAGATGGGCCAACCCCTGGCAGACGGTGCCAACCCCTTCCCCAGCAGATGTCATCACTAGTGAAGGCTGGGGGTTTCGGCTGAGGACGTTTGCTTTAAGCCCTCCTACGATGATGCATTGATCACAGGCAAGTGGTGGAACTATGAACGAGTGAACAGGATACAATGCTGATTTGCTGAAATGAACGATACAGATGCTGCCTGAAAAGAGGTCGGTAAATTCTAATGATGGAAAGTGTAAATAAGAAAGCAGACATCCCTGTACGTGCACAGTTAGAGATGGTCAAGTATTGCAGCTGGGGATCCAAGCCAAGTTCGAAAGGTCCCCTGGCCCCTGCCATGGTGGTCATTTTTATGCTATTTTGCGGCTCCAACTTTCTCAGGTTTGAGGATCGTGACAGTTCTGTGGGCTTGCAGGCTGAGAGGTCTCCAAACCCTCTGTGTTCAGCTTTCTCCTCAGGTGTGGCAACCAAGAACAACCAAAAAGAATCTCTGAGCAGAGAGACCCGAGTCTCCTCACAGTGGAGGTGTGAGGAAGGACTCTTTCTGGAACTTTCCATATCATCTATGGATGGGCTTCCCTGGGCACCCTGAGTGATCTCAGAGGATCAAGTGCTTCGATTCACAGAATCCCCCAGGGACAGAATCACCGTCACTGCCATCTTTGTTCAACTTAATGTAAAATTCCGAGGGCTTAACACATTGTAGGTGTTTGAAAGAGCGTAACTCCTATTTTTATTTCTATTGTTTTCTGTTCATGAACAAAGGAAAAACCAACAGATTTTCAGCTATTTCCTGAACCTCCTGATTCAGTACTTACAAGATGAAATTGGGTTGGTGAATCTGTGAAGATTATTTTCACCTGAGAAACATTTTGCTGTCAATCTTTCCACATTTCCTTTACTGAATTTTTTAAAATGCAGCAAACCCTCAGCAATTTAAGCAATTAAGGGCACTAAATAGAAGTAATTTCCCAAAGATAGAGCCAAGCAGATTATGTGCATAAATAAAAGATCACAAATTGGAACCCCCTTGAGACGCGCTCCGCAGTGAGGGTGGGTGGGTAGGCACTTGCCTTCTGTCTTTTCTAGAAATACATAGATCATTCAAAAGTACACTCACAAAACTGGCCTCTCTTCCTCCCTATTTCCAAACTCTGCTCTTATCCACCCCGGGCATAAGACCCCTGAGGGCCAGTGGAGAAGGCCCAGGACCAAAGTCTTTTTTGCCTGATCTGCTAGTGCAGCTCAACCTCACGGAGGTCCAGAGACTACTGCCCCTCTGCCAGACAGAAGGAGCTTCATGATTCAAAGTTATCTACTCAGTCCTCTAACCCCTCCATTCCCACATGTCTCCCCACCTAGTAGCATCTGTACTAGGCACCATTGCAGTGGAATCAGAGCTCCTTCCTGAAATTGCAGTTCCCTCAGAGGGCGGGAGTCACATGGCACCAGGTAAACTGAGGCCATCTATTGCTTTTATTTGGAAACTAAGTTATTAGCAGCAAATACATCTTTTGTTGGACCAAAGCCCCAGAAACTGCAGGAGACATTCAAAAGGCTTTCAGCAGAGACACGCCTGAATTTTGCATTATTGATGCAAAAACCTATGGACTGCTGTTTTCTGAATTCCAGGATCTTGGTATCTGACATAAGCATAAAAACATTCATTTTCCTTCTTCGAGCTGATTTCTGCTCACAGCTAGAGCAGTTAGAATGAATATAGGGCTGCAGACTCACTCGTGGCAGTATCCAGGGGCTTAGCTGTATAGACCGGTGGCACCCCTCACCCAGCCTGATAAGCCTCTGGGGCTGTTTTCTTCTTGTTCATGCCACTATTTTATTGGGTGTGTGATGAGTGTGTAGTATGTGTGTGAGAATGTGTGAGAATATGTATGTGTATGTGTGCGTATTTTCCTTCAAGACTTAAGGGTGGAAATGTCTAATAAAACCCCATCTTTGCTACCCACTCCCATACCTTTCACACACATTAGCACCCTAAATCACATCGAACAAAGGAATGAATGAAATAAAGTACTTCTGGCTCTATTCCCAACTCTGGAAAAATAGTTCCAAGCATATGTCTCCCCGGCACACTTGCTGAAACATCTCCATGAGATTCAAATGCTCAGGGCTGAGCCCACAGACACTTGTGCCTCTCTCCAGGCTGAACAGGAAAAACTAACATCTTTACCAATTTCCTCCAGTGACAGGAAATAGGGGCTATTTTCTCCACAGCTATGCCAACTGACCCTGAGAGGAAGGGGCAATTATTGAATTAAAGGCTAATTTTGAAAAGCATCTCGCAAATGCAGAAATAGGTTCATCTACCCAGCAAGCTTCCAGCATATACTGTCATTATCGCAGACCATTCGTGCACACATGTGACAACTCCTGGGCAAAGGAAGGGCACTGATGCAAGTGCCACACCAGCCCCAAATCTTTGAGACACAAACAGAGCAGAAGTCCATGTCTGGAATTTGTCTTCTTCGACCTCTGGCTAGAACTGGAAAGCAATCCAGACAGATTGTTGTGACTGCTTCAGAAAAGTCCATTGTGAAAGAGATAGTCCTGTAGTCTACTCAGTATTAGCCCTTCCATCAGAGAGAGAACCTCGTGGCATGAAAACTATCGAGAACCTCGTGGCATGAAAACTATCAGACCAGATAAAATACAATCATAGGCATCTCTTTCCAAGCTCTGAACTCACACTGAACTCGAAGAGGAAACTTCTTAGGGCACCATGTGCGCAGAAGTCCTGAGGGAGGGTTACGACTTTTAAGAACTAGAGACAAAAGAAAGAGATGAACAAATCCAGGCAGGAAGACAAGCAAAGGAGCATCAAGGCCAGTTAGTCACGGGAAAGTCAGCCAGCAAAACCAAGAAGCATATTTATTTGACCCACTGCAAATGAACCCACAAAACATACATGATATATTTAAATTCCATTGGTGGATCAGCTTAGACTCAACTATGACTCCACCACATACCATAAGGTCATATTCAGTATTGGACATTGATTCCCAGCCTTCAGAAATCAGGCATTCATTAAATACAGAATAAACCAGATATGAGTCAAGCCAAGACATTTGTAACAAGCACTATTGACATTATAAGCCACCTTTGTCACTGTTGACGGTGAGCCTGTCAAGCCAAGTCTACCGTGGAATTTATGCCAAACGACTGATTAGAACAGAGATTTAAAGGATGGTGGGGAAGAATGAATATGATGGAGAATGGACAGTCTGAAGTTTTCTGTATTTGGGGGAAGATACTAAACGTTCAGCAGCAGCCAAACAATATCTTCAAGCTTGTGCTTTTTCACAAACCAGGAAATGGCTTCTTAGGAAGCAGGCAAACTGACATGGATGTGTCCTGAAGCAAAACCACTAAACACAACCCACAGAGACCAGATGTTGTCCTGGAGAGACAATAAGCAAACAGATGCTCAAGAAGAGGACTGGGAAAGTAGAAGACTGGGTATATAATTCCTATATATAATTGTATAAGAGAACAACAGAAATGAAGTATTCCTTTAAAACTGTAACCAACCTGTAGCTGCCCAGAGTTGCTCAGATACAAAGAATTACCTTATCTAGTACATGCCCCATGCAGGAAAGGGTGTACAGGGTTTTTCTGTGCATGTGTGAACCTGCATATGTAAAGGATGTCTAAGAAAAAAATGTCACTGTGAATGCATCAATTGAAAGTAGAATTCCATTCTTGAGCTCTAGGTGTTGCTGACTCCCTCCCACAATCAGAACCATCAAATCCACAGAAGCATTTGAGAAACCCATGCATACCAAAGAGGGGAAAAAAGTGCCCAGAGCATGAGAGAAGGTCAGTTTGTAGTATTTAATGAAAGGTGAGCTACAGGGTTATGGGAAGATATTTTGTCTTAAACACCCTGGCCCTGAACTCATGTCTCCACAATAATCTTTTTATTAATCTTTTTTATTATTCTCACCATGGCCTCCTAATGTTGGCTCTGGGTGTGTGGTTCTAAATATTTACTTCTGTGGCTTCCCAACTTCCTCCACAGCCCAAAATGAAAACTTCTCCCTTGTATGAACAGACATCTGGTCAACCCACCCTACTACCCTACCAAGTATATATACGATACATGTGAATTCCGTTGGTGAGCAAAGATCGACTCAAATTATGGCCCCACCACACACCACACAGTGTTGACTAATGTTGGCTGAGTTTAGACTTGGGGAGCAGGAGGAAGGGGTGAGAAGGATGTGTCTTGAAGTATATCCCCTAATACCCCATAGAAATCAAAGAGACAATAAGGAAGAAGAGGGGGGGGAGCAGGCCTCTTTTCTCTGAAAATTCACAAATGAAGGGGAAAGTTGCATTTGTGAGAGCAAAACAATCCAGAGCTGAGTGTTAGATATAAACCTGGGGTTAGTTGCCCTGGCTGCACACTAGAATCACTGGAGAGCTTTTATAACACACAGTCTTCTTGACCCCATCCCAAGCCATCTTAATTCCATTGTTCTGAGGTGGGACACAGGCAACAATATCGTTTACAAGCTCCCTGGGTGTTTGTGATGTGCAGCCAAAATAGAGATTCATTGACTGTGACTCCTGAATCTCTAAGGTTGAGATGAGAAGGACACTCATGAGGGTAGAAGCCATCAAGGAAGGCTTCCTGGAGGAATGGGTAGTTAAGGAAAAGAGGGTTGTAAAAACCAGGATTGTAAGGGGAAAGGTTGTGAGGAAGTCTAGAAAGTACCTGATTATGAAAGACCTTGAATGCCAGGCCCAAAAGTATGTACTTAATCAGAGAGAGGAAGAAATGAGTGTTTCTAAGAGTGGTTGATATATGGCTCGTAGACACAATGGTTTCCCATTCACAGGGCACTTTAACAACCAGGGTCTTATTTGATTCTTTCAACAACAATGTGAAGAAGGCAAACAGGGAAAACATAAACACATCCATTTGTCAGAGAGGAAGCATAGACTCTGAGAGTCTTTGAGCGACTCGGTAAGAGTAGTATTTTCAGAAAATTAGTCCAGTGGTAGCATGCAGTGTGAATTACAGTGTGGGAGATAGAATTCCAGGAGGTCCCTGAGAAGACTGGTGCCTTCCTATAAGTGGGAGGTAATGTCAGACCACAGGGTAGCAAAGGCCTAAGGAATCACAGCAGAGAGAGGATGTAAGAGCCACCTTCCTGCTCATAGGGCTCTGTTTGCATTTGGTCCTGGGGACCAGTGTTTAACACAGTAGCTTGAAGTTGGAGCAGCCCTGTTGGCTTGAAGAATCAAGGAGGCGAGAGAACCAAGTGCCCCTGATCAGAGATAGCTGACAATTTGGCCTACTGTCAACGGGTACCTTCCCACACAAGTTGATTTGAGAGGCAGAGGACATTTTTTTTCTCTATTCATGACATTTTTCTTCAAAAGAAGGGAATTCCACTATTAAGACACTTTGGTTTCTCTCCCTGTCCCACCACTTTGCTTATTTGGTTGGGGAATTTGGCAAAAATAATTGAGCATGCTTGGCCAAACTCTCCGTTATTTGCTTGTGGAGCTGGTCTATCCATGGAGAGCAGGAGTTCTCCCCAAACTCTTTCCTGGATGGCCCTTTCCCTGCAGAAAGCCTTGCTCCATTCAGCACTGCTTGGCCTGAATAAATGATTCTGCCTCACTCAAGCCCACTTGGCTCACAGAACAAAATCCCTGACCTCCAATTTAGCTGTTACCAGTAACAAAGGTGATGTTTTAGAACCCATCCCTTCTCTTCAGTTGATAGCTTATTCAGACCCCAGGCAGAGAAGAGGAGTACTATCCACAGGGAGCTTCCTTGAGTACACCAATCATTGACAATATTTTTAGAGAGGAAAACAAAGAGCTTCTTGGCACAAACTGCATGACCCTGGCAACCCTGGCAACCCCCGAGTGAGTCTTCACCTCTACCATCGTGAAAAGAAAGAGACTGGCAATGACTTCCCAGAGGATCTGGGAAGCTGTACTAATGTGTCCACATGCCCAGTGGGTGAAGCCGCCTCAGACTCAGCTCTGGGATTCACTCTGCGAAACAACATCAGGCCATGGAGAGTCCAAATTTTACAAGCATCTTGTTTTGTTACAGACTATTGGCTCAATCAAACTCCCTCAACCAAACAGCCCAATAGGTGACTGGCAGGCTCTATTCTGTGATTTTTATAGTGCTGAAAAAGTACAAAAACAAGGCAAATGCTTTAATATCCAAAACCATATTAAACAGCCTAACAAGCCAGCTGAATGCACAGTGTACCTCTAAAAGGGAAAAACACTGCTAAGGACTTTTATCTAGATGTTATGATTTTGAAATTCAAGTTCTTTCAATAAGGCCAAAGTCTATGCCTTTTAGGAAACAAGGGCCAATATCCATTCTCTATTTTCTTTTGCTCTCAGGATTAAGAAATTAAGCTAAATATAATCTTCTTTGAGGGTGAGGCTTGGACTAAGTCAATCTTGATCATTAAAAGACTGAAACTATGCACCAGCACTAGTTGCTGAGTCTTTTTGGCATGAGACCAAAAGCTCATTTATTGATTCCCCCTTCCACTTATCCAAGACTTCTAGGTTGCTTTCTGACTTGGAGAAGTTGTGAGCAAATGCTCATCTTCAGCCCAAAAGTTGTGACTTCACGGGTAGAAAAAGCAGAAATTCAAATTTTTATTTCATGTGAATTGTTTTGTCTACAATTTTCACTTTCCAGATTTGTTTCAGCAGTTTGCTGTCAGTGTAACCCAGTTGCATTTCCAAGCCCTGACTTTCTTTAAACCCACCTCTGTTGGCTGCAGTTCAAATTCTTACCAATGTGTCGCTTTTGTCCTTCTCTCCCTTTCTATGCTTTAAGGCAAAAGGGGCAGGATAAGGTGGTCAGAGGTAGGGTTTTGGCAGCTCAGGAGATTTGAATTTGGTTTAAGGAAGTGCTCGGAGTGCTCGCTGGGAGTGTGTAAGACCGCATGACTTAGCATGAAGCTTGGAGCCACGTAGGAAGGCCCTACTGTCCTACTTACCACTTCCATACAAATTATGTGTCTCCTAGACAGAAGACTTTATTTCATAGCAGGAAAGGTAGGAGGGGAACAGTTCGTACAACCACATTCGGGGCTTTCCACTGGCTGCTGTACTTGACTTCCCTCCCCTCCATCTGTATTTTCAAGTGTAGCCATCTGTCTATGTCTGGATCAAGCCCCACCTCTTCCAGGAAGCCATCCCTGACCACACCCACCAGAAGCATTCATCCCCTCGAGAATAATGTTTAATACAGCCAAGAAGCACCTACCACCTGCTCAGCCCTCTAGAGGATACCAATAACTGATTTAGTTTGAGGAATGTTTGCCAGACATTAATACTACAAAATATAACAGAAGTTCAAACTATGATGCTTTCAGATAAAAACAAGGGAATAGAAAGAGCTGAGAGCTGTGGGGGACATTGGGGTTCATCTTGCCCTGACTCTATTTGACAAGTAAATATCAATTCTCCTAAAAAAGAAAAACTTTCTACCAACTCCTCCATACAAGGTCTCCTTTAAGCCTTGTAGAGTTAGTGAATGCAGTTCCTCTCCCAATTGACTTTTAGAAACTCTCTAAGAGTTGAGAACAATCCCTTAGTTTGGCCTGCAGTTTATTCTTTGTGCGATGAATGGAAAGATGGAAAGCTGCCACTGAAATGACTTCTTTCATTTATCCAATCTATCCATCTATCTGTCTATCTCTCTCTCTCTGTGGTAGTTTGAAGTTGTAGGTCCCCAGAAAAGGTCAAATCTTATAATCCATTGCTGTGGATTTAGACTTAATGTGGGTAGGGCATTTTGATTAGGTTATTTCTATGGAGACGTGGCCCACCTCACTCAAAGTGGGTCGGGATCCTCTTACTGAAGTCCTTTATGAAAGGATAAAATACATACAGAAGTTAAGAAATGAAATTAAGAGAAGCTCACAGAAAAAGCCACAGACAGAGAAATCAGAGGCTGAAGCAACAAAACCTGGGAGAGAAGGACCAGCGGACGAGAGGAGTCCAAGCTTATGGTTAAGCAGTCTTCAGAGAAGGTACAGTCCTGTTGATACCCTAACTGGGACTTTTCATGGCCTGAGAACTATAAATTTGTAAGCTAATAAATCCCCATTGTTAAAAAAAAAAATAGTCCATTTCTGTATACTAAATTTCATCAGCTTTACGAAACAAAGCACTATCATCTACCTATGATCTCTCTATCATCCATTTATCTACTGAGCACCTGCTTAGTGCAAGCATTCATCCAGTTGAGGGAAATTCAAATAAGCCAAGTACTACCAAGCACATGTAGTTTGGAGGCTTACAACGAGACACTGACACTATTTGTTCATTCGTTCATTCAAGACCCTATCTAGGGACCATCGTCAATGTTCCAGGCATTATTCCTGAAACTGAGCATACCGCAGAGAACAAAGCAGGCCCAGTTCCTGCCCTCAAGGAGCCTGCATTCTAATAGAGAGACAAACTAACAAGAAACAAAATAATTATATGCATAATGTGAAGACGTGGTGAGAACTTTGAAGGAAAATGAAGTCCTATCAATGGGCAGATGGTGATGGAGGAAGCTCCATGCACCTGCGGAGATGACATTTGGGCAGAGGCCCAGGTGAGAAGGAGAGCGACGTGAGGGTCTGGAGGAGTGGTTTCGAGGGGGAGGGGCAGCCGGAGCCAAGGTCCAGGCAGGTGTTGGTACATCAGGCAAACCCAGCCGAGGCCTGTGCACCTGGAAAGCAGTGAGCAAAGAGGAAATGAGGTCAGAGACAAGCCTGGGCGAGACCTGAGGGCCATGTGGACCATGACGAGCCCAGGGCCTTTATTTCTGGTGAGATGGGAAACCACTGAGGAGTTCTGGGAGAGTCTTAGCCTGCTTTGAGTTTGTCAGTGCGCCGCTGTCTGCGCCACGGAGACCAGACTGTTCGGGGCCCAGCGTGGCGGCCGGGCGCCAGCAGGAGGAAAAGCTCTTCCTTGAGCCTGCTGCTTCCTGTGCAGCATCTTCCCAGCTCAGGCACCGTCTGTGCAGGGCACACTGTTCTGGTCTGTCTGGAAACCCCACTGCTTGGCTCCTGGGCTCCTTCTAGCACCCAAAACAATTCCCTTCACACTGCCCACCGTGTTCTCCCTTCCTTTGTAAACCAACCAGGAATGCCCGTAGCACTGTTTCCCTGGCATCCTACCCGTCCCTGACCAGACCCATGGGCCAAACCTGTGCAGACACTGCCGGGACCGGCTCTAAGGCCGGGAACCTCACCAGGGCGTAGGTGGCCGGGCGGTCTGCATATGTTACCTGCGTGAGGGGTACTTCCTCGGGCCCTATTCCAGGAGAAGGGCCCTCTTACAATTTTGTTTCCAAAACCACAACAGACTTGGCGCAAAGAATTGGCTGGCTGTCAGGCTTGCTTGGAATCTTACAAAAATTATGAAAAAAAAAAAATGAGACTATTTCAACCTTGACTTTACTTAAAATTAGACCACGAACATGGAATTCACTCAATGCCTGGGGTGGAAAGGGCCTAAGAGACTATCTAATAGAGACCATCCATTTTAAAGATGAGAGAATTGAGGCCCCAAGACTGGAAGAAATTGGCAGAGAAACCACAGGATTAGTTCATCCTAAACTCTGAAAATTGTAAAACATTTTTGGAATGATGGGATGATGACATCTTTTTATCACCATTATTATTTGCTTTATTTTTGCTGGAGGCTGTCTCTTGCACCACGTCCTTTGCCCCCTTCCCCTCTCAGAGTCTGCATCCCGTGGGTCACAGCTCACTCGGAATCCAGAATCAAGTCCCAGGGGCATGAGTGGATACAAACCCACAGGTCTCCACTTTGACACACCCCTCCAGTGGGCCCAGTTCCAATAGGAAAGGTGACGTGGAAAAAATAGATGGCCTTGGGCATGGGTCCCTAACACAGGTCATTGAGTAGTTCACTCATGCTATGTTATCCGAGAACATTCGCGAAGAGAGCATATATTCACCCAAAAACAGCCAAGAAAGAAGGGGAGGTTCTTTACTTGCCACTCACTGAGCTCAGATACAATTTGGTGCTGACTTTTCAGCAGATCCTGGCCGTCTCGGAGAATCATGTCCTTCCAGTACACCCAGACAGAAAAGGATGCATCATATGGTCTACAACCTGAGTGGAGATGACACCACTGAAGCAGCAGATTAAATATTTTTGTGATTCCATAAGCAGAAAACAAACAGCTCGATGAATGACAGGCGCTGCACAGATGCCACCTATTAAATAATTAAAATAAAGTAGAAATTAAAAATAAACAGTGGGGAATGATTTGAAACACACACAACCAAAAGAAGCTGAAAGAGGAACTTGGGAATGAAGAAGTGAGTAAAATTAGTTTTGAGTTATTTCTAAATTCAATTGCATCTAGATTAACTGGCTGCCTTTCTCCCATCGTCAGCATGAAATAAATGATATAAGTTGAGAAACGCTAAAAGTAAGGGCAGTACAAATGCCACAGCCACAGTGCCTCTTCTTATGGGCAGGTAAGCTCCCCGTCATTGCTAATGGACAAGGTGGCAGGTATAAGGTTAGCTATAAAGGAAGGGGAATGAACATAGAATATGTAGTGGTCAGCAAATGCTGTGTAATAAAGATGGAATAAACATTTATTCCTCTCGTACTCATGTATCCATTGTGCATTGGCTGACCTATACTGGCCATGGCTAGGTTATTCAGCTTCCAGCTGCACAACAGGCTGGGCTTGGCATCTCTTGCTGCCATTTGGGTTCTGGTTTGTTCCATGCAGGGAGCCAGGCTGAAAGGGCAACAGACACCAGAAGAAGCTCGTTTCATGGGAATGACAGAAATTTAAGAAACTTCAGGAAGGTGTGTGAAAACACACAATGTCTTTTGAAGCTTCAGCCATGAACTGACACACTGTCACTTCTACTTACTTTCCACCAGCCCGTGCAAGTTCAACAGTGAAGCCCACTCTCAATGGGGTGGGGAAATAGACTCTGTCCAGTCTAGTAGCTGGCACTGCAGAGTCACATGAGAAAATGTACATAAGTAATTCTAATGCAGGAGACCATGAATAGCCACAAAAAGTGGCTCAGTCTACCATGGGGTTTATTTAATGTGATACTTTCCAAAGCAAATTGCTGAAGTCCTTGGAATCTAATGGCTCTTCCAGGGTTTGGCCAACTACAGCCTGCAGGCCAAATCCAGCCTGCCACCTGCTTGCTCATGGCCTGCAAACTAAGAATGTGTTTTCTATTTTCAAATGACTGGGGAGAAAAGTGAAAAGAATGATGTTTTATGACACACAAAAATTATATGAAATTCAAATTTCAGTATCTATAAATTAAAAGGTTTCATTGTAACACAGTACAATTTTCATTGTAACACACTCAGTTATGTATTACCCACACTGCTTTCACCCTACAATGGCAGAGTTGAATAGTTACAACAGAGACTGTGCATCCTGCAAAGCCCAAAGCAGTTACTACCTGACCCTTTAAAGAAAAAGTTTGCTGACCCTTAGCCTAAGTCTGTGCTAGCCAGTGGAAAAAATGATGCCAGCCACATGTGAAGTTTTAAATTTTCTGGTAGGCACCTTAAAAAAGTAAAAGGAAGCAGGTGAAATGGATTTAATAGTACCGTCTTCTTAACCTAATATATCCAAAATAGTATCGTTTCAAAAAATTATTGACTTGATTCATAGCATTCCTTTTCTCATACTTCAAAATCTGGTGTGTATTTTACACTGACAGCACTTCTCAGTTCAGACATATTTCCAGCACTCACTAGCTGCATGTGGCTGGGGGGTGTCACACAGGAAAGGACAAATATGAACACTCCCCTCCCCCTTCAAGAAGCCTAATCCTGGTTAGTGCTTTTGTTTATTTTCGCTTTTTTTAAGTCAGCTTATTCCAAAAGCCACACAGCTTGCAGGTTGAATGACTACAGAATGTACATCTATAGTCAACATTATGTATTGTGTTGTGTCAGTAGATGCTCAATAACTGCTTGTTTTATAAACAAATAAAGGCACAACTGGGGTGCTGCGAGGGTAACTCAGTGGTAGAATTCTCACCTGCCATGCGGGAGACCCAGGTTCGATTCCCAGACCCTGCACTTGCCCCACCACCAAAGAAAAAGGCATGCATGAATAATGCACTTGATCACATCCTATTTCTGAAGTCCTTCTTTGGCTTCTCCTGAGTTTGATTTCTGTCCCTATAATTGTAGAGTTTGCTTCATAATCATGATGATCATCTGTCTCTTATTGGACCACCTCTCCTGCCGGTAACACCATAAACGAGAAAAATGTGTTAAAAATAACGGCCCGAAGGCACTGGGGAACCATCGAAAGTGAGAGGAGATGCGAAGGGCGACCGGTTGGAGGAAGGGGATGGGGCCGATTCTTAGGTTTTTCTAATCCAAAGGCTTCAGTCAGCAGCAAAAAAAGGCAGCTGAGACTTGACAGAATTCCCACAGCCTTCCAGCTCCAGGAGCCCAGGACAGGGCTCAGAGTGCCCTACGGGGAGGGTGGGAGGACCCCAAAGAGACCGAGCTCAGCAGGGGAGCCCCATTCTGATAAATTCTGCCCAACTCTCCAGTTGTCTGCTGGACAGTGCACACATGGGACAAGTCGAAGCAGCCCAGCCGAGGCCAGAACTGGGCAGGGACTTGTGCAGCTGCCTGCCAGCGGAGGCACAGACAGAGTTTAGGATTTCAGTTCAGTTCAACTAGACTCCCTGCTTGAAGAGGAAAAATAAAAACGGCACCTTTCTGAGGAATATAACAGACTATTCAAAAGTGCCTCCCACGTATCTTGGAGAATGTCCTGGAAACCATCCAAAAGGACTAGATGTGTTAAAAAGCAGCAAAACTGGTACACGGGTCATTCGGTAGTAGAATGCCCGCCTTCCATATGGGAGACCCGGGTTCGATTCCCAGACCGTGTACCCAAAAAAGCAAACAACAAAAGCAGCAAAACCAAGGCTTACCTTGAGTAACCCAGATGTTGGTATTAGAAGAAAAGGATTTTAAATTAGCTGCTATAACTATGTTTAGAACATAAAGGAAAGTTCGCCAAAATAAATACAAATACAGAAAATCTCAGCAGAGAATAGAAACTATAAAAAAGAACAAAATGGAATTCTAGAACTGAAAATTAAAATTACCTGAAACAAAATATTCATCAGATAGAGGTAATGTGATCATTTGTTGGGAAACCCTAAGAAATCTACAAATAAAAAAGCTACTAGAACTTCTAAGTGAGCTTAGCAAGACTGCAGAACACAAACTCAATATCATAAAACCAAATGTATGTATATATACGGGCAGTAAATGATCAAAAACTAGCGTTTTTAAGCACAATATTTTTACATTAGCAACAAAAAAATATGAAAGATTTAGGGATAAATAAGATGAAACATGCAATACCTGGACATTGCAAACTATAAAACAGCAGTAAAGGAAATCAAAGAAGACCTAAGCAAATGGAGAACTAGACTGTTTCCTGGGTGCAAAGACTCAGTACTGGTAAAATATCAGTTCTGTCCAAACTGATGGATAGCTTCCACATAATCACAGCAATTTTTTAAATTGAAAAGCTGATTCTAAGATGTCTATGGCTATGTAAAGGTCATAGAATATTAAAAAAAAAAAACTTGAGAAAGAGAAGCTGGAGGATTTACCCTTCTTAACTTCAAGATTTGTTATAAGGCAACAGTCATCAAGACAGGATGGTAATGGCCTGAGACAGACAAACACGCCTAAAGAACAGACTAGAGACCCCAGAAGTAGTCTATTCACATAGACTGTCAATTGAATTTTGGCAAAAGTCAAAGTCAATTCAGTAGAGGAAGAATAGTGTTATCAACAAATAGTACTGGAACAATTAGACATCCATATGCAAATAAATTAATTCAATAAATAATTTGCTAATAATCTTATGGACTAAAATCATATGGATTTACATATACAAAATTTAATATACAAAAATTAATCCAGTGGATCATATCATATACTTAAATGTAAAAACTGAAATCATAACACTTCTAGACAAAAATGTAGGACAAAATCTTTTATACCTTAGGTTAGGCAAAGAGATCTTAGATTTGACACCAATATAGGATTCAATAAGGGAAAGACCTTACAAATTGGACTTCAACAAAATTTAAAACTTCTGTTTTTCAAAAGACTGTTATGAGAATATAAAGATAAGCCACAGATTATGAGAAAATGTCTGCACATATATAATACATATATATATATGATAAAATATATAGAATACATATATACGATAAAGGAGTTGTATCAGAACATGTAAAGAACTCTCAAGACTCAATATTAAGATAAAAAACAACACAATTAAAAGTGGCAGATGATTTGAACAGAAAATCCACTGAAGAAACTATATGGCTAGCAAATAAGCCCATTAAAAGATGCTCAACATTATCAGTCGCTAGAGAGTTACAAATTCAGACTACAATGAAGTCCCTCCATGTATCCTCTAGGAGGGCTAAAAGTAAAAATACTGACCAGACCAGACCAAGTGTTAATGAGGACACAGAGCAACTGGAACTCTCTCTCATACACTGCTGATGGGTATAAATGGTATAACCACTTCAGAAAACAGTCTGATAATCCTTAAAAAATTAAACATACACCTGCCATGGAACCCAGCCATTCGGCTTCTAGACATTTATCCGTGAGAAATTAAAGCATTTGTCCATTCAAAGACATATACTTTTATACATAAATATTAATAATATTTTCATATATAATAGCCATAAACTGGAAACAACCTGTTCTTCAACAAATGAATGCATAAACAAACTGTGGCATATCCTTACAGCAGAATACTATTGCGCCATGAAAATGAATGTAGTACTGAAACCCAACAACGTGGTTGAATCTCATGCCTGTTGACCATGGTCTGCTCCACTCAACTCATGGGCAGTTGAGGTTTTGAATACAAGTGGAGAAGTCATCTTTCCAAGTTGAATGCCATTCTGCTCCCATCAATGCTTCCACTGCCAAGACCCCCTAAGATCCTGCTCCTGGCTACAACCAGTCCTCACATCCTCTTTTATGTGAAGAACACAAGTGTCTAGTGGTCTTTCCTAGCTCAGAGTCTTTATAATTGCTAAAATTCTGCCCACTCCACAGAGCTAAAATCCTGATCATCCTCCTCCATGCATGTGTTCTCTCCCTCCCCTGAGCCAGGGCTCTGTTTCCACTCTGTCAAACGTGTCCTTCCTTCCTCTGTATCTTCATGGACAAGTCTTCAAGACCTCGTACAAACATTTACGTTATGAAGAATCCTTCCTCACCTCCATCCTCTACCATGCTCTCCTTTGTCCAATCTCTGAGCTCAGGGTCTTCCTCTGTCGTAGAAGGCATCACAGTTTAGAACAATTCATGTCCTTATTCATCTCACCTTCCCTCTAGACTATGAGCTCTTCGAAAGCGAGGAAGGAGCCGGTCTAGTCCCTCTGGTATTCCCAGTGCTGAGCCCCATGTTAGCCTCCAATAAACGCGTCCTTCATGGAAAGAAGGAACGAAGAAGAGACACATGTGGACCACAGTAACAAAAAGAGGCCTCAGGGAGGGGGAGGTGTGAGATGAGCCTTGGCAGGTGGTTAAGTGGATACACAGAGAGGAATGTGGAAAGTGTCAGAAGCAGAAAGAGTTTGTGAAACAAAATTGCCAAGGTGGGAAAGTCAATAGTTGCCCTTTGAGGTTTATAGAGACTTGCCCCAGTGGGGTTATAATGGGTTAAAGAAACCCCCCCACACCCGCACCCACACCCACCACCACTCTTTCTTTCCAACAGGTGTCTCCCATTCACCTTGGAGATGACCCTGAGCATGACTTTTCTCAAACAGGCAGCTTTGGAGAACAAGGATGATGCCTCCAGCTGTTGATTCAAGGTCAGAGGAGGGCTCTGGTTTCACCCTTGTGTAAGAAGCTCCCTGTGGCACCTGCACAAGTGCCTGCCTGAGTGTCCTAGTGAGTAACAGGGCACGCTTGGTCCAAAAGTGAGCCCCCAAACTGCACGGCACATTGTGGACTGCTTAGTCATTTTTGGAAAACGTCTGTCTGGGCCCTGTGACCTGCCTGCGTCAGAATCACCATGGCAGTTTAAAAATACATAGTTTCTCATGTCTTTTCTTGGGGTAATTCTGATTCCATAGGAACACACCAGCCAAATCACAATGACCTAGAAAGGGGGATGGGAATTGGTGTTTGTAAAACTCTTCCCCAGTGGCTCGACAGCCTGGTTGAGAACTGCTGAGTTGGAATATTATATTTTCCAGCGCAAGTCTCCATCTGGTCCCCTGGGCCTATCTGTCCCTGCCCCACTCCCTGCAGTCGCCACAGCACGGAGGACTTGCTCCTCCGGACAGCTGCTCAGTGTTTGAAAAATAAAAGCCATCATTTTCCCTTAAGTCTTTTCTTTTCAAGACTAAAAGGCACATCACAGCAAGAAAAAGAGTGATTTGCCTGCTAGGAGCCTCGAGAAATTAGTCCCAGAATAGTATCTGCTTCAGGGACTGTTTTTTTTATTATTATTCAGAAACAAAGTGTTGAAAGCATAGGGCGAATTCAGACTGGCTTGTTTCACCCATGTACTAATGTGCACAAAGGGCTGGCTTTTTTTCCAGAGTCACTTTTGTTTTGGCAAGTGGCCCTGTAGAAAATCAAATAAGGAAGTGATTCTGGCAACTCCACGAATTGCCCCCAAGTGAAGCCATCATTTGCTGGGGACTGGCTCTTCCCGGCAGGAAGGGACTCTGTCCTTCAGAGGCAGCCTCGGTAGAGAGCTGCAGTGGCACAAGGTGAGATGTCCAGTTTCATTAGGACTCAGCTCTGCATCTCGGACAAGGGCTCGTTGGTAGACTCTTATCCTGAAAACCTAACTGGAGTGGAAAGCTGAGAAGGAAAGCCATGGGCTGCAATTTACAAATCTCATCCCTCAGTCAGAGCCGGGCATGTGAAAATTTACTAGGACACAGAAGGGAAGACCAGAAGCTGGGTTATTTAGGGGCAGCAGCTGAAGTCACAGTGGTACCATGTTAAAAGCAGACGGCACTTTTGACTGGGTTTACAGGTCATCATTCATGCACGGGTCGCATTGGTCCCAAATGGGGAGGTGCATTTCCCTCTGGGTGCTGCCACATTTCTTTACAGCAAGCTTGATGTTTAGCAGGGACTTAATACCAAACATAGGAGAAATAAAGAAGGGTGTTAGAGTGAATCATGAAACATAAATAAGGCCCCTTTTTGTGACCTTGGAGAAGATAGTCCAAAATTACAGGAAAGAGGAGGGGCGGGGACAGGTGAAGACCTCCTGCCATGGTATGGGGCCTAGAATCTGCATTTTTGAGAAACCCGTTCTGTTCCGATGGAATCAGAATCACCCCAAGTAAACACGTGGGAAATGAAGCTTCTTTCACCTAATATTTTTACAATTCCCGAAACTTTCCCATGCTTTATCCCAGCTTGGCCTCATAAAAATCCTGCTCTGTAGGTAAATAAACCCCATTGTCACACGTCACGGATGAGAAATTCAAGGTTCACAAATGGCATCGCCACCAAAGGGGGCACAGGCGGAAAGCTGCAGAGCCGGGACACAGCGCCAGCTCTCTGGTGGGGGTAGAGGGGCATGCGTCAGGGCACACCCAGGGCGCTGAGCCTCGTGCCTTCTTGGAGTGCTCCTCCTGAGAAGCTCCCCTCACCTGGTCACGACGCCTATGCCGGTGGCAGTTGCAGGGCACGTGGCGGCCGAGGACACAGGCCGGCACCTCCTCCCAAGGTCAGCAAGCCTCGTCCCAGCCTTCCTGGTGCAACAGGTGCATGCAGGCACTCGAGAGAGCCTTCCTCTCCCTTCTGGACGCAGGGGACAAGAGGTACAGAAATGGGGAGCCTTCCTTCTGGAAGCGGAGGAGACTTGGTCCTCCAATCCCAGGAATGCGTGGCGGCTAAGCTGTGTGGGGAAGGGGGCACCAACTCCCAGAACCAGCAAGAGCAGAGTTCAGAAATGAAGACTAAGACCGTCAAGGACGGGACTCAGCTCCATCACATCCCAACTGCCACGGGGTGTTTATTCTTCCTGTAGCTGGGTGCTTTCCCCGGCACCTGCTCATCTTGCCTCTCTGATCCCTGCAATTACTAAGTGGAAACCCCATAGTGAGCTAATCCACTCACTATGGGGAGGAGATGCTGTGCCATAGGTCCTGGAGAGGGCAAGGGGGTGCACAGGGAGGGTGGCCACAGAAGGAGGTCATCCCAGAGTGCAGTTGGCAGCCCCTTGCTGCCAAAACAGTGACAGTGTGCACATAGGAAAGAAGAAAAGGACCTGGCTTCCTCAAGACACTTTATGGCCGTCTGCAGGACAGGTGTCATAATGGTGATGAGAACTTAGGTTGACTGCAACTGTGCATGGTGTCCCTGGGGTTGTACCAAGCTCAACTTGCATAATCCACCAGGGCACTGCCTTTTGGGGTTCAGGGTTGCACCAGCCAGGGGTAAGCCCGCCAGGGCATGGCTGCTTTATTGCTTAGGGACGGCCCCTGAATCTTGGGACTCTCCTTTTAGGTTCTCTCCAGGTCTTCTTCAGACAAGGGCCCCTCATGCCATGACATAGGAGGGGAAGGGATATTAGGACAATGAACCAGGACCTGGAATTCTGGGGCGCCCACCTCTGTTTCTGATCATCTTGGTTTTTGCCAACTCCTCCCTCTGCTGGCCTGCTCTGCTGTTTCAGGTTCTTGCCTCCAGATTCACCCCAATGTCCAGTTTCCATTGCACTTGTAGAGCAGAGAGATGCACAGAGGGTAGGGCACACTTCACCTGGATTTAAGATTCCCCAGAGCCTATGCCATTCATTCATTCTTTCCTGCCTGGGCAGCTAGCCTTCTCTTCTAGGGGTATGGAAGAGTGGGAATAGGGAAAGTGCAGAAAAAAGAAAACAGAAATGCATAGAAACTTAGGCACCACAGAACCAACAAGTGGCAGAGCTGCGAGGGACCTGGGGTTCATTTAGTTCTCCCCCTGCTTTTACAGATGGTGAAACTAAAACACATTATGCAGAAGCACCTCATCCCATCCCCCATTTCCCCCAGGGAGAGCCAGGATCAACTCAGGTCTCTTCACTCCCTGGCCAAGACTCTCCCCTGAGAACTGCATTTTCAGAGCTTCAGGGTATACCAGCAGCTCAACTCCAGGACAGACAGAAGCGGAGCCCAAAGGGCCCAAATGCCAAACCTCCACAACCACATGGAACACACCAGACACAAGCAGCACACGGCATGCACACAGATACAGGAGGCACATGTCTGCACGGGCTTATTAATAACAGCTCCCATGTATTGAGCTTCTTCAACGTGCCAGCCTCGGTACTGGATAATTTCTATTCATTATCCGCACAGCCACCACAGTTGTTGGCTCCACTTCACAGATAGGAAACTGAGACTCAGAGAGACTGAGTGATCTACCAAAAATCACATGTATACTAAGTGTCAGAGGGAGGTCTCACACTGCCTGCCTCCAAAGTCAGTTCCTTCCATTGCATGTGATAACTCATAACTAACTTTCTAAAGTATTGCTGTAAACCACTCATTGTTCTAAGTCCATTCCATGAATTAACTCATTTAATCCTTATGGTAACACTAAAAATTAGGTGCTATTTTATAGGTGAGAAAACTGCAACCAGAGTTGCAGGTAAAATTCCCAAGGTCCCACAGCTGTAAGTGTGAAAGCCTCGGCGTGACCTGAGTTCTGCAGCTTCAAGGTGGCTGAGAAGAAGGAGCTGGAGTCGGGCCCACCCTAGACCTGGGCTAAACTCTGGGGCTCATCCCTTCCATCCTTCAAGGTGGCCTCCCTTGGAGACCCCTCTGTCCATGGCCCCTGCTCACCTTTGCTGAATCTGCGGTTCTACTAGACCCCCCTCATGGGCGGAGCTCTTCTTCTCCTAGGAAGGGAGTGGTGAAGGCAGCCAGCAAAGACAGCACTGCGGTCTCGGCTTCCCCCGGGAAGGGAGTCAGCGCTGCTTGTTCACACCTGAGAGCTTTGGCTCCCCAGGGGACAGAGCACGAGGCCTTTTCCAGGTGGCTGAGCCCAGGGCCCGGAGAAGGCAAGGCTGCTGACTGAGCTGTCCTGGGCACCTGGTCCCACACTCCCCAGCCTCCTCCCACCTCTCCCACTCAGTCCTTGCACCTGGCCTCCCAGGCTTTTTGTTTGCATGCCATCCCCTTTCCTCCGGAGACAGCCCCCTCCTGGTCCCTCTCTTTCAGCAGGTCAATCCATTTTGTATGAGCAGAAGAGTGAGGAAGAGATCAGACTACAGAGACTGCATGTACAGCCCCGATAAGAGAAGCAAGAAGAGCCATCTGTGGCACAAGGGGGTATAGAGGGAATAATAGTCCAGGCCCCGTGCTCCGTTGACCACACAAAGGGCCGCATTCAGGAGGAGCCCTCCTGGTCTCTAATCTAGCGGGAAGGGCACATGTGCAGTCTATTAGCATTTATTTTCCCTTTCTGCATTGTACTGATAACCCAGTTTCTGACCCAACCTCTCGCTTTTCTTTTCATTCCGCATTGTAATTCTGCTTTCTTAAAATCCTATTCAGCTACATTAAAAAAAATAATAAAAGACTCAAACTCTCTCTGTACCTTTTGCAAAGCACATCGGTAATTTTTTTTTCCTGGCTGAACCAAGGTGACTCCTACAAAGGATTTACCATTCTGGATTGCAACGACGGTTCAAGAGCTAAGGGACAGGTTGCATTCCTCAGGCTGTATTTATCAATTCTCTAATAGAAATCAGCATAAAAGATGAGCCTTGGCAATGAAACGCACAGCTGTGGCAGAAACCAGGTTCTCAGGGCAGGCAAGGGGTTCACCATCAGCTCTGCTCTCCAAAGAGCCTGCAACTGAGCACATACCTCAGACAAGCTCAGGCCAGGCCACCCTGGGATGACCCAGTGGCCAGCTCTATCCTTCACCCAGTTACATGGGTTTTTTTTGTTTGTTTTTGTTTTGTTTTGTTTTTTTCAGTTACTGGTTTTTAATAGACTTTACCCAAAGGAAAATGGAGAGTTTAATCAATGGTTAATGATTCTGAAAGCAGGTATTTCATTAAACACTCATAAACTCTTCTTCTGAGAAAGCAAGCAAGTGGCTTGCCATCGTGGAAAGCGGCAGCCTCCGCAGCGAATGCCTTTTGCTCATTACTGGAGCTTCCCAGACGGGAGTTAAGCATATTGATCATTGAAACATCATAAAACAATCATTGGATAAATGAGAAGACAAATGGGATGTGAGCAACTGTGTGGAAAGATGCAGAGGTTGCAGCCTGAGCTTGGGCCTTATGCTGTGCATGCCCTGGTTTTATGTTGTGTATTTATATTCCTTCTGTAATTTAAAACTAACCCACCGACAGAGCAAAATGAATAGGCATTTCTGACCCAAGGGAAATCTGCTGGCCTCCATGGCCATGCTGTGTGGTTGTAGAAACATGAAGAGAAATTCTGCTTCACAACTTCACCTTAGTGAATAATTTCTCACAGAAGTCTCACCCTCTGCCATCCTTGAGAGAGCTAAACATCTGCAAGAGCTTGTCCATATCCAGGAAAGAACATGGGCATGAGATGAACGACATCTCAATGCTGAACCAGGTAGGCTTTTCCTTACCTGGAAGGGTCCCAGCTTCCTAAGTATGAAGGTGTGGAAAGGGGCAGAGGGGACTTGGAAGAGCCCCTGCCCAACACTAGCATCGTGTTGGCTCAGGGGAATGGAGAATAAAATGCTTTGGCCATGAGGACAAAGAAGGGCACGGCACTTGGGCCACCACTTTTCCATTCTATATATTCCTAGGCAGATAACCCTGAAAACCAAACCAGTCAGGCTTAAATTTTGAGTCATTTCTCTAGGAATGGAGACTATGTTTGAACATGATTTCATGGAACTGTCTGGGAACAAGTCAGAGAACCAAAAAGGTTCTTGATTTTGGCATGAAATTGCCAGGACCAGATAGGGACTGAGCACTGGCTTTCAAATCCCATATGCCCATTTAGAACTGGACATTGAGCGTAGGTTGGTGATAAGTGAAGGATGCCAGTGAAGCAAGTGTCCCTGCCATATACAAATCCAGACTGACCAGTGTCTCAAGCTCAGAGACCTCTAGGGGGCAGGTAGGTAATCAAATGGCTGAGAAAGGACCTTCTGTGGCCAACTGGAGAGTACAGGCTTGGCTAAGGGCAGCCAGTTCATAGCTGTAGTATCTGTATGTTGCTAGACAAGAACGCAAGTTCTGTGCAGCCACGATCCAGACTTTCAAGAGGTGCAGAAAAATCTATTTTTAAAATGTTTTCAAGTAACTCAAAATTGTTAAAACACTGTGCAGGACATTTCTGTACCTCGGGCCGCCACCATGCAACTTTGTTTCAGACAGCATTAAAACCCATGTCCTATATCTCTACCAGGCATCTCTCCAGTAGCCCTTTGGATCAAGAACTTATTTCTTCAGTGAAATTGGGTAAATCATTCTGCTTCTCTGGAGCTTGGTGTTCCATGGTAGAATATACTTAATTCCCAACTGCAATCCCAGATGTTTACTTTGAAGGTATTAATAGTGCCCTAAGCGGTGTGGGGAGGAGAAGGGGGTGAAGAGCTGAGCAGGACAGCTGAGGTCCTTGCTCTCATGATGCTCACATTGTAGTGGGGAGAGTGGCAAGAGAGGCATAAAACATACATACATGCATGTGCATAAATACGTGCACACAAAAATCCATGCACACATTGTGAGTGGATCGGGGTGGATGTGGCAGATAAAGTCAATAGTCAATAGGGTTTGCAAATGGTTTGTATATGGAGAATAAAGGGAAGAAGGAAACCAAACTGGGCTTTGAAACAGGTGGATGAGAGATACCAGGGCACAAAGAGATTTAGAGAAGAATCAAGAGTTCTTCTCTAAAGAACTTGTCTGTTGAACTTGTCTGGTGGAGACATCAAGTAGAGCCCTGAAAACCATGCCCACGAAAGCAGAAACATGGTTGATGGTTCCCTGAAAGGTTGGTGGAGGTGGGTGGAAAATCTGCTGCTTGTAATAACAAAGCTGCTTGTAATAGCAGCGACAATCATCATATCTGGTGGCAAAATTGACTCAGGGGTAGGGAATGCATCCTCTGTCTCATCACTGTTCCAATCATGTCCTAACAATCTCAGAACAATTATTTTTATGATTTTATGAGAAAGTTGTAGGAGATATGCCTATTTAAGCTTTTATGAATCTGTTCAGATACCTTACCAAAGAAAGTGTTTCTATCCTTTGCGAGACACAGGACCTGGGCTTAGTTTTCCCTGCTTCACAGTCCCAGGCTCCACCCAAGTCACTGAGGGTGCCCTTGACATCATGAGCCACAGATCAAAGGAGTGTAAATGGGAAGCCCCTCCAGCTTCTTCTCTCCAGATGTACCCTCTCCTACGGTCTGGGGGAAAGGTCGTATCTGTGAGCATGCAGAGCTGCACATTGATCGTTAATAATTAAAATTAGTATTACTCTGCTAAGAAAAAGTGGCTCATTAGTTCTGGCATCGTAACCATGCCTACAGTGTTTCTACCTAACAGAGTTCAGGGATTTGCAGTAAGTGCAGTACTCCTGGCAGTGGCTGCTATTTTTGACAAAGTGCCCACCCACCATGTCCCCCTAATGTACAAAGCCCCTTGCCCTCCAAGTACCTCCAAGTAGATAGTGGTTTCTCTGCACTCTTCCCAAAGGAAGTTGTGGGATGTCAAAGCACACTGGGGAGTAGATCTCTAAGCCCAGACAATGGCTGATTGAGCCTTCAGGAGAAACTGAACCCCAGAGTAGAAGGTTGGTGAATATTGCAGATCATTAGAACCAAATGTCACTCATCATGAGCAGATAAAAATAGAAGGAGACCTAGCTCACTCTTCTACTTTGGGAACTGCCCTCCTCCTTCCCGAGAATAGTCCTAGCCTTAGCAGAAAGGGGTAATGGGGATGCTCCGATCTCTACTTGATGCAGAACTGGTTCAAATCACTGCTCAAAGTCATAGAGAAAGTATTTGCCTTATCAATCCCCTCCCCCAACCCAAATCAGCCCATGCATACTAATAGTGCTCTTTAATGTTACCTTCCAAACATTAAGATCAATGACCTAGAAAAGTGACCATTTATGTAGGAGTGTTGATGTCTGCATTGATATGGATGGTTGTGGGATGTTGGAAAACAGCAACCATTGCTTGGAGTTTAATAATCTTTCACCGTCCATGTATGAAACTTGTTATTGCCGAGTGAAGGCTTCGAGAGAGCACAGCTATAAACTACAGATGGTCTGTTTAGGATGTAGAAAGTCTCAAGAGAATGTCACTCCCATTCTACCATTAGAAGAAGCCAGACAAGCTACAAAATTAGAGTGCTTTTTTTTCAACCCATCAGAGAGATGAGGATGTCAATAAACCTAAATGAATTAAATTCCAGAAAGCCATGAGCCCATCCTTGGAGAAAAGAGACCCACAGCTGCTCTCATCTCTGGTGCAGTGGTAGGAAAAGGAAGAATTCAGCATAAACAAAGGTAAGGAAAAACCAGACATGATACAAAATTTTCATATCCGTGTGTGGTCACTTGAGAAAGGAACCTCATAGGATCCCAGCCAAAGAATAACTGTACTCATTCCTCAACTCTTTCCCTTAGGCCTTTACCAAGGATATGGAAGTATTACATAAAAAGCTAGAGGCAGGACAGAAGTCTAAAAGAGATTGCCTCCAACTCCCAAGGCATGCAGGTCTTGTCCTAAATGGAAGGCTGCAACCCATTGTGGGGCGGGCAAGACAGCTGAGAAAAGTTTCCCTGAGACATCGTAAACCTTCATCAAGTAAACAGCCCAAGTCCATTGAAGGCTAGGAGTGGGGCAGGAGGGCCAGGAAAAACCCTTTCAAGGCTCTCTGGGGCTTTTCTTAGTGCACTGGAGTAGTCTCCTGAAAAGAGTGGGAGCAGGGCAGCAGGGTGGAAAAAGGAACACCAAAGAACACCAAACCAGGGACAGGACCCAAGAAAATAGAAAATTCATCACTGACTGCAAAAAATTGTCAGACATAATTTTACTTTCTTGAGAATGTCCTCTGACACACGAAAGTTTTTAATTTTGATAAAATACATTTTTATCTATTTTTTTTATTTTGTACTCATGTTTTTGGTGTCATATCTAAGAAATCACTACCAAATCAAGGTTATGAACGTGCCCCGCTCCACTATGTTTTCTTCTAAGAGTTTATGGTTTCAACTCTTCTGTTTATTCTGTTAAAACATATAGAGTTAACTTTTGCATATGGTATGAGGTTGGGGTCAAACCACGTTCAAAAATTTTGCAATGGTTAATCTGTTTTTCCAGCGCTATTTGTTGAAGAGACTGTTGTTTCCCCAATTAACGTATTTGCCATTCTTATCAAAAATCAGCTGGCCATGGTTTAATGGGTCTGTTTCTGAACTCTCCATCCTAGTCTATTGATCTGTGTGTCAGGCTTTCTACCAGTACCATCCCGTTTTGATCACTGTTGCTTTGTAGTAGGGTTTTAAACCAGTAAGTGTGAGACCTCCAGCTTTGTTCTACTGCAGTGTTGATTTGGGTATCCAGGGCACCTTGTAATTCCATGTGATGAACACCTGCTTCCTCTCATTTGATCTTTCTCTCAATCTTCAGAGATATGTGGGCAATGATCATTTTAGCTTCTGCATGCTGCTAAGGGGGTGTCAACCTTATGGGGCAGAAAAATGAACTTCTTGATATCCTTGGGGAGACTGGTACCTCAGGGTTTCAGGGTTTGCTGGCATAGGAACAATCTGGAGGCCTCAAGTTTCTGAAAAAAATAAACTTTACTAAGTAAAATATTGGTAGAGTCTTAGATAGACCACAGGGTATTCTTTAGGGTTTTCAGGAATACTGTTGGTTGGGGCTTGGCATACTGTGGAAATTCGCAGTAACTGGCTGAAGCTTGCAAAGAGGAACCTCCAAAATGACCTCTTAACTCTATCTGAAATCTCTCAGCCACTGAAACTTTATTTTGTTTCATTTGTTTTCCTGCTTTTAGCCAAGAAGGTATTCTCAGTCCCACAATTCCAGCCCACGCTTATCCTTGGGAGTCATGTCCCACATTTCCAGGGAGACTTGCATCCCTGAGAATCATGTCCCATATAGGGGGAGGGTAGTCAGTTTCTTTGCATAGCATAGAGAGAGAGGCCACATCTGCACAACAAAAAGGGTTCTCTGGGAATGAGTCTAAGGCATCATTATAAGTAGGCTTAGCTTCACCATCTCAAAAATAAGTTTCATAAGGGCAAAACTGAGGACTTGGCTATTAAATTGGGAGTCCCGAATGCTTGAGAGAATATCAAGCATTCCCCAGGTGAGGAAATTTAATAGCTCCACTTTTTTTTTTCCAATCCTCAAGGGACTTTGCAAGTACTTTTTTACTTTCTGCACAAGATACTCTGGAATGTATCAGGGTATTACAATAATCTGTACAGAATAACACGATCTCATTTCCTAGTCTAGGTTCCATGTAATCAGGCTGCTTAAACAAGCAGAAAGGTTAAATTAGGCAGTGTGCTAACAAAAAAAAATGTAAGTTTTGAATAAAATAAACATCTCTTCCTTTGTCACACAGAAGTTGAAATTTTAAAATACAGACAGTATCATCCTTTACCCTGTATTCTGATTTCCTTACTTCTTTCCAGTTCAGCTTCATTCAAATCTCTAAGTGAAGTCTGGTCTCTTTTTCATCTTCTTTAGTAGTTGCTGTATGGAGTGATGCTGACCTTTAGAGTCACAGAGCTCTAACTCTGAGTTTCAGGTGTCACAAAAATACCCAAAGTTCCAGGAAACTACCAAGTCATACACAAAAAGCTCATCATCTTAGAATTTGGAGATAACAGTTAAAACTCAGGAATGAAAGTGACTGCTGTAAGGGCTTACAATCTAGGAACCTTTACAATGAGCCTTATAGAACATTCTGTACTTTTTGGTTGCCCTACTCTCTGCCCACTTTCTATCTCCTGATAACCTATACTATGAAATTTAATTCTCAGAGTTTGCTCATTATAGTCTACTTTGTATTAGTGAGACTATACAATATTTGTCTTTTCATTTCTGGCTTATTTTGCTCAACATTTTGCACACAACTAATTTTTACGTGTTACTTGTGTAGGCTGCAACTTTGCAGAATTGATTTTTTGAGATCTAGTACTTTTTGTGGATTACATGGGTTTCTCTAAACAAGGAACCTTGTCATCTGCAAACAGAGATATTTTAACTTCTTCATTCTGACTTGGGTGCCTTTATTTCTTTTGCTTGGCTGAATTGCTCTGGCAAGGACTTCCAGAACAATATTGAATTGCAGTGGTGAAAGCAATTCTCATCTTGTCCCTTGACCTCAGGCAAAGTTTTTCAGACTTTCACCATTGTGTATAATAGCTGTGGAATTTTCCTATATGTCCTTTATCATTTTCAAGAAGTTCTTTTTTACTCCTAGTTTTCAAGTGTTTTTATCATGAAAGAATGTTGGATTTTGTCAAATGCATTTTCCATATCAATTGAGATGATCATGTGATTTTTTTTTCCCTCCATTCTGTTAATATGGTATATCACATTAATTGATTTTCTCGTGTTGAACTATACTTGCATTCTGGTGATAAAATCCACTTGCTCATGGTGTATATAATCTTTTTAATATGGCTGTTGGATTCAATTTGCAGTGCTTTATTGAGTGATTTCATATCTATATTCATAAAGGAAATTGGTCTGTGGTCTTCCTTTCTTGTGATGTCTTCATATGGCTTTGGCATTAGGATAATAGTGGCTTCACAGAAAGAGTAACAAAGATATCTCCTTCAAATTGTTCGATAAGTATTGGTGCTAATTCTTCTTTCAAAGTTATGAGAAAATAATAGCTAATAAATATATCCAGATGTATAAAGAACTGCTACAACTCAACAAGAAAAAGACAAACAACCCAATTTAAAAAAAATAGGCACAGGACTTGAATAGGCATTTGTCTAAAGAAGATACACAAATGGCCAATAAGTACATGAAAAGATGCTCACCATCACTGATCATTAGAAGAATTCAAATCAAAACCACACTGAGATACCACTTCACACCCTATGGAATGGCTGTTAAAAAAAAACAGAAAATAATAAGTTTTGGTGAGAATGCAGAGAAATGAAAACTCTTCTCTGTTGATTATGGTATTGTAAAATGCAGCCACTGCAGAAATCAGTTTGGAAGTTCCTCAGGAAGTTGAACATAGAAGTACCATCCCAATTCTTGGTATATAACCAAAAGAATTGAAAACAGGGACTTAGACATTTGTACACTGATGCTTATATCAGTAGTATCCACAATAATCAAAGGATGGAAGCAACCCAAGCATCCATTAACAGATGAATGGACAAAAAAAATGGTATATATATGCAAGGGAATATTATTCAGCCATAAAAAAATAAAATATCTATGCGATATCATGGACGAACCTTGAATGATATCATGTTGAGTGAAATAAGCCAGAACCCAAAGAACAAATACTGTAAAATCTGACTTATATGAAATACCTAGAATAAGAAAATTTCATAAAGACAGATGATAGGTCACCAGTTACCCAGGACCAGGGGAGGGGAAGAGGAGGGGGAGTTATTGCTTACTGAGGGTACAGTTTCTGTTTGAGGTGATGGGAATTTTGTGTAATGGATGTTGGTGATGACCCCTCCCCTGGTCCTGGGGAACTGGTGACCTACCATGTGTCTTTATGAAATTTTCTTATTCTAGGTATTCCATATAAGTGAAATTTTATAGGATTTATTCTTTGGGTTCTGGCTTATTTCACTCAACATACATACAATGAAGCATATTGTATACTTCAAAGTAGTTGAAAGGGAGGCTGTTGTGTTGTATATATAAAAAAACACAATAAAAGTTTTTTTAAAAAAAAGTACAAATATCTCCCATTGTTCAGAAAGTTATAAAGCTTAAGGAGATTTCCCAAGCCCTGCTGAAGGGAAAGTCTTAAATGAGGACACATTTAAAACTAGAGCTAAATTGAATCTCACCAAAGCTATAACAAAGCTCAGGCGCACCACAACTACAGATTGGATTAATTCATTCTTTTATGCTGTCAGCCTGACAGGAGAAGGGGCTTGCCCTTTACTGGAGTTAAATTTTATTTACTTTGACCTCTTCAGTCCTTTCATATATCTTTTCTGTCTTGCTGCAAGAAAAATTAGTAGATGCACAAAGAACCAAGAAAACATGAAACACGGTCAAAGAAGACATAAGCGATGGAATCAGACCCAGAAGGACCAGCTGTTTGATTTGTCATATAGAGAATTTGAAACAAACAAAAAAATCTATGATAAATATATAAAAGGAGCTAAAATAAAGTGTAAACAATATAGATTAAAAGATGAGGGATTTGATTACAGCTATGAAAATTATAAAGGTGAAGAAACTAGAAATGCTGAAATTAAGTAATAAATGTCAGAAATGAAGGATTAATTTGATAGGTTAGAAACAAACTGGACTAGTAGAAAAAAGGATTCGTGAACTTGAAAACAAGGCAATATAAATAACCTGAATGAAAACATCAGAGAGGCGATTAGAGGAAAAAGAATTAGAGCATCTGAGATCTGTGAAATAATATCAAGTGGTCTATTCCAACGTGAAAAAGTTAGAATGGGCATAGCCCAAATACCCCTAAAGAATGGAAGAAGGATCAAAGGTCTTATACAGAGAAGGTAGTGTTTAACAAGTGAGTATGATTGCTGAATCATTATACTGATATTTCTTTTAGTTTCCAGTATCTTAGAGCAGCCAGAAGGAAAAGCCTAAAACTGTGGAATTGTAATCCATACCAAACTCTGTCCTGTGTTATGAAATTTATTGCTTTTTTGTGTATGTGTTATTTTTTCACAAAAACAAGGGGAAAAGTCGATTGTGATGATAAAAAAATATATATTTATTCTTTCTAGCCTCCAATGTTCTGGAGCAGCTAGAAGGAAAAATCTGAGATGATGGTATGGTAGCCCATGACAAACTCTGGGATCTGTCCTGTAAGTACGAGTTGCAGAGTGCTTTGAAAACTATTGCTCTTTTCTTTCTTTGCTTTGTTTATATGTTATACAACAAAAAAAGTGAAAAAGAAAAATAAAACTCGGTTCATTTGCACCCCCCCCCAAAAAAAAATCAACTGGTCTAACATATAGGTAAATTAGAATGCCAAAGGAAGAAAAGACATGGAATGCAGCAAAAGAAATTTTAGAAAAGATAATGGCCAAGAATTTTTCAAATTTGATGAAAGATCTCAACTCAAAGATCGAAAAAAAAAAAACAGCAAATTGCAAACACAATAAAATCAGAACCATCATCTTGACTCATCAAAGTCAAAATACTGACAACCAAAGTTAAGTATAAAAGCTTAAAAGCAACCAAAGAAAAAAAAATACAAAAAAAAAGAAGAAGAAAAGAGATTAAACAATGACTGACTTCTCATTAGAACTAATGCAGGCCAAGAGACAAAGCAATGACATGTTTAAAATGAGATGCTAAAATAAAAAATGGAAAAAAGAAAGAAAGCTGGTGTCTAGAATCCTAACATCCAGCAAAATATCCTTGAAAATTTAAGGAGAAATACAAACTTTTCCATACGTAGTCAGAGAGAATTTTTTGCCAGCAGACTTGTACTATAATAAATAGTAAAAGAAGGTTCTTCTGGATGTCAGGCTGTAGAAAGGTGGTAACATATGGAAACTTGAATATTTCAAAGGAATAAAAAAGTAAAAAATGTGTATGTAAACATTTTAAAGCTTTTTTATTAAGACTTTCTCTCTTCTATACATACTCATACACACACACACACACACATTTCTTTAACAACCCTACAGGCTGCTTAAGTGAAAATAATAAGAATGTATTGTGAGGCTTATAACATATACAGAAGTAAACAATACGTAGGCATAAAGAGAAGGAGGGGTAAATGGAACTATACAGTGGTAAGTTTCTCACATTACCCATAATATAATATAATATAATATAATATAATATAATATAATATAATATAATATAATATAATATTATTTTCAGGTAGACCGTGATAAAGGAAAAAGAGAAAAAGAAACAAACAACAGAATGGAAAAATGCTAAATAACAAGATGGTAAAAATTTATCCAACCATAGTGATAATTGTGGTGACTAAACATTCTAATTAAAAGGCAGAAATTATCAGACTGGAAAAATCAGGGCAAAACTATAAAATGTTTACAGTAAACATTCTTTAAATATAAAGACACAGTCAGGTTGAAAATAAAAAGATAGAAAATTATATATGATACAAACACTAAGCAAAAAAAAAAAACTAGTGTAGTGTAGTATTAAGACAAATTAGAATTCAAGCAAATAATTTACTGGTGATGAAGAGAGACATTTCACAATTATAAAAGGGTCAATTCAACAAGAAGACAAAAAGCATAAATGGATTTGTGCCTAAGAACAGAACTTCAAAAAATGTGCAGCAAAATATGGCTGTACATAAAGGATAAATAGAAAAACCCTCACAAATAAATGGAGGTTGTTTTTCCCCCTACCTTTCAATACTTGATAGAAATGCTGGCAATTAACAGAGAGCCTTTGGAAAATTTAAACAACCCAATCAACCAAGCTGATGTAGATGACATTACAAGACTCTACGCCAAAAACTGTAAAATACATGTATTTCTGCACATTCACAGAAAATGTTCAAAAAAATCATATTCTGGGCTATAGAAAAAGCATAAAAAATTTCAAAAGGTCAATAACATACAGTGTATGTTTGATGGCAATAATATTAAATACCAAAACAATAAGATATCAAGAAAATCCCCCAAATATTAAAAAATATGATAGCCCAAGGGTCAACTAAGATATCACAAAAGGAATAAGAAGATATTTCAAATGGAGTGATGATGATGTTAAAACCTTCAGGATGCAACTACAGCAGTGCTTAGGGGGAAATGTATACTTTTAGAAACCTTTATAGAAAAGATGAAAGATGTTAAAACAATGACATCATCTACCAACTTAAGAAGCCAGAAAAAGAAGAGTCAGTTAAACCCAAAGTAGATAGAAGAGAGAAACTAATAAAATAAGAGCAGAAATGAGTGAAATACAAACCAACCATACAGAAAATCAACAAAGTTAAAAGTTGGTCTTTTGAAAATATTAAAAATATTATTGAAATGATCAAGAAATAAAGAAGGGAAAAATTGCCAATATCATAAGCAAAATAGGGCATATCACCATAGATGCTAGAGTCAATAAAACAGAATAAGAGGCTATTATAATAAACTACAAGAAGCTATTATGAACAACTTTATGCCATCAAATTTGATGACTTAGATAAAATGGAAAAAGTTATTCAAAATCAACTTAAAATGGACACAAGAAAAAACAGAAAATATAAATCAGCATATATATATAATTATGACGTCGAATCGCCATCAAAAATCATTTTACAGGTGAATTTTCTTAAACACTTAAGGAAGAATGCCAAACTGACACCAACACTTTCAGAAACTAAAGGAGGGAATAAATACCAACTCGTTTTATAAGGCCACCATAACCCCAATCCCAAAACCTTACAAAGACTTTTCAAGGGAAAACGATCACAGATCGAGATAATTCGAGAACATAGACAGAATATTCCTAAAAATATACTAGAAAGTTGAATCAAGCAATAATAAAATGGATAATTTATCAAGGCCAAGTGGGATTTGTCCCAGGCATGTAACTTTAGTTTTACATTCAAAAGTCAACCGGTATGAATCACCACATTAGTAGACTAGAGGAGAAAATCCATTAATCATTTTGAGAAAAATGACATTTAAAACCCAAAAATGATAGCTTAGCAAACGTGAAGAAGATGGTTCTCCTGCCCGGAAGCTCGTGTTTGTGGGTTCAGAACCGAGGTACGCGGGTAGGGTTCCACCTCTCACCATCACCCCGAGACACTTTCAGAATCAATGTTCTCAGTCTTTGCAAACGTGGGCTTTGCCGGGTCAGGGAGAAACCCTGGTTCAAGAGCAGGTGAGGAATGTGGGGTGGAATTTGTCCATCCAGAGACACGATGTCAGTTCCTCTGAACTCAAAGATGTGACTGTCGCCTCATCGCTTTGGATTCCTTATGCCAATAGATCAGGGGGCAAAGAAAGGAGTCAGGGGGCTGACAGGGGCAAGCAACAGCAGGAGCTGGGGTTGCCAGTACGGAGTATTTTTAGAACCCCCCAATTCCCTGGGACATCACTGGGTGCCTCTGTGTTCTGTAACTGTGATTGAGGAATTGTAGCGAGCGTGGGCTGGCACAGCCCAGGCTCCCTAACGTTTGGCCCGTTGAGGATGAAGAGCTGCGTTCTCCAGCCAGCAAATGTCCCAGACGGTCTGAAGACTTGCCAACAGTGAAGAAAAATGCAAGTTGAAGGAAGGAGGTGACGAGATCAACTTGGTTTCAAAGCCAGCAGTGAAAAAGGCTCTTCATGTCTTTTTTAAAAATTTCAACTGCTACCACTTTGAAAGAATGGGTTTGTACCTTCCCTTTCAAGGAAGAAATGAGCGTATTATTCCTTCATATAAGATTGAAGAAAAGAAGGAAGCTTTGCAGGAAGGTCTAAGCTGATCTGAGTGTCACAGGGGGAAACTGTAAGGCACCCAGTTTCTGGGCAGGGATTCCCTCAGCCCCCCACATGCCCCAGGCTCCCTCTGTGTGGTCAGGGCACAACCTCGGCCACCTTGGCCCGGGCAAGGACAGGCTTTAGCCAGGACGGGAGTCTCTGCAGCTCTGGAGCCTGCTCTGAGCCGACCGGATGCACAGAGACTCTGGCCTGCCCAAAGCCATGAGACACGCAGGAGAATTAATGCCCCAGGGAACAAATTTGGACCAAGGAGAGACAGGAAACAGGAAGAGGCCCATG
The DNA here is from genome assembly GCF_023851605.1 of Tamandua tetradactyla. Classification (NCBI taxonomy): domain Eukaryota; kingdom Metazoa; phylum Chordata; class Mammalia; order Pilosa; family Myrmecophagidae; genus Tamandua; species Tamandua tetradactyla. The sequence continues at coordinate 6,323,949 of NC_135329.1, forward strand.
GACAAGACACAGGCTGGATCTTCGTGACGCTGGGGCAAATTGGTAATGCCCTGCTGGCATTTGCTTTCCTTCCTTCTCTGCCTCATTTTCTGCATCTTCTTGCTGCCTGGATTCACACAACAAACACACACACACACACACGCACGCACGCACATACATGGCTGTTCTCAAGGTATGTAGGCTCATTACTTGAAAGGAATAATGCTAGTCATTTAATATTTATTCAGTTTTTACAATGAGTTTCCTAGGTGCCGTACCTGAATTAACCCCTTTACAGGAGGCTCCAGGGCCACGCCCTACAGGAGCCACGCCCTCCTGGACCACGCCCTATGGGGGGCCACGCCCTACAGGAGCCACGCCCTCTGGAACCACGCCCTACGGGAGCCACGCCCCAGGCCATGCCCTCTGGGAACCAGCCCGCCTCCAAGGCGCCTGCAGAACTGGCAGAAACTGTCTGCATCCAGCCGGTGAAACTGCACAGTCTAAGGCGGCACTGTCCAGCATCCGGAAGAAGCAGGAGGAAGAGGCCGGTGAGTTGCGCCCTCCCTGCAGCTGCTCCCATCCCCCTCCCCCAGCTCTTGGAAAGCGGCAGGGGGCCTAGAGCTCTGCTCCTGGCTCAGCCTGCTCGTGACAGGGTGGGTCGTAGACACCTCTTCCCCCAACCTCCGGGCACGTGTGCTCTGGTGCGAGTCTCTCACTACTTCAGATTGCTGGGCGTCTGCTCGGAGGGTAGCCACTGCTCTCGCCCCTTGGTGCAAAGGCAGCTGAGGAGTTTTAAGACTGTTCACCTAATTCAAAACTCCAGAAAACAGTAAAGGGGTGCATTAACCAGGGAAGTGCTGAATTAAGAAAATGCACCTTCAAAACCCAGAGAAGAAGCTTCTGGCACCCTTGCTGGCCCCTGCTCCACCCCTCACAAAGCAAGCTGGGCCCGGTTTCCGCTCCCATTGAGGGTCCCTGGCCCTGCAGGGCCATCCCAGCCGGAGCCCACGAGTGGCCGGGCCAGTTGATTTTTCACTAGTGTGCCAAGACCTCAGTGGCGAATGAATAGTCTCTTCAACCAATGGGGCTTGGGAAACCAGATGCCCATGTGCAAAAGAATGCAGGTGGGCCCCTACTTTCATTTAAAAATCATCACATTCAGAAATCACCTCAAAAAGGATCATGGACTTAAATATAAAAACCAGAACTATAAAATCCCTAGAAGAAAACATGGGAAGCATCTTCAGGACCTTGTGTTGGTTAATAGCTTCTTAGACTTTACACCCAAGCACAAGCCACAACAACAACAAAAATAGACAAATGGGACCTCATCAAAATGAAAAAAATCTTTTGTGCATCAGAGGATTGTATCATAAAAATAAAAAAGCACGATTCCTGGTGCCTGCCCATACAAAAAATTAAATTAAATTAAATTAAAATAAAAAAGCAACCCACTCAATGGCACAAAATATTTGAAAGCCATATATCCAATAATATTTTTAATTCCAGAATATATAAAGAAATTCTACAATTCAACAATAAAAAGAAACACAGCCCATCTAAAAAATTGAGCAAAACACTTGAATAGACATTTCTCCAAAGAAAGTATATAAATGGCCAAAAAGCACATGTAAAGATGTTCAACATCAGTAGCTACTAGGAAAATGCAATTCAAAACCATGATGAGATACTATTTTACACCCAACAGAATGGTTACTTTTTTACAGAAAACAAAGCAAGTGTTGGAGAAGATGTGGAGAAATAGGAACACTTATTCGTTGCCGGTGGGAATGTAAAATGGTGTGGCCGTGGTGGAAAACAGTTTGGCGGTTCCTCAGAAAGTTGTGTAGCATTGCCACATGACCCGGCAATCCCACTTCTTGGTACATGCCTAAAAGATAGTGATAGCAGGGATTTGAATAAATATTTGATACCAGTGTTTATAGCAGCGTTATTCACAATTGCCAAAAGACGGAAGCAGCCTGAGGGCCCATCACCTGATGAATGGATAAAGATAATGTGGTAAATACATGCAGTGGAATATTATTCACCTGCAAAAAGGAATGAAGTTCTGAGACAAGTAACGACACGGATGGCCCTTGAAGACATCATGTTGAGTGAAATAAGCCAGATGCTAAAGGACAAATATTGTATGGCCTCAATAATAGGAAATAATTAAAATAAGCAAACTCATAGAGTCAGAATCTGCAATAGAGTAACAGGGGAGGCGGCAGGGATAGGCAGTGAGGAGTTAATGCTTAAATTGCACAGGGCTTCTGTTTGGGTTGGTCATATAATTTTGGTCACGAATGGTGGTAATAGTGGCACGATATTGGGAACATAATTAGCAGCACTGAATTGTACATGTGAATGTGGCTAAAGGGGAAATTTTAGGGTGTACAGATGTTATTAAGATAAAAATGTTAAAGGGCCAGGCGTACACAACCCAGTATACCCTACTGCAAACAATGGACTGTGCTTAATAGTACAGTTATTAAAACGTGCTTACATGAACTGCAACAGATGACCCATAGTAATGCAAGATGTTAATAATAGGGTGGTATATGGGACTCTGTATTTTATGCATGACTTTTCTATAAACCCACAATTTCTGTAAGAAAAACAAAAATCCAACGGAAAAAAATAATGTATTAAATGAGATGCTGAAAGCACACGTGCCTGGCACAAGGCCTCTGACAGCGTGAGCTTGTCGAAGTGTCTGAAGTCCAAACTGGACCTCCACATTGCAATCAAGGGCCCGGAGGAATTTCACCTCCTTTGATAGAGCTTACATTGACCTTGTCCATAGGTGAGTGTTTGCACACGCATGCACGCTCTCCCGTGCACGGGAGTCCTGGAGAGGACGTCTACAGTTAGGAAGGGCACACCTAGCAGGCTGGATATGGGAGCAGAGGACAACTTTCCTCCTCTCTGTCCCCATCCCTACCCATCCCTGCAGTCCTTGCAAATGTGCTAAGAGACTTGTCACGCGATAATGAAAAACTGAAATGTGACGGATTCAATTACAAGTTATATTTTCACTTAACAATCAATCACCTTTCCCTTACTGGTGGAACATCATCAAGCTATTATTGAGGCTCTGGAGAGAAATCCTCTCTGGGAGGGGAGTAGTTGGCCCAGAGAAAGCCGAACAAAGCTCTTAGTATCCCAGGAATCTTGGAAGAGGGACAAGGAGAGGCAGTGAGCAGAGATTGGGGATATGGGGTGGGTGGGTGGCTTTTCTGGGGCTGCACAAGACTGAAGCAAGAGGATGTGTCTTTGGGTGCTTCCCTGGATTCTAAAATGAACAAGAAAGGTGATGCCTGCCCATTGCATATCGCCCAGCAGTGGCTGATCTCTGAAGTTAAAACTTTTGCAAAAGACTTTAGAAGCAGCGCTGGGCAAGAGGGAAGTGCTGGGGCCCAGCCACCGTGCACTAGGCAGCTCCTTGCACACGGCCTCTTCAGGAATCCTTCATGAGGTTTGGGGTATATGGATGAGCGTCCACCCCAGGTGAGCTTGGGGGAGCTCAGGAGGCTCTCTGGGGCTCTGCAGCTTGAAAGCAGCTGCGATGAGCCCTGTACCCACAGAGTGGCCTCCAAAAACAGCAGCCACGCCGCAAGATGAAAACTGAAATCCCAGGTCTCCTTCAGGAGGTAAAGAGGGGAAGCGATCAGATCCCAAAACAGGGTTTTCCCCTCTCTTTCTCTTCTCTGCAGGAATGGAGTCCAGGCTGGAGACCCACCTCTCTGCCTCTTTCTAACCCTTTCTGTACCCTGCCACCAGATTGAGTTTTCAAACTTGCAGACCTAACCTGCCACTTAAGGCCAAAGTCTTCTCATTGTCTATTAAATACAGCCCCAGTTCCTTCACATGGCCTTCAGAGGCCTTTCCAGCCCTGCCCTTGGGTCTCACAATACCGAACCCCACCAGACTGGACCCTGTTCCTAACCAGTGGTTCCTCTGTGTGTGGCTCCTGGAATTTGCACATATTCTCTCATTTTCCCTCCTTTTCCACTTGACTCGACTCCTATAACATCTTCCAATCCCTGCAAATATTTCCCTTTCCTGAAGCTTCCTTCAAGCCCCTGGCAGGTGATGGCTCCTCCACCTGGCTCCCAAAGCTCTTTGCTCACATATAGTAATAATAGTTATGGAATAATAATAATAGTAATAATAGTTATGGAATAACATATAGGACCCAGGAGGTGAGAAGTGCAAGGCTCAAATCCCAGTTCTACCTCTTGCTAACTGTCATGGTCAGCTTCACGTGTCAGCTTGGCCAAGTGGTGGTACCCGTTTGTCTGGCTGGGCAAGTGCTGCCTGTCTGTTGTGATGAACATTTCATAGAATTAAATCATGACCACGTCAGCTGCATCCACAGCTGATTCCATTTGTAATCAGCCAAGGGGAGTGTCTTCCGCAATGAGTAATGCTTAATCTAATCACTGGAAGCCTTTTAAGGAGGATTCAGAAGAGACAGGCTCTCTTCCTGCTTCAGCTGGGGAGCCTCTCCTGTGGAGTTCGTCCAGACCCTCCATCGGAATCGTCGACTTCACAGCCTGCCCTGCAGATTTTGGACTCCGCATTCCTGTGGTCATGTGAGACACTTTTGTAAATTTTATATTTGCGAGTGTTCCCTGTTGATTCTGTTTCTCTAGAGAACCCTAACTAATACACTAACCACGTACCTCGGGACAAACTGCTTCCCCATTCTGTGCCTCAGTTTCCTCATCTGTAAAGCACGATTGATATAATGGACCTCTTACAGTAGTTACAGGATTTAATAAGTTATTAGGTGAAAACCACCTGGATCAATGCCTGACACATAGTAAATCCTCAATAAATATGGGTTATTAGTTATGATTTCTTAGTGAAGTAGGGGTTTTTGAAAGTGTCAGTTAAATCTTATTGATCTTTGTTTCCGATGTCAACAAAAAAAGCCTGTCACAAAGCCCAGCTCTCAAAAAAAAAAGGAAAGCGTGCTGAATAAATGAACACTCACTATATACAGATATTGTGAAAACAGTAGCTGTTGATATTCAAGACTGTGAATACATAGTTTTGTGAAACATTTCAACTGCTGAGCCTGTCAGCTGTGGTTACATGGACATATAATGAAAACATTTTAAGGGCCGATACTGTCAAATGCATTGGGGAACTACTGTGTACGTTGACATTGTCAGATGTGGTGCCAAGGACGGTTATGTGGAAACAATGTCACAGCAATGTAGGCGGTACAGAGATCTGTATTAAAGAGCCTGGGTGACGGATTGAAGCTGTGTGTACCCCAGAAAGTCATGTTCTTCAAAGTTCATCCATCCTGTGGGTGTGGATCCAGTATAAGTAGGAGCCTTAGATGAGTAAGATCTTAAGAGGTGGCCCAGCTCTTTCAGGAAGGGTCTTCATCCTCTTAATGGGCTCCTTTACAAGAAAATGAAATTCAGACACAGAAGCTGAGAGAGAAAGCCAAGGATGCAGAGCTGCTGTAAGCAACACAGCTTGGAAAAGAAGGGAGGGACCAGCAGATGCGGCCAGGTGCCTTTCCACTTGGCCAGCCATCATCTTGATGATACCTCAGTTTGGACATTTTCGAAGCCTCAGAACCGTAAGCTTGTAAACTAATAAATTCCCATTGTTGAAAGCCAGCCCATGTCTGGTATATTGCATTTCGGCAGCTTTAGCAGACTAAAACATACTATAACCAAAGCAAAGCACAGGCCAAGTAAAATACATGGTTCTGCGTTTTAGAGCCCTGTCTTAAAGCTGTGATGGATCCAGAAATTGGGCACCTGCTTTCAAAGCATTGTGCTGCCTGGGAATGGAATTGCAGATCTGGGCCCTGCATCTAGGGGGGCTCCTGAAGAGTGGGGTGCCCAGCGGAGAAGCGAGTGCACGGTCCCCATCCACATGAGAAAGGCCTCTGCTATGCCAGGCCCCTGCTCCTCAGACCTCACACTCTGCCTTCAGGGCCCTGGGGACCGTGTGAGTAACGACACAGGACTATAGGTGCAAGCCTCACCCGAGGTCTCCGGTCATAAACGTCAGCGTCTGTCATGACACAGACTAGCTCCAGGGAGAGGCTGAGACGGCCTCTGTCACAGGGAGACCTGGCCTGGCAGTGACATTAGGGCTCCTGACCAGTAGACTGGGCAGCCCTCAGGCCGGGCTCCACATGTCACCATGACAGATTCCAGGACCCTGGTGTTGTCACCTACACTTTACATCATTTCTATTTTTAAAAGGTAGACATTACTTTCTACCTTAAAATGAAAATAAACCAAAGAGAAAAGAAAAACAGACCCTTGCATCTGTACTGCTTGGCATGTCTACTGTCCCCAGGAAAGTGAAATGATAATTTTGGTTTCCCTCTCCTGGTTGCATCATATCTGCAATTGACTGTCCAAATTTGGAAAGATAATAACATTACCTAACATTTTTGGCAATATGTATCGAGAATCATGAAAATGTTCATATCCTCTGTTCCAGTAATTCCATATCTGAAAACTAACTCTTAGGAAGTAATCTGCAGTAGAGTAAAGATGTCGTACAAAGATTTTCATCATGGCATTATGTAAAATAGGAAAAATTAAATTAAATTAAAAACTGGATGCAAAAAAATATCTACCAATACTGGAAAGGTTTATTAACTTATGAGCATATAGTATATACACTGTAACGTACCCATTAAAATGGAGCAAGTGGATAGCTCCTAACTGATATCATTGGAAATGTTCATATGTGACATTAATTGAAAACCAGGAATGCCACTTTATCCAAAATCTGTATATTTGTACATTTTTTATCTGTGATGTGAAACAAGACACATAGAATAGGGAAATAAATGAAATGGGTGTCAATGTCCTCTCTAGAGAATGACATTACATGGGATTTCTGTATTCCCGTATTCTCTGTTTTCTGCATTTTTCTTAATACTAATTAATTCACAGTCTCTCTCATTTTAACCTTTGAGAAATTTGGAAACATTCTCACAATTGATATGTACATTGAACGCAGTGTTACTTTTTTACCTTTCCCCTAAGATGATTATTAAATTGATAACGTGTCTTAAAAATCAGCAATGTCATAGAATGAAGGAAATGCGGCATACCAGGCATCCCATGTTCTATTGCTCTTTATTGCACTTCACGGATATTTTGCTTTTTACAGACTGAAAGTTCACTGCAACCCTGCACAGAGCAGCCCATTGGCACCACTTTCCCACAGCCTGTTCTTGCTGTGCGTCTCTGCGTCACATTTTAATTAAGGTCTATACACTGTTTTTATAGCCATAATGCTATTGCACACTTAACAGACTACATGAAGTTAAACATAACTTTCATATGCACTAGGAAACCAACAACTTTGTGGGACTCACTTTATTGGGGTATTTACTTTATTGCGTTGTTCTGGAACCGATCCTGCCACAGCTCTGGCATATGCCTATGATGAATGCTTGTGGAAGAAAGCAAAAGACATGTCCCCAGCTTCTTCTTAGGCCAGGGTGTTCTGGTGGACAGTCTGACCCACTCCTGACCATCCCAGCGGCGGGCACACAGCGGTTCCTCTCCACCACAAGGCCTCCCAGGTGGTCGCCAATGTACTCCGTCCCTCCCCAGCCACACGCAGCCCCCTGCCGCCCACTCTCCTAGCCATCACAGAGTGCCTGAAGCCCATGTTTTTGCCCCAGTCTATATTTGGCCTTGTACTATAATTTAATCATTCTTGAGTAAACCGTTATGCTGGTTTGAAAGGAAGTATGCCCCCTAGAAAAGCCATGTTTTGATCAAAATCCCATTTCATAAAGGCTGAATAATCCCTATTCAATACTGTATATTTGAAACTGTGATCAGAACATCTCCCTGGATGATGTGATTTAGTCAAGAGTGGCTGTTAAACTGGATTAGGTGACGACATGTCTCCACCCATTTGGGTGGGTCTTGATTGGTTTATTGGCGTTCTTTAGAAAAGGAAACATTTTGGAGAATGAGAGATTCAGAGCAGAGCAGAACGACATAGTCATGAGAAGCAGAGTCCACCAGCCAGCGACCTTTGCAGATGAAAAAGGAACATGCCTCCCGGGGAGCTTCATGAAACAGGAAACCAGGAGAGAAAGCTAGCAGATGACACCATGTTCACCATGTGCCCTTCCAGCTGAAAGAGAAACCCTGATTGTGTTCGCCATGGGCCTTCTCACTTGAGAGAGAAACCCTGAACTTCATCGGCCTTCTTGAACCAAGGTATCTTTACCTGGATGCCTTAGATTGGACATTTCTATAGACTTGCTTTAATTGGGGCATTTTCTCAGCCTTAGAATTGTAAACCAGCAACTCATCAAATTCCTCTTTTTAAAAGCCATTCTGTTTCTGGTATATTGCATTCCAGCAGCTCACAAATTAGAACAACCATTTACCTCTTTAACCACAGGGCAGCTAACCTTCTCCTATCCGATGCCTACCCTTCCTTAAAAATCAGCTCGTCATCAACTGGGAAGCTTTCTTTGACCCCTTCCTCCCTTTCTGAGCCCTCAGTGCCCCTACAAGTCTTGTTCTGGTCATGTACTAGTCTGTCACACCTCTACACACAAACACACGTGCATACACACATGCACGTACACACACACACACACACGATGTGAGCCCCTCAGTCCCAGAGACTCTGTCTCATCAACCTTCCACCATCATGACCCCAGAGAGCCACTTACAAGCCATGCCACATTGGGCAAGTTCGTTAATCTTTGTGCCTCAGTTTCCTATTCTCCTAAATAAGCCCCAGCATGGCCCCTACCTCTTAGCACTGCTGGGAAGGTCACATGAGAGGGTGACGTTTAGAAGAATACCTGGCTCATAAGAAGTGCTCCAATGTCACAGTGGCAGTAAAGACAACCACAGAGCAGTGCTCAGAGGGCGGGAGGGTCAGAGGACACTTCAGCTATAGAAACCCGCGTGCTCGCCACCCTTCCGTTCCCCCATGGGACCCACCACAGGCCTAGGCACAGGGGTCCTTTCTCAGGCAAGGTTTCAGGTGAGTGGGTGGTTTGGGTGGGCTCGGTCTTACCTGAGGTCGGGGGGACACTGGGTTTTATAGTAACAAGCAGTAACTGGGCTTTTAATAAAGAGTTTAACCATAACCGATCATGGGGAGGCAGAAGAGAGAAATAAGTGTTCTCTATTAGATATGGGAACTCAACCCTGTTCAGCCCTAAATACTTGAATCCTATAACAGTCCTTTCAAAACTTGTGGTCAGCAAGTCGCCTGCAAATATTCAGGCCGTTCTGTCTCCCACGCAGTGTGTCTCCGCGTGGAAGGTGTCGTCACGGGGCACCCCACCCACAGCTGAGTGAGCCCCCTGCTAAAGGGTGCACTAGTGAAGTCAGACCCCGGCCGGAGGGCACCACCTCCGGAGCCAGCAGCCTGACCCATGCGGATGCTGACCCCCTCCACCTTTGGGGATTTGTCTTTCACAACACAATTCAAAAGAAAGAAAATCTAGGGGCCCAAAGATGTTCCTTGCAGTATCAACAGAAGATGAAAAATATTAATAGCCCTTTGAAAACAGTTCCGTACATCCTGGCACTGCGTTAGAGTATTATAGAGCAATGAAGAAGAATCATTTGAAGCCCATGCTTACTTTAAAAAGCGGAGACAAACGATAATGCACATCATGCCTACAGCTAGATACAAGTGTGGATGCTGTGGGAAAAGCACAAAATATGCAAAGAAGAATTGGTGAATTAGGACTGTGTTTTCCATCTTCTAAAAACAAGTCCTCCAGGCTTCTATGGGAACATTTCCACACGAACAGGCCCCTCCTGCCTGCCCCCAGCTGCTTGGGAGCGCTCCCAGAGTCCAGAGGTCAGACAGCCCCCACCCCCGACCCCCCACCCTCACCCTGACCCCGACCCCCCATCCTCACCCCCCACCCCTGCACACACCACCCGCACCCAGCCTCCCCCGCGAGGGCACCCAGGCAGGGCTGCCGGGAGCCAAACAGCGGCTGACTTCTTAGGTCAGTGCAGGGCTGACTTCAATAACTGAGGTTTTTCCGATGCTAGTTTTGCTGCGATAACTGTCTGCCCTGCACCCACTCACTCACAGAGCAGAGTCCACGCGCTGGGATAACAACCAGCTCCCTTGGCCGGCTTTCCTTAAACCTCAGCTAACTGCCCGCTCTCATCCTTCCGTGACACCCTGACCAAAGCGCACAGCTCTCTGCTCGCTTTTGATCATCAAAAGTCAGGTAAATTGAAAACTTCAATCACACTTAATGAGGATCTCTTCTGCCACCTCCTTTGTGAGCCAGCCCGGGCCCTGCCTGCCTGCATGGGGGGCTCTGGTCCTTGGAATCTGCATTCCCATTAACTACACTCCGGATGCACTTGGCCCTGTCCTTGGTAGAAGGCGCAGTGCAAGGGCAGCTAAAAATAACCTTGGGGTGGGGGTAGGGGGGTGAGGCTGCCCTGCACAGGAAGAGCTCCCATCCCCTGCCCCGAACTCCCGCCCTATGGACGCGCCAAGAGCCCTTCTCGGCTCCTTATGTTCTCCTCTTGCAGACCCGCCCGCTGACTCACAGCTGATCTCATTCTGGCAAAGCCTCAGCGCCTCTCTGAACCCAGAAACCTTCTCAATCTGGTGAGAGTGGGGGGTTCGGTGGCTGTGGGGTGCCCCTCCGGCCCCCCCATGCCCTTCATTTGTTATTTGTCTCTTTGGGCTTCAGCTTCTTCTGCAAAATGGGAAAAGCCATGTCTGCCTCCACCTGTCGCCAGAGGATTAAGTGAGCTGTGAGAAGCAGGCAGCGCAGTGCTGGACACATGGGGGCCGAACAAACGCCCAGCCACCCGCACCCCATCCAGACCCCCCGAGGGCGTGCACAGTCCCTAAATGTACCCATAGCCTAGTCACATCTCAGCCACTCTGTCCGAGCCATCGTCATCTCTTACCTAGGCCACGCAGCACACCCCAAACTTAACCCCTCCTTGTCCCATAGAGTCTGTTGGTTCATCCTAACAGAAGATAAGCTTAGGACTCTCTGCTCAAAACTCTGAGATGGCTCCTGTCCTCACTCAGGAAGAGCCAAAGCCCCACTTTCGCCTTCTAGGCCCTGCCCCTACTGTCCCTCTCCTGTGTCCTCCTTCCCCTTGCCCTGTCCCCATCCCCACTCACCGTTGCTCAGACACAGCAGGCTATCCCTGCCTCAGGACCTTTGCACTGAGTAGCCTCTACCTTTCTCCCCACTGGCATTCACGCTACTGTCCCTCAGTCTTGCAGGTCTTGCCCTAACATCCCCTTCTCGGGTGACCACTATTTTAAATGACCTGTTTAGAATAGGCTATCTTAAATGGCATCGGCCGAGGCTATTTTTAATGACCACTCCATTTAAAGGAGCATCATTGCCCAACCAATATCACAGGCATGTCCCATCCCACCCCCCAGCTTTTTTATTTTCCTCCCCTGTGTTATTTCACCTCTGTCTAACATACCGCATAATTTACTGACTTATTTTGCTGATTGTCTCCCTACTCCCACCCCCAACTCACACTGTAACGTAAGCTCCAGGAGGGCAAGATTTTGTGTTCATTTTGTTCACTCCTGCAAACCCATCATTTAAGACAGTGTCCAGCACTTGTAGGTATTGAACAAATGACTGAATAAATAAAAGGACATGGGCACTCATGGACAGAAAGTGTAAATCCCAGTTAACTGCTCAAAACACTGACTCCGTCTGCCCTTAAGCCTAGGAAAAAGCTGAGACGGAAGCAGGAAGCATGAAGTCAGCTTAGAAGAGAGCCTCGGGGCTGAGTAATTGGTCTCCACCCCTCCTCATGTCAACTTGGACCAAACACTGGAAATCCGTTCCTGAAAGCATCCTCTTCAGTCATTCCAGTCACTTATTTCCTCTAAACATCAACTTATTTGGACCAGAATTCCAAACTGTCCCAAATGGGGCTTTTGCGCAAGCAGAAGTTCAGTGGTGTTTTAACCTTTTAGACTTCAGAGAGCAAATGTGCAGCCTCGGGTCTCCCCGCGGCTCCTGAGGTTCCTGGCTACCTGGTGTCTCTGGCGCTTTTTGCCAAAGACCTCTGCTCACACGGGAAGCAAAGGGGGACGGTTCTTTCATGCGTGTGCATCTTCTCTCTTCACATGGTTGCAAGTAAAGCGATGGCAGGGGGCGAAGCAATGGAGAGTGGCCAGAAGTATGATTAACGGGCAAGTGCTTCTCCATCTAAAGGCATTGAAACAAACTAACTAAATAAATAAATGATACCATCCAAGTCCAGCAAACCCCATCAGACCTGCAGACTGCCCAGGTGCAGCGCCAGTCTTGATTGCAAGCTTAGCCCGACAGCAACGTGGAAACATAGAGGGCATGTAATGCACATCTGCTGGCCGGGGACGAGGCCATTGATATAAAATGCTCAGCCATGCTGTAAAAAGTGGCCTAGGCCAATTTTAGAGAACCCTATTATAGAAAGCGTCTCCCAGTTGAAGACTTTGTGTGTGGAACGCTCGCTTCTCGTCACCTCTCCGGAGCTGCTGCTAGAGGGTGCGTGGGGGTTCGTGAGTCCACTGATTGGTGGGAACAAGCCCAAGGATATTCCCAGACTCTCACTTCCTCTGGGCAGAGGAGAGAAGTGGGGATGGGGAGGGAGGAGGCCAGGAGGGTTCTCGCTCCAGTTCAACCCCTAGCTCCTGTTGGGTCTTTAACTGGTGCTCGAAGCACCCCGGCCCCCCCAGACAGCCCACGCTGCCCAGTCGCGCACGGGGCATGGGCGTGTGCCTGTACACCTGCGCCACCACCTAGCTGACCAGTCTTCCTTCTTTCCTTTCCTAACCCTACTTTGGCTCAACCTGCTCAGTAGCCTTTAGAAATCCTCAGGACATTCACGGAGTTGAAACAAGTGTATTTCCATTTTATTGCACCTGTATTTCCCGTAAAGAGCAATTTCATTTTGTGTCTCCATTGTATTCAATCTGACTTTTGCACTCTGAAACTTCTTCAAACAAAGCTCTCCTTGTGAAGCAGGAAACACAGCTGACAGCCTCCTGAGCTCTCTGAGAACATTTCACAGAGCCCAGCCTGGAGCAGGCCAGCCCAGGGGCTGCTTCATCCCTGGGAAGGGAAGAGAGAGCAGCTCCACCAGCGGTGGGCAGGGCTGCGAAGGCACCACCACCCTCCCAACTCCTCTCCTCCCCACAAGCCCGGTGAGCCAGACCAGGAACTGGTGGGTGCGTGAGTGAACAAGGACCATTACAGAGGCCCCTAAGTGGTCTTTTTACTCCAATCTTACCTCCATCTGAATCAGTCTCCAGGTTACTTCCAGCTGCTCTTTTCTGTCGCTCTCATCTAGGCACCTCCAGTGGCCTCAGTATAAATCTGGTCTTCTCCGTGGGGACTCTTCTGGCCTGGATGCCGGGTATTTTTCCACTTCATCCATTGTACTCCCCCCCACCCCACCCCTTCCAGATCCACCTTTTTTGCTCTCTCAGCACACAACAGTTTTGCTCCCTCTTTTGGTCCTTTGCATTTGCAGTCTCTGTGCCCAGCACACACACACCCCAGTTCAGCCAATCTTGTCTTGGCTGAACGAAGAAATGATGGCATTGATGATGAAATCAAGTGGAGATGATTAGTCTTGGGATTCAGGAGGAATCTTTGGGTCTATGATTGAGCTTTGGGCATCATGATTTGGCCCCTAAGACTTTCAACCCATGTTTGAAACTGGAGCATCTGCTTGTGGAAAGGTGAGGGGGGAGCTCCCGAGGATCCTACAGGGCCTAAAAGAGGTGCTCCTGAGGGAAGACCCTGCTATGCTCAGAAGAGTCAGCACCAGAGAGCTGAAAGCTCGCCCACGTCCTTCCCTAGCTCCCACCCTCCTAGAGACCCGCCCTGGAAACTTCAGCAAAGCCCGCGTCCCTTTTAGTAAGCAGCCCCCCCATCCCCGGCAAGTCTGTGAAAGCCTTTGTCTCTTCAGCAGGGCCACACCATGTCAGGGGAAGCTTCTCACAGCCACATCAACAGCACTTCCCACCCTGGGCAGAACTAACCAGATCATCTCTTGGCATGCTAGAGTGTTCTGCCCTCAGGGAGCGGCTATTCCAGTCATTAGAATCACAGTAAAGCCCAGGAGAGAAGAAGACCCTGGGTCGGGGAAGGCAACAGCAGGGGTCACTGGGGAAGGAAAAGCTCTGCCCATGCCTGTGGAATAGCCACATCTGAGGGTGCTGGCACGGCCTGGACGGGTTCTTAGGATCTGAGAAAGACACCGATGGAAATCAATTCAGAGTCGAGAGCACACGGCTGCTCCATCTTGATCACAAGTCGCAATGCATACCCAGTCTTAGAACAAGAAATGGACCCATTTAGGATTTTGCCTTAAAGAGCTTCTCTCCATCTGAGAGCTGATAGCACCAAACCCAAGCAATATGTCTCAGAAGTCTCTCTCCCTGCCTGGGTGCTTCCCATGCCGAGCCTGAGCGGCCTTTGAGACCTGGGCACCCACCACTCCCCTGGTCCCGAGGCTGCAGGACCACCCGCAGGGGCCGCGTGGCTCCTTGGCAGGCCCCTGGATAGGGGGACAGCGTGACCGTGTCCTTCGGGGTGTGGACTCTGAGACTAGACACACACGTGTTAGACTCCCTCTCCTACCACTTCCAAGCAGCATGGCAGAGCGCCACTCTCGGTTCCTTACCAGCAAACGGAGCACACAGAGAAGCCTCCTACGCAGGTCTCTGCGAAGACCCCAGGCCGGGTCACAACTCCCCGCGCCCCCTGGGCACTCACTAAGTGGGAGCTGGTATCAGGTCGGCTTGCTCATGGAGGATCCCAAGGGCAAAGTTAGATTAGAGCTCATCCCTAAGATCAGCAAAGCTCTCAAAGCTAAGAGGACAGGGGTGGTGCAATGGTGGTTCAATGGCAGAATTCCGGCCGGCCATGCCAGAGACCCAACTTTGATTCCTGGAGCCTGCCCATGTCAAAAAAAAAGAAAAGGTTATGAGGAGAAAGACCTGGAAATGCAACACATGCGAGTCACTGACACCCTGAGTCAACCCCTCTGCAGCGTTTGCTGGCCCAGCAGAGGGGCCCCCCGAAAGGTAGCCCAAAGAATGAGCAGAGAGAGATGATCGGCTTCAGGGCCTGCAGCGAAGAAATGAGGGGCAAGAAGGCACCAGAGAGGCAGAGGTTGGAGCGGCTCGGCACAGCCGAGGAGCAGCCACTCTCAGCCGAAGGTCAGGGCCGCTACCTAGCTGGGAGGACACGGCGCACCCCGCTGCAGAGCCACCAGCTGCACCCTGCGCAGCAGAGAGAACAGGGCTTAGGGCCCGCAATCGGGACAGGGGTTGCCTGGAAGCCGCCGACAGGAGACCTGTAAGTCAGGGCAAAACCTGAGAAAGTCTAGCATCAGGCTAAGAACATCCACCTTTGGGGGAGCACTCAGCCGCGTGTGCTGGCTTTGGGGGGATCTTGGTTTTTAGCACACACCACTTTCCATGGCGTAAATATTTCCCCTTCAGCCAGGTGGAAGCCACCAGCAAGTTACCAGTCAGTCCACCTGGTTCCTGAAAATGAAACCATCTCTCTTTCCAGCCCCGGAGCTGGCTCCGGCACCCACGGAGCCCTAAATGGTGTGAGAGCACGCCCTTACCACCTGCTGGGGGGAGACGCTGCTCGCTCCCCGTCCTCCCCCAGTGGACTCTCAGCAGCGTCGCCCTGGGCCCCGTTCCTGACCTGCCCTGGCACCTGGACCTGCTGCTCCACAACTTCTGTCCCCCCGCAGGTGACCTGGCAGCTTCGGGAGTGGACAGGGTGGGCCCTGCCCTGCAATGAAAACACTGGGTCCCAGCCTACACACTGCCGGCGCGGGGAGCCGCTGTCTGAGCCCATCCCGTCACCTGCCCAGTGCAGGTGTGTGCATCGGGGGATCTCAGGAATGTCGGGGAGGGTCCGTGAGGGGGTCCCGGAGGGACCTTCAGGCCATGTTCGAGGACGCAGTGTGTGCGTTAGTTCCCTTCCCACACTGCCTTTCACCCTGGAGTGGGTCCGTGCTCCCAGCCCTCCCCTCACCCCCAGGTGGAGGTGGGTGCCGCTACCTGCCGCACTGAAGGCAGGTGGGAAGACGCTGCTCTCGGGCTGGTGAGAAACCTGTGGGGCCAGGATCCCGGACCCACAAGTCAGCTTCAGACATGCTGCGCCAGACTTTTGTCCAAGCTTCATTCCTTCCTTCCTGGGGCTAGGCCCACTCTCAGCTCCCATCTGCCTGTGGCTGCTGAGAGGGCAGTTCGGTGGACTTAGGGTGACCTGCTCGTTTCTTCCCAGGTGATGAGGTCCAGAGGTCACGTATCAGGTCTGCACGGGTCCCAAGCAGGTCTGGAATGCCACCAAACCCCACTTAAGGTGCCAAAACGATGCCAGGAAGGAGCAACAGCCAGGGCCAGGAGCTGGAGGCTGGGATTCTCACCCTGCCTGGACACTGCCCCGCCGTGACTGCAGGCGGACCGCCTCTATCCCTTGAGCTTCGGGTTCTCCACGGGTGAAAAGAGCCCCTTCTGCCCACTGTACAAAATTATTAGGACAAACACATGGCCCACGGGATGTAAAGGTGTACTGGAGATGACTCACAATCAGCAATGCTTAAGACATTGTTTACAAAAGCAAAATAAGGCTGGGAATTTGCTTGAAGCAAAAATGGAGTTTTATCTGAAATGGTTTATAGATCACCCGCTGTTGCTGACCGCGGTAAATCCCAGGCCTGCCCAGACGCGGCCAAAATGTCGAGGTAGCAAACGCTTGCCCAAGTGCAACTCCGAGTTCAGTAACATGGCTAGGAGGGTCACAGATACACTCAGAGTGCTGGACACATCCAAATGGAGACAGGCTAGCAAGTAAAAATGGACCACGATGCCAAGTCTCAGCGATTGCCTCCCTCCAAGCACCCACCCTCATCCGCAACTCAACCACTAAAACAAAAATGATCGTTCTTTGGTCATGCAAGTAAGGAAACCATTTCAGCTAAGCCAGAATGAAGGTTGTTTCAGATGAGTCAGGGGCTGCTTTTACTCCTTTGGTTCTAGGAATGAGTTTAGCAAGGACCAAAAGCTGGATGTCTCATGCTGGACAGTGAAGCAATGCAAGGAAATGCCTCTGCATGGCCTCCACAGACACTGCCGAGCTGCGGAGTTGACCTTCTGTGGCTCTAAAGCCAGTTGTCCGCTCACACCTTGATTTACCATGACCTCTGCCCTTCAGAAGATGGAGGTAGAGACACCTCCTACATTCATGGGCCAAAGCAGCTGTCTTGTAAAGCCAGAAGGGGAAAATGCTTTGAAGAAAAACTCTTTCCCATACAATAGAGCCCAGGCACATGACAATTATTTATTCTAATTCATAATAATAATAGGTAACATTATAGAGCATGTATTATGGGCCAGACATATTTCTCAGTGCTTTCTGTGGGTTGAATGCATTGATTCATTATAACAACACTATGAGGTAAAAACTTTTTCCTACAGTCTACAGATGAAGAAACAGAAGCAAGAAAGATTAAGTGATTTTCCCAGATGATACAGTTAAAAAGTGATGATATTCATTAAGTAATGCTGGCTGCTAAAACAAGCACACCCTAAGAGTGTGCAGGCCTCCCGTGATAGACTCTGACATCTCCCTTCCAGAAGGTCTGATTGTTGGTGGAGGGGTGGACTGTCAGCCCATGCAGTAGTTTGGACCCCACTGACATAGGCTCTGCCACCTGCCCACCTCGACATGTGGCCTCTGATGTTACTCGGAGCATCTACAATCAGCAGAGGGGTGGGGGGTGGGGCACAGGTAACCTGGGAGTTGTCACTGTGGGCCCCGCCCAGAGGAAGCGTCACCTTCCAGAACCGGAGCTCAGCTGCGTGGGCCTGCCTGGATGCAAGTGCACATCTGGGAAGGTGAGACACCAGCTGGGTAGCCACTTCTCAGCAACCTTTCTCACGATGGATGGGCAACACAAAGCTCGGTGATCAGAGTCTGCCCTCTTAACACTTCTACTGCCTGCTCTGGGTTCCAGAGCTCCCAGTGAGACTGGGCTCAGGAAGAAACGTGGATCCGGCCAGGGGTGAGATGGGCAGGGGGCAGTCGCCTCCTGAGGCCGCAGCATGGTCTTTCTCAGGAAGCCTTCTACTTGCAGGCCATGGGGTCCTGTTAGCATAATGACCCTTTCACTCATGGGTTTGGCAATATCTAGAAGTGCCTATGAAGTTAGACCTGGGAGGGGAAAACTCCAAACCTTATTTTACTTTATCACTTCTCAAAGTATTGACTGAGAGAGTTCACAGTCTGGTGGGATTTGGGCAGACTCTGAACGATGGGTTAGAAACACTGTGGGTGGCAGGGGTGGGAGAGAGGTCAAAGTCTGAGAATGGGTCTATTATGTCAAGGTTAGTGAACAGAACAGTGGACCTAACAGAGAAAGCTCTGTGTTGGAGGAAGTGATGATTTTAAAATGAGGCCACAGATTATCTGATAGTCTTTCTTTGGAGCAGTGGAAGCCAATTCGCCTTCCCTTGAGCATCGGATGAACATGTGACTTGCAGAAGTGACGGTGTGTGACTTCAGAGACCAGGTCATGAAAGCTGGCACTTCCTCATGGCCCACTCTCACGCTCACCCAGATCACTTGCTGGCAGGATATTAGCAGACCAGTTGTGAGGACACCCAAACTGCTGATAGAGATGGTGTCGTGCTGAGGACCTAGGCCTTCTGCCAGCCATTAGGTGCAGGAGCCAGCTTACAAACCAATCCTCTAACCCCATCAACACCTGACTTGCAAACACCTGAGAAACTCTGAGCTAGGACCCTCTGGCCAAGCCATTCCCAGATCCCTACCCCACAGGAACTGAAACAAAAGCTGCTGAGTTTTTGGGATAACTTGCTTGGCAGCTATAGATAACTCACATGAGAGAAGCAGAGACTCTGGGATGGTAGGGGGGGTGGGCAACACATCCATACACGTGGACCACCTCAAATGCCAACAACCCAGCTTTGCTCTTAATGTTTATGAGGAGCCAATGAACATTCAAAGTAGGGAAAAGAAATAGGAAAATGTCCCTCTAGTCACAGAGAAAAGGAAAACTCATCTTCCAGACATTTCTCCAGCATAGTGGCTCACCCCAAGGACCATTTTGCAATGTCTGGAGGCATTTTTGATTGTCACAACTGCAGGAATGGCCTCACCAGCAAGGAGTGAGCAAAGGCCAAGGATGCTGCCAAACATCCTACAATGCACAAGTCAGGCCCCACAACAAAGAATTTTCCAGCCCAATGTCAATAGTGCCAAGACTGAGAAACCCCAGTCTGGTCCTCACCTTGAAACCACTATCTCCCTTGTAGCATCTGTTGGTCCAGGTGCCTCCAGGGTTGGAGTCACCATCTTTGGATCCTCACACTGGAGCACTTTCCAATTAGGAACTCAGAAGAGGGAAATAGAGTCCTGGCCAATCAGAAGGACCCTTTTCAGTTTCCAGTGGTCCAAGACATAGTTGTGAGGCATAGGACTGACCAGTTTCAGGGCTTTTCAGAGCTAAGAAGTCGGGAGAGGTCTCATCATGCTGTGCTAACAAATCAACCCTAAAATCTCAATGCCTTGATATAGAATGATTTGTTACTCACTCACATCAGAGCCCAATATAATCATAGGAGGCTCTACTCAGGATAGTGGCTCACCCCTCCAAGGCTGCTTCCATCTTGTGGTTCTTCTACCTTGTTGACCACATCCTCCACTGGCAGGAAGTGGAAAGAGAGAGAGGGAGGATCTCACATGGGAGAATTTAAGACCAGTTCTGGAAATGACTATATTCTACTGGCCAGAACAAGTCACATGGTCCCATCAAACCCCAAGAGAAGCTGGGAAATGGAGCCTATGCCTCTGTGAAGATGAGAACAGTGGATATATTGGCCAGCCCTAGTCGGAGCTGGGCACTGGTGAAACCCTTCTAGCACTCACTTCCAAGGCCTCTCACACTCAGACAGACAACTGGCCCAAGCCCATTGGTACAATCCCAAGAGAATTCATCACAAAAGATGCAGGAATGGCCTGGAATCATCAGCCGATCCCATGAAGATAGGGGAGCTGGCACAGGGCCACTGTCCATTACCTTTGCCTCCAAAGCCAGCTGCACATAAGTTCTCATTCCTCTCTGGTTCAGGAAAATAATGGCAGACTTGTTCTTCCACCACAAACCCAAATCAGGTCAGTTCTGCTTCCTGGGAGAACCTTCTTATCAGCCTTACTTGACTACAGTTTTGTATCTCAGTTTTCAATTCCACATGAAGGAGACTTCCTAAGCTTCATATATTTTTCACTTTAAAACGAGAAGCGAGTCTGAAAGTTGGAGACCCTCATACCCTTAGCACTAAAACATTGCACACAGCCTTACAACTCAGCTCAAGTGAAGGCACATCTAGGCCAATGCAGAAGCTGAAAGCTTAGTCATTTGACAAAAAAGAGCAACTCTAAAGGTGGCGGATGGTGTCAAAAATGGAGATTTGACTGCACAATAGTTGTGTGTGTCCTTTTCAACATATATTTCATTAAAAAGTTTTAAGAGGCAATTCCATATTCCCAATTTAAAATAGCCAGTTGAATACAGCATCCTTAGGACAAAAATTAAGGTAGGCCTATTTGGCATGTGTGTCCCAGATGAAATGAATTTATCCCAGCCCAATTCTTCTTAGACTCTGCTTAGAGAGTCTGGATACCATTTCTCCGGAGAAGCTGCGCCCTGCTTGCTTTCAGCCATGTGTGTGTGCTCTCCAATCCTACAGAGCATGCTGGAATGCAGTTTGAATACAAGATGCTACAGGTAATAAGATTTATCAGAATGCCTTGCCATTGTTTTTGCATCATTATACAATTACTGCAGCTTTGGAAGGTAATAAATCACTGCATAGATGACAAATCGAGAAGCTAAGAAGGACAGTTTTTCTCACAGATAAAGCAACTGCTGCCACTAACGAGACGTGGTGACTTGGTGCTCAACCTGTTAAAAAGCTTCCCGTGGCCCTGCTAGGTGTCAGTAGGAAAACCATCCTCATCCAGATGCATGCCAGGCCCATGGCCAAGCCTGCCAAGGAGCTTGAAATGCCAAAGGCTCCAAACATGAGAGTCTCAGTTTCACTCCTCAGTGGCCTACAGGAGGCATGGAACTCCAGCAACCATTCTCCAGAGAGGCTGAGCTTCACTGGCACCTAGCTTCACTGGCTCAGCCTAGGTGCCCAGAACAGCCCATTACTCACTCATCCCGATTCAGGGAGGCTTCCAACCTGTGTGTGTGCATGCATTTGTGCATTTGTGTGTGTGTGTGTGTGTGTTTAAGTTGTCTGAGCACTAAGTGACATCTGAACAACTCCTAACCCACTGACTTTTCTTTCTAATACTTGGGTGGCTCAAAAAAATTGCAAGGCATATTTTCTGCAGAAAAGTAAAAAAAATAGATCTCTAGATCAAATCAAGCAGGAAATGTTTTAGTCTAAGAAGCAATGTTCTAGAAAAGAATGAATGTAGGACGTGAGGAGTTAGGAGGAGGACAACAGGTTTGGCCCCACCCCAAGGCTGGTGACCAACTGGGATGCTGCAGACCTACTCCAAGCTTATCCATGGGCTCTTGGAGTCTGGGGATCTGGTGAGGAGAGAGCTAGAGGGAATTCCTTCAGAAAGTTCCAGTAAAAGCCACATATTTGAGAACCAATCTGCACCACCAAACTACGAAACATTTTGATGAACGAGTCAGTTAACTAATGCATGGATGTGGGAAATTCTGGATCAAGGAATTATGACCCAGGGAAGTAGTTTTGAAATTGTCATCCTGCCCCAAGAGCTTCAGCACCACCTGGGGACTTATTAGAAATCCTAATTCTCAGGCCCCACCTTGGGCCTACTAAATCAGCTACTCTGTGGTTGGAACGAGCAATCTGTGTTTCAAAAACCCCTCCGGGTAATGCTGATGCATGTTCAAATTTGAGAATCACTGCTCCAGAGAAACAGATTAGTCTCAGGGCCCAAAGGACCCAGGAACCCAGACACCAAGCCCTGCTTTCCCCTGAAGCCCTTACATTATGATGTCCTCTCCCTCTGAGCGGGGCTGCTACACCTGGTCGTACTAGTTGGGCATTGCACAAAACCTCCCTAACCAAGGGATAGGTAGGGGGTTAAAATATCGGCTGTGCCTGCTCCCAAGGCATGAATTTTTGAGACTACATATGCCCTGCAGGGGACCTTTTTTCTAATTTATGCGAAGATATCATATAGGCTGGCAGCTCAAGGGAACGTCACCGTGGGTTCAAATAAATATCAGAGTTTAGGGTGAAAAGAAGATGAAAAGTAGGTGGAAACTGGAATGCCGCCCTGCCAGGGAGAACAGCGACTTCAGCCCCCTGAAGCCAGATTCCTGTGGCCAATCTTGACTTAAGCTAAGGTGGGAATACAAGACAGAACTCCTGATCCCCAGCAGCACCTACCCTACCACAGGGGCTCTCCTACCTTTGACCCTGAACAGTCCAGCTGAGATCCCCGGATGATGGATAGGCCATGCGGGACCCTCACAGGGTTCATTAGAGAGGCCCTGCTCACCTGGGGAAAGGCATCAGGGAATGCTTTATGGGCATCCACGGAGCACCAATCTCCCCATCCACATCTCCCAGGATGGCCAGAGCCTTCTCTGCAAAAGAGGGAAGGGGGCTAAGTGCCCTGGAAAGGATTCCATTCTCCCCCTGCCACCAGTTCTTCCAAAAAAGTCGAGCCCATGACTCCATAACCACACTGAGAAAACCCTATCAGCTTAAGGGGATTGGGGTGGGGAGTTACTTCAAACCCTCTACTTCATTCCCCTTGTTCACCACAGGCAGAAAATAATCATTTTATGTGTTCCACGCTGGGTAATCAATCCCAGTCCCCTGGAGATTTCCTGGGTCTGCTAAGCACATTTATTCTACTGTTCCTAATCTATTCCTTTGATTTGTGCAACTTGAACATACTGGCATCATTTTGGAGGAGAGGAGGGAAGAAGAAATGAGAAAGCAAGGACAGAGGAAGCAGGAGAGGGGGACGGGGGGTAGCTGGAGCCTGACCTACCCCAGTTTCAACTCCCCCTGTTGCCTATAGAACAGATTTCCCATCCACCCTCAAGGCCTTACCTGCTTGGCTCCAGAATTTGCCTCCTGTGTCTGCAAACGTTCAAGGCTAACTGCAATGACACTGATGCTATAACAATGTCATCCCCGTCATCATCGCTGGGCTACTGTGCCTGACACTCACCTGGACACCTTACAGTAGATCCCTGGGGTTATCACTTTTACTGATGTGGAAGTGTGGTCCACCCGAAGAGGTTAAAGGACATGGCCAAGACAAGACCGATTAGCTAATAAGTGGAACCCCTGGGATTTGGGGTCCAGAAGTCTAACCCCACATCCCATGCTCCTCATCACCACACCAACCCTTTCTGATGTGGAAGCCCTGAGCCTATCTATGCCCCATGCTCCTGGCCTGGTTTGTAAGGGGGGTCAAGAAGTGGGCCATGTTCAGGAATTAAATTCTATCCCCACAAGCCATGATGGTTTGCACTGGTCCTCGGCCCCAAGTCAAAGGAGAACTTGTATATTCAGAAACTGGGTATGAAATAACTACAGTCTACAACCCCTGGCCTCAACAACCCCCAGAGTTTGTATACCTAACACAAGTTGCTCAAAAAGCATTTGTTGAGTAGCATGTTCTCAGAGGCACACTCAGTAATGGTTGAGGGCTTCTAGGCTAGACAAACCCTGGATGACTTCTAGAATGTTACTTCATCTAAGCCTCACAGAAACTCTGGGAAGTATTCCTATGCATATTTTCAGATGAGGTCACTGGAGTTCAGGAAAGGAAGTGGCTTGTGTCTTGCCTGGAGGCTGTGATAACCTCTGGATTCATAATTGATGGAGAAAAGAGTTTATGAAAAGCAAGAGCTACTGGGAGAAGCCAGATTCTCAGCCAAAGTGAATGTGACTAGTGTATACACTCACCCACCTCAACACCTTTTTATCCTAACTTTTTCTTTTGGCATGGGCAGACCCTGGCATGGCAGACAAGAATTCTACCACTGAGCCACCATCACACTGCCCTATCCTAATTTTTAATGGCTGAATTTTTATTCTGCCAATGAAAATAGCTCAAATGGAAATACCTCCAAGAAGTTTATGATGTGTTCTGGTAATACCAATGCATAACAAGTCACCCCAAAACTTAGTGGCGTCAAATAACCATATTATTTTACCCACCATTTGGTGGGTCAAGAATTTGGGAAGGGCTCATCTGGGTGATTCTTGCTTGGCATCTCTCACATAGTTGCAGGCAGTTGGCAGCTGGGGCTGCATGGCACAACAGCTTAACTGGGCTCGACGTCCAAGATGGCTCACTCACCCCAGGGGCAGGTGAGCCTCGCTGTTAGCTCGGACTCAGCTGGGGTCCCTCCAGCATGGTGGACTACAGGAGGTCACACTTCTCACATAGCACCTAGCTTCTCCAGAGCAATCCAAGGAGACTTTGCAGAGGCCACCTAGCCTTGGAAGCCACAAGAGTCATGTTCACCACGTTCTACCCACCAATTAGAGCAGCCACATGCCTACCCAGGCTGAAGGAGAGAGACCCCTCTCAATGGGAGGAGTGTCTAAGAGATTGTGGACACTTTTTTAAATGTGGCATGAGGCTACAGATTGTTCACCTCTACAGCAGATGTAAATCAGCCTGGTCCCCTTCTATGAACGAAAGTCTCCAAAGACGGCCTCCATCGATTCCTTCCCTTCTGCACACACATGTGCCACTTCACCCTGGAACAGTAGAGCTTCTTTCCCCTGCCCTTGAATCTAGGATGGTCTTGTGACTTGTGATTATCCAGGCTATGTGGCAGGGACTCTGCAGTTGCCCGCCTGCCCTTACAAGGACTGACAGCTTCCATTTCCCCTCGAAGCCAGACTCCCCTGAGACCCCCAATCTGTGCAGAAGCCACACAGTAGAGCACCAGAGAACCCAGCTGGCAGTCAAAACCAGTGCCCCAAACATAGGAGCTAATCGAGCTGCCCCGGCCATTCCCCGGCCATGTGAGCCCTCCCAGTTAAAACGCCAGAACTTGGGGGGCAGACACAGCCAGTGGTCCCTGGCATTCCCTGTCCTCATTCCTGACCCCCGGAAGCATGAGTAAGTAACATGGTTGTTGTCTGAAGCCTCTGATGTTTAAGATGGTTTATTATCAGCAGATAATGGAAACACTTTCTAACCACTTAGCAAGGCTAGCCACACCTGTAGTTCTGAAGCAGGATAAGAGTAAAGTGTGAGCTAGGACAGTGTGGGGCTTGGGAGCTGATGAAGTTGCAAAAAGGAACACGGGAGGAAGCTAAAGATATATTTGCCCCATTTGAAAGTTTTGCCCAAAAAATAAACGAAGAGGATTTCTTTACCTTCTCTAACTTCTCCCCCGTCATTTTCTCCAATGACCCTCTCCCAGGATGCAGGAGGTCAGAATATTATATTATTAAATTGAATTTTTAATTCATTTTATCTTTAAATATGAAATATTTCAAACACACTGAGAGAACAAAATATAATTTAACAAACACCCTTGTGCTTACCACCCAGCATTTAAATAGACTTTTGAGGAGTAGTCGAGAATCTTAATCTGTTTTCATAGCACTGCTATTTACAGAAAAATATGCTCTAACTTCTAAAAAATAATACTGAATTGGGGAGGAGTTCTTGAGAGAGCCCCGGCAGTCAGCAGTGGGATTGAATGCTGTGTGGCCAAGGCTTTCAGGAGTCTGCCAGGCCCAAGACAAGGCCAGTGTCTTCCATCCTTGGCCCACCCTTGGCCCCACCAATCAGGGGTCCAGAGTGGTTGCATGGACAAAGGACCCCACAGAGGAGCCCACCTGGACTGCTTCTCACAGAATCACTCCATTCCTGCACCACTAACCCCCCGTAACTACTATTTCCACCTCATCCATAAAATGTACCTGTTCGGGGACCCGCTTCCTTATGGGTAAGTATATCAGTTTCCCAAGGACAAATGTTTGTGAGTTAATAGGGTTCTTCTTGAGACAAAGCATCACACCCCACAGTACTGCAGTGATTCTGGAAATGTCAGTACGAGAGTGGTAGGGGGCGCGTCGGGAGTCTTCTGTTGGCCCCTCCAGATCCACTCTCCATTCTTGTCCCCCTGGGAGGCTGACCTGTGTGGATTCCACTGGGTGCCCCCTTGCTCTGGCTTCCTATTGGGATCTTTCAACGGTGAAGGATGAGCAGATGAGAAACACGAGGAGAGTGCAATGGGCGTATTTATCCTCCAGGAAACCCGCAGGTTCCCTGGCCAAAGACCAAGCTCTCATTGGCAGCCATTCCACCCAGCCCCATCTTTTCTGGGTTCAGGGAGTTGCCCCCATCCTTGCTTTGCCACACCAAGGAGAGGTAAGGTGCTGTGCCATGCCTGCCTTAGAATTCTGCCTTCTCTCATGTGGCTTCCCGTCGCCCTGCCTGGGCTCTCATGCATCATCCATTAAAGTGCCCCAAATCACCTAATCTGAGTGTGCCATCCTCTTCCTGCTGGAAACATATCAACCTAGAAGGTAAGTGAAACCTCTCAGCACCCCTCAAATCTTGCCACCACCCCCTGTCTTGGGACAGATGGTACAGCTGGGAGCCAGTGATGCAGGCAGGGTGAGCCTGCCCCACGCCCAGTCAGAGAGATACAATCCTGGGGCCTCTGTCCTCGACTTGTGCTCTGAGCACATCGGCCTTGGTTGCCCCAGGAGTATGCCAGAAGCCTAGGGCTGCAGGTGAGGCCATCTCCACACTCCTGCGCCCACAAAATGAAGTCACCCCTAATTCTAAGCAGTTCTCTTATGCTTTATGCTTCTTCATAAAAGGATAGGATGTATTATAAGCAAAATAGGCTTGCTAAATATAGTCTATTCAGCCTGGGGAAGGCTAAATTATTCATAACCAGACCAGGATGTACAATGCACGCTAAACACAAATCCATTTTTTATTTTGGTATTTTTTTTTTCGGGGGCCTGTGTATTCAGTGTCCCTGAATTGATCTGTAACTGCCCCCCACCTCCACCCCCACCCCTGCCGGATGCCTTCCTTGGCTCAGAATGAGGATCTCAGCATCATAGCCAATTACCAAGTTGTGATGACCCCCAGCCTCACCCTCTGGGGACCAGCAGCAGCCACGGGGCCCCCATTGTCCCTCCTGTGTACCGTGGCCCTGGAGGGATGCTCTTCAGAGCCCCAAGAACAAGCAAGTCCTAAAAAAGACATCCTCGATGCCCCAGCCTCCATTCCACCTTGAAAGGCAAAATGGGACAGTGTGGCAAGAACAATTAAAGCTGCCACTGAGTCCTGGATGGGTCGACGCCAAGGAAACAGTGCACGAATCCCCTCTGAAACACAGGTCTCAGGATGGGCTCATGCATTTCAAATTACACTCCACCCAAGCTCTTGTCACACAGAAGCTGTGTATTCAGTTTTTTCTGTTCTCTGGAAATCATTGTTGAAAATACAGATGTCTCCGAGACACTCTTCTTTTTTACAACTGGGGTTTTCCAAATAAGGCAAAGTCGAGCCATGGAAATAAAACACAGATCTCAGCTGTCCCTTTCGTCCCAAGTACTGTTCCAAGATCTGAAGGCTTAGGCAATGGATGGTGACCTGGAGGTTTCATGGGTACCTTGGAATGTTCTATGGAAAAGTGGGGGTAAAAAGCAATGGAAGGAGCTATTCCAGAGGGATCTCTAGGTAATAATCTGCCAAGATACGCTGTTTCTGTCCTAAGGATACAGAGAAATCTGTAAAAAACAAATTACCTCACTACAAAAATGAAGCCAGCTTTTAGTGAGCAGTAATTAGAAAGATTTTATCTGAGGACAGGATGTGATATGACGATTGAAGTGGACAATGGAGTTGGTTATATGTGGACCCTGAGGTGCCCCTCCATTACCGGAGGCCCTCAGCTTTGGGGGTAACGCCCACTTCCTGGTCCTGGTCACAGGCTGTGTAGACTCTGAGGACACACCTTCTGCCATTGAACTCAGGTGAGACATCTGAGTGACCACCACTGGCCCTCCAAAAGCCCAAGGCTGTAGAGATTTCACTGGATAGACCATCCAAAGGAGGGCCAGCTAGCAATAGCAAAATTCCTTGTGCCTCATCTCTTCTGACAAAGAAGCAGGAGACAACAGCCCAGGGCCCCAAATTAAGGGTGTTCCATCTTGCCAATTATTGCCTGGTTTCCCCTCCAGTGTGAGAAAAGTGGGCTTGATCAATCAAAGAAAAGGGCCCGTGATGATGGATTCTGCAGAATTCATGGAACAATCAACCCTCTTGGAATTTACTGAACATTTTGTTCCATTGACTGCATTATTGGATGAAGAGCTCCCTGAAAATTCAAACCAGGCAGAAAGAGTTCAGTCCAAAGAGAAAGAAGCAGTGGGCTGGAGCTGGGGAGGCCCTGGCATCCAGGGGAACAGGGCCTGACCTTGAACCCCAGATCCATCACTTGTCCACTTGGAGCCCTGAGCAAGTCCTTCAACTGCTCAGGGAAATAGAGAAGAATCAGCACCAGTCTTGTCTATCACCTGGAAATGTTGTGGGAAAAAATACATGAGAAAGCATATTGCAAAATTAAAGCACTACCAAACTATAGGAGAGAACTATATTATTTTTATGCTGGAAGCCATCACAATCTTAAAACCATGCCATGCCCATATGATTCTTCTTTAAGCCAGTAGTTCTCCAAGGGTGGTCCCCTCACCATCATCATCTGCAAACTTGTTAATAATACAAATTATCCAGCCCAGTCACCCAAATCATAAATCCTAGGGATGGGATAAATTGGATAAATCTGTGTTTCAACCAGGGCTGCAAGTAATTGTGATGCAACCTCTTATGAAAAGGAAGTTGTGAGTTTTCTGTGGTAGGTCTGTCTCCATCTACCGCCTTCCCTTAGCCCACCTGGCCCCCTTCAGCCTGCAATGTCAGGGGCTGGGTGGGATGCAGAGAAGAGGAGGGCCCATTCCCTGTTCCTGCCTTTGGAGGGGTTCAGACTAAATGGGAGCAAGACAAGCATGCCTAGACACCAGCAAATGGCCAGAGATCCCCAGAATGTGGGGCTGATTTGCTTTGCAGAGAGTGGTACTGCTGAAGGGGGTGAGAGCAACGAGTCTCCATTACATTCCTATCCAGCTGAAGACTCCATGACATCATTTAGCTATTAAGAGGCAGAGAGGAAGATGAGAACTACATAGCTGCAAGGGCGGGAGACCCATGAGCACCCAAACAGCATGCTGTAGGTGCTGGAGAAAACACAGTTCCTTGGTCCAGGCCCAGGGAATTCCCTTCAGGGCCCTTCCTTGGGTCCATCCTTTTCTTCTTCCAGATCAAATGCAGTTTCTCTTAAATTAGCAAACCATACAGGCCTTCCCAAGTTGCATGGTGTGCTTAATCTTCAACCCTCCTCTAAATCTATCTTCTCCCCACTGCCAGCTACCTCAGGCCTATAAATAGAAAAGCTTTGGGGGAAGGAGTGGTTGAAATTGCATGGTTTATTAGGATGATTATATATTATTTATGTAATAATTACATACATGATTGTATAGCATTATAATGTCTATTTTCCAGCTTTATTAACCATTAAGTATCATTTTTGTTCTTAAGATTTTTATGGTTCTTTAAAAGATTTTAATTATTTGTAATTTTATTTGAATGCACCCTGAGGTTTTAGGATGAAGAATGTTGCCCTAAAAATCTAATAGACAAATAAATATTGGGTATCGATTATTATTTCAAAAATTAAGTCTAATTTTAAAAGGCTTGGTTGTCCCACTATGTTGTTGAGATGGATGTCATATGGCTTGAAATCATCTTGGATTCATTCATTCATTCATTCAGCAAAAATGTCCTGAGTGCCAACCATATTCCAGAAGCTGTGCAAGGAGCACCTCGGGAAGTTTCCCCAGCTCCTGTGGGAGACCACGAGGGGTTCTGAGAAACGCTGAGAGCAGGACCCCTGGTTCTAGGATGGGCCATGTCACCAGCTCTTTGCAGACTGAATTCCTTTGCCTCCTTCTAAAATAAGGGCATTGGTCAGCATGGACTGGGAGCTAACACAGCACAGAAAGAGAAAGGCCAGGAGGGGTGGCTCCCCCGGCTCCTGAGGTGCTCAGGCCAGCACCCCAGGACAACCAGAGAGGTTCTCACCCCTCTTTCCATGTTCTCTTCTCTCTCAGCCCCCCACCCTTCACACACTGCTGGGCACCCAGCAGGCAGGGTAAGCCAGAGTCAAGACACTGACCTAAAAAAGACGCACTAAAATGTGTTTGAAATAATTTGATGTTTGAAAAATATCAAAAATCATCAAAGTAACCACATGAGGGAAATGAGAAATTTGCTGGACCATTTTATACTTGTTTTACAGTTTAGGGTGACTTTATTTTGAATCATATATCAAGGGCTCTCACATCTGTTTAGTATTTAGGCTCCTAAAGTTGGCCTGACAGTGGGAGGAAAGAATACAATACCCTAACTCACGCTAGAGTGTTAATGACTCACCAGCTTAGACCTCTGTCACAGAAGATGCTACCGAAAAACAATGCCTGTATTCTTGGAATTTGGGATATTTGGCAGAAGATTGTTGGCAAAGTTAGTTTTAATAGGAAAGTTGTCAGAATTCCCCTCAAATCAAATCTTGGTGGCAACTGCCTGTCTTATTCCAGCCATAAGGCAGAAAGAGCGATTGGGCCAATGATTTTGTGCAGTGGAGAAATTTTTTGACCTACTCAACATGGAGGTTACTCTCCTGACTTTGGAATCAGAGCAGGCTGTAGAACTACTTTTTCAGCCACAACAATACAAGATAGGAGGAAATAGAGATGACAAAACCATTTCTGCAGCAGACATCTATGGCAGATCTGGAGAAAAATATGCACCTTCAGTCCGAAGAATAGAAACCAGCATCTGTAGCACTATCCAGATGCTGGTGATAAAGTCACAACATAAATGTAACCCTGAGAAGTCACAGCTGATGAGACTAAGAAGTTCAAAATGACCGCTCAGGCACGAACTAGCTCAGAACATGAGACACGAAAGATGCCTTCAGGATACAGAAATAAAATCAGGAGAGGAAAAGGGGAAGAAAAAGGTGGAGTCTGGAGGTGGAGAATCCCCTGGTCAGATGTTTCTAAGAGATTCATTGTGCACTCCCAAAGGGCCTGGAAGTAAGATCAGACTCCCAAATGAATAGCAAATAGAGTCACTTGTGTATACTTAAGTTAACTGGTTAGTCAACTCTAGCTTATTTCAGAGCATGGATGGCCTTGATTCGTCATCTCACAATCATCACCCAGCTTGAGTCGAAGCACTAGGCTGGGAATTTTCTCAACTGGCCATCTCCACCAGGGAGACCCAGATGGCAGTGTTCAATCCCGATGAGGAAGCCCCAAGCGGTGGATCAACTGCCCTCGTCCCTCCCAGAGGGGGCTGAAGAAAACTCCATCCTTCTGAAAATTCATGCTATGGGTTACACGAGCCCCAGTTCTGAAAAAGAGACTGATATTCCAACGTAACTCTCATCTCTGTGGTTTTTAGGAAGAGTTACCAAAAGATCTTTATTGCAATATCTGGGGCAGGTCTCAGGCCCCATCAGGTTTCATCTCGAGGCCAGTCCTCCTTCATACTCTCCCCACCTCCTGT
This sequence comes from Tamandua tetradactyla, assembly GCF_023851605.1. Classification (NCBI taxonomy): domain Eukaryota; kingdom Metazoa; phylum Chordata; class Mammalia; order Pilosa; family Myrmecophagidae; genus Tamandua; species Tamandua tetradactyla. The sequence continues at coordinate 6,355,681 of NC_135329.1, forward strand.
CGCCCGGTCTGGACACCAGAGACCTGAGGCCAGCCCTGCCCAGGAGAAGAAACACGCAAGCCACATAGAAATTAAAATGTTCTAGTAGCCACACTTACAAAAAGTAAAATGAAACAGGTGAATTAATGTGAATAACATATTTTGTTTAACCCAACTTATCCAAAATATTATCATTTCAACATGTGATTAACGTAAAATTTATTAGTGAGATATTTCACATTCTTTTTTTTTGCACCACATCTTTGCAATCTGGTACATGGCACTTTGCACTTAGAGCACAGCTCCATTTAGATGAGGCACGTTCCGTGGGCTCAGCAGCCACCTGCAGTTTGGGGCTCCCTGCAGGCCAGGGCAGGGGTAGGTCATCTCCTCCAGGGCTCTTCCTTACCCAGCTGGAGGGAGCCAGACTGGATAGAAGGAGTAGAGCCCAGTTCCCTGGTCTCACATGGCATTGGCTGCTGGGTCTTGCACTGCCCTCAGTCTGAAAGGGCCCAGGACCCAGCCAGGCCTCAGTGCCCACCAGCCCCAGCTGCACAGCCCATGCCAAGTCTGCCCTCAGAGAGCCCGTCCACTCTTCTCAGCGGGGTGGCTCTGTCTGGGCTGCCAGCCGGCATCCTGCTAGAACTGCTAAATCCTTTCCAAAAAATTCTGAGATTCTGAGAGGGTGTTCCATCTCTTCATGTGAATTAGAAAAGATCATTTTAAAATCAAAGCGCCATCTTTAGGGGAAAGAGGCTTCCCCACCATGGCCTGGGGTGGGTGCCTAACACTCACAGGCCTGGCCTGTGGAACAGAAGGAGGCCCCAGGAGGGTGAGTGTGGAGCCCTCTTGCCATGTGTCTTGGGGCCATCGGCAAAGGAGCCTGCAGGGAGCAAGGAGCTGAAAGTGGGCTCCTAGAGGGCTCAGAGGAACCCATGTTTGAGACCTTTCTTCAAAAATCTAACCTAGGTCTTTATAAATCTAACCTAGAACTTTATCTGAGATCCTGCAAAGGTTCCATGCACTAGGACAACTTTCCAGAAACCTGCAACCTCCAGATGGGTTCCTAGGCCAGATAAGTCCTGAAATGCAGAGGGGCCAGCCTCTCCAGAACATCAACTAGTCCCATTCCCCTATCCTGTATTAATATCAATACCTTCCAACATGAGAAAGGTAGAATGGGCATTGCCCAAATACCCTTAAAGAGTGGGAGAAAGATCAGAGGTGATGGTGGAGTTATAGATAGATAACAGAGTGGATAGGATTTAACAAATGAGTATGAATGCTGAATCATTATATTGATATTTCTTTATGTCTCCAGTATCTTGGAGCAGCTAGAAGTAAAAACCTGAAATTGTGGAATTAAAACTCATGCGAACTCTGAAAACTTTTCTATAACTAATCATTGCAGTGTGCTTTGCAATTTATTGCTTTTTGGGTATATGTTACTTTTCACAAAAAAAAGAAAAAAAGTCGATGTGTGATGAATGCACAACAATACATAATGATACTGTGAGCCATTGATTGTGCACTCTGGATGATTACATGGTCTGTGAATATATAGTACATATCAATAAATTGCATAAAAGAAAATCTGACGCAGGGTGTGTAAGTGGGTCGGCGACGAGGCAATCCACGGATTGATTTAGTGGTCCCTGTAAACCTCCCCCAGGGCACAGCGATTCTGCCCTTGGCAAGTCCTGAAATGTAAGGCAGGAAGCCTTCGAGGGCCCAGTCAGGGGCACCCAGAGTGAGAAGGAACCTGGCACAGGCCTGAAGGAGGGGCAGCCAGGAAAGCAGGCAAGAGGACAGGTGGGGCGCAGGTGGCCTGCGCGGCCAGGTGTTCAGGGCTGGACATGCGATTCAGGCAATGGCCTAAGTGCTCCTGAGAGCCTAATACCTGCTTCCACTGGGGCTTCCTTCAAGCTCTCGCAGGGAAGGCTGACAGCAAGGCTCCCCCGCTCCCCCCAGCACCCACCTCTGCCAGGCCAGCCACCAACGAGAAACTGCAATGCTCTGAGCACTAGGTGAGCAGATCCCGGCATTATCAGCCCACTTATTCATTCATACATTCAACAACTGTGTAGTAAATACTAAGGTCCCAATTGAATGAATTCCCCCAAATGATTGCATTGATGAGATTTAACTGCTATTTGAAGTCCTGAGCTCGTGACCTCCTCCTTTCTCCCCCACCCATCCTCCAATATCTGGGTTGCTTGAGTGTTAACTGTATAAATAGTTCTTTGGGAGGACAGAACATAGTACAATGGACTCTTCTAGAATTATTGGCCAAGGCTTCCAGGCAGCAATGTGAATGCTGGGTGCTGAAGGTTGGTTGGGAGTTGACCATGCAGGAAAAGGAGAGAAGGACATCCCAGCAAAGGACACAACATTGTAAAAGGGAGATGAAAGAGAAGACTTAGCAAGATGGACTCCAACTTTAGAGAATTCACCTACTGCCCCAGGCCAGGAAGGGACCTACGCTGGAGGTCACCTGGCTTCTGTAGATTTTTTTTGGCACGTGGCAGAGTTGGAATGTGTTTGGTCTCTTCTGTAATTTCACTTGCAAGCATCTGATCTCACACTGCTTTTTTTGTAAACAGTCACAAAAATAATCCCCAAATCTCACATGCCCAGAACTTCCAAACATCCCTAAGTCTGTGAGCTATTCTTACAAACAACATAAGTGACTCCGACATTTTCCACCAACGCAGCTGTAGCACTTTTAATGTTTACAATCCTGTGTCACCCTGGGTTGCCACGCTCTTCCAATTAAACCCTGGTTACACTTCTCTTTCCAAGTGCGGAGGAATCCAATTAAAGTTAATGAAAGCCATCCGTCTGCAGATCTTGGGGTGCTCTGCCCTGCCCGTGAATGCAGGTAATAGTCCCACCCACCCATGTGAGTGTGGGTGCCTCTGGGGACCTGATTCTGCCACCCTGCACTGGCTTTTGGGGAGCTGCTCAGTTTATTACCCTTGACTTCCTAACGGGTGCCAGGGAGGCAGCCCCTAATCCCAAAAGGTAGTTCCAGCAGAGCCTGCGGTTGGCGCGGCCAAGTTGGCGTGGCATTTTCAGCACGCGCTGCTGGCCCTGAGTGCAAGCTCTCAGCATGGGCTGGCTGGCTGGGTGTCCACTCACAGGGTTGCGGGGAGCCTCGAAGAGACACAGCGCACCCCAGGGCAACAGGAGGGCACCCTGTCATGCTCCCTTAGGCGATGGGCATGGAAAGACACAGCACCGAGTCTTCCTTGGAGCTGCTACTTCCCGGGTGGCCTCCCCTCCCGCCTGCCAGTGGCCACCCAGCCACCCTTACACCCTCCTGTCCCTCCCTGCACTGCATATTTTGAAGCCTGAGCCACACAATGCTCACTTCTCAGCAGACTCATGCAGTTCTGACCTCAAAGACGCCGCCCGGGTCTCTGGTTCTTGGGAGAGGCGTTCTCAGATGTGAGACGTGGGCGTGGGCCTGAGGGGCGCAGTGGGGGAGCCCCGCCTGCTCTCGGGTGCTCCGGTCCTGCCTGCAAGGCAAGCCTGACACTCGGGAGCAGCTGGGAAACCGAACCAGGCAGTAAATAATTAAGTGCCACTCAATTATATCATTGATTAATTATAGCTAATTACTCCTTAAATGAGCCGCTCCGGCCCCCATTGATCTCCCAGCGCCCCGACGTGGTGGGACGGCCGTGGTCTGGACTGCTCCAGGCACCTCCATGCGCTCCAGAACCTTCCTCCCCTCCCTTCATGGATGAGCCCCCCCTCAACCCCGGGACGGACCGCACCCCATGGCAGGCCCCCGGTGATCTTCTCGGGCTGAGGGCAGCCCCGTTCGCTCCTCCTGCGCCACCCGCGACAGAATCAGCCCGTTCAGAGCGTGCGTAACACCCGGAGCGTGACAAACACTTGCGGACTGATCTGAAAAGCAGGGGCCAGTGTCACAAGGCCCCCGACCGCTGCCTCCGCGGCCCACAACTGCACAAGGCCACACAACCGCATTGCAGGCCGCCCCCGAGCAGCGCCAAGTGTCTCAGGAGGTCCCTGGTGTGCCCCACGCGTGCTGTCACCTCCTCCACCTCCCTTCCGAAGCCTGGTCACGGCGCCGCTCCTGTCATGTGTCGTGGCCACACCGTCTCGCTGGCCCCCGTCCTGCTGCCACCATGTCAGACGGGCGGTGGGAAGAGGGGGCCAAGCTGCTGTGCGTCCACCTGCAGTGGTCAGCAGTCTCGTGGCCGTGGGGGAACAGGAGACGCTCTCGGGGCCGCAGAGGCCTGGGGACCACGGCAGGGGCGGGTCAGCAGAGCAAAGGCGGGGAAGTGGCCTGCCCAGACGGGCTCAGACATCAGGTTCAACGAGGAAGAGAGCACAATTTGTCCATCGGGAACATGAGTCCAGCGACCGAATCGAGGGGGCGGCCGGCCAGGGCAGCTTCGCCCCAGCGAAGTGGGATGTGGGAGTCACTTGGCACCCTGTGAAGCCCCCTCCCTCCATTTCCTGCTCTGTCCAGTGGATCCTTCAGTACAGTGACCCCGTGCCGAGCATCCAGCCGGGGTGGGGGGCGGCGGGGAGGGTTGGGGGTTTCTGCGGACCCTTGGGGTCCAGAAACCACACAAGCTGGGATGCCCTTGACCATCCAGGCTTGCGCTGTGAACTGAGTGCCCTGGGGCCCCATGTGGAAATGAAATTAAGCAGACACCTGCGTGTCTGGCATGCTGGGGCTCACAGCCCACCCTCCCACGCCCTTTGACGGCCATCGGGGCCGGGCTGCCCCTGCGGGTCCCTCCTTTCCATGCTGTGGACTCGGGGAAGCTGGAAGCGGGTGTGGGTGGGGAGCCCCCAAGACCTGCTCCCCTGGGGCTGGACCCGGCCAACTTCTGGTTACAGGAAGAAATGGCCCTTTCCGAAGCAGAGCCGGGGCTGCTGGCACCCTCACGCTGGCACCCAGCAGGGATCGAGGCTGGTGGTGGAGAAAGGGGGTCGGAGGTGGCACCCGAAAAGCAGGGAGGCCTTGGATCTGTGAGGGGGGCAGCGGGGAGGCCAGCGGAGGCCTGGCGGTGGGGAAGACCAGGGACCCTTGGCTGCCCACACCAGGAAAGAAGGGACACCGTGTTGGGTCGCCGGGGGCAGGCCCGAGCCGGCCTGGACATGCCAAGGAGCCCGGGACACAGCTCTGTTTAAAAGTCCCACCTGGGACTTGACTGACTCTTACCCAGAGTGCTGCCATCGCGGACAAAGTTTAGTATTAGGGCATCAAACCACTGGCATTGAAATAGAGAGCAAGGATGGAGATGCTTGCGACCATTCAGTGAAGGGGAATGACTTGTTCATCTGTACAAAACGTGGGACACCCACAGTGCCCCCTGGGAGCACTGGGCCAGCTGCTGGTCAGAGCCCAGGAGGCCACTGTGCTCCGTGCCTGCCCGCCCCCCACCCCCACCCCATGCCCTCGCCGTTTCCAGTGCTTCTATTTGCCCAGGAGCTGTCGCTCCATCTTTTAGCCTTCAAAATTCCAACTTTTCTTCTAGTTCATCTGGTTTTTGTTTGGGGGAGACGCCCAGGAAGACTGTGGCTGAAGCTGAGAAAGGTAGTGTTCCTTAGGCCACCCCGAGAAAGCACTAAAAACAGGGGAATACCTGCCACTTTAGAAAAAGAAGGAAAATATAAAGGATTTTTCTTAATCCCAGCAGCTATTTGAAAGATAAACAGTAAATACAAGGGGACTTATACCAACTAACTATATTACCAGCAGTCAATTGCTGTAGAATAAACATTCTCATTTCCAGGGCGTTCTAATATATTCAAAGGCATGGAGGATGGCACCAGAAGAATTTATCACTGACATTTGCTAAATTAGATATTCCCGAGGTTTGCCTATATGGATGACAACATTTTTAGCACTTCAAGGTCCTTGGAAGAAAAAGTCTCTATAAAAATTCAGAACGGTATTGTTATCATCAACACTTTAAAATTGACTGTGATTGTTACAGCAGTTTTAAAATCAAAGAGCCCTAAAGAGAAGGGGGAAATTATATGTGTATTTTATGTCTGAATTTTTATCCATGAGTCTTAAAGCATAGTATTGTGATCTTTATCTCAGATAAATTTGTTTTCACCAAAGAGGTGTCTTCTGAGCCAAAGTGGATGTGTGGCTTAGCTGAGACCCACGACCTAAATAATATCAATTACCAACCTGCCAATTAATCAGGGCTCATGTTTGACAGTTCAGCTCTCAACCGGCTCAGTCGGGCATCCCATTTGGACTGCTGTCCTAATCAATGACTTACCTTCTAAAGGAAGACAGCCATGTCCACCACACATGCCATCCCATAATTGTAAAGATTGAATTAGATCACCCGCAGTTCCTGGCACACTGGGTGCCTGGGAGGTGCTTGGATTTTATAGGTTTTGTTTTTATTTTTGTGTCTGTTTTGTCTTTCCCTGACAATCTGCTAAACTCTTATGACCTTGACTCTTGTGTTCCCAAGGCTATTTCAAAATAAACAATCACAAAACAAACAAATCCTCTGGGTGTGATAAAAGCTCCTAATGTGGATATTTTCCCAAGGCTGCTCCAAGGGCTCAGAGGTCCTAGGGATGGGTCAGCAGCCCTTTGGCCGGAGAGATCCCCATCCACAAAGACCCAAGACCAAACTTCCGCCTTCTGGATGGCCCATCTCTGTCCTAGAGGACAGCTGGTGGTCACTGATAAGACTGAAGCCTAGAAACACACTGAGGTTCATACACTTTAAAATCATTTTCCTAGAAATGTCCTGCAGTCCTGCACCATTTATGTTTCTTTCCCCACGTTGAATTCTCAATAATCTGCATCAGCAAAATTCTCAAAATGTGTAGAGCCTCCAGCCCCCAGGCCATCTGTTCCCCATTCTCTCTCTCCCCTTGTATCCTCCAGTGGCTCCTCAGCTTTTCACCTGGACTCATCCCTCTTCTAAGTCTGTTTACCTAAACTATGTAAAATACTTTTTTTTTTTATGCAACAGCAACCTTCAGAATTCACAAACAATAAGTTTCCTAGGGTGTACCTTTATTTGAAATCATCTATAAGGTCTGTCATAGCTGGTTCTCAATTTAAAATATTCAGAGGAAACCATCTTTTTTTAATAGCATGCTGCAATTTCAAGGTGGACATTATGTTGGTGCCTGAAGTCGAGCTTGCTCTTTGAAAGGTGGGACTTCTCCAGCAACTCTCAGCACCAGCCAAAGTTGGCCCTTCCTTGGGGAGCGAGTGGTCGCAGCCAATGTCCCAGGTAGTCAACAGTGGCCATTGAGAGGGGCAAATTCAAATCTGTAGACCTGCTATAACGCATAAATAAAAACTGCAGAAGTATTCCTGTTGGACGTTTTTCCCCACATTTGTTGAATTTATATTTACCCTGTATGTTTGTGTGTACATGTATACAGACCACCTTATATTAATTACCTAATACTTTTTGGACAGATGAGACCAGCTTCCATGTAAATTCTCACTATTTTATTTTACATATAAGACACCAACATGATACAATGACATGCAATAAAACATATCACACTGCAAGTATCTGTCAAAGTCCATGTCAGCTACCATAGCATGAAACAAGGGAGTCTGAATCCCTCATAGATATTCTGATCTGTAGGTAATTCCCAAGCACAATTTAAGTTTAACCAACCCCGTAACTTCTCCAGTGTGCTCCAGCACAGGAGCCACAATGCATAATAATAAAGTTCCTCATCCTGATTTCTTCCCTCTAGGGTAAAGCTTTATGTGAGGCGACAGTATATGCTCCGACCCATGGAAAGTACTAGAATTAGATTTGCATGATCATTTTATGGGTTGAGGACACAGATGCAGTCTGAGAGGCCAGGCTTTCTCTAGGCAGAAACGCGCTCTGGCTGTGCTCACGGCAGCAGGCGCTTTCCCTCAGCCTCTTCCAGCTTACGTGTTGCGATGCTGTTCTCCTACTCCGGTGCATACTTCTGCAGCAACTTTCATTTCTGAACCCAATCTTCCAAATAAAAAAGAGACCACAGCTTTACAATCAACCCAAGCAGCAACTTTGTACAACTTAAGCACCAACCCCTCATCCTCGGCCCTGCCCCGGGGAAAGCTTTGTCCTGGATGGCGGTGACGGGTCACAGTGCTGTGTAAGGAATTAACAGCCCTGAACTATATATTGTGAGCATGGTCAAACGGGGAAATTTTAGGATGCATATATGTTACTAGAATAAAAATTGGAAGCAATAAAAATCACAGGACACAAGCAGTGAACTCCATTGTCAACGCTGCGCCATAATTAATGCTGCAATTATAAAAGTGTTCTATCATGAATTGTAACAAACGTGCCGCTCCAGCGCAAGGTGTTAATCATGAGGTGGTATATAAGATTTCTATATTTTGCGCATGAATTTTTTTCTGTGTGAACCTACAACTTTGCTAATAAAAAAAAATGTTTTTAATTAAAATAAAAGGAACCACAAATATCAGACTCTCAACACCCAATGCTTTCCCCGAATTTTCACCTCTAGTCTGGGGCTGTCGTGCTGAAGCAACACGTGACTTCCTGCAATGAAAAGTCAGGACACAAGAATTAAATGCCTCAATTAAGGTCTTGTGAGTCACAAATATTATGCCTACAAGTGTCCTTGGAGATGGTCCAGTCAACTCCCCCGTTTTACAAATGAGGACACTGAGATGATCAAGCTAAACAAACTAGCCAAGGCCTCCCTTAGCTCAGGTCCCTCCAGCTTCAAGGGCACACCTCCACCCCCACCCCATGCCATCACCCACTTAATCAGCATATGTTCAAACCTCGAGGCTGCCAAAGTGATTTTTCAACACCGAGTCTGTTTTCAGCTTTTCCCAACTAACGTCCCGCCGCCCCGATAAGCAGATGTGGGTTAAAATTCTAGGGTGTTTACTGTTTTACAAGTGAATGCCTTTGTTAGGTCCTTCCAAATGTGGGCTGGCAAAACAAACTTCAGTAACCCTCGGCAGGGTACCACCCTTGGCATTGTACAGAACACTTCCACAGACATTATCTCACTTGATCAAGTAAATAAATAGCTGGTTTATTTGCTTAGAGAGAGAGGAATGGGAAAAGGCTGCGCAAGCTGAATAACAGAGGGGTAAAAGAAAAACAGATTGAAGGGGGGGAGGGGCTCGACGACACACGTGTTTTATTTTGGGAGCTGGAGGAGGCCTGGAAAGCCTCTGGTCATTTCCCTGTCGAGCTCTCCCTTTGAATGAGCTCAAGCCAATTCGTCTGGAAAATAAACCACCTGACCCGCCCACCCCACCCCCTACCCCGCCACCCAGCAGCGACTGACCACAGGCCCATCAGAGTGCCTGCCTTTGCAAACCAGACTCCCGAGAGCCTTGCAGCCACCCCAGGAAAGCCTAGGCCAGGCGGGGTGTTGTGTTCAGGCAGAAAGCAGGGACTCTGATCCCAGAGGTCAGAGTCCAAGGCTGCTCGGGCCAGCCTCCTCTGTCCCAGCATGGGGTTTGAAGCACCGGGATCTGAGAAGCCAGGGTAGCCCTCCTTCCTTTATGATTAAAGCATATTTTTAATGTCAAGGGAAAACTGACACATAACATCTCTCTATCAAATCCTATCAAGCTTCCATTTGGCCCATCATCTTTTGTCCTCCTTATCCACATTCACACACATTTTCACAGCAATAAGCAGAGCCTACGTAAAATTGTGTACTTTTCTTTCATGCTGTCATCTGTTTTGTATTTTTTCCAAATACGATATTTTCCAAATATTATATTTTTTCAAATATTGTATTTTCTGTAGTTTCCATGTCACAAGAGTCTTCATTTTTATAATCTTCACACTTTAAGGGGTTGAGGGTGCAGATTATGCCTGAATTTGAAACTAAGGGGAACTTCTGGCTATAAAACAGAATCTGTTTACCAAGGAAGAGTTAAGCCCATCCCCTTCAATAGATGGGAATCGAGATGCTGGGGGCCACCAGTGTGATGGTGTGGCCTCAGAGAGACAAGCCAAAAAATGACGGCCCACAGATCCCAAATGTGTGCCCAGCAGAGCCTGAGGGAGAAAGACCCAGGGTCTGGGGACATGGTCATTTGGCCGCCAAAGAGTTTCCTTCTTAAGTGAGCTGGGGATGGTTTGCGTGACTCCACCATAGCCCAAATAAAGTCTTTCTGTTGACTCTACATCCTGGCTCCCCAAGCAGTTAGGAGTCATAGCCCATCATCCCAGAAATCTTGTCCAGAGAATGGAATGTCCTGAGTGGTGAGCTTCTGGCCACCACTTAGGAATGTTTTGCTGCTATTGATGCATAATCTAGCCTCATTCACACAGTAGACTCTCCTAGGAATTGCTAGTGTGTTAGTTACCAAGGACTGGGCCATCTCTGGGGAGAAAGGCACCATCAGTTCTGCAGCCGCACGGAACCAAAGAGCAGTGACCACATCAAGCTGTATAATGTTAAAAGGGCCTTACCCGAGGGCTGATGGCCTCCTTCTCCACCTGGGGCTCCTCTCTCGCTGCCATAGGTAGCACCCCATGGAGTAATGGATCTGAGGTTTGGTAGCTGTTCCTCAGGGTGGATTATCTTGTTTGTCCATAGCCTTATTCTCTTCTAGCTGAGATGGACATAAACACCTATCTACCCTGGCTTTGGGGTTGAAGGATTGTTGGACAGCTCAGGGTTATATTCCTACATCCTCAAACTTCTTCACACAGGACTGAAACCAACCACGGTGATGATTTCATGGGTGTTTTAGTATCTAGGAGTAGAGAGGTTACATTTTTAGTGTGGTTTCTGGACCACACAAAGAGTTCAGGGACTCAGCCTTGATGAGTAGAGACCATACAAGATGCGCAAACAGTGGAAGCGCTAGCTTCCGTGCCTGGGAAGTCACCCTCTGCATTCTCTGCCTTCACCAGCCCTAGTCTGTAAGAACATTTGAGCTTCTACAGGCCAAAACTAAGGCAATATCCCACTCATCTCTAAATTTCCATCCCTATTAAATTTAAACTTAAATGATGTATTTTGCCTTCCCTCCAGATAGCATTGTCTTCTGTAATATGAAATTAGATTGAGGTGGGGAATAATTGCTGAGTTGTTTGAATTTCAATCATTACAGTCAAAGAAGAAATGGTAACTCAACTAACTCTTCATTAAAAGTACTATATTTCATCCAAGATAGAACGTATCAGAATAAAAGGTTCCTGGGCACATTTTCATGGTGTGTGTTCTTAAAGCACTGTAAAATTCAATGACATTTATTTTCCTAAGTATATTTCACCTTTTAATAAGATTAAAACGAATATGGCTGACTGTCTCAAGGGAAAACCCATCCTTTTATATATCAGAGGGCAGCAGCACATGGCCAGACCGCCAAAGGTGACCTGAGTCGGACCAGTGCCAAGGAACTTACAGTGCATCAATTTCCCTGGCAGGGACTCTCAGCCTTACTAAGGACTTTGGCTTGGGATCATTAGTCTGGCTCTTCCTTATCCTGGCCAACACTCAGAAGAAGCTGGAGTCCCTAAGGAGCAATTATATTATCGCCTGAATTGGGCCTGCCTTGGCCCAAGGGAGGGTTTGCACCACATGTATCTCCAACGCAACATAATGAAAATGGAATGCGTCATGTCCCCAACCCCCTCCACACACACACACATACATAATACAGACAACACACACAAAGTATGCAACACACACAACACACATGCACACACTCTTCTTCCTATATTCCCTATTTCAATGAATGGCCCTACTATTCTCCTAGCTACTCACTCCAAAACCTGGGCCATTCTAGGATATTTTCTCCTCCTCTCCCTAACCAATGACTATGGCCTCTAAGAACCATCTATTCAATCTTGAATACCTTATTCTCTACCTACAACTGGTGGACTCTCTTTTTTGAACTATTTCAGTATCAATAGATGCTACAACTAAAGGAAGGGAATCCCAAAACACCTTAAAAGTTCAGGCCACTGAGCAATTAGTTGCTGAACTAGGTAGTATTTCAGGGAACATTCCTGATCTCAAGTAGTTCAACCCTGCTTGAACACATGGTCCCGAGTCACGAGAAAAATTTTAAAAAAGAGAGAGAGAGAGAGAAAGAAGCCATATGATAGTGACAACAAAACATAATTATATCCCAAATGAGTTTTCTGGAAATGAAAAGACTGATGGGGGCAGGAGCTATCAGCAAGGCTTCCACAAGGAAATAGGAACTCAAGTTAATTCTTCAAGTAGGAGCAGAACTTGAATCTTTAAAATGGGAAGCAGATCGCACTAGGTGGAAGGGAGAGTGGAACAGTTTCTTAAGACCCAGAAGAACTATGGACTATCCAGGGATAGAGGAGAGTTGATTCTATGTTGGGGGTGGTAAGAAATGGGAAAAAACAGAATAAACCAAAATAAGGGGGTATGTGCTTCTGAATGTGGGCTTTAGCAATTACATAGACCAGGAGGATAGATAAGGCAGGGGGACCAAAGTTCCTGGGAAAGGGTTCAGTGAGCGTGGGCTTTCCTCGTTGAGTTCAGAAAAGGCAAAATGAGTGAGTAGCTGGTAAAACTAGCTCTGGAATTAAAACTATTGCCTGGACTAAAGCTACCTCCTCGCCTGAGGACCTAGTCCTTTGTCTCATCTATTGTCAGCCTATCCAATTAACTCCTGAGTGTCAAGGGCATGCAGTTCTTTCCCCAGCCAGTGGCAATCTCCTCAATCAGGACCCAGAAAAGTTTTCACTTGGAATCTTAAAGTCTAAAAACTCAAAGGCAGTGATGTGTGCCACATTGGACAGTACATGGGGTCAGTAGTGGGGAGTTCAGGAAGGAACTCCCAACAGAAAAGCTCCTTAGGCATTGAGAAGAAATGTGCCTTAACCTACGCAGGGAAATGCAAACTGAACTGTACATCCCTTCAGTCTTGGAAACCAGCTAAACAGTCCTATGGCAACAAGTCAGTACCCAAGCAATAGTGCAAGTACATTAGGATTCACTTCCTGGGCCCAGGAAAGGGTGATCCAATAATAGAGGTCATGTTTGCTTTTCAAGAGCAGGTACACTTCACTGTGCTTTCAGACCTACTTGGCAGATAATCCATGAGGAAACACTGATGGTCTCCTGTGCATACCTCCAAGCCAAAGAGAACAGCAAAAAGTAGCTAGTGCCAGATGCTGAAACCAGCCAAGGGATAGGGTGGAATGAGAAAGGCCCCACAGTATGAACCTCAGGGCTGCTTCCCCATCCTCGGACAGACTAGAAAGAACCCCTGACTCGTACTGGTCTACCTGAATTTTAAGACCTGCTCTGCCACTTGCTAGTTCTAGGACCCCAAAGTTCTAGAGAAGTCTGGATATCAGTACGGTTCCCTAAAAGTAGGAGTGACAAGGCTCTTCCCTATACTGAAGAATTTTGCTTGAAAAGTTGAATAAGCCAATGCCCAAAGAAGGAGTTTTATTACTATATGTTCCTACACTCAAATGAGGGCTTATGATTATCATGAAGGATTCAGCATGAAGACATTATTATCATGAAGGGAGCATATGGCAGTTGTATTAGCTAGGGTTCTCTAGAAAAACAAAATCAGCAGGAGATATCCAGAGATGTAAAATTTTCTATGGGACTGTAGAGTCCAAGGTCTGTAGGGCAGGCCACAAGCTGGTAACTCTGAGGAAGTTCCTCAACGAACTCTCAGGAGAGGCTGGCTGGACAACTGTGGGAATGTAAGGGTCCAAGATCCATAGGGCAGGCCGTGAAACTGGTGACTCAGATGAACAGTTTGGACAAACTCCACAGGAGAGTCTCTCTGGCTGAAGCAGGAAGAGTAACTGTCTCCTCTGAGTCCTCCTCTTAAGCCTTCTGGTGATTAGATTAAGTGTTACTATCTGCAGAAGACACTCCCCTTAGCTGATTACAGATGCAATTAGCTATGGATGCAGCCAACATAATCATGATTTAAGTCCATGAAATGTCCTCATAGCAACAGACAGGCCAGCACTTGCCTAACCAGACAACTGGGAGCCACCAGCTGGCCAAATTGACACATGAATTTGATGATGGCAATAGTGTAGAGCCCAGCACTGCCCTCAAGGGGCTCATAATGAGACTTTGGAAGAGAAGAGCATCACCAGGGACAATCTTTAGACCACTTATAATGCTTCTCTCCAGGCTGCCATGTGATGTGCTACAGAAGTTCAGAAAAATGATGGTAGATATAACCAGAGAAAATTTCCCAGAAGGCTGAGAGCCTGAGCCAAACCACAAAGTATGGTAAAATTTGGAAAGATGTAAAAGAGAAGGAAACCTACAAACAATATAAATGTAAGCCAAGAGACCAGCCTCTGCAACTTGCTCACGTCTAATGTACATGGAAGTAACAAGGGCAGCAATCTTTTTACATACATTTTTCCCTTGTGAGCAAATTTAAGAAAACTATGAAGAAGGATTAAAAAAAGAAAATTCATATTACCATTATGTCATTATTCAGACATAACCAGTGCTATTTTATTTTATATCATCAGTTTCCTGCTCTTAAAAATAAGGATTAAAATGGTACCTAATATCTACATAGTTTATTTAGATAATTTAGGCAAAACACTTATCAAAGCTCCCAATACATAATGGAAGCCTAAAAATGATAGCATATCATCATCCTCATCATTATTCGTGCATTTAATATTTGAGCGTATCTATAATTACATTATTGGGATAATTCTAAGTAGTGGAATGACTGGGGGAAAAAATTTGTCCCCACACTGAAGAGTTTTAAAATGTGTTTACAAAATTGTCATCTAAAAAAGTATATACTGCCACTTGAATTCTGCTCCCTGCTTCTAATCAGGGACCATATCTACTCTTCCACCAGAAACAACTGAAAAACCTGTCAAAATATATAAAGCAACAGTTTTCATACACTGTACATCAGGTAGCAGAGGAAAGCAAACCCAGAGAGAGGAAAAATAAAATTGAGGTGAGGCCTGTGATTACCCCAGCTCAAGACCTAGAGAGAGTTTCCAGGCAGCAGCAGAACAGGGAGAGAGAGAGCACAGGCAGAACATGGTGCTGTCTGAGTTCAGAAAGTGAAGTTGGAAAGTTAGAAAGGCCAAGAAAACAAAAATGTTTAGAATAGCGTCCCAGAGGAGAGAAAACTTTATATATTTAAAAAAAAAAAAAAAAAAAGAGCTCTTGAGATCCCAAGAGTTCCTCCCTTGAGTCTTCAGTTGAGTAGATTAGCACATGTGTGTGAGTAAATTGCCCAAAGTCAAGGAAAAAAAACACCCAAAAGTACAGAGGGAATAACCACAGGAGCACACACAAAGGCAGAAATTCTTCTCCAACCAGCCATATGGGAAAATTCTATCAGTGATGGTGCATCAGACAGAGTTTTCAGAAGGATATTGTCTCAGTAGTGATTCAAAATTAATCCTAGGTTAAAGGCTATGTTAGTCTGACCTAAAAAAAGGCTCAAAAGAAAGTCTCAAAATGACGGTTTCCAAGTAACATAACTATGTCCCAGAGCAAACAAAGGTCAAATAAACAAGGTCTTGCAACAACCAAAAATTATCAGGCAAGATTCAGGAAAATACAACTCATAACGTGTGTTTGTGGGGGAGGAAGGAATGAATCAAGAAAACATACTTGCCAAGAAATGGCAAGATAATAGAATAAGCAAGTATAGTAAAAGAAATGCTTTAACCATGTTCCATAAACTCAAAAAGATACAGGAAAGATTCAGCTTAAGTAGAGCCATCAAAGAAATAAAAAGACAAAAATTAAACTCCTAAAGATGAAAATTTAATGTGGGAGATGAAAAATATACTGGATAATACTAACTGTGATTGGATTAGGGATTGCTGGAGAAAAGGTTGCTGTACCTGAAAACAACAATAGAAAATAACAAAAGTGAAGCACATCAGTAAAAAAAAAGACTGGAAAAAAAGGGATACTGATAATTAAATCATGGAGGTACAACCTCAAGTAACCTAATATATATTTAATCCAGAGAAGAAGAGGTGGATTGTTGGAAGCAGAAAATAAGTGAAAAAGATAATGCCTCCAAATGTTCCAAATAGATGAAACCACAAAGCCACAGATCAAAGAAGACCAGTAAAGGTCAAGGATAAGAAAACTACACAAGGACGCATCATAGTCAAAGGCATGAAACCAGTGATTAAGCAAAATCTTTAAAAGCATCCAGAGAAGAAATCCACATTACAGACAATCAAGGATAAGAATGATGGCAGACTTATTGTTGAAAAGAACGTAAGCCAGAAGAGAGTAGAGAAGTTCTAGAACATGCTGAAAGAAAAAGAGTGATTCAATAAACCTATAGCCAGTGAAAATGTTTTCCAAAAGTAAAAGCAGAATATGTAATTTTTAAGACTATAAAAGGTGAATGAATTCATTGGCAGCAAACATGAAGTACAAGAAATGTTGAAGAAATTCCTTTGAGGAGAAGGAACATTATGCTAATAAAAAATCTATACCTAACAAAGAGATGAATAGCACAGGAGATGGTAAGTACAGGGATTTTATTTTTACTTTTTAAAAATCACCAAAAGATAATTAAGATTGTGGGAAGATAGTGAGAAGGAAGCTCTAGGAATTAGAACAGCTATTAAAAGGCAGGAATGATCTTTATCAACTATTTCAAAACTCCAGGTCCAGTAGAATACTATACAGCATTCAGGGGAAAGTAGAAGGAAAAAGCTGGTAAATTATGCCAATAACAGTTATGAGGGACAAAGGTCATTATAAACCGATAAAGGAATCAATTCAATAAGAAAACATAACAGCAGAATCACCTTTTATATATACAGACAGATTTGAAGGGAGAACTAGATGGTTCTATAGTAATAGTAGGAGACTGTAATATACCACTCTCAATAACGGATAGAACATCTAGAGAGAAGATCAGTAAGGAAAAAAAAGATTTCAATGACACTCTAAAACCACTAGACCCGGCCCCGCAGCAGCCGACCCGCCCGCCCTCCTTCTGCCCTCTCTTTCTCCGCCGGCCCGCCGCGCGGCGCCCACGCCCCGCAGCAGCCGACCTGCCCGCCCTCCTTCTCCCCTCTCTTTCTCCGCCGGCCTCCTCCCCCTCCTGCTCCGGCCACTCTCCAACCACCACGGTGCCCTCTTCCCCCGCCTTCACCGGCTCCTCCACCACCAGCCTCTACAGCCTTGCCGCCCTCACCTTTCCTCCTCCAGAACAGCTACTGGGGAAGTGGAGATAATACAGAGCAGTTCCCGGAGCCATGAGGGAGATCAAAGGGACGGCGTACCCCATCCTGGAACGGCTGACTATCTGGGAGAACCAGCTCTGGTGAGATCACCAAGGGGCACGGGCTTTCCTGGGTGGGACGGCAAGCGACCGGAGTCCCTCCCTTCCACCTTCCCAGGCCAGCTGGTAGAATTGGGCAGGCGGTCCCCTTAGGCCACGGCGGCTGGTGCCCCCACCACACGAGGCCCCCCGGAACAACAGAGATAGTTGGGTCGGAAATCCCCAGACTGCGGAGAACAGTGACCGGGGGATCCCTTCCAAACACGTGACTCCCCCGTCGGCTGGGAAGAGTGCACTCTCCCGGGCTGCAACAGCTGGCGCCCTCCCGCCACGCTTGGTGCCCCGGGCCGACTAGCTAATTCGGCCGGAAGCTCTCCCGTGCTGCGGCGGCCGGCGACCCTCCCCGCATTCGGAACCCCAGGCCGGCTGGCATTCTTCCAAGATGCTTCGGCTGCCGAACCTCCCCTACGGCGAGAATTTTCCAGAGTTAAAGGACCCACAGCAACTTTAACTGGTGGAACCCGTAGACAAACGTGTGCCACGAGCGCCACCTACTGGGTAGGATAAGAAAAACAGAACCCAGAGATTGCACAGAAAAATCTTTCAACCTGTGGGGTCGAACACCCAGGGAAATCTGACTAAATGCCCAGACGCCAGCAGAAGATAACGGATCACGCTCAGAAAATTGAACATATGGCCCAGTCAAACGAAGAAACCAATAGTTCAAATGAGATACAGGAGCTGAAACAACTAATGCTGAATATACGAACAGAAATGGAAAACCTCTTCAAAAACGAAATCGATAAATTGAGGGAGGACATGAAGAAGACATGGGCTGAACATAAAGAAGAAATAGAAAAACTGAAAAAACAAATCACAGAACTTATGGAAGTGAAAGATAAAGTAGAAAAGATGGAAAAAACAATGGATACCTACAACGACAGATTTAAAGAAACAGAAGATAGAATTAGTGATTTGGAGGATGAAACATTTGAATTCCAAAAAGAAACAGAAACTATCCGGAAAAGAATGGAAAAATTTGAACAAGGTATCAGGGAACTCAAGGACAATGTGATCCGTACAAATATACGTGCAGTGGGTATCTCAGAAGGAGAAGAGAAGGGAAAAGGAGGAGAAAAACTAATGGAAGAAATTATCACTGAAAATTTCCCAACTCTTATGAAAGACCTAAAATTACAGATCCAAGAAGTGCAGCGCACCCCAAAGAGATTAGACACAAATAGGCGTTCCCCAAGACACTTACTAGTTAGAATGTCAGAGGTCAAAGAGAAAGAGAGGATCTTGAAAGCAGCGAGAGAAAAACAATCCATCACATACAAGGGAAACCCAATAAGACTATGTGTAGATTTCTCAGCAGAAACCATGGAAGCTAGAAGACAGTGGGATGATATATTTAAATTACTAAAAGAGAAAAACTGCCAGCCAAGACTCCTATATCCAGCAAAATTGTCCTTCAAAAATGAGGGAGAAATTAAAACATTCTCAGACAAAAAGTCACTAAGAGAATTTGTGACCAAGAGACCAGCTCTGCAAGAAATACTAAAGGAAGCACTAGAGTCAGAACCGAAAAGACAGAAGAGAGAGACATGGAGAAAAGTGTAGAAAGAAGGAAAGTCAGATATGATACATATAATACAAAAGGCAAAATGGTAGAGGAAAATATTATCCAAACAGTAATAACTCTAAATGTCAATGGACTGAATTCCCCAATTAAAAGACATAGACTGGCAGAATGGATTAAAAAACAGGATCCTTCTATATGCTGTCTACAGGAAACACATCTTAGACGCAAAGATAAATATAGGTTGAAAGTGAAAGGTTGAGAAAAGATATTTCATGCAAATAACAACCAGAAAAGAGCAGGAGTGGCTATACTAATATTCAACAAGTTAGACTTCAAATGTAAAACAGTTAAAAGAGACAAAGAAGGACACTATATACTATTAAAAGGAACAATTAAGCAAGAAGACATAACAATCATAAATATTTACGCACCAAACCAGAATGCCCCAAAATACGTGAGGAATACACTGCAAACACTGAAAAGGGAAATAGACACACATACCATAATAGTTGGAGACTTCAATTCACCACTCTCATCAATGGACAGAACATCTACACAGAGGATCAATAAAGAAATAGAGAACCTGAATATTACTATAAATGAGCTTGACTTAACAGACATTTATAGGACATTACATCCCACAACAGCAGGATACACCTTTTTCTCAAGTGCTCATGGATCATTCTCAAAGATAGACCATATGCTGGGTCACAAAGCAAGTCTTAACAAATTTAAAAATATTGAAATCATACACAACACTTTCTCGGATCATAAAGGAATGAAGTTGGAAATCAATAATAGGCGGAGTGCCAGAAAATTCATAAATACATGGAGGCTCAACAACACACTCTTAAACAACAAGTGGGTCAAAGACGAAATTGCAAGAGAAATTAGTAAATACCTAGAGGCAAATGAAAATGAAGACACAACATACCAAAACTTATGGGACGCAGCAAAGGCAGTGCTAAGAGGGAAATTTATTGCCCTAAATGCCTTTATCAGAAAAGAAGAAAAGGCAAAAATGCAGGAATTAACTGTCCACTTGGAAGAACTGGAGAAAGAACAGCAAACTAATCCCAAAGCAAGCAAAAGGAAAGAAATAGCAAAGATTAGAGCAGAAATAAATGAAATTGAAAACATGAAAACAATAGAGAAAATCAATAAGACCAGAAGTTGGTTCTAT
The DNA here is from genome assembly GCF_023851605.1 of Tamandua tetradactyla. Classification (NCBI taxonomy): domain Eukaryota; kingdom Metazoa; phylum Chordata; class Mammalia; order Pilosa; family Myrmecophagidae; genus Tamandua; species Tamandua tetradactyla. The sequence continues at coordinate 6,375,691 of NC_135329.1, forward strand.
GAGAAAATCAACAAGATTGATGGGCCCTTAGCAAGATTGACAAAAAGAAGAAGAGAGAGGATGCAAATAAATAAGATTAGAAATGAAAGAGGAGACATAACTACTGACCTCACAGAAATAAAGGAGGTAATAACAGGATACTATGACCAACTTTACGCTAATAAATACAACAATTTAGATGAAATGGACAGGTTCCTGGAAAGACATGAACAACCAACTTTGACTCAAGAAGAAATAGACGACCTCAACAAACCAATCACAAGTAAAGAGATTGAATTAGTTATTCAAAAGCTCCCTAAAAAGAAAAGTCCAGGACCAGACGGCTTCACATGTGAATTCTATCAAACATTCCAGAAAGAATTAGTACCTACTCTCCTCAAACTGTTCAACATAATCGAAGTGGAGGGAAAACTACCTAATTCATTCTATGAAGCCAACATCACCCTCATACCAAAACCAGGCAAAGATATTACAAAAAAAGAAAACTACAGACCAATCTCTCTAATGAATACAGATGCAAAAATTCTCAATAAAATTCTAGCAAATCGTATCCAACAACACATTAAAAGAATTATACATCATGACCAAGTAGGATTCATCCCAGGTATGCAAGGATGGTTCAACATAAGAAAATCAATTAATGTAATACACCATATCAACAAATCAAAGCAGAAAAATCACATGATCATCTCAATTGATGCAGAGAAGGCATTTGACAAGATTCAACATCCTTTCCTGCTGAAAACACTTCAAAAGATAGGAATACAAGGGAACTTCCTTAAAATGATAGAGGGAATATATGAAAAACCCACAGCTAATATCATCCTCAATGGGGAAAAATTGAAAACTTTCCCCCTAAGATCAGGAACAAGACAAGGATGTCCACTATCACCACTATTATTCAACATTGTGTTGGAAGTTCTAGCCAGAGCAATTAGGCAAGAAAAAGAAATACAAGGCATCAAAATAGGAAAGGAAGAAGTAAAACTATCATTGTTGGCAGACGATATGATACTATATGTAGAAAACCCAGAAAAATCCACAACAAAATTACTAGAGCTAATAAATGAGTACAGCAAAGTAGCAGGCTTCAAGATCAACATTCAAAAATCTGTAGCTTTTCTATACACTAGTAATGAACAAGCTGAGGTGGAAATCAAGAAACGAATCCCATTTACAATCGCAACTAAAAGAATAAAATACCTAGGAATAAATTTAACCAAAGAGACAAAAAACCTATATAAAGAAAACTACAAAAAACTGTTAAAAGAAATCACAGAAGACCTAAATAGATGGAAGGGCATACCGTGTTCATGGATTGGAAGACTAAATATAGTCAAGATGTCAATCCTACCTAAATTGATTTACAGATTCAATGCAATACCAATCAAAATCCCAACAACTTATTTTTCAGAAATAGAAAAACCAATAAGCAAATTTATCTGGAAGGGCAGGGTGCCCCGAATTGCTAAAAACATCTTGAGGAAAAAAACGAAGCTGGAGGTCTCGCGCTGCCTGACTTTAAGGCATATTATGAAGCCACAGTGATCAAAACAGCATGGTATTGGCATAAAGATAGATATATCAACCAATGGAATTGAATAGAGTGCTCAGATATAGACCCTCTCATCTATGGACATTTGATCTTTGATAAGGCAGTCAAGCCAACTCACCTGGGACAGAACAGTCTCTTCAATAAATGGTGCCTAGAGAACTGGATATCCATATGCAAAAGAATGAAAGAAGACCCATCTCTCACACCCTATACAAAAGTTAACTCAAAATGGATCAAAGATCTAAACATTAGGTCTAAGACCATAAAACAGTTAGAGGAAAATGTTGGGAGATATCTTATGGATCTTACAACTGGAGGTGGTTTTATGGACCTTAAACCTAAAGCAAGAGCACTGAAGAAGGAAATAAATAAATGGGAGCTCCTCAAAATTAAACACTTTTGTGCATCAAAGAACTTCATCAAGAAAGTAGAAAGACAGCCTACACAATGGGAGGCAATATTTGGAAACGACATATCAGATAAAGGTCTAGTATCCAGAATTTATAAAGAGATTGTTCAACTCAACAACAAAAAGACAGCCAACCCAATTACAAATGGGAAAAAGACTTAAACAGACACCTACCAGAAGAAGAAATACAGATGGCCAAGAGGCACATGAAGAGATGCTCAATGTCCCTGGCCATTAGAGAAATGCAAATCAAAACCACAATGAGATATCATCTCACACCCACCAGAATGGCCATTATCAACAAAACAGAAAATGACAAGTGCTGGAGAGGATGCGGAGAAAGAGGCACACTTATCCACTGTTGGTGGGAATGTCAAAGGGTGCAACCACTGTGGAAGGCAGTTTGGCGGTTCCTCAAAAAGCTGAATATAGAATTGCCATATGACCCAGCAATACCATTGCTAGGTATCTACTCAAAGGACTTAAGGGCAAAGACACAAACGGACATTTGCACACCAATGTTTATAGCAGCGTTATTTACAATTGCAAAGAGATGGAAACAGCCAAAATCTCCATCAACAGAAGAGTGGCTAAACAAACTGTGGTATATACATACGATGGAATATTATGCAGCTTTAAGACAAGATAAACTTATGAACCATGTAATAACATGGATGGACCTAGAGAATATTATGCTGAGTGAATCCAGCCAAAAACTAAAGGACAAATACTGTATGGTCCCACTGATGTGAACGGACATTCGAGAATAAACTTGAAATATGTCATTGGTAACAGAGTTCAGCAGGAGTTAGAAACAGGGTAAGACAATGGGTAATTGAAGCTGAAGGGATACAGACTGTGCAACAGGACTAGATACAAAAACTCAAAAATGGACAGCACAATAATACCTAATTGTAAAGTAATCATGTTAAAATACTGAATGAAGCTGCATCTGAGCTATAGGGCTTTTTTTGTTTTTGTTTGCTTGTTGGTTTGTTTGTTGTTGTTGTTTTTTACTGTTATTACTACTTTTATTTCTTTTCTTTGTATTAACATTTTATATCTTTTTCTGTTGTGTTGCTAGTTCCTCTAAACCGATACAAATGTACTAAGAAACAATGATCATGCATCTATGTGATGATGTTAAGAATTACTGAGTGCATATGTAGAATGGTATGATTTCTAAATGTTGTGTTAATTTCTTTTTTTTTCTTTCCGTTAATAAAAAAATAAAAAAAAAAAAACACTAGACCCAACAGACACATGTAGAGCAGTCACCCAGCAACAACAGACCCATTCTTCTCAAGTGCACATGGATCATTCTCCAGGATAGACCACATGGTAGGTCACAAAACAAGTATTAATAAATTCAAAATATTGAAATCATACAATAGACCTGCTCTGACCACATGGAAGAAAGCTAGACATCAGTAACAGGAGGAAAAATGGAAAACTGAACAAATAGGTGGAAATTAAACAACTTACTCTTAAACAACCAATGGGTTGAAGAGGAAATCACAAGTGAAATTAAGAAATATCTTGAGGTGGATGAAAATGAACATGCAGCACAGCAAAAACATGGGATGCAGCAAAGACGGAGCTGGGGGGGGAATTATAGCTCTAAATGAATAAAAGAATGAAAGGTATCAAATCAGATATCTAAAAGTAAAACTGGAAGAACCAGAAAGAGAAGAACAAACTAAATACAAAGTGAGCAGAATTAAGGAAATAGAAAAGATTAGAGCAAAAATAAATGAAATAGAGGATAAAAAACAATAGAGATAAACAACAAGTCCTAAGCTAGTTCTTTGAAAATAACAAAAACCTTTAGCTAGATGGATAAAGAAAAAAAAACAGAAAGGACACAAATAATGAAGTTCAGAAATGAAAAAGGGCATTACTACGGACCTCACTGGAATAAATAGGTTAAAAGGGGATACTATGAACAACCATATGCTCACAAATTATATAACTTAGACAAAATGGAAACATTCCTAGAAACATGCAAACTATCTACACTGACTCAAGAAATAGATCTCAACAAACAAATAACTAGTAAAGAGATTGAATCAGTACCAAAAACCTCCCAACAAAGAAAAGCCTGGGACCCAATGCTTCACAGGGGAACTTGGCCAAACATTACAAGAAGGATTAAGAACTGTTTTGCTCCTGGGTTGATTCAATTCACAGAGCAGATTACTGCAGAAGGGATCCTAACATAGCTAAATCTAGTATAAGAGTGATACATTTCTAACACGACAAGGTGGTAAGATTGGGGTGAGGAATATGTAGAAAGAAAACTGAGATCACATCATGGATGAGAAAATAAAGGCAGGAAAATGAGTCATCAAAAAAAAAGAACAACCCTGCTCAATGTCTTCCAAAAAATTGAAGAGAAACAAATACTACCTCATTCATTCTATGAGCCCAACCTTATCCTCATGCCAATGCCAGTAAAAGGTACTACAAAAAAATACAGACTGATTTCCTTTGTCAATACAGAAGCAAAAATCCTCAACAAAATACTAGCATACTGAATCCAAAGCACATTAAAAGAATTATACACCATGATCAGGTGAGATTTATACCAGGTATGCAAGGTTGCTTAAACATAAGAAAACCAATTAATGTAATATACAATTTTAACAGAATGAAGGAAAAAAATACACGATCATCTCAATTGATGTAGAAAGGGCATTTGACAGATTCCAGCATCACTTCTTGATAAAAACACTTAGAAAACTAGGAATAGAAGAAAACTTCCTCAATGTGATAAAAGATACCTATGAAAAACATAGCTTGTATCATACTTAATAGTGAGATACTGAAAGTTCTCACTCTAAGATCAGCAACAAGACAAGGGTGTCCACTTTCACCACTGTTTTTCAACATTTTACTGGAAGTTCTAGCCAAAATAATCAGAAAGAAAAGGAACTAAAAGACACCCAAATCAGAAAGAAATAAGTAAAACTTTCTCTATTTGCAGATGACAAAATTCCATATACATAAAATACTGAAAAATCAATAACAAAGCTTCTAGAGTTAATAAACGAGTTCAGCAAAGTGGCAGGATATAAGATCAACGCCCTCAAATCAGCAGTGTTTCTATACACTAATAACGAACAATTGAAAGAAAAAAATCCATTTACAGGAGGTATGAGATCAATTCCGTGGTAGAATCCTTGCCTGCCATGCAGGAGACCCAAGTTCAATTTCCAGCCCATGCACCTCCCCAAAACAAAACAAAACAAGTAAACAAAGAAAGAAAAACCAAACAATAATTCAACAAATTGTACTGCAATAATGGGATACTCACATGGAAAAAGAATGAAAGATAACACCTACCATATAACATACAAAAAAAAATCCATTTACAAAGCAACTAATAGAACCAAATATCTAACCAAGGATGTAAAGCACTTTTATACAGAAAACTATAAAACATTTTTAAAAGAAATCAAAGGAGACCTAAGTAAAACTTAATATTGATAAGGTGGCAATTCTACCCAAAATGATTTACAGATTCAAAGCAATCCCAATCAAAATTCCAACAACTTTCTTAACACAAATGAAAACACCAATCATCAAATTCATATGGAAGGGTCACAGGCACTGAATAGCTAAAGCCATCTTGAAAAAAGAACGAAGTTAGAGGACTCACACGTCCTCATCTTAAAACTTCTTACAAAACTATAATAATCAAAATAGTACGTTACTGGCACAAAACAGTATGTTACTGGCACATTTAGACCAATGGAATCAACTTGAGAACTCAGATATCAACCTTCTACAACTACTGCTACATCCTACAACTCAAGAGGAAAAAAAAGATAAACAACCCAATTCACGAGCCAAATCATTTTTAAAAGTGGGCAGAGATACTGAGGTGGAAAGAGTAGCCTCTTCAACAAATGCTGCTGGGAAAATTGCATCTCCAATTGCAAAAGAATGAAGGTTAAAAAAAAATTAAAAAGAAAAGAAAAATGAAGGTGGGCCCCTACCTCACGTCATACTCAAAAATCACTTAAAATGGATAAATGAACTAAATGTAAGAGGAAGAATTATAAAACTCCTAGAAGGAAACATAGGGCAGCATCTTCAGGACCTTGTCCTGAAGGAAGCACGTTCAGGCAGTGGTCTCTTAGACTTCAAACCCAAAACACAAGCAACAACAACAACAACAAAATAGACAAATGGGACCTCATCAAAATGTAAAACTTCTGCACATCAAAGGACTTTATCATGAAAGTGAAATGACAACCTACTCAATGGGAGAAAATCTTTGGAAATCACCTATCTAATAAGGGCTTAATATCCAGAATATATAAAGAAATCCTACAACTCAAAAGCAACAACAAAAGACAAAGAATCCAATTCAAAAATAATTGAATAGCCATTTCTTTAAAGAAAATGCATAAATAATCCAAAAATGCATGAAAAGATGCTCAACATCATTAGCCATTAGGTAAATGCAAATCAAAACCAAAATGAGATACTACTTCACATTCACCAGAATAGCTACTTTTTCTTAAATGACAATTACAAGTGTTGGAGAGGATGTGGACAAATAGGAGCACCCATTCACTGTTGTTTGGAACGCAAAATGGTGCAGCTGCTGTTGAAGACAGTTTAGCAGTTCCTCAGAAAGTTAAGTACAGGATTACCATATGACACAACATATGGTTATTCTACTACTTCTAGGTATATATCCAAAATGACTTAAATCAGGGACTTGAACACATATTTGCACATTTATGTTCATAGTGGCATTTTTCACAGTTACCAAAAGATGAAAGCAACCTAAGTGTCTATCAAAAGATGAATGAATAAACAAAATGTGGTATATACACACAAAGGAATATTATTCAGCCATACAAGGAATGAAGTTCTGATATGTGCAACAATATGGATGAACTTTGAAGATATTCTGTTGAGTAAAATAAACCAGACACAAAAGGATAAATACCATACGACTTACTGACATGAAATAATTAGAAGAAGCTAATAAGTTAAATGAACACCTACCACATGCCCCATCCATTCCACTCAGATATTTACCAAAGGGAAATATAAGCATATGTCCACAAAAAGACATGTACCCAAATTTTCATTTCAGCTTTCTTTGGTAAAGTCAAAATCTGGAAACAACCCAAATGTCCATAAACAATCAAATTGTGGTAAAATCCATATAATGGAATACAGTTCTACTATAGAAGGAATGAACTATAAGCACATGTAATAACAGATGAATCACAAAATGTTTACGCTGAATGAAAGAATCCAGACAAAAATAAAGACACAAGGTATGATTCCGTTTTTATAAAATCCTAGAAATGCAATGTAATCCTAATAAATGAAGGCAGATCAGTGGTTGCCCAGAGAGAGAGAGGGTGGGGTGAGGATCACAAAGAGGCAGGAACAACCTGTTTAAGGTGTTGGGAATGATCGGTACCTTGTTTATTGTGATGGTTTCATGGGTTTGTACATACGTCAATTATTAAAATGTATCCCATTTCATAAAGGCAGAATAATCCATATTCAATACTGTATGTTCGAAACTGTAATCAGATCATCTCCCTGGAGATGTGATTTAATCAAGAGTGGTTGTTAAGCTGGATTAAGTGACAACATGTCTCCACCCATTTGGGTGGGTCTTGATAAGTTTCTGGAGTCCTATAAAAGAGGAAGCATTTTGGAGAATGAAGAGATTCAGAGAGAGCAGAGTCGAATGATACAGCCATGAGAAGCAGAGTCCACCAGCCAGCAACTTTTGGAGATGAAGAAGGAAAATGCCTCCTGGGAGTGTCATGAAACAGGAAGCCAGGAGAAGATGCTAGCAGATGACACCGTGTTCACCACGTGCCTTTCCAGATGAGAGAGAAACCCTGACCATGTTCACCATGTGCCTTCCACTTGAGAGAGAGACCCTGAACTTCATCGGCCTTCTTGAACCAAGGTATCTTTCCCTGGATGTCTTTGGTTGGACATATCTATAGACTTGTTTTAATTGGGACATTTTCTCGGCCTTAGAACTGTAAACTTGCTACTTATTAAATTCCCCTTTTAAAAAGCCATTCTGTTCCTGGTACATTGCATTCTAGCAGCTAGCAAACTAGAACATTCACTTAAATAGGTGCAGTTTTTTCTGTGTTAATTTGTAAATACACATATTCATATATATATATATATAAAGATATGCCAAAATACACTGTCACCAGATACATATGGGCATGCCTTCAAAGACCTCACCAACAATGAATATTTCTTTATTTTAAACATTGATGCCAACTGATAAACTAAGGTAGAGGTGTCTCATTGTTATTTGAAATTACATTTATGTGATTACAGGTGATAGTTAAACTTTTCCCCTATTTTTATATATTTGAATTTCTTCTTTATGAATTGTCTCTTTGTATACTTTGCTCATTTTTAATGGTGTGTTTACCTTTTTTTCTTATTTTATTATGATAACATAAGTATGTCCTTCCAGACTTTTCCTGGGCAAATATACATATATTTTTTTCTTAAACAAAAATGGTATTGCATTTTACATCCTATTTTGTAACCTGCTTTTTCCCACTAGCATACTGTGAATATCTCTCCATGTCGATAAATGTGCAGCTACATTTTCAGTGTTAATGGCTAGAGCAGCAATTCTTAATGCTGCTTCGTAGGTCATATTTTAGTTTCAGAAAATGGAATGAGGCTCTTCTTTGCTTCTAAGGGAGTGGAGAGTAACTTCACAAATCACTTTTCTCTTTGCAGCAGCATCATAGAAACTGCAGCAGATTCTTCAATGACTGACAACTAATAATCCTCCACACCCTGAAAAGGATCTTTCTGAGACCTGCTTTTGTTAACTTTCGGCTCCTCTAGAACAGTGCTGATAATGAAATTTTCAGCTAGCCACACTTCACTTGACAAGTTATGAAGAGATCAATTTGTTCCCATTAGTCTCCACCTCATTAATATCTGAGATGAGGCCACTCTGATAAATAGTGGACAGCCCTGACTTTAGTAGAGATGTCTCTCTGTCAGGGTCTATAGAGGAGTAAATCAGCAGCTCTTCCTTAAAGTTCAAAAGGAAATCCTTTGATCAAAATTAAAAGCTGTTCATCTTAAAGGTCAGACAAAAATAAAATTGGTGATGCGCTGTGAGAAATGCAATTATTATTCAATGCAATGCACTGCGATGACATTGGGGTTGAAGATTTTAAAGTAGCGCTGTTTAGGAATGAAAAGTTATGGTTTAGCTAGCAATAGTAATTTGTCTTCTTTGACCATTACCTTTGAGCGGCTCTGTCGTCCTGTGGTCCAAAAGGCCTTCACAAATTTACATCAGCTGAACAAACTTGAGGGCAGTTCTGCTTTCTCTTTGGGTTGGGTGTCAAACAACGTTCTATCTGAAAGCCAGATTGACAGGTCACACTGGCTGATTTCTTTGACATTTTGAAACCACAGGTCAGATACAAAGCAGTATTTCTGAAAGAGAAATTCAGGAATTGCGTTGACCTAACCAGTCCATCGCAGTCCAGGTACTTTTATTTTCTGGGGATTACAAAGCCATCAAGCATTCAGTGGACATGGGTGCCTCCTCTGTGCCCTACACAATGTTGGGTGCTGGTGAGGATGTGAATTATGCACACGTGTCCTCACATCAGAGCTGAACAGTTGAAGAGGTGCCCATCACTTCCTGACAAGGCCAATGGAGTTTGGTGTAAAAAGAAAGAAAAAAAAATTCTCTGTGAGCTTGAGGATGCAGTGGCCAAGGTGACAGCTATGGCCAGGCGCTATGGAAGGAGAGATGGCATTAAAGCATGAGGGAAGAGGGAGACATGGCCACCCAAGGCACCCATCTTTCCACCTTTTGATGCATAACACCAAAGCTGGGCATAACTACTGTGAGGGATATTTTTAAATCCCAGTGATCCTAAAATAAATCAAAAGGGAAAAAGTGCATTTCAAGTAAGTGCATTTCAAGCTAACGATCACTTTCCCCATAAAGGTGATAAAAGCAATTGCTTTCCTCCCCGAACTTAACACTTTATCAGGCTCCGTTCAAATATTAGATCTTTCTAATAAACTAGAAAGTTACAACTTGTCTGAAAGTGAGAGAAAAACCTGAGAGAATAAAATCCTGATGCAAAAGGAGCTGGACACCCTCCAGAGGAGGTGCCAAGGTGAGTAGGCAGGTATCCTGGAGGCCCCTCCTTGGATGAAAGGACAGGTGTTTACCTCTCAGAGTCTTGGGGATGAACCTGGAATTGTAAGACTCATGGTGAGGTGTGACACCCACACACACATGGGTGCAGTCAGCAGGCCCAGGAAAGACCCCCCATTCCCCACACCTTGCTTTGAGATCTGCAAGTCCAGGGAAGACTTTGGGCTTAGGGAATTAGAACTCTGGGAGAGGAAGGCTGATATGACATCAGACCCTTTTCTGATCTGAGTTTGGCACCAGAGGGGGAAAAGAGGGTAAGAAAGGCAGCCAAAACGAGGGAGTGCTGCTGGAAATCCGGTCCTAGAGCCCAGGCTGGTTCCCTGATATCTTCTGCCTGACCCTGTGTCCTGACTCTCTGCAGCCCTGGAGCTCTCAGCCTGGGAGAATGGCAGCTAGCTGTGTACTGACGACAAATACACTAACATAAGTGAAAAATAATAGGTATCTTCTAATGACCATGATTATAGAACAAAGGATGACTGATCCCCTGAAGTAGAGATCCAAAAGGTGGAACAAAAGTAATTAAGGCTATAATAGGAGAAAACTTTCTTTAAAAGAAGGAAGAAATGAATCTATGCATTGATAGGGCATTCTAAGTAGATGGTGGTATAGAAAATTACTGTATATAAAAATTTGAGAGAATTACTTAGGCATTTGAAAAGAAGAAATAAAAATATTTACTTAGAAGCAGATAAATAAGGCTAGCCTCATGTGTCGTTATAGCAACATTAAATCCAGGGGGAAAAAATGTGAATTTCTGAGGGGAAAGACAGTGTGGTATGAGAACTTTAGCCTAGCAAGGTGTTGTTTGAGTATAAAGGTGACAGACATGCCTTCACAAGCTTGCAAGAATTCAGGATGTAGAGCACCCATTATTCTTTTATGAAAAAAAGATTTAATGCAAAATCTAGACATTCAGGAAAGAACAAGATGTGATAAAAGGAACTGTAGTGCATTGAACCTATATATTTAAATGGAAGCTAAACAATTTTAATGAAATTAAAGAGAGTGTGTGTATAATTACAAATCCAGATAAGTGCTGTAAGTGAAATAAATAATGTGATATATAGTTAACACTTGAGAATAGAGGCAGTTAAAGGAGGGAGAGAGACAATTTTACGTGTTTATCTCTCATACTGTTTTTAATTGAGGTATAATTTGCATGTAATAAAATATATAGATAAAGTGCACATTTTATTACATGTAATAAAATGCATGTACAGTTTGATTAATTTTAACAAATGTATAAAGTCATAATCACAACCCCAATCAAAAAATACACAACACTTCCATCACCTCAGAAATGTCCCTCATGCCACTTTCTGTCAACTCTCCACAACTCAGAAGCAACCACTATTCTGATTTACATGACCTGTTCTGGAACTTTCTATAAATGGAGACATTTGTGGTCGGTTTCTCTCAACACATGTTTGAGATTCGTCCACGTTGTTGTACATAAGTAGGTTTTTTGTTTTTGTTTTTGTTTTTTGAGCAATGTTCCATTGAATGGATATACCAACATACGTTAGATCACTCTCCTGTTGATAGATACTAGAGTTATTTCCAACTTTTGCCTTTATATGTAAAGGCACTCTACATATTCATATATCTTCTTTTGGAAAGGGTCTGCTCAAAATTGCTTTGCATTGCTTTGTAACTGTCCTGTAAGTTTGAAGGTATTTCTAAATAAAAGGTTAGTTTTAAAAGGGAGCCAAAGAGGGCCACGGTGGCTCAGCAGGTAAGAATGCTTGCCTGCCATGCCCTAGGACCCAGGTTCAATTCCTGGTGACTGCCCATGTTAAAAGGGAGCCAAAGACAATATATAAATGAATGAGCATGGTTTTATTTATGAAAACCAGCAGCGGGTTGGTTTGGGGCCATCTGACATAGTATGACAACCCTCAGTTTATATCATCGTTTTGAGACCTCCTTTCTTTCCTAACAGAAACACTATATGCTATAAATTCCCCTCCGATTGCTGTTTTAGCTGCATCCCACAAATTTTGATTTGTCATGTTTGCATTTTCATTCATTTCAAAATACTTAATAATTTATTTTTGTTTCTTCTTTTATGTGAGGAATAACTAAAAGTTTGTTATTTGATTTCTAAATAATTGAGGATTTTCCAGAGGTCTTTCTTGTGACTGATTTCCAGTTTAAATCCATTTTGGTCATGTAACATGCTTAGCATGATTTGAATTCTGTCAAATTTATTAACACCTGTTTACAGCCCAGAATATAAATTTTTTGAGGTTTGTTTTATGGTTCAGAATAGAGCTCATCTTGATAAGTGTTCTATGTGAACTTGAAATGAATCTCTATTCTGCCTTATTGAATGGAATGTTCTATAAATGTCAATTAGGTCAAGTTGATTGATAGCATTATCCAATACTTCTATATCATTCTTCATATTTGTTGACTTTTTTATCAATTATTGAGCAAGTGGTATTGAAATCTTAGACTTTAGTAGTAAATTTGTTTATTTCTCCTTTTTCTTCTATCAGGTTTTGCTTCATATATTTTTAAATTCTATTATTAGGTGCATAAATATTTTAACTGTCATTTCCTGTTGATGCAATATGAACTCATTTTCACTAAAAAATGACCTTTTTTATTCCCGATAATATTCATTGCTTATTCTACTTCATCATACTAAATAGCACTCCAGCTTTTTTTTTATTATTAGTATTAGCATGGAATACCTTTTTCCATCATTTTGCTTTTAGCTTATTTGTGATTTTTTTTATGTGAGAACTATTTTTATGATTCTTTTTTAATATCATTTGATGATAAAATAGAAAAAAAAAGTCATTTGACTATGACTTTTTTCCACTGGTTGCATTGCATTTTATAGTATATATCTTTATCACAGCTATGTATGTCATAAAACCAAAATCAATTTTTATCGCTTTTACTTTAAATAGCCAATACAGTTTAAAGAATTTTTATAAATAAGAAAAGAGGTCTTTTATACTTGTCCACATATTTTTTCATTCCCCGTTCTCTTCTTTACTTTGTGCAACTTTTCCCTGGTGACAGTTCCCTTCTGCATGAAGGATTTCTTTAACATACCCCATAGCACAGGTCTACTGGCAATGACATCCTTAAGCTACTGTGTGCCTGAAAACCTCTTTATTTGGACTTCATTTTGGAAATATATTTTGCTGGGTGTATAATTCCAAGTTAATCATTATTTTTTTCTTTCACTACTTTAAAAAGATTGACCTGCTGTCCTCTGGCTTTCATTGATCCAATAGGAAGTCTGCTGTCAATCTTACTTCTCTTCCTCTGCAGATAATGTATATTTTGTCTCTTACTGTTTCTAATATATTCTTTACCACTGTTTTTAACAATTTTATTTTTGTTTGCTTTGGTATAGTTTTCTTCACATTCTTTTGCTTGCTTTTTGTTGAGCTTCTTGAAACCGTAGGCTTAATCCTTTTATCCAGTTTAGAAAAGCATTAGCCATTAATTCTTCAAATATTTCTTCTGACTCAGCACACACACTTCAGGGACTTTACATGTGTATTAGCCTCCTAAAGTTTGACCCACATTTACCTGATGCTCTGATTCTTTTTTCAGTCCTTCTTTATTTCTGTGTTTAATTTTGAATGCTTTTTATTGCTGTATCTTTAAGTCCAGTAATCTTTTCTTTTGCATTGTCTTATCTGTTGCTAATCCCATCCAGTAACTTTCATCTCAAATACTGCATTTTGCATCTCTAGAAGTTCATTTTGGGTCACTTTTATATTTTCCTTGTCTCCCCTTATCATGTCATACTTCCTTCTACCTTAATGGTCAATAAACTTTTTTCTTTAAAGAACCAGATAGTAAATATTTTAGAATTTATGGTCCAGAAATATTTTCTGTCATGTTTTTTTTTTCATTTACAACCTTTTAAAATGTTTTTTTTTTTATTTTAAGGAGATGAAGAAAACAATCATTCCTAGCACTTGAACCATAAATAAAAACGGGCTGCAGGCTGAATTTGACCCACAAGCCACTGTTCACAAACCCCTGCTCTACCTTCTTGAACATATGAAAATTTTCTTGACCATTGTACTGGGACCCGATTAAATTGGTAGGAAATAATTTGAAACTTTCAAAGAAGAAAAGACTTTTTTAAGCAGGACAAGAGTAGCCTTTAATCTAGGACTAATTTTGGCACAATACTGAAGCAATATCCTTTTGAGTCTTCACCTGACACCCTGCATATTGCAATGTTCTTCCACTCTGCGTGATCATCAGTGATTGCTCCAGCTACTCCTTTCCAGAGGTTACTTTCCAGGCCCCAGGTAGTTTCTTCACATGCATGTGCTGATCCCTATGAGGCCAAATCCTGAGGGCTGGAGCTCTCTCTCCATGTGTCTCCTTTCTATGCTGTTTCTCCTTCTTCATACCTTGCCCTGAGAATTCCGGCTGTCTGGCCTCCCTAGATTTGGAACTCAGAGAGACTTCCAGGCTTTATCTGAGATTCCCCCCTTCCTGTGTGGTGGCCTAGAAACTCTCTCCAGATAGTAGGTGAGGTCACTGTTAGGATTCTCCTCATTTGCTTACTTTCACAAGGGGATCACTGTTCTTCTACCTTAATGGTCAATAAACTGTTTTTTGTCTATTTTTAGTGACTGAAAACTGTATTTCCATAATTTTTTTCTCATTTTTTTAAGGTGGAGGATAAATCTGATACCAGTTTCCCCATCATGGTCAGTGGTGAAGTCCTACTTCATGTATTTTGAAGCTCTGTATTAGCTGCATTTACCTTTAGAATTGACTTATTGAAGAATTGATCTCACTTTTACTTCATTCTTTCCTCTGCTATTTTTATACCTATATAGCTTTGATTTTTCTTTTTAAAAATTTTCAAGGATTACATAGCTAGTGGTATTGTGGATCATTTAAATTTTCTTCTTTATTCTATTTAGCATCTTAAACAATTAAAAAATTAATGAATCATACTATTTTACAAATAAAAATGTGAGAGCACTCTTGTAGATATTTATGTTAAATTACACAAAACAATTCTGTCATTCCAAAAAATAAACAAAATGCACAAATGTATCGTGGAGTAGAATGCAGGCAGCATGAAGGTTAAGGAAATTTTATATTGCCTCAGGCTGCTTTGGGCTTTATCCCCAGACCTCTTGGAAGCACACACTTTCCCTTGTCATTAGAGGTACATCAGTTGAAAAACTTGAGAAGTGCCTCAAGGTGTTTTCTATGACTCATCTGCAAATACGCCACAGCCCTCGGCCCTGCTCAGGGACCTGGTAGGCTCCACATTTTTGATTTGGGAAGATCTGTGTTCTAGTTTGCTAGCTGCCGGAATGCAATATACCAGAAATAGAATGGCTTTTAAAAAGCGGAATTTAATAAGTTGCAAGTTAACAGTCTGTAGGCTGTGGAAATGTCGCAATTAAAACAAGTCTATAGAAGTGTCCAATCAAAGGCATCCTTTGGTTCAAGAAGATCCCTTGGTTCAAGAAGGCCAGTGAAGTTCAGGGTTTCTCTCTCATCTGGGAGGGCACATGGTGAACATGGTGTCATCCGCTAGCTTTCTCTCCTGGCTTCCTGTTTCATGAAGCTCCCCAGGAGGCATTTTCTTTCTTCATCTCCAAACGTTGCTGGCAGGCAGACTCTCTACTTCTTGTGGCTATGTCACTCTCTGCTCTCTCAAACTCTCCCACTTTCTCCAAAAAGTTTCCTCTTTTATAGAATTCCAGTAAACTAATCAAGACCCACCCGAATGGGTGGAGACAAGTCTCCACGTAATTCAGTTTAACAACCACTCTTGATTGGGTCACATTTCCAGGGAGATGATCTAATTACAGTTTCACACATACAGTACTGAATAGGGATTAGAAGAACCAGCTGCTTTTACAAAATGGGATTAGGATTAAAACAAGGCTTTTCTAGGGTACATAGATCCTTTCAAACCAGCACAATCTGCTTCTGTTCTTTAACTTCTTCTCTGCATACACAGGTGCTGATGTCCACGAACCAGCCTGGGGAGAGTCCTCAGTCGATGTTTGGTGATTTAAATTATACTCAGTCTCAAAGAGCCAGTCTCTAACTTAATTTGACTTCTTCGTATAACGAAGCTCAGCTTCTTCACATGCTCTGCATTTGTTTACAAATTTCAGCCTCAGTGACTATTCTTGGGAAGGAGTTAAGCTTTGGCCCATTCGTGTGTGATTCCACTGTTTTCTTTTTCCCTCTAGCCACATTTGGAGTACCAGCTGATTCTTTTTTTTTTTCAACTTTTTTCATTGTATAATATAACATATTTACAAAACAAAGAAAGAAAAAGCAATAGTTCTAAAAGTACTCTTCAACAAATAGTAACAGGACATCCCAGAGTTTGTCATGGGCTACAATACCATCCTCCCAGATTTTTCCTTCTAACTGTACAGAATATAGGAGCCTGGAAGGAATAAATCTTTTTTTACCATCACAATTAACATTTATTTTCTTTTTTGTGAAAAACAACATATATACAAAAAAGCAAAAAATTTCAAAGCACAGCACAGCAATTAGTTGTAGAACAGATCTGAGAGTTTGGTATGGGTTACAATTCCATAATTTAGGTTTTTACTTCTATCTGCTCTAAGATACTGGAGACTACAAGAAAAATCAATATAATGATTCAGCACTCATATTCATTTGTTAAATCCAGTCTTCTCTGTATAACTCCACCATCATCTTTGATCTTTCTATCCAACTCTTTAGGGGTATTTGGGCTACTACCAGCCATTGCTGACAACCATATGCTGTGTTACTGGATCGCCATAATACTCAAATGAAAGAAAGATGTGATCACCTTATTGTTCTATATCATAGTTAACATGACTCAGGTCTCAACTAACCAGGATTGGAAATTCAGTCTCTGCCATTTTAAGAGGTCTTTTCCCTGTCCCTAGAGTTGTTTGTACTTAAATATTGATAACTTCTGCCATGATTGGGCAAAAGAGAACATTTTGGTTGTTGATTGGTGGTTCTAGTCCCTGCCATTGTCAGTCACTGCGAGGCTTCTGGGCTCAGAGATCACCTTACTGTGTTACTAAATAAAGGCAGGCTGGGCCACGGAAAACTCCATTGCTGCTGCCAAGGCTTTGGTGTCCTCCTATCCTTGGGTCCTACATGGGAGGTAATGTTGGTCTCCACAGTTTTCATGGGTGCTCAAATTCCAGGCTCATTTCCAATCTCCTGGGGATGACTACTCCCTTCTTCATATGTCTCCCCCATCTCTTGGAGAGGATGGCTTGATCCCTAATACCAACAATGACAACCTATATAGAACGCAAAGTCGTTTACTTACCTTAGAGGATGGATCGATGGGGAAAGGGCATGTATGCATTCAGATTCCTGAGACACAGATAGCAAAACAGGAAAAGTCATTCAAAAGATTAATTGGAGAAGGAAGCTAGGGAACAAAGACAGAATCTTCAATCTATGGTGCAAGTTTGATGTCTCTGAAAAGAGAAAAGGAAGATAAGAGGGTTCATGACTGCAGCATAATTTCCTGAAAGGTGAGTCAAAGTTGATGAAAGTGCTCAAGCCGAAGCCATCTATTGGAGGAGTCCTACATCTTGCCAAAATAGGCCTGCCCAGCACCTGTATCTTTGGAGTAGCCTTAAGGAAGTGTGGCCTCACCACAAATGCAGTGATGGACCCATAAAGGCCCTGGAAAGAACTTCCAAGTTGTCCATAGCAAACGAAATTTTTCTCCTGTTAGTAAGGGAAGTGGATGGAGAAATGCAGGCACCTTTATCACTTGTTGGTTTACAGCTGCTACCATCACCAAGAGGCACACTCCACTCCTCCCACCATGAGTCGGCACTGCTAATGGCACCACACACCATAAAAAGGACCTCCACATGCTGACCATTCTTGCCCTCCAAGCAATGACATCTGTCAAAATAATACTTAACTGTATGAACCATCAGAAGTACACCTGCTCCAATAAAAGAGTCCAGTGTTATCAAAGCCACTAAAGATACTTCTCAACACATTATTAGCAGATTTTGACTGCAATAGTACGTGCTGCTATGAAAATCATACCTACGATTTCTTGGCTTTTGGTAAGAACACTGATGCATTAGTACAAGTCACCAACCTAGTGACAAGCAGGCTTAAGTTCTCGTACCTGTCTAAATGGAACCCTAGGGTGGGTGATGGGTCTTTGAAGACAAAGGACCTTTCTCCACTGGTAGTAAAGCCAGAGCAGCAGAGGCTAAACAAATCAGCTATGCACAACTTCTTCAGAAGCTATTTTCTCATATACTCCAGCACGCCTCCTAAAGGTCCATAAGCAACAAGCCTCACTGGGTAAACCGAGCCAGAGAAGTAAAGCCAAGTACTGTCCACACAGATCAGCCCAGGGCTCTCACCACCTCTTGGCAGAGGCCAGAATGCAGATTCCTCTTATATATAAGCTATTGGGCCAGATCTCTTCCCCTTTTACTATCTAGATGTGGCCTGCAAGAAGCATCACTGAAGACCTAATGGGTCTTTGCTTCTGGTTATAAACTCTGTCCCTTGGTCATTCAGATGCTTCAGAATCAGCTTCCAACCACAGAAGGCTCTGTGATTCCCAGCTGTGCATCCCCTTCCTACAGCTGGGCTCTCCCAAAGTGAAGGTCCCTGGGAAGTCAGGCTGGGAAGTACTGTCCACACAGATCAGCCTAGGGCTCTCACCACCTCTTGGCAGAGGCCTGAATGCAGATTAATTAAATAATTCCCAGAGATATTTATTGATGGCATACCTCAGAGGCACTTTTAACAAATTGCTTTAACCTGCAGAACTGACAACCTGCTATTTTGAAGACTATTTTTTATAAGTATTTAGTCCATTCATGTATGCATGATGTGCCTACTGAGGTCCTTGATACAGGAATGATCAAAGGCCTATTGAAATAGTCCAAGGGAGGTGCATGGTCTTGGATTGGGGTCATGGAAATGGAAGGGAAGGGAAGCAGGTGGATTAGGGAGAGATTTAAGAGAACCAAAACTCAGCCATCCCTGAGTACCTGGGGCATGCTGGGCAGGGCTGGCTATATAACTTGCAACTTGAAAATTCAAGGCCACCTGTTCAAAAAACAAGAAAAATATTTTTCCTCCTTTCCTCAATCAATCAGGCTGTCTCTCATCTGCACTACAGTTCAAAAAAAGGTTCAGCAAGACAGATGGAAGTCCTGAAGCCAAGTTGCCTGTTGGAGGAGATCTGTACATACTGGAATTTGTCTGCCTTAGAGAACTTGCAGGGAGAGTACCAACCCTCCTGGGTACCTGCAGCCCCAGCCTGTGACTTGGTGCAGAACCTTTGCCCAGGGCCCCTGGTTGGGGCAGAGAACCCAGCCTGGAGATGTGGCGGGGGGTTGGGCCTGCACAGAAGTCACGTCTCCAAGTGCCTCCACCCCAACCTTGGCGTGATCACTGTCCATTGGATATAAATTGAAAGACAAAATTATTAAGAACTTCAAGGTGATGACCACAGAGCAGTAAACCAAATGTAAGGCTCTTCTGATCATGGAGCCTTGAATGACTACGTTGGTCAAATGCCCATGAAGCTAGCTCTGAAGCCAGGCATGGTGTCAGACTTTGTGATACAAGGATGAATTAGATGTGATTCCTACCTTGCCTGCTGTGATAGGGCAGGAAATTATGGGCATCCTCTGGTACCTAGAGGGACATGTGACAAAGGAAGTGAGGTTCAACATGAAGTGTCAGCAGTAACTAGCTACTGGAGGAAAGAGCAAGGGAAGGAGAGGAAATTTCCAGCAGAGGGAGGAGCTTATACAAAGAATAGAGGCAAGGCAAGGGAAAGCTGGGTACATCTAGGGAACTACAGCTTCTGTAGCTCAAATAATCAAGTGAAAGGGGAATAAAGAGAAGTAAGACTAGAGAGTTAAATGGTAGAGATCATAAAGGGTCAAGAAAAACATTTTTTAAAAAAATTGTCCTAAATGCAAGGGGAAAAGCCCTTAAGACTTTCAATCTAGGAAATGACTCTGGAGCTTACTTCAAAACAGGGTTAATTCTAAGGCTCAAGAAGATCAGCTTTGGGTTGGTTATGAAGCCAGCAGTAAAAATAGCCCAGGTGAAAGAAGTCATGCTAGTCAAAATATATACAGCAGTGCAATATGATAAGTTCACGTTGCCACCCGTGCAGAAGCTGAACAAGAATGGAGGCAAGGGAACTCGGGCAATAATACACGTGGGAGTGGAGAGATATTAAGAGGGTAAAACTGGCTGTAATAGGTAGGTGCAGGAGGATGCCCATATTTCTGGCTATTAGGTGGGTAGCAATGTCAATCCCTGAGCTAGGGACCACAGGGGCAGGAGCATGCTGGCAATAAGGAGAGGAAAGGCTCAGCTTTTTACTTGTTCACCTGGAACTGCTTATGAGACATACTGGTGGAGATGTGTGGTAGACACTGGGACGCAGGGATGTAGCATCAAGAGAGAATTCTGAACTTAGGGATGGGTGTGAATGTTTTTGGCGTATCCTTGGTAATGAAGTCATGAGGGGGTGTGAGTCTTTCTGACAATTAGAGCCCCCGACAGGGAAGCAGGAGTCTCTCTGGATAAGAAGCACCATCAGCTCCTGTGCTTTCATGGCAGATGTGGGATCATGTAGCTGAGGGGAGGTTGGAGAGCAAGGCCTCAAAAGCTCCTTCAGTTGAACCTCAACTCATCAGCTTTTTCCACCACCTAATATTTAGTTTCCTTTTCCCATCATAAGAAGGTTCAATTTAACATCAGAGCCAATCACTTCAGTATTAAGGCATCAAAAATGCATTGCCTAGAAGACTACACGCTATCTCATGCTATCTGCCAGGGCTTCTACTCCTTTTCAGGACCCCCTCTTCCCTCTTCCGGTACTCTTCTCATCTTTGTATCCCAAACACCTGTTCATTCACTCTCTACCTCCCTTTCCCTTAGCTTGCCTGCCCTGCTGGCGCCAGCCCTGGTAATTCCCATCACATATCTACGTGACTGATGAATAGGAAATTAATCAGAGTGCAGTCAGCTGTACCTGTGAATCATGGACTCATTTTGAGTTGTCTTAATTGAACCATCACCCTGGGAAAGATGAACTGTTGATAACAATCAGAAAGGTTTGTGTTAAGGGTAAAGAGGTTAGTCTTCTAAAATGAATATACTGCAAAGTCAGATGACAAGACCAGAGGTTCGCCTAAAATCACTCATTCATTCATTCAATCACTTTTACAACAAATTTTGCCATGTGCCCCACACCATGTTGGGAACTGGAAGCTATGTTCATGTGACTCCATCTCCAGAAACTCAGATCTGTGGCTGTCACTGCACACAAGCTCTCATTCTACTTCCATTTTTCCCTTCATTTGTCTGAAGACTATTCAAGGAAGGATGAGCCAGACTTCTTTGTGACAGCAAAGAAAAGCAACGTCAGCTGAGAAAGCGGCCCAGGTATGAAAACCCTGCAATGTGTATTAGCGTCACTTGCTTGAAAGAAGCAAAGGGAATTCCAGCAGACACTGGCTAGTTCTTTATCGAAACTGTCTCTCTTCCTCTATCAGGAAGAGCTGCCAGGCTATGTTTCCCTCCCTCCCTTGCATTGGGTATATGAAAGTTCCAACCAAAATGGGCAGAAGTGATGGGGGCCCCTCCAGGCCTAGCCCATAAAACCTCCCACATCATCCACCAGCCCTCTTTTCCTAGGCCGTAGGCCTGGTCACGGAGGACCCAGTGGGAGACTCCAAGGCCCTAGGGGATGGAAAAGCACCCAAAAAAAGGAGTCCGAATTCCTGGTGGACAGTATAAAAGGGCCTCCAAATTCCCTGCTGCTGGTGACCCCAACATTGGACTGTGACATGTTATAGCCCTAAGATTTGTTTGTTACAATAGTTTGCCTTCCCTGAGAAACTTGTCTTAGTTACTCCAGCTGCTGTGACAAATACCACTCAATGAGTTGGCTTCAACAATAGGAATTTATTGACTCATGGCTCCAAATCTAAGCATTGGCAAGACCACGCTTTCTCACCAAAGACTAGAGTCTCTGCAAGGCTTGCTTCCACCCTTGAGACTTTGGCATTCTGTGCTGGTTCGCCAGGATTCCTAGAGCTTCTTTGGCATCCCTGTCACATAACTATGTCCTCTCCACTCTCATCTGGGCTCCTGCTGACTTTTGGCTTGCAGCTCCTCCTATGGCTTTTACTCACTGTGCTTGAATTCCATCTGCTTATGAAGGACTCGCTATAACTTCACTCAGTTGGCCCATACCTTAACTAAAATAACATCTTGAAGACATCCTATCTACAATGGGTAAACACCTACAGAAATGCGGATTAAGGTTAAGAACATGTTCAAATCTACCACAAGCCCCAAGACTGTGAGAGAAAGAGTGTCTCATGAGGGACGGGGTGCCCAGCTCTCCAGCCTCCAGGGACTCAGGTTCCACCCTGGGACTTGACCTGCAATAGTGCCAGGTATATCCAGGCAACCCTCCCCCAGTTAGGGCACAAGTGGAAAGGGAATACCCAGCTCAGAGAGAGTTTCCAAAGGTGACGTCTTTCTCCTAGTGACCAGAAGATGTGTTCTGGTGAAGTCAAGCTCCACTCTGCAGTCTCCACTCCCAACTATTTCAAAGAGTAAATGAGCCTATTCCAACCCCCAATAAAGGAAAGTTAAAAAGCAAAGTCTTGCAGGCCCTGGAGCCAGAGAACTTTCCAGGCTCTCTGGAACTCCTGGTCAGAAGTCTCTAGTCATTCAAAATCAGAAAAGGGCAGGGGCCAAATTCAACTCAAGCGAAATATCGGCTAGCCTCTGCACTCTGGAAGAATAATTAGCAAACACAATCAGGTTCTGTTTATCCTCCTATTGTAAGGAAAAATCATTTGTTACCTTCAGCAAGTCAATCTATCACCATACTAGATGTCAGTCCCGGAGAGCACTAATTCAGCCTGAACGCCTGCTATGAAATGCAACCCAGCTGATAGTCAAACATGCATAAACGTCCGTCATTTGCTAATAGTGGCTAATGGCTTTAATCACAGAATAAAACAAATCAATAATTAACCTTAGCAGTAGAAGTGCAACTTGAATTCAAAAATAATTAATTTGCTAATGATTCCCACTGCCATTAGTACATATGTGTCAAGGTGAATATGCAGAAATGTGTCCATTTGCAAGCAGCTAATCTATTCATAGATGGTCAGATTATGACTCCGATTTGGACATGTCAGATTTAGACATGTCCTAAAGGAACTCAGTAAGTAATGTAGCCATCAAGTTATCTTGGAATTTTAAAATGGAAACCTTCAGCTTACATTTGAAACCATTGATTTATCACCCACAGCCCCACCAGGTGCCCTGTTCTTTGTCAGAGCAGGTGGGACAGAGGGTAGTAGAATGATCCTGGCCCCCTCTGGGTCCATCACAGAAGGTCATTATAGCAATGGCTGCTCTAATGGCTCTAACATACATAACCTGTCTGCCTGGGAAAGCCTGGAAAAGAATGGGTTTGTGGAAAAAGAGGTGACATTTGAGTTAGGCCTTGAAGGATGAATACAGGTTCCCAGATAGACAAAGAGTGAAAGGCAAAAAAATGAAAAATAAAGATAAGGAGCATGATGTAGCCAAGACATGGCAAGTAGATCCATCTGATCATAAAGCCCGGGACTCACAGGGACACAGTGGGTGCAAGGCTGGAGGGTCAGAGTGAGCCAATCACAGATGCCTTGAGTGTCTTGTTGAGATTCTTAGTATTTTTCTAATAAATTATGGGAGTCATACCTTCAGACTCCTTACATGAGATAATAAATCCCTTCTTGCGTAAGACAGTTGAGTCCAGTCCTCAGTAATTTACAGCCGAGAGCACCCTCAAGCACACAGCTGGTCTAGGCAGTCCTGGTTCAGCTGGTAGATGTTCGTGCCACCATCTCATTGTTTATGGTCAGCATTCATTTTGACAGGTCAGAGCCCGGGCTGTTAAATATTTCATCACCCCTGGTCTAGGTGACCTGGAGGAGTCTTCCATATGCACAGGGAGCATCTGAGTTGAATGTTTCTAATTCATCAAAATGCTCAGGTCTTTAGAATTTTAAAGGTAAGAATCATTCAGTCATGCATTCATTTACTAATATTCATTGAGCACTAATTTTGTGTTAATCATTATTTCATATGCTGAAGAAGATTCCTAAGATAAATTATTTTTACCTCTAAGAACTTGGAGTATATTAGAGTGAACATGACAATAAAAATAAGTGAGGTAAAATGTGATAACTACCTGAGAATGACCCTATGGAATATTCAATGTCTGACTTGGTATTTTGAAAATACTGGATGAAGGCATTTAGGCAAAGTATCATGTAATTGGATATTGATAGATGGGTAAAAAAATATTATCAATGATAACATAAATGGGCTGAGTGCTTGATGGGGTCAGGTAATTTTCTAAGTTCTCTGTATGAATTAACTCTTTCAATCCTTGCAACAACCCTGCGTGGTAGACACAGTACTGTCTCCATTTTCCAGATGTGTAAACTGAGGCACGGAGAAGTTAGGTAACTTACCTAAGAACACATACTTGTTGAGTTATGGAGCCAGGATTCAAACCAGAGCCTACATTCTTCACTTCACAGGAACAAGCAGGTCTGGTGGCAAGAGTCTCATGAATACACACACAGAAAGTGAGGAACTGGGATATGGAATGTACAAAGGGAAGTACTGAGAGATAGGATAAAAACTAGTTGGAGTCAAATCCCAGAGACCCTGGAATGACAACATGAAATATGATTGAATTTGGACATAAATTGCCTTTACCAATTTTCATATCTTGGGGAAAGGAGTCTGACATTATTTATCAATGTTCGAATGATCAATCTGATTGTGGGGTTGAGAATGGATGATCCAAGGTCACCTCTGAAGTGGTAGACTTGTTTGGAGGCTGGAGCCAGAGTTCTAGCAGGAGCAATGGAGATGGAGAAGAGGAGGTAGATTAAGGGATTATTTGGGAAGCAAAGCCATAGGGCTTAGTAAATCACTGGTTATATGAAGTGAGAATAAGAAAGAGACTAAGAAGAATCTCAAGTATGAGGTTTGAGAGACAACAAAAGATGGGGCCATGTACTGAGACATGAGCAGGCTCAGAAAGTAAGGGGAGAGTGTTTGACTTGGGTATGTTTTAGGTATTTGAAGTATTAGCTTGAAAGATAAGACAATCAACAAGAGGCTGATCAGTTGAGAGCTACAGTACACAAAGAGCACAGAATTGACCAGGAGCTGGACTTTGGAGCTCCAGGAAAACCAACCAAAACCAACAGTCCTGGGCCACTAATACAGCCAGATACATCCTATCACTACCTCTGATAGATGTATCAAATCATCATGATGTCATGGTGACAAGAACACTTAACTGACATTCTGTGTCATCATGATGAAAAAATACTACAATGACATCTTGACAAACAGGTATATCATGTCATCATGATGGCCAGGTACCATCCATTATGATGACACACAAACTTACCAATTATTATGGCAGGTCACAGTGACAGGTATGACATCTTTACATTGTTGTTACATACACATTATGGCACAAGCATGACACATATTTATGATGTCATCATGACATACAGATTCAATGGGTCAACATGAATGATAAAAATGGCTGTTATATGCCAGATGAACAACCCTGTAGCTAGTAAGAGACACTCAGAAGGGGCCTGACAAATTTACTGGGCCATTGTTAAAAGTGAGCTTGAAAGCCTAGACTCTCTCTGAAAGTGATACTACTCATGTACATAATTATAAAGCTAATTGTTGGTTTAAAAAATGGTGAAGTTTTATATTTTGCTCCATCAGTCCCTACACTGCTTAGAAGTCTATACCAAGATTAGGGGCCCCTGCATCCATGGGCATCACTCCAATCCTCTGGTCCCATCTCTCCTTGGAGGTCGAAGCTGGAAGGAAAAGTAAGCTCCTCCACAACGAGAACCAAACCTTTTTCATAACTATATTTACTTTTTTAATGTAGCATTTTATGTGTCAAGCATCATTTTAAACACTTTCAAGTCAATTAGAATTTGGAATCTATAATACTATGAGGCATGAATATCATTCCATTTTACTGATGAAGAAAATTGGGCATGAAAAGGTATACCGTAAGTGCGTGGTGATGCTGGGATTCAAACGCAAGTGAACTAGCTCCTGGGTCCAAGCTCTTTTTTTATCCCCAGATACAACCTCTTAACCTCTACATGCTGCCTCTGCATGTCAGAATGCTTTCAGATGCAAGTAATGAACAACTCACCTCAAACTGGCTTGAACATGAAAAGGAATTTATTGGCCCCCAAAACAGAATTAGCCCAGGCCTCAGCACAGCTTGATTCAAAGGCTCAAAGGACTTAAAAAAAAAAAAAAGACCTGAATTCTCATTCTCTCTTTCTCAGCTAAACTTTCTTGGCACTTGGCTTTATCACCTGTAGGCTCTCCCCTTATTGTTGGGAGATGGTTGCCCACAGCCCCTGGACATGCTTCCAAGTTCTAATCCAAAAGGAGAGATATGTCAACATACCTAATATCTCCAGCAATGGTCTTTGGGTTGCCTCCTGCTATCCCTAATGACCTTAATTGAGTCATGGGATGCACCCTAAACTAATCATTGTGGTCAGCTGTGAGAAAGAGTGTGGCCTGAAAGGATTCACCAAGATAAGTAATCCAGGCACACACCTGTAGCTGGGGGTAGACGCAATCCTTTCTAAACCACAGCCATGGACAGTTTTCTTTTGGCAGAGTTTGGGGAGTGAATCCTGAGGAAGAAACCAACACATGTCCATTCTAACATCTTATTCCCACCAACTAGATAAGCATACAGCCCAGAGTAAATGCTAAGGGAATGTATGCCATTTGGATGGAAGGAAGGAAGGAAGGAAGGAAAGGAGGGAGGGAGGAAGGGAGGGAGGGAGGGAGAAAGGAAGGAAGGAAGGAAGGAAGGAAGGAAGGAAGGAAGGAAGGGAGGGAGGGAGGGAGGGAGGGAGGGAGGGAGGGTGGGTGGATGGATGGATGAATGGATGAATGGATTGATGGATGGAAAAAACTCATGATCATTACAGAAAAGCTGCACTGAGACATATTCCAACATTTCAAAACTCCAAATTAGTTACCAGGAAGAGTTACATGGACCATGTGAGCAGACAAAGAACAGGCTGACCGAGATGCTTTACCAGTATATGACATTCTTCCCAAGAAGTCACAGCTTTGCCCACAAGTTCTCTTCAGTGATTATAATTAGGCCACTAGTTTAGGTGACCATTCTTGACACTTGAACTTGAGAGTGAGCACCTCCTCAAGGCCCTGAGAAAATCCAACTCTTGTCCTGGGAAGGGGATTCGGGGATTATAACGTAAGACTCCCCAGCCTCTACTCTTCGGCAGCCAAGGTCCTTTGGTGTGTCCTATGGAGAAGCTATTACATTTCTGTCTCTGCTTGAAAACCTGCTGGTGGTTGGCTTAAGTGTATTTTAAATGATCCTTTCTGGAAAACTTGGGAGGACAATGAGGAAGGAATACATTAAAGAAAGAGTTCAGTTTTCCTAATTCCCAAAATGGAATTTTAAAAGATCAAAACTCATTCCATTCTGTTCCCCATTTGAAAACTTTAATTTCAAAATAAGCTCACCTGTGAAAAGTTGCCTGGACCTGTTAAAGTTCCCTGCAGTGTTGGGCATTATAGGGTCCTGGTTCCATGATTGTCCCACCCCCAGCCACACACAGCACCGCCCCCCGTCCCCAGTGTTTCCTTGGTGATACATGAAGGCCAATGAATTTGGACTCAACTTCCAGCTTTGTCTTCAAACATCGCCTCCAGGGCATGACTTGCCATATCCATGCTTCCACTCATGTCCCACCCTAGGCCTGGTGGAACCTAAGTCCTGGGCTGTGACAACCCCTGGCCCCGCCTGCTATCAAGAGAGGAAGGTAAGATCGAAAAGAAGATCCTTAGGATCACGGGAAGTCCTGAGAGAGTATATTGTGCAATCTCATGAAACATGAGACCCAGAGAGGGAAAGTAACTTGCCCAGGGCCACAGGAGCTAAAAACCAGAACCAGACTGAAGCCTCACAATCACCAGGCAAGGACTTTGTTACAGAGTTGACCTGGGTTTACAAATCTGGTCATGCAAATGGCCTATGCATCTCTCATGCTGTATGTCTCTCAAGGGCACCACATGTGTCTCTGTGTGTATCTAGGTATGTGATAGAGGAGAAAAGCATGGTAGAGTAGATGCGAAGACTTTCAGAGAATATTTACAGACATATATATAGTACAAGCATTCCTCCACTCTGGTAATTTCCCCTACTCAGATCGTTCCCAAGAAGACCTGGAAATACGATAGTCCGCTTCTGGGCACAGAGAAACTGGGTTATTCTTAATGAAAGCCCAAAGATTCTAATGCTGAAAATGCAGCTTCCTAAAAAGACCTTTCCTCCACTCCTACAGGCTGCCCCTCCCCTCCTCTCCCAAGTACAGCTACAGTGGTAAGGCAAGCAAGGACTAGGGGTTAATAGCTAGAGAGATAAGGTGAAAATCTGTCATGCCCTTTTCTCTACTGTCTGTACACTTACTTAAAAGCTACTTCATTATACTAAAAGTCCCAAGATACGTGTGACTATATCGGAAATCAAAGTCATTTAGGAACCAAAAAAAAAAAATAGATAAAAATAGAGGAAGAGGAGTAGAATCTGGTCTGGGGGGAAAGCACAAGCCAAATGGTCACTAAAGCTAAGGTCATTGCCAACTTTTCCTGGTAATCCCTGCCCGGCACGGCTGGAAATGGAGTCACTTGTCTTTCTAGGACCATCATGATGCCCAGGGTCCACCTGCCCAGGATGCAGTGGGATAAGCAAATGACAGGGGGTTACGTGGACAGCTTCAGCCACTCACAGCCCATAGACACAGAGATGCCTCTCCGTGGATGCGGCCCTCCTCTCCACTCGTCTGTAAGTTCCTTGAGACGAGGGATGGAGACAACTCTCTCTCTCTCTGTCCCCCTAAGGCCCTGCAGAGGGCTTTCCAGGGCTTGGTGCTCAGAACTCATAGTCCAACATGTTTGTTTCTCTCTTAGCCATATCTCCTTCTCCTTCCCATTAACCTAGAGACTTTTGTGATACCTTCATCCTGCTGGAATATAACTTTCCCATGAGTTTGAGCCTAAGACCCTAAAAATGAAGGCAACACATACTTATTAGCTTATGACTCACCAGCACCTACTACGGTGCTGAGATGTAAATCACCCAAGCAAATGAATGGATGAACAAACCGAGGTTCTCTTTATATGCCGTGGTCTTATCAGACTTCGCTTGAGCATCTTTCATAAATGGATACCCGATAAATGTTTGTCTACTGCAGAGCTTGTTCAGCTCTTCCTTTCAGAAAACCACCAAATCCATCACTATAATCCTTTGCTTCAAGTCTGCCTAAGAAAATCCAAAACAGGAGGCGAGCAGAGCCAGACAGAAGTCCCCTGTCTGCAGAAGTGACCGTTTGAGTTTCCAAATGCAAGGAAAAATAAGAAGTCATTTCTGGTCAATTCTGAAATAACATCAAGCCTTTAAACTCAGGGGTCCTGCCTTCCCTGTAAAGTCAAAAGTTAGCAAAGCCAAATTTCCAAACAAAGTTGGAATTAGTTTAAAAGAGGCAATGCTTAAAATCTCCAGTGATGCACATAGCTGGAGAATGATGTTTCAGCAACTCAGATTTAACTCACCCAGTGACCGCTCAGCAAGATGAGCTTTGTGCTGGGCTGGGAGACAAGCGAATGAGCTCATGCCTGGGCCACCCACAATCTGACCCGACCTGCTATGGGTGAGAGAGGTGAAGGCTCAGGCTGGCCTGTTAAAAGATGGACAGAAATGGATGTGACGGGCGTGACCCCAGAGACCAGAGGAAAGGTTTACTTGGATATTTACTGCAGCTGCTTCGGGATAAGGCACAATATTTAGGTGGGGGTTGTTGAAGAAAAGGCAAAAGAGGAAGGACAGAAATGTGATTTGTAAAATCTTTGTATTGTGATGAAAATCCAATACAGTTTGTCTGAGTGAGGGCTTGAAATTTCATCAGTTCTTTGAACCCTCCCCGGAATAGAGGGGAAGGGGCTGGGTTTTAGCATGTCAAAAAGTCAGCAATAAAAGAACTGTCCTGCAGTCCGGGCAGAGCCAAGCTGACATTTCAGCCTGCAATGCATTCCTTTTAAGGGCCAGGATTTTAAAGAATGTGCTCTTCAGCCTCTCCCACGAGTCCACACAGGCAAAGCCGGGCAGAAGGAGCTGTGCGCGCAGTGAGATGTGTTTTTCTCATTACCCTCAGATGCCTTTCAAGGCTCTCTCACCAACTCCTCCCTCCCTGGCATCTTTCCCAGAAAGGGCCCCTGGCTGGAAGACTTTGGGGGGAAGACACTGTAGAAGGAGGGTGAAAGGAAATATTTTCAGGTCCAGCTATCCTAAGAACTCTCTGAATAACATCTGGTCAGGTTTATAAGGCGTGTGCAAGTCAAGGCGAGAGAACCCTCCTGCCCTGGGATCCATTCACTGAGTTGCAGATGTGCATCATGACATGTGAAAAGCTCAAGTCGGACTCTCTGTTGCTCTAGGTAACCTGGAATTCATTCATTCCTTCACTCATTCATTCATTTAACAAACAATTTCTCAAGAACTTTCTCTTTTTTTCTTATTGGAGAAGTTGTGGGTGTATCGAACAAGCACACATAAAATACAGGATTCCCTTACACCACCCAACCAGCAGTATTTGCATTCATGTGGAAAATCTGTTACAGTTGATGATAACACTTTTCTTCATAATTCTACTATTTTTTTAACAGTAGTTACATTTGTTACAATTGATGAAAGACTATTAAAGCAGTGCTAGAACTATCGTCCATAGTTTATGTGGGGCTAATTTTCCCCCCATATCCCAACCGATTATTATTTTGTTTTTCACGCATGCCTATATTTTATTACCCATCCACCCATAAAGGGGTTGTCATCACGAGTTTTTTACAATCACATAGTTCCATGATAAAAGCTATATAGTTATACAATCATTATCAAAGATCAAGGCTGCTGGATTACAGTCACACAGTTTCAGGTATTTCCTTCTGGCTATTGAGATATACTGGAAACTCAGAAGAAAAGTCTGTGTACTGAGTGAGTAGTCAGAATCATTTGTTAAATCCTAACTTCTCACTTACACCTCCACCCTCTCATTTGATCTTTCTTTCAATCTTCAGGAATATCTGGGCTGTGACCATTTTAGCTTTTTCATACTGGGAAGGATTAAAGAAATGGACCTAGCTGATGTTCTTGGAGAGAATGGTACCTCTGGGTTTCAGGGCTTATCTGGTATAGGAACAATCTCGAGGCCCTAAGACTCTGAAAAATAAGTTTACTAAGTAAAACATTTAGAGAGTCTCAGACAGAGCCCTGGGTATTCTTTAGGGTTTTCAGGAATACTGTTGTGTGGGGCTTGGCATACTGTGGCAATTCGCAGTATCTGGCTGAAGCTTGCATAACAGTAACCTCCAGAATGACCTCTCTATTGGAAATCTCTTAGCCACTGAAACCATTTTGCTTCATTTCTTTAAACCTTCTCTTTACCCAAATACATGCAAAGGAAATAGGGCCGACCCTGCCTAGCGCTTTATCTAAAACTATCACAAAGCAACCCCTGGTGATATTTTTCTGGTCATGGATTGCAAAGCTCCACTGAACTCTGCCACAATCCCTTTTGGTGGTAAAAGAAGGGGGGTGGGCTTCTAGAAGGTCAGAAATGACCTTGGCCGTACTCTAGTGCGCTCAGTGAATCAATCAATAAGTGTAAATTTAGGATCACCTCTGGGTCTAAAAGCAGTACACTGGGAAATGAGAATTTGGTGGATGAGACTACCCTTTACAGACACATTTACAGGGATGTCCAATCCAGAAAGCTGGTGATCAAAAGCCACAGCCATTCCAAACCTTCTGGACACAACAGAAACTTCATAGTAAGTTTATTTGTGAACATTAATTTTGGTTGCTCAGTGAAAGCTGAATTTTCTCTTCATAACCATAAGGGTCCTTTTTGCTTTAAGCTTTACAATATTCAGTCACTGAAATGAAAAAATCTCCAGGTAATTTAACAAATGACTTCTGCATTGGTACCATGATTCTACATAAAGTCAAAGCTAAGAAAGCATTGAAACTAGCCAGAATGTCTTAGAACCCTTGTACTATATAGTAACTCATTAGGGACAGGGTCCAATGTTAATGTATTTTTCCAGCCTCTAAATTCTTTCATAAACACCCTTTGTATTTTGTGGTGAATAACAGTTGACCTCAATACTGTAGTTATTCCCACACAATGTTATATGGCTTTTGAAGAAGAAACTGTATATTTTTGGTCTTTGTTAAGAGAATTTTGGATACTGAAAAGCATGACCCATGCTTATGACACATGTATATCAAATACGAATTCTCAATGAAAACTCTAAGAACCACAGAAATTCATGGCTTTGGAAAGAACGTCTTTATCCATGCCCCTTGCCTTCAGATAATCCCCAAATCAGGCCATCACAAAATGTTTCCTAAACTGTACTGTTAAGATAAAAGGTGTGGGGTAAGATACTAGATAAGAGGTTAAGATACTAAGATATTAACAGGTAAGATATTAATAGATGTTTTGTCATTGAAAGTAGTTTCAGTGGTCAACTTAGTTTGGGAAAATGGTAGATTAAACCAAGACAAATAAGTTGAGGTTTGTTTGGTTAGTTGTATTTGATTACACATGAGTTCCTTGAAATAGTCCTTGTCAAGTTCTATATGGCAAGTTATTTTCCCTCTGGTAGCACTCAAGGCCCTCTGTGACTTGGCACCAGCCTCCCTTCATATCCTATTTTCCAATATTTCTCTTCACATATTGTCAACCTCAGCCAAACAGTGCAATTTGACCTTCTCTAAATCTGACTAATATTTCCCTCCCCTGAGCATTTCCTGCTCCAAGGGCTCTGGGTAAGACTTTCTGGAACAGGAACCATTGAAGCTGGTTCATTCTCTGATCTGTCCTTAAAGGCGAGAATCTAGGCTCTGCCTCTTCTACTTCTCATTTCCATGGAAAACACACACAGGATTTCACCTCTTCAGATATCAGGCGTCTTCATCCATGCATCTGGTTGGATGGGCTATACCTGAGACCCTTCTACATATAATGGCTTTCTGACATTAAAGAGGGAGGAAGGAGGAAGCAGGAAGAACTTACCAGGGAGGCCCTGTACAATGTAGGAGTAGAAGAAGGGGTGGTTATGTAGGTTTGTAGATAGTGTGCGTTTCTTAGGGGAGGAAGGGACTAACTTGTGTCCAGCAAGTAACAATGTGATAATTCATTTCCCACTTGACTGTTATGCTTTGTGTCATAATCTCCTCCAAATTCCAGAGGAAAGTATGAATGATAGGATTTGGATCCCAAAACTTTACCATAACTCCCAAATGCATCCATTCTTCAGCATCCCTTGACATCCTCTTCCCTCAGAGTAAATATAAACCTTACCTACTCTAAACCCCTTAAGACTTCTGCTTATACTTCTTAAGGAACTTGCCCCATTTGGATGCATTGAGTTGGCATCTTAAAGTCCATAGCGTCTTACAATTGTTATCAAGCAAGAAGGATATCATGGCTTTGATATTGGTTGTTGTCCTTGGGGGACAAAATTGGGCAATTGCAAATGTTAACCTTTCAGTCAACAAACTATTTAAGGACCATTTGAAAAAATAATAAGAGTCCTGGGTTTCATAAATGATTAGTCAACACCTTTTACCTTTATGTA
Organism: Tamandua tetradactyla; assembly: GCF_023851605.1. NCBI lineage: Eukaryota > Metazoa > Chordata > Mammalia > Pilosa > Myrmecophagidae > Tamandua > Tamandua tetradactyla. Next base: position 6,409,708 of record NC_135329.1, read on the forward strand.
AAATCGAGAATGTACCATCTCTCAAACCTGCAAATGGGTATCAGGGTCTGGGAAGAAAACTCCGGGTCAGTAGTGTAATGCCCTGGGAAGGCATGATTCTGATCCCCGCTCTTCGTATCCTGGAGGGACGCACCAGAAGGAGAAGCACGGACACCGCAACTCCAAGCCAGAGAGCCATTGAGAAGAGCCAGTCTTGTGAAGACAGTTTAGTAATCCTGCAGCCCATTTATTTTGCTTATATTTTCATTTTAATGCATGAACAGTGTCTAAAAGAGCTCTTTCAATAAAGATGGAATCTAAATAATAAGTTATGAAGCATTGTGGTCATAATTTAATTGGCAAGACTTTTTCCTTCTTAGGGGTACCTAAGATAATGGCGCATCTTCAAATCTAATAGCATCTTAGATGCTATGAAACACAGAGGCTAGTTGTTTATCCAGTTAACCCACCAAGTCCAGACTATAATTCAATTTTCTCTTTACATTTCACTCCAGCTGAGTTGGAAAGCGCCTGCAGTCCATCAACTATCCACCTGAGCTCCTGAAAAGATGTCAGTGTTCTTTATGTTCTCCAGAAGAGAACAGCAAAATGTGAAAAAGCTTTAATGTTTAATACCGGCCTGTTATCCTCATTTCTGGTTTCAGGAATAAGACGGGGAAGGACTTCATAGCTCTGCAAGTCAATATATTGATGGAATGGGCCTCACCCTGTGCAGGAGATGTGCTTCAGGAGATGTATTTAACTTAGATATTTTGAATTCAATTGTGTTCCCACAGATAAATAGTTTTCTTAAAACATCACATGCATACTCACACATACACACACACACACAATTTCCTTTGAGATTGCAACAAGCAAGTGTCACATGATTTAGAATCAAAGCCCAGCTCTCCACACCAAGTTTCCTGACCCCATTGCACACACCCACTCTTCTGAAGGGTGATTATCTGGTTAGGTTTACAAACCTGGAAAAAATGAGAACTCTTTCCATGTCACCTTCCGATCACACGGCAACACAGTGTTATGGGTATGTAATTCATGTATCTACAAGGCTTTGCCATCAAGAAATAGGAAAGTGGAAACCAGATTCTCAGCCTCGAGAAGGGGATTGTAGTTGGTTGGATTTAAAAAATGAGAAAAAGGGTCCATGTCCAAGGAAATGGCCTTCAGTCACAGCTTTCTAAGTGCATTCACTGGGAGGATTTTCTCCTCTTGTCAATCCGGAAATCTTGATGGGTTTGAATTGATTCACTGAGTCATGCCACCAAAAGGAAAGGGAAAATGGCAAGCCCCGTGTTTCCAGTCATGCATTTGCAGACCAGAACAAAATGCACTTCAGCACTTCTAGAGTTGAATAACAAAAATCATTTGACAAGTCTTTTTCCAGCACAATTATGTGCCTCTCCTGCCTCGAGTCTCCCTAGATGGAGTCAGAAACGAGCCGATCTGGACCTCACTCTCCTAGAGTTGACTGTGGGGATGTGGGGGTCAGCCTCAGACATAAGTAAAAGGGAGAGTTACCTAAGCAGCTTTACTCTTCCCAGGTGCCCAGGCTGAGGTGCGATAGGACCGCTGCATCTGATCCATCACTCGTGGTGCGTGTTTCAGTTTACTAAAGCTGCCCCAATGCAATATACCAGAAATGGGTTGGCTTTTAACATGGGTATTTATTAACTCACAATTTACAGTTCTTAGGCCATGAAAAGGTCCAAATTAAGGCATCAAGAGGAAGATACCTTCTCTGGAGAAAGGTTGCTGACATCCAGGGTTCCTTTGTCAGATAGTAAGGCACATGACTGATGCCTGCTGGTCTTCCTTCCCAGATTTCATTGCCTTCAGCTGCTGTTCCCAGTGGCCTCCTTTCTGAGCTCTTGTGTCCTCTCTCAGCTCCTCTGGGGCTTTTTCCTCTAAGCTCTGTCTGTCTTTTCTCGTCTCACAAAGGACTCCAGTAAGAGGACTAAGGCCCACGCTGAATGGGCTGGGTTACATCTCAAATTGACCCAATCTAACCAAAAGGTCCCACCCACAATAGGCCTACACCCATAGAAATGCACTAAAAGCACATGGCCTTTTCTGGGGTGCATAGGAGCTTCAAACCAGCACAGTGGGCAATGGAGACAAGTTGGCAGAGGAATGTGCCCAGAGGCGGTAGCTGAAATGGTGCCCCCAACAACCCTTGCAGGAGCTAAGATCTCTTTGTACAAGCTTGATTGGCACCTGGAGGTTGCAGAAGGTACCAGCATACACTCTCACTTCACTATGCCCCTTGCACCACCGTTCCAGAGGCCTTTGGTTGCCACTGGGTCACTTTGCTCAAACCAGGTAAGAAGCAAAAGTAGGGAATCAGAGAAGTAGACAGAGAAGGGTGCCAGTCTAGAGGATGAGGCATTACCCTTCTGAGAAGTCACAACAGTGCAGTGGGAAACACAAAATGGGTGACATCACCTACTGTGGGCTTGGGGCCAATCACCCACCCACTAAATTGTGAACTTTAATGCAAAGCTGGACAAGGATTTCCTTTTTGTCCATTCCTACATCCAAAGCCAAGAGTTTCCTTTCTTGCTCCTTAATGCAAGTCTTTAGATACGCAACGATGAGGCTCTTGATGGGGAGAGAAAAAAGGTGGTGTTAAGGAAAGGAGAGATGCTAGTGATTTAGTGGGGGAGGGAAGCACGTGCAGTGGGGGCTGAGGAGAGCGTGAGGCCTTCTCCCCAGCTCCGGGGCCCAGGTGCACAGGTTCCCACCACTGGAGAAGGGATAGCACTCCGCCATCTGCCCGAGAATGGACGAACTTGCCAACGCTGGCCCAACCCCACCCTCCCATCCTGAGGGGGGTTGCAGGAGACAAAAGTACAAAAGTATCTTACCAGACCCTCCTCCCCTTGCCTTTCTAAAGACAGTGGTGGGGGGGCCTCAAAGTCCACAACTACTGGGTCTCTGATGAGCCACACAGATCTCTAGGCCAGAGACCCCCCCGGTCGGTGCTGGCTGATGAGAAATCAGGGCACATTCCTCACATTTCTGATAACAGGGAGTGTCCCAAAGTGGAGGCCTAAGTCCCTTAATTGGGTCCTTGATCTGAGGCCAAACTCTCAGGCAACCCTTCCCGCTAACATGCCAGATTTTCCCAACATACAGTTCCTTACTCATGAAGTTGTTCAGACCTAAATACCGTGCAAGCTTTTTCATCTCCAAGCCTCCCCTAATAATCTATCATTGGAATTATACATTTGATTTGCAATTATAAGCTAAGGCTTATCTCCAGGGCCCTGATATTGTCTTAGTAAATGCAGGGTGGAGCCCAAAACAAAGCCAATAAAGGAGGTGCCTAAAATTCCTTGGCGTCACAGGGCAGCTTGAGTCTTATTGAAAACAACAACTATTCATTTTAATGACTGTTCAAGTTTATTCTCATAAAATGTGTTTTACATAAGTCCCAAAGTTTCATACACAATTAATTCCCTTCACAAAGAAACTACGTTTCAAACCCAGAACAGTCCTGCTGGTCTCCACGGCCATGGAGCTTGTTTCTTTCAAGTTGTAGTTGCCTTTTTAACACTGTAATTAAGCTTGGGGGAAACAAATCATAATGCAAACCAAATAAATCCTGCCCTTCATACAATTATGTATGGTATGTGGTGAGAAAAAAATGATCTAGGCTTTGTTCATCTTAAAATACACTTGGCAGGCACTTCACTTAATAAGCTCCTTTCTCTTTGTGGGAACAAGAAAGTCATGAAGTCCAAGCAGTAATGGAAGAATGCTGGAACCTTGGGGGAGGGGGGAGAGCAGCCCACACAGAGACCTGCACGCAGGGGCTCTGAGCGCTGCTCTGAGCTGGCTTCTTCATTGTCATGAGATTGTCTAAAGTTTTTCCACCGGGGCTTGTCGGCCCTGTTTTTCCCCTTTTGGTAGAACCCAATCTTTACATGGTGTGGGAAGGCCCAACAGAGAGAACTTGCAAAACCCTCATGCTCCTACAGAACCTGCCTTGGACCTCACCGAGCACATGCCCAACAAGTTCCAGACTCTTCCTTCCTACCTTTGATAGACATAGGGGCCCCCACGTGAGCTTCCTGCTGGAATTCCCCAACACTTTCTGCCTGGTGCCCACACTCCAACCCCATGAGCTCCCTCTAGGTCTGCCTTGAGGGCTCCTCCGGAGCCTCGCTTCTTCCACCCTTGTGTCCACAGGCCCTGGAGCACTGCTGGAGAAAGCTGCAGAAGAGGACCAGTCCTCTCGAATCTACCCACTTCCTCCTGCCTCGCTTCTACTGATAGCAGTTATAATCACTAACCTGGACAGTTCCAAAGCTGCCCAGCATTCATACCACCTCCAACTTCTGTTTCCACCAGCCCCAAAAGCATGGCGATTGGGGTGATGGTTCTAAAATGCATGTCTGGTGACATAGCAGCGCCGACTCAGCCACCGTCATCATCACCACTGCTGACCGTGGCGTGTAGAGCCCCTTACACTGACCTTCAGGGGGCTGAATGCCACCTGCTCTATAAAGGCGATTTTTTTAGCATCTTCTTTTTTGCATATTACCCAAGACCCATTGGACTACCTCCTGATCCCTGCAAGTTTCCTTTGATTCCCTGCTTCCACGCTTTTTCTGTTCCTGTTCTTTCCACCTGGAAGTCCAGGTCCCTGTGTCTGTGTTTTCATCCTAGTTAAGTCTCAGCTCAATGCCACCTCCTTCCTTCAACAACAAGTTTCTTCTTCCCCATATGAACCCCATAAAACCCTGCCATTGATTACTTAGAGCCCAAACTTTCAACACCCAACAACAAACGTGCCAGCTCCTGCCATGCACCTCTGCTGTTTCTGGGCATGTCTTACCCAGCGTGCCAACCTCAATGCTCGCTGAGGGCAATAGGCACAGCCTGTAATCTTCCTCCTTCTACTGCCTGGTAAAGTATTTTGCATATAATAGACACTAAATATAACTGTTGACAGAATAAGTGGATAGAATACTTCCCTGGAGTTTTATCTTATAAAGAAGACTTTAGAGAGGGAAGGATGGACTTTGTTTCATCCATATGGCCCTTTTCCACATCACTGGAGGTAGCCATCCTCGAAGTATCCGGGCAGGCAGGGCCTGCTGTCACCCCACGCTGGTGAGCTCCCTCCCATGCACTTCCAGACGTGCACACACACACGTGCACACGCGCCCTGCTGTGGGTGGTGGGTGGACGGTGCAGAGAGCGGAAGTGACTTCCCATTCCTGATGTGTCCCTCCAAATTGGGACAGTGGCACACCCCAGCCTCCCTCGGTCCCCACTCGCTGCTCCCCAGGGAAGAGGGGCATGGGTGACTAGGTGGTCCCAGGTGGGCCAGGCCGTGGTCCCCTGGCTCTGCCTTGGAAGCAAGCTCCCCACCAGAGCCGCGTCCATGCTGTGTGAGTTTCAGGGCCACAGCGGCCCAGCCAGGCTGCTCCTGCTGTCCCCCACTGTCCCCCACTGTCCCCCGCTGTCCCCCACTGTCCCCCGCTGTCCCCCACTGTCCCCCGCTGTCCCCCACTGTCCCAGTGAGCCTGGAGCTTCCGGAGCAGGAAACACACACACACACACACCCCACCTCACAGGCAGACGCCACGGTCCTCAGGGGCAGCTTCCTCAGCCCCCCCAAGGGCTGTTCGGATTCCTGTTTGCCTCACTTTACCTTATTTCTCAGCTGGCGCAGATCCCAGATGAGATCACTGGACCTTCACAAACCTCAACCATACCTGGTAACAATTATTTATTTCATCGTCTATCTTCCACCTTGGGACCCGGCTCTGTGGGGACAGATTGGGTTCTGTCTTTTTCACTGGTGGTGACTGGTGTGTGTTGAATGCTAAAGCCCAATAAAGTTAGCTTAAAGAAGTAATTATTCTGTGTTATATTATTATAGTTTAATTATATAATATAATCGTGTTGCATATTATATAATTATTATTTTTAATACAATGTATTATTCATTCTCAAGTAACTATTAACGCCGTTGAGAAAGATGAGAAGAAGTGAGCAATGAGCAAACAGGAAATAGAAAGGGAGAGGGAAGGGCTCTGCAAGAACAAGAGTGGCGAAGATGAGAGGCAGTAATGAAAGATGAAGAGAAAAAAGACAGGGAAAGGGACAGATAGGAAGGAAAGCCAGAGAGGAAAGGGTAGACCAAGCGAGGGAGAGCTGGCCACCTGCACCCCAGCCAGAGAGTCAGCTGGGACTTGGAGAGAAGGCTCCTGTTGGCATTTGTTCCCACCCATCTGGGGAGACTGGACCAAGCCTCAGCTTTCTCCCACCCGCCCCCCCAGGGGCTTCCTCGTCCACTGTCCCTCCTGCAGGCTCTGCTTGGCTCAGGAACAGTGAGCGCTCGCTCGCCCACCCTCTTCGCCCAGGAGGCAAGTCTCCCCGAGCAGACACTGCCTGTGGGAACCCCAGCCTCCTACGAGTCCCAGGGCCACCCCCGCACCCCATCACGCCTCCCCCAGCCCGCCCCCGCCACCCTCCCCAACACCCCACTCCCTTAACCCCCCTCCCCCTCCCATCCCCCGCCCTCCACCCTCCCCCAGCCTCCCCACCACCCCGCACCCCACGCTTCAGTCCTCACTGTCCTCCTGCTAATCAAGCGAAGCTGGCAGCTGATCGTGAACCATGAGCTGAGGCTTTTAGGCCGCCCAGGGCTGTGTCTCTCTCCGTGACGGATCTCGGAGGGCTCGCCGGCCGCCCCTTGAGGCTAGACGCCCCTCATTTCAAAGTTCGTGTGAACCAGGAGGGCAGCCCGAGACCCACCGTAGGTCCCTCCTGCCGTTCACTGTCCCCTCCCAACAACAAGAGGGAGGGGTGCACACCCTTCTCAGAGAAAAAGCGGGTCAATTACGGTTAATTACTTTTTATGAATCTGATCTATAGCTGAGCGAGTGTCACCGGGAAGCCGTTGAATGCTCACTCCCTGATCCTCGGGAGTGGGGGGTTTGTAATCCCAGCTCTCTTCCTAAGAAGCGTGGTCACCTCACCCTCAGAATCGCCTTTGAACGTGTGCGGTCACCAGCATGCCACAGTGCCCCTTACACGCGCACGTGCCTCTGTGGGCTCCGGCGACATGCGTGAAACCCCGATCTGGACGTGACCCCGAGACGCGTGGAGGCTCCGCTTCGGCCCCCTCCGGGAACGCGGAGCCTCTGCCCACACCTCGGTGGCACGGACGTCCCCAACCTCCCGGCCACGCCCCTTTCGGGCTTCGGAATTGGAACGGCCTTCAGCCCGGTCGTGAGGGGCCGAGGAGGGGTAAACGGGGTCGGAAGGGCCGAGCTGAGCTGTCCGGGCTGGGAGGTGACGCATCGGGGGCTCGTGCCTCAGTGAGGGGACAGGAAACTGTGGACAACGACTGGGGGACCTCAGGCAAGTTGGCTGTGTCCCTGAAGCTCGGCGCGCTCAGCTGTAAGGGGACGGAACCGCTGGCTCCAGTTCATTTAACCACAGGAGAACCGAGGGAGAAGGTGGGCCTGGGGCGTGGGGCGCCATCCCCGGCACCTGGTGAGGGCCCGGACCGCCTCAGCCAGTGCAGAGGAGCAGCGAGGCTGGGTCCTGAGCACCCCACAAGCTTGCTCTAGAGCACCCCATAAGCTTGCTCTAGCTTCTCCCACTCCTGCCTTCCTGGCCGGGCGTCTCGGAGCACCTGCCTCCCCTCCTGCCCATCGCTCAGCCCCCACTTCTCCCAGAACTCTCTGGCCCCAGCAGTGCTTCGACTGGGACCCAGCCAGTCATAGGGTACACCGCCCACTTTCAGGCGAGCTCTCCTTAGCTTCCCTTAGAACCTCCTCGGGAGCAGAGCCTGCAGCTTCGCGTCTTCGTAGCTCCTCGGGAAGTTCCCCCACACCCTGCTTTGTCACCCTCTGTATCCTTGCCACATGATACCCTCCCCTTCTCACCCTGCAACTAACCCCAGAAGGCTGGCTCAGAGGCCGCCCCCTCAAGAAGCCCTCCCAGTACCCTGTCCAGGAAGGGACCCTTCCTGCCTCTGCTGGGCCGCAGCTAACTCACACAGATCTCCACCACTGTGTGACCCTCACCACCCTGCACAGAACGACTTCTACCGCCCAGCACCCCACCAGGGCTTTCAAACACCGTGGCTGGGTCCCATCCTCACCACGAGATAGGGAGAAGCCATGGCTCCGGGTTACATGGCTTGCCCCAGGAACGTTGTGGCTTTCTAAGTCCAGTTGGCTCCGAAAGCAGATAGATCCCCTCCTGCCACACGAGTGAGCGCCAAGCAAGGAGGATGGACACGTCAATCATGTCGAGGCAATTGGCGGACTACTATGCAGCAGTGTAAAAGGACGGGCATCGCTCCACAGCAGCACATCATATGAACAAAAGAAGTCCGTCGCAAATCATAAACACATGCTTCCATCTAGAGGCCATCCAGCAACAGGCCAAGTTCATCCACACTGACCGAGGTTAGAACAGTGTTTACTGCCAGGCGAGTGGAGCAGGAGGCTTGCCTTGGAAGGGCCGCTTGGAGGGCTGAAAACATTCTGCATGTATCTGGGTGGTGTGTATACCAAGATTTATGCTTGTAAAAATTCATATACTAAATTATATATGTACAGTATACCTCAAATAGGTTTTTTTTAATCTCAGGGAGGACATGTGTAGCTTTTCAAATATGTTCAATATTATAATTTCATATTTGGAAACTAGAAGAAAAAACACTGTATTGCTTTTGAAACACAAACTTTAAAGGGATTTGCAAGATGTATGTGTTTCTCCAGAGGAGGCATATGTTTCAGAGGCTGAGCCGCACTGCAGGACCCTGCTCGCATGCTGCCGCTCGTCTCGGCGCCGTGCACACCTGCCTGCAATTCCCTCCGCAGCTCCAAGCCCCCCCGGGGAAGTGGCCCTCTCGGGACGACCCCAGCAAAGAGCAGGGCCCAGCAGGAGTGAGCATCCAGTCACTTAGGCCCAAACCACTCCCGGGTGCTGAGTGCTGCCCGCCTGTGCCCTTGAGAAGCAGCCGCTGGAGAGTCAAAGAATCCTACCTCCAGGTCACTCTACCCAATCCCGCCCGTCATTCAGCCACACATGGCAGTTCAGAAAAAGAGAAACAGCTGTGAGAGCCTTGCTCAGAAAGAAGGGGCGGCCGCGCCGTGGGCCTGGCAGGGTGCTGAGACGCTGAGGTCGGACTCCACCCCCCTAATCATATAAAATTTCTCCGCGGTGGGCGGTTGGCTCTGCAGGCTGACTCTGGGCACAGAGAAGCTGCTGGAAGCTGCTCTTGCAGGCAGCGGTCTTTGCTGCTCGTAGCACAAGGCTTTAATTTGCGTGGTAAGAAGCTCTTTGTACTCCAAGCTGTCATTCTCATCGTGAGCTCCCAGGGAAGGAGGGTGAGAGCAGACTTCCTTGTCCACCAGGTCTGAGGCCATGGCGGGACCCAGGTAAGTTCACGTCCCCCCTTTCCCCCACGGCTCATTCAGGGGTGGGCTGGCATTATCAACCAGCCAAGGCCCAAAGTCTTCTTGAAAGACTTTGGCAGGGGGCTGTGGAGAGGAGGAAGGGCCTTTGGTGGTGGAGAAGCCAAGCCCTTGCACAGCTGGGCCATGCTGGACACTGGAAAGAAAAATGCAGAAGCTCCTTTGCTCCCTTTTACCAGGACAAAGGGTGGGTCACTGAAGTCTTTCTGTAGTCTTTGTGTTGTATCCGATCTCGCACGTTTCCTGGAAAGTTCCTGCCCAGCCCTCAGCTTTGAAGTGGACAACAAAGCATTCTCAGGTTCAGCGAGGCCCCAGACCGTGCAGGCTTTTGCCTTCATCACAAAGACACCTACCGATAACTTTGTCAGATTCCAGAACCATCGGCAGCCTTCACATATTGCTTTGTGTCACTCCTTTGGAGCAGTTAAAAAACCTCCAGGCACTGATTGTAGAACTCCTGAAGGCCCAGCCTCTGAAGGGCTCCTGTTCAGCCCCAATTAGGAGCAGGTGGACAGAAGCATTCTCGCTGACTCGCACAGGAGGGACCAAAGGCAGCCAGGTGAGAAGCAATAGGAAGAAAGGGAGGGGACAGATAAGAAGTCCACTTGACAGTCGAAGCCACCCTCTCACCTGGAGAAGCCAGCAACTGTCAGAGTGGAAAATCCCCTGGAGATTTTCTAGTCTACGCTGCCTCCCCTGTGTTTGTAGATTTCCCAGAGAAGGGGAGTGGCCAAGCTCATGTGCCCAGAGAGCCCAAGGTGGGGACTGTTCTTCGGCTGAGTCAAGTCTCCGTACTCCAGGCCCGAGCCCCTCCCACCCTTGGGCTCGTAGACACTCCAGAGAATTTGCCCCATGGCCGTGAGACCTGCAGCTCACCCAGCCAGCAGGTCCAGCTGCCCTAATCTTAGCAATCATCTCAGACTGCCATACGTTCGAATCCCTCTCACATTCACTCATGAATACGTGTCGGCATCTCTAACGATCGAGGAACCCTGAGGGTGGGCAGGTTTGTGCATCCATAGAAACCAGAAGACAATATAATATTAGTTTCAAACAGCTGAGAGAAAAGTAACCATCCACTCAGGATTCTACACCCTGCTGAGTTATCATTGAAGAATAAGAACAAGACTGAGAGAACTTACCACTCACAGACACTTGTTGAAAGAGTGATTTCCTCCCTCTAAACATGAAGGATGCAAATTCAGAAAAAGGAAGCTGACCCCAGGAGTAGGACGGAAGAAGAAATGGTAAGCAAGAAATGAGAAAGCAGGTGCATAGCTCAACAATGATGACCTAAGTACAAATCGTGATTAATTGGGGAGTTATAAAAAACAAGATGGAATGAATAATTTGGGGCAAAAGAAACTTATAAGTGCTCAGTTAGGCAACACATATCCTAAGATTGGAACAGTACAGACATTATTAACATGGCTTCTGCACAAGGATGACACACAAACCCATGAAGGGTCCCATGTGCATTTTTGTGCATTGCTGGTGGGCAATGTAAAATAGTGAGAAACTGTCTGGTAGTTCCTCAAAAAGTTAAACATAGAATGACCAAACGATCCTGCAATTCCACTCCTAAATACGTACCTAAAGTAATTAAACACTAAGACTCAGACACTGTATACCAGTGTTCATAGCAGCATTATCCACAATTGCCAAAAGGCAGAAGCAACCCATATGTCTGTCAACAGAGGTACGGATAAACAAAGCGTGGTATATGCATGCAATGGAATAAAAAAGGAATGGAATTCTGACACATGCTACAACATGGATGAAACTTGAAAACATCATATTGAGTAAAATCAGTCAGATAGAAACAAACTAATATCTGAGAGGTAGAATGGGGAGATATTGCTTAATGGGTACAGAATTTCTGTTTGGGACAAGAAGGCTTTGAAAAAGAGATAGTGGTGATAGTTGCACAATATTTTGAATGAAATTAATGCCACTGAATTGTGCACTTAAAAATGGCTAAAGTGCCAAGTTTTATGTTACATATTTTACCAACAATAAAATAATTTTAAAATAGAGAAGAAGGGAGAAAGAAAAAAAACTGGTAATGTGGAAGTTTGTGATCACGGTAAAATCTTTTGAAAATCTTATATTGTTCAGGAGAGGGCACAGCTACTGATTAACTTTGACTATTAGGTAAATATAAGTGAAATTGTTTCAAATGTGACCATTAAAAGTGGGGAAAGAATATATAGCTTTCAAATCAGTAGAAGAGATGAGGGGGAATAAAGAAAATGTTATCTATCCAAATAAGGCAATAAAGAAGAGAAAATCAAAACAAAGAAAAAAGTGATAGAATGTATCAGTAATAATAAGAAATTTAAAAACAATAAACTCAACTATTAAAATCTAGATCATCAGATTGGATATACACAAAACAAAAGGGCTAAGATAGTGACTGTAAAATGAGGCCCAAAAGAAATACAAGTTAAAAACCAACCAAAAGAAGCCTGACAAAGTGGGGTTTAAAGGGAAAAGCATTTTAATTGAGACAAAGATGTTCACTACCCCAAAATAAAAAGCGTTATTTCCAGGAAGTTACTAACATTCAAATTTTTTTCTCACCTAATAATACAGTCACAAAATATATAAAGCAAAAATTTGCAGAATTACCATGTGAAATTGACAAATCAGCCATCACAATGGGAAATTTTAGCGCCTCTCTCAGTAACAAATACCTTAAGGAGAACAAAAATTAGTAAAGCTGTAGATGATTTGAATAGAAAAATTTTAAATTTTGATCTCACAGATATATCTAGAACTTTCAACCCACAGCCTCTGTCTACACTGCCTCACCTCCCACTCACTCTTCAACCAACGGCCTCCATTCACAAGACTGCTCGGAAATCAGTCGTGAGAGCAACTTACTTTCTGCTTTTAACACTTTGGCTACGCTCTTGTTGAACTTCTCTGATCATTTTCCTTCTATGACCCTACAGCCCTGTCTCCTCTAGACCCCTAGCTGCTCGTTTGCCATTTCCTTTGTGTGTTTAGTTCCTCCAGGAGTTTTTCCAACGCTCTGTCCTCATCTCTCCTCATTGCATTCCATGCAGCACTCCTGGCAGTCTCATCTCACACTGTGGACTTCTGTTGAAAAAGCAAGCTTAGCAGTCAACCATTTAGTTCAGGAGCCAGCAGAAAAGTGGGTGCCGTCCAGCGGCTCCCTCAGGGAGCATGCTGGCAGATGGCAGGGTGGAGGCTGGGAGGCCTGGACACATGACGGGCTCCCCTTAAATTCAGGCCAGGCATCCCGTGTGTCTTATTCACCCTTCCACCTTATACCCAAGTGCTCGTCTCCACCCGATATTGGATAAAGGTTCACTGCTGGATTGAACATAAACCGAGTCCTGCATTTCTCCAGAGAGCTCCAGGAATACCATCCATCAAAGAATGGAGAGTTGTCATCAATCTCTGAGCTCCATCAACAGCCCCTGGCTCAGCCCAGGGATTCTGGCTCAAGGGACGGCCAAGAGTAGGGTCAATAGGTCAACCCAACTCGACCTTCCAGTGAAGTCACTTCTTGGACACTGCATTTACTTCCTTGGGAAGCCAGGGCACTGTCTGCCCTCAGAAGATACAGCCCCACTGTTTGTCCCTTCTGTACCTCTCTGTCTACCTCCCTGTTCGGACACTTGTCTCCTTCCACCACAGACGCCACTGGGAACATGCCTTCTGGCCCTAGGGGAGGTGGCACGTGGGTGCCCTTTGGGCGTCTGCAGCGGTGACTGCAGACCAGGGGAGGCAGCTTCTGGCAGAGCAAAGTGGCCATTTTCACAGACGTTTCCTAAGCCCGAAAGCAAACCCCCACGCCGCTGACAAATCGGTCTCCTGTCCTCTCACATTCCTGCGGCAATAGAAGTCCATTTTCTCATCCTATACTGTAAATTACGGGCTGAAAAGGTGGGTCATGTCTGGCTTCGGCCTATAAATAGCTGCTCTTCCTTTGCTTCCTCCGAGGAGCCATTCTCAGCAGTGGCTCAGCTCAGCACATCCCGGCAGAGACACAAAAACGCGGGGACAGGAACCAAACCTCCCTCCAGCAAACCCGGGACAGAACCTGGAGCCCATCACGCCCCTGACTCTGGGCAGTGCACACATATTTTCCTGGGAGGGAACAGTTAGATAAATCCACTCCTACTCGCTCCTCGCCTTTCTCGCACCCCCTCTGCAAATAGCTCCCAGCGCTGCTCTGGCATCTTGTAAAATAAAAATCAAAGCTGAGCAAATAATTTAAGACTCACGTTTAAACCTTTCCCAGTTCCCTGAATTCATTGCCTCTAAAAGTAAAAATATCTATGTCACAGTCTCCCAACGCCACTCAGCTACGGCAGCCTGCCCCCGCCCCATCGACGAGGTATTTTGTTCAACATTTACAGAGCTCCTCACAGGACGCAGGAAGCCAGTTTTTAATCAATCTGGGATACTATTTATCACTGGCCACGTGCCTGGCACTAAATGGATGCAGAAGTGAGTGAAAAACACGCGTTTTGTCCGCAAGGAGAGCACCGTCAAGTGGAATAAATATAACAAGCCCTGCGAAGCAAATGGGAACAGAATAAAACTTATTCAGTGTTCGATCAAGTGGAACAGACCGGAAGCATCGGTTCAAAGATAGTGGTTGTGGACCGTGTGGCTTCATGGCGGAGGTGGACACGGAGCTGGTAGGCTTCGGAGAGGCAGAGAAGGTGAAGGAGCGTGCCTGAAGGTGGGAGAAAGCCAAAGTAAAAATCCTGCTTGGGAGGGACGTGTCGCCCAGGAAACAGACCCCTACCCCAGAAGAGGGGTGCGTGAACGGGCTCGCATGGGGAGGCACCCCTTCTTCTAGGTCTCACCTCACCCCCTCCCACCTCTTCTGAGACCTTGCAGCGGGCAGCAGCGCAGGCCTGGCCTCCCCTGGGCTGAACACTTCTGTCCGCAGATGGTGATAGACACTGGATCCAGGAACTTGGAAATCTCCCTCTTCACTCACTTAGCAATAGGGACCTGTGGGCCTCCGGGCCCTGCTCACGGGCCAGAAGGCGAGCTGAAGGATCTAGAGCACAGACAATGAGATGTAAAATCAGTAGACGTCAAATCGAACCCTCTTCTCTCCAGAGCTAGTCTCAGTCCGTTCACACACGCTCATCTCTTGACAAGCGAGACGCTGCGTGCCCTGGACGCGCACAGGTGAACGGGACACAGATCACCCTGCAAGGGGCTCCGAGGGGGTCACCAGGTCCAACCTGCAGAACCTGGAAGGTTCTGAGCTGGGCACTGAGGTGAGGATCCAACGAGACCTGCAGGTGGAGCCCGGCGGCCCCAGCTCAACCCGCAGCCCACCAGCCAGTATTCTCATCGTTGGCAATAACAAGGTGTGCAAGCATTTGTGGGTGTCAGGGAGGAGTCAAAGGGGAAAGTGTTCAATTTAACTGGTGCAGGTGGTGAGGGAAAGCTTCAGAGCTGTTGCTTCTCACTGGGGCGTTTCAAGGGCATCTGCCAAGAGCTGCCCCCACCCCGCCTGTCCCAGGCCTCGCCCTTGCTCCCTCCACAGAAGACAAGGCACACCCAGGTTCCAAGGGCCTTGAGGGCAGCTGGGACATCCTGGGCTTTCTGCAGGGAGGTCCTGCTGACCACCCCGCCGCCTCGGGGGCGCCCACCTTGCCTCCCCGACGCCTCTGCTCGCCCTGCCATGAAGCCCTCCCGCCCACCCCACCCCCCAGCTGGACCTTAGCGGCCTCCCCACGTCGCGGCGAGAGTGTGCGCGGCCCGGGCACACACAGGGCCCTGGGGAGCGCGTGTCCTCCCTCCCAGGGGAGAAATATGTAGAGCCTGTCAGAAATGCGATGGAACCATCAAAAGTACATCAAAACAGCTATATACATTGTGATCTCTAAGTCACAGTTCCATTTGTTCTGTGACAGTGTAAAAATAACAAAATTTCCATCAAGATGGAAAATAAAATCGAAGAAAGCACTTCAACAGCAGTTGAAAACAATGTCTAAACAGAAGTCCCTCTTTTTTCCCCGCAGTGGTGTCCTCATTCAGTTACACCTGCTTGCCGCACGCCGGCCTCTCCTTCCCGTCTCTCTCCTCCACCTGGGGACGGTCTCCACACCCGGCTCAACTTCCCGGGAGGGGCTGGGCAGGAATTGCCGGGGACCCCACTAAGAGGAACTTCGTGCCCCAGTTTGCAACTTGGGTTCACACCACTAGACACCTCGGAAAGGCCAACGGAGACAGAGTTGGGGGGCCAGGCGGAGTAGGGGAGCCCTGCTTGCTGAGCCAGCTGCCTCCGTCTCCAGGTCAGCTGTCCACTGGCTGACCCATGGACCCCACCACAGACGCCATTCCCACCACAGCCCCTTGGACCCAGGCACTGCCCACCCTTTGAAGATATCCTATCTCGAGAATGAGCTCAGGGCGGCCTCTACGGGGAAAGGCCCGGAATCCATAAACATCCTTGACAGACTACAACAGCAGATTCCTCTCTGCTCAGCAATCCAGCAGGACATGTACTGAGTGCCCGCTGGATGCCTTGCCCTCTGCTGCAGTCCTGTCGGGAGGACCTCTCTGTACCGAGGACGCCCTCCCATTTGGGACGTGTGGTCAGGCATGTTGTGGACACTTAGGGTTATCTGTAGAATGAAGAAATGAATGTTCTTGAGAATACCTGTCCCTCTCTTTGGGGAAGTTTGATGCACTCAGCCATTTGATGAATAATCTGTCCAGTAGTCATTAGATGAAAGACTCAGAAAACAACAAAATCATGAATGTGAAAAGATGCCTGAAGGCTTGGGAGTAAAGGAAATAACCTTGTCCAGCCCCAAGGAGCCCCTTGAGGAGGGGAGTCCAGAGGGCAAGAGAAGTCAAAGGCGCCCACCTGGCCTGGGGGTGACCGGTGGGTGGAGAAGGGCCCTGGACACTTAGGCAGTGGGACAGGCGCCCACGGGGCATAGACTCAGGGGCGCGCCCGGGCCTCCCATTAAAGCCGCAACACCATCCATCGGGAATCCAAGGGGCCGTGAGGGTGGAGGCAAATAAGCCAGGGTGGGGGCTAGGGGCTGGAGGCCGGGGAGGCGTGCAGCAGGAGCAGTGCAGTTTTTCTCCTTTCGAGTGCTAGTTCCTTCCATCTGAGAGTGTTTTAACTATTTGCACACATGATTCAATCAAAATAAGAATTGATTTTTAAATATGCTAATAAGCTTAATTTTTGTTATAAGCTACATTTTAAGTTCGTGGAGGAACGTAACTGCCCTCACCCCACCGAGCTCTTGTCGCACACACGCAAGGCCGTTGGTGTGTAGTACACGGGCCAGCGCAATTCCGGGGGGTAGGCAGAATGTGTGGCTTCCAAGAACCCCATCCCCCGGGGGAAAGTCCTCTGCGGATGAGATATCACCGTAATGGAAAGGGCAGCGCCCAGCGTGGCCTGACCTCCTCAGTGGCCTTCACAGTGGCCTGCAGCCACGGCAGATGCTTGCATGGCCTTGAAGAAGCAAACTCCCCTCTGTGGCGCCGGCCACGTGGGAGGAACGGCCTCGGCCCTTCCAGCTCAAGGAACTGAGTTCTCCCAACAACACAGGAGTGTGGACAGGAACCCCGAGCCTCAGATGAGACCCCAGCCCAGCGGACCCCTTGACCGCAGCTTTGCGAGACCCTGAGCTGAGGGCCCGGCCGAGACCCAGAGACTGGGAGGCAGTGACGGTGTGTTGCCACTGTGTCTGTGCTTTTCTGCTCTACAGCAACGGAGACCTAACGCGCTCGGCGTCTACACTGTGGGAAGAGGTGGTAGACTCTTCTGGAGCAGCAGCGATCATTTAGAAACCAACACAATCCACGGTTATCGGCTAACAATAAATTGTTAAGTCTATATCAAAAACATTATGAATTAAAATGATAGGGGCATAAAATTTGAGTCAGATGATGTAAAAATCAGAAGCTGGTTTCTCCTGGGGCCTCACTTGTTCCAGAGCCACGGCTGCTCCCTCAGGGAGCAGAGACCCCAACCAACTGGAGCAGACGACACCGCAGACAGCACCCCCAGAGCCTCCCCCCACTCAGCTCTGACTTTGCAATTTCACAAGCCACCAGTCCAGCCCTGGCACCCCCAGGAAGACACCCAGATCACCCAACTGGAGGATTGTAATCTTTAAATTGGCCCAAAAGAAGACTGAGGGTGCGGATACAGTTCCAGAAGCTGCTGGGAGAAAATGCCCAAGAGAAGTTGCTCTATTTTCTGTGCTTCTGTTACAGCATGCCTCATCCAGTGTGTTCTCCTCCTCAGTTAAACCCCAAACTAAATGAAAGCAAGAGACCATCTCCTTCACCTCTTCTCCCCCCTTAGTCAGACCAGTCCCTGCCCCAGAGGAGGAAAAAGCTCTGAATATATTCATTGGATGACTGAACGAATCAGTAAAAGCTGACTTGATGTATGAATAAATGGATGCCTAGAACATGGGAGAAAAGTGCTTGTAATCTTTATTTTTAACCAATGCTTATTTGTATCAAAATGATGCATGCCCATTGTCTAAATAAAACTCACAGCTTACGTAAAAGCAAGGCAGCAATCTCCTTCGGAACCCTTTTCCATCCTGCAGGCCTGGTCCCAAGAGACAACCACTCCCATCTCTTTTACCTGTTTATTCTGATATTTGCCTCCATTTATCTTGATTTATCAACTTTAGACATTATACATTGATTTCCTATTATGTCAGGTAAGGATTTAAGGCTCTTATACCGCCATAATCCTCACTTCTCCTCCTGCTATCCTCCCGTAAAATGCACAAGCAATTATTTTTATTAAATCAATAGCAGTTTTGCTATTTTGGCATTATTTATATAATGTGTAAATATCCTTTGCTGCTAAGACGTAGTGTGCCGTGACTATGAGGGGCCCGTGATGGTACTGGCCTCTAAGCCCTGTCTAAACAGCTGTCAACCAAACCTCTATTTTCAGGTCCACAGCTCACCCCTGTTCTCTCCCTGAAGCCCCATTCCCAGGTCCTGAACCCTTTTCACCAGAGAATAAAACCGGCCCGCTTCTCACTGATGTCTCCATCTGAAGACACTTAGACTGTAACATCCCTTGCTTAGCTAGATTAACTACCACTCCACACATTTTCTGTTCCCCGTATTTATTATAACCACTCATCCACTGTTGACTCCATTTTCATTCTCTTTATCCTCATAGCATTATAATGTTTTTATTCCCTACTGCCATTTTAGTGGCATCTCAACAGAAGAGAAGGAAAATAGACATAGTCAATTTGCTTATGCTTAAACTGAAGTTGAACAACCTGTTAAAGAAATGGGCAGTTACATCATCCATGGAATCTGCCTTTTCAAGGTGAAGGGTGGTAGCGGAAACTGTAATTTGCCACCCAGGTCCTTCCCTTGGGACAAGGCAGCCATCCCCCAGTGGCCAGCAGTGTTGGATATTGAGGGCTTACAGTTGCATTAGTCTTCAGGAATGTTCTCCTCCAAAGGAGCCACCTTGGCCAAAGGGAGCTGCCTCATCCGAGGTTACCGAGGCAACTTGCAACCAATGATCAGCACCCCTCATTTATCTCAACTCTTTGCCATCCCAGCGCAGGAGCTGTCCATGGGATGAGCTGAGACTCCTGCATCCCAGGGCAGGATGATAGGTGGTTAGCACAGGTATTGCTTACTTTATGTTCTCAAAACAAGGGGGTGGGCCACGGTAGCTCGGTGGAAGAGTTCTCGCCTGCTGTGCCAGAGACCAGTGGGTTCAATTCCTGGTGCCTGCCCGTGCAAAAGAAAAAAAAAAACAAGGGTGGATGATCAGGAGGTTGCAAGCAGTTGTCCAAGAAAAATTCAGTATTCTTTGACCAATTTCTAGACCTGAGCCAGTTCTCAGAACCAGAGCCCATTGACCAAAAATAAATACATAAATAAAACAAGCTGTATCCCCAGGAGAAAGGACCTGGAATTCCATGACAAGTTTATATAGTAATGATTTACCCAGTCTTTCCCTTTGAGGAGGAACTGATGTGAAATAATAGTGTTAAGAAAACCATACACTGGAGAAAGGGGAATAACCAGACATTTCAAGGACTGATGGACACAGAATCCAAGTTGACATTGATATGCGGGGATCTAAAGTAAATTCATGGTCCCCTGTTAGAGTAAAGGAAAGGCACCATGTGGGGTTTACAGTAAGCTCCAATAGAAGAATCACAACATGGTACTCTTATATTCCAGAGTAAGGCTATTTCATGTACAACACAGAATTATATTCTTTAAAAATAAGAATAAAAATAAATAAAACTCCTGGTGTACTATTCAGCCCATTAGAAACAGAGAATCTGATCCTGGAACATTAAGAAGGCTATATTGACAGAGCAGCCCACCATACAGTGTGTTCTGTCTGACCCACTAAGTCATAATATGAGGTGGGCCCAGAAGCAAATAAAAGTGGTATATCAGGGAGATGGTACAAACAGGACCACCGGACACATGTTGACTGCATAGACAGATGGCTCAAATCCCTATGCCCACCACTATTGCACTAGCACCTCTCCCTCAGCTCACAACTATAGTCACACAAAGTGCTCCCTTATGACCTGTTGATGGAAGCAAAAAAAAGACTGAGCTTTGTTCACAGATAGGTCAGATCTGCGGGTGCAGACTGAGAACAGTCTTGTTGCTCATTCACGCATGACCCTTAAAAAAATAATGAAGGGAAATCCTTCCAATTGGCAGAGCTTTCATCAATACACTTGGTCATCCATTTTGTATGGCAAGAGAAGTCACCTATCTGTACAGAGACTCATGGGCAATGAGTCTGTACATTGACTCATGAGACAAATGACTTTGCTGTTTGGCTCCGGGTAGAGACGGAGATGATGGAAGGATAAAGATAAGAATATTGAAGACATGGAGGTCTAGAGTAAGGTGTATGGAGAAGTATGGAGTGGACATGAAGTGTTAAGATCTTTATACTGCATGTGAATGCCCACCAGAGAGCATCCACCACCCACCAAGGAAGGGTCATTAAACAGCCAAGTAAACAGTATGACTTGGTCAGTTGACATTAGCCAGCCTTTTTCATTGGCCTTTCAAGTGCTGGCACAATGGCTCACAAATGGAGTAGCCATAGCAGCAGGAATAAAGGCTGTGAATGGGTACTCCAACATGGAGTTCCACTCACCAAGCCTGCAGTTATGCTGAAGCCAACTCTCCAAACTGCCATCAACAGAGACCCATGGCTCCATTCCTCCAGAACAGAGATAGCACTGTCCCTCAAGGAGACTAACCAGCAACTTGGTGGTGAGTATTTACACTGGAGCCTTTCTACTCGACAAGAAGCAGTGGGTTCTTCTTGACTGGAATAGATGCATATTGCAAGTATGTGTCTGTTTTTTCTGCCTGGAGGTCCTTGGGTCAGCAGTGAGGGCTTGCAGAGTATTTGGTCCACTGCCATGAGAACTGGCATCAGTAAACCTTGGACTAGGGGACTCACTCTACAACAAAGCTGTTGCTGCAATGGGCATGTGACAGCAGGATCCACTGCCCACTGCTCCTGTTTCCCACCACACCACTCAGAAGGTGCCAGTCTGATAAAATGATGGTACAGACTCTGAGGGGTATAGTGCAAAAACTAGCCTGCAAGGTTTCCCTGAGACTGTGAGGCATTCACCTTAACCAATGACCATAATTTGTAGTATGTAGGGGTCTGGGAACCAAGAAGGGGAGATGGGAATGACCCCATTTACCATCACTCCCAGTCACCCACTGTAGGAATTTGTGATTTCTTTCCCCACAACTTTATTCACTGTGGGTCTAGACAACCTGGTTCCAAAGGGAAAATATTTGCACCATGGGACAAATAAGACTCACATTAAACTTTAAGCCATAAGTGCTGAATAGTTATGTGCACCAAGGGACCAGCAAGCAAGGAAAACAGCCACAATACTAGCAGGGGTAATTGACCCTAATCATCAGGAGGATGTAGGGCTCCTGACACACAGCAGAGTGAAGAGGAAAATGTTTGACACCCAGGTGATTTACTGGGGCATCTCTCAGTACTTCCCTCCCTATTTTAATAGTCCATGGACAATACCACTGGCAAAAGAGGACATGGTGACCTGGGGCTCAGGCTCAAACCTATCCAACATTTTGTACAAGCCTTACTAGAATCAGCTAAGTCATTCAGATGCTATTTGAGAGTGAAGAGAATCCAGCAAAGGAAGGTGTTGAGTGTCATTCAGAGTCTCAAAAGAGCTACAGCAGCAGGGCTGTGGTTCATCCCACAAACCTTCCTCTTGTAAGTTTCCCTGGAGGAAGAGACCCACCAGAATTCCGGAGAAACGGCTCCTGATGGAGTGAACTGACCGTGAGTAAGCAAGTGGACCCAAATCTGTCGCTGTCAGCCAGATCCACCTTTAGGAACAAGACGCTCTTCCCTCCCCTGCTGGTAGCTCCCAGCCAAGATCCAGTGTGAATTACGCAAGGTCACCCCACCCCTGGGGACAAAAAGGCTCAATTTCCCTGCTCCTGCTGGAAATGCCTGTTAGGACATCTCAGCTCCAGAGCTCCCAACGGAATCTATGTAGCAACGGGCCTTTGTAGCAACTGCTTTCTGACTCAACTCCTCCCTACACCCGGCCTGCTTCCCTGCTTCCCTACAGGGGTTGACCCCCAGGTAGGGTAGGCAGCTTCTAAGATGAATCCCCTATGATCCCCATCTCTGGGATTCATACCCTTGTTTAATCCCCTCTTCTTGGGCATGAGTTGGATTATTGATTTACTTCTCCTCAATAGAATATTATAGAAGTGATGATATGTCACCTCCAATGTTGGGTGATGAAAAGACTATGTCTTCCACTGTGGGTGCCTCTGGCTCACTCTCAGATCACCAGCTGCCATGCCACGAGGACCCTTGGGCACCCGGTGGGGAGGCCCACATGGTGGGGAGTTGAGGTCTGGCCAACAGACACACGAGTGAGCTTGGAAATGGATCTTCCAAAGCCTGCCAGCAATCATGTGAGTGAACTTGGAAGTGGGATCCCTTCCCCAAAGCCTTTGCATGTGACCCAGCTCTGGCTGTCACCCTGACTACACCCCCATGACAAACTTTGAACCAGTGGCACCCAATTGAACCTGGATTCTTGAGTCCCAGAAACAAGATGGAATAAATATTGTCTTAAGCCTCTGTGTTTTGGACTAATTTGATGCCCAGCAATAAATCACTATTGCCCCAAGGCATTCCCCAGTCAACCTCCTGCCCACACATCTTCTCAGTCTATCTGGGGAACTCACACCGCTGTCTGGAGGCCTTCACAGAACAGAGCCCTGCATTTTCCTGCTTTTGTCTTTCCATAGAATTTGATCAAAATCATATACAACTTGGCCCATACTGAAGCCAGTAAAATCTGGAAAACCTGCCGTCACTAATTCCCTCATCCCGATGTATAAATTTAGAGCCAAGTCTTTTAACCTCAGAAGAGGATTTCCTATGGAGAGGCCCGCTGCGGTGGAGCCAGGCTGAAATTCAGAGACTCTGCCTGGAGCAGCTGCCAGAGCCCCACACGCCCGGGCAGGGAGACCAGCGGGGGGTGAGCCAGATCCCCGGGGGCCACTGCAATTCTGGAGTCACCAAACCCCAGCCCTGATGGCCACCCGCACCCCCCTGGGCGCCTGAACTTTCTCCCCATGCAGACCTGGCTCCCCAAGGCTCTGCACAGCCCGCAATTTTGCTTGAAGCAATTTTTCAGATAAGTGTGGCCCAGCAGCCCAGACCCATCTCCCATGGAGCTTCTCCCCACACTGTGCAGGGGAGCAGGCCGGGGGGCAGCGGGCGTCAGGAGCACGAGCTTCGGAGTCACCCAGGGAGACTCTGAATCTCAGCTCCTCCGTCATTAACTGTACAGCCACAGATGATGTACTTAACCACTAGCCTCCATTTCCTCAGCTGAGCAATAATAACATCTGCTTCGGGAGCGCTGATGAGAGGAGCGCCTGAGGAGTGGAAGGAAGGGATTCAGCGTGGCCTCTGCCTGTCTCAAGCCTGGAGCCACCTGAGTCTCGGGCCTCTGCTCTTACTGGATCCAGGATAGATCCGCACCCCCAGACCCGTGCACAGAATCAGGACGAGGCCACCTCGGTGTGGGCCCACCTGGGGAAAGCAGCGTACCCCGGGGACTGCACTGCCGTAGCCCATGCCAGCCTCTCCCCTCCCTCCCTCCTTCCGTCTGTGCCACAGTCTAAAGCCTTCAGGAAGAAGGCAAATAACCAAAGCCAGTATTGCCAGAAGTGGGGTGTGTTCCTTCTGCGGGCTGTTTCCCACATACTCTGCACTGATTGTCAGAGAAGGGCAAGCTTCCCTGCATCTGGTTCCAGGAGGCTGCTCGAAGGGGACGGGAGACAAACAAGTAAAAATCTGTCCAGGCCAAATGGGAATTTTTCTAGATCCCTTCAAGAAGCTCAAGAACTAGTAACCTGTCAACTAGATCGCAATCAAAGGGTTCTCCCGGAGGCCACGCCTACCCTGTGTTTTCCGGGTGCCTGTGGAAGGAGCTTGGGCTTTTGTGGAAGGTTGGGTGAACCCCACTTTCCACAACCTCCAGGAGCCCACTGACATCTCGGCCTCTGACTCCCGAGCCCATGAATGAAATGACATTTCCATCTCAGAGGAGCCTTCGGGCGCTCAGGCGTTTGCATGTTTGGCTGGCCCAGCCCTGAGACACTCCCAGAAGGGAAACAGGTCCGTGGGGAGCTAGGAGAGGTTCAAAAGGGACCAGGGCCCCTTCTCCCCCTGTGCCCCATCCCCCCTGGTCATGTGGGAGCCCCTCTCATCACAGGCTCCACACCAGGCTCTGCGGCAGGAGGATGCTGAGCTGGGATCAGGCTTTAGGACCAAACACACCTGCCCGAGCCTCAACTCCTGCTCTGTGAGTCTCCTCTTCGCCCCAGGCCCACCTGTGGCATGGCGGTAATAATCGGCAGGGTCATTTTTTTTTTTTTTTTGGAAATTTTAAAATATGAGTACAAGGTTAAGAAGGTATATCCTTTCCAGAAAGACTAACTGTCCATACAGAAAAGCAACACATGGGAAGGGCACGGGACAATGCCTGGTATAAAGATGATGCTTGATAAATGTCAACCATTATCATTAACGATGAATTTATGTTTAAAAAGGTCAGAATGATACTTAATAAAGAAATGACCCCTGAAAGCCAATAAACAGTGTAAAAACAAGTACAGTGAGAGAGTTTGTTCTTATAAACACTGTGTATGACTTTTATAAATTCTATGGTTCCTCTGACCTCATTTTATTCCACTAAGGACCACACATAATAAAAGAGAATCCTGAAAACCACCAGCTAGAAAGCAAGACACTTGGCTTCTTCCTCCAATTCTGCCGCCGTGGAAGCCTTATGACAGGGCACGGCACTTTCTTCTGGCTTTCCTATCCCTCACTGGTCTTAGCAATAAGATGGACTATTCATTCCAGCCCTAATGTCCTTAGAGTATTGTCGTGTGGCCAGGAATCCATTTAGTCCCGCGTCCTTCCAGGAAACCGTTCCTGTGCATCAACATTTCATGACTAAGGGAAGCCTCTGACCTTTGAGAACCTGGAGTTTCTCTGGGGACAAGCCCTGCACATAAATAACCAGAATTCAAAGGGAAACCCTTCCAGTGCTTTGAGACATCTAGAGGTGAGAAGACCCAGGAGCCAGAGAAGAGGACGTTGTTTCCAACTAGGGAAAACCAGAGAAGGCTTCACAGAGGCGTGGGCACAGGAGAGAGATTCTAATGTGTGCATAGGATTTGGATCAGAAGCAGTGAAAGAACAGGTCCGAGAAGCAACTGGTGACACAGTGCATCCCAAAATGTAAGGTGCACAGAAGTCAAAATGAGGCTGAAAAGTCCAGTTGTGGCTGGACCGCAGGGGCCTTTGCTGTGGTTAGGTTTATTTGAGAGATGACTGAGTCCCCCAAAGAGAAGAATTAGTGGAGGAACTGGCAGCCAACCACTGAGAAGCCATCCCAGAAATCGGCAACGTCATCAGCAGGTGATCCATCCCACCTGCCCACTGCGACCCTGATGGAACCAGCCCAGCAGCCCCAGAGCCCACCCATCTCTGGCTCCACAGATGTCTGTAGTAGAAAATAGGGGCATATGCCATCCTTTTGTTTGTCAGGATTCACATTAACCAGATAATGAGCAAATAACCCAATTCCCATTTCATGATGCAGGCACCCACCTTGGAAAAAAAGCAAGGGTGTGTTTTATTAACCGTTAATTCACTTCTATGTATCAAGACAAAAAGATTATTCATTCTCAGCTAAATGAAGACTGGTGAAGGCTGGTTCAGTAGTGTAATTATATGAGAAAACTTAAGTTTAGCTTAAGATAGCTCTACTGAACCCTCTGGAAACAAAAATGTAGATTGCATAGTGAAATAACGGACCCAAAAGAAGCAGAGAAAATCTTAACCCAACACATGCTACAGGCAAAGCAGAGTCCAGCAAGCCAGTGGCACCCATCTCTACATCCTTTGTAGTTGTGACTCTGTCATTTAAAGACATTAAATGGTGCCAATGTATGAAGGGCCAATTTCTCCCAATGGGAAAAAGGAGAAATGGGGTTGGAGGCCAGGCATGAGCCGGGTTTCCATAAAATAGACCCTTCTGTCTCCTTTCCACATGGGTCACATACAGCCCTCTACTTTTCTCCCTGAAGCTCTGAACAAAAACTGAGGGCTGTCCTCCCATTTCATCGCATCCAGCTTCTAATCACTCCTGCATGCCGGCAGATTCCACGTGTGAAACTGTACTATCCCTTCCTCTTTTTTCCCTCAGTCGTATGCCCTCTTCCCACATTCAGAGAGATTCCATTATGATTCCAAGCAGATAGTAGCTAAATGTGTACTAATTCCACTTCTTCTTCTGAGTCCACAGGAAGACTACATTTCCCAGCCTTCCCTGCAGTTACACTTCACCATGTGATGTGAGACGTAAGAGGAAATTATCTATACGTGTTGCAGTCCTGACCATAGAACCCCCAGACAACCCTCCCTTCTCTCCACCTCCTGTGGCAAACATGGAGGCCATGATTGAAAATGGCAGCTTGACAAGATGGAAGGATCCAGAATCCCTTAGTCACCACTTGAAGGAGACCTGCCAGGAGAACATCCCAGTCTACATCTGACTCTGTTTTAGGTTAAGTCACTGAGAGTTGAGGGTTGCTCATCACCACAGCATAGTGAAGGCTTGCTGACCAGCACAGGTCCCCTCCACCTTGCCTGGATAACTGTAGCCCCTAGCAAAGGTTCCATCTCAGCAGACTGTGCACATGGGCTGGTTAAGCTCAGCAGCACATCAAGAACATGTGATGCTGTATCATACAGAAAGACTTCATGAAGCATCCTCCTAGCCTAACTACACGTTGTCAACGTTAAAGATACTTATGTGATTCTATTCCTGCTTAGTTTGTCAAAGTGTCATCCACAATAACCACAGAGTATAAATATTTTATGTTTTGTTTAGTGGCATTTCATCCATTGGCCTGGATTTTTCAGGTATTTATTTAGAAAAAAAATTTTTTTTCATACGATTGTGTGCTATGTGACATATGAACTGTGGGCCATCTGATTTCACTGTAAGAATGGTTGCTAAAATCTGTCCCCTAACAAGGCACTCCCCTGACTGATGTTAAAATCAATCCGTCCACAGGGAAATTCAACCAGTCAGAACTGGGCGTCATGAACTACTCATTTCACATTTTCGCTCATTTTCACAACTCAACACCTTAGCTGTAGTATTAATTCGTGAAATGCTTTGTAAGTTACAAAGATCAATTGAAAAGTTGCCCATAATTTATGGCTAATAATAAAATGATATTCATCATAAAAATTCCAAAAGCTTTTGAGATCACAACAACCCGAGATACTTGGGTTCGGACAGAGGAGGCACGGGAGGGCGGCCTGGAGTGGTCAAGGAGAATGAGTAGAAAAGGCGACTGAGCTGGGACAGATTCACACAGCAGACCAAGTAGGATACCACAATAGCAAAAATCTAAAATGAACGTTTCCCTGAGAAAACAATAGATGTCTTCCCCGAGTGGTTGGGCAGCAGATGAGAAAACAATAGACGCCATAGGCTGGAAAGATGGAAACCCATTTTATGCAATAGCCAACGCTTCAATAGAACTATCACCTGCCATTACTTGGGAGACCAACTAAGTGCCTACTGAGCTTATGGCTGAGGGGAAGTGGTTAGAAAGAGCCAGAATGTTGCTAAAGCTGCTTTTGACAAGCCATTACAGAAAGATATGAGCTCAGGAAAATCACCACTTGATTTGCAAGCAGGAATGACAGGGAATAGAGAGAATTCAGAAATCAGGGCCCACCCACTATGCTCCAAACAATCAGACATGAGACTGAAAAATACTTTGGGCAATGAAGGTCTGTTAAGCCTTCACAGTTAAGTAGAGGGTCTCAGTCTTACAGCAAAGATTACATTAATGATGCTATCGTCTTACCCGAGTCTATTGTTTTAGATGGTCTCAAGGTAGCTGCCAATAAGCTGAGAGACAAAAGCACAAGGGAACGTAAGCAAATAAATAGGGATCACTTGGTAATTATATTTAGGAAAGAAGTTGGGTGAAGTTAATGGACACATGCAACTGGATCCAAGCAACTAAATCAGAAGGCTGTTAAGTTTTTGAAAGAATTGTATTATCAAACAAACTATAATCCTGGCCTAATAGGGTTTATGATTATCAAACAACCCTCAAACCCTATCAGCTTGCACCAGGAAGATGCAAGGCAAGCAAGGAGGGAATGCTCCCAAGTGGTCATTACAGATGTACCCACAGAGCATGATGGACATGGAAAGCCTTCCAGAGAATGGAGCCAGGGGCCATGGGGATAGTGGATGAGAAAGTGCCTTCCAGAATCAAGGCGAATCGAGGAATTTTTCCCATTTTCTGAATGAACCAGTGTTTGCTATGTCTCCCAAGCCTCCTTTTGTGAAGCGCATAGGCCATCACTGCTCCACATACCCTGGGTGGGGGATGGTAGGACATATTATCTGTCTTCGGCTCACTGGTTACATGGCCACCATAAGCCACATCCAGACCTGAAGGTTCTGCCCATCACCTGGAGGACCAGAAATTTGGTCTGAATACATTACCTGAGTGGGGCTTTGAGTAGGAGCGCAGATGGGCAACGAGTGGGAAGAAGCCTGTGCACAGACACTTGCTATCTAGAGAGACAGACTGTGGCAGTGACAATTAGCCACCCACCAACTCATGCTACCCTTCTGTAATGTGGATTATTAGGAGAGGCAGCTGTCAAGTCAGGGACTACATTTCCCAGCGCCCCCATCCCTTGCATCTAGGTGTGGCCAAGTGACTCATTCTTGCCAAAAGAATATATGTGGAAGAGATGTGTATCACTTTCAAGCTGAGATTCTTAAGAAGTGGGTGTTTTCATCTCTTCTCTCCTTTTCCCCTTGTGCCAGCTGGAAGCCAAAGGTTCCAAGGTCCTAGGCAATGGTGGAGCCAAAAGATGGCCGGTCTTGAACCCCAAACCTGCCAATCAGGAGCACCCAAAGTGGATGGTTACAAGAGTGAGAAATAAACCTGTATTGTGTTAAGCCATTAAAATTTGGACAGTATATGTCAGGAGGGAGAGCTACCCTGACTATATCCTAATATACTAATGGATTATTTGATGCAATGTTCTTTAATTTCTGTATTCATGGCTTACTTTGTACGTTAGAATTTTTGCCAGCACACTTGATGCAACTAAATTCTATCCAAATTGTCACACTGCTCACTTTGACCTTGAGTCACTGCTTAAGTGGATCAATTTACTTTCTCTCTTACATATAAAAGAGCTAAAATTCTTGCATTTGGCAGTGAACATGTGATCTCCCTGCAGCACAGATGTGCCATGATGACATTCTTCTTGTGCCATGTTTTGCCCAATCTACACACTGTCGCTCAACCCATTCAGCTCAACACTCCACTCTCACTGTGTCATAAAATTAATCTCACACATTACTCAGTACTCTGTGCTCAGCTGTTAGGGTTAACAATCCACCCACCATGTGAGAACCACTGATTCAAAGGTTGGAAATACCCAAGTACAAACTACATTAGCCCATGCATCCCCCTTGACTCAGAGATTCCCCACGTCCAGGGAGATAGCGTCTCAATGAAACACTATCAGCTGAGATAAACTCAGCTTTCTCTTGTTGACCCTAGCACTCATGGTCAAGGGAAGCTGAAATTTCTGTGTCTGTTGCAGTGTTTTGGTGTCACCTGTGGTGAGAGAAGGGGAAATTTCCTGCCTTGCTGACAGCTATTATGAAGCAGCCAACAACCTACAGGTGGGTACGTGCAAAAGCCACACACAACAAAACATAAATACTAAATAATGCAATATGGACATACAAAGAAGCAAGACCACCCCTACACCGTTCACAGTAATGAGACTTTACTCTTTCAGGAGACTCTTACCCAGGAAGATAAAAGCTGTTCATACCAGGAATTTGCTGAAAGACTCAGCTACTCTTCAGCAGAAAGCATTAAATGACAGTTGATTCTCCAAGCCTCTCTGAACCCCTCGCCTCAAAACCCCCACCTTGCTGGGTCCACCAGTCCTAAACTATAATATCCTTATTGTTTCAGTTTCCTAAAGCTGCCAGAATGCAATATACCAGAAATGGGTCAGCCTTTACAAGGGGACTGGTTTACAAATTTACAGTTCTAAGGCCATGAAAATGACCCAGTTAAGGCGTCAACAGGACGATACCTTCTCTGAAGAAAGGCGAAAGGCATCCAGGGTTCCTTTGTCACAAGAGAAGGCACATGGTGGGGTCTGCTGATCTTTCTCTCCTAGGTTTCATTGCTGTTGAGTTCTGGCTCCTTCAGTTTCTGTGGGTCCTTGCTTGCTTCTCCCAGGGCTTTTCTCTCCAAGCTTTCTGGGTGTTTCTCTGTCTGAGCTCTCTCCAGATGTTTCTCTCTTTTAGCCTCATAAAGGACTACAGTAAAGGATCAAGACCCACCTTGAATTGGGCAGATCACATCTCAATTGAAGCAACCTAATCAAAAGGTCCCACCCACAATAGATCTGCACCCACAAGGATGGATTAAAAGAACGTGGCCTTTTTCTGGGGTACACAACCGCTTCAAACCAGCACAGTTATTCTTACAGAGCTCTAACTCGGTGAAAGATCCACCTTAACCCAAAAATCCACCTTACAATAGATTTCAAAGTCTCAATAAATAGTGCACCTTTGCTCTTCCCCCTAGAAGATGGAAACTAGACTTTCTCAAGGTGATGTTTCCCCTTATCATGACACTCTTTGCTTATCAAAACAGGTTGCTGTGGTGCTGTTGGGGAAAGCCAGCATGTGCCAATATGTACGTTTTGGTCCCATTTCTATAACTAATACTCTGGATATCTTAGGGTAAGTGTCTTAAGCTCTGCGTTCACTCACAATGAAGCCAGAGATGCTAGAGAGACACAGCACTTTGGTGAGCCCAGCCGGGGTTAAACATGACCTTCTGTGCCCTGAAGCAAAAGTAACTCATTAGCAACACAGGTATTTACATCCCAGAGAACAGTCACTAAATCCTTTGAGGATTCTTGTCAACATCTTTACCAAAGAGAAACATGCATTCACCGTGGTCCATCAGGAAACAAGGACTATTTAAACAGAGGGAAAAAAAGTGAGAAAAGGCTTAAAGAAAAGGCAATTTAAAAATAAGAGTTTTATGAGGATGAAAAGTTTAGGCTATTAGAGCTAGAGCCAGAGAATTGTTTTCAACAGTTTTATAGTCCGAGCTATCATTTTTCATCCCCATAGTCAATATACTGAAGCTAATGATAAAAGCATTAATTTATCATGAGATTTTAACAATCTCTCCTGTCAGTAATGAAATAAACACATGATAGCAGAGTAGCCAGACAGTTATTGTTTATAGGAAGGTTATTATAATAATTAAGATTAATAGCAATTACTTGTCATGTTTGTGGATGGTTCCCCCTCCCCCCGACCCCCTTGGGAAATAACGGCAACCATATTAAACGACTAATTAACACATCTCCAGGCCTGGCTAAGGATGCATGCACTCACCAGGCCCCCTTCTTTTCTAGCCCTCCACAGCCAAACAAGGAAATACACAAGCTCTGGACAGCAACCGGCTCACATTTTGAAAGGAAACCAAAATTAAACAGTCAACCAGTTGGCAGTGGGTGACCTAAGACAGAAATCAAGGCTCTTCTCCTTTCTCAGCCTTGCCAGCCCCACCGATGGCTGAAAAAGTGTAGGTTCTGGGTGTCATCGCCTGTCTGTGAGTCTCTGTGTATGAGCATAAATAAATATATATATTGAGTGTTATAAATGTTGTCTAATAACTGGAGTCATTTTATCTTCATCCACATTAGGATATTGCATTCTTCAGTAACAGCCGTGCACACGCAAACCTTAGGTAGTAAAGCGCTAAAGCTATTTGTAGTGAATGCTTTGCAGGGCAGCATGGAATGGATGGGAACGCTTCCTTTCATTAGAATTCATTAAAAAAAAGAAGAGAGACCTTGTCATTTCCCCAGCTCAGTGATGGGGAAGGAAGAGCACCAAGCCGCTTCTCTTACGCTCACCCAGAGACTGGCACGGCCGCTAGCAGGAAGCATTCGCAGTCCTGCCCAGTGTCTCTATGAGGACACGAGGAAGAGGGCAGGGCCAAGATGCAACGCCATCTGCCCAGGGGTCGTCGCTCCACAAAAGCAAAGAGTTTTCACAGATGAAGGAAGGACGTGGCAGGCACAGAGAGCACGTGCTTGCTCCTTTCTCCCAACCACAGACTAAACTGGAGTCAGAGACCAGGAAAGCAGAGCCCAACCAAGGTCAGGAGCGTGTCTGAAGGATGCAGGCAAACTGGAGGCTGGAGGTCCCCGTTTCCTAGGGCGGGCCTGGCGCCTTCCCAGCCCTGTAGACTCTCCATCCCTCCCACACGCCAATGCACGCAAATTCATGTATGCCAACACATGCCAGTGCATGCACAGCCATCAGCTGCAAAGTGCACAGACTTCCACATAAAAAAATGGATAAATCACATCCATTCCACAATAAATGTGTGTTTATGGAGATGGAAGAGGGAAGGGAGGAAGAAAAGATGAGAAAAAAAGGATATTTATTGAGCCTGCTCTGAGAGAGGCTCTGAGCATGGGCTCTGGGCTCCAATAAAGTTGACCAAGACACAAGTCCAAGCCTTCAAGAAGCCCATATTGAGCAGGAGGGAATGGACACTGTGAGGGCATCACCTCCCTAGCAGAACTCCACCTAGCAAATTCCACTCCAGGAAGGAATCTTGGGAGGGAGCTGGTATGAGAGTTCTGGGCCATGGGCCAGCCCTGCCATCCTTTAGGACCACTCACTCTGGCCTCACAACAAGTTACTGGGGTCATCTGGGTTGGCAAGCATTGCCCTTGCTTCTCTGAGCCCAGCTGAAACAGACTTGAGTTCTCAGGAAGACTCTACTGTGTGCCGGCAGAGCAAAGAGTGATAAATGCGGAGAAGGAGAATGCTACACCTAAGGCCACAAGGCTCAGGAGCCCCAGGAATCACATCCTACCCAGGGCACAGAAACCCTGCACCACCCTACCAGCCCAACAGCCAGCACACCGTCCTTGGTGGGCCTCAGGGGTAAGCGCCTGCCTGCCCTCTCCTGGCCAGCATGATCCTGCTTCCCACCCGTTTCGCCTTCTTGGCTCTTCTGGCCCCAAGGCTGTGAGCCACCTGGGGGTCCTATTTGCTTGGAGGGTTTTGAGCCAGAGAATCGAGCTGTGCAGGAAGTATGACCGCTGCTTAGGTTAACTAGCTCACCTTTTGTAGATAGGTTGTGGCCACGGAGCCTTAGCCTACACTCTCTCTGCAGGAAGGGGAGAGGCGGGGAAGCAGGGCTCACCCACAGCTACACACCCCAAAGCAAGTGAAAAGCCGTGGAGATCAAAGGAAGGAGTTGCTTCTCAGAGCAGCTGACATTTGAACCTGATTTGGAACCAAGAAGGATTTCTACAGGCAGAGGTAAAGGGACAGGACAAGAAACTCAAGGAGGAAAAGCAGAGGGCTGAGGAGATTAAAGAAGAAGAAAAGCTCAAAGACAAGAAGTCTCGCTTGGACATAACTGGTTTCTGTTTCCGTGCCCCTCCTCCCACCCTATGCATCCTCCAATCCAATGTCACATACCTCCTCGGAAAGTGCAGCTGCGACCGTGACATCTGCTCACTCAACATGCCTCAGAAGATTCTACCCCATCACAGACTGGCCTTGAAGCCCTGCAGGAAATGGTTCTCACAAAACTCCCCACCTTCATCCTGCATTTGCTTCCACAGAGGAGCCCTGCTCTGGCCAAGTGGCCCTCTGCTGCTTCCTCAACATTTCCCTCGCTTGCTTGCCACCCTTCTTTTGTTCATGCAATGCCACCTGCCTGCCTCAACCAGCTTGCTTGCCAGCGAAGTCTGTGAACCTGCAGCCCTAAATCTGTCTTGTGACCCCATCATTGGCCAGTGACCCACAGCCGAGGGGCCAAGGACAGGCACCGTCAGGGGAACCAGCTTCTCTCTTCATGGCCTTGGTTGGACATCAGCCAGTTGATGGTCAATGGCCATGGCGTGCAACAGCACATGACCCTGGAC
Organism: Tamandua tetradactyla; assembly: GCF_023851605.1. Classification (NCBI taxonomy): domain Eukaryota; kingdom Metazoa; phylum Chordata; class Mammalia; order Pilosa; family Myrmecophagidae; genus Tamandua; species Tamandua tetradactyla. Next base: position 6,443,836 of record NC_135329.1, read on the forward strand.
ACATAGAAATGTGTGGGCATGAGCTTACGCCCCAGAACCACAATAATTAGAGTTTTGCTACCACCTGAGGACCATGCTGCCCAGGCTATTCAGAAAACCTTCTTGGCTTCTCTGTTGGTCTTCTCTAGAGGGAGAAGAAGCAGAGTGCTTGGAGATGCCCCAAGCTAAGGCCCTTATCAGTATTCATAAAGAACAGGAACAGCTGTGTTGTGACACACCCTGGGAATCCTTATCAAACAAACACCACGTGAGACCACAGGCCACTGTGGGTATCCAGTGCTCACGTGCTGGCGTTCATAACTTCACCTCGCAGATTAATTTTAAATGTCAGACAATAGTGCTGTGTAAAGGTAAAGAGCTCGGGAAAGTAGGGTCTTCCTGACAAGCCCAGCACATCCCATGTTTGATCACCAGCCCAGTGGGCCGGATGGGAGGAGAAGAGGGCGTTTCTTTAACAGTCGCTGGCCCTGCAGTGCCAACACGAATGTAACTCCCGCTTCGTCTCTCAGCCCGGAAAACGGCCGAACCGACAATAATGAGATTTACACCGAGCCATGAGGCTATGCGAGGTCGGAGACCTTGCCTGGAATGCAGGTTGCGAGCCCAGACAAATATTTATAACTTGGTTAGGAGCCCCTGGAAAATAGCATTTGTAATGGAAACCCTCGTACTACCCAGCAGCTGACCCCACCCGGAGGGGGCAGGAGGCAGGGCTGGGCCAGGGCTGCTGGGGGCAGCAGCTCTGCAAGGGACAAACGGGAGCAGCCCCAGCCCTGGGAAAAGCTTGGAAGGAAAAGGGATGCAAGTCTGAGATTGTAGGAGGTGCAGGGAGGAAGGAACAGATGCTACACAAAAAGCCCACTCAGGGCTGCCAGGATTGCAATTAAAAATTCACATATTTTGGATTGAAATTCTCATATTTTAGGAGAACTTGGGCAAAATCCTCCTCCCACCAATATTAGCAATGCAAAACCGGCAGTCAAGACAGACCCAAATTATCATCCATTTTGCAAAAAGGATGAAAATTGTATAGCACGGAGTCCAAAATTCTTCAGTGAAAACAATCATTATAGCACACCTGGCAGCCCTTGGCCGCCTCCCCTCCCCCAGGCCCAGGGGACGCGTGACGAAGCACCACCACCTCCCCTGAGGTAGCCTGAGTGCCGGATCTGGGACCCCAGGGACGACCTGTCACCTGGGGGCTCTCGGCATTGTTGTTCGCTTGCGAGGCGAGGCTGCCCTTCCTTGGAAGAGGTGCACGTGACTCCAAGAGGCCCTGATGCTGCAGTGCCAGGTAGTGGAATGGCAAACACGGCAGGTGCCAGGGCTTCCAGCACCAACACCGTCCTAGGCCTGGCGCACCTGGAGAGGGCTTGTGCTTTCAGCCAACAAACGGAGTGCGAGGGAGGGAAAGAGGGGGCCAGGAAGGAAAACTGCAGGCTCCCCAGTTCAGAACACAGCGGGATTCCCAGCCAGAGGGACGCAGCGCGGGGCTGAAGCGACAGCTGCCAACCAATGAGCCGCTGTCGAAGGATGAGGAAGATCCTAGAAGTTCTACCTCCAGGAGAGCTGCTCTTCTTCTTCCCTGCTGCCGGGATCCCTACTAGCCGGGCCTACAAGCCTCCCCTGGCCTCCACTGCCCAAAGGATTGACTCCCAGTCGCAGCCAGGGTCCCTGGCTAGAAGACAAAGGTCCCTGCAGAGCAGGCGAGAAGACAAAGGACCAGAAAGCAAGAGTCAGGGCCAAATAATAAAAATGCATTATACATACAAACATTGCATTAATAAAAGGAATGCAAATACAAATCTAATAGAAATGGAAATGAATGCTGAGCTCCAGGCCGCACACTGGAAGAGAGCCCAGGATGGGATGGGCGTGAGGCTGTTGGACACTGACAGAGGTGCAAGAGCAGTAGCTCAGGGACAGCATCGGGACTTGCAGCGAGTGTCCACATCTCTTCCTGGGTCAATACGGCTCCCAAGGAGCAGCCGCGGCGGCAGGAGAGCAGAGGGCTGCGGAGCTGGTTCTCAGACATCTCAGGCTCAAGCCCAGCCTACAACTGTCCAGTCTGAAGAGTTCAGGCAAGTCGAATCTCGCAGAGCTCCAGTTCCTCACCTATAAAATCATATGGGAACAGCACCTGGTTTATAGGCTTGTTGGGAGATTCAAGAGAAATGATCCACACAATGGCTTTGGCACACTGCCCCAAGACTTGACAAATGTTACCTACTATTCTTGGAATTAGGAGACCAAGACCAAAGAAATCTCAGCCAGGGTCACCAGGTGAGCTAGTGGCAGAGCTGGGGCCCCATCTCCACTCTCCAGACCCCTGCAGTCAGCACTCCTTTCCCATTCCAGGCTTCTTTTGTTTGCTGCAGCATCTCCTGCAGAAACCTTACCTCAGAGCCAGGGATAATAAACCTAATTGGGCTACTAGGACCAGTCACTTCCCTCCACATTGAGCCTTTGGGGGATGTTACGGGTGATCAATATAATAAATAATGCTGCACAGTCTGAAGCAGCCCTCGAGGGAGCATCCTGGAAACCAAGAGGAGAAAGAAATTGCGATCATAATAAAAGATTCAGGGAGAAAGCCAGATCTCGGCACACTTCTGAGTGACAGGAAGTGTATCTACCTAGCCTTGCTTTATGACAGACGGGGGAGGAGGAGAGACACCCCAGGAGGACAGGGAACCCAGGTGTTCCAGGTTCTGCAGCTAGAGGCGTTTGTTAGCCAAGATATCCCTCCCAGTCATGCTATCAATGCACAGGCAAGGCGCCTAGGAGGCAGCAGTGGAGCTATGGCCGTCTCAGCCCTGAACAAAGGCTTCTTTCTCTCTAAGCAAGACCCCAAATGCCCGGGAAAGCTCACCAGAGCCCAGGCTTACCCTCCGAAGCACCCCCAGCTTGAAGGGCGGAAATGTCTGCTATGGAACGTTTCTCTGGTTCCCTGGAATAGGCCAGAGATAACTGAGGGCTCAAAGGGCTTTCTCACAGAACTGGTTGGGAAAGGAAAGGCGTTTCCTGTGGGAATCCCTTGCAGGTCAATGTCCCAGAATGTCAGCAGTTTCCATACATTTCCCCAGACTCGCTGCAAATCATGGTCGTGACCTCAGGGTGCATAGCAGAGGTCCTGGGAATCTGGGGTCACGATCCCATGGTCAACCCTGTGGGGGCCGACCCACCTGATATTACAGGTGAGATGGTTGAACCCAAAACCTTTGAGAGCTTCACGCTAATAAGTATATTCAATGATGTTCCATGATGGCCATATCAGCCGAAGGAGAACCATATTATAAGCTTAGACCCTAGTCAGTAGCTTCTCATTCAGAAGCATTCGCCCAGAGAACATGGTATGCAGAGAACATGGTATGTTCGGGTTTAAAGTGTTGTGATATTGAGCCAATAGGCAGAAAAGTCACCGTCCAGTACCAAATAAGGCAGATCATGGCCATGTCCAGAAAATGCTGAAGGTGGGCAAACCTCCTTAGTAACATAAGGGCAAATGTGTAGTGCATAAAAGGACCTTTCAGCAAACGCATAAGCAGGGACAGAGAAGTTTCTCCAGGTCAAAACTCTAAACTCCTGAGCTAACCAAAGGAGAACAGCACTGGACCACCGAGAGAAATGAAGAGTCTCAACTGGACCAGAGCAGAGATTGCTATCTAAATGAAATGGAATTAAAAATTAGTAACCAAACCTAATATGCTACCATTTGTTGCAGTACTCATGCTTCTGCCCTCTTCTAGTTCTGTCTCATCACATCCTTCTTAATCAATCTCTATTAATACCTTCCCTGAAAATACTTCTCTGCATACCATAACTGATGTGGCTTGGTTAAGGCCTGACATCACTTTAGGATATGGTCCCCAAACAGGGTTAAGCACCAGGGACAGGTTTGCTTGGAGAGAGCCCTCCACCACCTGCTCACCAGGAGCCTGCCATGCACCCATGAGTGCATACAAGGTGGTGACAACCACAGAGAAATTCTTCCCGAAACCTCATCTCCAGCCTCCTGCCCCACCACACAGGGCCTAAGGCACTGTGAGCAAATGACTGAATCTTCACCCATGCCCATTGACTGAATCTTCACCCATACCCATTGACTCTGCAATCTTCACCCATGCCCGCTGACTCTGGAATCTTCACCCATGCCCACTGACTCTGGAACCTTCACCCATGCCCACTGACTGAATCTTCACCCATGCCCATTGACTGAAACTTCACCCATGCCCGCTGACTCTGGAATCTTCACCCATGCCCACTGACTCTGAATCTTCACCCATGCCCACTGACTCTGAATCTTCACCCATGCCCACTGACTCTGAATCTTCACCCATGCCCATTGACTCTGAATCTTCACCCATGCCCACTGACTGAATCTTCACCCATGCCCACTGATTCTGCAATCTTCACCCATGCCCACCTACTCTGGAATCTTCACCCATGCCCACTGACTCTGAATCTTCACCCATGCCCATTGACTCTGAATCTTCACCCATGCCCACTGACTCTAGAATCTTCACCCATGCCCACTGACTCTGCAATCTTCACTCATGCCCACTGAGTCTGAATCTTCACCCATGCCTGCTGACTCTGGAATCTTCATCCATGCCCACTAACTCTGGAATCTTCACTCATGCCCGCTGACTCTGGAATCTCCACCCATGCCCATTGACTCTGAATCTTCACCCATGCCCACTGACTCTGGAATCTTCACCCATGCCCACTGACTCTGAATCTTCACCCATGCCCATTGACTCTGAATCTTCACCCATGCCCACTGACTGAATCTTCACCCATGCCCACTGACTCTGCAATCTTCACCCATGCCCACCTACTCTGGAATCTTCACCCATGCCCACTGACTCTGAATCTTCACCCATGCCCATTGACTCTGAATCTTCACCCATGCCCACTGACTCTAGAATCTTCACCCATGCCCACTGACTCTGCAATCTTCACTCATGCCCACTGAGTCTGAATCTTCACCCATGCCTGCTGACTCTGGAATCTTCATCCATGCCCACTAACTCTGGAATCTTCACTCATGCCCGCTGACTCTGGAATCTCCACCCATGCCCATTGACTCTGAATCTTCACCCATGCCCACTGACTCTGGAATCTTCACCCATGCCCATTGACTCTGAATCTTCACCCATGCCCACTGACTCTGGAATCTTCACCCATGCCCATTGACTCTGAATCTTCACCCATGCCCACTGACTCTGGAATCTTTACCCATGCCCACTGTCTCTGGAATCTTCACCCATGGCCAATGACTCTGGAATCTTCATCCATGCCCACTAACTCTGGAATCTTCATCCATGCCCACCTACTCTGGAATCTTCACCCATGCCCACTGACTCTGCAATCTTCACCCAGGCCCACCTACTCTGGAATCTTCACCCATGCCCACTGACTCTGGAATCTTCACCCACGCCCATTGACTGAATCTTCACCCATGCCCATTGACTCTGAATCTTCACCCATGCCCACTGACTCTGGAATCTTCACCCATGCCCACTGACTGAATCTTCACCCACGCCCACTGAGTCTGAATCTTCACCCATGCCCACTGACTCTGGAATCTTCACTCATGCCCACTGACTGAATCTTCACCCATGCCCACTGACTGAATCTTCACCCATGCCCACTGACTGAATCTTCACCCATGCCCACCTACTCTGGAATCTTCACCCATGCCCACTGACTGAATCTTCACCCACGCCCACTGAGTCTGAATCTTCACCCATGCCTACTGACTCTGGAATCTTCACCCATGCCCACTGACTGAATCTTCACCCATGCCCACCTACTCTGGAATCTTCACCCATGCGCAATGAGTCTGAATCTTCACCCATGCCTGCTGACTCTGGAATCTTCATCCATGCCCACTAACTCTAGAATCTCCACCCATGCCCATTGACTCTGGAAACTTCATCCATGCCCGTTGACTCTGGAATCTTCATCCATGCCCACTGAGGTAGACATGGCAGCCTCCTGGGAACAGAGCATCTGGCCAGACACTGGGAACAGGCAGCAGAACTTGTTTCCTTTGTTATTCCCTAGAATATCAAAAGACTCATCCCTCTGAAATGCCATCTCCTGAAAGTATTGGGCAGGGTGGGGCACAGGTGGTCTGGCTCCCATGGCTGTAGTTGTGGGGTGTGTCAATGCAGAAGACTTTTCTTGGGCCAATCTTAGTGGCCATGGGAGCCAAATGGGCCATGCCTGTTGGGGCCCCAGCGATGCTTCTCAGCTTTGCATCTCTGGGTCTGAGACTTTGCCTCTGAGCCTGCCCCTCTGGGTTCATAACATCCAAAACTGAACGCATCTGGGACTCCTGGGTCTTTGGGGTCCATGGCTGTACCTGTGGATGACCATGCCTGCTACTGGAATTATGATCATCTGATTAGACTTTGGTTGTTTTGAATCATAAGCATCCTGGTGACTACTTCCTGTCACTAGCTATACCTGTCTGTAAAGGTGAAATTCAAAATATTTAACAACAGATACAGCACTGACCAATCGGAACAGATGCCAACCATGGACCCCTGGTTTGGACACACTGAGGCATTTCAAACTGGTTTTAAGCAGTTTGTTGAGCAGTCTCAAAGAGGTGATGTCTAACCGTCAAAGTGTTTTATTTTTTTCCAACCACTGCCTTCAACCCTGCTCTGTAAAAACCCTTCCCTGTCCCTTAACAACATCGTGAGCAGGTCGCATTGCTCTCTGGTCACTCTGTTAATGAGTCTCTGGTCCAGCCCACAGGCTCACATCTGATTTAAGCCCCAGAGCGGACAAGCGGACAGCTGCCTGGACTGAGAGGAAGGAAGCATCCTCCATGCTTTTACTCCCTGCCTCCTAGTTCTGCTTTCAGAGGTGAGACAGGAGAGTTGTTCTCTCACATGGCCACTCATCTGCTGCAATGCAGAGGCCTCCTGGCTCCACCTGACTTCATCAACCTCTGGGGGTGATATTGATAGGAGATGGTACCAGTGGTTCCTTGGGGTTGTGTCCTGCTTCACCAAGCTCCTTCCATCACTGAGGACAACTCCCTTGGCTCCACCAGCAGTCCACACCCCTGAACCCCCCCCCAAAAGGTATTGTTGAGCCACCAGGGCTGCTGCACCCGAGTACCTTAGCTCCTTTCCAGGGAGCTGCAGGGTACACCGGGGCCTCCTTTCTTATCTTCAGAAGGCTCTGAACATCCCCCTGTTCTCAGCCTCTTCCTCCAAGGCACAATCCCCCGCGCCCGCCCCAGGTCCCAACCTGGCTGTTAAACCTACATTCAGAAATCTCCAGGGAGAAGCAGGCACCAGCCTGCCAGGCAAATCCTGAAGCCATGAGGTCATGAGGAGAGCCTTTCCAAGATGTCTCTGACCCACTGCAGCACTGACCACCGAGGAACAAGGGGCCAGCAAACTGCAATTCTTGGCTTTGGAGAGGGTGTGGGCAGCAGAAAGGAAACCTCCTTGCCATAAGGCCTGTGCTCCTACCAACCAAACCAGACCCGCCTCTCCCCAGTCTGTCTTTAATGGAACAGGAAGCTGGAGGTGGCAGGGAGGGGAAGCAGGGGAGACGGCTGGCTGTTGGGTATAAGGTTTCCTCTCCCTTGATGGTGCTGTCTGGCATCCATTGTTGGCAAACTTCTTCTTGAGAGTGTGGAAAACTCAGCTTTGGACGGGGCTGACAATGTGGGGACAAGTGGGAAAACGTAAATCCCCATCCTGTCCCTGTGACTATGTCTTTGTCAATTTTTTTGCCTGTAACTGTTTTTGTAGCTGCGCCTGTTGCCTGCTGCTGATTCCAGACTGCATCTGTGAGCCTGCATCTGTGAGTCTGTCTCAGCTCTCCTGCTGCCTGCCTGGGACCACGTCCGTCTGTCTGGGGGATGAGGGCCTCTCTGTGCCCGCACCCATGACCCAGGGCCCGTGAGGGGTATGGGTGGAGTGTCTCGGTGATGGCATTTCTGTGCCCGTGCCCATGCCTGCCCCCAGCCTGAGTGGGCATCTGTGACTCAGCCTCTGAGGCTGTGCATTGGGCTTTACACAGGCGGTGGCCTTGCGTCTGCATTGGGACAGCTGTGGCTGTCAGTCTTTCCATCAATCATGTCCTTTGCTCATCGGTCATGGTGGCTGGACCATGGCAGTGGCCAGGAGGGGAGGGATGGGAGCTGAGCTCATTCCCTCCACGGTTCAGGGTTGACAGGCATTGCTCTGTCCCAGGCTGCTTTTCCAAGCACCACGGCTCCTTCCACCGTCTCCTCAACCCACCAACTGCAACAGAATTGGGCACGCTGGTCAGACGCTAAATAAGAGCCAAGAAAAGGGATTGCAGGCCCCAGGTAAGTTTCAGGGGCTTCCCTGATTGCCTACCACCAACCCAGGGACAACCCCTCCCTGCCCTCCTCTAGGAGGTGGGTGCAGTAGCAAAACTGATTTGAAACTTGATTCACCTTCTTTCAGCAATATCCTAACCCACTGAGCCCAGGTTTTCCCTGGCAGGGTGGTGGTGAGGATTACAGAAGACGATGCTCTACAGCATGTAGCCTAGTGCCCGTCACCTGTGTGCGTGATAAGGCCTAGTTCCTGCACCCCAAGAGCTGCCCTGGGGGGAAACAGGGTTTGGGGTGTCCGTCTGCCCTAGTCTGGTGGACTCGGCCTGTTAACGTGGTCTAAGTGGAGTCAGGTGCTTCTGCCTGTGGATTTGCCCATGTGTACCAGCATATATCATGACACCCAAGCCCCTCCCACCAGTCTAGTCTATATTCGCTTTTCTAAAAGCTCTTTTGGTCTTTTCAGGTTCCCACCTGCTCTAGAGAAAAGGCCAAGGGTGCAGCTGGACAACCTTCTGCAGGCACCAAAGACTCATGGACACCCTCAGTCATCTCTGCCAAAGCCAGGAACAGAGATGGAGCTAGCCAGGGAAAATCTGTGGAGGGCCCTCTTATCTAATGGCACAATCCCATGGCATATGCAGGAGACCCACGAGGTTTGTAAGGATGCTGCGTTCATAGAACCACTGCCAGCTTGGGATGGATGGAATGCACAGGGAGAGGGCAAAACTCAGGAAGGTGGCCAGAGCCACAGAAAACAGGCAGGTAGAACTACTCAGCTGCAAACACATGCTACCCTTCCAGAGAAAGAAAGAAATGACTCTGAGATTGGAGCCATGGCTGAAAGTGTGGAGTCCTGAGAACAGAAGATTTTTCCCAGCCCTTGAAACCTAATAGAATTGGCCCTGCTGGATTCTAAAATTGTTTGGGCCCAGAGCTCCTTACTTTATTCCATTTTCTCTTTTTGGAGCGAGAGCATGTGTAAGCCCTATCCTATGCCTGCCCTGCCTGTCCCACTTTTGCATTTTGGAAGAAGATAACTGGTTTTCGAGCTTCACAGGTTCACAGATAGTTTTAAGCCACCAAGTTCGTGGTCATTTATTCTGGCAGCCCTAGAAAACTAATGCACCACCCCAAAATGCTTCTTTCTGGTAGAACAACCCACTGCCTTCCAGTCTCAGGGATGGCCAGATGTCCCAGGCTGGGTGGTCATAGCTTCCAATATGCAACCACATAACTGATCCAAGGATGGATGTGTGTTCAAGGTGGGCTAGTCGAGGCCCTCCCTGCAAGATTCCTCTAAATGGATCTGATGGGGAAAGCCCTCTCTTCTCTCTGCTTGTGAGTTTGTAAGGATCTAAGCCGGCAGCTACCTACGTCCTTGGTTCCACCTGAAGGGAACAACCAATCTAAAAGAAAGAGGCAACCAGTCTAAAAGAAAGAGGCAAGAGAGAAGGATAAAGAACAGAAATCTCTGAGGCTGGCTCAGCTCCTGCCTACTCCATGGTTTCATCACAGGCACCATGGTGCTCCTTCTCCCTTCTTTTTCTCCAGCAATTGATCTGAGATTCTGTTACATTCAACCAAGAACGCTGATGTATAGTCTCACCCCCTGCAAACCAACTTTATCTCATGCTACCCCCAGCCATGCTTTTCATACCACCTAAGCCAATCTCAAGTTAGTCTAATTTAGCAAGTATTTACTGGGCATCAAATTCTTGCAGGACTTTGAGTGCAAGGAAAGAGAGAGAGAGAGGAGAGAGAGGATGCCCTTGCAGAAAAAGGGCATTTGACATGAGTCTTTGAGAAAGTGTGAGACTTCTGCAGACAGAGATGAGGCACAGGCTCTCCAGGCGGAGGAGACAGCTTGTGTAAGGGCAGAAGAGGAGGTAGGATGTGGGTGGGTGGCCAGCATGGGTGACAACTGCATTAGAGAATTAGGGACAGGAGAAACCAGGGCGAGGATTGGGAGGCCTGGTCAGCCTTGGTGAACGCCTAGACTCAACCCTGGAGAGGATGGGGTGGAGCCACCTCCCCTTCGTTGGCCTGACTGCCCTGCCCTGGGGACAGTCGCGTTCCCACCCACCTCTGCACTTTGAGTCCTGTGGTTCCCTCACCAGGAATGCCTTCCCTCCTGCCCTCCATTTATTCCAGGCTGAATAAATTCCAGGAGCAGCTTTTCTAACTCCTGTATCTGTCCTGGCTGCCCTTTCTCTGAACCGGAATGTTTTAGCTTGCTAATGTTGCCAGAATGCAATATACCAGAAATGGGTTGACTTTTACAAAGGGGATTTACTAATGACAAATTTACAGCTCTGAAGCCATAAAAATGTCCAAACTAAGGCATCCCTAGAAAGACAGCTTGACTCAAGAAAGGCCAATGGTGCCTGGAACACCTCTATCAGCTGGGAAGGCACGGGGCATCTGGTTTCAAACAGCTTCCCCAGGGACATTTCTTTCCGCATCTGCAAACAGACTCTAGTAAGTAGAGTTAGACCCACCTTGAATGGGCAAAGATGCGTCTCCATGGAAACAACCTAATCAAAAGTTCCCACACACGATTGGGTAGGTCACATCTCTATGGAAACAACTTAATCAAAAAGATCCAACCCAACAATAGGTCTGTCCTCACAGATTGGATTAGGATAAAGAACGTGGCTTTTCTGGGGCATGTAACAGTTTCAAACCAGCACACCATGTGATCCTTAGAATATAAAATGTAGACCTATTTGACCTAATTGCCCCTCCCAATCTTGGAGTCCAGACTCTTCTGTGTATGCATATGTGTGTGCGTGCATGTGGGACACGTGTGCACATGTGCCCATGTGTGTTGCATGGAGGTGCATGTGTTATGTGTGCATGTACATGTGAGGTTGTGCATGTGCATGCACATGTGTATGTGGGCGTGTGCATACATATGGGCTTATATGTGTGTGTGTGTGCACATGTACGCATGTGTGTGTTCTTGCAGATGTGTGTGTATATACGTGCAAATGTACATGATTTTTGGGGACCTTCCATACGTTCTGGGTGTTTGGGGGTCCCATCTGCATCCTCCTGTCACCTACTGCCTGCGCACGCCCTCAGGTGCTTTGTCAATGCTTGTCAATCTGTAAGACCTGAGGTGACTCTGTTACAACGACCCTGGGCCCAGCTCAGGTGGACAGCAGTGACCAGTGGGCTTACCCATGCACGCCAGGGGTTTGGATGCAATGCTTTTTAGGGGGGCTTTGCACAAGTGCTCCCACTTGTTCTTAACTGCATAGACTGAAGGCAAAAGCTTTATAGAAATCAGTTCAAGTGGTAGCTTTTCAATCCTTTTCCTTTAAATTACAAAAAAAAAAAAAAAAACAGGTGATATGGCTCTTCCCTTTCTTTAGTTTACAAAGATTTTATTCCTAAGTGAATTATGAATAATTAAAACTCAACTCCATTTGTTCTATATTGTTGTTAATTGAAAAAATTAAAGATGCATGTGCTCCAACCTCCGGGGTGGCCGTGGGAGAAGCTGAGGGCAGCTGGGAGAGGTGAGCCAGGCCCCCTGCCAGCTCCGCCTTGAGCGGAGCCGTGCAGACCACTGCAAGCACTTTCTTCACCCGTCCTTACAGCTTCCACCCAGAACTGAGGGTGTAATGTAATTTCTTTCCTTAATGCACATTTCTCTCTCGCCCATTTAAAAACCAGGAGATGAAAGGAGTGCATTAATCATTCAAGAAATAGGGAAAGCCACCCTGTTGCTCTGGGGTGGACTCCCGGGACAATCCAGTGTGACCAGCTGGATTGGGATGTGTCCTCCAAGGACACTGTCACAAGTCAGAACTCAGATGGCCAGGCTGTTCACACTGCCCACCTCACCCCCCACAGCTAACAGGCACACAGCTGGAGCCGGACAAAGCCAAGTCAGCATCTCTTACCCAGAAACTGGGCCCAGTGTGTGTTCACCCAACTTGGTGGGACTTCATCCATGGGGACCCTCCCTCTTCTCTGAAGTTCTTTCTGGCCTTGTCTCCTGGGGCTTAGCAGCCTCCTTCTGTCTGCTTAACACGACTGGTTCTCAGTCAGTGTTCGTTGAATGAATGAGTTATGCTCAGAGACTGGGTAAATACTCATGAAATCAGAGGCAGAGTTGAGCATTGTATTAGGCAGGTAAGGTTAACTGGGTAACAAACAACCCCAAATCTCAGTGGCTTGATACAATAAACATTTATTTCTCAATTACCACTCATGCAACAGTCCACTGCTCTCCTCAAGCAACACCTGAGCATCCCCACATCCTTCCTTCTTCTCTGTATCCTGCCTTCCTGCTAGTTCCTCGGAATGTTCTCCGTTCAGCTTGTGGATGAGGAAGTACAGTCACGTGCTGTGCTCTGCCACCATTTCTGTCCTCTCCTCCCGTGAGAAGCCACTCACCAAGGTTCTCAGGGAGCTCTTTCCTCCAGGGCCTCCCCACCTGGTCTGTTTAGAAGGAGCATTTGCAGCGCCTGTTCTCCTAGGAGTTCTTAACAACTTCAGAATGTTCTCCATGCTTCGGTCCTGGTCTGAGAAGGGGTTTGCTAGCATGCTCCATCTTTATCGCCTTCCCTTGCAGGAGATGAGCTGTTGGGGCTGCAGAGGCACCACGGGCTATGAAGGATAACAACTGACTGGGGCTCAGGTGTCCCCTTTGGCTGGTGTTCCAACCCTTTGGGCCGATGCTCCTTTACTTCATAGGCAGAATGGTCTTCCCCAGCTTCCTTACAACAGGGGACGGGCTGAAGTGTCACTGCAAAGGTGAGTGGCCCCTCCACAGGCAGGCACATAATGGGTAGGGCCGATTCACACAGTCCAAGACCACTGTCCATTTGGAATTTTCTTCCTTGTTCACTTCAGGCCATCCTGCAGGGGAAAGAGGAAAAGATTCCCATCTGGGAACTTGGCAGGAAGAGCCCCATTCTAGTTAGCTGCTCTTCTCCATGGTTCATGAGCCATCTTTGCAAGCTTGCGCCTTGAGGTGAGCTTTGCTTATTCACCCCCCACCTTTGAGGGTTGTCCAGTCCTATTTCTTTTGCAATAAATAAATAAATAAATAAATAAAACATTTTGGTTGAGCACAACCCCACTTGCAGGAGGCCTGCGTGGCACACAAACTGTGAAACATTCACTTTCTCCACTAGAACAGTCAGTTCCTTGATCGCCATGCTTTCTCTTTCCCCATAGTCTGGCTGGATCACCTGGAAATTACCCCACAGCCTACTCTCGGGGGTTCACTCCTGGAAGTTTGGGCACCAATAAACCTGAAGCTCAGGAGATGGCCCAGTCGCGGCATAGGTTAGAGCTAGCCTTGAGCCTCGGGAAGGCAGCAGCAGGCACCATGGGACAGGAAAGTGCTCCTGTGCTCCCTGCCTCACTTCGTGTCTGGTTTTCTGCATGCTTTGGCCACCAGGCAGGTGCTTTGGAAGTGCCCCATGCAATGTGGAGCCTTGGAGTATGGCACCATGCAACAGGGACCGGGAGGGGCCTTAGGAATTGACTTGGGGAGCACAGCTTCACACCAACCCCTCTCCTGGAATGTCCTCCAAGCAGCTACTGCTACCCGTCATGGAAACCCTGCGTGGGGGGCTTCACCTGAAAATCTTCCCTTGCCCTCATGCCAATAGGGCCATCATTTACTGCCAGGCTCACCCATGCATGCCATGGGTTTGGATGCAATGCTTTTTAGGGGGGCTCTGGAAGTGTCCCCCACCTCCTTCAGGAGAAGGGACCCATCTTTGTGTCTTTTCAGAGCCATGGAGGGTGAACAGGGTGGCTTTGGGGAATAATCACTGTTCCATTCAGAGAAAACCTATCAACTTGGCTAATCCTGGTTGAATCAGAATCCTTCTCAAGCCTGCTTTAATTCAAATACCTATGAATCAGCCAAATGCCTATTGATGCGATGTATAGAGCAATCAGCCCTCCTAAGAATATTAGGGTGGGAGCAGAGATGCAGATATGGTTGCACCTTCAAAGTGCTCTGTCGAGCTGAGTGGACTAGATGCACACCTGAAAAATGAGAAGAAATAAGAGCACAAAAGGGCAAAGGAGAAGTTTAAAGGAGGCAGGAAGTGAAATTATAACGACAGCTACCATTCCTGGAATGCACGCCCACTCTGTGCCAAAAAGATCTTTAATCTTCACAACAACCTTCTGAAACAGGCATGATTATTATTATCCCCATTTTACAGTGAGAAAACTCATGTTTAGAGAGGTTAAGTGATTTTCCTGAGGTCACAGAGCCAGTAAATGACAGCGTTGGAACCTAATCTCCAGGCTACAGGCTCCAAAGCATGCGTCCTCACCACCTGCAATCATGGAGAACACACGCCATGGGTGCACGCATCAGAGGTGGGTCTCGGCTCAGCAAAGAGGGGACTCTACCAGCCTGGCTTTCCCAGCCATGATGTAGCATGGGTCAGGGAAATGAGCTCCCTGCCCGTGGAGGGGCTCAGAGACTGGAAGGGTCAGGGAAAGAAGATTCTCAACTGGAAAGAAGGTTGCACAGACCAGTCCCAGATGGGACCCTGATGCTTGGAAAGTAAGTGGGATTCGAAAGGGTGATAGTATGATTAGGTAGAAAGGGCAGGAAAATGGCTAATGTGTCATCGAAGAGGCAAAAGTGGGGCCACGGGGTGGCCAGAAAGCTGACTGCAAAGCCAAGACGCTGTGTTAGCAAGATCTCCCGTTTCAGCAGGCAAGGTCTAGCAAGGTGCTGGGTTGGTGAAGGAGACTGGTTATTAGAAGTGGGGTACAGAGCGGACAGAGTTCCACATCCCAGGGAGAGCCAGGGTGGGAAGACTCAGAGAACTCACGCTCTGCCGTCGAGACCCAGAAACAAGCGGCCACACTGCCCCGGGCTGGGAAACCAGGACCCAGAGCCAGGCTGGGGGCCTGGCACGTGCTCCCGGCCGCGGAGGCTGGGTCAGGGTGTCGGAGAGCCCAGGGCTCACTTTCCCACCCAGCGAGGCCCCCCCGCTTCCTGGGGACAGGCCCACCCCAGGGTGCTCCCAGCCGCGGCACAGCCAAGCCCCAGACGGATGGGAGAGGCTCGGGCCCTGAGGGTGGAACGGCACTTCCAGCTCGGAGCGTGGCGACATGGCGCCCATCCCAGAACAGCCATCTGGGCAGAGACGAGGAAATTGCAGGCCTAAATCTGCTCTTTGCCATTTTCTAGAAAATGGCTTCACTGTTTTTTCACTTGTAGAAAGAAGGAAAGGAAGGAATATGGGCCAATTCTGAAGGCTAATTGTCTTTGCTCGCAAATAAAGCCCATGCTTTTTCCGGCACACATTGTCTCCCGTCGCTGCGCCGCCAGACCCACTCTCCGCTTCCAATCAGCACGGAAAATAGCCCTTGATAGAGATAATAGGAAGAACAAAGAGAGATTCAGAGGCACAGATAGAAGGGAAAAAAGTCATGCTTAACTGGTGGCATGGAAAAGTTGTTTTCATAAAGAAGCCTTCAGTTAGTCTCTGATTTGTCTCCAAACAGCTAGATGTTAGATAAATCCCAAGAAACGGACCTGGCCTGAAACCAAGGGTTTTTTGGCTTTTTTAGGTCAGAGACTCCTTTGAGAGTCTAAAAAGGCCGAGACCCACCCTGCCAAGGAAAAGGCACACACACATGCCAGGGCTCAGAGTGCCGCAGCCCAGCCCGGCGCCACCGGACCTGCTCGAGGTCAGCTCCTTTTGAATGTCTTTCCTTCCTCTTGCTTGGTTTTTTCCTCCCTCTCTGTGTTTACAAGGGGAAGTCTGAGCTTCGTTCCTCCAGGCACACTCTCAGGGATTTTTAATTTGTCCAATGTGAAACGTTGAACACCTGTCTGCTCAACCACAAGTGTGAGGGTCTGAAGATGGGGTGGGCTTTTGTCACGTGCGAACCATCGTAGGCAAGGACAGACACGGAGGGAGGCAAAGCCCAGCACCAGGGACCTGGGAAGAGCCCCAGGATAGCAGGTGCTCACCTGCAGCCGAGCAGGAGCACCTGAACCACCTGTGCTAGGAATATTCTAGGCCAGTGCTTAGGAACTCGACTGTGCATCGTTCAATCACCTGGACGCCTTGTTAACATGCAGATTCTGGTTCGGTAGGTGTGGGGTGGGGGCTGGAATCCTACATTTCTAATAAGCTCCTGGGTGACGCGGATGCTTCTGGCCCTCAGGCCATACTTGGAGTAGCAGGCTGCACTGGGCCGGGCTGGGCTGGAACCCCAGCCTACGCCTTGAACCTTGGTGCTGGAAGATAAAGCACAGCCAGGATGACCCCGGGTGTAAATGCTTCCTGAACTGAGATGAAGACCCCAAGGCCTCTAAGCTGAGAGTAACCACACCAGGGGTTGGGACCTGCTCCCGGGCTGGCGGCTGGAGGTCGTGCAGCAGCAACTTGCTCATCTCTGCTGCTTCCTTCTTTGCCTCCTCGCAACCCAGCCTGCCCACAGCCATGTCCGCAGTGGGCGTCCTTCAAGCGCACAAGTGAGTGAGGCATGGTCTGTCTTTTAACGGGGCGGGAGGTGCCCCCTATAATCCTGGAACTCTGGGCTGCAGAAACAGAGGCTGCAGGACCACTTGCCCTGAAGATCTGGACTGCTCCATCATGGTGGTCAGTGAGCACTTATTGAGCACCAAGGGTTTGATCAATCCCATGCTCAGTTCTGGGAGCAGGGGCAGGAGAAGGCTGTTGAAGGGGTGTAAGAACTAGAATGTTGAAAACAAATGAGTCCTTAGACATCTTCTAGCTGAGCCCTCTTTCTTACAGCTGGGGAAGTTGAGGCCGGGACAGCTGCTCGAGAGCAGGGCCAAGCCTGACACACAGGCGTCCCAGCCCCCTTCCCGCCTTCCCCCTGTCCTGGGCCAGGCTGGAGCTCTCACAGAGGTGCCTCCTGAAGGCCGCTTTGACAACCTGAGCAAAATGAGCCTCAAGTACCTGGGGACATCCTAGCAGTTGTCCACTGAACCGCTTCCCAGGGCAGGGAGGGCTGGAGCTAAGGCAGCTCGGCAGCCCCAACACTGCCCAGGGCTTCCATCTACCAGGGCTGCCCCCCATGCTCAGCATTCGAGTCGGCTGTGCCTGGTCTGGTTCCCTCTCTAGATCACCAGGTCATCGAGGGCAGTCCTCTGCCTCAGTCCCACTCAACAGGTAGATGTCGGGAGCACCTGTGTTACAGCAAACAAGAGACGGACAGAGGCTTATCTGGAAGCAAGGCTAACCCGGGGCCTCTCCCAATGTAAAACACACTGTCAGCCTAACAGGCCCGGCCAAGTGCCTGGGGGAAGATCAGTTCCAATCAGGCGTGATCCGCAGCGAGACAGACCCAGGGGAAGGACAGGAGAGCGGGCCTCTGACAGAATTCAGCCTGGCCCTCCTGCGCTCTCCAACAAGCTCCGTCCCGGAGACAACGAGGAAAGTGGACACCGGATCCTCCCCACAGCCAGCGATGGGGCCCCTCGTCCCCCTTCTGCCCGGAACCCCCCTTGGGAAGATGCTGCCTGTCGAGCTCCCCCCAGCCCCTGAGCTGCGGGCGCCCCGAACCCCAGTGACTCTCGGGCCAGGCAGCCCAGCCGCCAACTCCTGGATCTCCGGTCTCCAGTCACGGCCCCTGAGTGGGTGGGACAGGCCCCTCCTGAAGGCAGAGCCACCCTCCCGCCCCTGACCCCAGGCCACGACCACATCATTCAGGATGAACGGCTGGCCACAGAGGGCGGCCAGGCCGTGGCGGGGGCAGAGGCGACTGGGACGGGTTGAACGCGGCACCCGGTTTGGACGGCTTTCTGGGGTGTGTGGGCCCAATATAAAGAGGGGCCCTTGAGGATGTTACCCAGTTAAGGCCCCACTGGGCCAGGCTGAGCGTTAGCCTCGATTGCTGGAGCCTTCGTGGGGAGTGAAATGCAGACACAGAGGGAGGAAGCCAGGTGCCACCAGAAACGGGAGGAGAAAGAAGACACCCCCGTGCGCTTTGCCATGTGACAGAAAAGCTCAAGGCCCACGGCAGGCAGCCTGGGGATGCCAGTCTTCAGGCAGAAGGCATCATCGTGCTCATGCCTCAGTTTGGGGCTTCCCCCAGCCTCAAAACCATTGATGAAGCTGTAGGATGGCATTGGTTTTAGCAGTTGGGAAACCAAGAGAGAGCTGCTGCCTCTTTCAGAAACAAGCACACAGGGGAGGGCATACATTCTTCATTAGTGACTAAAATTAAATCCACAAATAAGTAAGCACCTACTGTGTGCTGGCTGTGCCTTCTACGCAGTTTCGGGCCTGGGGGGACGAGCCTGATCTGGTCTTCTCCCCCACAAACTGCAGCTAAGACCTCTCCGTCCCATTTTCTACTTCCTAAACAATCGCAGGGACTTGGGGATGGGGTGGCCAAATTAAAAGCAGGTGCCTTTCATCAGTCTCTCAAAAACAGGGTGCAAACCCCTTTTGGGATTTGTCATCCTGCCACCCTAAATGGGCGCTGCTGAAAATATCCTCAGCACCTCCTCCTGCCCCCCCCGCCCCCCCCCACCAGCTCAGAGACGAGACTGTGGGGAAAGCCCTGACATCCAGCCCAGCCACAGAATGGGACTCCTGCTGCCAACCCCCGTGCACGAAAGGGACTGATCCTTAGAACCCTCTAGGAGCCTGTGCGTCCTCATACCTCAGATGGGGTGGGAGGGGCAACCGCGGCTCAGAACCCGTGGGGAAACCCCAGAGATGGTTCCCGTGAAGGACTCGGCGTGGGCCTGGCACACGCGGAGCCCCAGGCAGCAGCTCCTGAGACCACGGTGCCAAGAGCACAGAGCGTGGACGCAGGGACCCCCTTTCCCGTGGCTGCGTCCCACCTGCTCCTGCCCTCGTCATGGGTGACCGCCAACCTGCAGCTGGAGACCAACAAGACCCAGCCTTGTTTCCAGACTCTACCTCCGAGAGTGGCCCCTGAGACGGCATCTCCAGGGCACACTGGGCAGGAGACCTTGGGACAAGGCCTGAGCGACGTGAGGGCAAAGGATCACAGACGTGTGGGAGGGCTCCAACCAAATCCACAAGGAAATGACCTCTGCGGACAGGGGGCCGCGGATGCTGCATAAATCCATCGAGCCTTGTCTTGTTTACGGACTATTTTTAGCATAATTAATGTACGCTCATTTGTATTGTCAGAACTAACAGATGAGCGTTTTCGTGACACCCACAGACCACTCATTCAATTGAGAAAATGTTAGAAAATAGCAAATAAGCTTCTCCCCAACCGTGGTGCAAAAAGCTGCTGCGTGCCATGTGCACCGGCCTCCGGACCCCGACACAGGGGCCTCTGGCCTTGGGAATCTACACCCATTGCCCTTGGCATCTGACTCCACATCAGGTCTCTTTGCTTCAGAACTCCATAGCAGGTGCCAACTTTGGTTGAAAACAGCAAAAACTAGCTGAGTCAGGGAGTCTAGTTCGGCAAAACAGTTGCAGAAATGGGTATTATAGAGTGAGAGAGCACAGCCTGAGAATCATGCAGCTTTGGAGAAACCACAGACCCCTGTAAAGTGGCCACCCGCCAGCCCTCACCTACCCCCACCTCCTTTTCTGTCATGCATCCTTCCACCTGGGGAAACATCAAGTCCAATGAAAAGGTCCAGCCAGGCTTTAAACCCGAAACCAAAACCCAGACCAAGCAGCTCCAGATGCTCACCAGGATGGGGCTCATCAGTGGTCCCTCCAGGGCGGGTGAGACGCACACTCAGTAGTATAGATTCGTCTCTCTTTTCCGAAGTAAAAAGGGGCATGCAGAGCTACCCCCAAACCAGGGCAGTTTTGACCCCCTGGGAGACAGGCCACAGCAGGACTCCTTCCCTGCGCCTTTGGACTCTGCATTGTGTAAGCGACAGAGAGACGGTTTGTCCCTTCTGACCTCTCTCTACTATATCAATCATGAAAGTGTCTGTTGTGGGCCTGGGAAGCCACTGGTGACCCCCCGGTATCTATTCGCGCAGCCCCACCCGCACCATCACCCACCCCAGGAGTGTGCTCGCTGCCGCCCGGGGGCCAGAAGCCCAGCGTGCCCAGCGGATGTGAAGACCCAGATTGGCCTGTTGCTCGAACCCTTGTGAGTCCAGGGAGGTGTTTTGTGTGTTTGTTTGGTTTGTTTTCGCTTCTGTTCTGAATCTCCCTCCACCCACTGTGCTCCCTCTGACAATCCCACTTCCCAGGATGATTCCCCCCCCTCACTGCCAGCTCACCCCACTCATTCCTCAGAGCTGTAGAGCTCAGCGGGGATGTCACTCCCACAGCCAGGTCTCCCTGGCCACGCATCCAGGGCCCTTCTGCTGTGCCTTCCCAGGGCACCCCCTACCTGCCCCACAATGCATGGTAACAGTCTGCACTTGCCATTGCCTCAGCTCTCTCATCAGCTTGCAGGTTCGCTGAGGGGAGGGCACGCCTGCCTTGTCCACCCCTGTACCGGCACCCAGCACGGGGTCCAGCCCTGAGTCCAGCCCAGGACAGGAACTCATTAGATGACACTCACTGAAATGAATGAATGAATGGATGGATGGATGGATGGATGGATGGATGGATGGATGGATGGATGGATGGATGGATGGATGGATGGATGGATAAATGAATGGATGGATGGATGGATGGATGGATGGATGGATGGATGGATGGATGGATGGATATTGAGAAGCCACAATCTTCACATCCCTATTCCATCCCCATCCATTAAAGAAGGAGAAACTTTTGTCACTTAAAACAAGTGAAACATGTGCCTCTGCAGAGAGACCTGCCATTCGCCATGTCTGCCCTTTGGGGTGACTTAGGAAGGGTGGAATAATGGAGGACTCAAAAATTTATTTTCAGACACTAAGAGGGGTGCAAGTCGTTCCATGAAAGGTTGCCTTAAGTCACGCCACCCTAAGAAGCGGATATCGAATCAGTCCAGAGATCCCCAGCCTGCTGCTCCTGGCCACTGCTGGGGGCTCCATGGGCCCAGCACAAGGTTCCTCTCCTGGGAAACGTCCGCTGACCCCCAGCCTCACTGACCTTTCCCTTCTGGATTCCTCCTGCACCTCATTAGCTCCTGTTGGCTCCTGTCTTGCTGTGTTTCCTCCCCGTGCCCCCCGGAGAGGCGCACACTCAGCTCTCTCCAGCACGACCATTACCTAGGCCACAGCTGGGCATGTTCGGTCAAGACTAGTCGGGTCATTGCTTGAAGGTTGTTATAAGAATAGTGTTTTTCAACAAGAAGAGCAGATTAATGAAGGTTGTACAGCATGACACAGTTTGAAAAGTGAAAATATCGGTTGGAAATAAAGAGCAGAACCATGTGGGACAGTGCCAGCTGCCCTCCACACACCCATACCACAGGGCACCTTTGGACCTCGTCCCATTTCATTTGTCCGTCTGAGCCTCCACTCCACCCCCACCATGCACCAGGATTCTGGGGGCACAGAGGGGGGGACGCTCCCCGCCAGGCTGATGGGTACAGACAGGCACTCATGTCACTGCACCCCGGGGCACAGCACAGAGAGAGCCCGGGAGAACCAGGAGGACACTGCAAGGTTCTCCCATAAGTCCTCCCTTGGGGCTGGTGTCCCTGGGACGTTCTCCCTTCCTGAGGATGGAGGTCCCCCAAAAATGGTCAGACAAGGGAGTGAGGGTGATGGAGCACCAAGAACTGGATTAGAAGGAAGAGAAGGAGCACCAGGCCATCCCTGCCCGAGAAAGGAAAGGGAAGAGAGTGGGAGGGAAGGAGTGTGATCCAGAGGCCTTGACACGAGCTGCTCTTTGTAGAAGCAGAGGATGTCGGAGCTTGCTGGAACCCAGAGATCCCATCCCCAGGGAGAAGCGGAGAGATAAGGCCACCTGTCATCTCACAAAGCTTAGGGGTGCAGGAAATCTTAACGGGAGGTAGTTTGGGGAGATCAAGAGACCTCACCCCAGAGCAGTCATTAGTCACCTCACCTGAGGAGTTCACGGTCAAGGGCTCTGAACGGTCCCAGATTGTGCCCTACTTGCAAGCTAGCAAGCTAGCCTGTGCAGCTTCATGGATGGTAGTAGAAAACATGAGACTCCTGGACCAGAAACAAAGGACTTTATTACTCACAGTGCAGCCAGTGGTCTGAGGATTCCATCAGCATTGGCAACTCTTGCCCATCCGGGTCCCATCAGGTCCATGGGCAGCAGCCCAGGTGGATGGTCAGTGGCCCCAAGCTTAGGAAAACCAAACCTTCTAAAATAGGCAATAAACCTGCCTGGCCTCTGCCCTGGAGGGAGACATGACGTTTACTCTACTGCACGGTTAACAGACCTGCACTTCACCGCAGGGGGAGGCACTAACTCTGTCTTCCAAGACCAGCACTATCCCAATCTCCCAGAGTAACAGTCGAGCACAGAGGCTGCCAAGGCCTCTACTCACAAGACACATGAAATGCGAGAAACCCATGCAATTGTGCGCCAACACTCAGGAACTGCACAGAGACGGTCCTGCCCTCCCACGGGAGTTCCTACCCAGTTCTGGGGAGAGCCTGTGCTGGAGGAGGCAGGGCAGGCTTCCTGGGGACAAAGTCCTTGAGCCCAATCTGGAAGGATGGCAGAGAGCCAACCTCACGTCCTCACGTCACAGTGACCCAGCCTGAAGAAGAAGAGGGCTCATGCTACTCAAAAACATAGGTGGTCCAGGGGACAGAGAAGCAAAACAAGGAGTTAAACACAGTCCCCCGTTCACACTCTTCCATTCCCGGGGAAGAGATGGTGGAGGGATTTTAGGTTTGCCTAGACTCTGAGTCACACCTGAGGCCGTTCTCTGGCCTCTGGATGGGCCGTCCTCATGGACACCAATCTTTTTCCATTCTGTCTGCAACATATCACACACCGAGCCCCGCATTCCCCGGTTTTTCAAATAAAGCCATGAGAACCCTGCCCTCGGCATTCAGTCCCACATGCACCCCTGGCAGCCACGGGGCGGGGGTGGGGGGCGCGAAATGCCCCTCCCTCCTCACAACAGTTGAAGGGGTGGGAAATTTAGATTTGTGTCCCCTGGTTTGTCTTCTCTGCTCATTGAGGAGATGGTGATTTCACAAACCCTGCAATTAGAAGACAAATCCAATGGCCACTTCAGCAACCCTCGTTGATCATTTTGCCTTCTCCAGAGGGAGGCAGGGCTAGCCAGTAGCCAGAACCACTGGTGGTCACTCTTCGGCTCACACATTCCCAGTCACAGCCACAGCCCAGTACCCACCCTGCCCTTTCTTACAGAATTTTATGAGCATCCCCATCTGAACGGCCCTCTCCAGCCCGCTCTGGAGGCACCTGCAAGGCCCCTGTCTTCTCCCCCTTCTCCCCAGGATCTCTTAAATAAATGTTATGTGATCAGTTACTGCAGTGCCCTATTTAATTGATTTATATGCATTTTAAAAAGGCTTATAGTACACAAGGAACACATCTATCACAATACTTGATTGAATTGGAGAAAGGAGAAGGGAGAAAGGGAATTGAAATTTATTGAGCACCTATTATGTGCCAGGCAATGCACGAAGCTCTTTATACACACTACTGAGTTTAGTCTGCACCACAGCCCTGTGAGGTGACTGTCTTCCTCGATTTAGTAGATGAGGAGCCTGTGGCCGCCAGAGGTTGGGAGACTCACCCGAGGTCACAGAGCTGTTACCTGGCAGGCTGGGATTCATCTGCATTTGGCCTGACTCCAAGCCAACTCACGCTTCAGGATTGAAATAGCAAGTGTTTCTCTAAAGAGCTGTGACTAAGGAATTTAACCGCAGTCGTAACATTGTTCCATTAAGGAAAGTAAGATTCCGCTCGCCTTGTTTCCCCCGACCACGTCTTTCCCTAAAACCGGATGGTCCCGATGACAGTGTTTGCAGCAAACTCCACGGCGCAGAAGGGGGGCGGCCCAGTGAGGAGTGGGGAAGGGGATGCAGAGGGAACAAGTTAATTATGTTCACAGAGCCCCAGAGGTTTTCTCTCTAACCTTTAACACCTTTAAAAAATGTTAGCTATATTTAAAAAAAAAAAAAAAAACTGCACTTCTAATTCTCTCTATTCAGTACCAATTTAAGAGGGTGCAGGGAACATGCATTCATTCAACCAGTGTTTACAGATGACAACTCATGGCATGTGGGTCCTGAGAGACAGGAAAGAACACGCCACTCATGGCGCCTGGGCACCTGTATTCTAGGGAAGTTGGAGGGATGCTCGAAATACGTAACAGCCAACCAGGGACGGGCCCAGGCAGCCGGAACTGACCCTGTCCTTCCAGGTGGGCCGGTACCAAGAGGAGGGGACCACCCAGCCAAGATTTGAGCGAGAGGGAGGCAGCCCCAGGGGATTCTAAGACCAAGGCGAGGCTGGGGAAAGTATTGACTTCTCGGCTCAGCAGAACCAAACTGTTTTGTGAGTGTCTGTTTCGTCATTTTTCTATCTCATTACCAGACTGGCAGCTGTCATTTCCAATGGTCACTGGCCCTGCCTGAAGCAGCTGCTCTTTATAATTTGCTCTGGGTTCTAAAACAAGAGTACTTCTCTTACTGGAATGGAAGAGTCTCGAATGAGTCTCTAGGTCTGGAATACTCTCCTGCTGGTGAAATGGCTGAAATGCAGGGGAAACCCTTTGTGAAAAGCTCAGGGCAATTTTGCTTCCATCGTGATTCTGTGTTCTAAATAAGGAAAGTTATTAGTTAGTGTGAAGTCTTTCGGTATCAGGCCAGATCAAAACAAAAATTAAAATAATAATCTGGGAGCAACCCTTGGGTGGGGATGTTTTCACAATTTTAGGGGGGTGATTTTTTATCTAGGAATTACAAAACAGTACAAATATGAAAACAGGTAGCTAAACAGACTGATCTCTCCAGCTTTTTCATTTCTTTAAATTATCTGAGAAAGAATTAATTTCCTCTAAAGCCACTTTGCTTTGATTTCCCAGGCAATGAGCTGATGGCTCCTACCAAAGAGTTTCCAAAAACAATGGGTTTTCACTTTTAAAATGAACAGAACATTCGGTACAAAAAAAGTAGCAGCCATTCTGCTTGGCACCATTTTATCAAGTGTGTCAAATTTTTTAGAGCTTCAAATTAACAGCAAGGAGCTATAATTTTTGTGTTTGTTTGTTTAAAAGACCAGCAGAGATTTTTCTTTTTGCTTGTTTAAGCTTCATTTAATTCAAGCTCCAATCTGCCCCTCTTTGATTGCATTTCCAAATCCTAAATAAAAGTGATAACTCTTCCTGCCAATTGTAACAAACTGCTGGTGCCAGTTATTGCTTTTTGCAGAAAAAAAAAAGGAAAAGAAAAAAAAAAAGCCTTTAGTACTTAGCTGATGGTTTTATCCAAAAAAGAAGACCCTGGACTTTCAGGACCTCCGGATATATTTGTAACAACCGTTTTACTGAGTTCATGTGTCTTCTTTATAGTTCTTCATAAACAGGCTATTGGATCTCTCTAGCTTGCAATGTGAAAAATGAAAGAAATCCCTCCCATCCCTGCCTCTCTTACCTCATAATTGTTTTGTGCTGAGAGGTAGGGGAGACCCGTATAAATGTCTCTGCTGTTTTATGTGTCCTCTCCAAGCCCATTCACGCTTTTTTCCAGGGCTTCTGACTCCTCTGCTGTTTCCGCCTGAACCTGTATCTGCTTACCAGTCTCTGCATCGAACCCTGCTAAACTGTTTGAGATTTCACTTCAGAGGCTGATATAAGAGAGAGAAGAGTCAAAGGCATTTGATACGCCGCTCTGCAGCATGTCTGTGCGAGGGAGGCTGCAGGTCGAGGCGCATGAGCGAACACTCACCCGCCATCACGGAGGAACGTTTGCTTCGGTGAAACCCTCACAATCCATGAGCACCTGGCTGCTTGCCTGAGCTGTTCTTTCCCACGGGCCCTGCTGCCTGTGCTTTCCCTCCTGCTGCTGCAACTTTAACACTCTCTCCAGCTCTCTCAGCTCCATTCCTCACTGCCCTCCCCCTGAAGCCACAGACCCCCAATACAGGCATGGCCACTTGTCGGTGACAGGCAGTTCGGAGAACCTTCTAGAAGTCACTTACTGGGGAGAGGGCAGAATTCTGTAAATACAGTTGAGTTGATTTTCCTGTGAATGTAGAAGATGTATGCTCCAGGAGGAGGCCACAGAAAGGGGTCTGGAGGGCAAAATAACTGTCCACTGAACTCAGATTCCTCAACAATTCACCACAGAGCAAACTTCTCACACTTGAAGCCCTCAGCCGAAAGGCCTGAGTGTTAGAGCAGTTCCATGTAGAGAATGTCATAAACACTTAGTAGTCAGGTTTTGCTGCGATAATGCTGTGTAACAAATAGCCCCCAAACAGTTACTTCTAAAAACTAACCTTTATTTATTTCTTCTCACTGATCTGTCTGTGGGGTGGCTGGGGCTGCTTGACGTGTCTCTTCCTTCTGGATCTGTGTCTACCTGGGGTGTGTGCCTCTCCCGGTGGAGGCAGGACCACCAGAGAACAAAGTCCAGCAAGCAAGGGCATGCGCTCCTTCCCTGCATTGGTTACTCAGCCACACCCACAGTGGGCAGGGAAAGGAAATACATGCCATTCTGAGGGAAAGGAGAGGGTGAATACTGAGTGGGTGTTTGTTGAGCAATAATCCAATCTACCGTAAACGCCACGTGTGCACACACAGAGAGAGACTGACAGGGCTAGACAGAATCGTTTCAGGAGGCAATAATCCCTGTGAAACAGGAACTTCCAGCCCTTCCCACCTATCCCAGGCCGGTCGGAGCAGCTCTACCAAGGCATTTCAAAATCATTTTGGGATGTGTAACACTTAAGGCCAGAAGCAACTCTGAATGTCATCTAGACCCACCCACTGCCCTGCTGAGGGAAGTTTCTAGATGACACCCCCAAGGACGCGGAGCTCATTTCCTGTAAAGCAACCACTCCAGGCATACAAAACGAGTCTTCTCCTTTGACAACATGGCAATGGCTCAGTTCTCTGTGGATACCCTTGGGAATCCTTCAGCCTTCACTTTCCCAAGTGAAACTCCTTGGGTTTCTATAGCTTTTCCTCAAAGCCCATGGTGTCAAGCCATAGTTTCCCCTGGGTATATGCCATTTTGGTAACATACTATTTAAGCCGTGAGCACAAAACTATGTATAGATCTGCCCGGCTGGCATAAAGTAGAGGGAGGCAATCTCCTGCCCCATTCTGAGCTCCTATTAATATGGCCTGAGGGCAAATACCCATCGTGAGTGACAGGTTAAATGTCCTACTCAGCTTGAGCTTAAAGCCATCCAGAGTCAAGACATACTTGTACATGTTGCCGAACCATCCATTAATCAACAATTTAGGGGGTGCTTATTATATGCCTTGCACCCTGCTAGGGGACGCAATGATGAACAAAAAGTTTGACATAGAGGCTGACAGAAGAGGCAGATGCTAAATGAGTAAAGAGACCAAAATATAAGAACGTTGAAATGCATGCTAAGAAGGAAAACCACAGGCAATCGAAAGGGGTGACAGGAAAGCCACTTGGGAGACAGAGGCCAGGAAGGGCCTCTGCACAGAGGTGGTATCGCAATTGAAACTTAAAGGCAGACCAAGAAAAGCGAGGGGAGGGAGCCTTCCGGAAGTCAGCTGGGCAGCGGTGAGGCCCTGGGACTAGAGAGATGATAAAGGAGTTGAAGGAAAGAGCGCAGCGAGTAGGGAAGGAGATGCACAAGGAGAGGGACGGGGCCCATTCAGAGACGGATCGTGGAGGTCTGGTTGGCCTTGAAGGGAGCACAGAGTTTGTTTGACGTGCAGTAGAAGCCGCTGACGTGTTTAAGCAGGGAAGAGCATGCTGGGATCTGGGTTTTGCACAGTATCTCCAGCACCGCCTGTGCACCATGTCCGTGCAGTGCTCCGAGGAGGGCAGGACCTTCACATTTGTCCCAGCTGAGTCTCCTTTTGCTAATTTACACCCTTTTCCCAGCTGTCAGCCCACAAGTCGGCCTCCCCCTGGCAGGGGAAATGTGACTGTAGCAGGGGGACCAACAGAACTGAAGGCATAGCACCTGAAGTAGAAAAACCATAAAATCGGACAGAAGGGCAGGTTACGGTGGCTCAGCAGGCAGAATTCTCACCTGCCATGCCGGAGACCCGGGTTTGATTCCAGGTGCCTGCCCATGCAAAAAAACAAAACAAAACAAAACAATCGGGCAGAAGAATTTTGAGAGCAGAGCCTTGGGGGGCCAGGTTTGCAGGAACAGACGGTTCACCTCACTGACCCTCCCAGCCGGACGGCAGGAGCAGATCCCAGCAGGCGGGTGGCAGCTGTGCATGGCCACACCCTCAGGGAAACCACCGCAAAGCCTTCATGCCGATGCGTGGGCTAAGCTGGCACCCAGTGGGAGCGGGTCAGGGGGACAAGGTCCCAGGCCTGCTCCTGCCAGACATGAGGAGGCGCTGGGAAGGCTCACCTGACCCCAAAAATGCTTCCCCCGTGGATGCTCGCCCTTCGATGGGTGGCGTCCCTTGAGGACCCAAGGCCTCCGGAAAAAGAAAGCAGCGACGGACACCCAGACCCCGCGGCAGGTGGCAGGGAGTGGGGAGCCCCGTTTCGAGGATGGCGGGGGTCACCCCTTGCCCTGCTCGACCACCTCTCGGCTGCCCCGTGTCCCGCCAGGCCCAGGTTGCTCGCTCCACCCCATGCCACGCCGTCCTCTACCCTCTCCAGACTCCTGACCTGGTCTGAATGGCACGAGCACTTCAGGGGATTAAACCCAGATTATCAACAATGGAGGAAGACATCAGGAAGTGTTTCAAACGGTCCCTGTTACACTTCCAGGGGAGACACATGCAAATCCATATGTATGGTAGAATCTTATCTTTAAAATATATTTTAATGTGGGGAGGGTTTATATGTGCATGTCCACGGAGGGAAAATAAAGTCCAGTGGATATTTATCAAGCAGTTTATCATCTTCTAAGTCCACTTACTCCCTTGGATGTTATGGGAATGATCTACGTGGACACTTTAACAGAAGCAGGTGACAAAATTTATTTAATATCATCGATTTAATTGTCTTTCCTCATTCTCTTTCTTTTTGCATATCTGTATTTTCTCATTGGTAATGATAACGCACCAAAGAAAAATGACCTCAAGAGTCCTTAATAGGGGTGCACGGATGGTTCAGGGGTAGACTGCTCGCCTTTTGTGAAGGAGACCCAGATTCCCGGACCATGCACCAAAAAAACAAAAAAAGTCCTTAATGGGGCGGGCCCGGAGGCTCAGGAGCAGAGTTCCCACCTGTCATGCCGGAAACCCGGGTTCGATTCCCAGAGCCTGCCCATGGAGAAAAAAAAAAGGCCTTAATGGCAACTCTCCATGCTCCCATGCCCGCCTCCGCCCCCCCACCCCGTTCGGGCCCTCCCCGCGGGGCACCTGCCTGAGACCCTTCCGTCTTCAGCCGGAGCACGTGGACCTGAAGTTTCTGCTCCACTCTTGGCGCCACATCTCCCATGGGTGCTGGTGACCCTCAGAGCCAGGGAAGCCCCTCCTGGCCACCTCAGGCCCCGGGCACCCCCGGGGCTGGGATCTGGGCAGCTGGGGGGCTCTGCATCCCACGGAGGCACCGTGGTTCCAAGTTCATGCAGCAAAGGAGCTAAACGAAATTTCTGCTCAGCAAGTTGATGATAATAATAAATAAGGCTTCCCTCCAAAGACTTGAGATCCATGGGCTCATTTCAGTGCACAGAATTACTCATGTAAAACTTCTCCCCCACAGCCCTGGAGTTGCTGGGGGGTTGGTAATCGCCATTCCCCTGTGCAAATGCGGAAGCCGGAACCCAGCGGGAGCTGCGGCTCACAATCACTGGCAAAGCAGGGGTCCTGGGTCCCTGTTTGGGGAGGCTGCGGTCACAGGTCCAAGCTGACACCGTAAGCCAAGGACCGAAGAGTCACCCTTGGAGCTTCAAGGGCCTATGCTGAATTCACCCCTCCTAACTGCTTCCCTCCTCCAACTCCGGGACCCCTCAAGACTGGTGCAGCATCTCAGCCTCCTCCGCCCTCCCAAGACTGAGCAAACTGAGGGCAGGGCCTGGCCCCCTCCTCTGCCTCGCTCATTTGGCACCTGCCCAGCCCTGGGAGGCCCCCACTGCTTGGAGACAGGTGAGGCATGGATTGGCTGAAGCTCGGTGCAATCCCTTCCCTGCTCGGGAGTCTTCTATTAGCCAGGAGAGTCAGGCCTGGGCCGGGTGGCTGAGAGGCGGCCGCGTGGCTGGGAGCGGGGAGGCAACACCGGTTCCTCCTCTGCTGCGACTGTCGGAGCCACCATCTGCGAGTAACCATGGTGATCACCAGCATTAGCCGCGGCAGTGACAGGCGCCTCCGGGCTCCGCTCTGACCTGCTCCCGCTGCAGATGATGCACCGTCTCCCCGCAGCTTCCTGGGAGCTGTGACCTGGCCCGCTGGCCCCGGATCAGCTCCTACCCCTGCGCCTTTGCAGCCTGTGCCCGGGAACTGCAGGCGGCAGCCTGTGCACCAGACTCCTGGGGGGTCAGCCTAGGAGGGAGAAAGTGGACCTCAACCTCCCGCCACCCCTAGCAGGGCCTGGGTCAGAAGGGGTCTGCGACATGGTGCGGCAACGCCACGGGGACTGAAGTTCAGGGCTCCCTCTCTGGACACCTGGTCCGGTCCCAGCCCGGCCTCTGAAGGGGACAGTCACCAGGAGGTCCCCGCAGGCCGCCAGCCTGACCGAATCAGGGGCCCTCAGGCCAGGAATGAGGGACACCCTCAAATAACCCTCCTCCACCCTTGGCCTAAGTGCCAGGCTGGAGAGCTGCAGCAGAGCCATTCCTGCCAAATTAGGGTGCTGCCACCAGAGTCGCCCACCCACCCGACGCCCATCAGGTCCACTGGCCCGCAGCTGCGATCTTGCAGAAGCTTCCCCGCTTCCAGATCTCCAACGCCAGCCACGCGGGCAGCCAGCCAGGTCCATCTCTTCCCTGGCTCCCATCCTCTTCCAGGCTGGCAGACTCCATGCTCGGAGCCCAGGCCCCGGGGCCGCGCCCTTCTTGCCCACGGGGCGACAGACCCGGGCCTGCGCCCTCCCCCTGGTCGCCCCGCGTCGGGAGCGCGGCGCGGCCTCCCCCGGCGCCCGAACCCCTGCTGATGCCACCCGGGTCTGCAGGGGCCCAAGGCGGCGGCCCGAACCCAGGCGCACCGAGAGGACCCTGCAAATCCCTGAGGCCGCTCAGGGATCCGCGGACCCGGCTTCTCCCGAGGGACTGCCGGACGGGAAGGGGCAGGGGCGCCGGGAGCGCGTTCCGAGGGAAGCCGGCGGCCAGCGTCCACGCGGGAGGCAGAGGAGCACAGCGCGCCCTCTGGTGGCCGCGCCCCGCACAGCCGCGCCCCACCGCGCCCGGCGCCCGCCTTCCCCGCCCTGGCCCTGGGTGCGCGCGTGGACCGCGCTGTGGCACAGCCGCGACAGGCCTGCAGGGTCGTCCGGAGCACAGCACTCTGGGGGCCCAGCCTCTCGCGCCTCGCCAAGCCGGGTCCCCCCAGCCCCGGCCCCGCCTCCCCCAGCGTCCCTGCTGGGCCACCGCGCTTGACCCCACCTCCACCCTGGGGGTGCAGCACCGCCTTCACCTCTGCAGCCCAGCGACTGGCTGCCGGGCCCTGTGAGAATGAAGACGTTCAGTATCTGCCGTGACAAATGGTGCTTCTTCACCCAGTGATTCTCCTTCACCAGAATCCACACAACACGAATCTGAGCCGGTTACATTGTCTCCACAGTGCGCAGCCCTCAACAACTCACCTCCACCCACCCCTCACACCTCACCTCCATGCACCCCTTCTCACACCTCACCTCCACCCACTCCTCACACCCACCCTTACACCTCACATTCACCCAGCCCTCACAGCTCACTTCCATGCACCCTCACACCTCACCTCCATCCACCCCTCCCCAACACCTCACCTCCACCCACCCCTCCCAGGCTCAGCTTGGAATTCCCTGAGGACATCTCTGCTTCCGGGTCCCCAAAAGGATGCTAAGAAAATGTGTGAATAAGTGATGGGTGGAGAGGAGGGAGGGAGGGGTAGAGAGGAACGGTAGAAGGGAGCAGGAGAGAAGAAAGAGGAAGGGAAGGGAGGAGGAGGAGGGAGGAAGGACCTATTCTGCAGGTGCGGCAAGGCCGGCATTTCCCACAGCGCCACTATGAGTGACCTGTTGGGCAGTGGCATCATCAGAGAGCCCAAGTGCTCCCACTTCCATTTCCTTTAGGGATCTATTTGTTTGCTTGCTTAACAGCTTTGTTGAGATGTAATTCACAGACCATACAGTTCGCCCATTTACAGTGCACACTTGAGTGGCTTTTAGTGGATTCACAGAGTTGTGCAACCCTGTTTTAGAACATTTTCATCATGCCTGAAAGAAAGCCACAACATCAGCCCTGTTTTAGTTTGTTAAAGCTTCAGGAACGCAGTACACCAGAAATGGATTGGCTGTTTCAACGGGGATTTGTTCAGTTAAAAATTTACAGTTCTAAGGCCATAAAAAAGGTCCAAAGTAAGGCATCAACTAGAGGATACCTTCACCCAAAAAAGGCTGAGCATTCTGGTGGCTTCTCTGTCACCTGGGAAGGCACATGGCGATGTCTGTTGGCCCTTCCCTCCTGGGTTGGCTTCAAAATGGCTCTGTCAATTCCTGTGGGTCCTTCTGGTTTCTCCTGGGGTGTTTCCTCCTCTAAGCATCTGAGTCCTCTCTTAGCTTCTTTGGGGCAAACTCTGGATTTCATCTCTTAGCTTAGCATCTTCCAGGGCATTTTTCTATCTCCAAGCATCAGCTCTGAGCTCTCTTTCCATTTTCTGCCTTTTATTCTCTTCATAAAGGACTCCAGTAA
This sequence comes from Tamandua tetradactyla, assembly GCF_023851605.1. Classification (NCBI taxonomy): domain Eukaryota; kingdom Metazoa; phylum Chordata; class Mammalia; order Pilosa; family Myrmecophagidae; genus Tamandua; species Tamandua tetradactyla. The sequence continues at coordinate 6,477,013 of NC_135329.1, forward strand.
AAGGACGAAGACCCACCTTGAATTGGGTGGGGCACACCTCCATGGAGACAACCTAATCAAGAGGTCCTAACCACAACAGTCTGGACCCACAAGATTGGATTAGAAGAACGTGGCTTTCTGGGGTGCATAACTATCTCAAACCAGCACAACCCCCAATTCCTCCACCCCAACCCCCAGCCTGTGCAACTACTAGTCCTACTTTCTATCTCTACAGGTTTGCCTGCTCTGGACATTTCACATCAGCGCAGTCATACAATATGTGTCCTTTGTGACTGGCTCCTCTCATTTAACCTAATGTTTGCAGGGCTTACCCATGCTCTCGTGCGTCTCAGCACTTCATTTGTTTTTATTGACAAATAATATTCCATTATATGGATATACCACATTTTATGATCCATTCATCCACTGATGAACACTTGGATTGTTTTCTCCTTGGGGCTGTCATGAATAATTATATTTTTAAAGTAATAAAAAACAAATGTAATTTATGCTTTCTCCACTTCCAAAGAGAATGTGAAGTAGTTTACCATAATAATGGTAAATATATGATAAAACCCAAGTCTATTGCCATGAACATTAACATTTCATTTTGAGCTTCCTCTGGGTGTCAAGCAGAGGGCTAAGTATGTTCACAGCACATTATCTATTTTTAGCTGAAAAATTGGGGCTAGTTTTTGGGTAACAACTGAGTACCCAGTTTAGCTTTAAGCTTTTTCAGCAGCAAGGTAGAGGAAGGAAGTATAAGGAAATGAACATGACAAAGTGGTCCCACTGTCATCACAAATGGGTTGGAAATAGCTTTCTAATTCACCCATGATTAGGGGAGCAGGGTGGCTTTTTGGTTTTCCGTTAAGTATGGGGGTCTTTTCCCCCATATTTGCTTCCCTATGTGTACTCAGTTCACCACTGGCATGAACGAGCAATATTGGCCTCTAGTATACCTACAACCTACATGACACCTTCATAGCTGGGACCTCTTTCAGCCCGGAGTGGCTGATCGGATGGACACCCCTAGCCCCATTTCTTATGTCTTTGGGGCTGCTTCTACAAATAGATACATATGTTGGATATTTTGTGTCCGGCACCATGTGAGAACATGGAGAACAAGACTTATATGGGAATGCCCTCCAGGACGTACATCCCAGGGAGGGGGACAGACAACAGACAAAGTGACAGCTATGCAATTCCAAACTGTGAAGTGCTTTGAATGACACTTATTGGGGAGCTGTGATGGAGAACATCAGAATGAGCTCGGGGTGGTCGGGAAATCCCCTGCAAAGGAGGCAGCTTTTAACCTGAGACCCTGAGAACTAAGAAATGGAGGCTGCAATTTGCAGAGGTGGGAAAGAGGGGAGAAGGAAGAGAGAAGAGCTCTGTTTGAGACACATTAGGTTTCAGAAGCTTGTGTGGCTTCCATGGGAGATGCCAGGCAGGCAACCAGACACAGAACTTGGGGGCTCCAAGCCAGGGCTTCCTGGGGGTGTAAATTAGGACTGATAAGAACAGAGGGGACACCTAACAGCATGAGTGCAAATGAGATCACTTGGGAGGATTTTTGAAGCATTTGAACCTTTCCTTTATACCTGTGCCTCCGGTGCTGAAGAAACAATTCCTTGAAATACTTTAAAAGGACAAAAATTGACCAATGAAGCTGATCATTTGGTGCCATGTAAACAGAACCTAGTTTCAGCACCTTCTTCTCCCATCAGCCATGGGTCAGTTTCAATGTGTGTGAGTATCAAAATCACTCATAACCCCTGACAGAATGAGAGCAAAGAAGTGGGGTCATGACACAAGGGTACCCAAGATGGGGAGAAACAACATTCCTATCAAGCCATTAGATTGCATGTCAGGAGATTACTGCTGCAGCAGAAATGTTTTTAAACACAACTATCATGAACCTGCAACCTACACTGGGATCTCGGGGCTGTTGCAGAGCAGGACACTGAAGCTTTGAGGGTCCTGGGCAGTTACAAAGGTGGAGGAAGAAGTTCTGGCCAGCTTTGGTCATCATGTGCCCCTGTGACCCCCCCGACATACACATACATCTTCATCATCATCACCATCATCATCATCGTCACCATCATCATCATCATCATCACCGTCATCATCATCATCACCACCATCATCATCATCACCATCACCATCATCCCCACCATCACTATCATTGCCATCATCACCATCACCGTCGTCAGCATCATCAACATCATCATCACCGTCATCCCCACCATCATCATCACCATCATTGCCATCATCACCATCATCACCACCATCACCATCATCATCATCATCACTATCATGGCCATCATCACCATCATCATCGCCATCATCACCACCATCATCATCATCACCATCGTCATCATCACACCATCATCATCACCATCACCATCATCACCACCATCATCTTCACCATCATCCCCACCATCACCATCACCATCACCATCATCGCCATCATCACCATCATCACTATCATCACCACCATCAACATATCATCATCATCATCATCACCAGCATCATCATCATCACCAGCATCATCACCATCACCATCATAACCATCATCATCACCATCGTCATCATCACAACATCATCATCATCACCATCGTCACCAGCATCATCATCACCATCATCACCATCATCATCATTGTCACCATGATCACCACAATCATCATCACCATCGTCATCATCACCAGCATCATCACCATCATCACCATCACTATCGCCATCATCATCATCACACCATCATCATCATCACCATCATCATCATCATCACCATCATCATCATCACTCTACAAATAGAAGAAGATTGCTTCGTCCAACAAAAATCTACAGATACATTTCCAATTTTGAATATTCTGGAAAATCAGCATTTGTGGAAGAATTTGCTCTGGGTCTGTTGAGGAAAGATGGTATATTGCTATAATTCTGAGATGCAGTGACATTCTTTTCAAACTCTACCAGAAAATAAGGGTGAAAGATAAAAGACTTTTCAGGAACCCCATTCTAGAGGTAAAGCGACTCCAACCTTAGCTGCTCATGGCTGGGTTGACTCAGCCCCTGGTCCAGGCCTCAGAACCCTACCTGGGACGGCGTGCAGGTGACAGGGACACGCTAAGCCAGGGCAGGAGGAATTAGCAAGATTTTGTTCAGGTCCAGTTCTGTCCAGTCATTTCTGTCTGATGAGGGCAATTCAGAAATAAGCGAACTAGTGTCCATTGAGTTTTAGTTTATGGAGGAAAAGAAGGAAGTTCAGTCATGCAATATTGATCCTGATGGTGAGTCAGGCCCCAGGCTGGACCATAGGAGAACAGAGAGGAAAGGATATGCTATCCAAGCCTCAGGAAAACCAAAGAGTGGTGGAGGCCAAGTCAGGGCACTTGCGAAGGTGGCAGCAGGGCCAGCCAGCACGCGCCAAAGGTCAGACGGTTCAGAATCCAACAAGGCAAGAGCTCTTAGGCGACAAGGCCCTGTGTGGAACAGTGAGGGCAAACCCTGGCCGAGAGAGGTCCTTAGGTTGAAAGGACACAGAGGAAGGAGGGTGACAAAAACTCCAAAGCCAGAAGGCACCAGTGTGTTTGTGGGGCAGTAGGGAAACCAGGGTGTGCAGGGAGGGAGAGCTGGGGCAAGGAGTGGCGGGGGGGGTTGTCCCTGAAGGCAGAGTGATGACCTGAGCTCCAGGCCTCTCGCCTCACGTGGGCATCCACCTGGCCTGAGGTCATACACACCCTTTCCTTCTGACCATCCCATCAGGGACCTTCGGCAGGCCTGGCTGAACTCTGCCCAGACTCCACATTCACTTCTTCAAACACTGGAGGGGGCCGTAGGCTAGTTGCTTTATAATTGGAATGCAATTTACTAGACCAAAGACCCTGCCTTCCTTTGTGAAGCTTTGAAAGCATGAGGAGGGCTATTAAATCCAGGGGTTCTGTCTCAAAAACAGTACGAACCCCCAGTTCCCCAGGATGGCCAATTCTTATAGACCCATAGCATTTGCTGCCCTTTTCTCATCGCTGTTTTAAAAGGTCATTAGGGTACAGGCAGCCTTGGGCTCTATCTGTTTAATGAAGGGATGGCCTCCAAACTAATTTAAAAAGTAAAAACTTGGGCGGGCCGCGGTGGCTCAGCGGGCAAGAGTGCTTGTCTGCCATGCCGGAGGACCCCGGTTCGATTCCCGGCCCCAGCCCATGTAAAAAACAAACAAAACAAACAAAATATAATAAAACAAGAAAATGTTTAAAAATGTTTCCCTTTCTTCCATCCTTCCTTCCTTCTCTGTCTTTCCTTCCTTTCCTCCCTCTCTCTTTAAAAAAAAAAAAAAAAAAAAAAGTAAAAACTTGTTATTTTATTTAAAAACACATCCAAAGGGCACATTTTCCAGATTTCCTGGGTTGAGTGCAGGTAAAGGAGATGCTGAAATTATAATGGTAAATGTGAAACCTTATATACTTGCCCTAAATTCTATTTGGAGTGCCCACCAGCCCAGTTTTTGGCAAATATTTCTACTTTAAGTGAGATCTGAGCAGAGACCCCAGGCCATGGGGCTTGACCCCAGGCCGCAGGACCTGACCCAGAGGAGGTGTGCACACAGACACTGAGGTGACAAAGGGTGGTGATATTTTGGAAATGGCTCCCAATATAATCTCACTAATTCACCAATGAATTTTTTTCCTTTTTTTTTCCCTTCCCCTTAAATCTTTCTACCGGGCTCTAGAAGCTCATTGCCCAGAGAAGGTGGAAGAAGGCATCAGAGAAGGTCACACGGCAGGGAAACAGCACATGACATCTAGGTGTCCCAACTGACCCATAAATGAGGTAGGGCATCCTTCCACTGCTGGGAGGGGCCGTGAGAGAAAAAGGAAGGTAAATAGGTTGGAGAGGAATATCCAGTGCTCACTAGTGGTGGAATCTCTGGGGAAAGAAGAGAAATGGGTCGAGTCACCCAGGCAGGTTTGCAGGGAAGCCCCAGGACACGGCAGCTCAGTCCTAGTTTCCGGGGCCCATCCCAGCAGAATCCCAGTGTTGTGAGAGCATCCATCTGTCCAGCCGGGCATCCCCCATGGTGCAGGGAGATGAGTTAGAAGGGGCTGCAGGAATCGTCCAGATGGGCCAAAGATGGCAGCCCCTCTTCATCTCCTCCCGCTGGATCAGTGCCCAGGGCCCAGCCCGTGCTCTGCTTGTGCCAAGGACACAAACTACCAGTCAGCACTGCTGGGAGGCTCGGCAGTGGAGCTGGAGGGGGCAGAGGCCGTCCAGACCCACACGGGGCCTTTGTGTCGGCACATGGGCTAGGCAAGCCCATCCTGCCCGGTGCCCGGACCCCAAACAGGGGAACAGGGGGAGAGAAGAGGGAGAGGAAAAGCCCCCAGTGAGGGGGTCACAGGCCCGGAGGGAAGCATGAGGCTGTTGATTTGCAAATTTACAGATGCAGAAAATAGATGAGGGGCTGAGGGGCTGTGGGAAGAGAATAGGTGGAGAATGGAGAGTGGCTGCTAATGGGTAAGGGGTTTCTTTTAGGGGGAAGAGAAATGCTCTGAAATTAAATTGAGGAGATGATTGCACAGCCCTGCCGGTTTGCTAAAACTCATTGACTTGTACACTTGAAATGGGTGAACTGTGTGGTATATGAATTATAGCTCAGTTAAGCTGCTTTTTAAATTAGAGAAATTGTAAGTTTACAGAAAGATCATGCATAAAATACAGGGTTCCCCTGTATCACCCTATTATGAAGGCCTTGCAGTGGTGTGGGATATTTGTTACAATTGATGACAGCACATTTATAATTGTACTGTTATTTAAGGTTCACTGTGATATATAATCCCATGGGTTTTTTTTTTTTAAATTTTTATTCTAGTAACATACATGCAACCTAAAATTTCCCCCTTTTAACCACAGTCAATGTATAATTTGGCGCTATTAATTACAGTCACAACATTGTGCTACCGTCACCAGCGTCCATGACCAAAACTCTTCTACCACCCCAAATAGAAACTCTGCCCAATTTAAGCCTTAACTCCTTATTCCCTACCTCCATCTACCCCTTGCTAACCTATAGTCTGGATTCTGACTCCATGAGTTTGCTTCCTCTAATTAGTTCACATCAGTGAAGTCACACAGTATCTGTCCTTCTGTGTCTGGCTTATTTCCCTCAACACAGTGACTTCAAGGTGTGAGTCTGGTTGACTGGGTACTGGGCTGGGGGAGGGGAGCTCTTTTAAACTTGAAGAGTGACGCTCCCTTTGGCTGTCAAGGTCAAGGCTCCATTTCAGAGGAGGTGTTGGTTTCGTTGTTGTAGGATTGTTGTTTTCCCCACCATCAGCAGGAAAGCAGGAGGAGGCTAGCTCGGGAAAACCAGCACACACCAGTTTCGACTTTCCCTCTCAGCCCCTCCACCGCCTACAACATCTTTAGGGTCTTTTACAAATGGGCAAACCCGGGATTCAAAGAGCAGGGGTCTCCAGACCGTGGTGGGTCGGTCAGAGTCGAGTCCAGAGCGGCGTCTCTGTCCCAGGAGGGCCCCTCTCTGTCGAAGGAGGTGTCTCCACGGGCGACAGGGGCAAGGACAGAGGCCGCCCCCAGCAAAGGGGTCTGCCAGGACTGGGCAGGATGTCCAGCACAGCCCAGCTCCCAGCCCAAGGAGAAATGAAGCTCCCGACAGGAAAATGGATGTAGACTTCCTGGCTCACGGTCTGGGGAGGGCTGCTCGAGGCTCTGCGGGGAAGCCGCGAGCGGGGAGGCTGGCCTCCATGGGAGAAGAAGCAGAAGCAGCAAGAACCACTTGGGCCCCCACCCACCAGGATTTGGGGTTCGGCACCCTGCCAGGCTTGACTCCTAGGGAGGCAAGGGCTGCAGATCCCCCAGGCAGGACAGCCCTCGAGGTCCTCCCGCCTCTCCGGGCTCCCACTGCCACGAGGAGAAGAGCTAATGGATTCTAAAGCACGCTGTCAAACCGCAAAGTGCTGCACAGAAGCTGGCTAAAATGACTAATATAAGCAGTGTTGTTTTTCTTTTCAGAGAGCGAGAGATGCTAGCATGTGTGTGATGATAAATCATAAAAAGGCTCCTGCTGGGCTCTCTTCCTCTCCTCCCTTCTCATTGGCCTGGGAACTTCTTGGACCTACCAAATGAGTCATTTTGATGGAGAGGTTGTTCACGCCTCCATGCCTATCGCAGTGCCTGGGACACGGGAGGCCTTTAACGGGAGAGCTGAAGGGAACTGGAGAGGATGGTGCCCCTAGGCTGCCGGGAGGAGGACAGGGTGGGCGGTGTTAGAACCGCCAGCGAGCACCTCACGAGGCTGCATTGTATCGTTTGTCATTAATTCCCTGTGTGTCAGCCTCATCTCGGGGGGCTTGTGAGTCGCCCGGAGCACAGGACGCATTTTTTCTGCATCAGTCAAATCTGCCCAGTGTCCCTCCAGCCCAGGGAGCAGGCTTGGTGAAGGAGCCGGCTGCCGATCGATCGCCTGATTGCTCAATTGGAGATAGGCTAGTCAGAATCCATAGACCATTCCCTGAGCCCCAAGCCCCAGCTGTTGCAGGACAGACGTTGGGCCTGCCTTCTGGCTTCTACAAATGTCCCGTGTGACCTCAGGAAGGTCCCCTCCCTTCTCTGGATCCCGTTTGGCCATCCGCAATTTCAATGCATATAAAAAGCGGGTTAAAAAAAGGTTTCTGAGTGTGTGAATCCACATTTTTTCATACCATGTGTACCCCTACTCTCCAGGACCGTGCAAGCAAAACAAAACCAGACAAAATAATCTTCAACAATTTGTCAAAAAGGGCAGTACTAATCTTCATGAGATGCCAACGAGGTTAAGATGGTTTTTATTAGATGCTGCAGTTATCTAATGCTATTAGAATATTGGTTGTAGAATGATTTAAAATTGTGAGCAGAATGTAAGTCAATGATTCATTCAAGTCTGAATCCAAAGGGGTGAGAGAGCCCCGGGAGCACCCCGAGTGTGGCAGGCGGGGAAGCCGAGGGCACATCAGGAAATGGATCTCGAATCCAGGGGGCCTCACCACAAAACCCAGCACATGCAGCCTCAGCCACGAGAGCAAAGAACAGGCGAGGGGGCTGGACCTTTTGAACCTTGACTACAGAGCCCAAGTCTCCCTCCGATTCATGCGGAATCCCGATTATCAAGAACTTACAACATATTCAGTGCTAAAATCGTTCACACCATAGCTTGAACTTTTGATGACCTGAAACGACGGGTGGCCCGTGCAGGCGTGCACTCACACACACGCCTCCCTGTCACCTCTGGGAGCCACTGAAGGTTTGGGTTTAATGATGTGGAGAAAGAAAAAGAGCACTGGACTTGAGCTGCTACCCAGACACTGCTGGAGGAAGCCGTAAGCAAAATGTCTGGCACGTGGCAGCCAGTGTCAGCAATAGTGATGAAGACAAGGAGGATGGTGTTTGTGGTGAGGATGGCAGTGGCAATAGTGATACAGGAAAAGCAGAGCAGGCACGTCCTGGGGAGACCAAACCCACACTAGGAATCAGGAACCACTTCCTGGAGGGAGTGCCGTTTTGGCCAGGCAGAGAGAGGAAAGGGGCCCCCACTTCCAGCTGCACACAGCCAGTGTGGCCACTGAACTGGCTGCTAGCACACACTGGCCTGGCCACACCACCACCCTCATGCCTGGGAGCTCTCCCTAGCAACTGTCTCTTTTCAAACTTTGGGCCCCGGCTTCACCATCACATTGACAGCCTCTCCTCGCCTGGCCTTTCAGATCTGACTCTCAGCCATGCTGCACGGGTGCTGGGAGTTACAATGCATCTCCCAATGACATTGTTCCTGGACAGCTGCCTCTCTCTCAAATAGCAACTCATTTAGTCATGAGCTAGTAATACTATACGAAGCTAGTAATATTAGCATTCTCACTAAACATTGCAAAATGCCTGGAAATAGTGAGAGCTGGGTAGCTGAGTGATCTTTTGAAGAAGAGGAAACTGAGATACAGATAGGCTAAGCTCAAACAGCCTAGAGTAAGTTGCAGGGCTGAGATATGAGCCCTGTTTTGTCTGTCTCCTAAATCTATAAGTTATGTAAACCACCTGTGCTAGTTTGGAATTGTTACGCATCTCAGAAAAGCCATGATCTCTCAATCCTGCTCCAATCTCTCAGGGCCAGACCCGGTGCTTAGGGTGAAACCTTTGATTAGATTGTTTCCATGGAGATAGACCCATTCAATTGTGGGTGTGACCTTTTGATTAGATGGAGATGTGACTCCGCCCATTCAATGAAAGGCTTGATTAGCTTTCTGGAGGCCTTTAAAAAAGGAAACATTTTAGAAAAGCACCGCTGCATCAGAGTTGACATAAGCACAAACATTTAGAGATGCTTGGGGTGCCAACAGAGAGAGCAGATGTCTAGACATGGATGTTTGGAGATGCAGAGCCCAGCAGACATTGCCATGCGCCTTCCCATGAGATGCTATGCAAGCCAGAACCCAGAGTTGTGCCCCAGAGGAGCTGAGTGAAGGCCCACAGATGCTTAGAGAGGAAGCCACCGGAATCAGAAGCTGGAAGCAACAGAACCGGGAGAAAGGACCAAGGACCAGCAGATGCCAGCCATGTGCCTTCCCACAGGACAGACATTGACCTTTCTTTGGAGTCAAGGTCCTTCTCTGGATGCCTTAGTTTGGACATTTTTAAAGCCTTAGAACTGTAAACTTCTAACTTAGTAAGTCCCCTTTATAAAAGCCATTCCATTTCTGGTGTATTGCATTCTGGCAGCATTAGTAAACTAAAACACCTTCTCATTTGCAACACATTTTATTCCAAGGATTTGTGTCTGCCTTGCCCACAACACTGTGAGCTCTACATAGTCAGAAAATTATACACAGGGTAAAGAAAAAGATGTTTGAAGTAAAAAAATTAGCAACTAAATTAGCCAGGATCTAAACAAGAAAGCAGCAACCCCTCCAAGTAACCACACAGAGGGTATTTAACAGCACTTACTGATATCATAGATAGAAGAAGCTGTGACACCAAGAGATATGATAAGGTGATGAGAGATGAGCATGGCAAGAATACTGCCACACTTGGGGTGGAGAACCACAGAAAAGCCACATTGTTACCTGAGTCAAGGGACTGGGGTCGCCGAAATCCCGGGGAACCCATCCACCAGGAGCTGCAGCCATGGAAGCTGTGGCTTTGCCAAGGACTCAATCCAAGGCAAAGAGGAAGGGAGAGAAACACTGTGGCTTCTCCCTGCCTTCTGCCCCTCAGTGTCATATCAGTGCCTCTTGTTGGTGCAGCCTAGCCAAGAGCCCTCTGATAGAGAAGGCTGGAAGGCTTAGGAACAGCACAGTGTCAGCTTCTGAGCCTAAGATTTAAAAATTATCACCAGGCAAAGAAAATATCAGCATCCTTCAGATATTGCTTACAAGATGTCATTTTCAGGGATAACGGGAGAAGGATATCTAAACAGCTTGCGAAGCAGCCACTTCTAGGTATATCATTCCCAGCAAAAATGGTTGACTGATGCAGGTAGGGGGCCAGGTGCAAAGCGTGAGATGGTCTCTCTTCACTGGTCATTCACACATGGATGTGGCTCCCTGTAAGGCCCACTGCCCAGGCCACCTTCCTGCCCAGTGTTCTAGTTTGCTAGCCGCCAGAATGCAACACACCAGAGACAGATTGGCTTTTAATAAAAGGGGATTTATTTTGTTAGTTCTTCAGAGGAAAGGCAGCTAACTTTCCACTGAGGTTCTTTCTTACATGGGAAGGCACAGTATGGTCTCTGCTGGCCTTCTCTCCAGGCCTCTGGGTTCCAACAACTTTCCCTGGGGTGATTTCTTTCTGCATCTCCAAAGGCCTGGGCTGAGCTGCGAGTGCCGAGATGAGGTATGCCGAGCTGCTTAGGCTGTGCTACGTTGTGCTCTCTCATTTAAGCACCAGCCAATTAAGTAAAACATCATTCATTGCAGCAGGCACGCCTCCTACCCAACTGCAGATGTAATTAGCAACAGATGAAGTTCATGTACCATTGGCTCATGACCACAGCAACAGAACTAGGCACGTTCACCTGGCCAAGCTGACAACTGAATCTAACTACCACACCCAGGAACACAGTCCCAGCCTGGCCCATGCATTCCCCAGGACTCTGAGAAAATCCATCCCACAGCTTCAAGCCAGGCTTCCTTGGGACAGTGAGTTCAGCAGCCCCAGTACGAACCCATCATTTCAGAGCAGCCTAAGTGTCTGATTATTCTGCAAAGGATTCCCCAGACCAAGTCATTAAAGCTGGAAGGACCCGTTAAGCTTGCCTGTCCCACTCCTCACCCCGACCTCTAGTCCTAATAAAAACAGCAAGGTCCAGGCATTGGAAGTGGCTTGACCACAGTCAAATTATCACACAGCAACAGAGTCATACTGTCAGCTCAGGTCCAAGTTCCTGGGGGAGGCAGTGGGTGGAAGAGGTGTGCGTGTGTGCGTGTGTGTGTGTGTGTGTGTCTGCATGTGTATTTGTGTTTATATTTGAATGCCTCAAAACAATATAAAGTAAAATATGGAAAACTTTAGTTCATTTAGAAAATTGGAGAATCAGTGTAACAGTAAAGTGAGTGAGCTAATTGAGAGGTATCATGTTTGGCACATCAACCTCAATTTTGTAATGCTTGTAACCTAGTTGATACTTACAAATCATACTCAGCCTCCCTTAATATTTTATTTTTGGTGGTGCTGAAGATGCCAAAAGACCTCATAGGCCCTCAGCTGGGGATGCTTCAAGAAGATGCGGGAGATAGAGTTAAATGTATGATTGCCTCTGGACATGGCCAGCAAACTACTTTAAAAAATAAATCTATGACAGAGCAGCTTGCATCAGATTAACCACCATGCTGGGAACAACTATGAAAGCTAAATATATTGCAGAAAACAGCTGTTAGAAGTCATCTGAGATTAACAAAGGCAGCCAGGACGTTAGGGGCCAAGACCCTGGAGAGAAGGGAAATGCAGTGAGGTAAACCCTAAATCTCCCTTGCATTTTTTCCTCAGGGCATTTGCCAATTCTCAATGGGTGAGAGTGGAAACATTGGCTTGGAGCTGCAGCAGCCTCTCTGATGTGGGAAAACAAAAATTGGAGTTCAAAACTACCTGCATAGTCAGAACATAGAGGACCGAGATCCTGGGGAAAGGAACCATAGAAAAATGAGCCAGGCATTCTGCACACAGCTTCCCCTCAGCAAATTTGCTGATTCTTAAGCTTTGCATGCCATTGACAACAGGCCAAGTAACTGGCTTCCAAAAGGCTATAAAGCCCGCTAGAGGCCTGATCAGTCTCAAAGCTCTGGAAGTTAAAAATCTTGAATTTCAGGGTCCACCAAGGAGAAGCCTTGGTAAATAACCTAAATTTTCAGTTGAGACAACTGAAGGATTATACCCTAAAATAAAGACAAATCAGACCTAGTCCAACCCTCAAAAAGCCTGAAATTTAGCCTCAAAATTTCTCAATTCCTGATTGGATCAAGGAGATATGCCCATCTTTAATTGTCTGCTAGGAAAATAAATCTTCTCTAAAGGAAGGCTGCAGCATCCCAAGCCTCAATAATTTTTCATTCACAGTGTATAGGAGTCAATTAAAAAATATTTTGTATGCCAGGAGACAGGAAATGAAACTAAGTCAAAAAAGGGGGAAAAGACTCTCTTTTTAGAAAGAGGCATATAGGTGATCCAGATACTGCAGTTACCTGGGATTGATGTGTTAAAAAAAAAAAAAAATCTGGCGAACTAGAATCTATTTTAAAAGAAACAAATGAAAATTCTAGAACTGAGAAATACAACAGGTAAAGCTAAGAATTCAGTAGATAGGTCTGACAGCAGATTAGACACAGCAGAAGAGAGGATTAGTAAATTGGAAAATTGGTCAATATAAAAATACCCAAATTGAAGCAAAGAGATTAAAGGATCAAGCACACTTACACAGGCAAAGAAAAAAAAAGAGCATGAGAGATAAAAGAGACACAATAAAAAGAACTAGCAGAGGGGGAATTTGGGTCCCAGAAGGAGTGCAGAGAAGAAATAGGGTAGAAGCAATAGTTGAAGAGCCAAAGTCCAAGCATTTTCTTAAACCATCAAATGATATTAATATTCAAATGCAAAAAGCTCTAAGAAAACACAAATAGCAAAAATACAAAAAAAAAACAATAAAAAAGCACATTACAGTAAAACTTCAAAAAGTCAAATGCAAAGAGAAAAATCCTAAAATAGCTGGGGAAGGAGGGGGATGCATCAAAGGCCACAATAAGACCTACTTAACACAAACAAAAAACCTTGGAAGATGAGAGATAGCCTAGCTAAACCACTGAAAGAAAATAACTGTCAACCTAGAGTTCTAAATCCTTAGAAATGAAGACAAAAATTTCAGACACATAAAAACTAACAAATGTATTGTTAACAAATACACACTAAAAGAAACACGAAAATGAAGTTCCTGTTATAACGTAGAATGGAATAGAGAGCCCCAGAAATGTGAATCTGAGAACAGATCTAAGTGAACATCGACTATTTGAAATAACAATATTGCCAACAGCAGCAATGGCAGTGATGCATTACGGGATTTCAAATAATAGAGAATTAAAATATCTGACTAAAATAGCATCAGAGGAATGGGAGAGGGTGGGTAAATTGGATTAAAGTGTTGTAAGGGCCATGCATTGTCCAGAAAGTGGTAAAATTCTGTTAAGGCAAGAGAGCACATGGGAAACCCCGGGCAGAGGCTGGCACACAGCCAGTTTTGTACAATTTGGGAGCTGAGAATGATTTTTGTATTTTTGAAAGATTGTGAAGAGAAAAAAGGGAGAGGGGGAATTTGAGGAAGTGGAGGAAACAAACTGTATGTGACCCTCAAAGCCTAAAATATTTACTCTCTTGTCTTTGCTGAAAAAGTTCACCAACCACTGCCCTAGGGTAATGCTAAGAGAAAAATAACAGAATTTATAATTACCAAGGTAATAGGGGGAGAAACAGAATAATGAAAAAGTACTTATGTAATTCCAAAGAAAGCAAGAGAAGAAAAAAAAATGGTAACAAAAGCCAGATGGAACAAATATAAAACAAATAACGAGATGATGGAATTAATACCCAAAATACCAGAATATATTCGATATAAGTGGATTCAATACTCCAATTAAAGGCAAAACAATAAAGACCAGAAACACAAAACAAACAAAATAACAAGACCCAACTATATGTTGCTTGCAACAGGCAGATACAGAAAGGTTGAAAGTAAAAGAACGTAAAAGAACATCCCATGAAAACAGTAACCAAAAGAAAGCTGGTTAGCTATACTAATAGGAGACAAATCAAGACTTTAAGGCCAGAAGTATTTCTAGAAAGAAAGAGGAGTATATCTTAATGGCATAAGGTGAATTTAGCAGGAATATTTAATGGCTTGAGGTCAGTAGGTACCTAAAAGCAAAACCCCAACACAAGCAAATCAAAAACTGACAGAACTAAGAGGAAAAATAATCCAACCCATGATCACAGTTGAAGATTTCGACAAACATCTTTCAGCAACTGAGAGAATCATGAAACAATAAACCAGTAAAGATAAAGAAGATGTGAACAGCATGATAAACAACTTGACCCTATCGAAATATATAGCGAGAATCCAAGCACATTAGGATTATATTCTGTACAAGCACTCATGGAACAGTTAGCAAAATAAATCACATTCTGAGTCATAAGACAAATCTCAATACATTTCAAAGGACTGAAATCATACAAAGTTTGTTCTCTCACTAGAGTGGAACTAGACTAGCAATAAATATGAAAACACTTTTTACATCCCCAAATGTTTAGAAATTACCACATGCACATCAAAATAATCCATGGTTCAAAACCATAAAGCAGGGCGGTGCACTGGTGGCTCCATGGCAGAATTCTTGCCTGCTGTGCCAGAGACCTGGGCTTGATTCCCAGAGCCTGCCCATGCAAAACATAAATAAAAAAATAAATAAAAGTAGAAATCAGAAAATAGAAATTTCCATGGGAATTAGAGAATATTCTGAACTGACTGATAACAAAGGACATGTTTAAATGCATAGAATAGAGCTAAAATTCTATATAGCCTTAAATACATATTTCAGAATAGAATAGTGAGCAATAAAACGTCAGTGGTCTAATGACCATCTCAGTAAACTAGAGAAGAACATCAAATTGAATGTAAATAGGCTAGAGGGAAAGAAATAATAAAGATAAAAGTAAAACAGAAAATAGAAAACAACACAGTATGAAGAAAACCAACGAAGCCAAAATTGGTTATTTGACTTGACTAAAAAAAATTTAAATGCCTAGAAAGACAAATGGAGAAAAAAGAGGGAAAAAAGCAACAAACTACTACTATCAGTAATGAGGAAAGGTACCATCACAAGAGATTCATATAAAATTAAAGATTTTATGGAGAATTTTAGGCCGATGAATTTGACCATCTAGATTAAATGGACAAATTCTTTAAAACACACAACTTGCCAGTATTGACACAAGAAGAATTAAGAACTCTTCACCATCCCATCTACTAAATGTGAACATGCACATTCCCAGATGCAGCGATTCTATTCCAATGGAAATGCCCTCCTGGGTGAACCGAAAGATGGTGCAGGGATGTTAAAAAGGGAGAGAATTCCTAATAGTCAAAAACTGGAAACTACCCAAATGCCCATAGACAGTAGAAAGGCTAAATCTATCAGGGTATATTCATACAGTGGGATATGAGATGATGGGGAAAACACTGAACTACTGCTGCAGGCAACAACGTGGATGAATTTCATCAACGCTAACGTTGAGTTAAAAAAAAGTCAGACACACAAAAAATACATACTTTATGACTCCATCTACATAGCGAAACTGATCTGCTCTAGGAGAGGCACATGTGGTGACACTGGGGAGATAACGGTGGGGGGAGCTGCGTGGAGATGTCAGGGTGTGGTTAAAGCTGTCCATTTTGACCTGAGCATGTTCACCAGGTAGAAGTTTCTCAGGCTGGACCCTAGACGCTTTTCTGAATGTATGACAACCTCATTTTTAAACTTATAAATACTAAATAAATCTCTGATGCAAGTTTGATTCCCAGAATCTGCCTTTCTCACAAAAGTAGAGAGCGGTAGAATATTCAGCCCTTCCTGCTCTTACAAATAGGACTCGAAAGCATTTTACGAGCTCCCAGTGCAGGACGCTGCTTTCCCTGTACCTTGACTGGAAAGATGATTCCCCTTGCAGCCCAAGGAGGGTAGAGGGCAGATAAGGCTCCTTCCAGTAAGCCAGGCCAGAAGGACCAGCCAGGCAGATCATGGGGTGCCTAACAGAGAAACTAGCCACAGGTCCTGGACTCCCGGGCTACTGGATTTCCACCATGGGTGCATGCAGTAGGAAGTGTTCAAGCGTCCATCATTCACTGCTCTTGCCCTGTAAAGGTGTGGGGAAAGGGTGGCTCCACTCATGCCAGAGGGGGGACGCTTTGCAAAGATATGAGCTTGGGGTACACTTAGCCAGACACAACAGTGAGATCTGGAGAGGGAAGAAAATGTGACTGGAAAATAAACAAATAAAATTTACATGGTAAAAAGGTAAAGCTGTGTTTGCCATGGAAACTAAGATTTGCCCATGCCTACATCTATTCTATTGACTGAAGTGGTTTTGTGGGTGTAAGTGATTTCTCAAGAGCAAATTAAAAAGACTTTTTACAAGTTCCAACAGACAACAACATAGGGGTGCCTAATGGCACTTGCCATCTCTAAAATGATTACTTTTGTAATCGTCTGTTTATTAATGAAGTGATCTGCAAAATGGATAATGATTTCTTAAGACTTCAGGTACATGGATTCTTCCTTCCACTTCATTTTGCTTTTTTCACAGGAGTCTATTATGATATAACTCAAAATCTGGAAACAGATTTTCTTAAAGACGACAGTTTCAGAAATCAATGTCCAAGTAGGTTGAATAAACAGATATTTGTTGCATTGCGCTCCTAAATCATCCCCTCTAGTGAGGGAAATATTCCAAAACTGGATTGTGGTGATGGTTGCACAACTCTGTAAATTTACTAAAATTTATTGAATCCCACATTTTAAAGCAGGTGATTTTTTAATTATTTCTTTTATTAGAGATGTTGTAGGTTTGCAAGCATGCGTAAAATACAGGATTCCCATACACCATCCCACCACCAACACTTACATTCATGTGGAAAATCTGTTACAATTTGTTCGATGGTGACACTTTTTTTGTAATTCTACTATTTTTTAAAAGTAGTTACATTTGTTGCAATCGATGGAAGATTTTTGAAGTGGTACTATAACTATTGTCCATAGTTTGTGTGGAGGTATTTTCCCCATATTCCCAACCTATTATTATTTTCCTTTTTTCATGCATGTCTTTATTGTATTACTCATCTACCCAGACACTAGATAAAGGGGATGTCAGTTACAAGGTTTTTACAATCACAGGGTCACACAATAGAAGCTGTAGAGTTATACAATCAGTTTCAAAGATCAAGGCTACTGGATTACAGTTCAACAATTTCAGGTATTTCCTTCTGGCTATTTTAGTATATTAGAAACTAAAAAGAAATGTCTATATAATGAATTGGTAGTCACAATCATTTATTAAATCCTAACTTCTCAGTTCCACCTCCTCCCTCTCATTTGATCTTTCTCTCAGTCTTCAGGGGTATGTGTGCAATGCCCATTCTAACTTCGTTGTGCTGGAAAGGGGTGTTACCCTTACGGGTAGAGGAATGATGCTCTTGGAGACACTGGTACCTCTGGATTTGAGGGTTTATCTAGCATAGGGACAATCTGGAGGCCTTAAGTTTCTGAAAAAATAAACTTACTGAGTCAAACTTTTATAGAGTCTAGGTATTCTTGAGGGTTTTCCAGAATACTGTTGCTTACAGATTAGCATGCTGGGGCAGTTTGCAATAATTGGCTGAAGCTTGCATAAGAGGAACCTCCAGAATGACCTCTCAACTCTATTTGAAATCTCTTAGCCACCAAAACCTTATTTGATTTCATTTCTTTTCCCCCTTTTGGTCAAGAAGGCATTCTCAATCTCATGATGCCTGGGCCAGGCTCATCCCCAGGAGTCATGACCCACCTTGCCAGGGAGACTTATACCCTTGGGAGTCATACCCAATGTAGGGGGAAAGTAAGTGAGTTTATCTGCAGAATTGGTTTAGAGAGAGGGGCTATATCTGAGCAACAAAAGAGGTTCTCTGGGGGTGACTCTTAGGCATAAGTAGGATTAGCTTTGGCATTGCAGAAATAAGTTTCACAAGGGCAAGGCTCAAGATTGAGGGCTTGTCATATTAAATGGGGAGTCCCTAATGCTTGAAAGAACATCAAGAAATCCCCAGGTGGGGAAGTTTAATAGTTCCACATTTTTCCACAGTCTCTCAAGGGGCTTTTCAAATGTTTTTTATTTCCTACTGAAAATTCACTGGAATATACCCACATATTACATTAACTATAAAGAATTACAAGATCTCATTCCCTATACTAGGTTCCATGTAATTAGGTTGTCTAATTAAACTGACCAGACAAGTTAAATTAGTGTGCTACAGAAAATTTAAATTTTGGACAAAATAAATATCTCTTCCTTTGGTCCTGCACAGAATCTGAAGTTATAAAATACAGACAAAATCATCCCTTACCTTGTATTCTGATTTACCTTAGTCCTAACCAGATCTGCTTCGTTCATATTCTTAATTGAAATCTGATCTCTTTTTAAGCTTCTTTACCAGTTGCTGTATGATGTAATGCTGACTTTCAGAGCAGCAGAACTTTAACTCTGAGTCTCAGATGTCACACAGATATCTAAAGTTCCAGAGAACTACCAAGGTGAACACAAAAAGTAAAGTATCTCAGAATTTGGAAACAACAGTTAAAACTCGAGAATACACATGACTGCTGTAAAGCTTACCGTCTAGGAACCTTTACAATGACGTTTAATCATCGGTTGCCCAATCTCTGCCCTGATAACCTATGCTCTTGAATTCAATTCTCAGAGTTTGCTCATTATAGTTTATATTAGTGACACCATACAATATATGTCCTTTCATTTCTGGCTTGTTTCACGCAACATAATGTCCTCAAGTTTCATTCACCTAGTTGTGTGCCTCATGACTTCATTCTTTTCTACAGCCACTCAATAGTCTGTTGTGTAAGGCAGGTGAATTTTATGGTGTGTAAATTATAACTCAATAACTATTGTTTTTTTTTAATCAAGTGAACATTAAAAAAAATTCTTCTGTTTCCCCCATCCTGTCATAGGAATGCTAGTGTTGAGAATGGAACTTTAGGAAAAGAGGGCAACTACACAAAAGCAACTTAGACGTGAGCACAGGAGAAGATTCAAGAGTCTTAGTGGACCACAAGGTAAACAATGAACCCAAGCCAGCTGCAGAATGTTATGTTTAAGAAATCAAGCCCTTACTGGAACATGTTCTAAAAGCAGCACCTCCCACGTCATCACACCAGGGTTTGGAAGTAAACAGACCTTCGGTTTTCCCAAACTCAGCACTTCCACTCTTGCTATTCCTGCTTCTCTCTTTTATCTTCATTAATTATCTTCCTAGGTTGTCTATGTAAGTCAGTCTCCATGGACATGCGCACTTTGATCTCTCCAAGGATAGGAACTGGGTCATATTTCTCTTTGTACCCTCAGTCAGCAAGAGTCCCCAGTGAATGGTAGGCATAAAACAAGTGCTCAGTCAGGGCAGTGTCTGTCCTCCCTAGCCAGCCACTTGGCACATAGAATCTCAGGTGCCACGCCAATTTTAAAAATTGGGAAAGAAATTTAATTAACGTTTGTTTTAGTTTGCTAGCTGCCAGAATGCAATATACCAGAAACGGAATGGCTTTTTAAAGGGGGAATTTAATAAGTTGCTTGTTTACAGTTCTTAGGTCAAGAAAATGTCCCAATTACAACAGGTCTATAGAAATGTCCAATCTAAGGCATCCAGGAAAAGATACCTTGGTTCAAGAAGGCCGATGAAGTTCAGGGTTTCTCTCTCAAGTGGAAGGGCACATGGGGAACATAGTCAGAGTTTCTCTCTCATCTGCAGAGGCCCATGGTGAACATGGTCAGGGTTTCTCTCTCATCTGGAAGGGTACATGGTGAACACGGCATCATCTGCTAGCTTCTTCTCCTGGATTCCCGTTTCACGAGCTCCCCGGGAGGCATTGTTGGTTAGCTGATGGCTGGGGGTACGCGGCCATATTGAGTCAAGCACACAGCACACAGCACACAGTCACGAAGAAACGACTCAGGAGACAACCCTCAGAGGTGAGTGGAAGGCATCTGCTTTATTGAAGAAGTGCCCAAGATTATATAGGCTGGGAGCATGCAGGGACACGTGTCGGACGGGGATTGGTGGCCGTTGTTGCTAGGGTGGAGGGCAGATTTAAGGTTAGCGCTTTTGGCGAGAACCACCGCCAGTTCCGGGAAGAAAGCCAGTCGTGGGTTAGGCCATTTTGTGTTGCCTTGCCTCAGCCACAGCAGCCATGTTGGTAATATTTTATGACTTCTCCATCAAGGCATTTTCCTTCTTCATCTCCAAAGGTCACTGGCTGGTGGACCTTGCTTCTTGTGGCTATGTTGTTCTGCTCTGCTCTCTCTAAATCTCTCTCATTCTTCAAAATATTTCCTCTTTTATAGGACTCCAGAAACTAATCAAGATCCACCCAAATGGGTGGAGACATGCTTTCAGCTAATCCAGTTTAACATCCACTCTTGATTAAATCTCATCTCCAGGGAGATGATCTAATTACAGTTTTAAACATACAATAATGAATAAGGATTAGAAGAACTGCTACCTTTACAAAATGGGATTAGGATTAAAACATGGCTTTTCTTAGGGTACATACATCATTTCAAACCAGCACAACATTTCTCAAAAAAAGATACACAAATGGCCAACAAGCAGACGAAAAGATGCTCAATATCATTCATCATTTGGTAAATGCAAATTGAAACCACAATGAGACACCATTTCACAGCCACTGGGATGGCTATTAAGAAACGAAACCAAAAAGAACAAGTACCTGTGGAAGAACTGGAACACTCATCCATTGCTGGAATGAATGCACAATGGTGCAGTCGCTGTGGGAAGCAGTTTGATGGTCCCTCAAAAACTTAAACGTGGAGTCATACATGACCTTAATTTCACCCCCAGGTCTCTGTCCAAAAGGACTGGAAACAGGCACCCAAACACCTGTACTCCAATGTTTATAGCAGCTCTATTCAGAATAGCCAAAAGATGGGAGCGACCCAGATGTCCATCCACGCATGAACGAGTAAACAAACTGTGAGCTATGCATGCCGTGGAGTATTACTTAGTCTTGAAAAAGAATGAAGTCCTGACCCCTGTTTGAATGTGGATGAACTGTGAAAGCAAAGGTCAAGTGAGAGAAGCCAGATACAAAGGTCATATATTGTGGGATTCCATTTTTCTGTGAAACATCCAGAACAGGTAAATCCATAGAGAGAGAAGGGAGATTGGTGGATTCCAGGGGCTGGGGCAGGGATAATGGGGAGTGACAGCTAATGGGCACAGGATTTTCTTTGGGGACGATGGAAATGTTTTGGAACCAGATGGCAGTGGAAGTTGCACATGATGTGAATTTATATAAACGCCAGTGAATTGCTCGCTTTAAAATGGTTAACTTGGGTTATGTGAAGTTCACCCAACTTTTTTACAAGAGACATAAAGCTGCCAAAACATTGCTGCGTGAGAACCCTCTAGAAGCCTCGCTCCATAGGTTCACCTTGGCCCCGGCAGCCCCTGGGAGACCCTTGCACTCCTCTCTGCCATTGCAGTCAGTTCAAGGTCCCCACCTCCAGCCAGGCCCTTCCTGAGGCCCGTGGACCCTCCTGCTCGCTCACTGGCTGCTGGTAATGCCACCTGGTGGCAAAAATAACCG
The DNA here is from genome assembly GCF_023851605.1 of Tamandua tetradactyla. Classification (NCBI taxonomy): domain Eukaryota; kingdom Metazoa; phylum Chordata; class Mammalia; order Pilosa; family Myrmecophagidae; genus Tamandua; species Tamandua tetradactyla. The sequence continues at coordinate 6,498,939 of NC_135329.1, forward strand.
CTCCACACGCCCCCGAGCCTCCTCCAGCCAGGCTCTACTCAGCCCACATCCGGCTCAGCTTTGCCCGGGGGCCCAGGCCAGCAGGGCCGAGCACAGTGGGAACTGGCTGCAGATGGGGGGAGGCCCGTGGGCCCACCCTGGCTGCACATGGGGAGGTGGAATACTCCAGAAGCTCAGCCAGAGGAGAGGCAGGGTGAGCTTGGAGGCCCCAGGCCGGGACTAGAACCCGGGTCTGCCACGAGCTGGCTGTGTGACCTTGAGCAAGTCTCTGGGCCTCAGGGTCTCTCTCCTAAAAGGGGCCACCCGCCCTGCGGTCTGTCAGCTCGACCAGGCTAGACGCGGTCCCTGAGGCCTCGTGGCACCTTCCCAGCATGGGGACCCTGGGCAGAGTGGGTCACCGCCCTCGCAGCCCGGCCTGGGGAAGGGCAGGGCTGCCTCTCGAGGCTGCCGTCCGTGTCTGCAGGGGACTTGGGCGTCCTCATCAGACGCCACTCCTGCCACCCAGTGGAATCCCTAGGGTTAAAAGCCTAGAGATTTCTGGAATCCTTTGACACGTTCCCTGACAACTTGGGTTAAGAGCAACTTTACTTGGGTTAAAAACAAACTTTCACAGCTGGGTAACCCTTAGCCTACAGAGATGATCAGATGTGAATTCAGAAAGTCACACGGTTCCAAAGCCCTATAGCTGAGAAGGCCCCAGGTGGCGAAATCTGGGAGGGAAAACATCTGCTAGCTGAGGGCTGGGGAGGCCAGTGAAAATTCACAGTAGCCGGCATGTCTCACTCAGGTTACGTGTCAGAACAACAAGCTGCAATAACGTCCCTGCTAAGTTAACACATGAAGGAGGAGCAATTATTGGTGCCTTGAATTACAGGCTCTGAAAATGATAATAATACACACGGTGCCGGGTCCCAGCGGGTGGGGCCTGGCCTTGGGGTCAGCTGTGCGGGGGAACTGCGCCGTGACGATGCCTCCCCATTCCCCATCCAGGGGAGAAGCCCCAGCACGCTAACCTGGGCACAGGGTAAATGAATCAGGACAGCGCACATGAAGGGTCTGCGGTAGATAGAACTGTGGCCTGTAAAGATGTCCATACTGTAATTCCTGAACCCAGGAATATGGTAACTTCATGGCAAAAGGATTTTGCAGATGTGGATAAGTTAAGGACCTTGAGATGAGAACATTCCCCAGATGACCTGGGGAAGGGGGAAATGTGATCACAGGGGCCTTCTAAGTAGGGAGGCAGGTGGGTCCGAGTCAGAGAAGGAGACGGGATAACAGAAGCAGAGGGCAGGATGGAGAAAGAGAGAGACAGGGGAAGGGGCCAAGAGTAAGAGAATGCCAGCGGCCTCTAGCAACCCGAAAAGGCAGGAAAAGGTTTCCCCCAGGCCTCCAGAAGCCACGCAGCCCTACCAACAACTTCACTTTGGAGTTCCGACCTCCAGGTAAAGTAATAAAATTATGTGGTTTTAAGCCACTCCTTTCACAATCATCTGTAACAGCAGGGATTTTTGAGCCCATTTTAGCACAGTGCCTGGCACATTTTAAGCTCACAAAAATGATAGGCAGTAATAATAGCTACTAATATTTGAAGAGACTTTCATGAATTTGTGATTCAGTGCTTCGTCCTTTCCACGACAACGCCAGGGCAGGATTTTCTGCCCTCCTCTCCATCATCTCCAGCAACAGGGGCTCCTACCTCCTAGCAGCCCAGCGTTCGGGGCAGCTGTGAGCCGGTGCAGCCTCCACAGGCCTGAAAATCTGGTACCAGCCCTTTTCCCCAAGCCAGGCCTCTCTGCCACTGACACCCCTTCAGACACCTGCACACCTGTCTCAGCCCAGCCCAGAGGCTCCACAGAACCCTCGATTCCTGCCTCCACGCTCCAGGTGTGGCCTGACTGCTATGGATGATATGACATTCCTCAACTCACCTGAGACCACACCAGGCTTTGGGCAGCTAGTCACACAGCCAGCTGGTGCCACCTGTGTGACCACTGAGGGTCCCAAGTCTTTCACTCTCAGCCTGCAGTTAATGACTCTTGGCCCTGGACTTTTGTTTAGACCCAAATGGATGTTACAGTTTTTCCATTTCATTTCCTACCCGCACAGTTAGCTTAGCGCTTTAGCCAGTTCTGTGGCCTGGTGATGTCAACCAAAATGCTCTCTGCCTGTCCTCGCAGATTTTAAGTACTAACGAAATAATCTTTGCCCTCGTCACTAAAAAACATCAAATGCGACTGTGGCTGTGGCTTCTAATTGCAAACTTACTTTCACACTGACACTGGTCAGCACCTTTGTATGTGGCCAAATGCACCTCTTATGCATGCTAACGTGGTTGAAATTACTTCGTCTTGCAGATAAATTTATCATGAGATTCCTTGACAAAGAACTAGCTAGGGTACGCTTTGTCTCTACCACAAGTAACATAATTTCCTGGCATCATCTAACAAGCCTTCCACCAAACTAGAATATGGTTACTTTGCTCTGAAAGAACCCATACAGGATTCTAGCAAATCCCACTCCATTTTTCATGTGCTTACGAATCAACCTTAAATAATTTGATCAGGAAATGTAATAAGAACAGATAGCATCACTCGTATAGTTTACAGAATAATCTTTCCCCTTTTGACTAATCTGAGCTCTATTTCCCCATCTCTAGCTTTCCAATTTCTTTCCCATTCTCCAAGTTTCTCAAAGACCATCAGCAGAGGCTCTTTGGCTTCAGCGGTGAGTTCTTTCTGCTCCCCAGAGTGTAATTTGTCCTGGCCAAGAGACTTGAGCACATTTGCAGCAGCTTGCTGCTGTTATAATCTCTTTACTCATCTTGAACTTCAATTTTCTCTTACCAAAGTTTTCTTTTTCTTTTCAGTTAGTAGACTGTTCTCCCTGGCAAAGAAGAAAGAGGCCAAGTTCGTCTTTCTCTGCCCCCTGAAAATGCAAACAGCAGCTGGCTGCTAGGGCAGCCTTAAACCGAAAGGCTCCCCTTTGCCTCCAGCAGTGGTTCTCAAACTTCCTGGGGGTACTTGTTAAAGATTCACTCTCAGAGTCAAATCTCAGATTCACTCGCAAGTCAACTGCTGTATCAGTTAGGGTGCACCAGCTGCTAAAATAAACAAACCAAAAAATGTGTGACGGCTCAAATGCAATAGAACTCTGTCTCATTCTCATAAAGCCCCCAAAATGGGTGCTCCAGATCAGCGGACAGCCCCCTCCCAACAATAATTCAGGGACTCGGGGCTCATCTCCACCAACCTGGACAGGAACACGGCATGGAGAGCCGCAGGCCGGTTCCAATGAGCCAGGTCTGGAGGAGGCACCGACCACCTGCATCCACGGCGAGAACCACAGAGAAGGCTGGAAGATACTGCCCACCTCCGAAGAAGAGGAAACCGTTAGCAGGAGCCACCTGCTCACGTGCACACGGGGTTAGTCCTGGAAATCTCCATTTCAACAAGTCTCTGAGATGATTCTGTCATAGGAATCCACTTGAGCAGCCCCGCCCCACCCATCCTAGGTGCAGCAACCAAGCCCCTTTGTGCAGAAGCCTCCACTTTCTTCTCCAGCCCTGACTGCGCTCTCCACCCTGTTTTATTCAGACGAAGCACCACCTGCTTCTGGAAACTGCCCTGCTCTTTCCACACCTCTGTGCTTTTTGATTCTCCTGTCTTCTGCCCTTCTCCTATTGTTCACTTAGCCAACTCCTGCTAGCTCTTTCAAGATGCTGCTTGAGTGTAATCTCTTCTGTAAAGTCTTCCCTGACCCACCCGCCCCCAAGCAGCACCGAGGATGCTTCTCTAATGTCCCTGTTCTACCTGAACTGAATCTCATTACGGTATTGATCACGCTGAATGGCATTTGTGTATATGTTTGTCTTCCTATTAGACTGGGGGATCCTCGAGGATGGTGGCCTTTTCGTAATTACCCTTGCATCCCAGCACCTGGTTCCTCGCCTGGTACAGCGTGGCCTTCAACAAGAATTCACTCCTCAGAAATCCTCTGTATTAGACAACTTCCCGCACCACTGTTGAGCAGCTTTCTTCGTTCTCTGTTCACATCAAATAAAAAATACATATATAGCCAAACAATCTGGCCACTGCAATTAATTAGACCAAAACAGCAATTTAGGTTTGTGTGGCCCCACCACCCATGCCAGCTGAACTCACAGGCGACCTTTCCCACTAGCCATTCCGGCGTCATCCACACCCACTCCCGTTGCATAATTCTGGTGATTAGCCACTAAGAATTGTGTCAAGGACGGTTCCCCCAGCTTCTTTCAAAGTTTCACATCCCCTGATCTCTCAGGGACCTTCATCAAGCCCAAATTCCTGAAATCCAAGCAATACATCCCACCATGCCCACTGGCGCCTCTGTGGAAGTCACGGGGTCTGACATGAGCAGTACAGCAATCTCCAGTTCGCATGCCCTCCACCTCTGGCCTTCACGGCCTCGGGCATTTCCCCCAAGGCTGGTCTACATGAGCAGGAGAATAAGGCAGGAGGGATGGGGTGTCCTTTCTGAGATTAAGTCATAAAACTCACTGCAGCTTCTGCCTTGGTCTCACACCCCCAGCCCCCACCTCCCTCTCTCTCTCTCCCTCTCTCAGGAAAGAGAGGCACTTTCTCAGGAAGACATCAGATGCCATGTCTTGAGGCAGTCTGTAAAGGGGCCCACACAGCAAGTAACTAAGACTTCCAGCCAAAGGTCAAAGGAGGGAGCTTGGAAGCAAACCCTGCGGCCCGCATCCAGTCATGAAACGGCCGCTCCAGTGTACATCAGACTGTGATCTTGTGAGAAAACTGCAGCCAGAACCACGCAGCCATGCTGCTCCTGGATTCCTGACCCTCAGACACTGTGAGAGATAATATATGTTCGCTGTGATAAGCTACAAGATTTGGGAGGATCTACTGTGCTGCCGGACATAACTAATGCAACTGGGCTCTGGCCTTCATTCCAATGGTGCCTCATTCTGGTCGGACTTCAGGGCCATAAGAGGTACAACCACCAGCCAGAGATGAAAGGAGCAGGCCAGGGGGAGGTACCCAGGATACGGTGAGGTAGTGAAAAGGCACAGCACAATATCCAGTGTCCACTCTGGTATTGAGATATGGGTCAGGAGAAAGCCAAGGTTCGCCATCTAGCCAGATGGGTCATCTGATACACTCCACTGATGGGAGGTCCCCTGACCCTCCCTCTTTTGGACTTCATCTACATGACCCTCCCTCTTTTGGACTGCATCTACGTGACCCTTCCTCTTTTGGACTGCATCTACAAGACCCTCCCTCTTTTGGACTGCATCTACATTTTTGCATTCATGACTCATAGATTTGCACATTCTTTGTTGTAAGGAATTAAAAGAAATAATTTAAAGCTAAAAAAATAATAATAATAAGGAAAGAAATGAGAAAGATACAAGGCTTAGAAAAGTGCCTGGCACATAGTAAGTGTTAAACTAACAGGAGCTATTATTACTATTTTCAGTATCAGTACCTCATTATTTTATATACTGTCATCCCAACAGCTGTTTCTTTTGAACTGCAAAGACAACCTACTGCCACTTGCCAATCCTGATTCCCAGTAAAACAGTCTTGATTAGAATGATGAGGCCATATTTGCAATTATAATGAGGTCATATTTGCAACCCTTTAAAATCTCAAGTTCAGTTTAATATGATTTCTCTGCAGTTGGGTATATAGATGTCTCAGATTCCATATATTGTTCCAAATCCTTCCAAGCCCTGATAGACTTTTCTTAACCCACCTACTCTAACGTTTAAATTCTGGTTGTTTCTAGTGAAATTTTTCTTTAGCCAGAATTGTCTGGCAAATTCTGAGAAATTGTCCTGAAGCTATGTTGACATAATCGAGGTTAGCTAGACAATACCTGTTCCTTTCTAGGAAAACTCAGTCACCTTAAGCAAACGTGTCTGGTTTGCAACCCTTTTCCTTAATTCTGCGATAAGCAAATCTATAAAGGACTGAAATGCTTTTCTAATAAAAATTGTCTAGTAAATATTTTTCAAAGGCTTAAAAGTGGTGAAAAATGTTAACAAAACAGGCCTGTAGCAGTACACTTTTCCTTGTTTAGCATTTGTTTCCAAAGGTCTGGAGGAGAAACCTTTTATCTGAACAATACTACATTCTTTCATTTCTAACAGCCTCTGATTTTTAAGCAGTTTTGTTCAAAACATCTTTTATTACCTGATGCAAGTGTCCCTTCCTTTATACAATCAGGAAACTCAGCACATGTGTCCCGTTTTCCTCAAATAGAACCGAATTCCAGGAATCCATTCATCTTTAGAGCCCCAAGCCTCTACCCCTTCTCCTCCCTTTGGGTGCTATCTGTTCCATTTCCTCCTTCAACGTTGTATTTTGCCCCACGTTTTAACCTGTAAATTGCTCAAGGCCTCTTGGAAGTGGGTGAGGGATCAGTCTTTAGTAAATATAAATAAATGAATGTGTTTCTGACCAGTTGGAGGTAGACAGATTTCCTAATAAGTCAGCCACAGATTACATATCGAAGGGAAAAGCTTCACTTACAGAAGCCCGTGTGTCCTTCTGCAATGCAAACTAGCATGTCCTCCTGTCTTGTAACTTTGAATTTCCTTGTATCATATTTTCTTTCTGCAAGGTGCTCCTGGGAGAGGCTAACTTCTCATTACAGGCTCTGGACTATTTTTAAGACCTCCAGTAAATCTACAGACGGCCGCTGGACTCCAGGCCCCATTGCTTTTGAGGGTTAGCTAAGCCATGCCTCACCTTGCCACCCCGGGCGGAACCTCCTGAGGCAGTGCTGGCCACAGGTGCTTCCTTTCCACTGGGCGTGGCCTCACAGATCCCTCCCCAGGCCCCTCAGCACAGCGAGCGTGCACAGCTTCACAAGCTCTCGCAGGGGCGGGCGTGAAGACAAAACACAGGGTCATCTATTCCACAGCACCCAAAATACCAGGGATCATCAGATAGTGCACACTGCAAACCCTGCTTCATGGCAAAGAGGGACCAGGTGGACACCTCTGTCTGCAGAGGGGAGGGAGAACTGGTCCCTGGAGGAGGTGCTGTCTTTCGCCGGAGCACACGGCAGGCTGCCTCCGCTTCCGGGTTGTGGGGATAAACACTCAGCCAGCGCCCTGGACCTGGCCACATCCATTGAACAGCTGCTGGAAGTGACACATGTTGCCAAGGGCTCTGCTTTGTTCCCTCTGTCCCCTGCCATGCTCCTCCCTCCCCCAGCCCGCATGACACACTCACAGGCAGAGAGGAGGGCAGGGGGCAGGGGAGGGTCTCTGTGCTGGGGATTGTCACCCTCCCTGGGTGGGTGGGGGTCTCTGGCCTGCCTCAGGCCTGACCCAGGGTTTCAGAAGGACCACACTGATGTCACAGCCCTGGCTAAGTCCGGCCAGACACCCAAGGGGAGATGGAAGTTAGTTGCACCCATGGATTCAGGGGTCGAGTGCAGGACGGCAGCTCCTCTACTTCTCTATTCTTCAAAGCAGCTGGAAAAGATGTGTTTGCAAAGAGCAGCAAGGGTGTAATCTTCTCTCAGAATTCTGAATTTTCCTCTTAGTGAACACGGTTTAGTAAGTGAATATTCAAACTGAATTTTCCTTGCAATCTATTCTGCCAGTTATTTGGGTCTTTTTTTTTTTTCATGCTCTCATAAAAACACTGGCCCATTCTTAAGCATGTTAGAAGTCAAGTGGAATTCCGATCACTGTGAACAATGCAACAACCAATAAAGATTTACTGAGCCACTATTTAGGTCTAGTCCTTTGGACCACCGAGGAGGAAGAATCATATTCTAAACCGGGAGAGGAGAAGCCACGCTCTTAAAAAGGCCGAGCAGTGTCTGCTGTCAGTTTTGAAGTTGGAACCACCCAGGAAAACCTGCTATTGGCTCTGTTTAATTAGCACTCCTGCCACCTGCAAACAAGTGGTACTAAAAAAAAGGCGCTGAATTCCAGCCACTGAGAATGCAAAAAAAAAAAAAAAAAAAGACATTGGTTTCATTCTGAGTCTTAGAATCCAGTATCTCACTAATTTGGGCAAAGGAGGAAAATATGCTTTCATTTTCACACGAAGCAAGTAACTTTTCAAAACAAGTTGAGTTCCAGGAGCCACCACACAGCGGTGGGTGCCCTCATCTAGCAGTCCCCCAGCTCCGCTGCCTGGGCCCTGCCTCCCTCCCAGCCCTTCGTGGCCCCCTCTGCCTTCTCCCACCTGCCCACTCCAGAAAGCCAGCCCCGGTAAGCCCAGTTATAGCCCGTTGTCCCGTGCCCTGCACAACACTTTGGCGTCTTTTCCCCACAACTGAGCACTAAATCATATTGTTTGACAGCTATGGCTTTTCCTTAACCCTTGTCAGGAACGAGAACCGAGAACTGTAATTGGCTGTCTCGGCCCCTTCTGGCAGGAATGGGCAGAGGGAAAATGGGCAGAGGGAAAAGCACCTCGCTCCCTTCCCCCCGGCACGGACCCAGCCCACAGGAGGTTCTCAGTAAAAGCTTGACTGAATGACTGGCACGTGCCTTCGTGACATATCAGAGAGCAGGGTGGCCACAAAGAAAATTCAGCAGCTGTGACTTCTTACTTCCTGCTTTAATCAACACCATGGGGTTGAAATGCTGGACACAGAGTAGGTGTTAAATAGATGTTTATGGATTTTTACGGATTAGCCACTGGAGGGACAGTGACTTGTTAGGATTTATTAATGCTTTGGGGGCCAACGGGGGGTTTTAGGGGAGAATAATGTTAGGGGAAAAAAACAAAGCAGCAAACACAAAACCCCCACCAGCACAGAGGCTGCTTCCTGCTAGTGTCACACCCACGTGTGCCCCTGAAAACACACACCCCGTCAGCCTCAGGGTTTCAGATGAGGCTTCTCCTCTCCAACGGGTCTGGCCTTCCTTCAGAACCAGAGACTCCTGCCCCCTTTTCTCCATCAGTGCCCTGCATTCTGGGGCTGATTTCCCCTTCTGGGACCAGAACTGGCTGCTGCTGAAGGGAAAATCAGCACCCACTTGTGTCTACTGCAAGGGGAAAGGTCTGGGCTAAATTAAAGGTAAAAGAAACAGCATTCATCTGTGAGTGTAGCAAAGAGAAGGTAGGCTTTGGAATCAGCCTGGCTCCAATTCCAGCTCCCGCATTTGCTGGCAGTGTGATCACAGGAAATCACTTACCCTCTCCGTGACTCAGTTTTGGCACTAATCACACCAATTCCACGGGCTTCTGTGATGATTAATGAGATGATGTGGGTAGAATACCTGGTACAATGCTTTGGCATGAGAGTTTTGTTGTGGTTATTATTATAAACACACACATGGAGAAGTCCCTCTCGGCCACGGTGGGCGTATGTGGCACTCCCAGGCAGTCCACATGGGGTTTCCTCTGGGGCTCCCGAGGTGACAGCAGTAGCCTTTCCAGCACAAAGCCCTGTGTCTGATCGACTGTACAAATAATGGTCCACACTCTGAGCTGAGAATGCAGGTTCTGGAGCATTCTAGACTGCTTCCCTGGGCATCGTGGGCTGGCTCCTTCAGACCCCATCTGCTTGGAGCCTATTCATTTGTCCTGACCCCACAGTCCTGCTCAGGACAGGGAGGACTTCTGGAGCACATACCACTGAGCTGATCCTGGGCTTCACGGAGAAATCTTTGACCAAGGCAGAAGAGGTCCCCATGTGCCACCCAAAGAGAGGCGTCCAAACCACAGAGCAGATCCCCTGTACCCAGAGCAAGGCAGTGAATAACCCAGAACAGGTCCCTGATGATGGCAAGACCTATGATCTGGGATGCCAGCAGACCCCTCACTCAGAGCCGAGTCAGTTTATGTCACCAAGACCCCGTGGACACCAGGACAGATGGCACGAACAGCGGTGCTCCAGATGAAATGGAGCCCACGTGCTGACCCTTTACATAACAAGTCTGCTCAGACCAAGCCGCCACCAGCACCGCAGAGGAAGGTCTTGGTGTCCGACTCTATTTATCTTTATTTGCACTCAGGCTCTGGCGATGCAAGAAGGTCCAGCGAGGGCAGACAAGCCCACTGCGATTCAGATGCACACGGCTCTTCTCAGTCTCCCTGACAAGGCAGCATGTCGGAGAGCTGTCATCAAGCCCCAAACTTGGAGACTTTGCCACACTCTGGAACAGCACCCTTGGAATCACCTAGGCCAAAGGTCTCCCACTAGCTGGCCGACGAGTCAGCACCACCTTACTTTTCTGATAACGCCAGCAGGAACCAGGGGAGTCCTTCCACCTTCACTTAGAGATGTAACTGAGGAAGGAGTCTTGCAGTGCGGGTTTTCTTCTTGCATTTGCGGGTCATTCGAAATTATCTATAAGACGTTATGAGTGCCTTGAATTGTCAGATCTCAATCTATACCAGACCCTGCAAACCTCTGCCACATGTCTGTACCACCGACAGCTGATGTATACCGTGTGGTTCCAGAACATGGCCAGGGTTCCGGCAGGCTCACGTTGGTGGACCCATGCGGACCGTTTCAGAGGCTGGCTTCCTCGACTCACGTGCTGCCTGCCCCCCTTTCTCTTGGCAGTCAGTTGCTTGAATTCTCACCAGTTTATCATCTCTAAATTCCAAGTACTTCCTCTTTCCCCTTTTTATCATCTACATTACTCTACTGCCAATTTTCACACAAGGTTTTAAGAACGTAGCATTCAACCCACTTCCATCCTTCAACTTCAGGTGTTGTTTGAGGACGCTGGGGAAAGCTTTCTGCCCCTCTCCTGGTCCTGCACCCATCTGAGGCACCCTCAGTCACCCTCTCTTAATGTTGCACCAGTTTTCCCATCTGACCCCATCATCAGGAGCTGCTTCCTCCCTGCGATGTTTTGTTGTCCCCTCCCCTGCCCCCAGGTTCTGACACACCAAAATTCCATCAGATTTTTTTTTCAGGAAATGCACTTGCTTTAGCCCAATGAACCATATCCCCGGTGTCCTCAGTCCCTTTCACTGACAGTCCTGCTGCTACTCTCAGTAGATTATTATTATTTATTATTTATCAGCCCCAACACTGTATTCTGCTTCCTACAAGATATTAAAGAAGGCACAATCTCTGCATGGAGTTTAAAGCAGAGAAGAGTGCAGAGCTGAGCTCAGACATCACAGGAGTGAGCTGAGAGGAAGCCCCCCCCGGGGGGGGTGGTCTTCCCTGAGCCCTGGCAGCTGTGGGTGGGACTGGCAAAGCCATCCACCCCTCCCCCCAGTTCAAGTCCAACAGCAAGGGGCTCCCCACCTCTTTTTCCCCAGCTGCCTTCCAGGCTCAGCACTTTGTAGGGGGTGGAGGCACACAGGCCTTTGCATTCAGGCTTGGGGGGGAGGGGGAGGGAAAAGGGGAGTTCCAGATATTTCCCCGGAAATCCAAAACCGAATAACCAGAGGTAGGGCAGAAGGGAGAGGTCAGGGAATAAAAACCGGATCTAGGGAGAAAAGGAAGGGAAGGTTGGTGCTGAAATGAAAGGTCCAGGCTGGCTGGGAGCAGCCACAGCCTCCGCCAAAGCTCTCCTACTGGGTGTGACTCCACACAGATCTGTGCGGTCAGCCTGTGAATAGGGGGTAAGGCTGAAAAAGCCAGTGTAGACAGTGTGAGATGGAGCAGGGGGAAGGAGGCAGGGGCAGTCACTGTAGACCCCGCAGGCTAGTGTGGCCTGCGCAGGGAGCAGGTCCAAACTCGGGGAGCCAGCGTGGACTCAGGAGGGCTGGTGCAAACAGGAAAGCCGGTGTGCACAGAGGAGACTCGGCACAGACTCAGAGACGGCTGGCGAGGACGGCTTCCCAGGGCTGGCCCTGGTCCCTCAGGGATTTGGAAAATTCCTGCTCCTTCCCCGTGGCCGGAGCGTCACAAGAGAAGGCGAAAGCTGAAAGACTGGTGGACTTTTTGCTTTCAAACTTTTCTGCCAGTTTCCTCCAGGGCTGAGAGCAGCCAGGGAGCTCACCTCGGTCCTGGTGCCCCCAAGCTGGGCGGCGGGGCTCGGAAGCCCGCGCAGAGCAACCGGTGCCACGCGCCGTGCGTCTGCGGGGCGCGGCCGCGGAGCCCGACGAGCCGGGAGACTCCGCCGGCGGGCGAGAGCAGCGGACAGACTGACCGACACAGCCGCCAGCGCTCCGCCCTGGGCCGAGCGCGCGGCGGCGGGGGGATCCCTGGGGCCCCGGGAGCCGCGCGCGCGGGGCCGGAGCCGGGGCGCCCCGCCTCCCGCACCCCACCCCCCGCCCACTCGGGCGCCCGCGATTGGCTCCGCCCGCCCCTGGCTGCGCACCGAGGCCCGCCTCCCTCGCAGCTAAAGCAGAAGGTACCCGGAGCGCAGCGAGCCAGAAGGGAGCATGGTCCCCGCGCCGCGGCCGCGCCAGCCCCCGCGCCGCCGCCGCCGCCGCCGATCCAGCCGCAGCTCCGGCCCGGGCCCCGGCCCCGGCTCCGCCGCGCCCGTCCGCAGCCCCCGCGCCTGAGCGCAGCCCCCGCCCGGAGCGCGAGCCCCAAGCCCCGAGCCCAGAGCCGGGAGCCGGCCCCAGACCCGCGGCCGCCGCGGCTGCGGGGAGAGGGCGGGGGCGATGTCGCCGGAGCCGCCGCCGCCGCCGCCGCCGCCGCCTCGGTGAGAGCCGCGCCGCGCCCCGCCGCCCGGGCTGCCGGGCGGAAGGACTGACTTCCCTCTCCCGGGCATCCTCCCTGGGCTGCCGGGAGGCGGCGGCGAAGGCGGAGGGGAAGGAAATCGGGGAGACGGCGGGGAGCAGCCACGCGAGGAGGTGGACCCGCACCCGTTCCTGGCAGCCGGGACCCGAGAGGGCCCGGCCACCGCGACCCGCCGGCGCCGTCCCTGACCCGTCAGCCCTCTGAGCTCACCCGCGACCCGGGCTCCGTGCGCGTCGGGCCGGGGCTGGAGCGGCGCGGCCGGAGGTAAGTGCCGGGGTCGCACTGGGGCGCGAAGGATGCGGCGCGGGGACCCCGGGGTCCGGGCGGCGTGGGAGCGGGGCCCCGGCACCCGGAACTCTGGGCTCGGCTCCAGCGGCGGCGGCGGCGGCGGCGGCGGGAGCCTCCGCGTCTGGACTCGGAAGGCTGCAGGAGCCCGTGCGCCTGCGCTGCTCCAGGGGAAAAGAAGGGGGGAAAAACTTCCTGCCCCCGGGTGTGTATGCACCGGGGGTGCCCGGGGCCAGTGTCGCGGCGCGGGGTGGGGGGCTGGAAGCGAGTGTGACCCCAGACCAGGGCATCTCCTCCCCCTCCCGGCCCCGGCGGCGCGCGCCCCTCTCCGGGCCACCCCCCACCCCCACCCCGCGCGGCCCAGGGCTCCCGCCGGGCTGGGGGCCAGGAGCAGGCACCGAAGGGCTGGATCCCGGGGGCGCGCGACGCCCTGCCCTTTGGGGAGGCGCGCGCGTCTGTGCAGCCCGCAGCCAGGTTGGGGTTCCTGCCCCTTCCGGTCCCCAGACCCCGCATTTAGGGACCCGGCCTCTTCACTTAATCCCAAGTAACTTTCGCGGCAGAGGAGCTTGAAAACCGTGGGGAGGGAACGTGCACAGACCCTCTGGTGGCCCCCTCCTCCCTCTGCACCTCGTGGGTGCCAGCGTGTTTAGCTGGGGCGGAAAGGAGCGCCTACGAGGATGGCGGAGGGGCGAGGACGTGCTGGCCGGCGGGGAAGGCTTGTTTATGTTTGGGGTGGTGGGGCCGCGCGCCCGGGCTGCGGCGGGCTGGCGGGGTCTCACGGCCGGGCGCCCGGGGCCTGGAGCGGGCGGAGAGCGCGAGGGCCATCTCCGGCTGCGGCGGGAGGGCCCGGGCTGGGCAGCGCCGGCCGGGGCCCCCACAAGGGGACGTGCTCACCCGGTGCCGGGATCGCCCAGCCGAGAGCCCCGGGTAGGTCGGAGGCGGGTCCCGGGGCCGGTCCGGGCTGCGTAGTGCGGGGAAGGCCGGGGGCGCGCTGCCTGCCTGCGGCCAGCCGTCTCGGCACTGGGGATGGGGGCAGAGCGCGGGGCTCGGACGCCGGGCCGCTCTCGCTGCGGACGCCCGGAGCCAACGGAGGGCCCGGCCCGGCTGGCGGGTGTTCCCGCGGGGTCCGGAGGGATGCTAAGCGGCCAGGAGCCGCCGCCGCTGCCATCGCTGCCGTTCTGCAGACGCTCTCCTCCCTCCCCGCGGTCGGTGCTTGCGCCTCGCGCGCCCGGAGCGGACCGTGGACGCGGGGATTTATGTGGCATCAGGCGAGACCTGGGCGCTGGAGGGGCGGTCGCAGGCGCCGAGCAGCCGCTGCCCACCAAACATCCCCTCGGTGGGCTCAGGGCTGTGCGGGCGGCACTGCTGGAGGCGCCAGCTGCTTCGGGCCCAGCAACCCTGGAACTCGGACTCCTCTTGCGGTGGCAGCTCTGTCCTGGTTATAGCTGCATTTACCCCGATTTTGGTCTCTTTAAAACCAGCTGTCTAGTCACTACAGAGTTCTTGCCCTTGCCTTGTGCTCTAACTCAGCCTTGGGCAGGTCTAAGGAATTATTTCAGTTTAGGATGAATGACGAGGGACCTAATTACCCTATTCCATTCCCCGTGGTGGTTTTATCATCATCATCATCATCTTTATTGAGGGAGTGTAGGGCTAACTTTTTTGTTCTTTTTCGGGGGGGATGTTATTTTATAGATTGTTCATCCTGACACTTGGTGAAGACGCTCAATCACAGGTGACTCCGTGCCAGGCAGGCTGCCATGCATGTATCTGATGTCACATTTCCTGGGTGTTTATACAGGTGTGAGCTCAACCGGCCGATGTAGATGACCTAGGCTCTGCCCTAGACCTTGTCCTGGAGTGTCCTTGCACTTGATATATCACCATGCTGTAAATCAGGAAGCTGCTAGCAGATGTGCCCTGAAACGCTATATGAATTTAATGGCATTTAAATCGGTTTATGGACTGATGCATTTAACCAATTTTAATAACTTTTCTGCACAAACATCTTATAAACCATATTTGCCCATGATTAAGAAAAACATTTTCTGCTGTTCTGTCTCTCTATTTCTGGCACATTTATTGAAATGTATAGGTCTCCAAGTTTCATTTGCAAGCACGATCCAAAGGAAATACCTAGAGTTTTACTGAAATAAAATATCCTATGGTAGTCATGGCAACAAATAGGTTAAGGGTATTGGTTTTCATCTGTCTGTAATGGGGAGGTGTAATGTTGTGTCTTTTTAATTATTTTTCTAATGAGTAGTGGTCATACTTCAGGTACTCAGTACAGGAGATAAGTGAGACTCTGAATTCAGTTTTGTGAGCGGTTTATTGGAACAAAGACTAGTCGAGCCCAAGACGATGACTTCTGCTAACTGCATTTCTTCATATCCCAGAAAGCAAATGGATGAAACCCTTTTTGTTTTCCAAGTCGATGAGAATTGAGTCAACCCCTTTAAGATCAGAAAATGTATTTCACTTATTAGCCATTACCAAAGGAATCTTTAAATCCAGCCCCTGTTTTCTAGGAATAGACATGTTAGAAGTGCGGGTGTTGGTGTGGATTGAGTGTCACAGTTGTTATCAACACCTGTCAGTCTGAGTGAGGCATGTCATTAGTCTATTCAAATCTTGCCTATTTCAATATTCATGCATTTCCATGGTGATCCATTCCGTTTTTGTTTACTTAGTCAACCTCATAAATCTTTGGCATCAATTTAGTTTTGCCATCTTTTTTCCCTTGCATTTATCAGTCGATTTGGCTGTAAATCATTCCTAGTTTAAAGCGTTTCCTTTTTATTCAGCTAGTTCCCCAAAGTTTACATGATTCCTTGTTAGACACAGATATAAAGGGGTTAATTTTGTAATAGACTCAAATAACACCACTGATGCTAATGTAGTTTTTTAGCATTTCATTTGATATGTGTGTGGAGGGGTATTTTTTTCTTCCAGCAGGTTTACTGTAAAGCTTCAGAATCTAGTCCAATCTAGCAGAATTGACTACAAGTGTGTGTCCCTTTTTGTTTTTATTTTCTGGCCCCGTTACGCTTCAAGGATTCTCTACATCTGGCTCAGAGAGACTTCGGGATGTTGGGTGTTGGAGCCAGCAGGCCTCCCAGGCCGTTTTCTCGGAGCCACCGAAGCCAGAAGCCTCGGAGCACCAGAGGATTTTCCAAATGCAGTATACTTTTAGTCATGGCGATATAGCGTCTTTAGGATATAGTAAGAGTACAGGTTCATAGAACAGGCAGCTTTACTTAAATGCAAGTGATGATTTTGCTCCTATACGTTCAACTTTGCTTTCTAATGATGCAGTCCCAGGCTAATCATAGCCCTGTCTATTTCAGAAATATCAAGGCAAGCAGGAGCCTGCTACCGACTTATTAAGATCGGGCAGAGTAATTGGAACACTTAAGTCCAGAGTCAGATGGAGAAATGAAATTATAACCACACTTGTGATTCTGTAGTCGGTCAGCTCAGTGTTTGCTTGGAGGAGTGGCAGGCGTGGGAGAGGACGAATCACAATGGGTGAGAAGTCCAGCCTTTGGTTGTGTGACTGAGGACAAGCCAGGGGGTCACTGCATAGACAACTGGCAAGCAGAAAGTCTCTTTGTGGACCACTATAGCGTATGCCTCCCGGGCTCACCCTGATTCCTTTCACTGTGAGGGACAGATAAAGAACCAAAGGTTTAGAAACTGGGTGAATATTTGTTATTTATTCAGAAGACAGTAATTTGTTATTATTCAGGAAATCTGGGATCATCCCCTAATATGTTTTTAAAAAAATTGCAAGCCCCCTTCGGGGAATGGTGAGAGTGGGGAGAAATTCAACTTCCCCAAGTCGAATACTTGATATTCTCACAAGCAGTGTGGACAACCAAAGCTACAGGCTGAGCCCCCAGTCTTGGGGGTTGTTCATAAAATAAAAACATAAATAAAAATGGGCTTTATATTACCTGGAAAATACTTCCATTTGCAGTAAATTTTTACCGTAGTTTTGGTTCTGAAAGAAAGGTGTCAGAACTCTTAACCTGCCCTTTGCATCAAAATGCTGAGATCAGAACTGCTCTGAAAGCAAACTCCATCCTCTTCCTACAACAGCTATGCACTTACTTTCCCCAAGTCCGCAATCGGAAAGATAGTCTGTAATCTCTTCAAGGAAATCATGTGGAAATGCGGAAAGGGACGATGCAAACGAAAATGAGACAAATTGATCAATGGAAATAGCAACATAGTTACTTGTGAAATGAACTTTATGGTTTTGGGCGAGTTCCACCCTTAGGGTAGGAAGGGGACAATTTCTCATTTCCCATTAGAGAGGACATCTGCAGCTTAGAAGCTGGACCCAGAACGGGTTGGTGTCGTTAGGCTGGGGAGTCTGGTCTGGAAGGAGAGCGGCAGGTCCCAGACTTTAAAAGACCATTGGCCCCAAAGCATCTATTTTTATAGTATATTTTTAGTCTTTTGAAATGTTTTAAGCAACAACCCTTTTAAGGGACTACCTACCCTCCATCTGTCTGCCCACATCTATCCATCCCTCTGCTCTGTCTATTCTGACACTTTTCACACTAACGCATTTTCTAAGTCTGCTGCTTGGGAGACTTTGTGAAATGCAAACAGGATACAGTCGGACGAGGACTGCAGCAGTGCTTCCTTTTCCACGTGCACATTTCCTTGCAAGTCCTTCCAGTGTCTTACGTTTTGTGTTCCAGGTTTAGCTGAGTTCAGGTGACATCGCAGGGTGAATAAAAGCCTGGGAAA
Organism: Tamandua tetradactyla; assembly: GCF_023851605.1. Classification (NCBI taxonomy): domain Eukaryota; kingdom Metazoa; phylum Chordata; class Mammalia; order Pilosa; family Myrmecophagidae; genus Tamandua; species Tamandua tetradactyla. Next base: position 6,516,624 of record NC_135329.1, read on the forward strand.
ACTTTTATCAGAAGGTAAGTCCTGTCTCTTCTGCCAGCTATCTGTGTGACCTGAGAAAGATACTTAGTTTCACTAAGTCACAGTTTGGACATATAAAAATGGTGGAGATAAGAGTGGCTGCCTGGGTGGCTGTGAAGGTTAAAATGACAGCCCGGTGGCCTGCATCACCAGCTCTGCCTAGAGAAGTGGTCTAGGAAGGGCTCAGGTGGGACAGGAAAGCTGGAAGGCCCCTGCAAGCCCAAGAGAGCTCAGAAACCAGGACACCTGTCCTGTCAGAGTTTTTGATCGTAACTATTTTAATGGCATGTGAGGGTCTGGATGGATATTGTGGTCTGAGAGTCTCACTATCAGTACTTATTCTGAAAAGCGTTAAGTGATTTGCATCACAATCCCAAGAGTTAAAAATACCCTTGAGTTGATTTGATGTATGAACTTTTAATTCCATTTTCAGTGTTGTAATTCTAGAGTTGATTTTAGAGGTCAGCTAATCTCCCCATTATTCAATCACCAAACCTTTATGAAGCCCCAGTAATATAATAGCTTCCAGTTATGGCTTCCCACTATATTTTAGTACTTTACATATATTATCTCTAATCCTCATATCCACACTGCGAGGTGGAGATTATCCACATTTTACAAATAAAGATGAAGCACGAAGAGGTCGTCAGTTGTCCCAGGCCACAAGACTAGTCAAAGTGTACATCTGGGGTTGAGCCCAGATCTGTCAGCTACCAAAGTCTGTCTGTCTTGTCTTGTCTTTTCCCTGTGTGTGTGTGTGTGTGTGTGTGTGTGTGTGTGTGCAGAATACTATTTTTCTGATGCTCCAGAACAGGTCTCTACGCATTTGCACCGCTTCACGCTGCCTGTTATGTGCCAGGCCTTGCATAGTTTAAATTATTTTAAATAAAACATTTTAATTGTTTAAATTATTGTAAATAAAATAATTCAATTCTAGGGAATAATTTTAAATAACATAATTCAATTAGGGTGGGGGGTCCAGTTTGGGCAGAGGGCAAAGGTCTCTGGACATTAAAAGACTGCCATTTAAGTCTTTCATGCTTAATTAAAAGTATTAATCAGATCTAACCAACATTCATTGTGTGATTGCGTTTGCCATTTTCTCTGGTTCCTGAAAGGCTGATGAAAAAACTTTAGATGCTTGAATGCCACCCGTTTCCGTATTGAGTCAAAGCAGTAAATAAAAAACAAACCAAAGAGTAAAAACCCCGTAGAAGTTGTTAAGGATACATCCAGAATCAGTCAAATCTGGCTGGGCCTGTTTGCACTTGCATCTTAGACCTAGCACAAAGCTGTCCAGTAAAAATATTTGCCTGGCTACATGTATGCCCAGAGATGGTGTCAGGTAACAGACACCGAAGCCTACTTTTTGTATTTTTTTCCACTTAGTGGCTGTGAAGTTCGATGTTCATGGTTTCTCATTGTGTAGAATATTAGCTGCTATATTTGAGCTATATCTATTAAATATGCTTGTTGATGAATTCTAACTAATCTAAATGGAATCTTCTAGGATTTATGACTTGAGACTTTGAGGACTAATTTTCTCTTGGAGCTTCATCATTTCAGTGATAACTTGAATCCATCCGGCACTTTTGAGAGTTGACACAAAGTCCCCCCTTTATATCATGCTTACTTTGCAAGGTGTTATCCCCGTTCAGAGCATTGAATTTGTGATGTTTCACCAAAGCATTATTCTAAAACAAAACGAAACACCTAGAAATCACAGAGACAGCTATGGAGAGGGAGTAGCACTGTATTTTCCAACTCTGTCCTATTTTGACTCTTTACATTCGTTTTTCTGGATATGGATAAAGGGTATGCACGAAGCCTTGAGCAGACACCATACAAATGTGTTTTCTCCCCATTTTTAACGCTTCCCATCCTCATTTAGCTAGGTAGTGACTGTTTAAGTTTGAGATCCATCCTGAGAAAGGCATGTCCGAGTGTCTGTAATCCAACCTGTAATTAAGTGGCCGTGTAGGAAATGCTCTATTAGGGTGAGCAGATGGCAGGGGGCTGTGCTGGGGCGGGGGCCTGCATGCCCAGGGAGGCCGTCTCTGTGTTGGCACAGGTCACTCCTGTGTGTGTGACCAGCTGTCAGCGCCAGCTACCCCCGCCACCCCCACTTCCCATTTCTGGAGCTTATTCCTGCCCTAAAGGGAAAGCCGCATGTGAAGAAGCTTTCTTTTTCTTTTTCTTAAAGCAGGCTGCAGTTCTTTTAAGGTAAGAACTCCCCACAAAGCTCTTAGGAGCAGGTTGGAGGCGGAGTGAGGGAAGAACAGACAAGGAGATTCTGTATCTTTGTTTCTGTGAAAAGCCAAAGTTCACCAGTTTCAGGCCAAACCTGAGACCCGACATTGTCAGAACGTCCATGTTTTCCTTCTATACGTTTAGTAAGGCGTGGGAATGGTGAGACGGTTAGAAAAAATAAATCTTGCCTTGCCCTTTCACTTTCTCTTCTCACATCTTCCAGCTTTAAATTTAAGCATTTACTTCTGGATCAAAACTGCAGCTGAACCTAGCCTCCTAAGGAACTTTAATGATACATATTTAGCTCCTGGAGCTTTTAAATGAGTGTCAATTTAATAACTGTTTACTGAGAAGGCACAGTGGAGAGAGTATTCCCGCGCACGTGGCACCTCATTTGTCACTCACCCTGTGACATGGGTGGCATAATTCCATATTGCAGGTGAGATCTGGAGAAGCAAAGCATTCGCCCAAGGTCAAATCAACAGACTTGGGTGCCAGGCCCATGATGGCTGCTGGGTGAATTAAGGGGACACGTAAACCTGTTCTCTAGACAGCTGTCTACCCACGGGGAAGGGAGAACACCGGTCATTCAGTGCCAGCTAAAATTCCCTTTTATGTAGAATATATGTTATTAGAATAACAGAAAAGTCACATGTTTCGCCACATAGCTCACTGATCAGCACAATTGTCATAATAAGTTGAGGCCCAGCGGATTTCATCTTACAGTATGAAATAAGTGAAAAGAAATGGAGACCCGCTGAAAAGATTTCGCATAGCTTCCCACTTAAACACAGTGCCATCATTGTTTGTAAACTGAACAGAAGTTTGATTCTGAGTTTACCTCCCTGGACTTGGGTCTGACTCGTTTTCTCTGTGGTCAGAGGGTGTTATGGGATGTGGCTGGCCTGAGCGAATGAGGATTGGATATTTGAAGAGTAAATGGGTTATATTTGCAGAGAGCTTAGGACAGCGCCAAGCATATCGCGAGTGGGGTGGGTGAGTTCTGCCCATGAACACATGGTTGTTTCTGGATTTCATCTTGAGGACCGCAGCCTCCTGGCAGTCGAGTACGCTCTGTGTCTTCTGGCCATGGACCCGGCACGTGCTGGACACTCACTGTTCAGGTACCCTGAGCTCAGTGAGGTGTGGCGAGGTGGCCACGCCCTGGCTGGGAGAGGCCCCCGTCTAAGCAGGCTGTGGGCCCCACGGAGCACTTGGAGAGCAGGACACAGTGAGATGGGTGAATGATGGTCCAATCTAGAATTTCCTGGCATATTCTGGGGGGCAGAGCAGAGGGGGGAGAAGCTTTCCTGAGCATGAAAGCCACCTTAGCCAAGACCCGATGAGTCCAACTGGTTCTGCCTGAGTCCCTGGGCCTGATGCTACTGTTGACTAGTCTCTCTAAGCCCTTGGAAGATGGTCTACTCTGCATGGCCAAAGACTGGAGCCAGCCTCCGGTGAGACACCTGGGGGTAAGCATTTAGAGACACCTGGGGGTAAGCATTTAGAGACACCTGGGGGTAAGCATTTAGAGACGCCTCGGGGGTAAACATTTAGAGGCCGATACTGCTTGGACATCCAAGAGCGTGGCCAGCACACTCCTCTCTCTGAACGCCATGTTGACCAGTTTGGGAGGTGACAGTTGCCGAAGGAGTGTGTTTGGTGTGAGCTTTGTTCCACCATGTGTGGTAGGACCACATTTTGGTTCTTTTTTTTTCCTTAAATATTTTTATTGTAAACAACAAATAAACATACAAACACTCTTGACATACCAACATTCTTGACATAGTTACAATCGATGGCTCACAATATCATCACACAGTTGTGTATTCGACATTTTGGGTCTGATGGATTGGGGATACAAACAAGAAGCAAGCACTGGTCCTCCCCCGAGACAGGTGTAGGGACAGTGTGAAAACCTAGGTGTGGTTGTCTTGCCAAAGCATCGGCAGTGATTTTTGTAAAGCTCCTGTGTAGATCCCTCAGCAGTGGGACCAACTTTGGCGCTTTTGGGGTGACCGGCAGCTGAACTCTGCCCAGCCCGGGGTGTTCGCTTCAGCAAGGGCAGCGGCCTGGCCTCACCCACCCAGAACGTGATTGCGTTTGGGGTGGGCTTGGAAAGGGGTGCAGGTTCCACGGTTAGGTGTGTGTCCAGCCCGTCACCCTCATCCTGGGTGACTACTTTAGGGTCTCAGCTCAGCAACCTGGCATCCGCATACCTCTTGAGTCCATTTTGTTACCAGACCACATTGTTTTGACTTTTTGAGACATGGGTAGATCATTTTACCATTGAATTCACTTATTCCTTTATTTGGATTATATGAAGATATAAGATGACCATGCTCTGATTCTGGCTTTTGGAACCAAAAACATGGGCCCGGAATTTGGAAAGAGTTAGTTAGCACTGCATATTGAAGCCAGGTTGGTGAGACCAGGAGGTCGTCTGGCCTTCCTTGGTAGCCAAGAGGCTGCCTGTACGTGGAGAGCTATAATCTGTTCGCGTCATGCTGTTCCACCCAGCTTTAATCTTCGAAACTTGAGTGATATTCAAATTAAGGAAGGAACATATTTCTTACTGAAGACTAGGTGTGCCGAGTGGACGCACCAAAGCTTCCGCATATACCGATCTGTGACAACATATTGCAAAAAGAAGGAGCTCCTGGATTGCCCATGAGAAGAGGGAAACTACCTTTCTCCACAATCAGACAGCCCTGGGATTTAAACTCTTCATCTTTCCTCCCAGAGAAAAGTGATTTTCATGGAAACCATGTTGCATGGAAGTTGCCTTTTTCCTCTGTATGAAGTCACTGCCCCTCGTGCCCCCTGGAGAAGCCATTCATCCCTGGCCTGTGGGGTCTGAGCAGGTCTGCCCAGAGTGTGGGGCCTGGGGTCTCTGGGGGGAGGGGCTGTGGGGACCCCAGACCCAGTCACAAGCAGCTGTGGAGAGGTCCAGTAGGAAAGCAGCCTCCTCCTGCCACCTCCCCAGGATGCAGAGGCAGGAACTGTCTGCCACCTTGGCGGGCCCCCAGCCCTGAGTTTCTGGGTGACAGCTCCTGCCTCGCCATCCCCTGGTGAGAACCGACTTACAGAGCCAGGCCCTGCTCAGGTTCCTGCCCAGGAATGTGCCACTTCCCTCCTGATTCCTTGGAAACCCCAGAGGATCCGGCACAAAGCTACCTTTGTTGGTAGGGATGCCTGGGGCAGCTGCGAGGGGGCGGCCTCCCAACCCTCACCCCTCCCGGTGCCCTCCAGCCCCCTGCCCCTGGGCGTGGGGTGGGAGGGGGTGACCGGCGGCAGGAGTGGGGCTGGGGGCCAGATAGGACCATCAGGGACCCTGAGCAGGTGACGGGGGCGGGGGCAGGACTTGGTTCTCAGTCCTGCCCAAAGTTAAAGTTAAAACTTGTTTACTTCAACAGTTCACCAACTCTATCGATCCCTGGCCGCTGAGCATTGCCTTGATTGATTAATTGATTTTCACCGAGCAGACGAAAAAATCCATAGGTCTTAAGTGTCAGTTCATTGACTTTTGATAACTATATACCTGTGTGGCCACCACCCAAAGCAAGGATAGAACATTTTCATCACTCCGGCAAGTTCCTAGGGCCCCTTTCCCGTCCGCCCCCCACTCTCTGAGGTCTGGGACGTGCATGGGGACAGAACCTTGCAGCTGGCATGCTTCGGGGCCCTGTGTCAGCCTGTGTGCCCCGTGCAGGCTGGGGAGCAGCTCTCCCCGGTGGGGGAGGACCCCGGTGCCACCGGCGTGCCCTTCGCGTGCCTGTTTCCTGCGGACGGCGCTGCGGTGGCGCTGTGGTCGTGAGCGGGGTGCCAGCCGGCCACCCCAGGTGCCCCACGGGATGGGGCCACCACCCTTCAGGCTCTCAGGGCTGGGCGCACTCACGCCTGGCTACCAGTGTGCCCAGAGGGCCACATCTCCAGAGAATGGCTTTTTCTCGGTCTGGGCATCTGGCGGACCAGGTGCGTGCGTGCAGGGCCACTAGGCAGATTTGTCCCCTGCAGAACTTCCCATGGGAAGCTGCATCCCTACGGGGGCATCATAAAGGCCAGTATCCTGGGCTGTGGGAGCTGCTGCCCTGTCCCCAGCTCAGGGGCCATCTACAGAAGCGAGCGAACGCCAGGGGGCCGGGGGACATCCCCCCAGCTCCGCCTCTTCCTCTCGGGGCCACGTGGCACGTGTTCCTCAGCCGGGTTAAAGCCTCGGGTCCGGAGCCGAGGCTGAGCCTCTCTGGTGGCGTTTCCCTGGCTGCTGTGACCTGGCCCGTGCGGACCTTAGGGCTCCCTCTGAGCGCCGCTGGTTCCTCCCACCTGCAGCCGCAGAGCCAGGGAGGGCGCAGAGACCAGGACGGGGCTTGACCGGCTGCGCCGAGGTCACGGGAAGCCCCGAGAGCCAGCCTCGGGAAGGGCCAGCGTGGTGATGGGGTCGCCCCTCCCTGCCCCCACCCCGGGCCCCCATCAGGCTCGTCAGTGAAGCGAGCAGGCCCGCTGGAGGGGGCACCTGTGCTTTCAGGCCCTCTGTGCTCACCCATCCCCGGGGGGCTGGGGGGGGGCCGGGGGGGCCGGAGTGGGGGGTGGGGGCTGCGTGTTGCCAGCCCTGCCCAAGCCTGCCACGTGGAGGCGGCTGTGGGGTGTCCGCGCAGGTCCGGGGCTGGGGCGCAGGGAGAGGAATTCCTCATTCATCAGCCCCTGCCCCCACCCCCACCCCGGAAGGGCTCGGGGAGCTGGAGGGAGTGCACCCCGGGCAGCGGGGCTAAGTCAGGGCCAGGAAGCCGCTACCACCCTCCACGCGCCTCTCCCCTGGCCTGCTCAAGAAGGCTGGCCCATCCTGGACGCTTCAGGGGTGCCAGTCCTTTACGCTCCCTCCCAGGGGAGCCCCCTCCCGGGGGAGGTGAGCCCCTCACCTTCTGTCGCAGTCCTCTGCGGGTCTCCGGAGGGCAGGCATGCTTCACAGTCTGGAAAAGGAAGGCCAGGAGCAGGGGGTGCCCTGTCTAGTCAAGGGCAGGGCTGGGACGGGAACCCCAACCTCCCGGGACATGGGGACAGCACGGTGGGGCAAGGAGGGGGTGCAGGGGCCCTGCCTGCCGAAGCAGCATCTCCGGCAAGTCCTGGGCCGCGCCAGGCTGTCGTGAGTGGAGGAGGTGGGAACGCCATGGCATTCTCTCCCTCTCCGCGTTGGCTGTTGTCGCCTGGAATAGCCAGGGCTGATTTCTTTCAAGTGTGACTACGGCAAGGATCCCTTCTCTAGGGTGAGAACCTATTGCGCGTCCCACTCCCAGCCAGGCGTGGTGCTGCTTGTGGCATTCTCCCTGCTCGGGCTCAGGTGCCCAGGTGCTCAAGTGCCCAGGTCCCCAGGTGCTCAGGTGCCCAGGTATCCAGGTGCCCAAGTGCTCAGGTGCCCAAGTATCCAGGTGCCCAGGTGCTCAGGTGCGCAGGTGCTCAGGTGCCCAGGTATCCAGGTGCCCCGGTATCCAGGTGCCCAGGTGCTCAGGTGCCTAGGTGCCCAAGTGCTCAGGTGCTCAGGTGCTCCTCGGGCTCAGGCCCCTGTGGAAGGCCAGCATGGTGTTGCGGCCAGCACGTGGACCCCTCCCTGTCCTCCTCTCTGTCCCCTCCCCGCTCTCTCCCTCCGGGGTTGTGTCTTTCCCCCACCTCCCCGTGGTCTGGCCTGCCTACCTGTGACTCACTCAGCTAACCTGTCTTCGGAGTGTGGCTGGGAGGGAAGGTGGCAAAAAAGTGACATGAAAACCATTCCTCTTCTTTCCTCAGATCAGGACACCATAAAGAAAAATTTGGAACAGACACTTCTTTGGGCACTAAAAACAAAATGTCTAAAATGAATTTATCAGGCGTTTGAGTATTTGAGAGAATAGGTTCTCATTAAAAAATAAATCAGGGAGAAAATATATAAAATATATTTGACGACAAATATATAAAAACAAAAAGTGCACAGAAAAAGGCTGACCTTACATGATATTAACAGCGACCACCTTTTCCTACGTTTAGGCTTTCCAGTTTTTTAAATAATCAGCTTATTTTTCATAATGGGAGAAATAAACACTTACCAGGAGATAAAAGTACCTCTCCTGGTCACGTTGCGTTTGCCCCCTCCCCGCCCTGTCACCTGTCGATGAGTGTGTCCTCGTGACCACTGGTGACACATGGAGAGGGCAGGCTGCAATGGAGAGTTAATAGCCAGTTTTTTTAATGGGGGAAGGAACTAAACTGTTTTGTATAATCCCATTTAAAGCGTTTCTCACAGTGGCTTCAGGCTGACCTTAAACGCACACTTCTTTCAGGTCCCAGCCGTCCTGGGCCTTGAGTCAGGATCTGGGAACTTTTCAGGGCTCAAAGCAGACTTGGCACCGCAGGCCCGCCTTCTGGGTGCAACACCAGCCACACCAAGCCACTGTGTCCCTGCGGCCGCTCGGACCTCCAGCCACAGGGCTGCGAGTGCGGGCGTCCCGGCTGCACGGTTTACCACCGAGTCATACGATGATGCCCGAGCACAGGAGTGTCCACGAGAAAGGGAGCTGGACACCCAGCTGGTGTGTGCACTGGGAACATAAGACAGAGAAGGACTTTCTAAATGTTTTCTTTCTTCGTGCCCTTTCCAGAAGGATGAAGTACAAGTGTGCGTGTGTGTGTGTGTGTGTGTGTGTGTGTCCGCTGGCAGAGAGTCCTGGCCAGAAAGGGTAGTACGTGCAGCTGCCTGCAGACCCCCCCAAAAGAACCCGAAGCCTTTGCGGCCCCTCCCCGAGCCCCGCTGCGGGCCTTGGCCGCCGATTCTCTGCAGCAGAAGTTCCAGAATAATCTCCTTTGGCCGTCTGCCAGAGGCTGCAAGTGTACCGAGAGTTGTGTTTTAATAGAAGGCTTTACCTCTGATACAGATTTAAAATGAGGAAGAAACTTTCTGTTCCTCAGCCAGAGCGAAATGCATTTTGCTTCTCGTGAAACGCTGGTGATTACAAGCTCATCTTACATAATTTTATTATTTTCGGTTGCTGCCTGTCAGTCTCAGGTGATGGTTTCCTGGGAGCAGAAAGGAGGCAGATTCTGGGCGATGATTTAAAAAAAAAAAAAAACCTCCCTGTCATTAGCAAATCGTACAGGAGTTCAGAAAGGAGAATAATTATCTTTGGGATGATGCTGTTGAAGATAATCAGAACTTGCATTTCTAAGTCAGACGTGCAGAAGCGAGTAGAGTGCTGTTTAATGGCCTATTAGAAAATGTATTTTCATTTGACAAAGAGTTGCTATTAAAAAAAAAAGAAAACAACAAGAGAGCCTTGAAATCAAATGAAAGCATTCTCTCGAATAACCACATTTTCAGAAATCCTCGCTGTTGAGGTGGGCTCTGGTCCCGCCCACCAGAGGGCACATTCTCCCACCAACTGCCGCGGAGAGGACTTGTTTTCCGAGGAGAGGCCTGGGGCCAGGGTGCGGGCGGGGGCCGGGGCTGCGGGCGGAGGCTGCAGGCAGGGGTGCAGGGGGGAGCTGCGGGCAGGGTGGCGGGGAGGGGGGGAGGAGCTGCGGACAGGGGGGAGCTGTGAGCAGGGGGGCGGGAGCTGCAGGCAGGAGTGCGGGGGGAGCTGCGGGTAGGAGGGCTGGGGCTGCAGGCAGAGGTGCTGGGGCTGCAGGCAGGGGTGCAAGAGGGAGCTGCGGGCAAGGGCATGGGGGCTGCAGGTGGGGGATGCAGGCAGGGGTGCAGGGGGGAGCTGCGGGCAGGGGTGCGGGTGCAGGGGAGCTGCGAACAGGGGTGCCGGGATTGCGGGCAGGGGTGCAGGGGGGAGCTGTGGGCATGGCTGTGGGGGCTGCAGGCAGGGGATGCAGGCAGGGGGGCGGGGGGGAGAGCTGCGGACAGGGGGGAGCTGTGGGCAGGGGGGCGGGGGCTGCGGGCAGGGGTGCAGGGGGGAGCTGTGGGCATGGCTGTGGGGGCTGCAGGCAGGGGATGCAGGCAGGGGGGCAGGGGGAGAGCTGCGGACAGGGGGGAGCTGTGGGCAGGGGGGCAGGGGCTGCGGGCAGGGGGGCGGGGGCTGCGGGCAGGGGTGCAGGGGGGAGCTGTGGGCATGGCTGTGGGGGCTGCAGGCAGGGGATGCAGGCAGGGGGGCGGGGGGAAGAGCTGCGGACAGGGGGGAGCTGTGGGTAGGGGGGCAGGGGCTGCGGGCAGGGGGGCGGGGGCTGCGGGCAGGAGTGCAGGGGGGAGCTGCGGGTAGGGGGGATGGGGCTGCAGGCAGGGGTGCAAGGGGAGCTGCGGGCAGGGGTGTGGGGGATGCAGGCGGGGGATGCAGGCAGGGGTGCAGGGGGAGCTGTGGGCAGGGGTGCGGGGGCGGGGGAGCTGCGAACAGGGGTGCTGGGATTGCAGGCAGGGGTGCAGGGGGGAGCTGTGGGCATGGCTGTGGGGGCTGCAGGCAGGGGATGCAGGCAGGGGGGCGGGGGGGAGAGCTGCGGACAGGGGGGAGCTGTGGGCAGGGGGGCGGGGGCTGCGGGCAGGGGTGCAGGGGGGAGCTGTGGGCATGGCTGTGGGGGCTGCAGGCAGGGGATGCAGGCAGGGGGGCAGGGGGGAGAGCTGCGGACAGGGGGAAGCTGTGGGCAGGGGGCAGGGGCTGCGGGCAGGGGGGCGGGGGCTGCGGGCAGGGGTGCAGGGGGGAGCTGTGGGCATGGCTGTGGGGGCTGCAGGCAGGGGATGCAGGCAGCGGGGCGGGGGGGGAGCTGTGGGCAGGGGGGCGGGGGCTGCGGGCAGGGGGGCGGGGGGGAGGTGTGTTTCCACCTGGCCTGGGCCCCCCCGCGTCACCGCTCCTCCCCGGCAGGTGCACTCGCACCTTTTTTACATCTTAGTCCCGGAATGACTGGGGAACCAAAGGAATCCGTTGCAAGAGTTTTCTCCAGGTACAAGGTATCACGTAGGTGCGCAGCCAGCCCCACCAAAGGCTTGGGACGGAATCTGTTTTTCTGGCCTTGCAGTGCTCTCTGGCCGCCGGTGGTCAGGCCCCTGGCCCCTCCACCCTCTCCTGCTGCCCGTTCCTTCCTCCACGTGCTTCACGAGTGTTTATTGAGCACCTACTGCATGTCAGCCCTGAGCCAGGGCTGAAAGCAAATACTGGGGTACAATTCAGCTCTGTATAAATGCCATGAGGAAGAGAAATTGAGGTAAGGAAAGGGGAGACTTTTGGATTGGCTCGTTAGGGGGACCTCTCTGAAGAGTGGCAAGCAGTACTCTAGTTTGTTTAATCAACACGGATGCTATTTGTATTATAATATGATAAATCCTTTATATATTCTCTATTTTTTTTCTTCAAAAATGTCAGTTGTAATGTTTTCTAATTTATGGCCCATCAAACATGATAAAAATGGGAAAAACGAAATGGGGTTGCCACTTAATAATTTGCTAAATAACATTTAAAACATTGCCATCTACTCTTTGCCCCATCGTTTTAAGGGGCAATGCGAGTTTAATACCAGAGAGCAGGAAGGATATAACCCCAGAATATATGGCAGTTGAATAATTTTAAAGTTCCAGAAAATTCCCTGTTGTCTGCAGTTTTCTCATTCCCGGCGCACTGTGGGAACTTTGCCACAGGCCGGTTCCAGTTGGGTCCAGCCGTCAGTTCCACAGGCCCCACTCGCTATCGGTGTCCACTCCTTCCCCAGCCACGAGGACCAAGCCACAGGAGCCACAGTGACAGTCACTGTGTGCAACAGTTCTGCAAGCCTGGACAGCGCCACCACTCCTTAGAAGACACAGAACAGAGGTGGCACCCCCTCCCCCCACTCTAGGAGTTCTAGTGGACTTGATGGAGAGGCCAGCTTGGGAGCACGATGCTGTTAGACGGTTTCTGAAACCAGGATTCAAAGGATTCCTGGGAACACTTGTTTGGAGGTGATAACAGTGTGGCTCGGGCAAACCAAGGAGGGCTTCCTAGGAGAGGTGAGCCTTGAACTTGGCATTAAACAATGGGTAGGTTTGGGTAGATATGAGAGAAATATGTTCATCTTTCAGAGTTAAGATGGAACTTTCTTTGATAAAAAAAAGTAACAGCGATTGAGTAGAATTCGGCAGACCTAACAAAGGAAGGAGTCATCTCTAATGACCCTATTGCCCAGAGATAACTTTTGTTAAAATATTTGCTCATATCTTTTTCTAGCCTTTTTAGTTTTTGCATTTTTACAATAGTTGAGGCCATGTTGCATGTGAAGTTTTGCCTCTTGCTTGTTTCATTTCCAATGGCATCAAAATTTTTTCTTAAGCATTGCTTTTTGATGACTGCATGCTATTCCATCGCACCTGCATTCTCGTTACTCAGCCATTCCCATTAAGTTTACTTTCTTCCCCCATCAAATACTCTGGTGGATGTTCTTGTTTATCATTTTCACAATTTTTGCACCATACAGATCTAACGAGGCCCAGCTCTGATGATAATGTGAGGCATGTCAACTGTCCATCGCACTGCCCACCTGGACCCCATCACACTGCCCACCTGGACCCCATCACACTGTCCACCTGGACCCCATCACACTGCCCACCTGGACCCTCTCACATTGCCCACCTGGACCCCATCACACTGTCCACCTGGACCCTCTCACATTGTCCACCTGGACCCCATCACACTGCCCACCTGGATCCCATCACACTGCCCACCTGGACCCCCTCACACTGCCCACCTGGACCCCCTCACACTGTCCACCTGGACCCCATCACACTGCCCACCTGGACCCCCTCACACTGTCCACTTGGACCCTCTCACACTATCCACCTGCATCCCATCACACTGCTCACTGGACCCCATCACACTGTCCACCTGGACCCTCTCACATTGTCCGCCTGCATCCCATCATACTGCCCGCCTGTACCCCATCACACTGCCCACCTGGATCCCATCACACTGCCCACCTGGATCCCATCACACTGTCCACCTGGACCCCATCACACTGCCCACCTGGACCCCATCACACTGCCCACCTGGACCCCATCACACTGCCCACCTGGATCCCATCACACTGTCCACCTGGACCCCATCACACTGTCCACCTGGACCCCATCACACTGCCCACCTGGACCCCATCACACTGCTCACTGGACCCCATCACACTACCCACCTGGATCCCATCACACTGTCCACCTGGACCCCATCACACTGCCCACCTGGACCCCATCACACTGCTCACTGGACCCCATCACACTACCCACCTGGATCCCATCACACTGCCCACCTGGACCCCATCACACTGCCCATCTGGACCCCATCACACTGCCCACCTGGATCCCATCACACTGCCCACCTGGATCCCATCACACTGTCCACCTGGACCCCATCACACTGCCCACCTGGATCCCATCACACTGCCCACCTGGACCCCATCACACTGCCCACCTGGACCCCATCACACTGCCCACCTGGATCCCATCACACTGCCCACCTGGACCCCGTCACACTGCCCGCCTGTACCCCGTCACACTGCCCATCTGGACACAGGTCAAATGGAGACAAAGGTACCGACGTTCGGGGTGGTTATGAGAGTTACGTGATAAAGTTCTAGAAATCAAATTACCAGCGGTTGAGATTTTTTTAATTATATAACTTCCCAGTTATAAAAGTAATGTTCTTTATGGGAAAATGTTAAAAAGAAAGGAAAAGGAAAAGGAAAAGAAAAGAAGAACCATGCATAATCTCATCATTCACATTTTAAAATCTATCATATGTCACTTTTAATAGAATCAGGATCATACTACATACATAATTTCGTCTCCTGCTTTTTTCCCCACTTAACCATGTATTGATTTTCCCTCATCAATATGCATTCAGAAACAATCTTTATATATATAAATATATTTCAGTATTTTCTCTTATTATTAATGTACCATATTTTATTTGACTAATTTCCTGTTCTTGGATGTATAGATAATTCAGTTGTTTCCTATTTTAAACAATGTTGCAATCAGTATTATTGAACATAAATGTCTGTGGACATTTTGGATTATTTTTTTAGCCCTAATTCCTGGAACTGGTATTACCAACTCAAAAGTTGGGACATCCTGAAAACGTTGATCTGTGTCACCAACCTCTCCCCTTCCCCTGAAGTCTCTTCTGTTTTATTCTCCCAAAAATAACACATGAAGCCCTATTTTCCCCCACCCTTTCCGGTTATCACTAAAATAAGTATATATCTTAGCCTGTTGGATCGGTGAGTAATGGTATCTTGTGGTCTCAATTTGCACTTCCTTGATTACCAATGGACTTGAACATTTGTTCTGTGTTTATTGACATTCCTGTCCTTTGCCTGTTTTCTATTTATATTCATCTTTTTCTTATTGATTTGTAAGAGCTCTTTATGCATAAGAGGATATTAACCTTTTGATGTAATGTTGGAAATATTTTTCCTAGTTTGTCATTTGTCTTTTAAATTCATTTATGGTTTCTTGGGCTGTGTAAAAGTCTTTACTTTGTACTCCAGTTTACCAGCCTTTTTCACTTATTGCCCCTTGTTCTAGTTTGCTAGCTGCCAGAATGCAATATACCAGAAATGGAATGGCTTTTAAAAGGGGAATTTAATAACTTGCTAGTTTATAGTTCTAAAGCCGAGAAAATGTCCCAATTAAAACAAGTCTATAGATATGTCCAATCTAAGGCATCCAGGGAAAGATACCTTGGTTCAAGAAGGCTGATGAAGTTCAGGGTTTAAGTTCAGGGTCTCTCTCTCTCTAGTGAGAAGGCACATGGTGAACATAGTCATGGTTTCTCTCTTGGCTGGAAGGGCACATGGCTGGCACATGGCTAGCACGGCGTCATCTGCTAGCTTTCTCTCCTGGCTGCCGGTTTCATGAAGCTCCCCGGGAGACGTTTTCTTTCTTCATCTCCGAAGTGCTGACTGATGGACTCTCTGCTTCATGGTGCTGCAGCATTCTCTGCTCTCTCTGAATCTCTCTCATTCTCCAAAATGTTTCCTCTTTTATAGGACTCCAGAAACTTATCAAGACCCACCCAAATGGGTGAAGACACGCCTCCACCTAATCCAGTTTAACAACCGCTCTTGATTAAATCACATCTCCAGGGAGATGATCTAATTACAGTTTCATGCATGCAGTACTGAATAGGGATTAGAAGAAATGACTGCCCTTACAAAATGGGATTAGGATTAAAACAGGTTTTTCTAGGGGACATACATCCTTTCAAACCAGCACAACCTGTGTTTAGAAAATCCGTCCTCATCCTGACTTTAGGGATCGATTCATTTATATTTTCTTTTATTTGTTTCATGATTTTGTTATACAGATTCAACTTTTTATGCATTCTACATCATCTCATTTCATGTTATAAGAATTTAATTTTTTTCTTAATATTCATCTCGTTCTTCTGTCTATTGGGTGATCTATCTCCCCCCAACCCCGATTTGAAAAGGACCTCTCACATATGCTAAATTCTTTTTTTTAATCTTTTCATTTTATTTTTTTAAATACCAAAAAACACAAAGAAAATGCAAACATTCCTATTTTGATCATTCCATTCTACATATATATAAATTCTTTTATAGGCAACAAATTCTTTTAAATTCTTTTAAAGCCCAGTGTCTCTGGGCTGTTTATTTCTGTTCCATTTTCCTATCCAACCTACTGCTATACTAGCATTATTTTAATTACAGAAATTTTTATAAAATCTGATAGTACAAATCAAACTTCATTATTATTTTCTTTTAAAATATTTCTGGCTACTATCTCTAACTCATCTAGTTAGCCCAGATGGACTTTAGAATCATTTTATCAAGTTAAAACATCTTACTGTTTTTTTTGTTTTTTTAGGGGGGATGCGTGGCCTGAGAATCGAACCTGGGTCTCCTGCATGGAAAGTGAGCATTCTGTCACTGGCCACCCGTGCGCCCCATGGTTATTTTTTAAGATGATATCCATATAAATGAGATGATATCTATAAATGAGTTTCTAAAGAATTGACATCCTGACTATGATATTGGGTCTTCTCATCCAGGAACATGCTATTCCATTTATTTTCTCTCTGTTTATTTAAGTTTACTTTCATATCTCTCTGTAAATATTTGTGGTTTTCTTCATATGAGCTCCGCACTGTTCTTAGAAACTTCATTCCCAGATGTTACATAGAGAGAGAGATGTTTGTCCTATCATATTTTCTAATGAATTCTTACTGACAAATATGACAGCTGTTGATTTTTATATGTTTATTTTGTATCTTGCCAGCTTACTGAACTTTCTTATGGAGTAGAACTTTTTTGGTTTTCGTAACATGCTGGTTGTCATTCAGAAAGGTTGTCCGACCAGCAGCAGTATCTGGGAAAGCTTTAGTTCTCATTTTTAAGAATCTTTATTAACTTGGAGGAACATGGTTCTGTGTACTATTTCAGTGACATTTCTTTAAGCCTGAGTCTTGGCAGAGTAATTTAAGCTCAGCGTGCAGTAATCCTTGCACATGGAACTCTCCAGAAGCAGTAGACTCTTGTGGTAGCCCTGACGTGCTGGAGGGCTCGCTTTTAGGATGGGGTTTGGGGCCCAGAGGCCTGCCTTGTGGGGAGGGTGGAAGGGGCTCATCCTAAAGCCAGGTCTGGGAGCTGACTGGGTAGAGCTGGCGTTAGTATTGCAGACTCACAGCCGAGTGTGGGAAACAGACAGCCCTTGTCCCTTCTAGATCTCTGCAGGGCACTTGAGATTTCCATTCCCAACACAAGAGGGCCCCTGGAAGTGAGCGAAAGAGGAGGGAGAGATCTCCTGAAGTGTGGCCGAGCCCCCCACAGGCACCGTGTGCCCAGCAGCTGTGCCAGCGCCCCGAGATCAATGACCCGGCACGCGGCTGGGGGCAGGAACCCCCTCCCTCCACCACTACCCTGTCTTCCCCTCCCCCCCTCCCCTCCCCCTCCCTGCCCACACAGACGGCTTGTGCGCGTGCCAGCGGCAGTGCATTTCCTCCGGGAGAAACAACTCATCTTCTACTCTCTGCTTTTTATGCCAGTTTGAGAAGGTTGTTTTTCTCTCACTTGAAAATCCCCCTCAGAACGAATATGTTGCCATCAGCAATTCCTCTGTGTTGTAACCATCTCCTGCGAAGCCAGACTGTACGACCATGCGTCTTCCCTTGATGGAACCAAAACCCATTATCCGTGGTTCAACAAATATCTGAGTGCCTTCTGCGGGCCGGGCACCGTGCTGTGCGCCGCGGCCGGCCGGGCTCTGCCTCGGGGAGGTGCTGGGGAGCGGGGCTCGGGCGTGGGGAGGGCACCCATGTGCGGTGGGACGGGGGCGGGGCGGGGACTGGGCCAGGGCACGCGGACGGGAAGGCTGGGCAGGCTGTCGGGGTGGCAGCAGCCGGGCAGCACAGGGTCTCCTGAAAGGAGCCTTGATCTCGGACCAGATTTCCTTGTGTTGTTTGTGCCAGAAGAGTTTTCTCAGCCTCATGCGTTCCCGCTGCCAGCAGATGAGAGGAGATAAAAATATCCTCATTCTTCTTGCATGGGGAAGTGAAGGACTGGACTAGAATCTTAACAGGTACTGCTGGGCCTGCCTTCCCCACTTCCCAGGAGGGACAGCAGCGCTCCCCGCATCTCAGCGCCGCGTGACTGGTTCTGAAGGGCTCCTGGGCTGCTGGGCAGAGCTGAGCTAAGTTTCTAATCTGAGTCACTCTGGGCTGGTGAATGGGCCCAGCTAAGAACAAGTAACCTTCTGGGGAAGCCAAAACGTAAGTCGTGGATATTTTCTGACTCACATTCTCATTAGAGGGACCTTTTGATATGCTGAGGAGCATCTCACTTTCAGGCTCCTTAGGACATATCATGGGGACCTGACCTGGGACAGCTCGGCTGGCCATCCTCCAGCGTCTTTAAACGGGGCTTTGTGGGTTCCTTAAGTGACCAGATTACACCTGCCTTTTCTCAGGGATGGTCAAGAGTTGAGGAATTTCAGAGAAGAAAGAGGTGGAAGCAAATTGATGCATATCTCCTCGGGAAAGTCCTACACGGGGTTTCCCGGACGAGGCAACGGGCTGGTCCTCATCTCTTTATTACCTTTTGGGCACCCGGGCCAGCTGTTAGCACTGGGGGAGAGAGAAAGGAGGGGAGGAGTGAGGAGCATGGCGGGATATGGCAGGCGGGGGCAGCATGGCCAGGCTGTGGCTGGGATGCCCAAGGCTCAGCCAGCGTCTGAACGTGGACCAAACGGTGCAGGGGGGCTGAGGCCCCTCTCAGGCATTGCCATCTCGAAGGAAAGGTTGCCTGGATCCTGAGAACTGGGGGCAGAGCTTGAACCATCAGGGGCAGCGGAGACGACTGCAGACTAGAGGCATCCGGAATCCTTCAGAAACCCTTTGACCCAAGTCTCTCAGGTCCTCTCAGAAGCTTTTGTCGTGCGTTTGGTAGAGGGAGAAGTGGGAGCCCCAGGCTCAGACCACTGCACAGGCCTGGGCCCAGCTCCCTCCTGTGAGGGGTCCAAGGTGGTGTGCCACCTAGCCATCACCCGTCTGCCAGGCCCAGCGAGGCTGGCTGGTGGGCGTGTGACCCTCCAAGGACCACTTACCCTCTCTTCAGGAAGCTCACAGCCCCAGCGGTGGAAAATGGCAGGGGCTGGGCCAGCTGAGGGCAGTGGGATTTGGGACCAGTTCAGGCCTCCTTTTCCCACTGCTTCTGGCTGTTCGACTCTCTCCAAGACAACTTTAATCCTATAAACCACCGTTTGTCACGTTGCCAAATTCCTGTGCTCTTATTTAAGCATGATTGGTGCACTGGATGTTTCTGGCATTTGAAGATTACTCAGTTCTTTGGGCAATTTTCTTGTTTGCCTTCAAGAAAATGCCTGTGGTTCTCTTTCCTTTGGGGAGAGGTGAGGCCCAGGACGCATGCAGTGAACAGTTGGAGCTCCAGAGCGTGGGGCCTGGTGGACTTGAGGGCGTGGGGTGTGGCTGAGATACGAGGCTCATGCTTCAGGAAGGAGCAGGGCAGCTCCGGGACCTCATGGGAGGACCACGTGTCACCTGGGCACGAGTTGGCCAGAGCCCACCTCCCTGCAGAAATCATGGCACCAGCCCCTGGGTGGGGGTGTGGGCGCTGCCAGGCCCACCGCCTCTGCCACATAGTCCTTTTGCCTCTGGAACAAGGATAGGTCCCTCAAGACCTCTAGACACAGTTGTCTTTTCCCCTCCACTGAGCCAGAGCTGCCATTACTGGGAAGAACATAATTAGGAATTCATGCAGTTATTTGTGATTTTGCTGAGGAGCATCTTGCTTTCAGGTTCCTTAGGACATATCTTAGGGGCCCTGACCTGGGACAGTTCGGCTGCCCAGCCTCCAACGTCTTTAAACGGGGCTTTGTGGAGAACGCATCTCCGTCCTCCATAGTGGCTATGAAATCCTTCCTCAGCCTCTTTCCTCTGAAATGAAAAGATCCCAAATCCTTTATTCTGTCTTTAAGAGTCCTGGCTTCTTAAACTTAATGATTACTCAGTTCTTTGGGCAATTTTCTTGTTTGCCTTCACGAAAATGCCTGTGGTTCTCTTTCCTTTGGGGGAGGTGAGCCCCAGGACGCATGTGGGGAACAGTTGGAGCTCCAGGGCGTGGGGCCTGGCGGACTTGAGGACTTATTGAGTTCAAATAACTCAGTAAGATCCATCTCCCCCCCCCCCCCCCCGCCAGTGCTGAAGCTGCGTTACCACCGCTGGGGACGTCGGAAGAAAGAGTGTCCTGGTCCTCATCTTCAAGGAAGCCACTGACCTCGCAGGGCAAACAACAGATCCGGGGCCTTACAGGGTCCCTTTGAACTGTCCATGTTTCCCCACCAAACCCTGAACTTAGCATTCGAGGCTCTCAGGTTGACCCTGGCTACCGCCCCTGCCTTTGCGTGGCTTCCAGCCTTCCCCACGGGCCTGGGGTGCGAGTTCGGGGCCTGCTCCAGAGCACAGTGGTGCCGGGCAAAGAGAGCCTGAGCCCCGAGGCGGCCTGCGGTCTGTGGCGAGGTAAGTTCCCTTCCTGGGTGATCTGGGAAGAGGCAGCTATTCTCCCCGCCACAGCCTCCGCCAGCCCTGGCCTGTGCCCCGGGCCCCCCGATGTGCTGTCCCGCCCCGTGGAGTCCACTCCATTAAAGGACTGGAAACCAGGACTCTTAAAGACATTTTCATTTTCATTTTAAGAGGAAAGAGGCCGAGGAGGGACTTCATAGCCTTCAAAGGTCCACTGTGGAGGACGAAGATGCGTCCCCATCGCACGGAGAAAGCAGATGGAGGGGCTCTCAGAAGGGGGAGCCAAGGCTCCAGCTAGTTAGGGCCAGCTGCTGCCGGAGGGGCGCAGGGAAGCTGGGCAGGCCGAGTGGGTGACCCCAGGAGCCGTGGGGAGCTGAGGGAGCTAGAGGAGCCTCGGCCTTCTCGGAAAGGAATTCACGGAGACAGTGGGGATAATAGGACCTGAGGGGCAGCAGAGACCCCCCGGGGCCGGGAGGCTGGGCTGGCGGGGTTTTGAAAGCAAAGCAGGTCTTTTTACGTGCATCAAACAAGGCTGGCGGAATAGGTAGTAGTACGAGTAAGGGTCAGAAGTGGGTAAGCGTGTGCTGACTACGTCCTACAGAATGGATGGAAACGTGCGGCTGAAGTGCAGCGTTCACAGAGCGGGAGATGCGGCTGGGGAGATCTGGTCAAAGCCTGTATTCACAGGCATTGGGGGACAGTTGCTGATGCTTCACAGGGAGTGACCAGTCCTGGGACCTGCGATCCTCAGGTTTGCTGCCTGGACCATGGGGAGGCTGCTGGGTGGCCCCAAGCCCCATGCCCAGAGCCCTGCTTGTCTCAGGCTGGTCTCCACAAAAGGAGGATGCAGATGATGCTTAGATAGTGAGTTTTTCATAAAACTTAATGTATACCGTTTGAAGTGCTGTTCTTTGTTCAAAGATTAGGCTTGATCGGTCATGATTTTTATTGGCAGGCAACGGAAACCAGTTCTGGCCAATTGAGGCCGAGAAGGAAGCTATGGAAAGGCTACTGGGCAGCCCCAGGTTCCCGGGCGGAGGGAGGTCCAGGCCCAGAGACCACAGAGCCAGGCCCGAGCTGGCCCAGTGAGGCCCCGTCCGCTAGCCGGTGGGCTCAGGCCTGCTCCTGGGCTGCCAGGACCACCCCCACCAGCCCTGGGTGCTGCCGCTGCACCCTCCCTCGCCCACATGGGCTTGCCTGCTCCCCTCGTCTTCGCATCACTCACTTCTGGGTAAAAGTGGCCAGTTGGTGGAGCAAGGGAGGCAAGTATGCTTTGCCATTTTCAGGGCCTGCCCTGGAAGGTCAGCTTTGCCCCCTAAAGAAGGGGACTCAAACAGGATATGGGAGTTTCTTCTGTGTGTGTGCATGTGCGTTAATTTGGCATGTGAAACATTGTTAGCACTTGGCAAAATACAAAGTGGGCAGCCTATGATTTGTCCCCAAGTGATTTGGAAATTTAGTTCTCCATGAAACCCAGAAGACAGGGAATTACCGGACAAACGCGCCCAAATCCCAGGGCCGCCCCTTCCTAGCCGAGTACGTGTGTGTGAGTTGCACAGCTTTCTGAGGCCCGTGTTCTCACGTGCACACTAAAGGGAATACTCCCCACTTCTCAGAGTTGAGATGATCAGTGAATAAGGAAACACGGGCCACTAAGAAATCGATGATGGTTCCATTGGATGGAGGAATCACAGCTGACCAGAACAGCTCATCTTTCTGCCCTGCACTTGTTCTCTCCTGCTCACCCTCGACCCACCGTCAGAAACCAGCGCATGTTGACTGCCCTCCACTCGAGGGACCACTTTGAGGGCCTCACTGGTTGTGTGGCTGCCATGAGCAGGTTGGAGAGAGACAGAAGTGAGTGACATACTGCAGCCTTTGCACTCCAGTGAGGAGGTTTCAGCGCCCGTGGCCTGGCACGCCCGCCCGCCCCCGCGGGGACTGGTGATCGGGTGTGCCTGTATGTCCCGTCTTCTTGGTCAGGGCGCCGACAGCGTGGAGGAGGCTGCGTTACCCCACGTTGCAGATAAAGAAATGGAAGCAGAGGACAGTGACGTCTGTGGGGGCAGGCAAGAGAGTTATGGAAGGCGGACGTGACCCCGGCACACTTGGGCCCTGAGTTTTCCTTCTCCATCCCCAGATTGCCCGCCCCAGCCCACCACAGCTCTGCCGGAGTGCTGGCAGCTGTCCAAGTGCCCTGGGTACTTCGGACACTTTTTTTTAAACCACATGCACTTCCTTCTGCCTGGAACATCCTTTTCCATCCCCAACCCTCTGGATGGGGTAGAGGAGGTGGGGGCTCTGCTCCAGGTCACCTCTTCCAGGAAGCTTTCCCTGAGTACACCCCTCCCCAGCTGGCTAGGTGCTGCCCCCTAGCTCCGTGGCCCCTTCTGCTGTCTCTTGTGCTATTTATCATTGTGTTAATCTTTGCACATTTCCTCTCATCTGGACTGAGAGCCGTGTGAGGGCCCTCGGCACACAGGAAACACACCACACGTGTTTGTTAGGGCGTGAGTGGACACGCCCTCCATAGTTCCGTCCTGCCCGCTGCTGCCGTGGGCAGCTCCCCACGTGGCCTGCCCTCTTGCGTGCTCCTTGGGCTTCAGTGCTGTCCACCCTGAAAGGGGCGACATGGGCCCAGGTTGTGTTGGGGCCCCCACTGAAGGGGCAAGCCCCAGGACGTGCAGGCCTCAGCTGCACCCGCGGGCAGACCCCGGCTCTCCCTGCGCCCCCCCACCCAGCCACCTGTGGCCTTTAGAGAGACAACACGAGAAGCTCCGCGGGGCCGGTAGAGGGGCTGCTTTGGTTTGGAAATGTGAGGCGTCAGCATGATCTAGGGCCCTGGCCTTTCGGAGCTGGTTTACAGTGATCAGACCTTTGTTCATATTCAGTTTCTCCCGCACAGACTGCTGCTGACACAGGAGCTTTCTTCATTGGTTAGAGTTCGGCCCCGTGCTAAACAGCACCCAGTGGCGCAGGGGGTGTGTGGAGGGTGGGCGCTGGCGGCTGCGTGGGACTGCGGACGCGGTGCCTGGGCGGTCACTCAGGTCACCCCTGAGTGACCAATTGCGGCGATCCCTGGTGGGAAACAGGCCAGCAGCCCCGCGTCCTGCGTCCCGGACCTTGTGAGGCTTAAACCCGAGACAGCGCGAAGCACGGGGCTTGGCTGAGAGCATCAGGGCCCGTGTTAGGTCTGACGTCCCGGGGCTTTTGTTCCAGAAGGTACGCGGGGATGCCACGATGATTTTCCTTGTAAAGGAATGTGGAGAGACATCATGATGGGCCCTGCGGGTCTCCTAATAAGGCGGAAATGGATTGCTCTTTTCTCCTCCTGCCCTGTCACATGCCCCACCTGGGATTTTTAGAGACTGAAGTCATGGACCCCAAATGCTGGCAGATCCCCCCAGAGATAGCCCAGATGGATGGAGTGGGAGACAGCCCTTCGAGGGGCCTGGCTGAGACTGTCCATCCACACCTGCAGGTCTCCCTGTCCTCAGACCAGGGACTTGAGGTTTTGAACTCTGCAGGTGCTTGCACCCCCCCATCCTCAGGGACAGGGTCTCCGTCCTCTCCAACCCCTCAGCCCTCCCGTCACTTTCACCGTGCCTGGGGTCACTGAAGCCTGGTGGAGTCCCCTGCCCTTCCCGGTGGCCCCTAGGGAAGACGGACCTGGCTGGCGTGGGGGGAGGCACTGGCCTGCACCCCTCGGGGCGTCCAGCCTGTGGCCGTGTCCTCGCGGGCCTGCAGGTTTGTCCAGCCAGCCCAGGGGCCGTTGCATGATCCCAGGGTGCAGTGTCAGCCCCAGGGCTCCCGAGAGACGTAGCTGACTTACCTCCTTTTAGTCACTCTGGACTTGGGCGTTTTATGTGATTTTCCGGATGTCATCTCAGCTTCATGTGTCTGCGTTCTCTTCAGAACAGGTTTTTAATTGCCTTTTGCCTGAGACCCGCTGAGCAAAATTAGTCCTGCGGCTAGCAGTGTCCTCGATGAGAAGTCCTGGTTTCGGGCCGGTCCCCAAGGTGCACGGTGGGGTGGAGCTGCAGGGCCAGCGGTCAGCCTGGGCTCCGGGCCGTGGCTGACTGCTGCGTGGACAGGCCTTTCTCCTTGTCACTCAGGACGCATTGGAACTGACCCTGGGGAGTTTGATGAGAGAAAGGACTTGGGACCCCTCGGTCATTCCCGGTCCGGGGTCCTCACCCCAGCCCTGCTGCTGACCGCTCTCCCCTCGTCCTCTGCCCAGCTGTCTTCTCCTCGAGGGGAGGGGAGATTCTGGAACAAAGTATATTCTGCTTGTCCTGGATTTCTGGAAGTTTTAGACAAATGTTGTGTGTGCACGTGTGTGTGTGCGTTGCGTGTGTGCACGTGGTCAAGGTGTGCATGTGTGTGGACTCAGGTGTGTGTGTGCGTGTGTGTACACACAGTCAGGGTGTGCATGCGTGTGGACGCGAGTGTGCGTGTGTGCGTGTGTGTGGACGCGGGTCTGTGTGCATGCGTGTGCGTGTATGCGTGTGCACACGGGCAGGGCTGCGCCCGGCCTTCCTAATGGATGATGCCAGCCCCTCGAGGAGGCCCCGTTTCCCCCCGGTGCCGAGCCGGATCCAGGCCCTCGCCCACCCCGGCAGCTGAATGCCAATGCTCCAGTTCTGTCCCTATCTCCTGGAGGATGAAAATCTCAAGTCATTCAACAAAAGCGGCCTATGAATGGTTCCCACAAGGGGCTGCCGCGCTGGCCTGAGACCCATGGGAGAGCTGAGGGCCGAGCAGAGGGCCTGGGGCTGCCCAGAGGGCCTCTTGGCAGAGGCGGGTGTGGCTTCGGGGGTGCCAGGGCTGTGCAGGGGTGCAGAGGGCTCCCCAGGGGTGGGTGGAGTCCCCGCTGGATCAGATGTGTGAGGCAGGCCCCCGGGGTCCTGAGGTGTGCAGGGCAGACACCGAAGCCCGCAGGACGGGGATCCCCCTAAGTAGTCTTTGGAGATGTGTGACAGGTTGGCGACACGGGGCTGTTGCGAGGTGGTGCTGACCCTCATTTCCAGCTTCATCCACAGTAAGTGGGGGCCCCCCAGGGTGCGTGGGGAGGGGCTGCCAGCCCCCTTGCAGTGCAAGCCCCACTTGCCTGGGTCCCGCGTGGTCAGGGAAGTGTTTGTTGCCTGCCTCCTGCCTGCTTGTGGTGTCTTTTCTCTCCGAGAGTTTAAGCGCCTGTGTGAAGCCCCGGGCGGCCATGCTCGGCCCGTGGTGGCCAGGTCTTCTCTGGGACCCGGGAGGTGGCCCTGGGCTCCCTTCTCTTTGCAGATGCAGTTCCCCCTGTCCCCCCATCTGCTGTGCATCCGCACTTGCATTCACGTCCTCTCTGAGAGCTTCAGCAGCTGCAGAGTCAATGCTTTTTTCCTCTCAAATTCCCCATGACTTAGAGAAGAGCTCTGGACATGTGTTTCCTTCAGAGGGACATGGCCTCTGATTTCTGGCATGTTTCGGTTCCATGGACTCAGCATGGGGCTGAGCAGTTTCCCACCCTGCCGGGCCTCACTTGCGCTCAGGGTCCTCTGCCTGAGCTTCTCCATCCTGCAGGGTCCCCCAGGAAACCCAGGCAGAGCCCCATCCCGCCCGGCTCGGCCTCAGCTGCAATGCACAGGAAACTGGATCAAAGCACCATGCAGAGATCCCGCTTACCAATCCCCGAAGTGCAGCCCCTGACCCCCTCTGCAGACCTCTCACCTCCTGGGGGTTTCCTAATCCAGGGCGCTTAGGAGCTCCACAAAAGCATTCACTCTCTGCTCACTCGCTTCTCGCCTCCTGG
Organism: Tamandua tetradactyla; assembly: GCF_023851605.1. NCBI lineage: Eukaryota > Metazoa > Chordata > Mammalia > Pilosa > Myrmecophagidae > Tamandua > Tamandua tetradactyla. The sequence goes on from NC_135329.1 coordinate 6,542,655, forward strand.
CGTCCCCCCCAACACCCTCCGCAGCCCCAGCCTGCCCCCTGCACGGCTCCCTCAAGGATGGTCACTCGCCCGCCTCTTTTCCACCACCGGTACTTCTAGAACAACCGCGCGGAGCTACCTGTTGTTAAAGGTGGCAAGTGCGTCCGTGTCAAATCCTGCATCTCTAAAGGCAGTATGGAATTATTTGCGTAGTTTCCCCTAAAATGGAACTGTGGGAAACTCCAAGCATGAATGTGGGATGCTCATGGCCGTCAAACGACCACACTCGTGACTCAGTCACCAGCTGGTTTTTCACTTTGGTTCACTTTGCTTTATGCTTTAAAATTGCTTCTTTATTTGTCACATTTAAAGCCAGTGTGGACTATTGGTTAAAGACAGGAAAAAGAAAGAGCATACGCATTGAGCCACTGCAAGTTAAAGAGGAGCCTAAGAATAATAGTTCTGCACATTTGCCTCAAGGTCATTTTTACAGGATCCATAAGTTGGGATTGCCTGATCTAATGCTTAAATAGGCCACCCAAATGTCTATTTAGTGCATCAAATGAGAGGGAAAGAGGACGGGGCAGGAGGCAAGAGAAAAACAGGCATAATTTAGCCTGGCTTACCTTTTCACTGATTGGAAATGGAAATTACCAGCAAGGTTTTATTTTTGAAGAACTGACAAATATCTTTCTGAATCCTGCTTTATCTCATCATTTGGAAATAACGTGAACATTACAAAAATACAGCAGTTGATTTTTCTTAAGCTCAAAATACAAGAATACCAAGGATGAGGTCACAAAAGCGATTTTTATCTGTTTTTGAGGCTGATGCACATAATTAAATTTCAGTTACGTTTTAAATATGTTGGTCCCCAATCCAAGGTGTCATTTTTTATTTGTCAACAAATCAGTCTCTCCTTGCACAACTAATTTAAAGGAAATGATATGTTGCGTATAACTTGCTAAATGGGAAAATGTTGAAATGTGTCCAGATATATAATAAGCATTATTAAAAATTCTTTTATTGCTCAATTAATATAATCGTTGAATAATATACTCATATAAAATATTGAACTAAAAGTCTTTTTACCGTAAGTCATGCAAAAATAATAAAATGATTTTTTTTTAATTGTAGAGGGATGGTAGAATTATAGATTACTGTGAAAGGGGATCATTAGTAAAAAAAAATGGATGGGAAATGCTGATCGGGAGACACAAACCCAACCCTAGTGTGAAGTAGAGGGCCGGGGAGGAGCCCGGCATGCCAGGCAGTGAGCCGCGTCTTCCTTGGACACACGTCCCCCCGACCTGATCCCCACGGCCCACGCCAGGACCTACCCGCGGGCCTTCCCCTTTTGTTTCTGCAAACCCAGTCGCAGGGAAAAAGGCGTCCTCCAAAGATGTCAGGACTGGCGGGCAGTGGCGCAGACCCTCATTTCAGGCTCTGGCCGGGCAGTCGCAATGGGAGCGAGTGGGGCGTGGGTGGCACACTGCAGCCCGTGGGGGGCACCCGGCAGCGAAGACCCCCCCCCAACTGCGTTGCGCCCCGCGCAGGCAGGCAGGCGCCGTCCCTCCCCAGGGCGCCGGGGCGGTGGGACGTAGCCGCCAGGCGGGGCCCTGGGCATCCAGGCCAGTTAGTTCTGGGAGAGAAATCAAGGCCCGGCGGTGGGCAGGGGCGTGTGCGGGCCTCAGCTGCTGGGCACCCCCATGTGTGCAGCCTGCGGGGAGTCTTCAAGGGGCATCTACTCACAGGTGGGTGGGCGGGGATGGCCGCAGGCCCCAGGAGGCGGCAGGCGGCGGCGAAGGATCGTCCCGCGACTGCGCATCACCGCGGGCCACGGCAGAAACCTCGATGGGCGCTGCATGCACCCCAGGCCCCTGGGAACATTTATTTGTGTCCTTTCCGGTTGTTTACCTGCCGGAGCCCATCCTCTGTGCGGCATTCCGGGGTGCTAGGGTTTGTGGACTGACTGGCTCCCCGCAGACCCGCTGCCTTGTGGCCTCCTGGCCGCAGCTGGTCCCCTCCAGGGCAGGGGCCGTGCCGACCCAGTGAGCAGGACGCAGGCGCAGCCCTGGCCGAAAGAAGCCCTGCCCCACTGGCTTTTCCCTCTGCTTCTGGTTCTTTCTGCCCGTTGAGGTCACTCGGGGCCCACCTGACACCCCGGCCACAAGATGGCCTTTCAGAGACGGGCAGACAGGGAGGAGACCCTCCCACTGCTGCCAGCCAGACTGATTTTCCGCCTCCTCTTGGCATCTCCGCCACTCGTCTCTGCGGCGTGTGCACAGCCCCGGCAGGCGGGCTGGGTGCGGGGCCGGGGGTTGCGGGGGCAGGGCTGCCGGCTCCCGCGTCACAGTCTCCAGGCGCAGCTGGACCGGCGGCAGCCCGCAGCTGTGCTCCAGGCTTCCCGCGGGGGCGGCTTGTCATGGAGGGGGTGGGGATCGAACCTCCAAAGAACCACACACGTGGCTCAGGAAGCACAGTTCCTCCACGGCTCTTTTGCTGTTCTAACCAGAAAAGCAATAGCTGGTTGCTTTTAAGATGAGCAAAGCGTGGACTCGGGCGGCTTGATGACGCCCAGGCCTCCTAATCTGGGTTTCATGCACCAGGACTCAGCCCAGAGGCCCCTCTGGACGTCTCTTCTCTTTCCCCAACCCCGGGGACCCAAACAGGAGCTCAGTGTTCCCTGAAACCTCACAAGCAGGCACAAGCAGGCGCCGCCTGTTTACATTGGCAGGAGCCTGGGCAAAAGCCCCTGCTGAGAGGGGTGGTCCTGTTGCTCATTTAGGCTGAATATTCGTGCAGCGCTCTATACTGGCACCGAAACAAGGTGGGCCTGACAACGTGGTGTTATCACGGGAAATGAATGACTCTGTTAGGAATCACTCTTTACGGAGCGACTTCTCTCACCTGAGCTGCCAGGGAAGTCTATCACCGTGGAAAGTCACGCTTTAAATGGCGTGTCCTGATGAAAATGGATGTCGGTCGAAATAACACTTTAAAAAATTCTTGGTATTAGTAAGCGCGTGTCCTCCATGAGGCTCCGAGGGGTGGCGCCTTCTGCGTGTCCGCACACACGCGTGTTTATGCGTTTATTGCCTTCCGCCGTAGCATTCCATCATCACAGCAAAATTGCAGCCTTTCAGCACCAGTGGACAGTCGCGTTAAAACAGCTTTGAGGGAGAGATGGCTCATGCGGTCAGGCATTTTGGTGTCACACTCAATTGGCTAAACATAGTCATTTTGGGTTCTGTTATTGACTAATTTGGGTAATTCACCTACTGGGAAGTTTTAAGGATCAAAATGTAAAACCCTGTCAGTTTATGAGCGAGGACCTTGGTGTCAGTTTGTGACATATTTTTAAACAAGGTAAGCGGGCCTGAGGAATGTCCCAGCACGTGTTCTCCAGTGAAGCGTCGCCGGACGCCCGGCAGCTGTCGGCCTGCCCGTCTCCGGTGCGCAGAGGGCCTCCGCGCCGGGCAGCTATTTTAGGGCCGCAGCTCCGGTTTAATCGAGAATGCCACCAGCGGGCATGTCAGCGTGCCGCCAGCCTGCTCGCACGCCCGCGTGCTGACAGGTGACAGCAGAATGACGGAGCACCTGCCACCCCACCACGCCAGGGCAGCAGCTGCCCAGACGGGCGCATCGGAAGCAGGAGTGGGGGGGGCAGCCCACGCCACTGCAAGTAGCTGTGCCTTTCTCTGTCCCCTGCATGTCCAGGCCGGGGCCCTGGAGGTCAGCTCACTTCGAATTGTTTTTGACGTGATTCGGGTCTGACGTAAGCACGGGATTTTACTAAACTCCGGTCCCTCCTGCCTTGCACCCCGCACCGCACAATGGCTTTGCCCTGTCCTCGGTCCTGACAGGTGCCCGGGCCTCGTCTCCTCTGCCTTCCCCATGCCGGTGATGGCTGGGCCCCCCCTGCGGGCAGCGCCCTGGCGGAGGACATCGGGGGTGTGATTCCAGGGGGCCAGAAGGGCACCTTTCCTACCTGTCACATCTTACGTTCTGTGACCCTGGGCCAAAACGTGGGAGATGCTCGTGTAAGCAGCGGGAATGAGCCGAACAGAGGGGTGTGTCCGAGCTGTGAGCACTGTCCCTTCCCTCTTGCCCAAACTCAGGGACTAATTGTTGCTCAGCAGACCCTGAAAATGTCACAAGATTTCACAAGATGCAAGGAAAGATCTGGGGCCTTTTGCTCCCATGTGAGATGGAAACGGGCAGGGGCCAACCAGCTCTTCCACACCTCCAAACGCCCCGGCCTTCCCTTAAGATACCTCTGCAGAAGGGCGTGGCACGGCCATTCCCTCCCCAAGCCCAGGCTGGGGTCCTGCTGGGTTCTGGGGTCTCTTTAATTTTTGCTGCCGACTCAAGGGAGAGCTTTAGTGGACAAGCGTCATCTTCTCTCTGGGCCTTGGCTTCCCCAACTCCTAAAGAGGGCACTTGGAAGGAAGGGCCAGCTCTGGGAGCTGTGATTGTGAACACCCACCTCTCCCCAGTGCTAGCCTGCCCAGGGGTGCACATACGCACGCGTGCACACAGGGGTGCACACATCTGCAGGTGGCTCCCACTCCCTCACCAGTGAGCCAGGTGCTGCAAGGTCCACCTCTCACGTGAATCCCTTGGATGGCCCAGAGAGCCTGGTTGTTGGCACTGGGGGCAGGTGGCCCTGGAGGGGAGGAGGCTTCAAAGGCAGACCTCTGTGTGTATGTGTGTGTGTGTGTGTGTGTGTGTGTGTGTGTGTGTGTGTTTCTCTTTTGCTTTGAAAGGACTTTAACTGCCTTGCCTCACCAAGAGTTTAGAAAGTAGAGACGAGGGGAAGGACAATCATCTATAATACCATTTCCCAAACATCTGCCACTATCGTTTTGTAAGTTCCCTTCTAGTGACTTTCATCTGTATATTTTATGATATTTTTTATATTTGGCACAGCAATGGGCACTTTATATATATTAACTACTGGAATCTTCTCAACAATCCTTTTAGAGAAGAGGGAAAGACCCATTTTATAGCTGAAACGCACTGGAGGTTGAGTGAGCTGCAGAGAGTGTCGGGGATTTGGGATCCTGACCCCGTGTGACTCCCCTGCCCGCCTCCCACTGGGCCAGAAGCTCTCACATTTCTCCTGTGTTAAAATCACGCGGAGGCTGGGCCCTCCACCCAGGGTCTGGCTGTGTGGCTCTGCAGCTCCCTTAAACTCCCAGGGATCTGGGAACCACACACTCGTCCGAGCTGCTTCCCTTGGTAGATCTGGTTCTGCACCCCGATTTCTTTAATCGTTCTGGAAGTGTTCCCCTGTGGGGCTATTTGCCCTCACTGCCAGTGGCCCACGGTATGGCAGGTATTCTTTAAAAGGAATCCGTTGATTGTCAGGTGCTTTGTAAGTCACAAACTGCACCTTCAGCTCACAGCCCAGGAAAATCACCCACAGTCGTTGCCCTCCCTGGGGCCTGGGAAGGGCTCTCCGCCCAACAGCTGGCCCTAAAGTGACCGGTGGCATGGATCATTACCTGATGCCCAATGCCATTCCCAGCTGCCTAAATCTGACCCTCTCTACAAGCCGCAATTCAGCTTCCACCTCCCCCAAGAAGTCCACCGTGACTACACCCGCCCATGGGATTTCTTCTTTGCTGAGCACCTAATACCTGTGTTGCTGTGGCAGATAGCCAGGTTCAGAACCCGGGAACTAACTTTATCCCTTCCTCTAGGGAGTGAGCTGCTCAGGTCCCAGAGCTACAGACTTTCAGTCCTGCAAGGACCCCTGGAAGCTGCTTGGTCCAGCCGCCTGATTTTATAGGTAGTGAATTGAGACCTCGGGAGTGGGGAGGAGCAGAAGGAGGGGAAAAGCCAAGGGTCACTCAGCACTGCTCCATTTTGAATGAATTCCTGACCACTGTAGATGCAGGTTTTGACCGTACAGTTTATTAACATTTGCTGCTCAAAGTGACTTTCCAGAGCGCCACACACTGACGCAGAGCTGAGACACACCAGGCACGGCACGCGCCCTGCACACCAGCACCTCCTCTGCTCTCCCGGGGCGGCTCTGAGCCCTCAGGGGTCCGGGGTTTGCAGCAGGCCCTGCACCTGGATATACAGGTGGAGACCGGCGATGGTGGGCATTCGGGGACGGGAGCCCAGGCTGGGCCTTCTCGGCAGAGGAAGTCTGCCTGCAGCTTCTGCTTCCCCGTCGAGTGAGCGGGCACTGCCCGGGCAGAGGTTAGTGGTCCCCACCGGCCCCCTCCAGCTTCCCCCACAGCCCTTGACCTGCAGCCACTTGTCAGCAGCTGCCGTGAATACAGATGGTGGGGAATTATTCTTAATTCCAGACTTACTCTTACTTTTTCTTTTCTTTTTTTTATTTTTAACTTTTTTTGTTATATAGTAAAACATATATCCAAAGCAAAGAAATAAAAAAGCAAAAGTTTTCAAAGCACTCTTCAACAAGTGGTTACAGGATAGATCCCAGAGTTTGTCATGGGCTACCATACGATCCTCTCAGATTTTTCCTTCTAACTGCTCCAGAATATAGGAGGCTAGAGGGCTTTAATACTTTTTTTATCATCACAAGCGGCTTTTTTTTCTTTTTTTGTGTGAAAAATAAATATATATACAAAAAAGCAATAAAGCTCAAAGTATAGCACCACAATTAGTGGTAAAATATATTTCAGAGTTTGACATGGGTTACATTTCCATAATTTTAGGTTTTTACTTCTAGCTGCTCTAAGATACTGGAGACTAAAAGAGATGGCAATTTCATGATTCAGCATTCATATTCATTTGTTAAGTCCTATCATCACCGTATGACTCCACCATCACCTTTGATCTTTCCATACCTCTCTTTAGGGGTGTTTCAGCTATGGCGGTTCTAAATTTCTCATATTGGAAGGGTCTGTTACTAATATGGGATAAGGAGATGGAGCTATCTGATGTTCTGGAGAGACTGGGCTGGGTTTCAGGACTTATCTCTTATTTTTTCTTATTACAATGGCAATATATGCTCATTATTTAAAAATCAGAAAATATGAATGAAAAAAAGATTATTAAAAAAAATAAACAGAGTCCCACCCGCCTCCAAAACAGCCAGAGTTAAAAACTAGGGGGATCTATTTCAGATCACCCTTTCTCTCGTTTTCCACACTCTCTCTCTCTCATGTACGTTTCCATGCACATATAAACATGTGGCTTCGTGCTGGAGTTTCTTTTTTTCAGCCATGAATGAAATCATGCTTGTGCATGATTTACTCACGAGTGTCTCAACGCATTGCCATGACAGCACTTGAAAGGACTAACTCATCCTCGCTCAGTGGCGTTCAGCCATTGAGAGGCCAGAGCAGTCCCGTGCACAATCGCCTTTTGTTGGCTGTTGGAAACTGTTTTCAGCTTCACCCTATGAACAAGTGCCCATACCTTTGTGCACTTGCCCGGCCACCCCATTCACGCCACGGGGCACTTCTCAGCGCTGAGGCCTGATTATTCACTTGTCTGAAAAGACACTCACTGGGCCCCCCGCTCTATGGCACGTGCTGTGCCAGACGCCAGGGGCTCCACAGCGGGCAGGGGGAGGCCCCTGTCCTGTCCGTGCACTTCTAGAAAGAGAACGTGGCCCGTAAACGAGAAGCAAGTAAATGAAAAAGAAACAAAGGTGGCTGCAGGACTGTGGTGAGTGCCATGAGGAAGGAAGCAGCGTGGTGTGGCAGGAGATTGAAGGGGGCGGTGGGGTGCCAGGGTGGGAGGGCAAGGCTCACCCCTCCTAGGAGGCCAGGTTTGAGCTGAGACCTGCAGGAGAAGAAGCCAGGCTGAAACGAGGCTGAGGCCCCGGGGTGGGGAAAGCTCAGGAAGCAGGGGGTGAAGGGGGAGCCGGGTGACTGGGGCGGGAAGAATGGGGGCGCCGGGGTGGGCAGGCCTCTCGAGCCCCCCCCGGGCTGTGAGAGCCCCATGCCTGCTGGTTCCCGCAGGGCGTGCCCTGAGCTGTCGGGGACGGAGGCGAGGGGTCCTGGCCCCCGGTGAGGTCGCAGCCTCCCGGGCAGCCCACACTGTCCTGCCTGCCCCGCCGCCCTGTGCAGCCCCTTAGCCAGCGACTGACCGTGTGTCCTGGCCGGTAGAGGGTTTGCTGTGTGCTCACTTCAAAGCCTGTGTGAGAGACTCTTGACCCAGTCCCACTGCCACCCCGAGTTGTGGTGGGGGGAGGCCTGGGGGAGGTCACTGCAGTGCTCCCAGGTGCTGGGGGTGTGGGACTGTAGTGTTCCCAGGGGATGGGTGCTGATGGATGTGGGACCTCAGTGCTCCCAGGGATGGGTGCTAGGGGATGTGGGACCTCAATGCTCCCGGGGATGGGTGCTGGGGAGGTTGGGACCGCAGTGCTCCTGGGGATGGGTGCTGGGGGGGTGGGACTGCGGTGCTCCCAGGGAATGGGTGCTGGGGGATGTGGAATCTCAGTGCTCCCAGGGGTGGGTGCTGGGGGATGTGGGACTGCAGTGCTCCTGGGAATGGGTGCTGGGAGCGTGGAACCACAGTGCTTCCGGGGATGGGTGCTAGGGATGTGGGATCTCAGTGATCCCAGGGGTGGGTGCTGGGGATGTGGGACCTCAATGCTCCCGGGGATGGGTGCTGGGGCACGGGATTGCAGTGCTCCCGGGGGTGGGTGCTCGGGGGGTGGGACCACAGTGCTCCGGGGATGGGTGCTGAGGAGTGGAACCTCAATGCTCCTGGAAATGGGTGCTGGGGGGTGTGGGACTGCAGTGCTCCCGGGGATGGGTGCTGGGGGGTAGGACCGCAGTGCTCCCGGGGATGGGTGCCGGGGGCGTGAAACCACAGTGCTCCCAGGGATGGGTGCTGGGGATGTGGGACCTCAATGCTCCCGGGGATGGGTGCTGGGGGGGGTGGGACCGCAGTGCTCCCGGGGATGGGTGCTGGGGGGTGGGACTGCAGTGCTCCTGGGGATGGGTGCTGGGGGGTGGGACTGCAGTGCTCCTGGGGATGGGTGCTGGGGGGGGTGGGACCGCAGTGCTCCTGGGGATGGGTGCTGGGAGGTGGGACCGCAGTGCTCCTGGGGATGGGTGCTGGGGGGTGGGACCGCAGTGCTCCTGGGGATGGGTGCTGGGGGGTGGGACCGCAGTGCTCCTGGGGATGGGTGCTGGGGGGTGGGACCGCAGTGCTCCTGGGGATGGGTGCTGGGGGGGTGGGACCGCAGTGCTCCTGGGGATGGGTGCTTGGGGGTGGGACCGCAGTGCTCCTGGGGATGGGTGCTGGGGGGTGGGACCGCAGTGCTCCTGGGGATGGGTGCTGGGGGGGTGGGACTGCAGTGCTCCTGGGGATGGGTGCTGGGAGGTGGGACCGCAGTGCTCCTGGGGATGGGTGCTGGGGGGTGGGACCGCAGTGCTCCACAACAAAAACCCCGTGGCTCATGGTCCAAAGCCAGAGGAGCCAGTTCCCTGACAGGGGGCAGAGCCATGGTTTTGTCCTCTCTGTGGTGAGAGAAGCCCTTGTCCAAACGCCCTTCGGACAGGGTACCTGCCAACACTGCAACCGGAATTAAAACTTGAGGCCATCACTAAATGCCAGCGTCCAGCCCACGGAACTGAAGTTCTCCTGACTTCACGTTTGGTTTAGGCCAGAAGAAAACAAGGCCGGAGAGGCTGAGACTTCTTCCCCTCTCCGGCTATTTCTGCTGAACCGGTTACGGGGACTTCCTACTTCTCTTCTCCAAAAGGACACATGTTTGGGTCAGGTGAAGTGGCTCTGCAGGGGTGGGGTGCAGCCACGCTGTCGGCGCTTGTCCCCTGAGAGGCAGGCTGGGCTGCCCCAGCTCGTGTCCTGAGGAAGCACGTGGCCTCCTGGGGCCCATCCAGGCCATCAGCTGTTAGTCCAGCTGTGAGCTGACCACAGCTTCCATCCTTGGGTCCTGGGCTGGCTAAGGAGTATCAGGGGACAGGTCCCCTCGCCTTCACACCTGCCTGAGGAGGATCTGGAAGCAGCTGGGATGAGGCTGAGCCTGGGGCTGGCCAAGGGGCACACACAGACAGAGCTGGGGTTGTGCCCAGGTGAGGCCTGAGGGAGGGGTGAGGAAGGTCCAAGCAGGTCCCTGGGGACAGTGCCTTGAAAGTGGCCACATTGGCGTATGGCCTGCAGAATGGGCACGTCGTGGCAGGGCATCCGGTGAGCTCTTCCGGGCGGTGGGGCCCGGTGGCCACAGGCATGGAGGCACGTCTGCATTGGGGGCCTGGGCAAGACGCATCTCTCGGGCATGGCAAGGGTCAGCAGGGCCTGGGCATCGGGTCTGGGGACACAGGGGAGTAGGCGACAAGCGCAACTCCCAAGTTTTGGGGAACTGAGCTGCTGGGCTGCACATACATCGGTTTTCTACCTCCTTGAGTGTATCCATTTAAGTGCTTGAACTTAAGGGAGCTCTCCTGGGATGGAAAGCTTTTTGACTAGTGAGTGTGGCACGGTACCCTCTGCACATGCCTCGGGACACAGAGCCCCCGCAGTGTGATGGGACCAGAGCTGCGGGCACCTGTCCTCACTGTCGGATGCCCTCAAGCCTGTCGAGGGGGTTGGGACCGTGGGCCCCAACGCTCACCAGCCCCAGGCTATTGTACTTAGGTAATCCTGGGTGCTATCTTAAAAAAATAATTATAAAACCCAACATAATACAGAGCTGTAGCCTCCCTCCCTGCTCTTCCTGTCTTTGCTTCCGGGGGTCGTTTCTCCAGGCTCTCGGGACACTGTCCTCCTGCTATTTCGGATCCTCTGCCCCGAGCGCGCCGGGTCTGCAGCTCTTGTCAGAGGGAAGTGTGTCTGCACCCACAGCAGCGTCCCTGCTCACCGGGTGAGTCTCGTCAGTTCCTCCCCTTCCGTCACTTTGTCCCCACAACTGTCCCTGCATGGATGGGGTTTTCCTCCCTGCACACCCGGAGCCCAACCGCGTGCCGAGTGCGTTGTGGCAACGCATAATCATCTGCGGGTTCAAGAGACGTAGGTAGGAAAGATTGACTTTCCTCATCAGAAAGGAGTTTCCCTTCAGTTTTACAAAGCCACATTCAAGAGCCGGTGTCTGCTCCCTGCAGGGTGTGACTAACTGCACTGGGCTCTGCGGGGAAGTGCTGCGGGCAGGAAGCCCAGCCTCTCCTCCCTGCCAGGGTGCTTGGGTGCCGAGTGCCCCGCAGACCAGAGCGGGTGCTGCATCCCAGATGGAGAGTCCCAGGTGCTGGGCGGCTCCTGAGAGGGTACCTGGCCACAGGTGCGCCCCCAGCACGTGCTGCAGGGGCCGATGGCGAGGGTCACGTCCGTTCCAGGTGGACTCACGAGTGCTTTGGAGATGCAGCCAGGCTTCTGGGGCACAGAGCAGGTGCCCCCTGCCTTTGAGGTACCATCCAAGCCCATATCTTGGTAGGTCAACATTTTTGTGGCCGCAGCTATAAATTAAAAAGACGCTCTAGACCTGGGTGCTGCTTCTCTATTAGGAGTTTTATCTCTTTATTCCCTTGTGGTTGCCAGAGACGTTGTAGGCTAGAAGGCAGAGAATGCAGGATGGATGGTTTTAATCATGTTTTCTAAGGGTAATGAAACTGCAGACACAAATTTTCACAGGCCAGAAAGAAACTGGTTTCCACCTGCTGTAGCAGAACCTCATGGCAAGATTGAGGCTGTCTGGAGACCAGTCCCCTGTGCCTCGTCTTTAGGGAGGCAGCTGGTTTGGCGGAGAGTTGTGGTTCAGGGTGGAGTAAGTAGGGCAAATCTATGCAAACCAGCATCTGAATTGGTTACTTAAAACAATAAACTTTGGTGAAATCCTCAGGTATCCTATCTAGATCATCTGAGAGCGGCAGTTTATCTCAACAAGAGAGTGGAGGTTTTTTTCTTGATAGGTCAGTTCTTCTTGACATGTTCCTTGATGGTTTAGTACCACTTGTGGATGAGTTGGGGGCATCCCTCTGGCTAGAGAGACAAGAAAGAAAGGCACTGACCATCCATGTGGGTGCCATGGGCTCGCTGTCACAATGGTCAGAGGGGCTGGGGAGACCATGGACCAGAGGACCAGAGACTGCTGTCTGATTAGAACCACAGAGAAGGCTGCCAAACAATTATTCTAAACCCAAAGAGCATTTTTGGTTTTGGTTCCCTGGCATTTAACTGGCTTATGCAAACAACCTGTCTTGGTTATATATTGCTTTATAAAAATCCACCCCAAAATGCAGTGGCTCAAAAGAACAAGTCATGTATTTGCTCAGGAGTCTGCAGAGTGAGAGGACTGGGTGAGGACAGTGTCGCTGCCCTTCCTGTCGGCCAGAGCGGCCTCACCGAGGCCTGGTGACTCACGTCCAAGAGGGCTGGCGCGTTGGAGCTGGCCGCCATCTGGAATCTCAGTGGGGCTGCTGGCCAGAGCCTCAGTTCCTTTCCTGGTGGCCTCTCCAGGACTAGGTTGCTTCCCAGCATGGCGGGAGGGAGATGGGAGGGAGCGTCCTAAGAGCGAGAGTTCCCAGAGGACAAGCCCCAATGCACAGGCGTATGGAGGGCAGCTCACTTCTCGTTGGCTGAGGCCAATTGTGTGGTGTGTGAGGCAGAATCACGGACCCCCAAAGAAGCCTGCCTCCCAATCCCCAGTACCTGTGAACAGGTTACCTTCCATGGAGATAGGCACTCTGCAGGATTCAATCAAGTTAAGGATCTTGAGGTGCAGCGATGATCCTGGATTACCCACGTGGGACAATGTGATCCCAAGATTACATGGAAGTTAGGAAGGCAGGAGGGCCAGAGTTGGAGAAGGAAATGTGACAACAGAAGCAGGGCTTGGGGTGATGGTTCTGCTAGTTTTGGAGGTCAAGGGGTTCATGAGCCAAGGAACGCTGGCACCTTCAAGAGGCTGGAAAAGGCCACAAACTCTTCCCTAGAGCCTTAGGAGGAGCGCGGCTCTATTGACATCGTGATGTTCGCCCAGAGAGACACATTTTGGATTTCTGTCCACAAGAACTATAAGAAATGCATTCTCATCGTTTTAAGCCACGGAGTTTGTGGTAACTTGTTACAGTAGCAATAAGACACAAAGTGGCATGGCCAAGCCCAGAGTCAGCCTGCAAGGGGGTGTCCACAGGGGCGGGAGGCAAGCCTCCTCAGGGCCCCCAAAGTAAGAGTCTCCCCCATCCGCCTGTACAGTAGTCCGGGGTTTATCTTGCAAACCAGAAATCCAGAGTTCTTCTCCAGGAAGTCATTTTGCCCAAAGTTAGAGATGTTTGGTGTGCCTTATCATAATTTTTCCTGGTTAAGGTGGGCATTTGGTTATCTGTGTTTTTTAGTTGTTCCTAGGTGACCCGTTACTGCCATGCCGAGTGTGAGAGTACTCGAGGGCTTTGTGTTCTTTGTGTTGAAGCCAATCTAAGATTCTTTTTTCTTTTTCTGATTTTTTATCATGAAAATTTTTAAACATAGAAAGCTTGAAAGAGTAGAACAAAGAACTCCTGAATGCCTACCACGCAGATTCAGCAACTGCTTGTGTTCTGCCACATTTGCTTAATTTCGGTACATGTGCACATCTCTCCATAGTTTTTACTGAATAGTTTAAAAGTTGCAGCAGCATGACTCTTCACCCCTAAATACTTTAGCAGGGGTTCCCTAACCATAAGCCATGCTATGTCACACCTGAGAAAATTAAAAATCCCCTACTTTCACCTAATATCTGGTCTATAGTCAAATGTTCCCAAATGCCAAAAAAAGATTGCTATAGCTGTTTTTTCATCCGCTCATAGATTACATTTGGGTGTTGATGTCTCCTCTCAAGTCTGTTATTCTAGAACAGCCTTGTCCCACCCCACCTCATGACACTGATTTTTCAAAGAGATCAGGCCAGTTGTCTGGTAGACTGTTCCACCTCTGGATTTGCTCGGTTAAATTCTTTGCAGTGGCATCTGACTTGTCCCTCCGCCCCTGTATATCCTGTACATTAGAAGTTACATTTAAAGGCTCAGTTAGGTTCGGATTATGCTTTTGGCAAGAATTCTTCACAGACGATGCTGTGATCTTCGAATGGGGTCACCTCCAAAGGCCCTAAATGTCAGTGCAGCTCAGTGCAATCACAGGCCTAGAGCTGGCCGTGCAAGGGCAGGCGTTTCCCGCTGTCATTAGTGAGTCGTCTGTGGCACTGGACACACAAGCTGCTGCCCGGTCACTGCCCCATGATGGTTTCTGCATCCTTGACCATCTTACCCACGACAAGTACGGCAGGGGGTGTGGGGGAGGGATCATAAACGGTGATTTTCTCATTCTATGACTCTTTCTACCTTTATTCATTGAAAGTCTTTGTTAAAAAAGAAAAGAAACAGAGAGCTCATTTCCCTTCCTTGCTCTTTGGGCACACCAACATGGTCCCAGCAGATCCTGTATCTTCTCTGCCCCAGACCTTTAATCAGGCATCTTTCTGAGGAGCTGTGGGTCTTCGAGGGGAGCGTGGCATTTAAAACCAACATCTTGGCACTTGTTAACTCCATTCTAGGCCTCTCGGGCACATAGTGCTAGGAAATAGGTTTATTTTTAAATGTACGTGTTCATATTGATATTTCCAATTCAAATTTAATACTCAAGGTTTTTCCTTCAGGTCTTAGATTTTTTAAATATCTGTACTTCTCATCTCAAAGTAAGAAACTGATTCCTAAATATTAACATATTTGCCTATTTGTACATAATGTACCCACAAAAAGTTTCAAACTTATAATATCAGTATTACCACTCGTGGTAAAACGGCCCAGTGGAGCGCACTTTGCAGTTGTTTTTGCCTTAGACTATAGTCCATGCAGAATGGACACTCCACGGACTATATTCAAAGCCATTTGAAATCATTCTTTGCTTTGTGCGATTATGTTATCCATTTGGAGCACAGTTAGATTCATTGGTTCACATTTGTTTAGGATTGTAAGACTCATCCCCTTTCCTCTTTGAAAGTAATTTTGGTTCTGGAAGATGTAAAACATTGACGTGGTTTAAAAGTCCCAGCTCTATGTGAAAAGGTGACCTCAGAGATATCTGGGTTTCATACTTTTTTCCACTCTACCCCCTACAAAGCAAGCGTTTTGATTTGATTTGATTTTGATTTATCCTTTGAGTGTGTCTTTTTGTAAAAATGAGCGGATTTTATATCCATTCTCATTTTGTCCTTTTTTTCCTAGACAAAAGTTGCACACCTGATGTGCCCCTCTTCACATTTCAATCTACCCTTGAAATCCCTGCATGGGGGATCCCGCCCCCCCCCGCCCCACTGCATATAATACCCCACCCTGGGTTGGGTCTTGCTGTGCCCTGCCAGTGGGCTTTGGGTTTTTCCAGTCTTTTCTTTTACAAGAAGTGCCACAATGAGTAATCTCTAGCACATATTGTTTCATACCTGCGAAGGTGTGGCTTCAAGTTTGATTAATAAGTCAAAAAATTAAAACAGATTTTTTTTTTTATTTTGTCAGGCATTATAAAACTTTCCACTCTGGAATTGCTCCATTTTGCATTTTCCCTAATAATGTGTCAGAATGCCTCTCTCTCCACAGCCTTAACCACAAAAATATTGTCAAACTTTTGGATTTTTGACAAGATAATAAGTGAAAAATGATATCCAGTTTAGTTTTAATTTACGTTTATCGTATAAGTAAGGTTGAGAATGCTTTTTATATACTAAAGGGTTATTTTCCTTTCTTTCTGTGACCTGTCTGTATCTTTGACCTTTTTGTGTCATACTTTTGGCCTCTTAATGTTAGAAGCTTTAATATTAGGTAGACTGGCCCTTTGTATGCGATAGAAGTTACAACTGTTTTCCTCTCTTAGTTCTGTCATTTGTCTTTTGACTTTGCTTGTGCCATAGGTTTATTTTGTCTAACTTTTATATGGATAAACGTATCAATCTTGTATTGCCTCTAGATTTTTAGTCATAATTAGAAGGGCTTTTCCACTCTCAGGTTATAAAGGAATTCACCAGGTCATCTAGTTACGGTAATTTCATTCCTCACCTACATAGCTAATCCATTTGGAGTTTATGCTGGAGAATGGTGTAAGGCGTGGATTCAGTTTACCTTTTTCCAGAAGGCTGCCCGTCCTTCCCCAAAGGGGAAACATCATACACCAAAATTCCACGTGTGCTGGAGTCCGTTTACCAGCTTTGCATTCCGCTCCGCTGATGCGTCAGACGAGATTCTTGATGCTCGCCTGTGCCCCCTCTGCGTGGGGGGCCGCACTGTCCTGTCCAGGTCTCAGCCCACTCCCAGACGGTGAAAGCCCGGGACGGGGTGTTCACCTGCAGCGGGAGTAACTGCGGCCGGAGCGTGAGATCTGCTCACCAATATGAGTGCAGACCTGCTGCCGCCCAGACCTCATCAGCAGTGTTTACAGATGGGTCAGAGGAAGCCGGCGCTCCTGTCCCTCTGGGTAGATGCCCCAAAAGCTCCTCCTGGACCAGGTCGGACTATAAGGACACCACACACCTCCCTACACTGATTTGGCTCCCTGGGCAGTTGCTTTTGTGGAGCAGTGCTTTAGGGACAGGTCACTGTGGCCTAGATTAAAGGATGTGCCGAGCAAAAAATACCCGTGAAGCTCAAAGGTGTTGTGGAGCATTCACTCCTAGTTTTGACTCATTTTCCCTATATTTACCCAGATTTCCTGACATTATTTTACTTTTTTAAATTATAAGCGTCTTTGCAAACTGCTTTGGGGTAAGGGAGAAGGAGGGAGGGAAGGGATCACACAAGACGGATAGCTTTCAGCTGCTAAAATATGTAGACAATGCATAGTCCTTGATTTCGAGCTAGATTTACTGCACTCTTCAAAGGCACTTCTCTTTGACAGCTTTGCCTATTGCAGAAAAAGACTTTTGCTTCCAGGTCACACAGCTTTCATCCTTTAAATCTCATCATTTTTGATGAGGTAGGAACGAATGCAGAAGGATTTTGGAAGCTGACACCAGCTCAGACGAGAGTTTTAGGGTCCGCAGTCAGCTTGAGTCTTTCGTGTTGAACTTGGCGAATCCTCTCCATACCTGGTCTCATCTTTCCCCTCGTGGCCTGCTGGACCCACGCGGGCTTCTCTGCTGCCTTTGGCGTCACCCAGGCATTTGCCCATGCACGCCGTGTGTGGTTCCTTCATGGGCCCTCACCTCTTCCAACCTGAGCCAGGGTCTGGCCACCCCGAGCAGGCCATGGCTGCCTTGTTCCCTTTAAGGCCCTTTGCTCCAGTGTCCCCAGCACCCGCCCCCACCTGTACCCAGTGTGACATAGTGGACCTGCTTTCCTGCCTCATACATCCCTTTGCAGCTTTCTTGTAGGCGTGTGCGCTGGATCCCAGAGCTAGAGCAGTGACCACTGAGTGTCCTGTTAGGAGGGAGATGGCGTGGGGAACACGTCCCTGCCCCGCAGGGGCTCCGAGAAAAGACCACCCAGCCGGCAGCAGGAGACACGGGCAGTGTGGGGCCGTGGGCCCGGGTCAGGTCCCGGACTCGGACTCATAACTAAACTTCTGAGGCCAAACTGGCTCCAGAACTTGGATTTGACCGGCTCCAAGTGTGCGGCTCCTTCCTGTTCTGCCATACGGCCCTTTTCTTCCCGAGTCGGTGGGACTTCTCCTCTCTTCTTCCAGAAAGCATCTTCCTTTGATACACGTCATTCTCTTCTTTTAAATATTTGGGAGAGAGAAAATAGCTTTGCAGAAGTCCCTGCTCGGGGGGCTCCCTGTGTTTGTTGCGTTGCTCAGGCGTCCGCGCAGCTACTGAAAATGTCCCTCAGCAGGCTATCCCCCGTGGTTTCCCACGAGGGAGGGCAGCGGCCCCCGGTCTCAGCACCAAGGCCTTGGTCCTGTCGGATTTCCTTAGGCAAAGGGAATGTGTCCCTTATTCAGAATTCTAAAATAACAGCAGCTCTCAAAATAAGAAATGGTAACTCGTTTGACAGCGAAGTCTGGCCTAGGCTGACCTGAGGCCATTTATAGTCCTTATTTATCCCCTTGAATGTGAATATTCATAGCTTTGCTATAGAAGTATTGACATGTCTGATTCTGGGCTGCAGTTCCAGAACCTGCTGAGGGCATCGTGATACATGATTTCGCTTTCTCGGCTTTGAGGTACAGGGAGATGCACCAGAGGGTCAAATGGGACCAGTGCACGGTCCCACGCGGTAGGCAACGTCCCAGAGGTCACCCAGGGAGGGGTGGAAGCAGCGTGTGAAGCCAGGTGAGCCAGCTCCAGAGTCTCAGCTCTGCAGACTCTGCTGCCGCTCCTCTCCCGTGAGCTCGGGCCTGGGGTTGGCCGCCCCCAATCCCGGACTTGCCCTGTCCACACTCTTTCCCTTGGGCAGGTCTGGCTCAGGTGTCTGCGTGGTAAGAGGCCTCTGCAGCTGGGCTCTGACTCTTTGGGGCCTGGCAGTCGTGATTTCTGTCTCCTGGGTACTGGCCTGGTGCACGGTGACCTAGGGACTCAGCAGGGCTGCACAGCAAGGCTCCCCAAAAGCGGCGACCACTCAGCGAGCCTCTGTTACTGCTCGCGCATGCACAGGTCACACCCATGCGTCTAGCCAGCTGCGGGTCGGGTTGGGCGCTCTCTGTGCTTTCATGTGCTTGGGGTCTGCAGCCGCTCTCGGCTGGGAGGCTGCACCCATCCTCCTGCAGCCCGGCCAGCATGTCCCGGCCGCGCAGTTACTGAGAAGACAGCAGGAAGCAGAAGCACACCCGTCCTTTCCCAGGGCAGTCACGTGGTCGAAGCCAGCGTCCTGGTGGAAAGGGGGGACCTTCAAACTCACAGGATGCAGGGCGAGGTGCGGGGCTTGTCGGGGCAGGCGTCGGCACCACTGTGGGGGGCGCGGGCACGGTGGGTTCTTCCATCTCCGTGGGTGGGTGGCATGTCCGGGGCAGGGGTGGGGGCGCCACTGTCACCTCCCAAGCCCCCACCCCCCACCCTGCGGGGCTCCTGTCCCACAAAGATGTGTTTTTGACATCCAGAGCGGCTCCTCCTCACCTGCCAATGACAAGCCTGTGTCCTCGTGCGGCCTGCAGGACACCCAGCTCCCCAGCTGCGCCCAGGTATGGCACAACCTGAGGCGATGGGCAGGAGCCGGTGCCTGCCTTGGCGCCGCCTGTCATCGCACTTCTCAGTGCATGGACCGGAAGCAGGTTCCGGGTGGCCCTGGCTGGAGGCGGCTGAACCGGCCGAGGGGACACAGGAAGGGCCAGAGCTGCTCCCCACCCAGCGTAGAAGTCCGCGGGCAAGGCTCAGGGCTTCTTAGTTCTTATTTATTAAGCTAAGTGCCTGCAGGGGCCATGCTGTGGGGACAGAACAGGAGTTTCCCAGGTCCCTGTGCAGCCGGGACACCGCGTGTCCCCTCTCTCCAGCACATGGAGGGGGAGTGTCTCCTCCAGCACACGGGGAGGGCGTCTCCTCTCTCCAGCACATGGGGGCTCCCCGAGGCTGGGCCAAGGGCCCCCTGTTTTCATCTGGCTCCATTTCCTTTCAAAGCAAGTTGAGCTACTCTCCAGTGAAAGTAGAGTCACATAGTCTCTGTTTTGCTGCTCAGCCTAATTTTTAAAGTAAAATTGTTAAAGCTTAGTCCCTAAAGGCAGATGAATGGGTTTGAATCCTGCCTTCGCAGCCCACTAGCTGTGTGGGGTTAGGTGAAGGGCTTAACCTCTCTGTGCCTTAGTTGCCTCATCTTAAATTGGGGGCGGTTCCAGGGTTCACCTCCCCAGGTGGGTCAGCCCATGCATGCTGGTTTGAAGCTGTTATGCACCCCAGAAAAGCCACGTTCTTACAGTCCGATCTTGTGGGTGCAGACTGCTGTCAGTGGTCCAGGAGTGAAGGGCCAGCGGACATGGCCACGTGCCTAGTGACAGAGAAATGCCAGATGCCACCAACCACTCTTGAGAGAAGGTGTCCTCTTGTTGGTGCCTTACTTTGGCACATTTTCAGAGTCTTGGAACTGTAACTTGTAACTTCGTAAATCCGCCTTATAAAAGCCAGTCCGTTTCTGGGATAGTGCTTTCCAGCAGCCTTTGCAAACCGAGACACCGAGTAAGGCTGAGCGTACCGGGGCCGTGGGGCTTGTCGCTGTGCCGGGACGCGCCCCGAAGGGAGGCCCTGCACCCCACTTTCCCTCCTTCAGCCCGTTCGTGGGCAGGAAGTCGAGAAAAGCAATGCCAACCTTGAAGTAAACCTGGAACTGTCCCCAAGGGGGAGACCCCTGTTGGCCCCTTGAGCGGCCTCAGTGTTTTCACTCTGCAGCCGGGAGCAGGCGAATGTCATCAGTGCCTCGTACACAGGAGCCGCTTCCTCGTCCTTCTCTGGTGGGATCATATCGACGTATATGCAGCAGTAGCATGTTAATATGAATTTTTGCAAACTATGAAAATGATGCAGACGCGTTCAGAGAGCCCAAAAATAGGACAAAGGAAAATGTATTCCTCAGCCCTGCCATACTTCCTGAGTGGCTCTTGGAGCTCTCTTCTTTCCATCTCCAGGCAGGTAGAATTTTAGGAGAGTAAGGGTCACGGGGATGGATTTCCCCACACACCTCCCCCAGCGTTAGCGCTGCGGCTCTGTGCATCCAGCCCATTTTGTTGGGTTTCTTTGTGTGCTTTTACACCTTTTCCATGTCTGAGATTCTCTCCCCTGAGAGAGTGTAAACATCTGAAGGACAGGAACCGTGCTGTCTTCTTATTTATAGGAGTGTGTATTTCTTAAAAAGTAAATGAAAGTAAATTTTTAACAGCATCCCTTATCTATGCTGACGTTCTCTTATTGACTTGAGGGTCCAGACAGTGTCTCGGGAAATCGTAAATGGCCCAGCCCCTCCGGCCCCGCGAGCGGGTGGCATAAACCCCCGGGGCTTGGGAATCACGTCGGAGAATAACCACCGTGGGTGCTCATGACCCAGAAGCTGCCCGCACTGCGTCCTGTGTGCCGCAGCTAAAAACGCAGCCGTGGCCAACAGGCTGGAAAGCAGGACTTCTCTGAAGCTTCAGGCCTTTTTTTGCTTATAATACATTTCTCATAATGAGACTTTGCAAAAACACGATTGAAAAGCAAAGTATGGGGTATAACATTTTCCACCCTGCCGTATGAGGTTCTGGGGAAAGAATCACTCTTTATTCTCAGCCTTTGCATCATTTCGGGCTCTTAGGGGATGGAGGAGGAAGCGTTTAGGCAGAAACCAAGGCGTGTCCTGGCCTGAGACGGGAGTGTAATAAACGTGGCTGATGTTCACAAAACACTCTAGTATGTGCCAGGCCAGTTGTAAGCACTTTATGTCCATTATTATCTCAACTCATCCTTACATGACAGAACCGGTGAAGGAGGAGATGACGCGTTAGCCCATTTGCCGATAAAAGAGGCACAAATCCTAAAGAATACCTAGGGCATTATATAAGATTCTACAAAGGTTCCATGCACTAGGGTAACTTTCCAGAGACCTACAACCTCCAGACGGGTCCCTGGACCAGATAAGTCCTGAAATGCAGAGGGGCCAGCCTCTCCAGAACATCAGCTGCTTCCATTCCCCTATCCCATATTATCTACAGCTGCTTCCAACTTGTAAAAGTTAGAATAGCCATAGCCAAAATACCCCTAAAGAGTGGGAAAAAGATCAAAGGTGATGATGGAGTTACACAGAGAAGATAGGGTTTAACAAACAAGTGTGATTGCTAAATCATTATATGGATATTTCTTTTAGTCTCCTGTACCTTAGAGCAGCTAGAAGTAAAAACCTAAAATTGTGGAATTGTAGCCCATACCAAACTGTGAAATCTGTTCTACAACTAATTGTTGCCATGTGCTTTGAAATTTATTGCTTTTTTGTATTCAGTTATTTTTCACAAAAAAGAGGAACAAAAGTCAATTGTGACGATAAATGCCCAGCTATGTGATGATATTGTGAATCATTGATTGTACACTTTGGATGATTACATGGTATGGGAATATATAGTACATATCAATAAAAATAAATAATTAAACAAAGAAAAGAAAAGAGGCACAGAAAGGAGACATACCCTTGCAGCCCCACTACTGGCAGTGCAGCCAGGATTCACAGGAACGCCAGCGTGACTCTGTCATCTGCATTCGCAGCCTTCCTATTTGAACAGGGCTTCCTGGTATACCAGGAGCAGCTCCGTTTGCTCTCCAGGTGCTGTGGGCACCCTGTGCCAGGTAAAAAGGCCATCGCCCAGGCCCACGCCCCCTCAGGACACAGGCTGAACCGTGCATCACTCATCCTTTGCATTCATTGCCTCTTTCTTCCTTTTGTAATATATTTTTATCCGAGAAGTCGTAAGTTTGCAGAAAATACAGTTTCCACATACCCTCCTTTAACACCTTGCATTCGTGTGGTTCCTTTATCACACTGATGAAAGAATGGTATTATAATTGCGCTATTAGCTTTAGTCCACATGTTACAGTAGCACTCACTATTTGAGTGGTACAGTCCTGGGTTGTTATTCTGGGTTGTTGTTTTTTTTGCATTTTTGCTCTGGTAACATATATATAACCTAAAACGTCCCCTTTTAACCACGTTCAAATAATTCAGAGTTTCACTGTCAGTCACATTCACAATGTTGTGATACCATCACCACCATTCATTACCAAAACATTTCCCACACTCCAGACAGAAACTCTGTACAGTTAGGCACTCATCCCTCATTCCCTTCCCCAACCCCAGCCCCTGGTGATGTGTATTCTAGAACCTGACTCTGAATTTGCTTGTGCTAACTATTTCATATCAGTGCTATCTTACAATACGTGTCTTATTTCACTCAACATGGTGTCTTCAAGGTAAATCCATATTGCCACATGCATCAAAACTACGTCCCTTTTGCCAGCTGAATGATATTCCATGATATGGACACACCACAGTTTGATTTTTCATCCATCTGGTTATGAAGACTTGGGTTGCTTCCGTCTTTTGGCTGTTGTGTATTTTATGTTACCATCTATATGCAGATGTCTGTCTGAGTCCCTGCCTTCTGTTGTCCTGCACACCTACCTAGACGTGAGATTGCTGGGTCATCTCCACCCTACACTTGGCCTTCTTAGGAACCACCAAACTGCCTTCCACGGTTGCTGCACATGTTCCATACCCACTGGCAATGAATGACTGTTCCTATTTCTCCATATCCTCTCCAGCACTAGTAATTTTCTTTTTTTTTTTTTACATAGGAGGTATTCTAGTGAGTGTGAAATGGTATCTCGTCATAGTTTGGTTTGCATTTCCATAAAGGCTACTAAGTTGAACATCTTTTCATGTACTTTTTGACAATATATGTGTCTTCTTTAAAGAAATGTCTATTCAAGTCTTTTGCCCATTGTTTCTTTCCTGTTATTGAGTTGTATGATTTCCTTATATATTCTGAATATTAAATTCTAATCAGATATGTGATTTCTATATATTGTCTCCCATTCTATAGGTTGTCTTTTTACTTTCATGATGAAATCCTTTGAGGCACAAAGGTTGTTTTGTTTTTTATTTTGATGGATTTCCATTTATCTATTTTTTTCTTTTGTCATTCATGCTTTTAGTCTGAAGTCTAAGAAACCAATGCCTAACTCAAAATTCTGAAGATGTTTCCTTATGTTTTCACCTAGGAGCTTTTTTTTTTTTTTTTTTTTTGGTACATGGTCCAGGAATCGAACCCGGGTCTTGTACATGAAAGGTGAGCATTCTACCACTGAACCACCCGTGTTGCCAGAGCTTTGTATTTTGGTTCTTATTTTTAGGTATTTGGTCTACTTTGAGTTAATTTCCCAATGAGGTATGAGGTAGGGATCCACATTCATTCTTTTGCATATGTACATCCAGTTTTCCCAGAATCATTTGTTGGAGAAACTGCTCTTTCCCGATTTAGTGGAATTTGCACTCTTGTCGTAAATCAATTGGCCATAGATGTGAAGGTTTATGTCTGAATTCTCAATATGATTCCATAGGTCCATATGTCTGTCCTGATGCCAGGACCATGCTGTTTTGATTACTGTGGCTTTGTACTAAGTTTTAAAATCAGGAAGTGTGAGTATCAGTCAGAAGGAGAAACCCTAAAGATGTATCAACCCACTCCAATACAGATGTCGGGTCTCCAGCAAAAACACGACATGCAGGCATTGGTGGAAAGACATTTTACTCACATAGAGGAGAGACCGAGCAAGGTCAGCCTCACTCTAGTGGGCGTCGGTTCCCCATGGCCAGTGGGTCTCAGTACGAGGCTGATGCATGGAGATGCTGTATGCACTGCATCCCTCTCTTGAGCTTGTGCACCGTAGTGGAGGAACTCAGACTTACCCCTGGGTATGAGCTGGATAGCATAGAATATGCCCACCAGAATCAAACTGTCTTCTGTGGATATTTCCATATGCTCAGGGCAATAGAGGAAGGCATGTTCCAGCAGTCCCCATATCTACTAGGGGATTTTGATTTATCCCAACAGGCTGACACACCTGATCCTGAGCACAGGATGTATTTGTGAGTCCCAGGAAAAAGTGGCAGGCCATGCTAAGACTGCCCCCTCCCACAGTGAGTCCGTCAGCTTTTTTCTAATTTTTCAAAATGGCGTTGGGTATTCAAGGACCCTATCCTTCCATGTAAATTTGAAAATTGGCATTTCCATGTCTGCAAAGAAAGCTTTTGGAATTTATATTGGGGTTGCATTTGAATCTATAGATCACTTTGGGTAGAATTGACATCTTAATTGTCTTCCAATCCATGAACAAAGAATGCCCTTGCATTTATTTAGGTCTTTCAGCAATGTTTTGTAGTTTTCCATGTCCTTTATATTCTTGCCTTAATTTATTCCTAGATATTTGATTTTTTAGTTGCTATTGTAAATGTAATTTTTTTAATTTACTCTTCAGATAATGCAATACTACTGTATAGAAATAGTAGTGATTTTTACATGTTGATCTTCTACCCCACCACTTTGAAGAATTCACTTATTAGCTCTAGGAGTTCTATTGTGAATTTTTCAGGGTTTTCTGTATCTAGGATCATGTCATCTGCAAAAAGGAAAATTTTACTCCTTCCTTTCCAATGTGGATATCTTTTATTTGTTTTTCTTGCCTAGTTGCTCTGGTTAGAATATTCAATACAAAGTTGAATAACACTGATGACAGTGGGCATCCTTGTCTTGTTCCCGATCTTAAGAAGAAAAGCTTTCACCATTGAGAATGATGTCTGCTATGGTTTCTCATAAATGCCCCTTATCATGTTGAGAAAGTGTCCTTCTATTACTAGCTTTCTAAATGTTTTTATCAAGAAAGGCTGCTGGATTTTGTCAAATGCTTTGTCTGCATCATTTGAGATGACCAGAGTTTTTTTTTTTTTCCTCATTTTATTAATGTGTGTTGTATTGCATTAATTGATTCTCTTATATTGAACCACTCTGCATACATGGGATAAATCCCACTTGATCATGGGATATATTTCTGCTGAATTCTGTTTGCTGCTATTTTGTTGAAGATTTCTGCATCTATATTCATAACGGATATCAGTTTGTCATTTTCTTTTCTTGTCCTATTTTTATCTGGCTTTGGTATGAGGATGATGTCGGCCTCATAAAATGAGTTGGGTTGTATTCCCTCTGCAGTTTTTTGGAAGATTTTGAATAGGGTTGGGATTAATTCCTCTTGGAATGCTTGATAAAATTCACCAGCAAAGCCATCTGGTCCTGGGGTTTTCTTTGATGGAAGGTTTTTGTTAATTGATTCAATCTCTCTATTATTGGTCTGTTGAGATATTCTATTTCTTTGAGTCAGTGTAGGTAGATAGAATGTGCACCAGTTTGAAAATATTATCATGTACCCTAGAAAAGCCAGGTTTTAATATCGATCCAATCTTGTGGGAGCAACCGTTTCTTTTAATCCCTATTCAGTACTGTAAGTTGGAAACTCTTGATTAGATTATCTCTATGGAGATGTGGCGCGCCCTGTTATGGGTATTAACTTTTAATTAGATGAAGATGTGACTCTACCCATTCTGGGTGGGTCTTGATTAGTTTACTGGAGTCCTTTAAAAGAAGAAACATTTTGGAGAAACGCCAGAAAGGAAAGATCCTAGAGAAATCACAGAAGCGTCAGAGCCAACAGAAACCTCACAGCAGAGCTGACACAGATACAGACGTGTGGAGAACAGAGACACGGATGTTTGGAGATGCTTGGAAGCTAGTAGACGTTGCCATGAGACGTTAAACAAGCCAGAACCTGAAGAGAGCCAAGGGAAGCCAAGAGATGAAAGCCAGCCCTGGAGAAGCAAAGTGAGGAGCCCCCACAGGAACAGAGGCTGAAAGCAATGGAGCCCAGGAGCAAGGGACCAGCAGACGCCAGCCACATGACTTCCCAACTGACAGAGGCACTGCAGATGGATCAGCCTGCCTTGAATTAAGGTGTCTTTCCTTAGATACCTTAATTTGGACATTTCCACAGGCTTAGAACTGTAAATTAGTAACTTTTTAAACTCCCCTTTGTAAAAGCCATTCCAGTTCTGATATATTGCAGTCTAGCAGCTAGCAAACTAGAACAGCATGTTTCTAGGAATTTGTCCATTTCATCTAGGTTGTCTAATTTATTGCTATATAGTTGTTCACACCATCCTCTTATAGTCCTTTCTATTTCTGTGAAATCAGTAGTAATGCTGTAAGTTTACCAAAAAAAAATCATGCATACCACACAGAGTTCCCATAGACCACCCTGTTATTAACACTGTGCATCAGTGTGTGCATCTGCTACAGTTCAGGAGAACATTTTTATAATTGTACTATTAAATATAGTCCCTTTTTGTTCACTTTTGTGGTGTACATACTTAGGTTTGTTTTAAAATTTATTCTAGAAACATAGAAATTTTAGGTTTCTATGTTTCTAAAATTTCTCCCTTTTTTTTTTATTCTTTATTGCATTTATTTTCCCTCTAATCTTTGTTACTTTCTCCCTTCTGCTCATTTTGGGTTGAGTATGCTCTTCTTTTTCTGGATTCTCCAATTATAAAGTTTAAGTCACTGATTTAAGTGCTTTCTTATTTTTAATAAGCATTTAGAGCTATAAATTTCCCTCTTGGCACTGCCTTTGCTGCATCCGCTAAGTTTTTATTTGTTGTGTTTTCATTTTCATCTGCTTCAATTTCCCTTGTGATTTATTCTCCGACCGATTGGTTGTCTATGAGTTTGTTATTGAATTTCTACATATTGGTGGATTTTTCAGTTCCCCCTCTGATATTGATTCCTAGTTTTTTCCACTGTGGTTAGAAAGGTACATTTTATGATTTTAATATTTTTAATTTATTGAGACTTGTTTTGCTGATCTAACATAAAATCTATCCTGGACGATGATCTGTGTGCACTAGGAAAGAATGCACATTCTCCTGCTTTGGGTGAAGTGTTCTATATATGTTGGCTAGGTCTACTTGATTTATAGACTCACCCCAATCTTCTATTTCTTTATTGATCTTCTGTCTAGATATTCAAACCATTATTTTAAATGGTGTATTGAAGTCTCCTACTATTAATGTAGAACTGTCTGTTTCTCTCTTCAGGTCTGCAAATATTTGCTTCATGTATGTTGGGGCTCTGCCTTTAGCCCCATATATGTTTATAATTGTTGTCTTCTGGTTGACACTTTATCAATGTCTAGTGACCTTCTTTGTCTCTTAAAACAGCTTTTGACTCTATGTCTACTTTGTCTGATTTTAGTATAACTGCCCCAGATCTCTTTTGGTTACTATATGCATGGTATATTTTTTCCATTCTTTCACTTCCAGCCTACTTGTATCTTTGAATTTAGGATAAGTCTTTTGGATTATAGCATATAGTCATGGCCCTGCTTCTTCAGTCCATTCTGCCAATCTCTGCCTTTTGACTGGAGAATTTAACCCATTTATATTTAAAGTAACTGCTAATAAGACATTTTCTGCCATTTTTCTATCTGGTCTTTGTAAGTCATATCTTTTTTATCCCTCAATTCTTCTTATTAATGTCTACTTTCATGTTTACTTTATTTCTAGTAGTGTCCCATTTTGAGTCTTTTCTCATTTCTTTCTAGATATATTTTCCACGTATTTTCTTTGTGGTTTGCATGGGGCTAAATGTAACATCCTAAATCTAAAACAGTCACATTTGATTTGATAGCAAATTAACTTCACTTGCATACACATATACACTGTTTCTGTAACTCTCTGTCCCCCACATCTTTTTGTTGTACTTGTTACAAATTATATATTTATGTATTATATGCCCAAAACCATAGATTTATCATTACTTTAGTATGTATTTGCCTTTTAGAACCTGAAGTAAAAAGTATGAAGTAAAAAGTGGTATACCTTTACCAGAGGTCTTTATTTCTTTTTGCCACATTTAATCTACTGTCTGGTGTCCTTGCATTTCAGTCTGAGGAACTCCCTTTAGCGTTGCTTGTAGGATGATTCTATTCCTGATGAAATTACTTACTTTTGCTTATCTGGGAATATCTTAATCTCTATTTCATTTTAGAAAGCTGATCTCAACAGATATAAAATTCTTAACTGGCAATTGTTTTGCTTTTTTTTTTTTTTCAGCATGTTTCACCTCTCTGCCTTCTTGCCTCCATGGTTTCTGATGAGAAATTGGCACTTAATTTTATCGAGGCTCCCTTATTCATATCATGTTGCTTTTCTCTTATAACCTTGTCCTTGGCTTTGGAAAGTTTGATTACTTTGTGTCTGGGCATGGTTCTCTTTGAGTTTATCCTGTCTGGGGTTTGTTCAGCTACTTGAATATACATAGTTATGTCATTTTTTTGTAAATATTTCTTTTGCCCCTTTCTCTCTTCTCCTTTCGGTGCCTTCATAGTGCATATGTTGTAACACTGATGGTGTCCCACAAATTCTCTTAGGTACTCCTTGCTTTTTTAAATTCTTAGTTCCTTCTGCTTCTCAGCCTGAATGATTTCAGTTGTCTGGTCTTCAAGTTCATTTATTCTTTCTTCTGCCAGCTCCAATCTGCCTTTGAGACCCTCTAGGGAATTTTTCATTTCAGTTATTGTGGTCTTCAACTCCACTATTTATGTTTGGTTCCTTTTAAATTTTTTGGTTTCTTTATTGAGATTCTCACATTGTTCATTCATTGTTTTCTTGATATCTTTTAGTTCTTTTTCCATGTTTTCCTGTATTTCCTTTAGCATATTTAAGATCTTTTTTTTTTTAATCTTGGTAGAGTATGTCCAAAGTTCAGTCTTCTTCAATGACGGTTTTGGGGATCTTATCTTGTTCCTTTGAATGGGCTACCATTTCTTGTACATTTTGATATTTTAAAGTATTAACTCTGGGATTTAGTCCCTGAGGTGTCTGTTCCTTAATTTGTATCCAGCTAGTAATATGACAGAGATGCACTTGAGTGCAAGGAGCTAGCAAAAACAAACAAGCAGCTATAAACACACACATACACACACACACACACACACACACACACACACACATACACCTTTTAATGTCTTTGCAAACTTTTTCTGCATTGGCTGGTGCTCTCCTTCAGAGTTTAGCCCTCCTTTCAGAAAGATCAGCCTGACACAGACGTGAAGTTCAGGGTCTTCTCTGTTTTTTCTGAGCCTATGTTTTGTCCTAACTTTGTACTGCTCATGGCTGTAGGAATTCCCCATTTATAGGAATTTGCCCTCTACTCCCTAAGAAATAGACGTTCTCTCCCTCTCTCATGCTCTATTATGTGAATTAAAGCAGGTAATCATTTGCCCCAAACGCTTGACTTAATTGTTTTTTATAGGGTTTTAGCTGTCCACAGCTGACTTTCCCTGCAGGGCAAAGTTCTGGGAGGGCAAGCTTGAGAGGCATTTCCTGGTTTCAGGTCACCACCCAATAGATTGGCACTGACATAAGAGCACTGCAAAATCTTTATGGGAGTTACTCTCCTCCCCACAAAGGGAGTACAGGCTGGATCCCCACTGCACTGGGAATGATGTGGGGGAGGAGCCAGCTAGGGTGTCAGAAGTTTCTGCTGCTGCTTTGGAAACTGTTTTCTTGAGTTGGCACTCTCCCTGTTACTGCAACCCTTTAACTGTTTTCTGGGGGGTTGAACAAGATGGCCCTGCCAGTTTTTTGCTAGTTATTCAGAGCTTCTGTGGGAGACAGCATCCTGGAGCATCTTAAACTGCTGCTGCCTTTCTTGATTGGGAACCCCTGTTGCCTCTTTGGTAAACCCTGAACAATAAGGAAAGGATCGTCTTCTTAAATCTTCACAACAACCCCACAGGATTCCAGCAGTGCTGTCCCAGAGCACCCACCCTGTGAGGTGCTCTGAGCGCACAAGCTCTGGGCACAGCATCCCCTCAGTGCTTTGTGAGACACTTTTTTAGGGCCAGCATAGAAGGTCTGTGAATATGAAGGGGAAAAATTGTCCTTATTTTCCAAGTGAAATTTAACATTTCATCTGATTTATGAGAGCAGACAACAAGCCACAGTAGAATTAGCTGTCCCTGTGACTTTGTCAACTGTAGGAATCACAGATATTTTCATACTCGGTGCTGGCATCTCAAATTGCCATTTACATTCATCACTACTTTGAAATTATGGTAGTTTTAGACATGCCATTAGCTTTTATTATTTAATGCATTAATAAAGGTATGCATTTATTACTATGTAAACATGTTTTTTTTAATATTTCGGTAGCTATGCTTAAATATAATTGGTTTCCTTTGAAATCCCATGTGCGTTATTGTATGTATTTGGAAGTATGATTCTAAAGAGGGGATCACAGGCTTTCCTAGCGTGCAAAGGTGTCCGTGGTTCTTTGTTCACACCTTACTAACAGTGCCTGGAAAGCACTTTGGGGAGCTGCTCCAGGAGAATCTGAAATGGGAAATGCAGGGGGCCTTGATGGGAGTGATGGGTGGACCGTCCAGCCAGAACCAGAGCCCCTGCGGGATCCTGGCAGCCCTGGGATGCTTCACCCACCCCTCCTTCTCTGGGCACCCTGAGAAGTGGAAACAAGCACCCCTGACTCACAGCAAAGCCACTGCTTCAATTAAGACAGAGAAACACAATTTATTACCAGCATGTTTTTGGTTTCAGGCATTGCCTTGAAAAGGTCAGCTTATGTGAATATTTAGAAAAAGCAGGATCATAAAATAAGAAGCACTTGGCGTATAAGTTTTTTCCTTTGAAGAAGAAAATTCAGGCTCCTTGGTAACTTAAAGTTGGCCACCTCCAGGCCTTTTTATTTGACGTGCATTTACTTTTGAAAAGGAAGTTGTTTGGGAGCTGCATTGGGGAAGATTTGCGTTACCATGATTCCTCAACGTTTGGAACCAGGAAAGTGAACCCCACATATGGACTGAAGGGGCACTTACTGTCCAGTGCCCGCTATGAACAGGGAATTAAGAGAGCATGGCGGCTTTAAAAAGTCCCCCTTCAGTGTCTGTTTTGTATTTGTTTTAGCTGATGGCTACTATTTTCATTACAGGCTTTTAACCTTTGAGTCATCTTTTGATGTACAAATCTGAGGAAGGAATCTCTTCCTCTTATGGAACCTCTACTGGCTCCCCCTAGGGAGAGGAGAAACTCCCAAATCCTTAATCTCACTCCCAGATCCTTCATGCTTGGCCCACAGCCTCTCTTATTAGCGCCTGCCCCGCCCCCTTAGCCTCTCTTTACCATCTCAGCTTCTTCTTCTATCTCAACCTCTCCCTCCATCCCAGCCTCTCCCTCCATCCCAGCCTCCCCCTCCATCTCACTTCTCCCTTCATCTCTCTTCTCTTTCCATCTCAGCCTCTCCCTTTATCCATCTCAGCCTCTCTCTCCATCCCAGCCTCTCCCTCCATCTCAGCCTCTCCCTCCATCCCAGCCTCTCCCTCCATCCCAGCCTCTCCTTTCATCTCAGCCCCCCCCTCCATCCCAGCCTCTCCCTCCATCTCAGCCTCTCCCTCCATCCCAGCCTTTCCCTCCATCTCAGCCTCTCCCTCCATCTCAGCCTCTCCCTGCATCCCAGCCTTTCCCTCCATCCCAGCCTCTCCCTTCATCTCAGCCCCACCCTCCATCCCAGCCTCTCCCTCCATCTCAGCTTCTCCCTCTCTCCTCTCCTGTCCATACATTTTATCCAGGCTTCCTGAATTATGTTGTAGGAGGAGCTTGGTAAAATAAACTAGTATGTTTATTCTATATTTCATTTATTGTATTTAAAAGAGCTTTGTTTTAATACTAGCAGGATGGATTTGATTTAAATCCCTGGGCAGATTTGATTTAAATTTGTCTATAAAATGGATAGCCTTTTTGTTTTGTATAACCTTGATATAAATTCTCCACAAAATCCTGGTATTAATTTTTTTACGAAAAGACGCAGATTATACATTTTAAAGCAGTGATTTATTTGGCTTTTCCTGTTTCCTTTTATAATCATATCAGAAAACTGAATAATGATTCAGGCATTTCATTTGCACACTCTTCTGTGCTCCCTTGAATGAATGCTTCCTCTGTGGCTCTTGCTGTCCCTCTCTTCTTGAGTTCGTCAGTCCTCCCCCTTGCCTGGGTCTCCTGCACAGGGAATACGTTCTTTTTTATTTTATCCCATGCAACAAATACTTGCATGGGATAAAACAAATACTTGCCCCCCGGATGCCCTGCCGAGGAGAGAGGCTGCACTCAGGCACCCCCATACCCCATTCCGTCTAGCCTTGCCCTTGAAGAGGGCCTAGGGCTCCGTGCTGAGTTTGACAACTTGCAGAGACACTGGAAAGTAGCCGTGTTTATGTTTTCTCATGTGCACATCCTGGTTCAGGCAGCTTGCAGTCTCGGAGACAAACTTACCAGGAGTAAAACCAGCCCATCGCCCGATGCCTCCTGGAGGTGCCCTCCAGGCCTGGCTGCATTGACAGTGTTGTTTTCTTTAGTCTCTCAGGTGATCAGTAGCAAAGGTAGGGTTCACCTGTAAAGTTGGACCACTTCTGTAGCCTTTCTATGGCTGCTTTATTAAGCTCTGTAGAAAGGTTAGCTGAATACATATTTTACAAAAGCCATGTATTGCAGTTCCAAGTTACATTTCGGGTCTGAAATTATGTTTTTCAGCTTTAACCTGTTTTAAATTGAAATTGTAGTTTTGCTTCATTGTTGGCCAGGTTCTCCTTACTATTAGGACCCAAATCATCGACTGATCTGCCTGTTTGTACTGAATTCCTTCACTGCAAGCTAAAAAATTAAAGGGGATCCAGCTCAAGTCACATACTTGTTGTCATGAATTCTATCCCCGTCTCTGCTTGAGACCTGGCTCTGCGGGTAGGCAAGTTTGCATGTGGGTGGTGAAGAGTCTGTGGAGGGACAGGGGGACAGTGTCCTGATTTCCTTAGCCCTGGGTGATGTGGCGTGCGTCAGTCAGCCGCCACCCCACATTCCTCACAGGGCCCCCCCGTCCTGGTGGAGCCAGCCTTCTCCCCGTTTTTGCAGCTGGAGAGGCCAAAGCAGAGAAGACCCCGGGTCCCAGGCCCCTGGTGCAGCGGGACGGGGGCGGGGACGGGAGCAGGGCCGAGACCCAGCGGCTCCCACGATCCCCCAGCCGGGCCGGGCACAGGCGGGACCTGGGCAGATGCTGGCTGTAGAGAATGTTCTGGAATCCTTGCAGCGGGGTCCTGGGCTCCGCGTCAGGAATGTTCATTCTCTTGTGCATGTATTTTAACAAAACAGCCGAGGACTAAATGTGAAACTCGCAGTGAAGCCACGTGAGGCGGCCGTCTAGCACCCGCGCGTCGGAGCCGGAAACGTGCGCCCGCTCCGCGCGCCGGGCTGCTGGCTCTCCGCTGGAGTGTAAACGCTCGCCCTGCCTGTTCCGTTCCTGCCGCATTTAACGCCGCCGCCGGAATGCAGCTCTGTTGCTAGGTTTGGAATTTTCCACCACTTACTTAGGCGTAGCAAGCACAGAACGCGGGGTGGCGGCCTCCCAACTGCAAAGGCGTCCGAGGAGGGTGGAAGGGTGGAAGGACCCCGGCCGGGTGCAGGGCCCCGGGGCCGGGAGGTGAGTGCCGAGCGGCTGGGCCGAGACGGTGCGGGGCAGCGCCGGGACGCGGTCCCCGGGTCACCTGCAGAAGCAGCACCGCCCTGTCAGAGCACTGCCGCCCCACCCAGCGGGCTCGGAGGTCTCCCCAGCTGTCCGCTGAGACCACCTCCACCACCACCGTGTGCCAGTGTGGCCGTCCTGATCCAGGAGTGGGGGCAGGAGGGGAGGTGATGGGCCAAGGACAGAGCAGGCCCTCCCCAAGGGAGAGCAGACGGTAGAGGGCTGGACGGGCAGGAGAGGGATGCCTTTCTGCAAGGACAGTGGCCAGCACGGGACGGGCGGGGACCCAAGGCTGAGCACACGCAGGCTCTGAGCGGGTCCTGGGCAGCCCCTGCGGGCTGGAGTGGCGGAAGGAAGACGCTCCCAGGGGCAAGCAGGGGGGCGAGATGCGGGGATCTGGGGCTGACTGTTTCTCTCCTTGCCCCCCATCCCCCCCCATCCTCTCCAACACCTCTGGCTTTAGAGGTGGGGGTCCCTAGTCCCACCCCCCCCAAGACCCTACTGTGTGGCCAAGACTTCTTTGGACTCACGGAGCCCCCAGATGTTCCCCGCAGAGGGGGTGGCTCTGGAATTCCCTTGTCTTCTGTTAGGGCTGCCATGAGGCTGGCCACCGAGTCCAGGCTGGCTGCGGAGAACTTCCCAGGGGCAGGAGCGCCAAGAGTGAGGTCGGGAAAGAAGGTCTGTACCTCAGAGCTGCTCAGTGGCCAGGTCTTGAGGAGGCACAGCCCTGGCAGGGCCCACCAAGTCCCTTTTGGGGCACCCACTGGGTGCTCACTCGTCAACTGCCCACCAGTGGGTGAGCTGCCCACACCCGCTGGCCTGCTGGCCATCAGGCACTGACCCTGTACACTGCAGAGGGGCTGCAGGGTCTCTTTGGGAAATATTTTAAATTTTGAGGGCTGTATCATTTCTGCCACAACTACTTGCCGGGCCGTGGAAGCAGAAAAGCAGCTACGGATGATACAAAACAAAAGGGGTGGCTGTGATTCGAAAGCACTTGACTTACAAAAAAGGGCCTGGGGCTGGATTTGGCACTCGATTGTTCACTGACGCCTGGCCTAGAGACACAGAGGTCAAAAGAGAATGGACGTAGTCCCTGCCCACATGGCGCTTCCACTCCAGGCGAGGGAGATAGAAATTAATCGCATAGTCACAAGCATGAATTATCATTCTGAGCTCTGGTGCTTGAAGCGTCACAGCTGCCCAAAGAACAGGGCTTCTGGGATCTAGTCCGAGTTAAGAAGGCTTCCCTGGAAAGGTGATGGTTGAGTTGAGACAGAAATTGAGATAACCAAGTGAAGAGAGGGGCAGCACATGGAAAGGCCCTTTTACAGGAGTAAGGAACACTCTGGCAACTGACAGGCAGACAGAGGACAAGCCAGAGGGAGCGGCCAGAAGCTGAGCATCAGTGAAACCCCAAAAGAGGGGGCAGAAGCCAGGAGAGGCCACTGTGTGCCCCAGGGCAAGCCCGGGACCGAGGCTGGCCAGCAGTGGCCCCGGCACGCCACCTCCTCCAGGAAAAAAGCACCGCCTTGATGATGTCTTGACTTGAACTTTTTCCAGCCTCAAAAGCATGAGCAAATAAATTCTGATTGTTTAACCGAACGCGTTGTGTGGCGTTTGCTCGAACAGCCCAGGAAATGGAAACGGCCACAGGCGTGGAGAGGCCTGCAGGAGTTGGGGAGCAGCGGCTGTCTGTGCCAAGCCAGGTGTCTTGGATTTTGTCATCCCTTAGCGGGAAGTCACTGAAGGATTCCAGAGGAGAGGGGATCAGATCTGCGTCTTAGGAAGACGTCCTCGTGGCAGACGAGCTCAGTCATCACTAATATTTATTGAGAAGTTGCTACATGCTGTGGCAGATGAGACGGGCGGCATAACGTAAGCAGCTTGCTCTGTGCCATGGGACCACTGAAAGGCAGACGCGACACCGGAGCTGAGTCTCCTGGCTAAGCTGGAGGTGGCTGTGGTTCTCTCTGTCCCTCCCTTGGGTCTGGGTTTTGCAACCAGATTTGAGCACTGCAGGTTCTCGGCTCATACTTCACACCACCCAGCACTTCTTGCACCTGCTCCAAAAATCCTTTGCAACCAGACTTGAGTGTGGCCTTGAAGTAGCCAGTTTAACTCCTCCCGCTCAGGAGTTGTCGTGGCACTGTTTCATGTTTGGGCACTTTGTGAACAAAACGCCCCCTGCAAAGGGAACCCCGTGCAGGAAGGGCACTCGTGGCAAATTAGGGTCACGATTTGCTGCCCCAAGTGACCCCTCTACCAAACACACGCTTTCTCCTTTATCTTTTTTGGGTGAAGCAAAGGTAACTTTGCATGACTAATAAAACTTCAGGTTGTCTCAGGGCCCAGCGCTGCCGCCTTACTAGCAAACGCGGATCCTGGCTTCCGGGGCCTTATTGCAGGGCCCCCTCCACGAAGGGCCCTGAGCTGGCCACAAGGGGAGAGCAGACCCTGCCCCCGGGTCCCAGCCGCTCTGGCAGGCCGGGGTGACGCACAGAGCGGGGCACAGGAAGGGACAACCACCCAGCAAATTCCAGCAGCACGCCTCCCATTAGGAAAGAAGAGGGGAGACGTATTTTCATATCTGCGTAGCCTTTTAAGTAAAGGTTTCTTTTTAATGCCATCTTGTTGAGATATGTGTTCACATGCCACACAGTCATCCAAAGTGTATAATCGGTGGCTTACGGCATCATCACGTAGCTGCACATTCGTCACCGCAACCACGTTTTAACGTTGTCTTTACTCCAAAAAAAAAAAAAGAAAAGAAAAAGAAGAATGAAAGTAAGCAAGAACACCTAAAACATCCCAAAAAGCCCATTATTTTTTTTTCTTACTCATCTGTCCATACACTGGTTAAAGGGTGTGTCAGTCACGAGGTTTTCACAATCACTTGGTCATACCGTAAAAGCTCCGTAGTTATTCATTTGTCTTCAAGAATCAAGGTCATTGGATTACATTCAACAGTTTCAGGTATGTCCTTCTAGATACTTCTATGCACCAAAAACTAAAAGGGTTATCTATATAACGCATAAGAATAACTTCCAGAATGAACTTTCAACTCTGTTTGAAGTCGCTCAGTCAGTGAAACTTCATTTTGTTTCATTTCTCTTCCCCCTTTTGATCAGGAATGCTTTCTCAGCCCCTCAGTGCCAGAGCCAGGCTCATCCCCTGGAGTCAAGTACCTCTTTGGCAGGGAGACTCACACCCCTGGAAGTCAGGTCCCGCATAAAGGGGAGGGCAGTGAGCTCACCTGCCGAGTTGGCTTAGAGAGAGACGCCACATGTGAGCAACAAAAGAGGTTCTCTGGGGGTGACTCTTAGGCATAATTATAAGCAGGCTTAGCTTCTCCTCTGCAGGAATAAATTTCATAAGGGCGAGCTCAAAATCAAGAGCCCGGCCCATCAAATTCGCAGTCCCCAATGCTTGTGAGAATGACGAGTCTTCCCCAAGTGGGAAAATTTAATATTTCCACCTTTTTCCCCGGTCCCTCAAGGGGACTTGGCAAATATTTTTTAATCTTCTGCCCAGATTACTCTGGGATATATTGATGTATCACATCAACCTGTACAAACCAGCAAGATCTCACTCCCTATTCAAGTTTCCATGTAGATAATGGTGTTCAAATAAGTTGACCACACAAATTGAATTAGTTGTGCCATGGAAAATACACATTCTGTACAAAATAAACATCTCTTCCTTTGGTCTCACATAGAAGTTGAAGTTTTAAAATACGGTCAGTATCATCCTTTACCCTTTAGTCTGATTTATCTTAGTCCTAACCAAATCAGCTTCATTCATATCTCTAACCGAAGTCTAATCACTTTTTCAGCTTAACGTGCAGTGTGGAGTAATGCTGACTTTCATAGCTGCAGAACTGAGAGCTCTGATTCTCAGGTGTCACACAGATACCTGAAGTTCCAGGGAATGGCCAGGTTATACACAAAGA
The DNA here is from genome assembly GCF_023851605.1 of Tamandua tetradactyla. Lineage (NCBI taxonomy): Eukaryota > Metazoa > Chordata > Mammalia > Pilosa > Myrmecophagidae > Tamandua > Tamandua tetradactyla. Next base: position 6,580,585 of record NC_135329.1, read on the forward strand.
GCCCAGCACCTCAGAATCAGAACTGACATCTACAACTCTGGAACAGATGTGACTGCTGTAAGAGCTTACAATCCAGCCCTTTGCAGTAGGCCCCAGCCTGACAACCTGGGCTCTCGACTTGAATTCTCAGAGTTTGCGTATTATAGTTAGTCTGTAATAGTGAGGCATTGTAATATTTGTCTTTTTTGGTTCTGGCTTATTTCAAAATAAATGTTTCTTAATGTTTTTTAAGCAGTGGCCAGTTTCCTGCAGGGCATGGGAAATGCTAACTGGTGTAGGGTCCGGCTGGAGAATCTGATGAAGAGAAGGTGGGCTTCGTGTCCCACCAGTGACCACAGCGACACACCACTTGTGGGATCTTTGAGGGTCTCCTGTGATTTCACAACCCCACATTAAGCCCATCTGTCAGGTGGAGGGCTCCAGGTCAAGGCTGCTCTCAGGTGGGGAGTGGGTGGGGGAAGCCTGGTGCTTACTTGCTTCTGCCTTTCACTGCTTCCCATAATGATTCTGTGGTAGGACAGGGAACTCTCTGGGCCTCAGTTTCCCCACCTGCACATGAAGGGGTTGTTGGCCTGCAGACGCTCTAGCTTAGGGTCCCTGCTAGCTTTCTCCTTATGATTAAATTGGGCATCTACCAGAAGTGCAAAAAAAAAAATTTATTTCTTGCCCAAATAGAAGGCAATTCCCCCACTTTCCCAAAGAAAAGGTCTCCAAAAACTGTTTGACCAAACTGAATATAACAATTACTTGGAATACAGATGAAACAAAAAATTGTTTGCTTATGATATTTGATTAATGACTTCAGCTACACATATCTAAAAATGTTAATTTCGCAATATTGCTTTTTCCATATATATTTCATGAATCATTATCCAAACTTGTCATGTGCCGCTTCAACTCATGTATTTTTTCATCAGTAGAGCTGCTTTTTTGAGTCCTCTGACAGTTTTCCAGAATTCTTGATCCTCATTTCCATCCAAGTTTTTGAGAGATGGGCTCTTTTTTAATTCATGGATTAAGTCTTCACTGAAAATTTCATCCCATACTTAAAACATTAAAGAGTTGAAGTTTTTGTTATTTGCCTTCACAACCTTTTGCCAGAAATAACCATTTGTTTGGTGGCTTTTTATAGTGACATTTAAAAGTCTCATTTATACCCAGGGCTCTAGCTAAGACTCTGTGAAAGTTTTACTTATTACGTTTATTTTTCAGAAATTTAAAACCTCCAGATGCATCCTAGACCAGATAAGCCCTGAAACCCAGAGGTGTCAGTCTGCCCAAGAGCATCGACCAGTTGCATCCCTACCCCATAATGTCAACACCCCTTTTCGGCCTGAGGGAGATAGAATGGCCATTACCCATATATATCCCTGGAGACTGGGAGAAGACTCAGGTGAGAGGGAGGGGCTATCACAGAGAAGTCAGGATTTAACAAAGGATTCTGACTACTGAATCATTACATAGGTATCGCTTTTTAGTTTCTAGTGTATTACAACAACCAGAAGGAAAAACCTGAAATTCTGGGACTGTAACCCCTAGTCTACTTTTAAATTTGCTCTATAACTACTTGTTAAACTGTACTTTGAAGTTTATTAGTTTTCAGTATATATGTTTCATGATAAAAATGTAAAAAAAAAAAAAAAAGTTGTTTACAACAACATCCAAAAACTAAAGTTGTGGAGTTATAATCCCAGAAATAATTAGCACATAATATGAGTCTCTTGATTGCTATAAAATACCTCATTTTGAATATGTTGAATAGAAGGCAACAGCCTTTCTCCTGAGGGATAACTGGGGCACGGGGGAGGTGGCCATCTAATTGGGTGTAAATCAACAAGATTGAACGTACCCGATTCTCACTTTAAGCCCCTCAGCCTGTCACACTGCACCCATGAGCACTGCCGTCCCGGCTGCTGAGTGGCCTGTGTCTGAGTCCGAGGGCTGCTGCCCCCGGGGTCTCGGCCACCACATTCCCCCATTTTCCACACACTGGGAACTGGGCGCCTCTTCCCCCACCTTCCCATGACCTGCTGCGGGGCATTGCTGTAGCTGAATGAGCGGTGGGTCATTTGGAAATAGGCATTGCACTCCACAAAAGGAAACCGTAATACAGTCCGAAGTTACTCTATTCCAGCACTCCAGCGTATTGCTACACTATTAATGTCCATTATCGCCATGTTACTGGAATGTGTTTAATCAAGGGGCCTGGCCTGAAAAATGTGTATTCTCGCCATCTTGATCGCACTACGTATTATGCTGTTAGTATTCTTAATTTTTTTTTCAGTTAATTGGAACCTGCTACTTCATGCTTTGAAAAGTAATATAGAAGGCGAGGTCCTGAGAGCTTCAGCGCCTGTGCTGCCATCATTTTGTACTTTCCATGCAAAATGATTATAATATTACTCCAGGGTCACATGGGGTGAGGGACGTCTGGTTGGGTGAGACCTTTGAGAGACGCAAATTGAATTCCACCCGAGTAATTAGAGGTTTTGCGTCTCCGGCACAGTGTGGCTGCACTTGTTGGAGCTTGTTTCCCGAGTGTCCTCCCCAGCCTGACCCCCCACCCCCCGGCCTTTGCTGACCACGTGGGCAGGCCCGAGGTCCGGCAGCAGAGCTCAGGAGGTGACAGGCGGGGCGTGGAGGGAAGCGCTCAGATGGGACAACTGTGAGGCATGCTCCATCTCGTCTCCAGGAGTCCTCCAGCTGGGCCGTCCCAGTGCCTGCTCACTTAATGCAAGCTGTCTTCCTCCTTTCACTCTCCTGTCTCCCTTCCCCACTTCCCCCACCCCCTGCCGAGCTTTCTGGGATCCCCACACACATAAATCCCTTGCCTCGAACCCTGGTCCAGGGTCTGATTGAGAAGAGAGGTGCACCTGGCCTTCTGGATCCCCCTCCCCTTTTCTAGCATACCCAGAGCCTTTCCTACCTCCAGGCCTTTCTAGAAGCTTCTATCTTATAATCTGTTGGTGGGGGGTGCTTGGCAGCACCCAGAAGTGTCCGTGCTTTGAGCATCATCAATCTGAAAAATGAAAACAAGGAATATTTGGGGGGCTTTGAGAAGGTGACGGGTGCAATTTATTTCTCTCCCCTCTTCTCTTAATTATCACTACTCCTTTCAAATGAGACAAGATGATTTAATCCAGGTTATATTTAAAATGCCCATAATGAACGTCCTCATCCGGAACATGTGCTTAAGTGCTCTGCCATAATTGACGTGTAATTTTAACAGATCCATCGACAGCACCAGTCCTTCCTCTAACCCGGTGGCTCGCACGCTGCACGCCTCAGAGTCGATTTCACACCAGGGGGTGGTCGCCGAGCCAGGCACCTCGGGGGGCCCTGTGGCTTGCGGGGTGCGCCTCCCCCTTTCCCCGGAAGGAGCGAGCCCAGAGTCCAGAGCAGCCGCTGCAGGCCGAAGCTGCCCTTCCAGAAGCGTCTGGGTGCTATGTCCACCCAAAGCTGTCAGTGTCCCGTGGGAACCAGTATCTGCTGGCATGTCCCTCACTCCCAGCCTCGGTCCATGTAAGTGTGCCCAGCTCTCTCTTGGGGCAGGGAGAGTGGAGGAAAGTAGCACCCCAAGATCCCTCAACCCATGTGCAGTGGAGGTGGTGGGTACGTCCTCCAGCGTCCTCATCCCAGGGTAACTCAAACAAAGACAACTGCCCTTCTGTAAAGGTCTGTGCCAGGCCTGCAGGTGCTGCCCCCTCCAGCCCGCCCACCTGGTGCCTCCCTCCTGTCCCCACTGCACCGCCGACCCTGCCCTCGCCGTCTGTGGCCAGTGCCATCCTTGTTCTTACCTGGGGGCAGCCAGCCTCGGCGCCCATGTGCGCCCTCCCGCCGACTCGGGCACTGGTCCCAGGCCGCATGGATCTCCCTGCCCGGCTTCCAGTTACCGTAGCCGATGGGGTCTCCAGACAGTGTCCAGTGTGTGCGCTCCACTAACCCGCCCAGAAACCCCTGCTTCCAACGGCGCTGCAGCACCTGGCAAGCCCTTGGCCCCATTTCCAGCCCCTGGGGTCACTGCCTGGCGAGCACATGGTGTCCCAGAGGCCACCTTGGCCACATGGGCTTGGGCTGGAGAGAAGCACGCCAACGTCTGGATTTTCTCTGTGGAGTGAGATGCGCGCAGCGTGCGGTCAACTATAAATAAGCCTCCAAGGAGCATCTATGTGTTTCTTTTTATCAACCTTTAGATGCGTTAAAGCCAACTACAATTTCCTATGAATGCTAGATGATAGTATTTTTATTCGCTACTTCATTGCTAAATGTTTCCTATAAAGCTGAAGAAGAGAGAACTACACAGTCCCACTTATGAAAGAAGCAGCAGATGGCTGAATGGGGCTGTGGGAAAGAAGTGGTGAGTGCACCAGGCCCAGGAGGGGCAGGGAAATCCCTGTGGGGGGGGGGGGGGGGGGTCCCTGAGTTTATTCGCCACTTGGTTCCTCTGAGTTTTAAGCAGGCCATTCATGTTCATAAGAATCTCCATGTATCTGTTACAGTTTCTTTATCTTTTAAATGTAGATCTAGATGTCCAAGTATTATTATTAATAGATACCTTTGGATGTAGAAGCATCAGGCTTGAACACTGATGCAGTCAGGACTGATGTAATCTCAGCCGGAGAGGAGCAGGGAAGGGGGACTTCTGGCAGGAAAGGTGGCAAGAAGCTAGCAGACCTTCCTAAGGGACTTTCCTGGAATCTCCCCAGTTACCCTGAAATTGCAGAAGAGTGACAGTGTGAAAGGAGAGGAGTGGCGGGGAGTTCGGGCCCGGGGATATCAGCTCTCTCCGCTGCCCCGCCAAGCGGCCTGGAGGGGTGGGGGGGGTCCGGCTCCCACGTGCTCGGTTTCCCCGCCTGTGTGCAGACATCGGGCCACGCCAGGCTGTGACTTCGCCGGCCCGCCCGTGGGGCCTGGCCGCCCGTGGGGCCTGACCGCCTGGGCTCGGCCTGCCTCCCGGCTGCGGCTTTAGTTTGCTCAGCGCAGCGGCGCCGGGAGCCCCGGGGAGATCGAGCCACCCGCGGGCTCGCGTTGGTACAGATCAGAAGAGGGAATCAGCTTCTCATTCTATTTTCAGCTCCTAAGGCTTGATGTTTCTCCATTGGCCAGGAAAAGCAGAGTACTTACAGGAATTCCTGCCCGGGTGCAGAGAAACATGCCTGTGCGTAGTTTATTTTTAAACGGGAAACTCATCATATCTGGATAAAACTCGCTGTAATCTCCAAAGGCTTTCCCTTCGTAATTTTTTTGTTTCCTTCGAGTGTGGAACCCGCGGCAGATCCGATCCGCTGGAACAGCCCCTCGCTGCCGGGGAAGAGCGAATCGGACGCCGTGCTTACTGCCTGCGGGGGGACGGGGGCGCCCAAGGAGGCTGGTGGGAGCTGAAGCCGTCCTCGGAGGAATTCGGGGAGATGACGGGAGAGCGCGGAGTGCAGCAGACCTGGGGCACACGTGGGCCCATCCAGTCACCCACCTCCCAGCCTGCCCGCCTGTCCCTTCAGCCATCACCTCTGGGGGGGGGGGGGCAGTGGGAGAGAAGTCCCGTCAAGGGGGGTCCCCTGACCTCCCCATGTCTTGCAGGCATCTCGGGAGCCCCTGCTCCGGGTTGGGTGGCAAGCTCAGCACTGGCTGTTTGTTGCGCGCGGCGGCTCACTGAGCGCCTTTCCCGAGTGAAAACGTCACTCGGAGCAGCCACGGGTGTGCGGGTCATTCCTTCCCCGTTTCATCGCGAGCAGGGGGTGGGGGTGATGCAGGGGCCTGTGCGCTCGCTCTGCCAGGGGATGGCAGAGCTGAGACTGCCCACTGTGAGCCGGCCCTGGGATGAAGGTGTGAGGGCCCCGTGTTCCCTGGTGGGCTACGCAGAACCACAGGGGGTCTACAAGACGCAGGCGGGAGGCAGGGGGTGGTGGGTGTCCCAGATCTCTCTCTCCCCCTCCACGAGGGGACCAAACGCTCCCCCACTCTGAAGCAACCTCATCTTGCCTTGTGAGGCCACCTCTTGCACATCACCTCTCTTTAAAGCTATCAAGAGGCCAAAGCCCAAGAGGAGTGGGGGTCCCTGAGGGAACCAGCAGAACTGGTCCCTCCCAGCCCCTGGTGTTCCTCTCAGCCCCCTGTGCTCCTCCCAACCTCTGATGCTCCTTCCAGCCCCTGGTACTCCTCCCAGCCCCTGGTGCTCCTCCCAGCCCCTGGTGCTCCTCCCAGCCTCTGATGCTCCTTCCAGCCTCTGGTACTCCTCCCAGCCCCCGATGCTCCTCCTAGCCCCTATGCTCCTCCCAGCCCCTGGTGCTCCTCCCAGCCCCCTGTGCTCCTCCCAGCCTCTGATGCTCCTTCCAGCCCCTGGTACTCCTCCCAGCCCCTGATGCTCCTCCCAAGCCCCTGATGCTCCTCTCAGCCCCTTGGTGCCCCTCCCAGCCCCTATGTTCTTTCAAGCCCCTCGGTGCCCCTCGACACCCACATGCTCTCCAGCCCCCTACCATGTTTAGCTTTGCCCAGATGGAGGGGTCTCGGGGTTTCCCACATGACGGCCACTTGGGGTACAGGAGGGACTCGCTGGAGCAGCAGGGCAAGCAGTTTCTGGGCCCATCATCAGGGTCAAGGCTTCAGAGCAGAACCCGGTAGGGGAGGGAGGCCGACGGCTCTCTGGCCCTGTGTGTGAGTCCAGCTTTGAAGTGGGTCTTGCCCAGGTCCAACTCCCCCATGGTGGGTGCTGCGGTGGCACCCACACCCCGAGGCTCGGGTGGGCTTGAGCCAGGCCGGGCCTCCCGGGGAACAGGCTCAGGGCGGGGGTCTGGCACGCGCGACTTCCTGTCGGTACAGCCGTCCCCACCTCCGGGCCTGCTGCTCGGCTTTACTCCCCAGACTCTAGTCACGTCGGCAACCGCCCAGCCCTGGGTGTCCTGGAGAATCAAGGGAGGGGCTTGTCCACACCTGAGTGAGGTGTGACGGGGCGGAGCCCCTGGGGCCAGCCCTGGATGGGAACACCTGCCGCTGCCCCGTGGGGAGACTTGGCCATGTGGGAGGAGAGGGCGAGGCCCCCGTGCAGGAGAGGGGCGCCCTTCCCACCAGTCCCGGCCAAACGGCCCCTGCACTGACCCCCCCACCTAGTGAGGGCCCGGGATGGGGACGCCCTCAGCCCACAGCGCCAGGCAAACGGGAAGCGTCATCGGGGAAAGTCTCAGCTTATGGGTCTGGAGGAGAAGCGGCATCTGGGAAGGAATGAGTGCAAGGGAAGGGGGACGCAGGACCATCTGCAACAGCAAAATCCAGAAGCAGTGTTCGGTTTTCCTTTTTAACCTGATTTTCTTCAGAGCATGTGAACTTCTGGATGTGCGGAGCTGCGCTGTAGAATGCGAGTGAGTCAGGAACCTTTCACTCTCCTGCAGACCTTACAGGGCGGCCAGTGGGTGCTGGTGCTGAGGCAGCGGCTGTGGCGGTGCCCGCGGCCCCCTTGCCTTTCCCTCTTTCGCCATCAGAGATGTCAGGGTCACGCCGGTTCCAGTCCCAGTGACAGGCAAATCTGTACTGACTGGTGGGGGGCCTGGAGACAAGTGGGGTAGGGACTGAGTGCATCGCGGTGCCACCCCTTCATTCCTGAGGGGTCTGCTGCTTAAGAAGAAAGTGTTGGGGGGTGGAGGGTGGATTTTTGATTTTTTATTTTTTTTCTGGAAAGTCCCAGCCTTGGTTTCTTTCAGAGCCTTGTCATGGCCCAACTTCAGGACCCCGTTTTCCCTTCTCCCCATTCTCCTTGCCCAAGGGCCATGAGAACTTTTGCTGTCTCTCCTCAGCCAGGAGTCCCGGCTTCTGCAGACAGAGGAGCCCACGGGTGGCACGGCCCCGGCAGGAGGGTGGGGAAGGGATCTGATCACGGACCACCTCCAGCTCTGCTTCTCCCTTCTGCCTTCCCAACCCTCAGCCCTGGGGCTGCCATGAACCTGAAGGATAAATCTTCAGGAGTGTTCATTTTTGTGTAAGATGCCGCGGGCCTTGGTGAACCGGGGCTGATGGTACTAACGGGTGACCTGGTTTTCTTCTGAAGAGGAGGAGCTTCTGATGGGCGCTCCCCTGGCAGGGCAGAGTCCAGCAGACGCCCCCACCCCATGCCGGGGCCCAGAAGCCCCACCACTTACGGCCTCCCGTTCCTGGGCTTTTCCAAGGAAAGAAGAATCCCCTCTTCCCGGTTCGCTGAGTGACCCGCGCGCTGCAGCCATAGCTGGGAGCTGTGGTCACGACTTGGGCCTGTCCTGACCCTGCTTCAAACTGAGGTGCCCTCCTGGGTTCCTCCTTCTCTCCCCAAAATTGGCGTCTTTTCTAAAGAAGAAAAACCAATCCTGGGGCCCTTGTTGATAATTCTCTTGGCTATCAATTTGAGTCCTGTGGGGAAACCGTCCCATAACATTAGAGTGGGTCTCAAACTTTTTCTTGGAGTTTAATTTTGAAGATCTCCCAGCATTTGGGTGATTATTTTATCCAAACAACCCGTGCAAGTGTCTTGCTCTTGTGTTGGCCTCTGCACCACGTGAAGCCCAATGAACCTCTCTTAAGTCCCTCAGGAAGGTGGTCCAAGACCCTTCTCCACGGTGCCGTGGGACCTGCTGTATTTTTAAAACAAAAGAGTCCCCGTCTTTTACATCTTTAGTTTTTCTTAAAATTTGAAGCTGCCCTTTGATGATACAACTAGTGGAAGGGCTATGATTGGTGTGACCAGAAGTGTCACAAATCATGTCCTGAGCTCAGACGTCGTCTCCTCTGGAGAGGGGAGGTCACACTGAAGTCTCTGTGATCTTCTGGCCTTATGCCTGAGTTTCTTCTCCTCGACCAGGATCTTTGGAAACTCTCAGCATTTACGGTGTTCACTTGGAAACCAAACTGAGGCTCGCTAGCATTCTCTTTCTAGTAATTTATTTTAAAATCGCTTTAAATGCCATGCATCTCATTAGAGCACATGAATGTCACTTACAGGATTGCTAAGAATAAGCGATAATGAACCAAAGCTCTGTTCTGTGCTGCTGTACGAGGTTGCAGTGCGTGAGCGTCACCTGTTCTCAGGACAACATTCGCTGGGCACAGCCTGGACGCGAGCGAGAGTGGGCACTGGCTGGCAGGCGAGAACCGGACCCTCTCAGTGGGGAAGACGAGTAGCACGACCCCACACCAGCCTCCTAGAGTTTTGTCTCGGGAGAGTGTGAGCGCCTTCTAATGCGTCTGGAATTCCGGATCTTGGGCTTGCAGTTAGGGAAGAGCCTACGCAGCCCTACGCGATCTGGACACTGGCTGCCTGCCTTCTCCGGTTCCCCTCGTCCAGCCTCACTGGCCTTGCTGATCCTGGAGTGTACACTCATGCCCGCCCAGGACCTTCCCCTCTGCTGGAATGTTCTTCCCCCGGATTGTCTGCTTGGCCGCACCCCCTCACCTCCTTCGCTCGCTCAGATCCCCTCTTCTCAAGGAGACTGCCCTGCCCTCCCTCCTTGAACCACACCATGGCCCCCCAACACTCACCCTCCCTGCCCTGCCCCATTTCTTCTATAGCAGGCAGCATCTACTACTTCCCAGTAGCCTGTCTAACTTTCTACTGACCCTGCCGTGTTTTTTTCCTAACAAGTAGCGCATATGACCTTCTGGTATACCGACCATTCCTTACTCATTTTTGAAGTTTATTGTTGACTGTGTGATCCCCCTGCTGGACGGTTAGTGCCTCGAGGTCAGGAATCATTATGTCTTTGTTCACTGATGTATCTCCAGTCCCTAAAATGCTCACTGACACATGCAGCAGCCACTCCCTACGTGTTTGCTCAGTGGATGGGGGAGACTCTTGAGGATCTGCTTTACCCCTGTCTCCCAGACCTCTCTCTCCACCAGCGCACATCTGCCGAGGATCTTTCCCAGAAGTACATTGATCCGCTTCTCTTCGCTAAGCTTGCCCATACCTTATGGCAAGAGGATCAATTTCTCCGCGGGCTTCCCGTAGGCTGGCAGGGGGAACGTGCGCATGCCTTTGGCTCTGTTCCAAGATAGAATAGTGACCTTGGCTCACTTTGCTTCCCCCCATAGAGGTTGTTTTTTAATCATAAAGGAAACAGTCTCTCCTTGGGAAAAGTCATGTTTTTGTCACCTTCAGCTTTAAAATGGCTACTGGGTCTGGCTCAGGTGTGGCCCTTGTCAGTGTGAGCTGAGAAAGCTGAGGTTGAGAGGGTCGGAGAAAAGGCTTGTCACCCTGTCGGGGAGAGGCTCCCATCAGGTGGAATTACTTCACAATAACTTATTTACCTGCCCAGAGCCTTCGGATCACATTAGAGCCTTCCCCCGCTACCCGGGACTCGGGGAGTGCTAAGAGGAAAAAGAGAAATCAATTGATAGTGACGTATTCGGTTTAGAGAATGTATTGATTCCCAGGTAATGGCAGTCGTGCGATTTTGCAGGGGGGAATGCCATTTCCTGTCGTGAAGATTGCTTTCACATATATTACGTTTCAAAGAGGGAACGAGGTATGGTCTTAGCTCCCCGTAAGGAATAGCCTCTTTCTACTAGATATTAAATCTATATATAAAATCTATATATATATATCCAGGGAACCCATCCTTTGCTTCCTCAAGGTCTTCTTGGCCATTGTCTGGAAAGAGTAGCACTGTGTCCTCTTCCCTTTTCAGCATGACATTTCCTAATTTTCCCCACCTCTGGAGTATCTTCAGTTGGACGAGATGGGAGACAATAGCATTTTCCTCTCTCTTATTCAATATTAGTGGCTCAGCCACCACTTTGAGTGTTGGGGGTGGGTAAAGGGATTACCTAGTAGGTATCTGGGCTCTGGGCATGGGACAGTCCGCTTCGCTCCGTGACCTGGGGAGACCGTGGCAGAGTTTGGGCACGCCCTCTATGAGCCGGCCTTACTCGGCAGAGGCTGAGAAGTCAAAGGCAGGGACCAGCGTCCACTTAGGTGGGGGCCATGGAAGATGCTAGAATCCAGAATAGGGCCTCTTGCAAGAGGTGCTATATTTCCCCACCCCACCTTTTCCCCCTCTCTTTTTCTAGACTGCCTGGCTCCCTGGCGATTCTCCGACGGCTCTAAGTGTTGGTGGCAATCAAGGTATTTCCATCCTGGGGACAAATCCCAAGCCTGCCAGAGACGGACGGTGCCAGGTAGGTGTTGCTCAGCTCACCTGGTCTGGAAGTAAATTTTTAACAAGGTGTCAGTCAGAGCTTGGCCCAGCCAGCTGTCCGCTCTAAAACTAATTTTCTGGGAGAGAGGAGGACGATGGAAGGCTTTTCCTTGCCCTTTTGTGCTATTAGGGCACGTGATTAGCTGGGCCCCAGCGTTCAGCTGTGTCATCTTGGTCCCAGATCCTTCTGGAATCGGCCAAAGAGAATTGCTGTGACTTCTTCACTTACCTTGTTCTTGGGCTTCCCCAAGAGTTTCCATCTGGGATGACCAGAAGTTAGGTGACCTTTAAGCCCCTGCAAAACCATTACTCTTCTGTGATTTTACTTTTTTGTTATTAAAATAATACTATTAAATATAATATCATTAAAATATGTTTTAATGTGTTTAAAATGGTATCTAAAATTATGTGAATTACTTAAAATCGTACATAGTATCTCTTTCCAGACTTTTCTTATGCTCATGTATGTACACACATGCACACAAACGGGATCGTGTCATATATGATGCTTGGTAATGTGGTGATTTTGTCTTAACAGTGCTTCCCAGGCATCTTTCAATGTCAACAAATGCAAATCTATGTCATCATTTTTAAAGGTGTCATATATAGATAGCATGTGTGGCATATTTTGAGTGTATCACTACTATAAATGGTACATTTTTCCATATATATCTTTGCATGGCTGTTTGATTATTTCCTTGGGTTTTTTTTTTCTATTATGGCAAAATAAGCATAACATAAAATTTACCATTTTAAGAATTTAATGTACAGTTCAGTGGCATTAAGTATACTGGCAATGTTATACAACCATCACCTCCATCTGTTTCCAGAAAAGTTTCCTCACCCCAAACAGATACCCCACCCCCACTAGCAGTCTTTCCCCACCCACCCCTCCCCAACCCCTGGCTCCCACTAATCTGCTTTCTGTCCCTTTGGCTTTTTGGACATTTCCCATAAATGAAATCACATGCTATGTGGTCTTTCACGTGTGGCCTCCTTCACTTGGGATCATGCCATCAGGGTTCGCCCTGGTGTAGCACCTGTCAGACCTTCATTCCTTTTTGTGGCTGATGGTCCCATGTGTTAAACCTCGGTTCAGATTTCTCAAACCTTGATTATGGAGACAGGGCAGCCAGGAGAGTGTGGGGAAGGACGGCCCACCTGGGAGGGCAGAAACCTTCTGGAAACCATGTGCAAGACCCCTTCACATCCACCCAGCGGGCCAGGGGGCTGGAAGTGTCACTGTCTCCCCACTTCCTGTGCTAGAGGGCGGGGGCTGGGCCTGGCCTGAAGCCAGCTGGATGGTGGGGGGTAAGCGCTGGCGTCCAGGACAGTCTGGCTGAGCTGTCCCAGCCTAACTGGTCCTTGTGGCACCAGAGGCTTTAGAAGTCTTGGGCCAAATCTGCCTCTGCGGTGTCCCTTAGGACCGCGTGGGTGAGCGGAGGTCAGAGCGGCCCTGGGAGGCAGGGTGCTGGGCCCGTGCTGGCAACAACATATGCTGGTGCCCTCTGGCCAGGAGCCTTGGGGTCTCCACCTGGGCCCCTAGTGGCCTGATCTCCAGCTCCCCTCTGCGGCAGGGGCCCAGAGCAACAGAGAGAGAAGTTTCCTGCCCTATCCAGGTTCTCGGCTGGTCAGAGGGCTGTCTGTTTGCACTGAGAGACAGTGGGGTTGGGACTGGTCCGTTGTTCCCCGCACCGTTGCACATGGAGAAGTAACCGTGGCTCTAGGATCGGTGGCCATGGTTGTCAGCAGAAGGTGGGAGAGAAGGTTCCAGGGCTGGGCCTGAGTCAGATTTTGGGACAGGAGATGCAACCTGGGGGAGGCCACCAGAGGACAGGTGTGTTCTTGACCTCCAGAGCTGGTAGGTGTTGGCACACACTGGACGGCTCACACCCAATGGCTCACAGCCAACGGCACACACCTGATGGCTCACAGCTGAGGGTGCACACCCAATGGCTCACACCCAGTGGCACTGCTGACCGGTTGGACAGCTGTCCTTGTTAGTTATCCCAGGCGCCAGGGGATGGTTTGCTTCTGAAACGGTCAGGTTGGAGAAGGGGAGTTGAAAACCAGGAAGGGTAACCTGGGTTTGGTGACTGTAGCGGCCACAGCACCTAGTGGGAGCGCAGGTGGAGTCAGGGGTCTGAGAAAAGATTCAGGAGAAGCCTGCCTTTCCGGGGTAGGCCTAGGCAGGGCGAAGGGGCGAGAGAGGCCCTGGGGCAGTGTGTCTTGTTCTTAAATGATGGCCCTTAGTTTGGGGTCTTTGGCTCCGTCGGGCGCTCTTGTGCATCCTGGCCTTGGAGACCCTGTTTCCGGCTGGGGAAGGGACCTGGAGGTGTCTCACCGAGCGTCCCTGATAGCATGCAGCCCATGTGGGCTTCAGGTCTCTGCCCCCATCTGACTGGTGTCTCCCCTCCTGGGAACTCAGGTGTGCGTCCCTGTCCCTTGGGCAGTTCATGGAGGATGGGGGTCGAATCTCTGTCATCTCTGACCTCCCCCCACCACTCCACCCCCCACCCCCAGCCTTCGGGGGCTTTCCGTAGCCGTATCATTGCACGGCCACACCCAGACCCAGGAACCTCAGGGCTGCTCGTGGCTTGGCACTGGGGGTGCATCTCCTTCACACGCAGGACTCCCCGAGATTCCTGGGAAGGTAAGAGGCTCCGCAGCCGCCTGTGCCTGGGGAGCCCCAGGGATCAGTGGAAGAAGCGCTCAGGTTTCTGGGAGAGCCACGCCAGATCTCTGCGTTCTGGGGATCCTGCTACGAAATGGGGTTGCCAGGAACAGAGCATAGAGGGCGGCTTTTCGGGGGGATAGGGGGTGAAAATCTCCCAGGTGCTGAGGATGTGGTGCCAGTGCCAGGTGGCAGGAGGGGGCGGCTGCCTGTGCTGCATGTGTGCCCCTGGCAGAGTGGCAGAGACTGGGCGGGAGGTACGCAGAGGACCTGGTTTGTGCAGAACCAAGAATGGCGCTGGCCGACATCCCAGGTGTTGGGGGCCAGGAAGGGGGATGCTGGCCCTCGCCAGCGGGGGGGAGCCCACTGGGTAGCATCCCTTCTCCCCTTTTATTTCTTGCCCATTTCGCTTTTGGCCTCAGTGGCCTCCACCCTGAGATGGCCCTATGGGCAGCCATTGAAGGGGTGCTCTAGCTAACGGACCAACTCTGCAGCCCCATGTCCCGTCCTGGAGCTCGTATCTCCCCCAGCATCAGAAGCCCCTGTGGCCATGCAGGGACAGCTTTCCTCGCCCCTCAGCCCTGCCCAGCCCATCACTGGTGCATTCCCGGCCCCTTCCCTGCCCACTCCTAGCAGCTGTTTCAGATATCTCCCACTGCCCTGGGAACCTGCAGCCAGCCCTGTCCGCCCCAGCCTTAGCAAGGCCCCCCCCACCTTGTTCCACAGAGAAGTTGAGTCTTTCTTCCCCTGGGCACCTGTGGGCAGCACCTTTCTCCGGAGTTTCGGGCCATTCCAGGGCCCTGCCTCCCCAGTCCCTACCTGGGGGATGGGTGCTGCCAGCCTTCCTCAGCTTCTCCAGCTCCCAGGTAGCCCTTCTCCTCCTCAGTGTCAGCCGGGCCCTCCCCAGGCCTGGCGTCCCTATGGCACCTCTGTCCTACGGTCACACCTCTGTCCCAATGGAGCCCTCGCGTCCGCTGCCTTCCTGGCTGGTGTGCCCACCAGCCTCAGCCTGCCCACCGCCGCTTGCTGCTGCTCGGCCCTGCCACAGCGCCTGCCCCACTTGGGCCGTGAACCTTGCTTTCGCGTCCATCTTCTTTCCTGGGCCACGAGCTCACAGGTTTGGCACAGGGATGCGTGATGAGATCAGCTCATTTCGGTCTTTCAGAGCTCAGGGCGCCACGGGAGAGAGTGTCCTCCGAGGTGGTGCAGTGGGAGGGGCTGGCTGGGGAGGCAGCGCTGAGCCCCCCGAGACTTCCCGAGCCTCAGCCTCCGAATACCCCACAGCCTCCTACCCCAAGACAAGACCCGAGGTTCAGAGAGAGGCCTGGGGCCGCCCGACCCACAGTCCCCACTTGCAGACACACGTTAGAATCGCCTGGAGAGCCTCACAAACCCGGGGCGCCCTTCCCCTGATATTCCCAGTCACTCATTCCCACAAGTGGCCAGGGGTGGGGGTAGCCTCGCGGATTCTTCAAACCTCGGCCGCCACACTGAGCTCAAATGTTTGCCCACCCAGATCCCTGAACTCCAAACCTTGAGGAACTGAGACGCGAGTTATGGAGCTTTTGCAAAACAAGATTCCTGGGTGAGATAATTCATTTAGTCTTTCACACTCTCTAAAATTTACCCCCAAGATCAAGCCATCCAACAGCTCGGTCCCAGAGCCTGTGGTACTGTGAACCCCTTCTTTTCAACTCACCCCAAAATGCTCTCACATGAGCTCGACATCGGAATACCCGCAGCCCTGCACATCCTACCGAGGTGGCTTGAGGCCATTCCTGCACATGGTGTCACTGGTGACACTTTGCTTGGACCTTTGGGCGAAATGTCCCTGATTCTACCACAGACGTGTCTTCTGCAGGAGCCTTGGTGTCTTGTAGACCCCGGGAATCACGTTGTAACAGATCAGCTTCTTGTCAGCTTTCCCTCAAGCTCTCTAAATGGGGGTTCCCCAACCTGGCTGCATATCCAGATCACCTCCAATGATTCTGTAAAAATCCTGATATCCAGGCTACACAACAGTCAAGCAAAGCAGCGTCTCTCGGGTGGTATTTTTGTAAAGCTTCCCGGGTGGTTCCGATGGGCAGCCAGAGGGAGCAGCGCTGCTGAGCCTGGAGGCAGGTTTGGGGCCCATGAGAGGGAAATGGCTGGGGCGTCTCCATGTGGTTTCCCAGAGGCAGCACCTGCCCGCTTCCTGCCCCACGCCTGCTTCTCTCTCTCCTCCTCTGGGTTTCCGTGGCCTCACGTGCATCCTTTACGTCACCTTCATCCTCTTTGGACCTTGGAGAGGTGGAAACAGAATAGGAAGCTTCGTGCTGGCCCTGCCTGGGCCCTGGGTGCAGCTCCCGCCCTGGCCAGGCCCCCAGGGAGAGAGCGTGGGGGCTCCTGCTTCCCCAGCACAGGAGCTGGGGCCTCTGCGCTGCTAATCCCAGTGCGGGCAGCTGCAGCCAAGAGCTCTCTGTGGCCCACAAAGCGGCTTGGTTAGTTCCCAGCCTCTCCACTGGGGTGGGACGGGCTGAAGCTGGGAATGGACAGGGTCACCCCTGCAGAGCTCCTCCATTCCCAGGACAGCGGGCGCCCACCCTCTCTGCCCTCTCCGCAAGCCGGACTCCATGCCAAGATCCACCGTTCTGCTAAAAGCAAGACAAAAGCGGGAGCTGTCCGCGTGGGAGTCCTTTCCCACCCCGGGAGCAGAGGGGCTCGGGTCGGGGCAGCGTGGGCGCCTGGTGAGTCGGGCAGGGCTGGTCCTGTCCCGAAAGGCAGTTCTGTTCCAAGGAGATGGGAGGCCTCAGCTCTTTCAGACTTTTCTAGAAAGCAGCCAACTGTCCCCTTCTCTTGCCCTTTGTGCCTGGCAGTCCTGACCGCCCTTCTCTCCACAGAAGGGGTTAAAAGGCTAAACCTGCTCTCCCTGGGCGGCTCACCACAAGCTGCTGGAAAACGTATGCACACGGGCTCCCGCTGTGCTGACACCCACGCGCAGCCCCGGAGGTCTGTTGCCACATTCCAGATGTGTGTGTCCCGCAGCCCCGCCCTCTCTGCGGAGAGGAGATTCTCCCAGTGCCTGGTCCTGGCCCCAGGCCCCGGGAGGCAGGACATGGGCGGGTGGTGCCTTTGGGGAACACCAAGGGGGGAGCATCTGAGCAACGAGAGACACAAACCCCCGAACCCTCCCCAGCCCGGGGCCCCCTGAGTGTAGGGCAGGGGCCAGGTGATGTGCGGGCCAGAAGGGAAGGGTCCCAGGAGAGCCAGCCCTGTCCTGGAGACCACCCCCTCAGCCGGGGCTCGTGTCATTGTCATCTCAGCAGAAGGCTCTGCACTGTCTCCCCTGCTAACAGGAAGTGGGAAACTTGGGTGCAGTGTCTGGAAGACATGCCCTTCCTTTCCCTTCCCCGGGCTTCCTGGTGAGCTCACCACCAGCATCACGCCCATGAGAGAGGTAGGACCACGGTCTGCAGACTTCCTGAAATGCTCGTGGGACCCGCCTTCCATGAGGGGGCCTGGGGGCGCCCGCCGGGGCTCACAGTCTAGCTGGACAGACGGCAGCCACACACAGACAGAGGCCAGACAGGGGCAAATGGGAGGCTCCTGGCCGGGGCAGTGGGGCAGCCCCACCGGGAGTGCGAGTCTCACCTCTCGCCACCTGGGTTTGACCCCAGACCCATCGCTTCCTGATCAGGTGTCCTTGGCAAGTTGTTGAGAGTCTCTAAACCTCAGTTTACCCATCTGTCCAGGGGGTGATGACCACCCCCCCACACACACCAGGCTGTTGGGAGGGTTGAATGAGGAAGTGCAGGAAGTTGCTCGGCACAGTTGGCCCTTAGGTCTCAGCAGGGTCACTGCAGAGAATGGAGTGGCCGAGCCCAGGCGATGAGTGGGCCCTGTGTTAAGGGGTGGCCAGGGAGGATGCCAGGCCCGGGGGGCTCCCAAGCAATGGCCATGTGGCCACCAAAAGCGAGGAGGAAGCTGCAGCGCCCCAGCACTTGCCTTTGCCAAGCCTCCTTCTAAATCCAACATTAACCCGTCCCTCAGGCGATGAGTTATTTACCAGATAACAACTCATGATTGCTAATGACAGGCGCCCCAAGGACGTGCTGAGCGACCTGCTGGAGTCCCAGAAGCCCCTGCTAGCCCCTTCTGCAGTGGCCTTCTGAGGACAGAGCCAGGCCGGCCCTTGGGGACCAGCCATGATACAGACAAAGACACTGAGCTCCAAAGAGGGACAAGGGCACGCTTCCAGGCCCCCACTCCCCATGACAGCTCCGGGTGGGACCAGCCCCAACTTGTCTGGTGGCCCCTGGACCCTGCTGGGTTCCAGTTGCTGGCTCCCCCTGTGCGCTGAGGCTGTGTTCCCTCTCAGGGGGTTGGAGGGGGCGCAGTGAAGGAGCTGGGGCTGGGTGGACACTGGAGGTTCCCACCGGCAGTGAGTAGGAGGGCCCAGTCCTCCGCCTGTGTCCATGAGGTGCGGGAGCCGGATACAGCCCCGGAGCTGGATGGAGCCCTCTGAGCCGGAGAGGGCCACCTCCCCTGGGAGCAGAAGCAAGCACAGGGGGGACAACAGAGTGGGAGGGGCAGGAGGTGGGCACACCAACCCCCTCCTTGAAGGCACATTTGGTCCTGGCTGTGGATCCAGTCTGCGGCCCAGCTGGACTCCCAGCTCCCCAGGTCATTGGTGGCAGTTCCCTGCGCCACGTGCCTCATGCGCTGCTCCAAGCACTGCATTACACTAGTGCGTCTAATCTTCGCAGCCACCGAGCAGGCTGGCCTTGTCATAACCCCTACTTTGCAGATGAAGACACTGAGGCAGAGGAAGATTAGAGGCCGGGCCAAAGGTGGCCAGGCTGGGGCCAGAGCCCAACGGCCGGGGCCCAGCATCTTGACCACTGCCGTGTGCCGCACCATGAAGGCTTCCCAAGTGAACGAGTGCGTGAACGAGTGAAGTGCAGTCTCTGCGTAGGGAACATGCCTTTCTCACCTTGGCCCGGCTATGCAGCTGGGCGTGCAGAGACCCCGGGGTCCCCCATCCTGCCTTCCCCCGAACCCTGATGGCGGCCCTGGGGAGGGCACGTCGGCGTCCCCGCCCTCGCTCCCTGAAGTGGGGGACCGTGTGAGCTGCCCCAGGGGCGCCGCTAGCCTTGTCCTGCCTGAGCACATGTGGGGAGACGTGACACATGGGCGCTTCCTGGGAAGCCCACACGTCACTCATGCGTCCCCAGAATGCTCAGAAGCCCCCCTTTGTGCCGGGCTTTGGGGCAGGGTCCCGGGACTGAGATGCAGACCCCCGCCCCCGCCCTGGGAGCCCTCAGCCGTCCCACAAGACAGACAAGAAGCAGCTGAGGGGATCCCCGTGGAGCGGGCCAGGGGCCGGGGCGCGGCTGTCAGGCGTGCACCCACGGGCCGTGCAGGGAGGTTTTGATTCATCAGTTACTTCTCGGGGTTCGCTGCGTGCCCTCTCGGCAGGGCTGCTCACCGGGCCCGAGGGAGCTCCCAGAGGGACGGGGGTGCGCCTTGATGCTGCAGACAGTGAAAGGACCACAGCTGAGCCGAGCGAGCCAGGTGCTCGTGGGGGCTGGGGAGAGCAGCAGCCTCGGGAACTGGAGGAGAGAAGGCGTCCGTGGGTGGGTGGCCTGGAAACACCTCGGCAGGAGATGGCAGGAATGGGGACAGGGCTTTCTAGGAGACTCGGGGCTCAGTAGCGGCACGGGGTAAGTGGGGAGCACAAGGTCTACCCGGCCAGGAGCAGGGGCTGCGGTGAGGGAGGGGGCGTGGGGGTCACAGGAGAGCTGGGTGAGATGCGATGAGGTCAGGCTGACTGTTCGGTTCAGGGTCAGTAGCTGCAGCGTGTACCTGTGCGAGCCGGTGAGCACCCTGAGTGCATTTTTAAAAGCCTTGAACTGGTGCTAAATAAATCGTCACACTGTTTATTCTGAGCTGGGGAGGCAGGATGCTCCCCTGCACTAGGGGACGAGGCTGCCCCGTGGGGGCTGCCGGCGGCACCCACGGGCGCCAACCTGAGAAAGCAACCTGGAAAGAGCTTCCCGGCTTCCTTACTTTCGTCTCCCACTTCGAGCACCTGCCTGCATCCCTGGAAAAGGGCCCGGTTCACCATTCCCTCCTGCACTGTGGCTTTGCAAAAGCAGAAATAGGTTCTTCATATTTGTTTGTCATTGCTGCTTTGCAGACCTGATGCTTTTACCCCAATGAGTGGCTGCAGGTCCGAGCAGGGGCCCTGGTGAGGTGGCGTCCGCCCTGCCCAACTCCTCCCACCCAGCGGCACCTGGGCTCCCCATCCCGGGTCCTCTGCTCAGCTGCGTGGCCTGGGGGCCTCAGAGGGAGGAGGGAGGGCAGGACCCTGGGTCCGCCTGATCGCCTGGACGGAACAACACGGGCCTTCTCTGCGCCTCGGGCGGCTCCTTGTACTATAAGGGGCCACATTTCCTCCTCCCAGGGCCCCCGGCAAGGCCCCCACATGGCCGCGTGCAGGGGATTGTGTGAAAACCGTCCGCACACTCGCGGCACTAGGAGGTGGGAGGAGGCGGTGGCTAGAGAAGTCCCACGGCTTGAAGCCGGGATGTTCTAGCGGAAACCGGGGTGTACGTGGCTCCCCAGGGCCCGAGGCTCCAAGGGGTGTCGGCTTGGGGGTCGGGGAGCCCAAGGGAGCCGGGCTGAGCAGGGCTGTCTGGCCAGGGCCCTGTGAGCCCTCGGCTCTGCCCCCATATCTGAGGGGGCCTCGGGGATGGCGTGGTGCCCACCTTCCCGACCGGATCCCCAGCCCGTGCTGTCACCCTCTCCAGGCCGGGACACAAGCCGTCCCGCTTGCCCACACTGCCCCCCGCACACCCAGTGCACTCCGGTGTCCAGCCCGCAGCCACCCCTACGTGGCCATTACTGGTTGAATCCAGTCCCCTGACGAAATGTTGACATCCTGACCCCAGAACTATGGACGTGGCCTCATTTGGAAACAGCGTCCTTGACCCTATGATTAGTTAAGATGTGGCTGGACTCGATTGGCTGGGCCACGGTCCCGTGTGACCAGTGCCTTATGAGATGACATTTGAACAGAGATGGAGCTTTGTGTAAATTCCGATGGTTGCATCTATCACATCACAGAAGATTGTCCTTGCCGGCGCCCCCGCTGGACTGTGAGCTCCCCGAGGGCAGGGCCTTTTGTGTCCTCACTGGGCCTGAGACCTGGAACAATATACCATGCGGGTGCCGACAGGTGCCTGAATGAATGAATGAATGAATGAGTGCTGGAAAAGCCCTTTTGTTTCCCCTTGTGGTTGGCATTCATCCTTCAGCCCCCATGTGCTCCTGGCACACTGTTTCCTGTTGTTTTCTAGGGAGAAAGAGAGAGAAAATTTATGATGAGAGGTCCAAAGCTTGAAAGTTCTTTTGAAAGACTTTTAAGTCTGAGTAAATGGGA
Organism: Tamandua tetradactyla; assembly: GCF_023851605.1. Taxonomy (NCBI): domain Eukaryota; kingdom Metazoa; phylum Chordata; class Mammalia; order Pilosa; family Myrmecophagidae; genus Tamandua; species Tamandua tetradactyla. The sequence continues at coordinate 6,601,835 of NC_135329.1, forward strand.
TTGTCAATAAGGGACAGTAAGGGATGCCCCACAAATTTGGGGGCATCCTTGCACAGTTGGTCAGCAGACATACACGTGGGGCTTGTCGCTGGGTGGGCCCCTGGCAGAGCCACGGCCAGCCCATTTGGTCCTTTTGTGAAAATCGGAAGGCGTGGGTCACTCACGGCAGGGCCTGCAGATCGCAGCCCAGTGGCGGCCCCTCCCCTGGGCACAACCTCACTACGGTTCCTGGCTGCTGGGGCAGGTGCAAGGGAAGGAGACAGGCTGCTTGGAGCATCAAACTCGGCTGCAAAAATAAACTCTGAAGTTTACAGTGAGCTATTTCTAGCCCAGGTGCCACACGAGGTTCTGCAGTCAGAGCAAACCGCTGTCGCGAGCCGAGTGGCCCTGCCCTGGCTGCTGCCTTCCTGACCTCTGCAACCTGGAGTCCGGCTTGTGTCCCGGGCACAGAGGAGCTCTGCAGGGGTGACCCTGTCCATTCCTAGCTTCAGCCCGTCCCACCCCGGTGGAGAGGCTGGGAACTAACCAAGCCGCTTTGTGGGCCACAGAGAGCTCTTGGCTGCAGCTGCCCGCGCTGGGATTAGCAGCGCAGAGGCCCCAGCTCCTGTGCTGGGGAAGCAGGAGCCCCCACGCTCTCTCCCTGGGGGCCTGGCCAGGGCGGGAGCTGCACCCAGGGCCCAGGCAGGGCCTGCACGAAGCTTCCTATTCTGTTTCCACCTCTCCAAGGTCCAGAGAGGATGAAGGTGACGTAAAGGATGCACGTGAGGCCACGGAAACCCAGAGGAGGAGAGAGAGAAGCAGGCGTGGGGCAGGAAACGGGCAGGTGCTGCCTCTGGGAAACCACATGGAGACGCCCCAGCCATTTCCCTCTCGTGGGCCCCAAACCTGCCTCCAGGCTCGGCAGTGCTGCTCACTTTGGCTGCCCATCGGGACCACCTGGAAACCCTGGTGAGCAATGTAAGGTGATTTGCCTCTTGCTTGCCCCAAAGAAGGAAGAACACACCCCAAAATCCATGTTCAGGGGCCTCTGTGTGCCTCACACTACCCATCCCCCAGCTGCATCCTCGGGCGCCGCTTTGCCAGTTCCAGGGAGATGGGAAGTGCTCACTTCCAGGCTGGCCACTCAGCTTTTAGGACTTGCCATGCCTGGGTGTGGGCGATCGGCAGAAATCAAAGCTGTTATCGAGGGGAGCTGGGATAAGAAGGGAAGAAGCAGGTTTTCAGCCGCAGCCATCAAAGGGGTGAGTGAAGTCGGCTCTGTCACAGGCAGCAGAGCTGGCCTGGCCGTGGGTTATAGCAGACAGAAAGTATGACCTTTGGTGGCCCCCGGCAAACACTGTGCTGTCACGCCCATGTTCCCCCGTCATTTGTCCTCCTGCTCTCGGGGAGGGGATGCTGTGCCGTGGCGGGAGGTGGGGGAGGGCCGAGGCGACGGCCCAGAGCTGGGCACACCTACCAGGACCTCTCTGTCCTGCTCCTCCATCTGCAGGGAGCGCCTGACACTAAAACCCGGTCCCTAAGGTCACCAGGGAAGGATATTCCATCGGCTCCCGAGGCCCCGATCCAGTGGCTCCTGCAGGCCAGTCTATCTGACCCAAATCTTCCATGCTGCAATTTAAGCCCATTTCCCCTTGTTTTGCTTTGAGAAGAAAAGGAGAACAGCTGCCTCCCAGAGCAAGCAGGTCAAGAGTCCTTGCCTGGGTCCTGCCACACTGAGGCATCCTCAGACAACCGCCCTGTTGACCCTCCCCCCGAGCCTCCCAAGAGAACAGCTTCACCTTCACTCAGGCAGCAAGGCCCCTTCCTGGGAGCCAGGCCGGTGGCAGAGGCCTCCTGTGGGTGCCCCGTCTGCAGTGCAGGAGCTGGGCATGAGGCTGGGTGGCAGCACCCAGTGCCGAGGGCTGGAAGGGGCCGGCGTGGCCAGGAGCTTCCTGCAGGAGGGGGTAGCTGCTCCCCTGGAGTCAGCCAGGGGAAAAGAGGCAGCTGGAGGCTGCTCACACCCACTCCTCGGCCCAGGACCCCTACCCTGGTGCTTAGGTGGGTGTTCCCCCCCCCCACCCCGGTTCAGCATGCAGCACCTTCGCTCGTCGGTGCCAGGGGGACGCCCCCCAAGGCACATCGCTGCTGCGGGCCTGTGTAACCTGTGGAGGTTTCTTGGTAGGTTTCCGTCTAGTCTTTGTGTCTTTTTGCTTCTGGGAACAAATTAACCCCCACTTGCTTCCGCTAAACATTAGCTATTTTGTAGGCCACTGAAGCCAGCTCCTGGGGAGAGTTTGTAGTAAAAACCTGACGGGAAAGCGGTGAATGGCAGCTCAGTATACTGACATCTGGGTTTAAAAAAGCAGTGACGCTGAGTGTCCATGACAGCATTTGGACCAGGCACGGAGAATGCAAGAGAAGATTTTACTTTCCATAGGTCAGTGGAATTAAAACCTTCCTGCTCTGCGGGATAAATGGAGAGAAACCGATCCTTTTTCCTAAGCAGTTATCTTACTGCAGTACTGATATAAGCAAGGTCAGTGGACATTTGTTTGCCCACCACTTGGTCAAAAGCCCCCCCAAAGTCCTTGACTTTAATACAAAGCCCTCCCCAAAAAAAATCAGCATTGATTGGATTTAAGTAATGGAATTGCCATTAACATCTTCCATAAAAGATGATTGATTCTGATTGGATTTATGGGAAGTTGGGGCTTATAAAAGCAAACCAAGAGGCAGCCGTTCACCATTCAGGCCAGGTTTTGTGCCCTCCCTCCTCGGTCCTGTTTGGACACAGGGGCTCCCAGCTGAGCACCCCCACCCCAGGTGGCAGCTGGGTCGTGGCGACCTCTGAGCCCGGTTCAGGGTCGTGCAGTTTCCAGGAAGCAGTGCTGAGCCCTCTCCCACCGGTCCTTCCAGCTGCATCCTAAGGTGACCCCTGCTCTGTGGACGCCTTTTGCCCCCGGTAGGACAGAGGAGCCTCTGGGGGTCCAGAAGGTCTCTACCCCAGCACCCCGCAGGATCCCCTGCCCTTCTGGGGGCGTGCTCCCGCGCAGGTGGCTGCACAGGACTGGCACCCCCGTCTGAGCACAGGACCCTGGGAAGTCCACTTGGAAGAGGAGGTGACGGCAGGTGGCAGGTGACTGCCGGTCGCATCGCGGTGCCAGCAGCTCCCGCCTGTGGGGGGTCTCCCAGCCAGCGGAGCTTGCACTCCCCTCACGACCTTTCTCCTCTTGCGACCCAGTCATTGCTCTCTTCCATCCTGAGGCCACCCGCCTGCTGAACTGCTCGCCTGGGTGTCCCTCAGTTACCACGCGCCCCTGCACACCTGCCGCGCCTCCCTGGCCCGGCCCGGCTCTCGCCCCTCTTGTGCTCATGCGGACGGCCCTCCACAGTTGTAGCTTGGACCCCCTGGGCGGCCTCCCGAAGTCATCCCTCCCCCTCCTCCCCTCCTCGCTTCTTGCAGCCCAGCCTCCACGCTGGCGTCGGGCTTTCTCTCTGAATTGCAGACCACACCGTGGCCATCCCGGGCCCCGAGCACCTGCTCCTGGAAGTTCTTCCAGACTTCTCTCCTGCACTAAGAGCATGCCCGGGACCGCACTCTTGTCTTCTCTCTGCCATTGCATGGGGGCGCCCGGGGTGCCGGCCTCTGCTCCCCTGGACGGGCCCTCAGGCCTCCCCCGGGGGTGGAGCGCACCGCTCCTTCCCTCCGGCTCCCGTCGCTGCTGCTCGCACTGTGCACGAGGGGAAGGGGGCCCTGAGTGTCATCCCCCCTAGACCTGCCAGGGACGCTGCCTTGCCCGCACCCCGACTTATCGGGCTGGGGGTGGCACCGCACCCCGAGTGCACCTTCCCCTAGGCTGGCCAGTGACTTAGGACATGTGGGTCCCAACCTAAAAGGTTAGCTGGACCAACTGGATTTCCCTTCTTGGGAATGTGAACCACAGGACGAGAGAGCTCTGCTCGGGGCTGGCACTTGAGGGGAATATGGGACAAGAGCAGCTGTACAAGGTTGAGTCTCGAAGGAAGCTGATTAGGAGGCAGAAGGGAGGGGAAGTGACGCCCACGAGAAGCAGAGCCCACGGCGAGGGAGGCAGCGCTCATGGGTGGCCTCTGCAGCTCCTCCACTTCACCTTCCTGATGTCTGCTGGGTGGCCTAGACCTGCCCACACCCTTGCAGTATCCCTCCTTTCAACAAGCTCGTGCGGTGGGTCTTCTGCATGCAGCTCCCTGGAATAACTACCTTGACTACCTTAACTCTCCTGCAATAATCCTGCCAAATAAGAGTTACCATTCCATTTTTACAGATGAGCAAATAGAGGTTCAGAAACAGGAAGTCATATGCTCAGGCCCCCAGGGCTGGGGAGCAGGAGAGCCTGGAGGCAGGCCCCGCTTTCTCGCTCAGAAGTGGTGCCCCTTCCCCAGCACGTGTCGCGCGCACGCAGCCCACGGTGTGGCCAGCTGGCCGCCTGCACTGCTCCCTGTCCCCCACCCTGGACCCGCGGCTCACTGAGGGCAGGCGAGGTGTCCCGTCCGTCCTTGGGCCTCCACTGCCCGGCAGAGGCGCTGGCACCAGACGGGCGCATGAGTATCTAATGAGTATCATTTCGTTTAGATGCAGTCTGTGGGAAAAATGTTAGATTCTGACTCAGGAAGCCAGAATTCAAGTCACATCTCCCCTCGTCTGTCACCAAGACAAGGGTCCAAACTGTACTGGGTAGTTGGAGGAGGTGCTTCGTCAGGTCCCCTCCTGCTCCATCTCATAGCTGCATCATCTCATCAGGGCCAAACACACCACGCCCTGCGCTGGTGCCTTTGCCCCAACCTGTTCTTGGAAGTAACACCACCCTGGCATGCTGGGTGCTAGGTGCTGGGTACTGGGTGCTGGGTGCTGGGTGCTGGGTGCTGGGTGCTGGCTTGGCCCAGCTCATTGGAGGCACCCAGGCCAGGGGCTCTTACTCCCCTGCTTGTGTGATTTTCAAGCGCCACCCCCTCCCCATCACTATGGTGGATTTATCTAATGAGGATGAGATGCTTATACATATTTTCATTCTTTAAAAAAAAATCAGCTATTAATTTGTCAGAATTATTCATATTTTACTGATGATATTTTCCATGTATCTAATCAGGGAGCTCGTGAATAGAAATGAAGCTATTTAAATAAAGAGATGGTATAAGTCGTAAGGGATCTTGTTTTCTCAAGCTGTTTCATAATGCAGAGAATACATTTATTTCTTCTAAAAACAGGTTTTTAGAAGAATAAAATCAAAATTTTTTTAATCTTTTGTTAAATATGACGCTGCTTGTATGTGCAAAGTTTAGTGAGCAGCGTGTGACTGCATGCCAGTTTGTGGGGGCCCTGTAGGTGTGCACATCGTCTTCCACGGGAGTGGGAGACTGGTTTTTAGTGAGAAAACAGAAAAACACACTTTGGATCAAATTTTGAAGAAGGATGGGTGGCTAAGCGAAAGTCCAGACTGAAATTGGGTTGAATGATATTTGAGATAATTACTTGTACAAAGTAGACATTTAAACCTCTCAGAATTGCAGCAGCACTTACCTACATCGAAAGAGACTTAGAATCATTAAACAAAGCCAGATATGAAATATACTACTGCTATCTCTTGAAACATTAGCAAGTATCACAAAACACATGCCGTCTACTCAATAGAAAGTCTGAGAATACGAATTATAATAGTTGTCTTATAAGACCTCTGGGAAGCTTGAACTAAATTGCTTAATTCCATTAATAACAAACTATTACTCTAGCTATTAAAGTAACATAAGGTAATAGAGATCATGTCGAGAGATTGCACGGAGGCACTTTCTTCACCTCGCACAGATTTATTCGGGGGCATTGATAGATTTTAATTGACTAGGGCAATGGAAAAGCAAATGGGATGACTTTTGGAAAGCTCCACGTTCTGTGGAAGCAAAGAGCAACCCCAAAATGAGGAGCTGGGGGAGCTGGGGCGGGGCACAGGAGGTGTGAGAGCACCTGTGCCTGCAGCCCCCTGCAGGAAGGCTTCCATGGGACCTGAGCACCCCAGGCCCCAGCCTCGTCTTCAACTCTGTGCGGCTGGAACAACGCCCTCCGTGCGGCATGTGATGGGGTAGCCTGGGGGCCTGGTGGTGGCCCGAGCAGAGCCTCCCCAAGTGGCTCTGGGGTGTCCAGGGCCACCATCTACTCCACATGGATTCTAGTGCCGCGTCACCTCCTCTCCTCGCCAGGGTCCCCTGCTCTCTCCGTGTCTCTCGGCCATCGGGGGGTCCGCCCTGCTTCTCACACTGGCCTCACAGGGCACTGATTGGGATGCCGTTGGGTTTGAAGCCCTCGTTTCATCTTCTTGGACTGATCTCTCCTTCACTTACGCCCGCCCCTCCCCAAGGGCCGAGGATTCTACTGCTGCCACAGCTCCTCGGTTAGAAGGAAAACCCGCTTGTTAAGGGAAGCTGCACAGGGACGTGGGGGGCTGCTGAAGGGAGCCCCTGGGTGGCATTCCAGGAGCTGAGAAGGAGCCCTTGGACAGGGTGGGGGGTAGAAGTGGGGAGCATCACATCTGCCCCCAGTGTTTTGGGGGCTGCATCTGGAGAACTGCCCCTCCCAACCCCAGGACCCAGGACAAGATAAGGTCGTGGCAGAGGGGGTGTCAGAAGGCCGCATCTTCTGACATCTTCCCAGCTGCCCCCTTTGTTTACTGTGCCATCTGAACCTGTGGCCTTGTCCCCCTCTCCTGCCCCGCCGAGCACGGAGCACAGCTTTCAGCTCGCGGGGTCCTCTGTAGAGGACGCGTCGGGCGCGTCGCCTCTCCCACTCCCGGTGCTCGTGGCCGCGGCGCCAGCTCGTGCGTGCTGGCGGCGTCCAGTCCCGCCACAACGTGTGCATGTGTTTGAAAACCATCTCGGCAAGCGGGGCCTCCTAATTTTTTCCACTTCTTGTGATTAGCGTTGCAGACTAATCCTAGCACCAGACTCAACACCAGCTGTTCTTCCCCCACTGCTTGTTTTTACTTATAAACCAAATCCCGGAGCTGTTGCCGAAGCGCCCGGCCCGGAACTGACGGCGCGACCCAGGGAGGGGGGGGTCATCTCCCGGCCCAGCCGCGCCCCCCCAATGCCCAGGACAAGGGAGGGGCCGCTCCGTTCCAAAGTAGCTGCGTCTACCCCGCCAAGGTGGTGTGAAATCAGCAGTTCCTAGATCCAGGCCCATCTTAGAAATTTGACTTTGCATCCCTAGACATCACATATCCCTGGGTACGGCATCAAAAAAAAAAAAGCATAATAGATATATTCAAAAGAATCTGTGCAATATTAAGATAAGTTTTACAGGATGACAATGAGATGCTCCCCCGGAGCCCACCATCAAACTTAAGAACTAGGGCGTTACCGGAATGGTTGAATCTGTTTTTCTGCCCAGTTCTTTCCAACATCCCTTATATTTGGAAAGAGGTCTGCGGGGGGAGCACTTGTCTTGGCACAATGGGCACCAACCCCCTGGAGGACAAGTGCCACCCACTTGGGTGTTTGCAAGGGGCCGGGGTGGTTTGCAAGGAGCCGCTGGGGGCTCTCTGCTCTGTGCACTTCTCCGGCACCTCCCTCCCTCCGATGACTTCCATGGCAACGCCTGTGGACTCGGGCGCCCTCCGATTCCATCCACTGACATTTGAGTGCAACTCAAAAGCACACATGCCCAGGGACGAAGCTAGGACTTAAACTGGGCCAGCGAGAATTGTTACCTTTGTTCAGGTAAAATCACCTGCCTGGTGTTTGGGGTTTGTTTCTGTTTTCATTTTTGTTTTTTCTTCTCTTATAATATTTTCCGCTCAAACTTGTGACCTCAGTGTCCACTTTTCGTCTGCGAATGGAGAGCTTATTCCCGTGTGCTGTGACCCGCCCCCCACCCCACTGTTTTTGCTAATTCATGTCACTCCAGTGGGGTGTTTCTACTGGATAAGTTTTAGTTTTGTTATTGTTCAGATGCTAGATATCACAAGTTTAAGTTTTGTAAGAATATGGTAACGTCGAAGGGAAATTATTGGATTGCTTCTTAAAGGCAAAAGAAGGAAAATAACCGTCCCCTTCAGTAACACAGCCCCAGCCATCCCCTGCTCCTCGAGGCCCAAACCCGCCCCCACCCCCCCACCCCCGACCAGGCACATCGGACATTATCTGCATTATCTGTCATGGCTAAATTGGCTTTCCTCCTTTTTTTTTTTGGTGCATGGTCTGGGAATCGAACCTGGGTCTCCCGCATGAAAGGCAGGCTTTCTAACCACTGAACTACCCGTGCACCCTCCTCAATTTATTAATACAGAAGGAAAAATGTCACAGTTCTCATTTGGTAATGGTATAGTGGCCTCAGATTTCTTCTGGTATTTGCTTCTGATGAGTAATTATGGTCTATATATTAAAACGTATAGCTGCATTTGCAGTGTCGTCGTCGTGTAAAAGAGCTATTCAAAGTGGAGTTAAAAACAAGCAGACCCGTGGCGAGATGACTTTGTGCTCCTCTCCTGGGTCTCACAGACCTTTGCTCTGCCTCCTTCCACATACATATGAATTTATGCGTTAGTACAGTGATTTTCGTTCAGCGGAATATTTTGGGATCCATGCCACTTAAAATTTCCCATAGCACTGCCTCATGTCCTGCAGTCGGGCTCCATTGCTGCCTGACAGCCGTCCCTCTGCCTTTTTGACAGTCACCTGAGCGGCTGGGCCTGGCCGATCATTGCTTGCCTGCTGGAAATCTTGCCGAAAATATTCTCATTTCCTTGGCATTTTGCTGTGCAGGTAGGGTGGGATGTTTCATTGGCTCCGTTGTGTTTATTCAGTAATTTGTACAGTATTTGTTGTTCTTTACTACTGTAAACAGTAAATACAGTTTGGTAATCAAAATAAAAACAAATCAAAGAGCACAGTATATAGGATATTTGCCCTCCAAACGCTCCACCTTCAAGAAGAATTGTGATTGTCAGAAATATATTCCTGTTGAAAGTACCTGAAATCAGCTCTGTAAATTGAGAAACATAAGTCACGGCTCTATTTGTTCTGCAACCGAATAAGAATCACGAGTTTCTCATAAGATAGAGAAAAAAATCTGGAGCCCTTTAGAATGACTTAATGTCCAATCCCAGCCTTTCCTACCTGCCTCTGCTGTTGCTCTTAGTATGAAATTCCTCATTCCCTTCAGTCCTGAGATATTTTGGCTGGGTTGGTTTCTTTCTTGGCAACTGCAGTTATTTGAAAACAGGATTAAAATAAGTCACTCTTTTTTCCTGCCTGGCAGTCTCTCCACGGTTTTGCCTCTCCAGCAGCTGCTGCCCATTTGCTTCCCTCTCTCCCCTTTTCTCTCCATTGCTTCCGCCCTCTCTGAGTTCAGAATTCCTGAGCCAGGGGCCACGGCACGGAGCTGCTGGCTTCCAAGGGTACAGCAGAGGTGCTCGGCATCCCCAAAAACATTTCAGCACACAGGCCACTGTGTGGAGCCGTGCAGTCCCCTCCCGGCCAGGATGCACGGATGCAGAGCTCGGCCCTGCCTGAGGGGACTTCAGAGGCGGGAAGGGTGCAAGCTGGAGGAGTCGGGGAGGTGGGTGAGCCCTGGAGGTCCGCAGCTGTGTCCTAAAGGAGGGTAGCATTTAGTCCCACGGGGAAGACAAAACTCCCCACTGGGCAGCGCGAGGAGGCTGGGGCGAGGCAGGCGTGCACCATGATGGTGGGGGAGGCACCGACCATGGCCAGAAGTGGGGCGCTGGGTTTCCGCAGCCCGGAAGAGGAGAGAAAACAACCACAGGGTCACCACTGTGGAAAATACACCCGTAGTTCGCGGGCACCGAATAACAGATTCAGGACAGAGAAAACGTGCCTCAGCCCGCAGGAAGGTCTGCCTCGGCACGTGCACCCCCCGGGGTGTGGACAAGAGCCTGGGAGCTCTCACTCACACCTGGGCAGGAGGGATTCTCACTCACCCCCTGGGCAGGAGGGATTCTTTCTGTACCTCCCACCCCCCACCTCCACCGGGAAAACGGATAAGGATGTCCCTGAAATCGGGAAGTCTGGGATTTGGGCAGCAGTGCTTCTCCTTTCTCTGGGACCCGCAGCCTCCGTTCTGCAGCTTTGGCCTAGCTTCTTGGCCCAGCAAGTAGGTGCCGGGGTGCCTGCAAGCTGCCCTGACCGCGACAAGGGCTTGGAAAATCAGAGCCACTGCCCAGCCGGGCAGGAGGCTGCCATCCAGGCAGGAAGGGGGGGTGGGACGGGACACGGGCCCAGGGGGGACTGAGTGGGACATGGGCCCGGGGTGGGGGGGACGGGGCTCCGCTCTGGCCGGCACCTGGTGGCTCCACGGTGCTTGGGACCCTGCAAGAAATTCAGAATAAATAACCAGGGACTTCCTAGAGCAGAACTTTCTGTGGCAACGGAGATGTTTTGAACAGTGCTGTCGAGCACTTCGAATGTGGTGTGTGTGGCTGGGGAACTGAGTTTTTAATACTTTTAAGTTGAATTAACTTTAATTGAAATGGCCCTGTTGGCTGTGGGATCAGGCAGTGTCACCCTAATTGAGTCCCAGGCAGAGCCCAGCGAGGCGGCACCACACTCGGCTGGAGGGAAGCACCCGGGGTTCGGCCCCGACGGCTCGGCTCGCAGAGGGAAGCTTCCCTGAAAAGCAGCCCCTGCGTACCTGGCCGCGGCCGCCTGGACCGAGGGCGCTTCCCTTAGCGGGTGTAAGAACTGGCCCAGACGCGGGGGAATCTGGGCCAGGCTTTCCCTCAAGCCCTTTGCTCAATGGCGCCTGGAGTTCCCTCTGTCCCAGCTGCCTGCAGAAATGGTTTTGCAAGGCTTTATTATTTGGGGAATTTTTGGCAGCCACTGGCGTCGTACCTGGGTGCCCACTTTCCACTGGCCGTTCTGCCTGTCGGGTCTCCTTCCTGCCAGGGTGGGTGGCCCCTCGCCCTGGGCGTGACCTGCAAACCAGACCGGGCTGCTTTAGGGTCTTCCTGGGACCCCTTGGTGGAGGAGCGCTGGGGAGGGAACCGGGTGTGCCCACCCCCCACCCCCGCCCCGCACTGGGAAGGGGGAGGGGCGCTGAGGAAGGGGGGGGCTCCAGAGAAGGGGCGGGTACCGGGGAGGGGGCAAGATGGAGGAGAGGGGAGGGGCGGCGGGGAGGGGGGCGGGGCGCTGGCCCCGTCTCCCGGGGAGGGTGGGACAGAGCAGTGCCCGCTGCGCTCCACCCACAGTGCCTGGCCTCTCGGCAGGGGAGCGAAGAATATCTGAAAAATGCAGATATTTATTTTCTTGCTCCAGTACCCTCCAGCCAAGCAGTGGCTGGATTTCCGGTGGTTCGGTGACCTGCCCTGACGGGGGTCGCAGGGGGAGTCTGGCGAGGGGCAGAGAGAAACGGGATGGATGGAGCAAAACAGCCGGCAAGAGGGGCAAAGGCCTTCAGCCCCTGGGAGCATGGGGTAGCAGCCCCTCCGTCCCCACCCCACCAGCCCCTGAGGATGTACGTCTTGGGGGTAGGGACCCAATCGGAGATCCAGAACCTTCCTGACCCTTGCCGTGATCTCCTCAGAGACGAGGAGGGGCGGAGGGGGATGGCTCCGCGGTGTGCTTGTGTTTAGAACGCATCTCTTCCCACGGACCGCGAGGATGGTGGTGGCTTCACCCCGGAGGCCCATTCTCTAGAGCCCGGGTCCTGGTCCAGTGACTGAGATGCATGGGGACAGTGGATAGGAGGCATTTTCTTTCCCGGGATAGAAGGTGGATGGGCTTATTTAAGTGCGTTTGCCAACGAAAGAGGATGCACACCTCACACTCTATACAAAAATTAACTCAGAATGGATCAAAAACCTAAGCATTCAAGTTAAGATCATAAAACTTTTAGAAGAAAATGTAGGGAAATATCTTAGAAATCTTGTAACAGGAGGCTGTTTCCTATACCTTACACCCAAAGCATGAGCACTGAAAAAAAGAAATAGATAAATGGGAATTCCTCAAAATTAAAGTGCATTTGCCCTGGTTTTAGTGTGGGGGGAGTAACTGGTTTATATGTGACTCCCCTTAAACCCACAAATCTTTATTGGTCCAGTTGTACTGCCCACCAGCAAGACGAGAGCAAATGGGCACATCAGCCCTAAAGGAGGTAACAGTCTAGGGGAGGGGGCAGCAAGGTACTTACTCCGTGTGTTAGCAAGAACCCAGGTAGTGTGGTCAGATCAAATGAGTGAACAGGCAGAGCAGGCCAGGAGGGCTTCCTGGAGGAGGGAGCAACTGACCCAGGCCTTGAGATCAGTAGCAGACTTCGGATGTCTGGAAAGAGAACAGGGGACTTTCCAGTATCCCAACACAGATGCAGAGGTGGGAAAAAAGAAAGGGGGGGGGGGGTAAGTGGAAGCCATGAGAGACAGTTTTTTAAATCATTTCCAGTTATTTTGATACATACTTGTTTTGTTGAAACCCTATGAGTTTACACCCACCTGGGATCGTTTTATTAGATCCTGGTTTTGTGGTTCTGCTAATGACAGGGGCAAGCTGCCTGTCTGCCTCGGGTGGCCCCCCCAAACCATCACCACCTCCCCCCACATTGGCTGCCCTGCAGGTTGAGAAGGTGGAGATACACCAAGCTTCTGCTAGCAACTTCTTGGTATTTTTGTGGTATTTTTGTGGGGTCAGCTGACCTGACTCTGAAGCCACTTTGAGGACAATGTATCTGATTTAAAACCCTGATTGAAACATTGGCAGCTGGTTTCTACGTTTATAACAGACTGGACTATTTTGAGTTTGGAAGCATAATTTGCTATTTCCAAGAAACATGTTTTTTACTTCCCCAAACTCCACATCCCCTTGAGGCTATTAAAAAAAAAAAATCAGGATTTAAAGCATGTGTATTGAGCAAGTAGCTTTTTCAAGTTCAGTTCAACAAGCTTGCATTTTGACATGCTTTTCTAAATTTGAATATTTTTATAAATCATGATTATGCTACTGTTTAATGAGAACAAAAGTGGAACTAGCATCTGCTTGTCTAGCGCAGACAAGTATGTGCTGTCTGGAGAAGCTGCGGCCCAGTCTGCAGAGCCCAGGCGCATCGGGATTAGCTTAAATTGCTTCCTGGGGTGGTTTGGGGGCGTCAATCCCAAGACAACTGGGTCAACTTGGGTCTGGGACACAGGAGCCGAGGCTTGGAGGGGCCGGTGGTCCAGACTCAAGCCAGAGGCCCCACGGCCCTTCCCACATGCGGCCCAGCCGCCCACCTCTCTGTCCTGGGTCGGGATCTCGGGGTCCCAGCTAGCAGGGGAGCTGAGTCTTGGTGACCGGCACCATGCTGACTCCGAGCGTGGGGGAACAGAGGCAGCAGGGCAGACCGCCTTGCAGCCAGAGGTGTTTAGGGCCAGCCTTTCAGGTCAGAATGCCCCAGTATGTGGCCACTCTGTCCTAACATCGATGTTTGCATTGAAGTCTCCTCAGCAACCAGGCTGATATAATGTGGCGTTCTCTGCTTACTGTGCTTCAGAAGGTTGCTGTATTTTCATTTTCTTTTAAAATAGTAAAGCTGGAAATGTTTGTGATATTTAAACCAGTAAAATGTTTTAACTGCAAAACTCATTTAGCCAGAATTCCTTACCACCCACCCACCCCCCAAAGCTTCTCTATAGACAGTGGTCTAATGTACCTTACAGACAATGAAATTCATCTTAACTGCACAGTTTGATCAGTTTGGGCAAATGTGTACAGCCCCATCCCTGTCAAGCAAAAGAGCACCTCTAGCAGCCCCAAAGTTCCCTCGTGCCCCTGCCCAGCCAGCCCTCCTGCCCCAGACGTGACCACAGGAGGGTTCGTTTTTAGCATGCGTCTCAGTGGGTGAGAGCTCTGAGATCGTCACCAGCACTTGGAAACTGGAGAGACGCCTTCCTTCCGGGAAGGTCTGGGCTGGCGCCAGCGTGCGCAGGGCCCGTGGAAGCTGCAGGGGTGGACGCTCTTCAGAGGTGGCCGTGTAACTCTGCACGTGGAGTTTCAAACAGTTGCAAAACTTCGAGAACAGTGGGTCGCAGGGAGAAGGCATTTTCCCTCTTCCGGGATCGCTGACATGCAATTGTGCCAGCTGAGCAGAAGCACCTGGGCTAGAGGGAGACCGGAGTCGGCCTCCGAAATCGGTGCTGAGCGCACTTCTGCCCCGAAAGAGAACAGTGGGTTCCCCACAAGCTGATGCGCCGCTCAGAGGCGCCCTGGTGGGAGCTTCTCCTGAAAGGGAGAATTTTCAGTTCCTCCGCCTACACCCAGCACCACCCCTTTTTTGGCCACCAAGTTCCTGGCTCCTGAGGACAGAGTCACCCACATGGAGCCTGGCAGTGGGCAGAGATAGCTCTGGCTTCTGCGCCCCTTCATCTTTCTGACACCCACAGATTAAAATTCTGCAAACCCGCCCATCTGCCAGGTCGGTATCCCCCTGTGTTTGCCCCGCTTGGCAGGAACCACTGGCCTTGCTGGCCTGGGGACATGCAGATCTGCCTGCTGGCCTCCTCCCTCAAGCCTTTGGATGCTGACAGCCCCTCCACATTCTTACGGGGTCTGCGTCAGGTCCCCATTGCACCCCCAATCTGTGGCTCCTTCCCCGTGCGCTGTGGTGACACTAAGCGCCTGGGGACAGTTCCAAACAGGTGGTCGGACTGCTGGCTTGCAGGTCCCCATGAGCTGACAGCCAGGCTGCAGTGCCAGCCATGCCCCTTCTTGGGCCTGGTCTCCCCTTTGTGGGCCTCTGCAGTTGGCCCCATAAATTTGGTCGCTAAACCACCACCCCCCAGACTTAGTTCTCTTTACAGGGGGAGGGGGGGGAGGATCAGCTTGGAAAAGTGATTTGTTTTGTTTTGTTTCTCTTAACTGCAACTGCATTTTCTTCTTTAATTTAATTTTCCTCTTTAATTTAATCACAATGATTTAAATCAGAGAAAATAACCTTAGAATGTATGTACTTTTTTTGAAGGCTGCAAGGGCACCCTTTTTAAAACTACGCCAAGGGATGAGAATAGAGTATGTAAATGATTAACCTGCGCGGATGGAGCAGGTAAAGGCAGGTGAGAGTCCGATACCCCGCCCCATTCTGCCTCTCTGGTCACCCTGGCCCTGGAGGGTCATCCCCTCCCCTGTGCCTCAGTCTCCCCATCAGAGGAGTGAGGGGATTGGACTAGAAGGTCACAGAAGTCACTCCCAGCTGTGCCCTCTGGGGTCTGGCATTGTGTTCACTGTCGCTGGTTACTTGTATGTCTGCCAAGACCGCAGCCAATCGGACTGGTGGACATTTATTAGGTTTTAGAGACTCAGGCTGGAAAATACAGAAACGGCCACCAAAGTCTGTGCTGTCCTATGGATGGTTTATGGTCCGTGCCACGTCCTCACTCGTGGCCAACCCCGTCCCCCAGCCCAGCTAACGGAGCGCAGCTGCTGCCCCCTGGTTTTCCGGCATGGGGGGCACCCACAGGGCCCCCCCACCCCCACGGCCCTTCCCTTGGCTTTGTGGGAGCTGCTCTGGCTCCTCCCCCAGACCCTGAGGATAGGATAAAGCCCCAGATGAGGCTGGGCAAGGACCCCTGAGAGCTGGTGCCTGCCCGCAGAAGAGAAAGGAAGAGCAGGTCAGGTCTCCTGGCTTTCACAGGAACTCCGGGCCCCCGTGCACTTTGCTTTCTTTGTTTAAACAAAGAAGGGGGCAGCCGTCAGGGCTGTATAAATTGCAAAATGACCCTGCTTGCTGGGAGCCTCTTGTTCCTGCCCACATGAGCCCACCGGGCTGGGTCTGGCAGAGAAAAGCCCCCCCCCACCCCGAGGCAGCCAGTGGGGTCCCAGGGACCGAGGGGGCCAGCCGGGCCTGGCCAGAGGCGACGTTGGAGCTGGGGTCACTGGGCCCAGGTAGGGACAGGTATTCTTTAGAACAACTCGGGCGTCAAGGGAAGAGAGCATTACATTCTCTATTGTTTATTCATGGACCAGACACGCTGATAGTCTATCTGAGATATTTATTTTTTTATCCCCCTAAAACTGATCTTTTTGGGGGCGGGCCACAGTGGCTCAGCAGGCAGAATTCTCGCCTGCCATGCCAGAGACCCAGGTTTGATTCCCAGTGCCCACCCATGCAAAAAAAAACAAAACTGATCTTTTTTTAAAAATTAGTGTTTCAGTGCTTAAAGTAACAAATAGCAGGGGCCTGGAAAATTCACTTCTTGGGAGAAAGTTCATGTAGCAGGTAAAGGGCTCAGACCCACCACCAGCTGAGCTTACTGGAGCAGGGACCCCTCAGCCACCATGAGCTGCCAGTGAATGAATGCAGGCATGTGGGCAACTACCCCCTGAGGGGGGGCGGGGGGATGCTCCCCTGGGCAGCAGTGGGGACCCTGGCCAGCCCGACCCCCTGGGACCCCAGGAGCTATTCCTAGCTTGTGTGGTGTTTTGGTTTGTTAAAGCTGCTAGAATGCAATATACCAAACACGAAACAGCTTTTAAAAAGGGAATTTATTAAGTTGCAGGTTTACGAAGTTCTAAGGCTATAAAAATGTCCAAACTAAGGCGTCCAGGGAAAGATATCGGACTCAAGAAAGGGCTGATGATGTTTGGGGTTTCTCTGTCACATAGAAAGGCACATGGGGGCATCTACTAATTTTCTCTCCCCACTTCTCATTTCAAAAGTCTTTCCTGGGGAGCATTTTCCTTCTGCATCTCCAAACCTCTCTGCGTCACCTCTGATGGAGCTTTTTCCAACATGAATGGGTGGAGACACATCTCCATGGAAACCGCCTAATGGTTCCACCCGTAGCTGGTTGGGTCACATCTCCATGGAAAGGACTTAATCAAGAATATCCCACCCAGCAATACTGAATCAGGATGAAAGAACGTGGCTTTGCGGGGGTGCACAGCAGTTTCTCACCGGCACAGATGGCACAGGCCAGGCTGCCCCCGGTCCCTGGAGGTGGGGGGAGGAGAGGGCCTGGGCCTGCCCAGGGCCTGGTTGGGAGAAGGGCAGGGGGTGCTTTGCCATGGTCCTGGGCCAGCAGGGGATCGGGAGGCGTGTGGTAGCACGCTGCCCTCCGCGGTGCTCCCTCCTGTGGCCGGGATCCAACCTGACCTTCGCCAAAGTGATCTCCTGCCAGGCCAGCCCCTCTAAGCCTCCCACTGGTGGTGTTGATGTGCCAACCTGTGTCCCGAGGCCAGCAGTCACTTTGAGAAGCTTCTCCTGCCTTTAATCTTACCACGGGGACAAACACCCCTCAGCACCCTCCTCCCTGCTGCTAGAATGCTTGTCTCTTCCCGCGCTGGCCCCCCGCCCCGGGTCTGAGGGCCACTTTCCCTTCAGGGCTCACCCGGGCTCACCTCTGCCCCTCACTTTCTGCTGCCAGGCGCCTTTGCAAAGGGAGAGACCCTGGGCCCCGGGCCCCGAGGGGAGAGCGGAGAGAGGAGAGCCCCGCGGCTCAGGGCACACCAGGCTGGGTGACTGCTGGCCCGTGTCTGCGGGGGTGGACGGATGTACAGCTCCGCCAGAGGGCTCAGTGGTGGATGGAAGGTCTTCGCACCCACCTAGCCACATTCGGGAACCAGCGGCTTCCATGTTTCTTGGAGGAGATGGCTCAGGGATGGTTCATGGGTGCTGTTGTGTTTGCATCCTAAGCCCCTGCCCTGCCTTTCCCCGAGGGGCCTTAGGGATACACCAGCTCGGGCACGAGCTCCCAGCCCCTGAGCACTTTAAGGAGATGTTCTGATGCCCTGCCAACACCAGGCCAAGCCGCTTGGGTTGGCCTCCCCAGCCTCCTTCAC
This sequence comes from Tamandua tetradactyla, assembly GCF_023851605.1. Classification (NCBI taxonomy): domain Eukaryota; kingdom Metazoa; phylum Chordata; class Mammalia; order Pilosa; family Myrmecophagidae; genus Tamandua; species Tamandua tetradactyla. The sequence continues at coordinate 6,619,598 of NC_135329.1, forward strand.
ACGGCCCTCAGGGGCGCTCCATGCTGACCAAGCCCTGGGGTCCCTTCATGTCCCTGTCCACACGGGGAAGCTTCCCTGCGAGGATGTGCATGGGCTGGGGTCCCTTCCGGCTGCCGCTAGTTCCCTTTCCCACAAGCTGAGGGCATCGCCTCTAGAAGGCCTTGTGTGGGAGAATGGAGCGGCCTCTCTTGGTGGAGTTGAAGGGAGTGAGGTTTCAGCTGGAGCCCTGCAGTAGCCCCTGCAGCTGTAAGCACCACCTCAAGCACCTTGGCGTGAAGCAGCTGCCTCCCATGGTCAGTAGAGTCCAGGCCCTCCAGCTCGGCACTGGAATGACACTCTCTGCATGGAGGGGTCCACTAGGACCCTCAACCCCAGATCATTATCCCCCTGAGTGTCCACTCCTTTAGGGATCTCTTACTAATTCTTTTTGTCCCACCCTCTTGTGAGCACCCCTTTTCCTCTCTGGCCTGAGTAAGCATAATCATTTCCTTCTCCATGCTGACTGAGATGCGATGAGAACTTTTAAATGAGTTTAACCAAAGGCTTTAGGGGGAAATCTACCCCTGGAGTAGGCTGCAGTCGGATCCTCTGGTTCACGAGCGAGTGCCTCTCCTCCAGGCATCACCAGCCCCCTTTCTGTGTTTCCAGCCGTGGGGTGGACACCATCATAGCACCTGGGGCCTGAAACCTGCACAGCTCAAGCCTCCCAAGATCCAGCAAAGCAGGCGAAGGAAAGAAGCCATGAGAGAGAAGCACCTGCTACAGGCCGGCTCGTGCTTTCCGACGTGCTGCGCCAAGGGGCACCCGTTTCTCATCCGGGCCTGGGAGCCGTGGGGCAGGGAGACGTGCATCCTCTCCAGTCCTGCAGCCCCCAACAGCCACGTGTGGTGCACCAGCGCCGTGACACGGCGTCCTGCCCTGGTGGAGGGAGACGCTGCATGTTTCAATGCTGCTATCACGTGTGAAGTCATCCATCCCCGTGTTGAAGCGCAGACTGAAACCCCAGAGCTGGCTCTGTGGAAGGCCCAGGGGGCATTAGGAGGGCCGGCCCTGGGAAGTTTGCCCAGAGCGGGAGGTTTGCTTCCGCGCTGGCATCAGGTCCCTCCCCCAGCCTCCCGCGGGGCTCAGGGCCGTGGCCCATGTCCGGATGCCGGAGGTGGGCTGGGAGTTGCCAGTGGCATTCCCCATGGAGACCACTGCTCAGCCGCTGCGCCACTCCCTGCTGTATAGGACATGCCGCCTCAGAACCAAGTGGCACAAACAGCATCTGCAGATGCAAGGAAATGCTGGGTCCGTGCTGCAGGCAGGGCACAGCGGGGCAGCCCGTCCCGCCTCTCCGAGGGTCCGTGCTGCAGGAGGGCACAGTGGGGCAGTTTGTCCCGCCTCTACGACGGAGCTGGGGCCTCAGCTGGAGACACCTGCAGGCGTCACCCCGAACCTTCACTCCCGTGGCTGACGTCGATGCTGGCCACCAATGCCCGCACTGGGGCTCTCTCACCTCGCGGCGGCTTCCAGGGCACCAGCTCTCAGGGCTTCTTAGGTGCAGGTCCAGCTGACAGGTGGAAGCTGCCTCGCCTTTGGCAACATGGCCTCAGGAAGCGTGTGGGAAGCACGCATTGTCACTGCTCCTCCCTTCTGATGGGACAGTGAATGACAAGTCCACCTCAATTCAAGAGGGGTGGGGGGCTTAGACTCTCCCTCTTGCTGGGGAGGTGGTGAGTTTCCAAAACAGCCCACAAGGGCAGCCCGCCATGGTACATCTGCTGCACACCCCATCCCTGCAGACCAACGCCCAGAGCTTTCAGGTGCCTCCTGAGTCAGCTCTTTGCAGACTCCTCGAGCCTGGGCTCCTGGGGCCCATTGACTCGTTACAAGAAATTCAGCAAAGCAGGTCCCAGGGACAGTTATTTTTTGTGGGGACATTTAACATAAATCACAGCCCAACAAAGTGAAAGGCAGCTTTGCTATCGTGGGGAAAGCCCTGACTCTGCCACATCCTGTGTGACTTTAGGCTAGTTACTTAAACTCTCTGAGCCTTGGTTCCCTCATCTATAAAGTAGGGATGAAAAAATAGCACCTGCTCACAGGGCTGCCATCTGAATCAAATGAGTGGGGTTTGGAATGAGTGCTTGGCATATAGTAACTCCTATAAAAATAAAATAAGAGCCCCGCCAGCTCCATCAGGCCTGGGGCATGCCACAGCATGGCTCTCCTCTTCCTCTCCCTCATTTATACCCACCAGGGCTGGGAAGTGCTGCATGGTGGGGGAGGTGAGGCTACGGGTGCAGGGTCTTCCGTTGGATTGCAGTGTGGACATTTTCCCCTTCCTTGATCTGTGTGTGTGTACGTGTTTTAGGTTCACGACTTAATCTTACCTGTGGATTTGCAGAGCGTCAAGGAGCGGAGTGGAAGATGTCTGTAATTAAATATGCCACTCCCTGCTCTATAAAATCATTTACTGCCAACAGCAGGGAGGATAAATATCTCTTTGGAAGGCTTATTAGAAAAAGTGAACTACCGAGTGCAAAAATGTCCTTATCTAGCCAGCATCCTTCCCTCTGTCGTGATTTAATATGTGCACAGCGCGGCACAGAAATACAAAGCAGCTCGGGAAAAAGTCTCAGCCCTAAGAATCTTATAGTATTAAAACTTGCATAATCCCACACACAGGAAAACTACAGCGGAGGCTGAGCTGGCCCCTGAAAACCTGTGTGTCCCACCCCCTGTGACCCGGGGGCTCTGGGATTTCTCCTGAGAACTGCTCCACGCTGCTTCTGATAGCTGAATTTTATTAACTGTTTTTTCATTACTCCTGATGGACCCGGCAATGAACTCTTATCAGTGTATTGTGGCGAGTACAAGTCAATTAATTTCTTTTAAATAACTTCGACTGAAATCCTATTTGATTTATATTCCAAAAATGATTTCCATCCGGTTCCTTCTTGAGATTATGGTCCCGGCTGAGTTACTCACTCCGGCTGCAGGGTCATCGGATACCCCAGGGAGGACACAGGATCAAGGAGAGAAGGAAATGAGAAGGTGGAGCTGCGAGCATTCTAAGGGCCCTTTATTCTGTGCGAGGCCCTGTGCTCGATGACGGGAGAGCACGTTTAAATCTCGCCTTCAGAACAGCTGGTTTCCAGTCCTCGAGGCAGGGGGTGGCTTGAGGGTCACCTGGCGATGCCCATGAGACCGAGGCGTGATGGCAGCCATCCTGGCTGCGAGGGTGGATGCTGAGTCACCCACGGCCCCCATACTTGGTACCAGAATCTGCCACTGAGTGTTGGGGTTGGTGGCCCGAGAGCCCTCCCTTAGCTGTGCCCTGGCCGAGAGCGCCTGGGCTTTATGTGACCCGGTGGGGGGGGGGGGGGGCCGTCATGTGGGGGTGATCCTGGGGGCAGTCCCTGAGCAGAGCTCCCCGGGCCTTGCTGGGGGTCTACACAGGCCCACCAGATGGTCACCAGCCAGCCTTATGGGTGACGGTACTCTCCTTGCGTGGAAGGCAGGAGGGCGGTCCCACCCTCTCAGGGCCCAGCGTCCAGCTCTGGAGAGCAGAGCTCGGGCCACGGCTGTGGCCAAGGGCAGGGAGAGGCCCCCACTGCTGGGACAGCCTGTCAGGGGGCAGCCCCCACCCCGGGCGTGGGAATACCCGCTGAAGAATTCAGGGCAGTTAAAAAGTTTGCCAAAGATGGTTTCTGATAAAGATGCATTTGCATGTTCTAAAAAATAGTCATGGTGATGAATACACAACTGTGTGAGCCATTGTACACCATGTATGGACTCTATGTGTGTGAAGAATTGTCAATACAAATACATTTTTTAAAAATGCTTCTGCAAAGTATCTGCAGATGCTGTAATGGAGAGGCACGTGAGCAAGTGTCTCCCAGAGGCTGGTCCAGGCCGCTGTGTCCGAGAGAGACCCCAGGGCACTTGATAAAAATGTGAGTTCCTGCACCTGCCCCAGAGAGGCTAAATCACCACCTCCAGGGTTGCGGCCCAGGATGGGGATTTAACTCAGCTTAGTAAGTGCCCCAGGAGAGCCCGGGGCTCCCTGAAGTCTGGTGAGGGAGAGAGAAGGAGAGGCAGAGGCCGAAGTGGGGCTCGGCTTTGGGAACGACACAGCGCTGCCTTCCAGGAGCTCTCGACTTGAGGAAGCAAGGCCTGCGTGAAGCAGTTGGAGGAAAGAATGCGGTGTGTGGTCCGGTGACAAACGGGACAGAGCAGCCCAGCGGCAGCATGGGTCACTTCGAGGAGGGGCTACCGTGAAGCCGCACGCATTACTGGAGAGTGGCATCTCCCCTGCAAGGAAGCCCCCCAAGGCCAAGGGTTAGAAATACGGAGGACAGAGTCTGAGGACCCGTATAAAAATTATCTTTGTGTTAAGAGGCTCTCTGAGCAGGGCACTGCTTTTCTCCTTAACAAAAAACAAAAGCACGATTTTTTTTAGTTTTCCGAAATTCCTGTTTCTCTGTCTTGGGAGGGGATATCGCGCTTGACACGTGGACCTGGGACAGTGCTCTGCTGACCTCAGGGTTCCAGGTGCCCCGGTTCACTTGCGGCCGAGGTGACCTTCTATCTCTTGGGAGGGGGTGTGTGGCTGGGAGGGGGCGGGGACCCGGCGGGGAGGGGGCGGGGACCGGCGGGGAGGGGGTGGGGACCGGCGGGGAGGGGGTGGGGACCGGTGGGTGCAGGGCGCACAGGTTGTGGAGGCTGCTGGCTGCTTCTGACGCCAGCAGGGAGTGTCGATGTGGACGTTGTCGTGGGTGGGCGTTGTTGTAGGTGACCGACCCCCTCGTGCTCCTGCACAGTCACTGATCCTGGCCAGGAAAGGCCTGAGGGCAGAGCCCGGAGAAATCGTCTCCTCTCTCCGTGGACAGAAGGCGCCTGGAAACAGCAGGAACCCTGTTGCCTGACCTGGGAGCTGGGCTCACACTTCCTGTCTGGGTGACCTTGATGAGCCGCCCGACCTCTCTGTGCCTCCGTTTCCTCATCTGTTATGCAGGGCTAACAGGATCCCCACCACACCATGTGTGCGGGGGCAAGGATTAAATAATTATGACAGCGTGACATGGTGCTGGCAGACAAGCATGCACGATAGACATTAGCTCTCAATAGCGATGTCACGCCCATTTCTCAGAGGACGTGATGGCCGCCAATGAAGCCATTTTTCTTATCAGGGTCTTTATAGCTCAGTGACTTTTCTGCCCTGAGCTAAGAGCAGAGAGAACCTGGCATCCCTGACCCAGGAAAGCCTTGTGAGGTGCAGGGCCTTCCCTTGCCTGCCAGGTGGTGGGTCCCTGTGCTCCTTCGCTCTGGAGGGGTCCTGGAGGTGCAGGCGACCACCAGCCCACCCAGGCAGCATTGCGTCCTGGTACTTGTCTGCCCAGCAGTGGGCAGTTGGGGGGCTCAGCCTTGTGCACGCCGTTTGCTCCCACAGGGCCGGGTCCCTGGAGGCAAAGGGGCCGGTGGCCGTGGTGGCTGGGGTGACGCCATCAGCTCCCCTCGGCGGGTCTCCCGTCCTGACGCCTGTCCCCCGAGACCACTGTTCTCAGCTGCCCTCACTGGGCACTGCCTCGGGGTGACATCTTCCCCAAGCCAGCACCTTAAAATCGTGGGAAATGTTGAATTCAGGGACAGCGTCAAAGAGACAGAGCTCTGATCATCAATTCTGTAATCCAATATTTTGCTTAGATTTTTTCTTAAAAACGTTTCTTAGTCTAATAGTTTTTTATAAAACCCCATCAGAGAGCAGAGCTCCCTGGTGGGTGCAGGGTGCTCCCCCTCATGACCCCCTGAAATAGCCACGCGGGATCCTAAGATTTCTTTGAGCCCCCTTTGGAAGAGCCCCTGCTTTGCTCTGGGGCTCTCCCTTGATTTCCAAGGCCCCTCCCCTGCTGCCGCATCTCACCTCCCGACAGCGTCTGCTGTGACAGCGTCCATGGCACCTTCCCTGCGGCGTGGCTGGGCCCCTGCTGGCAGGGCATGGCTGCTGGGACAGGCGGGTTGGAGGCTGCCGTGGGCCCATGGCTGGACTGTGCCATCGGGGTTGGGCTCGCCCCTCCTCCCGCACCTGACAGCTGAGCAGGTTGAATGTCACTGCAGGGGGCAGGGGGCAGGGGACAGCAGAAGGGGCCAGGGGGACAGCGGCAGGGGATGGCAGCAGGGGGCAGGGGGACAGCGACAGGGGATGGCAGCAGAGGGCAGGGGGACAGTGGCAGGGGATGGCAGCAGGGGGCAGGGGGACAGTGTCAGGGGATGGCAGCAGGGGGCAGGGGGACAGCCCAGGGGCGGAGGGCCTTGGCACTGGGGAGTGTGGGTAAGCCCAGGAGAGGACTTTGGCCGAGCAGGGGAGCTCGCAACCCCCAACTAGCCCCATCTTTAGACTTCCATAATCAGCTTCCAACCATCCAAATTTGTCTATTATTATTATTTTACCACCACACTGGCCGTATTTTTAAAGTCTGCTGCACTTGAACGATTTTGTCTGACGTCAGCTGGCCACCAGCAACTCTGCTTGAAAACAAGAATAACCAAATCTTCTAAGGAGTAATGCTGAACCTGCTTCAAACGCAATAAATCACCACAACCATTGTTTACGATAAGTGGTATCTGATTGCCGTTAGAACCCGTGTTTATTGCTTTTGTGCATTATGGTCTCTTGTAATTTGGACAGCCAGAAATTGTATCCCTTTATGCAGCACCTAGCAAGGGTTTGTGAGGCGGGAGGCCTCTGAAATTACACTGCCCGGGAGTGGGGCTGGGGAGCCTCGGAGGAGCAGGAAATGCAAGGCCTGTTTTTCTTGCGAGGAGCCGTGCATCGGGTTTTCCACTCTTTCCATTCTTGGCACCCTCCAGGCACCTTCAGAGACCTGGGCAGGGGAGGGCACACAAGAGGCGGCCCCCAGATCAGAGCCCTGGCGTGGCCTCCGGGATTGGAGCCGGGCAGGAGGCTGGGTCCCCGGACAGCGGGTGGCGGCATTTGGGGCGCCTCTGCCTGCAAACCCTGCGAAGCTGCTACTTGACCACAGGGCCCGCGGCACATGAGGCTGTGGCCATCGTCTGCTGGTACATCAGGGATGTGGCTTCGTGGCTGGGGGGCTCCAGCGGAGAGGGGCGCAGTGTCTGGGCACGTGACTAGTGAATTTGTGAACGTGATGTCCAGTCTTCTGCCAGGTGTGACCTGAATCTCCTCCTTCCCAGGTGGGCCTCACCCAGCTCGCAGCAGGAGGGCTGTGAGCCACCTGGCACTGGCCCCTGGGACCTCGTCTCTCCCCCTTCCATCCACGCCTGCTGTGCTCCAGCCACCCCAGGCCTCGAGCTCCTGAGCACCCCACACAGCAGTTTCCTGTATCAGTAAGCCTGTTCCCTCAGCTGGAATCCCCCTCCCCTCTTCCATTCACCTTCGGAGGCTTGGCTCAGGCACCCTCTCCTCCAGGCTGCCTTCCTGGACTGCTCCTGGGGGCGGTACTTCCCGCGGCTCCAGGCACTTCCCCAGCCTCCTGTCACAGCCTCTACACAAAGGCAGGACCTCCATGCTCTCCCCCCAGCCCACCTGGCGCCAGCACAACGCCTGCATGCCGTGGGCTTGCTGTGACCTGGGGACTGCGCTGGGCTGCGCTGGTACTCACAGCGCGTCCGCGGGGCCAATTCCTCCAGGCAGTGGGTCACACGGGCACAGCTGCGTCTGGGCTCCCGGCAAGGTCAGAGATGGCTCCCCAAGGGACGCTCAGCTCCTCCAGGGCGGGACAGCCCCTGCTGTGTCACCCGAGGCCTTGAGTGTTCATTCGGGTTCAGGACACGGCCCGAGATGCTCCGAGGTCCCCTCCGTGGTGGGGGTCCCTTCACTGAGCGCAAAGGGGTCCCCCTCGAATGCGCCGTCAGCTGTACTCTACTAAAGGAATAAATGAACCGCCGTGACCCTGAAACAGGGTTCCCCAAACCCTGAGCCGAGCAGCAGGTTCCCCAGGCCCCCCGGGATTGGAGGGCTGCCCGGAGGCTCCTGACATGAGCTTCGGTGCCAACCGTGTGTCCCTGCAGCGCGGCGACCTGGCCAAGCAGAAGAGGGGGTGGGGGAAAAGCTGGGGCTCCGCTTCCTGAAGACCCTCCCGTGTGGGCCACAGGCACCTGCGGGGTGGAGGTGGGTGGGAGCTGGCAGGTCCGGGCAGGCCACACTCTGCTCACAGCCCAGCGATGGCACTTGTCCACCCCAGCAAGTGTCGCTGCCTCCAGATGCGTTTAGTATGACGCGCGCAAAACCGGCCCAGCTCGGCGCCAGCCCGTTCCCTACGCCACCCCTTCCCACGTGCACTGCAGACCCTCCTGGGGCAGCACCCATAGCTCGGGCTCTCTGTCCAGGGCTCGGCAGGCTGGAGGAGGACTGTCGGCCTCTGTGGCCTAGCCCAGCCCCCCGGGCATTCTGAGTGACAGACAGCTGGACCCCTGGCTACTTTGTTTGGAATTCAAGCTGCTCATGCACAGGGGCCTGGGAAGCGGCCGAAGTGTGCCCGGTCAGGAGGCTGCGGAGGCCGAGGAGGAGATAGTGGGCGTGACCATGGCTTCCAAACCCCTCGAGGTCTGGTCTGGGGTCAGGCTGGCTAGCGAGACGCCCCCCAGTCCCTTCCTGCCCCGTGGTGTCCGTCCGAGTTGCCCTGAGGAGGGTGGACAGTGGGGCAGTAGGGAAGGGGAGGCCATGTGGACTCGGCGCGAGCTGGGGGATGCTGTGCTGGGGGGCAGGAGCCCGGCTGCAAAGACCTGCCTGCCAGCGGTGAGCCGGCCCCGGGCAGCAGCTGAGGCTGCAGAGGGTCAGAGGAGAGCGTGTGCCCAGAAGGGCGCTTCCCGGGCCCAGGGGTCACACATGAAGTGGGGGGCTCAGCCGTCCCCTCTCGTAGTCACTGTCTTCTAGCCCAGGGGTCTGGCATCTGCTGGCTGCTTTCTTCTTTAAACCTAGGAATGTATGCAATTGGACAGAAATTTTTAAAAGAGCCCAATTAATATAAAATGAAAAATTGCTGGCACAGCCCTGTCCACTGGCCCCTGGGTGGGGACCTGGAATGAGGGCATGAGAGGTGAGCGTGACCCTTTCCTCACCTCGTCTGATCCTTTAGGAGCTACATGCACTTCTCGGGGGGTCTTCCACTGGCTCCCATTCTTATTTTTCTCATTTAGAAGCGAAGATAGAAGAGCCAGGCAGGGCTCACCCAGTTGACTTGGGAGAAAGTGAAGGTTGGGCAGGGGTACGTGTTAGGGTCCCCCGGGATCCAGGAGCATGCCTCGTCCTCTAGGGGGTGCTCCCGTGGCCTCTGGTGCCCTTGATTCCCTCTGTCCGCGTGACCCCACTTTCCTGACTCGGGGCCTGTGTGTCTGCCCTTTCCCAGGCCCCGAAAATCCTGCCCAGGCCCCAGGCGAATGTCTTAACCCCTCGTCCCCCAGGAAGCCTATCATTCTCCTGCATCCCAGGGTGGCCTCCTCTGCCCAAACCCCAGTGCTTTCCAACGGGGATGCCAGGCCCCCCATCTTAGCCCACTCTGGCCTGTACCTGTGGCTGGTGACCTCTGACCCCCACTGGGCCCCGTACGGAGCTGTCCCCCTGAGTCCAGGCTCCCGGTCCCCTGACCTGCCTCACAGCTGTTCCCCTCCCTTCTGCTGTGCCCATGTCACAATCAGTGACCATCCCCAAGAGTGCAGCCTGGATGGCATGTGGAGCCGAACTTCTGGCATCAGGAAGCAGCCGAGGGGCTTGATCTCTGCATGCTCGGAGAGATGCTTTCTTTATATCAATGACCCCCTGCCCTGGCCACCCTCGAGCCAGGGCACGCAGCCTGGTCTGTGACCCCGAGCCCAGCAGGACAGCAGCTGCCCGGGCTCGGGGACTCGGGAGCTCCGTGAAGACCAGGCTCATGGCAACTCTGGGGCCAAGCAGGCTGTGCCGAGGCCGGACAGCAGCCCATGCCCAGAGGCCCCACAGAATCTGCAGCCACCACGCAGGGCCGGTGCCCCTGATGGACCATCCCTGCCCCGCACCCCTCTTTGCTGCCAGGCCCGTGCTGTCCACCCCCAGCCCTCCAGCCGGGACACGTCAGCCAGCTCCTGCTCCCACTCCTCAGCCTGCAGGATGCCCTGAGTCCCTGCCCCCTGCCCCCCTCCTTCTGGACATGTTCACCTGCCAGCTCAGCCCCCAGAATAGCCCTTCTGCAGTAGCCAGTAACTCCCTGCTGGCCAATGTGCGGAGGCCTCTGGACAGCTGCTGCAGCACCCGGCTGACCCGTGGCAAGTGGCTGGGGCCCGGGACTGGGTGTGGCTGCCCTGGTGGACGTCAGCCCAAGAGTATCAGCATAGGTCACCACTGAGTATCGCTGGCCTAGCGAGGACAGGTAAGGGAGGCACAGGTCCCAGCTTGGCGCGGCCGTGTCGGAGAGCAAGGTAGAAGCCCCGGACAGGCAGGACACAGGGGGCCAGGGAGGCCAGGGACACAGCTGTGGACCTCCCAGCTCATCAGTGGTGGTCAGTGGCCAGCCCGGGGTAAAGGTCTGCCTGCAGCCAAGGCATTCCCAACGCCCCCTGGACGTGGGCTCCCGGGGTGTGCTTCGGGCTCTTTGCACCAGCTGTGGCCTCAGCAGCATCGTGGGATCTGGGACAGGTGGCTGTGATTCCCAGGACTTCAGTTCCCTAACCTGTGCAGTGAGGGGGCAGCTGGAGGGAGAGGAGCTTGAAGGGGTCTCTGTGTTCCATCTCCTGTGAGGCAGGAGCTGTGGGGGGGTGCGGGGGAGAGAGCACAGAGCCCTCCTTGTTTGCTCGGGTGGAGTCCAAGGAGTGGTCTCTCTGGGATTACCCACCCCTTGCTGGGGTCCCAGGCCAGGCCACTGCCCTGATCCTGCTTCCTGGGTCCCGAGGCCACAGGGCCGGCAGAGCCCATTAGGAATGTGCTTGTCAGTGATCACACAAGGCTTTCTTTCAGTGCCTATTTATACGCCTGAACAACTTGATGGGGAAACAAACTTCCGTATCTTAGTGCCTAAGTTTCCCCATGCTTTCAGGTTACTTTTTCAGACATTTCTTCTCAGCACAACACAGACCCTTGTTAAAGATATTTCTGTATTTTAGCAAAAGGAACCCAACTCATAGTAACGAGATCCCCGAATAAAGTTCAGTTCATTTTCATCTCTCTTTCCTCCTCGAATATTACTGCTGAAAATGTTACATTATCATAAACCAGAGTTCAGGCTGCATATGGGGCTTCAGCAGTTGTCATTTTTCTCCAGATACAAATTCTGATGACTGCCCATGTGTGGCAGAGGCTCCCCTCTCTCCCCGGGATTTTCATCTGCATGGTTTTCTCTGTCTCCCCCACCCCCACCCCCACCCCGCTGCACACATGCCCAGATGATTGGACTTAGGGGCGCTTCCCAGGATTGCTCCTGTGTTCCTCTCCCCCAACAAGGAGCTTGTGGGGATGTGGGTAGGGACAGTAGGGCCAGGGGCTGACCCGTGGGACCCTCCCGTTGCCATCCAAAAGGCCCCCTTGCGAAGGCTCAGGCCTCTGGGCTCCTGGCTGGGCCCTCCTGCCCGGGGAGGGGAGGGGCTCCTACACCCCTCCTAGTAACTTCCTTCCCCCTCGGCCGGGGCGCCCACCCAAATGGCCTGACTGCACAAGAGAAACCACTGCTGTGCCCGACCCGTTGGCCCGTCCACTGGCATCGGGACCGGCAGCCGCCCCCTCCCACCTCCTCACTGCAGGGTCTCCCCGTGGCCTTTCTGTGCCGGCCTGCTCCCTCACTTCCTCCCCATGCGGTGAGGGGACTGAGTCCACTCGGGAGCCGGGCACCCTCGGAAAAGGGTCGGCGCGGCTGTGCGGGCACCGTCCCTCACCTGCACGCTGGGGTTTTATAGGTGCTGCGGCCGCATTGGGAGGGTGGAGGTGAGTAGACTACGTCGAGCGCGTTATACAGCAGGGGCTCGCCCGCACTGCCCCACCTCGCTCCCTCGGGTTTCCGCTCTGTCACTTCCACCCTTTTAAAGCCCTGATCTCCCCGTTTCGGCCTTGGTGGGGAGAGCCTGGTGGGGTCCCGCTGCCCGCTCCCGGTCTGAGTCCGCGGGCATACGGCATTCCCCGCGTGACCCACACGCTGTCCACTCAGCACTGTCAGGCAGCATCTCCCCAGAGCTGAGAGTGGGGGCTGCTTGTCTTCCCGTTTCTGGGGAGGAGACAGAGGCTGCAAGGGTTAAAGGCAAAGGCCCGAGGGCCTACAGATGGCACAGGCGGAGCCAGGGCACAGCCTCGGTGGGACCCCAGAACCCATGCCCTGAAGCATCCTGCAGCCTCCTGGGCACTGTGGCATGAGCAGTGGCGCGTTACGTGCAGGCAGGACGAGGGCTGGAGGTGGCGCTTACGAGGACCAATAGAGACAGTCAGGGCTTTTGCCCCGGAACTAAGGGACTACAGTGCCGCGCTTTCTGAGACCATGCCCCTGCTTTTCATCATCCTAAAGCATGTCCCCAGGTTGCACCCACCAAGCTCACTGTGGCCGTCCCTCTTGCCTAAGTCTCCTGCCCCCTGTCTCCCCTCCTGGACCTGCGGGTGGGAACTGTGGTGCAAAGGAAGCACTGGGAGATTGCAAACGAGGATCCTGGAGCGTCCCTGCCAGCCAAGCTTCTGACCCGAGAAGCCATCCTGTGTCTCGTTGTATGACCCTGTTTGATGGCGTCTTGGATTTGGGTCGTGTTGGAGATAAAGGAAAGGTGGTTGTTCCTTATTTCCAGGCAGACTGGAAACCTTTGGCCTTTTGCCTTTGTGGTATCTGGTCAGGGAAAAAAACTGTTCTTTGCAAGGCGAGAGAGTCTTCCAAGCAGGGTGGGCAGCTGAGGCAGGTCTTTCTGATTATCTTCCCACCTCGTGGACTGGGGAGCCCCGAAGAGACCCGGGGGCCTGGAGTGTGGGCTGAGGAAGAGAAGGACCCCTGTGGAGGGGGCGTCGTCTTCTCCCACACCAGCCCTGAGACCAGCACCCCGGAATTTGTCCTTGACTCTCTAGGTGGTGTGAAGTCACCCATCTGCAGGGGCCGGCCAGGCTGCATACCCGTAAAATGGCCGTGCAGCCCACCCCTCCCCTCCAGTCCCCTGTCTCCTACCCCAGAGGTCACCCACAGCCAGCTCCATTCTACAGCAGCGACAAACACCATCTACGTGATGGGCCGAGGGGAAGACGTAACGCAGGCCCTGAGTCCCCCTAGAAGGGCCTGTCCCTGCAGAGCCACGTGCTGGGCCTGTGCCCCTGCCCATGGGGACAGGTCATGGGCATTGGAGGGGCAGGAGAGAGAGGAAACAGACCTTCCAAACAGCCTGGCATCCTACCTTCCACTGGTTCCTTTACAAGTCCCAACGTGCATTTTGTTCCAGAAACTCCAAACTCAGCTTGCTGCCCGGTTACCCGGCGGTGACAGCACAGGCGGTTTGGGGTGGGCCGAGGCCAGAGGCCCTGCCTTCTGTGGGGAGCATGAAGAGGGGACACAGGTATTTTCCTGAGTGAATTTTCCAATCTCTCTCATGATTCTTCATTCTAAGGAAAAGGACATGAGTGCTTCACTATGGTACTTGCCAGTGCTGATAAGAAAAACCACTGAATGCAGGCATCTCATTAAGAAAAACCCTAAAATTTTTGTCTTATCACCACTGCAACATAATACAGTAAGCATGTTAATTCTCACCTCCCACCGCAGCCCCCCACCCCCCAAAACCCCTTTCAGCTGAGGTTGGCAGGACTCATCTGTGGTTCCTGCTGCTCATGGATGTCACATCTGGTTGGGTTTGTCGTCCCTTGCCCTCGCTCTCTGCAGGACCCTCCAATCTGCCTGGGCAGGCCTTCTCCCCCTTCACACTTACAGCAGCTTACAGCAGCTCCTGGAGTCAGCAAACATGGATAAAATACCTACTGTGTACCAGTTACACTGTGTGGGGGGACTGTGAAGTGTCAGGGTCCAGCCAAGTTAATCTTCTTGGCAAGAGACAAGGAGCAGAGGAAAGCAATGGTTTGTAGCCAAAAAGCCTGCCCGGCGACTTGTCCCCGGCAGAGACTCTTTCAACAAGCTCCTCTCCCACACGGTGACTGGCTGTTTGTTACTCCTCGGATTTGGCTCAATTCTACCATCCCTTTTACCAAAGAGGAAGCAGAAACCTTGAAGCAAGGGCTCAGCTCACAGAGCAGGGGCTGCCCCCACGGAATCTCGGGAGCCCGGAGACTTCAGCCTCTCTGTAGTGAGATGCATTTATTTTTTATTAGCATGTTTCGCTCTTCCAAATTCTTTTCCCATCTAGAATTTCTGTTTCTCACCGTGACACCTATACGAGGTAGGTGAGGAGACGCCCGTGTTCCCATTTCTCAGAGGAGAAAGCTGACACCAGGCTGCACTGGACGTGGGGTGGGGGGGCCAGACCCGAGCCCGGAGCCCCGCGTCCGCCTCTCTGTCCACCGCCCCAGCCCCCACCCGCCTCGGCTCAGCCCGGGAAGCCGCAGCTGCCGAGTCACGGTGACGGGCGAGCACGGCCAGCGGGTGGGTGGCTCCCCGTGCCAGGGTGGCCGCGCCACTGGACCCCGGGAACCAGGCCCCACGTTTCTGCAACACGACCCCGGTGCGGGACGAGCAGGAAGAGGCGCGCGCCTCGGAGGGGGGTCGGGGCGGCCCGGCGGGACAGGGCGGCGTGGGGACTGTCCAGTCCTCTCTGCTCCTTCTCTTGGCCCCGCCAGGTTTTTCAGGATAAGCCATGCCATGGGCTCCTCCCAAGACTCCAACAAGGAAACCGGGTTTACAAGTCCAAGTTTCAGCAGCACACGTGGTACAGAAGTGTTTGAGGGGGACAAAAGCCCCCCCTTCTCCTGACCTCTCCGCAAAAGAAAATTGGAAGATTTCCAAGTGGGAAGGGGGTGTGCATTTGAAAGTAATTTTGCTCCTCGCCATTTCCTCCTCAAACTCTCTCAGACTTTGGTATTCAGCTAATGACTTAGTGATCTCTGAGGCTCGCTGGTGGCCTGTCATGCAGCAGTGCAGAGTCCCTTTCTGTGAGTGTGACCTGTTGTTAAAAGATTTCCCTGGGACAGCTGAGCAGCCCAGGTGCCGGCTCTGGGGAGAGGAGTGGGGTGGGGGGGGCAAACGCATGATTTAGGTGTTGGGGACTAAGTATTTCTGTCTAGACATGTAAGGAGGAGGAGGAGACGCGGGTCCCGAGCTCCTTGGTAAGCCGGCCTGGCCCTGGGAGAAAGCCCTCCTTTGTCCTGCTGCCCACTGCTTGTCCCGGAACCTGTGGGCCCAGGGGGCAGAGAAGGCTTCTGGGGGTTGGCCCAAAGAATTCTTCTCTTCTTTTCTTGCTTCCTCCTTCCCCACGTGGCCTCGGAGCAGGACATTTCTGTTCAGTGTTGTCAGTGCCTTGGGCTGAAGGGAATGTCTGTGTCACCAAGAAGAAATGGTGCCCGGGAGCCTGCTGGCATCCGCTCGTGCCCTGACTCCCTCCCTGCCCCCACTTGACCAGCAGACAAGGAACAGTTCCTTCGGGCCAGGCAGAGCCGCGTGGAGGATGGTGCCTGGGGGCCAGGCCTGTCGCCCACAGCCTCAGCCCCTGCAGCTTGCTGTGGCTCGGCTTCAGCCCTGCCTACAAAGGGTAAGATGCACAGCCGCTGCCTCGGCCCTGAAACCTAGTGCTCCAGCAGCCGTAGGCTCCGGCCCCGGCCCCGGCCCCTGCCCCAGCCCAGACGTACACCGCCAGGGCCCACCAGCTATTTTTAGAAAGCTATCAGGTGTGCGGGCCACTCGGCCGCCTTTTTCCACCTGCTTGGGCTCAGGACCGAGATCCGGTGTCTCGGCACACCCGCCTGTGCAGCCAGTGGCGCCGGGGCGGCCTCGGTGCTCCTCTGCATGGAGCCCCTCCATATTTCTCACCTGTGCCCTCTCTGGCCAGGCCAAGTGGCATCTCTGAGACCCTCGGGCCCGCGGGATCCTGAGCTCCTGAGCACGGAGTTTGGGCACAAATGCTCACCCTCTTCTGCTGCGTCCTGGAGAGGGAGTTCTCACAGGTCAGTAGGGAAAGTCGGCCCAGGAAGAACCGTGAGTTGAAGTCCATCATGCGAGTGTTGATTGATTGAGCAGAAGGTTCCAGAGTCTTTGTTCTACCCGGAAGGGATGCAGAGCGCCCATGTGCACCCGGGCAGGAGCTCATTACCGCAGCCGCGGGGAGCAAAGGGGCTCCGAGGCAGCTCGAAGGATGGGTGGGGGCTTACCAGGGTGTGTGGAAGGGCAGGTGCTGCAGGTGGAGGGACCGCGTAAGCAATGGCCTGGGATGGGAAAGCTCCTGGGAATGACCGGGAAAAGCGTGGGGGCCGCTGAGGCCAGTGCACAGGACCCCGTAGTAGGGACAGCAGGGGCAGAGCCTGGAGAGAGCACCAGGGGCCAGTGGCTTGAAGGTGACTGCCAGGGTGGGGTGTGCAGCCGGAACGAGTGTGAGAGTCCCCTGGGGTCCGATGGGCACAGGTGAGAGGGGTGGTGCAACGGCCTGCTCTGCCCACTGCCCCGGTGGCAGCCCAGGTCCTCCTGGGCATGGAGAAGCAGCAGCCACAATTTGGGGGGCAGCATCTTCGTGGCCCATGCCCTACCCCCAGCCTTCCCAGCCCTGGGGGTGCAGTGTGCAGCTGCCCCACACCAGCTCCCACAGCCTCTGGCCCCTTCTTCCCTGCCCACCTTCACGCTGGGAGCTCGCATGGCCTCAGGGGGAGGGTTTTTACTGCAGAGGTTGGCAAACTCTATAAATCAGGGTCTGGTTGGTTTGGCCTGGGTTTTGTTCCAGCCTCGCCCCAACTCCTGCCTGCTGTTAAGCATTTACCCACCCGGGCCTGGGTAATGGGGAGCCCCCGAGGGTTCTGTGCTGAGGGGGAGCAGAGTCGGATGCACAGTGACTGCGCCGGACTAGGGTCACATGCCTGCTGGCAGGTGCCAGGCCCCTTCCCTGCAGGGGAGGCAGGAAGGTGGGGGTGTCACTGGGCGGCCCCTGCCAGGAGAGTGGAGCAGGCTCAGCCATGGGGTGGCCCTCCAGGAGAGTGGCCTGTTCCAAATCCAAGGCCTTCACATGTGTGGCAAGACCTCTCCCATGAGGTCTCACTCTTCACTGCCCTTCCTGCCCCAAGGCTGGCGCGTGCTCCTTCCTCTCTGGGATCCCCTCCGCACACCCCCCTCCACGGCATGGTTTGGACTACCACCCCACCCCTAGCAGGTGGGCCTGAGGGCGGGAGCTCCGTCTGGCTAGTCCATTCCATGCCTGGCCCTCGGGGGGCACGTAGAGTAGGGGGCGTGTGTCCGCAGTGCCCGTGCCTCTGCTGGGGGCAGCAGGAGCATTAGGACAGGTGGGCTGGCCTTCCCGGCGGGCAGGAGCTGCAGGGCAGCTTTAGCATCTCAGAGCTTTTCTCCCACAGAATCCTCAGGACGCGCTTGTGCGATGAGCAGTGCTCGTGTTTGTGAGATGAGGAGACTGACGGTCCGAGTGACAAGTTTGCAAACCAAGGCCCCCGTAGGAGCAAATGGCAGACCCCAGGCCTTACCCCCGGAGCCTCGGCTGCTACCTGGCCCTGACCCGGATCTGAGAACCCATCCCGCTTCTGCGGGATCTGCTGCTCACCGAGGCCCATATAGGTGGCGGTGGGTGCACTGGCTGCTCTTTTGGGAAAAGAAAAACCTGGCTTCTTTAGAGATGTTGTCTTTTATTTTTCAGTAAAGAGGAAATTAATTTTAGTCTTTCTTTTGGTTTACAATGTTTTTCTTTGCTTTTTCCGCCCTCCAATTTAAAAGGAAACATTTGTCTGTTGAGAAAAGAAGTGATAATTATAGACTAAAATTGTTTCTATTCTGATTTGAAAAAGTGACCAAAAAAAAAAGCCGCCGCACAGATGGGCGCCTGCTGGCAGGCGGGGCTGGGCCTCCGGGGCTTGGAATGGCACTGGGCTGGATCCGGGACCGCGTGTCGCTGGACAGGGAGCTGTCTCCAAGGCTGGCCCCGTTCCGTCCCCGTGCAGTGTGGACGTGCTGTGCCCACGGCGTGGCTCACGGCCGGAGGAGGGGACGGGACAGGAGATGTCCTGGGGTGGGCGCTTGGTCCCTCGGGGGGGTGGGTGCCTGTAAATGACCCAGCCAGCCGCTTCCTCGAGTGGCCCCAGGTCGGACTCACCTCGCCAGGAGTTTTAGTTTTCAGCCTCACGGAATCACAATTGCTCCAAGTCCTACAATCAATAAAGCAGGAAACTGATTAGATGGTGAAATTAAACTAATAATGTCACACTATTAACCCTCGATCAGTGGGGAATGAGCTCAAAGTGAAGGCTCTTTCCTAAATCCATATTACCCTTTGGATACATGTATTTACTTTTTCAAAGAAATCCTAGGAGCGCACACATCCTCGGCCACCTTGGCCTACAAACGCAGCGTGGATGCCTGTGCACTCGCAGCCACCCCGCCCGAGGTGCATGGCCTGTGAGGCCAGGAGAGGTCCGGGACAGCCGGGTCTGCAGGTCAGCTGGGGTCGCACGGCCCCCTGGGCCCTTGGGGTGGCCAGAGGCTCCCCAGGGATTCTGCGGGGATCATCCCTGTCTACCTCTGGCTGGCTCTTGTCTCTCTTTGCAGTTAGATAGGAGACCCCAAAATCAAATCTGGGGCCCAAGCACAGACCATTGGCTGGCGAGCTCTGTTTTAAAGTCTTGCGTGGGTATTGCATCCCCTGCTCTGCAGCCCACGGCATGGGGATCACTGGGCCCTTTATGTTTCATTTCATCTGCATGGAGCAGTGGTCTCAGCCCTTCTCCTTCTCCTCCTGCACCCCTGCTGCACCCCCAGCAAGGGTCAGTGTAGACCCAGTCTTTGGGTGGGGTGAGTGCCCTGAGAGCCAGGTGACCCTGGGCCTGTCCAGGGACTGAGCGTGAGGCCTTCTCTAGAACCTCAGGCCTAGCTTGGACCAGCCCCAGCCCGCCTGCCTGGGGCTCCCGGAGACTGGGCCGAGCCTTCCATCCTGGGAGCTGTCCTCTGGCCCTGCACGACGGCCTCTGGAGACACCTGGGTGGCCAGCACTCGCGGACTGTCCACAGTATGGCCACAGCTCACTCGCTGGGGGCAGAACACGGTATCAGGGACCGCGTGTCAGGCGGCCAACCCCAGGGTGTGCCTGGGTCACGCCGGGCCTCCAGCGTAGCTCCCCAGACCATTGCAGCCATAGCTCGTCGTCCTTCGGGCTCTTTCTGTGTCATAACCACAACCCTGCAGAGCAGGCAAGGCAGGCTCTTGCCCCCAATTAGAGATGGACACACTGAGGCTGAGCGGTTGAGGGCCTTGTGTGAAGTCACCCACTAAAGAAGGGGACCCGCTCTAGAACCAGAGTTCTCTCCAGGGTCTGGGGACTGGGGATCTGCTCTGGGACTAGGGAGGTCTTTGTCCTTTTCTGGCCTCGCCCTTGGAGGAGGAAATGCACATCCTTCCAGGGCGTGCCCTCTGCTGGGACAGTCCCATCGCAGTGGACGAGACCCCCTCTCTCAAAGTGGCGATGCTGTTTAATAGCTGATTACTCTAATGATCCTGCAGAAATGCTGGAGACCTGTTTTAGGAGAGATGTCAATTAGAGCCATCTGCATGGTGAATACGGGAGCCCTGCCCCAGCTGTACTGTTGAAGCGTGTTAGCGTTTTCCTACCAGCGGCCATATGGTGCTTAACAAAACCGAATCGTGCACACTGCACAGCCCACGCCCCCCGATGAATGCTAACATCTTGTTTTGGAAAATAGTTCTTCAATCGTGTGGCAAATTTTTCAATGTGGTAAGTACAAGTTGGAAGCCGGCAAGCCCTTGAGTGCAAAAAAAAATCTCCCGTTGCCCCAGGACGCTTGCTCCGCCCTGCACGGCAGCCCATCCTCGGCCCACCTGTGCCCGGTTCCCAGCATCTGCACCTGAGTCTGCCCAGGAGCGGGGAGGCCGCAGAAGCCCTGCGCTGCCCCAGCCCAGCCCCTCTCCTTGTGCGAAAGGACAGGCAGGAGGCCTGGAGCTCACGGCAACCAGGCTGCACACCATCGGGCAGGTCACATGCAGTGGAAAATACTGCAGGGCATTTACCGGGTGTGCGGCTTCGAAGAAGCGTTAATATTCTGCTCGCGATCTGTTCATTCTAAGAAGTGCAAAGCTCAGCTTGACTCCTGGGTGCTTGGGGAGGTGGAGGAGGAGCCGGGGACCTTCCTGGGGCTCTGCAGGTGCCTCTCAGCTCCTGGTCACCAGCGGAGACAAGGTGGGGACTGCGAGCCGTTGTCCCCTGCCGGTCGCTCCCTGACCTGTGCCAAGACAGCTAGGGTGGGGGCTTCTCCTGCCCAGGAGGGGGTTGCCCCGGGGTCTCATTCATGGAAAGCTGGCATGCCAGGGTCTTGTGGATGTCTTTGAAGCAGGCCAGGGCTGGAATTGGGCGGTGCAGCTGGTGGCGATGATGCTCTCATTATTGGTTGTGTCCTCTGCTCCCATCCACCCCCAGGCTGTGCTCGGCGCGGGGCTTGTCCCCGCGGGGAGCTTTGTAGCAGCATTGAGCGGAGGGCCCAGCTCTCAGCGCCTCCAGGAGGGAGCCGTCTCACCGCAGCCACTCGGGATTTCCTTTGGCCACAATATCTATTCCAGAACTTTCCCTAGAACCGAAGTCGCTTCTTAAAGCTTAATAAAAGGCAAGATTGGCTGCAGTTACTGATCGAGAAGATCTGCTCCAAGTCCCGATACCCAAGACGTCTTCTCAAAACCGTGGTCTCATAAATCTCACTTATTTCCAATTCAGCAGCGACTGAGCCCAAGTTACAATAATGATCCCAAGTTGGGCTCAACACATCCTTAAAGGAAATCCTCTGGGTGAAAAATAGCAGAGATGTGCTCACAGCTGATCAGCAGCCCGCACCATTTGCTTTCCATGCCTCTGCCCTGGCTACTCTCTCCTCATCGACTCCCAGTTCCATTTAGACATGTGCCCAGAGGAGCTGGGCCTTGGGGCCTCCTGGGTGGCCGGGAGCCCCCTGGGTCAGGGGCCTCAGCCGGGCGTCCTCGGCCCTCTGCTGCGGGGCCGGGCACACGGAGCATCGGAAGCCTCTGGCCAGGGCCAAGCCCTCCTGCCCTTCTTTCCGCTCCATCTGTCTGGCAGTTACTCTAAAGAGTTAAATGTCTTCACTGGAGGAGGGGGCCGGCTGGGGCCAGTTTGACATGTGCTGCCTGGTCCGAACATGAATGCTGCGCTCAGACATGGAATTTGATGAATTGCATTATAAAATTTCAAAACAAATTTAAAACTCTATTAACTCACTGTAATGGCCTCCCCCTGCACTGCACAGACAGCGACAGCTCGCTGGCGAGGAGAGCAAACACTCTCGTTCGCGGTGCACCCCGCTTGCAGCGAGCGGCGTAGAGACGGGGCAGGAGCTGGCGACGTGTGTTTGGGGACTTACGTGCCCCCTGGCCACTGGGCCAAGACTGAGACCCCCCGCAAGGGCCCCTTGGCGGTGTGTGGACCCCCAGGTTAGACTTTCTCACTCGTACGTTAAAATCTGAATGTGGCTTTCTTTGGAGGCTCAGTCACCTCTTTCAGGGTTGACTCGTGGGAGTTACAAGATGATGGGATTACCTGGACTGGCTCTGGGCCTGAGTTTGGGGGTGGGGGTGGGGGTGAGGGGCTTGCCAGCACTAGAGGCCTGTGGTGAGGGAGAAGCCTGTGGGCATCGGGCAGGAGGAGCTGTGGCTCCCGCGCCCCCGCCCCTTTGCAGAGTGCAGGGAGCTGTTGGCTGCAGACCTCTGCAAACCTGGGAGCCTTCCCAGAGGAGGGGAGTGAGTGGCCAGGTTCCAGCTACCAACTGGAGAGAGAGGAGAAAAGATAGCCCACAGCTGTGCATGCACATGCAGAGGGAAGGGGCTCTGCAGCCAGGAGAAGCCCTGGGGGTTGCTCTCTGGGGGCAGGAGTGAGGGGGTAGCAAACCCAGTATCCCCAGGGTGACAAGCAAGGGGGCTTCCAGGCCTGGTCTTTGGGGCAGCCGAGAGGTTTCCAGTGACTTTTCTGTTAGGAAGCAGTTGGCAGCCCCTTGTGCATGCGGAAGTGGTTTGGAGATTTTTGGGGATGAAGAGGGCTGGGTACAAATCTGGCCGGTCCACAGGCGGCAGAGAGACCGTGGGGAGGGTGGGGTGAGGGGAGAATGTAGAGTGTGGTATGTCTGTACGTGTGTGTGTAAAAGCAAGCTGTGTTTTCGGGTGTGGCTGCCCGGTGGCGAGCTGACCGTTCCTGGGCCGTGGGTTTACCTCGGACTGTTGAATCTGAGCTGCCCATGTCTCTGGGCACCGCCTCCCCCCCCCACCCCCACCCCTGCCGAAGCAGTAGAGTCATGGAGACTCACGTGAGAGGCCTGGGAGTCCCCACCCCTACTCCCCAGCCCTGGGCATGGACTCTTCTCCCACTTTGGGGATGACACCCCGGATTGTTGTTGGAGAGTGAGCTGGCCTCTCCCTGCTCCCCGGAGCGAAGCAGCTGATGCAGTGCAAACGCTCCAGCATGGAGAAGCAGCCTCTGCACAACCTCTTGGGAGCCTCGACCCTGGCTGGGGCCATGCAGGTAAAGCTGGGGGGTCCTGGAGGCTCCCCGGAAAAGCTCCTTCACCAGCAGCTGTGGGTGTGGTGGGGCAATGGGGCCGGGTGCAGTAAAGGAAAAAGGAGGTGAGGTTTCTCATAGTTTGGGGACCCCTCCTGTCCCAGTACCCTCTACAAGTGCTTGCAAACGGTGGGAAAGCTAATCACCAGCCAAGTACTCTCCCAACCTTTGTGAACCTAGTTTGGGCTGTCTTGTATAAATAAGACTGTTTTATAGAAAAAGTAATTTTACTAATTAACCTCCATAAATCTAAATAAATGAGATTTTCTTATGGCGTCACAAAAACGCAGAGGTATAGTGCATGAGGCAGAGTTTGCAGGGCTCTTTCTGTGGATGTGCTGACCCTCCCACCACTTCACCGAAACTAGAACCGGGGGGAGCCGCCAGTGACTGCAGGTCCCCAGGGTTTAGCATCCCATTCAGGGGGATGCTTAGTCCTGCTTCCACTTCGGCCTCCGCACAGCAGGCAGTGCTCCAGCTTCAGGGCGTCCCTTCCTGGGCAGGAGCTCGTGGGTCGCCAAACCTGCCCACCTGGGCTCGATCAGAGCACAGTACTTCGTGGCCCTGAGCCTAACTCACCTCACCCTGGAAGGTGCTCGCCGTCTCTTACTTTTACCCACAACACCATGTGTGCGGGGCACCTGGCACAGGGCTGGACAGTGGGCAGTAAATGGTCATTCTCTTGCGTCTCGAGGCTTTTGTTACAGGCAGAGTCCTCCCAGCCTGGGACTGTCTTTTCTTCCCTACCTGATGTTGAAATCCTATGCATCCTTTAAAGGGTGAGCTGGGATATCCTGCGTCTTCCAGGAAGCCTTCCTTGTTGCTCTTAGCCCAATGGTCGGTTCCCGAGCAGCATCACGGTCGCTCACACGTGTTCCAACCCATTCGTCCTTTCTGTTCATGGACACAGCCTCTGTCTCCCAGCAGCTCTGAGCTCTGCCCAGGGTGAGGCCACTTCCATCTCAGCCCATGTGGCAGTGGCCAGCACCTGGCCCGGCAAGGAGTAGGCACTCAGGCTTATGGAGCGAGTGGGTCTTGAGTTGTTGAGGGAAGCTGAGGCCCCCCTCAGTCTGATGTGGATTGCAGCGGTTGAGAACTTCCCTTGCCAGGCTACCTGGGATGGCTGGTCGGCTGCAGAATTAAATAGAAAAGGAAAGCGCCTTCTGTGGTGACTCAGGGCCCAGGGCATCTTGGATTCCGCAGCCTAAAGCCCCCCACAGGCTTTTTAAGTCCCCTAATCCTATGGTTACTGCAGTGGTATCGACTGGCTCACAGAGAAGCTGCTAAAACACAGTCTGGCATGGAGGAACTTGCTGGGCTGGTGGAAACCGTCTGTATTTTGATCGGTATAGTGGTTGCCTAGATGTGTACGTCTGTCCCAACTTGTCCGAGTTCACACTTAAGAGCTGAGCATTTACTATATGGAAATTATACCTCCATGAATTAGTTAATTTTAAAAATGCAGCCTCACCCGAGGAGCCAGGAGGACAGCCTGTCCCCACTGTGGTGGCTCAAGGCAGCATGTCACAGGATTGCACAGCCTCTGCGCGTGTGAAATTGTCATCCTTTCAGTCATGAGCGGGGCCTCGGTGCACGGGGCCTCCTGTCCCCTTCCCAAGCTTGTACATGAGGGAGACCCCACCCTGACCTGCCTCTGATGTGAGCTTCCAGCTTCGCAGCCTCACTCGGATATGCCTTCTTGGGCATGAGCTTCTCAGAGGTGGAGTCTACCTCTTTCTAGGGAGGAAAGAGTTAAAATTAGAGTAAAATCCAAGGCCTGAGTCTGCCTCTGGCCCCCTTCGGTCTCAACATCTCATACTTCAGAGGCGCTGCTGGCCTGAGGATTTGCTTTCTAGTCTGAAAAAAAAGGTGTAGGAGACAGAGGCCCTCTCTGACCACATGCTCTTTTTCTTAAATCGGAGTACAGGCCCTTGCAGAGGGACAGATGCTCGTCCTGAAGGCTGGGTCCTCTCATCAAGACAAACGTGGGTGCCCACAGTTGCACTGCTGGTTTTGCATCATTTTTTTGCATTGACCTCCTCCAGCATCATGCAACCTCAACCAGACAACCAAGGGGCAAATTTTACTTTATAGCTCAGAAAACTCGCAGCATAGTAATTGGGGTGAGCGTCCTTGAGACCCGAGGGGCATCCAGCCGCAGGAATGGGGCACCCTTAGTAGAAGGCAGCCTGGCTGTCAGGACTGAGAGATTCTCAGGCTGTAGTGGAGTGAGGCCAGGCACTTGTCACAGCGGGGAGCCACACCGGCCCCCTTGCCCAGACACGCATACCACGGAGGGCTGGCAGGGGCAGACTTGCCCACCTCTCCTCAGGGCCGGGGTTCACTGGTGCTTTGAGTGGCATGATGTTGGGCCGTCATCGCCTCAAACTCCCAGGTAACCTCGGCACACTCAGGACAGAATGCAACCCTCCCTAAGAGGCTGCTGCCTTTCCATTTTCCCTGAGAACTGCAACGGTGAGTCCTCATATCTCCCCATAAAGGTTTGTTACCTGTAGGTCTTTAGCAGGACAGGAAGAAGCTCTGTGGAAAATGCTTAATCCTGATCTCTGGAAAGAAATTATGTGCACATAAATACATCCCAGCACTGTAAAGGAAGTGCAGTAATGTTCTAGGGCTAAATCTAGCTTCTCCTCCTAGCTATTGAAAGAGTGAAAAACAAAACATACATGCACAGCCCCACCAACCCGCTCCCCCAGGTCCGGCAAGGACCCAACGGGTGTCCCCTCCATTAGCCACGTTGCTCTTCTCTGAGGAGCTTCAAAGTGTGTGCACGGCTCTCGCCCCACCTCTGGAGATCCCGTTCTCACCTCTGGTGGCTGGGCTGCATCTGCATGTGTAGTCCCCTCTCGGTGCATTGCTGGGTGCCACCGCCAGCCACCCTCAACACGTGACTGCAGCCTGAGCTGCCCTTGCCCCCCGTGGGAAACTCCTCCCTGGACTCCTTGCCCTCCGTGGGAAACCCTGAACACTTTATGGACTGGGGATGAGGGTGGAGTCATCTTCCCTCCATTACTGCCTGCATCCGGGTAGTGTGAAGGGGAGGACATCTGAGGCCCTTTAGAAAGGAGAAGTGACTTCTCAGTGGGGTTTAAGCTGTAGATTCCTACAATAGATAGATAACATGGACTCCATGGCACTTTCTGTTTAACACGATTGCACACACGTACACATCCCTCAGGAGATCAGGAAGAATCATCTTGTTTAACCACCTCATGCCCAATATTATGTCAGCTGCATTAGTGTTTTGAAAGCAGAGTTATTTTAACTATAAAATATACCAGGATTCAGCTGTTGGCAGGATTTAGAGCACAGAACTCCAGGACTAACGGAAGCAGGAGGCCCCATCTGGGTGTTTGGGAAGGGATGGTCCATCAGCTCTTTGCTGAGATTCTGGGCATTTGGAGCTTGGCTACCTCCAAGAAGCTGCCTGTTGAGGGAGAAGCTGGGAGGCAGGTCTTAGGATGGAAGGGCTGGGTTCTTCCGAAGCTCGATGGATCCTTGGTTTGATTATGCTGAATTTCTCTGGGCTTTTGGAATACGTCTAGAGGATGTCAGGATTTGCACACCGGCCTTCAGGAGAGCTGGCATCACTGCCAAAAATCCATAATGATTTAGCTGTGGGGACAAAGGAGGCTCTGGCCTGTAAAGGAAAGGCTCTCTCCAGTGCTGAGTGCCCCTACAGACCATGCTCAGGGGGCCTGTGAGCGGATCATAGAGACCACGGAGCTGAACCCGCAGAGGCCAGAAAGGGGAAAGGACTGGTCCAAGTTCACACCACATGTCAGCGGCCAGAACCAGAGGCGGAGCTCCGTCTTCTCCCAACTCCAGCACGGGTGTCTTTTGGCCGCACCGCAGAGCGATGGACTGTGCCCAGCAGCACCTCCCAGACCCTAGCGTGCGTCCCATCCCCTTGAGGGTCTGCGAGGTGCAGGTGCTGACTCAGGAGGCAGGGGTGGGGCCTGAGAGTTTGCACTTCCGACACGCTCCCATGGGATGTTGCTGCAGCTGGTCCTTGAACCACTTTGAGAAACAAAGATGCCAGAAGGGGAGGGGGCTGGGGGTCCTGCTGCCAAAGATGGAATCCTTAACTCTTCCTTGTATCCGCCTGGCTGTCGTCCTGTTCTGTCCCACATTTACCGAGAAGCCCGAAAGCTTGTGGCCTTGATGCCCAGACAAGGAGGTTCTCTATCATCTCTTGTCAGTGACATGCCTCTGCCCCAGACTCCCCCGGGCATGCAGGAGGCCGGGGTGTGACTGAAATGGGCACTCCGCAGCCCGGGACTCGAGGGGAGAAAGCATGAGGGTTGGTCTTTGGGTTGGGAGGGACTTTCTGGGGGCTCTGTGGCTCGGTTGTGCGAGCTGCAGCGTGTCTCACTCTAGAGAACCTGTCCTCTGCAGTGAGGAGGGGGGGCGTTAGTGCCACGGGATTCTCAGAGTTAGAGGTTCTTCACTCAGAGTGCCAGGGCCTCTGGTTTTCCCACCCACCCTCACTTGTCTGGAAACTGTTCTCATCCTGAGCCTGGATGAAGGATAAAATGGAAGGTACCACTGAGTGGCTGACAAAAAAGTAGCGATCACCAAGGGTGGGTCCCCAAACTCATTCCTTCTTCATCATCCATCCCTTGAGCTTTCATTAAGAATTGTTCTCTTTTAATGCAAATTGTCTGTAAGATTGATCACCTGGTGTTTTTGTTTCCTCGTTGCTAACAAACACCATGCGAGGAGTTGGCTTAGCCGATGGGAATTTATTGGCTCACGGTTTTGAGGCTAGGAGAAGTCCAAAATTAAGGCTTCATCAAGGCAGTGCCTTCTCCCAGGAGCCCGGCATCTGGGGCTGGCTGCCAGGGAGCCTTGACCCTTTGCTTTTCTACCACATGACAATGCACGTAACGGCTTCTCCCAGCTTCTCGGTTGCCTTGACTTCTGGCTGCTCCCTCAGTGTCTTTCTCACTCGGTGACCTTCCCTTTAAGGCCTTTAGTAGTGGGACCATCCTGACTGAGGTGGGTCGCGCCTTATCTGAAGTCACCCATCAAGAAGGTCTGCCCGCAGGGTCTGCACCCACAGGGCTGGGTGACATTTAAGAAGATGTTTTTCTGCGATACACAGCTGTAAACCAGAACTTAGTGAATGTATTCAACTCCCAACCCGGGGAGGGTGAGGAGGGGGTTTGGACAAGATGACAGCAGCAACAAACCTTGGCCGGAAGGTGTGCTGAGGGGAAGCAACTGCACAACTCAAAAGTCCAACGTGCCTTTGCCTGTGGCTCTGCGGGAGTGAACACGAGACCCGGGCGGTCCTGTGGTGGGAAGGACGCTTCGTGGACTGCGTCACTCCGTTGTCTGGGCCTTGGCACAGAGTATGTGGTCTCGAAGGACCGCAGCCAGGGGTCCCTTGGAGGGGGACACGGGGTCCCACAAGGCTCCTTGCATCCTGATGGTGATGCTGTTAAACAGAATCGCAGAGTATGTGGTCTCTAAAATAGCTATCATGTTCTGTTCATGTTTAATATTGGACATTTAAAGGAGCAAATTTCAGTGATTGCAAAAACATGGCTGCCTGTCAGAATGTTAGACATCCCCAATCATCCCAGCAGACGTTGATGACACTGCAGGACCCTTGTCCTACTACCCCCTGTGGCCACTTTGTGCATCTCTTTCCCGCCGCATCCCTTGTCCCAACCTCTTAATGGTAGCATTCTCCAAAGTTCTCACCTCGCTATACTTTTCCTTCTACGGTTTGATCAATTACTCCCTAAACCCCAGTGACCCCAATAGCTTATGTCTCCAGCGCCCCCCTTCCTGCTAAACAGGTTTCCTGCTGAAGTCTTCTCACACCTCAGAGTCCCTATGTCCAAAAACAAGCTCCCCCCCTTTCCTCACCCGACTTAACATCCTCTTCTGCATTCCCGTTTTGGAAACGTGGCACCACCCCCCAGCGCTGAGGGCACCGTCTGCCCACACTCCTCTCTGCCACCTCTCCCAGCCCCCGGGTGCTCAGTGCTGCCCCTGGGCTGGCGGGGGGGCCCTGAGAGGCTGGCAGCAGCTGTGCCCACCTCCTTGTTTTCGGGGGGCAATGGCACTGAGGAGCTGACCCGCCGGTGCAGGTGATTCTGGGTGTCTGAGGCTGCCGCTTTCCCTGATTCCCAGGCTCATACACAGTGTGTTCATCGCTCTTACTCACAATTGAGAGCATGTTTTTAAAAAGAAAAAAAATCCAAGCCAGAAGTCCACATAATTGGAGCTCCTCGTGGACAGCGGCAGGGCTGGTGCCTTCTTATGCAAGAGGATTTGTGGATTTGGGCCCAAAGTCCAGACCCGGAAAACAACAGTAGGTGTGTCATCCATCCAAAAGCTCTTGTTTCTGGCAGTGGCCACGGCGGCGCGGCTGCTGGAACTGTCTAGTAAACTGAAGAATTAATCCTGGGAAGTAATTAGCACTCCTGGGAGTGGCCGTGTGTTGTCAGCGACATTGTCGTCAGAGTGGCGGCCTCGGGAAGCTGCATCAACCCGCTGAAAGGGCTCAGGCAGGCAACTGGCCTGGCGACGGCTGTGTGTTTTGTTTGCATTTCCATCCCTTTAATCTCTTGTTTAAAATAGCCTTTCGGAATCTGGCAATCATATTTCCTCCTCGGTAATTTAGTATTTTTCCAACATCCTTTCTTCAAGCACATCTTTTTCTGTGCATGTGTTTATTAAGGAACAGAAATCAGCTAGGCATTTAGAGGAGTTATTTCAGTCCCAACAGACCTGTCTCGCTGGAAGATTGGACGCACAGAGACACTCCTGCAGGCAGGCGAGCGGGTGAGGTCGGGAGGGAGAAGAGCTCTTTGCTACAGCTGAGACCTGGGAGGCCCTGTCTCCTTGTGGTCCCTGGTTCTCTCTCACACACCCAGCTGTCCCTCCCTCCATCCCTCCTTTCCTTACCCCACCTCTCTCTCTCTCTCTTTCTCTGCCTCTTGTTCTCTGTTTCCATATGATGTGCATGCTCCACTGGGGATGGGCCCCTTTCACGGCTTGGCTATTTGGGGAATTGCTGAGTCTCCTGCTTTCTGGAGCTGACCTTTGTTGCAAAGCATGCTCGGTCCTCAGGGCTCCTCAGGCATTTGGAAGGAGATGTTCCCCAGGGAGCCAGAGTCCAGCCTCGGTCCTTCCTGCATTCTCTCCCCAGGGTGGAGGCAGGGGAGGGACCACTCCTGCAGGGACAGTCTCCTGCCCAAGTCCTCAGAGAGCTGTTCCTGGACCAGCCACAAGGCGCTCAGCCCTGGGGGGCTCAGCCCTGGGAGGTGGGCTTCCCCATTCTCCTGGGATACCAGGCCTAGCGAACATTCTTCCAGCCCGTGCTTGGCTCGAGGCAGGCTCTTTGTGACCTTGGGCAACTCATGGTCACACTCTGAGCTTCACCCGTAGCAGCAGGAGGGCACTGGTCACACACTGCCACATGGGTGAGTCTGGGAGACACCAGGCCAAGGGAAGTCAGCCAGACCCATAGGGACACAGAGCATTTGATCCTACTGATATGAAATAAGATATGCAAGTTCATGGAGTCAGACAGTAGAGAAGGCAGGTTACCGAGGTGGGAAGGAGGGAGTTAATGCTTCGTGGGTTTGTGGTCTCATCTTGGGGTGCTGGGAAAGTGCTGGTAACAGCTGCTGGTGAGGGTAGCATGGTGTTGTGAGTAGACTGCGTGCTTGGCAGTGGTCGCAATGGAATAGTGGATGTTATGCACGTATGCGTCCATAATTTACAAAAGTTTTAAAGGGGAGAGAATTAGACACAATAATAACTAAAGGCAATCCATGACCCTAGACTGAATCTTATAGTGGAGGAGAAAATACCCAAAAAGACATTGTTGGAACATATGGAAAAACTGGACTAGAGACTGTAAGCTTTATATCCATGTTACATTTCTGGAACTTGATACTGCCCTTGAGATGGTTACATAAGTGAATATCCTTGTTCTTAGGAAAGTATATACATGGCAGTACTTAGTGTTCAAGGAGCATGATGTGTACTATTTATCCTCAAATATTTAGGAGACGGCACAGGTGTAAATCTCCCTGGCAACGTGGGACAGGACTCCCAGCTTGAGCCAGGACCCAGCATCGTGGGACTGAGAAAGCCTCTTTACCAAAAGGGGGAAGAAAGAAATGAGACAAAGTTTCAGTGGCTGAGAGATTTCAAACAGAGTTGATGGATGATCCTGGAGGTTTTTCTTATGCATTATATAAATATCCCTTTTTAGTTTATGGTGCATTGGAGTGACTGGGAGGAAGTACCTGAAACTGTAGAGCTGTGTTCCAGCAGCCTTAATTGCTGAAAATGATTGCATAAAGATAGAACTTTTATAATATGACTGTGGGGTTCTGGAAACCTTGTGTCTTTTGCTCCTTTTATCCAGGGAATGGACAGATGAGTGAAAAAAAATATGGATAAAGAATAAATAATAAATAATAATAAATAATAAATAAATAATAATAATAATAAATAATAGGGGGGACCAAGGGTAAAATTAACTGGGTAGATGGAAATACTAGTGGTCAGTGAGAGGGAGGGGTGAAGGGTGTAGGATGTATGAGTTTTTTCTTTTTCTTTTTCTGGAGTGATGCAAATGTTCTGAAAATAATCATGGTGATGAATACACAACTATGTGATGATATTGTGAGCCATTGATTGCACACCATGTATGGATGTATGAGTGAATATTTATCAATAAAAATATTTAAATATATGTATATTTAGGAGATAGATGGACAGAGGGAGAGAGGCAGGGGGGGGAAGGAAGAAAGGTAAGTATGTAGGCAGGTAAATATGGCAAATGTGACAAAATGATGAAATTGGGGGATCTCTGTACCGGGGTATATTGGAGATCTCAGTGTAGGGTTTGTCTTATTTTTGCAACCAACTCCCTAGTTTGAAATTAGTTTCAAAATAAAAAGTAAAAAAACAGAAAAGCTGGCATTCGCTGGGGCTGGCTAACCCTAGAACAAAACAACTGCAATAATAAGTGGCTGAACGTGCTTCTTTCTTCCCGGGCCAGGTGGAGTGGGGTGGGCTGGGAAGGGGGGGCTCTGCCACCTGCGGCCATTCCCCCCCCACCCAGAGGTGGGCAGGGCGCAAGGCAGGAGGAAGTCACCCCAGGAGGCCCATGCCCGGTCCACATGCATTCCACGCGGCCCCGTGACCCAGCCAGCCACACGGGGGTCTGGGAAGAGCTACCAGAGGAGGTTCCCAAGCAAGGAGCCCCCACAACCTCTGCCAGAGCTGGCTGCAGAAGCCCCCTCAAAAGCACAGCCCCCGGCCCCGGGAGACCGTAGATGTCATTATTTTCCTTCTCCTTTCTGCTCTTCCCTTGAGGTTTTATGCAAACAGCAGACCAAGGCGGGAAATAAAAATGTGTCCCCCACCTCTGCAGCCACTTCTTTCCTTGTTTCCTCCCAGTGCAACATTCATTAGCCCTTCTAGTTGGGGAAAGAGCAAGCGGACTGAAAGGTGCGCCTGGGGGCTGCGTCGCTGGGCGCCGGGGCAGCTGCAGGTTGCTGGGTGTTTCCACCCAAGAGCTGCCTCGGGGGCACTTGTGGGCAGACGGAAGGCTGCACGAGGGATTTCCTCGCAGGGACGGCAAGGTGCATGCGTGAGCCCCAGGAGGCTGGCCCTTCCCTTGGGGGCCCCAGAGCTGGGGCTTTGGGATGCCTGGGACTAGGGGGGTGTCCCCGAGTCTGTCCACCCCGGGCCGAAAACCCGGCTCTGTGGGCAGCTCCAGGCCTAGGGAGCCGGTTCAGAGGCTTCACACAGCTGAGGACACCCTGAGCTGTCCCCTGTCCCAGGTCTAATTCCCGGCTCTGCCGTCGCCAGCGGCCTCCTGGGCTGTCGGTGTTTGTGGAGCGCTGCCCTGGTGGGATCCACAGTCCCGAGGGCGGCACAGGGAGGCCAGGTGAGGAAGTGAGGCAGCAGCATAGACGGGACAAGAGCAGGCCCAGGGGTTGCCAGAGAAGACCCCACCAAGGACAGCGCCGGCCGGTGGGTGCAGGAACAGCATGTGCAGAGGCCCCGAGGCAGGGAGGGCGCCGGAGCAGGGAGGGGATACTGCCCGCACCTCGGCCCAGGAGGGGTACTTGTCCGGGTGAGGGAGCCCCTGCGCTGGGGAGGACGGAGGGGGACGGGTTAGGAGGCTCCGGCGGACACCTGGGCCGCGATGGCAGTGGCCGGCGCTGAGACGTGCTGGGGTCGGCGGGGCAGGGGCGGGCACGGGGCCTGAGCCTGGGTGAGACCCAGGAGATGTGCAGGAGCGAGGCAAGGAAGCCACGCCCTGGGCCCCACCCCTCCACCAGGTGGCCTTGCAGGAACCTCCGTGCTGTGACTCATGCAGGTGACAGGCACACCGCTGGTGCTCAAATAAATGCTCCTCACCTCCTGGCTCCTTGCTGCTTGCCCAGGTAGGCTCGGCACAGCAGAGAGGGGTCTCCGGGACAGGACCCCGATGCCTGCAAAGGCCAAGGGTGTGGGGAGCGGCGCGGGCAGCACCTCAGGCGCACGACAAGCACCCTCTGTCCCTGACTCCGTAAGGACAGGTGGTCAGGCACCTCCTGGAGGTGGGAGGCCCTGGAGACGGAGGGACGGGTAACTGCCTGTGTGGCCTGCGAGTGGGCCAAGCCCATCCCCTTCTGGGGCCTGAGGGATACTGAGCTCCTTTATTCCAGCCCCAGAAATCCATTCTGATGGTACCAGGCTTGCAGCTGACACCAGAGTCCCCCAGCCCCAAGCAGGGGCACAGCTTTATCTGAGAGTACCCCCCCACACTGCCCCCTTCCAGCCTGGACCATGCAGCACCCTTTGGTGAGCTCCAGACTATGCTGGGCAGCTGGCTCTGTGCCCACGGCAGGCTGGGCCCCTGTAAACGAGCTTCTTGTGCCCCACAGACAAGGAAGGCTGGGTTAACAGCAGATGGCAGGCTCGGCCCCTCTCCCATGGGCAGCTGCAACTGAGAACTGGCCTGTGGGCAGCTGTCCAGCACCCTGACCCTGTCATGCCCCACCGTCCTCAGGATGCCCACTCGTGTCCCCTGAAGAGACCCTGGGACTGGGCTCTGTGCAGCCAGGGTTTTCACAGTGTGGCAATGGACACAGGATGTGACTGATGGGTGCGAGTGGGGTTTCCACCCAGGAGACTGGTGGGGGGGCCAAGGCTGATTGTTGTCACAGCTTAGTGTGTGATCAGGCACAGGGGACCCTGCAGAATGATGGCCATAGGGGATGGAAGGCGACGGTCAGACATCACAGTTACCTGGAAGCCTCCAGGGCTTCCTGGAGGCGGTGAGAACCGGGCTGGAGAAAGATCGAATCATTTATATAAAAATGTTCAATATCGCTGTCCCTTGCCTTGGCATCTCGAATGGTCTGAGCATGACAGGTGTGCAGTACCCCCACATTAAAAAGAGAAGCCCAGGACCCCGGGAGCCCTCCCTACCCCCTCCAAGCCAAATGTTAGAAAAAGCTTAAGACTGACAACAGGGACCAACTCTGAAGAATGGCCTGAGGAGGGAGGGCTGAGGGGCCCCGTCCACCCTCTCCTCTAGCCAGTCCTACACGGGCTCTGTGGTTACCCGGACGGAGTCCAGGACCCAGCCTGCGCTCCCTGGAGCTCTGGGGGACACAGAGGCAGTGCCTGCCTTACCCGGAAGTGTCAAGAGGCACAAAGCTGCCTGAGCTGCTGGGACGGGGCAGTGAAGAAAGGGCTGTACTGGGGTCAAGGACAGCCATGCCACAGTGAAGCCTTCAGGGTGGACACTGCAGAAGGACCCGGACAAGCTGTCTTGGAAGACACCCCCCTCCCCAAGGACAGCCTGCCGGGGCAGAAGCTGAGGACCGTGGAAGGGGGGCAGCCAGCGAGTCATCGTCCCCACAGGCCCCCGAGTGCCCCACGGGAAGGGCAGCCCACATTTGGGTCTCTGCCACTCACGGGCAGCTCCACTAGCTTGCAATGCCACATCACACCCTGCCCTTTTCCTCCCAGCCTGGCCACCCTGGTGAAGCCAGAAGCAGCAGCCGTGGAAGGGGATGGAAAAGGGACCAGGAAGGGCCCAGAAACCACATGGCGCAGCCCACACCCGTTACAGGATTCTGAGCTAGGCCGGGCCAGGGCTGGGGTGAGGGGAGAAGCTTTCACTGAATATGAGATAAGTCCTAATAAAAAGTTGGACTAGGTTTTGAAATTGCAGAGAAACTTTTTAGAGTTGGCCTTGCCAATTCATAGCTCTGTCGCTACGAGGAAGTTACTTAAACCTCTTCCAGCCTCAGTTTAATGAATGGACCTTCTTCCTGGGTTTGTTTTGAGGATTAAATGAGCCGATGCGGATTAAGCCCCTCATACGGTGCCTGGCAGATAGTAAGCACTCTGCAAAGTTAGCTTTCAGCCGTAGAAGTAGCTGCAAAAGCACAAGTTGCAGCCGTAGCATCAGTAATTAGAGTAGAAGTAGGACCCAAAAGTGCCCAAGAAATGCTGTCTGGATCTGACAGAGAGGGTTTGAAGCGAAGTCGTGGGAGGAAGAGAGATCTGTTTGCTGCCGATACCCCACTGCGACCAGCCTGTTTAATAAACCAGTTACGCGATCACTTCAGAGGGTCTGCAGGGCTGGGGGTTGGGAGCAGCTGCCGCAGCAGTCCGGGTTCTCAGAGAAGGCCTGGGGAGGGAGGGACCGAGTAAGGCTCCGAGCTGTGCACAGGGGGAGACACCCCAGAGGGGGAAGCATGTGCAGGAATTCTCACTCTCACCCTGCTCCCTCGGGACATTTCCACTGCCCAAGCCCAAACCGGGCCCCTGCAGTGAGCCAAGCCTGGGCGGTGAGATGAGAAGAGGCAGGCTCTGCCTTCCCGCAGCTGCCGGGCTGGTGGGACAGGACAAAAGTCAGAGACTGTAAAGCTTGCAGTGTAGAGTTTCTGTCTGCGGTGGTGGAAAGGTTTTGGTGAGGGATGGCGGTGGTGGCGGCAGCCCAGTGCGAACGTCACAGCACTGAATTAGATATGTGAATGTGGTTAAAAGGGGACATTTTAGGTTGTGTGTGTTACTAGAATAAAAAAGATTTTTTTAAGTCTTGGACTGTCAAGGAATGTGGCTGGAGATGGAGAGTCTCAGGGGTGCTGCAGCCTTCAAAGAGGGGGTCCCAGCCCAGCATGGGGCTTCTGTACACATACACACACACACACACACACACACACACACACACCTTCTTTCGCTGTCTTTTT
Source organism: Tamandua tetradactyla (assembly GCF_023851605.1). NCBI lineage: Eukaryota > Metazoa > Chordata > Mammalia > Pilosa > Myrmecophagidae > Tamandua > Tamandua tetradactyla. Next base: position 6,655,519 of record NC_135329.1, read on the forward strand.
CCCCAAAACCAGTTTCCCTTCAGGGCACATAACTGCATTGCCCTTCCCACTCCTTCGAGTTAGATGTGGCTACCTGTCATGCTTTGGCTACTGACCTGAGCACAGAAACTGTGCGTGTCCCTTCCAGGGTGAAATTGCAGAGCTAGTGCCTGATTCCCCCAACCCTCTTTCCTTTGCTGTGGTGGCCAGCCGGCCCCCAGGTCAGCCTGGGTCCTGGGGAGAGGGCAGCCTGGAGCTGAGCCCCCAGCTGACTGGCAGTGGACGCACAGCCTGAGCGAGAAGCACCCGCTGTTGTCAAAACCCCCAAGGTATGGGGTTGTTTATCAGCATCGCATAACTCACCTAGTCTGGCTGATGCAACTGTGCTACAAATGGCACCTCCGTGGTCAAAATAGAGAAGAGAGGCTTTTCTGGGCCACGAGGCCCCTTCCTTGGCTGGAGACGTCTTGTCTGGAAACAGAAGATCTGAGTTCGAGTTCCATCTCCCCCTAACACGCTGCCCCTTGGCTACCACCCAAGCCGGAGGCGGTGGAGGTGGAGGTGGAGCGGCCCCTGCCCTGCCTGCCCCTGGGGGCCGCGATGAGACTCCAGCCAGGTGGGGTTGGGCATCTGTCCAGAGCCTCGGAGTTGGGGAACATCCTGTGTTACACGAAGGTCATGTCCAGAGTCCACCCCAGAGAGAGCATGGTCTCACCCCTGCCAGCATGCATGGGGCTGGGGTCCCAGCGGGGTATGGGGGTCGACACGGAAGCCCAATGTCTCTGCTTGATTAATCTAAAAATAAACAGAAAGGCAACAAAAATCTATGTTTCAATTACTGCACACAAGCTGTTCAAACAGCCAGCTGCACTGGAGATGTGAACCTGTCAGCAGAGGCTGCCTCGTTTGCATGCTTGGGTGGTGCTAGAACACAAAACCTCGCAACAGGCTGCCCTCTCGTCTGGACTTTTCTTTCTTTTTTTTTTTTTTTTAATTTGTATTCAATTAAAACATGGGCTGAGAATAATGACAATGAAAATCTGAAGCAGGTGCATCAAGATAGCACACAGCTCCCTAAACGGAGAGAAAAAAGGCTCTGTGGGTTGGGGCCGACTCGGCACTTGTAACTGAGAGGTTAGCCGGGGGTCAGGGGGAATCAGGGGGCCAGTGGGCAAGTGACCCAATCCCCCCCCCCCCGCCCAGTTCTCCCCGTGGATCCTGGAGGAAGCCCCAGTGAACGGTGTAGGAGGAAAGTGGGATTCCTGCCCTTCTGCTTGGCTGCCTCCCATCTCCCCTGCACTCTCACTCTGGGCTGGCATGCAGACTTCTCTCAGGAAGCTGAGCTGGCCGTAACAGGGCACGAGTGGGCTGTGGATTTCATGTGATTTGACGAGAAAGGGGCAAAACAGGTATTAACCCAAAGGCATGCTTAGGGATTTGCCTGGGAGGGAAATATAGGGGTGCAAAGTCCTGTCTCATCCACGTGGAGCCCCGGAAGAGGGAGGCTCCTCCTCTGCGGGATTCCAGGTGAGCAGCGAGCCCCCCGCTGTCCCAGGTGGCACCCAGAGATGCTAGAGAAAGCCGCTGCCAGAGCAGCCGTGGCTTCCGCATTCACTCTGGACAGGGATTTTAATGTCCCCAACCCTCAGAGCAATTCTGCAGCCATCAGCCCCGGCACTGGTTACTTCGTGAAATAAAAAAGCAGTGGAGTTTCTCCTAAGGAAGATAATGTCCTGTCACCAGCATTACGATCTGCCGGCCATGTGACGGCCGTCCTCTAATATTTCCAGATAGACTTTTGAATAGACTCTTGTCTAGAAGGAAGCAAATTGCAAGAGCGTTTGGGGCAGCCTAATGGAGGGAAGGCATCCGTCTTTCTGCTTTGCAGCTCTCGTCCCTGGGGCTGGCTCCGGGCCCCGAGTGGAATTAGTTCATCAGCTTGTCTCGGAGGGCCATGGCTGGCTGGGGTGAGGATGGGAGGGAAATGCAAGCTCTAGCTCACCACGCTGTGAATTTTGCAGGACTGTAGAGAAGCAGGGCCCCAGATTTTAGTGTCTCTGTTCTCCATGGAGCCACCAAAAGCAGGGCTCACAGGCGCAAAGATGGTTATTTTTAATGACAACTCTGCTTGATCCTCTTCTCGGCGATCCAACTGTCCCCCACCGTAGCTGCCGCGTCGACCACTCCTAATTTACACACGCCTCCCTCCTTCCCTCAGTTTATGCTGATATTATGTTGCCAACTGTCATTTGCAATATCTTTTTTATTTTTCATTATCACCATTATAATGATTTACACCAGTAGCAATAGCACAAATGCCTAGTCAATTAGTCCCATGAGAAAAGTCTCTGAATCATGTAGGCAATTTTTTTGAAAAAAAAATCGCTACATCGACACCCACAGCCAGAATTTCTCCAAGCAAAGGTGCATGTGGGAAGGAAGGAAAATGGGAGGCTTGTGCTTTGTAATACTATTCATCGGAGACAGGCACTGGATACTGCCTTTCCTAGGCCAGCAGATTGCTTTTGGCAAAAGAAATTGTGCCCAGAAAAGGAATCGGTGGCATTTTTCCTGAAACCTAACATCAGGAAGGCATTTTGAAACATTGGTCTTTGTAGGTCATGGGTTAAGCCCTGTGATTACGGAATATGGCCTTTCCCAGAAATACCTGTGCCCCCAGGGCCCTCCGCAGGCCTCAGTGGGGAACCCGGGTCCTGCAGCCGGCGCCAGCTGCTTTCGGGCCCCCTGGCCACCTCAGCGAGAGCTCAGGCACTCAGTCGCGCTGGACGGGGCCCGGGGCTGAGTGTCTGGCCAGCACCCAGGTGACACGGCACCACCAGGGCGCAGACAGCACCACTGCCCCCAGCCCCGGACTGCCTCCTCTTCGTCTCCCCCACTTTAGAACGTGATGCCAGCCCTTCCCTGCGGACACCGTGGGGAGGCTGTGACAAGCGACCGGGTAGTGGCAGTAAAAGAGCTCTGCAGAGGGTGAGTAGGCAGCCCCCTAAGGCCACACTGTTGCTACCGTGACCGCTGCAGGGCCAGGAACGCAGGGACCCCTCCGTCCCCCACCCGAGCCGCTCATGCCCCACTGCCTCAGAGCTCTGGCTGGGCCACGGCCTGGGAAAGACACGTGGGCTTAGCTGGGTGGAGGAAGTGGGGTCCGTCTTCTCTCAGAAAGGATGTTAAAGGCCCTGCCACCCTCCTCGGCCAAGTCCATTGCCCCCTGGTGTCCAAGGAGTGGTGACAGGGGTCAGAGGCTGCTGCTCTACTCTCCAATCTCCTGCCTCCTGGCCTCACACTCTCCCCCTGAGCCTGGAGGGCCGGGAGCCTGCAGGAGACCCCGCGGAAACCGGCCTGGCCCGGCTTATGGGGTCTCACACTGGCCCCTGCTGAGGGGGCCAGGATAGTACAGAGAGCAGGGACCGGTGGCTGGGATGGCTGGGGGGGAGGGCAGTGATAGCCTGGGGACCGTGGACCTGTGGGGCTGAGCAAGACAGGGTGGAAGACAAGGGAGAGGATATGGGGCAACAAAAACTGTCTTGGCTTTACCTGGGCCTGGGTGTTCTAAGGAAAGGGACTAGACATGAAGCCACAACTTAGGTCACCCACAGCACAGGGGCAGCTGTGTCTGCCCGTCTGCAGGAGGCCAGCACTAGGCCTTGGGCACAGGCGGGAGCCCCCGCGGACTCCGCCTCCCCATGCTGCAGGGGCCGGCGTTTAATCTGGGGACTATTTCCTGAGCCCGGTCCCCTGGTGCCTACCCAGGAGGAACTAGAGGGTCAGAGGTGGCCCCGTCTTTAGGGATCAGAACTTGCAGGATCAGAACTCACACAGGGCACGGCACGTGCCGGACTGTGCTGGGCACAGGCCTCGGAGAGGGCTGGCCAGCGAGGCACCCTGCAGGAGGGCACAGGAGCCGGCGCCCCAGCCTCGGCGGAAAAAGCTCCTGAGTCCGTGGGGGGTCCATGGGGGCTCCGTGGGGGGTCCATGGGGGCTCCGTGGGCGCAGGGGTCATTCGGAGCTGGACTAGCCCAAGGAGCAGAGGAGCCTCTCCGAGGGGCCCCACGTCCTGCTAACAGGGCCCCAGAGGTCCCTAGGCGTCCTTCGGTCGCATTTGCTGAGACATGTCCCTGCTGCATTTGCTGAGTGTCCCTGCTGTTCTGTTGGCTGGTTGGTTTTTACTCCAAAGGCTAAACGTGCAGAGGGAACCGAAGTCACAGAGGCAGCAGGGACTGCTCCGGTCCACTGGCAGGTTGCTCCCTGCCACCTCCACCCCACGGCGTAGGGACAGAGTCCCCGCCCCCTTGACCTTCCCATGGGTCAGCCCCGCCTTCCGCCCACACAGCTGGCTGCTGCCCCCTGGGCGTTTCCCTGTGAAGGGCAGGTCGTGGGCCATGCGTGGCCCTGTGCAGTGTTCATGGTGTGTGTAACACGCGAGGCCCACGGCCCAGCTCAGGGTGTGCGTCCACCGGCCCAGCCCGACTCCCTGCCCTCGGGACCGGGGGCTGTAGGCATGTCGGCTCACTAGCCAGGACCCCCAGGCACGGCCCGCGCGGCCCCGCCTTCCCTGCTGGGGACACCACCAGGCCACGGGGTGGGGTGCCGCCACGCTCAATCACTCGCTCTGTGAATGACTCATGTGGAGAGGTGGCCTGTTAGCCTGCTGCCCAAACACACGCCCCCCGGAAATTCAGACCTGGGCCTGTGGTCCATGACGGCCCCCGAGCTGCGGGGAGAAGCCCCAGGGGACCGTGAGGATCTTGGGACACGAGAGCCCCTAGGTCTGGAATGCTCAGGGCAGCCTGTGGTCCCGCGGCCGTGGGTGAGGAGGCCACCTACAGGGTCCCGGTACCGCAGCGCAGCCCCTCCCCCTCCGCAGTATGTCCCCCTCCCCCTCCACTGCAGCCCCTCCCCCCCGCAGCGCAGCCCCTCCCCCTCCGCAGCGCAGCCCCTCCCCCTCCGCAGCGCAGCCCTTCCTACCCTTCCCGCCCGGCCGGACATTTCCAGACGCGGCCTCCCCTTTGGGCCCCGGACCTGCAGGCCTGGCCTCTTCCCCGTAACTATGAGGTCGCGCCCTGGCCGAGCAGCGGAGGCCCCACGGTGGCTTCTCCCGCACCCGGGCCTGAGCCCTGGGCCCAGCACCCAGAGTCCCGCCGCCAGGAAGGCGCAGCTCCACTGAACAGGGCACAGAGGGGGTCCTTGGCAGAGGGGCCCCGAAACTGAACCACTAGCCTCCGTCCGGAGCCGCAGCACCCTAGAGGTGGACACACCCTGGGGTCTGCTCGGGTCTGGGGCGGGGCTGGAGTGTCGCGTATTGAAGGGCTCGGCCCTGGGAGGCGTAGGGTGGATGCCCAGAGCGCGTTTTCTGTTTGGGCCTCGGGAGCAGAGAAAAAGAAGAAACAGGCTGAGAGGGCTGTAGGGGCGGGCCGTGGCGGAGGCTTGGGAGGGGGCCAGCGGTCAGGGCCCGACGCTGTCTTGCCTTTGGTTTTGGTCCTACCTAGCAGCCTGACTGTGTCCCCTGGTGGAAGCTTCTGGAGGCCGGGGCGGTCCTACCTTCATTCCACACTCGCCAAGTGAGGGCCAGGCCCCAGACAGCAGGAAGGAAGCGCACGGACAAAGAGCATTTGTGAGGTCCCATGGCAGGGCCCCCCAGATTTAAGAGGAGCAGCGAGCGGGTGAGCCGGCTTGGGAGGCTGCACCCCAACCCTCGGGAGCAGGGAGTGGCAGGAATGGAGGAGCAGCAGGAAAGGCCTTTCATCCCTTGGGCAGCCTGCACCGTCCTTCTGTGGGATCACCTGGACCGTAGGGTCTCCTTTTCCAGAGCTGCTCTACGTGGCGCAGCTGCAGCTCGGGAGGTAGGGGGCCTGGTCCTTAGGTTTGGGGTGCACCTGTGCGCGCTGAGGCAGCACCCCTGGAACAGGGTCGCTAAGAGCACGTCCGTCCGTCAGGAGGCATACCCGGGTGACCTGGTCAGTCCTCTCTTGGCGTTTGCTTGGCTGTTGTGAGAAGTCCCTTCTTCCTTCTTGAGGGCGGGAGGAGGGGGCGGGGCCGGGAAGGACTGAGCCCCTGCCACGTCCAGCTCTGGAAAGCGCTGGATGCCTGATGGTGAAGATGCCCATGTGAGATCAGGGAGGTGCCCGCGTTCCCCAAACCAGGAAGGTTTGAACAGGTGTGAGACTGGAGTCAGACACAAAGTGGGGTTCAGCCCCTCTCCTGGGGAAGATTTGGCTCCCCTTTCTCTTCTCTGCCAGCCCAGCATTCCTGGGACTGGTAAGGACGGGGCTTGGTGTGGAGATACAGCCTTGCCATTCCCAGGCTTCCAGTGCCCAAACGTTCTGCACATAAAATGCTCAGTTTGGGGCAGCCTTTCAGCCGTCACTCAGGACATGACCACCCCCACACCTCGTACACAAGGTTTTCTTGACACCCTGGAGCCTTCTCGTCACCCCTGTACCTGTAATTTCAACACACTAGCCCTGGCTCCTTTCTTAACAGCCCCATCTGGACTCCAGAGTGGGCTGAGCCTCAGACTCCCCCTGCCTGCGCCCCTACCCCCATCACCCCACCCCCAGCGAAGGGCCCCGTGCCAGCCCCCGGGCAGCAGGCCAGGGAAGGTGCCCGTCTTGGCAAGGAAGCCTCTGTGTGGGTCTTGCTGGTGATGGCTTCGTGGGTGTCGTCTGCAGCACCCTCCACACACCTGAGGCCTCTGTCTGCCCTGCGGGCACCTCCGTGCTGCCCCCACAGCCGCCCTGGGCCCATGCGGGCACTCACGGGACTTTTCCCACGTGCTGGCCCCGGCGGCAGCGGCCAGTGGCTGGCACTCGGCCGCCTGGCGCAGAGGGAGCTGCACCGCATTTCTTTCATTCCATCTGCAAGGGGGAGTTGAAGGGAAGAATGGAAGTCTCTCCCAGACACCAGCATGCAAATACTTGACCTTTGCTTTGAATACACTTAATGAGAGGCTGAAACCAGATTGTGTGGCCTCCAGCTGCCCAACTCCCCACCTCCTCCTTTCTGGCCTTTTAAGGGGACTTGAAGAGCTGCCGGCAGGGGGTGGGCAGTGGGAGATGCTGGCTGCTGGGACATGGGCTTTTCTTTCCAGCACGGAAACTGCCGGTGAGAAGGAGGCACGGTGTGGCCGGGCAGGTGGCCCTGAACGCAGCGGCTGAGTTTGTTGGCATCGGGGCTGCCTGGCAAAGATCAGACCTCACTGACCAGGCCCAGGCACGTGTCAGGGTTGCAGGGCTCCTCGTCCCCCAGCCAGCTGGAAGGAGAGGATTCCTGCGGCCACGTGTGAGTTGGCGTGGCTTTGCAGGACTTGAGTATACCAGTCAGGTAGGCCAAGCTATTTTGTTAGCAAACCAACCTCTGCCTAGTGGGGGTTGAATAAGGGCCCCTTCCACCACCACCACCGAACCCACGTCCACCTGGGCCCTCAGAGTGGGGCCTTATTTGGAAATAGGGTCCTAGCCCATGTGATGAATTCAGGACCATGAGATGGGATCACGATAGATGTTGGGTCCTTGTAAGAAGAGGGGATACAGAGGAAAAGGCCAGGTGGAGACAGAGGCGGCCACAAGCCCAGGGACGCCAAGAGCCACAAGCAACAAGCAATAGGAAAAGGCAAGGCAAGGTTCTTCCCAGGGGCCTCCAGAGGGAGCCTGGCCCTCCCCACACGCTGATGTCAGAGCTCTGGCCTCCGCGATGGTGAGAGGATACATTTCTGTTGCTTGAAGCCCTCCAGGCAGTGTCATTTGTTACGCAGCCCCGGGAAGCAAAAGCAGTTTGCTAACACGGTAAGGATCGATGTCCCAGATGTGCAGAAGTTCGGTGCAGGTGAACAGCTCTTTTCCATCTGACAGCCGAACCTTCTGGAAGGGGTGGCCTCCAAAGTCTCCACGGCTGGGGACAGGAACTGGAGAGTCATACAGGACATTTCTAAAGGCCAGGCCTGGAGTGGTTGCCATCCCTTCTACATTCATTCCGCCTGCCAGAACTCAGTTGAATGACCCCAACCTAATTGCGAGGAGGGCTGGGAAAGACCATCCGGGGTCCTCAGAAAGAGGCATGGGGTGGTGAGCTCATGGCATCATCTCTGTCACATTCAGGATAGGATGCCCCCGGGGGAAGCAGTGCTCCCAGAGGCAATGATGGTTAGCAAGACTTCTGCCTTGGAAGGTGAAGTTTGGGAGATGAGTCCAAGCTACGAGAAGTGACAGAACTTCTCCTTTCAAGGTCATCCTTTTAGGCTCAAGGTCTGATCTGTTAAGAAAGGAGGACAATCCCGTACTCTGGTACCTGCAGAGAATTTCCAGCCAGAAGTACTGTGTCTGAGTGAGGTGTTCCTTTCACAACTGAAGATGCATTTGTCTTTTCTGGAAATGCTCAGCAACAAAGAAATATAAACATGTTTACTTACTCAGCAAATCTGTACTGAATACCTTTCCATGCCAGGCACTTAAAGAGTGATGGACCCAAGAGCCGTATCAGCGCTAGCAAAATGCAGAATTAAGGGAGTGTCAAAGTGGTCCTACAAGAACTTTGGCACCTAATGCTGTCTAAGGAAATATGCTGCTAGGTGCTGGATGTATAGGGGCCCTGCCCTGTCCTCAGGTAACAAATATGAAACAGCTGTCAATGTTGGGACAGTTGAGCAGGGGGGCTCTGGGGACCTGGAAGGGGACAGCTTAGTGCAGCCTCCTGGAGAAGTCAGTGCCTCCACCGGCCCTAGAAGACACACAGCTTAGCTGGGAGCTGCCAGGAGCCATTCCTAGCAAAGGAGCCGTGGGGGCTTGAGCCCTGAGCCGAGAGACAGCATGGTGCCTTCAGAAACTGCAAGGCATCTGAGGTGGCTCAGCATCGCCTTGGGGTGAGAAAGTGAGAGATGGATAGAGAAGTGAGCCAGCCCAGATCCTCAAGCGTCTTTCAGGCCACCTCGAAGAGTTTGCACCTTATTCTGAAAGATAGGATTCACAGCAAGAGAGTAAGTCATGAGCAGATTTGCATTTTTAAAAAATCTTATTGGCAGTTGTGTGGAGAATGAATTAAGAAAGGGTAAGATTGGAGACAGAAAGACTGGTTGAAACAATCTATGTGGAAGACAGCCTGGCGGCCTGGATTTGGGTGGTGGCTGTGCACTTGGGGAGCAGGTGTCAGATTTGAGAACAACTAAGAAAAGTAATCAGAGACCCAGCAGTAGGATATGAAGGTGAGGATGGGGATAGGGGGTGGCTTTCTCTGAGAAGGGGAATTCCTTAGGCAAAAGATCAGTGAGTTAATTTAGGGAGCTACTGTGTTTAGGTACCTGTGGGGTAGCCTGGTAAAGGTGTGTGCGGGCAGGAGGATGGCTGGAGGTGGTGCTTAGAAGAGAGAGGGGAGCTGGAAATGGAGGCTGGGAGTCATCAGTAAAGAGGTGAGTGTGAACAAGGTCATCCAGGAGAATCTGCACGCGAGGAAGAAGAAGAGGAAGCAGGGGACCCCAAGGAGTCCCGACATTTAAAGGATGACCCAACGAAGAGGAGCCGCCAAGGACACGAAAGGAGCAGCATTAGGAAGTAGAGAAAAACCAGGAGTAGAAACCTCAGAGAAGATAAAATGAGGGGGAGGGGCGGGGGGAGAAGAGAGCTCCACCACGTTCTCAAATGTGAGAGAAGTCTAGCAGGGCGAGGACACGCATCTAGTTGAATGTCTCAAGGTGCCCACCACGTGCCCTCACTGTCCACCCTCCTGCGTGGGACATGACTCCCGGGGTGTAAATCTCCCTGGCAACGTGGGACAGAACTCCCGGGATGAGCCGGGACCTGGCGTCGTAGGATTGAGAAAACCTTCTCGACCAAAAGAGGGAAGAGAGAAATGAGCCAAAATAAAGTGTCAGTGACTGAGAGATTTCAAATAGAGTTGAGAGGTTATCCTGGAGGTTATTCTTACGCATTATATCGATATGCCTTTTTAGTTTATGGTGTATTGGAGTGGTTGGAGGGAAGTACCTAACGCTGTAGAGCTGTGTTCCAGTAGCTTTCTTTTTTTTTTAATTTTTATCGATACAACAATGTACAAACATAGACATTCTTAACATGCAAACACTCCATACATGGTGTACAATCAGTGGCTCACAAATATCATCACATAGCTGTGTATATACCATCATCATTTTTTTAGAACATTTGCTTCACTCCAGAAAAAGAAAAAACTCATACATTCCATACCCCTTACCCCCTCCCTGTCATTGACCACTAGTATTTCCAACTATCCAATATATATATTTTTAATTTTAACATTTGTTCCCTCATTATTTATTTATTTTTAATCCATATGCTTTACTCATCTGTCCATACCACAGATAAAAGCATCAGACCAAGTTTTCACAATCACTCAGTCACATTCCAGTAGCCTTAATTGTTGAAGATAATTGCATAAAGATACAACTTTTACGGTATGACCGTGGGGTTGTGAAAACCTTGTGTCTGTTGCTCCTTTTATCCAGGGTATGGACAGATGAGTAAAAAATATATAGATAAAGAAATAAATAAAAGGGGGGACAAAGGGTAAAATAAATTGTGTAGCTGGAAATACTGGTGGTCAGTGAGAGGGAAGGGTAAGGGGTATGGGATGTATGAGTTTTTTCTTTTTTCTTTTTATTTATTTTTCTGAAGTGATGTAAATGTTCTAAAAAATGATCGTAGTGATGAATACACAACTATGTGATGATATCGTGAGCCACTGATTGTACACCATGTGTGGATGTATGAATGTGAAGATTTCTCAATAAAAATATATTTTTTAAATGCTGCCACTGTGAATTTGGTGAGTGCAGTCCCCATGGAACAGCAGCAGGAGTGAAAGCCACGCTGGAGTTGAGAAAGGGAAGGAGAAGAAAACGTGAAGCCAGTTGAAGTTCAGACAACTCTTTCAAGAACCTTGGTTGAAAAAGTTTGTGACCGAAGGGGGAGTTCATTTTTATGTTTTATCGTGTAATATTGGACAGGTGACAAATCATTTTTGGAACACTGCATAAGCTGGGAAGCGTATTAATGACATAAACAGTGAGTCTGTCATCCTGCCAAAGTGATGGTCACTCTGCCCTGGTGGACCTGAGGCGCAGGGACAGTGGCTGCCAGGGCACGGCCACCCTCACAAGTAGAGCCTGAGGACACGTTGCTTGGGTTGGGAGCAGGCACTGGGTCCGTGGCACTAGAAGATGGCAGCTCAGTCTGGATGTGCAAAGGCCACGGTAGACTCAGAATTTAGAGAGATGCAAACAATGAAAGCACAGCGCCGGCCGGGCTGCCCCCGGGTCGAGAGCACCTGCTGTGTGCCAGAGCTGAGCTGGACCAGCAAGAGAGGAGCCAAGCCGGACCTCCAGGGGCTCACATCCCAGACAGGAAGTGGCTGGAGGATGGAAAAGGGTCACAAAAAAACAGGACACACCCGAGCTGTGGCCAGGGCTGTGGGCGTGGCACGCAGGGTGGACCGAGCTAACCTCCCATCGGGGCCTGGCCCTCCCTGCCCCTTCCCCTCTCCTTGCTGTGGCCGGGCTGGCCGGCGTGGCCTCTCCCAAACTTTTACATCCTTCTTGACTCAGGATAACGGGGAGCCAGCAGGTTGGGGTCACGCCGAGCAGACCGTAATCCTCTCTGCGGTGTGCCTAGGTCTCCATGACAACGCTGGGGACCCTCTGCTCTGATACTGCTGGAAGCCATTTGGGCGAGGGCTCTGGCTGACACAGGCCGAGGTGTACAGATGTTTCTGCTATTGACTCGTGGGGTGATACGGGAAGCTCTCAACTCCCAGAGCTTCCCGCCCTCCCAGGCCTGAGTCCCCGAGAGAGTGAGGGGCTGCAGGCTGGGGACCGAGGCTGCTGGCCAGTGCTAACCTTGGGGGGAAGCACTTGTCCTCATGGTCACTGGGTCCTGAAATGAGGTTCGTCCACTCCCTGTCCCCTCACAGGGCTACAGTGGGGACTGAGCGACACGTAGGTGGAGTCTAAGGTGAGGCTACAGACAAGGGGGGCCCTGGCATGTGTTAACATGATTAAGAGGCACACGGCCGTACCGTTTCGGGCAGTGTGACTCACAGAATAAAAAGCATTAGTGTAGTTCAAACGGTGTCTGGGTTCAAACACCATCCACTATGCTGGTTTTTTTTTTCTTGTGATAACATATATATAATATCAGACATCCCATTTGGACATCCTTCAGTGTACAGTTCAGCAGTAATCATGGCACTCACCGTGCCAGGCGGCCATCACCACCATCCATTCCCAAAACCATTTCGCCACCCCGAGCAGACGCTGTACCCGGTGGGCAGTAACTGCCCGCTGCCCCTTCCGCCAGCCCTGGTGGCCTGCAATCCACTTCCATCCCTACGGATTCCCTTATTCTGAAAGTGTCGTCTAAGTGGAATCGTGCAATACTTGTCCTTCTGGGTCTGGCTTCTTTGGTTTAACAGAATGTCTTCAAGGCTCATCCTTGTGGTCACAGCTGAATAACATGCCTCCGGGCGTGCAGCCCGCAGTTTATTTCTCCACCTGCCCGTCGAGGGGCCGTGGGCACTTGCACGCGCTGGCGACAGGGAATGCCGCCGCGGGGAGCACTGGCGTGCACGAGCCAGCGTCCCTGCCCCCGGTAGTTTTGGAAATACGTCTCGAATGTCTGCTCCCCCTTTGCCTGTGAGCGTGAACAAGTCGTTCTTCCTCGCGGCTCATAACGCATACGTGGTGGGCTCGGGAACGCGACCCGCGTCAGGCAGGCTTGGAAAGCCCTTCGCTGAGCCCCGAGAAGGTGCCGAGTAGATGCTGCGGCCCCGCTGCCCTCCCCGCGGCCGGCGGAGCTGCCGTGTTCTAAGTGGCCCCTCTCTGTGCCAGCAGGTCCGCGCTGTTCCCCCACGAGACGTCGCCGGCCGCCAAGATGTCCCGGCACCACAGCCGCTTCGAGAGGGACTACCGGGTGGGCTGGGACCGCCGCGAGTGGAGCGCCAACGGCACGCCCGGGAACGCCAGCCTCTGCAGCGCCGCGGCCGGGACAGGCGCCGGCTCGGCCAGCAGCCTCGGCGCCCGGCCCGGCCTCCTGCCGCTGCCCGTGGTGCCCGCCCGGCTGCCCACGCCCGTCTCGGCGCCCGCGCCCTGCACCACCGGCAGCGGCGAGGCCATCACCAGCCTCGGGGCCGGCTCCGCCTCCGCCGCCACCTCCAAGGTAAGCGCCAGCGCTGAGCCCGGCAGTGCGGTCCGCGCAGGGCCGCGGAGGGGCCGCGGAGTCTCAGCACCCAGGGTGTCCGGGGTGGTGTTGTCCCCGGGGCCGGGCCCGGCCACCGCTTCTGAGGGTTCGTGTGCGTCTCACTCTAGGTCAGGTCCCCCTCCGCGAGTAACTTGTAGGAAGGCACGGCAGAGGCTGAGGCCACTGATTCTCCTGTGCCTTGTTCATTAAATTGCACACGTGGAATGCCAGGCTGGCTGTGCAGGTTCCCCAAAAAGGTGAATTCAGATGATCCGAGGCCCTATGGGGGTGCAGGCAACTTGGATATGCGCGAGGACACGGACAAGCTGGAGGCTCCCGGGAATTGTCCCAGAGAGAAATAAACCCACCACTTGTTAACACTGTGCAGGACCTTCTCACCTCCACGGTCCCCGCTCGTCCTCAGGACAACCCCGCAAGGTCGGGACTCCTCTCATGCCCACTTGTCGGCCGGGGACACTGAGGCACAGAGTTCCCTGGTCCAGGGTCATACATTCCTTCCTCGGAGGGACCGGGAGGCAGCCCAGCGGCCAGCCTCGGGCGTCAGCCCCCAGGCCATCCTGCCTCTTCTGGAGCAGGTGGCTCTGGCCGACGCAGGTCTCCATACCAGAACAAATGTCACAATGAGTGTCACCAAGGCCCTGACCTGACCTGGCCGTGAGCCGGGTGAGGACCTCGCCAGGCCTGCCCGAGCCCGCAGGGACCGTGGCTGGTTTGCAGGACGCATGCTGTCCCAGTGCTTTCTCCACGGACCTCCTTTTGCCTCTGCCACATTCAGAGCCACCTCCCGGGAGCCCTCCCTGCACCAGCCCGCACGTGTGTGTGTGTGTGTGTGTGTGTGCGCGTGCATCTTGTCTTTTCTTTCTTGCCTTCATAAAAGTTGCTGGAGGAGTTAAAGGCTGGGGAGCTGTGGTCCGGCCATTGTGCAGTGTCGGTGGCGCACGAGCCACGCTCCAGGTGTGCCGCCGCCTTTGTCTCTGTGATTTTCAAAACTCCCTTTCAGCCTTGCTTCCCATTAATAAGTGCAAGAGCTGCCAGCGGCAGGGCCCGGCAGAGGCCCGAGACAATGGAGCTATTGGAGGCCAGCTCGGCGCGCGCTGACATCTCACTGCTGCAGTGCCGTATTGATTTTATTTTCCTGTTATGAAAACACCACCCCGCCGAGACAGGCAGGGAGGGGGTGTGGGATCGGGGACAGGAGTTTGGGAATTCTTTGGACACGCTGCCCCCAGGCCGGCCAAACACATTCCTCCACCAGCCAGTGCTCTGATTAGGTGACCTCTGTCCCCGGGAGCTGGCGGCCAGCCCCGCTGCCCACATCTGGCAGCCGCCACTCAGCCAAGCCAGCTGTTGCCCATCTGGAGAACAGCAGCTCCTCGAGCTGGCTGCAGGGGCTCCAGGTGGGAGAGAGACGCTGGACCTGGCCTCCTTCTCAGGGGTGGGCGCTGTTTTGATGGTGCCAGGCTGCTTCCTGGGTCATCTGGGCTCTGCCAGGCCAGGGGAACAGGACGGGGGAGTTGGCACTGCCCTGTGCACGGAGCTCCTGCTTAGCTCCAGAGCAGTTCAGTGTCCACCGTCCCTGACCGGCCAGGCCCAAAACCACAGCCACATGGGAGGGAAAGAACCCAGCCTCAAATGGAAAACAACAGCTGGGCAAAGATAGAGCCAGGGGCCCGGGAGGGGGAGTGGGGGCGAAAGTCCACGCCTGTGAGGACAGCCAGCTCCTCGGCCTGTGGCAGCGGAGGGAGTGACTTCCTCTGCCCCTCCGTAACTGTCCCCAGCCCCACAGGGGCTTCTTTGCCCAAACTAGGTGCCTGGCTGTGCCCTGGGTGCCTCGGGGTGCTCAGGAAAACTGGGGGGGGGGGGGGGGGGGGGGCAGGGAGCCTGGCAGCCAGCTGCCACCAAGGGCATGGTGGGTGGTCCATTCGGGCCGTGGGGCCTTTCTGCCATCCTGGCCTGGCTGTGGTCCCCCGACGCCTGCCCCCCGGCCTGTTTGCATAACCCATGCCAGCCCCAGACTGCGCCATTTGGGATTCCCTGGTCAACACGCGCTGTCCTCAGGGAGCTTGCAGGCGGTGGATAATGAACCTCCAGCTCCGACCTGGGGTCCAATGACCCGAAAACGGCTCTCCCTTTGGGGTTGTTGCCAGCGGCAGCCTAGTGGGCTGGGTAAAGCAGGAGCCTGGAGCCCAGCGGCCTGGATGGGCTTTCACTTTACCACCTCCTGACCCGCCAACCCTGGACCAGTGACCATCGGGCTCTGCTTCTCCAAGGTGGGAATGGAGAGTGGCCCTTGCCTGCTCGGTCCGTGGGAGGATCGCGCAATCTCAGCCCCCAACAGGGCAGAGCCGGCGCCTGCTCGGGCCTGGAGGCACCCCGGGGCTGCCACCTTGGCCGGGCCTATGGGGCGCAGCTGCGTGAGGAAGGAGACCGGCGGGCTTCAGACGAGAAACAGTTATCGGCAAGGACCACAGCGATTCCGCAGGATTGGGGCTGAAGACGGAGGCAGGTGGGCGCTGGCAGGAAGAGGCGGTCTCGTGGGCCCTGAACGGGAAGTGAGCCAGAGGCGCTTCCTGGGAGGAAAGACAGCGCATGGGGACAGTGTGCGGCCCGGCGGCAGGTGGGTGCGCGAGGCAGCGGTGCCCTCCTCTCCGTGCTGGCCCTGCTGCCCCGCGTGTGGTCAAGGCTGCCCGAATGTGCCAGCCTGGCCCCCTCCGTGAGGCAGGGCTTAGCGCCACGCATGGGCCAGAGCCACCCCTGTGGCCAGAGAAAGGTCCCACAAGGAGGGCGACCCCCGGAGGCCGAGCGTCCCCGGGGACAGGTTCTTGTGCTCCCCGAGCTGGACAGGGGCAGGATGGACACCCGTGCCGTGGCGGCCATGGACGTCCTCCGGCCTCCCGGGCCCATACCGCCCTTGTGACCGCCCACCCCAGCGTCAGCCCCTTCCCTGTGAGGCCCGTGGGGACCGTCCCGCCCTCGGTGTCGGGAGGCTGCGGAGCTCCCGGTGGCAGGTGTGTGAGGTGAGGTCCAGCCCTTCCGTCACTGGACCTTCAGGTTGTGTTTATTCTTCCGTCTCCTTCTCCTTGGGGGCCTGCAGACTTCTTGCACGGTCCTGGTGAATGGCCGACTGCACCAGCCCAGACCTCCGGGCCGCTGAGGCAGCGGGAGGGCCTTGCGGCGACACACACGCCGTCACACCAGGGCGCTGCTTGGTGTCCGCTTGTAGCCCCCCCAGGACCCAAGTTCCCAGAGCCCGAGGGGAGGTGGGCCCCGGGCCACCCACAGCGAGGCCCACAGAAGGAAGATGATGTGCCGAGGCACAGAACCAGCCCCTTTCCCCACCCCAGGTCACCATGGCAACCATGACGTGTGTCCCATCCCACCCTCTCACCCACCCAGCTGGCAGCAAACATGGCTTTCAGGGAGGAAAGTGTGTGCAGTTTGCCTCTTGTCCTACAGGTAGGAAAATTTAGGCCAAAGGTTATGTTGACTCAGAATTGCACAGCTAGAGTCAGACAGAAGTGGGTTTGCGTCCCAGCTCTGCCCCTTCCAAGCTGAGTACAGCTCTGAGCCTCAGATTCCTTGTCTGTAAAATGTGAATGACAACAGAATCTTCCCCATGGAGATTAGATAATAAATTAGTGTGTGGAGAAGCTTAAAACAGGCCCTGCCCCATGGTGAGCAGCTAAACCATAGGTTGAGTCAGCTTTGCACTCCTTTCCTAGGGCTGTGTAACACACTGCCATGGGCTGCGTGGCTTAAAGCAACAGAAATTGTCTCATGGTTC
Organism: Tamandua tetradactyla; assembly: GCF_023851605.1. NCBI lineage: Eukaryota > Metazoa > Chordata > Mammalia > Pilosa > Myrmecophagidae > Tamandua > Tamandua tetradactyla. The sequence continues at coordinate 6,672,517 of NC_135329.1, forward strand.
TGGAGGCTGGTCTGTTCCTTGCCTCTTCCAGCTTCTGGTGGCTCAGACCTTCCTTGGCTTGTGGCAGCCTAACTCCAACCTCAGCCTCTGTCTTCACATGGCCAACTTCCTTCTGTGCCCAGTTTTCCCTCCTTTTAGCAGGACATCAGTTGTTTGAAATTGAGGGTCCACCCAATCCACAGTGACCACATCTCAACCTCATGACATCTGCAAAGACCCTAGGACCAGAGGAAAGCATCTCTTTCTGGAGAACATGATTCATTTGGGAAAGACCAGTCTCCTGGTGGCTGGGTGCTGGCTGGGCTCAGGAAGGCTCTGTGAAGTGTGCCCCTCACCTAACTGATGTGGCATGAGCTGGGGTGCTGGGACCATGTGGACCAGCGCCCCATTCGTGGCCCACCCTTTGCTCTGGGCTCCGGGTGGCCGAGATCCCGGGTGACAGAGCTGCGGAGAAGCAGGAATGTGACTGCACGGCTGGGGCCTCTTGGTTGGCTCAGAAGGGAGTACATGCTCCACAGTTGCTGCTGCATGAAATTTAAATTATTCTCAGCAAACCTGCTTGACAGATGAAACAGAAAAGGGACGGCTTCATAAAATGCAATTTTGTTCTTGAAAGAATAGCTCTGCAGAAGCCTCGCTGATGTCTGTGCAATGTGCTGGGGGCGGTTTTCTTTTTGGTCAGGCTGAAACCCTCGGTGGCAGCCCAGCACCCCATCGTTCCCAGAGCTCAGCCCATGAAAATGAATTTCGGCCAGGAGGCAGAGGTGCCTGCAGGCTGCATCCCCCAGATTTCTGGACACTGAAGCATTTCAGGATCTCAGTTTGGAGATTTGCCATCCTGGAGATGACCTGGGGGACAGTGTCCTCCTCATGCACCCTAAGTGCCCTGCAGATATACTCCATAATGGGCAGGTGGTTTGGGATTTCTGGGAATATCTGTGGGGCCGGCTATGGTGAACACCTCCTCTCCTATGCTCTGGGGGTCCAAGAATGGATGAAGGAGGTTTTTGACCCACCATAGGATGAGAAGCAGACGTCCCTCCTTGCCTCTTACCCACGTGAGGAGCAAAGCCCTGCTGCAGGCGCGAGGTTGGGTGAATCAAGGCCCTTGCAGAGTGAATTTCTAGACTGTGAGTGATTTTATCCAGGACTTTCTTGTGCCGTGAATGAGAGTTTGTGATTTTCCTTGTGATAAACTATCAGGGCACTGGTGATGAATAGTGAGACAACTTCTATGGAGCTGATGGGTTTTACCTGCACTTGAAGTTGCAGTTACAGTTTGGATTGTATCTTCATTGACTTAAAACTTATCTGTCAGTCACCTCACTGTGTACAAAATTGAAAAACTGTGTGATTTCCAAAACACCCAATTCAAAGCTAATTTTGGCCTGAATGGCTTGGACTTAAATTTCTAGTTAAGGTGGATAGGGGAGAATATTGTCCCACATTTATAAGGGACATTCTATGCTTGGACAAAATTCAGCTGTGGATTCCAAAGGAAAAATGGAGCCAATTGTGTATATGAATTAGTTTCACTGCATAACAACCATCCCAAAACTTAGTGCCTTAAAATAACAACTGGGCATTTGTGGGCTAGCTGGTCAGTTTTGGTCTATACTGGTCCGGCCGCTCTGTCCTGGGCTCCCACGTTTGTCAGTGGCCTGCCATGCTATATATGCTCTGGGATGGCCTCACTCACACATTGTGGATGTCAGACTGATGCCAAGACCTTCATTCTTCTCCGTCAGGCTAGGTGTCAGCCTCCAGCAGGCTAACTCAGGTGGTCTCAGGTTTGAAGGGCAGCAAGACAGCAAGGTTCTGTGCACCTGAGTTTTGCAAACCTCTGCTTAGGGCAGGTTCCCTCAATCCCATTGGCCAAAGCAAGTCATGTGACAACTCAGATTTAAGGAGTGGATACAAAGGCTCCACCTTTTAATGAGAGGCGCTGCCCCAACAGGTAGCAAAGGGACAGACGTAAAGGATGGGAGAAATTGGTGGTCCCCTTTGCAATACACCACGGCCCCCACCCCTGCGTTTCCAGCACATTTGATTAGACAGGCTCATTCACCTTCTAGCCTCTGGCCGTGGCTGGCATTGTGCAAGCAGGAGAGGTGGAACTGATTTAGCCTTCTCCTCCACATACTGACTTACACATAACTGTGTCACACGTGTCCCATTGACACCTAGGGCCAGGTAGCAAGGTTTAAAAGGGCCCGACAAGGATTGCGTTGCCAGAGAGAGGGCTGACCAGCTGGCCCCAGGGAACCTCACAAGATGCATTTACTTTGGAGAATCCACGGCTTTGGCCAGGATTTGTCCCCTAAGACCCAAAGACCCCAATACTCAGTCCCATTACAAGCCCAGAGTTGGTGGGGCTGAGACATTGCTGTTGCTGAGAACATCTAGCCTTTTGAAGAATAAAAAACATATCTTCCCAAGGAGACCCTCTTCATAGACTCTGACCGGGAAATTTCTCCCTGTGAGAAATTCACATGGGAAGATAAATTCTGATCAGAAGACTTCCTGGTGAGCCCGAAAGCAGCAAAAGGGAGCCATTATGGGATGCAAATGTTCAGTAGCTGCAGATTCCAACAGCCTCATGTTTCCATCTCCTGATAGGACAAATTCCCATGCAGTTCCCAAAAAGCCCTTAGAAGGGCTCCTTCTTAAATTAAAGTAGAACCTCTGCAAGCAACATCAATCAAGATAAACATAAATCTAGTTCTTATTCGGTTTTAATGGTTTTCCTGTTTCGTTTAGTTACTCATGTTGCAATTAACGGTTTTTTTTTAATTTCAAAAGGACAGTTTTTGAGCTACATTATAGGTTAAAATGGGCTTTGGAGAACTAGCCTGAGAATCTCATCACCATTTGTATCATTATTTTTTGTAAGGAAAGTATGTTCCAAAATCCAAACAGCCAAATTACAAATGAACTTTTAGAACCCAACCCATTATGTTATCTGGAAATAGTCTGTAATGCTAAAAATAACTTGGAGAAAGAACATAAAAAGGAAAGCTTAATGCACCTCAGCATCATTTGTTCACCACCAACCCCTACCGAGTTAGTTTAATTTAGGGGAAAAGCACATCCTCCAAACCCAGACTGCGTTCACCCCTATTTCACTCTCATGTTACCAGTGGCCAAATTGGCCTGAGTGCTCCAAAAGCCTATGGCCACTGAAGGGGTTACTGTGGGAGACCCTGCAGGAATAAGCTGATAGGAGTTAGTAGATTATCAATCCGTTTCAACACTCCATTTGCTACCCTAAAGTGAAGGGTTGGGAGACCCCTATGTGCTATTCCTGCTGCAGTCTCAACTCATCATGGCGTATTAATTTGCACTGTGCATGTGCCACTCTCAAACCTGTAGGCATGAAGCCTCATTTCCTCTGGTAAAGAAGGAGCCCTCAGAATGCAGCCACGCGTGTGGGCAGGCATCAGCGTGCTTTCAGAGGCTCTGCAGGCCTATCAGTCGGAGGAAAGTGCCTGCTTTCCCAGCTGCTCCCTCTTCTGCTTCATGGGAGAAGATGGCTGAACACTTTACATCCTTCTGGCACCAAGAAAAGGATCTTTGGAGCTGGGGATGGGGCGAGGTGCAGGTCTGGATGGTAGAAAACAGTCATCAGCACCTCCCACCCTTGACTTAAACTGCACCCCTGGTCATCCAGGGGTGGATGGGTCATCCCGTTGGCTTAGTAAGGGTCATATGACCCAATTCTGGCAATGGAATATGAGAGAGTCACAAGAAAAAGATAATCTTCTGTGGACATTGTCACGTCTGCAAATGCCTAGGACTGCTGTTAACCATCAATCCCCTACAGGCCTGAGGACAAAGCCAGCACACAAGGAAGGGGGGGGGGCAGAGAATTCCAGAAATATGGACCCTGAGCCCCCTCCCTGACTCTGCACTTCTTAATACGTTTCCTGGTTATGTAAAATTAAATAAATATGTAGCATCTGCCTCTGTTGCATCGCGACAGTGTGGCTGTCTTCCATCTCCCAGACCTCACCTGGCACATCTATTTGCTAAAATCAGCTGCAGTGACCTTTGCGATACCCTCTCCCTGTTATTTATTCATCCCAGCACTCAGTGCTGCATACAAGGATTCTGCTCTGTGTAGCTTCCCTGAATGCCAACACCAATGCCTGGCTGACTACCGCCACCCTTCTCTGCTTCAGTGGGGCCACTTTTCTGTCGGAGAGAAACACGTGGGATACCTGGGCCATGACATCATTTGAGAGCTTCACCCAGCCACCCCCTGCAGCTGCAAGACTGCAAGCCCTTCCCCAAACATAGCAAGTTCTCTCGTGCCCCAGGGCCTTTGCACTTGCTACTTCCCCTCCCTAGAATTTCCATCCCTCTATTGCCTACCCAGAAAACCTCCTGTCCACCCTAAATGATAGCCCCTCTGTGATAAGATAAAAAAAAGTTTGGTTATTTCTCTTGTTCCCATTACACTTTTGTTTATGCCCTTGTTGTAATTCCTACAATGTTATGTGGTGTGTACCCGTTTAGGCATTTGTCTTCTCACCAGGAGGGAGGGCCACAAGAACAAGCGCTAAGTGTGCCCTGCAGATAGAGGTTCTCAGTTAAGTGTTTGAGGATGGAACAGATGAATTCGTGCATAGGAAGATGTGTTCCCTGAGTCAGCCCTAGCGTTGGGTTAGGGAGAATGAGGGCCTCTGAGGTCATCTCTACCTGCCTATTAATTGAGGGAGCACGGTGGAGCAGCCTCCAGGAGCGGCGTGATTTCTGTGGCTGTCCATGATGAGGCTGCCAGAGACCCACGCGCATGGCGAGCCGGAGCAGGGCCTCCCTGGGCTCGCTGAGGGGTTTGTGTCTCGAGAACAAAATGCAGCTGGTGGTGATGATTTTACAGTGTCGAGGCCTCCCTGGATCCTGCACCCCTGCCCCTCTCTCCCAACACATCTGCAACCCTTTCCCTCAGATACTAGTATTTTCTCAAGATTTTTCTCCCACTTCCCTAGGACATTCTGCAACCTTTTTATTTTACTTAGGACCCTTGGGTGGCACTTACTTTGTGCCAGACATTGTTCTAATCACTTCGCCACCACTTACTTAATCCTCACAACAACCATCAAAGGTGATTATTATTTCTACTACTTCCGAGGAAAGAGAGAGCTCACCTGTCAGGCCTAGGGTCCCCGACGGGGCACCTGGCTCTGAAGTCCAAGGCACACAGCTCTGCAGGGCTCGGCCCAGAGCAGTCCTCAGAGTTTGTTAAATGAGCAACTGGATGAACAAATGCACAATTAACATCTTTCCCCAATGCTGGCAGCGTCACTGGAAGTTGTAGCTAACGGCTCCCCAAGAAGCAGTTTTGCTCACCAGCAATTCCAAAGAACCACGGAAAGTCAGGACTAGCAGGCGGGTAAGTTTCCAAGGTCCGGCCCCACGCCTCAAGATGCCCAGCCAAGGTTCTATTCATTCTCTCTGATTGGAAAACCTTGTTTCCTTAACAGTTGCTGTGGGCTGAATCGCCCCTTAAAGGATCTATTGATGTCCTAGCCCCCAGGACCTCAGAATGAGACCTTATTTAGAAATAAGGCTGTTGTAGATATAGTTAGTTATGAGGTCACACTGGAGGAGAACGAGCCCTTAGTCCAACGTGCCTTCTAAGAAGAGGAAAACGCGTACAAAGACCTAGAAGCAGGAAGAAGGCTGTGTGAGAGCACATCAGATGTTGGAGTGAGGCACCACAAGCCAATGGAAACCAAGGATCACGGGCAACTACCAGAAGAAGGAGTCTCCCCTGGAACTTTCAGAGGGAGCGTGGCCCTGTGGCATCTGGATTTTGGGCTTCTGGCCTCCAGGACTGGGGCCAGACAACATGTTTCTGTTGCTTTAAGCCACCCCGTCTGTGGCATTCGGTTACAACAGCCCTAGGAAACGAATGCGACAGCCAAGTCGCTGGTGTGGGGTTACAGATGCTGCGTAGCTGCCCAGATGTAGGATGTTTGAGGACAATTGTGCCTGGGGGCCCAGCATCTCTGTCTGTCTGAGGGTCTTTGTTTTGGTCCAGGCCGCACTGCCTGGCTGGCATCTGCCTTAACAGCTGCTTTCAGCACTGCTTTGGCTGAGTTCCAACCCTGCAAGGTGGACGGGGGCTCAGAACTGTCTGCAGGGCTTGCTGGGCAAGCTGGGATACAACCACAGCCCAGGGGCAGCTCCTCTGCTCTTCCCCATCATTTGTGATGAATGAGAAGTACATGCACAGCGGAGCTAATTCTGATCATTTCCCTGGACGGCGTCCAAGCACCCGTGGTTTGCCACATCTTCAGTGTGACCCCACGACCACTTAGGGGAAACATGCACAGAGAGAAAAGGTCTAGTCATTCAGACTTTTGTCTCCAACCACCTCCCTGCCGGGGAACAGTCTTCCCTGGGACGTGGGGCAAAGGCCATGGCTGGGGAGGCGGCTCGTGTTGGAGAATCTCTAAACTGGGGATCGGGAGCCTTGGTCCCTTACACTTTTCCAACTGAGCCACCTCAGGGCGGGATACTTAGGCGAACCGAGACATAGTTGTCCCATCTATAAACTGGATACCAGAATGCCACCTTCACTGGCTATGGTGAGGGCTGAACACAGGAGCAAGGTAAAAGCACTTTACAAAATGAAGTGCCCTACAGTTGAAAGAGATAGGAGTAAGATCTGTGTGAATTCAGGGAGAGCTGACGCGCCAAGTAAATTTCCTTTATTAAGAGAAACTGGTGCCAATCAAGTGACTAAATTAGAGGCCAATCAAGTTATGGCAGTTACCGTTAGACCAGCATTTGCTTCGTTGAAAGGAATGGAAGGGAGGGTGGCCCAGCCCCCTGGGGGACTCCTGGGAATCGTGGAGCGGGCACCCCCAGGAAACCCCCATCACTGGCACATGTTGTTGCCTGGCAGGGCTGGGAAGATGCTCCACTCTTCCCCATGGGCTGCTGTGCATCTCCCGGATGCAGTGCTCCCCATCCCCCCCCCATAGTTCTGAGGCTGCTCGGGGCACCACCCCAGAAAAGGAGGGCAGGTGCTGGAGCCCGTGGAAACATGCCATTGGACATATGTGCACCCAGTTTCTGTTGTACCTGCGAGCTGGGACTGAGGGTGAGGGCTCAGCCCTGCTGTATGCATATGTGGGTTAGAAATCTCGCTGGCACCCACGTGTACCCAGGAAGCCACTGGCAGTGTCATCGTCGTCATCATTGCTGATGCCTACTGAGTGCCCACCGTGGGCCAGGCACGGTTCCAGGGGCTCTCCCCACTCGACCCTCACAACGGATGACCCCCGTTTTACAGAAGAGGATGTTAAGGCCTGGTGAGACTGTGTAATGCCCAGGGTGGCCGAGCTGGCAGGGGTTCTCCCGGATAGCAACCCCCCTTCCCTGATGCTGCCTGTCATGTAGACACGGGCTGGCCCTCCTTGTGGGGAGGAGACCAGGCTTTCAAGGTGGGTCTGGCCCCAGAAGAAAGCAGTGATGGAGGCACGGCAGCCGGTCCTGCCTGGGCGTCCGAACCTGCCCACTGCTCTGCTCGGCCTGGGGGGCCCCTCGCCATGGTCAGGAGCACGAGGCTGGAGGGCAGCCTCCCTTCTCCACCCCGCCTCTTACATCGGAAATGTGCTGAGGGTGGGAATTCTATTCCCCCCACAACATTAGGCTGAGACGATATTGGGTGGAATATATTGTACCCGTAATTCATATTAATGGGAATTCAATAGTGGCAACTTGTCATCTGCTGAGATTAGAAGGGAATATTGTGAATATTGTGTTATAAAGGCATTAAAAAGACGTTATGAATTAGATTCCATTGCACCACGTCGTGTTCCTTATAAATAATTGAGGAAGAAGCTGGTGCTCGAGATTTGGGATTATCCGTTTTTGAGTTCCCAGCAATCCCCTCTTTCTGCTGATGGGTCCCTGTTCATCTGAGCTCGCAGGGCAACAGGTCTGAAGTCAACGTAAAATGAGCATTGCGTTTCCCCGGAAAAACTCTTCCTTCTAGTTGAAATTAGTATTTCCTGCATTCAGTGCTAGTTAATGGATTTTTCTTCCGGAATCCATCCTCCACCCCCAACCTTTGCATCCAAATACTCCATCTCCTCATTTCCAGCCCCAGGAACTCAGGCTTCAGGGCCTGGGACCACGTGGCTCTCCCCCACTCATGCCCGCCTCAGATGCCCTCAACAGCCAGGGCTTGAGCTGAGCCCCCCCGGGGCATCGGCAGCTTTTTCCCTGCAAATGAGCCCCAACCAGCCCACCCCCACCATAGGGTGGGCTTCCGAGCTGGGCTCTTACCACCAGGTCTCCTAGGCTCGGGCTGGAAGGCAGGTGGGAGTTTCCACATCCCCACGGTGATTGCTCCCCCTTTAGCTCAGCCCGCGGTGTCTCCACCTGGCCCTGTGGGGTGACGACGGGACCCCCTTAGTCTGGGCCAGTTTCTATCTTCTGTTATTAAAGCCAGGAGCTTGGCGGGGGGCAGCGCAGTGGCTGGCCTCAAGGTAAATCTGAAAGGAAAGAAGGGAGAAAGCACCCAAATTTTGTCCTGTATGCAGAGCGGGGCAAAGCAGGTGGGCACTCGCCCTCTTCTCTGCTCTCACTGCCCAGACACTTCTCCTGTGACACTGCTGGCTGTGGGCACTTCTGAAGCAGCGGCCATAGGCTGCTGACGTGAAACCCCCTTTACACTAAAGGAATCACTTGTTCTAGGATTTCAGGTTCGACTCAGTCCACGGTGTGCATGCAGGCCACTGGAGAGAGGAGGGCAGTCTACATTTGGGAAGGGAGGCAGGGCCACCAGGTGTTTTTACACAGAGGGGAAGCAGTCAGTTAGTCACACAATCAGTCCTCAGCAGATCAGTCCTCGTCTGGTTTCTAATCATACCCCAGATGTACAAGTACAAAGCACACATCTTTGCCACCCAGAGTAGGGGCCCAGACTCAAAATTCAGATGACCCAAATTTGGACTCTTCTACTGTCTAGCTGTATATAGCCTTTAAAAATTACTTAGTCTCTTAGGGCCATAGACTTATCTGATGTAAAAGAGGTTAATAATATTCTTGTGGTTTTGGAGCTGGGATGAGCCAATAAGGCAGAGCCCTTCCAGCAACACCTGGTAGGTATCCTGTAAGTGTGATCTGATGTCACCGTAGCTGCCTGGAATGGTCGTCTCTTCTCTACTTTCTCTTTCCCTCTGGAACGCAGGCCCTGGAAACAAAGGGCCTCTTCTCTTCTTGGGTTCTGAATTGCTAGCACCTCACATTTTCACCTGCTATGTGGTGGGTACCTAGAAAATGCATGTCGAATTGTCTAGTTGAATTACGAGTAGAAGAAGTAGAAATTCATTTGCTCTGCTAAAAAAAAATAGCTGTGTCCTCTCGAAAATCACATTTTATTTGTCCATGATCTTTTATCCTCATTTCAGAGAAGCTCTGTGACTGCCTCTTGTTCTTTGTGTGGCTTCTTGGTGATAATAATCAATAGTCTGTAGGTAAATTAAAATAATATTGAAATGCAGGTAGGCCCTCGCTTACTAAAAACCTACCAAAGCAAGACATTTTGCAAAGCAATTACTGTGCTTCCATGAAATGAGAACTCATCCCTCGATCTGATGGTTTACAGATCCAGAACCCAAGCCCTGAACTCTCCCGGGCTCTGACCCACATTTCGTTTGTTGGTGGTGGTGGTGATGGCAGTGTTTTGTCCTTGTTGTTTTATTTTGCTTTGCTTTTAAACCGTGTATGGGGGGCGGGTATTGTGCCAACTTTTCATACTTTGTCTGTTAGTTCTCACAACAGACCCACTGCAGCAAGTCTGTTCCTGTTTTACTGAGTTTCAGAAAACCTTGGTAACATATTCAGTGTCTAGCTTACAAGTGGTGGTGCTAGGATTTGAACACGGGACTTTCTTACTTCAGAGCCCATATGCTCTTAAGTCCCAATTCTTTTCCCTGCCCTTAAAGACCTCCCAGGCCTCTCCAATATAAAATGACCAGAACGGCGCTCACATCCTCAACCTCAAACCTCCTCCTCCCCCTGCAGGGTGGGCGAAGGGGCGGGCTCCGCCAGAGACAGCTTTCTGTCCGTCTCCCTGCCGCTGGTCCGCTCACCCCCACCCCATGCAGTCCAGTCCTGTAGTTCCTCTGCCTAAAAAAGAAAGTTGCAATGACTCCAAACCTGCCCTGAAGTGGAAGATGCCTGAGGGCCACTGCCCTCACGGCCTCTTCTTCCACCTCGGCCCCACCCTCTCCTGCACCCCACGTTTCAGCCACAGGCACTGGCTCTGACGTGGTGGGTCTGGCTGGCCTGAGTGTGGCCCCGTGGCAAGGACCAGGCAGAGCCCAGGCCTGAAGGCAGGCGCCTCCGGTTCGAATCATTGGTAAGTCCCCTCATCTCTCTGTAAACGAAGGACAGCAACAATAAATAAATACCCCTTACAGGAACTGGATCTAAATTAGGGAGATTCCAGGTAAAAACCTCCCCCACCCGTCCCTGGGTAAACAATAAGCACTCAACAAATACGGTAATAATGGTGGCCGTATCTGAAATTCGAGTTTTGTTTTAAAGATAAACTGTTGGGGGCTTATCATTTAAAAGAAACGGTCTCTTTTCTGAGAAAATGTTAAGTCTGTGCATTTAAACCATGCCATCCTCTTGGTGTGTCCTGCCCTCTGGGGGAACCTGGCACCCCCTGCATTGTGGGGGAGCTTGAGTACAACCTTGACCTGTTCGTGGACCCGGTCCCTACAGTGTCCTCGGCCCCCCTCCTGTCCGCCCCCCATTGTGCACGGTGCGGACGTCTCTCTCGTTTATTCACTCAGCGCATATCCACGCTGTCTACGGAGAAGGTCTGGTGGCTCGGCGGGTTGGGGCTGGACTTCCGTGAAGTTCCCCGTCCGAGAAGAGCCCCAGCACCTTCGAGTCAGAGGCAGCGAGGGCTGGCCCCCCTCACACTCTAGCCACCCACACCCAGTGCCATGTCCGGGACCGACAGAGCCGCCGGACAGCTTTCAGGCACTACTTGTGAGCCTTGCGACACAGCCGGTCAGGAAGGAGGCTGAGGTCGGACCACCCTAAGGGCAGCTTGTCTTGTGGCTGTCCCCACCAGGGACCAGTGGCCTTGCTTGGGACAGCACAGCTCCCCCTGGGCTCCCGCCTCCAGCAGTTTGCTCATCAGGGCAGGCCACAAAACTAGGAAGAAAAATCTTTTTTCGATTGGAAAAATAGGGCTGCTGCTGTTTTATGGTTGTGTGGTTTAGGGTTTTCAAACATTTTAATTAGTTTCATTTTTTAATATAAATGCACCCTGATGTTTTGTGCAGGAAGGGCACTGTTCTCAAAATCTCAGAAATAAAGTAGAAAAATGACAGATTGGCTATTAAAGTGTCACACTCAAATGTGTTATTATTGTTATTGTTATTTAACATTTCTAAGCACCAACACTGAGCCAGGAGGGGTGGTGGGAGGTGGTGAGTGAGAAGGCCCAAAGGTCCCCACAGCTCAGGGCGGGTCTGGTGCTCGCAGGAACTGGCAGGTGCTTTGTCAGCAGCCTGAGATTGTCCTGCTCCCTAGGGAACTTCTCAGGAGGATAATCACCTGGTTTGTATGTCGAGGACACAATTGGGCGGTCAAAGGTTTGTGTCCCAACCCTGTCCTGGACTCAACTGTGAAGTTGTGAGTCTCCCGCAACTCCGGTCCCATCCACGTAGGGATCTGAGTTGTCTTAAGATGGGTCACTAACAAAGAAAACCGACTCTTCCTTTAAAACATTCAAATCAGTGAGAAAGCAGGGTTAAGTAACAGGGTTTTACTTGTGTGCAGTAAGCTGCGTGGTGGCCACCCAAAATACACGTCCACCTGGGCCCGCAGGAGATTTAGAATAAGGTTCTTTGAGCTTATGTGGAATAAGATGTCGTCAAGCTCAGGATCTCGAGAGGAGACCATCCTGAGTTAGGTGGCCCCACATCTTCTGGCAAGGGGCCCCGTCTAAGAGAAAGGAGAAGAGACAGAGACACGGGAGAAGGCCGTGTGAAGACAGAGGCCGAGACTGGAGTTGTGCTGCCACAGGGCAGAGATCACTGGGCCACCCGGAGCTGGAAGAGGCAAAGAGGGATCCTCCCGGCAAGCCTTTGGAGAGCACGTGGCTCCTGCGCACCTCGACTCCAGGCTTCTGGCCTACAGGACTGCGGGAGAGTGCCATTCTGGGGCTCTACACCAGTTTTGTGGTCCTGTGTCACAGCCGCCCTAGGACTCCGAGACAGCCATGACATGTTCCTTCTTAGTGTTTCTTGGAAAGCCCCCGTTTTTCACCAAGGTTGCTCTCGACACTATGAGTTTCTTCAGGAATGGGCTGACCCCTGACCTGTTCCCCACTTGCTTGAAATGAAACACCACCACGTGCTTCCCTTCAGCATCAAAAAACGTTCCGACGAGTCACCCAGTGACCTCCTGCCTCTCTCCTCTCACACGGATGCTGCAACTTGGAAAGCTTTCAAAGGGCTCCCACGGCCTCCCCAGGAAAGCTCCCACGGCCCCCCCCCCAGGAAAGCTCCCACCCCACCCCCAGGAAATCTGCCACGGCCTCCCCAGGAAAGCTCCCCCCCCCCCCCCAGGAAAGCTCCCACCGCCCCCCCCAGGAAAGCTGCCACGGCCTCCCCAGGAAAGCTCCCACCCCCACCCCAGGAAAGCTGCCACGGCCTCCCCAGGAAAGCTCCCACCCCCCCCCCAGGAAAGCTCCCACCCCTCCCAGGAAAGTTCCCACTGCCCCCCCAGGAAAGCTCCCATGGCCCCCCCAGGAAAGCGGTAGGGCTGGGTGCCCTGCTAGCGCACCAGTCTACAAGAGAGAGCAGGTTGGCGGGTGGGGGTGAGACGCAGCCTCCATTGAAAGTGAGCCCACGCTTGGTCTCTTAGCATGAAGAAAATGGGAATGGATGGGCTGTGCCGGTTATTCCCCTAGCGGAAGCTTTCTTCCAAACTCGGGAGCCATCGGGGAAATGTTTTAAATCGCGTGCACACACACACACACACACACACGCGCGCACACACACACGCACGCCAAATAGAATCTCCGAGCACCAACCGCTCTCCTCTTTGTGCTGACTTTAATTTGGAATGTTGTCTTTGCTCTCATCTGGGCTCCTCTTTATCTCACTGTAATTAAAAGGTGAAAAAATTGGCAGATCCTGGACCTGGCCGTTCTTCACTTTCAAAGGTCGTGCTTGGCTTTTTCTAGCCAGTCATTTGACAGGGTTACAATAAAGTCCTTGTCCCAGTGATCCAAGGTAGGTCCTCCCCAAACCCACACACCTGCCGAGATTAAACTGCACCCAAAGTGCAAGCCACAGTTTATGAGGCCGATTTCAGAAGACAAGAGGGAGCCGGTGGGCACAGGTCTGCGCTGCACCCTTCCCCAGCTGCTCCCTTTGTCTGGGTGAGGCATGGACTGTTTACCCAGCTGTGGCTGGCGGCCCAGAGCCCAAACTGGACGGCTGCCGGGGCTGTTCCGCGGCTGTGTGTCCTTTAGCCGCGTGGGGCCTGCACACAGAGGTTGCAGCACTTTCGCCCTGGAGAAAGACCGCCTCCTCCCAGGGCTCCCCTCGGGGATTAGAAAGACAGAGACCCTGGGAGCTGAAGGATCGAAATTTGGAAAGTAGGGTCTCTGCCCAGTAATGGTCACACTGGTAATTTATGTCTTAGATGTAACCTCAGAATTTGAGTTGCATTTCTTTGGAGGAACACGTGAATGGTTGCAGCTCACCAAGCCTTTGGCCGCAGTTAACCCCCAATCCGGCAGAGCTGAGCAGGTTCTCAGGCTCACTCCAGGTACACAGGCTGGGAGACGGGGCTATCTGGGGGAGGCACAGAAAGTCAAGGGGGAATGTCACTTAGTGTAGAAAGTTCCACCCCATCTGCAAAACAGACAATTGAGCAGAAGTGAGGGGCTGTGGTTCCAAGCATAGGAACTGGCCGTCGGGTGGGCTGTGAAGGAAGGAGCGACCGCCCCAGAGAAATGGCATCTTTAAAGGTCAGGGCAGCTCCCCAGGCTCCCAGCAACATGGCACTGAAAGCGGCATGAGAAAAGAGAGCGATTAGAGGAGGTGGAGCCCGTCCTGAGAGGATCTTGGAGTCCGGCAGCCATAGCCGAAGCAGGCTGCTCACCGGGAGATTTATGTGATGAGATTATCGATGGCATTAAGCACATTTAGAAGGGAAGATTAGACCTGCTTCTGGGTCAGGTCGGGGCCACGGGGCCCCTAGTCCGGCCAGCGTGCTGACAGATGGATGGCCGTCTGCACGAGGTAGAGCTGAACATTTGCACGGTCCCCAGAAGGGGGGAACTCGGAAGAGGAGTTCAGTGCTGGGGGGCTGCGTTCAAATCCAGGGGAAGGCGCTGGCTTTGGGTCTCGGCCAATTCTCAGATCAGCTCTGATTCCACCTCCTCCTTTCCGTCTCCCCACCCCTCTTTTCCCCAGTCTTCCACCGCCGCCCCCGCCAGCCTCCCCAGATTTCTGGCTCGGTGAGCTCCGTCGGCTGAGAGGAGGGGACCCATATGTAACTGGAAACAGGAGGACAGTGTCAGCAGGATTAGAGGGGTGACAGGAAGGAGGCACTGGGCCAAGTCCACCAGCCGCCTTCCTAGAAATGCAGATTCTTTTCGGGAGGAGTGGTGCTTTAGTTTCTGTCACGGGGGAAAAGTTTAAAATTAGACCAGGCAGCGCTCAGGGGGCTGTGCCGCTAGGAGCCACGCTCGGTAGCCCGCGGAGGGGCTGGGAGGGGTCTGGCCGCGGGCTCTGTTGGCCTCCAATGGTCAAGCCCAGCTGGGAGGCAGGAGGGCGCAGAGGGAGAGAGGGTGGGCAGCCCCTGGGATGGTTGTACTCTCGGGGAAACCCCCAGACTCGGCACTGCCGGGTAGCCCTTGGGACTGTGAGCAGGGCCTCAGGAAATGTCACTGTTTAAAAGTAAGGGTCTGAGGGTGACCTCAGGGACTGTCCACCTGGCTGGCGCGGTCCAAGGTGAGGGGCCTTTGTCCGGGCTCTCCGGCCTCCTGGGTGCACGCAGCGGGGTGTGCCTGCCTCTGCCACGGCCTGGACCATCTAGGCTCACTGTCTCTCTCCCTGTGGGCAGCGCCAGTGCCTGAGTCCCCTTTGTGACCTGTGCTCCTTGCCAGCCTTGCGCCCGCAGGCCACCCCAGCAGCATTTGTTGGATAGAAGGGTATAAAACCAGCAATTCCGAGCTGGTACGTGTGCTGCTTCTTATGTTTGGGCGTAGAGCTCTTTGTCCCGTTGTCATACTTTTGAACCCTGTGCAGGAAGCAGCAAAATCCAAGGTGGAAAGAAAAGACCTTTCATATTGCACCTTTTAATTAGACGCCCTGTAAATTGCAGCAGTTTTGCACTGTGGCTCCCTCTGAAGGTGTCTGGAAGCTCTGAGGAAGCTCTTAGCCGAGGAAGCCAGAGGTTCGTTTTATCTCCCCTCCTTGTTTTCTTCCAAAGGTCAATTGACTTTTTTAGACATTTTGCTTTTTGCCGGCACTGTTTGTTGAGGTTTATGTAGGAAACGTTGCCCCTTTCACAGTGATAGGGTGAGTGTGGTGGAGGGGAGTCCCCGGGGCCCCCCACTGATCACTTTTGATGCAGTTAGACTTGGAGAATCAATGATTCTGCTGTGTAGCCTGAAGGTACTGCACTGCTCGCTGCCCCTTGTACGGACAGTAAGCCCTCCGAGGGCTCTGCTCGCACCCCTCCCCTGCGGGCCCCTGACTGCTGCCCAGGCCCCTCCTTACCTGGTGGGAATCGGGAAGGATCAAAGGGACGATGACAGTGCTTGGTGCCCATTTGTCACCGCATTGAGGGAGCCATTCTCGGTGTCACAGTCGGCCCAGTCCCGTGTTTCATGGATATTTTAGAATGTTTGCTGGCAGAATTCTAACCGTGCTGTGTCCCCACCATACACGTGTCACCCACATCCCAGAGTTTGATCTGCA
Source organism: Tamandua tetradactyla (assembly GCF_023851605.1). NCBI lineage: Eukaryota > Metazoa > Chordata > Mammalia > Pilosa > Myrmecophagidae > Tamandua > Tamandua tetradactyla. Next base: position 6,688,506 of record NC_135329.1, read on the forward strand.
CTTTGGGGGAAGGACGCACTGCGTCTCTGTTGGTCTCTGTCACCCTAACCCACACCAGCCGAGCTGCTCTGCGGCAGGATCCCAAGTCCGTGGTCTCTCTCCTTGCCCCACACCAAGTCCCGACGCGTGATCACGGAGCGCGATTCCTTCCTATGGTGAGAGCTCTGTTCTAGGGGCAGCTTTGGGTGACCCATAATTGAGGGGACAGGGAAGGTGCAGCCTTGATGGGTGTGCAAATCTGCTGGGCCTGTGGGATTTAAAAAGCCTTCTGCCTCTCCTTGCACCCAGGATTCTAATACAGCACACACACACGGGCACACACACACATGCACACTCACACACGTGCACACTCAGTCATGCTCCATTGAGGTTGAGGTTTGTTCGTGCAGAAATGAAGAAGATTCCAGTAGAGGGAAGGGCAGGGAAAAGCTTCTGGAGCCAGGCCCCAGACCTTCAGATTGGGGTGGCTGTGGTATAGGGAAATGATCCCCAGGGGTCAGGTGGCTTGGGGTCCATTTGAGGGACTGCCCCCCTTCCCAGGCCATTCCACCCCCCAGCCCTGAGTGACACTTGAGCCATGCACCTAAAGCAGGGCTTCTTAGCCAAGGTCTGAGAGCTCCTGAGGTGCCAGGGCCGACCTCTCCACCACCCAACATTTAGGGAGTCTGAATCCCTAGATTTAGATTTTTAATGAGCCCTCCACCCCCCCCCCACCCCAGACTTTTTATATGCTAAGATTTGAGGGCGGACTTTTCCATGCTGTGTGGGCAGGTGAACCACAGACAAGGAAGAGAGATGGAAAGAAACAGGGCTAGGCATCCCTGCCTTGGGCCCCCACCAGCCTGGGGGAAGAAAGGCCCCTCATCTGGAATCTGATTAGGCCTGGTGAGAGTGAGGGGGTTCCTCCAGGACAGCCCCGGGAAACAGTGTCAGCACGGTCAGACCGAGAGTGCCCTGGGGCACGACCGGCCTGTGTCTGCCCTGTGCCAGCTGTGCCCAGAGATGGCTGATTTCTGGCACAGGTCCCGGCCTTGTCCTACCCGTACCACTCCCACACTGCACCGTCTCCTGGCTACACATGGGTTCCTTGGGGCCCAGGATCTGTCTTCTTCAGCCTTCCCTCCTTCATACCCAGTAAGGTTCCAGACTTCAAAGATGCTCAGTAAATACCCATTGACCTTAATTTCATCAAACTGCTGAACTGAGGCAGAGAAGACCGAGGTGGCCCCTGGTGCCCCTTCCCTGGGCTTGGGCCCAGCTAGCTGGAGTGGAGAGGGCCTGGCCTGCCATCCGAAGGCAACTCTACACCGACTCCGGTGAAGGAAATATTGATTCCGCTGTTTGTTTTGCAAGGAAGCTGGCCCCTCTGGGATAGGCAGAGCTAGTGCATGTGAAATGGAAACTCGGCAGGAGGCAGCTCTCTTTCAGATGGTGCATTCTCAGGGCGGCCCTAGCCGCCCAGGGATGAGGGGCTCTGCATGCGGGGGGTCCCCTGGACCATGGGCCTTAGGGGACAGGGGATTACTGTGGCATCCCTCCCCTCTGCCCACCCCGGCTTGGGGAAGTCATTTGCAGGTCACCTTTTAAGTGGGAGCCAATTTAAGCTGCCTTCGCCCCAGGGCTGCAACAAAGAACTCCTGCCACCTCTGCTGGCCGCAGCACAGAGGTCAGCAGACAGAAGGCACATTTGGGACCTGCAGGGAAGCAGGCTTTTCCTCTCCGCCGCAGAGGAAAATTTGAGTTGAGAGAAGCAGGGCCAACTCAGCAGCCATCTGGAGGCTACACGACCTGGAAGCCAACTCCAGCATCCCCACTGCAGGAACAGCCTTCCGAGGCACCTTCCCACATAAGGGGTGGGCTGGTATCTGCAGTGCAGGGCAGGCGAGGCCGCTGTGTCCAGCTGCATCAGCTGTGCACTTACCAACCGGGAACGTCCATTCCCGAGGCGCATGGTGATGATGTCTCGGGAAGGCGTGCAGCCGGCACCCCGGGAGAGCCCAGCAGGAGGGCTCTCTGGAGGAAGCTGCTTGCAGATCAGAGAGTAGAGCAGTGTGCACAGCCCAAAGGCCTGTGTTCATTCTAAATCCTCATTTTGTACAGACATGAAAGCAGAGGCCGAGAGAGGGCAAGGGCACAGCCAACGTCACACAGCATTTCTGGCAGGGCTAACTGTATGGCTGGGCCTGATGGCCTCCAGGCCTCTCTTACCTCTCGTAACCTTTTCTATTCTGTTCTCCTTAAATTTCACCTGCCCCGGACCCACCAAGGGATATAGCCCTATAGGACACCCCCATTCTGGAGTTTTCAGCCTCTTCCGAGCAGCATTCTAAATCCTCATTTTCTCAAAGGCCCCACCACGTCAGACTGGCCCTCCTCTCTGCTCTCTTTGTTCAAACTTTTGCCCGTATGTTTTGTCCATTTCACGCTCCACCCCCAGCTCTCCCCAGATTGTTTCCTTTTGCGGGTTTTGCTTTTGATTTTTTCACGTCTGTCCCCACCAACGTATGTGGGTGATGTTTAAGACCTGGAAACCTAGGGAGCATTTGGAGCAATAGATTCCATCCAGGCTCCAGGCACCCTGGCCAGGCCCTGTGTTCCCCTCCAGATCCCCGCGGGGGCCTGCGGGTGGGGCCAGCACCTGCTGGGACCGTGGAGGCTGCTTTTCGGCCCCTGGACGCCACCCGCGTCATGCAAAACCCTGGCTGCCTAGAACCGAACGGCCCGAGGGGCCAACCGAGGCCCAGTGCCTGCCACGGCCCGGCCCAGGGACTGAGCTGGGAGGTTCTGGCCCAAGAGAGCAGCCAACCAAGAGCTTCTTTCTTCAGTGAGATGGGCTGGGGGGCCAGCCAGAGGACACTCATTTATCCATGCATCCCCTAAATAAGCAAACATTTATTTAGCACTCATATGGGCCAGGCCTGAGGAGCTAGCCATCCAGACAAACATCCCCGCCTTTTCAGAGCTTACAGTCTAAGGGATGGAGGCAGCTAATAAAATAAAAACGTAAATAGCACATGGTGAAAAGTGCTCCAGAGAAAAATAAAGCAGGGAAGGAAGTCAGAGAGTGCCAGAGTGGAGAGAGAGGTAAGCTGCGATTTTAAACAGCACAGTTAGGTGACTTTACACAAAAATCCAAAGAGGGTAGAGGACAGGCCTTGCAGATATCTCTGGGAAAGAGCGTTCCAGGCAGGGGCATAATATGCAAAGGCCCCGAGGCAGGAGCCTGCCTGCTTCTGGTGCTGCTGGGTATTTAACTGAATCCCTCTGACTGCCGCGTGGGGCGTAGACTGAAGGGAACAAAGGCAGAGCAGGGACTCGGAGGACACGTGTCACCTCTCAACTCAAGCCAGCCCTCTCCTGGGCAGCACCTTGGGTGTCCCCCAGCCTCACTTCATCTTCCATGTCGCCCTCCAAAGCTGAACTTCCTCCTGCATTTCCCACCTGCACTCAGGTGTCATCCCTGACCCCTCCCTCCCCTTTCCCCCAACAGCCAATGGATGATCAAAATCCAACCATTCTGTCCATAAAGTTCTGCCATCCGCCCTCTCACTTCCCTCCCTGTGGCCCCAAGGTCCTGGCCGGTCTTCCCTGCAGGTGGCAAAGGCCTCCACCTGGCTCTGTAGCCTCCTGTCCCTGCCCCTCCAGCCTGTCCCCTCCCCAGGGACTTCCCACCCACACCCAGGACCGAACCCCCTCCTCAGGGCACTCCAGCCTCACCTGCTCCTCCCTGCCTTTGCTCCCTGGAGGGCAGTGTGGCCTTCCCAAGGCCAGGTCACTTCAGCCATCCCCTCATGTGCCCCCAGCGCCCCTGCCACCTCGGAAGTCCACTCACCTCTCAAAACTTGGCCCTAAGCCTCTCCTCCTCGCCGTCTTTCCTGGCAGCCCCTCTCACCCCTCAAGGTCTTCTAAGTGTCAAGTGGAGAAATGAGGACTCTTGATTCCCCCCGAATATCCAGCAGCTCCTTCCTTTGGCCACTTCTGCCCCTGCACCGCTTCTAGGCCTGCCAGGCCAGCGGCCCAGGCCGGGAGCAGGGCAGGCATCCGGTGTGGGATCTGTGAGTGCGAGACTGGGGGCGCCCCCTGAGCCGCCCTTGAGCAGCCTGTGCTCTGCGCCGTGCATGACGGAAGCCGGAGAAGCCCCCTGAGGAGGGGTCCCGCCAGTGGGTGTCACAGAAGGGTGAGGGCCAGGGACTCGGGAGCAGGTCGGCAGCTAGATGGCAGCTCCGGGGTGTCTTTCTCCTAAGGGCACATGATCCACACGGAAAGCCCCTCGCGGCTCCTGCAAAGGTTCAGGTCCCTCAGACCCTAGGACCCGGGGGTCCTGGAAGCTGAACCTGTCCCTGAACACGGCTTCCTGGAGCAGCCACATCCTCACCAGGGGGTCAGGGAGGCACACAAGCCCCTGCAGGGCTGACCACAGCCCGGGTTTGCCCCGAGGTCAGCCTGTGCCTTGAGGTCACAGAGTTCTTACTTTAACAGGACAACGTCTCCCTCGTCCTCAAACCGGCCCTAACAGAGAGTCTCTACAATGCACACAGGGTTCTAGGGGGGATCATCCGCCCCTTTCCAGAGTGGACATGACCCAGATACTCATGTGCCAAAAAGAGAAGGAAGAACCGAGGGCCTCAGTGGCCCCAGTCTTTCCCAGGGACAGCTAAGAGAAGGTTCTTTAAGACTCTGGCCATTCTCTGACACTGAAAGGGGAGTGTCCTCCCTGCTGGCCCACTGGCCCAGGAAAGACTTTTTTATGAGATTTTTGTAGGGTCTCAAGGCTATTCCCCCATCGCCTGTGGTCCTCTCAAGAAGCTTTCTTCTTCTCTGCCCAGGTGCTGTGTCCTCCTTGTCGCAGGCCCAAGGGGCACGACACTGGCAAGCAGGAGAGGGCGGGGCATGTAATGCCCCTTTAGTGGGAGGGGGCGTAGGGGCGTCCCCAGTGGGGCCCTCAGACTCAGGCTGGCCATCGTCCTGGAGGCTGGAGAAGGAGGATCTCCAGCATCAGGTGCCCTCACCTGGTGGTTTGCTGACCATCATGACCGCCAGTGTCTGGGAAGTGGAGAAGGTCGGCCATTTGTCCCCATGTTTGGTGGACAGAGCCTCTGTGATTTGACCCTGGGGGACTCGGGTAAGCTGTTGTTTTCCAGCTGGCGGAGGTCCTATTACTAGCAAAGAGCACTGCAGACCCTCCACTGTCCCCAAGGCTCTGCCTCTGCAGGATGCTGGTGATTCAGGGTCCCCTTTGACATCAGGGTTCATGGGTCCTTCTTTCCTGTGGGGTCCCCGCTCCCACCACTTTCGGACGCAGTGGTGAGGGGAGAGGTGACAGGACCTCGGGGTATGGGGTCAGGCCCACGGTGGCCCATGGATGCCGCCCCATCTGCTGCCCCTTGGCAGCTGAACCCAAGGCTGAATGCACGTGGGTACTGCCAGGAGGGGCCGCCTTTGAGCCTGTTCTCCCAGAGTAGCCATCTGGCCCGCAGTGCCTCGGAAGCGGTGGATTCTAAGGGACGAGCTTCATTTTAGACATAAGGGACAAGGGGACCAGGCAGACGTGCGGGCTCATCGTCCTCAAGCTCTCCGACCCCATTCCTGTCCCCCCACCACCACACAAGCCCCCTCCGGGGAGCAGGTTTCCAGTCCTTTCCTTGTACTTACTACTGTGTGTTCTTGTGCCTCGGTTTCCCTGCCTGAGGAACTGGAATAACCATCTCCGCCCTGCCCTCCTCCTGAAGTCATCGGGAGACAGAAATGAGAGGCCAGAGGTGGGAGAAAATGAAAACACAGAGGTGTCGATGAGTTTATTATGCAGTATTTTCCAAGCCTGCAGCTGTGGCTCAAAGTTTCTGCTTTTCCTGCCTGGCAAGCTGCCCTGGGGCTTCCTGCACAGGCCTGGTTCAGGCCGCCCAGGCTGCGTGGGGCACGCAGCGGCTTCCTGGGAAAGCGCGGTGCTGGCTGCAGGGCACGGCCGGCGTGCGCCATCTGGAACTGATCGACGTTTTCCTGAAACCGGAGGCCGGCCCCAGCCTTCCTGCCTGGCTTCTCGGGGACTGGACCAGCTCCCACCTGGACCCACGGTCAGGGACATCTCGTTCCCCCTGGATAATTTGTGTCCCAAACACTCAAGAACCCACTCCCAGCCCATGCCAGCCCCACTCCTTGCCGACTTCTTTTCATCATGTCTCTGTAAACACTTTAGAAAGTGCCTTGCTAAGTTTCACTTCTCCAAACTTGCAGCCTCCCCTGATTCCAGCCTCCAGGATTGAAATTCTTTCTCCTGGTCTCCATGAGGAATTGGTGAAACAGAAAAAGCAGCAAATTAATGTCCCCGCCTCAAGGCTCCACAAAGCTTTCGATGGAATTAAAGCAGAATAATGAGTCCACGCACACACACCTCCGTGGTTCTTGATTTTCCTTTCAAAATTCATGCAGCGAATGCATCCTCCACTCCATGCTGTCTTCAGCTGGGAGACTGGCTACCGTCCTGAATGCATTTACATACCAAATGGGTTTTAATTTTATATTTTTGCTTAAGGTCAGGACATTTATTTATTATCATTATTTATTACTGAAGCACGAGTGGTTTTAATTATTGTAGCGTTCCTCCTACAAAGCAGGATAGCTGCTAGCTACGGACCATTTTCCGTTTCCGCTCACATAAATAATACAGTTTTTAATTTCACGAAGATTTAGTATTCGTCTGCTTTGTAAATTAAAGGCATTGTTTACCATAACAGAGACGGAGAGTCAGTAACAGCCTGGTGGACATTCTCTCTCTCTCGGCGACTCCCCAGGTGACGCCTCTCCGCACGTGAATTACCAGGCGTGGGGACCCACAGAAAGGCATCTCTAGAGGGGCGGGGAGGAGAGGGGGGTGGAGCACGTGGGTGCCGGCCCAGCCAGCTGAGTGCCCTGGCTGGTGTTTCGGTCCCTATTACGTGGATAAGGAAACTGAGCTTCCCAGATGTGACCTATCTTGCCAGAGCCGCGTGGCCGGGACTGAGCCGGCTCACGTCCCCATATCTCTGAGCCCACGGCCCAGCCTCTTTGCCTCCAAACCGCATGCACTGTCGGTGCCCAGCAGGGGGTGGAGGCTGGCGGAGGCTGCAGGGGCGTGGGAAGCAGAGGGCGCAGGATGGGGGCACAGGGGCGACCGTGAATGCGCGCAGAGGGGGAGGGACCCGAGGTGTTGTCCCCAACTTGCAGCCCTCTGTCCAGAGCCTGGAGTCCCTCACTGCTTCCTATGGAGCCCGCTCCCCAGGGCCTCTCCATCCCTTCCCACCTTTTCTTCCTCCTTAGAGATTCATCTCTCTCAGGCCAGTAAATGCCACCTCCCCTCCACGCTCCGTGCTTCCAGTCTCTGAGTGCCCCTGCCCCCGCCCCTTGCCTGCCCACGGCCGTCCTGGGGAGGCTGCTTCTTCGGAGGCCTCCCTGTTAGGCCGCTGCTGGTCTCCCCAGAATCCCATCACATCCCCTCTTCCCCTGGCTCACCGGGAGCATATCACTGCCCAGCACGGGGTCCTCGTTGGCTGCCATGGAGCCTCTGGAATGAGCGAGCCATTTAGGGGTGCCATGGAGAAGCCAGCCCCTTTGCTGGTTCACAGGGCACTGGGTCGAGCATCCTTGGCATCCAGCCTGGGCACACCACCACCTCCCACCAGGCGCCCTCCCCAAACGGTCCCTGCCCTCTGCTCGGACTCGGCCAGGCAGCTGCATCCCGACACTTGAGGGCCGTTCACGGGTTAAAAACGTATCAAATATCCATGACACCAGCCTCGCAGCCTGCGGGCTTCTCCTGAGTCCTCCAGGCTCTGCTGCGCGTCAGCCCTGGCGAGACCCGGTCTCCACATGGAGGGGTCACGCCACCCTGACTGCACACAGCTGGCTTAGCTTTAGCAGCAAGCAGACCTCACACCACGTCACTCCACTCCGTGTTGGAAGATGCGCATTAGTGGGGATACACCACGCGAGGAAATAGGGTGCGCTGCGGGAATGAACCTCTCCTGTGGACCTATTAGGGATCCTCTCCTAAATGGGGGCGGTGGCGGGGAGAGGAGAAGCTCCTGAGGGAAGGTCAAACTCCTTTCTCATCGCAGAGGTAGGCTCCCTGGGGAGGACAGAGATAAATGGGTTCCCAGCCCATACTTTACCCATTTTTCAGGTTTTCTTCCATCTTACTCAGGCATTGACTAAGTGATACTTCTAGTCTGGTACCAGCCAGAGAGGTGCCCGGGGACCAGACGTCTCCCAACTGCATTTAGAATCAAGTAGAGCTAATGGTGATGCCTCTTCCTATGGAAAAGGGAAAGAAAATACCTTTCAGAGCTGGACCACTTGCTACATTACACAGGAGCCCTGCTCTAGGGAGCAGGTTCTGCCTAAAATCCAGACCTGCGCTTTAAGAATGTCTTCATGGGAAACTCCACTCTTAAAAGATGCAGCGAGGCATTTACTTGCCATTTCCCCCGCCTTATAGATGAGGGAACTGAGGAATTTGCCTGCAGTCACGTGGCCAGGAAGACTGTGCCTTCCTCCCGGAAGCCTGAAAGCCAGCGTTGGGCGTGTGCTCTCTGGACTCAGATGAGGTTCCCTGGTGTCCGAAGAGGTCTGCAGCTCCACGCGGCCCCGCATCTGCCCACAGGGACCCCAGCCCTGGCTGCAGAGGCAGAGCAGGCAGAGGGCAGCGTGACGGCCCCAGAGAAACCAGCCTGGCTGGGGTGCAGAGTCCTCGGCAGAGATGAGGGAAAGTGAAGCTGCATGCAGGAGCTGGGGAACGGGGCAGGGACATTTCTCAAAGGCCTGGGTGAGAGTGGACTTGACCCAGTGGATGGCCCCACAGGGAAAACCAGTCCTGGAATCATGGAGGTCCAAAGCCCTTGGTCTCTTCCAGGCTCTGTCATAAACTCATCATATGTCCATTTACCGATCTCTAAAAGGAAAGTCTGCCAAGTTCCCTCCTGCCCTGACCTGCTGCTGGGCTAAGGCAGGAAATAGGGGGCTCATCCCCTGGCTGGGGGACCCTCTGCTGGGCCCAGGTCTGGGGTGGTCCAGCAGGCCTTGGAGGCAGTGGTCCGGAAGCCAGGGAGAGATGAGGCTGGGGCCTGGGAAATGGCAGCGCGATGACCAGGTCAGTAATATCTACAAGTCCAGCGTAAGAGCACTGGTACGAGGGCTGGCACTCCTTACAGGCTTGCTACTTGCCAGTCGTGGTACGTGCCTTGCATAAATTTTGCATCCAATGCTGTGGGGCAGGTATTATTATCCCTATTATAAAATGGCTTAGGGAAGTTTCTTTGCCCAAGCTCATTTGCAAAGTGGCCTTAACAAGCTTTCAAATTTAGGTCTGTGTGACTCCAAGACAGAGTGTGAGAGTTTCAAAGTCTTGTGTTTGCCTCGAGCAAAAAGGAAAACTTCAGGGTACAGGCATGCACAGGCACCCCCGCTCCCAAGCCAGGCTCAGTTACATGCCCCTCTTTCCTGTAGGGACAGAAAAGCCTCCCAGGCGACCCCCGCCCCCACCCCGAGCACCCAAAGGTGGCCCCGAGGCAAAGGCCTGGGCCAAGGGGCTTTGGGGACAGGGTTTTCATCACCCGGGTCCCTGAGCTGCCCCCTCCCAGAATGGGGACCTCTGGGATTAACTTGGACTGAGTGGAAATGCGGCTGGAAGGGACAGGACCACAGGAGCAGCCGCCTGTGGGCCCCAAAGGTTGGGAGCCTGGGGTGGTGGTGGGGGTGGAGACGGGGAGGAGCCACAGGAAGGCCGGGCAGGTCTGGGGCCCCCTTGGGTGCTGTCAGCACCCAGGCCGGCTTGCTTGGGGAGGGTCACAGGAAACCCCCGGATTCCCACCCCAGGCATGCTTTCCTACTTAGAGTGTTTATTACTTAAGCAGACGCGTTGGAGCCAGCAGGGGCAAGTATAGGGAATGTCGGGTTTCTCAACTTGTAGAAACAGTGAGGAGAAACCTGCATCGTGCAGAATTGTCTGTGGCTGGGGGCCGGGACCCTCAGCTGGGCTCCAGGAGTGGGGTTCGGACCCCTGGGGTGCCAGCAGTTCCCCAGTCTAAGTCTCTTCGCACATCTTTGTCTCCAGCCTCCTCATCTGTCAGGCAAGGAAAATAAAATACCTGTGAACACCTCACAGGTAGTTAGAGAAAATGTCAAGGAGCTCTCCAAATGAGGAAGCTGGGACTTTTCCTATCAGTGATAAGAGGAAAAAACAGACATGGAAAGAAATGTCTGTTTCTTAGCCACTTTTTCAATTACCATTGACTCCTGAAGTAGAGAAAAATCTTTTGTGTGTGTGTGTGTGTGCGTGTGAACACAGGCACAGACATATGCATTTTGGAAAAGTGAGAACAAAAGGAATTATGAATGAGGATACTGGTACTCAACCTTACCAAAGTACCCACAGATTTTTTTTCTAGCATTTTCTGTTGTATCAACAGCGATTGTGGGTCTAACTGTGTTGTAATTTTAAAACAAAGGGAAGATGAGCTCAGGCCCTTTGCGTTATGCTACAGAAAGCCTGGTCCCTCCTCTTGTGTTTCCTTCCACATAGTGATGTGCTCCTCTGGTTTTAGTTATGGATGCCCAGCTGTCCTCATCCACAGGCTTCCCTGGGTGCAGCCCAGAGCTCTGGGTGCACCCTCACATTCCACTGTGTGGGGGTGGGGTGTCTGTGGGTGTCTGTATGGGCAGGTGCATGTACGTGCACACGTGTGTATGTGTGTGTGTGTGTTACTAGAGGGCTTCATCGTGCTATCTGGCAGATTTCTTCATGCTTTAAGTGCCAGCCAGGGCGGGAGCAGGGGAGTGGAGAGGGAATTTGTCCCCGCGTATTAGCTGGAATGAAGCCCGAGCTGGAGGTTGGTGACACCGAAATAATTGGAGGTAAGAGCCATGAGGCCATTAAGATAAATTTTTGACATAAAAATGTAGGCTGGTTCATAAAAGGTTGCAGTGACAATAGGTTATAGTGACAGCTTTTCAATCGCGGCATAACCCTCAGATGGAAGGGAACTGGGCTTAATGAATTACGGGCAGTCTAGACAACACAGCCCCCTTTTAGAGGCCTAGATCTAAGGAGAGAATAAAGCTGTTCGTCTGGCCCATGTTAAATAGCATTACTGTTAAAACATGGAGTGGAGAAAGAGCCGAGAGAGTGGGAGGCTGGAAGGCTGGGCTACAGAAGCCGAAAGGGCCTGGTCTCCCCGCCTGGGTGCTGGGTGTCTGCGGCTCCATTCTCTCGTCTAACGAGCGTGTTTGTTGAATACAGAGGCCGGCGCCCGCTCTCACCCGGCAGGGCTCCAGAACCTTCCTACGAAAGGCACATTGTTCCTCCCGCAAGCTCAGCCATTTGCAGTTTTGCTCTTTCAGTAAATTACGTCCATTAAAACTCTTGGACAAGACCTGTGGGGACCCTTCTCAGGTGGATGTTCCCTGGCGGGAAGGAAGCATCTTGCTCAGCAAACAGGGAGCCCAAGGAATGGGCTGGGAGACATGGAGAGGCCTCGCCGGCCAAAAGCCACCCTGCCTTGGATCAGGTCCGTGTGGCTGAGGCCGACAGCAGAAGCCGCCCTGGACTCTGTCCTCAGCTAAGAAATATGGTGGCTGCAGCAACAGCTGTCATCGAACACCTACCACTGCGGGAAACATCAAGCCCTTTGTGGGCTTTCTCTCATTGAGGCCCCACAACCATCCTAAGAGGGAGGTGTTATTATTCCCATTTTACAGATAAGAAAACTGAGACCGGGAGAACTTCAACCACAGCTAGCAGATGTTCAAACAGTGTGGAGTTCAAATGTCACTCTGTCTGCATCCCAAGTCTTGACGCCTGATCCGTGAACACTGTCTCTCTGAACTGAACCAAAAAGGCACCATCAGAGGGGGAGAAGGACTTGTAAACATTTGTAAACATTTTCCCTGGAAGGCCATTTAGACTTGCTCGGCTGATTTAATTCACACCCAGCTTTGGTTGGGAGTAACAGGTCCTTGGAGTAATATGTCTGCATTCAGTGATTTCACTCTGTATATGGGAATTTATATTAATAACTTGCTAATGGCAGTTAAATGAGATGAAGCAATTTATGCCCCTGTAAGGACATGGGCTTCCACCCTGGAACTGCATATTCATTGTTCATTCAAACCTTCTCTGCCATCATGTGCCACGGGAAAGCACTGGCAGGTTTGGAGTTTCGGTAAAGCTGAGATTGCGAGTGAGCCCCTCCAGAGTTCCTGCCCTTCAATAAGGGCAGACGCTTTAGGGACACCTCCAGCCCCGGCATGGGAACTCAGGACCATGTCAGCTGAGCTGAATTCTCCACCTCATTCTGGCTCCTTCCAGCTTCTAGAGTTCTGGTGCAGTGAGAGCAGGCTCCCTTGTGGGAGGAGCCAAGGATGCACCCGGCATCTGAGGTGCCCACTGAGAAAACATGCAAATCCCCATGAAATAGTGTTGGGTTGTAAGGTTCTCAGGCTAGCCCACTGCCCTTGGCCACCTTGGCCTTGCCTGATGACTTTCCGTGTCATCCCCTGGGATTTCTGTGCCACATCCCAGATGTCGTTGTCCGTGCCCAGCCCTCTCACAAGGACATACCAGAGGCACATGCGAGCCCCCCACCCACCCACAGTGTCACGCACACGTGGGGGCCCAGTTAAAAGTTGCTGCTTTGTTGTCATAAACAGTAAAGGGAGTTCTTGGGACCCTGGGTCTAGAGGAGCCAAATCCAGTGGCCAAAGCACTGGAGAAACGCTTGCCTGAGGTTGGGGGTGACAACAAGTCAAGTTTGTCCCTGGGTCCCTGCATCTTTGAACAGGGAATGAGCACCGGTGTCCAACCTTCTAAGGCTCCAGGAGGCTTGCAAGGCCATGCCTGATTTCCACAGAGTTTGGAGACAACCAGAGTGCAAGGCCTTTTCATCCTAACAAACCAGGGGACAGTCCGTGCCGGTCAGCTGGGCATGACATCTGTCCCTGTCTCACGGAGAGCATCTCCTGAGTCATCTGCACCCACCCCACCCCCTGCCAGACTCGGGTCATGTTACCCTTTCTTCTCGGTCTTTTTTTAGTAGCAGCACTGGCCGTGGCGGCTGCACGGACGCCTCCTAGAGACACTCTGTCCTGGCCAGCCCAGAGGCTGGCACCGAGTCCGGGTGTTCACCCCTGCCCGGGAAGCCTCCTCCTCACCCTGCCCTGGGTCCTGGGGAGGCAGGCCCTCCTGGGTGAGGTCAGCGGCCCTCCCAGCAGAGGGGCCACTCCAGGCAGCTGTTCTGTAAGTCCTCATTCAAGCTCTGGGTCTTCTCTCCGAAGATGCAAGGGGATGGCCTGGAGGTGTGTCTGAGGCTGGATCTCAGATGCTAAACAGGCCCTGCTCCTGGGAGCTCCACCCATGGGCTCAGGGGGTACAAAAGGGTCTGTCCAGCCCAGGGCCAGCCTGGATTTGCCGGCAATCCTGTGGCCTTGTGGGCTCCTCTGATTTCTTGCCCGTCCGTGAATGAGGCACAGATGGTGGAGGGAGCAGCCCCCGGGCCCAGCCTGGTGGTGGGCAATCTGGGGTGAGGTCATGGGCAGGAGAGTGCCCCGCCTCCAGATGGGTCAGAGTCAGGCAAGAGCGTGGGCAAGTACCCCCGAGTGCATCCAGGGTCACATGTAAAGGTCAAAACAGTCTCAACCTTGAAATGAATGGCGGGCAGCAGCACAGCCTGTGGCTGCTGTGCTGGGCTCTGGACTTGGCCAGAAAAGAAAGCCAGAGGTGCGGCCTCAGCCCAGAAGTCCTTATTTGTCCTGTTGTCGTTTCCTGGGCTGCTCACACGGATCCCAACCAATGGGTCAGTTTTAAGCAATGGGACTTACCAGCTCACAGCTTTCAGTCTGGGCAAAAGTCCAAATCAAGGCGTCGTCACGGCAATGCTTTCTTCCCAAAGGGCTGTGGCACTCTGGGGCTGACTGCTGGTGACCCTTGGTGCTTGGCTTCTCCATCACTTAGTGCACATGGCGGCTTCTCCTGGCCTCTACCTTCTCTTCCAGCTGCCATTGACCTTCAGCTTCCTGTTTCCCATGACTCTCTCTTTCTCTCTCTCCCTCTCTCTCTCTCTCTCTCTCTCTCTCTCTCTCTCTCTCTCTCTCTCTCTCTCTCTCTCTCTCAACTTCATTCTGCTTTTAAGGGCTCCAGTAATAGAAGTAAGGCCCACCCTGGCTGGCCTGGGCTATGCCTTAACCAAAGTACCCTCAGCAATGGGCTCACACCCATGGAAGTGGATTAAGGTTTAGGAACATGTTTTTCTGGCATGCATACCACTCCAAACCACCGCGCTTCCCATCAGGATTTGTAGATCTCTCTCTCCAAGCAGTAGTCAAAGCTTACTGGGCCCACAATTGAAGGCTAGGCTTGGGGAGACCCAAGCTACAGCAGTACAACACAGGGGTGTGTCCTGAAGAGGTCAGCTGGACCCTGGCTGCTGAGTTCTCAGAAACTTTTGACTGCCCTGAGCTGTGTGTCTGAGGACAAAACTCTGTGATTCCAGTGCTGAAGGAGCCTGGATCTCCACATCAGCCACTCACCGTATGGACGGGTCCCAGCCTAGGCCTTTGAAAGGGGTTGGCATGTTTAGCTGTAGACTCATCCCGCGGCTAACGTGCTGCAAGAAAGAGACGGAAGCACTGCAGCCAAGGTCATCGTCCTTTCTCTACTGAGGGACTGTGGATTGAGCCCTCAGGAGCCCAGGCAGCCATATGCACACACTGAGCCCATAGCCCGCCTCCTCCGCCTGCCCCCCCCCAGGCCTGCCCAGCATCGTGCCCCACCCTGGGGAGCCCCAGTGCACATGGTCCCGAGGGAGGTGGAGAGCTGCACTCAGTTCGACCTTGAGCTCAGTGCAGGAATGGTTCTTGAGGGGTTCCCCTGCTCTCCCCAGCACTGTCCCTGTCTCGACTCTTCCTGGGGGGCTGAGCCAAGAGAAGGTGCCTGGATTTGGGGTGAGGTGGCCACAGCACCCTGAAGTCAAATCCCTGGGCTTGGGCCCAGGGCCAGGTGGAATGTCCTGTTGTGGGCTGGTCCTCAGTGTCCAGGGGCTGAGCCGGCCCCAGCAGGGACCCCGCTGCCATCCAGCAGGTGACATCTGGACAAAGGACCCTTGGCCAGCTGGTAGATAATTTCTCCTCGTCACCGAGGCAGTTGCTGCTGGTTACGGGGCCTGCTGGTAAGTGGCCCCATTGGGATGCAGGTGTCACGGGAAGAAAAGCATTGGCGATGATGAAAGCGGCAGATTTCCTGGGAGACAGTGTCCCTACCAGGCAGCAGCAGGAGCCTGGAGGTGGACACGGAGAGGTTTTTCTTCTGGTTCTCACACTGCACATGACATGCCCTGAGGCTCCAAGCCCCTGGAGCCCTGGGCGCCCATCTGGAAAGACCACCTCACGTCGGGACCCTCCAGTTTATCACAGAGAGGGAGGTGGGCAGGAGCAGAATTTGAAAATATATAGATTCCACCCCGCCCCTCTGGAGTTAGAAGGCCCCGTCTTTGGGGACCCTCCTTCCCTCTTCTCCGTGCCTCCCCCGCTCGACTGCCTGACCGGCTGGTGGCACGAGGACCCCGTCCTAACCCTCGGTCCCCTGTCCCCCACCCTAGGCTGCAGCCGGGGCCTGGCAAGCAGTTGTCCTCTCGGCCCCTTGCAGAGGCCAGGCCAGGCCCCTGTCGCTACGAGGCAGGAAGGCCCTGCGGGAGGTCAGCTGAGGCTCTGTCCCCCTGACGTGCCCCCTCCTGTCCTAAGACCCTGGAGTGAGCCCTCGGCCTGGCAGCACGCCCCAAGGGACCACACATTCGGAGGAGGCCGCAGGCTTCACCTCTCAGTTTTTGTAGATATAAAAGATTTTGGTCATGTTTCGGGAGGTGCAAATCCTTTCCGAAGGACAGATTAGGGTATGCGAGGGGAAGGGTCAGCCTGTGTGTGTGTGTAGGCGGAAGGGTGGTTGGGAGGAGGGGGAGAGAGGCCTTCCAGAACATTCTCCATAGACCCCCTCATGAAGGTGGAGCAGGCGGAGACTGGGCTTCAGCTGTGGAACCTTGTTCCCGCAGAGGGAAGCTTGGGGGCTAGGGGTCTTAGGTCTGCTGAGATGCAGGGTCCCTGTGACCTCATCTTTTAGGGCCCCCTGGCCTGTGGGCGCGGCACCCCTTCCTGTGACCTGCTTCTGTCTTGACCTTTCGTTGGCTGATTTTCAATCCAGCTTAGCTGCTAGATCCATCCCACTGGTCAGGCACTGCCCAAGAGCCTCCTCAGGGCTCTGCCCAGAATTCGGTGTTGAAAATCCTGGCCAGTTTAACAAGTGGGGATTCCCTCGATGCGATCCCTCTCCTGTAAAGCACAGTTCACTGTGCCCGCCTGCTGGGGAGCACATCATTCACTGTGGGACGCGGCTTGGTTTTATCAGAGTTTTCTCCTAAAGCTAAGCTGAAGTAAGAGAGGAGGGAAAGAGGAGAGTCCTTGGGGGGTTGGGGTGGGGAGGTCCTGCCTCAGATGCCCACGTGGTCCAGGGCCCCCATTCACAGAGGAAGAGGGGCAGAGACAAGGCTCCAAGGCATTGACGGGTCTGCGAGGGGGCCCGCGTGCGTCCGGAGCAGGGTCTGTCACCCCTGCCACCTGCAGGGGGCATGGGAAGGGCCGAGGCTGGACGGGGGTGGGGGGGATGCAGACAGCAGCCCAGGCTGGGGCGGGGCGGCCAGTGAGCCCATTGGTTCTCTGGTCTCGGGCCAACCGGACAAGTGATTTTTAATTGTGTGTCTGTAAATCGTGTCCTGTTGCACATACACTTGGTACCTTGTTCTCTGAAATTATTCTTTTGGGGGCTCCTTATCTGTCTGGCCAGTCTAGACTCTCCCACATCCTGGTTCTACAGGAGCGAAGTGCCCTGGGGCGAGGGTGGGAGTCCCTCTCTTTCTGGGGTTCCTGAATTGAGCCGGACTGGGGGAGAGGAGGAGATGGTCAAGCCGAGAGGTTCTCGGCAGTTGACCAAAAATGCCTGCTTTTCACATCTGCACAAAGGAGGGGTCTATCCATCTCCATCACCGGCGTCGCGGGGCAGGAAAAGGCAGCGCCCGGAAATGGTCTGAAAGATGTTACAACCTACGAAAGAGTGGAAAACTGTCGTCTGTAGAGCTGGATCTGCTTGTGAACCTTTGCTTTCTGCTGCACACCCCGCGGGCGGGTATTTGGTCCCTGTAAGTGCCCTTCTCCCTGCTGGGGCCGCTGGGCTGCTTCCTCTTTGCCTTATCTTCAGTGCCCGGAACATCACAGGAGCTCGGAAAATGTTTGGTGTTTTGTTTTCATTCAAAGTTAGAGCTATAGTTCGCAAAATATACAGCTCGCGTTTGCTCCGGTAAATTCTTCCTTTAATTGAAATGCATTCATTTGGAGAAAGCGATGCTGATAGGAACCAGATAACTGGAGAAATGATGATTTTCCAAGCACTTCTGGCCCCTTAGGATGTAAATTACAATATGGAGCATTCAGATACCAAACCCATTGGGGGAGGGATTGAGGATTATCCATTGTTCCACGCAGCGCTCGATGCAGACCCCAACTCAGATTAATTAAAAATTCTAAATCACGCAATTGGGGTTTTTTCTGCATATACTTTCGCTTTCTGTCTTATCACCATTAATAATAACAATAATGATAATAAAGCTGCTGTGTGATTAAGGTACAGATAAGCAATTAGGAAACAGAATATATACAGTGTTTTAGTGAGCCCTGGGTTGCGGGCAGGAGTAGAATGGTTGTGAGGGACGTGTGTGTGAGCGCTGGTTCCAGAAGATTCCATGAGTGAGACTCGAGGTCGGCCCCTGGGTTCCGTTTTATCTGTGATTCTGCTAAGGTGTGTCCCCAGTCCCAACCCCTCGGTCACTCGTCCATTTAGCAGATACCTGTTAAACGCCTGCTGTCCGCTGGGCGCTACACTAGTGCTGGAGCGCCATGGGGAAGCGCGCGGTCTGGGGGTGGTTTCGGACCAAGGGGAATGTGCAGTGCAGCGAGGGGGCATGTGGGCAGCAGCAGAGGGAGGCACGGTGTGCAACCAGGCACCTCTGGTCCAGAGAGGCCGAGGGAGGGCAGCTTTCCCTGTGGGTATTTGGTCTTGGCTGAGACCTGGAAAATGAGTCAGAAATATCCGAGTGGAGGTGGGCAGGTGGGGGAGAGGGAGCTCCCTGGAGATGCCTAGCAATGAAAAAGAGCTTAGTGCTTCCGAGGACCGGGAAGCTGGTCAACCCGTTTAGAGAACGGGGAGTGATCAGAGATGACTTTGCGAGGTGGGGTTGGCCTGTACCCGCAGCGGCGGGGGCCACCAGGGAGTGTTATTGAAAGAGAGATCAGATGTGTGCTTGGGGGCGTTCTCTCCAGCTGCCTTGCAGAGTGATGAGTGAGGATGCGGGCACACCAGTGTGGACACAGATGCGAACATTTGTGATAACGGCCACCTAGACAGACTTCATAGCAATGAAGGAAAAGAGAAATAGGAGGAGCTGAAAAATTCAGAGCAGGTGATAATAACAAGTATTTAATGAGTTCCTACTATGTGCAAGACTCTATAGTAATCTCTTTACATGTTTATTTGATTTAATCTTTAAACCAAACCTATGAGGCAGGGTCTGTTACTCCTATTTTATGGATGAGAACACAGAGGTATATAAAGTTAAGAAATTGGTCCAAGACCATGCCAGCAATATAAGTGGCAAATGTGAACCAAATTCCTGTTTGAACTTGAACCCAGACTCCCCTTTGAGTCCAGAGCCCATGGTCCTAGGTACTGCATTTAGTGATACAGAGATGGGAGGCCTGTCACTCCGGTGGGAAGAGTAGGCAGGTGAGTGTTTGTGTGACAAATACATGCAAGAGTCCTTTGGGACTCACACGGCGTGAGAGGCAGTGGAGGGCCCTTGTTCCCCGGTCAACTGTCCGTGAAGACTTTTCTCACAACTTTAGGAAATACAAATCTTCCACCTGGTTGCTAATGACAAATCACAGACCGGGGTCAATTCTGTGCTCGCTGGGCCTGCCATGCTAATGGGTTGGCCTCAGCTCCAAACCTGATTCTCACTGACCACTCAGTCCTGAATTGCACCCTGCTGTATCCATCCTGGCCAGCTTGGAGGAAACAATTGATTTCCCAGCTTCCTGTCTCATCACCATCTGTGTGAGCTTTTGTGCAGATTCTGCTAGTCTCCAAGCAGTTCCATGGGCATTTCTTTATCTTTTGCCTGAAATTAAGTTCATACGTTGATAATTTTGGAGGTTTGGTACAAAACGAGCTGCACGAAACAGCTGGTTTTAACAACACAGTCGTCTCCTCAGTGTCTCCTTTCCCCGTTAGCCCTCTGTTTGCATTTGCCCTTTGGGACCGTGGGGTTTCTGATCCTGTAATTCTCAGTTTCATCAGTTATTTGATGAGCAAACAGTTCTGTCACTGCTTCACCCTTGTCCTTGTACAAGACTTGATCCCAAGACTGGAAATAAGCTGTATGGACTCAGGGCAAGTACCCTGAAATGCTAGTCAGAAGCCCTGGGTCCTAACTGTCCCAACTCAGTGTGGTAATTTGGCCCAAGTCACCTTACTTTGCTTTCTGGACCTCATATGCTTCTATAAAAATAGAGTTGCAGATGCTTGCCGGGTAAATCTTTGCGGCAATGAAGTCAGATGGTAGATTCATGCATTCATTCAGCAAATAGTTATTGAGTGCCGTTGTGTACCAAGGATAGTTCTGAGTGCTTTGGATATGCCAGTACACAAAGCAGACAAAATCCATTGCCTTCATGGAGTGAAGATGAAGTGGATAGAACAGCTATGAAGGAAGCAAGTTACTAAAATAGTATCTCAGATGGCAATAAGTGCTAGTAACTACTACTTCCAAAAATGATGGACTAGGAAATTCGGTCCAATCCTTTTCCTGAGAACAACTAGAAAAATAGGAAACCTACAATAATTATCATCTTGAAGACATTGGAGAGATAACAAGGAGTGAAGAGCCAACAAATCAGGCTCTAGGAAAGGACAGAGGCCCATGGAGGTGAGCCTAGAGTTTATGGCCAGTTTCCATCTGGTGCCATTTGGCAATTTTTGATGCGATGGCTGAGAGCTGAGCAGGACTTTTGACAGCCTTGTCAGGCTACAGGGCCAGGACTGGAACCCAGAGCTTGCCAAGGGAGCCATGGGTTGGGACCTGCTTTGGGCTGGAACTCTTCTCAGGAATTGCTTCACAGCTTCACATCATCTCAGTTCTTCAAGTTAAGTTAAGGTGGTCCCAGTTTGCTAATGTACACAGGTGTCTGACACAAGCAAACATAAATCATCTCTGAAGAAAGATAAGGTCATCCTAGGCCTCAAATTGTTGCTATAAACAATTTGTAAAGATAGTATCTGGCACACAGTAAATAAAACAACCAGATACAATGAGATAGCATGAACAAGGATCAGTAGAAACAGCAGCAAATAGAAACAGAGACACACAGGGGCTTCCAATATTGCAACTATCCAGCATAGGTTTTAAAATAACTATGCCTTATGATGCTCAAAGAGTTAAAAAACAAAATTGGAGTTTTTAGCAAAGACCCAAACACTATATTTGCTTTAAGAAACTAAATATAAATAGCATAATACTCAAAATTAAAAACTCAATGGATGGTTCAACAGATGCAATTGAAGAAAGAATTATGAACAGAGAGATAGGTTAGAAAAAGATATCCAGCATGACGTAGAAAGAGACAAGGGAAAAATACAAAAAAGAAGGTGAGACATTGGAGTTATAGTGAAAAGGCCTAACATGTATATTTGGAATTCCAGAGAGGAAAAGAGAGTAAAGGAGTCAGAAGCAATATTTGAACTGGCTGAGAACTTTCAAAAATTGTTGAAAGACATCAAATTCACAGATTAAAGGAACACTACAAACTCCCAGCAGGATAAATAAAAAGAAATCCACACCTAGACACTCATAGTAAAACTGCTGAGAACTAATAACAAAGAGAAAAAGCAACAAAGCAGATAGAATTTTAAAAAAACAGACTACTTTCAAAGGTATACTAATTAAACTTACAACTGACATTTCAACATAAACATTGGCAGTAAAAAGACAATGGAATGTTTTTCTTTAAAGTGCTGAAAGAAACTACCAGCCTAGGATTTTATACCCAATGAAAATACCCTTAAAGAACAAAAGTAAGGTTAAAGAAATCTTCAGACAAACGAAAGCTGAAATAATTTGTCACCTGAAAGCCCAGACTGGAGAAAACAAAGTCTGTTTTTCAGACAAAAGAAAACTGATTCATGGACAGTGCAACGGTGGCTCAATGGCAGAGTTCTCTTCTGCCATGCCAGAGACCTGGATTTGATTCCCAGAGCCTGCCCATGCCAAAAAAAAAAAAAGAAAAGTTATTCATGATGAAAGGTCATAGAGTCAGGAAGGAATTACAAACATGAAAGTATATCTAATGAATACTGCCTGTATAAAACAAAAATACTTTCCTATGCCATTAAAAACAGAAAGAGAAATAAAAGAGATGATACAATGGCATGGAAGTCAGGGGTAGGTGGGTAAATGGAGTTAAATTATTTTAAGAGTCTTCAATTGACAAGGAAGAAAGTATAATTATCAATTCATATTAGACTCATAAGTTAAGGACACAGGTTGTAACATCTGTGGATATTGTAAGGTAATAATACAAAATACTAAA
Organism: Tamandua tetradactyla; assembly: GCF_023851605.1. Classification (NCBI taxonomy): domain Eukaryota; kingdom Metazoa; phylum Chordata; class Mammalia; order Pilosa; family Myrmecophagidae; genus Tamandua; species Tamandua tetradactyla. The sequence continues at coordinate 6,710,214 of NC_135329.1, forward strand.
GCCAGAAAACTCGAAAAAAGGGAGAGAAAGGGTGATAGGGAACAACTTGACACATAGAAAGCATTTAGTAAGATCATACATTTAAACCTAAATATATCAGCAATTATATTAAAATGCATATACTCTAACTAAAAGACAAAACTTTTCAGACTGGATTTTTAAACTGAGTATATGCTATTTCCACGAAACATATTAAAAGATAAAAGGTACAGAAAGATTAAAAGTAAAAAAGATGGAAAAAAGATACACTATGCACAAAATAAGGGCAGCCACACTATTGTCAGACTCAGTAGAGTTTAAGACAAAACCAATACTGGAGTCAAAGAAGGATGTCTTATAATTACATATTAAAAAGGTACTTATTTCACCAGGAAGAGACAAAAATTGTGTGCAACGAGAACATGGTCTTAAAATATAGAAAGCAAAAATTGATAGAACTACAAAGAAAAAAATAGAAAAATCCACGACCACAATGGGAGATTTTTAACACATTCTCTAAATAATAGATAGAATAAGCAAACCAAAAACTTAAGCAAGGATACAGAAGATTTGAAAATGCAATTAGTAAACATGACTTAATGATCATACATAGACTATTGAACCAAACAACTAGGGAATGCACATTCTTTTGAATCATACACATAATCCTTGTAAGTGCAATGGAGAAAAATGAATAATGACTGTAGGGTGTGTAGTTTATATAGTAGGGCCAGGGAAGACCTCATTGAGGTGACGTTTGAGGAGGGACCAGGAGGAGGTGAGAAAGTAACCCACACGGATACCCGAGGGAAGAGCACTGCAGCTCAGTGCCAGAGGCAGGCGTGTCCTGGGGCGTTCAGGACACCAGCAAGGAGGCTGCAAAGCAGAAGCACAGTGCGCCATGGGGAGAGAAGCTGTAGGCTGCACGGTCTACAGATGAATGGCATTTGGAGCCCTAGACAGTGGTGATGGAAAGCAAGCCCAGTGCTCCTTGCAGGTCCAGGCCAGCTCTGCCTGCATCCAAACAAGATGCCTCCAACCCATTCAAGACGTCAGATTACTTCTATCCCTCTCTGCCGAGGTCACCCTCAAAATATTAGCCCTCCTGTGTCCCATCGTTTCCAGAACTTGCAGCTCTACACGGTTCAGTCCTTCATCCCTGTCTTTGCCAGCCAGTCCACTTTGCAGGGAACATGCTGCAAACTGATGCAGCACCCCCATGGACTACCGTGTGCTCGGCCCACCCAGGTACTTCATCTCATCCTCACAAGTCCCAGTGCAGGCATCCTTACCCCACTGTATAAAGGAGAAAACCGGCTCTGACATTTGCTCTTGAGAAAGCTTGTCCTTCTCCCGCAGGCTCACTCTGCCTTCCATTTGACGGGAAACGGGGCTCTGCTGCCCCCCAGGGGTTGCAGCTCCTCCTCACATCCTGGAGAACAAGTCAGGACCCTCAGAGCTCCCCATGGGCAGTTCCAAGCCCCGACACCACCACCTTCTGGCCGTGCTGGCAGCTCTGTGGGCCTTCTCGGGTAGACTCTGACTCCTGGCGCCAACCTCTTCTCCAAGTCTGCCAGCGGGCTGGCTCCCCACACACAGCCCTGCCCCCAGTCTAGGGAAAGCAGAGAAGGAACACCCTCTCTCTCCATGCCACCCTCCAGGCCCGGGTCAAGCCTCCCCTCCCCACACGGCCTTCCCTGACAGCTGCAGCCCTTGGGGATTTGCGCCACGCTGCTCAGTTTGTCACATGTCACTCAAGGCCTCCCCTGACCTCTGCCCCTGATGGATGTGAGTCTTCCTAAGCCACCCAAGCCTCTCCGGTGGCCTCTGTCTCCCACCGGAGGTCCGGGTGCCCGGGAGGAAGAGAGGAGCACGGGTCACAGTTCTGAGATTGGTTGAGGTTCTAGCCCCAGCGTTGACCACTTTCCTTTCAACCCCGTCACCCTGCCCAGCGTTTTATAGTTCAAGGTGTATGCATGGACATTTCTGCATCAACACCTCCCAAGAAATTGCCATCCATCCAGATGCCCAAGCCAGACACCATGGAGGCCTTCCCAACTCTCACATCCAGGAAATCTGATTGGTTGTGCCTTCAGCACATGCCACAAATTCAGCTCCTCCTTACCCGACCCGGCCGCCATCTTGCCAGGCCCCCTTCCCCCTGGCTAGGGCATCGGCATGGCCTGCGATTCCACCCCTCACCCTCCAGTCAGAAGCCAGAGTGTGGTATTGTTTATTGTCGCTGTTGTTGTTTTTCTGATAAAGGATGCGTATTCACAATATATGAATCCTTACAACTTGGAAATAAGATGAACAACCAGAGTAAAACTTACCATATAATCTAGTAATATCACCCTAGAAAACTACCCAAGAAAAATGAAAACATATGGCCAGATGCAGACATACACCAAAGTTCATAGCAGTATTATTCATAATTCAACAATTCAAATGTTCTTAACCAGTGAATAAGTAAACAAACGTGGAATAGCCAAACAATGGAATATTATTTAGCAATAAAACAGAACAAAATATTGATAAACACAACATGAATGAATCAGAGTGTGGTTTTTAAAACCTAAATCTGATCACATTATTATTCTGTTCAAGACCCCCCGATCCCACTTAGAAGAAAATCAGGACTCCTTACCTTGCGTGCAGGACGTGACCCCCAGCTCCTCCTCCACGTGCACCCCCAGCCCCCAGCCTTGCTTGTGCTTCGACCTCTCTGGCTTCCTTGGAGCCCCCTGCAGTGCTGAGCTTCCCACCGTTTGAACACGGCTGGGATCCCACAGCATCCTGCTCAGATGGCCTGCGGGGTCCTGGCAGGAGATAGCACATGCAAAAGGGGCGATTGGGGACCGCCTAATGGAGGGTCTGCTTACGGAGCTGTGCTTCAGACGGGGGATATGGAAGCACCCCGCGGCGGGCAGCAGCGGGAAGCCAGGCGTGAAGGGGCAGGTATCAGAACCCAGACAGCACTGTGCCCGCGAGTTAAGGCCTGCAGCAAGAGGCATGCAGCTTTTGCCTCAGCCCAAAGGAGTGAGCTGGAGTGACTGTCCGGACCCCCCCATCTCCTACCCCGAGGCCAGACCCACCCTGGGCCCCAGTGAGATGCCCCCAGAGGTCACCCTCAAGGGCAGAGCAGGGAGGGAAAGTTGGGGGGGGGGGGCGTCGACCTGGGAGGGAGAAGTCAGCACACCCCAAATGGCATCCATCACTCCGAAACCCCTGCCCTGCTTTATTTCTCTTAAGAGTACCCATCACTATCTGACAACCTACTATATATTAAATTGTCTTCTTGCATTTGTCTCTTACCCCACGGGATCCGGGAGGGAGAGGCTTCTTGTCAGGTTTGGTTTCTTTTTTTTTCTTTTTTTTCATTTTTGCCTCCCTAGAACCGTGCTGGCCTGTGTCAGGAGCTTAGTAAATATTAGTTGAATGAATGATTGAATGAGGCTGGTGTTATTGGCCACCATCTAACAGTTGGGGAGACCAAGACTCAGAAACAAAGTGTCCCGGGGTCCTCCGGAGAAGCTGGGGAGCCACTCCTGGCCATGCCCCCCCTCCCCCACCCCCCGCCAGCACCGTCTTAGTGGGACTGCCACCAGGGGCCAGCAGGTGGGTGGGGAGGCCCAGCCGGGTCCGGCCCCTTAGCCCAACTCCTGCCCCCTGGCCCTCATGGGCCTACTCGGGTCAAGCACTGTTGGGAGCCTGGTATGCCTTCAGACGGTTAGCAGGACGTGCCAAGGATTTCCCCAGCCCCCAGTGCTCTCTGTTAATACGTTTTTCGGCATCATGAGGGGAGGCCCTTGGAGAAGACCCCCCCACGCATTCCGCCACCCACCTTGGCCTTTGCAGCGATCCAGGACCCACAGGTGGCCTTGAGGCCGCGACCCTGTCCAGAGGACTTTTCTACTGGGTGCCGCTCTGAGGGAGACCTTGTTGGGAGTGGTCGTGCCAGGGCGAGGGTCCGGGGCTCCACTTAGCGGGGTGCCTGGGAGCCCGAGAGATGTCAGCGCACACCTGCCAGGAGCGCCATGGGAACGGGGAGGAGAGCCCTGCACCCCTGCCTTCCAGGGGACACCCCAACTCTGCGGGCCCTTCCCAGGGACCCCATTATTCTGGTCCCCAGGGTTTTGCAGCCAGTTGACCATGCGCCCTTAGGGTCACCTTGGGCCTGGGCAGCCCACGGGGCGTCCTCTCTGCTCAGCTGCAGCCGCCGCTCACCTGCGCCTTCAATCCCCTCCTCTGCCTCTCTTTTGGGGAGTGGGGCTCACCATGGCCTCTGCTTGTCCAGGCTCCCCGGGTCGGCCCTCCCTGGGGGCAGCGAGAGTGACCTCCCAGCCAGGAGTGTGGCTTGCTCCGTGCCTGTCACCCCACCAGGCAGCATGACCACGTCGCCCTGGCCCCCCAGCCCCCACCGTGCCCCGCCGCACCCCCACCCTCCTGCGGCCCGGAGCCGTCAGCAGGTGGGCTTTCTGACCGGCTGCTCGCCTTTCGGGGGGCCCTATGAAGCCCACACCCCACCAGGGGCCCCTTTTCCTCTCCACCCCCAGGACAGAAAGCCTGCGAGGCTGTGGGCGCCTGAGCTCTCATTTACCTAAACCAGGTGAGCTTAACTCTGGGAAGAGGGAGAGACGAGAGGAGGGAAAGCAGAAGGTGGCGATGGGAGTTGGAGAGAGAGAGAGCTTCGCCAACTCAGCATCACCCACTCCCTGCTCTGCTATTGAATCAAGAGAATGGAGGTGCCTTCGGGCCCTTTGTAAATCAAGATTTTATTAGAAGGAAACATGGTTTTAGTCATCAAGCAAACAATTCACAAAGACGTTTTATAGAATAATGAGCGTAATAAAAGTGAGCGTTTTTGAGGGCCGAATCCGCACCCGGCCTGCCGGTGAGTTTTGCATCCATCATCCTTGCCCAACTGGTGACCCAAGTTTGAAAATATCCCCAAAGCAGGTTCGGAGAAGTTTAGCAACCTGTCCAAGGACAGAGCTCAGAGAAGGTAGCACCAGCATTCAGACCAAGTCCATGGACACAGAGCTGCTGAGAAAGTGGGTTGCCCAGAGAACATACTGGAACTTTCTCAGGTGCCAGCTAAAACCTAAAGGTGTCCAGGCTTCCGAAGCAAAGAGGGCTTCCAGGAGAATCCGTACCTTCTCGGTCGCATTTCCCGTCTCTGAGCTTTCTCCCTGGGTTCGGCCTGTCACCGCACCACACGGCGTTCGCCCAGCCCGGTTTGGAACGAAAACTAGTGAAATAGAAATATCCTTGTGAAAATATGAACACACTTTTATTTACCAAAGGTAAATGAAACCTGTCACTGGTCTAAAGGGTTTCCATTTCTCTGCCCCTCGCCTCCCCCGTCGGCTGCTTTGATTGCCCATACATTAGCCGTCAAAGGAAGCCAGAGTCAACAGTCCGGCAAATCCCAGCGTCTCACTTGACGCGGCGTCCTTCCCGGGCGAAGCAGCTGCCTGGTCCCGGGGTCCCGCAGGCAGAGGCCCCCCTCCCCTCCTCTGGCCGGCCCCTCACCTGTCCCCCTGCTGTGGAGGAAGGGAATTCCTCGGTGGCTCCCAGTCACCGTGAGGCTTTCACACACAGCAATTCATTTTGCTTTCCCACTGGAGCTGCTTTGGCAGGCCACGGCCTGGGCCCCGCGCCACCGGCTCCGCCAGAGGGCAAAGGGAGGGAACAGAAATGCTTCCACGCGGGACCTGTCGTCTCTGTAGCAGTGCTCGGTGGTGTTTTCAGGCACGTTGTGTTCATAGGGGAAGGCCGTTTCTTGGAAAATATTACCTTCGAGTGCCATGAGTCTTTTCCAGTTATGTAGAAGGGCATTAGGCAAACGCTCAGAAAGTCAGTAGCTTCCTTTCTCGGGAGCTCAGGCTCAGGCATTTCTGAGCTGTATTGCTTCTTTACAGAGTAGCAAGGATGGTTTGAATGTATTTTTTAGGAATCCTGAACCCACCCGTGGACCGTTTTTGATGTGGCGGTGGCTGCAGGCTGGGAAAGCCGGGCCGCGAGAGGGACCCGAGGGTGTTGGCAGGCTGAGGACACTGCCCACTGCCGTTCCAACAGAAGCAAGGAGCGGCGCATCCGTGGAGGTGTGGGAGCAGACGGGACTCCTTTTACTTCCTGGAGGGTGGCGAGAGAGAGACAGGCGGACACTGTGTCTCCTGAGAGAGGCTGTATTTATTGGGAAGGAAGAGTCAGAGGAAAAGTCCCGGGATCACGGAAGGAATTCTCAGCCCCTGCCTGGTATTCCTATTGGCATGGCCCTTTTCCCTGCCTGGCCTCTTGCTACCCAGAGCACAGACTCAGAGGAAAATTGCAGCAAAAGACGACAGAACTGTGGAAGCCAGAGTGGTTGGCTTTCATTAAGGCAGGGACTGAAATATTTGAATATTTACTGTATCCGAAACCAGACCAGCTGAGCTGCGTCCTCTATCAGAGGAAAGGGCCCCAAATCCCCCCAAATGTTCCTGCTTTGGCCAAGGCCTCCAGAAAGCCCCCCAGCCTCACCTCTCTGCTGCGAGAATCATGAGCCGTGGGAGCAGAAGTGAGGAGGCAGTGGCGTGGGGCGGAGAGAAAGCGCACAGCCTCCGTCTCCCTCGCCTGTCCCCCACCCGGCTCCTTGGCAGCAGAGAACCAGGGCACAGGCAGTCCCTACACTGACCCATCCCAGCCTGACCCTCCTGGTGGCAGGCCCAGTAGCCTGCTGGTCCTGCTGAGCTCCTGCATGTCAACCCGCACTTGTCTGAGTGCCCTGGAAGCCCTTTTCTGCGATTTAGACCCAAATCCATGGCACGAGACCCTCCCGCACCCCCAGAACCACCTTGGTGGGAAATAAAAAGCTGTCCAGCAGGGGCTGGCAACTGGCCTGGCGCCCACTGACCACGTGTCCCCCGGGAGAGGGGCCCTGCCTCCTCTCATCAGCTCAGCCTCTTTTCTTTATCAGCGGACGGGCCCTGGGCTGGCGAGAGGGCAGGCACGGACCCTCCACTAGGGGACTGCGTGGGGCTGAGACGCCTGCTGAGAGTTGGGGCATCCAACTCTCATTGATGGGGCCAGGATAAGGTGGGGACTTCAGTCGCTACAAATTATATAACCCACTCAGCACCCTTACCAAGAACGCAAATAAACGTGGCTTCATAGCTTAGCAGATAAACACGCGGGTTGCCTTATCGTATCCAGCTTCGTCCCCCAACTCCACTGTATTAGCCGTGTGATTTGAGCCGAGCTCTGAGGCTCATCCATGAAACTTCCATGAACTAGAGGAGCTTATATTGTAGCGTTTAGCTTGACACTTAACACAGTTGGGGTGCAATAAAGTTTTGTTATTATTTTGCTGGGTAGACCATCCGCTCTTCACCAGAGGCATCTGTACCCACAGGAAGACACATCACCTTAGGGTCTTGACAAATAGCATCCCGGCCATGACAGTGGAGCAAAACCAAATCCGGGGGAACCCCAGGAGCAGCTACATGAACTATTTTAATTCATTTTTGTTGTTGTTGTTGTTTGCTCCACAAGCGCGTATTGCACCAGCTGCGTGCCCGTCGCTGGGCAGGGCCTGAAGACTGGCGGTCAGCGAGGTCCAGCCCAGGCCTCAAGGAAGGTTCTGCCCGCAGGAAGAAGCAGACAAAACCAAGAGAGGAGTTTTGTCAGCTGAGAGGAGGAAGCTACAGCCAGACTTGAAGAGAGGGAGTAGTCAGGGAAGGCTTCCTGGAGAAAGTTACAACTTAGCTGAAAACTCCAGAGGCAAAGAAACAAACAGACAAAAAAAGAGATGAGGAGGGCTAGAGTGTGAGGGGACTCCCCCCACCCCGGGGTGTGTCCACTCAAGTAGCAGGTCTGGGGGGGACTCTGTGAGACCTCCAGGTGGCCACGGCTGGTCGAGCAGAGGCAAGCACTGCTACCCTCGTGAGCACATGGTCCTGCCATACCCACTGTGTGCCGGGGGCCCCACTCTCTGACCTGTGGCCTGCCACCTCACTGCCCAGGGGCCACTTGTCCTGGCTGTGGGGAGCCGGGCAGCCAGAGTGCCCCTCATGGCCCAGGAAAGGGCAACCCAGAGCCCTGACGTTGCTCCTGCCTCCCCAGCTTTCAGGCTCCATGACTGCCCCTCTACCGTCCCCCACCAGAAGGGAAAGGAAAAACGTGCATTAAATGCATTTTACCAGCGGGAGCCAGCACATCAGGCCTGGCCGCCTCCAGCAGGGTGAGGGGGCTGGTCCTGGCACGGGTTGAGGGTGGTGGGTGCTCCCAGAGGGGTCTCAGCCTTAAAGTGGCTGGGGAGAGGGGAGACGAGCCCGGGCAGGGCTGCACTTCTGCAGGCCTTGCTCAGCCTGCTCTCTAAACCCGGGTATCGCTGGGGCAGGAGCACCGGTTCTGGGTTTAGAAACCAGGCCCCAGCATGCGGAGCCAGAAGAGGTTGTGGTCTAAAAATAGGAGCGACTGCCAGGCTGAGGAACGCAGAGGGGACACCGCCCTCCCCCTCTGGCGAAAAATCAATGCCGGGGATCAGGACTCCCTGTTGACAACTTGATTATAAAGGACTCAAAGCTCACTTCTCCCTGACACGCCAGGAAAAGAGATGGAGGCATTTCTGGGGCCTTGTGAGGTGGCAGCTGCTTGGCCCCACACTCTCGGAGCATCCTGGAGAAGCTTCTCCATCACAAGATTCCATTCATTCCTCAGAACCTTACTGAGCCGCTCCTACATGCCAGAACCTTTTCCCAGAATAGCACACCATCTTAATGTCAAGAAATCCATTGCCTGGCTGGAGAGACAGACCAGCAAAGTGAATCACAACCCGGTCCCGCCCTGGGATCCAGAGTGGCTGCGTTGTGCCAGTAGGCCGGAGACAGGTCCGACCCCACCAGGGCAGGAGTGGCCGGTGGGGGGATGGGGGGCGTCCCCCCGGAGATGAGGCCTGAGCTGAGGCTTCAAGGATACGATGGTGCAGCCTGGCTGAAAGGGAGGTCAGAGGGAGCGAGCGGGGGTGAAGTGCCAGGTTAGGAGTGGCGGGGACGATACCCAGGGGCCAGCAGGAGCTGAAGGTGCTTTGGGAGCCACATCAGGACATTTAGACTTGAGCCCTTAGACTGTGGTTTTAGAGGGGTCTAAAGGGGAGAAATTCCAGCTGCCACGCGAAGAACAGGTTAGGGTAGATGCACAGGTGGGGTGGGGGCAGTGGGGAGGGCTGCTGGAGGAAATACTTAGGCGGAGGGTTGCTGCTGGGGGTGGGGTGGCAGGGAGAGGGGGCAGTGTCAGCCGAGTCCCAGGTTGGGGCGGGGTGGGGGCTCTGGGACCCGGCACACAGCACAGACAGATCTGGGGTGGAGGGAGAGGGTGGGGGTGCAGGTGAGGACACGCTGCAGGTGAGGCGGACATTTGGATCTGTGGGGCTGGGATGTTAGAGGTGACAGTGACCTGGTGATCGGGCAGTCATCAAGTTCAGAGGTGTGCGCAGGCCCCACCAGGCGTGGGAGAGGGAAGCGTGGGAAGTTCCGAGAAAACCCAAGAAGCCCTAATCCCCAGAGGTGGCCGCGCCCAGAGGCCAGGGGCTGAGGCCATCGGCTGCCGATGTCTTGCCAGCAGCTTCTCCCCATGCGGACACACCCGCGTGAGAAAACAGGGAGCCCATGGGACCATCTCTAGTGGCGCTGAGCTCAGCAGCGTGGGGCCCCATCCCACCCCTGGGCAGAGAGGCGCGTGCTGGGCTCTGCTGCTCGGACACCGACTCCCCCAGACCGTGAGATGCACAACCTGGAAAGATCTCGAAACTGCCGAGCCCCCCAGGAGAACAGGTGGGGGGTGTCAGTGTGCTTTAAGACTCAGAGAAGGAGCTGCCAAAGCAGTGCGTGCGGGAAGCCGGCCGCTCACTCTCCAAGGCTCACCCGACCAGCTGCCTGGCACCCCACGTGGGCAGCGGGCCCTGGCAGGGGGCGAGGAGGCGGGAGCAGAGGCCCCCTTCTCCTTCTTGCGGGCACTTCCTCCACCTGGTTATGCCTGTCGCTCAAAACGAGCTCAGAAGGGACTTGGCCCGGGTGGGTGAACGCCACTCACTCACCCAGGGCCCTGGAACAGGAGGGGGCCACAGGGTCGCAGCACACCCCCGAGGCTGGAGCTCGGCCAGGGGCCCAGAAGGCCTGGGGGCTGGGAGGGCCAGGTGTGAGCACGTGGGGGGAGGGGCAAGTGGAGAGGCAGGGACACCCAGTCGTGACCACTGGTGTCTCTTTTTACACTTGAGTGTGAAGGTGTGCGGGGACGTGCCTGTGGGAGAACATTTGTGAGCACTGCTGCCCTGGAGAAGTGTTTATGGATGTGAGAGCTTGTGTGTGTGCCAGGGCAGGACACACGTGAGAGCAAGTCCCCGACAAATGGCAGACACAGCCCCCCCATAGTGAGCACCTCAGAGCTTCTGGGAGTCGACTGGACATTTGTTGTTAAGCTTTTAAAGAGGGTGATTTATTTTAAATTTAACATTTTTATTGTGGTAACATACGCAGCATGGAATTTCCTATTTTTACCACTTACATGTCTGCAATTTAGATGTCAGTTACATTCCCAGTACCGTACCACCATCGCCACTGTCCATTGCCGAAACGTTTCATCACCCCGCACAGAAACTCTGAACACCTTAAGCAGTAGCTTCCCATACCCTCCACCCCCCGCCCCTGGAAACCTGTAATTTACTCTCTATGTATGAATTTTCATATTCCTTCTATGTCATGTAAGTGAAATAATACTATATTTGTGCTTTTGTGTCTAATTCCGTCACCACAATGACCCCCAGGTCCATCCCTGTGCTGGACCGTCACTCCTCCTCCCTGCTCGGTAGTGGTCCACTGTGTGGACAGGCCACGTCTGTTTCTCCATCATGTGCCGATGGGCACTGGGTTGCTTCTGCCCTTCAGTACTGTGAACTATCTGAGTCCCTGCTTTCAGTTCTTGTGGGCACGACCCCAGGGGCGGAATTGCCCAGCCAAATGGTCATTCTGTCCTTAGCTTTCCGAGGAACCGCAGCTGCCCCACAGCACTTTCCACTCCCACTCACATGGGCAAGCATCCTGCCCCTTTCTCCAACACCTGTCAGCTGACTGGACACCTTTCCATGCACCTTTACTCAGATCCCTCACCCATCCTGGGAAGGGGCCACGGTAATTCTCCTGCTGCAGGTGAGGAAACTGAGGCCCAGAGGCATTATACCCCTGCCTGTGGGAACAAGGGTAAGGAAGGAGCAGGTGCGCAGGCCTCACCCTCGATGTCCTGTGGTTCTGACCCCCAGAGGCACCGTGCTCCCTGGGCCGAGCCGGATGCTGTCCCCTCCTTCTACCCCCCACACCCCTGCTCCTGGCAAACTCCTGTCAGGACTCAGTGTCCTCTTCCAGGCAGCCCTCCTGGATCCACAAAGCTGGGGTTGCTGCCCTGCCCTCTGCTGTCCACTCTGGGTCACACCTGTTTCCTTGCCTCTCTCTTCACCAATCTGTCTCCTGGAGGACAGAGGCCTTGCCCTACTCCAATCCCAAAAGATGGACAAATGGTGGGCCTGGGGGGAGATGGTGCAGGGTCAACCCCAGCTCAGAAGGGGCCTGCACCCCACCTGCACCCTGGGCACCTGCTCCTGGGCCTCAGACACCCCAGCCCCGCAGCAGGGCTTATTCTCTCACCCTGACCTCAGGCCACAGACAGGGTCAGACGCACAAAGCCACCTCGGCCACAGCTTGCCTGCAATGTGCTCCCAGGTCTTCCCTGCCCTCCGTGACTGGCCGGTCCTGAGTGCCGAGGGCCCCACCCTGTGATGCCCAAGGGCCCCTCATGCACTGGTCCGTCCTCTGTGGCGGAGACCAGCCCAGGGCGCCCTGTGCCCCCTGTGCCCAGGCCCGCACAGCTGCGGGGCACATCCCACTGTCTGGGGAGCAGTCTGCGTGCCTGGCCCTCGCAGGGGGCGTGGGCGCTGTTTTCTCCCTCCTGTAATTGTTACCATCTGTTTCCTTCCTTCATGCTTGTTGATGTTTTTCTTGTTTTAAAACTGAACTGAGTCAGATTGGAAGCTGATTTAGGAAAAAGTGTTTGGGAGGGAAGCTCAAAGTGGCCATGGGGACTCTGCCAGAGGAGAAAAGACTGTGCGTGTGTCTGCCAGCATTTCCTGCCCTTAGGGGGCTGGAGTGCCCCAGGCAGCCCGACCCGGCCAGGGCTGCGTGGGTTTGTGCAGGTGTGAGTGTGCGTGCACACGTGAGTGTGAGCATGGCCCAGGGGGCGGGAGGAGGGAGGCTGTAGAGTGTGATGGTGTGGGGGCTTGGAGCCTTGTATTCCGGAGGAGGCGGGTGCAGGTACAGGGGCTGGCTATGGCCAGGGTCCCCCATCTCTGCTCCTGAGTTATGTGTGCGGCCTCTGCAGGCCAGCTCCCCTGAGCAATAAAAAAGGAGCCTGGAACCCAGTGCTGAACACGGCGAAGTGAGTGGGGACAGGGCCTATCTGCAGGGTATTTGTAGACGTGTCTCCAGGAGAACAGCCCCCTACCCCAGGTGATTCCCAGCTTCTTGCCAGGGGCAGCTGGTGTTCAGGTGAGCTGCTGAGCTGGAAACTGATCTCTGGTGGCACTTTTGACCCCCACCCACAGGGGGATGGGAAGGCTTCGGTGTCCTGCAGAGACCAGCTCCCAGGGCACCCCAGGACGGGAACTGGTTCCTTGAGCCAATGAGATGTGGCCTTCTGGCTGCCCTGTTCGCTGGACGTGAAGTCAGGGCCACTTGACCTTTGCACGTTGCTCAGCCCCAGCCCTTCCCATCCCAGGATGATCTCCACCAGTGACCCTACATTTGTGGCTCCCAACCGATGTTCCCTATGCCAAGGAACAGTGCCTGGCTTCACCCCTCCCTCTCTGACCAGCCAAGCCCAGGTCAGCTCGGAGACTGTCGACCATGACTCAGGCCAGCTGCCACGGGGGCCAAACAACCAGGCTTCCACAGACCTGGTCTACGGCCCGGGATCCTGCCTGCTTTTCACTTTTGTCCCTTCTGGGACAAAAGTCCACAGCCTGTGGAGAAGCAAAAAGAGGTGGTGGAGGAGGACTCTTGGCGTTTGGCCCTGCGTCCTTCTTGGAAAAGGCTCCTTTGGCTTCCTGCATTCTGGGGTCCTCTGGTAGTAAGGAGAGCTGCCACTTGCTCAACTGTTGCTTGGTCCCAGGTTCTGTGCTGGGCCCTGGAGGTTCGGGATTCGCATCCTCACTGCAATCAGTCCGAGGAGGAGGAAGTGGCAGGCAGCTTTATAGAAGCAGCAGGGGCTCAGAGGAGTGACATGGCCTGGGCAAGGTCACCAGGCGGCTTTGGTTGAGCCAGGCATGGGTCTGCTTGTGTTCAGGGCAGAGGTGCCCGGGGCCCTGACAGCCCGACACGGACAGTCGGCCCCCAGCCTGGCTTGGTTTTCACCAGAATTCCCCAGATCCCGCTTCTGCCCGTGCAACTTTGCCTTGGGGCATCACCTTCCTGAGAAGCCACCTGACATGTGCGCCCTCACTGCGCCGGGCAAAGCGTGTAACTCACTCCACCCACTGCAACATTTAGGAGCAAGCCAAGGAAACGTCTCATGCCTGCATATTTAAGCGCTTTTATTAAGTGGAACGAGCTATTTCTGAACACAAGAGTGGCCAACAACCTTAGAGGAAATTAAAATGAACCATGACAATGGAAAATTGCCCCGGGGCATGGCAGATTCTCCAGAGATAAATAAAACAAGCCCTTCAACAGCATTTGGGAAAGACTCGAGATCATGGAGATTATGTTGTGAGAGGGAAAAAAGCAAACCCTCAGAAAATTAAAACTCAGGCTGATGGGAGACCCAACTGGCCTGACAACCAGGCCCCGGGGGTTCTGTCTCCTTTGCACACCCCTGGAGCCTGGGGAGCAGGGCAGCAGCCTGGGCAGTTAGATTTCCGCTCAGTGCAGCAAGCATCTTCTGGTCAGAGATGGACACCCAGAGCTCCGCCTCAAAGAATTCTCAGGCCTGGAGGGGTTGTCACCTGGCCCGGGCTAAGGCTTCAGTGGCTACTGGCTTTGCATTTGTGATCGCAGCTCCTCCCCTAGGACAGAAGGTTCATCTTCTCTCCAGCTCATGATGCTTCTCCATAGGCGAGGGGGAATGAACGAGTGAGTGAATGGAACAACTGACAGCCGCGAGCCTGTCAGAGATGACGCAGAGCAGATGGCGCTGGGCTGGTCAGACGGTTCTGCGGGTACAGAGAGGAGCCCACCCGGGTGGTAAAGAGGGGGGAGGCGGTCTGGGCCCTGCCGAGGGGGGGGGGGGGGCGGGCAACGGTGGAGGAACTTATCTGTGACCCTCTTTCCCTGACGCAGGGAAATCCCTGCCCACCGTATGCATGGGTGGGCCAGCCCCGCCTTCATAGGAGTTGGGACAGTGGCTGCCCCTTCCTCCTGCTGAGCAGGGCACAGCCTTATGCTCCTCTCACCCACAACCACCCACCCTGCGTCCCTCCCAAGGAAGACAAGCAGATCTGTCTGCCCACTCCAAGGGAGCCTGTCCCTCCTGCCCCCTTCCACCACCTCTGAGGGTCTTGACCGCTTTCCCTCTGCACCTGGCCCTCCAGTAAGTGTACGGAGAGTCTGTCAGCCCCAGCAGATTCCAAGCCTAAAAGGTGGGCTGGCGGCTGAATGGGGCCGTCTTCCTACATATATATATTTTTTAATTACTTAAACGGCCTCAGGAAGGGACCGGCTCACCATCCTCACAGAAGCCAGACCTGGCAGAAAGCAGGGACAGAGAGCGCTGGGAGCCCCGGACACGTCCACTGCCTCTGTGCTGCGTGCTGCTGGAATCCTCCACCCACGGGCAGAGCTCGTCTCCGCCCCCCCTCCCCCACCACCACCACCACCACCACCACCACCACCACCACCACCACCACCACCACCAAAGGGGCGAACCCCGTGCGGCGCGGGACCCCTGCCTCTCGCCCTGAGTCTGTGCGTCCCCGCGGGGCCACCGCCTCGGCGGCCCGGGCTCCGTGCCCTGCGCGGGGGCGTCGTGTGGGGGCGGCGGCCGGGAGGAGCGGCCTCGGTGGCCGCGCACGTCGCGCAGACCGTGTCCTGAGGCCGGCGCTCCGCACCTGCCGCCACGGAGGCGCGCGGGGGCTGCGGGCCCACGGCGTGGGGCGCGCGGAGGGGCGCGCGGAGGGGCGCGCGGAGGGGCGCGCGGAGGGGCGCGCGGAGGGGCGCGCGGAGGGGCGCGCGGGGGCCGCGGGCCCACGGCGTGGGGGCGGCGGGCGGCGGGCCTCGGTCCCGGGCCCCTTCTGGCTCTGGAAAGGGCCTGCCGCGCACCCCCGCCCCCGCCCCCGCAGCCCCGCGTGGCTGGGAGCGCCCCGCCAGGCCATAGGGGAGCCCGGGGGCCTCTGGCCTGGCTTAGCTCACCCCCAGGACGACTCCGACGCGGGGGTGGCGTTGGGGGGCGGCCCTGTCCCCGCCCCGCCTGCCCACTGCAGCGGCCAGAATGGAACGGGGTCGCCGCGCTCGGGAGGGGCCGCGGGGGTGCGGGGCCGGGGACGGGGGCGGGAGGCGTGGGGCGGGGCCCGAGGAAGGGGCCGTGCGGGGCCTGTCCCCGCCCGGCGAGCCGCGCCCCCGCCCCTCTGGCCCCGGCACATCCCAGGCGGCCGCTGCCCGCAGCCTGCCCCGCACCTTGCAGCAGAATGAAAGGGAAACGGATGTCGGAGGGGGCAGGAGCCAGGAAAGGGCGTCTGTCTTTTCAAAGATTTTCGTCTGTGATGGGCTTCCCTCCCCCCCCCCCCCCGTGATCTTATTTCAAAGCCCCTTTGAAAATTCTGTAGGTTTTGTAAATGGATGAAAAGTTACTTGGAAATGGGACTAAGAAGTTTTCAGTTGAAAGTTGTTAGAGAAATGTTGAAAGCTTTGATTTGTGAGGTTCTGCCAGATTTATCATGTCTTTTGTCCAGGAGGCGCGCAGCGTAGAGAAGGGGCTGGGGCGGGGGCGGGGGCGCAGGGGGAGCGGTGGCCCTGCACGTGCGGGGTGGGGGTGGGGGGGCCTGTTCTGAGCTCCCAGCAGGAACCTCTCCAAGGTGGAGACTTTGATGTGGGAACGGGAAAAAGCAAAATAACTTCCAGAATACTGTAGCAGCTGGGCTGTATCAGAGACAGTGGCTACCGCGCAGGTGTTTCATATCAGGAAAATTATTATGAAAGAAGAGGGAGACCTGGGGGGGGGGGGCAGGAAAGCAGTGTTAGAGGAATGCAGGGGAAGGGGGTGCAAGGAGGAAGAAGCCACTGTTCGGGACCAGAGAAGGAAGGTGGCATGCTGCTGGTTTGGGTAGGGGCAGCTTGCTGTTCCTGCAGAGGGGATGGTGTCCCTGAGGTGCAGGGCGGGAAGTCAGGGAAGGGGAAGACCAGGTGTCCCTGACAGGGTACTGGATGGCCATGAAAGAAAGATGGACTCTGCAAAGTTGAGGGGAGGAGCTGATGGGAGGTGGGGAGAGGAGTGGGGTGCAGAAGAGAGAGAGGAAGAGTCCTTGGAGGAGTGGAGGCGGCACAGCCTGCAAACCTGGTCTGAAGCGCTGGCCCCACTGGATAAGCTGCAGTCGCACTGGCTGGGGGGACGCATCAGTGGGGGCTTGACTTCCAGGGGGACTGAGGGAGTGGCAGCAATGCTGGATGCCTAGGGGACCCTGCCCTCTGGCCCCAGCTGCACATGGGGTCTCAGCCTGAGACCCAGCTGAGAGCAGCAGGGTGGGGGTGGGGAGGGGAGGGGAGGCTGGTGCTCCTCGGGGCAGCTGGGGGGCAGCCCAGCATCACCCTGATGGGTGTGGCAGGTGATATAGCCATTCCATGGCCATGCCACCCACGGAGGGAAACTTCCGTGGCTTGAGAACCTTCTGGCTGGCCCGGGAGCACTTCTCAGGCCCAGGTCTGCCACCCTCCAGCTGACATCAAATGTCCCTGGGCCTTGCTGTTTTCCCGTGCAAAATGTCCCCGGAACACGGCATCCCTCTTGGAGAGGGATGAGAGCATCCCACGACTGGCATGCGGGAGATACTCAACACAGGGGACCCATTTCATTTGTGCCTGGCGCCCAGTCATGGCCAGAGCTTGTGGGTCATTGTGATGATCCAGTGAGAGAGGTGGTTGGTGGGTTAAAATATTTGCAGATGGCAGCCCAGACCTCAGGCCTTGCACAGAGCCTTTGAGCACGGGGCAAGTGAGCGGCCGCCCCATCTCCGTGCCCAGCACGCGGCACCTCACAGCCTGTCCCGGGTCTCTCCCTCCTCGCCCAACTCCCTCATCCCCGCCGCTGCCACCCAGATTCTGGGCATGGTCACTTAACCTCCAGGGACACCATCGTATTCCATAATATGATTGGAATCTGAATATATATTTAAAATGACAAGATGGAAATTAAAATTTAAATAAAGAATTACTTTTCTGTAAGTTGCTCCAAAAGCAGTAATTTAGCAGAAAATTGATAGAAAAAGGTAAGCACTGGTCCTTTAAACCATCGTGCACTTTCCGGCATTCAAGCCAGGAGTGTCTCAATTTAATACCTCATTGGTTAGTATTATTAGAAATTCCATCAGGCCTCAGAGCACACTGTGGAGGTGCACGGCAGGGGAGGCTGGGGGCATGGGGCTGGGGCCAGAGGGCCAGAGAGGGCAGCCCACTAATGAGGGCAGGAGGGACCCCGGAGACACTTTCCCTGGTTCAGGTGGGGATTTAATGGCAACAGCTTTCCTGTTTGTAGTGCAAGAGCAACCATGAAATGAAAACTGAGACACCCATAAATGCCATTTGCTCTTCCCAGAGGCCCCGAATTTGCAGTGTTGTGTCTGTGGATGCTTGCTGCTGACCCCAGGAAGCATAGGCTTAGAACAGACATCCAAGGAGCTGCCTCCCATAAACCATGAGAGCAAGTCCTAAAAGTCTGCCCCAGTAAGGACCTGGCCTTTAGGCGCCCCCCCCCCCACCCGGTGCAGGGGCCTGCCAGCTGGACATCAAGGCCATCGTTGCTCCTGCAGGGGAGGGGGAGGCCCCTGGGCGACCTGCACGGCCTCACCTGGTTGGCTTGTGAAAGAGGCCCAGTTCTGGGTCCTCTGAGACAAGGTCCAGAAACCTGCATTCTAAAACTCCCCAGGTGCTCCTCAGTGCATGGAAGTGGTGCATAGATGCTGTTACCTAGATGCGCTGGAATTGAGTGCTCTCACTGATAATCTGCCATTCCCAGAAATTCAGCAGGCTAGGGATAAACCCAGGGGCTGTGATCTAAATAAAAACAACCCAGGCACCAACTGTCTCCTCCCTAAGCCTGCATTTCCACCACTAGAATACCATTCCTTTAAGGTACGGATTGCCTGCCTTGGGCTTCACCTCTATAGAGCCAGGGCTCCTGGGGTGGCCTTCACATGCAGTCCCCAACACCCCAGCATGAATACATTTACTAAAAACCAACCTCTGGAGGAGTTCCGGGGGAGACGGCAGGGTCAGCAGCTCCAGGGCTCAATGTTTCCACCAGAACGGCTGTTGAACAGGTAGGTACCGTCTGACACTGTGTTCTGTGGTTCTGAAGACCAAAAGAAGCCTATGCAGCATCCGGGGAAGAGTGCGAGGATGAGACTGACACACGACAATGCAGAACAGTGGAGAATCCTGAGGCTTCTGTCTCTGCGTGGTGGCTGTCAGTGCCCATCGCCTTCTCTCGTGGCAGGCCACCTCAGGTCCAGTCCCTGGCTGGCTCGCTGGGAACATAAAAATCCTCTCCCCCAAGAGCAGGGTGGGCAGGGCCAATCACTGATCATGGCTTTTGATTAGCAAAGTGGGACCCCTGAGTCTCAACTCAGCTACCACTTCAGCCTGGCTTGGACAAAGGTAGCCACTGGTTCAGCCCTGTCCTGGTCTGGGGTCAAGGGAGTAGAGATTTAAAGCTGCAGGGCTTCCTGGGGAACAGTTAGCTGAAGGGCTGCATTTCTGAGCAGGCCAGGAAAGCACAGCTTTGAGAAGCCAACAAAGAGGCTTGTGGACACTTTAAATCCCGCCTGCACCCCTTCGTGGTCCCTGGCCCCATTTTGACTGGAAAATACTGATTGAAGGAAAATCTTCTCCAGGGTGACTCTCCTCCCATAATTTGTTCACCAGGCAAAAGCAGCTGAAGAAACAAAAGGAGTGCAAAAATAAATCTATAGAGACAAAACAAAAACAGATCGAGATTCTTGGAGAAGGAATAAAGGAAAAGAAGCTTTCTTCTCCTGGAGGTGAAACAATTATACAAAAGTTCAATCTTAAAAACTGGACCACATATCCAGGGCAAGAAGCAGACAAAGAAGGGCTGAAAAGAAAAAAATTGTGGTCAGGTGATCATAGACTATGCTAAAGGTCTAGAATAAGTTGAATCGAGCATCAAAGAAAAGCCTTGATACAAAGTCAGTCATCAATAAAACCCTAGGCAAGAGAGAGAGAAACTGACCTTCAGAGTAAACTCATCAAGATAATCAGGCACCGAGACACCATCAAAAAATTACAAGCCTCACTAAGAAACAGGAAGAAATGGCCTGTCAAGGGAACAAATTGAAATTTCAGAGGAAATATAGAATTTGGAACAACTAATCAAAAATGGTCAAACAAATCTCCTAAATCAATTCAAGAAGATGAAGGAAAATAAGGCTAAAGAGATAAAGGATATTAAGAAAACACTAGGTGAGCATAAAGAAGAATTTGAAAGTATGGGGGAAAAAATTATAGGGATGAAAGGCGCAATAGTAGAGATTAAAAATACACTAAAGGCATACAACAGCAGATTTGAAAAGGCAAATGAAAGAATCAGCAAACTAGAAGACAGGACAATCAAAATCTTGCAGACAGAAGAACAGATAGAGAAAAATCGTGGAAAAAATTGAGCAGCATCTCAGAGATTTGGATAACAGCACAAAGCACACAAACATGTGTTATGGGTGTCCCAGAAGGAAAAGAGAGAGGGAAAGACAGAAAGAATATTTGAGAAAATAATAGCCAAATTTTTCCCAACTCTTAAAAAAGACATAAATATACATGTCCAAGAAGTGCTATGTACTCAAAACAGAATAAACCCTAATAGGCCTACCTTGAGATACATACTAATTAGAATGTCAAATGCCATAGATAAAGAGAGAATTCTGAAAGCAGCAAGAGAAAAGCTAGCCGTCACATGCAAGGGCTCTGCAGTATGACTAAGGGGCCAATTTCTCATCAGAAACCACGGAGGCAAGAAGACAGTGATGGAACATATTTAAGGTACTGAAAGGAAAAATGGACAGCCAAGAATACTTTATCTGGCAAAACTGTCCTTCAAAACTGAGGGAGAGTTTAAAATATTCAAAAGTAAACAAACACAGAGTTCATCAACAAGAGACCTGCCCTACAAGAAATTCTTAAGCGAACCCAGCGGGCTGAAAGCATAGGACAAGAGAGAGTGCCTTGGGGCATTGTGGGAAAATGAAGATTATCAGTAAGGGTAACAGAAAGATTAAAAAGGCCAAAAAAAAGATATGATTTCTTCCTTTCCAATTTGGATGCCTTTTATTTCTTTTTCTCGACTAATTGTTCTGGTTAGAACTTCTAGCACAATTTCAAATAGCAGCGGTGACAGAGGGCATCCTCGTCTGTGTCCAGATCTCAGAAGGAAAGCTGTCAATACAATGTTTGCTGTGGGTTTTTCATGTATGCCCTTTATCATGTTGAAGACGTTTCTTTCTATTCCTATTTTTCTGAGTGCTTTTATCAAGAAAGAATGCTGAATTTTTGTCAAATGCCTTTTCTGTGTGAATGGAGATGATCCTGTGTTTTTACCCTTTCTCTTGTTAATGTGGTGTCTTACATTAATTGCTTTTTACGTTGAACTCTCCTTACATACCTGGGATAAAACCCACTTATCATGATGTATAATTCTTATAAAGTACTGTTGGTTTCTATTTGCAAGAATTTTTTTAAGGATTTTTGCATCTATATTCATAAGAGAAATTGGTCTGAAATTTTCTTGTAGTATCTTTATCTGGCTTTGGTATTAGGGTGATGTTAGCCTCCTAGAATGAGTTAGGTAATGTTCCCTCCTCTTCAATTTTTGGAAAGAGTTTACGCAGGACTGGTGTTCATTCTTCTTGGAATGATTTGTAGAAATTCACCTGTGAAGCCACCTCGTCCTGGGTTTTTCTTTTTAGGGAGGTTTTTGATGACTGATTCACTCTACTTGTAGTTGGTCTGTTGTGGTCTTTTCTTCTTTCTAGACTCAGTGTAGATTGTTCTTGTGTTTCTAGAATTTTTCCATTTCATCTAAGTTGTCTAATTTGTTGGAATACATTTGTTCATAGTATCCTCTTATGACTCTTTTTATTTCTGTGGGTCCCCCTCATGTAATTTTATGTATTTGCATCTTTATTCCTTTTATCTTTGTCAGTCTAAAGGTTTGTCAATTTTATTGATCTTTTCAAAGATCAACTTTTGATTTTGTTAATGCTAACTATTGTTTTTTATTCTCTATTTCGTATGTATCTACTCTTTGTTGTTTCTTTCCTTCTGCTTGCTTTGGGTTTAGTTTGTTGTTCTATTTCTAACTCTTACAGGTGTTGTTCTGATTTTAGCTCTTTCTTCTCTTTTAATGTGAGCATTTAGGGATATAAGTTTCCCTCTGAGAACTGCCTTTGCTGCATTCCATAAGTTTTGATATGTTCTGTTCACATTTCCATTTGTCTTAAAATTCACTGATTTCCCTTGTGATTTCTTTTTTGACCCATTGATTGTTTAAGAATGTGATCTTTGACTACCATATATTTGTGAATTTTCTAGTCCTCTACCTGTCATTGATCTCCAGTTTCATTCCATTATTGTTAAAGAAGATGTTTTTTGTAACTCAATATTTTTAAATTTATTGAGTCTTGTTTTATGGCCCAACAAGTGGTCTATCTTGGAAATGATCCATACATGCTTGAGAAGAATGCATTCCTGCTGTTTCAGGGTGCAGTGTTATTCACGTCTGTGAAGATTAGTTCATTTATCATATTGTCATTCATTATTATGTCCAGACTGAAGGTGTTGGAGAAGACGTGGAGAAATAGGAACACTCGTTCATTGCTGGTAGGAATGTAAAAGGTTGTAGTCACTGTGGAAGACAGTTTGGCAGGTCCTCAGGAAGCTAAGTGCAAAATTACCATATGATTCTGCAATCCTGCTACTCGGTATATACACATAGGAAGTGAAAGCAGGGACTTGAACAGATATTTGCACACCATCGTTCACAGTGGCATTATTCATAATTGCCAAAAGATGGAAACAACCCAAATGTCCATCAACCAATGAACGGATGGGAAAAAGAATGTGGCGTATACATACAATGGAGTGTTATTCAGCTGTGAAAGGGAATTAAGTCCTGACGCCTGCTGCAATGTGGCTGAGCCTTGAAGACACCATGTTGGGTGAAATAAGCCGGACGCAACAGGACAGACATTGCAAGAACCCGCTGTTTAGAATGTGTAGACTCATGGTGCTAGAGTCTAGAATACAGGTCACCAGGAGCCAAATCAGGGTTAGAGAATGAAGAGTTGTTGCTTAACTAGTACAAAATTTCTATTTGGGTTGATGGTAAAGGTGCGGGAATGGATGATGGTGGTGGCAGCACATTATTGTGAGCGTAAGCAACAGCACCTCAGCACAGGTGCGTGAGGTTAAAAGGGGAACTTTCGGTTGTGTAAGTTACTAGAATAAAAATTAAAAGATAAATCATAGGACTGTACAACAAGGGACCCCTGTCACAGATGATGAGCCAGTGGAAGATTCCTTCATGAATTATAACAAATGTACAATACTAATACAAAGTGATAACATTAGGGTGGCAGATAGAAAAAATACATCTAATGTAAATAATGAGCAATAGATAGAACTATTTTAATAATCTTCCATCAACAGTAACAAAGGTATCTAAAGGTTAAAAAAAAAAGTACAACCATTAAAGAAAAAGTGCTCTCATTTATGCATGGTGTTGGTGGTAGGGCAGTGCTCAGGAATCCTCCATTTTATGCATGAGTGTTCTGTAGACCCACAGCTTCTCTAATTTAAGAAAAGAAAACAGCTCTGTCATCCATGACAAGTGGGTGTGCATACCATGAGGACCCCACGTGCCTTGCAGGGGGACGGGCACTGAAAAGGAAATGGAACGTCCACTCTTTGCAGGGAGTGGCCTGCCCAGTGATAGTCCTGGAGCTGGCAGCTCCTGTGATGGGATCCTCAGTTGCCCAGGACCTTTGGTGAGAGAAGCTGGAGCCATAGTCACTCCTTCTAGGAGCCGTGTGAGAGCTGCTATTGCTAAGGGAACGATAAACCCCCAGACTGAGAAGGAAATGAAATGAGGGCATCCATCACTGAGGCTAAGGGCCTCAGCGCCCCCACCATCTGCCTGCTGCCAAATCGGTGGGGCCCTGCCACCAACCTCTCCAGCTGGGCGCTTGGAGCAGTGCTGGCTTCCTCCTGTTCCCCAGCTTCCAGGCTGAAATCTCACCTAAATGGGTTTGACCAGCGAGCAGTCCACAGGCCTGGGCCCTAGCTGCAAGAGAGCCTGGAGAAGCTCGTTTTCTGGCTTGAACCTCAAGATGTGGGCGCCAGGCAGTCACAAATACACAGGGGCCCAGGTCGGATCAGCAGGCCCTGCCCAGAAGGGGCCTCCAGAATCCAGAGCCAGGGCTTGTGGGGGTGGGCACACATGGGCTTGTCTGCCCCAAATTAGGCAAGCACTGTGGGGAGTCAGGAGACAAAAATGAGGCTGCAGACCAAGCCTGGAGTGCAGCCAGCTCCAGGCTACCCCTGGCTTCCCTGTAGCTTCTCCATTTTTTTATTCAAGGCCACTTTACACCCTCCACCCTGCCAGGCTGCGCTGGGGGAGAGGCTGTGCTAATAGCATTTATGCAATTACAGTCCCTGTGATATTTATGCTGCCTGCATAATGTGATTTATATGTGGGAACACAGGGGGATAAATGTAAAACTGTTGCATTTATGTGTCGAGAGCAGCACACGAGTGACTCTTTGGTCTCTTGATACTCACAGTATACACAGTAGACTGTGTGTCCCTTTTGACTTGGCTGATTGGATTTAGCACTAAGCTGAAGGCTCTGCAGTAGCAATTCCAGGAGCCCCCCGTGGCTTGTGTGCCTGCAGTTTTCCTTTTTGTAGCTTCAACGCTCCATGCACAGTTTCCCTGGTCTGGTCCCCCATTTTCGTGTCATCATGGTTTTATTTACCTTTTCTTCTCTGAGCCACCAGTCCCTGCATAATCAGGGAAGGCACAAGATACTGTGGGTCTGTCCTCTGAGCTCAGTTTCCATCTTCAGGGGTTTGTGCGGGCAGGTATCCTGCAAGTTGTGGGTTCCTTGGGGGCAGGAGCTGTGCCCTGGCCATCGCCAGGGCCCTGGTGCCAGCAGTGCCCCTGTCCCAGAGTAAACACACAAGCACTGTCCGGTGACCTGAACCTAGAGGAGAGGTGGGGGAGGCTGGAATCCGTGGTGGGCAGGATGCTCAGTGGAGGGCAGTCCCAGCCAGCCCCTGCCTACTCCAAGATTGCAGGGCTCAGGTTGTGGATGGGGGCTTGTCAGCAGGGTGGGGACATGGCACTGGGATTACTGTTACCCAGAGAGGCCCACCTGGCTCTGGGGTGGATCCTGGGGCCACATCAATTATAACAAATGTTCCGCAGCAAAGCAAGGTGGTGGTTGGGGGGGCGGGGGGGATAGAACACAGGAATCCTGCATTTTATGCATGAGTGTTCTGTAATGGCTTTGTCTGGCACCCACGTGACCCAGGCTCCCAATGCACTGGGGGCTGTGGGTCCCTGGGTGGTGACCAGCTCCAGTCTTTCTCCCCTCTTAAATCCCATCTGGCTTGGTGACCCCATCCCAGCCCCATCTCCTGCAGAAGCGTCCCCTGACCTCCAGCTTCACTGATCTCACCGTCTTTCTACCTTCTTGGGCAAACAGTGGAAGATGCTGGGTTCTTGCTTCTCCAATAGGCCCCCACCCCCTGGAGGCAGGCATCCCGGCTCAGCTCTTCTCACAGCCGCCAGGGCACCCGGCACCCAGGAGGGCCTTGGTGAGTCCTGGAGATCCATCGGTTGGGTCGGATCAGTCAGGCCTCCGAGCTCAGGCAGACCCCTGGCACGTCAGTGGAGGTCTCAGCACACCAGGCCGCCAGGGTCTCAAAACCTCATCTCTCCAGCGTCCACCCATCGCCGCAGCCACGCAGAATGGCCTCCGCGTTCCCGAGGGGGTTTCTCGTCTCTGCTTTACTCGTTACTCGCGTGTTCAGTCTGTCTCCCGGAAGCACCCTCCCAGCATTCATTCATTCACTGACCCACAGTCACGGAGACCCGTCCTCATTCACTCATCCCTGCGCCCCTCAGCCGAGCCCCAGCGGACCCAGGGCAGCCAGTGTGGGGCCCGACATCAGGCACTGCAAGGCCACGTGCTGGTCTCGCAAACACTGCCCGCTCGGGGTGGGGAGATGAGAAGAAAGAAGTGAGGGGGGCCGGTCACGCCCCCCAGGGGAGCCCACCTCCCCAACCACGGGGACCCTGCCGGCCTAAAGGGCATCTTCATGCAAATTAAGAAAGGTAGGTTTTCAGGGTTAGATTAGGACAAGGTAGCCCCTGTGGGCTCTGCAGCCTCCTGGGGGCACAGCCCGGTAAGCAAGTGGAGCTTTGTGGGGGGAAAGGACTGGGTTTCAGCACCTCGCCCCGTCGGCGGCCCTGTGTGCCCGCCCCTAAGGGCATCAGCACCATGGCATGTGTCACCGGGTCCCCAGGACGGGCAGCTCTCCCAGCCGGTGCCCCCTGAGGCCGGTCTTGGTGTGGAGGCCCCCCCACCGGCCTGCGGTCCCGGTACCTCGCCCAGAGCCCACCCGGGGAGCGCCTGCACTGGGTCGTTAGTGTGCTTCAGTTGCCAAGAGAGGCAGGATGCTGTCAGCCGGTGAGGATGTGACCTTTGAAAATTTACAAGAGCTCAGGGTTTAAAAAGCTGCTGCGTTAATGATGCATCCCATTAGCATCTCATTAGCGGGCGCCGAGAAAGGCCTACGTGGCCTGATGGCAGCCAGAGAAGGGCCTCTGAGCGCCGGGCAGGAGGGCGCGCCCGTGGCCGGCAGAGGGCAGGAGCGCCGCTGAGACGCCTAATGTCTGGTGGCCTCGCGGTGTCCCAGCGAGGAGGGCCGGGGCCTCGGGCCTGCTGCCTCCTGGGCCCTGGGACCGAGTTCTCCTGGTTGGGTTCCACGACCTCCGTGTGCCGGCAGCTCCGTGTCAGGGGCACAGGGAAGCCAGGCCTTCGGGCGCCGGGGGAGTCGCAGCCCTTCGGGGACTCCAGGCGGTCGGGGGGAAAGGGAGGAGGCGGCAGCCACGTGGCTCCCCAGTAGCGTCCCTCGTTCGCTTTGGGCCCAGAGCCTTTTCGGGGGGCTGGGGGTGGGGGTAGGGGGTGGGCGCCAGCCAGGCCATGCGGGCACCATCACCAGCTCCTCGGGAGCCAGCCTGGGCGCCGGGGCACCTCTGCCAAGCGCTTGCACCCATTTCCATGGTTTTTCTGGAGGGAGTAGAGGAAGGAATGTTCGCTTCATTATTTTAATAAAATAAATAAAAGTCCTGAGATGCAAGTTGCTCACAGATTCAGAAGTCGCTCGCGATGAGTGGAATGTGTGTGGCCTTATTTTCCTTTCCTTCTCACAGCAGCACTGCTCTTTTGTACATAAGCGATCGCTTGTGCTATTCATGAAAAGCACGCCCAGACAGTAGGCCTGGGGTAACCACACTGGGGCCTCTGGACCATCCCTGGCCCCCAGGCCCGCCCCAGTGCAGCGAGCTCATTTCTGGAGTTTTCTGCCCTGTGAAGCTGTTTCTTGGGCCCTGCTGGGAACTGCTCGCGGGCAGGGCTGGGACTCAGTCCCCTCGTGTCCCCCAGTGCCTTGGGGAGCCCGACACCTGTTTGCTGTGGAGCAAACCAACTAGGGAGCAAACAAGCATCTGGGCAAGCTGGCATGAGGGTTTCGAAACCGAGGGACTGGGCTATGCTGCTGGTGAAGCATGCTATTTCCTGAATTCAGAAACTTCCCAATTTTAGGGCAAAAATTGGAGCTCCTGGAGTTTTAGAGCTGGGAACCTGGTTCCCCAGATTTGCAGGTGTGCATTCCGGAGGAGACCCCGGCGGTCTTCACGGAGGCAGTGGCTGCTGCAACGCCTCCTGCAACACCTCCCCCAGCCTGGGCGGTTCCAGCAGCGGCATGGCGCCAGGGGAGGAGCCCGAAAACCAAGGCAGCCTCCTGCCTGGGAGGCCTGAGGACACCCGGGCAGCAGAAAGGGGACCCGCAGCACCCCATATGGCAGGAGGAGTTCTGTGCTGTTGGGCGGGGGGGCTGTGGTAACTGGGGGCGGGTCCGAGTATTCAGCCGTCACCCTAAAGCAAGGCCCTGAATGGGATCTCATGGCCCTCCCCGCGCAGAGGCCTTTGCTTCTGGGGGCACAGCCTCTGTGTCTCCGGGCCTCCCTGCACCCCAGAAGGCCTGCAGATGCTGCCTCAGGCCTCAGATAGGGCTCAGGTCGGAAGCTGTCCTGAACAGGGGGAACAGGAGAACCACTCTACTCGACTCCCAGGCCACATCCCCAGCCACCCCCTCCTGCGCACCCCCCCCCCCCAGCACCCCGCGTCCCACAGACAGAACTGGGGCAGGGGCCTCGGATGAGCATGCTCGACTGGTGACTGTCCTTTCTCGGAGGTTGGCCCCGCCCCTCTGTGTCCAGCAGGCGGAGACACCGCGCCTAATGCCGTAGCTCAGCGCAGCCTGAGCCTGGCAGGAGGCTCCCAGCTCCCCCAGGCAGGCACTGCCACCAGCATTATGCCCCGGAGCCCCAGCAAGAGGCCCCTCCCCACTCAGACCCCTACCCCATGCCTGGTGCAGGACCAGGAAGGTCACACTTGTCATTAGGGGCAACGGCGGCCCTGCCTCCTGTCCCCGGGGTCCCCGCCTTCAGCTTCTGGGGACCCGCCTCCTGCCCCTGGGGACCCCTCCTGCTCCTGGGGACTCTGCCTCCTGCCCCCGGGGCTGAGGCTGGGTTCCACCAGGACTTAGGGCCGGCAGACCCCAGGCCCAAGGCTCCTCCCTGGAGTTGGGGGGGGGGGGCACAGACGCCCCTCGAGACACATTTGGCCGTCCCTGGTGGGCAGCCACCTTGGCACCCGCCCCACCTTCCCCTTCACCCAGGAGCCGTGGCCCCTCCTCCCAGCGGCCCACTCCCACCCCCACTACTCCCCCCCCCCGGGAGACTGCCCCATCGCCTCCCGTCCCTGCCTCTCCTACATGTCGAGTTTTGTTTGCTTTGCCTTTCACGTATCAGGCAGTAGGAGATAGTCCCGCAAACACCAAAATGACTGGACACCAGAGTGGCAGCTGCCCTGACCCCTCACCCGGGCTCTGCTCATGTCCCTCAGGAGGGGCAGTCGTCTGGGGTCCCGCCTGCCTGGGCAGCGCGGTGGGTGATGGGCTGCCATGTCATTAGGAATCGTTAGTAAGCAGGATTTGTAACGGCCTCGACTGTTCCCTCCGGGGCTCCGGAGACCTGTGCGGTCCCGGTGCGTTTCCCCTGCGGTCACTTTTCTCAGTACTCTAAAGGTCTCATAGCGCAGAGGGGCTCCGAGCCGAGGGTCCTGGAAGAAGTGCCCTGCCTGCCACCCTCCGTGCTGGGGCCTGGCTGCCCTGCCCCCCGCCCTCTGTGGATGGGACACTGGGGTCCTGCGTGGGGGCGGGACGGGCAGCGCCGAGGGAGCCACACCTGCCAGCAGCCACGGGCTGAGTGGGCGGTGGTCGTGTAGCTGTGGCTGATCGATGGCTCCGGGCTGGGGGCTGTCCCGCATCTTTCCCTTGGGGTCACTTGGGGGGGCGGGGGGAGGGGGACAGGGGTGGCCATTCCTGGCTGCTGGACCTAGCAGAGGTTGTGTGGCCCTGCGGTCCCCAGGCAGAGGGAGAACTGCTGGGGGTTGGCCCCAGGGGAGCTCCCCCCACCAGGCTGTGTTCACAACCCCTTCCCCTCTGCTTCCCCGCAGGCCCCCGGCATCTCCAAAGCGGACGGGCAGTCCCAGGGACTGGCACCCAGCATCCGGTGGGGACAGACGCCCGTCAATCAGTCCACACCCTGGGACACGGACGAGCCGCCTGCCAAGCAGATGCGGGAGAGCGACAACCCAGGTGTGTGCCTCTCAGCAGACAGACGGACGGACAGAGGCCCCCGCCCCCAGGGCTGGGGATGGGGGTGGCTGTGGGAGGCCTCCAGGGCACCCCCAGACCCTCCACGGCCCCAGGCGGGCTCGCTCCTCTCCTACTCCAGAAGGCACTGGGGGGGGGGGGGACAGCACCCTGTGACTTTGAATCTCCTTCCGCTTATCTCGAGTAATTAGCCACTCCTGGGGCTCCCATTTACAGCAGATCACTCCCCTTCCAGTGGGGTCTTGTCAAAGCAGGACGCCCCAGCACTGGGCCCGGGGTTCCCACCCCCAACTCCCCACACTTCCTGCTCCTTCTTCCCGTCTTTCTCCCGTTGCTCCCAGACTCCCAGAGCTCCCCCACGACTCACAGAAGATGGCTGCCCGCCTTCCACCTGAGCCCCTCGGATCCCTGGAGACCTCTCAGCAGCCCCCAGCCCTCATGCAGGACAAACACCCCAGCCGGAAGCCCCGGGGGGGGGGCTCTGGTCTCGGCTTCCCCTTCAAGTGCGACACCCAGACCCCGAGGCCACAGCCCCCCGCGGAGCCCAGCTCTGACCGCTGCCCCCTTAGGGTGCATCTGCGGCTCTGCAGTAGCACAGGCCGTCCCAGCGGCCCACACCCTGACTTGCCGTGACCTTGGGGAAGACTCCAAGGTGTCTTCCTCCTGACCCTTGGGGTCTCCTTGAGGCCAGCCTTCTCCGCAGACTTTTTCTCCACCCTCCCGCTGCTGGGTCCCCTGCAGACTCGGCGTGGCCTTTCCCCATCACATTGAAATCGTCGGTACAGAGGAAGGGCAGGACTTGTGGCACCTTGCAGGGGCCCTCCTTTTGGGTCGCCCCATGGCCACAGCTTGTCTCTAGAGGTGTCTGAGTCTGGCCACCTGTGCCCTGGACGTCTCATGCCGTAGCTCCCTGGCTAATCACAGAGGGAGCCGGGCCTGTCTTCAGGGTTCCTGGATTCACCCAAAGTGGCCACCGCCTCCTCCCCTTCAGGCTTGGCACAGTTCCCCTTTAGGGTCCCCATCCTAGAATCTTGTCACTGTAACAGGATCGCGGGGCCCTATGTTGCTGGCTTCTAGTGACTAACGCCCTCTCCATTCTCATGGTCGTGAGCGTTTGTCACAGGTTCGTTACATGCCTCGATCTGGCTGTCACTTCAATCCCCGCAGCACACCTGGGCGGTTGGTGTTTACTGTCCCCACCAGATGAGGAAACTGAGTCATGGAAGCCTGTGCTGCGGTCACTCAGCCCGTGATGGGCAGAGCAGGGCTCTGGGGCGGCCGACTCCCGGGACGCGCTGTCCTCCACCACTCCCTGCGCACGGCCAGCCCTCAGATAGCCTGCCCGTGGCTTCACAGCCTCCCGCCAGCTTGGCTCCTGCCCTGCCCTGCCTCACCCTCCAGCTGCTGGGCTCAGGGGTCCTCAGTGGACCCCTGACCCCTGCTCTCCTTCCTCAGTCTCTCACACAGGCATCACCAGCCTAGGCCCCGACCCGCCTTCCCTGTCACCCGCAGGTCAGCTTGAGTCACTTCCGTGGCAGCTCAGCGGAGGGGCCCCGGCCCTGCCCTGCTGACCTGGACGCAGCCGTGTGGGTCTGGTAGAAGACCTCAAGAGTCTTGCCCAGGCCCCTTGTTCAGCCAGAATCTCCTTGAGGGCTTGCATGGGCTTCCCCCATCTCCCCCCAGGGCTGGCCACGCGCAGTAGCTTCTGACAAAGCCCCCGACCCTCCAGGGCAGCCCCTGACCCCAACTCCCACGCCCACCTTCCCCACACCATGAGCACCCAGGCGCCCCGGGGCTCCCAACAAACCCGCCTCCCTCCAAGGGAGACTCTCCAAAAAGGGAGGAGCAGCGGGGGCTCAGGGAGAAGTTTCCACGTGCCCTGTATTCTTCTGGGGGGGTGGGGGGCGTATGTTTGCTTCAAATACGTTTGCTCATTGAACCTTTCCAGTAGCCCCTTGAGGCCGGGCGGGCTAGTTCCCTGGCACAGAGGAGAAGAGAGCTCGCCTGGGACCCTTAGCTAGTGAGCGGGACCAGAGACCCGAGGCCGGGTCCCTTGGCAGGTGTCTGCTCTGTTGCCCCTGCCCTTCTCCCTCCCAGGCAGGCCCTGCTCCCCCTCAGACCCCGCCTCTGCGTGTGCTGCCTCTGCACCCGCAGGCACCAGGTGGGTGTGCACTGCTGTGTGCCGCCTTGGGCCGGGTGGGCGTGCACTGCTGCGTGCCGCCCTGGGCCGGGTGGGTGTGCACCGCAGCGAGCCGCCCTGGGCCGGGTGGGTGTGCACCGCTGCGTGCCGCCCTGGGCCGGGTGGGTGTGCACCGCAGCGAGCCGCCCTGGGCCGGGTAGGTGTGCACCGCTGTGTGCCGCCTTGGGCCGGGTGGGTGTGCACCTCAGCGAGCCGCCCTGGGCCGGGTGGGTGTGCACCGCAGCGAGCCGCCCTGGGCCGGGTGGGCGTGCACCGCTGCATGCCGCCCTGGGCCGGGTGGGCGTGCACCGCTGCGTGCCGCCCTGGGCCGGGTGGGCGTGCACCGCTGCGTGCCGCCCTGGGCCGGGTGGGCGTGCACCGCTGCGTGCCGCCCTGGGCCGGGTGGGCGTGCACCGCTGCGTGCCGCCCTGGGCCGGGTGGGTGTGCACCGCTGCGTGCCGCCCTGGGCCGGGTGGGTGTGCACCGCAGCGAGCCGCCCTGGGCCGGGTGGGTGTGCACCGCTGCGTGCCGCCCTGGGCCGGGTGGGTGTGCACCGCTGCGTGCCGCCCTGGGCCGGGTGGGTGTGCACCGCTGCGTGCCGCCCTGGGCCGGGTGGGTGTGCACCGCTGCGTGCCGCCCTGGGCCGGGTGGGTGTGCACCGCAGCGAGCCGCCCTGGGCCGGGTGGGTGTGCACCGCTGTGTGCCGCCCTGGGCCGGGTGGGCATGCACCACAGCGAGCGGCAGGGGGTTGCTGGGCGGATCCGCGTGCCCGGCCACTGACATCTCTCCTGTCTCCCTTGCAGGCACAGGGCCATGGGTGACCACGGTGGCCGCCGGCAGCCAGCCCGCCCTGATCGCACACTCCTACGGAGTGGCCCAGCCTCCCACCTTCAGCACGGCGGTGAACGTCCAGGCCCCAGTCATCGGAGTCACCCCCTCTCTGCCTCCCCACGTGGGGCCCCAGCTCCCACTGATGCCGGGCCACTACTCGCTGCCCCAGCCGCCCTCACTGCCCCTGAGCGGTGTGGTGGTCAACATGCCTTCCCAGGCCCTCTACGCCAGCCCGCAACCCCTGGCTGTGTCCACGCTGCCCGGCGTGGGGCAGGTGGCCCGTCCGGGACCCGCCGCCGTGGGCAACGGCCACATGGCAGGGCCCCTGCTGCCTGCGCCGCCGCCAGCCCAGCCGTCTGCCACTGTCCCCAGCAGCGCCCCAGTCACCAATGGGCCCCCCGCCACCGACTCGGCCCACGGGCTGCAGATGCTGCGAACCATTGGTGTGGGGAAATATGAGTTCACCGACCCAGGGCACCCCAAAGGTAAGTCCTGCTGCTCCCCACCCCGGGCGCTTGCGTCTGTGGCTCTCATCGTGGCCACATCAGTGTGCTCTCAGCCGCTCCTCCCCTGGCCTTCTCAACCCCAAGCTGCAGTGGGGCCGAGACAGCCCAGCCTCGGACAGGAGGGCGAGGGGGTGCAGGGAGGGCAGGGAAGGGGGGCTGCGAGTTGCAGGAGGAGGGAGAGGGGAGAGCCTCCGAAGCCATTGCCCGTCCCCCTCCAGTCCAAGCCCTGAGCCAGCCTCACCTCTGACCCCCAAAGCCTGGCTGAGGCCAGCAGGAGAGGGCATCAGCAGCCTTCCTTGGGCTCCAGGGGCTGGTCCCCTTGGGGTGCATTTGGGGACCACCTCCATCTTCCATCCTGGAGGACAGTCAGAGCACACGAGGGAGAGGGGCCCAGCACACATTCCCAGTGCGTCCTAAGCAGAAGTGTGGGGCTCCGAAAAAGAAGGACCCCCCACCACCCCCCCGGTCTCCTGAGCTTCCAGCTGAGCCCCCCACACCCACCACCCAGGCCGAGAGGGTTTCCGTCCATTCCAGGGAGCTCAAGGCAGAGGACAGAGCTTGGGGACGGGGGCCCACCAGGCTGGCAGTTCTAGAGACGAGCCCCAGCCCAGGTAAAAGGCACCCTGAAATCAGGCTTGCTCTTGGAGTCTGTTGGAGGGATTTGCCCAGGTTGGAGCATGGGGGGAGGCAGGAGGCTTGGAATACAGGGCTCACAGGGTTCCCCATGTCCTAGGGCTGAGGCAGGCAGTGGCAGGAGGAAAGGAGGGCGGCGTGGGCATGGCGGGTGCTTGCCCTGCCGGGGTGCCCCATGTGGCCCTGGGCAGCGCGGCTCTCTCGCCGCCCTTTACCTGAAACCCATCTCGGGGAGCCCAGGCTGTGCTGGCCTCTCTTCCACCCACTCTCATGAATCTGTCTTTATCGTTTGGAGCAATTTTCGGGCCTTGTCAAACAGCCGAACCACAGCGCTCATGTCTGGATCTCTGTTGGTTTAATTCCCAATTTGACTGAGCCCTGACTGGCTTTGTTTTGGAAATCAGCACTCGTTTTAAATGACAAAATTATAGAAAATTACATCTAAATTCTGGTAAACTCTTGCTTTGTTTAAGATCTTTTTTAAAAAATTGACTAAATTGATCTTTTGTTTGAATTGTTTTGGTTAAGCTCCTTCTCCCTTTAGTTTAAAAAAAAATACTTGGAGTTTCTGAACCACCGCTCTGAAACATGGGGCAGTGGGGGTTCCGGCAAAGCTGGGGGTGGGTGGGCACTGGGTGGGTTTCCCTCTCCCCCCCAAGCCCCCAGGGATGGAGGCAGCATGTGGCTGGCCACGTTACAGGCAGGAACCTAGGAAGAGGATCTAGGGATCTCTCTGTGCCAAAAGGTGACTGCAGTCCCTGGATTTGGCAGTGGCACCCAGCTGGGACCCACCTCCCAGTCTGAACAGCCTTAGCTGCCAGACCCCCTAAGGTCAGGCAGACACAGGCAGTTGGGAGAGGCCAGGAGGGGTGATGGGGTAGGAGTGGGGAAGAGGGAGGGCCCCGTGGGTCTAATGGGGACAGGGCGAAGGCCAGGGATGGCTGGTCTAGGAAGGGGCCATGGTCTGAGCCCACCATATGGGTGTCCAGCTCCAGCCAGGGCCAGTGGTGACTGCCTGTCATGCCATTTCCGTGGCTTCCCAGCTAGACGGCTGGTTCCCTGGGAGTTACATTTTACTCCTGTCTCTGCTTATGGCCCTCAACGGCTGGTGCATCCCCCCATATCTGAGAAAAAGACGACGAAGCAAGCGCATGCAGATGCCTCAAAATGGAGCCTGGGTGGGGTGGGTTTGTGTGAGTGTGTATGTGTGTGTGTGTGTGTTTTAAGTAATTTCTCCCTTAAAAGCCTTTATTGCTGAAGCTATAATTTTGTCCGTCAGATCTAATGTCAAATAACTGCATTTTTTCTTAATAAGAAACCTGAATTGTAACCACATCTCTGAAACTTGCCGTGTTAGAGTAGCATTCCTGACACAGCCACGTGGTTGAATATGGGTCACTTTTTCATTTTGCCCTGAGGGACTTTACATCTCTGAAGCCCAATTGATTTCACGCCCGTAAAGGACAGACAGCTGGACGTGGAGATCTGTGCAAGGGCACTGACACACACCAAAAAAAAAAAACCAAAAAACAACTTTCCTTTTCTTCTCTTCTCCGTTTGAAATCTTGTCCAGCGTCCTAATAAGATCCGCCGTCGAAAGTGAGCCCGGAAATATAGCTCATTAAGTCCCGAGATTTTCCCCTACTATTATTTGCCATGACGGGCGGCCCCTCGCGGCTTGGGTAATTATGGAGAGGTCCCCTCCGCGAAGAGCGGGTCTCAGCGACAGAGAGGTGGGCCACTGGTATTTTTAGACTTCATTAGTGTCCTGATTTAAAATTTCACATTTTGTTTCTCATAATTATCTTCCAATCGGCTGAGCTGAAATTTAAGTTGGGGCTGTGAGTCAGCGTTCCCAAAAAAATAAGGGTGTTGGGACTTTAGTTTAAAACTTAACCAATTGCAGACCAAAGGTGGCATGGAAATGCTTTTTGATTTGCAGCTGGTCAAGCTGCTATCGGCTGTCTGTGAGGAGAGAAGCTGGCATGCAGTTCACTTTAATTAGCGTTAATTTAAATGCATTGAGCACATATAGATTTTTTTTGTCTTAAGAAACTTACAAGATGGATCTTTCTCTAAGAACAATTTGTGGGTGGAAGTCATCTGTAGGAATTTTTTTTGTAGATTGTATATTGAGAGGTAATTAAAAATAGATTCCGTGTGTGCAAAGTGATAAGGGAGGAAAAGAGAATTAATTCCATTTGGGTCCTGTAATGGGGCCCCTGCTACAGGGTGCTTTGCCGATGCATCGGACCACAGAGCTGCTCCGTGGTGGGGAAGTGTTGGCCAACCCCAGGCCCTGAAGACACTGAAATCTCGTGTCACCACAGTTGGCTCCGTACGAACCCAGCTGGCATCTCCGGCTAGGGCGCGCCCATCGGGGATGCAGGCGATTCGTGTGATTATTTCTATCCCCTGCCTCCTTTCAAAGAAGCGTTTTGGTGGCTTGGAGGATGCTTGGAGACCTTTTACAGCCCCCGCCTGGGCCAGTGGCGAGCTATTGTGTTGTCCCCTGCACGTCCCAGAGTCAGCCAGGCCGCACCTGCTCCCTCCAGGTTTGCTGAAGTGCGGAGATGCCTCTTTTAATGTTAGAGCTTGTCGGTCTTGGGCGAGGAGCCATGAGGGGCCATCCAAGGGGGCGTGGCCTCCCTGCCCAGGCCGGAGGGTCCTGGGTGCACTGTCCCTTGCTGAGGAACCCCCGCCTCCCTCCCGGTCCTGCCCTGGTCCCGCCCTCCAGGACCACCCTTCCCTCCCACCACATTCTGCATGGGTGGCAGCGGCTCCAGGCTCCGAGAGTGGCAGAGACAGGATCACCTAAGGCTACTGAGGCTTCGTGAATGAGACTGGATCTGGCTTTGCACTCCACTCCAGCTAGCTGTGTGGCTGAGCCTCCCTTTCCGGGTCTTTAAAATGGGATGGCGAGACCAACCCCACAGCACATAGGGGAGGGTGAAATGAGCTTGTGGACATGAAAGCACGCAGTGCTGTACCTGCTGAGAACCAAGGACTGCTACTGCTCTCCAGGTCTGGAGAGTTCACAACACGTGACGCTAATGGAGGGGTCAGAAGCCAGGGCCCCCTCCCCCATGCAGAAGAGACAGGAGGGCCCCAGGCTTGTCCATCCAGCTGGAGCCCCTGGTCAGGCCACATAGCAGGACCTCTAGTTCCCTGTCCCCAAAAGAGAGGCTGTGATCTGCAGCTTCCTGGCAGGGACTTGCGGGACTCCTCTCCCCAGCCGGGCAGCCCCCAACAACCCCATCTCTCCTTACACGTCCAGAGCATGCCCAGGGCACGAGCTTCTCTGAAACCTCAGTAAATCTTCGAGGAGAAGCTGGGAACGTCTGGGAAAGCAGTGTGCTCACAGCTTAGCCCAGAGGCACAAAATGTCGTCCCGACTAAAATCGTCTTCCCCTCAGCCCAGCTCTTCCTGTTGTCTCTGTCTCAGCACATGACATCACGAGTCCCCCCAGTAGTGCCCCATCCTTGAAATGGTGCTTTAGGAACTGGCTCTTGACTGCGCCCCCACTCCAAGTTTTGCCCCTCGGCCTCACCTGCACCCCATGGCCGCTCCAGGCCTGGGGTCAGCGCCCATCCAACTGTGCTCTGTGCCTTGGCCAAGGGGCTGCAGTGCACATTTTGGGAGATGCGCCTTTCTCCCAACTCAACTCTGAGCCCCCGGGCCAGGACAGGCCCCCGTCCCCGCTCCACCCCAGTCCCCAAGCCCAGGCCAATCTGCAAAAGATGTCTATGGAGGGTTTGGCGAATGAGGGCACAACGCAGCCGGCTGGGAATCACCCACCAAGATCTCGTGACGTCTTTCTGGCCAGATGACTCTTCCTTTCATGGGACGAAAGCAGGTGGGCCCTGAGAGGGCCCATGGGCCCCTCACCACACCACCGGCCGCCTGCACGCTGCCCAACGCGGCTGCACACCCGTGCCCATTGCAGAGTTCCTCCACCCCACGCACCTCCACCAGCCAGGAGCCCACAGGACCCACAAGCTCGCTTCCGTTGCTTCTCTGCACCGGGTGGAACAGAAGCCGCCTCTGTCGGTCATGAGGGTCGAGTTACTTTATGTGGCGCCTTCCGCCCAGCCCGTGGCTCATCACTGCAAAACCGTTTTACTGTCATTGCGTCCCTGCCAGGCCATAGCCAATCGCTCTGTGTCCGTGACCCTAAAAGGTAAGATGACAGGGTAATATGACAAAGGCAAAGACTAGTCTGCCTTCCGGGGTCTTAGGAGGTGGCATTACATTGGGACAATCAAAGCACCGAGCTCCTGGGGGTCCATTTATAACAGAAAATAAAAGTCACCTTCTCCCAGTGTGACACTTTGTAATTCTCCACCATTGCTGTGCCACCCAAAGAGGCAGCCTGCGGCTGTGGCCTTCGCCTGATCCCAGGAACCATCTGTCCTGGGAGGGCTCATGGCCAGCAGCACCCTGGGACAGTGGGTTTGGCATCAGGGGCTTGTCCTCCATGGCCGGGGCCACAGCTTGGGCAGATGGGACCGCGGCGCTGCCACGTGCCTCCCCTGCGGCACCAGACGGAGCCCAGAGTCCGGGACACGGCCAGGGCAGGAGCCCGGGACTGCATCCCACCGCTGGGGTAGAATTCCGCTAACCCAGTGGACTTGTGCTGCAAAACAGCGTCCCCAAGCCTTGGCCTCCTCGCTTGTGATACGGCGGTGACAGCTGCGCCCTCCACAACACCCCCCACCCAGGAAACTCCTCCCCCAGCCCTGCCTCGGACAGCACACTGTCCCCCCCAAGGCCCTGTCCTCCAGGGCTTCTTAATTACGAAGTGGAGGCTGTCCAGGGCTTAGTCCCACAGGTAATGCATCGTTTGACACAAGCACACCAGGCACAGGAGGCCGGAAACCGTGAGACGGTGCTGTCGGCGGGACAGGGTTCCAAGCCGGCCCCCCCAGCCTGTGGACGTCCCTCCCGGGCGCTGCTGCTCATGGGGCCCCGCAGGATGGCGTGTCTCGGGCCCACGGGCACAGAGCTCTGCACCACGTGTGGGAGCCGTGGGCTTTTCAGCCCGGAGCCCTGCTGGGCACCTCGAGGCTGTCAGCCAGGGACAGAGGAGACAGAGGCTGATGGGAAGGAGACGGCTGGCTGTTCAGATGGGAGCAGAGGGACGGAGCGTTTCCTTCCTTCCACAGGCCTTCCAGAAGTGGTACCGAACCGCAGCAGGGGCAGCACTGTAGGTTCCAGGTCAGTGACACTCAGAGGCCATGGAGTAGTGAGTCACATCACCTTTCCCTGCACTGCCACCAGCATTTATAGAGCACCTCATGTGTCTCGTATTAGGTACCTACTGTGTGCAGGGCCCACGCTTGACTCCTCCCCTGTGCCAGGCAGAAGATGCGAGAAGATAACGGCCGTCGTGCCAGGTCCAGGTCTCGGCTCCCCTGGACGTGGGGCAGGTGTAACCGGAGACGTCTGCCCTGGGCGAGCCTGTGCTCCTTTGGGCAGCAGGAGCTGGAGAAAGGAAGTCACCATGGCCTGGGGTGGGACAGCTAAGCTGGGTCTTTGAGGGTGGCTCAAATGAGAGACAGGAGGCAAGGCCAGGGCGGGTGGTCTACAAACGCCAGACGCTAGGGCAGCGTGCTGGGGTAAGTCCCAGCAACACCGAATTACGGTTTTTCAATAGATTCATCTGTG
This sequence comes from Tamandua tetradactyla, assembly GCF_023851605.1. Taxonomy (NCBI): domain Eukaryota; kingdom Metazoa; phylum Chordata; class Mammalia; order Pilosa; family Myrmecophagidae; genus Tamandua; species Tamandua tetradactyla. Next base: position 6,749,279 of record NC_135329.1, read on the forward strand.
AGAGGATTGCACACACACGTGTGTGCACATGCACACACATCGACTCACAAGGCTCCCAGCGTCTGTTCTAATTTGAGACAGGTTCAGCTCGGGACAGCTTCAGCTGAAGGGCCCCAGGGGGGCCCCGTTCCCTGCAATCGGGGTGCATGAAGTCCAGGACACCTGTTGGGACCACTCCGTCAGCCTGGCCACATCCGTCAGCATATGGCAGGGCGGAGGACCACGGCCTTGGGGACAGGCCCCTGTATCGACCTCGGGGGCCATTCATGTGTGGCCAGTGAAGACACGTCCGGAAATTCTCTGTCAACCTCTTTCTCCTCCTTCTGGGACGGAGGTTCAAGGACACGTTTCCTGACGACTGGTCACCGCAGACGTCCCGGTACCTTTCCACTGAGTTCTTGAATTGTCTCCTTTTGAAGTCCAGGGGTCAGGAATGTCTCAGCCTAGCCTAAGCCCCTCCCAGCTGTGTCCTCCCAAGGAGCTAGCCACCTTTCTCTCTGTCGGAGAAAATCACTCCAAAGGGACCATCTACCGCCGTGCTTACCTCCCCCTTCCACGCCTCCCACCCCCCACCCCACTATAATAAATATTAGAGCAGGACAGCACCTTAGAAGTCATTTGGGGCGAAACCCTCATTTTATAGGTGGAGAGACTGAGGTTCAGAGGTGTCACCAAAATATCGCATTACCCCAAGAAACCGTCCCTAGAAAACTCCGTGCACCAGCCCCATTCCCTAGGGGTGAAATTACCTCATCTGCTGCCCCACGGGCCTCCACCTCGAAGTCTTCTCCCTGCCAAGTGGCGTAGCGTCGGGGCCCAGACTGTGCCATGGCCTCGTGCCTGGGGGCTGCACCCGCTTCAGCCCTGCCAAGGGCCAGCCCGGCAAGGTCCCTGCCATCGCAGCAGCTCGCCCCAGAGGGGGCAGCCCGGGCTCCCCGCAGCCACCCGAGGAGTGAGGAGGAGGAGCCAGAGGAGGGACCAGCACAAACACAGTGCTCGGAAAAGGGGGCCAGGCCATCCGGGCCCCGCGTGGGCAAGTGCGGGCACGGCCTGGGAGTGTGGCCGCCTAGGGGGGGGCATCGTCCAGAGAGGAGGGAAAGGTGACTTGGGGCTGGGGGCCTGACCCCATCTCTTCCCACCGTTAGAATGCCTGCTCAGCGCGCTCCCCTGGGAGAGCCCTGCCCTCCGGGTCCTGACAGATGCTGGAGCTTTATTTTTTAATATTTGTGGTTTGCATACACTGACCTCCTATCGCAGTTATTCCAGTAAACTGAGATGCATTTAGAGGGCGCGGCCCCTTCCCCGGGACGTGCCCATGAACGGCGGGCCCGGCAGCCCAGTTGGCACCACAGTGCCAGGCTCTCCATTCGAACCCAACACTACCTGTTGCCGGGGACCGCCAGGCAGGGCTCTCCAGGGTCCTGGTCCATCTGGCCAGCTGAACAGGCAGCCTTCAGAAATTCAGATTGAGCCAAAAATAATTCCTGTGTTTCAGTCTTTCCTGTACGTGGAGATTGTCATTACCTTCTTGGACTGAACAGCTTTTATGATCTAAGGTTTGGATGTTTTTTGTTCTGAGCGGTAACTCCAGGGTCCCGAATTTAATGCCACTCATCCCAGAAAGTGGAGCAGACCGTGGCTTTCCCTGGCCTGGCGGTAATGATGCCGCCCGAGGCAGACGGCTGGCCTGTTCCATTCCAGGGTTGGTGGCCATGCTGGCGGACGGAGACCCATACAACTGTCTTCCGGAAGGGCACGGAGTGGGCAGCGGGTGTTTATCATGGACCTGTCTGTCACCTTATATTCATCACCTGTTGACCCTGCATTTACGTGATCCCTGTGAGGCAGCTCTTATCCTCCATTTATAGGTGGGAACCAAGGCTTGGGTAAAACATTTGCCCAGGTAGAGTGGGAGCGGTCTCTGAAGTGCTTGCCTCCAGTGCCCCTGCTCACCACCCCACGCCTTACGCTTTCCCCTGTGGCCTGAGTTGTCCCTGGATGGGTTTGGGTGAAGAGTGGGTACAGCCCATAGTGGCTGCTTTTTGTCTCCCAGAGTCAAATGTCTGATATTTCTCAACGTAAATGTTTGATCCTTGGCATCTTTCCTCATCTCTAGAAGTGTGATGAAAGGATGGATGGGCGGGTGGGTGGTCTCGATTCCCAAAGTAAATCTGTGATGGACACAGGGCCCTGCGAGGAAGCTCCGGGCACTGGCCGGCATGGGGACCACTAGGGCCCTGGGAGTCTTTCCTGTCCCTCCATCCCTTGTACAAGGCACGACCAGCAGTCAAGTCAGTGGAGCTCGTCATCCCACACAGGAGCCAATTCCCTGCAAAGATGAAGTTGATGAGGACTACTACTTGAGCAAATGCCCTCTTACATGAATGAAATTCTTGAAATCTACCAAACAGCAGCGCATCCATTTAGAAGTAGTCATTGACACCTTCTGTCTCAGATGCCAAGAGATGAGGAGCCACCCATGCAGAGCTGGGGGCACTGGCTTCCCGCTGACACCCAGCACAGCCTTGGGCGCCTTGCATGCAACCAATGTCATGTCAGCCAGCCATCGCTGTCCTTTGCAAAGTCCCCAGATTGGCCATTGTGGCCATCGGGGCTGGACAACTCCATAGTGAACAACTGAAGGGAGAAAGTGATCCAACTGACCCACAGCTGCTGCATCCCAGCCACAGCCTTTAGAGCCAGCTTCAGGATTCCCTGGGAGAGGTGCCTGAGAACAGGCAGGCCTCCGGGATGTCAGAAACAGCCGCGGGGCAGAAGGAGTGGTGCTGGACTCAGGAAGGGTGAGCAGACGCAGTTTTCCAGAAGCCACGGAGCCCTGCTGAGCACTGCAGACTCGGGTCTGGCTGCAGACCAAGCAGAGGCGCCCGCGCCTGCGCCCGGGGCCCTGGCCTCCCTGGGTGCTGCACCAGTGCTTTGCGCCATTCCACTTTCCTTCCCAGTTAGCGCCAGTCACGGTTGCTTAAGAGTACAAAGTGGGTCTTGTTGTACCCACAGAACATCTGCTGAAGGCAAAACGGGTGTTTATAGCTCTTCACGTCAAAAGACTGGCTGTCTTATAAAAGGAAAGGGACCATCTGTCCCCTCTTCTGGACCCCAGCACCTCTTGGAAAAGATTTCCGTGCAGGAAGGCAGCGAGAAGGCCGCAGTGACTGGCTAGTGAAGTATTTTGGGACCGGAAAAGAGCGACGCCGAAGGAGGAGAAAGCCATGTGCCCGCCAGGGAAAGCAAGAGGAGACCGGCCATGGCCTGCTGGTGCTTCTGAAATGTTCCTGCTGGGTGGAGGTCCCGGCATGGAAGACTCCCTGGGAGGATCGAAAACAAGAGGGACGGCGGCGGGGGTGTGGGGGGTGGCGGGAGGCCCCAGGAGAAGGCCCGAGAAATACTAATGGCGGTGTGCTGCCCCTTGACGTCAGATGCCCTCTCTGCATTCGTCCACCCCCGCGGCTGGGCCTTTTACCTGCAGAGGCCTATATGTTGGGAACTGCCGTGGGCTGAGTCATTTCCCTCCAGCAGCTGATAACTGAAGATTTCCTCCAGAGCCTGCCAGGGGTCCGATCTGTCCTCCAGGCCTGGTTGGGATCTGTCCATCTTGAGCTCTTCCTTGTCAATATAGAAAAGCTGAGCAAGAGTCCAGGAGAGGCTGGGTAGGCATGGAGGGGGAGCTGAAGTTGGCTTGGGATAGGACTCCCGGAGAACAGGAATTTCCCACCTTCCTGGCCAGAGTGTCTGCTGGGCTGAGACGCCCCCAGAGGAGCTCTTCCTTCCCTGCTTCGCAGCGGTGGCCCTACTCATAGGTTCTGAAACTTCTCTCTCCTGCCTTCCTTCCCTGCCTGTGCGTGCATCTCACTCACTTGCAGAGGGAAAATTTGGAGTCTGCCAGAATCTAAGATTCCAGAGCTCCTTGGACCCAGGATTTAAGGCTTGTTTTGTTTCAAATCAAAACCTGCTGTTCTTTACAGCTTCTGCCTGGGTGGAAATAGGGGGAGGGGTGCAGGAGGTCAGCACCGTCTGAGGACACCCCTTCTTCTTCAGACAGGGCTCCTCTGCCAGCTCAATGGGGTGACCAGGCGAGAGCTCTGCGTCCGGCCTGGGGACACTCACAAGTTTTCATGCCCGTCCTTGTGAGTACTGAAGTCCCCCCACTTGGGGACATGCATTTAGATTCCGGGGACGAAGGCAGCTCCTGGCGTATTCAGGTTCTCAGAATCCTGAAAGGTCACTCTCCCTTTCGTTCTTGCCTCTTTCGCTTCTTTCCTGTTCTTAATGATTTATTTGGACTCCTACAAAAACAGAGAAGGCAAAGCTCACTCCTCCCATTGAAATAAAATGTTCTGCAGTCAAACCACACACCATAAAGAAATAACAGCAGTCTGCATATACTGCTAATGGGCATCTCTCAGCAATTCCCTGTCTCATAAGCTTTAAACACAGGCATTAGTATAAATATGCAGAGCTCCCCATTCGGGCAAATTACTCTGCATTTCTGAACAGAAGGAAGATTAACCATGTGCTGATATCTTCCAAGATACTCAGCAGAGCAGGGGAATTCCCTGGCCCCCCGGAGGGACGCTTGGGTCCCCCCAGAGGGATGCTTGGGGCCCCTAGAGACTTTGTACGGCCGCAGGGGGTCAGGGCTCTGAGGTCTCGCTGGCATGTCCCCCTGGAGGAGAGGCCAAGAACACTTTCCACCCCTGGGCTCCTGCTTTCTGTGCCTCTGGGCTCTGGCAGAGCTCGGAGCAGGGAGGTTGGTGCTGCCCCTTCCCTGGCCTCGCAGCTGTCCCCAGAAGCCCCTGGGGATGGCCCGGGTCTCTGAGCCAGGTGGCCTGGGAGGAGCCCCAAGAAGAGTTTTGGGGAGTTAGCTGGCAGGAAGCATCTAGCCCTCAGCCTCCAGCACCTGGTACAGTCTGCACCGGATACAGACTGCTCCCCTTCCCCGGCCCTCCTGCCCCCGCGCCCGTCCCCCCACCTGCTCACTCCCATTGGAGCCCCACAAACACATACTACAGCCCCCCAAGGCCAGCCCAGAGGTGAGGGTCTCCTCTGCCTCCATCTTCTGGGGCTCCACAGCCTGTGCATAGTGCCTGATCCCACCCCGAGAGGCAGGGCTTGTGAGGGAACCCCCCAAGACAGACCACTGAGACCTGGACCCCAGGGGGGCAGAGTTGCCCCGTAAGCACAGGTGGCTGGGTCTGGGGGTGACGGGGTCTCCCACCACCGACTGTGGATTAGAGGGGAGGCAGTTGAGGGGGAGGGCAGCCTGACCCTAGGGACCCCCTGCACCCCCCATTACCCTCTTTCCTCCTTTCAGGCTCTTTTCTGTGTGTTCAGCACAGGCCACCATGTCCCCTTCCTAAGACACGGCATTTGCTCCCCTAAGCAAAAGGCCCTTGTCCCCTGGACAGGAGAAGCACAAAGGACCAGGGGGTGTGGGGAAGTGGGGGCTCTCAGGTGCCACTGGCCAGTCCCTGTCGTTGCCGAGCCCACGTCCCAGCTCCCTGGAATCCGCTGGGCTGCTGCTTCTCTGGCTGTTTGTTCTGCCTTCGCCTGCATTTTCCGCAGCAAAACTGAGTGCAGACAAGGGGAACTCAACATTTACATTGTGAGGCAGAGGGAGTTCGCGTCACCTCACATTTTTGTGACCTGTTCTTAGAATTCAAAGGGAACTTGGGCCCCTCTCCGGGCTGGAAGCTGCAGCCTCATGGCCTTGCCTGGCTGGGGAAAGCCTTAGGCCATCGGAGGCCTGGGGGCAAGGTTGTCCTTCGCCCCCGAGGCCATGGCGAGGCCCGGGGTTCCGGTACTGTCCCACTTTCCCAGTAGGAATACTGGGACCCCAGACTCAGCCAGAAAGAGGGGGACGCAGAAAGGTTAGTTTCCCTCCTCCCCTAACCCCACTTATGCCGTGCAGACTCCATACCATCTAGCATCTTACTGGACTGTTCTCATGTCTGTCCCCCCAACTCAACTGTGACTGATGGCCGCTGATGGCCAATTCAGCGACTTCCTGTTAAATTTTAAAAGACATCCTTTTCTCAAACTCTGTTCTTGCCACCTCCCAGAAAACTGTCATAATGACTAAAGAAATCTGACGGCTGCAAGCGGATGGCATCCCCTGGAGTTGTGCAGTGTGCAGCTTGAGCAACTGTGCACAGTGGCCCTGAGGGCTCATTGAGGTCATTGAGTACTAAGGTGTGGGTGTGTCCTCTCCCGTTCAATCCCGCCTTAAACCGTGCCCCTCCTCCAGAGAGCCCCCACGGCCCTCAGGCCACAGGAGCCCCCCGGGCCCAGGGATTCATATGACTTCTCCTTTATGACTGCCTGTTCTCCCCAAATGGGGGACTCCTGAGGATGGGGCGTGATTGTCCCAGAGCTCAGCCGGCTGGGCCCAGCAGCTTTGGAAAGAAGCATGGCTGAAGCCCCTGCCCTCCTTACCTCCACCTCCACCAAAGATTTGGCTCTGGTCAGCCTCACAGGGAGACCCTGGCCCAGCCCAGAGCCCCCTCCCTGTACCCACCCTGGCCCCTGGCTCAGCTGCTTCCTGCAGGTGCTCCCACCTGAGCTGAGGCACCTGGCCTGCCTGGGGAGAGTGAGCTGCGCCATCACCAGGGGCGCCCAGCCATCATCCCAGACCCTCTGTGCAAAAAGGAAAGCAGACCATGCCAGAGACCCAGGTTCAATTCCTGGTGCCTGCCACCCGGAAAAAAAAAAAAAGGAAAGCGGAGCGCCCTCCCAAAGCCTATAGAAAACAGACTGTGTGCTCTGTCCAGGCAGACCTGCAAGGGAGGAGAATTCCAGGGAAGTGGAAGCGCTGCTTCTCACAGCCCCCAGCCCACGCGGCTTCAGCCGCCTGGGAATCCAGCTCTTCCACTGGGGACACCAGAGCTGGGGAGTGAGCAGAGGGCTCCCGCCAGCTGCCACCTGCGTTAGGGAAAAGGAGGAAGCCTACGCTCTGAACACCTTGTTCACCCCGGAGCCAGCAGCCCCCGCCCTGATGCCCACTGCACCTGTGCACACAGGCGCTGCAGCCCCCGGGGTCCAGGCCCCTGCCTGCCAAGCTCCAGCCAGGGCGTGGCTTGGAGCCTCCTGGTACCGGGGACGGACATAGGTGGATAAGCCACTTCCAGGACGAGTTCATTTCTCTGGAAGGACATGGTCTTACCCATTTGGGGAGGTCCCCCATGACACTTATCCTGGGAAGGGTCTCCAGAAGCAGGTTGAACTGCAACCCCCCGCCCTGCCAGGAAGAAGGGACAAGGTGATGAGTTGCTGCAGCTTGAGACCCAGAAAAACTATTTGCTGGGCCCTCTGGGATCAATGGCAGCCACGTGCCTGGGTGAAGGGCCTCCGGGGACAGCCTGCCCTCGTGAACCCGATGAGCCGCACAGCAGGAGGCAGACGGGGGCGCAGGGCCCCTGTAGAGTCCATATTCCCTGCAGGCATGGTCTTGGGTTTGTTTGGTTCTGCTCCGAATCCCCGGTACCTGGGCCAGGGCAGGGGCCCAGTAACCGTCTGTTGAGTGTATCAGTAACTAAATGCACAGGTGAGTAACCACAACGCCAGCAGAAAGGGGTCGGCGCTTCCCACTGCTGAACTAGCAACCCCCCACCCCCGGGTGCTGTGGGCTCCAGAGCAGGGAGGGAGGGAGCCCAGGGCAGTGGGACAGCTCAGCAGGGGCTCAGGGGCCGCTCCTGAGTTAGGGAGCCCTTGGGCAAAAGCCATCCTGAACAAAGCTGTCCTGGCTCAGGCCTCGGCTCCCGTGGGTTTGCATAATCTAATTCAGATGTGCTGCCATTTGTCCTAGTCTCTCTTGTCCGGACACTTTTGCAGGGTTCAACTTTATTATGGGCTTGCCACGTTTTGGGGTGGGAGGGGGCGCAGTGGGCTCCTGTGCGAGGACTGAGTGCTCCTCTTTCTCCTGGGGGTGGGTCTCTCAGAGGCTCCGACCGAGAGAAGCCCTTGGCCATTGGAGGCCGAAGTGACTGCTGGGGTACCCTCTGCTTCTGGTAGATGGCGGCTGAGTTTAGCTGTCCCCCTTGGGGTCTAGCCCCCTCCCCAGCAGGGCCACCCTGCCTCCTCTCTTCCCCCAGGCCTAAGGGCTCCTCGCCAATGCACGTCCAGAGCCAGACTCCCAGCAGGCTCCAGGCCCCCCACCCCCACCCCATTCTGTGTTTTCTCCCAGCCCGCCTTGCCTGCAGCAGGGGTCCCGCCCAGGTGGTCCCAGCCTCCTTACCCGGCCCCACCATCTTTGTCCCCTGCCTTGTCTCCGTCATGGTCACTTCTGGTGCTCCTTGGATCCTGGGCCTCTCCTTCCCAAGTGACCCCTAAGGCTTCCTGGGCCCCTGGGACTGTCCTGCCCTGAGGGCAATCGAGGATAAATACCAAGCAGTGAAAGCCAGTGGCTTAAAAGGCTAAACGCTGGGTTAGGCGTTAGGCACAACCTGAGTCAAGTTACTCCAGCCTCGTCGTCCTTGACCCTTGACCCTGGGAGCCCAACTTCACCCACCGGAGTGTCCTCTTGCTGCCCTCCCCTCCCCGTGCCCTCGCCCGAGACGGCGGCGACAGGCTGCTGGGCATGTGTGAGTGGCAGGGTCTGGCCCGAGCGCTGAGAGCCAGCACTTGGCGTGGGTTACCACCCGGGACCGCATCGCTTGCTTCTCTCCCGTGGGGTAACGCTGGCTTCCCGCCCCCTCCCGCCGTGAGCCCAGACAGCCGGACACCGAGGCCCCTCCCCCGGGGTGGCCCCCACCTCCGGCCGTCCGCCAGCTGCCCCGCGGTCACGTGCTCCCGCCACTGGGGGGGGGGAGGTCCGCCCACGCCTATTTGCATGCGCGCAGGCTGGGTATTTATAACCGCTCTTCAGCCGGTCCCAGGTTATTGATGTCTTAAAGTGACTTTAATCTGAGCCTCCCTTTCTTCAAATGGGCTTTTGATTTCCGGAGTGATATTATACATGGCTGTAAGCTATTGACTGAGCGCCTGCCGTTGTGTTCTCAATGTGCTGATGCCGAAAATCTGCGATATAAATAAACTTCCTCGGGTAGAATCATTATAAAGCACAAGCAGCAGAAATTTATGGAAAGAACAGATTAAATGCTTAGACTTAAATTCTTCAGCGTGCTGCTTGCCCTAAACTGCTGTGTTTGGAGTTTGGGCTGCTGATTCAGGTGGAAAAAATCAAACGGACACATCGCTTGTCGGTGCATTTTTACTATGATCTATTGTGTTGCCAAAAGTGAAAGCTCGAAAGCTGCCATTGATAATCCTGGTTAAAACTCGGAGCATAAATTATTTAGACATGTAGTTTCTTTTTGGAGCGGTCGGGGACTGGGGCAGGCGGCACAGTAAAGAAATATAACATCAATATGTGCTTATGCATTGTGATGCGGGACATTTTTATGCCTGTAATAAAACATCCCTCCTACAACTGTGTTTATGATAGCAACAGATAGCAAGATCCATAATGCCACTTAATAGAGTTAATCACCTCCCATCGGAACGTTTTAAAAGGCTTTTTATTGTGTGTTGAAAAGCTCCGAGCATAATTAATAACCCACACGCTGTCAGGTGCCAATCGGGGGGTCGGAGGCCGCCAGGGGAATGCCTTCTCCAGACTCTGCCCGTCTTTGGAGATCTAGGTTTGTGAACAGGACGCTGGCCTCTGGGCTGGCGGTGGCCAAACCCTGCCTGCCCGGGGCCGCGGGCGCCAGGTGTCCCTCCTGAGTTGGTTCTGGACTCTGGGGTCTGGTATCTGGACTGGTTCTGGACTCAGGACATTAGACCCTGGGTGACCTGCCATGGGTTCCTGGGTCCTGAGATTCTCTACTGGGGACTACAGGACAGGATGGATGCTTCGTGTTTAATTTGCTGTCGGCTTGGTGGATCCCACTGACCATGGAAATTTACCCATTCACCCTGCTGGCGCCTCTCCCCACTCCAGCCATTTTTCTAGAAAGGGGCAGGATGGCCACGCTGGCCCCAGCCCAATTCAGCGCGTGGGCCAGGGTGGGTTCCTCCTGGCAATGGCCTGCCCCGGGCAGACCCCAGACTCCCTGGCCCCGCCTGCAGGCAAGCATCCCCCTGCTCCTCCAAAGGAGGTGCTTTCCTCTCCTTTGTCCCTTATCACACCACCCCACCGAGTCACTCCAGCCTCAGGGAATCTCCCGAAGAGCTCAGACTAGCTGAGCAGGTGAAGGGTCAGCCCGAACAATTAGGGAACAAAATCGCTCTTTCAGAGTTCAATTCCAGCCTGCGACAGTGAAACGGACAGCGAGCAGAGATGGGGCCCCACAGCCCTTGTGAGCCTGGGCAGCAGCTCGGAGGTGGCAGGTCACAGAGCCGGAGCCAGCTGATGCTCTGGCAGAGATTTTTCTGCATGGGAAAACCTTTTCCCGTGGGAAGCTGGGCCGACAAGAACTGAGAGTGGCCCCGGAGGGCAGTGAGTAGAAGGCACGCGGGCAGCAGGGCAGCCCTCTGGCCCCAGCACAGCCTGGCCGGCTTGTCTCCCCTGGGCGGCAGCCCAGCATGGCGTGAGCACTTGGTGGGGGTAAGCTGTCACCAGGGGCTCCGAGGTATGTGTGCTTGATGGGTCCCCAGAACAGGTCTTGGCTGAGCCAGGCTCGCACCTGGACTGACTTCTGGAGCCCAGTTGGACACAGTGTCCGAGTTTCCATCATGACCAGAAGGGTCGTCACCTCCCCACCGCGCCACCTCACCAGACGTGGGAACTGGGTTCAGGCAGGTTTGCCTTTCAGCCAGGGAGGCTTTGCCCGCTCCAGCACTGCCCTCCTGGAGGGAGGTCCCTGAGGCGGACGGGCCAGACCTCCTCCACCCCACACTGGTGACCGGGTCATGAGGATAGCTGGGGAGACAGCACGGCGGCAGTGCTGGGGGGACGTCCATTCGTTCCAGCAGTCGGCCAACATTTATTATGACTATTTTGATCATAACAAATAAGACGCCCCACAGCGGGGATCACGTTCCATCTCGTGGTCCGGCTCCTCAAAGCCTCTCAAGTGTCATGGCCTCCACTTCCGGACACACAGCTAGAGAAGGAAGAAACTGAACATGACTTTTCAGGGCAGACCAAGTCAGGGTCACAAAAAGCCGGGGCTTGGTTTTCAGGTGGATCTTCAGCCACTTTTTCCTGTCCCCCGCGGCAGCTCCCCCAACCCGGGCATCAGCTGGGGAGGGGCCCCAGCCTTGGGAAGGACCCCCGGGAAGTGGTCAGCCTGCAGTGGGTCGTGGTGGCGCTTCATTTCCTCTCAGTGGCCAGCGGGTTGCAAAGCTCATACATCCGCAAGGCAGCAAAATGAGGACATCCAGGAGTGATGGAGGCCGGGAGAGAAAAGGTCGTAAATTAATGTGGAATCCACAATTAGCATCCACAGAGAAAACGCATTGCAGGGGGAGCAATCTGCTCTTGACTGGGGAACTTTTCTCTGGAAGACCAGTGTCCCCACTGGATTCATGCAAACAAGCCGCAGGGTCTGGTCGGGCAGATGGCTCTGGGGGGACCCCGTCCCAGCAGGGCTGAGTGCCCAGTCATGGGCCAGACCATCCGATCGACTGGTGCAGAGCTCAGGGCAGGCCAGCCGGGCCGTGGAGGCCAGAGCTGCCCTCCATGCAGATGCCACATACCCAGCAGTCGCCAGGCCCCCTTTCTTTCTGACTCCAGCCCCAGTGGTCTTGGAGTGCTACCAGGTGGCCGCTCCTGGCCAGCCCCAGGGCCCGCATGGTCGGGGCAGGGGCTTGCCATGGGCAGAGCCAGGCCCAGGCACTGCGGCTCCCTGGGGGCCACCCGGGAGGAGTTTGCCGATGGAGACGTCTGTTCTGGGAGGTCGTGATACCAGCTGTCATTAACCCAGGAACCATGTGCAGGGTCCCTGTGGGCGGCTGCTCAAACACCATGAGAATATCTGCATAAACATATGTATGGAAGTGTGTATTTATTTGCATTCATTTGCATAAATTGCTGGTGCTTCCGAGCTGCCATTCCTTAATTTAATTTTTTCCCATTAAATTCCTCTGAGCCCTGAGTGCAGAACTGGGCATTTTGGGAGTGAGAACAAAATGACAAACATGACAGCAGCTCTGGGGTGTGAGCCAGTGGCTCTCAGATTCTGCTGCACCTTAGAACTTCCAGGGGATTTTTCCGAAATCCAGGTGCCTGGATTGCACCCAATCCTTTCAAAGTAAAACTCTGGGCATGGGACCTGGGTATCAGCATTTTTCTAAAGCCCCCTGGCGAGTCCATGGCACGGCCAACGTCGAGAACAAATGTATTAGACAGGGCAGACCCGGACAGTCTAAATCAGCCCCAGCCTCCAGCTGACGTGGGCACGTTGCCTGCCCTCTCTGAACCTCCCAGCACCCCAACATTTAAACACACAGCTCTGCAGGGTGGCCGCCGCCACGCCGGCACCGCAGCCTACTTCCCCATCGCGCCACCGTGTGCAGTCATCACGCACTAACCTGGGGAAATGGGGGCCTGGCCGCGTCTCCTGGCCCTGTCACCCAGGCCATGCTGGACTCGGGCTGGGCGCACGGTGGTTTCTCCCGCCAGGTGACATCAGACTGCCCATTACGTCAGTCCCCAGAAGCCCGGGGACATGCGTGCTCATGTTGGGGAGACTGTGTGTGGCAGAGCAAGCCCAGCCCAGCCAGTGCTTCCCCAGCCTGGGAGAGAGCCGAGCACGGGCTCTACACTTTTGCCTTCCCAGGTAGACGCTCACTGTGGGGAGAAAAAAGCTGGAGACCTGGAAATGCCCGAAGTACGTAAACGCGGTCGTTCCCCGGGGTTCTGCCCCCACCGTGCCCCCCCCCATCAAACTCCCAGACTCTGGGGCTCCCGGCCCTTCTGTTCACCATCCTACCTCAGTGCCTTTGCCCATGCCACACACATGGCCGGGAAAGCCCCTCCTCCCGCCTGGCCGCTCAAATCCAGAGTGTGCAAGACGCAGCTCTGTGCCTCCTACTCTGTGGCGTCACTTTCCTCTCCCCTTTGGTCCGGAGCCAGCCGCTCAGTCCACAAATGCCCTCTCTGCCCCAGTCCGATGTCAGCTGGAGTCCCTTCCTTGAGCAGATGGCTGGACAGCTAAGCTGGTAGACCTGAGAGCAGAGAAATGTGGGGCCAGAGGGGGCACTGAACCTGAGTTGGAAGAGTAGGAGTCTGGGGCAAGGAAGAGGAGGGACCGGTCTGTGCCCAGAAGCTGCCCAGGCCCTGCCCTCCCTGCACAGGCTCTCACCACCCCCTTTCTTCCCCTGCAAAGTGGTCACCCCTCCTGGATGGAGTGTGTTACTGTCGAGCCCTGTGCTCGACTGTCAGGTCCACAGGGCTCGACTGTCAGGTCCCTTTGCCTTGTTCCCACCCAGCACAGGGCAGGTGCTCCTGTGCCGGTGCCTTCTGAGTGGCATGGTGGTGCCGCTGGGTGGGGTGGGGGTGGGGGTGGGCTGGCTCTCCGCTTTGGTCTCTGCAGGGGGTTGGTGCTGCCCACCCTCCCCCTCCCCGTCCGCTCTCTGTCGGCTCTGCATGCGGCCTGGCGCCCTGTGGGGCCGGCCCCCCACCCTGTCTGCCTGGAGCAGGGGCCCGCCGGCACCCAGGGGCTGCAGCCGAGAGCACAGGCCCGGCCCTGCCAGCTCGGGGGCTCCTCTGGGCTCTTTATTTCCAAGGAGAGTTTATGGAAACAGTCCTGGGCTTTCTTAGAGACTCCCCGGTTCAGCTTCGCAGGAGAAATCGGTCATGCTGTGAACTGCTTGTGGGGACAGACCCGGGCGCAGGGGGCAGGCGAAAGCCTGCAGCTGGGCTGAAGTGCCAGGGGTACCTGAAGGTGTCGGGGACCCAGCCCGGAGGTCAGGGAGCCCGGCTGGCCTCTCCTTCCCACGTCCACTTGGGGTCTCAGGCGAGAGGGAGGTCGCCTGGGGCACGGCATCGGGTGCCTCTCGTGGGACCCTGCGGGCCACACACCCTCTGCCCTGGGGGATGCGGGAATCCTGGGAAGGGAAGCGGCCCCCCCACCCCCCAGGGCTCACCGTCTAGCCGGGAGGAAAGCCGATATCACAGGAGGAAGATGGGCATGGAATGGATGGGCCGGTGGGTGCCAAGCAGGGAGATGAGGAGGGGGCATCAGGAGAGCCCACCCCTCGATCCCTCTTTGAGGCGTCCAGGGATCAGGCCTGGGCACCACCTCCACAGGCTGGTGGCCAGGCAGGGGTCATGAGAGCACCCAGAGAGGGGCCACCCGTTGTAAGACGGGTGCTGGGTCCTGCCGGGCGCCGGGGCAGGCACAGGTGCACCAGGGCAGCTCTGCCCGAGGGCCCGAAGGCAGGGCCTCACTGTGGTTTGGTCATTTGTCAGTATTCCCTTTTCCTAAAATGATCTCAGATTGCTTGTATCATAAGGAAAAAATAGTACAAAAATCTAGAAACAACCACAGGATCTCACCTCCTCTGAAATGGCAGGAGGCGGATCCGATGCCCCCCAGATGCGAGCAGGACGGACGGGGGGGAACCAGGGCAGGTGGCCACAGAGGGATGACCACTTCCCGGGAGACTGTTGACAGCACAGGCAGAGGGTGGGGAGCCATGCTCCTCCTCTCCCCTAACCCCCCAGGTGCTCCCCCTCTCCCCTAAACCCCCAGGTGCTCCTCCTCCCCTAAACCCCCAGGTGCTCACCCTCTCCCCCTAATCTCCCAGGTGCTCCCCCTCTCCCCTAATCTGAGTCCCTCCGACTGCAGATTCTCACACCACGTGCATCGCAGCCTTATGGGCCGCTGGGCACCCTGGGCTCTGGGTTTTGGTTTCATCTCCCGCTTTACCTGAACCGGCTGTCCTCCCAGTTCTGGGTCACTAATTCCTACAAGTCCTGTGAAACTATTGCTTAATTTGCTGCAGCCCTCGGAATTTGTAGGCAATAACGGCTTTCACTAAAACAGGTGGTAGGAGGCTCAGGCAACTTGCCCCCTCCTTATAGCTCCCTCTTGCCCACCCCCTCTCCGGGCCCCCGTTGCAGCCGCCGACTCCCCTCTCTGGGCAGGCAGACCTTTGGGGACTAAGCCCCCGGGAAGGAGACGGCAGTAGGTGTCATGGAACTTGGCACATGAGAAGGTGGGCTTTTGGGGTGTCCTCTGTGGCTATGGGGGCCTTGCCGCACGTGGGAATGCCATTCCCGCAGCCGGGCCTCTATTCCACGCCCTCCCCTTGCGTCCACGGTGCTGTGCTCAAGGCCTGAGGGCTGCCTGCACTCAAGCAGGGGTGGACAGGTTCAGGGGTGGGCAGGTGACGGGTGACGGTCACCCCGGGATCCCGGAGCAGTGACATGGGGAAGCCGGCCAGCCCGCAGCCGCCCTCCGGGAACGGGAGGCAGCCCCTAGCACCCACCTGGGGGACAAAGCTGCCGGATGGCGCAGGCCTGGGCTCTGCGGGGATGGGGACACCGCGCCTGGGAGGCTGGGCTGCGTCGGGGGTGTGGAGGCCGCCGCGGGGCTCTGCCTTCCGGCCAACACGTCTGCAGCGCCGGCCACGTGCGTCCTTCAGCGCACGTCTCTGTCCAGGGCCAGGGCCTGGCCGCCTCTGGAGTTCGCGTGTATTGGGGAGTTAACGTCTTGCCGCTAAAATAAGAGTAAAATGGAAAGACGGAAAACGGAGCCAAGGCTAGGGAGGCGGCCTGCACGTCCTCATCAGAGGAGGGTCCCCCAGGGGAGACTCCAGAGTGGGGGAGGACGGCAGGCAGCCCTGGACACTGCTTCTGCAGCTGCCCAGCCCTGAGGGTGGTGGTAGCAGGCACTGAGGAAGTCCGCTCCTTGGCCCCTGCCCTAGAACGGACGGGAAAGTGTGCTGGCTCTGCTCCCCCAGGGAGCTCAGAGCCCCCCGACCCCCTCATGCCCTGGGCTGGGCCTCTAACTCCAGCCCTCCTGCCTCAACAGGTCCCAGGTGTTTGCACTACCGATGTCCTGCTCTCTGTGCCCCAGGTAACCGGGGTGACTCTTCCAGATGCGCCCTCCTGGTTCAAAAGTCTCTAGGGTCCTTAACGCAGCTTACAGTGCCTTTCTTGGGGTGGCCCTTGCCTACACCCTAGCCTCCTCTCCTGCCCCCCACCTCCCCCACCCCAGCCTCACTCCTGCCCCCCTCCCCCACCCCAGCCTCATCTTCTGCCTCCCCCACCCCCACCCCAGCCTCACCTCCTGCCCCCCACCTCCCCCACCCCAGCCTCATCTCCTGCCCCCCTCCCCCCACCCAGCCTCATCTCCTGCCCCCACCTCCCCCACCCCAGCCTCACTCCTGCCCCCCTCCCCCCCACCCCAGCCTCATCTCCTGCCCCCCACCTCCCCCCACCCCAGCCTCATCTCCTGCCCCCCACCTCCCCAATCCCAGTCTTCCCCAATGCCCTCTGCCCCTGGACTGAGCCGTGTGGCCCTGGACCTTTGCATGTGCAGGCCACGGGCAGAAATGCCCTGCTGTCTCCTCTGACACGTCCAATACCGAGCCACCTGCCCGTGGCGCCTTCCCTGTCACAGCAGGCTTGGTCAGCGCTGCCCTGGCGGTCCTGCCATAGGGGAGCTCCTCACCCCACATGTCCCAATCCTGGGGTGCCAACCTACACAACCCAGCTCGGACACAGTTAAGCCAAATGGCATTTATTCGAGGCCAGGGGACCGGCAGGGGATTTGGGGCAGGAGCAGAAGGAAGCGGGCACGGCCAGATCTGCCCCAGCGGCTTGGAACCCTGCCACTGGCACCCTCCCACTGGGTGCTCACAAGCCCCCCACAACCCCCACAGCCACCACGTGTCTCAGCCGTGTCTACCCTCCCTCCCGATTCAAAGTCCCAGGTCTCTGGCTAATGGACCTGTGTCCACCCCAGCGTCTGACTCCCCTACCGGACTGCAGGCTCTCTGGGGGCAGAAGCTGGTTTTCGTCTCCACAGTCCAGGGCCTGGCACGCAGCAGGGCCTCAGTAAATGCAGTCAGTGCGCGTCGAGACCATGAGCCAGTAAATTAGGAAACCGAGCCCACCTCGTGTGTGTTTGCTTCTGTACAGTTGACGTGGCTGTGGCCTCCCCGACAGCCTCTGCACTTTCTGGTCATCCCGCCCTTTGCCTTCTCTCCTCCTGCAGCTCCCACCCCACCCCAGCCCCCCACCCGGTGCCCAGCACTGGCCGGGCCCTGGCAAGTGGCTGACTGTGTGTCCTGGGTTGGAAGAGCAGAGCGCAGTCAGGAAGAAGGGAGGTCGGGGAGTGGGGGGTGGACCGACAGCCCCTGGCCCCCCGTGGGACACAGATCTCAGGTTTATTTTCGCAAATGGACATGGGCCTCCTGCCTCCACAGGCTCGCCCCCCCTGCAGCTCACGCGGGCACAAAGCACGCAGGCAAGCACACGTCCTCATGCACGCCCAGGGACCCTCCAGTTCCCAGCGTGGCCGGCCCTGTCACATGTCACAGCCTTCTTCCACCTGCTGCTCGCCCCTCGCCTCTCCAGCCCACCTGGTGAGCTCCCGCTCCTCGCTCAGGGCTCCCCTTAGCCGTCCCCTCCTCTCTGGAAGCTTCCCAGAGCCCCCACAAGCTGAATCAGCTAGGAGGATTTTTTTTTAACTCCAAGGTCACCCCAACCAAAATTTTTAGTCCTACCCCTCTGTCCTCTTGTCCCTGTGAAGCTTTCTTGCACAGCGTGGCAGTTATTTTTTCAGGTCTCCCATTAAGCTGTGAGCTGCCCCAGGTCTGGGACTGTACCATTCACACGTGTTCCTGGCACCCCACCCCTGCCCAGCGCCCAGCACGCGGGAGGGACACAGCCCCTTCAGTGTGAATAAACCAGCAAGTGGCCTAAATAGACGCAAGTTGTCTGAAGTCCGCAGACCCCGGGGTCTTAGCGTCGGCACCTCGGCCTCCTTGAGCTGGAGCACAGCCACAGCCCCGGGGCACCCCCTACCCTCCTCAGAGCTCACCCAGCTTTCTGCCCGGCCTCGGAGCCTGGAGCTCTCCGAGGTGCTGAACTCGATTCCCTCGCGTGGCCCCAGCTACCTCGCCCGGCCTCTCGGCTCTGGTGCCTCCAGGCGGGAACCACCCCCACTGGAAAGCCGCAGCATCTCTAAATAAATGTGCTTTGGCAGAACACAGTTGCATAGAAGCACAGAGTGTTAGGAGAGCACAGAGGGAGAGGG
This sequence comes from Tamandua tetradactyla, assembly GCF_023851605.1. Taxonomy (NCBI): domain Eukaryota; kingdom Metazoa; phylum Chordata; class Mammalia; order Pilosa; family Myrmecophagidae; genus Tamandua; species Tamandua tetradactyla. Next base: position 6,767,449 of record NC_135329.1, read on the forward strand.
AGCCTCCCGCCCCCATCCCAGACATCGGCTTCAACTCTGTCCCTGGGGCCGTCACAGGCTCACCCTCCCCTGATCTGAGAACCAAAGGCCCCCGGCTCACCACCGCTCCCTGGTTCCAAGTTCTCACTCCTGGAGGGGGGCCATCTGCCTCACACAGGGACTGGAGGGCCACCCCCCTTGCTGACCCCCTGGCCACTCCCAGCCCACCTGCTCCAGCCTCCACCTGGCCCTTCTTCCTGCTCTGGTTCCCACACGCCCTTTAGGGTCCTGACAACTCCCCCAGGTGCTCAATTCAGGTCACCCCCCACGCCCCCACCCTGACCTCAGCACTCCACCCTAGAGTCCCAGCTCCCTGCTGACCCCGCTGCACCACCGGCCGTGGCCTCATTTATCAGTCACCCCTCTCAAGCCCGGCCTTCCTCTGCGGACTCTGGACACTGACTCCCCACACATTCTTCATCCCTCCTGCTCTGAGGATTCTCGTCACCCCCATGAAGCAGGAGAAGGAGCAAGACAGGTGCTTCTTTACTATGGGCAGGAAGGAGTCACTGCTGCTGATGCCTGAGCCACCCAGGGCATTTCCCTCCACTTGCACCCAAGGATCTGCCCCCACCTCTGCAGGGACCACCCCTCTGGCAGTGTTCCTTGGGCTGGTACTATGATCCTCACGCCGCTCCCTTCCCTGAAGCCACAAGGCAAGCGCTGTCAATGAATGTGACCAGTTATTGGGGGGCGGGGGAGCAGCTCTTACCGTCAGGGCAGCTGGAAGCCTGGAGAGTCGCGAAGGCAGCTTTTCTCTGCCCCTTGTGTGACAGACCTTGTTCTGCAGTGTTGCCTGGGGGTCCCAGGCCACACCTGTGCCCAGCAGCTGCAGAGGTGGTCAACCTTTCCCAAGAGCGCATCCAAGGCCCTTCAAAGCCATTGGAGCAGAACAGAATAAATAAATAAGCCCAGATAATGAAGGTAACAGTGCTTAGCAACTATAGATTGTCATACCCATTGTGGAGTTATCTCCATCACTCTTAGCAGACCTGGCAGCCTCACTGATGCCTTCTAAAGGACCCGCTCTTGTTGATTCTCCTCATCACAACTTAGAGAAGGTTGACTTTTGCGTTCTCTCTATCCAGTTCCCACAACTGTGACATTTCAAATGGGTTTGATGGATCATGTTTTGGAAAGGTTCACATCTGCGTGTGGTCTGCGGCTCACCCTGAATTTCAAAGAGAAAGAACTTTCTATGCAAGTCATGGTGCAAGGTGCTCCATGTGAGGCCAAGTGGTTACAGCCTAGAAAGGAGACAGACAGACAGACAGGCATGCTTCTGGAATCTCTGTGCAATGGAGGCACCAGCCAAGTCTCATGGACCCACAGGGGAAAGAAAAGTTAACTCTGACCAGGGTGCTGGGTAAAAATTCCTGGAGGATTGGGTTTAAACTGAGCCTTGAGGGATGGATAGGACTCTAAGAAATAAATGTCAGGGGGGAAACTTGGCCAAAGGGGCAGCAAGATGCAACCAAAGGAAGAACCAGGACATACAGGGCATGAATGAACCCGCAGAGAGGGCGGGGGGCTGCGGGGACATGAACAGAAGATGCAGCTATGAGCAGAGCTGAGAACAGGTGGCAGAAGTTCTGCAAGCCAACCATGAGGGGATTAGAAAAGGGGACCAAGGCTTTCCGTGACGGAAGGCCTCTCCATGAGGTAAGAGCCCAGGAAGGTGGAACGTCACCCCAAGGTCACAGTGGGCATCATGGTGATTCCGTGGCTCCATCCAGGTCTCCCAGCCATGCTGCCCCCTAGCCCAGGTTGGCAGCTGCCCTTGATCCATCCTTAGCCCTCAGATAAACCCAGGGAAAGAGAAGGGGATGGTTCTGTTTTATGAAGGTTTCCAGTGGAGGAAAATGTAAATGACTTTTATACTATCTTAGGGGCAAAGGAATTTTCCAACCAGAAAGTAATCTTCATTTCTGCCCACTACCTGCCAACTGAGCACCCACCAGTGTGCAGCCCGGGCCAGAGGATCTTTCACTGGTAAAGAAGCAGGTCTCGTCCCCCCACGTGCAACAGCTTGGAAAAAGCAGGCCAGTGAGGGGCAGGGTCTGCTCTCAGGGATGCGGTTCCTTTCGGATAAATGGCAGGAACTTCCCTCTGAGCCACAGCAGACAACGGGGAGGCGTCCTCACTGAAGCTCTGAGTCCAGGCAGGCCGTTGAGTCATTCTCGCCCCCTGGTCTTGAGGACTCAGTTTCCCAGGTGGGTTTGTGCAGTGGCGATGAGATCGGGGCAGCGATGACACCCTGGAGGAGAGCCCACCCCTCCACTCTCAGGTGGGCGCAGGGCACCCGTGGCTTGATTCGGGCTTGTCTGGAAGCCGGAGCCTGGCTGACCTTCCAGTTGATTCTGAGCCGAGGAGGAGGAGGAGGAAGGCAGCCTTCAGCCCAGGAGGCCTCCTAGCACTGCCTGCCTGCAGCCCACGGCGGCCGTGTCTGCCCGCGGCAGCGCCTGTCCCCTCGGTGCACGCGGCGGCTCCCCCCACGCCGGGTGAATTATCCCCTGGGCGTGTGTGACCCGGGCCTCGCTGGGCTTTCTCAGTATATCTCACAACTGCTCTGAGTTTATCATTTTCTCCGACCCTTTATCAACTATGTGTCATAAATACCAGCAGAATCGGGAGCATTTATCACCTAGCTGGGTTCTTACTTGAGCTGCGAAAAAAAGTATTTGGCCACAGAAAACCTTTCTCGGGGCTCTGATTTAATGGACTTCCCAGCTGCAAAGTCACTGACGTTCTTTTCCTTTTAATATTTGACATCTCTTCCTCTTTATTACTACCTCAGACAGCCTTTCCAGTCCAGCTGGAATGAGCCCATTAGTCTCTGACAAATAACTTGTGTCATTTGGTGAAAAATATGCAGAAGTTTGGCTGCAACTTCATCTTGGGTCTCAGTTCTGCTTGTGGCGTCACCCTCCTCTAAACAAAGCATCCAGCCCCTGCACAGCCTGCCCGAGTCCCCTCTCCCTCTTTCACCATTTGCCACTGGGTCTGCAGTAGCAGCTTCCCCTAACCACTGGTAAAGGAATTTAAGCCTGGGCTATTTAGAGATCTCCACGGCTGAGTGTTAGGTGCTAGCCTCAAACCAAACCATCAAAGGGGAAACTGATGCAGGGACCTTTCCCTGCACACCTGACTCCATCATTTATTCATGCCTTCTGTATGAGGAGTCTCTTGCTGTCTAACAAACGACCCCAAAGCTTCAAACAACAACCACTTGTTTAGATCATGGTTCTGGGGTTGGCAGTTGAGGCTGGGCTCGTCTGATCTTGGTCAGGCGCAGCTCATCTTGGCCGGAGTGGCTGGTTTAAATGGGTCAGCTGGGATACTTATCCCTGCTCCATGTGGCTTTTTATCCTCCAACAGCCCAGCCCAGACTCATTCATATGGCAGTGGGGACAGGAGTCCCAGGAGAGCAGAAGCACGCACACGATGTCATTGCCACTACATTCTGTAGCAAGTCACAAGGCCAGCCAAGACCCAAGGGGCGGGGGAATGGACTCCACCCCTTTGATGGGAGAAGCCACAAAGAATTTTTGCAATCTACCACACCTGATGTACATGTGGGTATACACACACACACACACACACACACACATACATCAGGCTTTTTGGCAAATGTTGAAGATAACAATGAGAAAGGAATAAAAAACCCAGGTGCAGGGGGTGGAGCGCGGAGGGGAGGGCTGGGGGGAGGGCCATGTGCGGGTTTCTGGCATCTTCTGGGATGTTGGTGGCACACCCAGGAAGGGCATGGGGTGGTGGGGTGGGCGCATGTGGCTCCAGGGGAGCTGGGCGCGGGCAGTGGAGAAAACCCGGGCGGAGACGAGGCCGTGGGACGCGGCGGCCTCAGCATGCGGCCTGGATACAGGCAAGACGCCTGCGAGGGTCTGGGGGGCAGCTGAGGCGACCTACTGCACCCACGCGATCACCTCCACAAGGACCCCCTGGCTGGGTCTCCTTCCAGACTGAACCAGCAGCTCAGGCCGCTCTCCGCAGCGGGGCGGGGCCAGGGGACGGGGCAGGTCGGGGCCAGGGGAGGGTGCGGGGCGGGGTGTTGGAAAACCCGGATCCTGCTCCGGTCCCTGTGCGAGGGCTGGCCACAAGCCTGGGTACGTGGCCCCTGAGCTCTGGGCCTCGGACAGAGCCACTGCTCTGTTGACCCCTGGTCACCACACTGCAGCGAAGGACAGAGGTGGCTGCCCCTGCCGGGCTGCAACGCCCGCCTCACACGCACCGCGCCTGGAAGGTGCCAGGGGGACCCAGGTGTCCCCATCGCCCGTGGAAGCGTTTGGCTCCCTGTGACTCACTGTGTGACTGGATTTACCAGTCGAGGAGGATGACTCACTTTGGGAAGAACTTTTCAGTTTGTGGAGGGGTCCACAGGGACCTCCTTTCGCAGCAGGCCCCTGGTGCGTTCAGATACTGGAGGTGGTGGGCGCTTCCTGCAGCCGGGACAGGGCAGCCTTTCAGCTGGCGCAGGGGGACCGGGGTCCGGGGAGGAGGCCACGGCCTGAACCTACCCGAGGGGGCCTTCAGGCATAGACCCCAAGTCTCAGCCAAGGACACCCCCTTAATCTCTGAGGAGCTCTGGAGCATCGGGGCTCCTGGGGAGGCCTTCCAACCAGCAGGGCCTGTTCCCAGGTGTGTGTGCATGTGCATGCATGTGTGTGTGTGTGTGTGTGTGTGTGTGTGTGTGTGTGTGTGGAGGGGTATCTGCCGGCCTCGGGGCACCCCCAGCCCAGGCTGAGGACGCTGGAGGAGGCAGGGGCTTGGCCGGGCCTGGGAAGGGAAATCCGCCAGCCTGGGACAAAGCCCTCATCTCAGGACCCTGCCCAGCACCAAGGGCCAAGGCTTCCACGCCCAAGTCCTGTTCCTCACCCTTTGTCTGTCCTGTCCCGCCGTGGTCCAGCCTTCATCCTTCTCAGTGGCTGTTGGGGAGAGCCTTCCCATCAGCGGTCATTGCATCTGCCCCCGACTGGGCACCAGCTGGGTGCCAGGCCCTCCACGAGCAGCTTCTCATGAACTGTCTCCCTTGACTTTGATTACCTTTCCCAAGGTCATGCACCCATAGGAGGGAGGGTGCGGGGCCCAGGCTCAGGGCTGTCCTGCAGCCACCGTGCTTTCCTGGTGCCCGCCCAGCCCCTTGCAACCCAGCATGAGTCATGGTTCGTCTGAAGCCGGGGCTAATCTTGGCAGCTCGCTGTGGGCTTCAGGATTCAGTTTGGGATCTTGAGGCAAGAGGAAGTGGTGGGGGCCCTGACCCACCCTGCTGCATCCCCCGCTGCTCCCCCAGCCCATTCAGCTGCAGGCTGGACCCTTGCACACCCTATGCTGTCCACCTGCTGCTCTGAGCAGCTGGCCTCCAGCTGGGGTACCTGCCCCCTCTGCCCCCGCCCTTGCTCCAGGTCAGAGCATGCCCCATGGGATGACCCTGGGGCTGCCCAATGCACCTTCAGGCTGAGCCTGATGCGTGGGGCTCTCGGGGCCCGGTGCCCGGGCCATGCGCGCTGCGCCAGAGGGCGGTCCCCACGTGCAGTGTGTTCTCTGGGGTCTTCCCACTTCTCACCGTGCTCCTTGATCGTTGGTGCGTCCCCACAAAGAATGCACAGCCTGGGTTCCAAGGCCCTTTCCCATCTCTGAGCTCATCTTTACCATCTGCCCTTCCACATTCATCAGTAGATGCATGAGGCTGCACCCCATTTCAGACATGTAGAAGCAGCGGCACAGGGACCCACGAGGACATCCAAGGCTCGGTGACCAAGCTGAGCCCAAGGGGCCTCCTGGCAGGTAGCTGGGCTGGCCTTTCAGCAACTATGGACGGAGGTGACTGGTCAGGCAGGGGCAGGGCACACTGGGGGGTACTCCTAGAACCCCAGCCTTGGTGCAGCAGAGACCTGGAGGGCTTGGGGTGGGGGTGGGGGGCTCAGTTCTGCAGACCACCCTATTCCACTCATCTGCCACAGGAAACAGCCCTGCCTGATGACAGAGTAGGCAGTTCTGACCCGAGAATCTGGGCTACGAGGATGCTAAGAGCAGCTGTGTCCAGGGGCTTCACACTGAATAGCAGAGTCCCAGGACAGGCAGGGGAGGTGAGGCTGGAGGCCCTGACCTTGGCAAGTGGAAGAGTCTGTGTGAACTGAACAGGGCGGCTGGCAGGCTCTCCCTCCTCCCTCCTGAGCCTTGGGGTGGGTCTGGGAGAAGTTTCCATCAGCCCCAGGTGAGGCCAAGAAAAGGTAGGTGCACCCCAGGATGGGGGAAGGCCCCGGAGGCCGCTTCCTGGGACCTGCGGGATCTGCAAGCCAGACCCCCTAATACTGACCCCCGGCAAGGGTGGAAGTCCTGAAGGGATGACTCAGGAAATGGGAGGAGGTTCAGAGAGTCCCCACCCCTTGCTTGCTTCCCCCAAATCCTTGCAAGTGTGAAATGGAAGGAGATGCTTGCCAGGCACCTGCAGTCCCCTCCTTTCTCCCAGCCGGTGCACCCCTGGCTCCCCTCCCTGAGGTGCTGGCCCCCCGACCTTGGCTCTGAGTGTCTAACATGAGGGACGCTGTTTTTGCAGGTTTTGTGGTTTTACTCCTTTGAACCATATGCAGCCCATCTTGCATCACAGTGCCACGCTTTACTTGGTATCCAATACATCAGCACTCATTGGCATTTGGAGATCTTGTTATGTAGTTATATAACAGTTTTTAGTTGTCTGTGATAATGTATTCTCTATGTTTCCAATTGTCAGTATGGGAATCTTCACCCCAAACCCCCTCCCCAAACTTTCAATTTCTGGGTTTGATTTTTTTTTTATCGCACTTGTTTTTTGCTTTTTCAAGTTATTCTTTTGGTTATGTAGCCCCTCCCAGTTCCTGCTTGTTTACGCATTATGTTTGTGACTTCTTTTGACTGTCAGTGTTGAACCAGTCTTGCCAAGAAACAGTATCAAGTATTTCCTATCTCTCTACTTCTTGAGAAAAAAAAATTAAAACAATAATTTAAGAAAACTCTTAATGGGAACCTGGCCCTGTCTGTCTTCTCTGTTCTGCAGAAATGTTGAAGGAATTGAACCAGCAGCGCAGAGCGAAAGCATTTACAGACCTGAAAATTGTTGTTGAAGGCAGAGAGTTTGAAGTCCACCAAAATGTTCTAGCTTCCTGCAGCTTGTATTTCAAGGACCTGATTCAAAGGTTTGCCTTCCTTCCAGCTGTGGTCGGGTCTGTTCCTTTGTAGGACGCTTTTGTGTCGCTTTTCTCCTCCCCTCTCTTGCAGGTTCCTGAAGCGTGACTCCCTGTCACAGAGCCAGTAGCCATCTCACCTTCTCCTACTCCTCCTCGAGTCTCCTCTCACACACAGCCTCAGAGCAGCCACTGCCCTCAACCCTCCCCACACAGCTTTTCTGGTCACCAGGGGCCTCTGCCAGCAGTAGACCACATGCTCCGACCCCGACCCTCAGGATCCCATGTTCTCAGTGGCCCACAAGCCTTCCCTGGGATTAGGAGGACAGTAGACTCCATTTTAAGGGACCACTGCCCACTGACCCCACTGGGCCAGTGTGGGGTTCCCAGCACCACCTGCGCTGCTGTCAAGGGTGAACTTAGTGACAGCAAAGAGACTGACCAGACTGCCCCCCACTGAGGAGCACAAGGCTCCCACGGGGCTGCTTTTCCCAGTCCAAGTTGGGGAGAAGAGACTTGTAGCCCAAGCCTCATTCATGCTGCCTGTCTCGACCCTTGTACCCTGAGCCCGCAGCAGCGTTGTCTGAGTGCAGACCAGGCCTGTCCTAAACATGGCCTCCCAGCCTTTGCTGCCTTCCCTCAGCCCTCCCCCTCGCCCCGGCTATTTCCACCTGAATGAGTCTTAATGGTGCATGAGCATCTTTTTTTTTTTTCTTCTTCTCCATTATGTTGATTTTTTAATTTGTCTGCTTCATACCCTTGCAAAGAAGTCAGGGGTCACCTCCTAGCTCCTTAGTGAGGGAGAGTGGCCGCGGGGCCGGCCCAGGGAGCGCCCACGTTTCTCTCCCCCCTCAGCAGATTAATGCCTCTGCTCGTTTTGCCTTGCAGCCTCTCCGGGGTGACGCAGCGCCAGGCCTGTGTTCAGAGTGGGAGGAAGCAGCGCGGCGTGGCCCCGCTGCTGTGTTTGAACTCGCCAACTAACCCCCGAGTGACTGTGCTTTGTTTCAGGATGGCACGCGGGCTGGCACCGCCCTCCCACCCATTGTGTCCTTTCTCATAAAGCTGAGCTGCTTGGTGTGCGAGTCCCGTCAGCCAAGCTGGGCTCGCGCTGCAGGAAGGGGCAGGGTCTCTGTCACCTCCCAGCTGTCACAACCCCTGGTGCTTGGCTCCTCCCTGTCCGAGCTCGGGGGTCAGGGCGTGAGGTCTGGGGGTGCAGGAACAGGTTCAGGGGCTCCTTCTGGTCAGTGGAGGTCTTTGAGCCACTCCTCTTGGCACATTCCAGAAGCAGCACCGAGCAGCCCCCCAGCTGCTAGGTTGCAGGTGTGGTTTCCTAGGCCCTTGGCCTTTTCTCTAGATTAAGTGGAGGGCTCGAAAGGGGACAGGAGGAGGCAGGTCAGCCCTGAGTGCTGGCCCAGCGCTGGGTGAGAGAGAGACAAGGGGAAGAGGACACAGGAGTCCTTTGCCCTGCCTTCAGGGGCCTTTCCTTCGAGGCCAGGCTCTTCCACCCAGCAGGGACCAGGAGGCCACTAGATGGGAGCTCAGTGACCCGAGTGTGTGGGCTGGAGTGGACTCTGAGGGATTCTGGGGCAGGTTGCCAAGAAGGAGGCAGCGCCCTCCAGGCAAGGTGGGCCAGGGGCCGGGCAGGCGTGAGCAGGGGAGCAAAGGGTATGGCCTGAGGGTGAGGGGGCTGTAGGAACCGGGGAGGGGGCCACCAGCAGGTAGGAGGACAAGGGAGTGGCTTTGGCAGCTCGGGGAAGCCATGACACCTGGACTCTCCACCTGACTTTGCCACTTCCGTTGGCCCTGGACAAATCACGTCCTCTCTCTCAGGTTCAGGCTTTCTCATCCGTAAAGTGAGGGATGAACTCAAGTGACGTCCAGGTCCCCTCTGGAATAGGCTGGGCCAGCCCTGGGGATACTTCCCAGGGGTCAACTTCGGGACGTGAGACCAGAGCCCAGTGAGGGGCCAGGAGTGCTGGACGCCACAGGAGGAAGGCGGGTCCCCGGGAGGACAGCTCCTGGGACGGGACAAGATCTGGGGGAGACGATGAGCTCAGCATGGGACACGGCGAGCTGCACAGCCAAGCCGGAGGAGAGGGGCCCCGGAGGCAGCCGGGCTGGAGGATTGGAGCCCATAGAGGTCAGAGCCCGAGGGCCAGGGCTGGGAAGAGCTGGCGCCGAGCCCAGGGGCACCCGGTGGCTGCAGATCCCGCGTTATTGTGCAGCCATTTCAGATTCTAGGAGACTCCCTCCTCCCAGCCGCGGGCGCGCAGCAGCGCCTGCGCTGCCAACTGCAACCCTCCTGGGGGGAAGGAAAAGCAGGGTCCCTCCAGAGAGACCCTTTTCTCCTGGCCGTGTACGCTGATCGAGTGTTTTCACGCTCCCTGGTCAGACAGCAGCTAGAGGTGTCCCCCTGCCCTCTCCAGCCACTCTGTGTCCGTTACCCTAGGGACTTCCCTGCGCAGCGCACAGAACGGCGCTGCAGGACACGGGGCCTCCCCCCCACACGCCAGGAGGCCCTTCTGCAGAAGGAGGGCGGAGGGGCTTCGAGGCCCCGCGACCCCAGGCGGGCCCAGTGCTGGGACGGACCTGCCCCCGCGTGCACGTCAGGAACAGGACACAGTCCCAGCAAGCCCAGCCCCAGAGCTCAGGCGGACGCCCGCACTCCCACGCCTGGCGGGGACACGGTCCCGGCACCCCGAGCCCGGCCAGGGGCCGCCGCGCGCCCCGATCCCGTGTGGACGTTCTCGCCCCGAGCCCAGGGAAACGCGGGTGCCGAGTCATTCCCTCGCGGCTCAGCCAGCAAGCAGGCAGGGGTGCCTGCCAGTGGAGCTCTAGAGGTGCTCGCAGCTACTGAGAGGTGCTTCTCGGGCAGCCAACGCGACGCGGGAAAGAGGACCCGAACCTGCCGGCAGGCGACCGGGGCTGGCGCGCCGCGGACGGAGAAGCCCGCGATGCCGAGCCCTGCGGGCGAGGCCCGAGAGGGGCTCGGAAACCGGGTCACGGGGCCTTCGGTCCCGCCTAGGGTAGGCATGGCAGGTCGGTGTGTCACAGAGAAGCGCCCGCCAGGCCACGTGCGGCCAAGCAGGGCCTCCATTCCTCCTTGGCTGACCCGCCTCCAGCTGGGCGCAGGCACCCCCGGGTGCATGTCTGCCGCGGCCCAGCTCTCTGGTCCCCGCCCGAGGCTGACCCCCTGCGTTCACGCGTTCTTTCTTCGGAGGTGTTCAAGACTCTGTGGGAGGCTGCAGCTTCTTCCCCTCAGGTCTTCCCTTACTGGATCCCAAACCCCTGTCTTCTTCCTCTGATCAGCCCAAGAGGAAGCTTCTAAAGATGGCTCGTGTCATCCTGGAATACTCCCCACCAGCCCCGAGAAGTGGGTGAAGACACGGAGGCCCTGAGAAGTTAAACAGCCCGCGGCTCTGGGGTTCGGGTCAAGGTGTGGCTGCAGAACTCAAGCTCATACCAACAATTTGCTAACCCAGAGGAGTTGCACAGACATAAAGGAGTTTCTCACATGTGCATCACGTCTGTGAGGAAGGAAAGTGAAGCCCCAGGGCTGACAGCATGGCCACATATGCAAGGAAAAGTATATGCACAGTTTGGGTGTGTGCGTCTGTTGGAAACACTTGTAAATTGGCCACAGGACCTCCCAAGGAAGGCAGGGTCACAGGCCTCACCCCCTGCCTGAGCGGGCTTCGGGCTGCCGGGGTGCCTTAGAGAAGAAAGTGTGACATCAGCAGGGGGCTCAAGGCAGGCCTGCTCCACCATCGCCCTGCAACCCCTGTGATGAAGAGAGGGGACCCTTTGGACCACGGGAACAGTTACACTGCGTGCCGCCCATCCCTCCGCCTCCCCCAGGCTCAGAGGAGAAAACCAGGCAGGGCTGGGTGGAGCCATAACGAGGAGAGGAAAGCAGGCTGAGCCCTGGGCTTCCGGAAGCAAAGAGGAGCTTCTGAGCAGGCTCCTGGGCTGCCGCCTCCCACATGCAGAGTGGGGGGTCCAGGCGCCTCTGCTGGCCCGAGACACCTCCCGTGCACCCCTGGGGCCGAGGCCTCTGTAGAGCGCTTGGTGCCACAGGGATGCCCGCTGCAGTGCTGCCCTCCCTGCCAACGCTGCCACCCACAGCCCTAGCCCACGCGTGGAGGGACAGGCCTAGCCACAGAGTGAGCTGCAGCTGTCGCCAGGCCAAACAGGACAGAGACCTGGGCCTGGCCCGCCCCCCCACCAGCTGCATCCCTGTCCACACAGCCTGGTGGAGCCCATGTTGATGAAAATGGATGGAACAAATTAGCTGATTTTTCCAAGTTGGTGTCACAGAGCCCCACATACAGCTGGGGGTTTCTCCCTCACTCCCCAGCCGTGGCGGGGGAAGCTGTGGACCCACAGAATCGAGTGGCTCAGGTCCTGGATGTGGGGCACCCCGTAGGTTTTAATTCAGTGACCGAGGCATCTACACACCTCGCTTCACTCCCCTGCGAGGGTGGAGGCCCCGGGGCCCCTTTCTCTGGTAGAGCAGGAGGATGGTGGCCGGAAGAGTGTGTCACGGGAGGACAGGGACAGCCGCCCCAGGCGCTGGCCGAATGGCTGCGAGAGCTGCCACCAGGTGCGTGAGGGTGGGCGGCCAGAGCCAAGGAGATGCGCCCGAGACCCTGTGCGCAGGGCAGGTGGGAGCCACGCCGGAAAGGCCGCCCTGCCTCCCAGCAGGTCCCATGCAGATGCCCTGCTGCCCGGAGGCTGCCCCCTCCCACCACAGCCCCCAGTGCCCTTCCATTGTTCCAGGCGTCCGGGCAGTGCCCAGTTCCAGCCGCAACATGGAAATCCCCAATCTCAGAGGCAGGTGGGGGTAGATGCTGGAGCCTGTCCTGAACCTGCGGAGGCCCATCTCAGCCCCCGTGAGACCCACCCCTCCTGGGAGGCTCTGGTCTTCTGGCAGAACCTCTGGGCCCCGGCGTGGCCCCAACGGCCCTGGCCTGCCCCTCCCAGGTCCCAAGCGCCAGCCTCATAGACCCCTCCTGACAGGGCCGTGGCTGCCGGGTCCTGGCCTGCGCCCGCCCTTCCAGGCTGTTTCAAAGTGCTGCGACCCGAACCAGCTCAGCACAGGCGGCAGAGCAGTCACCTGCGGCAGGGGAGGCCCCGGGGGGCACCGCGGCCCACACCAGCTGCGCTCTCATCAGTGTGTACACGCCTCCCCCGCTCCCAGGGCCCTGCCCGCCCTTGTCCAGCTCTTGGGCTCAGCCTCGGACAGGGCATCTCCCACCAGGCCCCCTCATTCCCCTGTGGCTGAGCAGCACCGGGGTTCAACCCCTGGTGTCCGGCATCTGGCCCCGGGGACCTCTGGCCACCCTCTGCGGAGCCTCTGCCCTATGGGCCCCTCCTCTCCACAGGGCACCCCCGAGGGGCCTGGAGAGCAGCGGAGCCGCTGCCTCTATCACAGGGACTTGCGCTGCCCTGTGTTCCAGGGGGCCCCCACCGAGCCCTGGGCTCATCAGTCGCACATGCACCAGCTTGTGCCCAGGACCCCTTCCCTGGCTCAGCCTCTGGGCAACAGGGACATCCACCCGCAGGGCAGCCGCCGGGTTCAGCAGGCCCATCACTTGCAGCCGTGGGCTCCAGGGCTCCAGCTGCCCACTCCCCTCCTCGCTGGGAGATGCCACAAGGCCAGCCAGGGCACGTGGGTGTCGGCACATGTGTCCTAAAGTCCCAGCCCCGCTCTCCGCTGGCTTTGCACTGTCCCCAGGACTCATGGTCACAGGCGGACACAGCAGGGGCCAGGGCCACTGGGGAAGGTGACAGCCTGACTTCTGCCCCGTCAGCCCCGCCCAGACTGGGCCCCGAGTGGCTTCCCCAGAGGTGAAGGGCATGTGTCGGTGAGGCCCGGCAGCAGGGTGTTGGGCAGAGGTGGGGGCGGCAGTGACAAAGGAGGGAGCTTGGAGGGGGAGTCCAGGGGGGAGGGTTGACCAGATGGCCGCGGGACAGAATTCCTGCGATGTCAAGTGGCCCTGATGAGCTCCTTTTACCCTTGGTGGAGGCCCTGCGGGGAGGCGGGAGACTGCGGTGTGCCAGGCGGCTTGAAGAAGTCACCCCGACCCTGTGTGCGTGTGGTGTCGGGGGGGCCTCTGCTCAGACCATGCGCCCCCACCCTTTCCCCTGAGGTTCCTGAACTGCCTGGGCTGTGCGTTGCAGCCCCCTGAGGTCCTGGTCAGGTGAGTGACCGGGAGGCAGCCCGGAGCCTCATGTCGCCCCTTCTCTCCTTGGCAGCGTGCGCATTTCAGAGACCAGGGCTTCACCCAGGCAGCCGTTGCGCTAATGGTGGGATTTCAGCTTCAGGCATGTCAAGAGGACTCTCAGGGGGGAGCATTTTCCAGCCTCCTTCACACGAACTCTCCAGGGCGCTTAAGACCTCGTCTGGTTCAATCTTCTTGTTTTACAGAAGAGGAGGCCGAGGGTGCCAGAGGCCATGGCCACTGGCCAGGTCTCCCGAGCCCCCTGCCCAGGGCCCGGCCCACCCACGACCCCGCCTCCCCTCTACACCCCCACGGCCAGCCACAGGTGCTCCCGAGGGACCCGTCACGAGACTCTTGAAGCCCCCCAGCCTCTTCGGAAGTGAGGGGGCCAGCCAAGAGGCCGTCTCCCAGCCTGGCAGCCCCCAGCCCCAGCAGGAAGCGGGGCGGCCCTGCCCATCGCTGCCAAGAGGGCTGCCTCCTGACCTAACGCTCGGGTATTTCTCCTCCTGGCGTCACCTTGTACTGCTGGTATTTTTGCTTCGTTCTGTTTCCTTCCAGGTCCAGCTGTAGGGCGCGGCGGCCCGGGCCTCAGACTCTCTTTCCATGGTTTTGTATTTCTGTAGACACCAGATATGAACATATTGATATATTTGTGTCCCTCCCCCGCTCCCCCCAGTTCCCACGCCCGATGCACACTCTACACACAGGCCACTCTGACCTCTGACCCCGTGTTCCATGTGGCAGGAGGGCCCCGCCCCGGGCCAGGTCCCAGGTCATGGCTGCTGGCTGTCTGTGGCGGAAGTCCTTGGTTGTCCCCCCTCCCTCTTCCCCAGCTCTGACCATTCTGTCCGTCTATCTCGTCTCGTCCTCAGTTTCAAAGCACTGTCATGAGGGGCTTCCTCTCCATGCCTCAAAAGGAGCAATATGTTTGGGGAAACAGGTGGGGTGGGAGGGGCTTCCAGGACGGCTCGGGGCGCGCGGTCTTGGGGGCCGTCACACCAACCTGCAGACTGGCTCTGATTGCCCCCAACCGATCGCCGCCCGAGTCCCGGTCCCCTCGGAGACCATCCTGGCTGCCGTGGCCGGGACCCGACGCCCCACGCAGCAGGGCTGCTCCGTATTGTTTCCCTTTGAGGCCGGCCAGTCCTCGTCCCCATCCACAGCTCATGCTTTTTGATTTGCATCATTTTTTTTTTTTGCATGGACATGCCGAGTAGTGCTAAGCAGGTTTTCTGTTCTCGGGGGCATCTCTGGTCAGACCCTTCTCTTCCAGATCCCGTGTGAGGTCGTTAGGTTCAGGCGTGTCCATGGCCGTGTCCTTTGAGTCCTAAAACCAAGGGCGCGTCCCAGGCGTGCAGGGAGCCCTCGCCCTGCGAGGAGGCGGCGCAGTGGCCGCAGGGCTGGCGGATGAGGACACCCTGGTCTCTGTGCCTAGGTCCACACGGGACGGTGCCCAGGGCGGCCGGGAGAAGCTGGAGCTGGTGCTGTCCAACCTGCAGGCCGACGTCCTGGAGCTGCTGCTGGAGTTTGTCTACACGGGCTCGCTGGTCATCGACTCGGCCAACGCCAAGACGCTGCTGGAGGCGGCCAGCAAGTTCCAGTTTCACACCTTCTGCAAAGTCTGCGTGTCCTTTCTCGGTGAGCCGGGGCACGCGCGTGGCTCGGTGCGTGCCTGCGTGGGGGTGGGGGCACGTGTGTGTGCAGACGCGTGAGAAATTCCAACACGCCCAGGGTGAGGAGGCGGGTCTGTGCGTGCACCCAGCCCCTTTTAGATTGTGGCCGGATCGCACGAAGGTGTCTTAAGATGGTAATCCTGGTGGTTGTGTCATGCAAAGGCCTTTGCCCAGTGACACAGACGGGGCACCCGGCACAGCTCCCCAGCAGGCAGGAGGCTGCCTGGTGAGGTGCACCCAGCTTCGGGAGCAGACGGGCAGAGAGGGCAGGCTAGATGCCTCGACAGGGCCAGCCTGGGCCTGGCCTCCCGGCCCGTTCTCTGAAGCCTGAACAAACCGGCCACAAGCGCTTTTTTCCCTGAACTTCTCTGGTGTCTGGTCCACACCAGACACCTGCGCTGGAAGAGCAGCTGAACCGCCCTTGGGCCCCCAGCCTGGCCTCCCAGGACAGAGTCACACCTACTCCGCAGCTGGCTGCTGCCCAGCCCGGGTGGGGGCAGGGAGAGGAAGGGGCAGAGAGAGCAGGGTCACAAGGCGCCCGTGGCCTGGGGTGTGGGGTGCAGAGAGAGGAGACTGGGGCTGTGCCTGGGGATGGGAACAGGTCCACGAGGGGCAGCCAGGGGCCCTGAGACGGGTGGGGGAGCTGAGGTCCTCCGGAAGGATGAGGACCCTCAGCTGCAGAGCAGGCCGCCAGGACAACCACTGGCCCAAGCTTTCAGGAGAGCCAGCCCGATGGACTCCAGATTCTAGAGGGTCAGGTTGGCCGAGGAGGGGCAATGCTGCTTCCGGAAAGACTCAAAAGAAGGAGTCCGTGACGCCAGGTGCACCTGGCGCAGTTGCAGAATGCCATGAGCCTCGTGACCTTCAACCTTGGCTCTGTCTGACCCTGCCCCCCAGCTCGGGCCCCGGCCGAGCAGAGGCAGCGAAGGAGCCCCGAGCCTGCCACCCACCCTCCAGCCTCCTGCTCTTAGGCCTTCTGCAAGGACTGGCAGGACCTGGGGGCCCAGGGGGGCAGAGAAAAGCCCAGTTTCTGCGGGGACCCGGGCGAGAGGCAGTGGCGCGGCCCCCCTCGAGGGCCCCCCGCCAGTGACACCACACTCTCCCCTGCAGAGAAGCAGCTGACGGCCAGCAACTGCCTGGGGGTCCTGGCCATGGCCGAGGCCATGCAGTGCAGTGAGCTGTACCACATGGCCAAAGCCTTCGCGCTGCAGATCTTCCCCGAGGTGGCTGCGCAGGAGGAGATCCTCAGCATCTCCAAGGACGACTTCATTGCCTACGTCTCCAATGACAGCCTCAACACCAAGGCCGAGGAGCTGGTGTACGAGACGGTCATCAAGTGGATCAAGAAGGACCCCGCAGCCCGCGCACA
Organism: Tamandua tetradactyla; assembly: GCF_023851605.1. Classification (NCBI taxonomy): domain Eukaryota; kingdom Metazoa; phylum Chordata; class Mammalia; order Pilosa; family Myrmecophagidae; genus Tamandua; species Tamandua tetradactyla. The sequence goes on from NC_135329.1 coordinate 6,783,932, forward strand.
GGTAGGGGCCTGTCCTCACCCCAGCCCAGATGGGGGCACCGCAGGGGGCTGTGGTGGGGTCGAGAGCAAGGATGAAGGGTCTGGCGGGCAGAGCGGCTGGTGGGGGGCAGGAGGGACAGGGAGAGGGAAGTAGTGTCCCACACAGCCCCTGGGGGCTGGGACAGCTGCCTGTGGGTGGCAGAGAGGTGATGGGAGGGATTCGAGATGAGAAATCACGCAGTCACCCCAGGGTTTCCTACTCAGAGAGGGACCCCGAGCCAGCCTCTGGGGCCCTGCAAGGAGGGGCTCTCCATACTCTCAGCACCAGCCACAGGAGGAGTCCCTACCCATCCCCCGATTCTTGGGAGGATGGAGAGCTGGATCAAATGGAAACTGCTGTAGAGAGTCAGAGCCCGAGTCCAGAGGAGGAAGGAAGGAAGGCAGTGTCCCCAGGAGGACACGGGGACCACTGGGTCCAAGCACACCCCAACGGGGCCTCTTGGCCAGAGAGCACTGGCAGGAGGTCCCCCTTCAGAGCTGAGTCGCCCGCGTTCCAATCTGCAATGAGCCCCCAGGAGTTAATGCAGCTGCTCGGGCAGCTCTCGGAGAGCCCCGAGTCCACCCAGAGAACAGCAAGTGGGGAGCATGGCCCAGAAGGTGAGGGAGGCCGGAGCCCAGCAGGCAAGGAAGCCGCCGAGTGGCAGGTGGGAAAGGCTGTCTTGTCCTGGGCACAAGCAGAGGGGCTGGAAGGGCAGGCTGGCTCCGGTGGCGGGACGAGTAGCACGGGGCCAGTGCGGGCTGCAGAGAAAGCTCCCCACCCGTGACCTGTCACTGAGTGTCCAGGGAAATGGGGTGCTCTGAGTGACCAGGAGGAAAGGAGCTGGATTTCTTTCTGGAGGGAGGAAGTGCAGCTGGGCAACTGGGCACAGGAACCCCCACATCTGCCTCCAGCCCAGTTCTCTCCTAGGCTCTGGACCCAAATTATCAGACACCTATTGGACACTTGCAGTGGGACATCCCCCAGCCCCTCTAGTGCACCCAGCCCCAAACCCACACCCCCTCTGAGTGCCCGACTTCAGTTCGGCCTGTTCCCCAAGAGAAGCCCGATCCCCCCCCCTTCCTTCGTCCATCTGGGCACCCACTTTCGTCTCTCCACCTCCTCCTCACCTGCCTTCTCCCCGGCTTGGGCCACCCAGATCTCCCCAGGTGCAGCTGGCCAGCCTGCGGTCCTGCCCCCTCCAGATTCCACCTTCCACCCTCAGCCTGATGATCCTTCTAAAGAGCAAATTCGATCTTGTAATTCCCCCGTTTTAAACCCCTCATTAGTCCCTCATCAGCGCTGTGGGATGAGCCGCGAGATCCTTAGCGAGCCTGGCAGAGAGCGAGGCGGGGCCTGGCCTCGGCTGACCTCTGTGGTCTCGGGCTTCCCGCTGCCACCCCCAACCCCTGCCGCAGGGGCCTCTGGCATCCAGCAAGGATGAACTCCACAAAATTCCCCAGACACATTCTCTTTCTCTCCATGATGGCCTTGGCGCGTGCCCTGGGCGTCTGCCCCTCTCTCCGGCAGGGGTCTCCCCACGCCCAGCTCGAACACCGCCTGCTCCGTGAGCCTCTTTCTCCCACACACACCCTCCTTTGGGCCCCACTGCTGCCTTAGGTACAGCCCATTCCCTCCTTACATGCCCCACCTCCGGAGCAGATACTGGGTCTCTGCACCCCAATAACGAGCCCAACGCATGGCCCCCAGGGGCTACCAGGTATTCTTTGGATGAAACTGAAGTGGTGCGACGAGCCCCGAGTTTGCTGCAGGGAGGTCCCAGTCAGCCTCGGGCCGTCGGGGACAGGGCCCGCTAGCAGAGGAAGAGGCTCATGGGTCAGCGGAGGCCCAGCCTCGGAGGGCCATTGACTTATAGGCTTGAAGGTCACTGTGTCCTCTAAGCTCTCCTGGGTGCCCCCACCCATCCCCGAGGTCCCCTTTGGTCCAAGAGGCTGGGTGCCTCCTGTGGCAGTTCTGCGTCGTGACACATGGGCGCCTCGTCAGGGCCGGGCGCTCCCCGTTTCAGCCCCCACCCCCACCTGCCCCCCGCAGCGCCTCCAGCCACCCATACCCCGTCCGGGCTGGGCCGAGTGGGGCTTCCCAAGCCAGATCCAGACCACAGGGGCCCATTTAGGGTGGGTGTGCGCTCTCCTCTCTGCCTCTCCGGTCTGGCTCCCAAAGCGGGGGGCTCCGTCCTGAACCCCTCAGACGGCTCCCGAGCGTGTCCTTTGCCCGCAGCATGCGGCCGAGCTGCTGGCCGTCGTGCGCCTCCCCTTCATCCACCCCAGCTACCTGCTCAACGTGGTGGACAACGAGGAGCTGATCAAGTCGTCCGAGGCCTGCCGCGACCTGGTCAACGAGGCCAAGCGCTACCACATGCTGCCGCACGCCCGCCAGGAGATGCAGACGCCCCGGACGCGGCCGCGCCTCTCGGCAGGTACCGGGGGCGGCCCCGTGCCCCCCACCGAGCGGGCAGGCCCCCGAGGGGACCGTGTCCCGAGGGTGGCCATCCGTGTCCCCGCAGGTGTGGCCGAGGTCATCGTGCTGGTGGGGGGCCGTCAGATGGTGGGGATGAGCCAGCGCTCGCTGGTGGCCGTCACCTGCTGGAACCCGCAGAGCAACAAGTGGTACCCCCTGGCGTCTCTGCCCTTCTACGACCGCGAGTTCTTCAGCGTCGTGAGCGCCGGGGACAACATCTACCTCTCAGGTGAGGCCCAGGGTGGGGCGGGGACTGGGCTTCCCACGGGGACCCTGCGCCCGCGTCAGGGAGGGCCGAGGCCGGGGGCCGGGCTGGTCGCGCTGTCCCCCCTGGCGCCCCCAGGCCCCTCACGCCCCGCCCACTCCTGACCCGCCCCCCCCCCACAGGCGGGATGGAATCGGGGGTGACGCTGGCTGACGTCTGGTGCTACATGTCCCTGCTCGATAACTGGAACCTCGTCTCCAGGATGACCGTCCCCCGCTGCCGGCACAACAGCCTCGTCTACGATGGGAAGATTTACACGCTCGGGGGCCTTGGCGTGGCAGGCAACGTGGACCACGTGGAGAGGTGAGGAGGCCCCGGGCCCAGCTCGGTGTCCCCCGCCCCCCACGCCCCACTGGGACGGGAAGGGGCACCTGTAACCCCAGCCGAGGGGGGCCCTGGGGCGGCGTGGGGGGGCGTGGGGGGGTGAGCTCCCCAGGGACCAAGATGGGGCGCCCTTGTCCCAACAGCCCGTTCAGGCATCAGACAGGTTGGGGGCAGGGGGCCCGTCTGTGTGAAGGTTGGGACGTGCTGACGGGGCTACGGGCAGGTCGAGAACCAGCCGGGACCAGAAGCACCAGCCCAGACTCCAGGGGTTTGCTGGGACTTGGGGATGAAGCTGCAAATGCCCGTGGAGGGCCCTCCTTGTCCCTGAGAAGCCGCGTCCACACACCACGGGGCTCGCATCCTCCTCCATCTCCGGCATGACGGGCGGGTCGCTGCACAACACTGAGCCGGCGGCGGTGGGACTAGGGACCGCCGGGTCTGGGCAGTCTTCTAGAATTCTCCAGGGGACAAGAGAAGCCAGCGGGCCGGAGAGCCTTGAGGGTAAACCTGCCCCTGCTGGAGGCCCTGGTCGGCTCCCCCCCGAGACCACTGAACACGGACTTGGCGGTGCAGAGAACAGTGGGGACACGAATCCTCTCCCCGAGCCGCGGGGCAGCGCTCCTGCAGAGAACCGATGCCGAGGGGAGGAGCCGCGAGAAGCCGCGAGAGTCAGCAGCGAAATAGGGGAGACCTCGGCGCAGTCCTGCCTTTGGAGAGACGGGGCCCAGCTTCAGCCCGGGAGGCCCAGCCCGGTCACCGGGGCCTCCCCCGCGCCAACGGCCTCCACCCTCCCCGCCACCCGGCCCATGGCGCACTGCCGCCAGGAAGCTCCTGGGTGACATCACGTCGCTCACACCCCTCAATTTGTGTTTTTCCCCCCAGTAGCTAATTGGACACTTGACAAATGTTACAGCAACGAGGGTTTCGGAGCAAGCCAGGATATGAATGTTCACCGTGGGCTTTTAACTCCCCCAAGTGGATCCGAGCGATGGCTCGGCAGCGACGTTTAATTGTCATATTGATTTGGAGCTCACGGGAGTCCCCGTGTGATGAGGATGTTAAGACCGTGGTTGCACCCAGAGTGCCCCCAACGCCCACAGCCTGCAGCCTGACCCACCACGCAGCCTTGCGTGTCCCAGAGCCTTCTGGAAGCCCCAGCTCCCCATCGTTTGTCACCCCATAATGATCACATAAGGAAAGACACATTTTCTATGGAGGAGTAAAGCGAGCGAGCTCTGTCATCCTGTCCTGCTTTTGTCAGCTATTTTTAATCTCCTGAGGGGCTGAGCGCTCATCCTGCAAACTTAGGCTTGTTGATAGCCACTGGCACGGGCTCGCGGAGCTGAGTGCACTGCCCCGGGGGTGCCAGTGAGCCCCTCTGCTCTGGCCCGGGTGCCCTGCCTGGAGACAGGTGGGAGGGAGCCCACCCCAGGACCCAGGGATGGGGGAGTGGCCAGATGATGGCCCCCAAAGGGCCCTGAGCCCTTCTTCAGCTCGCTGGGGTCAGTTGGCCATCCTTGACCTTGCAGGGACAAAGGACGTGGACTTGGGGCCTCCTGGGTGGGTGTCAAAGGAGTACAGGCTGCAGGGTCGGGGGGGTTGTCACTCACCCACTGCTCCCCAAGGAGCATATCCGGGACCCCTTTGGGCAAGTCCATCTCTGTGCCGCATGGTAGCAGCGGCGAGGACGCAGGGTGACAGGAAGGCCAGGGTCATAGGGACAAATGCGTGGGCACTTGGTTCTCCTGGACGCCCCGATGTTACAAATTGCCAGTACATTGATGGTGAATGAGATATATGGTACATTATAATTATATCTCATTACTGTTTTGCAGGAATAGAGCCAGATTATATAATTATAGATTAAAACGACAGTGCCATAGACAAACCTGTATTATATCATTACATAAATAACCACCAGGGCTAATATTTCCCTGCAATATATTGCAGTCACCGTGGTTACTGGATAAGTGACAGCCGAGCACCTCCCCAGCGGGGTCATTTGCATGTCGTTAGCATATCCCTCTCCCGCAGGAGGCGGGCAGATGGTGCAGGGGCAGGCGCTGGGGCTGGCCAGTGGCCACCTGGAAAACAAGCGCGGCTTCAAAGCCAGATACCTGGATCCCAGCACTGTCCAAAAAGTCACTCAGTCGCCGGCGCGGTTGGTGGCGTCCTCGCGTCGGCGCCTGCTGCCCTGTCAGGCCATCGGCCTCTTCTCGGATTGGAGTCCTGGCAAGCAGAGCCGCCCCATGGGGTGCCTTCAGCCCCGACCCCGGCAGCCAGAGGCCCCTGCTGGATGAGCCCACCGCGCCCAAGTGGGCCCAGACGCCACTGCGGCCACGAGGCACCTGGGGTTCAGCCTGAGGGCTGGGGCGCTGGGGTCAGGGAAGAGCCCTGAGAAGGCGGCCCCCGAGGGCCAGCCACATCTCAAGATGACCTCCCAGCTCTGCTCTTCCCTCGGGGCTGCCCCTCCCTCCCTCCTGGAGCCCGGCTTCCATGCCTCCTCCCACTGCCCTCCTCCCTCCTCCGGCCCCTTCCTCCTCCCTCCTCCCTACTTGCTCCTCCTTCTGCGCCACACACCTGCCACACCTGTTCAGGCTGCTCTCCTGTTCGGTCGACTCCTCCCCTGGGGAACCAAACGCTGATGGAGAAAATCACACGGCCTCATTAGAGTCAGGGCCGCCTATGTCTGCTGCGCCCTTAAAGCTACCCGGTGATCTCTGCATGGTCCCCTTGTCCGAGGCCTCCCACTCTCATCTTCAGCCCCCTCCTCAAGCCTCTTACCTGCAGCCTCCCCCAGTACTTCAGACAACTCTGATGCCTCTTCACAGACAAAAAGGAGGCGGTGGGCCCAGTGCTCCCGTGCCTTCCTGCCGTCTCTCCGGCCGACGTCCCTGCAGCCACACTGCCATCCTCTCCTGCCCAAGCGGATACCATGGCCCCTCTCTGCTGTGGATTCAATTTGCTTCCACCTCCTGGGCCCTTAATCCTTCCTCATCCAGCTGAGCGCCTTCCCCTCAGCATCTGAACACGATTAACCTTTCCCACCTAAAATTAAAACAAAACCAGTGGCCTGCTGGAGCTGACTCACACCGACGTGCGAGAGCCGACTGTTAAATTTTCAGCCAGCCAGTTATGAAAAACGGCCACTATTAAAAATTAAATTTTATACTCTTATAAATTATAGTAAAACAAAGGCAATACATACTTAAAACTCATGTAATTATTTTACTACATTTTTCTATCATCCACGCTCTTGCATTATATACGTCTGTTGTACACATACCTGGTGGAAACTACGTGCCAGTGCCCTGCTGCACGGCTCCTCCCGGCTCCACCTGCAGCAAATTCACTTTGAAACAGGCCATGGGGGGAAATTTACAGCACGGAAATCAGCAAGTGCCACGCACCAGGGTTTTCTTTTTCCTGAAGAGCTGATTGTTAAGTATTTTACCAGCACAAGAGTGACAAAGCCCTTCCCTGCGCCCCATATTCCTTCTGGGTCCTTCTTCGCCCCTCTTCACAGCTAATTTCTTCCCCGCCTTGCTGCCCATCCACTCCTCAGGGCACCGATGGCTTCTGCACCCCCTGTTCTGCTGCCCCCGCAAGACCACCAGCTCCTTGTGAGATTTCTAGGCCTCTCCTCACCTCCTCCTTCGGGAGCTCGGCGCCTCCTCAGAGGGCTGCTCTCAGCTCCCCTCGCTCCTCAATGCCAGTATTTTCCGGATTTTTCCTCGGCCTGATCCTGCCCACATGCTCCCTAGTGGCTCATGAGCACCCCATCTCCATTGTCCATCTGGGCTGCTGAGCCCCACACTGGGGGTTCCATCCAGACCCATATACCCAGCTCCACCCCACACCTCCTCCTCCATTCCCTGTCGCCAGCAGCGTCCCCTCCATCCGGCTTCCCAGCCAGGGGGCCTGCGTCATCCCAGGCAATGCCGACTCCCTCCACCCCAACACCCAAGGGAATCCCGTCTGTCCACTACTCCTCCTGTCCCCATGTCCTCACACTGCTATCTCTCCTTCATCCAAACCACTGTCACTCGTCACCAAGCTTCCCAGATCGAGCTTTGCCTCTGGCCACCTCATTCCAGTACATTCTCCACACCGGAGCCCACAGCCATCGCCCTGTGTAGCTGTCTTTTGTGCCTCCCTCGGGAGGTGCTCAGGCAGGGCTGCTGGGCAAAGGTTGGGGTGAGCTAGAGGGAGCAAGCTGGAAGGCCGGAAGAGGTGGGCCGCCCTGGAGTGAAAGCGTGGAGATACCCACCTGCCAAAAGGCTGTGGCAGGCCGAAGAGACCCCTCAAGGCTCAGGAGGAGGGCGGAGGGGGCTGGTTGGGCCAGCTCATGCCCCCCAGCCCCGAGGGGCCCCAGCCAGTGGTGGGGAGCCCCGGGGATGCCTCACGGGGGGGGGGGGTTGGTTAGGGGGGTGGCACAGCTCCCCTGCGCAGCCTAAGGCCCCTCTCTGACCGGCCGTTGCCCCCCCCGCCCACCCCGTGCAGGTACGACACCATCACCAACCAGTGGGAGGCCGTGGCCCCTCTGCCGAAGGCCGTGCACTCGGCCGCGGCCACCGTGTGCGGCGGGAAGATCTACGTGTTCGGGGGCGTGAACGAGGCGGGCCGCGCGGCGGGCGTGCTGCAGTCCTACGCGCCGCACACCAACGCCTGGAGCTTCATTGAGTCCCCGATGATCGGTGAGAGCTGGGGGGTGGGCCAGCAAGGGGCCCCTCGGTACCCCAGCAGTTCTGCACCCCCAAGTTCGGGGGGGCGGGGGTCGCGAACCCCGAGTCCCAGGGGCAGCTGGAGACCCCCCACCCTCACCCGGGAGGATGCGCGCGCCCCCGGGCCCGGCCCCCCAGTGCCTTATCTGGAGGTGCCTCGGGTGTCTGAAGCCAAGCGGGGGGCGCGGGGACAAGCTGGCCCCTGACCCACTCCCCTGCCCCACAGACAACAAGTACGCGCCGGCCGTGACCCTCAACGGCTTCGTGTTCATCCTGGGCGGGGCCTACGCCCGCGCCACCACCATCTACGACCCCGAGAAGGGGAGCATCAAGGCGGGCCCCAACATGAACCACTCGCGCCAGTTCTGCAGGTGAGGGGCGCCCCTGCCAGCGGGGTGGGGGCGCCGAGGGCACAGGTTCCCACCGGAGCGCCTCTTCCTGCTGGGCTCCAGCTCCAGCCCCTGCCCAGAGGTCCGCCCCGCAGCTCAGCTCAGCCCACTGGACGCGCAGGGGTGGAGGGGAGGGGGAAAGGGAGGGGGAGGAGATGGGGAGCAGAGGGGGAGAAGATGGGGAGCGGAAGGGGAGGGGGGGACACCAGCCCCTCTCCACCCCCACCCCCCTCCACCTGCCCGGCAGCAGCTTGAAGATGGCTCCAGGCCAGAGCCAGGCCATAGGCAGTAGGGGGCAGGGGGCTCCTGGGGAAGGACCCATGCCCCTCTGGGACGGCAGGGGGCACAGCTGCCTGAGAATCCCCAGAGGCCGGGAGCCCAAAAACACGCTCCAGCCCCCGCAGGAGGACAGACGGAGGGGTCAGAGTGAGGTTTGGCTCCCAATTGGCCTGGCCCTTTGGCCCAGGAGAAAACAACTCCCTGGGAAGTTGTTTTTCCTGCTCCTGCTCCCCTGGCCCCCCTCTTACCAGACTAAGAGTAATGAGGGCTCAAAAGAGGCCCCCGAAACCCCACTCTCAGCCTTTCTAGAGCAGATCCTTCCTGGAAGCTGCTCGGTCCTTGCAGTGGTTGACCCCCAGCTCCTCAGTGTGTGAATGGCGTTAAGCATTTATGGCGTGCCCACTGTTTGCCCAAGCACACTCATAGGGGCCAGGAGAGGTTCACTCTTCTGCTAACTTATCATAGGACTTTGGACAAATCACTTTTCCCCGGGCCAGTTCTCCTGTCTATAGAACAGGTAGTTGGACCAGACCTGTGATAAATTCCTGTTCGCATGAAGAGCTGGCAGTTCTCCATCCTTCCTTTCCCGTGGCGTGCTCTAAATGTGGGTGGCTTCCAGGGCTGAACTCTGACTACACCGTCCACCCGTGAAAACAGCCAGAGGGCCGGGCCTCACTCAGAGGGGCATCGAGACTACAAGTGGCCGGGGAGGGCAGGATGCTAGAGAAGAGATTTAAACTAGGTCTTGCAAGAGAATCCAGGAAAAGCTGTGCCGCACAGGGAGAAGCATGAGGGGCCTGGGGGTGAGGTGCTGCAAGAGGGAAGGTTGGAGCAGGTCCTATTTGAGGCTCAGAATTGCAGAAATGGATTTAACCTTTCTTGAACCTATCTGTTGAGTCCCAGGGGATGGCCAAGATGAAATGGCCATTAGATGAGTAAGAGAGAAATCAGGGCTAAGAACATCCATCTGGCAGTCGGTGTGATGGGAAGCGGGCATTCATTAAGGGACTAAGAGGAGATTGGAGCAAGATGCTGAGCCTGCACAACTGGAAGGGCTGATGGAGGCAACAGAACTGAGCCAGAGAGTGTCGTGTCCGGCGACGGCCATCAGAAACCCTGCGGAGAGCACGCCTGACCCTTACAGTCATGGCGGGCAGGGACAGGAGGACACTCAAGTCCAGGACAGACAGCAGGAAGGTCTGACTCTGCACCCCTTGGCAGCGGCTGGTGTTCAGTTAGGATTTAGTTCCTCCTTACCCTGCCTCCTGTCCCTTCCCAGAGTCTGTTGTGCATCCTGTTCCCAACTGTAGGACAACTCTGTGCAGCTAAATAAGATGCTCAGTAAGGACGCAGGGAATGGAGCCGAGAGCTGCGCAGAGGCAGCTCACCTCCCATCCATCACGCGTCGGTCCCACGGGCCAGGGGTGCCACATCCAGCAGCCTGGGGGGCAGGAGAGCCGTTGTCCTAAGTGGCTGGGGGCACCCTGCTCTATCAGGGTGCAAGGGCAGCAGGGAGACTAGGTGCCACCTTTGCCGATGGGGCGCAGGCCGGGGCGCAGGGTGCAGGGAGCTCCCTGAGTCTCTTCCGGCTTTCTCTCCCGCAGTGCCGTGGTGCTCGATGGCAAAATCTACGCCACGGGGGGCATCGTGAGCAGTGAGGGGCCCGCCCTGGGCAACATGGAAGCCTACGAGCCTGCCTCCAACGCGTGGACCCTCCTCCCCCACATGCCCTGCCCCGTGTTCAGACACGGCTGCGTGGTGATTAAGAAGTACATCCAGAGCGGCTGACGCCCACGGGAAGCCCACGCGCGTCCTGGGGAGGACAGCTCTGCACGCAAGGAAGATGTTTCAGCACCACCCATCAGAGGCCGACAAAACGCAATCAAGGCAGTCACTGCGCTCGACATTTTGAACACTCTGTACGCTGAATGTAGAAAATCATCCTCGCCTCCGGGTGAGCCAGGGGCGCACGCTGCGGGTGGCAGGACCCACCACCCACCCCGGACGGGGCCGCCGGGTGCTCGCTGTTGCGGGGGCAGGAGTCGCCCTTCTTTCTCCACGGGGAGAGGAAGCTGTTTTTCTTTCCTTCCCGCGGAGCAAGCTTGATCCCTAAACAACTGGAGCTCAGTCATCCTACCACGAGGCATCAGGCTCTCTTGGATACGATCAAAGTGTCCTTATCACTTTGATTCCTCCTTCTGTTTTTCACCCATCCACGCTTTCCGCAGTGGAGAGAAGGCAATGGACATGCCTGAGCGGCGGGGCGCCCGGGGGCCTGCTGGTCCCAGCTGGGGCCGGCGAGAGGGCCCACCCGGTGCTGGGCTGGGGGTGCGGACTGACGCCCTGCGGGGCCAGAGGGACAGCTGGGGAGGGCTGTCTTTCCTACACAGGTTTTTCTACCATGTTTTTGCTGGAGAAGGACAAGGTGATTGTGCTAGCTTTCTCTTATCCAATATGAATTATTTAGATTTCCAAGGCATTTTCTTGATACACAAGAGGCTATTTTTAAGTACCGAGAGGAGGAGGAGGCCACCAGAGGGGCAGTGACGCGGGGATTCCCAAAGCTCTTTGTAGGTAGTGCCTGAGTGGGCCATTTGCTCCCGTTTTTCTAAGTGCAGAATAGAGGATCTCTCCTGGGGGGGCGCAGACGCCCCCATTTTATTTTTAGAAAATGTAACTCCCAGACAGCCCATAAAGCCGTGCCTCCTGGAGGCATTGGCCAGTGGAGATTCTGTCCTAGAAGGACCCCAGCTCTGGCCCCTGGCGTCGGAGCAGCTCCCTCCGTGAGGCAAAGCTGAGCCCCCAGGCCGGGCGGGGAGGAGGGAGGGAGGGAGGAGAAGTGTCTACAAAGCACAGGAGACTATTTTTTATATTCATAGCTATATATTAAGGCACCTGCCGCAAGAGCTCTCAGGATGCCACCAGCCTTCTTAGACGAGCCGTGACAGCCGAGGCCCGAGGCAGGAGCGGATTCGCCGTCCTTGCCGCGCAGTCGCCCGAGGGAAGGGGCGCCGGGGTGGGGTGCGCGCCGCGGCCCGGGAGGGAAAGGACTCCCGCGGGCCCTCAGACCCTGCAACCTCACGTGGCAACCGGGTTCCCGTCCAGGGGCGGGGAGGTGGCTGCCGCCACGCTGTCTAGTCGAAGTTGGCACCAAATACGCGCTTGCCATTTTTTATATCTCGGAAGTCCACGCGCCGTCATTTCCCGAGAAGACCATTGACGAGGCGAGAGGGACGGGACGCGCGCTCCACCTTTCAGGACTGGGTGACACGTCGTTCCGCCTCCAACGTTCGCCATCGACTTCTCGCGCTGCGAGTGCGGCTCCCCCTTGGACAGGATACCGAGCTTCGTTATGCAGTTTTTAAATATTATTTATTATTTTTAAAAAAAGTAATAAGCACAAAACTACATACGTTGTATGTCATTGGAAGTATTTATGTCAAACAGGGTGCAAGTGTGAACCCAAGGACTGGAGCACAGCGTGCCAACGGCCCGGGGCAGGGCTGGCGCTGGCCACCGCGTGCATCTGCCTCCAAAGGAGGTGTCGCGGCGAGCAAGACTCGGCGCAGGTGGCAGTGAGATTCCGTTTCTCTCCTCATCGATCACACTGGAGCAAAAACTGGCTATTTCTGTGAATGATATAAAACAGGGTTCTCTGTAATGGCATTGTACATAGTATATGTTTATTGTTAAGTTCTTGTTATATTATAATAAATATATTTATAGATCTAGACTCGGAAGCCGGTGTGGTGTTCCCGTGTGCCATGGGCCTGGCCGTGGTAGGAGCAGCCCCAGGGCAGGCCTGTTCCTCTTCTCATCCATCAGCTACGTGGGCGCCGTTATGGATTTTAATGCAGATTGTGATGATTAGAAAGGATAGGACTCTTTAGCAAGGGGACGTATAGTGTTTAAAAGGAAGCCAAGAATCAAGGACAGCAATAGATCAAAGCTGAAAGGGACTTGCAAACACTCTGAGGACCTTCCTGCAGTAGTAAGTTCTCTTCTTATTACACTTGTGCAACTGAAAATTTCAGGTTAGCTGCCCGCTGCTGTCACTGCCATGCCTGCGGCCCACGGTCCTGAGCCCTGCCGACACCACGAGGTAACTCTGACTCATCAGCCTGAGAACAGACGCAACATACTTCCTCTAGGGACAACTACAAGATGGGGTTTCTGTCCTAAAATCCAGGCACGGGGCCTCCATTTGCCTTCCCGAGGAATGCCTGGGACTGTCTCTCCATCATCTAAGACCCACTTGGCTCTGCCAGGGACACCCAGGCAAGGCTGCCCAGGGGAAGAGGCAGGATACCAGGGAGGGCTGCTCCGCCCTGCAGGAAAAGAATAGAATTAAGGGGTCAGCAGGAGAAGGGAGGTTTACCAGCTCTGTCATCCACATGAAGGGCCTCCCACTCTTAATCCTCAAATCTCACCCGGACCTGCTGTCTCCCTCCACTTGTGAGGCGAGTCTGACAAACCAGGTTGGTGGAGCAGGAACTCCGCATTGAAGTTGCCCGAGACCTTCCAAGTGATCCATGCACTTGCTAATAAACACCGGCAAGGATGCCTCCAGAAATGCCTGTTCTAGAGGGAAGGATGGCGAATGTCTGGAATATTCCAAGCCCAAAGAGCTGAAAGTATAATATGGCATCAAAGCAAAATGGTAGCTTTATTAGCTCCATCCTTGTCTGGCCCATTACCCCGAATCTAAGAGAAATGTTCTTTGAGTCTCTGCCTGTGTATTTTAGACTTAATGCTGGGTGACGAACAGATTAAATGTTACCATAAAAGACATATGTGTCCATGAGATTAGGAGCCCATGTAACTATGAAGAGCAGCCTTCTTATTGGACTCAAGGTTCTGAGCATCAGACCTGGCATGGATGGTGAGAAAGGTCACTGCGGCAACCATACAAGGGAGACAGATCACATTCAGTGTGTGTGTGTGTGTTAGATTCAGTTGTCAACTTGGCCAGGTGTTTTGTTGCTGCGGACATAAGCCAGTGGTACGTGAACCTCATCTGTTGCTAATTACATCTGCCCTGTTGCTAATTACATCTGCCCTCGGCTAGGAGGCGTGTCTGCTGCAATGAGTGATGTTTGACTTAATTGGCTGGTGCTTAAATGAGAGAACGCAATGTAGCACAGCCTGAGCAGCTAGTCATTTCTCATCTCAGCACTCACAGCTCAGCCCAGGCCTTTGGAGATGCAGAAAGAAGTCACCCCGGGGAAAGTTGTTGGAACCCAGGGGCCTGGAGAGAAGACCAGCAGAGACCATCCTGTACCTTCTCACGTAAGAAAGAACCTCAGTGGAAAGTTAGCTGCCTTTCCTCTGAAGAATTAACAAAATTAATCCCCTTTTATTAAAAGCCAATCCGTCTCTGGTGTGTTGCATTCTGGCAGCTAGCAAACTAGAACAGATTTGGTACTGGAGAGTGGCGGTGCTGCTGCGGTTTGCAAATACCAGATATGTTTGAATGGTGTTTTGGCTGGCTAAGGGGAAGATCTTGGAGGAACCGTGAAGAGAATGATGGAGAAGTCCTGGAGTGCGTGAAGAGACTGTTGGTGTAAATGGAACCACTGCCAATCTTGACAAAGGAGGACACAAAAGGGAGAGATTGGAGTTTGCAGAGTGAGAACCATGGAAGCTCGGGTGTGAAGCCAAGAAACCTCAGCCAGGAGAGTGAACCCACCCATATATATGGAGAGGGTGAGTTTACCCTGAAGGGTGAGGATGAGCCTCCCACCTTGTTGCAGTGGAAGAGTTGTGCAGCCTCAGGCCTTGGAGAAGGTAGAGCACGCTCCTTGGGGGACTGGGAGAGCCTGGCTGCCACCACATGGAGGGGTTGAGCGTGTGCCCCAGAAATGGCAGAGAGCCCAGGGGTGGCCATGATGCCTGGAGAGAGTGGAGCCGAGAGGTTGTCTCCTCGATGTTCCCCAGGGTTGATTTGGAAAGAGGTGGGCCACTGCATAGGCCCTTGGAAGGGGTGGGACTGCCACTTTCTAAAGCTGAAGGATGAATGACTTTCAGACTTCGAAATCCAATGGTGTTTGCCCTGCAGGCTTTACATCTGTGTTCTTCCAATTTCTCCCTATGGAAATGAAAACCTATATCCTGTGAATATCCTCCTTTGCATCTTGGCACCAGACAACTTGTTTTGAGGTTCACAGGTCCACAGCAAGAAGAGAATTTTTTGCACCTGTTTAAGGTGATGCTTGAAGTTGCCAAGTTGACAAGGGGTGGACATGTGTTAGTTAGATTCAGTTGTCAACTTGGCCAGGTGAGCATACCTAGTTTTGTTGCTGCGGACATAAGCCAATGGTATGTGAACCTCATCTGTTGCTAATTACATCTGCTGTCGGCTAGGAGGCGTGTCTGCTGCAATGAGTGACGTTTGACTTAATTGGCTGGTGCTTAAATGAGAGAACACAATGTAGCACAGCCCAAGCAGTTCAGCATTCCTCATCTCAGCACTCGCAGCTCAGCCCTGGCCTTTGGAGATGCAGAAAGAAGTCACCCCGGGGAAAGTTGTTGGAACCCAGGGGCCTGGAGAGAAGACCAGCAGAGACCATCCTGTACCTTCCACGTAAGAAGGAACCTCAGTGGAAAGTTAGCTGCCTTTCCTCTGAAGAATTAACAAAATAAATCCCCTTTTATTAAAAGCCAATCCGTCTCTGGTGTGTTGCATTCTGGCAGCTAGCAAACTAGAACAGTGTGTGTGGTGCATCTTGAGTGATAATTTCTAATACAGTTTGACAAATAAAAAAAAAACATTTTTCCAAAGCTTCTGCTTCCAAACTAGGCTTTTTTTTTGGCTCCCTACTACCTACTGGCTCTAGCAATGAAAGGGAAAATAAGGCAAGGCAGCTTTGGTCCTCAAATTCACAATCTAATGTGTGAATAGCTGCAGCAGTTCATCAGCTGAGAAAACAATCCAGTGATCCCGATATCGAGCAGATTTCAGACCACATTAATGGCAGCTTTCTGGTGGAGATGACAAGGGAATGAGATTCACTAAATAGATTCTAGCTAAGAGAATTTACCTTGCAGAGAGGAGGGCTTGCACAGAAATCAAAGAGCATGATAGAATAATCTCATGCAAGACTAGAAAGCAAAGTTCCATTTTCCTAGTCTGACTTCTTTTTCTCCAGCATTTTTGAATGTTGAAGAGCTGGAGAATGCGTGTGTGTAAAAGAAGAAGAGGAGGCTGGAAAGAGAAGGGAGGTCAGACCACACAGCTGGGGTTTTAGGTGGGCCTTGGTGCCGCTCTGGTTGCAGAACTTCTCTACTGAAGCCATGTTGCTGAAGAGCTGCTCAAAAGACGTCTGCAGGATCACAGAGCCCAGGATGCAAGGAGCAGACACCTCCTCCTTAAAGAGCGTCAGGGTGAAAGTGGCATTCCAGGCAGCTTGATTCTGACACTCAGAGAGAGAGAAGGACCAATCAAACCAGGAGTGTGAAAACGTCTGCCAGCTTGTCCTCCTCTCTTGGAGCCAGACAGTGTAGGCTCCTAGAAATAACAAGAAGGGATGAGGCACCAGGATGGGGACTGAGGGGGATCCCAGAACACAAAGGAGACCCTGCCCTCATGGGGCTCAGAGCTTAAGTCCTTTAAGGGGTGAAGGGAGAAACACTGCTGCCCAGCTCAAACACTGGACCTACCCCGTAGAGCCCGCTCCTGTCACCATCCTTAGCAGTAATAGCATTTCACGTTTTTTAATATTTTCCATTTTACAAGGTACTTTCAGATAAGTTACTTCATTTTTTATTTGTTTCTCAAAATAAGCTTGTGAGCAATCCATAATTTTTGGTGGGGCAGCTGAGGCTCAGAGAGGTTAAATAATCTGGTCAACTTCACACAGCCTGAACTTTCTCCAAAGTGTGTTTTTTTCCATAATATTTTATCCACTTTACTGGAACCAATGAATCAGAAATAAGCTCATCAAGGTTCTAAAGCACACCAAGCTGAGGGTGGGGAGGGCGGAAGGCTGTATCCTCTGGAGACAGGAATTCAAGTCCAGCTGACCTTACCTCATTGTAAAAGGATGCTATAAAAACTGGATTCAATTGAACAGCCCAAATTTCAGAGTACATGATTCTTGAAACATTTGTCTATGGCATTTTTAAATAATCCATAGCCAAAATCAAAAGAAAACAGGGAAAATATTTGTAGCTTTTTTTATCAAAGAGCCCATGTAAATTCAATAAGAAAATATCAAATAATTACAACCATTAAATAGAAGCAGATTTTAAACAGACCCACAGAGAGGAAACATAGCTAGTAAACATACCCCCCCACCTCAAAAAAAAAGTTCAGACTTGATAGTTTTTTAATAATGAAATTAAAATAATGAGGTAGTAAAAAAAATAAAAATAAAATGATGAGGTAGTATCTTTTACCTACTAAATGAGCTCTCAAAACCTAAAATCTGTAGGGGGGACCCTTGAGTGCCGAGGGTTTTGCAAAGGAGATGATCCTTGTAGAAAAGCAGTGTGGCAGGCAGTGTGTATAGGAGCCTAAACTGTACTGATATCTGGGCTGGTAAATCCATTTCTGGACATTCCAAGGAAATAATGAAAACTAAGGAAAAGGTCATATAATAACAACTCCCATTTTTTGACCAGACATTGCATCTTCACAATTCTATAAGTACTATATAAAGATATACAGCACTATAGAAAATGCTTATGATATAAGGTAAGAGGAAAAAAAATCAAGACTCATATTTATATATATGACTGTGATTGTGATTATGTATGGTATGTAAATCAAAAAATGACCAGATGTACAGTCATAAACACACAATTAATCAAATTGAGGGTGATTTTTCTTCTCTTTTCCAAAATTTCTGTAAAGTAATGGTATTATTTCTATAATAAAGATATTGATATATTTTTTAAAAGACTTTTGGGAATGAGAAACAGAAACCAATCTTTCCCTTATATTTCAATCTGAGAATATATATATATTTCAATCTCAGTTTTTAAAGATCATTTCCTATTTGGGGCACCATGAGTAATGGACCAATTAGGGGGGTTCAGGATGAACAAAGAATTACAAATAAGAAAATAAGTTGCCAGTAAAATCAAGATTGTTTTTTATAAAGCCTAAAGGCTAAAGGTGAGTGGATTATATCTTTCAGTGCATGAAGATTTTTACGGAAAAAAAAAAGAACTTCAACACCTCCATGTGTACTGAGAAAGTCAAATAAGACAAAAGAGATAATAAAAACAAAATTCCAGTTCAACAAAAGGATGTATGGATCAGTGTTAGATGTCTGAAATGGGTTGCCAAAATCCTGGAAGGGGTCTTCTATAATTAAACCTTAATAATATACTTGTATAACACAATTTCACACTCTCATTTTATCCTTTCGACTTCCCTAAAAGGCAGAGGACAACATCTTCTGCTTCAAGGGGAATCAAGTTCACAGAAGTTAAGTGACTTGTCCTGTTTCGCAGAAGTTAAGTGACTTGTCCTGTAATCATAAGGTCATGCTCCCAGGGTTCTTTATATACTGCATTTAATCCTTACCAAAAATCCTGCAAAGGATGGTTATCCTGGGTGCACAGGTGAGACAACCAGGTCCTGAAACATTAAGCAGAAAGTTTGTCCAAGTCACACAGGTACTCCAGCCCAGGTCATGGAGACTCCGGAGAGGTGGGGATACATCATACGCCCTCTCCAGGCCACCGGGGGCTGTCGGCTCTTATGACTGTAGGGCTAAGACTCTTTCCTCCTCCCCAAGGCACCTCAAAAGTCTATAATAAGAAAACAGAGAACTCTGTGAATAGACATTCAGCTCTGTGTTGGACGAAGTTCTCCTTAGAAGCGATCTTTAAATGCCCGGTGAGAGTCTCAGCCACACACTGACTCCCTGCAGTCAAGGACTCAGACTTTTAACAGAAAACTTGGCTCTGGGTTAAGGAAAGAGTCCACTGAAGTAAGATTTGCAGACCAGCCATTACTGCCTCGCTTGAGGCTCCTGCGGGGAATTTGAAAAGTGTCTCCAGCATACTTGCTGACCACAGCCCTCCTGGGGGAGGAGAGGAGGGCACAGCCCCGCCTCAGACCAAAGGGTGTGGCCCAGGCCTGGAAGCCAGGCAGGTAGAATGTCAGGGTGTCTTCCCACCTAGACCAAGGAATTGGCTGAAAGCAGGTCCCCACTCCCAGGAGCCTGCCTTTTCCACATGATGGCAAGAATAAGGTTGAGATGTGCTGTGGGTATAGAGACAAAGAGGGAGCCTGTGCTCGTTTGAAAGGACTATGTACCCTAGAAAAGCCATGCTTTAATCCTAATCACTCTTGTGGGAGCAACCATTTCTTTAATCCCTGCTCAATAACGTAGGTTGGAATCTTTTGATTCGATTATTTCCATGGAGATGTGATGCATCCAATTATGGGTAATAACTTGATTAGATGGAGATGTGACTCCACCCATTCCAGGTGGGTCTTGTTTAGTTTACTGGCATCCTTTAAAGGGGAAAGATTTTGGAGAGAGAGAGAGCATGATGCCAATAGCCACAAGACTGACAGGAGCCCAGGCAGCCAGAGAGTTTTGGAGCTGAAGAAGGAAAACATCCCCCAAGGAACTTCATGAAACAAGAGGCGTGAAGAGAAAGCTAGCAGATGTCGCCATGTTCACCATGTGCCTTTCCAGTTGATAGTGAAACCCTGAACTCCATTGGCCTTTCTTGAGTGAAGGTAACCTCTTGTTGGTGCCTTAATTTGGACATTCTTATAGACTTGCTTTAATTGGGACACTTTCTCGGCCTTTGAACTGTGTTCTAGTTTGCTAGCTGCCAGAATGCAATATACCAGAAACGGAATGGCTTTTAGGAAGGGGAATTTAATGAGTTGCTAGTTTACAGTTCTAAGGCCGAGAAAATGTCCCAATTAAAACAAGTCTATAGAAATGCCCAATCAGAAGTATCCAGGGAAAGATACCTTGGTTCCAGAAGGCTGATAAATTTCAGGGTTTCTCTCTTAAGTGGAAGGGCACATGGTGAACACAGTCAGAGTTTCTCTCTCATCTGGAAGGACACATGGCGAACACGATGTCATCTGCTAGCTTCTTCACCCCTGGCTTCTGGTTTCATGAAGCTCCCCAGGAAGCGTTTTCCTTTATCATCTCCAAAGGTAGCTGGCTCGTGGACCCTCTGCTTCATGGTGCTGCAGCATTCTCTGCTCTCTCCGAATCTCTTTCTTTCTCCAAAATGTTTCCTCTTTTATAGGACTCCAATAAACCAATCAAGATCCACCCAAATGGGTGGAGACATGTCATCACCTAATCCATCTTAACAACCACTCTTGACTAAATCACATCATCCAGGGAGATGATCTGATTACAGTTTCAAACATACAGTATTGAATAGGAATTATTCTATCTTTATGAAATGGGATTTTGATTAAAACCTGGCTTTTCTAGGGGGCATACTTCCTTTCAAACCAACACAAACTGTAAACTACCAACTTGTTAAATTTCCCTTTTTAAAATGCCATTCCATTTCTGGTATATCCCATTATGGCAGCTAGCAAACTAGAATAGAGTCCATGGATTTCTATACCAAAAAATAATAATAATAATAAGGTAAGTCAACTGTTTTCACCTTCCCAAACTAAAATCCATATACTCTGCCTCCCGCTGTATAATGTGTGCTGGTTGTTTGGGTGTCGCTCCTCCTGGGAGATGACGGCAGCCTCTCATGGGTAACACTAGGTCAGTAAGACGCGTCTGCAGGCCGGGACCATGTTCTCCACCACACTCCCCAAAGAGCTGGGCACAGAGGGGAGCCAGGGAGAGAGTGGGAGCACAATACCTTAAATAAATCACTCACAACTCACTTCACTATTGTTCACTCAGCCATTTGCATCTTCCTTCCTCCCTCCTCCACTCCTGTAGTTTCAAATACCGAGTGTGTCCTAATCCTATTCTCTCCCTCTCTTACCCCAATCCCTGATATTATCTCCATGTCCTTAAACAATCCTTCTCCCCTCCCTAAACCTTCTCAGCCCTAACCCGCTAAAGGAATCATAAGCCTCATAGGCATCTAAGAGAGGAACCTAGAAGTTATTCTGAACTCATTTTTGGCCCCTCAGTCCCCATAGTCAATCATGACTAAGTTCTATTCATTTTACTTCCTTAACATCTCTGGACCCATTCTTGTCTCTTTCTCCATTTCCTATCTGTGCTGGTTTGAAAGTATTATGTACCCCAGAAAAGCCATGTTTTAATCCTGATTTGATCTTGAGGGGGGCAGCCATTTCTTTTCATCCTAATTCAACACTAGGTTGGAAGCTTTTGATTAAATTATTTCCACAGATATGTGATGCACCCAGTTGTGGGTGTGACCTTTTGATTAGATGGAGATATGACTCCACCCATTCCAGGTGGGTCTTGATTCATTTACTGGGGTCTTTAAAAGGGGAAACATTTTGGAGAAACAACAGAAATGACAGAGCTGACAGAAACTTCAGAGTGAGCTGCACAGATGCCGACACTTGGACAACAGAGACACAGATGTTTGGAGATGTTTGGAGTCCAGCAGACATTGCCATGAGATGTTAAGCAAGCCAAAACCTGGACAGAACCAAGGGAAGCCAAGAGATGAAAGCCAGCCCCGGAGAAGCAAAGTGAGGAGCCCCCACAGGAACAGAGGCTGAAAGCAGCAGAGCTCAGGAGTGAGGGACCAGCAGATGCCAGCTACATGACTTCCCAGCTGACAGAGGTGTTCCTTACCCATCAGCCTTCCTTGAATTAAGGTATCTTTACCTGGGTGCCTTAGTTTGGACATTTTCATAGGCTTAGAACTGTAAGCTTTCAACTGATTAAATTCCCTTTTTTAAAAGTCATTGCATTTCTGGTATATCGCATTCTGGCAGCTTACAAACTAACCCACTGCCGTATTTCAGGCCTCATTTTCTCTTGCCACAATTATGGCAATAGCTCTCTAACTACTCCCAGCTTCTGCCCGTGCTTTTGCAAGCACACATCTGATTGTCATTTCCATCCTTAGACACTCCCTTCAGTGCTTCCCAAACTCCCTCCTCCCTCAAAAAAAACATCTTCAGACTTCTCAGAAGGGTCTATGATGTCCTGCCTTATCAGATTCTGCCAATACCATCTCACCACCCCCACCCACCCACCCATCATTCCACTGCTCACAGCTATGCTTCAACTCTGTGCATCTATTTTCTGTTCAAATGCTTCACACCCCTTCCCAGCCCACCCATCCACCCCCGGTTGAAAGACCCTTTTTCGCATTTTATTCAAAGGCCAACATCAGCATCTCCTTTGTGAAACACTCTGACCCTCTAAGGCAAAGCAAAACCTGGTCTCCTTTACATCACAGCTGTTCCTTGTCCATACCTCACTTCAACTCACAAATATTCACTAAGTTATTTCTAATGTACTTTCTAAGTGCCAGATGCTGGGGCCACAGTGAGAAATAAGACAAGTTTTTGGCTTTCTGACAAACAATGGCTCATTGCTAGATAACAATAGAAGGGGCACCCGGGCCATGGGACTGGCCCAGGCTGGAAGGATAGGAGATGAGAAAGCCAGCGGGGGGTGAGGGGGGTGGGGGGAGGGGAGAAGGTCTGTGGAGGAGCCCAGGAGAAGGCCAAGTTCAACAGACTGGAACACGAGCAACTTGGTAGAGTCAGAGGCTGCCTCTGAGCTGGCCTGGGGCCAGGAGCAGGGCAGTAAGTGTTTGCAGCAGCCCGAAGCCACCTTCTCATCTGCAGTGCCTGGCTGCTTCTCCAACAGGAATCTTGAGGTTGGTTAGCCGTTGAATCTGTCCGACCAGATCTGATGAAGGAGCCCAGTGACCATCTACTTTCCCTGCAATCATTTAGTATTAATGGGGTAGCTCTTGCGTGCCAGGTTCTGTGAACGCTGGAAATACAAAGATGCAGAAGACACAGGCTGGTCCTCAAAGAGCTCCGTCCAAAAGGAGACCTGTTCAAGAATTACAATCCATAGAGCACAAAGCCTTCCTCATCCATCCCCTTCCAAGAGGCTCCACTTGAAGTGTGTGTCCTTTGAGACATATCCCAGGCCTATAGATGTAAGTTTTAGTTTTGTTTAAACATAATTGTTCTATTGAACCAGTTCTGAAATTTGCGGTTGTCACTAAGGTGGGTGTTGGACATCATTCCAGCTCAGTATATTTACATTTACCCCATTCTTTGGAGCTGCCCCATAGTAGTGGTTCATCTGGGTGTACATAGGTCATTGGTCACTTGTGTGCTTGTCCTTCTCTCAGTCCCCTCCTCTCTCTGCTATTGAAACCAATGCTGCAATAAATATCCTTGTATGTGCCTCCTTGTTACATGTGGGAGTGTTTCTCCAGGATAATTTTCTAGGATTATTACCTGGGAAAAAAGTTATTGGGTTAAAGAATCACCACATGCAAAAGCACATGGAGAAAACACACACACACACACAAAGGAAAAGATGAATAGACTTGATCTTATAAGATGTATTCTGTACTTTAAAATCACCAAAAAAAATTACCAGCAAGCTCAGATGAATATTTATAGCACTTCTGACAAAAGGTGCAAAGGCAAATATGTAATTGTGTCACATATAAAGAGCTCTTTAAAATCAATTTTAAAGTGACTAGCACCCCACAAAGAAAAAAAAATGGTCAAGGTTGCGAGTAAATAATTTACAAATTAAGAACTACAATGGCAATGAAATATATTAAAAACCTCTTCCAGAGATGGAAAAATAAAACAATATGCCTTTATTTGCTATCAAGTTATAAACTTTTTACCGACTTCTAATATGTAGAATTGGTGAGAGAAGGAGAAAATCGGCATTCAAACCTACAAGCAGGAATGAAAACTTGTGCAACTCTTCCATTAACCATTCTGGCACTATGTACATAAAAGATGTTGTTCTAGTTTGCTAGCTGCTGGAATGCAACACACCAGAGATGGGTTGGCTTTTAATAAAAGGGGATTTATTTCATTAGTTCTTCAGAGGAAAGGCAGCTAACTTTCAACTGAGGTTCTTTCTTACGTGGGAAGGCACAGGGCAATCTCTGCTGGCGTTCTCTCCAGGCCTCTAGGTTCCAACAACTTTTCCTGGGGTGATTCCTTTCTGCATCTCCAAAGGCCTGGGCTGAGCTGCGAGTGTTGAGATGAGGTATGCTGAGCTGCTTGGGCCGTGCTATGTTGAGGTCTCTCATTTAAGCACCAGCCAGTTAAGTCAAACGTCATTCATTGCAGCAGGCACGCCTCCTAGCGGACTGCAGATGTAATAAGCAACAGATGTGGTTCACATACTATTGGCTCATGTCCACAGCAACAGAACTAGGTGCCTTCACCTGGCAAAGTTGACAACGAATCTAACTACCACAGATGTTCAACATCATTCATGCTCTCTGACCTAGGAATTTCACTCATTTTCTATAGGAATGCTAAGATCTATGTACAGTGATGCTTGCTGCAAGTTGAAGAGCATTTAATGGCACATATGGGAAAATGATCATGATCCTGAATAGGAAAATGCAGAATGATCCCACTTTTAAAAAAAAATTGGAAGCAAATACACTAAAATTTAGACTGTGATTATCTGCGGGTGGTAAAAAGTAATTTTAAAACGACCTTTCTCATACTCTAAATTTCCAGTGAAATGTATTAATTTATAATTAGATAACAAAAACAAATTGACTTTTATTAAAAGAATGCATTCAAGGAAGAAGGACTAGCCTGTTCAGGTTAGAAAGGTGTAAAGAACATGCCCCATTCAGTAAAATGCAAGGTTGCAAGGGGAAAGATATGACATGAAATAGGTAAATGGAGGCAGGGGAGAGGGGAAGTGGGAATTTCACGCTTAATGGGTACAGAATTTCTGTTTGGAATGATGAAACTGTTCTGGAAATAGAGAGCAGTGACGATGACACAACATTCTGAATATGCTCAATGCCAATAAATTTTAAACTTAAAAATGATGAAAACAGTAAATTTTATGCTATTTATATTTTGAAAGGCCATGGATGGTGGGCTTTGTGAGCCTTTACTGTGTCCAGAAGACCCTAAAAACTTCCAAAGGACTTATACTTTGGAATTATCACTCTGGCAGGAGTGGGGAGGGCCCCAAGGATGGGAGGTTGGAGCTTTTCGAAGCAACTGGAACCCTAGACAGTGCTGATGGGAATGTAAAATGGGGCAGCCGCTTTGGAAAACCATCCGATGGGTCCTCGAAAGGTTAAGCACAGTCACCATATGACCCAGCAATTCCACTCCACCCAAAAGAAATGAAAACCACACATAAACTTGTACACAAGTGTTCATAGCATCATTCCTAATAGTCAAAATGTGAAAACAACCCAGATGTATCCATTTTAATATATGCACTTTATCACTCCATAATGGAACATTAATCAGCCATAAAAAGGAATGAACATTAAAAACATTATGCTAAGTGGAAGGATCCAGTCACAAAAGACCATATTTATATTGTATGATCCCATTTATATGAACTGGCTAGAAAGGGAAGCAGGAAGTGGATTAGTGGCTGCCAAGGGCGAGGGGCGGGGGAGGGGAGTGACTGCTAATGGGCATGGGGTTTCTTTCGGGGGTGATGAAAATGTTCTGGAATTAAATAGTGGTGATGGTTGCATAACTTTGTGAACATACTAAAAATCACTGACATACTCTTTAAGAGGGTGAATTTTATGGTATATGAATTGTATCTCAATAAAGCTATTACTTAAAAAAAAAAAAGCCAAAAAGGGGCTATCGCAAGAATTAAGGTGAGCAACAATAAGGGCTTAAAATAAGGCAGTGACGATGGAAAGGGACTAGAGAATTTAGGGCCAACGGGGAGTCCTAAAGGGCCCCAGGGACTTGTTTTTACTGAGGAGGATGCAAAGCACCCAGGGTCAAAACCCAAAGGAGACGGGCTGAAGCCTCTCTGGTGCTGGCTTCACTAAGACAGAAGGAATGTCGGATACGTAATAAGTGAAAACTCTCAACAAACCTATTTGTTTAATCATCTGTAGGCAACAGAGGTGACTCGAAGCAGTGCCTAAAGTGTGGCCTCGCTTTTATACTTTTTCATAACCCAAAACATGTTTAATGTGGCCAGTACATTTCAGGCAACCTGCCTGTCTCTACTCATGAGGGCAATTTCCTAGAGCCGAGCAGGGGACAAGACTCTGGCCCCTCACTAATCTGAAGCCAGGGAAAACCATTCTCCCAGAAGTAAAGAGGAGCACCCATGTACCAGAAAATGAAAGTTGCATTTAAGTTTCATTTAAATATTTACTTTTTTTCTGACAAACATTTAACTTTTCTGAAAAAAAAAGGTATTATAGAAAACATTAAATTCTGCAAAATATATCCTTGGTACTGATATGATCACTTGGCATTCATTTTCTAATGGGGATGCTGGCATACTGCTCCAGCCACACTAAAGCACCATATATATTTTTATTTTTGTATATTTTTTCACCATACATACCTTAGAGGTTCTCAAAACGATTCCTTTGTATTTTATAGAAAGTTTTAATCAATGATTTTTTTGAAGCCCAGAATTTATTAACCGCAAAATTACAATCATATTCATACCTGGCAGCCTAAAGATATTCAAACTTTCCTTCTTGTTTCCAATACTGTTCATCGCAAGACTAAAATCTTTTGCGCATCGTCAGGCATTCCTTGGTAGACATTTATTCCTTTATCACATTTGGAATTGGTCGACTGGTTTTCAGAAAAGCTGGCTATTAAGATTTATTTGTTTTATAAATCTAGATCAACACTTCCCAGAATGTCCTCAGAACACAAGTTCTTTGGGATGACAGTAAAGGTTCTAAGACTACGCAAATTTGGGAAACGCTGGTTTTACCAAGGTTAGACAGGTTTCTTCACTACCTGACTGCTCAGAGTCAAAAATAGGCTCATCTGGGTGGAGCATCGGCTCGTAGCCGGGACGCCCCACGCCCGGGGCTGCAATGTGCAGGGGCTGCGGTGCCTGGAGGGGTGTCAGCTGACAATGCCGCGGGTGCTTCTCGCTGAGTCTGGTTAACCAAGAACCCAAAATAATAGTTCCTGATGACTTTGAGACCAGGTTCAGCCGGAACCTCGGCGACCTGCTGACAGTGACCGAACTGGCCAATCTCACTCCCTCAATGTAAACTGTAACCCTGTGAACGGGCCCCAACAGCTCTCCGGGGAATCTGGGTCCCTGCCCTAGGACTCATAATGGAGCGAAGGAGAAAAGGTTTCTTTGCGATCTTGAGGCTCGCTGAATCAGTCAACTGATTATGACTAAATAATCATAGCTTAACTTTTGTAAAAGAAAAAAAAATAAAGATAAAATAGACAAGCATTCATTCTAACTTCACTAAAGTGGATTCACTAGGAGGTTTTCTGAACTGATTTGACATAAATTTGAACCCCTGGCTCCTCAGGACATCTTGTAGCCTCAGAGCTCTTAAGGAACAAGCTTTGGGGAACTTAACATTTCATGCACGACTTTCACATCTCAAGGTACACCATCAGAGTACTTTCCAACATAATTCCTTTAACTCCGAGCAAAAGAAATCTAGAAACTTTTCCTCTTTAAGTAATCATGGGATTCTGGGGTCAATGCATTCCACTTCTTTTCTTTAAAAGAGGCACAGCAGAAAGTAAAGGCAACATCGTGAAAGATTCAGAAGCAAATTTATTTATTTATTATTTATTTCTTTTGGTGCCTAGGCTAGGAATGGAACCCAGGTCTCGTGCACGGCAGGCGAGCACCCTACCACTGAACCCCTGAAGCACTCCCTTCAGAAGCAAGTTCTAACTGAGAATCCTCAAATGATTTCTTAAGACAAATGGATACAGTTTTATATGGGAGAAAAAGTAAGAGCCGTATTCTTTGAAGTCAGGCAAAATCCTTTTTCTGAGTGGAGAAAACGAAGTGTCACTGTCATTTTATGAGTCCCAGAAAGACTTGAGCAACCCCACTCACAGTCACATAAAAAATTGGGAAAAAAAGGAAATAAACCTACAAGAACCCCTCCACACATCAACTAGCATACCAGTCACCACGTCCAGTGGTAGCTGCCAAAGTGGACCTCACAATTTCTGGAAAAGACACTTGGAACCTGGACATTTATTAATTTTGAACTCCATGACTATCTCTTTAGCAAGTGGCTACAGCAAAGAATGGAAAAATCATTGTCGCCTCTATACTTAAAATTTAAAAACCTTCACATTAAAAATATTTCATTAAAATCTTTTATTAAAACATGAAAATATGCCATTTAGTCGTCGCGTTTAGATTAATATCAGTGTTACTAGACAAATGTCTTATCCAAATATATATACATATTTTGCACATGGGCAGGCACCAGGAATCGAACCCAGTTCTCCAATATGGCCGGCGAGAATCTGCCACTGAGTCACTGCTGCACATGTATATATATATATATATATATTTTTTTTTTTAAGAGCTTTTTGGTGATCTTTTTTTTTTGTGCACCAGTGGAATAAGTATTTATTTGAAATTATTTTTTTTACAGTGTGGTAGACAATTATTCCACCTTAAAAAACATGATAATCCTTTAAAGAAATTTCTTTATTAAAGTATGGTTAGTATTTTAGTTTCCCGGGCTGCTCAAGCAAATAGCATACAGTGGTTCAGCTCAAACAACGGGGAATGATTTGCTCACGACCTTGAGGCTGAGAAAGTCCAAACCAAGGCATCATCAGGGCAGTGCTTTCACCCCAGACTACGGAGTTCTGGAGCTGCTGACGACCCTTGGTCCTTAACCTGACCCAGGGCAAGGCACATGCAAGCGTCTCCTCGTCTCTCCTTCTCTTCTGGGTTCACATGAATGGACTAGGTTTAAGGGCATGTTTTTCTGGGGTACATACAACTCCAAACCACCATGCTCCACCCTCTGAACCCCAAAAAGACATGTCCTTTCTACATGCAAAATACATTCATTCCATCACAACATCTGAAAAGCCTTAAGTCATTTCAGTACCAAGGCTAAGTACAAAGTCTCATCAAAATCAGTTACGGGTATGGCCTACCCTGGAACACAATTCCCCTCTGTCTGTGGACCTGGAACCTAGAACACAAGCCGTCTGCCTCCAATGGACAATGGAGTGGCTTAAGATGAACATTCCCATTCCAACAGGGAAAACAGGGGTCACCAGCCTCAATTCTGAAAATTAGTGGAGCAAACTCCATTAGATGTCACAATCTGAGAGTTATCTATGAACCAGTGGTTTGTCCTTCAGGCCTGATGGAGTGGCAGTCCCATCCCCTCCAAGTATTTGTGCAGGGGCCCTGCTCTCCCCAAACACTGGGGTGGTGCCCAGGCTTTCTGCAAACCCCAGATCACAGATCCCACCCCTCCAAGCCCTGGGGTTGTGGCAAGGCCAACCCCAAGGCAGAGGCTCCACCCTCTCTGAGGACTGTGGTGGCAGCACTCTTCCTGAACAACAAGGTGGAATCCAACTCTTTCTAAGCACCAGGACGGATGGGAAGATGCCACCATTCAGTCTGCAGCTTCCATGGTTATGCCTTTGAACTCATTCTTCCTTTAATTTGTCCCTTCTTTGTCCCTTTCACTCAAGACTGACAAATCTCGTGCAAATCTCACTAAAAAACTTATCAGCTCTGCGTGTAGTTCACAGCGATGCAAACCATCAATTTCTGGTTTCTTTGTGCCCAAGAGTTAAATTCTCAGCTTATCCCTTTCCTCTCTCATTTCACTGTAAGCTTCAAGGAGAAACCAGGTTTCATTTTCCACATTCACCTTGGAAATCTCCTCAGTTAAATATTCCTGTTCATCAGTTTCAAGTTATGCCTTCCATCCAACATCAGAACTCAATTTCACCAAATTCTCTACCACCTTAAAATAAGGATCATCTTTACTCCAGTTTCCAGTAACACATTCCTTATTTTCTTCTGAGGCTTCATTGGAACTCCATTTTAGCCTCCATATTTCTGCCAACAGTTTCTTCAAAGCAGTTGATGCCTTTTCTATCAAGCACCTCACAGTTCTTCTAGCCTCTACCCATTATGCAATTCCAAAGTTGTTTCCACATTTTTTGGTATTTGCAATAGCAGCACCCTTCTTTCCTGGGACCAAAATCTGTTTCAGTTTCCTGGGTTTTTCAAGCAAATATCATGCAATAATGCAGCTTAAACAATGGAAGTTTATTGGCTCATGGCTTTTAGGCTAAGAGAAAGTCCAAATCAAGATGTCATCAAGGCAATACTTTCTTTCCAAAGACTATGGCATCATGGAGATGACTGCTAGTGATCCTTGCTGCTTAGCTTGTCACATGACAAGGGACATTGTATTAGTTTGTTAAGCTACCAGAATGCAATATACTAGAAATGGAAGGGCTTTTAAAAAGAGAATTTAATACGTTACAAGTTTACAGTTCTAAGGCCATGAAAATGTCCAAATTAAGGCACCAGCGAGAGGCTGCCTTCACTCAAAAATGTCTGATGCCAATCTTGGGATTCACCCCTATGAAACTTATTCCTGAAAAGGAGAAGTTAAGCCTACTTACAATTATGCCTAAGAGTTACACCCAGAGAACCTCTTTTGTTCCTCAGATGTAGCCTCTCTCTCTAAGCCAACTCAGCAGGTGAACTCACTGCCTTTCCCCTTACATGGGACATGACTCCCAGGCATATAAATCTCCCTGGAAACATGGGACAGGACTCCCAGGCTGAGCCAGGGCCTGGCATGAAAGGACTGAGAAAGCCTTCTTAAACAAAGGAAGAAGAGTGAAATGAGACAAAATAAAGTTTCAGTGGCTGAAAGATTTCAGAGTTGAGAGGTTATCCTGGAGGTTATTCTTATGCATTTTATAGATACCCCTTTTTAGTTTATGTTGTATTGGAGAGGCTAAAGAGGAGGAACTGAAACTGTTGAGCAGTGTTCCAGTACTCTTGATTCTTGAAGATCATTGTATGACAATACAACTTTTACAACGTGTGGTAGTTAGATTCAGTTGTCAACTTGGCCAGGTGAAGATGCTTAGTTATATTGCTGTGGACATGAGCCTATGGCATGTGAACCTCATCTGTTCCTGATCACATCTGCAGTCAGCTGGGAGGCATGCCTGCTGCAATGAATGATGTTTGAGTTAATTGGCTGGTGCTTTAATGAGAGAGCTCAACTTAGCACAGCCCAAGCAGCTCAGCATACTTCATCTCAGCACTCTCAGCTCAGCCCAGGCCTTTGGAGATGCAGAAAGAAATCACCCCAGGGAAAGACGTTGGAACCCAGAGGCCTGGAGAGAAAGCCAGAAGAGATTGCTTTCTGCCTTCCCATGTAAGAAAGAACCTCAGTCAAAAGTTAGCTGCCTTTCCTCATTTGATTTGGAGATCTCTTCTGCTAAATATCCAACTTCATGGCTTTTAAAATCTGCCTTCCAGCCAAAGCCACTAGTCAACTTTGCCAGATTATCTGTCATTTTAAAACAAGGCTCGTCTTCCTTCCAGTCTATAATTACACATGCCTCATCTCTGTCTAAGGCTTTATCTCTTGTCTTTAGAGTCCACATTTCTACCAACAGTCTCTTCAAAGCATTCTAGGCCTTCTCTATCAAGCTTCTCACAACTCTTCCAGAATCTTGCCATTATTCAGTTAAAAAGTTGTTCAAACATGTTTGGTATTTGCAAACCGCAGCAGCAGCAACCCATTCTCTGGTACCAAAATCTGTTCTAGTTTGCTAGCTGCCAGAATGCAATATACCAGAAATGGAATGGTTTTTAAAAAAGAGAATTTAATAAGTTGCTAGTTTACAGTTCCAAGGCCGAGAAAATGTCCCAATTAAAACAAGTCTATAGAAACGTCCAATCAAAGGTATTCATCCAGGGAAAGACACCTTGGTTCAGGAAGGCCGATGAAGTTCAGGGTTTCTCTCTCAAGTGAGAAGGCACATGGCGAACACAGTCAGGGTTTCTCTCTCAGCTGGAAGGACACATGGCGAACACACCGTCATCTGCTAGCTTTCTCTCCTGGCTTCTGGTTTCATGAAGCTCCCTGAAAGGTGTTTTCCTTCTTCATCTCCAAAGGTCGCTGGCTTGTGGACTCTGCTTCATGGTGCTGCAGCATTCTCTGCTCTCTCCAAATCTCCCTCATTCTCCAAAACGTTTCCTCTTTTATAAGACTCCAGAAATTTATCAAGACCCACCTAAATGGGTGGAGACATGTCGTCACCTAATCCAGCTTAACAACCACTCTTGATTAAATCACATCTCCAGGGAGATGATCTGATAACAGTTCCAAACATACAGTATTGAGTAGGAATTATTCTGCCTTTATGAAATGGGATTTTGGTTAAAACGCAGCTTTTCTAGGGCCCATACATCCTTTCAAACCAGCCAGCACCCAATGTGACTGTGTGATTATGAAAACCTTGTTTCTGATACTCCTTTTGTCCAGGATATGGACAGATGAGTAAAATTTATGGATAAAAAATAAGTAAATAATAGAGGGGATAAGGGGTAAAATAAATTTGGGTAGATTGAAACACTAGTGTCAGTGAGAGGGAGTGGTAAGGGGTATGAGATGCATGAGCTTTTTCTTTTTTCTTTTTATTTCTTTTTCTGGAGTGATGCAAATGTTCTAAAAATGATCGTGGAGATGAATACACAACTATGTGATGATGTTGTGAACCATTGTTTGTACACCATGTATGGAATGTATGTGTGTAAATACTTCTCAATAAAAATATTTAAAAACAAACAAAAAAGTCTAATGCCATCCAGAATGCCTTTGTCAGCTGGGAAGGCACATGGCTGGCATCTGCTAGTCCTTATTTCCAGTTTCCTTGCTTCCAGCTTCTCATGCCAGTGGTTTCCTCTCTGAGCATCTGTGAGCCTTCACTTGCTCCTCGGGGACACAACGCTGGGTTTTATCTCTCAGCTTAGCATCTGTTGGGGCCAGAGATTTCTTCTCTTCAGACTCTGGGTATTTTTGTGTGCCCTTGCTTCACACCCAGGCTATTTCTGTTTCAATCTCAAAACATTTACATTGGCTCTCCTGTCAGCTCTGAGTTCTGTCCAAAATGTTTCCTCTTTTAAAGAACTCCAGTAAACTAATCAAGACCCACCTGGAATGGGTGGAATCACATCTTCATCTACTGAGAAGGTCACATCCACAATTGGGCACATCACATCTTCGTGGAGATAATCTAATCAAAAATTTCTCCCCTACAATATTGAATTAGGATTAAAAGAAATGGTTGCCTCCCCAAGACTGGATCAGGATTGAAACATGGCTTTTCTGGGGTTCAAAATACTTTCAAACTGGCACATTCTGCCCTCTGAGCTCCAAAAAAGACATGTTTTTTCCATACACAAAATACATTCACTCCATTACAATATCATGAAGTCTTGAATCATTTCAGTAGTAATACAGATACAATGCAAAGTCAAACCCAGAACAAAATTTCATCAAAGTCTGTTAAAGGCTTTGTCTGTTTTAAGGCAAAAATTATCCTCTGGCTCTGGACCTGTGAAACTCAGAACAAGGTATCTGCTGCCAATATCAAAGGAGGGACAGTCAAATGATACATGTTTCCATTTCCATACAGAGAAATTGGAAGGAACACAGGGGTCACCAGACCCAAACAGTTCTGGAAACCTGCAGGGCAAACTCCATTGGATTTCAAAGTCTGAGAGTCATTTATACTTGGGGCTTTAGAAAGCAGCAATCCCACCCTTTCCAAGGGCTTACACAGTGGTTTTGCTCTCTTTCCAGATGCTGGGGTGAGCTGCCACACTGGGGTTCATTGGGGGAGCCACCTTCTCTCGGCTCCATCCTCTCCATACACTGGGGCCATACTCAGGCTCTCTGCCATCTCCGGGGCACACACTCAACCCCTCCAGAACAATGTGGTGGCAGTCAGGCTCTCCCCAGTCCCAGTTTACGCATCTCACCCTCTTCAAGGCCTGAGGTGGCACAACTCTTCCTGAGCAATGAAGTGGAAGGCCTGCCCTCTGCTTCCAGGGCAAATTCAACCTTTCCACATGTATGAAAGGGTCCATTCTCCTGGCCTGAGATTTTCTGGTTCCTGACCTTAACTCCCATTTTTCCTTCAATTTGTCCCTTTTAGTCCAGAGTTGCAGTGGGTCCATTCATACAGATCCTGAAAGAAATTTGTTGATTTTCCATGTAGTACACAAGGATCAAAGCCAACAGACAAAAGAACTTTTCACAAATCCTTTATGAATAACTCTGTCTCGAATCCTTATTTGTCCTGTAATAGCTGGCTGCTTCCACGTTTGGTTAAATTCTCATATGGGACCCTGCTCTCTGGGGCCTCACTCTCTGGAAGACCAGAATTTTCCAGACCATCAATTTCTGGTTTCTTCGTACCCAAGAGTTCACTTCTCAAGTTATCTCTTTCCTGTTGCATTTTAGTATAAGCTGCAAGGAGCAGCCAGACTGCATTTTCCACATTTAGTTTTGAAATTTCTTCAGCTAAATATCCAAGTTCATCACTCTCAAATTCTACTTTCCATCAACAAAGACCTTCCTTCCAGTTTGCAACAATACATCCATCATTTGTCTAAGTCCTTATCAGAAGTATCCTTAGAGTCTGCGGAGGGCCAGTAACAATAAATCAGGCCCGAGCAGGGAAAGTCCCCAAGAGTTAAACAATAACCAATGTTAGGGAACTGGGGGAACCGGATGTGTTTTGGCAACAGCTAATGGCATTTTTCTGCTTCTATAATTACACTTGCTTGCTAACAACTGCAAACCACAACATGATTTTAGCCTTTATAAGCTCACCTTGAAAACCTCTGGGGGCTGCTCTCTGAATCTTCCTTCTTGGAGGTTTCTGAGGCAGTCACCAGCCGGCTAATAAAGACTCCAAGTTAGTTTGCAATTTTGAATTGTGTAGTCTCTCTTCCGGTGCGCCCCACAACAGAGTCCATATTTCTACCCATAGTCCCTTCAAAGCATTCTAGGGGTTCTTTATCAAGCTCCTCAGACCTCTTCCAGAATCTTCCCCCATCCACTTAAAAAACCATTTCAATATGTTTGGTACTTGCAAACTGCACCAGCACCCCACTACTGGTACCAAAATCTGTATCAGCTGTTAAGCTGCCAGCATGCAATATACCAGAAATGGACTGGCTTTTAAAAAGGGAATTTAATTAGATGCAAGTTTAAATTTCTAAGGCTATGAAAATGTCCAAATTAAGAAACCAGTAAGAGATTACCTTCACTCAAGAAATTCTGATGCCATCTGGAACACCTCTGTCAGCAGGGAAAGCACATAGCTGGCATTTGCTGGTCTTTGTTCCTGGTTCTATTGCTTCCAGCTTCTGATGACAGTGGTTTCCACTCTAAGCATCTATGGGCCTTTACTTAGCTGCTCCAGGACAAGACCCTGGTTTTCATATCTTAGCTTAGCATCTCCCAAGGCTGTAGATTTCTTCTCTTCAGATTCTGGCTATTTCTGTGAGTCCTTGCTTAGCACCTGGGCTATTTCTGTCTCAATCTCCAAACATCTACATTGGCTCTCCTGTCAGCTCAGAACTCCCTCTGAAATGTTTCCTCTTTTAAAGAACTCTAGTAAACTGATCAAGACCCACATGGAATGGGTGGAGTCACATCTCCATCTAATGAAAAGGTCACACTCACAATTGGGCCTGCCACATCTCTGTGGAGATAATCTAATCAAATTTTCTGCCCTCTAATTTTGAATCAAGATTAAAAGAAACGGCTGCCTCCACACGACTGGATGAGGATTAAAACATGGCTTCTCTGGGGTACATACTACTTTCAAGCACACACATGGTGGTGTCTCCTGATCTCTCCCTTCTCTTCTGGGTTCCTTTCTACTTATAAAGGACTCCAGGAACAGAATTAAGACCCATTATGATTGAGTGGGCCACACCTTAGCTGAGTACCCTCCTCAAAAGGTCCTGCTGACAATGGGTTCACACCCACATGAATGGGTTAGCTTTAAGGACTTGTTTTTTGGGGGTACATGCAGCTCCAAGCCACCCCATTAACCTACAGAACTGAAGCTTATTGATGCTTCTTATAAATATATGAAGCAATTTCAGATTTCTCACCACACATAAATAACTGTTATTTCAGTATGTGCATTTAATAATTATAAAATGTTACTTATGGATTGCTACACTTCTTTTTAAAAGTCTTGTTAAAATCTTTTGCCCTCATTAAAATGGTAATTAACTTCTAAAACTTTTTCGAGGAAATTTAAGCTATAAGCAAAGTGACTATACATAATATTTAGAAATACTTACTATTATTATCTCAAAATTCATTTTGCTTTGTTGCCACAATGAGAATGTTAGAAATATTAGAAATGTGAGAAAGCTTTACATATGTAGATAGCCAGAGACATAGGACTCAGGCTATGCATGCCTCCACCCTCAGTTTACTCTCATTTTTTCTTGGAGGAAGCACCCTTTCCTATTTCCCTTTGGTGTGTCAGTTTGAAAATATTATGTACCCCAGAAAAGCATGTTTTAATCCCGATTCCATTTTGTGGAGGCAGATGTTTCTTTTAATCCTGACTCAATAATGTAGGTTGGAATCATTTGATTAGGTTATCTCCATAGAGATATTACACACCCAATTGTGGGTATTAATCTTTGATTAGATAGAAATGTGACTCCACCCATTCCAGGTGGGTCTTGATTAGTCACTAGAGTCTTTAAAGGGGAAACATTTTGGAGTCACTAGAGTCTTTAAAGGGGAAACATTTTGGAGAAACGACAGAAGCTTCAGAGCCAAAGAACCTTTAGAACAGAGCTGACACAGATGCTGCGGACAAGTGAAGAATAGAGACACAGATGTTTGGAGATGTTTGGAGTCCAGCAGACATTGCCATGAGATGTTAAGCAAGCCAAAACCTGGACAGAACCAAGGGAAGCCAAGAGATGAAAGCCAGCCCCAGGGAAGCAAAGTGAGGAACCCCCACAGGAGCAGAGGCTGAAAGCCATGGAGCCCAGCAGCAAGGGACCAGTGTACCTTTCCAGTTGACCAGAGGTGTTACAGATGGATCAGTCTTCCTTGAATTAAGGTATCTTTCCCTGGATGCTTTAGTTTGGACACTTTCACTTCCTTAGAACTGTACACTTGTAACTTATTAAATTCCACTTTATAAAAGCCATTCCAGTTCTGGTATATTGCATTCTAGCAACTTGCAAACTAACACACTTGGTGACTATTCTAAAGTGTTACTTTTACCACTTAAATTTCCTACCCGCAATGCCTCCCTTTAGCAGAAGACCACACTCTTTAATCAAAATAACTGGAGGGTGAAACGTGGTAGAAGTGGCAGCATCATTTTCTATAAGCTTTCTGTATGATCCTTTTAAAACAAAGAAACAAGGTTGAAATATCCAAACACTCATGGACAATCTCTAACATCCATGAGACTTATGTGGTCTTGGAGCTGAAATCCCAACAGGTACTGACTAGAAAGTTCAAGGGCCAAGTTAAAAAGAGCCCCTGAATCCAAAAGGCCCCAGGGGAAGCATAGGGTTCTGTATAAGGTTGAATCTTTGGGTTCTTAAAACTAAGCAGCCAAAGTCCCCTTCCAGGATAAAATCCCATATTAAGAAATAAAAATTAAGTGATGGTTGGGTTCTGGAGTCAACTTGGCCAAATGATGACGCCCATCTGTCTTGCAGGGCAGCAGCGGCCGACCATTGCTGCAAGGATATTTCGTGGCTGGCTGGTAAACCGAAGGCTGGTGTATCAAATCATCAGTTGGCTGACTGCTTTTGTGGCTGATGACATCAGCAATTAACTACGGCCTATCTCCCACAAGATAATCCAATCCGTTGAAGGCATTTTAAGGAAGAAGAGAGACTTTGGGCTGCTGCTTCCGCCAGCGAGCCTCTCCTGTGGAGCTGATTCTTCATCAGAGCTGCCGGCTTCCCAGCTGCTCTATGGATTTTGGACTTTTCCATTCCCAAGGCTGTATGAGACACCTTTATAAATCACACCTCACAGATCTCTCCTGTTGGTTTTGTTTCTCTAAGGAATCCTGATTAATGGGATAGAATCTAAATTGAGCAGCCTAGGGACAAAAGAGACAAAGGGATGAGAGGTCCAGATAAAAGTAAGGTAGGGAACAAGGTCAGGGAAAATAAGTCAGCAGTCATTTATTTGAACACTTCACAAAAATAACAGAAGAGAGAGCTCTAGAGCCATGAAATTCAGGCTTCCTTCTATAACTTCAGGAAAAGTCATTTCATGCAGAAATGAGCAACAAAAGGATTGACAGAAAATCCTATTTAAATACATTTCATGAAAAAGGAGAAGACTACCCTTTTATGCAATAAGACCACTCCAGAAAGACAGGCCCATAAAACATATGAAAAGTATAACCTACTTCAAAACAAGCTGAAGGAAACAAGAAAATAATAGAAAAAAAATGAAAGAATAATATAAACAATTAGAAAAATGCATGAAGAAAGTGAAGCAACTCAGGAGAGATTTAGATGAAAAGCATTTTAGAAATGAAAAGCATTTTAGTTCTTTCTAAACTAGAAAGAACATAGGCTGGAAATAAAAAAAAAAGATAAGAGAAATAGACGTAAAAAAGCAGGAAAATTTTAAAGTAACAAAGAAATGAATAAACTTCTGGTCCCAGTTAAGATGGAGTATCTCTCCCACCAATTACAACTAGAAACCCTGGACAGATGACAAAGCAATTATCAAGGTTGTCTGAAAAATAAATAGAGCAAGCGAACTTAGTAGGAAAATCAAAACTCAAAGAATGATTCATATGGAAGCGAAGTCCCTAAGTTTGCCTTTTACCTCCCCTACATCCCAGTTTACACCCTAAGGCAGCCTGAATCCCAGAAGGAAACATGCTCTTTAGATTCTCCTGACCTATGGCCTGGTAAGCCCTGGAGATGCATGTGCATCCCCACAGCAGCAGTGGTGGCGATAACAGAGCAAGCACAGATGTTTATTTTCTTCTTCATAGCCAGACGACCAGGAAAGGGGGCTCTTGGGAGCCTGGCAGCACGGGAGAACATGAAGAGTAGGGGCTAGAGAATGAGGTCCTTCAAATCGCTTCAACGTGGTCTGCGGTCACGGGCTAGTCTAGGCTGCGAAAGCGTAGAACCGCCTGGAATCGACATAGCAAAGACCTTGTGAGCTGAACTATGATGTAGACTGACTCCTGGGTGGTGCACACGGGGGTTGGATTCTTTTCCTGTTACTGCTGTAATAATCTATCACTAACTTAGTGGCTTAAGACAACAGAAATTTAGTCTCTTATGGTTCCAGCAGTCAGAATTCTAAAATGGGTCTTATGAGCTAAAGTCAAGTGGCAGTAGAGCTGCATTCCTCCCTAAGGCTCTAGAAAAGAATCAGTTTCCTTGGCTTTTCCACTTCTAGAGTCTGCCTGCATTTCTTAGCCCGCCGCCCCTCCTCCATCTTCAAAGCGCATTATTCTAACCTGCTTCTGTCCTCACATCTCTTTTTCCTAACTCTGATCCTCCTGCTTCCTCTGTAAGGACCCTTGTGATTACATGAGACCCACTGGCTGATTCAGGATAATCTCCTCATCTCAAAATCCTTCATTTAATCACATCTGCAATGTCCCTTCTACCAAGTAATAGATACATAGTTACATAGATACATAGATAAAAAGATACAGAGTTCTGAGAATTAAGATCTAGACATCTTTGGGTGCCCATTATTCAGCTTACCACAGGGATAGGGGAGAAAAGCAATGTAAAGTCTTTGAAAAGTAAACTGACACTAGAATCACAGCCCACAGAAGCAGACCAGGGTCTGTGGTCTGAACATAACCAGGTAGACTGCCTGCTAAAACAAAAAAGGTCAACATTCTCCACAAGACTATGCCAGGGCCCAGTATCTCACAAATAATACTCACAGTGTCCAGGACATAATCCAAAGTTACTTGACAAACAAAGAACCAAGGAAACAAACACTCTCAAGAGACAAAGCAATCAACAGCCACCAATCACAAAATAGCCCAGATACTGAAATAATCATGAACTTTAAAACAACTATTGTCATAGTGCTAACAAGAACTAAGGCCAGATTTTTTGTAAATATAACATATGCAAAAAATGAAGCAGAAGACATTTAAAAATGGACACTTTAGAACTGAAATATATAAAACTGAAAATCAAAGTTTACTAGAAGGGCTCACCAGCAGAATGGAGATGACATAGGAAAGAGTCGGTGAACTTGAAGACAGGTCAGTGGAAATTCTCCAATCTGTACAATAGAGAAAAAAATTTTTAGATGAACAGAACATCAGTGACCCTGGGAAAATATCAAAAGGTCTAGAGGGAAAAGAAGTGTAACAAATAAGGTATCAGTGGTAGAGAGTGTTCAAATAGAGTTGAGAGGCTACTCTGGAGGTTGCTCTTACACAAGCTTCAGATAGACATTGCTACCTATCATACCCTGCCAACCCCCAACCAAAACCATTCCTGCCAATCCTGAGGAACACCTAGGACATTATATAAGATTCTACAAAGGTTCCATGCCCTAGGGAACTTTCTAGAAACCTACAACCTCCAGATGGGTCCCTGTACCAAATAAGTCCTGAAATGCAGAGGGACCAGCCTCTCCAGAACATCAACTAGTTCCATCCCCCATCCCATAATATGCACAGCCCCTTCCAACATGAAAAAAGTAGAATGGGCATAGCCCAAAAATACCCCTAAAGAGTGGAAGAAAGATCAACGGTGATGGAGTTATACAGAGAAGGTAGGGTTTAGCTAATGACTATGATTGCTGAATCATTATATTGACATTTCTTTTAGTCCCTCCAATATCTTAGAGCAGCTAGAAGGAAAAACTTAAAATTGTGGAATTGTAACCCATACCAAACTCTGAAATCTGTTCTGCAACTAATCGTTGCCATGCGCTTTGAAATTTATTGCTTTTTCATATCTATGTTATTTTTCACCAAAAAGAAAAAAAAGTCGATTGTGATGATAAACGCACAGCTGTATGATGATATTGTGAACCAGTGATTGTACACTTGGGATGATTACATGGTATGGGAATATATAATATATATCAATAATAAATAAATAAGTAAAAATGTATAACATTCACATCATTGAAATCCCAAAGGAAAGTAGAAAGATTAGTGTAGAAAAAATATTTGAAGAAATAATGACTACAAATTTCCCGAATTTGGTGTCATACATAAGCTTACAACACAAGAAGCTCAGCAAACCCCAAATAAGATAAACTTAAAAAAAAAAAAACAGCTTTTGCGGGCGGCTTCCTGGACCGGCTACGAGTCTCGGATCAGAGGGCTACCCAAGCCACGGAGGCCCTCCCCCACGGGCGACTTCCTGGTCCGGTGGCGAATTCCCCAGGCCGTGGCGGCCGGCGACTGACGCCCCTCCCCCGCGGGCGGCTTCCTGGTCCGGTGGCGAATTCCCCAGGCCGTGGCGGCCGGTGACCGACGTCCCTCCCCCTTGGGTGACTTCCTGGTCCGGTGGCGAATTCCCCGGGCCGCTTCGGCCGGCGACCAACACCCCTCCAGGGAGAGGAGGGAATTTCCGACAGTGGCAGGGACTGGGTCCAACCAAACACCAATAGGGGAATTAATAAAGGAGACACAGGGTCCCCTCAAGCCGCGGTGGCTGACGCCCCCACCACGCGCGGCCCCCCGGACCAACTGAGAGAATTGGATCGGAAATCCCCAGGCCGCGGAAAACGGTGACCGGGGGGATCCCTTCCAAACATGTGAGACAAACGTGTGCCACGAGCGCCACCTACTGGGCAGAATAAGAAAAACAGAACCCAGAGATTTCACAGAAAAATCTTACAACCTTGTTGGGTCCGACACCCAGGGAAATCTGACTAAATGCCCAGATGCCAGCAGAAATAACGGTCCACGCTCAGAAGATTGAGAATATGGCCCAGTCAAAGGAACAAACCAATAGTTCAAATGAGATACAGGAGCTGAGACAACTAATGCTGAATATATGAACAGAAATGGAAAACCTCTTCAAAAATGAAATCGATAAATTTAGGGAGGATGAAGAAGACTTGGGATGAACAAAAAGAAGAAATAGAAAAACTGAAAAAACAAATCACAGAACTTATGGAAGTGAAGGATAAAGTAGAAAAGATGGAAAAAACAATGGATACCTACAATGATAGATTTAAAGAGACAGAAGATAGAATTAGTGATTTGGAGGATGGAACATCTGAATTCCAAAAAGAAACAGAAACTATCAGGAAAAGAATGGAAAATTTTGAACAGGGTATCAGGGAACTCAAGGACAATATGAACCGCACAAATATACGTGTTGTGGGTGTCCCAGAAGGAGAAGAGAAGGGAAAAGGAGGAGAAAAACTAATGGAAGAAATTATCACTGAAAATTTCCCAACTCTTATGAAAGACCTAAAATTACAGATCCAAGAAGTGCAGCGCACCCCAAAGAGATTAGACCCAAATAGGCGTTCTCCAAGACACTTACTAGTTAGAATGTCAGAGGTCAAAGAGAAAGAGAGGATCTTGAAAGCAGCAACAGAAAAACAATCCATCACATACAAGGGAAACCCAATAAGACTATGTGTCGATTTCTCAGCAGAAACCATGGAGGCAAGAAGACAGTGGGATGATATATTTAAATTACTAAAAGAGAAAAACTGCCAACCAAGAATTCTATATCCAGCAAAATTGTCCTTCAAAAATGAGGGAGAAATTAAAACACTTTCAGACAAAAAGTCACTGAGAGAATTTGTGACCAAGAGACCAGCTCTGCAAGAAATACTAAAGGGAGCAATAGAGTCAGATACAAAAAGACAGAAGAGAGAGGTATGGAGAAGAGTGTAGAACGAAGGAAAATCAGATATGATATATATAATACAAAAGGCAAAATGTTAGAGGAAAATATTATCCAAACAGTAATAACACTAAATGTTAATGGACTGAATTCTCCAATCAAAAGACATAGATTGGCAGAATGGATTAAAAAACAGGATCCTTCTATATGCTGTCTACAGGAAACACATCTTAGACCCAAAGATAAACATAGGTTGAAAGTGAAAGGTTGGGAAAAGATATTTCATGCAAATAACAACCAGAAAAGAGCAGGAGTGGCTATACTAATATCCAACAAATTAGACTTCAAATGTAAAACAGTTAAAAGAGACAAAGAAGGACACTATATACTAATAAAAGGAACAATTAAACAAGAAGACATAACAATCATAAATATTTATGCACCGAGCAAGAATGCCCAAAATACGTGAGGAATACACTGCAAACACTGAAAAGGGAAATAGACTCATATACCATAATAGTTGGAGACTTCAATTCCCCACTCTCATCAATGGTCAGAACATCTAGACAGAGGATCAATAAAGAAATAGAGAACCTGAATATTACTATAAATGAGCTAGACTTAACAGACATCTATAGGACATTACATCCCACAACAGCAGGATACACCTTTTTCTCAAGTGCTCATGGATCATTCTCAAAGATAGACCATATGCTGGGTCACAAAGCAAGTCTTAACAAATTTAAAAAGATTGAAATCATACACAACACTTTCTCAGATCATAAAGGAATGAAGTTGGAAATCAACAATAGGCGGAGTGCCAGAAAATTCACAAATACATGGAGGCTCAACAACACACTCTTAAACAACGAGTGGGTCAAAGAAGAAATTGCAAGAGAAATTAGCAAATACCTCGAGGCGAATGAAAATGAAAACACAACATATCAAAACTTATGGGACGCAGCAGAGGCACTGCTAAGAGGGAAATTTATTGCCCTAAATGCCTATATCAGAAAAGAAGAAAAGGCAAAAATTCAGGAATTAACTGTCCACTTGGAAGAACTGGAGAAAAAACAGCAAACTAATCCCAAAGCAAGCAAAAGGAAAGAAATAACAAAGATTAGAGCAGAAATAAATGAAATTGAAAACATGAAAACAATAGAGAAAATCAATAAGACCAGAAGTTGGTTCTATGAGAAAATCAATAAGATTGATGGGCCCTTAGCAAGATTGACAAAAAGAAGAAGAGAGAGGATGCAAATAAATAAGATCAGAAATGGAAGAGGAGACATAACTACTGACCTCACAGAAATAAAGGAGGTAATAACAGGATACTATGAACAACTTTACACTAATAAATACAACAATTTAGATGAAATGGACGGGTTCCTGGAAAAACATGAACAACCAACTTTGACTCAAGAAGACATAGATGACCTCAACAAACCAATCACAAGTAAAGAAATTGAATTAGTCATTCAAAAGCTTCCTAAAAAGAAAAGTCCAGGACCAGACGGCTTCACATGTGAATTCTATCAAACATTCCAGAAAGAATTAGTACCAACTCTCCTCAAACTCTTCAAAAAAATTGAAGCAGAGGGAAAACTACCTAATTCATTCTATGAAGCCAACATCACCCACATACCAAAACCAGGCAAAGATATTACAAAAAAAGAAAACTACAGGCCAATCTCTCTAATGAATATAGATGCAAAAATCCTCAATAAAATTCTAGCAAATCGTATCCAACAACACATTAAAAGAATTATACATCATGACCAAGTAGGATTCATCCCAGGTATGCAAGGATGGTTCAACATAAGAAAATCAATTAATGTAATACACCATATCAACAAATCAAAGCAGAAAAATCACATGATCATCTCAATTGATGCAGAGAAGGCATTTGACAAGATTCAACATCCTTTCCTGTTGAAAACACTTCAAAAGATAGGAATACAAGGGAACTTCCTCAAAATGATAGAGGGAATATATGAAAAACCCACAGCTAATATCATCCTCAATGGGGAAAAATTGAAAACTTTCCCCCTAAGATCAGGAACAAGACAAGGATGCCCACTATCACCACTATTATTCAACATTGTGTTGGAGGTTCTAGCCAGAGCAATTAGACAAGAAAAAGAAATACAAGGCATCAAAATTGGAAAGGAAGAAGTAAAACTATCACTGTTTGCAGACGATATGATACTATACGTCGAAAACCCGCAAAAATCCACAACAAAACTATTAGAGCTAATAAATGAGTACAGCAAAGTAGCAGGTTACAAGATCAACATTCAAAAATCTGTAGCATTTCTATACACTAGTAATGAACAAGCG
This sequence comes from Tamandua tetradactyla, assembly GCF_023851605.1. Lineage (NCBI taxonomy): Eukaryota > Metazoa > Chordata > Mammalia > Pilosa > Myrmecophagidae > Tamandua > Tamandua tetradactyla. Next base: position 6,828,526 of record NC_135329.1, read on the forward strand.
GAGGGGGAAATCAAGAAACGAATCCCATTTACAATTGCAACTAAAAGAATAAAATACTTAGGAATAAATTTAACTAAAGAGACAAAAAACCTATATAAAGAAAACTACAAAAAACTGTTAAAAGAAATCACAGAAGACCTAAATAGATGGAAGGGCATACCGTGTTCATGGATTGGAAGACTAAATATAGTTAAGATGTCAATCCTACCTAAATTGATTTACAGATTCAATGCAATACCAATCAAACTCCCAACAACTTATTTTTCAGAAATAGAAAAACCAATAAGCAAATTTATCTGGAAGGGCAGGGTGCCCCGAATTGCTAAAAACATCTTGAGGAAAAAAAACGAAGCTGGAGGTCTTGCACTGCCTGACTTTAAGGCATATTATGAAGCCACAGTGGTCAAAACAGCATGGTATTGGCATAAAGATAGATATATCAACCAATGGAATTGAATAGAGTGCTCAGATATAGACCCCCTCATCTATGGACATTTGATCTTTGATAAGGCAGTCAAGCCAACTCACCTGGGACAGAACAGTCTCTTCAATAAATGGTGCCTAGAGAACTGGATATCCATATGCAAAAGAATGAAAGAAGACCCATATCTCACACCCTATACAAAAGTTAACTCAAAATGGATCAAAGATCTAAACATTAGGTCTAAGACCATAAAACAGTTAGAGGAAAATGTAGGGAGATATCTTATGAATCTTACAATTGGAGGCGGTTTTATGGTATTAAACCTAAAGCAAGAGCACTGAAGAAGGAAATAAATAAATGGGAACTCCTCAAAATTAAACACTTTTGTGCATCAAAGAACTTCATCAAGAAAGTAGAAAGACAGCCTACACAATGGGAGACAATATTTGGAAATGACATATCAGATAAAAGTCTAGTATCCAGAATTTATAAAGAGATTGTTCAACTCAACAACAAAAAGACAGCCAACCCAATTACAAAATGGGAAAAAGACTTGAACAGACACCTACCAGAAGAGGAAATACAAATGGCCAAGAGGCACATGAAGAGATGCTCAATGTCCCTGGCCATTAGAGAAATGCAAATCAAAACCACAATGAGATATCATCTCACACCCACCAGAATGGCCATTATCAACAAAACAGAAAATGACAAGTGCTGGAGAGGATGCAGTGAAAGAGGCACACTTATCCACTGTTGGTGGGAATGTCAAATGGTGCAACCACTGTGGAAGGCAGTTTGGCGGTTCCTCAAAAAGCTGAATATAGAATTGCCATACGACCCAGCAATACCATTGCTAGGAATCTACTCAAAGGAATTAAGGGCAAAAACTCAAACGGACATTTGCACACCAATGTTTATAGCAGCGTTATTTACAATTGCAAAGAGATGGAAACAGCCAAAATGTCCATCAACAGACGAGTGGCTAAATAAACTGTGGTATATACATATGATGGAATATTATGCAGCTTTAAGACAGGATAAACTTATGAAGCATGTAATAACATGGATGGACCTAGAGAACATTATGCTGAGTGAGTCTAGCCAAAAACTAAAAGACAAATACTGTATGGTCCCAATGATGTGAATCAACATTCGAGAATAAACTTGGAATATGTCATTGATAACAGAGTCCAGCAGGAGTTAGAAGCAGGGTAAGATAATGGGTAATTGGAGCTGAAGGGATACAGACTGTGCAACAGGACTAGATACAAAAACTCAAAAATGGACAGCACAATAATACCTAATTGTAAAGTAATCATGTTAAAACACTGAATGAAGCTGCATCCGAGCTATAGGTTTTTGTTTTGTTTTGTTTTGTTTTTACTATTATTACTTTTATTTTTCTCTCTATATTAACATTCTATATCTTTTTCAATTGTGTTGCTAGTTCTTCTAAACCAATGCAAATATACTAAGAAACAATGATCATGCATCTATGTGATGATGTTAAGAATTACTGATTGCATATGTAGAATGGTATGATTTCTAAATGTTGGGTTAATTTCTTTTTTTCTGTTAATTAATAAAAAAAAAAAACCATGCGCAGATACATCACAATCAAATGTCTGAAATCCAAAGACAAAGAAAAAATCTTAAAAGCAGCCAGAGAAAGCACATTACATAGAATCCATAATTCAGATGGCTGTGGATTTCTCATCAGAAACCATGAAGGTCAGAGGGCCATGAAACAACGTCTTAAAATGCTGAAAAAAATAAAACTGTCAACTGTCCCATAAATGTATCCTTCAAAAATAAAGGTTAAATAAAAACAATCTGAAATAAAGGAAGACTAAAAATATTTGTTGCCACTTGTCATGGTCAGGGACATGTGTCAACTTGGCCAAGTTTTGGTACCTGTTTATCTGATTGGGCAAGTGCTGGCCTGTCTGTTGCAATGAGGGCATTTCATAGGATTAGGTCATGATCACGTCATTCCATTTGTAATCAGCCAAAGGGGAGTGTGTTCTACAATTAGTGATGCTAAATCTAATCACAGGAAGCCTTTTAAGGAGGACTCAGAGGAGACAGGCCCCATTCCTGCTTCGGCTGGTGAGCCTCTCCTGTGGAGTTCATCCAGACCCTCCATCAGAGTCATCGGGTTCACAGCTTGCCCTGTGGATTTTGGACTCTGCGTTCCTGTGGTCACATGAGACACTTTTATAAATTTTATATTTGCAAGTGTTCCCTGTTGATTCTGTTTCTCTAGAACACCCTAATAATATACCACTAGACCTGCTTTAAAAGAAATTCTGCAGGTGGGAAAGAAATGAAACATGGCACTTCAGTAATGAAGAAAAAGCAAAAAAAGTGGCAAATGTCTATGTAAATGTAACAGATTATTTTGGGCCTTGTAAATTTCTTAAAAATAATTGTGACTGTTGAAACAAAAATTATAATATTGATGTAGTTTCCAATGTATGCAAATGCAATTCCTATGGCAATGATGCCATTTGATTAAAAGATTTCTGGTATTTTATTTGAAGTGGAAAAATACAAATGCCACGTGAAAAGTTAGGTATGTATAATGTAATCCCTAGAGAAATCCCTAAAACCTATACAAGAGTTAAATTAAAAAGCCAACAGAAAAATTCAAATGGAATACTAAACACATTTAATAATTCAAAAGATTGATTTTTCTCTTGAGGTCCTTGAATATCAAGTAACTTTGCATTATGACCTGGACATTTTGCATATCGTTTACTATTATTACATATATATTTAAATCATAAAATGTATTTATATTTCCAAAGGAAGGGAAAGAGAAATCAAAATCAAAAAGGAAAACAAAAAACATAATAAAATGATAGAGCTAAATCTGATCTATCAAAATTTCATTGTGTAAGTGATCTACCCTACCAAATGAAAAACAGATTGTTAGATTGGATTAAAGAAAATTTAAAAAACTAAGATGTTCTTTTATTTTATAAAAGAAACTCATTTGAAATACAATAATATAGGTACATTAAAATGATGGCAAATGCTACAAACACAAATTTAAAAAGAGACTAAAGCACCTATATTAATAACAAAGTGGACTTCTAAACAAGGGCCATTATCAGGGGTAAAAAGGTACATAGTGATAAGAGTCAATTCAGCAAGAAGACCAAAAAATTAACAACAGTTTCAAAATAGATGGGAAAAAATTGATAGAACAGAGAGGAGAAATAAACAAATTCACAATTACACTTAGAGACTTCAAGACTCCTTTCTCAATAGCTGATATGACAAATAGAGACTCAGCAAGGGTATAGGAGGCCCAAACAACATATCAAACCAATGTGATCTAACTGGGTTTTAAAGAAATTCCATCAAACAACAATAGAATACACTTGTTTTTCAAGTAATCATAGAACTTTCACTACTATAGACCATATTCTTGGAGACAAGTCATAAAAAATTTAAAATGATATGAATCATTCATAGCATATTCTTTGACCATAGCCTATCAACAAGATATCAGTAACAAAAAAAAAACTCCCTAAATATTTCAAAGTTAAACAGTATACATCTGTATAATCAAGGGTTCAAATAGAAAATCTCAAGGGAAAGTAAAACATATTTTGAACTGAATGAAAATGAAAGTACATCTTGAAATATTGTGGGAGGCAGTTATGCTCACTTTGGGTTCAGTGTACTCTTCTTTTTCTACATCCTCCAGTTGTAGAATTAGGTCTCCGATTTGAGATCTTTTTTATTTTTCATGTGAGCATTTAGACCTATAAACTTCCCTCTCAGCACTGCCTTTGCTGCTGCCGGTAAACTATAGCATGCTGTGTTTTCATGTTCATTTGCCTAAAGATATTTCCTAACGTCCCTTGTGATTTTCTCTTTAAAACTATCAGTTGTTCAAGAATGCATAGCTTAATTTCCACATTGGTGTGAATTCTGTAGTCCTCCCTCTCTTATTGACTTATAGCTTCACTCTATTGTGGTTAGAGAAGATAGATTGCATGATTTGAATGTTTATGAATTCATTGAGACATGGTTGTGACCTACCACAGGGTCTGTTCTGGAGAATGATCCATATGCACAGTGTGTATTCTGCAACTATAGGTGAAGTGTTCTGAATATATATGTCAGTCACTGGCTTATAATATCATTCCAAGTCTCCTGTCTCCTATTGCTCTTCTGTCTAGATGTTCTAAGCATTCATGAAAGTGTTATATCGAAGTCTCCTACTATGAATGTAGAACTGCCTAGTCTTCCTTAAAACTTGTTCAATATTTGCTACGTATATTTTGGGACCTACCATTAGGTGCATATACAATGATGTCTTCTTCTAGTACTGACCCCTTTGACAGCATATAGTGACCTTCTGTGTCCCTTGTAAAAGCTTTTGACTTAAAGTCTATTTTATCTGATATTAGTATAGCAAGCCTAGCTCTCTTTGGTTACAATTTTAAAGGTATGTGTTTTTCTGTCCTTTGATTTTCAACCTATTTGTGGCTTTGAATTTAAGGTGAATCTTTTGTAGAAAGCATATAGAAGCATCATGAATTCTTACCCATTCTACCAACTTCTGGCTTTTGACTAGAGAGTTTCATCCATTTACATTTAAAGTAGCTACTGATGATACAGAACTTTTTAATGTCACTTTTTCTTCTAGCTGCGCCAGAATATAAGAGGCTAGAGGGTTTAAATACTTTTTTATCATCACAATAGACTTTTTCTTTTTGTAAAAAATAACATATATACAAAAAAGCAATAAATTTCCAACATACATACACTGCTCCTATACCCCTCTGTGATGGTTAGGTTCTAGTGGGCTAAATGGGCTAAATGATTACGCTCAGTTGCTGCAAGGATATTTCATGGCTGGCTGATAAACCAGAAGGCTGCTATATGAAGTCATCAGTCAGCTGATTGCATCTGTGGTTCATTACATCTGCGATCTACTAAGGCATGTCTCCCATAATGAGATAATCTGATCGGTTGAAGGTTTTTAAGGAAGAGGAGGGACTCTTTCACTGCTTCTTCACCCATCAAGCCTCTCCTATGGAGTTCATCCAGACCCTCCATCAGAGCCACCACCTTCATAACCTGCCCTATGGATTTTGGACTCTTCCATTCCCACTGTGGCATAAGACACCTTTATAAATCTCATATTTACACATCTCTCCTTTTGGTTCTGTTTCTCTTGAGAACCCTAACACAATGTGGTACCAGAAGTGGGGTGGTTCTTGAGAAATAGAATCTTAAAAATGCTTTTTTACAATTTACTACTCTCATTAGACTCAGAGGCACTAATGACACTGTTTCCAATAATCAAGATGGCACTGACAGTCCATAAGGGTGAGTTGACAAAAGAGATACTCAAACTAACACCATTAGATTCTGCTAACTGTATGCTTATATGAGGCAAGGTTCCAGGTGAAAATGTTTTTGACACCTTTACAGAGTTTTGTGGAATTAAGAGGTGTATGATGTTGGCTGGTTGTTGTTAAACACTGGATATAGTGATGGGGAAAGGGATGAACTGAAGACTTCAAATTTGCACCTTAAGCACCATACTAATGATGTAAAAGTTTCCAGTGTATCCTGAAAGAAATCTTATTTCCTGTGGTCGGAGACTTGAGATCTCTGAAAAACAGACACAGAGCCTCACTGTGTGAGTAGAAGATTTACAACATACACTAAAAGCTCAACTTTGCAAGGTGTCTGCTGTTACAGTGAGGGTTTTGATTGGAAAAGAATGGAATCCTGAAACATGGGATGGGGATATATGGTTTGATAATGATGGCAATGGGGAGATGATATCTCTGGAATTGGCTGAGCCTTTGCTAGATAGACCTGTAATGGACTGTCCTGAGGAAAGAATGTCCCAACCTCCATCCTGCCTTGAAGTTGGGTGTACACAGCAGCACTCCACAGAAACACCCTCTCAGCCTCCAGCCTCCCCAGAGGGGTCTGCCAATCAACCTCCACCTAACAAAACTAACCCTTCACTGCCTGCTAACCCTGTAACTATCACCCCTGGGGAAACAGCCCTCACTCCTCTGTCTGGAGTGACTAATTCCGTTTCATCAGATGAAACCGCAATGGAATACCCTGAGGCAATTGACTTGAAAGACACTTCTATTTCTTTTCATGACCCACCCCCTTCTTTTCCTCAAGACCTATAACTAGACTAAAGTCCCAAAAGGACCAGAAAAGTGAGGGACAAAGTGTGACCCAAGAAGAGGTTTGCTGTACTCCAAAAGAACTGCATGAGTTTTCCAATCTTTATAGACAGAAATCAGGGGAATGTGTTTGGGAATGGGTATTAAGGATGTGGGATAACGGTGGATGGAATACAAAGTTGGATCAAGATGAATTTATTGATATGGGCCCACTAAGCAGAGGTTCTGCAGTTAATGTTGCAGCTCGAGGAGTTAGAAAGGGCATTGACAGTTTGTTTGGATGGTTGGCTGAAATATGCATCCAAAGGTGGCCAAAATTACCTGAGGTTAAAATGCCAGAACTGCCCTGGAATAATGTAGATGAGGGGATCCAGAGGTTTAGAGAGATTGGAATATTAGAGTGGATTTATCATGAAAGACCTGCTCACACATCCCAGAAATGTCCAGAGGACATAAATTTCACCAGAACCTTGAGAAATAAATTCATGAGACTAGCTCCATCATCCCTGAAAAGCTCTGTAGCTACCTTCCCTGTAGGTCAGATATTACTGTGGGAACTGCTGTCACTGAGCTGGAATCCTTAACACAATGGGTATGAACTGGATCCCGAGTTGGTAGAAGCCATGTGGTGACAGTTAATCACCACAGACGAGGTGGATGTGGCCACTGTAATGACTCAAAGCAGCAGTCAACGTGTTCCAACTTGGAGAGACTTGGGGTGTTGGCTACTAGATCATGAGGTCCCTAGAAGTATAATAGATGGGCAGTCTACTAAATTCTTGTTTGAGCTGTATAAGCAAAAGAATTCTAGGTCAAGTGAACAGAAGTCTAACTTGAATTACAAAAACAGACAATCACGAATCCTTAATCAATTCCAGACTTGACACAGTTTACAGACCCAGAGTCCCTTGAATGAGGGGAGGACTGGTCCCTTGTGGAAGGACCCTTTTACACTGCCCAAAATTTACACTGTTAACTTTCCTCCCAGCTTTCCCCATGGAGACCTACAGCCTTTTGCCATGGTGACTATGCACTGGGGAAGAGGAAATGATCAGATATTTGGGGGATTATGAGACACTGGCTCAGAAATGACACTAATTCCAGGAGACTGAAAATGGCACTCTGGTTCACCAGTCAGAGCAGGGCTTATGGAGGTCAGGTGATTGAAGGAGTTTTAGCTCAGGTCCACCTCACAGTGGGCCGAGTGGTCCCTGGCCCCATTCTGTAGTCATTTTCCCAGTTCCAAAATGCGTAATTGGAATCAACATACTCAGCAACTGACAGAATTCCACATTGGTTCTCTGACTCATGAGTGAGGGCTGTTAAGGCCAAGTGGAAGCCCCTGGAACTGCCCCTACCTAGCAAAATAGTGAATAAGAAGCAATTCTGTATTCCTGGAGGCACAGAATTGCTTCTTACTCACTAAATTGCTAGGTCTTAAGGACTTGAAGGATGCAGGGGTGCTGATTCCCACCACATCCCCATTCAACTCTCCTATTTGGCCTGTGCAGGAAACAGATCAGACATGGAGGAAGACAGTGGATTATCACAAATTTACCAAGGTGGTAACTCCAATTACAGCTGCTGTTCCAGATGTGCTATCATTGCTTGAGCAAAGCAATACATTATCTGGTACCCAGTACGCAGTTATCTGCATTTGATCTGGCAAATGCTTTTTTCACAATAGCTGTCAGTAAGGACCACCAGAAACTGTTCACATTCAGCTGACAAGGCCAGCAGTATACCTTCACTGTCCTGCCTTAGGGGTATATCAACTCTCCAGCCCTGTGTCACAATCTTGTCCACAGGGACCTTGATTGTTTCTCCCTCCAAGAAGACATAATACTGGTCCATTATATTGATGGTATCATGCTGATTGGACCTAGTGAGCAAGAAGTAGCAACTACTCTAGACTTATTGGTAAGCATTTGCATGTCAGGGGATGGGAGATAAATCCAACAAAAATACAGGGGTCTTCCACCTCAGTGAAATTTCTAGGTGTCAAGTGGTATGGGGCATGTTGAGGTATCCCTTTGAAGATGAAGGATAAGCTGTTACATCTGGTCCCTTCTATGGCCAAAAAAGAGGCACAATACCTAGTTGACCACTTTGGATTTTAGAGACAACATATTCTTTATTTGGGTGTGCTACTCTGGCCCATTTGCTGAGTGATGAGAAAAGCTTCAAGTTTTGAATGGGGCCTGGGACAAGACTGCTGTGTAAGCTGCTCTGCCATTTGGGCTATATGATCCAGCAGATCCAATGGTGCTGGAAGTGTCAGTGGCAAATTGGGATGCTCTCTGGAGCCTTTGGCAGGCCACTATAGGAGAATCACTACACAGACCTTTAGGATTTTGGAGCAAAGCCTTACCATCAGCTACAGATAACTACTCTTTTTTTTTTTTGCATGGGCAGGCACCAGGAATTGAACCCAGGTCTCCAGCATGGTAGGCAAGAGTTCTGCCACTGTGCCACCATGGCCCGTCCACTACTCTTCTTTTGAGAAACAGCTTTTAGCCTGCTACTGGGCCTTAGCAGAGACCGAATGCTTAACCATGGGCCACCAAGTTACCATGAGACTGGAGTTGCCTAACATGAGCTGGGTGTTGTGTGACCTATCAGGTCAGATCATAAAGTTGGGCATACACAGCAACACTACATCATAAAATGGAAATGGTATATTAGAGACAAGGCTCAAGCAGATCCTGAAGGCACAAGAAAGTTACAAGAGGAAGTGGCCCAATGCCCACAGCCTCCACTGCTGCCACATTACCTTCTCTTTCCCAGACCAGAGCTATGGCCTCTTGGGGAGTTCCTTATAGTCAATTGACTAAGGATGAGAAGACTTGGGCCTGGTTTACAGATGGTTCAGCACAATATGCAGGGACCACCTGAAAGTGGACAGCTGCAGCTCTACAACCCCATTCTGGGATGTCCTTAAAGGACAGTGGTAAGGGGAAATCCTCCCAGTGGATGGAACTTCGAGCAGTGCACATGGTTGTTCATTTTGCTTGGAAGGAGAACTGGCCAGAGGCGTATTTGTATACTGACTCATGGGCCATTGCTAATGGTTTGACTGGATGGTTAGGGACATGGAAAGAGCATGATTGGAAAATTGGTGACAAAGAGGTCTGGGGAAAAGGCATGTGGATAGACTTTTCTGAGTGGGCAAAGAACTTGAAGATATTTATGTCCCATGTGACTGCTCACTAGAGGGTGACTTCAGCAGAGTAAGGTTTTAATAATCAAGTGGATGAGTTGACCTGTCCTGTGGATACGAGTCAACCTCTTTCCTTGGCCACTTCTGCCATTGCCCAATGGGCTCATGAACAAAGTGGGCATGGTGGTAGGGATGGAGGTTGTGCATGGGCTCAGCAGCATGGACTTCCACTCACCTAGGCTGACCTGGCTACAGCCAACAACCTAAGTGTCCGTCAACTGATAAATGGATAAAAAATATGTGGAATATACATATGACGGAATATTACTCAACAGTGAGAAGGGATGAAGTCTTGAAGAAGCATGTGACAACATGGATGAACTTTGAGGACATGAAGTTGAGTAAAATAAGTTAGACACACACAAAAGGAAAAGTATCGTATGATCTCACAATTATACTATGTGAACTCAAGGGAATCTAGCATATAGGCTATGAGGAAATAGAATGAGGCTAGAGAATGGGGAGCAGTCGCTTAAGATGTGCAGAATTTTCAACTAAGTTGAATTTAAATGAGTGGAGATAGATAGAGGTGATGGTTGCTCACTATTATGAGTATACTTAACATTGCTGAACTGTGAGTGTAGTTGATGGGGGAAGATGAGACTCACATATGGCAACAAAAGGAAAGCCAGAGGTTAAAACATGGAAGTATAACTTAGTAAATCTTGGGGTGGTTGATTGTGATTAATGTACAAATATAAAAATTTTCCTCCATGAACTAGAACAAATAGTAAAAAATAGCATCCAGCCTCTCCATGACCTAAAACAGACAACACCACAGCAATGCCAGGGATTCAATGATGAGGAGGATAAGGAGTACAGGATGCTTTGGGTGTTCCCTCTTTTTTTATTTTTTGCTTCTTGGAGTAATGAATATGCTCTAACATTTTATTGTGGTGATGAATGAATAATTATGTGATATGGTGAGCCACGGATTGTATACTTTGGATGGATTGTATGGTGTGTGAATATCTCAATAAAATTGCATTAAAGGAAAAAAAGTTAAAGCTGAAAGGAACCTTCCATGGCCTCTAGTTTCAGCTATGTAATGTTAACTTAAATGGTTTTCCTTAAGTTCATTCAATAAATATTTATTGTGTATCTGCCATGAAAAAAAAAAAGCTAACCAATGCGAAAATCACTTTTCACTTTTTGCAAATTGGCTGTGCTTTAGCTGGTGGTCTCCTTCCAACTCTAGTTCTCCTGTCAAGAACAGGTCAAGGTGAAGGCAAAACGCAGGGTCCTCTCTGTCTTATTGGAGCCTGCTGGGAATCTCCTTCTCATCCTGTTTGTGCTTGCTCCTGGCCTTGGGGATTTCCCTGTTTGCAGGAAATCGAATGCCCCTTCTATTTATTATGAAACAGATTTTCTCTCCTTCCTGTGTGCTCTATTGTATGGCTTAATGCAGATAATCCTATGCCCCAGGCCACTGTGAGCTCATTGTTTCTTATACTGCTTTGGCTCTCTGCAAGCTGCTTCTATCTGCAGGGCTAGTTCTGGGAGTGCCAGCCCAAGTCACATCTCCTGGTTCAGTCTTTCAGGCTTCCACCTGATATACTGGCACCGACATACAGGCACCCTGGTGTGTGCACAGTGGTTCTTCTGCTCCCTCTTGGACAGGGCCAGGAACCCACACTGGAGCACAGACTGGCTCCACCCCGAGCTGGGAAGGGCTTTGGGGACAGGCAAGCATGGGGATCACAAGCTTCACCTATTATTTAAAGCTGCATATTCTTGATTCTACAGTCTCCCAGCTACTGCAACCCTTTTAACTGCTTTCTGGAATTTTTAGGAAGATGGCTCTGCCAGTTTTGCTAGTTGTTCAAAGATCTATGGGACAATGGCATCCTGGAGCATCTTACACTGCCATATTTATCTTCATTTTCCTCCCTTTTTTTTTTTTTTGTATGCTATATGGAAGGGGTCACATTTCATTCTTTTTCCATGTGAGTATCCCATTATTGCAGCACCACTTGTTGAATTTTTCTTTGTTTTTTCTTTCTTCTGTTTGCTTGTTTTGGGGAAGTGTATGGGCTGGGAATCAAACCCAGATCTCCCACATGGCAGGCAAGAATTCTACCAGCGAACTACCCTTGCACCCCCTATATATATATATATACATTTTTATTGTATAATATAACATATTAGAAGGAAAGATAGATGATAAAGACTGAGATAGTAAAATATATATATGTAATATATATATATAAAATATATATATGTAATATATATATATAATATATATATGTAATATATATACAAACCAAAGAAAGAAAAAAACCATAGTTTTCAAAGCACTCTTCAACAAATAGTTATAGGACCGATCCCAGAGTTTGTCATGGGCTACCATACAATCCTCAGATTTTTTCTTCTAGCTGCGCCAGAATGTAAGAGGCTAGAGAATTTAAGTACTTTTTTATCATCACAATAGACTTTTTCTTTTTGTAAAAAATAACATATATACAAAAAAGCAATAAATTTCCAAGCACAGCACCACAATTAGCTGTAGAACATATTTCAGAGTTTGGCATGGGTTTTAATTCCACAATTTTAGGTTTTTACTTCTATCTGCTCTAAGATACTGGAGATTAAAAGAGATATCAATTTAATGATTCCACAATCATATTCATTTGTTTCATATTCATTATAATTTTCTTACATAAATTTTATTTATTTTTATTATTTATTTATTTGTTTTTGGCATTTGCAAGCTCCAGGAATCGAACCCAGGTCTCCTGCTTGGCAGGTGAGAATTCTACCACTGAGGTATCCTTGCACCACCCTGATTTATTTTTATAAGTTAAAAAGTTGTCTTGGACATTGCTACTTATCGTAACCTGGCAAACTCCAACCAGGACCATTCCAGCCAATTCTAAAGAACACCAAGGACAGTATATAAGATTCCACAAGGGTTCCATGCACTAGAACAACTTTCCAGAAACCTACAACGTCCAGATGGGTACCTGGACCAGATAAATCCTGAAACCTAGAGGTTTCCACCATCACCATTGATCTATCTTTTCCTCTCTTTAGGGGTGTTTGGGCTACAGCCATTCTAACTTTTTCATGTTGTAAGGGTCTGCAATAATATGGGTAGGTAGATGGAACCATTAGTATCTCCATCTATCCAATATATTCTAACCTTTGTTCCCCCTATTATTTGCTTATTTTGTGTGTGTGTGTGTTTATTTTTTAATCCATGTTTTTTACTCATCGGTCCATACCTTAGATAAAGGGAGCATCAGACACAAGGTTTTCACAATCACACAGTGACAATGTAAAGGTTATATCTTCATACAATTATCTTCAAGAAACAAGGCTACTGGAACATCAGGTACTTCCCTTTAGCCACTCCAATACACCATAAACTGAAAAGGGTATCTACATAATGTGTAAGAATAACCTCCAGGATAACCTCTCAACTCTGTTTGAAATCTCTCAGTCACTAATACTTTGTTTTGTCTCATTTTTCTCTTCCCCCTTTTGGTCAAGAAGGTTTTCTCAATCCCTTGATGCCAGGTCCCAGCTCATCCTGGGATTTCTGTCCCACGTTGCCAGGGAGATTTATACCACTGGGATTACAGACCCTGCCCCCGCCTCCATCCACTACATAGGGTGTGGGGAGGGGAGTGGGTTCACTTACCATGTCAACTTAGAGAGGACACATCTGAACAACAGAACAGGTTCTCTGGGGGTGACGTTTAGGCCTAATTTTAAGTAGGCTTAGTCTATCCTTTGCAGGAATAAGTTTCATAGGGGTGAACCCCAAGATCGGAGGCTCAGCCTTTTGATTTTGGTTGTCCCCACAGCTTGCCGAGAGTATCAGAAATTCTCCAAATGGGGAAGTTGAATCTTACCTTTTTCTTCCTTATTCCCTTAAAGGGACTTTGCAAATACTTCTTTACTCACTGTTCAAATCACTCTGGGATTTATTGGGGCATCACACTAACCTGGAGAAACCAACAAAATCTCATGCCCTGTTCAAGATTCCCTGTATTTATGGTGTTCAACTAAACTGACCATACAAGTTAAATTAGGAATTCACTAACCAAAATATAAATTTTGCACCAAATAAACATCTCTTCCTTTAATCTCACACAGAAATTAAAGTTTTAAGATATGGGTGATATCATCCTTTACCGTCTTCTGATATTCCTTAGTCCTATCCAGATCAGCTTCATTCATATCTCTACTGGATGTCTGATCACTCTTTTCATTTTTTTAAAAAACAGTTCCTGTATGGGGTACTGTTGACTTTCAAAGCTTCAGAGCTTTACTCTGAGTTGCAGGTATCACCTAAATACTCAAAGTTTCTAGGTAAGACAGGTTATATGCAAACAGCTCAGTATCTCAGAATTTAGAATTAGCAATTATACCTCCTGAATATATGTGACTGCTGTAAGAGCTCACAATCTAGGACTCTTTACAATAAGCCCCAAGCTGATAACCCATGCTCTCGACTTCAGTTCCCTGAATTTTTATATTATAGTTAGTCCACGTAATTGAGGCACACTATTTCTTTTTTTCCCCTGACATTTCATTCAACATACAGCTCTTAAAGTTCATTCACCTAGTTGCATGCCTCACAACTTCATTCCTTCTTGCGGCTCCATAGCCCACTGCATGTAGACACCACAGCTCCCCTTTCCACTCCTCAGTCATTGCATCCTTAGGCCACCTCCATTCATTGTGGATCATGATCACTGCCGCCAGAAACACCAGTGTGCAAATGTCCATTTATGTCCCCACACTCAATTCCTTCAGGTATGCACTGAGCAGTGGTTTCAGGATTCACACATCATGCAACCCAGCCGAAATGTATACACATGCCTTTGCCACCATACTCTATCTGAAGGCATTCTTTCTTTTCGCAAAGAATCCATACCTCTTTCCCAGTGCCCCCACATGTTGACATTTAGTTTTAGCATAATGCCTTTGTTACACACAGTGGAAGCATAGACTTTAACTTACAATGATTATACTTTTTTCTATATACCATCTATTTTCAACACACTGAAATACTGACATTCCTGTCTTTCCTCCTGCAAAAATATTTTTTATTTGTACATTTACATTTACACTCACCATCACTGCACAACCTAGGCATTCCTAAATTATACCATCTCAGTCTTTATCCTCTATCCTACCTCTGACTTCATATATGCCCTAGGCCCTCCTCACTCAACCATACTCATATTCAGCTTCATTCAGTGTACTTACATTATTGTGCTACAATCAGGTAGTATTGTGCTATCCATATCTGAATTTTTAGTCAGTCTTGTGGCGCAATCTGTACTCCTTCAGCACCAATTGCCCAAGCCCTACCCTATTTCTACCTCCTGATAACCTGTGTTCTCAACTTAAATTCTCCAAGTTCACTCATTAATGTTAATTCATATCAGTGAGACCATACAGTATTTGCCCTTTTGTTTCTGGCTAATTTCACTCAGCATAATGTCCTCAAGGTTCATCCATGTTGTTACAACTTTATTATTTTATTCTATCTTACAGCTGCACAATATTCCATCATATGTATATACCACAGCTTGTTTAGCCACTCATCCATTAAAGGACATTTGGGCTATTTCCATCTCCTGGTAATTGTAAATAGTGCTGCTAGAAACATTAGAGTGCAAATGTCCATTTGCATCCTTGCTCTCATGTCTTCTGAATAGATACTGAGCAATGAGATTGCTGGATCATAATGGCAATTCTATTCTCAGCTTTCTGAGGAACCACCAAACTGCCTTCCAGAGTGGTTGTTATCATTTTACATTCCCACCAGCAGTGGATAAGTATGCCTCTTTCTCCACATCCTCTCCAGCACTTGTTGTTTTCTGTTGTTTTGATAATGGCTATTCTAGTGGGTGTGAGATGATATCTCATTGTGGCTTTTATTTGCATTTCCTTAATAGCCAGTGAAGTTGAGCTTCTTCTCATATGCCTTTTAGCCATTTGTATTTCCACTTCTGAGAAATGTCTGTTCATGCTTTTTACCCATTTTTAAATTGGGTTGTTTATCTTTTTGTTGTTAAGTTGAAGAATCTCTATATATTCTGGATACTAAACCTTTATCTGATATGTGGTTTCCAAATATTGTGTCCCATTGTGTAGGCTGCCTTTTTACTTTCTTGACAAATTCTTTGATGCACAAAAATGTTTAATTTTGAGGAGTTATCATTTATCTATTTCTTTCTTCAATGCTTGTGCTTTGGGTGTAAGACTGTATTAGTTAGGGTTCTCTAGAGAAACAGAATCAACAGGGAACACTTGCAAATATAAAATTTATAAAAGTGTCTCACGTGACCGCAGGAACACAGAGGCCAAAATCCACAGAGCAAGCTGTGAAGCCAATGACTCCGATGGAGGGTCTGGATGAACTCCACAGGAGAGGCTCACCAGCCGAAGTAGGAAGGGGGCCTGTCTCCTCTGAGTTCTCCTTAAAAGGCTTCCCGTGATTAGATTTAGCATCACTAATTGTAGAAGACACTCCCCTTTGGCTGATTACAAATGGAATCAGCTGTGGATGCAGCTGCCGTGATCATGACCTAATCCTATGAAATGCCCTCATTGCAACAGACAGGCCAGTATTTGCCCAATCAGATAAACAGCTACCACAACTTGGCCAAGTTGACACGTGTCCCTAACCATGACAAAGACCTAGGAAACCAAAACCACCTCCTATTACAAGTTTTATAAGATATTTCCCCACATTTTCTTCTAAAAGTTCTATGGTCTTAACCCTAATGTTTAGGTCTTTGATCCATTTTGAGTCAATTTTTATATAGGGTGTGAGATTTGGATCTGCTTTCATTCTTTTGCATATGGATATCCAGTTCTCCAAGCACCATTTATTGAAGAGGCTGCTCTGTCCTAGGTGAGTTGGCTTGACTGCCTTATCAAAGATCAATTGCCCATACTTGAGAGGGTCTATATCTGAACATTCTATTCAATTCCATCAATCAGTGTATTAGTTAGGGTTCTCTAGAGAAACAGAATCAACAGGGAACACTTGCAAATGTAAAATTTATGAAAGTGTCTCACGTGACCGTAGGAACACAGAGTCCAAAATCCACAGGGCAGGCTGCGAAGCGGATGACTCCGATGGATGGCCTGGATGAACTCCACAGGAGAGGCTCACCAGCCAAAGCAGGAATGGAACCTGTCTCCTCTGAGTCCTCCTTAAAAGGCTTCCCATGATTACATTTAGCATCACTAATTGCAGAAGACACTCCCCTTTGGCTGATTACAAATGGAATCAGCTGTGGATGTAGCTGACATGATCATGACCTAATCCTATGAAATGTCCTCATTGCAACAGACAGGCCAGGGCTTGCCCAATCAGATAAACAGGTACCACAACTTGGCCAAGTTGACACCTGTCCCTAACCATGACAATCAGCATATCTATCTTTATGCCAGTGCCATGCTATTTTGACCACTGTAGCTTCATAATATGCTTTAAAGTCAGGTAGTGTGAGACCTCCCATTTTGTTTTTCTTTCTCAAGATATTTTTAGCTATTTGGGGCACCATGCCCTTTTGGTTATTGGTTTTTCTATTTCTTAAAAGTAAGTTTTGGGGACTTTAATTGGTATTGCATTGAATCTATAAATCAATTTGGGTAAAATTGACATTTTAACTATATTTGGTCTTCCAATCCATGAACATGGGTATGCCCTTCCATTTATTTAGGTCTTTCCCCATTTCTTTTAGCAATTTCTTGTAGTTTTCTGTGTATTAGTCTTTTGTATCCTTGGTTAAATTTATTTCTAAATATTTTATTTTGGGGGGGTCACTATTATAAATGGATTTTTTTTCTTGATTTCTTCCTCAAATTGCTCACTACTAGTGTATAGAAACACTACTGATTTTTGGTTGTTCATGCCTTTCTAGGAAATTGTCCATTTCATCTATATCGTCTAGTTTATTAGCATATAGTTGCTCACAGCATCCTCTCACTGTCTCTTTTATTTCTGCAGGATTAGTGAATATGGCGCCTCTTGTTTCTGATTTTACTTATTTGCATCCTCTCTCTTTTTCCTTTTGTCAACCTAGCTAAAGCATCCATCAATTTTATTGATTTTCTCAAAGAACCAGCTTCCAGTTTTGTTGATTTTCTCTATTGTTTTCTTGGTCTCAATTTCACTTATTTCTACTCTAATCTTTGTCATTTCTTTCTTTTTGTTTGCTTTGGGGTTAGTTTGCTGTTCTTTCTCTAGTTCTTCCAAGTGAACAGTTAATTCCTCAATTTTTGCTGCTTCTTCCTTTTTAATATAGGCATTTAAGGCAATAAATTTCCCTCTTAGCACTGCCTTTGCTGCATTCCATGTATTTTGATATGTTGTGTTTTTATTTTCATTTGCCTCGAGATATTTACTGATTTCTCCTATAATTTCTTCCTTGACCCACTGGTTGTTTAAGATTGTGCTCTTTAGCCTCCATATATTTGTGAAGTTTCTGGCCCTCTGCCTGTTATTGATTTCCAATTTCATTCCTTTATGATCCAAGAAAGTGTTTTCTATATTTCAATCTTTTTAAATTTATTCAGCCTTGCTTTGTGACCCAGCATATGGTCTATCCTTGAGAATGATCCATGAACACTTAAGAAAAAGATATATCCTGTTGTTGTGGGGTGTAATGTTCTGTAAATGTCCGTGAAGTCTAGCTCATTTATTGTATTGTTCAAATTCTCTGTTTCTTTATTGACCCTCTGTATAGATGTTGTATTTTTCTTTTCAGTGTTTTCAATGTTTGTCTCATGCATTTTGGAGCAGTCTGGCTTGGTGCCAAAATATTTATGACTGTTATGTCTTCTCGTTGAATTGTTCCTTTTATTAATACATAGTGTCTGTCTCTTTTAATCATTTTACATTTGAAGTCTAATTTATCAGATATTAGCATAGCTACTCCTGCTCTTTTCTGATTGTTGTTAGCATGAAATATCTTTTCCCAACCTCTCACTTTCAGCCTATTTTTGTTTTTGGGTCTAAAATGAGTCTCCTATAGACAGCATAAGGATTTGTCCTGTTTATTAATCCATTTTGCCAGTCTATGTCTTTTGATTGGTGTTTAATCCATTAACATTTAGTATTATTACTGTAAAGGCAGTACTTTCTTCTACCATTTTGCCTCTTGGATTTTACAGGTCATATGTAGTTGTTTTGTTTTTTTTTCTCTCTCTCTCTTTTTACCTTTACTGATAGTCTTCATTTCTATGTTTTCTCCAACCTCTCTTTCTTGTCTTTTCCTATCTGTCTCCAGTACTCCCTTTAGTATTTCTTGCAGGGTCTCTTGGTCACAAATTCTCTCAGTGATTGTTTGTCTGAAAATGTTTTAATTTCCCCCTCATATTTGAAGGACAATTTTGCTGGATATAGAATTCTTGGTTGGCAGCTCTTCTCTTTTAGAATCTTAAATATATCATACCACTGCTTTCTCACCTCCATGTTTTCTGCTGAGAAATCCACACAGTCTTATCAGGTTTCCCTTGTACGTAATGGATTGCTTTCCTCTTGCTGCTTTCAAAATTTTCTCTTTCTCTTTGACATCTGACAGTCTAGATTAGTGTCTTAGAGTATGTCTATTTGGATCTGTTCTATTTGGGATATGCTGCACTTCTTGGATCTGTAATTTTAGTCTTCCATAAGAGATGGGAAATTTTTAGTGATTATTTCCTGCATTAGTCTTTCTCCTCCTTTTCCCTTTTCTTCTCCTTCTGGGACTCCACAATACATATATTCATGCACTTCAAGTTATCATTCAGTTCTGCTCATCTTTTTCCATTCTTTTCCCTATATTTTCTTTTGTGTGTTGGATTTCAGATTTCCAGTCCTCTATTTCATTAAGCCTCTCTTCTGCCTCTTCAAATCTATCGTTGTAGGTTTCCATTGGTTTTTTTTCTTTCATTTCTTCTGCTATGCCTTTCATTCCCATAAGTTTTGTAACTTTTTTCAAACTTTCAATTTTTTCTTTTTGTTCATCCCATGTCTTCTTTATATCCTCCAACATGTTGACTTGATTTTTTTTATTAATTCAAAAAAATTAACAAACAAAAACCTTAGCATATCATTCCATTCTACATATATAATCAGTAATTCTTAATCATGTTGATTTGATTTTTGATGAGATTTTCCATGTCTGTTTGAACATCCTGAATTAGTTGTTTCAACTCCTGCATCTCATTTGAATTGTTTGGTTTGTTCCTTTGACTGGGCCATGTCTTTGATTTTCCTAGTCTGACTCGTTATTTTTTGTTGGCAACCTAGGCATTTTATTTCCTTAGTTTATTCTGGGGGTAGTTTTCACTCTTTTACCTTGGATTTTCTTGCTGGGTGACTTTGTTCTCTATCTGCCCTTTTATATTCAGGTCAACTTTTTCTAGACCTCTAGCATAGGTTCAGTTTAACTGATCACAGTTTTTCAGTTCTTGATTTTCTTTTTCTCGCCCTGCCTATATGGAGACTTTTCTTTTGCTTTCTTTTTTTTTTTTCGAGGAAGGTCTCCTCAGATATTATAGATGCCAGTCAGATTTCCCTGACCGGACTAGCCCACATCTCAGGAGGGAAGAGCCACCAGCATCAGTTTTCCCTGAGGGTGAGACCCAGATGATTGACACTTTTCCTGTGAAGTCTCCATGCTCTGTGCTTTTCCTATCCTGCATATCATTAGCATATCATTCCATTCTACATATATAATCAGTAATTCTTAATAATGTTGATTTGATTTTTGATGAGATTTTCCATGTCTGTTTGAACATCCTGAATTAGTTGTTTCAACTCCTGCATCTCATTTGAATTGTTTGGTTTGTTCCTTTGACTGGGCCATGTCTTTGAGACAGTGGAGAGGTTAGAGGTTGGCAATAATTGCTTCAGTTTTCCAGTTCCCGGGGTCTGAATTCCTTGAGGAAGGGATTCCGCTTGAGCTGGCCCCACCTTTCTCTTGGGGGAAAGTACAGCCCTTAGCAATTTAACTCCATTCACCTAACTAGTTACTCTGTCTCTCAGATAAACTTAATTCCACCCTTGCCTTGGGCAGGGATGGAGACTAAGTTGTCTTGCAGTTGTAGGAACAAAGCAAAAAATAATGATAATAATAATAAATAAATAAAGGGAGGGACTCTGCTCCTTGGGCTTTGTCAATCAAGAGTTTAGGTTGGTAGTTGCTCTGTGTATCTCCAGGGTCTATGTGTCCCTTTTTTAAGGTTCAGCCCTTTTCAAGTATTATGTGCTGTCCAACTCAAAAAGCCTCTGTCCCCCCACCCCATGTCAGCCTTGCCTTCTCTCTGCCGGGGCAAAAACTCCTAGTGCCTTTATCACTTATTCCACATTTATCTGAGCTGGGAGCCTATTTTCATAGTCAGAATTTGTTAATTAATTCTGCAATTGGAGCTTGGCTGAGGTAAGCCTTTGCTGCTAATAAAGTCTCTTTCTGTTCCCCTCAGGAAGTCATGCCTGTGGGGGACGGGCATCGGCCTCCACAGCTTGGGGGACTTACAGTTCAGCCAGTCCACCTGGTCCAGACTGGGTTACACGGTGTGTCTGGTCACTGATGTGGCCCCAGAAGTTGTTCTGTACTGTTCTTGGCTATTTACTAGCTGCTCTGGAGGACGAACTAAATCCCACACCTCACTAAGATGCCATCCTGCCCCCTCCATTTATGTACATTTTTAACCCATAAAAACATGTTGATGGATGCATGTAACTGCAGCAGTAACAGAGTAATAATAACTAAATTGAACAGTTACTATATGCCTGGTACTGTTCTAAGTGCTTTACTTGTGCTGACTCAGATATGTCGTCTTCCCAGTAACCACGGGGCTTCTGTTTTCATTATTCCCCATCTTAGAGGTGAAATGACCTGCCACCTGCCACACAGCCAAGGGGCAGGCTGGCTTCAGCACCCATACTATTAAGTGTTTTTACTATACATAATAATATCAATGGAAGAGATTTAGATGGGAAAAGTGGGAGATGATATGGCTTCTCCTTGGTTAGCTGCCTAACTGTCATCTTCTTAGAGACAACTCTGCTGTCCATTCACACTAAATAAACCCCCTCAGGCACCAGGCAGAGTAACCTAGCAGTTAAGAATCCAAGCCCTGAAGCCAAAGCCAAATTTCAGGTAGCTGTGTAACCTTGAGAGATATGCTTAATCACTCATTATCTTCCCCTTCTGCTAAATGGGACCAAGAACAGTACCTACTTCACTCGGCTGCTGTGGTGATTAAATGAGCCAATGCCAAAATAGTACCAGGCATTCAGATGCTTGTTGCTACCATTACTATCTTATTTATTGTCACCCAAGAATTTAGCACTAGTAGTTAACATCTTGTTGGTTTACTCTTTGCCCACTAGATGGTAGGCAACAAGAGAACCAGAATCTTACTGTCTGTCCTCAGCTGCTAACTCCGGTGCCAGTAATTGTGTTTGTCAAACAGTGGTGCTGAAATAAATTTGTTAAACAGATGTTAATCTGAAGTTATGAACTGCTTATACTTTCTTATGCAGCAGTCACGCTATATCACTTCTCAGTCTGTGCTTTTGTTATTCTTCTGGAATGGAAGCCCTTTCCCATCTGGATGAATCCTTACTCTCCATGGACATCAGGTTTCCCAGGAGGCTTCCCTGAACCCTTGAGGTTGGGCTACATGGTCCTTCTCTGTACACTTTACGCATAACTCAATCTCAACACATGCCATATTGTTATTGTTTTGAAATGTTACATCTGTGTGTCTGTCTGCTCCCCATCCCAAGAAGCAGTCAAGCATAGTGATTAAGTGCAACAACTCAGAGGCCAGACTGCCTGGCTGTGCGACCTTTGTCAAATTATTTAACCCAGATCTCAGTTTCCTGGCCTGTAAAAATGGGGATAACAGCACCTATCTCCTAAAGTTCTCAGAGGATTCAAAGGCTATGTATTTTTAAAGCACTCCAGTCCCTTGAACACAAACGCTTTGTCTTGTACATCTCTGTACTAGCACTCTGTAGGCACTGAATGTTTACTGAACTAACAGCTGTTGGGCTAGTCCAGACAAAACCAGTGCCCAAACTAAGCACCAATAAAAATGGAGGAGGGGTGATGGGTATGAGACATGCTGGGCAGAAAAGAAGTCAACAGAACATGTGGCATGATTAGAATGAAATGGGCCATAAATAAAGGACAAAACTAGGATGATATCTAGGTTGCAGGATTTGAGTACTTAGTGGTTTATGAATCTATTCACAAAAAAAGGGAATATAAGGAGAGCAAGGAGGAAAGAAGAGAGTTCTTAGCAAAAATTTTTTTTCTTGGCAAATTTTTAACAAAATGCTTCATTCAGTGCTTTAAGACAAAAGAAAATTTATTTAAAATAATAATCTGAAACCTCATCCACCTTAACAGAAATCTGGAAAGGAAAAACTCCATGAAGAAATTTTTTCTGCTTTGTTCACTGCTTTATCTTCGGCATCTCCAATAGTGCCTGGTACATAGCAGGTGCTCAAAATATACTGATCAAATGAATGACAGAATGATTTAGGAAAATTTCAACTTTCCCTCTCGGTCAAACCAAAAGGTCTTAAATAAGCATCCACTATGTGCCCAGCAGTGTTCTAAATTTCTGCAGGGATTACAGGAGAAATAATCTTCCTTTGCATCCCTTCCCCACAGAATTTTAGCTGGAAAGGAAAAAAAACATTATCATGGGGAAAAAAAATTTAAAAACATTATTTAGTATATTATTCATCTTGGCTTAGCCTCAGCACTAAGCAGATAAAAGTATCTGTTGAATGAACTAAAATCTGTATAACATCAGTAACGTGTTATCAGTACAAAACACAGTTAGGCTCAGAGAAGGAAGGATTGGCAAGGGAGAAGTGTTGGTATAGAATCTAAGCCTAGACATGAAATATGAACAAGATTTCAATAGATGAAGCTACTCCAGGGTAACTTGTGAATGGAATGCTATAATGTAATAATAAGGGTCACAAGAAACCAAGAAAAAGTTTTGGTGAAGTGGGGCTACACTCCAGAAAAGCCAGATAGAGGCAAAACCAAGCAAAATGCCAACTCTCTCAGAAGCCTTTTCTCATTTTCCCCATTCCTAAACAGAATTGGTTCCCTTACCAGAAACTATTCTAGTTTCTTCTATCAGAGTCCTGAATCATTACTACTGGTATAAGCACCAAACTCTCCTGATAGACTATAAGTTATGAAAGGGCAGAAAATGTGTCATATGTATATACTGTATATCTAGCATTGCGCATAGGACATAACAGATGTAATGAATATGGGGATAGGAGAGGGAATCTATGTTTGAAAAAGTAGTAAACAAGTATCTTTGAAAGCTTCAGTGCATAGTGATAATATGAAACAGATATTTAAAGATTAGTCTCTCATTTTACTGTAGTTTGGCATACTATGGAAAATACAAATGGATATATAAAACCCAGTTTCATCTCCAGAGCCCTAAAAAGTTGATGCAATTATACACTTCATACCTAAACATACAGGTAGAGGTTTTTTTCCATCTACTGTTTATCAGGTTTTATCATTACCAGTCTTTTGATAAACATACACAATCAAAAGTAAAAATTATACAACTTACAAAATCAAAAACAAAGTTTTACTCAAAGTCAACCTGTTTCTTCTTACTGTAATTCAAAAACTGGAGAAGCTTTCTTTGCAACGGGTTTGCTGTCGAACACAGGTGTCATGAAAGCCATCACTGTATCTTAAGCCAAATGGGAAAGGAAAAGACTCACATCAACACTGTCGTCACTGGATGTGCAGATTCAGGCAAGTCCACCACTACTGGACACATGATCTACAAACGTGGTTGAATTGACAAACTGTCATAAAGTGTGAACAGGAGGCCCCTAAGGTGGGAAAAGGTTCCTTCAAGTATGCCT
Organism: Tamandua tetradactyla; assembly: GCF_023851605.1. Classification (NCBI taxonomy): domain Eukaryota; kingdom Metazoa; phylum Chordata; class Mammalia; order Pilosa; family Myrmecophagidae; genus Tamandua; species Tamandua tetradactyla. Next base: position 6,853,242 of record NC_135329.1, read on the forward strand.
GGGTCTTGGATAAACTGAAAGCCAAATGTGAATGTGGAATCACAACAATCTCTTCCTGTGGAATTTTGAGATGAGCAAGAATCATGTTCCCCAAGACACAAAAACTATAAAAAACATGATTACAAGCGCATGTCAGACTGACTGTGCTGTCCTGATTGTTGCTGCTGGTGTTGGTGAGCGTGAAAGGAGTAATCCCAAGAATGGTCCGAAACATGAGCGTAACCTTCTGGCTTACAGTCTAGCTGTGAAATGACAAACTGCTGGTATTGACAAAATGGGATTGCACTGAGCCATTCTACACCCATAAGGGATATGAATAAATTGTTAAAGAAGTCAGCACCTCCATTAAGAAAACTGGCTATAAAGCTCATACAGAAGCATTTGAGAAAATTTCTGGTTGGAATGGTGACAAGATGCTGGAGCCAAATGCTAACAGGGTATGGAAACTCAGTCATAAGGATGGCAATACCAGTGGAACCACACTGCCTGAAGCTCTGGATTGCATCCTGTACCTACTTGTCCAACTGAGAAGCCCTGTGTCTGCCCCTCTAGGATGCCTACAAAATTGTGGCATTGGTACTTTCCCTGTGGGCTGAGTGGAGACTGATGTTCTCAAACCATGCATGGTGGTCATCTTTGCTCTAGTCAATGTTACAACTGAAGTAAAGTCTGTTGGAATGAACCATGAAACTTTGAATGAAGGTCTTTCTGGAGACAGTATGGACTTAAAGTCAATAGCATCATGGAAATGTGGCTGGGGATGGCAAAAAATGACCCATCAAAGAAACAGCTATCGTCATTGCTCAAACGAGTATCCTGAACCATCCAGGCCAAAGCTGGCTCTGCTCCTATACTGGGTTGTCACAGAGCTCACATTACTTGCAGGTTTGCTGAACTGAAGATTGATTGCTGTTCTGATAAGAAGCTGGAAGATGGTTCCAGATTCTTGAAATCTAGAACTGCCACTGTCTACGTAGTTCTTGGCAAGCACACGTGTGTTGAGAGCTTCACCCTCCTCTGGGTCATTCTGCTGTTCATGATATGAGACCAACTGTGGATGTCATCAAGGCAGTGGACAAGAAGGCTGTTGAAGCTGCCAGGGCACCAAGTCTGTCCAGAGAGCTCAGAAGACTAAATGAATATTATCCATAACACCTGCCACCCCAGTCTTAAATCAATGGTGGAAGAACTTGTCTCAGAGAACTGTTTGTTTCAAGTGCCATTTACATTTAGTGGTCAAAATGGTTAACAATAACAATGCATCATAAAACCTTCAGAAGGAAAGGAACATTTTTGTGAGACAGCTATTCATTTTTAAAATCAGAACTTTTTAAATGGAACAATTTGACCAAAAATCTGTCACAGAATTCTGAGACCCATTAAAACAAAGTTTAATAAGGAAAAAAAAACAAAAGGACAAGAAAACTGAGGGTTTCTATTCTGGAAGATGTTCCTACTGTACTACAGGAGCATGAAAAGGTGTTTCTTGGCAGACAGCAGAAACACAGGCATTCTGAAGCCAAGAACAGTCTGTTCACCTGAAACAGGTCTTCTGAAATTCTCGTATGAAATCCCTCTCCATACTTAAATTATGTGCTCTGTTCAAAGCATGCTGAAAGTGATCTGATAAAAAGGAAAATACTATAAAATAAACAAGCAACTACCAATAGTATACTATAACAAAGTTTTCCAATTAGAAAAATGTGATCCTATGCAGCATATTTTATACAACCTTCAGTTGAAATTAAAACCACTTCCTCAAAAGAAAAGCTTTCAGTTAAAAACTGCTGAAAGCTACTTAAAAATCTAAATGGAACATATAACAAGTTTTTTTTTTTTTGGTGCATAATAAATATCAATATGCCTTAGCTGTAGAATGAATGAATTCAGCTAGAATAGTAGCACTGTATTTGCAGGAAACAGTAATCATAATTAAACTAAAGAAAGATATTTTCTTGTCATCTTTATTCAAGTATTTCACAGCAGTTATATTACAAATTACAGTAAATGTTCAAATTCCAGAATTTAAAAATTAAATAATTTACTTCAAACTAACGTAAAATGAAGTCAAATGCAAAACATCAATTTAACACAATTCTAAATTAAACTACAAATCGAAATAGACCATAGATGATGAAGTCTACTTAATCTACAAAGTAGACGTACATGACTGAAACCAAATAGGACTCCCAAACTCTAGAGAACCAAATGTACAAGATACAAAAGATGCAGGTAAAGCCCTAATTCAAGCTTACAATGTGATTACAAATAATAATTATAATAACAATGGCATTCAGCTACGGGACCTGACACTGAAGATACCTACTGAATAGCACCATAGCTGAACCAACTTAATCAAAATATGGGAAGATAAGAAATTACCACCCCATTCCCTAAAAATAAAATCCAGTAAACCTACAAATACATTGGCATATGAGAAAAATCAAGTCATGAAAGGACATAAAACAAAACAACAACAAAAAATCACAGGTGAGATTCAAGTTCAAAAACACAATTAACTCCACAGCCATCAGTTTCCACCCTAGTGCGGTTCCATCGTCTTCAAAACAGCTCCCACGGTCCCCACAGCTGAGCATTAACTATTGCTGGGCTGTGCTGTGATACATATTTGACTGATCTGAGAGCAAAATTTTACATAGGAGCTTATTTATAATGCTCACAATAGGAAATAAGAACAGAGGTCAATTTTGTACATATTTTTGCCAATGCTGTACAGCAAAATTAAGAACTTACAGAAAGGTAAACAAAATTGAGTCAACTTAGATATTTCATAAGCTGCTTTAAACTACAGAACCACCAGATAGCTGTAAAATAAGTAAACCTGGTGTAATGTATTTCTTTTTGGGGGGGATTGGAGCCAGAGGAGTTGCTACAATTTCAGCTCATTTTTCTCCCTTGGCATTAGATTGGCTTTCTCTTTAAGACCTAAACTGTTCAAAGTGGCAGTTCCTATCATACTGAGGTTGTCTTCTATTTCTCCATCTACATTGAGGTTAAAATTTTTTTAAAAACTTGATCTTTTGGAAGCATTTTAATGCTGAACATAAATAAATTTCCCTTGTCAAACTCACTGATGGCTAAAATCTTAATTAAGTTGTACAAATTAGTAACCTACTAAGAACATGTGCGTTTTTTTTTTTTCCTTTCACAAGTGCTGCTGTTACTTGAACAGAATGCTTCTGAATTAGAGTAACTGGAATAAATATTTAAAAAAAAATAGTGCAGCAAGAACCTGAGACTTGCAAAAAACCCTTTTACCAGAAACTTGCTACAAAAAATCTGCTACATCTTATTTCATCAAATCTTTAAATTCTGTAACAATTTCCATCAAAATACAAAATGCTAATGTATTAGACAGTAAAATAGTTTGAACTGGTATGATGGTAATAAATACTAAAGAAAACATGAAAATCCTCCCAATAATCAAATTGGAGGTTTCAAATAACCTCCCCTTTAAAATGGTTCATCGTTAATCGCACTTACCCACCTTAAAAATACAGTGTGTCTACATGGGTAGCATTTTGAATTATATGACTAACTGGATACTATGAAAAGGTCATAGACTAGGTATAAAGAAAACAAGTGGCATTAAAAAAAAAATTAAGCTAGAATTAGAAGGTGTAAAATGCAAATGCAAAGCAGCACTTAGGATTACTGCAGGAGCCAAAGCGAGCTTTCTGCTCTGGCATCCAGCACACTACAGACAGCCAGAGACAAGTACCTTAGCTTCAGCATGTAAACTGTGGCCAAGTGATTACAGGACTCTGTAAACACTGTTGGTAACTAAAATACAAAAAGCTGAGGTAGCTCAGAATCTCTGCAGTAGTCCAAGACCATTTGCTCTAATTAAAACCCAAACTACATGTGTTGCATATATTGGAAAGACATACCTGCAGCTAACGGCTATAAATGAATGAAGATATCGAGCCAAGTTGTCAGCAAAATTTCTTACTATTTGTTTAAAAATCATCTGATAAAAATGTCACTGCACTCCCTTTGCCTCTTTGCAACTGCCTCGACTATCACCAAATTTGTAGAAAGCAAGGTTTTTATAAAACTAGAAACTCATAATTAATTTTAGATAACTACAATTCACAGAAATCACTCAACAAGATCCAAAATGGGTTCCAACCAAAATGAATAGTTGTGAAGGTAAGATTACAGGAGGGGATTTAAACATTAATACTGTTATTCATGGACTATACCAGAGCTCACTTGGAATTATACACAGAAAATGAACTGGAGCTTCTGACAAATTCCTTTTTTCTGTCCATTTGGCAAGTTCTGGCTTTAAAACAAAAGTATACCAATTTACTATATATGAAATCATTCTTCTCTGGGAACTCAAACATGGGCAACTATTAAACTGCCACGCACTGACAGAAGAAAGAATGGCGACTATCTATCTGTCTTCTGGTCATCATCGTCAGCAATAACAAAAAATGTAAGGGTTTTCCTGTGTGTGTGAAGTGTCTATCATTATTATTATTATTGTTATTATTATTATCTGTTGCTGTTTTATTAAATGTTTCTCAGAAAGAAATAGCCCATACAAGAAAATTTGCCATTTTAGTGTATTACGTGGCTTACTGAGTGTCTTGATTGAGGTCTGAGAGAAAGACAGGCATTTTATACCAAAATACTAGTTGCCTCTTGATGACACAGAGTATCAAACTTATTTCAGGGTTGTGATGAAAGAAAACATTCCAATTCTGCCATCTGCTACAAGCAAGCCCATCCATCTGCTGAGCCTTAATCTTTCTCAAATGAATAAAAAGGCACATTAAAGGCAGTTCTAAAGAGCCTAATCTGATTTCATCCAGGTTCTTCTTTCCACCAGAATATACCACAGCCAACTCTAAAACAGGTTTCAGTCCATTACCCAGAGAATAAGAAAACAAATATGATAAAGGGGATAGAAAGAAGAAAAAAACAAAACAAAACAAAACAGGTTGCCCACTGTATAAACAATTCAACACGGTTAGAACTGCCCCATCCAGTTTCTTCGTGTTGCTGGTCTGCTCCCTAAGAGAGTGCACAAAAAGAGGAGCAGAAGCGAGAGCAGTTTCTGTAGCACCAAAATCTCCAAGCTGTAGGGTGTGTTTTTTATTTGTGGAAAATTCAACATGTTTCTGAAGTTCTGTTTGGTTCTTGTAGGCTGGTTGGTTTCAGGTACCTGAGACAATAGCACCAAATTCAACAAAGACAAAGAATGGGTGAGAGAGCACTTAAAACCAAGGCTCTGCACTTAATTGGTGCAATTTGAAATTGAATGGCTCAGAAGACTGCTCTGTCAGGAGCAGATTGGAGAGGATAAACCACTCATCTTGAAAAGTTCATAGGAATGTCTCAAACATATGAACTGTTCTTTCCATCTCCTATAAAGGGAAAGAAAAAGAGGAAGTTATCTGTTAAGGGAATGGCAAAGGTACTCCACATTATGGGAGAATTCACTTTAACCTAACATTTTAGAGAAAGAATTTGAGATGCAAATTAAACTTTGAATTATTTTTCTGATTACAATAACAGCTACTCTGTTAAACAATCTGCCAAAGAATACTTCCAAGAGCCTCTTATTTTAAATTTAAGCTAATGAGGATGACGATAGTGATACTCAAAGAGTACTTACTGTGCCAGATACAGTGCTAAGAAATTTTTATATAGATTAACTCATTTAATCCCCAGAAGAACTCTGAAGACAGGTATTATTATTAGCCCCATTTTACAGATAAGGAAACTGAGGCACAGAGAGGATAAATCACCTGCTAGCTAATAAATGGCAGAATGAGGATCTGAATATAGACAGCCACACTCCAGAGTCTGAGCCTTTCCTTCCTTGCTCATTATATACTACTAAATCTCAAAGCAAAATGAATGGATCAGCGTTGTGAGGCTTATGCCGGGAAGTAGAATGCACCCCGTCCCCATCTCTATCCACTCTAACCAGGGCTGAAAAGATAAAAAGAAAGCCAGAATGAGTCAGTGCCAACATCAACACCAGGAAAGCCACTCACTGCTAATTCTGCTGCAGAACCCCTTCCTCTCATAAACTAGGCCCCTAGATTACAAGGCTTTCAGGTGCCATGCTGACTGCAGCTTCACTGCTGAAGAGTATTCAATTCATTCAAGCTAATGAAATCTCAGTCACTCCAAAAACCAACAAAAGAGGTTCCAGAATAATAAAAAGTAAAGAACTCTATTCCAACATTTGATCGTTAAAAAAAAAACAACAAAATAGTTTCAGATGGCTAAGAGATTTAAAATGGAGTTGGGAGGTCATTCTGGAACTAACTCTTAGGCAGGTCTCAGCCAGATATCACAAACTACCAAAGCATGCAAAGCCTCAAGCATTTCCTCAAAATTCTAATGACATCTGGACACCATAAACAAACCACAAGATAAAGAACTCAATTAACTATCTAACCTGAAGGACAATTAGGGTACCCCAAATATACATGAGCTACAATTTGTCTAATCCTCTTCCTTTAAAAGCCCTTGCTTGGAAATGCCAAGAGAGGACACAATTTGGGTTGCCAGCTGAATCTGTGTTCCCTAAACTGTAATTCTAAACCCCCCAAATAAATGACTTTATTGCCTTGCAGTCTATTAGTTTGTTATTTCTCAGTTGACAGATTCAAGTGGGCAAATGTCAAATACACTTAAGATATTTAGTTTTCTTTTCTTCCTTTAAACACCTATTAGAACTAGTAGGCCAAACAGATTACCATGTGATCAATAGTTCTTCTATACGATTAATCACAATTACTCACTGCTAAATGTTTTATCATTTACTGCTGAGTAGGAAAAAAATCAGACTGTAAAACAGAGGACACAGTACAGTTGCAATCTTTACATAAATATTCATACACTTAAACACGTTATGCGTGTAGACATTTTACAAGGATGGCAAATAATACAAAAGACTAATATTGACTAGTTTCTTCTAGATGATGGAATATGGGTGATGTTTCTTCTTTGTGCTTTTCTATAATTTCTGTATATTAGCAACTTACCATAGCTTTATAAGTAAATAATATGTAAAAAAAGTGACAAAAACTATTTTTAAATGTTCTCTTGCTTTAAGTCCAATATTTCTTTATTCTTGCTTTAAGTCCAAATACACATGAAAAATAACCACATCCTCTAAATGTAAATCTTTAATATACCAGAAATGGTTCTTGAGAGCAGGGACTTTATCTTACTTATTTTTTGCATCCCAAACACCTAAGACAGTATCTGGCACTAAAAAACACTAAATAAATATTTAATAGATGAACCACCAAACAAACAATCTACAGGCAAATAAACCAAGAGTCACCCAGCATTTTAATGAGTACATGAGGGATTACATTTCTTCAGATGACCTCAAAAAGCAGAAGTGGGGCTTAATTATATAAATTATATGAAGAGAGATGTAAGATTGTTATAATATTATACAAAACTTTCCTATGGTCTGAAGTTGTCGAGAAAGTGAATGTGTCCAGAAACACACTCTAAAAAGTACCTAAGCAAATGGACAACCACTCTTTGATGTGTATGCATTATAGATCTAGATCTGACTAAACGAGATGGTCTTTAAGTTCTCTTCCAACCATTAATGGGGTGGCAAATAAGTCTCATTGCTTATGCCAACTCCTTTTTTTTTTAATATCCCTTTTTCATTCTGTCTGCATTCTTTAAACTGGCATAGAAATAAAAGAAAATAACACATTTAAATGTGAAAGAACACTTTACAATTAAATCAACAATTTTATACATTTATCTTACCTCCATGTCAGTGAAAAAAAAAATCGCTAATTATTACATGTTTTTTTCAGTAAAAAAAACAGAAGAACCCAAAGATAAAGAAAAAATTTTTTTCATAAAAATACACCCAAGTATGAAAGTATTGCTTTCCTGGTATCATCACATCCTTCTCTTCTGTGTACTCAATTATAACTCATGGCTTCCTTAGATAAATATATTCCCAGACTCACTCTTCAGTTGTCCACTTACATCCTCTTCCATCTGCTCTAGGCCTATATTCACATAGCCATCCAGTTAAGCCATGACCCTCTGATATTCTACTCCAAATTTTACCACAACTGGCTGTCCTATGATTTGCTTTAAGAAGTCACTGGGGGATGTTACTGCAGACTCATTTTAACAACCTTGGGAGGCAGGAAGCCTGAATTCTAATTGCAGCTCTGCTTCTTAGCTGTGCAACTTGGGTAACTCATCACTTCACCTGACGGAAGCCTCAGGACCATCACCTTGCTGCCAAAATCTACATCATCCGCATGCCAACGCATTCTGATCAGCAGTGGTCGCCTGAGGAGCACTGGTAAGGGCTGTAAGGCCAAAGCTACACTTCACATGATGCGGTGATCTACCCTGTCAGCAATACCAGGGATGACCAAGAGAGGGGGGATTATGACGTACTATTCTGTCTATTTGCCAACCCATAAATTTCAGTGTTTTGGCATGCTCACCAATCCCAGATTACTTCTGCCCTGAGACACAATGGTACAGAAAGCCTTTATTCTTCAAACTATAACTGTAATCATAAATCTTCAAAACATTCTCCAGTTACTCAGTGAAAGATACAGACTTAGGCAAAATAATTTTCTTTCTTTTTTGTAAAATAAGCAAAAGCATACATTTGTTTATTCTAGGGATAAATTAAGCACTTACCTCTACAAGTTGTGATTTGTCATAATCTTTACGATGACGGTAGATGCACTGACTAAGGAGAGAATATAATCTCTCAAGTTGATCAACTGCTAGATTGTTGCTTTTATCTACCAATAAATCAAGCAATCTCTAAGAAAAATGAGAAGATAAAAGAATAAAATAAAGTTTGATTTCATTGGTTGAATTGAAACAATTGTATTTGAATGGCTAAGCAACAGGCATCATAAGACTATGGCATAACCTGACACCTGATGTTGGAGGATTCTAGGACTAGCTCTTCACCAATATCGTTCCTATATCTATCTCTCAACCCCTCAAAACATACACAACTCATTTTCATTAGAAGCACTGACATTTCTATTAAAGTGCTTATATTTCTATTAAAGAAAGAACTTCCAAAACTAGTTTCATTAACTGCCCACAAACACATTCAGATCTTTTTCTGTTCATTTTACACCTGACTGGCAATAGCTGTGCTTACCTGCAATCTCTCACGGTCAACGATAAGAGGTGGCACAGGCTCAGACGGCTCTTCTGGAACCAGTTCCAGGTTTGTCGTTTTTGCCTGCTCTAAAATTAGCTTACGATACTTCTTTACTTTAGAAGCACCTACAATTGAAAGAAGAAAAAAAAATGCACCACGGCAAGTAAAAGTTAAGAAAAACCAGGCTTAAACAACTATAAATCATTTTACCACCACATATCTTTTTTTAGAATGAGGAATGGTTTAAGGATTCTTTAAGTGAATTTTTGGTAAGAATAAGTAAATTACAGAGAACTAAACTGCAACCATGAAAGCAAAGTCATACCAGAACATCATCTAGTAAATACGTACACTAAAAAGATGATAAAGTCGTTCTCCACCACCATGCTCTGACGTATAAACAGTCTTCACTCTCTATGACAGCATCATTTTAAAATCTGAAGCTTTCTGAATTAAAGGAGGAAAACAACCTAGAAAAACAGATACTAACACAAAGTGGGATCAACCTTCCTACGCATTTACCTCCTAACCTACAACATTTCCTCCAATATTGCCGAAATCTCTTTTCTTCTTTTTGTTACGCTGTCTAAAATTTTATTAGAGATTAATCTGGGCTATAATATTTTTTCCTTAAAACTATAAACCCACCGGGAGTATAACAGGCTAGTGTTCTTCCCTAACTTAGTGTGATTTAATATAATCTAATTCCTCCTAATGTCTTGCTGGGACCAACTACACTGAAAACAACCCAGATATTTTCAGTAGGGGAGACGTAATTTTACCGTATCAGGCATTCTGTATGGTATGGAGAGTAAGGAGACCTTTGAGACCCACACTATTCGAAGTAGGACTAGTCAGTCTAAGAGGAGTCTGATGGGGAAGGAATGCAAAGACAAACTGCCACTATTTAAAAATTTTGCCCAGCACCTGGCCCAGGCTGGGGACACTACTAAGGAGGCCCTTCCTCCTTTCTACATGAGTCCTCTTTAAATTCCTCCTCCTGCTCATCACTGCCGCGCCGTAGATTAAACAATAAAAGAACTAAAATGTTGCCTTAAAAAATAAATACCAAAAAACAAACAAAAATGAATTTAAAAAATTACCATAATATAGTAGAGAAATTATATACGATAGGCAGCTCTAATAGTTTAATAATATATGCTAACGTTAGGCCCATACAGATCCTCATTACCATATCCAGGGACCTCTAGAGGCCTGAGAACTTGGATCAGGGACCACTGTACTAGGTAATGCTTCCCTGACAATTCTGAAAGAAAACTTCAAGTAACACTTTCACACAACATATTATCTTAAAGCTTATACACTGCAAATTGAACATAACATTAATTTAAAACTTTTCTGCAAGCTTACTAAAACGTTAAAGTAGCATTAAATGGACCCCTTCCCACTACATCTATTCTGCCTCATAACACCTTAAACTTCTCCCCTTTTCCCATTCTGTCCCATTTATTACTTAACTCTTGTTTTAAATACATTTCTAAAGTTCTGCCTATGTGGATAGCCCAGAATAAATCCTGCTCTTAAAACTACATTCTATTATTAAATATTGAGGAAAAAGAATATTAACATTTAAGTACAGCAAATCTTCTTTACCGAATAGAGGAATCCTAAAGCTTTGAATCATACTGTCCTACTTCCTAATTCTACTGAAGGACTCAAAAGTAAACTGGCAACAAAAATTGTCCCACCTAGCCCAAATCCCAGGTTAAAGCGGTATATTCCATACAATCTAGAAAACATGGTAACACTTCAAGATAACCTAGTGAGAGGAAGAATATCTGCCCAGGATGGAAATGTATACTTATCGAGCAGGTTAGATATCCAACTCATCTCATCCTACTCTGGGCTAAAGAATAATGATAAACAAAGAGGCAATTAATATACCTAATTTATGTAATCCCTGCAATAACACCCTGAGCAACATCTAAAGTTTAACTTACAGTGTGTGACTAGCTCAAAGTCCCATGATTATAATGAAGAGTGGTGATTTAATATAGGTTTATTTGAATCTAATACTATACTGCTAATATCTCAGTCTTTGATCTACCTAATGCCAATAATTCTGTTTGAATTCCATCTCAACACCTGCGGATTTACTTAGGTTTTAGTCATAAATCCCTTAGGATAGGGATATCAGATAGAAAGCAGAAGTCTTAGAAACTAGGAAAGCAATGCACTTTGGACCGTAAACCCTCTGAAACTTGCAGCAAAATTTACTATATATATGGATATATTTTTCTAGGGCAAGGTATAAAAACTTTAACAGATTCTCAAAGGGGTATAATTATTCACCAATTGTTGCTAGTAGGGACCAGACAAAAACATGCAATGAATTTACTCTGGAATTTAAAACTTCAGAGAAGATTTTTTAAAAAAATAGTAGTTCTACCTTCTTTATCCAGTTCTGCATCTTTAACCTCCACATCATGGCCAGCTTCTAACTTCTCATTATTGCTACATTCCAGTGCATCTATTTTCTCAGGATCATCTCCATGATTTTCATTTGAAGTTTCTGATTTCTCTTTTGATTGTTCCTCCAGAAGAAACTTTTGTTCAGAACTACATTTATCTCCACTATCACAAAAAGAAATTACTTCAGCTTTGCCATTCTGGCACTCCAGAACTGGTATTCCTTCAAAACTGTCAGTGGAGGCCTCACCATTCAAACAGTTTCTTTTAAGGAAAGGCTCTTTCCTAGATGTCTGTTCTGGATTTAGAGAACTGCTGCTGTTGACTAGTAGGGATTCATTTGAACTTTCTTCTTCAGTAGATGCAAAGTTCTCTTTTGTGCCTGCTCCACTGTTAAGCCTCTGCCCCTGGTCCATGTCCATGATGTCACATGATGACTCATCATTGGTCATTGATAAGTCTCCAGTCTCCTCTCCATTTTCCTCATGGCAGTCAGTGCTTACCTCAAACTCTCCATTCTCTAGCAATTTCCTGTCCACCGTATGGTTCTCATAGTCTGCAAATTTGGTGTCCTCTTCATCCTTTTTTAAATTATTGACTTTCCTTTTCTTAATGATTCCTTTACCCCACTGTGATCGCCGCCTCGATTTTCTCCTAACCCGAACTGTTTTATAAGGAGGGAAAAAATACATGTGTAACTTAAGAGTACAAATATAAGTCTTTCAAGTATTTATTAAACAGGATCCAAAAGGAAGTAAATGAACATACAAACAAAAATTACTTAGCCCTTAACATTCATGCTGATTAATCCTCATAACCTACAGCTGGAATTGATAAGAAGTTAGGCATGAACACTGAAGAATGAATTTTCTTAAATTTACTTCCTATATAAGTTTACTCAGTGATCATCTATTCTATTTTCCTAGAATCCAATTTTACTTTATATCTGTTCCTAATTCCTAGCATCCAGGGGCCAACAGATATACTATATACATAAATGCAAATAATATATACACATTTAAGGAATGATTGTATTGCCAGGCTGCCTGAAAGGTTTAGAGTCACAGCCCTGGTTTTCTATCAGAAACATGCATGCTTTGCTAGTAATATAACCCCCCCAAAATAGTGCCTAAGCAAATGAAAGGAAATGAAGGTATGGTCCAATATAGCAAGACAGAATGGAGTGCTATGATGGTTATAGGGACAATCTGGTCAACCAACTATTAGTTTCCTATAGCACAAATGGCACCTAGCAACAACAATTTCTTATAAAGTAGTTATCTGAGAGTATGTGGGAGAAGTAAGTCTTCTGCTATCAAGACAACACTACCACCATTAACAAAATACTGAAAATAAATATTTGGCCAGTTATGTGAAAAAAGAGACCTACTAAAGTTATAGGGAGTATACTCTTAGATGCCTGAACCAATCATGAGCTTTCTGAGGACAACTGAGCCTTCCAGGTGATGATGGACCCAGAGACTTTTAATTTCCCATATATGTATCAAAGGTAGTCAGTTTAGGGAAGTCTACTCTGTCATCCTTAAATAAACAAGAAGTTAACTTTTGCCATTTGGGAATTCACATAAAGAAGATTTAAATATAAAAAGTAGTAAAGCAAACCAGCTAACCTAGAGCCCTATTACTTCTGCAATTCTAAACACTAGTTTATTGAAAGTGAACCACCAGAGAGTAAAAATAATCCATTTTTTTCTGAGGCTATGAAAGTAATAAGTCAAGTTTGGCTTAATGAAACAAGACAATATGTATATTTTTAATATGTTGAAGCTGAAAAGTTTCCTGAACAAAGACATTTTAAAAAGAAAATATAAATATGGGATCAGTGAATTTAAATGATATAATCCACAGTTTAAAAATCGCTTTTTCAGATAATCAATCCATAAATTTTCACTGGCACTTCATCTGTGCATGAGACAGATGGGACTATGGTGTTGGGACAAGACTTGTTTCTTATATATCTACTGCTTAATATGAATCTATAATTCATCAACAGTGTTTATATATTTCTTTCATCCTCTCATCTTTAATTCCTACTGAGTATATGTAAATATATCAAGGTATTCATAAGAAATGTAAATATTTTTCTTCTTTCTTACCTAAGAAAATATCTATTGAGAGTCTCTAAAATCAATTCCAGAATTTAAGTTACTTAGTCAAGTAGTTTGAAATATATTCTTCCTTCAAACTGTACTATCAATAAAACTGTCTCTTTATTCTTTTTTTCCCCTATTATCTTATATTTTTACCATGTACAATTATAGGGTAAATAGTATGAGAAAAAAATTTCTGTATTAGTCTACTGTTAAAAGCTGGTACATAAGTCAGGTGATGGGCATTCATGAACATTCCAGTAATTATATGAAAAACTAATTCAGCTTATATTAAAGAAAAATGGTCAGCTTGCTCTGACTTTAAAAAGGTGGACCTCTTACGTTTTTACTACCTGACAGGACACTCCTGAAACTGTGACTTTATTTACTCTTCAACCATAGAACCAAAAGTACCAGAGGTTCTCTTTTTCTTTGCTAGAACTAACCCAACAATGAAAAAAGGATGAACTCTTCTCAGTCAAGATCGAGCTCAGTTACTTTACATCTAGTATATTAAGCAAAGGTTAGGAACCTTACCGAAGCAAGTTTCCTTCTAATGTTTTCATCCTAGTTAATAACACAGAAAATGTTCTTATTCTTTGGAAGGTAGAACTAGAGGTATTCTTCTACTCCTTAAATCATTATTTCTAAGGTTAATATAATTTTTGCAAACTAAGAGAAACTGAGCATATAAGCTCCATGAGGGCAAGAATTCCTGTTTGTTTTATTCACTATTGTATCTCCAAAACACTTGGCATGTGGTAGGAGTATATATTTGTGGAACATATCTTTGATAAATCATTTCCTTTTTCAGGGACACCCAATGTGAAAAGCACATTTGGGGGGTATAATCTTTAGAGTCAATTTTTATATCATCACTGAGCTTATTTTTAAAACTAAGATATTAGGGAAAGCAACTCTCCCCTAAGGGAAACTTAGATTTATGATTTAAGCTAATGTAAAATAGACAATTATTGTGCCACATATGCCATCTACTGGTGGGAAAAAACAAAACTCACATTTCTATATTAAAAGAACATTTTTAATATTTTAAGAAAATTAAAATGCTTAAAGCAAAATATTCAATAAGTTTTAATAAGTATTTGTATCCAGAGTAGAGTATGTGAGGGATTTCAATGTTTAAAATTAGAGTGCTGTGTTATATAATCTAAGTCATGATCTAATATACAACTAGGCCAAATCACTTTAATCTGTTTCCTGGCAACCAAATGCACCATTAATTCCTACAAACTTTCTCACATATGAATGCTATTTATCAAAAAGAGGACAAGTTAAAAAAAAAAAGTGGGTATGGTTCATTTATTCAAATTCAAAACCACCGAGAAAGAACATATTAAGGCCAGCTTTACTGAAAATTGGAGCAATATGATCACCTTTATACAGGAAGAACAGCATGTTATCTTCTAAGGAAGGCTATCTTTAGTGAAACAGAAGGATTATATTAGGAAGATGCTGGGTTTACTAAAATTTGCTTTTTAGAAATTATATACATCAACATGAATGAAGAAAACTTAGAACATTGAATTTTCTCTCTCTAAATATTCTTGCTTAAGCAAAACTAGATAAAGAAGGCAGTGCAGACTTTGTAAATTGAGCACAAAATACTATCTCAGAAAAATCAACTCTGACTGTCAAATCAGACACCTCCATAGTAAGCATTTTCATTTCCCACTATAAACAAAACATGTGCATAGCATACAGCATAAGGGATAGGATAGATGAAAGTCCAAATCTCCATCCAAAACCCAAAGTTTAAAAGTGAAAATGTTTAAATCTAGTTCAATTATAGCAGCAAGTAATGAATGGGCCTAGAAAATAGCAAATAAGGCTAAAGAAATAAAGTTCTGATTTAGCATCTTACCCACAAACTTTTCACCTCTTAAGATAAAAGACTGAAAGAGCTGTGTGAAAGCAGCAATTTGGTTTGTGTACCCATTTCAGAACAAATCTTCTTCATCCTCAGTTGTTCCCACTACTGTATAACAAGATCTCTTATACTCACATGCACATTTATTTGCAGAGTTGTGCCAAACATCCATGGGATTTCTTTGTTTGTGCCGAAATGTCTCTTCAACTCTAGTTTCTGTCTTCCTAGCTCCAGTACTGTGAGGATTTATTTGTTCTGCTGTTACTGATAAGCCTGTGAACAGAAGATAAGCAATACCTATTTAAATATTCCTAGATACATAAAGCAAGAAGGTTTAAAAAAAAAAAACCTAAAATGCAGAACTGAAATTAATTACTTAGGACACTTTGCATTTCTGATGGAAACAGTGTCTTTTGTTTCAAGATGGGAAAGAAACGAGTTAAAAAAATCATAAGAATAAAACAACCAAGCAGAGTCATGCTTATAGTTAATCCCCCAAAAGAGACCTAATTTAACTCATTTTAATTCTCAATGGGACATATTTCACACTATTATGACTGTAGGACACCAAGGGGATATTTTGTATAAAAGTCATGATTCCTGCCATCTTTGAATGTATAATAAGTGTTCCCTGGTTCTCTAAACTCCATTGACGTGACCTGTTTCCACCTGATATTAATATCAAACTGAAGTAACATTGATTTTCCTGCACTGATCGTCCTAAGAGTAACTTCTACATCTCAGTTTTCTTCACTAGATTCTTTCTTCTTACCCTAGTTAACACATTAGCTACCAGGTATCATTTATGCCTTCAGCTCCTATTTCCATTGTGGCAGCTTGGAGCTATATACCCCAAAAACCATGTTTATGGAGGCAGGACAAGATTGTGGCGCATAGAGGTGTAGAATTTAGTTAGTTCACTAGGGCAGCTAATAAACAGCCAAAAATGGTTTGGAACAACTGACTGGAGGATTCCCACAAGTATGGAATGGGTGGAAGGGCCAAGAACACAGTACAGAACTGATAAGAACCAGTAAAACAAGAGTAGAAAAGTTCTGATCAGATAAATAGAAGCTATGCCAGAGGGTCTATTAAGTTGAACTAAATGTCAAATAATCAGATACAGAACAAAGCCAACCAACATGAAAACCTAAGTAAGAGAAAACAATCCCCCAAATAAACTAATCAAGGAAATCAGATGCCTAGATATCTGCAAAAAAAAATCACAAATCATACTAGGAAGAATGAAGGTATGGCCATATTAAAGGAACAAACTAACACTTCAAATGAGATACAGGAGTTGAAACAACTAACTAAAGATTCTCAGACAAATCTTCTAAATGAAGTAAAAAATCAAATCATCAAAGACACTGGGGAACCATAAAAAGAAAAACAAAAGCTTGAAAATGGCAGAACTTATGGGAATGAAAGGCACAATAGAAGAGATTTTAAAAACAATAGAGATTCCTGGTGTCTGCCCATGTCAAAAAAAATAACAACAGAAAAATATAGAGAACAGATTTGAAGAGGCACAAGAAAGGATTAGTGAACTAGAAGACAGAACATTTGAAATCCTACACATATAGGGAAAAAGAATGGAAAAAATATAAGCAGAATCCCAGGGCATTAAGTGACAACATGAAGGTCACAAACATATGTGTTGTAGGTATCTGAGAAGGAGAAGAGGATGGAAAAGGAGCAGAAAGAATAATGGAGGAAATAATCTATGACAATTTCACATTTCTTATGAAAGACACAAAATTACACATCCAAGAACACAGCATACCGCAAACAAAAAAGATCTGCATAAACCTACTCCAAGACACTTATTAATCAAATTGTAAAATGTCAAAGACAAACAGAGAATTCTGAAAACATCAAGAGAAAAGCATTCCATCACTTAGAAGGGAAGCTAGATAAGATTCTATATGGATATCTCAGCAAAAATCATTGAGACAAGAAGTCAGTGGTATGATACATTTAAGAAACTGAAAGAGAAAAACTGCCAACCAAGAATTGTATACCTGGAAAAACTGTCATTCAAAAATGAGGGAGAGTTTAAAATATTTTCAGACAAGACACTGAGAAAGTTTATGAACAAGAAACCTGCTCTACAAGAAATACTAAAGGGAATATGACAATCAGATAGGAAAAGACAGAAGAGAGAGGTTTAGAGAAGGTTTGGAAATGAAGATTACCAAAACAGGTAAAAAGATACATATATATAAAAGATCCTAAGGACAAAATGGTAGAAGAAAGTAGTGCCTTTACAGTTATAACATTAAATGTTAATGTATTACGCTCCCAAATCAAAAGACATAGACTGGAAGAATGGATTAAAAAACAGGACCCATCTATATACTGTCTATAGGACACACGTTTTAGACCCAAGGACAAAAATGGGTTTAGGGTGAAAAGCTGGAAAAAGATATTTCACACAAATAACAAACAGAAAAGAGCGGGAATGGCCATACTAAGATCAGAAAAATTTTAGGCTTCAAATGTAAAAAGAATTAAAAGAGACAAGAAGGGCATTATACATTAATAAAAGGGACAGTGGAATAAAAAGATAAGACAATCATAAATACTTATGCACCGAGCAGAGGACACCAAAATATATGAGGTAAATACTGACAATACTAAATGGAGGAGACACCTCTACAATAATAGTTGGAGACTTCAATACACCACATTCATCAGTGGATAGAACACCTAGACAGAGGATGAATAAGGAAACAAATTTTGAATAGTATGATATATGAACTAGACAACAGATATTTATAAAACATTACACTGCAGAACATCAGGTTACACATTTTTCTCAAGTGTTTATGAATCATTCTCCAGGAAGAGACCATACGCTAGGTCACAAACCAAATAAATTTTAAAAGAGTAAAATTAAACAAAACAGGTTGACAGGGAGGTGTAGTACGCAGGTGCAGAGGCACCTAGGGATTTCGCAGAGTAGCATTAGCTGGGCAGTTCTCAGGTCCATTTGTTCTCCTTGAGTGAGAATCAGGGTGGGAAAGATGAGATAGGGGTCAGAGTTCCTAATTGGTGAAAATGCAGGCATTTACACAGGTTCATTTTTAACATAAATTACGTGACTTCGTGCAAAGTTACAATAAGATTCTTCATTTAATGGAACTGTGTTGATCAGGTTTCATTATGTCAGCACTGCTCACCACTAGGAAATGGGGGTGACTTGTCCCATGACAGATAAGCATGGGATGGAGTTGGGACATGACTCAATTAATAAATAAGCAAGTTTCTTTCATATTTTAGTAAAATTTAAAAGTTGCTATCACAGAGATTGTCTGAGGAATGGCACATAGAAGACAACTTTTTGACCTGAGACCTCAAGGTTGCACATGGTCTAGGGACAGCAATCTGGCAAAAGGTAAAAGTCCTGGAGCAGAACAGACTTCCATAGTGTTTGAAAATACATGCTGTGTTGTCACTCTTATGTACAGCACACATCACAAATAAAAGGAAAATAAGTAGTAAAAAAAAGCCAATTTACTGCAAAATCTATGATATAGGTTTTTTTTTCTTATTATTGATTAACAATTTTAACATTCAATGATTAATTACTATACCATATCTAGAACATAAGGCCATTTAAACAATCTAATTTCTCAAGACATTATGGAATTGAGATGAGCTCGGAAGGAAAATTCAGAAAGCAGCAGTGGAATAAATTATTGTCAATTTATTATACATTTCGTAATAACGGTTAGGATTTGTGAATTAATGAGGGTACAACATTAATAAGTGAAGAAACCATAGTAAATACATGCACACACACAAAAAATTAAACATAACACTCTCAGATCATAATGGAATGAGCTGGAAATCAATAATAAGCCGAAGGCTAGAAAACTCTCAAATATATGTGGGCTAAGCAACTAACTCTTAAACAACTAGTAAGTCAAAGAAGACTTACAAGAGAAATCAGTAAATATTTCAAGGCAAATGAAAATTAACATACAACATATCAAAACTTATGGAATGGAGCCAAGGCAGGGCTGAGAGGGAAATTTATTGCCTTAAATGCCTATATTAAAAAAGAAGAGATTGTATGTGTGTGAAGATTTGTCCATGAAAATATTTTTTAAAAAAAGAAGAAAGTGGGCAGGCCAAGGTGGCTTGGGAGGTAGAGTTCTCACCTGCCATGCTGGAGACCTAGGTTTGATTCCTGGTGCCTGCTCATGCAAAAAAAAAAAAAAAAAAAAAAGAGGAAAAATTGAGGAATCAACTTTACCTGAGACACTAGAGAAAGACTTGCAAACTAAACCCAAAGGCAAAGAGAAGGAAAGAAATAACAAAGATTAGCGCAGAAATAAATGAAATGGAGAACATGAAAACAACAGAGAGAATCAACAAAACCAGAAGTTGGTTCTTTCAGAAATTCTATAAAATCAATGGACCCTTTGCTAGGCTGACAGAAAAAAGAAAAAGAAAAAAAAGAGAGAGAGAGAGGATACAAACAGATAAAATCTGAAATGGAAGGAGGGACATAACTACTGACCCCTGAAGAAATAAAGGAGATAATGGGAGGATACTTTGAGCAACTATATGCTAACAAACTAGACAACTTAGATGAAAGAGACAGTTTCCTAGAAAAGCATGAGCAACCACTACTGACTTGAGAAGCAAGATCTCAACAAACCAACAAGAGATTGAATCAGTCATCAAAAACCTCCCAATAAAGAGAAGCCCAGGACCAGATGGACTCACAAGTGAATTCCACCAAACATTGAAGAAAGAATTAGTACCAATCCTCAAACTCTTCAAAAAACTTGAAGAGGAGGGAAAGTTACCTAACTCATTCTATGAAGCCAACACCATCCTAACACCAAAGCCAGACAAAGATACAACAAGAAAAGAAAATTACAGACCAATCTCTTTAATGAATATATATGCAAAAATCCTCAACAAAATACTTGGAAATTGAATCCAGCAGCACATTAAAAAAATTATATATCATGACCAACTGGGTATATTCCAGGTATGCAAGGATGGTTCATCACAAGAAAATCAATTAATGTAATACACTGCATCAATAAATCAAAGGGAGAAAAAACATATGATCATCTTTACTGATGCAAAAAAGGCATCTGACAAAATTCAAAATCCTTTCTTGATGAAAACACTTTAATGAATAAGAATAGAAGAAACTTTCTCAACATGATAAAGGAAATGTATGAAAAGCCCACAGCTAACATCATACTCAATGGGGAAAAACTGAAAGCTTTCTTTCTAAAATAAGGAATAAGACAAGGATGTTATTCATCATTGTACTGGAAGTCTTAGCTATAGAAATTAAGCAAGAAAAAGAGATAAAAGGCATCCAAATTGGAAAGGAGGAAGTAAAAGTTTCACTGTTGGTGGATGACATGATTTTATTTGTGGAAAATCCTAAGATATCCACAGAAAAACTACTAGAGCTAACAGATGAGTACAGAAAAGTGGAAGGATATAAGATCAACATGCAAAAATCAGTAGTGTTTCTATATAACAGTATGAGCACTCTGAGGAGGAAATCAAGAAAAAAATCCCATTTACAATAGCAACTAAAAGAATTAAATATTTAGGAATAAATTTAAGCAAGAACGTAAAAGAAGTACATACAGAAAACTATAAAAAAATGCTAAAAGAAATCAAAGAAGATCTAAATAAATGGAAAAACACACCATGTCCTTGGATTCGAAGACTAAATATAGTTAAGATGGCAATTCTACCCAAATTGATTTATAGATTTAATGAAATATCAATTAAAATCCCAACAATGTACTTTGCAGAAATAGAAAAACCAATAATCAAATTTATTTGGAAGGGCAGGGTGCTAATAGCTAAAAATATCTGAAGAAAGAAAAATGAAGTAGGGGGTCTCATACTACCTAACTATAAAGCATATTACAAAGCTACAGTGGTCAAAACAGCATAAAGATAGGTATACTAACCAATGGAATTAAATTTACTGCTCAGAAAGATCCTCTCTTCTATGGTCAACTGATCTTTGATAAAATAGACAAGTTGACTCAGCTGATTTACAGCAGCCACTTCAATAAATGGTGCCTGGAGAACTGGATATCCATATCCAAAAGAGGAATACTACCTCACACCTTACACAAAAATTAACTCAAAATGGATGAAGGCCTTAAACATTAGCGCTAAGACCATGAAACTTTTAGCAGAAAATGTAAGGAAATTACCGTAAAGATCTTGTGATAGGAGGTAGTTTACTAGACCTTACAAAGTGTGAACAATGAAAGAAAAAACAGATAAATGGGATCTCCTCAAAATTGAATATTTCTGTACATCAAAGGACTTTGTCAGGAAAGTTAAAAGGCAGTCTATGTAATGGGAGATAATATTTGGGAACCACGTATCAGATAATGGTTTGATATCCAGAATATATAAAGAGATCCTACAACTTAACAACAAAAAGACAATCAACACACTTAAAAAATGGGCAAAAGACACGACAGACACTTTTCTGCAAACAAAATACAAATGGTTCAAAAACATGAAAATGGGATTAAGAAAGCCTTCTTAACCAAATGGGGGAAGAGAGAAATGAGACAAGATAAAGTTTCAGTGGCTGAAAGATTTCAAACAGAGTCGAGAGGTTATCCTGGAGGTTATTCTTACGCTTTAAATAGATATCACCTTGTTAGTTAAGACACAATGGAGAGGCTGGAGGGAGCGGCCTGAAAATGTAGAGCTGTGTTCCAGTAGCCATGTTTCTTGAAGATGATTGTACAATGATATACCTTTCGCAATGTGACTGTGTGATTGTGAAAATCTTGTGTCTTATGCTCCTTTTATCTACCTTATTGACAGAGGAGTAAAACATATGGAATAAAAATAAATAATAGGGGGAACAAATGTTAAAATAAATTTAGTAGATTGAAATGCTAGTGATCAATGAAGGGGGGGTAAGGGGTATGGTATGTTTGAATTTTTTTCTGTTTTCTCTTTATTTCTTTTTCTGAATTGATGCAAATGTTCTAAGAAATGATCGTGATGATAAATATACAACTATGTGATGATATTGTGAATTACTGATTATATATGTAGAATGGAATGATCATATGTTAAGAATGTTTGGGCTTGTTTGTTGTTATATTTTTTAAAATTTTAAAAATTAGTAAATTAAAAAAAAAAGAAAGCCTTCTTGAGCAAACAGGTGAAGAGAGAAATGAGACAAGATAAAGTTTCAGTGGCTGAAAGATTTCAGAGTTGAGCAGTTATCCTGGAGGTTATTTTTATGGATTATATAAATATACCTTTTTAGTTTACGGTGTACTGGAGTGGCTAGAGGGTCCTGAAAATACTGACACTGTTGTACTGTGTTTCAGTAGCTTTGAATCTTGACGATGACTGAATAATTATATAGCTTTTACAATGTGATTGTGTGATTTTGAAAACCTTGTGTATGATGCTCCTTTTATCCAAGATATGGACAGATAAGTAAAATAAAATAAAATAAAATAAAATAAGGATTAAAAAATAAATACATAATAGGACAGATAAGTAAAAAAATTAGGGAGACAAATTCTAATGGTCAATGAGAGGGAGGAGTAAGGAGTATGGGATGTATGAGTTTTTTCTTTTTATTTCTTTTTCTGGAGTGATGTAAATGTTCTAAAAATGTTTGTGATGATGAGTACACAACTGTGAAGATACTGAGAGCCATTAATTGTATACTATGGATGGACTGTATAAGCGTAAAGATTTCGCATTAAAAATATTTAAAAAAACAAAACAAAACAAAAACATATGAACAGATGCTCAACCTCACCAGCTACTAGGGAACTGCAAAACCACAAAAAGATATCATCTCACTGCCCCCAATAAATCCCAGAGTGATTCGAACAGTGAATAAAGAGGTATTTGCAGGGTTCCCTTGGGGGAATGGGGAGAAAGGGGAAAAAATTCAACTTCCCCATTTGGAGAATTCCTGATATTCTCACAAGCAGTGAGGACAACCAAATCAATAGACCGAGCCCGCAATCTTGGGTTTGCCCCCGTGAGACTTATTCCAGTGAAGGATAGGCTTAGCTTGCTTAAATTAGGCCTCAGAGTCACTCCCAGAGAACCACTTTCGTTGCTCAGATGTGGCCTCTCTTTCTCTCTGACACAGCAAGCGAACTCACTGCCCTCCCCCACCTCTGCGTGGGACATGACTTCCAGGGGTGTAAACCACCCTGGCAATGTGGGACAGAAATCCTAGAATGAGTTGGGACTCAGCATCAAAGGTTTCAGAAAACCTTCTCAATCAAAAGGGGAGGAGAGAAATGAGACAAAATAAAGTGTCAGTGGCTGAGAGATTTCAAACAGAACTGAGAGGTTGTCCTGGAGGTTGTTATGCATTGTACAGATATACCCTTTTTAGTTTATGTTACATTAGAGTGGCTAAAGGGAACTGTAGAGCCGTGTTCCAGTACCCATGGTTCTTTTTTTATTTTGTTTTGTTTTTAGAGTTTTTATTTTTTATTTTATTTTTTGTGAAAAATAACATGTATACAAAAAAGCAATAAATTTCAAAGCACATAGCGATAATTAGTTGTAGAACAGATTTCAGAGTTTGACATGGGTTACAACTCCACAATTTTAGGTTTTTACCTCTAGCTACTCTTAGACACTAGAGACTAAAAGAAATATCAGTATAATGTTTCAGCAGTCATTCTCATTTGTTAAACCCTACCTTCTCTGTATAACTCCACCATCATCTTTGATCTTTCTCCCACTCTCTAGGGATATTTGGATTATACCCATTCTAACTTTTTCACGTTGGAAAGGGCTGTCGATAATATGGGATGGGGAATGGAACTAGTTGATGTTCTGGAGAGGCTGGCTTCTCAGCATTTCAGGACTTATCTGGTCCAGGGACCTATCTGGAGGTTGTAGGTTTCTGGAAAGTTACCCTAGTGCATGGAATCTTTATAGAATCTTACATAATGCCCGAGGTGCTCTTTATGATTGGCAGGAATGGTTTTGGTTGGGGTTTAGCGGGTTATGTTAGGTAGCAATGTCTAACTGAAGCTTGTGTAAGAGTGACCTCCAGAGTAGCCTCTCGACCATTTGAACTCTCTTAGCCACTGGTACCTTATATGTTACACTTCTTTTCACCCTTTTGGTCAGGATGGCATTGCTGATCCCACGGTGCCAGGACCAATCTCATCCCCGAGAGTCATCTCCCACACCTTCAGGAAGACCTTCACCCCTGGATGTCATGTCCAACGTACAGGGCAGAGCAATTACTTCACTTGTAGAGTTGGGCCCAGAGAGAGAGAGCCACATCTGAGCTTACAAGAGGTCCTCTGGAAGTAACTCTTAGGCATACCTGTAGGTAGGCTAAGCTTCTCTACTATGTATATAAGCTTCACAAGAGCAAGCCTCAAGATCAAGAGCCCGGCCCATTGTAGCCATGTTTCTTGAAGATGATTGTATAATGATACAGCTTTTGCAATGTGACTGTGTGATTGTAAAAACCTTGTATTTGATGCTCCTGTTCTCTACAGTATGGACAGATGAGTGAAAAATATGGACAAAAAATAAACAAATAATAGGGGGAACAAAGGTTAACATAAATTGAGTAGATTGAAATACTAGTGGTCAATTAGAGGGAGGGGTAATGCGTATGGCATGTATGAGCTTTTTCTTTTTTCTTTCTTTTGCTGGAGATGTAAATGTTCAAAAAGATGATCATGGTGATAAATACTCAACTATGTGATGATATTGTGAGCCATTGACTGTAACCATGTCAAGAATGTTTGTATGTTTGTTTGTTTATAATTTTTAAAACCACACTATAAAAAAAGATATCATCTCATACCTACTAATGGCCATTATAAAAAAAACAAACAAACAGAAAACTATAAGTGCTGGAGAGGATGTGGAGAAAGAGGCACAGTTATTCACCGTGGGTGGGAACATAGAATGGTGCAATTGCTCTGAAAGGCAGTTTGGTGGTTCCTCAGGAAGCTAAGGATAGAATTGCCATATGATCCAGCAATCACATCGCTAGGTTTATACTTGGAGTGACTGAAGGCATTTGTACACCAATGTTTATAGCAGCATAAAGATGGAAACAACCCAAATATCCACTGACAGACAAGTGGTTAAACAAACTGTGGTGTATACATACATATGATGGAATATTACACAGCTGTAAAACAGAATAAAGTCATGATGCATATAACCACATGGATGAAACTTGATGACATTATGTTGAGCAAAATTAACCAGAACCAAAAGGACAAATTAAGTCTCTCTAATATGAACTAGCTATAATGAGCAAATGCTGAGAGTTAAAGTTAACAACACAGGATATCAGGAAATAGAAAGAGGGTAGAGATTGGGCATTTGATGTTGAAGTAGTAGAGAATGTTCAACGAGATTGATTGTAAAGATTCAGAAATGGATAGAACACTACTATCTGATGGTAGCACTATTCTAAGTATAATGAACAAAGCTGAGTGTGAATATGGTTGAAAGGGAAGGCTAGAGGGCTATATTACACCAGAAGAAAAGAAAGGGGATAAAAACTGAGACTGAGTAATTTAGCAAAAGCTAGAGGGGACAATAATGGTGATTAAATGTACAAATACAAGAACAATTTTCAGGAGAGAAAACAAATGAATGTCAACCTGGCTAGGTTTTGAAAATGGGGTGGTATATGAAAAAATACAATCAATGCAAACTAGTGTCTATAGTTAAGTTACACTATATTATCCACTAATGTAGCAAAGGCAATATACCAAAGCTAAATGTCAATAAGAGGGAGATATTAGGGAGAGGTATGGGATTCTTGTTTCTCCTTTTTTTTTTATTCTTCCTCTTTTTCTTAGTTATTTTTTATTTTTCTCTCTTCTTTCTTTACAGAAGAAATGGAAATATTTCTTCTCATAGTGTTGTGCCAATTTGTAAGGATGTATGCACCCTAGAAAAGCCATGTTTTAATCCTAATCCCATTTTGTAAAGGCAGCTGTTTCATCTAATCCCTATTCAGTACTGTATGTTTGAAACTGTAATTAGATTATCTTCCTGGAGATGTGACTCAGTCAAGAGTGGTTGTTAAATTGAATTAGGGAGAGACATGTCTCTGCCCATTCCAGGTGGGTCTTGATTAGTTTATTGAAATTCTATAAAAAAGGAGATATTTTGAAGAAAGCAAGAGATTTTGAGAGAACAGAATGACATAGCCACAAGCAGCAGAGAGTCTACCAGCCAGTGACCTTTGAAGATGAAGAAAGAAAACGTCTCCCAGGGAGCTTCATGAAAGAGGAAGCCAGGAGAAAATGCTAGTAGATGACACTGTGTTCGCCACATGCCTTTCTAGATGAGAGAGAAACCCTGACCACATTTGCCATGTACCTCCTTACTTCAGAGAGAAACCCTGAACTTCATCAGCCTTATTAATTCAAGGTATCATTCCCGGCTGCCTTAGATTGGACATTTCTATAGACTTGCCTTAATTGGGACATTTCCACGACCTAAAAACTATAAACTTGCAACTTATTAAATTCCCCTTTTTAAAAGCCATTCTGTTTCTGGTATATTGCATTCGGGCAGCTAGCAAACTAGAACAAATGGTGGATACATAACTATGGATTATACTGGGAGCCAGTGTGTACAACTTCATAACATAATAAACCTTGAGAACATTATGTTCAGTGAAATAAGCCAGAAACAAAAAGACAAATATGGGTTATCTGTGTGACACCTGAGACTCACAGCTAGAGTTCTACAGCTCTGAAAGTCAGATTACCCCAAAGAGTAACCATTAAAGAAGCTGAAAAAGAGATCAGACTTCAATTAGAGATATGAATGAAGCTGATCTGGCTAAGAAGTAAATCAGAGTACATGGTAAAGGATGACACTGACTATTTTAAAACTTCAACTTCTAACGTGAGTCCAAAGGGAGGGATGTTTGTTACAAAATTCACATTTTCTGTAGCACACTACCTAATTTAACCTGTATGGTCAGTTTATTCAAGCAATATAATTACATGGAAACTTGAATAGGGAATGAGATCTTGTTATTCTGTACAAGTTAATATAATACCCTAATATATCCCAGAGTAATCTGGGCAGAAAATAAAAATTATTCTATTTACTAAGTCCCCTTAAGGGACCGGGGAAAAATGGGTAAATATTAAACGTTCCCACCTGGGGAATTTCCTGATATTTTCACAAGCATTAGGGAACACCAATTTAGTAAGCTAAGCCCTTGATCTGGGGCTTGCCCTTAGGAAACTTATTCCTGCAAAGGAGTAGCCAAGTCTACTTATGATTATACCTAAGAGTCACTCCCAGAGAACCTCTTTTGTTGCTCAGATACAGTCTTTGTCTCTAAGCCAACTCTGAAAATAAACTGACTACCCTCTCTTCTACATGGGACATGACTCCCAGGGACGAGCCTGGACCTGGAATCATGGGACTGAGAATGCATTCTTGACCAGAAAGGGGAAAAGAAATGAAACAGAAAGTTTCAGTGGGTAAGAGATTTCAAACAGAGTCAGAGTCATTCTGAAGGTTATTCTTATGCATTATATAGATATTCCATTTTAGTTTCTAGTGTATTAGAATAACTAGAAGGAAATTCCTGAAACTGTTCAACTATAGTCCAGTAGGGTTGATTCTTGAAAACAAGGACATAACCAATAGCTTTTATGATTTGACTGTGTGATTGTGCAAACCTTATGACTGACACTCCATTTCTCCAGTGTATGGGCAGATGAGTAAGGAAATAAAGACAAAAAATAAATAATAGTGGGGGGGACAAAGGGTTTGGTACATTTTAGATGTTCTTTCTTCTTTTTAATATTTTTTCCTTTGGAGTAATGAAAATGCTCAAATTGTCATGATGTACGCATAATTATACGATGATACTGTGAGTCACTGTACACTGTGGATATGACTATATGTGAATATGTGAATATATCTCAATAAAGTTGTATTAAAAAAAGTTCTTAAATTCCTGTGCGTGTGGATCTATTATAAATAAGATCTCTTCAAGATGCTACTTCAGTTAAGGAGAGGCCCAAATAAACTAGGTTGGGCTTTAATCTGGATTCCTGCAGTCCTTAAAAGTGGAGTGAAAGTAAGAAAGACAGAGAGAAGCCACGAGGAGCAGTCAGAAGCTGGAAATCAAAAGAATCCAAAAGAGAAAGAAGACACTGCCATGTGTGCTAATGTGTGACAGAAAAGCCAAGAACAAATAATCACCAGTAGTCAGCCCTAGAATGTCACAGTCCTTTGGGAAAATGCATTGTCTTGATGATGCCTCGATTTGGGAATTCTCCTAATCTCAAAAACATGAGTTAATAAATTTCTGTTGCATGGTATTTGGTTTAGCAACCAAATATTTTCCCTATCTAGATTGGTGGTATTTATATCTACTAAGACATTCAACAAGTAATCTAGAGCCAATTTCAATTTTTCCTTCCCTTTACAGTATCCTCCACCCACACAACTACATCTCTTATATTCATCCTCCCCATTTTCATTCACTTTTCACTAATTAGAACCCTGGACTATTTCAATGTGGCTTCTTTATCTTCCTAACAACCTTATTCATATACACTTTATATAATTTAAAAATCACCCATTTAGGGTGGGCCGCGGTGGCTCAGCGGGCAAAGTGCTTGCCTGCTATGCCGGAGGACCTCGGTTCGATTCCCGGCCCCAGCCCATGTAACAAAAACGGAAAAACAAAATACAATAAAGCAAGAAAATGTTTGGAGATGTTTCCCTTTCTTCCTTCCTTCCTTCCTTCTATCCTTCCTTCCTTCTCTCTGTCTTTCCTTAAAAAAAAAAAAAAAAAAAAAATCACCCATTTACATGAGCATATACTTCAGATGGTTTGTATGGTTTATATATGTATTCCAATAAACTGCACTTAAAAAATCACCCATTTTAAGCATACAATTCAATTATTTGGGTACATTTATAGAACAATCTGATTTTAGAAGACTGTACCAAACAACCACTAAATCTTCACTTTTTTTCTCTACGGATTTGCCTTTTCTGGGCATTTTAAGTAAATGGAATCATATAATATGTGGTCTTTTGTGTCTCTCTTCTTTCCCTTAGCATAATGTTTCTGAAGTTTACCCATGTTGTAGCATTTATTAGTATTTGGTTGCTTTGTACTGCTTAATAGTATGGCACTGTATTTATGCCATGTTTTGTTTATTCATTCATCAGCTGATGGATATCTGGGTTCTTTCCAGCTTTGGGTTATTATGAATAATATTGCTATGAACATCTGTGTACACGTCTTTAAGCAGACATATGTTTTCATTTCTCTTGGGTAGATTCCTAGGAATATAACTGCTAGGTGGTATGGTAAGTCTACAATTCACTTCTTGGAAAACTGCAAAACTATTTCGCAAACTGGCTCCGGCAGCATTTTCTTCAATCTCCCATCTTTTAGTCCTGCCACATTTAGTCCATTCTATATACTGTTGTCAAAGCTATCCAACCAATTAATTCCACTGCTTAAAATAATTCAATGGGGCAGGCCACAGTGGCTCAGGAGGCAGAGTTCTTGTCTGCCACGCCAGAGACCCAGGTTCGATCCCCAGAGCCTGCCTATGCAAAAAATAAATAAATAAATAAATAATCATTCAAAGACTCCTATTGCCAATGACAATGGCTTTCAAAAGCCATTGAATTCAGAAAAACTACATGAATAATTTGTTAAAATGCAGATTTCTTGGGTCCTACTCTCTCAGAGAAACTAATAATAGGCAAACACATTTTGAAAAACACTGGCCTACAAGCTGAAGTCCAAACTCCTTAGCATGACACTAATTCACTGAAATATTAATGAAAACTTGTTATATACCAGAAACAGTTCTAGGACCTGGAGTAGAGCTATGAACAAGACATTTAACCCACCTGCTCCTATAGCACTTTTATTCTAAATAAGGAAAAAAGGGACAACAACAACAAAAAAAACAAAGAGCAAAATGTCAAGTACTGTGATGATCAGAACCTATGTAGTATTAAGTGATCAGGGAAGAGGTCTCTAAGGAGACAGAAGAAAAGCCACTCCACAGCTTTGATGTCCAGGACCAAGTTCACCTCTCAAACCCTATGTCACACCATTACGTATATGTTTACCAATACCAATTTAAAGTTCTTCTAACGCATCAAGAGTTTCACACCTCTGTGCCTTTATATATGATATTATTTCCTCTGCTTGCAATACTGCCTCCTTCCCTTTCATTTACCTCCCTTCCCCTAGTCCACTAAGGAAAATACTTCTATATTCATTCCCTAAACTCTGATTAAAATGAAAAGTTTCCTATTGGGAGGGCTCTGAATATGCTTCAACCAGTGCATATATCACACTGCACTTAATTTTTTTTTACATCTCCCTCTCTCCTACTTAAGTTTGAGTTCCTTAAGAACATATAAAAATTGAATTAACAAATCATATCAGCTAATTCTGTGTTTCTAACAATAGAATTGTTGATAAACTTCACTGAGGGGGGAAAACAGTACTCCTTAAAATGTCAAAGTTTAAATCTTTTCATATATGAAGGTACATCCAAATCCTTTAAAAATAACAATCAATGATTAACAAAGCCACACTCCTGCAAAAGAAACTTCACTAAAAAACACTTTAAACCTATTATTTACAAACAAATCTTCATAGAAGGTAAAGTTTTATAATATCTTTCGGAATTTACATCACATATATTGGTATCAGAAAATAAGTGCGGGTTCCACCTCAGAAAGTATCATATTCATTTCCCTAACTTACCTCTTTTTATTCTTGCTTCCTTAATTTCTTCACAGAGTTTATTAAATTCTGGATCCAATTCTGCAGCAATGATCGCATGCGCAGTGTCCTTCAGAGTGCAAGCTCTGTGCCTAATTATTTTGTCTGTTAAAAAACAGTTGGTATATAGTTACTATACATATAAATGAAATAATATTAACAAAGAGCATCTTAAGAAGTGGAGTAAGAGTACAATTATTTAAATTAAATTGTAAAAAACATTTTCAAGTGAGAAATCGGTTCATTTTAATGATGGGTAAAAAGTAAAAATAATCTCTCAATCCACTGACAAGCCTCTAATATGTGTACTTTTAGAATCTCAAAGTACTAAGTTTGTTTAAACAAATTATTACCTCAAAGATAGATATATGGCTTCAAAAATTACAATGAGGGATTGAATCCAAGATGGTGGCCTAGTGGTGTGTGGGATTTAGTTTGTCCGTCAGAGCAGCTAGTAAATAGCCAGGAACAGTATAGAACAACTGGTGGGGCCACATCAGTGACCACACACCCAGCCTATACCAGCTGGACCAGCTGTGAGCCCACCCAGAACTGAGAGTGTCCCAAGCCGTGGAGGCTGGTGCCCCTCCCCCACAGGTTACTTCCCAGAGAGGAAAAGAAAGAGACTTTACTAGCAGCAAAGGGCTGAGCTCAACCAAGCTCCAATTGTGGAATTAGTTAACAAATTCTGACTCCTAAAAATAGGCTCCTAGGGACTTCCGGGTCAAGATGGCAGCTTAACAACATGTGCATTTTAGTTCATCCTCCAGAACAACTACTAAATAACCAGAAACAGTACAGAACAGCTCCTGGGGCCACGTCAGTGACCAGACACACAGCGTACCCCAGTCTGGACCAGCTGGACCAGCTGCGAGCACCTCCCAGAACCGTGAGTTCCCAAAGCTGCGGCGGCCAGCTCCCCTCCCCCACAGGCCGCTTCCCAGAGGGAAAAGGAAAGGACTTTACCAGCAGCAGGGACTGGGCACAATCAAATGCCAATTGTGGAACTAATTAACAAATTCTGACCACTAAAAATAGGCCCCCAGCTTAGGTGAATCTGATCAAAGTGGAGGTTGCTCATTTTTGCCCTGGCACCAAGGGGGCAGGACTGACAGAAAAAGGGGGAAAAAAAAAAAAAGGAAACAGAGGTTTTTGTGGCTGTGTGTCTACAAAGGCTTGACTGCCTCTGGATACAGCAGTAGGACTTTTCAGGCTGCAACTGTCCCAGGCATAGGCAGAAGTGAGCTCTCTGGGGGCTTGTCTGGAGCCTGTGCCTTCCCCAGGGGAGGGGTGAATGAAGCCCCACCCAGGTGGAATCCCTCCATCAAGGAATTCAGACCCCAGGGCTTGGTAATTTGAAGCCATTAAAACCAGCCTACAACCTCTCCTCTGTCTCCACCACACCCGCAGCAGGGAGAGTCTGCCAAAGTTAAAGGCACGGCATCATCCTATGTTGGTGGGACCTGCAGTCAGACAAGTGCCACACACAGGGCAGGATAAGAAAAACAGAGTCCAGAGACTTCATAGGAAAGTCTTTCAACCTGCTGGGTTTCACCCTCAGGGAAAACCGATGCAGGTGACTCTTTCCTCCTGATAGGAGGCCAGTTTGGTCTGGGAAAATCTGGCTGGGGTATATAATATCTAAGTAGACCCTCCTAAGCGTGTGTGGGGGGGAAGGCACCACACAAGCAGGGCAAGAAACAAGAAAACAAGGACTGAAAAATTCTCCTCTGTTAAACAAAACTTAAGCTAAAGGTCCAGATAAAGCTGAACGGAATGCCAAAGAACAGACAGACAACAAATTCATCCAGCAAGAAAACCCTAGATAAAAGAAGTGAAAGCAATCTCCAGAATAAACTAATTAAGGTAATTAAATGCCTAGATGCCATCAAAAAATAATAAATCACACTAGGAAAATTGAAGATATGGCCCAGTCAAAGGAACAAACCAACAATTCAAATGACATACAGGAGCTGAAACAATTAATTCAGAATGTACAGACAGACACGGAAAATCTCATCAAAAACCAAATCAATGAATTGAGGGAGGATATAAAGAAGGCAAGGAAAGAACAAAAAGAAGAAACTGAAAGTCTAAAAAAAACAAGCCACAGAACTTATGGGAATGAAAGACACAGTAGAAGAGATGAAAAAAACAATGGAAACCTACAATGGTAGATTTCAAGAGAGAGAATATAGGATTTCAAAACTGGAGGATGGAACATCTGAAACCGAAAAGAAACAGAAACTATAGGAAAAAAAAATGGAAAAATATGAGCAGGGACTCAGGGAATTGAAAGACAATATGAAGCACACGAATATACATGTTGTGGGTGTCCCAGAAGGAGAAGAGAAGGGAAAAGGAGGAGAAAAACTAATGGAGGAAATTATCGCTGAAAATTTCCCAACTCTTATGAAAGACTTAAAATTACAGATCCAAGAAGTGCAGCGTACCCCAAAGAGAATAGATCCAAATAGACATACTCCAAGACATGGAATAATCAGAATGTCAGAGGTCAAAGAGAAAGAGAGGATCTTGAAAGCAGCAAGAGAAAAGCAATCCATCACATACAAGGGAAGCCCAATAAGACTATGCGCAGATCTCTCAGCTGAAACCATGGAGGCGAGAAGACAGTGGGATAATATATTTAAATTATTAAAAGAGAAAAACTGCCAACCAAGAATTCTATATCCAGCAAAATTGTCCTTCAAAAATGAGGGAGAAATTAAAACATTTTCAGACAAAAAATCACTGAGAGAATTTGTGACCAAGAGACCAGCTCTGCAAGAAATACTAAACACTAGAGACAGATATGAAGACAGAAGAGAGAGGTGTGGAGAAGAGTGTAGAAAGGAAGACTATGAGTAAAGGTAAAAAGAAGGAAAATTAGATATGATATATAAAATCCAGAAGGCAAAACAGTAGAAGAAAGTACTACCCATGCAGTAGTAACACTGAATGTTAATGGATTAAACTCTCCAATCAAAAGACATAGTCTGGCAGAATGGATTAAAAAACAGGACCCATCTATATGCTGTCTCTACTCAAAGGACACGAAACTCTTCAAAAACACTGAAGAGGAGGGAAGACTACGTAACTCATTCTACGAAGCCAACATCACCCTCATACCAAAGCCAGACAAAGATAATACAAGAAAAGAAAATTACAGACTGATCTCTCTAATGAATACAGACGCAAAAATCTTCAACAAAACTCTTGCAAATTAAATCCAACAGCACATTGAAGAATAACAGAGTGGGCCCCGTGGCTCAGCAGGCAGAGTTCTCGCCTGCCATGCCAGAGACCCAGGTTCAATTCCCAGTGCCTGCCCATGCAAAACAAAGAATAATACACCATGACCAAGAAGGATTGTCTGAGGTATGCAAGGATGGTTCAACATAAGAAAATCAATTAATGCAATACACCACATCAACAAATTGAAGCAGAAAAACCACAAGATCGTCTCAATTGATGCAGAAAAGGCATTTGACAAAATTCAACATCCTTTCTTGCTGAAAACACTTCAAAGGATAGGAACAGAAGGGAACTTCCTCAACATGATAAAGAGAACCACAGCTAATATCATCCTCAATGGGGAAAAACTGAAAACTTTCTCCCTATGGTCAGGAACAAGACAAGGATGTCCACTGTCACCACTGTTATTCAACATTGTGTTGGAAGTTCAAGCTGGAGCAACTAGACAAGAAAAAGAAATATAAGCCATCAAAATTGGAAAGGAAGAAGAAAAACTCCCACTGTTTGCAGAGGATAAGATGCTATTTGGAAAAACCCTGAAAAATCCACAACAAAACTACTAGAGCTAATAAATGAGTACAGCAAAGTGGCAGGTTACAAGATAAACACTAAAAAATCTGTAGTGTTTCTATACACTAGTAATGAGAAATCTGAGGGGGAAATCAAGAAACAAATTTCATTTACAATTGCAACCAAAAGAATAAAATATTTAGGAATAAATTTAACTAAAGTGACAAAAGACTTATAGAAAGAAAACTACAAGAAATTGTTAAAAGAAATCAAAGAAGACCTAAATAGATGGAAGGGCATACCGTGTTCATGGATTGGAAGACTAAATACAGTTAAGATATCAATTCTACCTAAATTGTTTTACAGATTCAATGGAATACCAATTAAAATCCCCAAAACTTACTTTTCAGAAATAGAAAAACCAATAACCAAATTTATCTGGAAGTGCAGGGTGCTGCCAAATAGCTAAAAATATCCTGAGGGAAAAAAAAGGAAGTCAGAGGTCTCATGCTCCCTGACTTTAAGGCATATTATAAAGCTACAGTGATCAAAACAGCATGGTACTGGCATAAAGGTAGATATATTTACCAATGGAATCGAACAGAGTGTTCAAATATAGACCCTCTCATCTATGGACAATTGATCTTTGATAAGGTAGTCAAGCCAACTCACCTGGGACAGAACAGTCTCTTCAATAAATGGTGCCTAGAGAACTGGACATCCATATGCAAAAGAATGAAAGAGGACCCATATCTCACACCCTATACAAATGTCAACTCAAAATGGATCAAAGACCTAAACATCAGATCTAAGACCATAAAACTATTAGAAGAAAATGTAGGGAAATATCTTATAAATCTTATACTTGGAGGCAGTTTTATAGACTTTACACCCAAAGCAAGAGCATTGAAGAAATAAATAAATGGGAATTCCTCAAAATTAAACACTTTTGCACATTAAAGAACTTCATCAAGAAAGTAAAAAGACAGCCTACCCAGTGGGAGACAACATTTGGAATTGACATATCAGATAAAGGTCTAGTATCTGGAATTTATAAAGAGATTGTTCAACTCAACAACAAAAAGACAGACAACCCAATGACAAAATGGGCAAAAGACTTGAACAGACACTTCTCAGAAGAAACACAAATGGCCAAAAGGCACATGAAGAGATGCTCAACTTCCCTGGCTATTACAGAAATGCAAATCAAAACCACAATGAGATATCGTCTCACACCCACCAGAATGGCCATTATCAATAAAACAGAAAATGACAAGTGCTGGAGAGGATGTGGAGAAAGAGGCACACTTATCCACTGTTGGTGGGAATGTCATATAGTATAACTACTGTGGAAGGCAGTTTGGCAGTTCCTCAAAAAGCTAAATACAGAATTGCCATATGACCCGGGAAGACCATTGCTAGGTATTTACTCAGAGGACATGAGGGCAAGGACACAAACGGACATTTGCACACCAATGTTTATAGCAGCATTATTTACAATTGCAAAGAGATGGAAACAGCCAAAATATCCATCAACAGACGAGTGGCTAAACAAACTGGTATATACATATGATGGAATATTATGCAGCCGTAAAACAGAATAAAGTTATGAAGTATGTAACAACATGGATGGACCTTAAGGACATTATGCTGAGTGAGATAAGCCAGAAACTAAAGGACAAATACTGTATCTCACTGATATGAACTGATATTACTGAATAAACTTGGAGAATTTCTTTGGCAACAGAAACCATCAGGAGGTAGAAATAGGGTAAGATATCAGGTAATTGGAGCTGAAGGGATACAGATTGTGCAAAGGGACTGAATGTAAAACTCAGAAATGGACAGCACAATATTACCTAACTGCAATATAACTATGTTAAAACACTGAATGAAGCTGAATGTTAGAATGATAGAGGGAGGAGGGCTGGGGGTACGAATGAAATCACAAAGAAAGATAGATAATAAAGACTGAAATAGTATAATCGAGGAATGCCTAGAGTATATAAGGATAGTGATTAAATGTACAAATTTTAAAAATGTTTTTGCATGAGGAAGAACAAAGCAATGTCATTACTGCAGGGTGCAGAAAATAGATGGCAATCAATACTTTAAAATTTCAACTTATGTGTTTGACTAAAGCAAAAAATGTTTATTCGGTACAAAATTATATTTTGACTAGCGCATTTCCTAATATAACTTATGTAGACAGCTTAATTGAACACCATAAGTACATGGAAACTTGAGTAGGACATGAAATTTTGTTGGTTTGTCCAGAATGATGCCCCAATAAATCCAAGAGTGATTTAAACAGTGAATAAAAAAGTATCTGCAAAGTCCCCTTTGGGACCATTGGGGAATGGTGAGAACAAGGGAAAATTCAACTTCCCCAAATTGAATTCTTGATATTCTCACAAGCAGAGTGGATAACCAAAGCTATATGCTGAGCTCCCAGTCTTGGGGTTTGTTCATATGAAATTTAAGTAGGATAGGTCAAGCCTACTTAAAATTAGGCCTAAGAGTCATCCTGAAGAGAACCTCTTTTTTTTGCTCAGATGTGGCCTCTCTCTCCAGCCAACACAATAAGCAAACTCACCATCCTCCCCCTGTCTATGAGGGACATGATTCCCAGGGGTGTGGAACTTCCTGGCAATGTGGGACAGAAATCCTAGGATGAGCTGGAACTCAGTATCATGGGATTGAGAAAACCCCTAGAATGAGCTGAGACCCAGCATCAAGGGACTGAGAAAACCTTCTCGACCAAAAGGGGGAAGAGGGAAATTAGACAAAGTGTCAATGGCTGAGAGATTCCAAACAGAGTTGAGAGGTTACCCTGGAGGTTATTCTTATGCATTAAGTAGATATCACCTTTTTAG
Organism: Tamandua tetradactyla; assembly: GCF_023851605.1. Lineage (NCBI taxonomy): Eukaryota > Metazoa > Chordata > Mammalia > Pilosa > Myrmecophagidae > Tamandua > Tamandua tetradactyla. The sequence goes on from NC_135329.1 coordinate 6,891,298, forward strand.
TCAAGATGTAATGGAGAGGCTGGAGGGAACTGCCTGAAAATGTAGAGCTGCGTTCTAGTAGCCATGTTTCTTGGAGATGATTGTATAATGATAAAGCTTTCACAATGTGACTATGTGATTGTGAAAACCTTGTGTCTGATGCTCCTTTTATCTACCTTGTCGACAGAGAGTAGAACACATGGAATAAAAATAAATAATATGAAGAATAAATGTTAAGATAAATTTAGTTTGAAATCTAGTGATCAATGAAAGGGAGGGGTAAAAGGGTATGGTATGTATAAATTTTTTTTTTCTGTTTTCATTTTATTTCTTTATCTGAATAGATGCAAGTGTTCTAAGAAATGATCATGATGATGAATATGCAACTAGATGATGATATTGTGAATTACTGATTATATATGTAGAACGGAATGATCAAAATAGGAATGCTTGCGTTTGTTAGGTGTTTTTTGGTATTTAAAAAAATAAAACTAAAAAATTAAAAAAAAACAAAACCCCAACTTGTAGAACAGATAATATGCCACATAAAGAGGTCTTTATTCTATGTAAATGTATTTTATCTCACTGGTTTCCCAAGACTCCCAGTGTTTATCAGCACTGGGTTTGTTGACAAAATAAATATATTTTTAATTATATTTTTAATTACTCAGTTTTCTGTCATAGCCTAAACAAAATTATACCTTAAGTATAAAAAAAAATAGTAAACGAAGAAACTAAATCCTGAACATAATACCTAACCTAGAACAAATTTAAAATTCTCTAATTTAAGCATATTACTTTTAAGTATATTGTTAGTTTCTTATCAAGAAGTTTCTAAATACAATAAGTCATTGATATTAATTTGTCTATCTAAAACACAGACATGATTTAGTGTTTAAACTATCTTATCAGGTCAACCTTGCTTTATGCATCCTTACCTCCTGGGTCTTTATCTGGATTGTACTCTAAAGCATTGCTACAGATGAGGTCAATATCTTTCAGGAAATCCTTAGCAGTCAAGTAACTGTGCTTATCAATTTTAGTTATTATTGTTGATAAATCCATTGGTTCCTTGATCACTTCAAGATAATCCGAAACCTACAACAAACAGGATATTTTAATAAAAATTGCTTCTGATTTTTCACATGACCTCAGTCCATAAGAACACAAAAACATACAGCTCTTCAAAAATTAAATCTAGACATTTAAGAAATAATTACAGTGCAGCTTATGTTACTAACGTTATCATCTGTCATACTTTCCATGAAAGGTCTGTTTCCAAAGTCAAATCAAAATCACCTCTGCAATGTTTCTCATCTTGAAATTTAAAACTAATTGTTTCAGCCTTTTTTCCCCCCTCAATCCTTTGAACATATATGAGAAGAGGATGTCTAGGTAAAAGCAATCAGTAAGCATCAACAAATGTTGCTTTGAGGAAAAAAGAAAGAAGAAAGATTGACTTTTCATATCATTAGAGAAATTGCTGTCGTATCTCTTTAAAAATTATAAACCAAAAACAATTTTTTTTTCAGTTTTCTAGATAATCATTTCATGGAAAGTGTTTTCCATTCCTTTAGAATCATTACAAACCTTCTGAGCCAGTAATATAACAAAATCTAGTATTGCTTTAATGACTAGTAAAAGATTACCTGAATTTATTCCTAATGATAAGCAAATCTACAAACAGGAAAAACTTTTTGTTCTCTGCTCATTTTCTGGGTTATCCAAAGTAGGAGACATTAATTCACGGCTTGCCCAGAAAATTAGGTTTTATATCATTTGACCAATAAGAAAGCTCTAGCAACCTAAGCATCCCAACAAGGCAAATCTCAGAGCAATTAATTGAGTCTGATATAAAAGCAGACTGAGCAGTACTTTTTAATTAATCCATGAACAATTTCTGGGAGCAGGGTCCTTTCTGCCCATAAAACTGAAAGATAATTTTCTCATAGTTTGAGATGCATCATTGTCTTTTTAAATTACATATACACATACATATATTTAAATCATATATAGTTAAAATTTTAAGATTACATATTTTTAAAATGTTAGGGGTGTGTGTGTTTTTAATTTATTTTTTCACTGTTAAGTGCCGAAAACCAGTCATTCTCCTTATTGGGGAAAGTAGTGGAGCTGTACGTGAGATTAGAAATAGCTCAGAAAATACTAGTTGAAGTCTTAGCTCTGACATTTAACATGCCCTGAGTATATGTGGGAAATATTTTATAAACTGTAATAACTATAAAAATTTATATAACTAGAAGTTATAAAATTTGAGTACCCCTGCTTAATTTTAAAACTCGACATTTATATTCTAGTTTTGTTTCTCTGCACTCTGCCTTGGAACATGATAAAGTTTGTAGACATTTTAAATTTATTATCGGAATATAAACTTTGCATTTTAAGTTATCTAAATATTATCTTGTTTTCTCCTCTCTAATGCTTCCAGGGGCTCCTATGCTTTCAGTTTCAAGAGCAAAGAACCAGTAGCAAAATGAACCTGAGAAGAAAGAACAATGGAAGAAACAAGAGTAATATAACCCAGCCCCTAAGTTTTTTTTATCTGATTTCTATCTCCTAATTTCTATCCCCCTCCACTGCCTATTCACCATTTATAAAACTTTTACTCTTTTATAGATGGCATTTGAAATCTGACAATCTTTTTTGATTAGAAAGAAAAATGAGTTTTTTGGATAAAGGCAAAACTGGTTTACTCTAAGCATGAGAGGTTGACTTAGGGGCAGCCTTCATCCTTTAAAAAGTGTCAGAATCCAAACTTACCCAATCTGAAAAAAATAAATCAACAGATAAGCATTTAAAACACTCTTCAAAGCTGGTTGAGAGTTTTAAGATTATCTGAAAACACTAGGAGGAAAAACGTTACAGAAATATAAAGTAATATTTAGTAATTAGTAAAGCAAATCATCCTAGTTGAAAAAGAAAGAAGGTAGCTATGATGTAGTGTAAAGAATATGGACTCTGATTTTTTAAAGCTTCCAAGTTTTGGCTATGTTATTTGCCAACTGTCTGATCTAACCAAGCCTCAATTTCCTCAGCTGCAAATGAAATAATAATACTAACCTTGGAAGGTTGTTGAGAGGATCAAATGGATAAAACTGTGTATTATGGATGAATATACAAATAAAATTATAGATAGTCCCTTTACTGCACTAAAAGGGAAAACAGGTATTTTTCAGACGTGCCAGGGAGGAAAAAATATAATGCTAGTTCATTCTTCCCAGTCACACATGAGGTAATGGTTCCAAAGGATACAGGCCCAAAAGAAAAGATTTCACAACTAAGATGCAACATTAAATTTTGAATTATCTTATAACTCAAATTGTAAAAAAAGAAAGAAAATGAAGAAAAAAATTCAAAACTAAAAACACCAAAACTATTCAAACATGGAGTCTGAACTCTACGAAGAAGGCCAGTAAAGATCACATTGTGTTCATCCACACACTATATTATCCCAGGATAAAGAAAATAAAAATTAAAATCTACACTATTATGGTAGATTCCAAATGGAAAATTTCTTTTCTCATCATCACAAATCATGCTCCCACAAGGACACAAAACAGTACACATAGAAAGTGAGAAATTTTCCACTGGGAGCAGAGAAAATCCTTGGAGAGAAAAATAATTTGGGCTGTAAAGGATGTACTTAACTGCAAAGAGCATCTTAGCCATAGGCATTTCCAAAATATGAAAGACAAAGAAATAGCAGGTTTCTTAGTCACCTCTTTCAATGAGGTACACATAATTTGGGAAATGCCAGTATTACCTGGTAGTGATTGGTTAACACCAATATACTTTCTGAGAGCACAATTTATCCTGGAATAAAAGTAGTATAGTATGGACATTTCACTAAAGTAACGTTCAATCCTCTTCTTAAACTGAAGAGTAAGAGATCACAAGGATCGATAATAAATTAAGACGAGATACACAAATCAGTTACTAATTTTACCCAAAAGTCACCAGATGTTTGCTGATGACCTGGATAGTTTTCACATGGATTAAAATTTTACAGGCTAGGGGTAATATTCATCCATGCCTTTGCTTTTTTTTCCTTCCAAAAAAAGATGTCAATATTTTTTTTTCTTTTAGCCAGTTCAACTTCATTGTTTGCACACTACTGAAACAAGACCTCTTCAATATCCACCGGTTTGCTGAAGATGTTAAAGCGTTTATCTGTGGCCAGCCTCTTGGTTACATCCCTGAGAAACAACCGCAACTCTCTTAGAGTATTTTCCTCCTGGTCCTCCATCCGATTTTTTTCAGATTCTGATAACTGACGAGGTGGGGAAGGTAGTGCAAGAGGAAGCACTTCCATAGCACAAAGAGCTAAGGAAAATAAAAGAAAACATTAAGATTCAAATATGATAGGGCTTAGACCTAAATTACTTTTCTGGCATTCCCTCAAGGTGTTTTTAGTATTTTTTTTTTCCAATTAACTTTGGTCCATGGCTTAACTTAAGATTCACTAAGTAATGTAGTTCATTGGACTTTTAAACAAATTTTTATCCTATTACCACATGTACAAACTAACAATTCCCTTTTTAAACTACATTCAGATGTATGTTTCAGTGTTTTATGTTCAGAATATTGTGCTACCATCACCACCATCCATATATATGAAAACCAAAACACGTTTAAACCATGCAAATCCAGCAAGTAAAAACATGATTGGAAATAAAAAGTAAATGAGGGAATAACTTCATTTATAAAATAACTCACAACAGAACTCCTTTAAAGAGCAAATGATTTTAAATAATTTGACCTTGAAATATTATTTGCATATAACTTATGAGAAATACTTTAACTGAACAAAAATATCTTCAAGACGAAGTACTGTATACTGATTTGCTTAAGTCAATCTTGTCTAAAAACTGCTTCTCAACATAGGGTTGTCTTATATGAAAGAAAAGTTAAATGGGCAAATAACAATTATTTGATTCTTTCTGTCCTCAGTAGAACGATTTTAGGCAAGTCTTCTCCCTCACATTCTTAATATAACACAGGAGGGATAGTGAATGGCACTGCAGGGAGGGAGGAAAAAAAGAGTCCTAGATACATGGAGGAAAAGGAAAGAAATTGAGACTAAAGAGTTATATATAAAAATCTATGTTATCCACCATTTACCCTAAGCTAAACCAAAAAATCTTACAAGATAAAATATTAACTTTCTTAACCATAACATCCTCCAATTCCTTAAAAGATTTTCATGGTATCAATGGGAAGCTTGGCATTAAAAAAATCTGTGTATTCACACTGATTTCAATATAGCTCTATTTCTACATAGCCCTAAGAAGAAAAACAATATTCAACAGAAGCACTAAAAAAAGAATTATACCAATCTTGAATGGAAAAAATTCAGGTCTATGAGATTAATTAGTTCCATAATGAAACATTTTAAATACTGATATTTAGATTAACAGGAAGCAACAACTAATAAGAAGGTAAAATTCACATACTGAACATGCTGAGGTTTCTTAGGGAAAATCCATATAACTATAGTCACTTGCTAAGTATTTATTTTTTACACATTGAGAAAATTTTGAAAGGAGCCATTAAAGAACAACAAAATTATTAAACTGTTGGATAATACAACCAATGAAAAACAAACAAGTAAACAAAACACTGGACAGAATATGGAAACATAGGAAAGGGAATTTATTTAACATCTTACAAGAAACATAAAACATGGAACAAGGCTTAAACATTTTTACCAAAACGGATTTCTATTTTCTGGTAGAGGATGAAAGACCAAGTTAGGAATTGTGGATAGATTGAATTACATACCTTAATACCTTAAATAAGACATAGCATAAATCTTGATCAAAGTTCCTGGGGGTATGAGCCCATTTTAATTGTATCTCTTGAAGATGTTATTTTTAGTTTAAATGGACTCAACTGAATGAAGGTGGATTAATGGAGTCCTTTACAAGCAGAAGGAATTCAGATACAGAGAAAAAGCTACAGGGAGGATCTGGAAGTCAGCATGAACCCAATACAGAAAGAAGAAGGGATCACCATGTGAAGGAAAAGGCAAGGAATCTTAGCAGTGTCAGTTAGGTGGGACACAACTACAAACTCCAAGAGAAAGCAAGCCTTCTAGCCTCTGAAACCATGAGCCAATACATTTTTGTTATTAGGTCAACTCATTGCCTTAGCAGCCTGAACCAGAGGCAGGGGTCTTATTCTTTATGTACATTTAAGATTAGGAAAAGAAACTCTTTTGAATGGTTTAGAATGCAGTCCTTAAATCAGGGAATTAAGATATGACAAATTCTTAAGGTCCCCCTTTGAATTCAAATCCAAGAAAAACAAAAAACAAAGACATGATAGTTTCCCAAGTGACTACCAAAAATAAAACATTTAACATAACAGGTTGCCAATAAATATTTGAAAAGTAATCAATAAATAAAATAATCCAGAAAAAGCAGCTCTTAGTCCTGAAAATAATCAATATAATACCTTGTGTACAACTTCACAGTTCAAATCCTAAGTATGTAGAGACTAAAACAGAGCAAAACCAAAGACTTTTTTTTTTTTAACTACCTAAGTATTGAAATGTGAAATCTACTGGAGCATCTGGATAAGGCTCTAAGAGGAATACTTCATTAATTGTCACCTATTAGTAAAGCTTTACCATTTAGACTGTACCCTCAATCTCCTTAAAATAGGTAAACACAATGGCCACTTCTACATGAGTCACTCCCAAGATAAAAAGAACCTGACAAAGTGCCTTCACTTTCATGAAGAAATTATTTAAAAATTCTTGACTCCAAGAAAGGTCATTTCCTAATTCCATCCCCCCATTTGCCTATGGATTTTAGGAGCGTTACCGGTGTGTTTCCTTCGTGGTGGTGCCATTGATGCCTGAGTGAGAATCAATTCTTGGAAAAATTTTCTTCTGTCTTCTTCAATAGGCCTTTGAATATACAAGACCTCTTCATACTGTATTCTAAAGATACATTTAACCTACACACATACACAAAAGAAGACATTAAATACAGAGGATTAAAAGCTTACATATTATACCAAATTACAGTTTCTTCAATTTCCAGTACTCTTTTAAATATTCATTGAACAGTCATGCGAGATTAGTACTAACTTAGTCCTAGCCTGTGCTATTGAGAGGTTCAACCTCATGGACTAAACAAAAGTGGAAGAATGATAACATTCCCAAGTCATTATTTAATGAGGCTATGTCTGTGAGAGAGGGCAGAAAATAACAAGAAGAGTAAGTTTACTGTAATACAGTCAGATGTCAACAATCTCAAAGGGCTTTTATATAAGAGCTGAAAAACAATTACCCAGAATCTATAGCAGGGAGCTGCAATAATGCTACCAACACTGCCTTCTCCTCCTCATATTTCTTTATACTTCCTATCCACTGACATCCCCTCCTGTGCTTTTTTCCCTACCAAATCTATTCTACTGCATCCTCTGAAATCCTGACTCCACTGAAAATAAACTACACTTTCAAACTCTTCATACACTCCTACACAATGACACCACTTTCCACAAAGTACTACCAAGCAAAAATAAACCTGTCGTTCTCATAGCCCTCAGCTCCTTTCACCTGCTGCTCACCTACCTTTCGCCTGCTTACCTGCTCTATAAAGACTTTGACCCCAGGCGCCCCGCCGCCACCTTCCAAGATAAGCTGGTTAAATCCTTTTAACATCATCCACATTTGTCTACCATGATGTTAAACATTTTATTTAAATTTTATATTTTTCTAGGTCCATCTGCTACATTCTAGACACCAGGCTCCTGAGAACAGGGACCATTTCTTCATCTGTTTTCCTTTATCTACCACAATACTTGGTACATAGCAATGCTTAATAAACATACACTGAATGAATAAAGCTTGTGATTTTGTTTCCCAGAGCAACCACAACAATCTGGAACAGTAACTAAAAAGGGAAAAAAGTCACTATTACAGAGAGAAGTACCAAACAAGATAGTGTGGTAAACCCGTTTTAGGATTAATGACACTGGGATTCTAGTCCAAATTTAACCACATACTTGCAGTAAACTTTGTATAGTTCACTCAAAATTTAACCACATACTTGCAGTAAACTTTGCATAGTTCACTCAAGCTAACTAGTTACTGGCTTGATTCTATGAGCTGAACACTAAAAATTTCATCAATACTATTTCATTCAATCCTCATAAAAAGATGACATAAGGTATTATACTAAACTGTATTACTCTAAACTCTGTCATTTTACAAATAAGCAAACTAGGCTTAGAAAAGATTTGAATAATTTGCTTATGGTCACAAAGGGAATAAACAGACAGAACAAAATGATATAGTCTCTAAAGACCTTTTCCAGCTCTCAGATTCTAAGATAGAAAAGAAACAATAAAAGTAGACACGAGAATTCAAGAATTGGATGGGGAATTATTTACCTTGATCCACAGTCAAATCCTCTAAAAGTTTATATATTTCATCTTGTGCCCTCCCAGTATTTTGTGTTGACTAATTTCATGAACAATTTTGTCCAACCCTTTGATCTATGTTTCTATGACCCTTCATTGAAAGTTATGGCAAGCAAATTTACTACTGTGCACTATATTATGTCCAAACACCACGCCAAGCATTGCAATTATAAAACTGAATATATGCTTCCCTGCTGTCAAGGATCTTTAGAGTCTCATAAGAAAGCATTATGATACCAGGCTGTAAGTGCTGTAACAGAGGTAAAGAAACACAGAGAAGAGATCCTGGAAGAAGCAGGGGCAAAAAGGCATTAGATAAGATATAGCAGAAATAATTAACATTAACTGGGTCTTGAAATATAAACAGAACTCAATACCCAAGGACTATCATGGTTTTGTTTCAAGGGATAGTAAATCATTTAGTTCAATTTTGAATAGCCTTCCTTCTGATAATTTTTCAAAATTATGTTGGACTTGTGTCCACAAAAGCAAAACAAGAGTAAGAATGCAATAATTCCCTGAAATTCTTGCCAGGTTATTACCAACAACTTGGAATCTTTCATTTTATTATCTCTAAATTCACTTTTAGCTTTATCTTCTGACATTCCGAGACTCAAACTTGATGGCACAACAAGACACGCCTCTTAAAAACTCCCTGAACAAATCATACTCTCTTTCATATGGGTCTCTATGCATGGTATTCAACTATTTCCTTAAACACCTTTCTTTAACTCTACACCCAACCCCGTGCTTTATGAGTGATATTTTCCCTTGACTTTCCCAGAAGCATTCAGGCACACCTTCTAATATATCTTTCATTGAAGTTTTTTTTAAACCGTTCAAAGATTCTTAATAAATTCTTACAGCTATGAAGTCATCACAAGTCAAACTTTTCTTACCCTCAAAAGTTCCTGTATGCCGATTTTCAATCTCTCATACCACTGTTACCAGTTTTACACAACCACTGAGTTGCTTTTTTTCTCTAGAAAATTGCCTTTTCTAGAAATTTTATGTCATAAAACTAGTAGTCTTTTGTGTTAGGCTTCTTCCACTTGCGTAGTACCATGAGGTTCATCTACATTGCAGCACATATTAATAGTTCACACCATTTATTGCTGAATAGTATTTCCCTGGAACTATAAATCACATTTTGTTTAGCCATTCACCAATTAATGAACATTTGGGTTGTTGCCAATTTGTGATCAGAAATGTATTAAGACTTGTTTTGCAGCTTAATACATGGTCTATCCCAATATGAATTGTTTCATATGCATTTCAAAAGTGTGTGCATTCATATATTGTTGGGTGGAGTGTTCTGTAATGGCTATTAGGCCTAACTGGTTTATGGTATTGCTCAAATCTTCTATTTCCTTATTAATCTTCTGTGTGACTGTTCTGTTATTGAAAGTGGATACTGAAGTCTCAAACTAATATTACATAACTGTTTATTTCCCCAATTCCATTAACATTTGCTTCATATATTTTGGAGCACTGTTGCTAGCTATGTATATGTTCATAATTGTTAAATCTTCTTAATTATCTCAATTGATGAAGAAAAAAAGATTTGACAAAATCCAGCACCCTTTCATGATAAAAACACTCAATAAACTAGGAATAGAAGAGAACTTCCTCAACCTGATAAAGGCTGAAAAATTCACAGCAAACATCATCTCAATTATGAAACCTTCCCCCCAATATAAAGATCAAGACAAAGATGCCCACTTCTGCCACTTCTATTCAACACTGTACTGAAAGTTTCAGCCAAAGCACTTAGGCAAGATAAAGAAATAAATGACATCCCAATTGAAAAGGAAGAAGTAAAATTATTTCTATTGTAGAAGATATGACTATATATGTAGAAAACCCTGAGGAATCTAAAAAAAAAGCTCTAGAACTAATAAATGAATTCAGCAAAGTTGCTGGATGCAAGATTAACATATAAAACTCAGTTATATCTTGAGGCTTACTCTGATAAGCTTATACAGGGAAGTTTAGCCTACCTATAGGTATGACTAAGAGTTATTTCTGGAGGACTTCTTTTGTTGCTCAGATGTGGCCTTACTCTCTCTAAGCCCAACTCTGCAAATGAAATCATTGCCCTAACCTCCTACATAGGACATGACATCCAGGGGTGAAAGTCTCCCTGGTGGCATGACAGATGACTCCCAGGGATGACTCCGGCCCTGGCACCATGGGATCAACAAGTTCATCCTGACCAAAAGTGGGAAAAGAAGCATCACAGTAAAGTATCAGTGCTTGAGAGAGTTCAAATATAGTCGAGAGGCTACTCTGGAGGTCACTCTTACACAAGCTTCAGTTACACATTGCTACTTATCATAATTTGCCAAATCCCAATGAAAACCATTCTTGCCAACCCTAAAGAACACCTAGGGCAATATATAAGATTCTACAGAGGTTCTATGCACTAGGGTAACTTTCCAGAAACCTACAACCTCCAGATGGGTGGGTCCCTGGTCCAGATAAATCCTGAAACCTAGAGGGCCCAACCTCTCCAGAACATCAGCTAGTTCCATCTCCCTACCCCATATTACTGACAGACCCTTCCAATGTGAAAAAGTTAGAATGGCCATAGCCCAACTATCTCTAAAGAGTGGGATAGAAAGATCAAAGGTGATGGTGGAGTTATACAGAGAAGGTAGGATTTAACAAACAAATATGGCTGCTGAATCATTAAACTGATATTTCTTTTAGTCTCCAATATCTTAAAGCAGCTAGAAATAAAAACTTACAATTGTAGAACTGTAACTCAAACCAAGCTCTGAAATATGTTCTACAACTAATTGTGGTACTGTGCTTTGAAGTTTATTGCTTTTTTGTATATGTTATTTTTCACAAAAAAGAAAAAAAAGATCGATTGTGATAATAAAAAACAATATTTATGCCTCCTAGTATCCCATATGCTGGAGCAGCTAAAAAGAAACATCTGAGAGGATGGTATGGTAGGCCATGACAAATTCTGGGATCTGTCCTGTAATTACTTGTTGAAGAGTCCTTTGTAAAGTATTCCTTTTTTCTTTCTTTTTATTATAATATAATATATTATATTATACAATAAAAAAAAGTTAAAAAAAATTCAGTTACATACAATGAACTACTGAGTGGCTGCAAGAAGGAATGAAGCTCTGAGGCATGCACCTAGGTCAGTGAACTTTAAGAACACTGTGTTAAATGAAATGGCAGAAACAAAAAGATAAATATTATCACGCCTCACTCACATGGACCAACTATAATATACAAACTTGGAGAATTGAAATCAAGACATGGGTTATCAGGTTGTAGCCTATTGTAAAGGGTCCTAGATTATAAACTCTTACAGTAGTCACATATATTCAGGAGATGGAACTGTTATTTGTAAATTCTGAGATACTGAACAATCTGTGTATAACCTGGTCGTTTCCTGGAACTTCAGGTATTTATGTGATACCTGAGACTCTGAGTTAGAGCACTGAAGGTATGAAAGTCAGCATTACCCCATACAGCAACCATTAAAAAAGTTGAAAAAGCAATCAGACTTCAACTAGAGATAAGAATGAAGCTGATTTGGATAGGACTACATAAATCAGAACACAGGTTAAAGGATGATATGGTTCATATTTTAAAACTTCAACTTCTGTGTGAGACCAAAGGGAGAGATGCACATTTGGTGCAAAATTTATATTTTGGGTAGTGCATGATCTAATTTAACTTGTGTGCTGGTTTCAAAAGATTTATGTACCCTAGAAAAGTCATGTTTTAAATCCTAATCTCGTGTGAGCAACGGTTTCCTCTAATCCCTATTCACACTATAGGTTGGAAACTTGATTAGTTTATCTCCACAGAGATGTGGCTCAATAGCAGGTTTTAAACTTGATAAGATGGAGACATGTCTCCACCCATCCTACATGGGTTTTGATTAGTTTACTAGAATATCATAAAGGAGGAGCCATTTTGGAGAGAGTTCGTTTTGAGAACAACAAGATAGAAAGCCACAAGATTCTGAGAAGGATATAGTCCACTGGTCAGTGACCTTTGGAGATGGGGAATGCGTCTGGGGGAGCTTCATGAAGCAAGACTCCTGGAGAAGAAGCTAGCAGATGCTGTGTTCCTCACATGCTTTCCACTTGAGAGAGAAACCCTGAACTTCATCAGCCTTCTCGAATAAAGGTATCTTTCCCTGGATGCCTTGGATTGGACATTTCTAAAGATTTGTTTTAATTTGGACATTTTCACAGTTCTAGAACCGTGAACTAGCAACTTGTTAAACTTCCCTTTTTAAAAGCCATTCTGTTTCTGATATACTGCTTTCCAAAAGCTAGCAAACTAGAACAATTTTTATGGTCAGTTTATTCGAACACTACAATTACATGGAATCTTGAATAGGACATGAGATCTTGTTGGTTTGTATATCTCAGAGTAATATGGGCAGAGAATAAAAAAGTATTTGCAAAAACCCTTTGGGGGACTGGGGAGATAGGAAGAAATATTCAACTTCCCCATTCAGGGAATTCCTGTTATTCTCACAAGCTATGGGGACAACCAATTTAATAGGCTGAGCCCTTGGCCCTGGGGTTTGCTCCTATGAAACTTATTTTTGCAAAGGAGAAGCTAAGCCTACTTATAATTATACCTGAGAGTCACCCTAGACAGCCTCTTTTGTTGCTCAGATGTTGCCTCTCTCTATAAGCCCAATCTGCTGGTGAACTCACTGCCCTCCCCCTACTACATGGGACATGACACCCAGGGACGTAAATCTCCCTAGCAACGTGGTACAGGACTCCTGAGATGATTGGGACCCAACATCATGGGATTCAAAAAGCCTTCTGGATCAAAAGTGGAAAGAGAGAAAGGAAACAAAGTTTCAGTGGCTAAAATATCTCAAACAGGTCAAGAGGGTTTCTTTAAGGTTATTCTTATGCATTATATAGATATTCCTTTTTAATTTGTGGTGGATTGGAGTGGCTGGAGGGAAGTACCTGAAAATGCTGAACTGTATTCCAGTTTCCTTGATTCTTGAAGACAACTGTATATAGCTCATACAATGTGAACGTATGATTGTGAAAACCTTGTGTATTAAGTTCCTTTTATCCAGGATATGGACAGATGAGTAAAAAAACAAAAAAAAGGATAAATAATAGGGAGAATAAAGGGTAAAAAACTGGGTAAATTGCAATACTAGTGGTCAATGAGAGGGAGGGGTAAGAGATATGGGATGTATGTTTTTTCTTTTATTTCTTCTTCTGGAATGATGCAAATATTCTAACAATGATTATGGTGATGAATACACAACTATGCGATGATATTGTGAGCCACCAACTGTATATTGTGTATGGACTGTGTGTGAAGATTTCTCAATAAAAATATTAAAAAAAAAAAAACACAGCTTTCTTTCTCAGCCGGCCCGCCGCGCGGCGCCCACGCCCCGCAGCAGCCGACCCACCCGCCCTCTTTCTTTCTTTCTCCGCCGGCCCGCCGCGCAGCGCCCACGCCCCGCAGCAGCCAACCCGCCCGCCCTCCTCTCCCCTCTTCCCCCTCCTGCTCCGGTGGCTCTCCAACCACCACGGTGCCCTCTTCCACCTTCACCGGCTCCTCCGCCACCAGCCTCGACAGCCTTGCCACCCTCACCTTTCCTCCTCCAGAACAGCTACTGGGGGAGTGGAGACAATACAGAGCAGCTCCTGGAGCCACGACGGAGATCAAAGGGACGGCGTACCCCATCCTGGAACGGCTGACTGTCTGGGAGAACCAGCTCCGGTGAGATCACCAAGGGGCGCGGGTTTTCCTGGGCGGGACGGCAAGCAGCCGGAGTCCCTCCCTTCCTCCTTCCCAGGCCAGCTGGCAGAATTGGGCAGACGGTCCCCTTGGGCCGCGGCGGCTGGCACCCCCACCACGCGAGGCTCCCTGCACCAACTGAGAGAGTTGGGTCGAAAATCCCCAGACTGCGGAGAACGGTGACCAGGGGTCCCTTCCAAACACGTGACTCCCCGGTCCGGCTGGGAACAGTGCACTCTCCCGGGCTGCACAGCTGGCGCCCTCCCGCCACGCTTGGCGCCCCGGGCCGACAAGGAAATTCGGTCGGGCGCTCTCTCGTGCTGCGGTGGCCGGCGACCCTCCCCGTGTTCGGACCCCCGGGCCAGCTGGCACTCTTCCAAGACACTTTGGCTGCCAAACCTCCACTACGGCGAGAGTTTTCCAGAGTTAAAGGACCCACAGCAACTTTTACTGGTGGAGCCTGTAGACAGACGTGTGCCACAAGCGCCACCTACTGGGCAGGATAAGAAAAACAGAACCCAGAGACCACAGAAAAATTTTTCAACCTGTGGGGTCCAACACCCAGGGAAATCTGACTAAATGCCCAGATGCCAGCAGAAGATAACAGATCACGCTCAGAAAATTGAAAATATGGCCCAGTCAAGGGAACAAACCAATAGTTCAGATGACATACAGGAGTTGAAACAACTAATGCTGAATATACGAACAGAAATGGAAAACCTCTTCAAAAACGAAATCGATAAATTGAGGGAGGACATGAAGGAGACATGGGCTGAACATAAAGAAGAAATACAAAAACTGAAAAAACAAATCACAGAACTTATGGAAGTGAAGGATAAAGTAGAAAAGATGGAAAAAACAATGGATACCTACAATGATAGATTTAAAGAGACAGAAGACAGAATTAGTGATTTGGAGGATGGAACATCTGAATTCCAAAAACAAACAGAAACTATCTGGAAAAGAATGGAAAAATTCGAACAGGGTATCAGGGAACTCAAGGACAATATGAACCGCACAAATATACGTGTTGTGGGTGTTCCAGAAGGAGAAGAGAAGGGAAAAGGAGGAGAACAACTAATGGAAGAAATTATCACTGAAAATTTCCCAACTCTTATGAAAGACCTAAAATTACAGATCCAAGAAGTGCAGTGCACCCCAAAGAGATTAGACCCAAATAGGCATTCCCCAAGACACTTATTAGTTAGAATGTCAGAGGTCAAAGAGAAAGAGAGGATCTTGAAAGCAGCAAGAGAAAAACAATCCATCACATACAAGGGAAACCCAATTAGACTATGTGTAGATTTCTCAGCAGAAACCATGGAAGCTAGAAGACAGTGGGATGATATATTTAAGTTACTAAAAGAGAAAAACTGCCAACCAAGACTCCTATATCCAGCAAAATTGTCCTTCAAAATTGAGGGAGAAATTAAAACATTCTCAGACAAAAAGTCACTGAGAGAATTTGTGACCAAGAGACCAGCTCTGCAAGAAATACTAAAGGGAGCACTAGAGTCAGATACAAAAAGACAGAAGAGAGAGACATGGAAAAGAGTGTAGAAAGAAGGAAAGTCAGATATGATATATATAATATAAAAGGCAAAAGGGTAGAGGAAAATATCATCCAAACAATAATAACTCTAAATGTTAATGGACTGAATTCCCCAATCAAAAGACATAGACTGGCAGAATGGATTAAAAAACAGGATCCTTCTATATGCTGTCTACAGGAAACACATCTTAGACCCAAAGATAAACATAGGTTGAAAGTGAAAGGTTGGGAAAAGATATTTCATGCAAATAACAACCACAAAAGAGCAGGAATAGCTATACTAATATCCAACAAATTAGACTTCAAATGTAAAATAGTTAAAAGAGACAAAGAAGGACACTATATACTAATAAAAGGAACAATTAAACAAGAAGACATAACAATCATAAATATTTATGCACCGAACCAGAATGCCCCAAAATACGTGAGGAACACACTGCAAACACTGAAAAGGGAAATAGACACATATACCATAATAGTTGGAGACTTCAATTCACCACTCTCATCAATGGACAGAACATCTAGACAGAGGATCAATAAAGAAATAGAGAATCTGAATATTACTATAAATGAGCTAGACTTAACAGACATTTATAGGACATTACATCCCACAACAGCAGGATACACCTTTTTTTCAAGAGCTCATGGATCATTCTCGAAGATAGACCATATGCTGGGTCACAAAGCAAGTCTTAACAAATTTAAAAAGATTGAAATCATACACAACACTTTCTCAGATCATAAAGGAATGAAGTTGGAAATCAATAATAGGCGGAGTGCCAGAAAATTCACATATACATGGAGGCTCAACAACACTCTCTTAAACAACAAGTGGGTCAAAGAAGAAATTGCAAGAGAAATTAGTAAATACCTAGCGGCAAATGAAAATGAAAACACAACATATCAAAACTTATGGGACGCAGCAAAGGCAGTGCTAAGAGGGAAATTTATTGCCCTAAATGCCTATATCAGAAAAGAAGAAAAGCCAAAAATGCACGAATTAACTGTCCACTTGGAAGAACTGGAGAAAGAACAGCAAACGAATCCCAAAGCAAGCAAAAGGAAAGAAATAACAAAGATTAGAGCAGAAATAAATGAAATTGAAAACATGAAAACAATAGAGAAAATCAATAAGACCAGAAGTTGGTTCTATGAGAAAATCAATAAG
The DNA here is from genome assembly GCF_023851605.1 of Tamandua tetradactyla. Lineage (NCBI taxonomy): Eukaryota > Metazoa > Chordata > Mammalia > Pilosa > Myrmecophagidae > Tamandua > Tamandua tetradactyla. The sequence continues at coordinate 6,908,220 of NC_135329.1, forward strand.
ATTGATGGGCCCTTAGCAAGACAGACAAAAAGAAGAAGAGAGAGGATGCAAATAAATAAGATCAGAAATGGAAGAGGAGACATAACTACTGACCTCACAGAAATAAAGGAGGTAATAACAGGATACTATGAACAACTTTACGCTAATAAATACAACAATTTAGATGAAATGGACGGGTTCCTGGAAAGACATGAACAACCAACTTTGACTCAAGAAGAAATAGATGACCTCAACAAACCAATCACAAGTAAAGAGATTGAATTAGTCATTCAAAAGCTCCCTAAAAAGAAAAGTCCAGGACCAGACGGCTTCACATGTGAATTCTATCAAACATTCCAGAAAGAATTAGTACCAACTCTCCTCAAACTCTTCAAAATAATTGAAGTGGAGGGAAAACTACCTAATTCATTCTATGAAGCCAACATCACCCTCATACCAAAACCAGGCAAAGATATTACAAAAAAAGAAAACTACAGACCAATCTCTCTAATGAATACAGATGCAAAAATCCTCAATAAAATTCTAGCAAACCGTATTCAACAACACATTAAAAGAATTATACATCATGACCAAGTAGGATTCATCCCAGGCATGCAAGGATGGTTCATCATAAGAAAATCAATTAATGTAATACACCACATCAACAAATCAAAGCAGAAAAATCACATGATCATCTCAATTGATGCAGAGAAGGCATTTGACAAGATTCAACATCCTTTCCTGTTGAAAACACTTCAAAAGATAGGAATACAAGGGAACTTCCTTAAAATGATAGAGGGAATATACGAAAAACCCACAGCTAATATCATCCTCAATGGGGAAACATTGAAAACTTTCCCCCTAAGAACAGGAACAAGACAAGGATGCCCACTATCACCACTATTATTCAACATTGTGTTGGAGGTTCTAGCCAGAGCAATTAGACAAGAAAAAGAAATACAAGGCATCAAAATTGGAAAGGAAGAAGTAAAACTATCACTGTTTGCAGACGATATGATACTATACGTTGAAAACCCGGAAAAATCCACAACAAACCTACTAGAGCTAATAAATGAGTACAGCAAAGTAGCAGGCTACAAGATCAACATTAAAAAATCTGTAGCTTTTCTATACACTAGTAATGAACAAGCTGAGGGGGAAATCAAGAAACGAATCCCATTTACAATCACAACTAAAAGAATAAAATACCTAGGAATAAATTTAACCAAAGAGACAAAAAACCTATATAAAGAAAACTACAAAAAACTGCTAAAAGAAATCACAGAAGACCTAAATAGATGGAAGGGCATACCATGTTCATGGATTGGAAGACTAAATATAATTAAGATGTCAATCCTACCTAAACTGATCTACAGATTCAATGCAATACCAATCAAACTCCCAACAACTTATTTTTCAGAATTAGAAAAACCAATAAGCAAATTTATCTGGAAGGGCAGGTTGCCCCGAATTGCTAAAAACATCCCGAGGAAAAAAAACGAAGCTGGAGGTCTCGCGATGCCGGACTTTAAGGCATATTATGAAGCCACAGTGGTCAAAACAGCATGGTATTGGCATAAAGATAGATATATCGACCAGTGGAATCGAATAGAGTGTTCAGATATAGACCCTCTCATCTATGGACATTTGATCTTTGATAAGGCAGTCAAGCCAACTCACCTGGGACAGAACAGTCTCTTCAATAAATGGTGCCTAGAGAACTGGATATCCATATGTAAAAGAATGAAAGAAGACCCACATCTCACACCTTATACAAAAGTTAACTCAAAATGGATCAAAGATCTAAACATTAGGTCTAAGACCATAAAACAGTTAGAGGAAAATGTAGGGAGATATCTTATGAATCTTACAACTGGAGGTGGTTTTATGGACCTTAAACCTAAAGCAAGAGCACTGAAGAAGGAAATAAATAAATGGGAACTCCTCAAAATTAAACAGTTTTGTGCATCAAAGAACTTCATCAAGAAAGTAGAAAGACAGCCTTCACAATGGGAGACAATATTTGGAAATGACATATCAGATAAAGGTCTAGTATCCAGAATATATAAAGAGATTGTTCAACTCAACAACAAAAAGACAGCCAACCCAATTACAAAATGGGAAAAAGACTTGAATAGACACCTACCAGAAGAGGAAATACGGATGGCCAAGAGGCACATGAAGAGATGCTCAATGTCCCTGGCCGTTAGAGAAATGCAAATCAAAACCACAATGAGATATCATCTCACACCCACCAGAATGGCCATTATCAACAAAACAGAAAATGACAAGTGCTGGAGAGGATGCGGAGAAAGAGGCACACTTATCCACTGTTGGTGGGAATGTCAAAGGGTGCAACCACTGTGGAAGGCAGTTTGGCGATTCCTCAAAAAGCTGAATATAGAATTGCCATACGACCCAGCAATACCAATGTTAGGTATCTACTCAAAGGACTTAAGGGCAAAGACAGAAACGGACATTTGCACACCAATGTTTATAGCAGCGTTATTTACAATTCCAAAGAGATGGAAACAGCCAAAATGCCCATCAACAGAAGAATGGCTAAACAAACTGTGGTATATACATACGATGGAATATTATGCAGCTTTAAGACAAGATAAACTTATGAAGCATGTAATAACATGGATGGACCTAGAGAATATTATGCTGAGTGAGTCCAGCCAAAAACTAAAGGACAAATACTGTATGGTCCCACTGATGTGAATGGACATTCGAGAATAAACTTGAAATATGTCATTGGTAACAGAGTCCAGCAGGAGTTAGAAACAGGGTAAGATAATGGATAATTGGAGCTGAAGGGATACAGACTGTGCAACAGGACTAGATACAAAAACTCAAAAATGGACAGCACAATAATACCTAATTGTAAAGTAATCATGTTAAAACACTGAATGAAGCTGCATCTGAGCTATAGGGTTTTTTTTTTTTTTTTTACTATTATTACTACTTTTATTTCTTTTCTCTATATTAACATTTTATATCTTTTTCTGTTGTGTTGCTAGTTCCTCTAAACCGATGCAAATGTACTAAGAAATGATGATCATGCATCTATGTGATGATGTTAAGAATTACTGAGTGCATATGTAGAACGGTATGATTTCTAAATGTTGTGTTAATTTCTTTCTTTTTTTTTCCTTTCCCTCCGTTAATAAATAAATAAATAAATAAAAATTTAAAAAAAACTCAGTTGTATTTCTACACAAGCAACAAACAACTTGAAAAGAAAATTAAGAAAACAATTCCATATTGTTGGCACCAAAATGAATAAAATATTTTGTATTAAATTTACCCAGAGGCACAAGATTTGTACACTAAAAACTAAAAACACTGCTGAAAAATACTAAAGACCTAAATAATGGAAAGCCCTTTGCGTTGGCTGGAAGACATTTTTGTTAAGATGGTAATACTAGCCAAAGTGATACGCACATCTGATATAATCTCTAATCAAAATGTCAACAGTGTTTTTGCAGGAATGGAAACCCCATCCTTAAATTCATATGGTATTCTAAGTAACCCAGAAGAGCCAAGAAAAAGAACAAAAGAAAATAAGAACAAAGTTGGAAAGATTCACACTTGTCAATTTCAAAATGTATTCTACAACTACAATAATCGAAATAGTGTGGTACTGGCATAAGGATAAACATATAGCTAGCTGGAAAAAAACCTGAAAGCCCCCAAATAAACCCTCATATCTATGGTCAACTGAATTTCAAGAGGGTACCAAGACCATTCAATGGGTATAGAAAAGTCTCTTCAACAAATGGTGCTGGGAAAACTAGATACCCACATGCAAAACAATGGATTTAGACCTTACATTATACCATATGCAAAAATCAACTCAAAAATGAAACAAAGACTAACTAAATTTAAGAGTTAAAACAACAGAATTCTAGAAGAAAGATAGTAGCAAATTTTCATGACCTTAGACTTGACAATGATTTATTTCTTAACTGTGATACCAAAAGCACAGCCAATGTAAGAAAAAACCAGAACTTCATTCAGAACAGAAACTTTTGTGCAAAGGACACTATCAAGTTAGTGAAAAGGCAGCACACCGAATAGGAGAAAAAAACTGTGAATCATTTATCTCCTAAGGGTTTAATATACAGAATATAAAGAACTCATACAACTACACAAAAAGCCCAATTAAAAAATGAACAAAGGACTCAAAAGGACATTTCTTTTATATATATGTAAATGGCCAATAAGCATGTGAAAAAAGGCTCAACATCATTAAGCCATTAGGAAAAAGCAAATAAAACCACAATGAGATACAACTTCACCCTACTAAAATGGTTATAGTTTTTTAAAAAAACAGAAAGTAAGTCTTTGTGCGGATGTATAGAAACTGAAGTCCCATACATTGCTGGTGGAAATGTAAAGTGGTACAGCAGCTGAGGAAAGGAGTTTGGCTTCCTCAAAATGTTAAACACAGAATTAGCATATGATCCTGGGAGTACACTCTTAGGTAAATGTCCCAAAGCACTAAAAACAGAGAATCAGACACTTGTATGCAAATGCTCAGAGCAGCTTATCCACAATAGCCAAGAAACCCCCAACAGATGAATGGAAAAATACAATGCAATATATACATTCAATGGAATACTATCATTCAGTCCTAAAAAGGAGTGAAGTTCTGATACATGTTACAATATGGATAACCCTTGAAAACATTAAGCTAAGTGAAATAAGTCAGGTACAAAATGATAAACACTATAGAGTCTGCTTACGAGAAAACAGATTAAACAAAGGAGATTAAAGGGGGATATCCAAATCTATAGGCCGAGCCCTCGATCTTGGGGTTCGCCCCTATGAAATTTATCCCTGCAAAGGATAAGCTAAGCCTACTTAAATTAGGCCTAAGAGTCACTTCCCTCAGAGAACCTCTTTTATTGTTCAGATGTGGTCTCTCTCTCTAAGCCAACATGGCAAGCGAATTCACTGTCCTACCCCCCCCCCCCCCCCCCCCCCCGACCACCACCACATGGGACATGACTCCCTGGGGGTAAACCTCCCTGGCAATGTGCAACAGAAATCCTCAGATGAGCTGGGACTCGGCACCAAGGGGTTAAGAAAACCTTTCGGACCAAAAATGGGAAGAGAGAAATGAGACAAAATAAAGTATCAGTGGCTAAGAGATTTCAGAGTTGAGAGGTTTGTCCTGGAGGTGATTCTTACACATTATATAGATATCCTCTTAATTACAGCGAATTAGAGTGGCTAGAGGGAAGTACCTGAGACTGTAGTGTTGTGTTACAGAAGCCATGTTTCTTGAAGATGATTGTATAATGATACCACTTTTATAATGTGACTGTGTGATTGTGAAAACCTTGGGCCTGATGCTCCTTTTATCAGTATGGACACATGAGTTAAAAATATGGATAAAATATAAACAAATAATAGGGGGAACAAAGGTTAAAATAAATTGAGTAGATTAGAATACCAGTAGTCAATGAGAGAGAGAGAGGTAAGGGGTATGGTATATATGAGTTTTATCTTTTCTCTTTCTTTTTCTGGAGAGATGCAAATGTTCAAAAAAATGATCATGATAATGTATACACAACTATGTGATGATATTGTGAGGCACTGATTGTATAGAATGTTTGTATGCTTGTTTAAGGTTTACAATAAAAATATTTTTAAAAAAACAGGAGGAGGAGTATAACAGAGAAGATAGGATTTAACAAATGAGAATGACTGCTGAATCATTATATTGATATTTCTTTGGTCTCCAGTATCTTGGAGCAACTAGAAGAAAAAATCTAAAATTGTGGAACTGTAACCTATACCAAATTACTTGTTCTATAACTATTTGTTAAAATGTATTTGGAAATGTATTGCTTTTTTATATATATGTTATATTTAACAATTAAAACAAGACATTAAAATGATTTCTAAATGTTGGGTTAATTTCTTTTTTTTCTTTTTTCCGTTAATTAATAATAAAAAAAAAAAACAGTACTAGGAAAAATTTTTTATTTTTCAAGGTTTTTAAAATTTAAAGTGTTTGGGAATAAAGATGAGAAAAATAAATGATAAAAAAAAAAAAAAAAAAAGGAAATTAAAGGTTTCCAGGTACCAGGGAGAAGAAAATGAGGAGTTAGTGTTTAATGGATACAGAATTTCTACTTGGGATCATAGAAAAAGTTCCACAAATAGATTAATGTGATGATGGCTGCACAACATTGAGAATATAATTCATGCCACTGAAATGTACAATTAAAAGCAGTTCAAATGACAAAATTTTAAATATATTTTACTATAATTTTTAAAAAATCACTGAAGATCTCAAAAGAGAAAGGTGTAGAAAACAACGTTCCCACAGAGGTGAACCCAGAAAGCTCTCATGAATAAAATTTGCTTACCCAAAAACAAACTAGGTAGACAATATACAAAATAAAAATAAACATTAATATTCTACATATCTTAAAATAGTAATTAATATTCACTTATTTCACCTTTTAGGTTAAAAAAAATTGTGAGAATTCCTTCCAATTAGATTTTTTAAAAGAATCATATACTTGTTAGGCAGAACCCCTTCCCCCATGATGTGACCAAACCCTAGTAAATATTCCAAGAAGCTTTCCCTGACCCATGATTTCCAGAAAACCCCTAAACCCACCTCAGCCCCTGCCCTCCTACCCTCCAGCAGCTGCAATCTTGCTCTAAGCTCCCCTTTTGCCCAATATTGCCCTCCAGCAGCTGCAACCCTGTATGACTATGGTGGTCTTTAAATTTTGAATCTTGCTGATGAAAAGCTGCCAACTCCCAGCTTAGCCCTCTGCTTCCAGAACCAGCCAATGGAAGCCTACCAACTTCCCACTCCCAAGATGGACAACTTACCACCTCACTTTCCCTACTTTCCACCTCCCATCCTATATAAGCTGTACCCCTTCTCCTGCTTGGTGCTATCGCCATCTTAAGTATCAGCCCAACTGTGCATAGCTTCACAATAAAGCTTCTTTAATAGAGTTTGGCCTCTTCGCCTCCCTCCCAGTGGAAAAACATATCAGTAATTATTGTTTTATGACCAATAATTAATATTAGGATATTTCCATTGTATATATGAGCATTCATCTGAGTTTCTGATTTTTTTAAATTGACCTTACTTATTTTCACCTCCCAGGTCCTACCATAAACCCAGAGACAAAAAATGACATGAAATACTTAAGATGATAAATGCTATAAGCCAAACTTTTATGTTCATCGGTATAACTGAAGAAACACACCGAGATAACTTGAGCTGTCTATAATAATTTAACACATTGTGAATCGCTTAAGAAATAAAAGTGTGGTTTGCTTTCCTTCCTGCAAGTAGCTCTGCTGCTTCTGGTTCATCCTTTAAAAGTCTCTTTTCTGTGTTCAATCCTCAATTACCTCTTTTTAAAAATTCTCCGACTACCCTCAGAAAGGGTCTACAGAGTAAATTTATTTAGGCTGGAATACCGCAAAAAAATGGAAAGAGGTTGGCAGGAATTACTTAAAGCCTATGTGATTCAATTCCTAGTTCCTTTTTTCATTCAACAAATTATTTACTGAGCAATTCCTATGTATCAGAGCTGTGCTAGGAACTAGAGATGTGAAGGTGAGTAAGAATGTCATTCCCTCCCTGCAAAAAGCTTGGGTCTAGATCAAGAGGTTCTCAATCATTTTGGTCTTAGGACCTCTTTATACTCTTAAAAATTATGTGCATTTATGACTATAAATTCTTCTTTGGGGAACGGTGAGAAAGGAAGAAAATTCAACTTCCCCAAGTTGAATTCTTGATATTCTCACAAACAGTGCGGACCACCAAAGCTATAGGCTGAGTTCCCAACCTTGGGGTTTGTTCATATGAAACTTAACCCCACAAAGGATAGGTCAAGTCTACTTAAAATTAGGCCTAAGAGTCACCCCCAAGAGAACCTCTTCTGTTGCTCAGATGTGACCTCTCTCTCTCCAGCCAACACAACAAGCAAACACACCACTCTCCCCTGTCTACGTGGGACATGACTCCCAAGGGTGTGGACCTTCCTGGCAACATGGAACAGAAATCCTAGAATGAGCTGAAACTCAGCATCAAGGGATTCAGAAAACCTTCTCGATGAAAAGGGGGAATTGTGAAATGAGACAAAATAAAGTGTCAATGGTTGAGGATTCCAAACAGAGTCGACAGGTTATCCTGGAGGTTATTCTTACACATTAAATAGGTATCACCTTATTAGTCAAGATGTAATGGAGAGGCTGGAGGGAACTGCCTGAAAATGTAGAGCTGTGTTCCAGTAACCATGTTTCTTGAAGATGATTGTATAATGATAGAGCTTTCACAATGTGACTGTGTAATTGTGAAAACCTTGTGTCTGATGCTCCTTTTATCTACCTTATCAACAGACAAGTAAAACATATGGAATAAAAATAAATAATAGGGGGAACAAATGTAAAAATAAATTTAGCTTGAAATGCTAGTGATCAACGAAAGGGAGGGGTGAGGGGTATTGTATGCATAAATTTTTTTCTGTTTTCTTATTATTTCTTTTTCTGAATAGATGCAAATGTTCCAAGAAATGATCATCATGATGAACATGCAACTATTTGAAGATATTGTGAATTACTGATTATATATGTAAAACGGAATGATCAAAAGTTAAGAATGTTTGCGTTTGTTTGGTGTTTTTCGTATTTAAAAAAATAAAATTAATAAAAATTTAAAAAAATTACTGAAGACCCCAAATAACTTATATATGTGGGATTTATCAGTCAATATTTGCATATTAAAACTAAAAACTGAGAACATTTAAAATTATTTATTCATTTTAAAAAAATAAGCCCATTATATGTTAATCTAAAAAACACATTCTTTGGAAAAATGTGTTTTTCAAAAAATTACATAACATAAAATATATGAAATTAAAAATAAAATTTGGTGAGAAAAACTGCATTGCTTTACATTTCTTTAAAACTCTTTAATGTATGGTTTAATGGAAGACAATTGAATTCTCGTTTCTGTTTCTACATTCAGTGCATTGCAATATGTTTTGTTTTGTTTTTCATTGGTAGGCATCGGGAATTGAACCCAGATCTCCAGCATGGAAGGTGAGAATTCTGCCACTGAGCCACCACCATACCATCCTGCAATATGTTGTTTTGAATGAAGTATGTGAAGACAATCCAGTCTCAAGCTGACATGTAGTTGAAAATGGAGGAATTGATGATCCATTAAAAGAGTCTTGGGGAATCACAGGGGTTCCTGAACCACACTCTGAGTACATCAAGTCAAAAGCAATGATTTCCTGCTGCTTTTTAAAATCATATACCTTAGTAGTAAAAAATCCGAAAATATATCATCCAGTTTACTCATATTTACATTTATATATACTATCCTACTAGTTAGTATATTACTTCTATAAAATAAACATGCAAAAATTTTAAGACAATATAAAAATTAAAGAAATCTGAACCTTTTTTTTTCCAGCAAACCAATGCCTTGTCCTGAGTACAAACTTACTTTGGTAACTACTAGACTAGAAGGGACAGGGGAACAGAAAAATTTACAAGAGAATGCTAGTTATAAAGACCCTAAAAAATGAGATTTTCTCATTATGTCTCATTGTGTGTTTCCTAGACTCAAAACAAGTAGCTCTACATTCCACATGATACACTACTTCCAAGGATAACTTTTTAAATTGTGTTCTATTTTTAATAATAGAGTAGAGAACCTTTTTTTTTCCAGGTCTAAATAATGAGCTTATTTTCGATTAGAACAGCAGCAGTTATTACAGAAGATTTAGAAAATACAAATAAATAACAAGAAAATGAAAATTACTATGCCCTCAATACCCAGAGATAATTACTATTGACAGTTCTGTGAATATAGTTCTAGTTATTACTTTATAAAGAGGAAAAATATCATACATATTATCTTACTGTCTGCTTTTATGAACAATATATTTAAATATATTTCCATGACATTAAACATTTTACATTAATATTTTTAATGGCCTCATTGTATTTCATGGAATGAACCTACCCCACTTTAATCCCCTACTATAGGATATTTAGTAGCTTTCAAACTGTAAAAAAAGGCTATGATAAATGTTCTTATAATCATAACTTTTTGTTTAACCATAAACGAGTTGTCAAAGCTATTTTGTTTAAAAGGGCACTGTGCATGGCAGGCCACGGTGGCTCAGCAGGCAGAGTTTTCGCCTTCCATGCCAGAGACCTGGGTTTGATTCCTGGTGGCTGCGTGGACAAAATGGGGGGGGGGCAGGGTATAGGAGAAAAAGGGACAAAAGCTGAATTGTCAGGATTCAATGTTGGTAAATTTCTAATAGCTACCAATCAAGGGTACTGGTAAACAAATGATAAATATATAATTAATAAGCTTTCTGAATCCATTAAAATTTATGGTCATACTGAAAAGTATACGATATAATGTTAACGTTATTTAAAAAAAAGCACTAAAATTACAAATATATGTGGACTATAAGAGCAGGCAATATATAACTTGCTGTATCAAGATGAGCTCACACAGCTTACTAGGTTTAGTAGTTTGAAGCATTTTTGCAATAAATTTATGAAACACCTAACAGTTACTTGTTTTGTTTCTGGGTGCATATAAACTAAGACTAAAGATTTGGGATAGTGTTTTTTCACCTCCTTACATAACCCTTAACATGTATAGAATGCTGTAAATCTGATAAAATATGATGTGAATGATATTTTACAAAGTCATTTTGTATGGGGTCATTTTGCTTTGCCTCATAGTATGTCAGGAAAAACTAAAATAAAATTCCTCATATTAAAAAGAAAAAGATGAGTTCATCACACTGTTTTACTTACAAATACTTCAACAGAGAGAGAAAATTTAACTTAATTAAATTTTCAACCTGAACCCTTAATTACCCCAAATTTTCAAATCTCTTCTCTTTCTTTTTATAGTATTATAATAAAACTATTTGAAAGTGGGTCTTAGATTATGTTTAGGTTCAGTCCATCTTTGAAATCAACCCCAATTCTTACCTTATAATACTAACATAATGCCAAAATTTTGTATTATTTGGTTTGAAAAATAAATTCAAATATATTGTATCATACCAAAACACTGTCTAATCTAGGTTTGGAACTTATCCAAGATCAAAAGACCTTGGTTTTTCTGATTCTTATTGCAATATCCTACTAAATTCTATTGCCCCTATAATAATAAACATTTTGATTGATGGACTTCATTTCATATACCATCAGATTCTGAATAAACAAAAATTAATTACTCTCCATTTAATATACTTTGCTTACAAGAGCAGCAAATTGTAGAGATCCATTTTAGCAAGACAGCTAAAACATTACAAAAGAACTCAAATATAGACCTCAATTATAAAAACTACATAATCAAGATTTTATTATACCATTTAGAACATGTAAATCTTTTATATGAACATTATTTCCTACTGTCTCTCCTGGAAAAAAGTATTTCTAAGCATTTCTAAAGGAGACTTTGAAGATCTAGTATGCTCAGTGTTAAAACAATTTTTAAAAAATCAATTTCATTCAGACGATTTGATCTACTAATTTTCTGAACCCAGTATGATTTTACCTTTGATTCTAATATATTAAATGAGTTGGGTTTGAGCTGAAAGCTAAATTTCAGAATTGAAAAATATGCATATTAGTAATAATATTTAACTTAATATAATGCTATCAACTAAAGAGCCGAGAGATCAAATTCTACCAAATAATCTAAAGAATGATAAGGATGAGGAAGATGACTATAATGGAATTAATGATATAGCTAAAAGTTTCTTAGTAGTTACTGTATGTCAGGTTCTGTGCTACTGATTATCTCAATCAATACTCATGACAACACTGAGGAAGTATTACTATTATAAACAACAATAACAAAAACCTAAACCTTAAAATTTTAGGTAACTTTAAGTCACACAGCCAATAAATAGTAGAACCAGCATATGTACTCTAATGGTATTGATTTTACAGTAATTAAAGTATGTCCCATTTACAAGGCCATCCATTTTTAAAACAACATAATAAGCAAAGATGAATATGTGGTCATTTCTTACCTCTTCAGGCAGTTCACTGTACATGGTTTCAGAGGTAGACAATAAAAATATAGGTGAGAATGATGGTATATCCTGCAGCAATGTCAGAAAAGTTGCTTTCACAGTTTCACTGACAGCTTCCCACCAATCACCAATATGAGGCATGTAAACAATGCTAGGTACTGTTCTTCGAGCTTCACGAAAAATCTAATTAAAGAAAAGATTGGCATTACAAAACAACAAATTGGTATTATTCTAAAATCTACCCAGTAACCTCTAAATACATAAAATATGTTAACCCTATTACTATCATTAGTTTCAGCCTAAACACTTAAGTTCTTCAAGATATGATGCATAAGCCTTACATACAGCTCTATCCATCCGTGTTCACCAAAAAAAAGTATCTTTTTGTCATTTTATTATTCCTATTTAGTATATATATTACTAGTATAAAGGTAGCAAATTATTCCATTTTTTAATCAGATAAAGATGCAGTCAAAACACCACTATAAAATATTCTGCAAACAAAGACAAACTTGGACCCATGCTAACATATCAATAAACTATACAAAGAAGAAATGGAAGACACATTTAATAGGTTTGTGCCTACTGCCTGAAATCACTCAACATAAGAATGAAATAAGCACTTTAACCAAGATGCACCACTCTAGTGCTTAATATTAATGAACTATCTGCTGAACCACTTGTTTGCCTTTGATTTTATTAACTTGGAGTTCAATCTTCGAGGAAATAATCACCAAACACCATTATGTTCTAAAGAGCAATTAAGCAAATTGGCAAAGAGCTCTTGAGATACTTCCATTGACAGAAAATACAAAATGACTTTTTTCCTCAGGTTTAAAAAGAGTCCTGATCATAGTTTCATTCTCTAGCAACACACACCAATGAGGACCAGGTTGGCTATTACAGCAGAACTATCATCCTTTACATTAAAAAAAAAAAAAAAATCAACAGCTCAATAACCCACCAACAAATTCTCAAATGCTAATGTGTGGCAGCCTTTCAATACTTTTAACAAGCTTAAGACTGAGTGTAAAAATCTGACTACGTTTCTTCAATCTTATTCGAGAATTCTATTCTAAAATTTCATACTTGTCTTCCCTTATTGTAAATTAACACATTTCAATTAGCCTATGTAATATGTAAGACACAGAATTATAAGTCTAAGGTTAACAATGATCCGGATTGCTGAAATTTTTCTAAGAATCAAAAGGATTAATTTTATTTAATGAGTAAGCATACCACTTGCATGAATTTTTTAAATGCTCCATTTTATATAACTTTAAACCACGTGTGAAATAAAATACACAACCAATTCAATAATAAATCAGATGGAAGATGTTCAAATAAAATTTCTACCCCAAAACTGGAAAAAATGTAGATGTTATGATCACTCACATCAAAAGTAATATTTGCTCCTTCCCTTTTCTTTAATATTTGCATATCCACCAATCCAGAACAGTTGTATATACTACAATTCCTTTAGGACTCTCAAATTTTGACCTTTCCTGCAAACAGGCACCCCTCCTGCCCTGGATCTTGAACATCCAAAGATTATTTTTTTCCAAAATCTTACAGAAGATTCATAAGAGAAAAATAAGCATAAATACTTGCAAAAGGAAGGAACCACAAAAGAGCACAAAGGCAAGTAAGGAAATTCTTTAAAATATATATATATTATATGTCACCCAAATCAAGTATGGTATGTTGAAGACAGTGACTGATTCCTTTTGTCACTTTCCAACTCTCCACTCTGTACTCGTAAACTAGGGAGAGTCAGAAGGGACAGAAAAACGATTATATGAAAAAGACCAACGAGCTACAGTTTACCGCAAAACCTCACAAAACCCACCAACTAATTCAGTCATGCAAATTACCACAAGCCCAGCGCACAAGAGAGATGAGAAAACATGTCTCAAAAAAAGAAAAATGAGATTTTGCCTTTCATTCCGTGTGTCTCGGTTGTTTTCTAGGAATATGTTCTGAGAACCTCTAGCTGCTGACATATAAAAGAGGATGGACACAGCCACAGAAGGTTAAGTGATGTCAAAAATTTTACAGAGCCAGAAGGTAAATAATGGGGCACTGTAGGTGGTTCAAATGTATTTGCAAGACTGAACTAGATTATAAACGCGACCAGCTCTAAAGGATTAGAGGTTTCTTTTCCATTTTTTTCTTCTTCTTTCCATTCAATCCTCCTCACGCTAACAAAAATGAGCATGATACTCTACTGACTTTCTGAGCCCTTAGGAAAACATCTTCTGTGTAGAATGTTTTAAATTACATTAGGAAATCTAGAGGGGAAAAGAATTTCAGACAAAAGAAAAGGTCTAAGATGAGTACAGGAAAATAAACAGTTTGTGTAGGCTTTCTCGAAGCCATGGTCCATGGATACAACATTACCTGAGCTGATGTTCAACCCAACTACAGGAGATACCAGTATCAGGGGAAGATTAAAAATTTTTTTCTTAAACTTTTAAGGGAAAAACCTTAATTTCTTTTAAAAAATTTAAAAGCACTATCAAAATGTTTTTAAAAATTCCTTATTCCATGTTATCTCAGAATATTAAAATAAACTTTTCATGTTTTCTTTAAATATATAAACCAACCTGCCCTAAATCCCCAGGTTTTAGCAATGAAAAACTCAAAAAGAATAGAATCTAAGAATGGCATTTAAAAGTTATTAGAGTATAAATATCAGGGAAAAGTTATAATCCTGCTGTGATTTTTTCTGTAAGATAAAAAACATCTCTTTAGAAGTGTGCTAGTGATTCATAAAGTTGTAGAGTAAGATACACTCTGTGAAATCAATTAACCAGATATATCAGAGTAGAAAAATAAAGCCCTAGGTTCAGTGAAGTGGCAACTGTCATGGGAACAAGTGATGCCATTTGATAACTAGAAAAATACTCACCTATATAGGGTGTCTTGGATTGGTGGATGTGCAAGGTGTAGTAGAAAACAAAAACTGTTATAGAGAAAAAAAGATAGTAGGCCAAATTACTGAACCAACCGTTTCAAAATACCTGCGATATGACCAGCACTCTTGCACAAATAAAATGAACAAACACCAGTGTTTGTGAACTGTTTTGATTTTTTTTATTTAAGCAATATATGCCATTCCCTTCTGGCCTCCTTCTTGCCCCAGATATTATAGTCTCCTAGATAATTATTTTTTAAAAGTTCTTTATTAAAAGAAGGAAGCACATCCATAGAAGGAAGCACAGATGACACAAACTGCACCTATACTTACAAGTGCTCTAATAATCTCAAAGGCTAAACTTTGAAATCAATATATTAGCCAGTAAATTAAATAGTTCAGTACATGAAAATTTAGCGTATTTTTTAAATTAAGAAACTGGCCATTTACTTTAGAAACTGAGAACTCTAATAATTTTAAATATAAATGTGAATGAAGCAGAAAGTTTCGGAACTATGGAGCTTTGACTAACTTCAAAGGGGTTATGTAGGAAAAGAGGAAACAACTCAATGTCTCCAAGAAGCTTCCAGAGCTAATCTCAGCCACTTGACAAAGTATTATGAATGTGCAAAGTTACAAAACATAGGTAAAAGAAAAATCTCTTGGGAGATAAAACAGTCTCAATTTCTATAAAAATATAAAAGCACTATTAAAATAAGTTCAACTCTTAATCCAAAATATTGAAATAAATTATATATCTGCATTATTGATTACTCCATTTATATCACTTTAACCCATTTTATATTCAATTGAAGATTTACTGGGCATCTTTGTGGAAAAAAGGCCCTGGAGTAGGTTCTAAAGAGGATTCAAGAAATAAGGCACCCTATTTTTTTGTATATACATACAAAATCAGCCTGTTGGAGAACACAACCATACTAGATTTTCTGACCTACAGCAATAATGCAAATCTAGATTTTATGAAAATTAAACCACCCAAATTCCTCTTCTGATACTTTCATTACTTAAGTGTGATCAGGATTATTTAATTTCCTTGCAACAACACACACACACACACACACACACTCACTCAAACAAATAAACAAAAAGTTGCTGCTAAGGAAAAACCCAGAAACCGTGAGTGCAAACACACACACACAAAACATACGAAAATGTATAGACAGCTGTGGAAAAACTCAGAAGTCCATATGCACAAACACAAATACATCTAAAATAAATACATAGGTAAGTATATTAATTCCTTAACGCTATTTAAACAAAAAGGATTTGCATTGATAATTTCCTGATACAATTTCCTTCTGGGGCAAGAAAAATACTAAAATTTTCACCAAAAAAGAACTTATTAACCATTTGAAATTATTCATAATACCATAGAGTACTTAAATTAGGATGCTTATGATAGATTATATATAAATTTAGTAACTCAATCACACCTCTCTATTAATGAAGAAGATAAAACACTACATGATTCTCAGCCTATTTTTAAAAAAACTAATGGTAGAAATAATTAAGTGTTAAAGACATATGGAAACAGATAACTCTTTTACTACTGATACTAATAGCTCCTGCCTTGCTGTAGGGCTCAGTAATTACCTGTCAACCTAATGGGGCAACCATAAATCTTCCAGTTTATACCAGGTTTTCCATTTTTTCAGAGCCTTTGAAAAACTATGAAATGCTGAGTAACGTAAACACACACACACATAATATAACAGAATAATTTATATTATGAATGATGACCTCTAGCATTTTTTCAACAATAAATGTCTGGCTAGTTTCCAGTTATCTGTGAATTAAACTGCCATACTGCAAAGTATAATCTGTTGAAGACCTAGAATAGTAACACATGTGATATATGTTTAAAATGCAGAGTTGTGGGGCTTACCCCAAATTTAATGGAATCTCTGGGTATCGAGCCAAGGAATCAGAAATTTTAATAAGCACCCCTAGGTAATTCAGACACACTATAACTCTTGAGAAAAACTAGCGAACACTAAGTCCTCTACCATTGTTCATCTCTATCCCAAGCAATAACATTAATGAACAGTTGAAGCTGTCTGGGAGAAAATGAAGTTGTGTGTATGTGTGCATACATGTATGTATGTATGTATGTGTGTCTGTGTGTGTGTTTTAAAAGACAGACAACAGTTAAACACAATTCCCATACTACAATAAGGAAATATCAAGTAGGGCTCTTTTACCTTTCTTTCTACATTATCACACATATAAAGAAGTGATTTAAGCCTTCTTTCCTTTAAGACTGACTTTCATGCTCATGTTACATGAAATAACCCAATTTAATTTAAAATAAGTATCTTAGAATCTGAGAAAAAGTGAGAAGCATGCAAAAATAATTTGCCATAGACTGAACCCTTTTATCCCCCATTTATTTGGAGTGAATCCTGACTACATCTGTACTGGCTCCTACAAAAAGTAAAGTCAAAAGGAGAAAAGGAGGGGAATATATATAACAGAAGAAAAGGGAGAAAGGCTTTTTAATTCTTCCAAATTTTCAGCACCTAACTAGGACTTTCATACCAACTTAAACCCAGGTTTGCCATCATCTATGAACTACGAAAAAAATTCCTCAGTTTCATTATATAACAGGCTCTTTATGGAGAATTTATTACAAAAGGCAGTGTTATAGTCATAATTTTAAAAAAATTTAAATATCATGAAGCTACAGATAATAAAAGATTAACCAAAACAGTTTATCTGGTCTCTGGTCAGTGTTTCAGTGTTCAGAGAAAATCTAGACAATTATGACTCCAAAATTCCCATTGCTAGGCAGATTGGACATGCAGGTGGTAATCACTCAAGAAGAGATTCTGCTTCTAACCCAGAAACTCTTCAGTGTATGCTGAAAAGATGAAATATATTGGTGTTCCAGAGGGCTGTGGAATATAACCAGAAACGATAACTAATGGTTTTTTTTTTTTTTAGCTTTTTAAAAGGAGAATTTAATAAATTACAAGTTTACATTTCTAAGGCCATGAAATGTCCAATCTAAGGCATCCAGGTAAAAATGCCTCGATTCAAGAAGGTCGATGAAGTTCAGTGTTTTTCTCTCAAGTGGAAAGGCATAACAAAAAACTAATGAGTTTTTGTTATTTTCTACTACTAAGCAACACTTCTCTTCGCACGCTGCCCAGCACAACTAGAAAATAGTACTGAAAGCCAAAATATGTGAACGAGGCCAAAGAATATGACATTAGAATTCAAATTCAGCTCAATGATGTCAAATTTGATTCAGAAGAAACCTAGCATCCCAATAACATCAGCATACAGTTTACTACTATGCTTCTTAAGGTATTCCTTAAGTATACTTGACTAATGTGTTTGTAAAAATATACACATATTAACCGTAAGGTACAATTATAGACTGGGTACCCTCTGTGGTGGTTTGAACCTATATGTTCCCTGGAAAACATATTCTTAGATCTAATCCGTTTCTGTGGGTGTGAACCCATTGTAAGTAGGACCTTTTCATGGCGTTACTTAAGGTAAGTCCCACCTCAGTTAGGATAGGTCTTAAACCTATTACTGAAATCTTGTACAAAAGGAATGAATTCAGACATAAGGGAGAGGGGGAGGAAGAATGGGAGGGGCTGGGAAGGAGAGGGGAGGAGGAGAGAGATAACTCTCTCATTCTTATTAATGGCTTCACAGTATTTTTTTCTATGTGATACAGAACAATTTATTTTAGGCAATCCTCCATTAAAGACATTTAATTTCTTTCTTTTTATGGTTTTACTTTGTTTGGAAATTAAAGACAATGCTATGGTGAATATCCTTATATATTCAGCATTGAATACTTGTACTTAACATGTTTTGAATAAATTCTTAAATGTAGAACTCCAGGGTCAAAGAACATGTACTTGAAATTTTAAAAAAGACTGCAAACGACACCAAAATCTGTGATTCCACTGAGTATAAGTGCCTCACAGCTCCAATACCGATTATTATTAAACTTTTTATTTTTATAAACCCAATAATTAAAAAAAAAAACAGTATTTTCTTGCTTTAATTTCCATTTTTTCCACTTACAAGTAAAGCTAAGAATCTTTTAAATTTTTATTGGTTGCTTCTCATTTTACTTTTTTCCCCCATGTAAATGGGATACTCCTATCTTTTGGCAATTTTTACACGAAGTTGTTATTCTTTCTTCTTACTGATTTTAAAATAATTTTTATATATTTAAAAAACTTATCCTTGATATGTATGGCACAAATACTTTCTCCAGGTTATATCTATTACTTTTAAAGTTTATTTGCCATGCATAATTTAAATGTTTTAAATAGTCAAATATGTTCATATCTTTGTATTTCCTTGATAGGTTTGGTATCATTGTTTTTGCTAACTTTTCAACTTTACTCCTTTTTCTAGGCTTTGAAACAGTTAAAATAGCATCAAAATGATCTTATCCTTTAAGATTAAAAGAATTCACCTATGAAACTGAAACTTTCTGGGATTAGTGCTTTTTCTGATATTTGCACAATTTCTTTTTCCACGACAAGTGTCTGTTTAGATTCTGTCACTTCTAGGGTCAAGTTTTTTAAAATTTTATTTTCCCAGTAAATCACTTGGATTTATTTTAAATGGTACTAAATAATTTTTTGTACTTGCATATAATCTGCAAAAGTTTGTACTACTAAAAGGAAAACTAAAAGCAAGCATATATATCAACATCACTGGAAAACACTGATAGCCAGGATGAGCTAAATATATAAAATTGGAGAAAAATACTGGCATATACCTTTCTTATTTGAGCCATGGACTTTGGAAAGAAATCTTTTAATAGGACTTTATAAGTAGTGAAATGTTACTAGGATATTCATATCCAGAGAACTGTATGTAAAAGAGAAATTAAATCAACACTATGAACTTCAAAAAAAAAATTTTTTGATATAAGGCCCAGAATGACTTTCAAATAAGATAATTATAGTATACGTATTAAGTAAGTAGTTAATATAAAACATAATTTAAGAAAAATTGTGTGAAATGTTCTTAAGTTTTACTACCCTAGTCATCTAATTTTTCTAAATTTTGAAGTAGGAAGTGGCATTCCTCCCTCTAATTCACTTATTCAAACATTATTATGTGAACACTTAATGAGCCTTCACT
Source organism: Tamandua tetradactyla (assembly GCF_023851605.1). NCBI lineage: Eukaryota > Metazoa > Chordata > Mammalia > Pilosa > Myrmecophagidae > Tamandua > Tamandua tetradactyla. The sequence continues at coordinate 6,928,338 of NC_135329.1, forward strand.
ATGGACTGAACATAGTGCAGAGATATAGACATGGTTAACCCGTGGCACAGTGGCTCAAAAAACTTATTCTTCTTGCCCATGGTTCCAAAGTGACACACTTATATTCATGATTATCTATAAAAACATTAAGAGAAAAAAGAAAAAAAAAACATTAAGAAATATAAGTAGAACTTTACAAACTAGCAAATACAAAACACTTGTGATTCAAACATCAAGTACACATGACTATTGATACAAATACTCACAATGTTTAAATTATCACTATTTTGTATTAATGTTTAATCATGACATCTCAAATTGATATTTCCTTATCAATGATAAGGACTGACAAAGTAAAGACAAAATTCTAGAAAGGCTATGAAATCACAGCTTTGAAATGGGTCAGAATAAGGCAAAATAAACATCCTTTTCTAAAATGTATGATGAAACTTTAATAAAAGAAAAGAAGATATTAGAATTTTGGGACAGGAAGAAGTATTATAAGAAAAACGAACTCACCTTAAAGAATATAACTCATAAAAGGATCTTTTGCCCAAATACTAGAATGCTAATGAATAACCAGCAAAAAGTTAAAATTCATATTATCATTCTTAGGAAAAAATCTTATCTATCAACATTATGCATTTGCATTTAAACTTCACCAAGATCTAAAGTGATAAGAGAGCTGGAAGTACTCTGAGAAGGACCACACCTACCTGTGCACATGATTCTTCAGGTGTTTTGGCACTAACTGAATAAAGTGCTGGGAGATCTAATCTGTGCACAGAGAATTTTTCTAGAGTGTGCAAAAGTGCTGGAGCAAGGTGAGAAGTTTGACCTGAGCCTCGTTCTCCAGACAATAATAATCTTGGCCTGTAAGAGGTTGGCTGGTGATATGGTGACCTGTAATACATGTAAGACGTAATTATTCCAAAGCCATTTGATCTGAAGGTCAATATGAAACATTAAGCAAAATATTTACATCAAAACAGGCTACAAATTCATAGAACTTTCTTATCTTTCTTATTTTTGAAGGACAGTGAATTATTCTTTCATCAATTATAGCTTTAAAATTTTGACACCTCTGACCATATGAATACCAAAATACAAAAATTAAAAAAAAAATTCTAAAATAAGAACACCTGGATATGTAACTGAGAAACTGGAATTTAGGGGATAATTTTGATTACTGAATTAATGTATAGATGTTCCTTTTTGCTTTCTGGTATATTAGAGAAGACAGAGGAAAATACCTGAAATCTCTGAATTTTAATCCAGCTGCCTTTATCTCTGATCATGACTGTATAGCCTTTATCTTGTGGCTTTGTGATCGCAAAACCCTTGTGACTAACTTCACTTGTACCCATTTATCCAGTTTTTCGACTTTACAGGCTTGTGACAACTAAAGACAGCCCCCAACTGCTTATGAATGAAGGGTACGGGTTAGTCAAGAACTAATCCACCCTAAGTCCAAAATTATCTTGATAACCGAAACTAGATCTAACCTAAATGGGCCCACCTGATATACGTAGTATCTTAGACTTTAACTTATAAGTCACTATACCTCATTATAATACTAAAAATCATGCCCATAATCTTATTAAGGTCGCCATTTTCTTACATACATTCTGTGACTGAGCATGTAATCGCATTGTACATGCTCAATAAAAATACTTCTAGCTATATTGTCTGGGGCCATCATGCTCACTATCCTAAAACCTGCCAATCTTTTTATGCTATAAAACTCTCAGAACTACTGCAGCTCAGGGAGATAGATTTTTGGGCAGATAGACCACCTGAAGTCCTGCTATGTCCCTAATAATAAACCTTTTCTCTCTTTGAAACCCTGGTGTCTCGGGAATTCACCATTTGAGAGCATCAGGCAAGACTCCTGGACCACCTTTGTCCAGTAACAGATATTCATTCTATCAATGTAATTATATAAATTTGAAAAATGCTTTAAACACTAAGTGACAATTAGTAATTAATTACCCGAGGACAAAGCTTAACCATCCAACATTTCTAGCAAAGATGTGGATCAGAAGATTATTCAAAACGTTGTATTCCAACATGGGACAGAGATCTTGGAATGAGTGGAGACTCAGCATCAAGGGATTGAGAAAAACCCTAGAATGAGCTGAGACCCAGCATCAAGGGATTGAGAAAACCTTCTCGACCAAAGGGGGAAGAGTGAAATGAGACAAAGTGTCAATGGTTGAGAGATTCCAAACAGAGTCGAGAGGTTATCCTGGAGGTTATTCTTATGCATCAAGTAGATATCATCATTCTTATGCATCAAGTAGATATCATCTTGTTATTCAAGATGTAATGGAGAGGCTGGAGGGAACTGCCTGAAAATGTAGAGCTGTGTTCCAGTAGCCATGTTTCTTGATGATGATTGTATAATGATATAGCTTTCACAATGTGACTGTGTGATTGTGAAAACCTTGTGTCTGATGCTCCTTTTATCTACCTTGTCAACAGATGAGTAGAATATATGGAGTAAAAATAAATAATAGGGGGAACAAATGTTAAAATAAATTTAGTTTGAAATGCTAGTGATCAATGAAAGCGAGGGGTAAGGGGTATGGTATGTAAAATTTTTTTTCCCTGTTTTTGTTTTATTTTTCTGTTGTCTTTTTATGTCTTTTTCTGAATTGATGCAAATGTGTGGGAAATGATCACGATGATGAATATGCAACTATGTGATGATATTGTGAATTGTTGAGTGTATGTGTTGGGAATGTTTGTGCTTCTTGTAATTTTTTTTAATTAATAAAAAATTAAAAAAAACGTTGTAGTCATTCAGTAACAGCAAATTTTGTTTCTGAGACAATAAATACAAAATTTTTCTTATCCAATATATGACATCTAAAAACCTACACTACAGAGAGCAAGTTTAGGAAAATATATTAAACTAGACTCAACCTGTAGTCTCAAGATTTATAGCACTATTAAAATGATAAACAAAAATAAAAAAGATAGCACTGTGCTGATAAATTTAGACAATGTAACAAGAAAAATGGAACAAAAAGGAATAGAGAAAAAAATGTTACTTGTAAAAGATATGATTATCCACAGAAAATCAAGAGAATCAACGGTTATCATAATGAACCAGCAAATTATAAAGACAGAAGAATGAGAAAAATCCAGAGATTCCTTAAACATCATCAATAACTTTAAAAAAAAAAAAGAAAGAAAGGAGATCCTATTCACAATGGAAGAAACAATACAAAAGGTAAAACAAACAATATAAAGTAGTAATCTTAGCAAGAAAAGAATGAAATTGTACAGAAATATATCATGAGCCTGAACACAAAGAGCAAATATATAAAGCAGTACGTTTTTCCTAACACATACACATTTTATTTTGTACAGTTTTTAAAATTCAAATAAAAATTCCAAAAGAATTTGTTCTGGTTGGGGGAAAGAGTTAAAACTTATCTTCAACTTTAGCTTAAAGACTCATCAAGGAAGAACACCAAACAATTTTTTAAAACCTGGCTAGCTCCAATTTTAGAGCATTCAAACAAAGTTCAGTGATAAGTATGTCATACAGATGGCTTGTTCAATTTTCTCAGCAATTCTATGAAATACACAGTGTTATGTTATTAAATAGATCAAGAAAACAAGGCTCAGAGAGGTTAAGCATATGTTCGAAACTGTACAACTAGGTGGGAGAGTTCAAATTCTAATTCTACATGATTGTAAAACCCAGATTCTGTATAACTGTGTTAAGATTTGCCCTATTTTATAATGAACTATATAAGAGAATAGCAGTTATTAATAGAATATAGAATATACCAAAGAAAAGAAACAGCGCAATGGAACAGAAGAGGAACCAAATCATAGAAATCGAAACAAATTTATGTACATTGAAAAGCATTTTAAAAAATAGGAGGAAATGTGGAAAGAGAGCAGAGTAGGAAAAAGAGGAATTGGTGCCTCCACCAGAACTATTAGAGAGGCAGGAACTATCTGAAACAACTATTTTGAAACTCCAGAGTACAGAAGAACACTGTGCAGCATCGATGGAAAAGCAGGAGGAAAGAGCTGATAAACTGCAGTTAACTACCAGAAATTGCTCTCTCCTCCTGGTGTTTACCATTCCCAACTCCACTCTCACTGGAGGCCGAAGTGGGACCTGGCCCTTGGCATAGCTTGCTGGTGTTAGAAAAGGACATAAAAATCTAGTTCCTCAAACCCAAATGGGAAATGGATGATGAAATCCTGCAATTGGAAATGCCTCCTAAATACTAGACTCAGACTGATTATGTCCACTGTCTTGTACCAGACCCCCTTCAGATCAATAACAATCCATGTTACTGGTGAGTTATGGATAAATATGCAGCTGAAGCTCTACTAGAAGGAAAACCAGAGGGTACCTTTTTACTTCGAGATTCAGCACAGGAAGACTATTTATTCTGTGTTAGTTTTAGCTAGAATTGAACAATGGAATCACAACTTGAGCTTTGACGCACATGATCCTTGAGTCTTCCATTCTCCTGACATCAGTGGGCTCCTAGGACATTTTAAGGACCCAAGTGCCTGTATGTTCTTCAAAACACTTTTATCCACTCCTTTAATTCAGACATTTCCCTTTTCCCTACAGCATAGCATACATGAAGAACGGTATTTATAACTGTACAACCTATGATGGCATTGATGCCCTTCCAATTCCTTCTTCTATGAAATTATATCTGAAGGACTATCACTATAAATCACTCAGGACTGATGTGCCAGAACAACAATGCTAAGAAAAGGATAGGAACATATGAAAAAGCATATACGTATTTTCATTTCATATTTTATTTTTCCTATTATGCCACTTTGAATATTCCCATAAGTGCAGCTGTAAATTTTACTCCCTAAATCTTACTACCTCATTAGTTTTTTTTTTAACAATATACTGATTGTTTAAGTTACACACTAAGGTTTAAAGGATATTTTTACCATGTTTTTGGGTTTAGTTTCTTTCATGTAAATTGTATGTTTAATTTTTTCATTGCTTAATTGTAATTTGTATATAATAGCAAGCATAATTAAATTTGATAGGCATTGCAAACACAGTCAAATATTCTGTATTTCATACTTTTCTTTCAAAGTAATTGTAAAAAATAATAAAATAAAAATTAAAAAAAATAATTCTGTGTCCTTCCTACATGTAATGTTTTGTTAATCTATGCCATGAATATTCCTATACATAAAATAGAGTTTCCTCATTCCTTTTAATTGAATTGTTTTAAAATTCTTCAGTAAAGTTGAGTATGTTGTAATTCACAATTCATACTAACATAGTTGGTTTTTATAATTTACTGAGAGTGTTAAAGGTAACGAAATGATTTAAAATAAAATGATGCCTTTTCATTTTAAAAAAAAAGGAATCTCGTTTCCTTTTGGAAGAGGTGGCCAAATCACAGATCACTACCTTTAATTAGCTACCTCAGATCACCAGGGGCCCAGTTCTAAGGGTGGCCATTGTTCCAACCTGACCCAGACAAAGGTGGCAGAGGAGACTTAAATTTGGTACATTTCCTCAGAGCTCAAGAGGACAGTAGAAGGGCTGCATTTGCTAGGCAGGTGCAGTCAGGACACCACAATTTTGGGGAGCCATGGAAGAAGTTCCTGGCACCCTCCCTGACCTCTCCCTTATCCCCTCCCCAGGCCAAAGTGGACGCTGCACTTTGTCACTGGCATGGTTCTGGCTGGGAAAGACTGACTTAGCAAACTCCTCTCAAGTGTGCTCCATCTCCCAGAAGTTGCCTCCAAGCAAAAGTAGTTTGAGACAATAAAAGTCAGGTAAGAAACAATTGAGGCAGGTGGCCTGCAGAAAATACCTAGCTACTTTCAGTACCATAGGGAAATACCAGGGGAGAGAGATGGTTTGATTCTGGTATGCACAGGGGGCATTCAAATTCCTGAAACCAGGGGAACTCCTAAGGCCTCTAGCAAGCAAAAGGCCAAATCAAGACACAGACCCAGAGAAGATAGAGAGGACGCTGCACTTTGCATTCACCTTGGACTGAAATTCCTGATAAGAAGTCTAAACTCTGAAGGAGAGCACCAGCTAATACAAAACCAATTTGTAAAAATCAGGAAAATTGCCTTTTCCTCTGGTTTACACTTGGTTTTGTTACCTCCAGACAATCAAGATAATTTTTATCACATTACTAACTCAAGAAAAAGACATCTCAGGGAATACATCCCAGAGTTGATATTTTAAAATATTAAAATGTATAGTGTGTAACAAAAGACTACAAAACAAAGAAATAGGAAATAATGGCCTATCTGAATGAAGAGAATAAAAATCCAGAAAACATCAACCTTCTGGACATACTGGAAAAAGACTGGAAAAATTATCTTCAGTATGCTCAAGAAAATAAATGAAAATACAAAAAAGAACTAAATAATACCAGGAAAAATGTATGACAAGAGAACTGCAATAAAGAAATAGAAATTCCAGGGCAGTGCGATGGTGGCTCAGTGGCAGAATTCTCACCTGCCATGCCGAAGACCCAGGTTCGATTCCTGGTGTCTACACAAGAAAAAAAAAAAACAGAAATGGTAATTCCAAACAGAAACCAAAAAAGAACTACTGGAGTTGAAGACCACAGTAACTGAAATTAAAAATTCCCCGCAGGATTCCGACAACAGATTGGAGCTGGCAGAAGAACTATAGTGAACTCAAAGACAAGCAACTGAAATGATTTAGGCTGAGAAGCAGACAGAAAACAGCATTATAAAATGTGAAAATGCCTAAGAGACTTCTGGGAAACTACATCAAGCACACCAAACATGCATTATGGGATACCCAGAAGGAGAAGAAAAGGAAAAAGGGCAAAAGTGATATGCAAATAATGACAGAAAACTTCGCAAATTTAGCAAAAGACATAAATATGCACATCAAAGAAGCCCAGAAGGGCGGGCCACGGTGGCTCATCTGGCAGAGTTCTCACCTGTCATGCCACAGACCCAGGTTCGATTCCCAGTGCCCGTCTAGGCAAAAAAGGAAAAAAAAAAAAAAAAGAAGCCCAGGAAACACCAAACAGGATAAAGGTACAGAGAAGTACACCCTGACACATACTGATCATCCTGTCAAATGCAAAGGACTAGGCGAGAGCTCTGAAAACTCTAGAAAAACAATATGTTATATATAAGGAAGTCCCAATTAGATTAAGAGCAGTTTTCTCATGAGTATCCACAGAGGCAAGAAGGCAGTGGGTTGAAAACTTAAAGTGCTGAATGAAAACAATTACCAAACAAAAATTTTATATCTGGTGAGACATCTTCCAAAAATGAAGGAGAGATTAAGACAATCTAGATAAAAGCTGAGGAAGTTGATTACCATTGGACCTGCCCTATATACAATGCTAAAGGAAGTTCTTCAGACTCAAAGAAAAGAACATAGAGAGTGTTTTAAAAAGGCAGAAAGAAAAAAAAAGACCTCCAATAAAGGTAATCATATGGATAATTCTAAATACCATTACTACTATACTTTTTGGTGTAACTCAACTTCTTTCTAAAGCTGCTAAAATGCAAATACATAAAATGTATTGATAAATGTATGGTTTTGGACATGTAAGTTACAAACATATAAACAATAACAAGTACAAAGAAAAGTGGGGCTATTATACATCAGGGTGTTAAATTTTAAGCCCATGGACCCATAAGAAAAATAAAGAAAGAGATAAGAAGGGATTCAATATGGCACAATACAAAAAAATCAAATTTATATGAAAGTAGTTATTAAGAGAAGAATTGAGGATCAAAAAAGGTATAAGAATAACAAAGAACAAATAACAAAATGGCAGAAACTTTGGCAAAAAATTGTGAATATATTAAACTCTCCAGTCAAAAGACAGATAATGGCAGAATGGATAAAAATGCATGACCCAACTATTTGTGCAGTTTATAAGAGACTTATCTTAAATTCAAAGACATAAGTAAGTTTCAAGTGAAAGGATGGAAAAAAATGTCCATGCAGTACTAACCAAAAGAGAGGTAGGATGGATATACTAGTATCAGATAAAAGAGACTTTAAGTGGGCAGTGCACAAGTGGCGCAGGAGCAGAATTCTCGCCTGCTGTGCCAGAGACCCAGATTTGATTCCCGGAGACAGCCAATGTTAAAAAAAGACTTTAAGTGAAAAATTTTAAGAGGGACAAAGACATGCCAGTATATACTGATAAAGGGATCAATTCAACCAGAAGGTATAACAATTACAAATATATAAATGCTTAACAGCAGGGTCCCAAATATCTGAAGCAAACACTAACAGATTTGAAGGGAAAAACAGACACTTCCACATTAATAATAGGCGACTTTAATATTCCACTTTCACTGACGGACAGAGCACCTAGACAAAGGAGCAGTGGGAAAACAGAAGACTTGAACAATACAAACCAGATCTAGCCAACTTACATAGAACACTTCACCCAAGAGTAACAAAATACATATTCTTCTCGAGTATACAAGGATCCTGCAACAAGATAGAGCACATCGCAGACCACACAAAAAGTCTCAATAAGTTAAAAAATATTCAAATCATACAACACATTTTTTCCAACCAAATGAAATGAAAATAGAAATCAATTAACAGAGGAAGAAATGGAAACTTCACTAATATGTGGAAACAACATACTCTTAAACAACAAATGAGTGACATAAGAAAACACCTGGGAAATGAGAAACAGCTGAGGTGAATGAAAATAGAAATACAACATACCAAAACTTATGAGATGCAGCAAAGGCATCTAAATGCTTACATTAAAAAAGAAAACAGATTTCAAATGAGACCTACCCTCAAAACTGAAAGAACTATAAAAAGAAAATCAAACTAAACCCAAAGTGAGCAAAAGGAAGGAAATTAACAGTTCAGAGCAAAGATCAAGGAAATAGGGAATATTAAACAAAAAAATAGAATCAACAAAACCAAAAGTTGGTTCTTTAAAAAGATCATAAAAATTGGCAAACCTCTAACTAGGCTAGTGAAGAAAAAGTTGACAAAGAATTCTTTTTTAATTCAGACTTAAAAAGGGGACATTGCAACCAATCCCACTGAAATAAAAGGTACTATAAGAGAATACTATGTATCTAATACATCTGTAAACAAATTAGATAACCTAGATGAAATGAATAAATTCTTAAAGACACTCAAACAGACTCAAGAAGAAATAAAAGATCTCAATAAACCAATAACAAAGAGATTGAAACAGTAATCAAAAGTCTCTCAACAAGGAAAAGCACTGGAACAGATGGCTTCACGGGGGAATTTCACCAAACATTCTAAGAAGAATTAACACCAATCCTGCTCAAATTCTTTCAAAACATTAAGAGGATGGAACACTCCCTATTTCATTCTAAGAGGACAATATCACTCTAATACCAAAGCCAAGTAAAGTTACCACAAAAAAAGAAAACTACAGGCCAATAACTCTAATGAATATAGATGCAAAAATCCTCAACAAACTATTAGCAAATTGAATCCAACAGCATACTAAAAGAATTATACACCATAATCAAATGGGATTTATCCAAGATATGCAAGGTTAGTTCAACATAAGAAATCAATTAATCTAATACACACACTAACAGAATGAAATATGAGAGTAAATACATGATCATCTCAATTAATGCAGAAAAGACATTTGATAATATCTAGTACACCTTATTGATAAAAACAATTAGAACACTAGGAATAGAAAGAAACTTCTTCAACCTGACAAAAGGCATGTATGAAAAACCCACAGCTAATATGACTCAATGGTAAAAGATTGAAAGCTTTCCCTTTAAGACAGGAACAACATAAGGATGCCCAGGGCCACCACTGTTATTCAACACTGTATAGGAAGTTCCAGCCACAGTAATTAGGCAAGAAAAAGAAAGGCATCAAAATTGGAAAGAAAGAAGTAAAGATTCCCTTATTCACAGATGACATGATCTTGTATACAGAAAATCCTGAAAACTCCAAAACAAAACTCACAGAGCTAATAAATGAATTCAGTAAACTCGTGGGGTTCCAGATCAATACCCCAAATCAACAGTATTTCTATATACCAGCAAACAACAATTAGAAAAACAAATTAAGAAAAAAATCAGATTTCCAAAATGAACCAAAAGAATAAAAAACTAGGAATAAATCAAACCAAGGATGGAAAGGACTTGTACATGGGAAATTACAAAACACCACTAAAAAAAAAGACCTAAATAAATTGATGGACATTCCATGTTAATGGACTAGAACACGAAACATTATAAAGATGTCAATTCTACCCAAAGCAATTTACAAAATCAACAGAATCCCAATGAAAATTCTAACAGCCTTTTTTGTAGAAATGGAAAAACCAATCATCAAATTTATATGGAAGGTTAAGAGGCCCTGAAAGACAAAGCAATCTTGAAAAAGAAGAATGAAGTTGGAAGAATCACAATTCACAATGTTTAAACTTATTAAAAAGCCACAGTAAGAAAATAGCATGGTACTGGCATGACAGACTTGTAAACCAATGGAATCAAACTGAGGGCTCAGAAATCAACAGTCACATTTATAAGGAACTGATTTTTAAAACATTTTTTATTGTGAAATATAACAAATATGCCCAAAAAAAGCACTAGTTTTCAAAGTAGATTTTAACAAATAGTAACAGAACAGATTTCAAAGTTAAGTATGGGTTACCATTTCTTATTTTCAGGTTTTACCTTCTAGCTGGAAGCTAAAAAAATATTACAGTGATTCAATAATTATACTCATTTGCTAAATATTTTCTTCTCCATTAAAATTCTTCCTTCTCTTTTGATACTACTCTCTATTGATAGGGATCTTTGGGTTATGTTCATTCTAACTTTTTCACGTTGAAAAGGGATGCTAACAATAGAGCAAGGGGACTGATATTTTTGGAGAAGCTAGCCCCTCTGAGTTTTAGGACTTATCTAGTCCAGCAAGCCCCTAGAGGTTATAGGTTTCAGGAAAGTAAACTTAGTGCATGAAACCTGGAGAGTCTTAATTAGCGTCCTAGGTGTTCCCAGTAGTGTAAATAGGAATGATGTTTAGTGAGCTTTGGCAAACCATGGCAATTATCAATAACTAGCTGACAGTTGAATACCATCTGAACACTCTTAGCCACTAATATCCTATCTTATTACATTTTTTCCCTTTTTAGTCTGGAAGATATTGTTGATTCCTCAGTGCCACGGCCAGGCTCAACCCTGAGAGACATGACCCCCATTGTCTAGGAGACTTTCACCCCTAAATGTCATGTCCCATGTATAGGAGTTGGGTTTAAAGAGAGGCTACATCTGCAGCCAAAAAGGTTTCCTGGAAGTAACTCTTAGGCATAATTATAGGTAGTCTTAGCTCCTCCACTATAGAAATAAGCTTTGTAAGGGCAATCCTCAAAATGAAGGGCTTGGCCTATTTTCTTGGGAGTCCCTAATGTTTGAAAGAGTACAAGGGACTCCCTAGATGGGAAGAGCCAAGGGATTTTTGACAGAAAGGCAAAGACCACTCAATTAGGAAAGAACAGTCTCTTCAACAAATGGTACCAGGAAAACTGGATTTTCATATACAAAAGGATGAAGATGAGGGTGGTGCAATAGTGGCTCAGGGGCAGAATTCTCACCTGCCATATCAGAGACCCGGGTTTGATTCCCAGAGGCTGCCCATATAAAAAAAGAATGAATGTGAACCCCTCTGTCACAACATATACAAAAATCAACTTAAAACAGTAGAAAGATCTAAATTTAAAAACCATAATTATATAATCCCTAGAAGAAATCATAAGGAAGCATCTTTAGGACCCTATGTTCAGCAATAGTTTCTCTGACTTTACACACAAAATATAACCACCATAAGAAAGAAAGATTAGTAGGACCTCATCAAAATGAAAAACTTTTGCACCTCAAATGACTTTATCACAAAAGTAAAATGAAAACTACATAGTAGAAAAAAATATTTGGACCATACATCTGATAAAGGTTTAATATCCAGAATATATAAAGAAATCCTTCAACTCAACAAAAAGGCACACCCAGTGAAAAAACATGCAAAACATTTGAATAGACATTTCTCCATAGAAGTTATACATATGGACAAAAAAATACATGATAAGATGCTGAACATCATTACCCATTAGGGAAATATGAATCAAAACTAAAATGAGATGCCACTTCACACTCACTATGATGGCTTCTATTAAAAAAAAGAAAATTAAAAGAGTTAGAAAGGATGCAGAGAAATCAGAACACTCATTATTGCTAGTGGGAATGAAAAATGAAGCAGTCGCTGTGGAAGATTGTTTGGCAGTTCCTCAAGAAACATTAAGTACAGAATTACCATATGATTCAGCAATCCCACCTCTAATATATATCTAAAAGAACTGAAAGCCCAGCTCAGATATTTACACACTGATATTCAAAGTGGCATTATTGATAATTGCCAGGAAATAGAAGCAAACCAAGTATCCATTAAATGATGAATGGAGAATGTGCTATATTCATTCCATGGATATTATTTAGCTGTAAAAAGGAATGAATTTCTAAAAATGCAACAACATGGTTGAACCTTGAAGACATCATGTTGAGTGAAATAAGTTAGACACAAAAGAACAAATATTGTATGACTTCACTGATATAGTTAGAACAAGCAAACCTATAGAGTTAGAATCTAGAATATAAGTTACCAGGGGATGGGGATAGGGAGTAGGGACTAGGAAGTCAATGCTTAAAACGTACAGAGTTACTAACCGGGATGATCGAAAGTGCTGGTAATGGATGGCTCACAGAATTGGAATATTATTAACAGCATGGAATTATATATTTTAATGTGGTTAAAAGGGGATATTTCAGGTTGTGTATATGTAACTAGAAAAAAAATTATTTAAAAATATCCATGGAACTGTAAAACACAACGAACCCTAGGTCAGAACAATTATTAAAATGTGCTTTTATCAATTGTAACAAATGTACCACCTAATGCAAGATTTTTAATAATAGAATGTTATATGGGATCTATGTATTTTTATGTAAACCCACAACTTCTCAAATAAATAAATAAATGGAACAGGAATGAACTATAAATTGTTAAAAAAAATAAGAAGGTCAACATAAAAAGACAAACAATCCATTTTTAAAAATGATACACTCTAGCTGACTTGTCCCTGTAATTTTTTAAATCACAGTCTTAGAAAGGAATCCATTAAATAGCTGGGTCAAAAGGTTCTTTTTCTTTGATAACTAGATCCTTTCTCAAAAATTTTCTTTTGCTCCATAAGATTAAGTAGAATATTTTACTCTTGCTGCTGAGCAAAACATTAGCCATATGATGGAAAGTTATGCAATGCCTTCGTACCTAAATTTTTATACTGCACTATTTAAAGCTCTTTTTGAGGAAGAGATAAGGACATCTGCCTAAACAGGGATTCTAAGTTGTGCCTATTTCCCATCATTCTAAAAAATTTAATTTGTAAAACAAAATTTTTCTAAATGCTAAACACTGAAGTTTAATATACCAGATTATTAAGACTGCCCATTAACCAGTTCATATATTTTAAAAGTAAAATACTTGTGACTATCAAAACTATATGATGAAACATTTCTTTTTTTGTCTAATTGCAATTAAAAGAAAATGCTAAAATATTACTTAAAATGAAAATGAAACAACAACAAAAACGTGCTTTCATCAATTGTAACAAATGTACCACCTTATGCAAGGCTTTAATAATAGAGCGGTACATGTATTTTATATGTAATTCTTCGGTAAACACACAACTTCTCAAATAAATAAATAGATTAATGGAACAGAAATTAATTATAAAATATATTGTTAAAAAAAAGGGAGGTCAACAATAAAAAGACAATCTATTTAAAAAAATGGACAAAAGACATGAAAAGACATTTTTCCAAAGAGGAAATACAAGTGGCTAAAAAGCGCATGAAAAGATGCTCATCTTGACTAGCTGTTAGGGAACTGCAAGTTAAAACCACAATGAAATCTCATTTCACACCTACCAGAATAGCGTCTATTAAACAAACAGGAAATTACAAGTGTTGGGATAGGATATGCAGAAAGAGGAACATTTATTCACTGCTAAAGGGAATGTAAAATGGTAAAGCACTGTGGAAGACAGCTCCTCAGAAAGTTAAATGTAGAGATGTAGTATGGCCTGGGAAAACAGCTATTCCGTATGTACCCAGAAAATCTGAAAACAGGGACGTGAAGAAACACCTGCATACCCCATGTTCATAGCAGAATTACTCACAATTGTCAAAAGATGGAAACAACTCATATGTCTATAAACCGATGAACAGATAAACAAAATGTGTAATGTACAGACAATGAAATATTATTCACTTGTAATAGTAAAAAGTATCAATTTTTCATCAATTGTAACAAATGTAATTACTGTCCTGTAATTACGCGTTGAAGAATACTTTGAAAACTATTGCTTTTTTATTTCTTTGCTTTGTATATATGTTATACTATACAATAAAAAAGTTAAAAAAGTTTTAAAAATAGGACAATTACAAAGAAAAGGGCTATCATCAATTGTAACAAATTTTCCTCATCAAAGCACATGTTGGCGGTGTGGAGGTATATGGGAGTCCTGTACTATACGCATGATCATTCTGTAAACCCAAACTTCTCTAATACAATTTTTTTAACTTATTTAATTATTAAACATAAGAACATACAAACATTCTTACCATATGATGATTCCATTCTACATATATAATCAGAAATTCACAATATCATCACATAGTCGTATATTCATCATCATGATCATTTCTTACAACATTTGCAGCAATTCAGAAAAAGAAAAAGGCAACAGAAAAAAATTCATACATACCATACCCCTCATCCCTCCCTCTCATTGATCACTAGCATTTCAATCTACCAAATTTATTTTAGTAGATTTTTAAAAAATATCTGTTCCCCCTATTATTTATTTATTTTTAATCCATATGTTTTACTTGTCTGTCAATAAGTTAGATATAAGGAGCATCAGACACAAGGTTTTCACAATCACACAGTCACTCTGTGAAAGCTATATCATTATACAATCATTTTCAAGAAACATGGTTACTGGAACACAGTTCTACATTTTCAGGCAGTTCCCTCCAGCCTCTCCATTACATCTTGAATAACAAGATGATATCTACTTGATGCATAAGAATAACCTCCAGGATAACCTCTCGACTCTGTTTGGAATCTCTCAGCCATTGACACTTTGTCTCATTTCCTTCTTCCCCCTTTTGGTCGAGAAGGTTTTCTCAATCCCTTCTAGCTCATTCTAGAATTTCTGTCTCAAGTTGCCAGGAAGATCCACACCCCTGGGAGTTATGCTCCATGTCTAATACAATTTTTTAATAATAATAATAATGGTAACAATGCTGACTATTATCGTAGCATTTTAAAATAGGACACAAGAGAACAGACTTCTGGGAAGATGGCAGAATAGGATAGGTCGAGTTCACCCCTGCTCCAAACTATAGCTAGAGAAGGGACAGAAAAAAGACCAGGAGAGTGATTCCAGCGTGTACGTGACCTTCTATACCAGGGCCTGGTTTAAGAAGCAGAGGAACTGAGACGCAGAGAATCGTCTAGGCTTTTCTGCTAGGTCAAACTGCCTAGTACATCCATTTCCAGATGGAGCCTGGAGCCATCAGGAGTGCACGGACAGGGGGATTGGGAGAAGGAAGTAAGCCAAGCCACCTTCCTTGAATACACTATATGTCCTACATCTTTGTCTTCCACACCATACCCTGCTCCTCTGCTCCAAGGCCAGCCTGAGCTGCACCTTGCACCACACGGCCAAAACACCATCACCTCCACCCAGTGCTCACAGACACCAGCGTTGAGATCATGACCCATGCATATACCTGCACCGCAACCCGTCACCAAACTGTTTTGCCCCACCCATGCCTCGCATCCTGCTCCACACCTGTTCCCCAAATACAGAGCTCTAGGACACTGAAGGAAATCAACATTCAAAGTAACCCTACCAAGATATCAACATGTGGCAAAGACAACAGAAGATAACTAACCATATGAAGAGGCAGATAGATACTGCCCAGTCTAATGATCATATTAAAACACTGGAGCAGACACAGATTTTGCAGCAGCTAATCAAAGTTGTGCATACAACTTTACCAAATAAAATCAGTGGGATGGTTAATGACATAAAGGAGATCAGGAAGACACTAGTAGAGTATAAAGAGGAATTTGAAAAAATAAATAGAAAAACAACAAATCAGATATCAATATTAGAAATACACAACAGCAGATTTGAAGAGGCAGAAGACTAAGCAAACTAGAGGACAGGAGAACTGATTTTGAACACACAAAAAAGCAAATAACAAAAAAGATGGAAAAATTTTAATCAGATCTCACAGAAATGAAAGACAAAACAAAGCACACAAATAAAAGATTCATCTGTGTCCCAGAAGGAGAACACAACAGTAGATGGCTAGGAACATCAGTAGAGGATATAATGAGGGAAAACTTGCAAACCTTTATAAAAGACATAAATCTGAAAATCAAAGCATTCCAACAAACTCCAAATAGAATAAACCCAAAAAGGCCTAGCCAAAGGTACATACTAATAAGTCTGTCAAATGTTGAAGAGAAGCAGAAAATCCTGAAAGTGGCAAGAGAAAAACAATCTACTACATACAAGCGAAATCAAATAAGACTGACTTCAGACTGCTCAACTGGCACCATGGAGGTGAGACGGTAGTGGTGTGATATATTTAAGATCCTGTAAGAAAAAGATCCAGCCAAAAGTTCTGTACCCAGCTGAACTGTCCTTCAAAACTGAGGGACAGATTAAAATTTTCACTCAAACTAAGGCTGAAAGAAAATGTCAACAAGAGACCAGCTCTATACAAAATATTAAAAGGAGTTCTGCTAGCCAAAAATAAAAAGACAGGAGAAGGACGTCGGGAGGAGGGCACAGAATTGAAGAGTACCAGTAAGGGTAATCTAAAGGATACAAAGAGAAAGAGGGAAAAGAATATATAGATCAGACAAATAAAATCCAAAGGATAAGATGATAGATTCAAGAAATACACTTCACAGTAATAACTTTGAATGTTAATGGACTAAATTTACCAATTAAAAGATACAAATTGGCAAAACAGATTAAGAAATATAATCCAGCTATATGCTGCTTACAACCCACTCATTGTAGATACAAGGATACAAAAACAGACCGAGAGCCAAAGGATGGAAAAAGCTGTTCCAAGCAACCTGTAACCCCAAGAAAGTAGGAGTAGCTATACTAATATCAGACAAAATAGGCTTTAAATGTAAAGCCATCGTAAGAGACAAAGAAGGACACATATATTAGTAAAAGAGACAATTAACCAAGAAGAAATAACAATCATAAATGTCTATGCTCCTAATCAAGGGGCTCCAAAGTACATGAGACAGACACTGGCAAAAGTGAAGAGAGTGATAGACATTTCAACAATAATAGTATGAGACTTCAATACACCACTCTCAACTATAGACAGAACAATCAGAGAGAGGACCAACAAGGAAACAGAGAACTTAAACAATCTGATAAATGAATTAGACCTAAGACATACATAGGTCGTTGCACCCCAAAACACCAGAATATACATTCTTCTCTAGTGATCATGGAACATTCTCCAGGATAGAACATATGTTAGGGCATAAAACAAGTCCTTATAAATTTTAAAACACTGAAATTATTCACAGCACTTTCTTTGATCACAATAGAGTGAAGCTGGAAAGCAATAAGCACCAAAGAAAAAGAACTTTCGCAAAGCTGTGGAGATTAAATAACACACTCTTAAACAATAAATGGGTCAAACAAGAAATTGCCAGAGAAATTGGTAGCTATCTGGAGACTAATTAAAATGAGAATACAACATATCAGAACATATGGGATGAGGCAAAGGCTGCGCTGAGATGGAAATGTATTGCTCTAAATGCCTATAATAAAGAAGAATAAAGAACAAAAACTGAGAACTTAACTGTACACCTGGACGAACTTGAGAAAGAACAGTAAACTAACCCCAAAGCAAATAAAAGAAGAAGAATGAAAAAAGATTAAAGCAGAGTTAAATGAATGGGAAAACAAAAGAACAAGAATCAAATAAATGAAAACTTATCTTTAAAAAAAAATCAGTAAAATCGATGGGCCACTAGCAAGGCTAACCAAGAAAAAAAGAGAGACGATGCAAATAAAACAATATCAGAAATGAGAGGGGAGTCATTACCATAGACCCTGAAGAAATTTTTTTAAAAATCAAGAGAGGATACTATGAACAAATACATGCCAACAAACTAGATAACTTAGATGAAATGGAAAAATTCTTGGAAACACACAAACAAGCTACACTGACTCAAGAAGAAATAGAACTCAACAAACCAATCACAAGTAACAAAACAGTCATCAAAAATCTTCCTACAAAGAAAAGTCCAGGGCCAGGGGAATTTTATCAAACACTTCAAAAGAACTAACACCAATCCTGCTCAAAATTTTCCAAAACTCATTTTATGAAGCTAACATCACTCTAATATCAAAACCAGGTAAAGACACTACAAGAAAGGAAAAATATAGACCAATCTCCTTAATGAACATAGATGCAAAAATTCTCAACAAAATATTAGCAAATCAAATTCAACAGCACATTAAAAGAATTGTAGACCATGGACCAAATGGGGTTTATACCAAGAATGCAAGATGGTTCAACACAAGAAAATGAGTTAATGTAATACAGCTCATTAACGAACTGAAGGGGAAAATCATATGATCATCTTGATTGATGCTGAAAAAGCATCTGACAAACTTGAACAACCTTTTCTGACAAAAATATTTCAAAAGGTAGTAGTCAAATGTAACTTCCTCAATATGATAAAAGCCATATATGAAAAACCCACACCCAGCATCATACTCAACAGTGACAACCTGAAAGCTTACGCCTATTGGAAATGAGATAAGATGCCCTCTGTCACCACTATTATTCAACACTGTACTACAAGCTCTAGCAAGAGCAATCGGGCAGGAAAAAGAAATGAAAGGAAACCAAATTGGAAAGGAAGAAGAAAACATTCATTATTTGCAGATGACATAATACTATACTTGCAAAATTCTGAGAAATCTACAACAAAGTTACTTGAGCCAATAAACAAATTCAGCAAGGTGGCAGGTTATAAAATTAACGTGCAAAAATCAGTAATGTTTCTATACACAAGTGTTCTAGTTTGATAGCTGCTGGAACGCAATATACCAGAAACAGAATGGCTTTTAAATAAGGTAATTTAATAAGTTGTTAGTTTATAGTTCTAAGGCTGAGAAAATGTCCAATTAAAACAAGTCTATAGAAATGTCCAATCAAAGGTACCCAGAGAAAGATGCCTTGGTTCAAGAAGGCCAATGATGTTCAGGGTTTCTCTCTCATCTGGAAAGGCACACCGTGAACACAGAGTTTCTCTCTTAGTTGGAAGGGGACATGGTAAACAAGGCATCCTGAGCTACTTTTTCTCCTGGCTTCCTGTTTCATAAAGCTCTCTGGGAAGCATTTCCCTTCTTCATCTCCAAAGGTCAGTGGCTTGTGGGCTCTCTGCTTCTCCTGGCAATGTCATTCTGCTCTGATCTCTCAGAATCTCTTATTCTCCAAAATGTTTCCTCTTTTATAGGACTCCAGAAACTTACCAAGACCCACCCAAACGGGTGGAGACATGTCGTCACCTAATCCAGCTTAACAACCACTTTTGAAACCACATCTCCAGGGAGATGATTTGATTGCAGTTTCAAACATACAGTATTGAAAAGGGACTATTCAACCTTTATGAAATGGGATTTAGATTAAAACATGGCTTTTCTAGGGGACACACATCCTTTCAAACCAGCAAAACAAGCAATGACCTAACTAAGGAGTCAATTGAGGAAAAAATTCTATTCAATCATAACTAAAAGAATCAAGTTATCCTTATGTAGATAGTTTGACTGAACACCATAAGTACTTGGAATCTCAGGTAGGACATGAGATTTTGTTGGTTTGTCCACAGTGATGCCCCGATGAATCCCAGAGTGAGTCAATCAGTGAGTGGAAAAGTATTTGCAAAGCCCCCTTCAGGGAATGGTGAGAACAGGGAGAAATTCAACTTCCCCAAGTTGAATTCTTGATATTCTCACAAGCAGTGTAGACAACCAAAGCTATAGGCTGAGCCCCCAGTCTTGGGGTTTGTTCATATGAAACTTAACCCCACAAAGGATAGTTCAAGTCTACTTAAAATTTAGGCCTAAGAGTTACCCCCAAGAGAGCCTCTTTTGTTGCTCAGATGTGGCCTCTCTCTCCAGCCAACACGATGAGCAGTCTCACCACCCTCCCCCTCTCTGCATGGGACATGACTCCCAGGGGTGTGGACCTTCCTGGCAACATGGGACAGAGATCCTGGAATGAGCTGAGACTCAGCATCAAGGGACTGAGAAAAAACCTAGAATGAGCTAAGAATTAACATCAAGGGATTGAGAGAACCTTCTCGACCAAAGAGGGAAGAGTGAAATGAAACTAAGTGTCAATGGCTGAGAGATTCCAAACAGAGTCAAGAGGTTATTCTTACACATTAAGTAGATATCACCTTGTTGTTCAAGATGTAGTGGAGAGGCTGGAGGGAACTGCCTGAAAATGTAGAGCTGTGTTCCAGTGGCCATGTTTCTTGATGATGATTGAACAATGATATAGCTTTCACAATGAGACTCTGTGAATGTGAAAACCTTGTGTCTGATGCTCCTTTTAGCTACTATATCAACAGAAGAGTAGAACATACAGAATAAAAATAAATAATAGGGGGAACAAATGTTAAATTTAGTTTGAAATGTTAGTGGTAAATGAAAGCGAGGGGTAAGGGGTATGGTATGTATAATCTTTTTTTTCTCTGTTATCATTTTATTTCTTTTTCTGTTGCCTTTTTATTTCTTTTTCTGAATCAATGCAAATGTTCTAAGAAATGATGAATATGTGCGGTTTTGCCCAACCGCTAAGCTATCGGGGACCCTCTACTCCTCAGCTTCTCACTGCTTGCTAGACGACGCTGCCGCACGCAGAAAAGGGGCTCGAGCCGGGGGTCTGGGTCCAAGGGGCGCGCGCAGGAGACCTCGCTGCGGGTCTAAAGGACTGGAGGCCGAACCAATTAAGGCATAAAGCGAGGTAGCTTTATTGTTGGTAGACGCTTATGCCAGGGCCGCCAGAAGCTAAAGACCACGAGGCTTGAAGAGCCCTGGATTATATACAGTTTGAGGAGAGGCGGAGTTAGGGTGTGGCCTCCAGGGGAGGGTAGCCAATCACACAGGGAGGACGGATGAGTGACTGTGACCACAGAGATGCTGTTCCTGAGTGTACCCATAGCAGAGGATGTTGGGTAGGTGGAGGACTAAGGAGAAGGCCAATAGGGTTAGAGAGACAAGGCTGCATCATCACTAGTCGCTGGTGAGGCTTGTAATTCAGAGGCTTAGAAGAACCAGACGTGCCAAAATGGCGAGGGAGGGAGAGAAAGAGACTAAGCCACCAGGCCAAGAATAAAATTATGCCACAAATATGCAACTATGTGATGATATTAAGAATTATTGATTGTATATGTAGAATGGAATGATACCTTAATGTTTTGTTATTAATTTTTTTAATTAATAAAAAAAGAAAGAAAGAAATATTAAAAAACAAAATCTCCATGGGCAAAAGATAAAAAACTAACAATTTAAAAAAAATATATAAAAGCATTGTGAAAATGTTAATTCAACAAATATTTGTAGAAAGCCTCTTATGCTAAATGTCTCAGTCCTAGGCACCCAACAATAACACTGTCATCATGGTGTTCATAATTAAGAGATATTTAGTAGAAAAAGGAAATATACAGATTACAATAATCAGTGTCATTAATATGTGGCATTGTTTCAACACAGGTTGCTTTGGGAGACCCTAGTTAGGGACTCACTAACTGCCTTTCCTGGAAAGTGTTGGCAAAGCAGAAAATCAACTGACTGGGGGCAGGAGAGATAAATTGTAAGAAAGAAACAATAGGATATAAAAAGGACCAGAGGCTAGAAAGAACTTTGTTCTTTGGGGTATTGATATAATTCATACAGCCAGCTTCTTATGAGGTATTGGGACAATGGAATGATAAAGCTGCTGGGGTTGAGGTAGGGAAGAGGGAAGGAGAGTCAGACTACAAAAAAAAAAGAAAGAGGCTTTTAAGTCATGTTAAAAGTGGGGAATTGAGTCCAGGTCAAGATGGCAGCTTAACAATGTGCGCATTTTAGTTCTTGAATTAAATGCTGTTTAGTTTAGTTTTACCCCGGCTGTTCTTGAACCAAGGTATCTTTCCATGGATGCCTTAATTTGGACATTTTCACAGTCTTAGACCTGCAAACTTGCAACTTAATAAATTCCCTTTTTAAAAGCTATTCTGGACTTCCGGGTCAAGATGGCGGCTTAACAACGTGCGCGTTTTAGTTCGTCCTCCAGAACAACTACTAAATAACCAGAAACAGTACAGAACAGCTCCTGGGGCCACGTCAGTGACCAGACACACAGCGTACCCCAGTCTGGACCAGCTGGACCGGCTGCGAGCACCCCCCAGAACCATGAGTTTCCAAAGCTGTGGCGGCCAGCACCCCTCCCCCACAGCTGCTTCCCAGAGGGGAAAGGAAAGGACTTTACCAGCAGCAGGGACTGGGCACAATCAAACGCCAACTGTGGCAAAATTAACAAATTCTGACTACTAAAAATAGGCCCCCAGCTTAGGTGAACCTTGTCAAAGTGGAGGTTGCTCATTTTTGCCCCGGCACCAAGGGTGTAGTACTGATGGAAAAAGGGGGGGGGGGGGGGGGGAAAGAAGGAAAAAGAGGTTTTTGTGGCTGTGTTTCTACAAAGGCTTGACTGCCTTTGGATGTAGCAGCAGGAATTCTCGGGCTGCGGCTGCCCCGGGCATAGGCAGAAGTGAGCCCTTTTGGGGGCTTGTCTGGAGCCTGTGCCTTCCCCAGGGGAGAGGTGAAGCCCCACTCAGGTGGAATCCCTCCCTCAAGGAATTCAGACACCAGGGCTTGGTAATTTGAAGCCATGAAAACCAGCCTACAACCTCTCCTCTGTCTCCACCATGCCCCCAGCAGGGAGAGTGCTGGTGGGACATGCAGGCAGACAAGCGCCACATACTGGGCAGGATAAGAAAAACAGAGTCCAGACACTTCACAGGAAAGTCTTTCAAACTGCTGGGTCTCACTCTCAGGGAAAACCGATGTAGGTGACTCTTTCCTCCTGATAGGAGACCAGTTTGGTCTGGGAAAATCCGGCTGGGGGCTATAATACCTCAGTAGACCCTCCTATGGATGGAAGGGGGGAAGCACCATACAAGCAGGGCAAGAAGCAAGAAAACAAGAACCAAAAAATTCTCCTCTTTTAAACAAAACTTAAGCTAGAGGTCCAGATAAAGCTGAACTGAATGTGAAAGAACAGATAGACAACAAATTCATCCAGCAAGAAAACCCTAGGTAAAAGAAGTGAAAGCAATCTCCAAAATAAACTAATTAAGGTAATTAAATGCCTAGATGCCAGCAAAAAATAACAAATCACACTAGGAAAATTGAAGATATGATCTAGTCAAAGGAACAAACCAACAATTCAAATGACATACAGGCGCTGAAACAATTAATTCAGAATATACGAACAGACATGGAAAACCTCATCAAAAACCAAATCAATGAATTGAGGGAGGATATAAAGAAGGCAAGGAATGAACAAAAAGAAGAAATTGAAAGTCTGAAAAAACAAACCACAGAACTTCTGGGAATGAAAGGCAAGGTGGACGAGATGAAAAAAAGAATGGAAACCTACAATGGTAGAGTTCAAGAGACAGAACACAGGATTAGTGAACTGGAGGATAGAACATCTGAAATCTGGCAAAAAAAAGAAAATATAGGGAAAAAATGGAAAAATATGAGCATGGACTCAGGGAATTGAAAGACAATATGAAGCGCATGAATATACGTGTTGTGGGTATCTCAGAAGGAGAAGAAAAGGGAAAAGGAGGAGAAAAACTAGTGGAGGAAATTTTATCACTGAAACTTTCCCAACTCTTATGAAAGATTTAAAATTACAGATCCAAGAAGTGCAGCGTACCCCAAAGAGAATAAATCCAAATAGAAATACTACAAGACATTTAATAATCAGAATGTCAGAGGTCAAAGAGAAAGACAGAATCTTAAAACCAGCAAGAGAAAAGCAATCCGTCACATACAAGGGAAGCCCAATAAGACTGTGCTTACATTTCTCAGCAGAAACCATGGAGGCAAGAAGACAGTGGGATGACATATTTAAATTATTAAAAGAGAAAAACTGCCAACCAAGAATTCTATATCCAGCAAAACTGTCCTTCAAAAATGAGGGAGAAATTAAAACATTTTCAGACAAAAAAATCACTGAGAGAATTTGTGACCAAGAGACCAGCTCTGCAAGAAATACTAAAGGGAGCACTAGAGACAGATACAAAAAGACAGAAAATAGAGGTGTGGAGAAGAGTGTAGAAAGAAAAACTATGAGTAAAGGTAAAAAGAAGGAAAATTAGATATGACATATAAAATCCAAAAAGCAAAATAGTAGAAGAAAGTACTACCCAGGCAGTAATAACACTTAATATTAATGGCTTAAACTCCCCAATCAAAAGACATAGACTGGCAGAATGGATTAAAAAACAAGACCCATCTATATGCTGTCTCTACTCAAAGGACATGAGAGCAAGGACACAAATGGACATTTACACACCAATGTTTATAGCAGCATTATTTACAATTACCAAGAGATGGAAGCAGCCAAAATGTCCATCAACAGACGGCTGGCTAAACAAACTGTGGCATTTACATAAGATGGAATGTTATGCATCTGTAAGACAGAATAAAGTTATGAAGTATGTAACAATATGAATGGACCTTAAGGACATTATGCTGAGTGTGATTAGCCAGAAACAAAAGGACAAATACTGTATGGTCTCACTGATATGAACTGACATTAGTGAATAAACTTGGAATATTTCCTTGGTAACAGAGACCATCAGGAGATAGAAATAGAGTAAGATATTGGGTAATTGGAGCTGAAGGGATACAGATTGTGCAACAGGACTGAATATATCAGAAATGGACAGCACAATATTACCTAACTGTAATACAATTATGTTAAAACACTGAATGAAGCTGCATATGAGAATGATAGAGGGAGGAGGGCTGGGGCATAAATGAAATCACAAAGAAAGATAGACGATACACACTGAGATGGTATAATCTAGGAATGCCTAGAGTGTATAATGATAGTGACTAAATGTACAAATTTAAAAAATGTTTTTGCATGAGGAAGAACAAAAGAATGTCTTTACTGCAGTGTGCTGAAAATAGATGGTAATTAATATTTTTAAATTTCAAGTTATGTGTGAGACTAAAGCAAAAAATGTTTATTTGGTGCAAATTTATACTTTGACTAGTGCATCTCCTAATATAACTTATGTAGATAGTTGGTTGAACACCTTAAGGACATGTAACTTTGTATAGGACAGGAGATTTTGTTGGTTTGTCCAGGTGATGCCCTGATGAATCCCAGATTGGTTTGATCAGTGAGTGGAAAAGTATTTGCAAAGTCCCCTTTGGGGAATGGTGAGAACGGGGTAAAACTCAACTTTCCCAAGTTGAATTCTTGATATTCTCACAAGCAGTGTGGGCAACCAAAGCTATAGGCTGAGCCCCCAGTCTTGGGGTTTGTTCATATGAAACTTAGCCTCACATGGGATAGGTCAAGCCTACTTAAAATTAGGCTTAAGAGTCATCCCCAAGAGAACCTCTTGTGTTGCTCAGATGTGGCCTCTCTCTTCAGCCAACACAGTAAGCAAACTCACCACCTTCCACATCTACGTGGGACATGACTCCCAGGGGTGTGGATCTTCCTGGCAACGTAGGACAGAAATCTCAGAATGAGCTGAGATTCAGCATCAAGGGATTGAGAAAAACCCTAGAATGAGCTGAGACCCAGCATCAAGGGATGGAGAAAATCCTCTTGACCAAAAGGGAGAAGAGTGAAATGAGACAAAGTATCAATGGCTGAGAGAGTCCAAACAGAGTCAAGAGGTTATCCTGGAGGTTATTCTTACGCATTAAGTAGATATCACCTTGTTAACCAAGATGTAATGGAGAGGCTGGAGGGAACTGCCTGAAAATGTAGAGCTGTGTTCCAGCAGCCATGTTTCTTGATGATGATTGTATAATGATATAGCTTTCACAATGTGACTGTGTGATTGTCAAAACCTTGTTTCTCATGCTCCTTTTATCTACCTTGACAACAGATGAGTAGAACATATGGAATAAAAATAAATAAGAGGGAGAACAAATGCTAAAATAAATTTAGTTTGAAATGCTGGTGATCAATGAAAGGGAGGGGTAAGGGGTATGGTATGAAAAATATTTTTTTTTCTGTTTTTGTTTTACTTTTCTGTTGTCTTTTTATTTCTTTTTCTGAATTGATGCAAATGTTCTGGGAAATGATCATGATGATGAATATGCAACTAGGTGATGATATTGTGAATTGCTGAGTATATGTATTGGGAATGTTTGTGTTTCTTTCTTGTAATTTTTTTTTAATAAAAAAAATTTTTTTTAATGGGGAATTTTTACTGAAGGCAATGGAGAACCACTAGGGTAGCTAAACAAGGGAGTGACATAACTAAATATGTGTTTGGGGAAGATAACGCTAACTCAGTGTGAGAGGGCTTGGAAAGAAGGCAAAATAGGAGGAAGAAAAACTAGTTTGGAATCTACTATAGAAACTCGGAAGGAGATGATGATAGTTGAGACAGGAGGAGTAACAGAGAGAGTAAGTAGAAATAGCTGGAGATGAGACTTATATAGTAAGAAAAATCAACCGGATTTGGTCATTGGATATAAAAGGGGAGAAAAAAGAATGAATTCAAGATGAGGCCCAATTCTAGCTGGGACAACTGAATGAACAGTGACACCATAAATAACAGACTCACAGGAAAATGGGAGAGTTCAGTTATATGCAGAAAGATCTGTGTTAAAAAGGTAGCTAGACAGGGTCTAGAGCTCAAGAGCAATTGAAACTCAAGAGTTGTAGACATTAACATAGAGGTGAAAAAATTAAGAAAATAAAAATGAAAATAATGAGAAACATCTTTTATCTGTTAAACTGATGATCTAAAAAACAATCATAATATTCACCAGTAATAGTAGAAAATGGGAAAACTGATAATCTCACAACTAGCAGGAGTGAAAAAATTTACAACTTTTCTGAAATTTATGTTAAGTCTAAATATGCCAAAACATATGTATAAGAATATTCTCCAAATCACCCCACTCCCAAGAATTTCCCTACCTCTTACATTCTTCACATATTTTTTCACAGCACTTCTATTTATTTTTTAGGTTTACTATTTATTGTGTATCTCCTTCCACTAACATGTAAGCTCTCTGAAACAGGGATCTTAGTGCATTTTCTTCAGTCATGTATTCCAAGCACCTGTGACACCTGGCCCATGATGGGCACTTACAAAATACACGGATGAGTGAATATGAGTGAACAATGGAATGACTCAAATAAGAAAATATTCTTTTCACCCATCTGTCAGTGGTAAAGATTTAAAAAAAGAAACAACTCTGAATTGACAGGGGTAAAGGAAAAATGGCTCTCTCATAGATTGGCGGTGAAAATGTAAATTGGTACAACTTTTCTGAAGAGCAATTTAACCACCTAGGTCACGTTTTAAACGTGAATATGACCCTAAACATAGTAATCACAGTTCTTGACTCATAACCCAAAGTTCTCAATCAGATAAGAGTAAAAAGATACACACTTAGAAAATTAAATATCACAGCACCATTTTATGCAAGAGGAAATTTGAAAACTTCAATTTTTCTCAATAATGTTATATAAATTACAGAGACCCATAAAATAAAATACTATGCATCTATTGTTTATTTATTTATTTATTTTGTCATGTGCAGGCTCCAGGAATAGAACCCGGGTCTCCAACATGGCAGGAGAGAACTCTGCATCAAGGCACCATTGTCTGCCCATGCATCTATTTTTAAATGATGCTAAACATCATTATTTTATATTGGAAAGCGACATTCCCAACACTTAGCAACAGAACAAGTACATTAAAAATACATAAAAGGACTTTTTAGAACTTCACCCCGTTCCATGGAACAACTAGAGAAGTGACAGATAAACAATTGAGAGAGCGGTTCCAGGGTATTAGTGACCAGAGAGGGACTTCTACATTAAAAAGGGAGGCCATGGGTGAAAAAGCAGAGAAATTGCAGTTGAAAGGATGGGGTGAGTTTACCCAGTCATGACTGCACCTAGGTGGACTGCTACACACAGGCCAGAGCAGGGGCCAAAGGAGCAAGGCACTCCTGTATTTCCATTTCCACACTGGCTTGACAG
This sequence comes from Tamandua tetradactyla, assembly GCF_023851605.1. Lineage (NCBI taxonomy): Eukaryota > Metazoa > Chordata > Mammalia > Pilosa > Myrmecophagidae > Tamandua > Tamandua tetradactyla. The sequence goes on from NC_135329.1 coordinate 6,956,781, forward strand.
ATCTTCCCTCTCAGCTCTGCAGTAGGGCATTCCTGTGAGGAAACTGGAAGCTAGCAGACCAGGTATACCTACGCACAGAGAACCTGCGTTGCATAATACCTACAACCCGCCCAAGGCAGGCTGCTATAGGCGTCTGATTTGGGCAGAGACTGGGAGACCTCCATTCAGGAAGAATGGAGGATGCAGAACTGAGCCGATCAGACAATTGGCCAGCAAAAGAGACTCCCTGGGTCCTGTTGCTTCTATCATTTCTCCACAGAGGCCTGGCTGATTCAGGCATGCATGGGTGGAGAGTTGGGAATGAGGAAATGAGTCACGCCACACTACCAGGCAGTACCAAGCTGGCTATGTGCAGGTGTAAATGAAATCCTCAGTCCCAGAGTCCAAAGTCTTTCCACACTGGAGCCTGCGGACCACCAGATCCATCATGCCCACAAGCAGATTCTCTGCTGATGTGCCCAATGCTGAACCCTCAGTCTCCGTTTGTGGATTTCAACATGTACCGAGACATTCAGCTTTAACTGGACCTTCACATGGCTGGGAAGAGGTGGAACTGAGGGAAACAGGTGGCTGAAAAGTGCCACCTACTGGGAAGACAAAGAAAGCATAGTCTGACAAACTGCCTTCCTGCCTAGCTTTTAACAGATCTTCAAATAGAGCTACACCTCTTACATTAAGGTCCCAGCCTTGGTTTGGCAGGGAATTCCTGACAAACCAAGTACAAAAAAGACCTTCAATGCAAATCCAACCAATTACAAAATCTTAGATGAGCAAGGGGAATAAACTCTCAAAATAAACTTATTAAGATAATCAAATGCCTCAAACTCAGCAGAAAATCACAAAACACATGAAGATGCAAGAAAATATGGCCAGCCAAATGATAAAATTAGAATACCAGAGGAGACACAAATTTGGAACTAATTAAATATATTTGTAGAAACTCCTAAGTAAGTTCCATGGGTTTGCAAAAGACAAAGGATATCAAGAAGACAGTAGAAGAACATAAAGAATTATCTGAAAGAATAAGTAGAAAAATAGCAGCTCTGATGGAAATGAAAGATACTGTAGATCAAATTAAAAATATACTAGAGACATACAACAGCAGATTTGAAGAGGTAGAAGAAAGAATAAGTGAATTACCATGCACAAGAGTAACTTTCCAGAAACCTACACCCTCCAGATGGGTCCCTGGTCCAAATAAGTCCTGAAACCTAGAGGGCTCAGCCTCTCCAGAACATCAAACAGTTCCATCTCCTACCCCATATTAGTGACAGACCCTTCCAATATGAAAAATATAGAATGGCCATAGCCCAAACTCCCCTAAAGAGAGAGATGGAAAGATCAAAGGTGATGCTGGAATTATACAGTGAAGATAGGATTTAACAAATGAACATGAATGCTGAATCATTAAATTGCTACCTTTTAGTCTCCAGTATCTTAGAGCAGCTAGAAGTAAAAACCTAAAATTGTAGAATTGTAACACATTTAAAACGCTGAAATATGTTCTACAACTAATTGTGGTGCTGTGCTTTGAAATTTATTGCTTTTTTGTATATATGCTGTTTTTCGCAAAAAAAAGAAGGAAAAAAGTAGATTGTGATGATAAAAAATATTTAAGCCTTCTAGCCTATATTCTGTAGACTATAGAAGGAAAAAAATGTAAGAGGATCATATGGTAGCCCATGACAAACTCTGGTATCTGTCCTATATCTACTTGTTGAAGAGTGCTTTGAAAACTATTGCATTTTTATTCCTTGGCTTTGTTTACATATGTTATACTATACAATTAAAAAGTTAAGAAAAAAATAGAATACGCAAACTAGAGAACAGGACAACTGAAAGTGCAAAAGAATAGACAGCAAAAAAGACAGAAAATTTTGAATTGGATCACAGGGAAATGATGAACAACATGAAGTGCACAAATATAAAAATCACTGGTGTCCCAGAAGGAGAGGAGTAAAGGGCTAGGAAGATTATCTGAACAACTAATTGGGAAAAAACTTCCCAACCCTTATAAAAGACATAAATATACAAATCATTATATTGATATTTCTTTTAGTCTCCAGTATCTTAGAGCAGCTAGAAGTAAAACTTTTAAATTGTGGAACTGTAACCCATACCAAACTCCGAAATCTGTTCTACAGATGTGCTTTGAAATTTGTTGTTTTTTTGTATATGTGGTGTTTTTCACAAAAATGAAGGGAAAAAAAAGTCGATTGTAATGATAAAAAAATATTTATTCCTTCTAGACTCCAATGTTCTGGAGCAGCTGGAAAGAAAAATCTGAGATGATGAGACATCAAGCAGAATGCAAGACAAACTCTGGGATCTGTCTTGTAACTACTTGTTGAAGAGAGCTTTGAAAACGATTGTTTTTTTCTTTCTTTGCTTTATATATATGTTATATTATACAATTTAAAAAGTTAAAACAATATATTTAAAAAAAAACAAGAAAAAAAAAATCAAGAGCCTAGAGAAGAAAAGAGTTTCTGATAGGAGAGTTTGCTGTTAAAGAGCACATCATTAGCCTCAAGTGAAAAAAAAAGAAAAACAAGAAAAGGTTATCAATGCATGCAAATAAGTCTAACTTTGCAAAATTTTACCAAAACCTACATGGGGGAAATCTATGATTCATGTTGGAAACTTTGATTCAAGTTGAAGATTTAAATTTGTTCAAAATACCTCTAAGGAATAAAAAGTACATACAATCCAGGCTCTTTCAATAAGGAGTACTATTAGACCTACCCAACTGTAGTCCTTTAACTACTATGCTTACGGAAATACATGTGAAAAAGCTGTTAGTATCTGAAAACTAAATTGGCCTATTAATTTAGAATTATATTGGCATGAAAGTTGTTTATCCATTAAAGTGCAGAGTAAAAGGTGCCTAGCATACATAGTAAAAAGTAAACACAAACAGAATAACCATTAAACCCAACTCAGGAAAATGTAGATTAGTGAGGTTTTGTAGAATCAAAAAGTTGTTTATTCAGCAATTTCTAATTAAAAAATTTGTCTTACACTTAGAGCCCCTAAACTATCATCTGATACTTATCACATCTTAAGGTACTTTTAGATCATGGTAAATACTTCATTACTTTTACTTTAATTTTAAATAAAATTGCTGATTTTCTAATGGTAATTCTTCCCCACCCCATCCTATTCCTGACCCAAAAAAACAAACAAACAAACAAACAAACAAAAACCAAGGGATTCCATTACAAAAGAAAAAACTGCAGCAATTAAGATTCTGAAGATCAGGAAAAAAGAAATTTTAAGTTGACCACAAACTCATTATTACTTTACAAAAAAGCATATACAGTAAAAGTTTTTCAGTTATGTTCTTTTTTACACTAGAAAAACAAAGTCCTTAAAGCTTACAATAAGTAAAAACATACTACAATTCTAACTGTAGTGTTACAAATATAACTCTAAATTAAAGGAAATTCAATATAAAATACTCACATTGTAAAATGAAGGTAGGGTTTATGTACAGCAGCAGATGATGACTGTTTCTTTGGTGATCCTGAATGACAACTGGTCTCAAAAATTGACAGAGTATTCTCATCGTCACTATCATCTAAAATTAGAGTTTCTATATCTGTTTAAAAAATCAGTAAGGTTATGAAGATTATAAAACCTTTAATATTAGTGCCCCACCAAGACTAAGGAAAACTGGGTTAAAAAATCAAACAAAATAAAACTATTTATGAAATTATAAAGATTTACCAGGCAAACGGGACAAAGTACAATATTTTAAATACTTCTTGAAAAAAATTTCACATTTACAGATAAGTGTTACAAGATGTAATTGAGAGATTTTCATTGCCTAACTCTAACAAGTCTGGAGAAGTAGCAGTCTCATTAAATTCTTACTTACCAACAAAATCACTCAATTAATTCTGATCAAACACAGTCTATTTCACATAAGATACTTGGTTTAATTAATAGGATAGTTGAGACTAGCCCATTTTTTACAAAAGCAACACCACACACACTTCTTAAGTAAAACCTAATCCAGTTAAGATGGAATCAAGTCAGAACAAAGCTAATCTTAAAAATGCATTCATTCAAGCAGCATTAGTCTTAAATTACCACTCAATAGACTGACTGGAATAAAATCCCTACCAAGAGTTAAAAATGTACCTAGGCTACTTCTTGAAGTAGTAATGGTTAAGAAGTATTAATAGTTATAACTCACAAATACATATCAAAAGTGCCAATTTATTCAAATACAAAGCTATGCTAAAATATGTAGGGAACACACAGAAAAATTTTTAAAAAAGATAGTCTTTCTAAAGTGAGATACTAAATTGTGCTGGTAGACATAGATCTCTGGGGCTTTTAAAAGCTAAATACTTGAGACAACTATTATTTAAAAAAAATTTTTAATTAATCTGGAAAATAACTGCATATCTTTTGAACTGGTAAAAATTACAAATATAGAATACTTTATACTTACGGGGAAAATTATAAGAAAACAGAAAACATTGCCATAAAATCATAAAATGGTAATTCTCAAATGTAAATATAGGGGCTATCATATCTCAGTAAGGAAGGTAAGATTTTATGATTTTCTGAAGATATGAGTTTTTTAAAAGATTGGGAAATTTGGGGGGAAAAATGAATATTCCCAGTTTCGAAATAGCAGAGATAAGAAATGTACAATTCACGGTATAGTGTGGCTCTGAGATACTCAATAAAACATTTGCTTCCTATTCTAGGTGCTTAACTGAAGAAATCAAGTAGTCATGTGAGTCTATCAAAAGAAATTAAAGTTTCTAGAAAAAATTAATTTATGGTGACATTGAACTGTTACAGTGACAAAACAATATGCTTGCTATTTTACTATATATATTTTTAGTGTTATATAATTTATTGAAAAATCTTTCATTTGGTGCAGACCACATGCCAAACAAAGTGTTAGGTAGTGGGGAAATTAAGATAATTAAAACACAAAACTTTCCCTTCAAAGTTCATGGCCTTAATTAGATTAGTATATAACTAAACTTTTAGTTTTTTTCCATAATGAGTGATGTTTTTAAAGGCAGCTTTCTGGTTTTCAAACTCAGGTTCAAAGCCAAAACTTGAGGTAGAATTCAAGACCCTCTACAAAACAGGCCCCAATTTATTCTTACCACTAGCTTATACTTCAATTAGATCATAAATCCCTACATGTGGGTCAATCTTTCCTTTTCCATGGCTTTGTTCAAAATATTCCGTTTACCTGGAATGCCCTATTCATCCTCTATTTCTCATCATTAAAATTCTAGTTATTTTTCTAGGTGCATCTCAAGAATTCTTCTTCATTAAATTTTCCGGAGCCCTCCAATAGGATACACTTGCCCTTTTACAGGTCCCTACAGCCTTTTGTCATACTGCTCTGAACCCTGTCTTATGCTGTAAAACCCATGCCTGTGTCTTGCTCTGATCTCTGTGCAAATAACAACAAAATGTATTGATGAGCTGAATCCAGAAAAGTATTAAAATCACAGAAAAGTATTGAGTGAACATACAGTGTTCATAGCACATAGAGCATATAAAAATAATCCTATGAGGAAACTCAGAATTTATTTACTTAGTCCTGTACTTTTGACATTATAAGAATATGAAAAAAGTAATTTATAGTACCTTCTTTCTTGTCACTCTGGCTAATTTCAGCATGAGGAAACACTTTTTGCAAGACTGCTAGGATATTGTTGAAGCTTCTTTCCAGCAGTGGCCTTATGATGGGGGATAGTGCATGTCCTGAAGACATCACAGCACGTTGGGAAGCAGGTACAATATTCTGCATTGCATGATAAAAATCTTGTGCGCTGAGCACTATTGAAGAAACATCCAGCTGCAATTTATGACTGCTAGCATAGATCTGAGGGTAACGCCTCCTCAGGGCAATCAGGGCAGCTTCAGTGCACAGGGCCTTGATATCAGCTCCACAGTAGCCTAATGCACAAAAGGAAAAGGATAACAAAGCTCATTCTTCCAAGCACTGATCATGCTTTGCAAATATACATATCCTTAGCTTTTCAAATAATAATCAGTACTAAGTCAAAAAGTATATACAATTTTATCTGCAAATTAAAACTGATCACTGAAAATCACCTAATAAAATTACCTAAAGGTCAAATGCTTTTAATATTTTTCTAAGAACTCTAAATTATTTTATTATAAAACCAACTTATTCATTGTGAGTAAAAATAGCAATGAATTGTGGAAAAAATATTGAAAAGCATTGCATTCTTAAAGTCCTCAATTAGGAGAAAACTTAATACAACCTCAGAAAATTGAATTCAGAAAACCATGAAATTAAGTATTAACATTGTCTCATTATAGCAATCTATTTCCTAAAATAATTCTTCAGAATAACAAGATTTACTATTACTCTCATTTTATTTTCTATTTCTCAATGAATAAATATGAAAAAAAATATCTTTTCCTGTGGCATACATATCTGTTGCAACAGTTCAAAAAATGACTGCAGAACACTAGCTGAATTTAAAATAATCTATGGATATGATAAAAGCATATGAATTCTGTCCTCGATATCAGAGAAAGTAAAGAATAAACTACCATCTTGAAACAATATAAACAATCACATTTCTTTTTGTTCTATTAAAATATATACACAGCTAATGAACATACTATATGGCCCTATTTTAAGTAAAAAAGCCCAAGTATTTAAAAGTGCTCAAAAACACTTTATGTAATAATGTTACCCGTAACAATTGTTTAGCTAATAACATGTTAATTACATACATAAAAATAATGCATTCTTCATTTTTTCCTAATTTATTCCAGATAAAAAGTTTATCAACAATAAAAGATTCCATTTAAAGAAGTAAACTTTCATGTAGATTATCATAACCAACAGATGATAAATGATGGGAAATAGTATCTTCATATTTGCTTGTGAGGGAGAACTACTGGCTTATATCAACCTTTACTACCCACCTGAAAAAAAACAAAGTAACTTAAACAAAATATATTGATACTCAAGCCTCACAATAAAATTAGTGAATCAAATCTCTGGGGTTTGATATCATAAATGTATATTTTGAGGAAGCTTAAAAAGTGATTCTTATGCACATAAAAGATTGTGAACTACTGACTTAATATGCTTCCTACTAAACCCTAAAACATAATTAAAAATATGTTACAACCAGGGTTAACATGGGTTAATTTAGGGTGACCACATGTCCTGGTTTATGCCTCTTGATAATTAATAGTATAACTTTTTATCACTGGTTTGGACAATAAATTATATGATTATTATAGTAATACTGAAAATTGATTACAGCCTTTTAAGAGTTAAAAGTTGACAAAGAAATTACAAGCATCCCTTTCATAAGAACGCTGTAAGCATATTAATTCTACAATTACAATTCTACTACTGAGCTGAACACAAATATCTAGATACCAGAAAAAGAACATCCTTGAATACATCTATTTGCATGAAAATTCTGCAGACTAAATATTTAGCTATTTAGAGAGATTAGTCTAGAAACAAGATCACAACAAAATTTAATGAAGCTATTTTTTTAAGTAAAATATCTAACACAGCAAGGAAGGAACCACAAGACAGAGGCCTCACTACTGCTACGCTTTCGTTGCTCTGGCCCTCTTAGTGAAAATGGAGCAGAGAATTTATGAGTCGGTTTACACCTCACATTAACCTTAAGCATTTACTATTTGTGTGAATATTCTCAAAACCAAGGTATGATGCTGAAGAAATTTTTCCTCACTTAAAAATCACACCAATCATCCACGCAAAACCTCTAAATTCTTGGAAATTTTTTTTTCAGTGTAACGGCTACTAAATCCATGAACTCTGGCAAGAGGTCAGCTATCTTGGCAGCTATTCATCAGGACTGTACATTTTTTTATATAGCATAAATTTCACTGGCCTGAACCCATAAATATTAAAATATTTTGGGGTTACATAAACTGAATAATTTATAATGGATTTAAAATTTATTGCAATTTCATTCCTGTTTAAAGACCTGCATTTGATTTTTCAATATGAACTAGTTTTTTAATAAATGCCACAACCAAATACAGAAGTCTCTCAATTATAATGGATTTTTCACGTCACTCCAGAAAGAAAACAGTATATAAGCAGATTCTGTACCAAAAAAAAACAGGAAAAAGAAGAAAGAAAGAAAGAGAATAGTTTTTTCAGTCCTATAAGAAATTATATTTTGAGAATGTCAAGTCTTAAGAAATTGACTAATGCTAAAATAAATCACTTGAAAAAGTAAGAAATGCAAAAGGAAACTAAGTTCTAATATTTAGTATGAAGAATTAAATTAGAGTGCATAACATTTCAGATGGTAGAAAGGGTAACAGAAAGTAATTTTGAAATATCTATATTTGAGGGAATTTCCAAAATTCTGCTTATTTCAGTGAAGAATTGTTCTGTGACAAATTCACAGAAAATCTACAAGGATTTCCCAGTCTGATCTGAACTCTAACACAATATCATAAAAGTAGCAGGAAATAAAAAGGGTCAAATTTCAAAAAGGGAAAAGACTAGAGTTTAGACCAAATACCACCCTCTCCCATAAAGCAGCACAAGGCTTTGCAAAGGTCAAGCCAAATTTACATGAAATGGTTTTGGCGCATGCTCTCTTATACCAGGCAAAGCTTAAACTTGGAGTAGTGCTGGAGAGATTTACGTTTTCTCCTCACCAGAAGATGTCGAGTTCTTTGTGGTTCAAAAGCTGAGGGATGCTCCTTCGGAGATGGAGGTCCCTGTGGATGAAGAGGATAATTTGGATGTAGCTAACTGAATGGACTGATGTTCTATTTAAGTTTTAATTATCTGATGGTGGATCACAATGATTTTTTTATCTAAAGTTTTTCTTTTTGGTCTTGGTAACTTTAAAGTTTTCCAAAGTAGACTGCTGACTGTTAGTGGACTTTTTTGGGGGATTTCTTAACACTTAAAGTTCATGGAGAGAATTTAAATTTTTGAGAAAATGAGAAGAAACAGATAAGAGAGGGAAAAAAAAATAAAGGAAAAATGCCTGTGAATATATTCACTTAAGAATTTATCCATTTTTATTTCAAACCTAATTAAAGTCAAAATCCTGAACTCCATCTTCCATGTACAGTCATCTATGTACATGAAATGTCCTCACCACGTCCTTTTAGGATAGCAGTATTCATTTACCCTTGGGGCAATATTCCACTCTGTGACTAATTTAACACTAAATTGGAAGTTTTATATTTTGAGAAAATAGCAGATGCTACTAGTTATTTTCTTTGAAGAACTCCCACCCAACTCCTTTTAGACCACAGGCATGATGATGAGCCCACTGTGTAATCTGCAAAGTAAAAACCTGCTTTCTTGCTCTTGACGTGAACCTTCCTCTCTCAAATTTTAGTTTATTTTTCTAAGCAAAATTTCCAAAAGGAGACAAATCCTAAAAAGAGCCACTGTAGAATACATTAATATTTTGCATGTCATATCATGGATACCACGCACTCTTATTAATGGCATACTACTACTGAACTTTGTTACACAAAAAGCAAACAGTAGCTAAAATTCTAATTTAGAGCTATTCAAACCTTAAATGAAATATTTAAAATAATATTGTAAGATAAAGGCAGAGTCACGTATTACACAAAGACATAGCTACATTTATTCAAATTCCAAATATAAGAAAAAAGGGAGGCTGAACAGAATAAACAATGACAAGCAAAGAATTCAAATTCAATTCAAAGTAGCACTCACCAACACATTTTTCAGCCAATTCACCTAAAAAAGCATCTGACAATTTTGGAGTCCAGTCCCTGGTATGGATCTGTAAAATGTGTTTTCTTGCCTAAGAAGAAAAGTACAAATAAACTATCATCAACCCCTCAAATGTATTACCTAGAACAAATTGTGACTAACAAGATCCCGGGGGAAAAAATTGAGAGAAATTTAAACACCTTGGCATCATATCAAGTCTGATTCCACATTAACCCTGTGAGATATGTAGTACAGATCTGGTCTCTACTTCATAAACTAAGACATTTAAGGTTTTAAGAGATAAAGGAAACTGAGTGTGGAATATGATGACTTAGTGATTGATTCAGGACAAGAACTTTAAACTTCACTTTTTCATCACATCATTTTTACCGTTTAAAACTATATGAACTAGAAAATTTAACATTATAATAACCATAATCTTATGAAAACTTTATATTTGAATTTCACAGAACTTTTAGTTCTACGCATACATAGGTATTACATATAAGTATACAGATAGGTATATATCTACATATATATAGGTATATTATAAGGTATTATGAATGAACAAAGAGCTAAAGTGACAAGTTCTTTAAAACTAGAAAAAAATTTTAATTAAAAAAATATTCAATCAATAATAAAATATAAAGCATATTACCTTCTGTGAGTTGACGTTTTGACCTTTAATATATTATGATGCAATTTTAGTAAATAGTAATATAATTTGCCAAGAAATCAAAAGTTTAAACAATTTTCCCTTAAATTTTTTCTCAAAATGATATCCCTTACAGTAAACTTTGACTCTACAGTACAATAAAAATGTGAGCATCTTGGTTATAAAATAAACTCAACTTTCTTTATCTCCCACAGTAAAAGAAAAAGAAAAAGTGAAGTATAAGAATACATAATTAGATACCACTATCATCAAGAGGTTTTTTTTTTTCCCATATTTGCTTTCTTTGGGGGAAAAACACTTCATAAAATTGGAGTGCACTTGTTCCCTCAACACTGCCCAACCTGAACCTCCTGATGCTGTGAAAGGAGCAAATCACAACCAAATGATAATATATTACTGGCTTCCTGAGAAATTTGGATTTAATGTCAAAATGAAAAGAACCTCAAAGTCATCAAGATACATCTTGCTCAAAAATTTGACAATATTTGGAATTAACTGCTATTGTCTCAACTTCAAGTTCTAAGATACCAAAAGCAATGTTATGCCACTTATTTTCTTCCAAATTGAAGTACTTGCTTGAAAAGATACTAAAATGGTATAGAGTCAAAGTACAAAAGAAATGCCACTCTGAGAGCCTATATATTCTAGAAGATGAGTTTAAGAATCTATACTGATTTCAGCACAGATACCACTCACTAAAGATTCTTAAAAATAAAAATTATGTTTAAAATTTTTAAGCTAGAAGATACTCAAAAAGGATTTATTCTTATCCCCTCATTTTACAAAATTAGTAAACAAAGGTTTAGGAAAATGAAATCAATGAGGTAGAAAGTTACTGTTAGATCTTAAAATTAAATCAAGGTCTCTAAGACATTCAAGCACCATAACTCTTTCCCTATAGACCTAAAAAAGGGTCTCCTTTCTTTTATCAAACCAGAAACAAGCATAGAATGAAGAAGAAATTAGTTAAATCAAGAAATGTTTTATTATACATTTTATTTTCTATGACATACAGAATAATAGGTCACATGGCTTCCTTCCCACAGTAAATGGCTTTTCTACTATTAAGAGTCAAAGGCCTAGGGTAACTTTCCAGAAACCTACAACTCCAGATGGGTCCCTGGACCAGATAAGTTCTGAAACCTAGAGGAGCCAGCATCTCTAGAACATCAGCTAGATCCATTTCCCTACCCCATATTATTGACAGCCTCCTCCAACATGAAAAATTTCGAACGGCCATAGCCCAAATACTCCTAAAAAGTAGGAGACAGATCAAAAGGTGATGGTGGAGTTATACAGAAAAGGTAGGATTTAACAAACGAGTATGACTGCGGAATCATACCGATATTTCTTTTAGTCTCCAGTAGCTTAGAGCAGCTAGAAGTAAAAACTTAAAATTGTGGAATTGCAACCCTTATCAAACTCTGAAATCCGTTCTACAACTAATTGTGGTGCTGTGCTTTGAAATTTATTGCTTTTTGTATATGCTATTTTTCACACAAAAAAGAAAAAGTCGATTGTGATGATAAAAAATATAATATTCGTGCTTGCTTCGGCAGCACATATGCTAAAATTGGAGCGATACAGAGAAGGTTAGCATGGCCCCTGTGCAAGGATGACATGCAAATTCGTGAAGCGTTCCATATTGAAAAAATACATATATATATATATATATATATATATTCCTTCTAGCCTCCAATGTTCTGGAGAAGCTAGAAGGAAAAATCTGAGATGATAGTATGGTAGCCCATGACAAACTCTGGGATGTGTCCTGTAACTACTTGTTGAAGAGTGCTTTGAAAACTATTCTTTCTTTTCTTTCTTTGCTTTGTATATATATTATACAATAAAAAGTTAAAAAAAAAAAGTCAAAGGCAATTTAAGTCTCTCATCTTTTAGGTTTCACAAACACACACGCACATATAATACAAATAACAACAATAATACTGATGATGAAAAAATTCGAAAAAAATAAAGAAATTAAGAAGCATTACTTCATAAAGAAGATATGTGCTATATTTTTATTTTTTTAATTTTTCATTGTGAAAAATAACACACATATAAAAAAGTAATAAATTTCAATGTACACCGCAACAATCAATTATAGAACAAATTTCAGAGTTTGGTATGGGTTACAGTTCCATAATTTTAGTTTTTTTTCCTTCTGGCTGCTCTAAGACATTGGAGACGAAAAGAAATATCAATATAATGATTCAGCAGTCATACTCATTTGTTAAATCCTATCTTTTCTGTTATAACTCCACCTTCTTTGATCTTTCTCTTAACTTAAGGGGTATTTGAATTGTGCCTATTCTAACTTTTTCATGTTGAAAAGGGCTCTCAATAAAATGGGTTAGGCAGATGGAACTAACTGATGCTCTGGAGGCTGGCCTCTCTGGGTTTCAGGACTTATCTGGTCCTAGGAACCATCTGGAAGTTGTAGGTTGATATGTGCTATTTTAAACTAATAAAAGATTTATTTTAATTATTAAAATTTGGGGAAAAAACTTACTTTTTTTCATCTTTTACTTGCTCAAATAGCTAACCTCAGGACTAATATGAGCTATTGACTGGTGTTACTTTAAATTAATTACCTAAATGGGTCCTTATTACTGCCCTAATGCTTCTCTAGGCCATTAATTTTGCCTTTCTCTTAGCAGACTATATCTTCTTCATCTTCAAGTTCATTTTTTGACCTTGCTTCCTCATTTCACTAAGAAAATTGAAGCAATCAGAAAACCCTACAACAGAATCTCCACACCAAATCTATCCATCAGCCTGTGTACCCTCATACTGTCTTCACCCTAAATTCACAGATGAAACACCCAGTTCCTATCTAAAGTCACTCATACACTAAAGCCTATCATTTCTTGCCTACTTAAAGACATCTCTCTGATAATTATCCTTTCTCAATTTCATCACTGATATCTCCCTCTCTACTGGATCTTCAAAGCTGATATTTCTCCAAAACAACAAAACACCTACTCTTGTCCTCACCTCCTCCATCATCTATCATCTAATTTCTTTGCTTTCCTTTGCAGCAAAACTTCGAAATCTTATATCCAATTCTACTCTTTCTAATCTCTATTAAATTAAACCTGTATCAGTCAAATTTTGGCAACCTTCCTAACTGAAACTGTCCTCAACCGGATTACTGATGGCCTCCAGAATGCTAAATACAATGGCCAATTCTAAGTCTTCATCTGATTTGACTTAGTAGCATTTTGACAGTTCCTCACACCCTCCTCCTTGATATATTTTCTTCACTTGGCTTCCAGGACATCTCACTTTCCTAGTTTTCCTCTTACCTTCTGACTGCTCCGTAAGAACCAGAAGATTTGGGAATCTCATCCAGGGTCATGACCTTAAATACTGTCTAAGGGAAAAAGTTTAACAGCCAGCCTAGGCCTTTTCCACAAACACAGTCCTGAGAAGATGACCTTAAGTTTATTGTACCACAGTTTCCTTGAAATGCAGAAAGTTAAAATAAATGTGGAAAGCCTGGTTCTAGATCCACATTGTACATTATGGTAAGCCACTAGGTGCATAATTCCAATTAATTTAAATTTTAAGTTAAAAATAACAGTATTTAGGGCAAGCCATGGTGGCTCAGCAGGCAGAGTTCTCACCTGCCATGCCAGAGACCCGAGTTTAATTTCCAGTGCATGCCCATACAAAAAATAAATAGATAAACAGTATTTAAAACTCAGCTTCTCAGTCACACTAGACACATATCAAGTGCTCAATAGCCATAAGTGGTTAGTTACTACCATATTGGAAACTGTCCAGTGCAAATACAGAACATATTCATCATCCAAAAAACTTGCACTGGCAGTGCTATTCTAGGCCTTTTTTATCATTGAACTCCTGAATTGTGGACTGCACATGAATTGTAAGGACTGTGAATTCACATACAGACCTGGAGACCTACATGAAAAGGATAATAAAGAAGACAACTGGGAAACCAGGTAATGACTTTTCTGTGCTGAAATGAACACTGGCTTTGTTTCTTTAAACTAAGCATAATGACTCCCTGTGTAGTGTTAGAGCCTAGAAGCTGTGCTGGACTGTTGTTAGATGTCCCAAACGAGATAGCGATGCCTCCCTATGTGGAAGTAGACTGAATCAACTTCAGCATTGTCTCCTACAACTACGCACATCTCTATGTATTGGTATTGGCCCTGGAAGTCGCATTAGGGTAATGTAAACGATATCATATATACTAAGTTTTCTATCCTGACCAAGCGAGGTAAACCTGGTGCCAATTAAAGGCCTATAAATAAGATTGTCAACACAAATCTAAGACAATTACTTGGTGATTATGCAAATTAATGTCAAATTGCGATATTAACTGCTCTGTACATGGAAGCCATTGCTTTGGTTTCCCTTTGGTCTTTAGCCTGTCCCAATAACAAAGCCTTTCACATACTTCAAATTAGACCAAGCATTTCACATAGAGATCTAAATTCAAAACCTGGTATCAATAACAAGTATATATTCATATACAGTATCTCCTCTGGATATAGCTCTCCCTCTCAAATGAGCTCCCAATGAAGAGTCAAAGATTACATTAGCTAAACCAATATTAACCATAAAAGTTTCAAGGAGAATTAAGGAAAAAGATCTTTGTGTAGCATATTAAATAACATTTTACATACTCAATGACTTATTTATACATTCTTTAAAAAACTTGACACTAATGCATAACGTTTGTGGATGTTAATTAAATATATTGTGGTCACTTTCATGAAAACTTGTGTACAGACACTTATTCATAAACTCACCAATACTTTACAAAAGCATTATTTTTATAGAACCAAAGCCCACAATGGCTACACAGAACTAAAGAAAATATTAAGCAAGCATATAGAGTAACCTGACCAATAGCTTTCTTCTTAATTCTTAAGAAAAATAAAGTTTCTAAAAATCATAAGTAGAAAAAGAATAAATTGTTCAATTGCTATATTCTAAGGATTTGTAAAGTATTAAGATGTCCCATAAGCAGGAACTTTCCAGAAACCTACAACGTTCAGATGGGTCCCTAGAATGCAGAGGGGCCAGCCTCTCCAGAACATCAACTAGTTCCATCCCTCTATACCACATTATCGACAGCCCCTTCCAACATGAAAAAGTTAGACCAAATACCCCTAAAAAGTGGGAGAAAGATTAAAGGTGATGGTGGAGTTATACATAGAAGGTAGGGTTTAACAAATGATTCCTGAATCATTATACTGATATTTCTTTTAGTCTCTAGTACCTTAGAGCAGCTAGAAGTAAAAACCTAAAATTGTGGAACTGTAACCCATACCAAACTTGAAATCTGTTCTACAACTTAATTGTTGTGATGTGCTTTGAAATTTATTGCTTTTATGTATAAATGTTATTTTAAAAAGGAGGAGGAGTATAATAGAGAAGATAGGATTTAACAAATGAGCATGACTGCTGAATCATTATATTGATACTTCTTGGAGTAGCTAGAAGAAAAAACGAAAGATTGTGTAACTGTAACCCATACCAAACTTTAAAATCTGTTCTATAACTAATTGTAAAATGTACTTTGAAATTTATTGCTTTTTTTATATATATTTCACAATTAAAAAAAAGTTATCCCATAAGCAGCAAAATCTGAACAAAAATTCATAAACTACTATCCTCAAAGGATATTACGTGCTTCAAATTCAAATTATACATAAATCTTAATATACTGAAAACAAACTCTCTTACCTTTTGATCAGGCAGGTTGAAAAGGAATTCTCTGTCAAAACGACCAGGTCTCCTGAGTGCAGGATCTATAGAATCAAGTCTGTTTGTAGCACCAATAACAACAATTTCGCCTCTATTGTCTAATCCATCCATAAGAGCAAGGAGGGTTGACACTATAGAGCTACAAAAAAAAATTTTAAGGCAAAATTAAAAATCTGTAAAAGTTAAGAGTGAAAAAGAAATAAGCTTGTAAAAACTGCTGCTTATAACAATTTTGTAAGCCTTAAATGCTAATAAAATAACTGGCAAAGTTTGATGTAACACAAGGTGAGATAATTTAAAGAAATCATTTGCCAAAGTACTCAAAGAATATGTCAACAGATACCTAAAACACAGCAACCCAAAAAATACTAGAATAGACATCATCAAAAATTTAAACTTTTCTACATCAAAGAACATTGCCAAGAGAGTGAAAGGGCAACCTACAGATGAGGAGAAAAGATTTACAAATCACTTATTTGTTAAGGGTCTAGTATCTGGAAGTTAGCACCAAGATAGCTTTACATATAACCCTCCAGTTTGGAACAGGAATACAGAATGAATGGATGGTTTAATTCTGTATTACCTTGACCTTGAGGGTATGGCTTTTTAGAATCCCATGTTAATATCAGGAGAGCCTCTAAACAGACTTCACATTTAAGAAAGGCCCAGGGTTAAAACCTCTAATCCTAAGAGGTCATCAAAGTTTAACAAAATACCATAAAGGAAAAGGGAACTTCAATTATATCACTCTGAATTCTTACATTCCTACAGGTCTAACCAGACACTTTATTTTGTCAATTCTTCTATGTTACAGAAAATATTTTGGTTTTTGAATGAATATAACACTTTTAGTTGTTTTCAATAGGGAATATGTTCTAAATAATTCAGTCTCCTGTAGTTCCATAAAAATAAATTCTTGAATGAACGGTTTCCAACTTTATATTAAACTCATTCATTAGCTTCGTCTCATCCTTTAGACCAAAACATGCTGGTAGAAAGACTATCTTCGCTCCTCTCAAAAACCTAGACAAGTATCTTTTGTATAATTGGTACTCAGTAATAAAAATATCCTTCAATGCCAAGCTGGGAGACATCTCCACCAAAAGATTTCTAGGAAAAATACATTCTTTAGAGAGATCTCTCATCTCTAGACTCATTCATATCTTTTCAGAACTTTTCCATATCTCTTGATCACTCAATCTTAATCTTAAACATCAACTTAACCATCATTGTCATTAAAACTGAAAACTTCAAGAACAAAGATTACATTTTAAAATACTTTGCAAACCTCATAGTAGTTAGCCAAGGGCTGGGGATAAATATTGAGTCAGTGAGTGAAAATAACACAACATAAGAAGATTTGGAAAAACTACCTATGGATCTGATCTTGTCTACTTGAACGAACTGGAGCTAATCCATCTATTTCATCAAAAAATATTATAGAAGGTCTCATTAAATATGCCTAGGAAAAAGAAAAAACAAATGTTATTCAGTTTTCATTTTAAAATTTAATTTTTGTTTTTTCAAGTAATATAAGCAACATGCAGCAGGTATAAAAGGATAAATACATTAAAAAGGAAATCTCTTTTCTACCCCAGTGTTCATCTACAATGTCTTCTCTTAGTGGATAACCAGTTTTCAGTTTGCTTTTTCTTCCATATATTTTATTTTTTATACAAACACCCAAGAAAATGGATTTTTAAACACAAATTGTAGTATACTATGAATCATTACCTTTTAATCATATAAGATTGCCTTTATCATATATCAATACAATTCAGTTATCTTCCTTAAGTGCACAAAGATCTGTCATATTTTTAGTAGTATTTTTTAGAGCAGTTTCAGGTTTACAGAAAAATTGCACAGAAAGTACAGGAATTCCAACATACTCCTCCCCTTCCTATACCTCACCCCCAGTTTCTCCTTGCATTACTGCAGTGCATTTCTTACATTTGATGAATCAATACTGATTTATTATTAACTGAAGTCCACAGTTTACACTAGGGTTCAACCTGTAATGTGTGGTTCTATGGGATTTAGCAAATGCGTAATGTCATGTAGCCACCTTTACAGTATCATACAGAATTGTTTCACAAACTAAAAATGCCCTGTCCTCGACCTGTTCATCCTCAACCTCTTCTCCTGAACCCTAGGCAACCACAGATCTTTTTACTATCTCTATAATTTTGCGTTTCTTGAACATCATATAGAACCAATCGTATTTTCACACTGACTTTTTTCACTTAGCAATAGTTAAGATTCCTCCAAATCTTTCTGCAGCTTGATAGCTAATTTCCTTTTTTCACTGAATAATACTCTATTGTATGGAGTATTAGTTTATCCATTTACCTATTAAAGGAGATTTCATCACTCATATTTTTAATAATAAAAACTCTAACTGCTATGAACATTTATGTTCAGGTTTCTATGTAGACATCAGTTTTCAACTCATTTGGGTAACGATCAAGGAATGAGATCGCTGGATTGTAGGTAGCCTATGGTTGCCTTCTAATGTAGCAGCACGATTTTGCATTCCCACTAGCAATGAATAGGAGTGGTTGTTGCTCCACATCTTTCCTGAGTGTGTGCTGCTTTCAGTGTTTGTTTTAGTCATTCTAATAGGCATGTAGTGATATGTCACTGTCTTAATTTTCAAATTCCTAATGACATGATGTTGAGCATCTTTGCATAAGCTCATCTGCCATCTGCACAACCTGTCTGTTCAGATCTTTTGCTGATTTTGTAACTGAGTTGTTTGCTTTCTTGTTGTAGAGTTTTAAATGTTCTTTGTATATTTTGGATATAGAATCTTTATCAGATAAATGTTTTGCAAATAATTTCTCCCAGTCTGTGACAAGTCTTTTCATTCTTTTAACAGTGTCTTTCACAAAGCCAAAGTTCTCCATTTTAATTAATTTGAATTTACTAATTTTTTCTTTGATGTTCTTGGTGGTATAAATTGCCAACCTATAGGCACCTTGATTTTCTCCTATGTTACTGTCTAGAAATTGTATCACTTTGTGTTTTACATTTAGGTCTATGACCTGTTTTGAATTAATTTTTGTGAAAGGGTAAGATCTGTATCTAGATTCATTATTTTGAATGTAGATGTCCAGTTCTCCAGCATTTATTTTTAAAGACTAGCTTTTCTCCACTAAATTGCCTTTGTTTCTTTCACAAAGATTAGGCAAATATATTTGCATGGTTCTGTTTCTGGGGTGTCTTCTCTATTCTAAAGATGTTTTCCCATTCTTTTGCCAATACCACACTATCTTGATCAAAATAGCTTTATATTAAATCTTGGAGTTGGGTACTAGTGCCTCATTTTTTAAAATTGCTACATAATATCCCACTGTATGTACATGCCATAATTAAACAAATCCCCTGCTCATGAAAATTGATGCCATTTTCAGCTTTTTCTATGGTCAACGCTGACAGTAATTGTGCACATTTATCATTTCACATGATTGTGAACATATCTATATGATAAATTCTACATATAGAATTTATGTAGAATTGACACAAAACAATTCTGACACAATTGGCACAAAAGGCAGGGTGGGGAACAACTGACACAAAAGGCAGGGTGGGGAGGAAATAAGGACAAAACTGGAGCAGCTGCCAAGAGCACAGGTGCTGGTGGAGATGGCAGTATCCACGGCAAGCTGAAAGCTGCACAAAATGATGGGTGGGGGGAATGGCCAATACCACTTGCAAGTGCTGCAAGAAGGATTTTATGCCTGCTGAGAAGACTGTGAACAATAATGATGAGCTGTACTGCAGACAGTGTTTTATGTGAGCACAATGCTTGCGGAAGTTCCCACACAGACTTCTCTCTGAGTTTGAAGGAAGGAAGTATTGTGAACATGATTTTCAGATGCTTTTGGTACCTTGTGATCACCGGTGTGGTGAAGTCATCATTGGCCGAGTTATTAAAGCCGTGAATAACATTCCACTGTCACCTCTGTAAGGAAGTTTTGGCAGATACTGGGTTTGTCAAGAATACTGGATACGACTTCCGGGGAAGATGGCGGCTTAGTAAGGCGTGCGGGTCTTAGTTTCTCCTCCAGAACAACTACTAAAGAACTAGAAACAGTACAGAACAGCTCCCGGAGCCACGACAGAGACCAGATACACAGTGTACCCCATTCAGGACCGGCTGGACCGGCTAAGAGACTCCGCTGCGGTGAGGTCCCCGAGAGGCGCGCGCTTCCCCGGGCCGAGGCGGCTGGCGGCCAGAGCCCCTCCCTCCCTCCTTCCCGGGTTGGCTGGGAGCTTTGGATTGGGATCCCCAAGCCGCGGCGACCGGAGCCCCTTCCACACATGCGGCTTCCCGGGCCGGCTGGAAACCTTGGATTGACGGTTCCCCAAGCCACGGCGGACCTCCCACACACGGCTTCCCGGGCCGGCTGGTAGCCTCAGAACAGCGGTCCCCCAAGCCGCAGTTTCCAGCGACCGCAGCCCTTTCCACACACACAGCTTCCCAGGCCGGCTGGGAGCACCGGAACAGCGGTTCCCCAAGCCGCAGCGGCTGGCGACCCTCCCCCACGCGCGGCTTCCCGGGCCGGCTGGTAGCCTCAGAACAGCGGTCCCCCAAGCCGCAGTTTCCGGTGACCGCAGCCCTTTCCACACACGCGGCTTCCCAGGCCGGCTGGGAGCATCGGAACAGCGGTTCCCCAAGCCGCGGCGGCTGGCGACCCTCCCCCACGCGCGGCTTCCCAGGCCAGCTGGGAGCATCGGAACTGTTCCCCAAGCCGCGGCGGATGGCAACCCTCCCACACAGGCGACTTCCCGGAGGGAAAGGAAAGAGTCTCGAACAGTAGTAGAGACTGAGCCCAACCTAACACCAACAGTGGCATTAAGGAACAACTTCTGACTACTAAAAATAGGCCCTCAGCTCAGGCGAAACTGATCAAGGCGGAAGTCGCTGATTGGGCTAACTGAAAAAGAGGAAAGGGGGCAAAACAGAGCCTTCTGCGGCTATTTCTACGGAGCCTTTGTTGCCTCTGGGCTCAGCGCTGGGTTTACATAGGCTACAACTGCCCCAAACACAGAAACAAGCTGCTTTTAGGGCTCTCTACCACCTGAACCTTCCCCGCGGGAGGGGTGAAATGCAACTCAGGTGGAATCCCTCTCTCAAGGAATTCAGATCCCAGGACTTCACAATTTGAAGCCATTAAAACCAACCTACAATCTTTCCTCTGTCTCCACCACACACCCAGCAGCGAGAGTCTTCCAAAGTTAAAGGAGCCACAACATCTTTTGCTGGTGGGACCCACAGACAGACAAGCACCACATACTGGGCAGGATAAGAAAAACAGAGCCCAGAGACTTCACAGGAAAGTCTTTCAACCTGCTGGGTCCCACACTCAGGGAAATCTGATTAAATGCCCAGACGCCAGCAAAACATAACAAATCACACCAGGAAAATTGAAGATATGGTCCAGTCAAAGGAACAAACCAATAGCTCAAATGAGACACAGGAGCTGAGACAACTAACTCTGAATATACGACCAGAAATGGAAAACCTCTTCAAAAACCAAATCGACAAATTGAGGGAGGACATGAAGGCATGCGATCAACAAAAAGAAAAAATGGAAAGTCTGAAAAAACAAATCACAGAACTTATGGGATTGAAAAACACAGTAGAAGAGATGAAAAAAACAATGGAAACCTACAATGGTAGACTTAAAGAGACAAAGGATAGAATTAGTGAACTGGAGGATGGAATATCTGAAAGCCAAAAAGAAACAGAAACCATAGGGAAAAGAATGGAAAAATTTGAGCAGGGGCTCAGGGAACTGAATGATAATATGAAGCACACAAATATACGTGTTGTGGGTGTCCCAGAAGGAGAAGAAAAGGGAAAGGAGGAGAAAAACTAATGGAAGAAATTATCACTGAAAATTTCCCAACTCTTATGAAAGACCTAAAATTACAGATCCAAAAAGTGCAGCACACCCCAAACAGATTAGACCCAAATAGGCGTTCTCCAAGACACTTACTAGTTAGAATGTCAGAGGTCAAAGAGAAAGAGAGGATCTTGAAAGCAGCAAGAGAAAAACAATCCATCACATACAAGGGAAACCCAATAAGACTATGTGTAGATTTCTCAACAGAAACCATGGAAGCTAGAAGACAGTGGGATGATATATTTAAATTACTAAAAGAGAAAAACTGCCAACCAAGACTTCTATATCCAGCAAAATTGTCCTTCAAAAATGAGGGAGAAATTAAAACATTTTCAGACAAAAAGTCACTGAGAGAATTTGTGACCAAGAGACCAGCTCTGCAAGAAATACTAAAGGGAGCACTAGAGTCAGATATGAAAAGACAGAGGAGAGAGGTATGGAGAAGGGTGTAGAAAGAAGGAAAATCAGATATGATATATATAATACAAAAGGCAAAATGGTAGAGGAAAGTATGACCCAAACAGTAATAACACTAAATGTTAATGGACTGAATTCCCCAATCAAAAGACATAGACTGGCAGAATGGATTAAAGAACAGGATCCTTCTATATGCTGTCTACAGGAAACACATCTCAGACCCAAAGATAAACATAGGTTGAAAGTGAAAGGTTAGGAAAAGATATTTCATGCAAATAACAACCAGAAAAGAGCAGGAGTAGCTATACTAATATCCAACAAATTAGACTTCAAATGTAAAACAGTTAAAAGAGACAAAGAAGGATACTATCTACTAATAAAAGGAACAATTAAACAAGAAGACATAACAATCATAAATATTTATGCACCAAATCAAAATGCCCCAAAATATGTGAGGAATACACTGCAATCACTGAAAAGGGAAATAGACACATCTACCATAATAGTTGGAGACTTCAATTCGCCACTCTCATCAACGGACAGAACATCTAGACAGAAGATCAATAAAGAAACAGAGAACTTGAATATTACAATAAATGAGCTAGACTTAACAGACATTTATAGGACATTACACCCCACAACAGCAGGATACACCTTTTTCTCAAGTGCTCATGGATCGTTCTCAAAGATAGACCACATGCTGGGTCACAAAGCAAGTCTCAACAAATTTAAAAAGATTGAAATCATACACAACACTTTCTCGGATCATAAAGGAATGAAGTTGAAAATCAATAATAGGCAGAGTGCCAGAAAATTCACAAATACGTGGAGGCTCAACAACACACTCTTAAACAACGAGTGGGTCAAGGAAGAAATTACAAGAGAAATTAGTAAATATCTCAAGGCGAATGAAAATGAAAACACAACATATCAAAACTCATGGGACACAGCAAAGGCAGTGCTAAGGGGGAAATTTATTGCCCTAAATGCCTATATCAGAAAAGAAGAAAAGGCAAAAATTCAGGAATTAACTGTCCACTTGGAAGAACTGGAGAAAGAACAGCAAACTGACCCCAAAGCAAGCAAAAGGAAAGAAATAACAAAAATTAGAGCAGAAATAAATGAAATTGAGAACATGAAAACAATAGAGAAAATCAATAAGACCAGAAGTTGGTTCTATGAGAAAATCAATAAGATTGATGGGCCCCTATCAAGATTGACAAAAAGAAGAGAGAGGACGCAAATAAATAAGATCAGAAATGGAAGAGGAGACATAATCACTGACCTCACAGAAATAAAGGCGGTAATAACAGGATACTATGAACAACTTTACACTAATAAATACAACAATATAGATGAAATGGACGGGTTCCTAGAAAGGTATGAACAACCTACTTTGACTCAAGAAGAAATAGATGACCTCAACAAACCAATCACAAGTAAAGAAATTGAATCACTCATTCAAAAGCTTCCCAAAACGAAAAGTCCAGGACCAGACGGCTTCACATGTGAATTCTACCAAACATTCCAGAAAGAATTAGTACCACTCTGCTCAAACTCTTCAAAAAAATCGAAGTGGAGGGAAAGCTACCTAATTCATTCTATGAAGCCAACATCACCCACATATCAAAACCAGGCAAAGATATTACAAAAAAAGAAAACTACAGACCAATCTCTCTAATGAATATAGATGCAAAAATCCTCAACAAAATTCTAGCAAATCGAATCCAGCAACACATTAAAAGAATTATACATCATGACCAAGTAGGATTCATCCCAGGTATGCAAGGATGGTTCAACATAAGAAAATCAATTAATGTAATACACCATATCAACAAATCAAAGCAGAAAAATCACATGATCATCTCAATTGATGCAGAGAAGGCATCTGACAAGATTCAACATCCTTTCCTGTTGAAAACACTTCAAAGGATAGGAATACAAGGGACCTTCCTTAAAATGATAGAGGAAATATATGAAAAACCCACAGCTAATATCATCCTCAATGGGGAAAAATTGAAAACTTTCCCCCTAAGATCAGGAACAAGACAAGGATGTCCATGATCACCACTATTATTCAACATCGTGTTGGAGGTTCTAGCCAGAGCAATTAGACAAGAAAAAGAAATAAAAGGCATCAAAACTGGAAAGGAAGAAATAAAACTATCACTGTTCGCAGACGATATGATACTATACGTCGAAAACCCGCAAAAATCCACAACAAAACTAGTAGAGCTAATAAATGTGTACAGCAAAGTAGCAGGTTACAAGATCAACATTCAAAAATCTGTAGCGTTTCTATACACTAGCAATGAACAAGCTGAGGCGGAAATCAAGAAACGAATTCCATTTACAATTGCAACTAAAAGAATAAAGTACTTAGGAATAAATTTAACTAAAGAGACAAAAGACTTATACAAAGAAAACTACAAGAAACTGTTAAAAGAAATGACAGAAGACCTAAATAGATGGAAGGGCATACCGTGTTCATGGATTGGAAGACTAAATATAGTTAAGATGTCAATCCTACCTAAATTGATTTACAGATTCAATGCAATACCAATCAAAATCCCAACAACTTATTTTTCAGAAATAGAAAAACCAATAAGCAAATTTATCTGGAAGGGCAGGGTGCCCCAAATTGCTAAAAGTATCTTGAGGAAAAAAAACGAAGCTGGAGGTCTCGCGATGCCGGACTTTAAGGCATATTATGAAGCCACAGTGGTCAAAACAGCATGGTATTGGCATAAAGATAGATATATCGACCAATGGAATCGAACAGAGTGCTCAGATATAGACCGTCTCATCTATGGACATTTGATCTTTCATAAGGCAATCACCTGGGACAGAACAGTCTCTTCAATAAATGGTGCCTAGAGAACTGGATATCCATATGCAAAAGAATGAAAGAGGACCCGTATCTCATACCCTATACAAAAGTTAACTCAAAATGGATCAAAGATCTAAACATTAGGCCTAAGACCATAAAACAGTTAGAGGAAAATGTTGGGAGATATCTTATGAAATTTACAATTGGAGGCGGTTTTATGGACCTTAAACCTAAAGCAAGAGCACTGAAGAAAGAAAGAAAGAAATGGGAGCTCCTCAAAATTAAACACTTTTGTGCATCAAAGAACTTCATCAAGAAAGTAAAAAGACAGCCTACACAATGGGAGACAATATTTGGAAATGCTATATCAGATAAAGGTCTAGTATTCAGAATTTATAAAGAGATTGTCCAACTCGACAACAAAAAGACAGCCAACCCAATTACAAAATGGGAGAAAGACTTGAACAGACACCTCTCAGAAGAGGAAATACAAATGGCCAAAAGGCACATGAAGAGATGCTCAATGTCCCTGGCCATTAGAGAAATGCAAATCAAAACCACAATGAGATATCATCTCACACCCACCAGAATGGCCATTATCAACAAAACAGAAAATGACAAGTGCTGGAGAGGATGTGGAGAAAGAGGCACAATTATCTACTGTTGGTGGGAATGTCAAATTCCCACCAACAGTTTCGCGGTTCCTCAAAAAACTGAATATAGAATTGCCATACAACCCAGCAATACTATTGCTAGGTATCTACTCAAAGGACTTAAGGGCAAAGACACAAACAGACATTTGCACACCAATGTTTATAGCAGCGTTATTTACAATTGCAAAGAGATGGAAACAGCCAAAATGTCCATCAACAGACGAGTGGCTAAACAAACTGTGGTATATACATACGATGGAATATTATGCAGCTTTAAGACAGAATAAACTTATGAAGCATGTAATAACATGGATAGACCTAGAGAACATTATGCTGAGTGAGACTAGCCAAAAACTAAAGGACAAATACTGTATTGTCCCACTGATGTGAACTGACATTAGAGAATAAACTTGGAATATGTCATTGGTAACAGAGACCATCAGGAGTTAGAAACAGGGTAAGATAATGGGTAATTGGAGCTGAAGGGATACAGACTGTGCAACAGGACTAGATACAAAAACTCAAAAATGGACAGCACAATACTACCTAATTGTAATGTAATTATGTTAAAACACTGAATGAAGCTGCATCTGAGCTATAGTTTTTTGTATGTTTGTTTTTATATATATTTTTTGTATTCTTTATTTTTATTTTTTTCTCTATATTATCATTTTATTTCTTTTTCTGTTGTTTGCTATTTCTTTTTCTAAATCGATGCAAATGCACTAAGAAATGATGATCATACATCTATGTGATGATATTAAGAATTACTGATTGCATATGTAGAATGGAATGATTTCTAAATGTTGTGTTAGTTAATTTTTTTTAATTAATAAAAAAAAAAATACTGGATACATCTCTGTCACTTCTGTCATAACTGTGAGAAAGCCAGAGGCCTTGGAAAACACATTTGCCAGAAAAGACATCACATCATTGAGCAACAGCCTCCAATATTCAAGAATGACTCTTACTTGTGCCAACTCCAATGCCCAGAAGCTGAAAGGGGAAGTATACTGCTTGCCGTGTCATGATAAAATGGTTGGCCCATCTGTGGTGCTTGTTGAAGACCCACTGGAGGGCATTTGGTAAATGCCATGGGCAAGCAGTGGCATATGAAGCATTTTATTTGTGCCAAGTGTGAAAATCCATTTCTTAGTCATCACCATTATGAGAGGAAGGGCCTGGCATATTGTGAAACCCACCATAACCAGCTGTTTTGGGAATGTTTATTTCCACTCCAACTGTGTTATAGGAAGTAATGTAGTTCCTCTAATAAGGCCTGGTATGTGAACCATTTTGCCTGTTCTACCTGCAACACTAAATTAACACTCAAGAATAAATCTGTGGAGTTTGACGTGAAGCCAGTCTGTAAGAAGTGCTAAGAGAAACTTCCATTGGAACAGAAGAAAAGGCTTAAACAAGCTAAGACCTTAGGAAGGTAGGAAAGAAATTCCTTCATTTTATTATTTTTTTTCCATTCTATGCAAAGATTAGAAATTACCAAAATTACCTGACTTGGTCTACACCTTTATTTAAAGCTATATCTCAAAATAGTTCAGAATGGGGGTACGAGATGGCGGGTTCACGGTGAACATCTGTGGAAGCTTGAAAATATGCATGCCTAGAAGCACATTTTTAAAGCAGTTTCTCTTCAAAACATCTTTTTATATCACTCAGTATATACCTTGATTCACCATGGCAGTAGCTGCATTAAATGGGTGGTATCAAGTAGGACTATTTTGAAACATTTATTTCAACCCAAAATGGAGAGTTATATTGCATTTGTCATAAATCTACATACTCTTCTCTTCCAGATGACTATAATTGCAAAATAGAACTTCCTTTGATATCCAATGGCAGGACGACAGTATGCTACCACTTTCTGTGGATATTCCATATGAACACACAAAACCTATCCCTCAACCAGATCCTGTGCATAATAATGAAGAAACACATGACCAAGTGCTGAAAACCAGATTAGAAGAAAAAGAAGAAAATCTCAAGCAAGGACCCATGATAGAACAGTTTAGCAAAATATTCTTTACTATTAAGCACCGCTGGTATCCTCATGGGTAGTATCACAGACATCACAGGAAACTGAATGCCCCAAAAGAGAGATGATCTCAAGTTCTCTTTAGGAATCAAAGAGAAATGTTATCTTTTGCCTTATTTGCCATTTGAGAAAATATAATCTGATGTTTTCTTCATTACCTTTTTTCATTAAAAAAGAAAAAAGTTTGTGTAATCATACTTAAAACAGTTGAAATCAGGATTTGTCTTTGTTAACCCATATCAACTTACTGACATGTAGACTATGCTTCATAGCAAAAATCAGTTATATGTTAAATTTTAATTTAAGTCCAAACAAATTAAATAACCTACATCAAACTAACAAGTCAGCTTTTATATGATTCAGTTAAAAAGAAAATAACAAAAACATTATTTTACTTTGTTTCTGAAGGAAAATGATTTCCAACATGGGGAAGAAAATTAACCAATTAAGAAAAATAAATCTTACACAATCTTGGTATATGTACCAAATTTAATAGTTGTAAAATGGTTAAATACCTTACTAAGACAAGAAACAAGTATGTATATTATATCAAATTTAATAGTTGTAAAATGGACATATGTACTGGGAATCAAGTGTATTAAGAATCACCTGATTTTGTAATTTTTTTGTGAAACACAGTAATTTTTACTCTCAGTTTTATATTTTGCTCTTGTAAACACTTTCCTTTACAAATATTTAAGTCAGTAAATATAGCTAGTTAATTATATGTCTTATTAAATTTTTTGCAAAAGAATTTTTACCAGATATTTGAAAACACAGTATACTTACAAATATTGGACAAATGAAGTATTTTTAAATGTATTACAGCAGATATGCTTCAAAGCTTAATGTCAAAGATGTTATCTTACAATGGGATATGAAATTAAATTCTATGCAGCTCGGTATGTATCACTAAAAAAAAAGTAAATGTTTATGTATTGGTCATATTGCCTTTACAACCATGCTAATATCTGTGCTTTATACATAATCAAATATGCCTTGCCATAGACGATCTCATACTTTAATTAGGAATTCTAGCTCTTTGGTACAACATCAACTAAAAATACTTGCATTGATTGAAACCTGTAGACCCAAATTCATTTATAACATCTGTGATTATATTAAAAAATATTTTCTCTGATTTTGAGAGAAACCCACTGAAATTTGTATCTGTGATTTTTTTTTTTTCTGTCTTTTAAATCTTAGGCTTTTTTTTTTTTATTAATTAAAAAAAAATTAACTAACACAACATTAGAAATCAATCCATTCTACATATGCAATCAGTAATTCTTAATATCATCACATAGGTGTATGGTCATCATTTCTCAGTACATATGCATCGATTTAGAGAAAGAAATAGCACGACAACAGAAAAAGAAATAAAGTGATAACACAGAGAAAACACAAATAAAAATAAAAAGTACAAAAATATATAAGAGAAAGAGAAAAAAAAAAAAAAAAAAAACAACTATAGATCAGATGCAGCTTCATTCAGCGTTCCAACATAATTACATTACAGTTAGGCAGTATTGTGCTGACCATTTTTTTTTTTTTTTTTTTAGACATCATACCATTCTACATATGCAATCAGTAATTCTTAACATCATCACATAAATGCATGATCATCGTTTCTTAGTACATTTGCATCGGTTTAGAAGAACTAGCAGTATAACAGAAAAAAATATAGAATGTTAATATAGAGAAAAAAAATAAAAGTAATAATAATAAGAATAAAACAAACAAAACAAAACAAAACAAGAACCTATCGCTCGGATGCAGCTTCGTTCAGTATTTTAACATGATTACTTTACAATTAGGTATTATTGTGCTGTCCATTTTTGAGTTTTTGTATCTAGTCCTATTGCACAGTCTGTATTCCATCAGCTCCAATTACCCATTATCTTACCCTGTTTCTAACTCCTGCTGAACTCTGTTACCAATGACATATTCCAAGTTTATTCTCGAGTGTCGATTCACATCATTGGGACCATACAGTATTTGTCTTTTAGTTTTTGGCTAGACTCACTCAGTATAATGTTCTCTAGGTCCATCCATGTTATTACATGCTTCATAAGTTTATCCTGCCTTAAAGCTGCATAATATTCCATCGTATGTATATACCACAGTTTGTTTAGCCACTCGTCTGTTGATGGACATTTTGGCTGTTTCCATCTCTTTGCAATTGTAAAGAACGCTGCTATAAACATTGGTGTGCAAATGTCTGTTTGAGTTTTTGCCCTTAATTCCTTTGAGTATGTGATTTTTTTTTTAAGTATCGGATTTTATTAGAGGAGAATGATGTTGATATGTCTTTCAGGCTTTCTATTTCAAAACTCATAATTAATTAGATTTTATTTACTATAAATAGGTGTAAATGACACTCTTAAATTCAAAGAGGGGTCTTCAAATTGTCAATTTTAGGTCAAAAGTAGTAAGTTAGTCTACTTTATACAAAGTTTTACCCTGAAGTTTCTGGACCATTCTTCCTTGATAAACTTGTTATACCAAGCAAGTTCTGTGAACATTTAAAAAATATTGCTGTCTTTATTGTAAAAAGAAAGTTACAAGATGGGTTACTAAGGGCAAAAATATTGGTCTTTCAGAAAAATTGCTCAAATATTGTTTCATCATAAAAAACTCAATGTAACACTCTGCCATTAAAATATCTGTATGTAGGCATTCTCTAAAAACCTTGTGCATGTACTTTAAAGAGTAAATTCTATTTCCCTTTTTAAGTAACATATAATCACTTTATATTTTAGTATTCTTTTAGAGTTCAAAATTATCAGAAATGATTGAAAATTATTACTATGTAGTATAAGACTGCATGTACTCAATAGTTTAAAACGGTCTTTGCATTTTACAGTAAGAATAAAAATTCCTTCAGTGTGCCACCTTTGCTAGCTAATTAACGACCAGCAATTAAAACTTCTAAAGTATTTTTAAATATTACATTTTAGACATAGGGCAGAGTTTGAAGTACGGGATCTTGAAACTAAATTCTTATATACCCCTACACCAGAAACACAAAGTAGAAAGGTAAGCTTTTACCTATTGTGTCGGTTTGAAACTAATATGTACCCCAGAAAAGCCATGTTTTAATCCTGATCCAGTCTTGTGAGACCAGACCTATTGTTTTGGGTGGAAAACTTTGATTATATTGTCTCCATGGAGACTGACCCACTCAATTGTGGGTGTGGCCTTTTGATTAGAAGGATATTGACTCCACCCATTCAGGGTGGGTCTTGATGAGTTTACTGGAGTCCTTTAAAAGAGGACACATTTTGGAGATGCAAGGGCAGTTCAGTGGTAGAATTCTCGCTTGCCCTGCTGGAGACCCGAGTTCGATTCCCTGCCCATGCACTTCCCGAAACAAACAAGCAAAGAAAGAAAGAAAAAACATTAAACAAAAATTCAACAAATGGTGCTACAATAACAGGATACTCACACGGAAAAAGAATGAAATGTGACCCCCACCATATAGCATACAAAAAAACAGTTTATTGTCATTGATAAAATGCAAATTAATATTAAAAAAAAAAAAGAAAAGAAAAGAAAAAGAGGAGAATGTAATGATGGCTCAGCGGCAGAATTCTCACTTGCCATGCCAGGGACCGGGGTTCGATTCCCGGAGCCTGCCCATGTCAAAAAAAAAAAAAAGTAAAGTGAATAAAAAAGAAAAAAGAGGAACTATTTTAGAGAAGCCTCAGAAGCAACAGAGCCAACAGGAGACCCAGACATTTGGAGATGCAGAAAGAAAATACCCCAGGGAAGCTGTTTGAAACCAGAAGCCAAAGGTCCAGCAGACACCAGCCACACACCTTCCAAGCTGACTGAGGTGTTTTAGACCTTTCTTGAGTCAAGGTATCTATCCCAGAATGCTCTTAAAATGTCAATTAATATATTTTGGAAGTTCGACTTGTTAGACCTCTTATATTTAGAGGAGTTTATTTAGGTATAGTACTTTCTTCCTTCCTAGGTATTACTGGAGCCCTTATTACATGTGGAACACTTATTCACTGCTTGTGGGAATGTAAAATGGTACAGTCACTGTGCAGGATGGCTGGCAGTTCCTCAGGAAGCTAGGTATAGAGTTCTTACGACACAGACATCCCAGTATTCGGTATACACCCAGAAGATCTGAAAGCAGGGACATGAACAGACATTTGCACATCGATGTTCACAGTGGCATTATTTACAATTGACAAAACAACCCAAATGTCTATCAACAGATGAATGGATAAACAAAATATGGAGTATACATATGATGAAATATTATATTATTCAGAAGTAAGAAAGAATGAAGTCCTGAAGCAACAACTTAGATGAACCTTCAGAACATTATGTAATGAGAAAAAAGTCAGACACAAAAGTACGAATATTGTACAATCTCACTGATATGAATTAATTATAATATGTAAACTCAGACATCAAATATAGAATATAGGTTACCAGGATATAGAAAAAGCCAAAGAATGGGGAGTGATTGCTTAATATGTGCAGAATATTTAACTAGGTTGAACTTAAAACATTTGGAGAAGTGACAGTAAGTAGCACATTATTACAAAAACAATTAACAGTGCTGAATGCTGTGTGAATATGGTAGAAAGGGGAAGTTTAGACTCACGTTTGTCATCAGAAGAAAAGTTGAAGGTTAAAATATTGGAACATAATAAATTCAAAAAAATGTGCGTGAGGAAGAACAAAGGAATGTCATTACTGCAGGGTGCTGAAAATAGATGGTAATTAATATTTTAAAATTTCACCTTACATGTGAGAGTAAAGCAAAAAATGTTCATTTGATACAAAATTTAAATTCTGACTAGTGCATTTCCTAATATAACTTATGTAGATGGCTTGGTTGAACACCATGAGTGCTTGGAATCTTGGGTAGGACATGAGATTTTGTTGGTTTGTCCAGAGTGATGGCCCGATGAATTCCAGAGTGATGTGATCAGTGAGTAGAAAAGTATTTGCGGAGTCCCCTTCAGGGAATGGTGAGAACAGGGAGAGATTTGACTTCCCCAGGTTGAATTCTTGATATTTTCACAAGCAGTGTGGACAATCAAAGCTAGGGCTAAGACCCCAGTCATGGGGTTTGTTCATATGAAAATTAACCCCACAAAGGACAGGTCAAGTCTACTTAAAATTTAGACTTAAGAGTCACCCCAAGAGAGCCTCTTTTGTTGCTCAGATGTGGCCTCTCTCTCCAGCCAACACAACAAGCAAACTCACCACCCTCCCCCTGTCTACATGGGACATGACTCCCAGGGGTGTGGACCTTCCTGGCAACATGGGACAGAAATTCTAGAATGAGCTGAGACTCAGCATCAAGGGGCTGAGAAAATCTTCTCGATCAAAAGGGGGAAGAGTGAAATGAGACAAAGTGTCAATGGCTGAGAGATTCCAAACAGAGACAAAAAGTTATCCTGGAGGTTATTCTTGCGCATTAAGTAGATATAATCCTATTATTCAAGATGTAGTGGAGAGGCTGGAGGGAACTGCCTGAAAATGTAGAGCTGTGTTCCAGTAGCCATGTTTCTTGATGATGATTGTATAATGATATAGCTTTCACAATGTGACTATGTGATTGTGAAAACCTTGTGTCTGATGCTCCTTTTTTCTACCACGTCAACAGACGAGTAGAACATATGAAATAAAAATAAATAATGGGGGAACAAATGCTAAAATAAATTTAGTTTGAAATGCTAGTGATAAATGAAAGTGAGGGGTAAGGGGTATGGTATGTATAACTTTTTTATTTTTCTGTTTCCGTTTTATTTCTTTTTGTTTTCGTTTTATTTCTTTTTCTGAATTGATGCAAATGCTCTAAGAAATGATGAATATGCAACTATGTGATGATACTGAAAACTACTGATTATATATGTAGAACAGAATATGTTAATGTTTTTGTTTGTTTGTTGTTAATTTTTCTAATTAATAAATTTTAAAAAAACATTGCAACATAAAACACACTGAATCTTGTGGTAGACAATGATTGTGATTAACTGTACAAATATAAAAAAGTTCTTTCATAAAATAGAACAAATGTACAACACTATTACAAGGATTTAATAATAGAAGGGTAAATAAGAAAAAATGTGCCTATTGAGAACTATAGACTATAGTTAACAGCAGTATTAACATTCTTTCATCAACAGTAACAAACATACCACATAAATACTATGGGTCAGTACTGGGGGGGAGGGAATGGGGTATGAGAGGATTTGGGTTTTATTTTTTATTTTTAGTTATTTTCTGGAGGAATGAAAATGTTCAAAAATGGATTGTGGGGATGTATGCACAACTATGTGATGTACTGTAAGCCACTGACTGTATACTTTGGAGGGTTTATATGTCAATATATCTCAATAAAATTGCATTTAAAAAATAATGACAAATTTCTGGATTTGGACACACAATGTACAAAGATTTAAGTGGTAGCAAGTACAAAAATGGTGGAGGGATAGAATACAAAAGAATGAAGGTGGACCTCCACCTCATACCATATGTAAAAATCAATTTGATATGGATCAAGCACTTAAACACGAGAACCAGAATTACAAAACTCCTAGAGGAAAATGTAGGAAGCATCTTCCGGGCCTTGTGGTAGACAATGGTTTCTTAGACTTTATACCCAAACCACAAGCAACAAAAGAAAAAAATAGATAAATGGGACTCATCAAAATTTAAAACTTTTATACAACAAAGGATTTTATCATGAAAGTAAAACAAACTACACAAAGAGAAAATATCTGGAAACCACCAATCCAACAATGGCTTAATATCCAGAATACACAAAAAAATTCTTCAACTCAACAACAAAAAGACAAACAACCCAATTAAAAACTGAGCAAAGGACTTAAATAGACATTATCCAAAGAAGTTATAAAAGCAGCCAAAAAGCACATGAAAAGATGTTCAACTATCATTAGCCATTAGGGAAATGCAAATCAAAACCAAAATGAGATTTCAATGACTCCAACACAATAAGAAAAACTAAGAAACAGAAATACAATAAATTTAGATACAGCAAGTGGCATGGTTTATGCTAGGATATTAAATGAGAAGTATACCAACCCTAGTATGAACTAGCTAAAAAGCATAACAAAAAAATTAGAATGGAGTGTGCCTGATCAATTTGCCAGCACTCTCATGCCAATTCTTTCATATATTAATGTTATTTTATACCTATATTTTTCAATTATTATTAAACTCTCTTAAACCATTCAGAATATAAATGTTTGACTTTGCATTAGTCATTGAACACCCAGAAAGTAAGAATCTTAACTTATTCCTCTTTCTAGATCCATTATCCAGAACATGGCACAGTTTTTTATACTAATAATGGATACAAAATATTTGAAGTATTTTAGAAAGAACTTTCACAGACATCAACTCAGTAATAGGTGCTTACTAGGTGTTGTTGAAAGCATTTTTATGCAAATTTCTTCAGACATAAAATCAAATATAAGTTACACTGTCAAATATGAATGACTTCCTTCACTGGCTCAAACAATCAGTAGTGAATTTATATCATCCATCGACAGATGACTGGATAAACAAAATGTGGTTTATCCATTCAATGCAATGCTATTCAGCCATAAAAAGGAATGAAGTTCTGATACATGCTGTAAAATAAAATGGATTAAAAATTTTAATGCTTGAAAGCATGATGAGTGAAATAAGCCTGAAAGCATGATGAGTGAAATAAGCCAGACACAAAAGTACAAATACTATATGGTGCCACTTATATGAAATAATCTAGAATAAGCAAAGTCATTGAGACAGAAAGTAGACTAGAGGTTAGTAAAAGGGAGAATGTGGAGTTAATGCTTAAATGGTAAAGAGTTTCTGTTGGGGGATAAAACAGTTTTAGTAGTGGAAGGTAATTGTGGTAGCACAACAATTGTAAAAGTAATTACTACCATTAAATTGTATACTTTTAAAATGGCAAATTTTAAGCTATATATTTACGTTATTACAATTTTTAAAAGTAAATTTATGTAGGGCAGTGAAATGGCGGTGCAGTGGCAGAAATCTCACCTGCCATGCCAGATTCCCGGGTTCGATTCCCGGAGGCTGACAGGCCAAAGAAAAAAAGTGAATTTATACAAAACTAATTTTTTTTTGCATGGGCAGGCTCTGAGAATCGAACCCAGGTCTCCAGCGTGGCAGGCAAGAATTCTGCCATTGAGTCACCGTTGCACTGCCACAAAACTAATTTTTGTAAGATATTAGGCAATAAACTTTTTTAAATTACAGCTATATATAACAGTAAAGGTAGCCTACACAATATTCACTCAATGTACTCTGCCTTTTAAAGCATCACTTATTTCTGAATTCATCCATCACCATTACAATTCATGAAAATAAATAAAACATTGCTTTGTGAGCTTTCTTGCCCAGTTACTTAATATTTGATACCTAATTTCCTCAATTAGATTATAATATAATGATGCAGATATTATAGCCTATGTTCCCCAAAGCACCTAACATCATGTTATATGCCTACTAGCCACCCAAATAAATGTTGCAGGAATCATCTTATGTATTAAAAAGTACTAAACTGGGCGGGCCACGGTGGCTCAGCAGGTAAGAGTGCTTGCCTGCCATGCCTGAGGACCCAGGTTCGATTCCCGGCGCCTGCCCATGTAAAAAAAAAAAAAAAAAAGGTACTAAACTGCTTTTAAATTAGCTCTAAGGCATACAAATTCAGATTATTAATCTTCACTTTAATATAATGATTGGAAAATGCTCCTCCCAGTAAAAAGTTTGTCTTTGCTGACTAAATGTATCAAATATTCTAAAGAAGATATTCTCAAATTAGCTGGTGTCTCTTACCTGATCAAAAAGAAGCCTAAGTTGTCGTTCAGATTCACCAACCCACTTGCTCAAACAATCTGCTCCTTTCCGCATAAAGAAAGCTACCTTTTTGTCTCCTTGACTACATTCGTTAGCTAATGCTCTGGCGACCAATGTTTTGCCGGTACCAGGAGGACCATAAAACAAGCAGCCCCTGGTAGAAGAAAGAATCAAGAGAAGTGAATTAATGTCATCACTATCACTGACAACCAACATAATTTTATACTCATGTACATGATAATTACTAGATTTTAATAAAGCTTTTATTCAGAATTTGGAAAGAAGTTTCACTTTGCTGAGTTCCCAAAGGATGTTCTCAAAACGCCAAGCTTTGTCAGACGAGAAATGGTCAGAACAAAGTAATTTGGCAAGGTTTACCAAAATGTTAAATGTATTTTCCCCATAACCCAGAAGTTTCAAACCTTATAAAGTATCATATAGAAATACTCACCAAAAAAAAGTATAAAGATAAATTTGTCTTTAAAGGATATTTAATAAAGCATGGGTTTTAATTGTGAAGAATTCGAAAAAACTAAAAACCATCTATAAATAAGGGCTAGTTATATAAACTATATTACATCTATACAATACAGTACATAAGGGGTCAAAAACAATATTTACATACTGATATTTGAAGATGCCTAAAATATATTGTAGAGTAAACAACAAATATATATATGGATATTACTGTATAATCTCATTTACATGAAATGTTTATATGTGTATAATATAGGCAAAAATGCAAGCATAATATATGGATATCTATATAAAGGAAATCTGTAGAGAACATACAAAATTGTTCATTCCTAAGGAGAAGGATTACCCTGGTTGGTGGGTGAGGGAGAGGTGCCATAACAGGGTTTCTGCTTATAATTCTAAGTTTCTCACAATGTTATGCTAATTTAATAGCATTGAAAAAATTAATGATTTTAAAAATTCAAGCTATAGCATATAAAAAATAAATTGCTATTTTGATTTAAAAACCCACTAAAGAATTAAGTCAATTTTTGAACCCAGTAACTAAACAGAAATAGACTCATTAATAAACGTACAGAAAATAAATTAAAACCAAATCTGAAAAAAGGTGTACTGTCAACGGGAAAGTACATTTAGCAGTTTAAATCTAAGACTCTATGGTACACTTTCAGAATATTTTATTCTGCCCAATTTCCTTTAACATAATATTCTCAGCTTTTTCTAATAGTTCACTAGCTAACCACCTCATGAGACAATTAATTAAATTATAAAATAAATGATCAACATTAACCTATTTCAAAAATACCCATGGTCAAGTCAAAGAGGCACTTCAATGAAAGTATGTTTCCAAGACCAAACAACATATAGCCTCAAGCTTAATGCTATTAGGAGGTCAAATTCAAGAAAATCCATTTGGGCAATCCAGTTGTACATTCAAAGCCTTCATAAGTAAAAAATCTCATTTTATGCCTGACTCCTAAATCTTGAAATGTAAACTTCAAGAACACACTTAATTCTAAAGCCTCTGAGCCCCAAATAATAACTTTTCATTTCTAATTCTCATTGCTAGAGAAACATTAAATAAATACATACCAAACACTTAATTTATAAAATATTTATTAACTAAAATTTGATAAATTCATGACATTAAAATGGTTAAATTCTAAGTTATTAATTACCTTGGAGGCTGAATTTTAAATTTTTCAAAAATTTCTGGATATAAAAGTGGGAATACTACCATTTCCTTCAGTGCATGAATATGTTGGCTCAATCCACCTATGCTATCAAACCGCACCTTGGAAAGAAGAAGAAAAGTTTAATAAAAAATGATTTTAAAGTTTTATAGACTTTAAAAAATACATGATAGACTTATGTTCAGAAATATATGCCTTGAGCAGGAAGTTTTGCACATAATTACAAATAAAAGCTAAAAAAAAAAAAAAAGGCAAAAGTAAAATTCAAGCTTAAATTTTAATTCAGGCAATTAAAGCCACTAATCTTTATTAGCTAAGGACCAGATTAAAGCCTAAACCAAAACTCTAATTAGTATATACAGAAGATCTTATATTTACACTCTAATAGCTAAAATGCCTTTCACAATATCATCTATCACATGCATTCTTAGAGGGGGGGAGTATTATCCCCAAAGAAGCAAAAAATGCTTTATTTTTTATTGGGGGGAGTAGTAAAAAAAAAAAAAAAAAAGAAAAAGAAACCTTCATATTTAAAATGGTTTGTGGTCCCCCAAAGCTCAACCTTGTACAAATAAGTCCTGTTCCTTAAATATTTAATTTCTCTAGTTAGGAAGAAATTTAATTTAATTTTTCTCTTTGGTAGGGCAATGATGAAAGAAGATTGAGGAACTCTGATCAATCATAAGAAACAACCGGGACTGTTTCCTCCCACCCAAAAAAGTTTAAATAGCTGTGCTGGTTTGAAGCTGTAAATACACCAGTAAAGCATATTCTTAAATTGAATCCATGCCTGTGAGTGGGAACCCATTTTAATCAGGACCTTCTGATGAGGTTACTTCAATTAAAGTGTGGTCCACCTCAATCAGCATGGGTCTTAATCCTATTACAGGAGTCCTTTATAATGGAATGAAATTCAAACAGAGAGAGAGAAAGAAAGTCACAGGAAGCATGAGGGTGGACAATGATGGAACCCAGAAGAGAAGGGAGAGGACAGGAGATGCCTCCACGTGCCTTGCCATGTAACAGAGAACCAAGGATCTCCAGCAGCCGGCCTGAGAATATTGGTCTTTAAGAAGAAAACACTGCCTTAATGATGCTTTGATTTTGTGTTTCATTTAGCTCCAAAACTGTAAGCTAATAAATGCCTATTGTTTAAGCCAACCCATTTCATGGAATTGGCTTTAGCAGCCTAAGAAACTGAAACAAAAGCTAAAAGGTTTTGCAAAGAAAAAAAAAAAACGTATAGAAAAAGGTTCTCAAAGGATACTTTGCCAAAATGTTTAAGTAACTGCCTCTGAATATTGGATTACGGAAGGTTGCTTTCCTTGCTTCTTTATTCTGTTAATGGTACTTGAAAATGTTTTACAATAAATACATTTACTGTGATAGAATAAAACCGAAGTAAACTACAAAAATAAAAATGGAGTTTAGGGGCGGGCCGCGGTGGCTCAGCGGGCAAAGTGCTTGCCTGCCATGCCGGAGGACCTCGGTTCGATTCCCGGCCCCAGCCCATGTAAAAAAAAAAAAAAAACAAACAAACAAAATACAATAAAACAAGAAAATGTTTAAAGATGTTTCCTTTCCTTCCTTCTATCCTTCCTTCCTTCTCTCTGTCTTTCCTTCCCTTCCTCCCTCTCTCTTTAAAAAAAAAAAAAAAAAATGGAGTTTAGCAGAAATATTCTAAGAGAAGCTATATTTTCTTGTATATAACATCAAATTACTTAAAAAAACAAGTTATTCTAATTGATTGGCAGAGATATCTAAAATTGAACTAGATTCAAGAAAGCATGGAAAAAACAAATAAGCTAAGGTTATTTGCTCTGAGAAAATGAACTACCCAACTCATAGCCTCATACTCTATATACGATCAATACTCTCAAATTTCCATAGGCCCTCATTAATAAAATAGATCAATATTTCTCCCTATGACATTAGACTGGAGATTATTAAAATTTCATTTTCAAATATATATAAATTCATTTGATAACTTCTTTTAAGTCTCTGATATGCAAATCAGTTAAATTATGTATATAAAGACATTTATAGAAGCAAAGGGAAAAATCAGGAAATAAGTTCTTGGTAATGCAGTAACCTTACACCAAATGAGCCCCCCAAACGAGGAAACTACTACTAACAATAAGAAAGAACCTATGGCTGGGATTGTGGGAAGATAGCAGAATACGAAGCTCCATGAATCACTGCCTCCACAAAGACAATCACTGAAGTGGCAGGAACTATCTGACAATTATTTTGAAACTCTGGAGTCTAGCAGAACACTGTGCAGAAGGAGCTGGTAAACTGCCATAAATACCAGTGTATTTCACCATCCCTGCGGAGGCAGGCAGAAGTGGGGACTGGTGCTCAGATTCCTTGCACAGTTTGCTGGTACTGGGGTGGGAAATAAAGACCTAGTCTCTAAACTTGAGGAGTAGGTGATCTGATAATTGATAACTTCTCTCTCTTGGTGGTGGTGGTGGTGGTGGTGGCAGTGGCGGTGGTGGTGATGTTTTGAAGAAGAAATATTTCCTTTTTCTTTTTTATGAAAAATAACTATACCAAAAAGCAATAAATTTCAAAGCACATCACAACAATTAGTATAGAACAGATTTCAGAGTTTGGTAAGGGTTACAACTCTGTAATTGTAGGTTTTTCCTTCTAGCTGCTCTAATATACTGGAGACTAAAAGAAGTATTAATATAATGATTCAGCAATAGTACTCATTTGTTAAACCCTGCTTTCTCAGTATAACTCCACCATCATCTTTGATCTTTCTCTCACTCTTTAGGGGTAGGTGGGTTATGGCCATTCTAACTTTTTCATGTTGGAAGGAGCTATTGATAATATGGGATGGGGGATGGAACTAGTTGATGTTCTGGAGAGATTGGCCCCTCTGCGTATCAGGACTTGATAACTACTTTTGATCAGCAACTTCAGATGGCTATGGGCCAGCTCTGAGGGCAGCCATTGTTCCATCACCCGGAAAAAAGCAGCAAAGCAATCTTGACAGAACAATTCCTCAAAAGTATGGAAAATAATTAAAGGGCTACATAACCAGTGAAGCGCTGAATCAAAATGCAGCTTTAAAAGCCATAGAGGAAGCTCCTGGAATATTTGCGACCCTTCCTTCAACCTTACACAAGTCTGGGTAGAGCCAGCTTGCCCTCCCATTGTGGGCTGCGGCCCTGTCCCAGAGGGAAGAGCAGCCCTTCTGCACACACTGGGGCATATGTATGTCAGTGCCAATCTATGACGTATAAGAGAAAAACTGAACCGCGGAACTTCTCTAGGGCTTGCCCTCCCAGAATCTGTCTGAGGGCAGAAAAGCGACTTGCAGACAGCTCAGATAGTGTAACAAAAAAATTAATTTGACATGTCAAGGGGCAAAGGACTGCCTCCAAGACTCACTGAAGAGAACACCCAGGAGGGGGTAAAAGTCTATTTCAAGGGAAGTAGAGAAAGGATTCACACAAATTCCTTAGAACTGTGAATAGAGAATTCATAGGCCCTCTGATGGGTCCAGGCCTAGAAAGAAGGAAAAGACTCCAAGCAAGCTCAGATAAGACCAGGAGGACACTGTTCTTCACAGCTGACTCTGGCTGATCTTTCTGTTAGGCGGGCTGAACTCTGAAGGAAACCACCAGACAAGACAGAGCCAATTTGAAACAACAGTGAAAGGTACTTTCTGTTTTGGTTTCTTTGTTTGTAACTACTTGTGGAATTCAAGAAAATCTGTCATATCACTAGCTGGATACTGCATAAGGAACATACAGCTCAGGGACTAAATCAAAATATTAAAATATACAGTGTACAACAAAAGATTACAAGACAAAAAAAAAACAGGAAATGATGACAATACAAAGGAACAAGACAAAAATCCAGAAAGTATCAATGAACAGGACAAATCAAGAAGAAAAAGGAAAATACAGAAAAAAACCTAAAGGACATAAGGAAGACAATGAATGAAATATATGGAAATCTCTTTGAGATTCTCAGTAGGAACCAAACAGAAATACTGGAGTTGAAGAACACAATAATTGCAATGAAAAGTTCCCTAGAAGGTTGTAAAACCAGATTGGAGATTGCAGAAGAAAGAATCGGTGATCTGGAAAACAAAGCAATTGAAATGATTCAGGCTGAGGAAAGGACAGAAAAAAAAGAACAGAGCCTAAGGTACCTGTGGAACACCATCAAGCGTACCAATAGACACATTGTGGGAAGCCAAGAGAAGAAAGAGAAAGGGGCAGAAGGAATACTAAAAAAAAAAAAAAAAAACTGATAGCAGAAAAATTTCCAAACAACAAAGAACATGAATGTGCAGATTCAAGAAGCCCAATGAACTTCAAATAGGATAAATTCAAAGAGAATCATTCCCAGACACAGTAATAAAAATGTCCAGTGTGCAAGGACAAGAAGAGAGTTCTGAAAGCTGTAAGAGAAAAGCAACATCTTATGTACAGGGGAACCCCAGCAAGACTAAATGCAAATCTGTCATCAGAAGTCATGAAGAAAAGACAGCAGAGGAACAAAACTTTTAAAGTGCTGAAAGTAAACAATTGCCAACAAAGAACTTTTTTCCAGCAAGACTTCCTTTCATAAATGAGGGTGAAATTGGGACATTCCCAGAAAAATAAAAGGGAATTCATTACCAGCACTAGAAGAAAATGGTAGAGGGAGATTTTCAAACTGAATGGAAAGGACACTAAACAGTAGGTCAAAGCAGCATAAAGAAATAAATACATCCAGCCAAAGTAACTGTACATGAATCCTAAGTGCCAACATTATAGTATTATATTACTATAGTATTGAATTACTAGGGTATTTCACCCAATTATTACTTCTTACAGGTACTAAAATGCATTAAAAATGATGATTAAATCTATGGCTTTGGACATACCATTTACAAAGATAATTTGTAACAAATACAAAAAAGGCGGGAGGAAGGAGAGGTATAGAACAGGGTATGCTACTGGAGACATTTGGCATCAAATCAAATGTACTGTAAAAGGTCTAGGGTATTTTAAATTTTAACTACATTGTAACCACAAAGAAAATGCACAAAAAATATATTCAGAAAG
This sequence comes from Tamandua tetradactyla, assembly GCF_023851605.1. Taxonomy (NCBI): domain Eukaryota; kingdom Metazoa; phylum Chordata; class Mammalia; order Pilosa; family Myrmecophagidae; genus Tamandua; species Tamandua tetradactyla. Next base: position 7,000,413 of record NC_135329.1, read on the forward strand.
AAATGAAAAGGGGCTAAAAGCGGTAAAATATTTTTTAAAATGTATGAAAGAAGGCAGTAATGAAGAATTACTGGGGCAAAAAAGGTATAAAACTTACAAAGACAAAATAGCAGAATAAATTACTGCATTGTCAGCAGTCACTGATAAAGGGGTCAATTCAATAAGGAGACATAACAACTATAAATATATAGGCACCTAACCGCAGAGCCCCAAAATACATAAAATAAATGTTGACAGATTTGAAGGGAGAAGAAACAATTCTACCTTAATAGTATAGGAAACTTCAATACAACATTTTCAATAATGGATAGAATATCTAGGCAGAAGATTAATGAGGAAACAGAAAACTTGAACCAAACTCTAAACCAGCTAGACCTAAAAAATATATATAGAACACTTCCTCAAAAACCAAGATAATACACATTTTTCTCTAGTGCACATGGATCATTCTCCAGGACAGAACATACATTAGGTCACAAAACAACTATCAATACATGAAAAACTCTTGAAATCATATAAAGTATCTTCTCCAACCCCAAATGAATAAAGCTAGACATCAATAACAGAGGGAGAAATGGAAAATTCACAAATATATGGAAATTAAACAAGATATTCTTAAACAAGCAATGGGTCAGAGAAGAAATCACAAGAGTAGGAAAACACAACATACCAAAACTGAAGGGACGCAGCAAAGAAAGTGTTGAGAGTGCTATAGCACTAAAGGTTTACTTTGAAAAAAAGAAAGATCTCAAATCAGAGACCTAACTTAAAAACTGGAGGATCTATAAAAGAGCAAACTAAACCAAAAATGAACAGAAGGAAGGAAATAAAGACTAGAGTAGCAATAAATGATATGGAGAAATTAAAAAAAAGAGAGAGAGAGAGAAAAAATCAACAAAATCCAAAGTTGATTCTTTGAAAATATCAATAAAATTGATAAACCTGCAGCCAAAATGACAAGGAGATGGGACAGAAGACATAAATAACTAAAATCAGAAATTAAATGAGGGACACCACTATCAATCCACTGAAATAAAAAGGGCTATAAGAGAATACCATGCTGCTATGAATAAACTGTATGCTAACAAATTAGATAACATAGATGGACAAATTCCTAGAAACACACAAACTACCTAAACTGACTCGAGAAGAAATAGACTATCTGTGCCAGTTTGAAGCTGTTATGAACCCCAGAAATGTCATGTCTTTTTCCAGATCCAATCTTGTAGGAGCAGCCACGTTTCCTTAATCCTCATTCAATATTATTAGGTGGAAACCCTTCTGATTAGATTATCTCCACAGAAATAAGGCGCACACAGTTGTGAGTATGACCTTATGATTAGATGGAGATGAGACTCCACCCATTCAGGGTGAGTCTTGATCAGTTTACTACAGTCATTAAAGGGGAGCACATTTTGGAGAAACCTCAGAAATGACAGAAACACCTGGAGATGCAGACACTTGGAGAACAGTTCCTTCAGACTGACAGACACATGGATGTTTGGGGGTGCTTGCACTGCTGTTCTAGTTTGGCTAGCTGCTGGAATGCAATATACTTGAAATTGAACAGCTTTTTAAAAAGGCAATTTAATAAATTGCAAGTCAGCAGTTTTTGGGCTGTGGAAATGTCCCAATTAAAGTAAGTCTATAGAAATGTCCAATTTAAGGTATCCAAGGAAAGATACCTTGATTTAGAAGGCCTTGATTTAAGGCAGTCTAGGGATTCTCTCTCAAGTGGAAAGGCATGTGGTGAACATGGTCAGAGTTTCTCTCTCAGCTGGAAGGGCACATGGCGAACATCATTTGCTAGCTCCCTCTCCAGCTGCCTGGGAGGCGTTTTCCTTCTTCATCTCCAAAAGTCACTGGCTGGCGGACTCTCTGCTTGGTGGTTCTGCAGCATTCTGCTCTCAGAATCTCATGGCTTTCTCTCTTGTCATTCTCTAGCTTTTCACAAAGTGTTTCTTCTTTTAAAGGATTCCAGTAAAACCAATCAAGACCCACCTGGAATGGGTGGAGACACAACTCCACCTAATCAGGTTTAATAAACACACTGATTGAGTCACATCTCCATGGAGATAAGCTAACTAAAGTTTCCAACATATAGTACAGAATAGGGATTAGAAGAAATGGCTACCTTTACAAAATGGAATTAGGATTAAAACATGGCTTTTCTAGGGTACATACACCCTTTCAAACGAGCACAAGTGCCCACAGAGAAAGAAGATACCTAGACGTGGGCAGAGCCCAGCAGAGATCGCCATGTGCCTTTCTATGGGCTGCTTAGCAAGCCAAAACCTAGAGGAGCTAAGTGAAGGCCCATAGATGCTTAGAGGGAAAACCACTTGCATCAGAAGCTGAAAGCAAAGGAACCAGTCACGAGGACCAGCAGACACCAGCCATGTGCCTTCCCAGCTGACAGAGGTGCCCCAAATAGCATCAGCCTCTCTTGAGCAAAGGTAACTTCTTGTTGGCACCTTAATTTGGACATTTTTATGGTCTTAAAACTGTAAACTTGTGACTTATTAAATTTCCTTTTTAAAAGCCATTCCATTTCTGTATATTGCATTTCAGCAGCTTAACAAACTCAGTAAGTCAATAAATAGTATAGAGATTAAATCTGCTAAGAAGAACATTCCAAAAAAGCCCAGTAGCAGATGGCTTCACAGGGTAATTTTACCAAACATGCTCAAACTCTTCCAAAACATTGAAGAGGAGGGAACACACCATAATTCTTTCCATGAGGCCATTATCACCTAATACCAAAGTCATATGAAGAAATCACAAGAACATAAACTTATATACCAACATCTCTTATGAATATAGATGTAAAAATCTTCAACAAATGCTAGCAAATTGAACACAACAGCATATTAAAATAATTATAGACCAGGATCAAGTGGGATTTATACCAGGTATGCAAGGGTAGCTCCATATCAGAAAATCAGTGAATGTAATACACCACAATAACAGAATGAAGGCAAGAAAACCACATGATTCTCTCAATTGATGCAGAATAGGCATATGACAAAAATCCAGCACTGTTTCTTGATAAAAATACATAGAAAACTAAGAATAGAAGGAAACTTCTTCAACCTGATAAAGGGTATGCCAGTATGAAAATATTATATATCCCAGAAAAGCCATGTTTTAATCCTGATTCAATCTTGTAGGAGCAGCCATGTTTCCTTAAACCTCATTCAATATTGTACAGTGGAAACTCTTTTGATTAGTTTATCTCCACAGAGATGTGGAGCACCCAACTGTGGGTGTGATCTTTTGATTAGGTGGAGATGGGACTCCACCCATTCCAGGTGGGACTTGATTAGTTTACTGGAGTCCTTTAAAAGAGGAAACATTTTGGAGAGAGAGCCAGAAACAACAGAGTCAAAAGAGAGAGAGCCAACAGAAACTTCAGAGCTGACAGAGAGAGCAGAGACACGAATGTTTAGAGATGCTCAGAGCCTAGCAGACATTACTGTGTGCATTCCCATGAGGTGTTAAGCAAGTCAGAACCTGGAAAGAGCCAAGGGAAGCCAAGAGATGAAAGTCAGCCCTAAAGAAGCAAAATGAGAGACCGCCACAGGAACAGAGGCTGAAAGCAATGGAACCCAGTAGCAAGGGAAAAGCAGATGCCAGTCATGTGACTTCCCAGCTGACAGCTGTTCCAGACCCATCAGCCCTTCTTGAGTGAAGGTAACCTCCTGTTGGTGCCTTAATTTGGATACTTTCATTTCCTTAGAATTGTAAACTTGTAACTTATTAAATTTCCCTTTGAAAAGCCATTCCAGTTCTGGTATATCACATTCCGGCAGCTTTTACAAACTAACACAAAAGGCATATAGGAAAAACCCACTGCTCATTATATCCAATGATCAAAGTGTGAAAGATTTCCCTCTGAGATCAGAAACAAGACAAGGCTGCCCGCTGCCACCACTGCTATTTAACACTGTATTGACAGAGCAGTTTGGCAAGAAAAAGAATTAAAGCCATCTAAATTGGAAAGGAAAAAGTAAACCTTTCCCTGCATAATATGATCTTAATTATAGAAAATCCTGAAAAATCCACAACAAAGTTCCTAAAGCTAATAAAGGAATTCAGCAAAGTAGCACTTTACAAAATCAACTCCCCAAAATTAGTAGTGTTGCTATAAACTAATAATGAACAATAGGAAGAAGAAATCAAGGCAGAAATTCCATTTACAAAAACTAAAAGAATCAAATATCTAGGAATAAATCTAATCAGGGATGTAAAGGACTTTTCTATGAAAACTACAAGACATTGTAAAAAGTAATCAAACAATACTTAAGTAATTAAAAGGACACTTATGCTCATGAACTGGAAAACTAAAAATTAAGTTGTCAATTCTACCTACCAAAAGCAATTTACCGATTCAACACAATCCCAATCGAAATTCAACAATCTTCTTTCCAGAAATGGAAAAGCCAATCACCAAATTTCTTTGGAAGGGTAAGGGACCCTGAATAGTCAAAGACATCATGAAAAAGAAGAATCAACTTGCCAACCTTAAAACGTATTACAAAGCCACAGTAATCTAAACAGGATGGCTTTAGTACAAGGACAGACACATATACCAATGGAATCAAATTGAAAGTTCAGAAATCAACCCTCACATTTATAGCCAACTGATTTTACATCAAAAGCACAAGCAACAAAAGAAGAAACAGATAAAGGGGATCTCGTCAAAATTTAAAACTTTTGCATGCCAAAGAATTTTATCATGAAAGTAAAACAACCTATACTAGAGGAGAAAATACTTGGAAACCGCATATGTGATAAAGGTTTACTATCCAGAACAGAGAAAGAAATCCTTCAAATCAACAACAAAAAGACAAAGAACCCAACTGAAAAATTGGCAAAAAAAACATGAATAGACATTTCTCCAAAGAAGCTATACTAATAGCCAAAAAGCACATGAAAAGATGTTCAACATCATTAGCCATTAGGGAAATGCACATCAAAACCAAAATGAGAAATCATTTCACATCCACTAGAAGGGCTACTATTCAAAAAATAGAAAACTACAAATGTTGGAGTAGATGTGCAAAAATAGGGACATTCTTTCATTGTTGTGGGGATGTAAAATGGTACAGCCACTGTGGAAAACAGTTTGACAATTTCTCAGAAAGTTAAGCATAGAATTATCATATGACCCATCAATCTCACTTTATGTATATACCTGTGCCGGTTTGAAAGGATTTATGTGCCCTAGAAAAGCCACGATTCAATCCAAATCTCATTTTGTAAAGGCAGCCGTTTCTTTTAATCCCTGTTCAGTACTATAGACTGGAAACTTGATTGGGTTATCTCCACAGAGATGTGATTCAATCAACTGTATGTATTAAACTTGATTAAATGGAGACGTGACTCCACCCATTTGGGTGGGTCTTGATTAGTATACTGGAATCCTATAAAAGAGGGAACATTTTGGAAAAAGCTGGAGATTCTGAGAGAGCAGAGAATGATGACAGAATGAGGTGAGGCACAAGGAGAACCCGTGCAGCCAGAGACCTTTGGAGATGAAGAAGGAAAACGTCCCCAGGGAAGCTTCATGAAACAAGACGACGGAAGAGAAAGCTAGCTGACTTTGCCACATGCCCTTTCAGCCGAGAGAAACCCTGAACATGAATTCATTGGCCTTCTTGAACCAAGGTATCTTTCCCTGGATGCCTTACATCGAGCATTTCTATAGACTTGCTTTAATTTGGACATTTCCACAACCTAAAAACTGTAAACTTGCAACTTATTAAATTCCTCTTTTTAAAGGCTCTTCCATTTCTGGTATATTGCATTCTGGCACTAGTAAACTAGAATAATACCCAAAGAACTGAAAGCAGGGACTCAAACAGATAGTAGCACATAATGCTCATAGCAGCATTATTCACAACTGCCAAAAGATGGAAGTAAGCCAAGTGTCCATCAATTGATTAACAGATAATTAAAATGTGGTGTATTCATAAAATGGAATATTATTCAGCAATAAACAATATCATGGACGAACCTTGAAAACATCCCGTTGAGTGAAATAAGTCAGACACAAAAGTACAAATATTGTATGAGCTCACTAAACGAAGTAACTAGAATAAGCAAATTGATAGAATCACAATCTAGAATATAGGCTACCTGGGAATGTGGAGGAGGTAGGGAATGAAGAGTTGATGCTTCAATTGTACAGTTTCTATTTGAGGTGATGGAAAAGTTTAGATAATGGATGGTGGTGGTAGTAGCACAACATTGTGAACATAACTAAAAGCACTGAATTACATACTCGAATGTGGATAAAAGGGGCAATTTTAGGTTTTATTTACCTTATAGGAACAAAAATCCAAAAACAAAAAACATTGCACTATATAACACAAAGAGTAAACCCTAACATGAGCCATGAACTACGGTTAATAACACAACTATAAAAATGTTCATTCATCAACTGCACCAAATATACCACACAACTTCAAGGGGTAAAAATAGTGTGGTAGGGTGGCAAGGGTAGTTCAGTGGTAGAATTCTAGCCTGCCATGCAGGAGACCTGGGTTCAATTCCCAGCCCATGCACTTTCCAAAACAAACAAACAAGCAAAGAAAGAAAAAAAAATTCAACAAATAGTGCTACAATAATGGGATACTCACAGGAAAAAGAATGAAATGTGACCCCTGCCATACAGCATACAAAAATATATATAGTGTGGGATATGAGAACTCTGTATATTGTGCATGGTTTCTCTGTAAATCTACAACTTCTCTAAAAAAAAAATGAATTTTTAAAAAAAGGATTTACTCCATGTCCTTTAAATCTGGTATCTCTTTTCTTGCCAAATACTTGCCCTGGGTACTATCACATTTCCATAGTAATCTTAACTGTCTTTTTATTGGTGACTCCTATCTGAATTCCTAGCCCAGATATTTCTCCTTAATAACCACACCTAAATAACCAATTACCTGCCAATTACTTTCATTTTGATATACCACAGATACCTAAAACATGTCTACAACTGATTGAATCATCTTGCCCCAACTTATTCATCCTCTTATGTCCCCCACCTGAAAGGAATGGAGCCACCTATTTATCCACCCACTTGCTTAACGCAGACTCCCAGCTGGCATGTTCAGATTGGTGTTCTTCCTCATTCCCCAAAAGCAACTATTCACCAAATTCTGTCTTATCTATTCTCTCTAAAATCTATCTATTTCTTTACACTATTACCCTACTTTCTACCATGGCCATTACTATAGAGTACTAAATCTCAGTCATGTTCAAACCAGTCTCCCTAAAGACAATCTTCTTTCCCCAAAATTCATTACCTACATCATGGTCACTGAGATATAATGCAAATGTGACCAAGAAATCAAGCAGCATGAACAATACCCCACTTTTTATCACGGCCCCAATCATGCTCTCAGCCTCATTTCCTACCACACCTATTTTTCACAATATACTCCAGTAACAATGAAATGGAAAATCTGACATGTGACCATGTTCTAAGTTTCAAAATAAATATATTAAAACATAATAATGGAAATGTTAAAATAAATTGGGTAGAGGGAAATACTGGTGGTCAATGAGAGGGAGAGTTAAGGGGTATGGTATGTATGAGTTTCTTCTTTTTTCTCTTTGTTTCTTTTTCTGGAGTGATGCAAATGCTCTAAGAAATGATCATGGTGATATATATACAACTATGTGATGATATTGTGAGTCACTGATTGCACAGCAAGTATGGAACGTTCATATGTTAAGAATGTCCATGTTTGTATGTTGTTTGGTTTTATCAATAAAAATTTAAAAAAATAATAATGGTGGCCACACATGAATTTTCTGTTTTTGTCATTAGTTGCTTTAGAAACAAGGAAAAATTTTTTTAAGAAGCTACTTCTAGCAAAAATTTCAAAACTTACTGATTTATCAATGTTCATTGGATCAACATCAGCCAAGCTTGCACCCACTTTCACTCGTTCCCGGAGGATGCCACTAGCTAAGTCTTCTGCCCTGAAGTTCATAGGCAAACACCTAAAATTCATAAAATTCCAAATAAATAGCATTTAAAGCTTCACATTTTTAATGTCTTAGTAAATTTATAACTTTGACATATCTTTTCCTTTTTCTTATAACCCAGAAAATAACAAGGAATTTCACATTTTTAAACTTTTCCTGAATTCTTTGCAACTGATAAAAATGTTCCTCACTAGATAAAACAAACAATATAATTAATCTATTAGCTCTAAGAGCTGAATCTACTCCAATTCAGAAAAACTTAACACACCTGAAACCTCACATTATACAAGAAAAAAACTAAAACTGGATCTATTATATCTGTGTATATAATAATATTATGTAGCATTAAAATGAAATTAAGCTTTATTATAAAATATAAATTTATTCTCAGATATTCTATGGGTATGTCTACTGAGTTTCCTAAACTGAAAATTTCTTTCCATTTTGAAAGAAAGCTAATTCTAGATCACATCTCAATAACTAAGCTTTATCTTTCATGCAGCTATTTTAAAATAGATCTCTAGCTACATAAAATCCTATACTGTATTATTCAATTTTATTATCCCCTAAATAAGTGTAATCTATATCCTCTTTTAACCTTACGTAAATACCAAAAGACAACATAAGCAGCCTCATTTTAAAAAATGTACGTTCTACATCGGATCTACCTCCATAGACATTTCTGTGTCCTAATTAACTTAAAAAATATATTTCCATAGCAGATATCAGAATACTTCAGGTTAAACAGGTATTAAGTTATTTAAAATTGGATTTCTGCCTAACATCATTCACATGAAGAACTCACTGTTTTTTAAAATATACTCTACTCCAAATCAAACTTATATCTAAGACCTGCTAACTGAAAACTTGGTAGTTGTACAATATTTATATATTGCCAAGTTATAGAAATGATTGCTAAATATAATTTATCTTTCTTATTATAAACATAAACTGAAATATTAACTCAAATTTTCATTTCACACTTTCCTTATTTACATCACATGTACAGATTCTTTTCCTCAGTGAAACTCTTCAGGTTTAGTGATCAATTCAGTAATAAGAGTCCACCAAGAGGCACTCTTCTACCAAAAGCAAGTTTTTCCAGGAAAAATCCAAGGTGCCCAGAAACAATTCTGCGAGAAATCATATCTTACTCTGAGTGCTATAATCATTATAAGCATCTAAAAATCAGCCCCATTAAATGGATCTGGATTAGGAAGAAAATGCTGATAGAGAGAAATGAAAGAAGATGCTCCCATATTAGGCTGGCCTCTATGCCTCAGCTCTCCTTCCTTCAGGCAAACTATTTTATTCTGAGTACTTACAGAGTAAATAATTATCCAAAGGTTACATTTTTACTGTGAGAACTATTAAAGTAGAAATCAAGTTAGTGCTTTACCTAGTCTAAAGTATAAATATGGAGTATTAATTTTAGCAAAATGCCAGTACAGATAAGTAGCCATTAAAAAAAATTGCCTTTCTTTATTCTACCATGGAAATAAAACCAAAATATTTACTAACCGATTTCTTGCTCTAGCCATGCTCTTAGACTTCCTTCTTTCAAAACGTTCTTCATCAGATGAAGTTGTGTCACTACTATGAATGGCATGCTTCTTTCTCCTATTTAAAAAGAGCAAAATCCTTAAAACTTTACTGTAGCAAAAACCTTTCTCTTTTAGAAAATTTGTGGGAAAAACACACTATAAGCTTTCTATCTCCCATTAGCATAGGAGAAAATACATACATTAATCCATTCAGGAAATATTTATGGAGTGCCTACCATTTTATGAGCTGTGGATACAACATGGCAGCAAATAAACTTGCACTTTTGAAGTTTAGATCTATGACATTTAAGGTGACAAATAATACAAAGAAAAAGAAACTAAGGGGAATAGGGAGTCTAAAATTTTAAAAATAGGATGGCAGAAGAAGGCAGTCAACAAATCTAATTTGCACCCAAATTTAGGGAATATCTGTCATTGTTTTATAAACAACATTAGGATCTTGTTAGAAAAGAAAGTGTGATTTTCTTTAATTATTCCCTCTTTCCCAAATAATCAGAAACAGTCCAGACTTCTAAAGAACTAAATAACTTTTTACTTTTATTTAAAAATCAACCCTAATACCAACACCAAAGACACTACAAGAAAAGAAAATCACAGATCATTCTCTTTAAAGAATACAGATGCAAAATCCTCAACAAAATACTTGCAAATCAAATCCAGCAGCACATTAAAAAAATTATACCCTATGACCAGGAGGGTTTTATTCCAGGTATGCAAGGCTGGTTCAACACAAGAAAATCAATTAATGTTATACACCACTGAATAAATCACAGTGGAAAAACCACACGATCATCTCGAGTGACAAATAAATGGCAGATGACAAAATTCAACATACTTTCTTGAAGAAAACACTTCAAATGCTAGAAATAGAAGGAAAGTTTCTCAACATGATAAAGGGAATATCTGAAAGACCCATAGCTTACATTATACTCAAAGGGGATAGATTGAAAGCTTTCCATCTAATATTAGGAACAAGACAAGATGCCTACTGTCATCATTATTCAACATTGTGCTTGAAGTCCCAGCCAGAGCAAATAAGCAAGAAAACAAAACAAAAGGCTTCCAAATTGGAAAGGAAGAAGTGAAACTACCACTGGTTGCAGATGACATGAAAAATCTACAGCAAAGCTACCAGAGCTAATACATGAGCACAGCAAAGTGGCAGGACATAAGATCAGGGTGATAATTTCTCGTGAAATTAGCCAGAAATAAAAGGACAACTACACTTGGGTCTCACTAATATGAACTAACAATAATGAACAAACTTTAAGAGTTGAAGTTGAGAACAAGGTTAGCAGGAGACAGAAGCAGGGTAGAGATTGGGCATCTGATGTGAAGGAGTAGAGAATGTTCAAAAGGATTCCTTGTAAAGATTCAGAAATGGATAACACAATACTATCTAATGGTAGTACAATTTTTTAAATTTATTTACTTTTTATTTATGATATATAACCACATACAAACAAATGATCATATGATCATGCCACTCTTGTTATATAATCAATAACTCACACTATCATCACATAGTTGTATATTCATCATCATGATCATTTCTTAGAACATCTGCATCAATTCAGAAAAAGCAATAAAAAGAAAACGGGAAAAATCATACATACCATACTCCTTACCCTTCCCCTTCAATGAGCATCAGCTAAATTTACCAAATTTATTTTAACATTTCTTCTCCCTATTATTTATTTATTTATTTATTTTAATTTTTATTTTTTTAAATATGGGCAGGCACCAGGAATCAAATCCGGGTCCTCTGGCATGGCAGGCGAGCATTCTTGCCTGCTGAGCCACCGTGGCCCGCCCTATTTATTTATTTTTAATCCATATGTTTTACTTGTCCATTGATAAGGTGGACAAAAGGAGCATCAGACACAAGGCTTTCACAATCACATAGTCACACTGTGACAGCCATATCATCATACAATTATCTTCAAGAACATGGCCACCTGAGCGCAGCTTCACATTTTCAGGCAGTTCCCTCCAGCCTCTCCATTACACCTTAACTAAATAGGTGATATCTATTCAGTGCGTAAGAATAACCTTCAGGATAACTTCTTGACTCTGTTTGTAATCTCTCACCCATTAACACCTTATTTTGTCTCATTTCGCTCTTACCCCTTTTGGTCAAGAAGATTTTCTCAATCTCTTGATGCTGAGTTCCAGCTCATTCTAGGATTTCTGTCCCACATTGCCAGGAAGGTCCATACCCCTGGGAGTCATGTCCCACGTGGAGGGGGGAGAGCAATGAGTTTGCTTGCTGTGTTGGCCAAGAGAAAGAGGCTGCATCTGAGCAACAGAAGAGGTTCTCTTGGGGCTGCCTTTATGTCTAATTTAAGTAGTTTAGCCTATCCTTTGTGAGGTGTTAAGTTTCACATGAACAAACCCCAAGATTTGGGGCTCAGCTTATTGCTTTGGCTATCCCCACTGCCTATGAGAATATCACTCCACTTGGGGAAGTTGAATTTCCCCCTTTCTCACCATTCCCCCTAGGGGACTCTGCAAATATTTCCCTATTCATTGTTCAAACCGCTCTGGGATTTATATGGGTATCACTCTGGACAAACCTACAAAATATCATGCCCTACGCAAGGTTCTACGTACTACGGTGTTCGATTAAGTTGTCCACATAATTTATATTAGGAAATGCATTAGTCAAAATATAAATTTTGTACCATAATTTATTTTTAATGTTATTAGAAAATAATAAACATTTTTTGCTTGTCTCACACATACATTAAAGTTATAAAATATTAATTACCATCTATTTTCAACACCCTGCCTTACTGACATTCCTTTGTTCTTCCTCATGCAGAAACATTTTTAAATTTGCACATTTAGTCACTATCATTATACACTCTAGGCATTCCTAGATTATACCATCTCAGTCTTTACTGTCTATCTTTCCTTCTGATTTCATTTGTCCCCCTGGGCCTCCTCCATCATTCTCACATGCAGCTTCATTCAGTGTTCCAACATTATTGTATTACAATTAGGTAGCATTGTGCTATCCATTTCTAAATTTTTACAATCAGTACTGTTGCACAATCTGTATCCCTTCAGCTCCAATTACCTAATATCTACCCTATTTCTATCTCCTGATGGTCTCTGTTACCAACTGAAATTCTCCAAGTTCATTCGCTAATGTCAGTTCATATCAGTGAAACCACACAGTATTTGTCCTTTTGTTTCTGGCTAATCTCACTCAGCATAATGTCCTTAAAGTCCATCCATGTTTTACATGCTTCATGACTTTATTCTGTCTTAACAGCTACATAATATTCCATCGTATGTATATACCACAGGTTGGTTAGTCACTTGTCTGTTGATGGACATTTTGGATGTTTTCATCTCTGGGCAATTGTAAATAACGCTGCTATAAACATTGGTGTGCAAATGACCGTTTGTGTTCTTGTCCTCATGTCCTGAGTAGAGATACCTAGCAATGATATTGCCGGATCATATGGCAATTCTATACTTAGCTTCCTGAGGAACTGCCACACTGCCTTCCACAGTGGTTGTGGTAGTACAATGTTTTAAGTATAATGAACAAGGTGGAGTTTAAAGAGGAAGGCTAGGGGCATGCATGACACAAGAAGGAAAGACAGAGGAAAAAACTGGGACTCTATAACTTAGCAAAAACTACAGTGGACAATGATGGGTTTTAGATATACAAAAATAAAATTTTTACATAAGGGAAAACAAATGATGAATGTCTACATGAACTAACTATAATGTCCAAACTCTGAGAATTGAATTTGAGAGCACAGGTTATCAGGGAACAGAATGTGGGCAGAGATTTGGCAAACAATGACCAAGGAATACAGAATGTTCAATAAACTTTATTGTAAATAAGATTGCAAGCTCTTACAGCAGTCACAAACATTCCACAGTTTCACCTGTTATTTCTAAATTGTGAGATACTATGCTCTTTGTGTATACTCTGGTAGTTTCCTAGAACTTTGGGTATCTGTGTGACATCTGAGACTCAGGGTTAGGCTCCTACAGTTCTGAAAGTCAGAATTACCCATACAGCAACTGTTAAAGAAGCTGAAAAAGATATCAGACTTCAATTACAGATATAAAGCATATCTGATTAGGACTAAGGTAAATCAGAACACAGGGCAAAAGATATCGACTATATTTTAAAACTTCAACTTCTGTGTGAGACCAAAGGAAAAGATGTTGATTTGGTGCAAAATTCATATTTTCTGTAGCATACTATCTAATTTAACCTGTATGGTCAGTTTATTCAAACAACATAATTACATGGAATCTCAAATAAAGAATGAGATCTTGTTACTCTGTATAGGTTAATATAATACCCTAAAATACGTACCAGGGTAATTTGTGTAGAAAATAAAAAATATCTGCAAAATCCCCTTGAGGGACTGAAGGAAAATGTGGAAACACTAATTCCTTCCAAAGACATTCCTGATATTCTTTTTGCAAGCATTTGGGACTAGCGATTTAGTAAGTCAAGCCCTCAATCTTAGGGCTTGCCTTTATGAAACTTATTCCTGCAAAGGAGAAGCTAAGCCTACTTATAATTAGATGTAAGTATGACCTCCAGGGAACCTCTTTTGTTGTTCAGATGTGGCCTCTCTCTAAGCCAAGTCAGCATGTGACTCACTACCCTTCCCACTATAAGGAGACATGACACTGGACATGACACTTCGTGGCAGAAATCCCTCTGCCAACGTTGGAGATGACTCCCAGGAATGAAACTGGCCTTGGCATCATGGGATTGAGAATGCCTTCTTGACCACAAGGGGGAAAAGAAACAAAACAAAGTTTCAGTGGCTAGAAGATTTCAAATAAAGTCATGAGGTCATTCTGGAGATTATTCTCATGTATCATATATATTCCTTTTTAGTTTCTAGTGTATTAGAATAGCTAGAAGTAAATAACTATTAATTATAATCCAGAAGTCTTCATTCTTGAAGACGACTATATAAATATATAGCTTTTATGGTGTGACCATGTGATTGCGAAAACTTGGGGACTGACTTTTATCCGGTGTATGGGCAGATAAGTAAGAAAACAAAGACAAATACAAATGAATAAAAGTGGGGGCTAAGGGTTATGGGATGTTTTTGGTGTTCTTTTTTATTTTTTCATTTTCTTTTGGTGTTATGAAAATGTTCTGAAATTCATTGTAGTGATGAATGCACAGCTATATGGTGATACCGTGAGACACGGACTGAATGCTCTGGATGATTATATGGTGTCCTGGTTTGAAGTTGTTATGTACCCCAGAAAAGTCATGTCCTTTAATCCTCATTCAGTATTGCCGGGTGAGATCCTTCTGTTTGTTTCCACAGAGACGTGACCCACCCAATTGTGGGTGGTAACTTTTGATTAGATGGTTTCCATGAAACTGTGTCTTCACTCATTCAGGGTAGGATTGCTTACTGAAGCCCTTTGTTGTGGGGGAACCATTTCGGAAAAAGCTTTAGAGCCACCAGAACCGACAGAGCCAACAGAAAGAAGACAGCCTGGGGAAGCCATTGAAGTTTCCTGGAGAGAAAGCTAACAGGCATTTGCCATGTGTCTTTCCAGCTGAGAGTGAAACTCCGAACTTCACTGACCTTTCCTGAGTGAGGTAACCTCTTGTTGGTGCCTTAATCTGGACATTTTCATGGCCTTAGAACTTAAAACTTGCAACTTACTAAATTCCTCTATTTAAAAGTCATTTCATTCCTGGTATATCACATTCCAGCAACTTTCAAATTAGGTATGAACATATGAACATATGGTATGTAAATATATCTCAATAAAATTGCACAAAAAAAGTCAAAACTGGAAACTCTTCCAAAAATTAAATTACCCATAGACTTACCATTACTTAAATTATTAATAACTGCATAAGGAATAAATGTCCATGTTCTCTACTACTCCAATCCTACCACTTCAAAAGTAAAAGAAATTGAATTATTATTATTATTTATTTTGGTAACAACTCTCACAATCCAACTACAAAGAAGTAAGAGGTATTACATGGAAAGTGGGATCATTTCTTATGCCAATCACCAGTCATGAAAACTGGCGAAATACTGGTGCCAATAACTGGTGAAAACTTGGCAGATAATTTAAAAGTACTAGCAAAGCCCTTCAAGAGACTGCAGAAAAAAACATGGAACTATTAAACTTTTACAATTGGGAAACCACTGATACTTTCTCAAACTTAGGGACTTCCAAGTCAATAGGCCAAGCCCTTAATCTTGAGGCTTGCTCTTACGAAACTTATTTCTGTAGTGGAAAAGCTAAGTCTACATATAGTTATACCTAAGATTTACTTCCTGAAAACCTCTTTTGTTGCTCAGATGTGGCATCTCTCACCAAGCCCAACTCTGCAAGGAAAATCATCCCCGTTTCCCCTATGTGGGACAGGACATCTAGGGCTAAGTGTCTCCTTGGCAACATGGGACATGATTCCCAGGGACAAGCCAGGTTCTGGCACTGTGGAATTGACATATATCTACCTGACCAAAAGGAAAAAAAGAAATATAACAGAATAAGGTATCAGTGGGTAAGAGAGTTCAAATAGAGTCTAGGGTCTATACTGGAAGCTACTCTTATGCAAGCTCAGCTAGTTACTGCTAATTGCCACAGTTTGCCAAAACCCAATCAACAGTATTCCTGCTACCCCTAAAGAACATGTAGTTTTAACTGAGATTCTACAAAAATTTCATGTACTAGAATTACTTTCTAGAAACCTACATCCTCCAGAATCCTAGGCCAGTTATCTCCTGAAACCCAGAGGGGCCAGCATCTCCAAAAACATCAACTTGTTCCATCCCCCTATCCCAAATTGTCGACATTCCTTTTGAACACGAAAAAGTTAGAATGAGCGTAGCCTAAATAGCCCTAAAGATTGGGAGAAGGATCAAAGAAGGAGTTAAAACACAGAAGATGGGATTTAACAAATGAGTATGACTTCTGAGTCATTATACTGGTATTTCTTATAGTCTCCAGTGTCTTGGAGCAGCTAGAAGGAAAAACCTGAAGCTGTAGTACTGTAACCCATATCAAACTTTGAAATCTTTATATAAATAAACTTTATATTAACTACTTGTTACAACGTACATTGAAAGTTACTGTTTTTTTTGTATATTTCACAATTTAAAAAGTTTTTTTAAAAAAAGAAAAAGAAACATGGAAACAGGGAACAGACTGATACAAGAAGCGAGGCAACAGAAAGAACCAATGGCATGACAGTATAAACAGTTCCACAGAATATTTCCCAATGAAACAAATGTAAATCCTTTTAAAACTAAAACAACCATATATGGTTTCTTGAAATGGTCCTACGGATATACAGCAAGTAAAAAAACACTTATTCACGAAAATCTACAAAAATCTGGTAAGCAATGATTCTAGTATTTGAACCAAAATTAGCTCCCATCCTCCCCCGACTCAGAACTCAGCAGGATGGAAATTTCACCCCAGGCAGGTACAGCCAAAAAACAGGCCTCCCTTTTCCTCAAGCTCTCAAATTCAGAGTTATCTTCCTGAGAGGACAGAGCATCAGCATTTCTCATCCTTCCTCCAGCTTCCTACTGTTATACCGAAGTTCCAGACAGTGCAGCTGAGAAGTAGGGGCTCCCTTCTTTGACACAGCCCCCACTCATGCTATAGGAGGTCTACCCTAGTACAGTGCAGCTTAGAATACTGGGACCCCAGTCACCTTTTAGGCTGCTCATAGCAGAAGACCTGAGACCACTGCCCACACCACTCAACCCAGAGCTTAGCCACTACAGCAGGGATGCCACCCACAGCGAAGCCTATCAATGATTCCACTCCTAGCTCTAGAGCCCTGGTTCGGAGAGTCTGCCTAGGAGGAGTAGAACGCTGGAAAAACAGAGGCATTCTGATCTCTTCTCAAATGAACTGACTCCATATGCAACAGTATCAATAAATTTAAACCTGAAGGCAATACGAAAGAGTGGAAACTGTGGTATAAGGCAAGTCAAGGGAAACTGGTCAACTCATTGAACATAGAGACTAAACTGCAGCTAGTCTGCACTAAAGAAACAGCTGGGATGAACCCGCCTGGAGTTCAAACAAATTTCAAACACAGGGTCTGAACAAATTTCAAACACTAACTTCAAGAACTATCCCTTCAAGGATACAGATTGTGCAACAGGACTGATTGTAAAAACTCAGAAATGGATAGCACAATACTACCTAACTGTAATACAATAATGTTAGAACACTAAATGAAGCTCAATGTGAGAATGATCGGGGGAGGAGACCTGGGAGCACAAATGAAATCAGAAGGAAAGATATATGATAAAGACTGAGATGGTATAATCTAGTAATGCCTAGAGTGTATAATGATAGTGAATAAATGTACAAATTTAAAAATGTTTTGCATGAGGAAGAACAAAGGAATGTCAATAATGCAGGGTGTTGAAATAGATGGTAATTAATACTTTAAAACTTTAACTTATGTGTGAGACTAAAGCAAAGAATATTTGATACAAAATTTATATTTTAACTAGTGCATTTCCTAATATAACTTATGTGGACAGTTTAATTGAACACCATAAATACATAGAACCTTCAGTAAGGCATGAGATTTGGTAGGTTTGTCCAGAGTGATGCCTCGATAAATCCCAGAAGGATCTGAACAGTGAATAAAAAAGTATTTGCAAAATCCCCTTAGGGGAATGGTGATAAAGGGGGAAAATTCAACTTCCCCAAGTGGAGAATTCTTGCTATTCTCACAAGTAGTAGGGACAACAAAAGCAATATGCTGAGTCCTTAATCTTGGGGTTTGTTCATATGAAACAACCCTGCAAAGGATACACTAAGCCTACTTAAAATTAGGCCTAAGAGTCACCCCCAAGAGAACCTCTTTTGTTGCTCAGATGTGGCCTCTCTCTCCAGTCAACACAACAAGTAAACTCACCACTCTCCCCCTGTCTACATGAGACATGACTCCCAGAGGTGTGGACCTTCCTGGCCATGTGGGACAGAAATCCTAGAATGAGCTGAAACTCAGCATCAAGGGACTGAGAAAAACCCTAGAATGAGCTGAGACTCAGCATCAAGGGATTGAGAAAACCTTCTCGACCGAAATGGGGAAGAGGGAAATGAGACAAAGTATAAATGACTGAGAGATTCCAGAGTCGAGAGGTTATCCTGGAGGTTACTCTTACGCTGTTTTGAAATTTTAAAAAAGAATAAATCCACATGAAGATTTATATACTCATGTTCACAGCAGCTTTACCCACTACAGTCAAAAACAGGAAGGTGCTCAAATGTCCACCAAAAGGTTGCAAATTTGACATCTCCATCTCCTATTCATCAATAAAATGTTATTTAAAAAATTGTTATTTTACATATGAATGGTACTCGGCAAGAAAAAAGAATAATTGACTGATACATGCAAAAACATGAATGATTCACAAGATCATTCAGTAAAAAATGACCATTCAGTAAAAGAAGACTAAAGAGTAAATACTGTATAATTCCATTCATATAAAATTCTAGAAAACACAAAGTAAACTACATTGACAAAAAAGCAGGTCAGTGGTTGGTGTATTGCACCAGAGGTCAGAAGAAACAGACTGGAAAGAAAATTTTGAGGGTTGGGCAAAAATTCTATACTTTGACTGCAGGAGTATTATCAATGCATACATCTGTAAAAACTGAACACACAGAATGAGTAAAGTTTATTTCACACAAATTATTCTTGAAATTGATGCAAAAACCCAAGTGGATAAGTGATGTCATCAATATAGTGACATAAGACATCCCCTGGAAAATAAAAGGGCAAACCCTACTTGCTTAGAACTCTGGAGGAAGTAAGAGACTAGAGAAGGACTCCACAAATGCTGAATCAAAGAAAAAGGGGGAAAAAAATACTAAGGACAAGATAGGAAATCTACAACCTGGACCCCAGTCCAGACTCCTCCAACTCACTCGGTCCTGTGCAGAAGCAGCATGGCCCAGGTCCCTCCTGCCATGGATACAGACCACAGAGCCACTCACAGAAGCAAATCAGGACCCCATGCAAATGCAGACACAAGGACACAAAGCTGCAGAGATGCAGACAGGAAAACAAACAGTAGCTGAGCAAGTGCATACAAAAGGGTCCCCAGTAAACAAAGTTCATGGCAGGACTTGTGGCTAAGGTGCACACAGCCAATCTGATCTCTGATTGCTAGATCACCAAAACAAAGAAAAAAAACAACGGACATTTCTGAACAATGCCCCCATCTGGCTTCCCTCATGGGAAACCCTAACAGAGAAGTAACCAGAGGAAAAAAAAATTTAAAAACTCATGGGAAAAGAAAGGAGAGAAAAACAGAACTACTGGAAGGCAGGATGGTTTCCAAGACTAAAAAGTATAAAGAAAAGGGGACACTGAGTGAAGAAGAAGAGTTAAACAAATCATAGGACCTGGGGTGAAAAATCTACATAAAAATAAACATAACAGATCAGTATTTCCAGAGAAAGAAAGCTTTCTCTTGAAGGTGATAGAATGGGATATAAAAGGACAATCTTAAAATGTGAAGCTTTATATGCAGAGCAAGAAACAGATGCAGAAGACCTGAGAAAATCTGACCAGTTAAACAGTATACTTTAAAGGCTCAGTGTTTCTTGGACAAAGCATCAAAGAAGAGTCTTAACATACGGACCAACTACAGTAAAACCCTAGCAGAGTAAACATATCAAAATAATGACAAGCCCAGACATCAACAAAAAATTACAAAGAAACAGGAAGATATGGCTTCATCAAAAGAACAAATTAAAACTTCAGAGGAAATTGAGAAGTTCAAACAAATCTAAGTCAATTCAAAGAGATGAAGGAAATTATGCATAAAGAAATAAAGGGTATTAAGAAGATAATGGAGAGGTGGAGTAAGATGGCTGCATAGAGAGGTGTGGAATTTAGTTAGCCCTCCAGAACAGTTAATAAATAGCCAGGAACTGTCCTGAAAAACTGTGTGGGGGACACGTGGGACTGGACACAGATCATACACCAGTCTGGAATGGGTAAAAGGGCTGAGATCATACCACAGAACTGTAAATAAAGTCCTCCAAATCCAGAGACTGGTGCCGCTCCCCAACTGGCACGGCAGGTTCAGTCAAGAACACTTCCCTTTCCCCAAGCCCTTCCTCAAAACAAACAAGCAAACAAACAAAAAAAAAACAAAAACAAAATTTCAACAAATGGTGCTGCAGTAATGGAAGACTCACATGGAAAGAGAATGAAATGTGTCCCTGTGCCGGTTTGAATCTGTGGTAGACCCCAGAAAAGCCATATATACCCTTTAATCCTCATTCAATACTGCTGGCTGGGAGCATTTTGATTTCCCATGGAGATGTGGCCTATTCAGTTGTAGGTGGTTACTTTTGATCAGATAGCTTTCATGGAGTTGTGACTCTACTCATTAATCCTTAAAAGAGGAAACATTTTGGAGAGAGTCCCTTCTTAGAGCCTTGAGGCCGAGAGAACAGAGTTCACCAGCCAGTTACTTTTGGAGATGAAGGAGAACACCCATGTGAGAGTGTCATGAAACAAGAAGCCAGGAGAGAAAGCTAGCACACACCACCATATTCGTCATGTGCCCTTCCAGCTGAGAGAGAAATGTTGAACATCAGCCTTCTTGAACCAAGGTATCTTTCCCTGAATGCCTTAGATTGGACATTTCTATAGACTTGCTTTAATTGGGATATTTTCTCAGCCTTAGAACTGTAAACTTAGCAACTTTCATTAAATCCTCCTTTTAAAAAGCCATTCCATTTCTGGTATATTGTATTTCTGTAGCTAGCAAACTAAAACAGACCCCTACCATAAACTATACAAAAAAAAAAAAGAAGTGGGCTTTGCTAGGAGCAAGGGAGAGCAGCCCAGCCAAACTCCAACTACTGCTATAATTAACAAATTTGGACTGTGGAATATAAGCTCCAAGCACAAACTAACCTAGACAAGCAGAAAAGGAACTATGAGGTTTCTCCAGGCAATCAGGAGGCCAGGAAGATAACAGATACATGTTGCATAATAACTATTAGTCAGGATTCAAAGAAAGAAAGATGCTTTTAGTACCTCACTGATATTATCATAAATACCATTGATACCTCTATTCTTTTTGTTGTTGATGTTTGTTTCTGGGATTTTTGTTTGTTTTTGTTTTGTTTTATTTATTTATTTATTCATTTTTTTGGAGTGCATGGGCTGGGAATCAAGCATGGCAGGCGAAAATTCTACCACTGAACTACTCATACACCCCAGATACCTATATTCTAACTAAAAGGTACTATATCGCACATTATGTACTATTTAAAGCATGCATCCAGAGGACAAATGCAAATATTTACTCCTTTCAAACCAAACAAAACTTACCTGATATGGCTTCTTCTTGCCGGAGATCGGTGAATATCAAACAGTGTGTTTTCCCTCTTTTTTTGATGGGCTGGTACTAAAAGGAAATAAAGAGATAAAGAAATAATTGATAAATCAATATATTAAAACTGCAGAAATTACTTCTGCTAACTTTTTGAATAGAACTTAGTGGGATCACGTGTCTGCAAGTTCCAAATGCCTGCTGGAAAGAGAACAGCAAAAATATAAAGTGTTAGTTGCAAATAAACATTCTAAAGGACATTAAATTAAGTCCTTGTGACCATGTATTAAGAAAAGATTTCATAGATATGACACCAAAGTACAACCCATTAAAAAAACTGATAAATTAGAGTTCATCAAAACTTAAAACTTTTGCTCTTTCAAAGGCATTGTTAGGAAAATAAAAAGACAGCCCACAGAATGGGAGAAAATATTTGCACATTGCTTATGGAAAAAGGACTGGCATCTAGAGTATAAAAGGAACTCTCAAAACTCATTAAAAAGAAAACACCCCAATTTTTTAAATAGGCAAAAGATTGGCACAAACATTTCACCAAAGATAAACCATCAGCAAATAAGCACATGAAAAAATGGTCAACATCATTATTACAGAAATGCAAATTAAAACTACCACTATATATCTATTAAAATTACATTTAAAATACTGACCATACCAAGAGTTAGCAAGGATATGGAACAAGTGTAACTTTCATACACTCTTAGTGAGAATGTAAATGGTAAAACCTCTTTGGAAAACATTTTGGCAATTTCTTAGAAAGATAAAACACACAAAATCATAAAACCTAACCACTGCATTCCTAGATATTTATCCAAGAAAAATTAAAAGTATATGTTCACATGAAGACTTACACATGAATGTTCATAATTCCTTTATTTGTAACAACCAAAAAGTGAAAACAAAATTCAAATGTCTATCAACAAATGAATAGATACACCATGGTATATCCATATAATGAAATGCTATTCAGCAATAAAATGGAGCACATAGGTTACATTCAACAACACTGATGAGTTTTAAAATATTTATGTTGAGTGAAAGCGTTCAAACAAAAAAAGAGTAGATACTGTATAAGTACATTTCTTATTTCAGTTATATAAAACGGGAAAAATGCAAACTACTGTATAGTGACCAAAAGCAGAACAGTGACTGCTTGGGAAGTATGAGGTGGTAAGCACAAGAAAAGGTGGGATAGATTACAAATGAGGTAATTTTGGTGGCTGGTGGACATGTTCATTATATTGTTTGTAGAGATGGTATTACATATTTCAAAACTTACTAAATTGTACACAGTAAATATGTGCAATTCACTGTACCTCAATTATAACTCAATAAAACTTTTATTTAAAAAATCTGAAACAATGGTTCATAACCTCTTTTTTATCCTAACACACCTCCCCCATTAGAAGAAACAGGGCTAGCTAGAGCCACGAGCGCCCGTGCAGCCAGAGACTTTTGGAGATGAAGAAGGAAAATGCCCCTGGGGGAGCCTCAGGAACAAGAAGCCTGGAGAGAAAGTTAGCAGACATCACCATGTTCACCATATGCCTTTCCATTTAAGAGAGACACCCTGAACATCACTGGCCTTCTTGAACCAAGGTATCTTGCCCTAGACGTCTGAGATTGGAGACTTCTATAACCTTGCTTTAATTTGGACATTTTCACAGCCTAGAATATGTAAACTTGCAACTTAATTCCCTTTTAAAAGCTGAAAAAAAAGAAACAGGGCCAGCTGTGACAGTTACTACTAACCGGAGTAGAGAGATGTCTGCATGCGTGGGCAGCGAAGCCTCTAGTGAGATAACTCTGATGCACCCCCTTATCTGAGAATCAATAACTGTTTTAGATTTTGAGTCAAAAAACCTAGGTTATTCTTTGAAAACATTATGCTAAGTGAAAGAAGACACAAAAGATTACATGTTGCATGATTCCATCTATATGGAAAATAGATACCTGCTCTGAAGAATTCCTGTAAATAGAAGTGTTCAATAAATTATAAAGTTATTCAAAAGTATGAGTAGTTATTATCAAATTTAAGCTTCTATAAACAAAATTTACACATGCCATAATTCAATATTGATACTATGTTCTTTAATTTTCTTTCAGTTGTGTGAGTGTATATGTGTGTGTGTGTAAACAGGAGTACGTGTAGTAAAAGACACAAAGAACCCACAAAAGCATTCATTCTTTTAAATTCATAATATTACTTTTTTAGAAGGGTCAGGGCAGCATAAGCTGTATTTTTTAACTATAAAAAGAAATAAGTTATTTAGAGTCCACTACCTATTGGAGGTGCTTGGTATCGATCTACTGTTTTTCTTTGTCTCAAATTATATGGTCTATCATTTTCTTCTCCTTCTGCCTCTTCAACTTCTATATCCCCATCCTCCTCTTGAGATTCTAGTTTTTCACATGTAAAAAGAAAAGGAAAAAAGGCACCATTTTAATAAACAATGAACTGAATATTTATCTTTTATCTTTACTCTTTCTGCACAGGTGACACTTAAAAGTGTCAACATTTCATGACACAACATAAATCAATGTCATTAAAAACCAATCTCGGGCTGTGCAGTGGTGGCTCAGTGGCAGGATTCCCACCTGCCATGCCAGAGACCTGGGTTTGACTCCCAGTGCCTACCCATGCAAAAAAAAAAAATCAATCTTAAATGTTTAAAAAACTGCCTTCCCTACCAATTTTCAGGACAGTTCTCTGGTAAATAAATCAGTGTAATCATATGTGATCTCTTGATATACTTAAGACCTTTCCGTTTCTTTGGTCATATAGAATGAATAAGAGAAGGTAGCTTAAGATTTTACCAAACTACAGCAAATTTCAATCAATAGCTAATTAACCACTGAATAAGATTACTATTCAAACAGCACTTGGTAGTTTAGATAATATACTATACTTATAAAGTAAATTATTAATGTTACAGCAAGATCAATTTTTGTTGGCAATATAATCATTTGTTAAGCCTACTGACAATAGTTAAGCATGAATTAGTTATATTTGCATAGGAAAATGAGGTAGAAATGGAGACAGAATATGAAGCAGACTTCTGGGGTACTAATAATACTGCTTCCTTGACATGAATGACTGCTTAATAATAATTCACCTAGCTGTATACTTAGAATTTATATACATTATAATCCATTTTTTACAAGTCTATTTTTTATAAGGTGATTTCACTAGGATATTTCTAGTTACACTTTAAAAAATTAAATATTTTGATGAAAACCCATAGGCGTATGGTCCCCAAATGCAATACATTTTTATTATATCATAAGAATTGTTAATGTAAGATAATCACATCAGGGCACAGGAGAAATTTTAAAACTGCTAATGAGGCTGAAATGAAGGGGAAGACCAAAAATGCAAGCAAAGGACTTCAGGTTTTTACTCATGACATCTGAAAGCTTGCCAACTTTTGAAAATTTATTAGGTTTGAGAGAAAATTAGCAAATGCAATATTATTTATCTAATTAATACCACAAATTACCTGCCTCAAAATAAATTTTTCTTAAATCTTCAAAAATTACATTTTGAAAGATGATTGCAAAATAACAGACTATTTATTATGGGAAGAAATTCTGCACATGGCACATCTACTTTGGAAACTGTACAGTGTTCAGTTAATGAAAAGGCAAAAATCACATTATAAAGCTGTCTCACCTATACTGATTCTCTCCAAAGGAAGCAATATAGAGGTTCTAGCTGTAACAACAATAATATTTGCTCAATAAATTACCTTCATTAGAAATATAAGCTCTTCAAAACTTGCTAATACATCAATTATACAATCTGAGAAATAAACTCATTCTTTTCCAACTAATCTATACAAATAGTAGGAGCTAGTAAGACTTTCTGGTAAAATAATACTCCGCATTTACAATACACCAAATCTTCTGAAAATCCATTATCAATAAAAAAGGTTAACACCTAGAGAATTAAATCCTATAGATGGATTAGCCATGAGTTTATAGTTCTTGAGGCCAATGCAATTTCCTCATAATCCCAGGTTCTACCCTATATAATCAGTCTAGTTCTTCAGTTCCGAATACAAATAGGCATCAGAAAAGGACAACACACCCCTTCCACCAGTAAGCACCCTCTCCTCTAAACTTCACCATTTGCTCCTCAGTCCATAAGTAAATTTGATATCCAAATAATTGGAGATTCAGAGGCTATGAACAGCAAATCAAACTTCTGGTTAGAAGATATCTAAGTATAAAAGAGGTCTCACCTAACAAGCAAATTAGCCCATGGCAAATGCCACATCATATTAGGTGAATTGAGGACTACCAATGGCTACACAGAGATACATTATATAATGGTGTATAATGTACAGTTAAAAGCATTTTTCAACAGAAGGAATGAAAACTCAGAACACCTAAAATATAAATTATCTCAAATTATACAGTATAGACCAAAAAAAACTAACATTATACATATGTTATTTGTATATATTTTACTTCCCGCCCACCAGAACTTTCTTACATTTATTTTATATAGTGCTTTACAAACCTTCTTCTTCACCTTCAGTAGAAACTTCATGATGATTCTGTATCCCATAGCTATTTCTTCTCAGTGACTTTCTTCGTCTCTTCACTCTTGAATACATATCCATATTTTCCTTTTTAAAGAAAGGAAATCTGTCAAATATTAACATGGCATTTATTCTCCACTACAAATACATTAAACCTATTCAGTCACATCCATACACAATAAAATTTATAAAACAACCATTTGCAAGGCAAAGATTTACGAAAGCAGGACTTCCTGAATTCAACAGATTTAAAACACAAAAGGAAATAAAATAAAACATGAAATATTTAAAGATTAAAAGCATGCAATGTCTGGATCTTAAGGACATTATACTGAGTGTGATTAGCCAGAAACAAAAGGACAAATAATGTATGGTCTCACTGATATGAACTGACATTAGTGAATAAACTTGGAATATTTCCTTGGTAACAGAGACCATCAGGAGATAGAAATAGGGTGAGATATTGGGTAATTGGAGCTGAAGGGATACAGATTGTGCAACAGGACTGAATATAAAAACTCAGAAATGGACAGCACAATACTACCTAACTGTAATACAATTATGTTAAAACACTGAATGAAGCTGCATGTGAGAATGATAGAGGGAGGAGGGCTGGGGACACAAATAAAATCAGAAAGAAAGATAGATGTTAAAGATTGAGATGGTGTAATCTAGGAACGCCTAGAGTGTATAATGATAGTGACTAAATGCACAAATTTAAAAAATGTTTTTGCATGAGGAAGAACAAAAGAATGTCATTACTGCAGTGTGCTGAAAATAGATGGTACTTAATATTTAAAAATTTCAACTAATGTGTGAGACTAAAGCAAAAAATGTTTATTTGGTACAAATCTACACTTTGACTAGTGCATCTCCTAATATAACTTATGTAGATAGTTGATTGAACACCTTAAGTACATGGAACTTTGTATAGGACAGGAGATTTTGTTGGATGGTCCAGGTGATGCCCTGATGAATCCCAGAGTGATCTGATCAGTGAGTGGAAAAGTATTTGCAAAGTCCCCTTTGGGGAACAGTGAGAAGGGGGGAAAATTCAACCTCCCCAAGTTGAATTCTTGATATTCTCACAAGCAGTGTGGACAACCAAAGCTATAGGCTGAGCCCCCAGTCTTGGGGTTTGTTCATATGAAACTTAACCCCACAGGGGATAGGTCAAGCCTACTTAAAATTAAGCCTAAGAGTCACCCCCAAGAGAACCTCTTTTGTTGCTCAGATGTGGCCTCTCTCTCCAGCCAACACAGCAAGCAGACTCACCACCCTCCCCCTGTCTATGTGGGACATGACTCCCAGGGGTGTGGATCTTCCTGGCAGTGTGGGACAGAAATCCCAGAATAAGCTGAGATTCAGCATCAAGGGATTGAGAAAAACTCTAGAATGAGCTGAGACCCAGCATCAAGGGATTGAGAAAACCTTCTCGACCAAAAGGGGGAAGAGTGAAATGAGACAAAGTGTCAATGGCTGAGAAATTCCAAACAGAGTGGAGAGGTTACCCTGGAGGTTATTCTTACGCATTAAGTAGATATCACCTTGTTATACCAAGATGTAATGGAGAGGCTGGAGGGAACTGCCTGAAAATGTAGAGCTGTGTTCCAGTAGCCATGTTTCTTGATGATGACTGTATAATGATATAGCTTTCACAATGTGACTGTGTGATTGTGAAAACCTTGTGTCTGACACTCCTTTTATCCACCTCGTCAACAGATGAGAGGAACATATGGAATAAAAATAAATAATAGGGGGAACAAATGTTAAAATAGATTTAGTTTGAAATGCTAGTGATCAATGAAAGGGATCAGTAAGGGGTGTGGCCTGTAAAATCTTTTTTTTTTCTGTTTGTTATGTTTTTCTGTTGTCTTTTTCTTTTTCTGAATTGATGCTAATGTTCTGGGAAATGATCATGATGATGAATATGCAACTATGTGATGATATTGTGAATTGCTGAGTGTATGTGTTGGGAATGCTTGTTTCTTGTAATTTTTTTTAATTAATAAAAAATTTTTTAAAAAAAAGCATGCAATGTCACTGACATACTTCCACAAGCAAACTGTAACTTAGTAGGAGGGAACGAGTCACAGGTAATTATAATACAAAGCAAAGTAAGTTAAATACCATAAAGAAAAATATAAACTGCTCTAAAATTCAAACAGATGACCTTCCTCCTGTTAAAGGGGAAGAAGGGAGGCAATATCCGAAATGAACCTCCTAACAAATGCAGGATTGCATCCGTCACTGATCAGAAGTATTAACAAGAGTAGAAGGTAAGGGGACAAGAATGACCATTTCTACATGTGAAGATAAAACTGAAGCCATATTATGAAGGTCAAGCTGTCTTTAATTAATTAGGTACAATAAAAAGCCATTAAAGGTTTGACTCAGAAGAATGACAGAATCACAGCTGCACTTTAAGACAACTCATCTGGCAAAACTGTAAAGGGTTCTTTTGGGGCAGGCTAAGGTGATGGACTATGTTAAAAGAAGAAAGAAAATAACAAACTCCCAAAGTAAGTGAAAATGAAGAGCAAAGAATCTAAGTGTATTAATTCTATAAAACCCAACCACTGTCCATTCTCCCTTTGAATTCCTTAATCAAAACAAAAAATACTTGCAAAGGTTATTAGAGTTAATATACTCACGAATTCTGTATCTGTCCACATTCGAAGTCGTTCTACTTCTCCTGACCGACGATTCCGTCTGATGTTGATGTTGTCCATTTCCTGCAGCACAGCTTCAGCAGTGCTAGAGTCATGATAGAATCAGGTCTGAGACCATGGGAAGGCCGTCCACAGCATCACGCATGTGAACGGGCTCTTCATCAGAGCACAAGCTCATCATCTCTGATATGTAACTGCATATCAAATTCCAATTAACTGTCTCTTAAAACTTGCATCCATCAAAGGGCAATGCCCACAGAATCAGAAAACTTTGTAGAACAAAAATGTCAACAACAGCTTATAGAGCCTCAGGATTTAATTTACAAAAAGGAAACAACTTATCAGAACAGATATATTTGGTAATAACTTTTAATATCTTCTACCTTACTGTATTTAACAAAATAAAACCTACAAACTCTAAGGCTTTTGTATGTAAGGCTTCAAATAAACCCATAATGCCACCACAAATAACAAATAACACAGATCTGTGACATAAAAAAAGTATAATAATGAATTCAATCTTTTTCCTTGAAAATGGTGTTAAGAACTGTACAAAATAAAAGGATTTGTAAAATGTTTAAAGCCTACAGGAGGGTAACAGACATTTTTAGATATTAGAAAACAGATATCCATGAAATACATGCTAACATTGTAATAAATTTTATTTCTTTTTAACAAACACTTACATCGCATTTGCTGTGTGCCCAGATGCTGATCCAAGTGCCAAACAAATAACTAATCCCCAAATTTGACTTAACATATAATGTTCTCTCCTGTCAAATAGGGAGAGAACCTTTCCAAGCTATTTTAAAGATAAAGTAGGTTAATATACTATCTGAGAAGAATGAAGTTTCATTGGATGAAGATAAGTGGTCTGCTAGTTCACTCATTAACTAAATAACCCAACTCCACATATACAGCCTCAAAATACCTTCAATTCAATATGTTGACTACGCAAAACTACCACTCACTACATATCAATAATTGAATTCATTTTGCTGGAAAATGGCCAAAACCACAAATGTTAAATGAGCAAATATCAAAGGACTATAAAAGTGAAGACAATAAAAATAATTTAAGTATTGATGTACAAAAGCGTAAAAGGGATAGAAAAATTTAGCTATTACACAAATTATATTTAAACCTAGCTAATGGCTAAAAACTAACAAACATCACTAGCCACTGTTAATTCAAATTCAGTTTTAAAAGAACCGAATTTATTGCTAAGTTGGTGCTTAAGTAATTTTTTTAATATAATTGTTTTAAAAATCAAATAGTTAAATGTGATTGCTTACTCCAAAAGTATTCATACCTATTTACTAGTTGATCAAATAACAAACTCTGGTTCACGCTTTCAAATCTGTTTTTCCTGGAACGACAACTTTTTCTGACTTCCATGTCACCATTTA
Organism: Tamandua tetradactyla; assembly: GCF_023851605.1. Classification (NCBI taxonomy): domain Eukaryota; kingdom Metazoa; phylum Chordata; class Mammalia; order Pilosa; family Myrmecophagidae; genus Tamandua; species Tamandua tetradactyla. Next base: position 7,030,999 of record NC_135329.1, read on the forward strand.
TACAAGAAAGGTCCCCATCTCCCTTCTTTTCCCCTCGAAGGGGATGACTTCGAAGGGCTGTAAGAAGAGAAATATTTCCATTTCAAAGTACAAAGTACAAAAAAAAAAGAAAGAAAAGAAAAAAAAATCAAAAAGCTTACTTTTAAATGACTACAAAAAGTTGAATATAACTTCTTAAATGGCTTTAATATTCAATAATCTAAAATTCTTGTAATTTAACGATCTGCCATAATAATTTAAATTATTTCACTTATGACTGATATCTCAACATTTTATAATTAAACATTTTTACTATGTCAGAAATCCAGCCATCTTCAAGTGGATGCTGAGCATACTATTAAAATTACTCTATTTCTCCCCACTTTAATGCTTACTCTAACACCCTTACAAGAATTTCAATACTAACCAGTTTCATAACAGAATACTCACATAAGCTACTATGTCCGTTTGGTAATGTAGCACCAGGCTGAGAAGTTAACCTAGAACACAATTATATTTAATATGCAAATACATCAACATTCATTTAAAGAAGCAAGAAATGCAATACTGCTGGAATCATTTTAATCTTTAAAATGTTAGTAATATAGCATTACTTTTTCAAGAGTAAAGATAACATTTTTACTCTAAGATTGATAAGATATCAATTAGTAAAATATACTAGCTAGTTAAGAGTCATTTCACTTTAAGAAAAGCTTTCATAACACTAAAAAACTGAACTTTGTCTTCAGCTCTGTAAATTAAAATTACGATGAAAAGGCTTAAGTTTCTCATGCACCATAAAATTAACGTATGTCCTAAATAGCAATAGTCACAGATATTTACTATCAGTTTTGGTTGACAAAACAAAATTGAAACCATGACAAATTTATTCAAGTAATAAATTGCAAAAGGAAAAAAGCACATCAATACTGATATTATTTGATAAATTCTTCAAAATATTCTAGCACACATTTTAAACTAATAAATGTAAACTTAGCTGAGTTCTCAAACACATTTTATAATTTTCTCTCTGGGTAGAAAAAGACATTAAGTCACTAGGAAGATACTAAAATGGTCATCAATATGAATACTTGAGAAAAAAAGTAACAGTATTCCTTAGTATAATCAGAAAATTGGAAAAGGAAAACTAAATTGGCTATATAATGAAAGTGCTATCAATATAAACTTACTAAAATATTTCTAAATACCCAACAATCATTATTTTCAAGATTGCCAAAACAAGAGGGAGGACATTCAGAAAATAGTACATACATATGATTACCTGCTGTTCTACTATTCTGTCGTTTAGACAAATTCTTAACTAAAATATTCTAATATTTTTTGTTATTCCAACAGTCATCATATAAAATTATAAATAAATATATATCACAATGTTCCTGCACAGTAACAGTCACAGCAAGGATGAGCTATGGGGTATGAAGAAAATCTCAAACCATAGCTCATCCTTGCTGTGACTGTCTTCAGCTTAACAAAAACAAAAAAACCAAACACTCTAGTCCCTCTCCCTATCCTCCACAAAAACAACCAAAAATCTACCTTGTTCTAAAATACTGCCTCTCCAGATTGAAGAGCATTTTATTTTTTAGCATCTTTGTATACAATGTGAGTGATTCTCTGGAGTGTGAGCGTGACTCTAAGCTAATAAAAATGATGTATTAATATCATTTTATATTGTATGATTATTACATCAGAATTTTCTACAGGTTCAGTTATTTAAACATATTATCAACACAATATCCAACTTGAAAATTATTTTCCCTTTCCCATACAAATCCAAAGCATTTAATTATGTAAGAGGGTTCTAAACCTCAATTTAGGAAATGTCCCAGTTTTGAAAGACTTTACCCAATCACTACCACCTCTCAATTCTAATGTGCCTCAGCAATCCAACATAGATAGTACGTTCACTTCTGCCTTACCTTACTATTCCCTTACCACATAACCACAAAAGAAAATTTTCAAGAATGCTACTTTTAAGCGAATAGTTAATCCTGTCAAAGATTTAACTTTGTTAATATCATAGAGTGTCTATTATTCTAGAAACATCAAATGCAGGCTACATTCTCCAGATGCCTGCCCCAACTGCACACATACATATAAATACTCTCAATATATGCCATATACACACAGCCCTCAGAATAATAAATGGCTAAATAAATGTCAGTTGCCAAAAGCCAATAAAATGGGTTCTGTATTCAAAATAGTTGCTGTTTGTAATCTACAAATCTATCTAGGTTAGCAATATAATTATGAATTTCTATATAAGATAAAGAACATGTATTTTTAAATTCTCATTAAAAAACATTATCAATTATTAAAATATATGGACACATTTGGGCCTTGAAATTATTGAGCAAAAATTTCCCATGAAATGAAAATTTAAAATCTGACTCAAATCACTTAGGAAGACTAAGAAATTCTAGGTCTACTTTCACCTCTATCTTCATCCAATCACCGTCTCTAAAATAGAAAAGTTATTGCACCAATAGATACTAATTCCTTTTAAGGATTTAGTGGTCTTCATAGAGTTCATCAGGATTCATTATTTTTCATAGATATCTATTCTTGTCTATATTCAATTTTTCCTTCATATGAATGTTTTTAATTATTTTTTGAAATAATTTCATTAATTTTTCCTTAGATGCTCAAAAGAGTTGAGATTACAAAAATTAAAGGAAATAGACGTTAATTAAACATTTGGAATTGGACAGAGGTGACGGTAGTACCTTATTGTGAGAATACTTAACAGTGCTGAATTGCATGTGAATGTGGTGGAAAGGGAAAGCTCCGAGTCAAGCATGTCACCAGGAGGAAAGCTAGAGGTTAAACTATGGGAATGTACAACACAGTGAACCCTGTGGAGGACAATGACTGAGATTAACACTACAAATATAAATAAATTCTTTCATGAACCAGAACAAATGTATGACACTTTTATGAGGAGTTTTTAGAATGGTATACAGAGGAAAAAATGTACCTACTGAAAACTATGTACTATAGTTAACAGTAATATCTTAATATTCTTTCATCAACAGTAACAAATGTACTACATCAATACTAGGGGTCAATAATAGGGGGGATAAGGGATATGGGATGTTTTAGGGTTTCTTTTATATTTTTCCTTTTTATTTTTATTTTTGGAGTAATGAAATGTTCTAAAATTTATTGTGGTAATAAATGCACAACTATGTGATTATATTGTGAGCCACAGATTGCAGATCTTAGATGGATTGTATGGTATGTGAATATATCTCAAAAAAATTACATTTTAAAAAATTAAAGGAAATTTATTGTTAGGTTCATGACATAAAAACAAATATAAACCTTCAATTAAATCCTGATTTTTTTTTTTTTTTTATACATGGGCAGGCACTGGGAAATGAACCGGGTCCTCTGGCATGACAGGCAAGCGTTCTTGCCTGCTGAGCCACCGTGGCCCTAAATCCTGATTTTTATACTTAAACTATCTCAAAATCTAAAATATTTTTAACAAGATTTCCTTAAAAATCAATGCTATTGACTTTAATAAGTCAAATAGCCTTATCTTTGCAGCCAACTGAAACACAAAAAGATTCTTATACTAATGGTGTTATTTATATGCCAAAATGAAATTAACTCAAAAAAACTTAAAATTGTGTGAACTGCTAAATATTCTTCTGACAAAAGGAAGTAAGTCAACTAATTACTAGTTATTTTTTCCTTAGACTTTTTATTTTAAATGTACTTGGTATTTTTATAACAAGGAGTATCGTATTAGAAACATAACAAACACCCAGTTTCTCCCCCATATTTTTTGAGGACTTTTTCATATGAAAGATATGGTCAAGATTCAATTTGTACAAAATGCTCTCTAAGTAGATAAGATATAGGAAATCTAGTATACTATATACTCACACTTGAATAACTCAAAATTATCTTTCAATAAAAAATCAAACTTATAAAACTGAAAGAACATTATTTAGAACCATATATCTAGGAAAAGCAAGCTGATTCACCTTTTAACAAATACAGGATATAGATTACAACAGGTAGAGCAAGTCTAAAAGTGTTATTAAATGGCAGTACTCATTTTAATTAATGTCATTATAATGATATAGACCTGTTTCATCTCACAGATAAATGTGTCGGGAAAGTAGGGGGATCAACATAATATGATTCATATATTTTCTATTTAATTGACAAAGCATAATAAAACATTCAAAATAAAGTGGTACCTCCAATGTAATATACTGCAACAAGTACAGACCCCTCAGGGGCTAGTAAATGTACAGGGTCTGTCAAACTCTATAGAAAATTACAAATACCTAAGAACTCAAATAATCCCCAATTCTTTAGGTTTTGTTTTGTGCTTTAGTTTGTGGTGGAATAGGGTAGAGTGGAAATGGGAGGTGGAATTAACAACAATAAAAGGAATAATTTTAAACATCTCAATATGAACACATATAATTTTCATCTTTGTTTTATTAAGTATAAAGACAGTGTCTTTCAAGATGACAAGTACAACTTATACATGTATTGACTGTCTCTTCAAGTAATTAGTTTTTCCATTAATTTAATGCCAGTCATTAAAAATTATAGCAAGTGATGAATCTTCAAGAGACATAACCCCCAATTTTTTCCATTAAAGAATAATACTATCCAGAATTTACCTATACAAAAATAAAGTCAAAATGTTTTTTAAATACTTCAAGGAGGAAAGAAGACAAATTTTTAATATTTACAGTTGGCATGTCATCAGCACTTCTACATCAAAGAATGGAGAAGAATAGAAGACAAAGATTCTGATTCAATGTTTAAACGTTTTGCGTGCACATCTACTTCTATCTACATTAAATTATCATCATTTATCTTGAAATTGAGTAAATTAAGTTGTCCCAATACACACTGAATCAAAGAGCAAATTTAAGTTGAAAGCATGTTAACAGATAAAGTATTTCTTTGAAACAATTTAAATTTTATTACATTTTAGTATATAAATTCAAGTGGATATTAAGTAACTTTAGAAAGGGAAGACTTCATTTTCAAATAAAAAACTGCCCATTGGAATTTTCCGGACTATAAACATGTACACAAATCAAGACCTACCAAAGTCCTTATTATTTTAGTAATAATAGTTTCTATTACTATACAACACACCTTTATAAAACAAACATATTTTATATTCTAGGATAGTTCAAGAAAAAAAGTTATACACAAAAATTATACACAAAATATAAAGTTTAACACAATTTACAAGAATTTGAGACACTAATGGTTTTACAAGAAAATCTGCATTATTAGCAGCCCTGAATCACAGCAAATAATTCATGAAAAAACGATTAATGAGTTCTCTCTTCTCACCTGGTCTGTCCAGTTGATATGTTCCATTCCTCTCGCTGACCAGTACTTCTTGATTTTGATTTGTCTTTGCAAACAGAATCAGGTTGCTTCAAAGTGCGTTTCGCTGGAGGCGACACATGGCTATCGCTTAAACTGCCATCAACTTCAGCTTTCTGAAAGACAAGTTTAAAGTGTATATTATTATTATTATTAAAACACATGAAACTATTAATATTCTTGGATAATCAGAACAGTATCGATTCAATCAACAAAGCCCTTGACAAATTCTGGAATCTGCACTGTAACTACTGGTTGAAAAGTGCTTTGAAAACTATGGCTTTTTTCTTTCTTTGCTTTGTATATATGTTATATTATACAATGAAAAAGTTAAAAAAAAAAAAAGGAAAAAAATCCCCTTTATAAAAGATTTTTAAAAAAGACTTGATTACCCTTAACATTTGTTACTTCAAATGTGATCTGTGGACACAGGAGCATCACCTGTGAGCTTGTTAGAAATGCAGAGTCTAAGGCTCCACCCGAGATAAACTGAATTAGACACCATTTTAACAAGATCCCAGGTGATTCATACGCATATTACTGAATAATATATTCAACAAGTAGTCTGAGGAAGAAATTTTATGTTCTAAGCTAAGCATACAAAACTAATACTTGTAAACTACTTCACAAACTCTAGGTCGCATGGGCCTGCATTAATCCTTTCAATCACCACCCACCCTTCAAGACCCATCTCTCTCTCCCTTGAAATCTCACCTAAATCGGCCACAACCCTACTACACATTTCGGCATCTGATTATGTTCAACTTAATGCATTCAAGATCTTTAAGATATCATTTCCAAGTTTTATAGTGCTACCAAGATACTAATCTTTTTATTTACAAAACATACCCTATTTCTTTTTATTTCCACACAATACACAGCAAATGCAGCAATCAAGATTTTCCCAAGTTTTTTCAATAAATTATTAAAAGAAATTGGTAGGGAAAACAAAAATAGGCTCATGATCAAATAAGTTTGGAACTCAAAGACTAAATTAATTAAAGGAAAGAACATTTTTAGGTTCCTTGCTAAACTGCTTTCTAGTTCTTTAGTATTAAAAAGCAATATATAAAGACAGGCCACAGTGGCTCAATAGGCAGAATTCTCACTGCCATGCCGTTCATTTCCCGGTGTCTGCCCATGCAAAAAAAAAAAAAAAAGTAATATATATGTGTGGCTATCTCTTCACATTCTCATCAGTACATCAGAATTATTAACATTACATGTGTGTGCATTGTTTGAGAATGTCTACCAGCTCTCAATCAGTATAGTAAATAAGAATAAAAATAATTAAAGGAGAAAAAAGTTGGGGGAAAAATGAGGTCTAAGTTTCTATGCTAAAGGATTTTGAAGTCTTTACTACATTCCTACGCCATGTAAATCTCTATGTATGGAATATAGCATATTGTATTTCACAAACTTATCAAGCTCTCTTTTTAAATGGAGCACCTGTAAGTAGTGAAATTCCAAAAATACTCTGGCAAGAAGTACTATGTACCTACTGAATTAAAGACAAAAAAATTAAAATATTTGCAGTCTCATAATTTTTTAAATGATTTGAGTACCTAACTCAAAGAATATAAACCTGAGTTGGCATATTTACTTATTGGCCATCTCATATTTTACTGGCTTTTTTTCAGTTCCATTCACTAGTATCTCCCAAAGTATTATACATAGTCCCTAAATCAGAAATAAACAGAATTTCTCATTAAAGAACCATACGCTTGCTAAGCCAGACTCAAGAGGTGGGATATTTCAACAGGGGCCTCCAAATAATTCCTAGCACACTTAAGTGTGAGGAACTCAAGGATATAATATGGTTTAAATATACTATGAGGCATATCAACCTAACTGCTGTACACTTATTGTGGGAGGGTTCAACCATCACTCTATGAAGAGCCCTCAGAACAAACAGCATTACAACAGGTTTTTCTGGGTGCAGTTTTCTGTGTTCACTTAGTCTTTCTTATGGATGAAACAGGTGCATGAGCAATGAGAAATCTGCATTACACTCTAATTGTTCCCTAATACATAAAACGTATTGGAACAAATTTGCACTTTCAAAACAAGCACTGTAGAGGAAACCATCTCGACCAAAAGGGGGAAGAGTGAAATGAGACAAAATAAAATGTCAATGGCTGACAGATTCCAAACAGAGTCGAGAGGTTATCCTGGAGGTTATTCTCATGCATTAAACAGACATCACCTTGTTAGTTAAGATGTAATGGAGAGGCTGGAGGGAACTGCCTGAAAATGTAGAGCTGTGTTCCAGGATAACCTCTCCACTCTGTTTGGAATCTGTCAGTCATTGACACTTTATTTTGTCTCATTTCACTCTTCCCCCTTTTGGTCGAGATGGTTTCCTCTACAGTGATTGTTTTGAAAGTGCAAATTTGTTCCAATACGTTTTATGTATTAGGGAACAATTAGAGTGTAATGCAGATTTCTCATTGCTCATGCACCTGTTTCATCCATAAGAAAGACTAAAAAGAAAGACTGTGTTCCAGTAGCCATGTTTCTTGAAGATGATTGTATAATGATATAGCTCTCACAATGTGACTGTGATTGTGAAAACCATGTGTCTGATGCTCCTTTTATCCACCTGACAGACAAGTAAAACAAATGGAATAAAAATACATAGGGGGAACAAATGTTAAAATAAATTTAGTAGATTGAAATACTAGTGATCAATGAAAGGGAGGGGTAAGGGGTATGGTATGTATGAATTTTTTTCTGTTATCTTTTTACTTCTTTTTCTGAATTGATGCAAATGTTCCAAGAAATGATCATCATGATGAATACGCAACTATGTGATGACATTATGAATTACTGATTATACATGTAGAACAGAATGATCATAATAAAAAAAAACATTAAAAAAAAAAGAAAGAAACATACCCTTGCTAAGCCAGACTCAGAAGGTGGGATATTTCAACATGGGCCTCCAAATAATTCCTAGTACACTTAAGTGTGAGAAACTCCAGGATATAATATAGTTTAAATATAATACGAAGCACATCAACCTAACTACTGTACTCTTATTATGGGAGGGTTCAACCATGACTGGACTCTGTGAAGAGCCCTCAGAACAAACAGCATTACAACAGGTTCCCTCCCTCCAAAGAAATAAAAGGTTTAAGTAAAGCAAATAACCAGATGTAAACAGGTACAAAATAATTACTTCAGCACCATTTAATTAACTTCAAACTTTGGGAAAGCTTTTACCTACAAACCTGATACTAATAGTTCAGCTTTAATAGGATGATCATAATGCTTAACCTTAACATTTTCATCTTCAAAGCATTTTACTAGCTAATTATAACATAACCCTTAGAGGAAAGGCGTTACCAGTTTCATGACAAAGATGTTTAAAAGACATTATGTAATCAAAATACAGCATTTTGCAATCTGTCAGGAGAACACAATCTCAGACTAAGGAAATAATTTCATTTAACAAACACTTACTGAGGGCAGGAGGGGGAAATATAAAAAAGAATAAGACTTTCTTGAATTCAATTCACCCAATCAGTTGAGTTGACAACAGTCACAATATGATACATGTTATATCATAGTAAGTACTGTAAGAGAGGTAATTCTCTGAAAGCCAAAAATGAGAAATGACTACTACTAGCAGAGGTTAAGGAAGATACCACAAATGATACGGACTTCAAAAAATGATTGAGTTTTCTATAAGACTGAAAAGATACCTTGCAACACCATAATACTGGAGCACACAGAATGGTCAGAGGAGCAAGATTCAAATACAAGATAATTTCCAAGAGAAGTATAATAATAATAGCGTTAAATGGTACAGAAAGGAAAAGTATAATGAAAAGATAGTCATCCCCACTTAGATTCCATTTTTCTCTAAATTCTACTTTCTGAAATAGCTATATGTTTTCGAATTTGCAAAATAATTTTCCACTGAAGTTTTACTCTCTTAAACCATAACTCACCAGCTACCACAAATACTGACTACTATTCTGCCATAAATCTCCTAAAATTAGACAAAAGAATTTGAAAATAATGAAGTAGAGAATTTCTGTTGCTCTGGTTGTCAATTATTTGACAAATTTATAGTTGATAAATTTTGACTGAGACACTTAATGCAAACTCAGAGAAGGTTTGCTGATCAGATCGGAATGTGGCAGGTACCCTGAATAGCAACATTTTAACTACCTGTACTTCTCTGTAGCACTTAAAACTGTAATTAAATACTGTATAATTATAATTTCTCTTAGTGTGTCTCTTTCAATAGAAAATGTGCTCCATGAGAGGAGGAACCACATCTGTCTTGTTCACTAAGGATATCTGAAACCTTTAATAGTGCCTTGCACATAGCTGAAATGCACATTTAATGAAGAAATTAATGACAAGGACACAAGCCCAAAAAATAGCCAAACAACCTTGCTATAAGACCAGATAAAATAAGAACTATTTACAAAAAAAATTTTACATACTTTGTGATAAAAAATAATTTCAACTTAAAGGAGAATCAAAGAAAGCATCATAAATGAAGTAAACCTTGAGCAGGGTATAGAAGAATAAATTTTGATTCTCTGAGAGAAAACCAAGATATTAAAAGATGAGAGAACTTTATAAAAAAACAAAGGCAGATGACACAAAAACATGAAATGCTAAGGGAAGAATGCAGGAGAGCTAGATATGGGGAATATACTTAAAAGACTACAAGGGGAACATCATTTGAGGGTCAGATGGAAGACTTTCTACGAAATCTAGAGTCTGGACTTTCTTCTAAAAACAAAAAGAATATATACATGTGTAGCATTTAAACTCAAGGAAATAAGGAGACCAGGAAAGTAAGTCAAGACTTCACAGCCTCATCTAGAATTGTGGTAAGAGAAAATAAGAAACCAACTTTGGAAAGAAGAATAACTATGAGCCAGGTGATACTAGCATTCAAAATAAATAAGGGGAGGTAGGTTTAAAAAGCTGTTATTGTTGGAGGGGGAGGGCAAGGGGGAGAGGTGTAGAGAGGGAAGAAATGTAATGACAAATTGGCGGGTTAGATCTGGAATTCTGGCCAGAAATCTAGGGAGACCTATAACAGGCTGCAGGCAATGTAACTCTGAGATGTAATGAAATGATAACAAGAGACAGAGATATGAAATACTGATAATAGAAAAGGATCATAGGCTATAAACAGACTAATAAATCAAATGAAAAAAACCAAGAGGGCAGAAAACAGAAATTTACAAATGCCTCCATTAAAGTAGTGAGCAAAACAGAGGGAGCTGAACTTTGCTCCAAAGACTAAACAAAACAAAAGCTGAAAAATCTCTGGATTTTGTAATTAGGAGGTCATTATAGTTTCTATTATGACACTTTCTCTGAAATACTGGTGGAAATTGCAACTAAAGAACTGAATGAGTGGGAAGGAAAGTACAGGTAATGACTACAGAGCTACTCTTGTAACAAATGTCAGAATTAATAAGATGGTCTGAAGAGGTTACAAAATCAGGAAAGGAAAGGATTTTCTTTAAGATAGCACGACCTGGTTTGCCCCCAAGTTAGATGAGAAGGTGTAAGGGAAAAACCTTTTCCAATTTCCTTTATAAGACAGTCTTTTTTTGCCTATCTTTTATTTTTATAAGTACCCCTGTTTTCATGAGAAAGCTTAGGAATGCACTGGCTTTATTTGTAAAACGAATGCACAGAGGCATTGGTTACCATGACCACGGAAAACAAGAATCACACTTCTATGTATTTACTTATAGCCAACTACTATTCCACAAAGTTCTGAAACTGAAGGGACATAAAATGTCCTAAATTTTCCCTCAAGTACCATGAACAATTGGTGGTTCTTGCTCACAAACAGACAATGCTCTGTTTAAAAGAATACAGAAAGGGAAAAAATAGTTAGAAATGAGCAAAAATTTAAAAATAATAAAAATATATACACATTTACAGTCTATGCATACATGTATCTTTGTGCAATGGTCTGGAAGGATGTGTAACAGTGGTTGTCCCTGGGGACAAAAATCTAGGGGAATTAAGGGTACAAGGAAAGTACCTTTCAGTTTTTTCTGTGCACTTCCATATTGCTTAAAATACTTATTTCATAATTTTTATATATTAAAAAGACTTGGCCAAAATATTAAAAGCACATACAGATAGAGTCAATGGTGTAGTGGAAAGAGAATCACCAGAGTAAGAACATGGCTGTCTTATTACTCTTTTTATGCTCAGTAATGGTACATGATGTTACTCAATTAAATAAATTTTAAAATTTAAGAAAGAACTTCCCATTTCCAGTTGAATCACTGCTCCCAAATAACTGATAATTGCATACATCACCCCTCCTTAATTCTCTCATCTAACAAATATGGAGAACGAGTGGATAACCAAAGATGAAAAATGATAATTTAAAAGAAATTGATGCTCTCAAAATTTTAACATAAAAATACCAAACAGGTAAATAATTTGTGCTGCCAGGTTATCTTTCATTTGTACAAATTTCTTTTTTTTTTTTTTGATGGTGTCCCATAGCTACCATAGGCTATCTTCACTTTTAATTATCCTTTTTCCTTTCTGCTTCTCAGCCTGACTCATTTCAGTGTCTTGTCTTCAAGTTCACGTCTTCTTATTCCAGATCCAGTATATTCTTGAAAACCCCTGGGAAACTTTTTGAATTTTTTTCATGCATGTATTTATTTTATTACTCATCTATCCATACACTGGATAAAGAGAGTATTAGTCACAAAGTTTTTATATCACATGGTCACATGCAAAAAAAGCATTATTATTATACAGTCATTATCAAAAATAAAGGCTACTGGATTATAGTACAATTTCACTCATTTCCTTGTGACTATTCCAATACGGAAGAAACTAAAAAGAAATATTTATGTAACGAGTTAGTAGTCACAATCATTTGTTAAATCCTAATTTCTCAGTTACACCTCCTTCTTCTCCTTCTTTTCTCTTTCCTTTTTTATCTTTGATTTTTTTAAAAAAATATAATAACCAACAAACATTCTCAGCTTTTGATCATTCCGTTCTACTTATATAATCAGTAATTCACAATATCATCACATATTTGCATATTCATCATCATGACCATTTCTTAGAATATTTGCACCAACTCAGAAAAAGAAATTAAAAGACAACAGAAAAAAAATTTATACATACCAGACCCCTTACCCCTTCCTTTCACTGATCACAAGCATTTCAATCCACCAAATTTATTTTAACATTTGTTTCCCCTATTATTTATTTTTATTCCATTTGTTTTACTCATCTGTTGATAAGGTAGATAAAAGGAGCATCAGACACAAAGTTTTCACAATCACATAGCCACACTGTGAAAGCTATATCACTATACAATCATCTTCAAGAAACATGGATACTGGAACACAGCTCTACATTTTCAGGCAGTTCCCTCCAGCCTCTTCCTTACATCTTGACTAACAAGGTGATACCTATTTACTGCATAAGAGTAACCTCCAGGATAACTTCTCGACTGTGTTTGGAATCTGTCAGTCATTGACACTTTATTTTGTCTCATTTGGCTCTTCCCCCTTTTGGTCAAGATGATTTTCTCAATTCCTTGATGCTGAGTTTCAGCTCATTCTAGGGATTTTCTCAATCCCTTGATGCTGAGTCTCAGCTCATTCCAGGATTTCTGTCCCACATTGCCAGGAAGGTCCACACCCCTGGGAGTCATGTCCCACGTAGACAGGGGGAGGGCAGTGAGTTTGCTTGTTGTGTTGGCTGGAGAGAGAAAGGCCACATCTGAGCAACAAAAAGGTTCTCTTGGGGGTGAATCTTAGGCCTAATTTTAAGTAGGCTTGACCTTCTTTGTGGGGTTGTTTCATACGAAAAAACCCCAAGACTGGGGGCTCAGCCTATAGCTTTGGTTGTCCGCACTGCTTCTAAGAATATCAAGAATTCACCTTGGGGAAGTTGAATTTTCCCTCTTTCTCACCATTTCCTCAAGGGGACTTTGCAAGTACTTATTTATTCACTGTTCAAATCACTCTGGGATTTATGAGAGCATCACTCTGGACAAACTAACAAAATCTCATACCCTACTCAAGGTTCCATGTACTTATGGTGTTCAGTTAAGCGATCCACATAAGTTATATTAGGAAATGCACTAGTCAAAATATAAATTGTGTACCAAATTAATATTTTTTACTTTAGACTCACACATAAGTTAAAATTTTTAAATATGAATGACCATCTATTTTCAACACCCTGCATTATTGACATTCGTTTGTTCTTCCTCATGCAAAAACATTTTTTAAATTTGTACATTTAGTCACTATCATTACACACTCTAGGCATTCCTAGATTATACCATCTCAGTCTTTACTGTCTATCTTTCTGATTTCATTTGTGCCCCCAGCCTCCTCCCTCTATCATTCTCACATTCAGCTTCATTCAGTGTTTTAACATAATTGTACTACAGTTAGGTAGTTTTGTGCTATCCATTTCTGAGATCTTATAATCAGTCCCGTTGAACAATCTGTATCCCTTCAGCTCCAATTACCTGATATCTTACCCTATTTCGATCTCATGGTGTTCTCTGATACCAATGGCATTCTCCAAGTTTATTCACTAACGTCAATTCATATCAGTGAGACCATATAGTATTTGTCCTTTCATTTCTGGCTAATCTCACTGAGCATAATGTTCTTAAGGTCCATCTATGTTGTTACATACTTCATAACTTTATTCTGTTTTACGGCTGCATAATATTCCATCGTATGTATATACCACAGTTTCTTTAGCCACTAGTCTGTTGATGGACACTTCGGTTGTTTCCATCTCTTTGCAACTATAAATAATGCTGCTATAAACATTGGTGTGCAAATGTCCATTTGTGTCTTTGCCCTCATGTCCTCTAAGTAGATATCTAACAATGGTATTGCCGGGTCATATGGCAATTCTACTTTAGCTATTTGAGGAACTGCCAAACTGCCTTCCACAGTGATTGTACCATTTGACATTACCACCAACAGTGGATAAGTGTGCCTCTTTCTCCACATCCTCTCCAGCACTTGTCATTTTCTGTTTTATTGATAATGGCCATTCTGGTGGATGTGAGATGATACCTCATTGTGTTTTTGATTTGCACTTCCCAAATAGCCAGGGAACTTCTGCATCTTTTCATGTGCCTTTTGGCCATGTAGTTCCTTTTCTGAGAAGTGTCTGTTCAAGTCTTTTGCCCATTTTGTAATTGGGTTGTCTGTCTTTTTGTTGTTGAGTTAAACAATCTCTTTATAAATTCTAGATACTAGACCTTTATCTGATATATTGTTTCCAAATATTGTCTCCCATTGTGTAGGCTGTCTTTTTACTTTCTTGACAAAGTTCTTTGATGCACAAAAGTGTTTAATTTTGAGGAGTTCCCATTTATTCATTTCTTTCATCAATGCTCTTGCTTTGGGTGTAAGGTCTAGGAAACTGCTTCCTATTATAAGATTTATAAGCTATTTCCCTATATTTTCTTCTAACAGTTTGTGGTCTTAGATCTAATGTTTAGGTCTTTGATCCATTTTGGGTTAATTTTTATATAGGGTGTGAGATATGGATCCACCTTCATTCTTTTGCATATGGATATCCAGTTCTCTAGGCACCATTTAATGAAGAGACTGTTCTGTCCCAGGTGAGTTGACTTGAATGTCTTATGAAAGATCAATTGTCCATAGATGAGACGGTCTATACCTGAACACTCTATTCTATTCCATTGGTCAGTATATCCATCGTTATGCTAGTAACATGCTGTTTTGACCACTGTAGCTTCATAAAATGCCTTAAAGTCAGGTAGCATGAGACCTCTGACTTCATTCTTCTTTCTCAGGATATTTTTAGCTATTCAGGGCACCCTGCCCTTCCAGATAAACTTGTTTATTGGTTTTTCAATTTCTGAAAAGTAAGCTTTTGGGATTTTAATTGGTATTGCATTGAATCTCTAAATCAATTTAGGTAGAATTCACATCTTAACTATATTTAGTCTTCCAATCCATGAACATGGTATGCCCTTCCATCTATTTAGGTCTTCTGTGATTTTTTTTCACAATTTCTGGTAGTTTTCTTCGTGTAGGCTTTTTGTCACTTTAGTTAAATTTATTCCTAAATATTTTGTTCTTTTGGTTGCAATTGTAAATGGAATTTTTTTCTTGATTTCCCCCTTAGACTGTTCATTACTAGTGTATAGAAACACTACAGATTTTTGAGTGTTGATCTTGTAACCTGCCACTTTGCTATACTCATTTATTAGCTCTACAAGTTTTACTGCAGATTTTTCACGGTTTTTGACATATAGTATCATATCATCTGTAAACAGTGAGAATCTAACTTCTTCCTTTAGTTGTGAT
This sequence comes from Tamandua tetradactyla, assembly GCF_023851605.1. NCBI lineage: Eukaryota > Metazoa > Chordata > Mammalia > Pilosa > Myrmecophagidae > Tamandua > Tamandua tetradactyla. Next base: position 7,046,721 of record NC_135329.1, read on the forward strand.
GCCTTGTATTTCTTTTTGTTTTCTAATTGCTCTGGCTAGAACGTCCAACACAATGTTGAATAACGGTGGTGACAGTGGACATCCTTGTCTTGTTCCTGATCTTAGGGGGAAAGTTTTCAGTTTTTTCCCATTGAGGATGATGTTACCTGTGGTTTTTTCATATATCCCCTTTATCATTTTCAGGAAGTTCCCTTCTATTCCTACCCTTAGAAGTGTTTTCAACAGGAAAGGATGTTGAATTTTGTTAAATGCCTTTTCTGCATCAATTGAGATGATCATGTGGTTTTTCTGGTTTAATTTGTTGACTGGTGTGTAATTGATTTTCTTATGTTGAGCCATCTTTGCATACCTGGGATGAATACTACTTGGTCATGGTGTATAACTCTTTTAATATGTTGCTTGATTTGATGTGCTAGAATTTTATTGAGGATTTTTGCATCTATATTCATTAGAGAGATTGGTCTGAAGTTTTTTTTTTTTGTAATATCTTTGTCTGGCTTTGGTATGAGGGTGATGTTGGCTTTGAGAATCAGTTAGGTAGCCTTCCCTCCTCTCCAATTTTTTGAAGAGTTTGAGCATGATTAGTACTAATTCTTTCTTGAATGCTTCATAGAATTCACATGTGAAGCCACCTGGTCCTGGACTTTTCTTTCTCGGGAGCTTGGTTTTTTTTTTTTTATATGGGCAGGCACCGGGAATCGAACCCGGGTAATCTGGCATCGCAGGCAAGCATTCCTGCCTGCTGAGCCACCGTGGCCCACCCTCTCGGGAACTTCTTAATGACTGACTCAATTTCCTTACTTGTGATTGGTTTGTTGAAGTCGTCTATTTCTTCTCAAGTCAATGTTGGTTGTTCATGCCATTCTAGAAAGTTGTCCATTTCATCTAACTTGTCGTATTTATTAGCAAAAAGTTGTTTGTAGTATCCTGTCATTACTTCCTGTCATGGTCAGGTTCATGTGTCAACTTGGCCAAGTGGTGGTACCTGTTTGTCTGGTTGAGCAAGTTCTGGCCTGTCGGTTGCAATAAGGGCATTTCATACAATTAAATCATGATCACGTCACCTGCATCCACAGCTAATTTCATTTGTAATCAGCCAAGGGGAGTGTCTTCCACAATGGGTGATGCTCAGTCTAATCACTGGAAGCCTTTTAAGGAGGATTCAGAAAAGACAGGTTCTCTTCTTGCTTCGGCTGGCAAGCCTCTCCTGTGGAGTTCGTCCACACCCTCTATTGGAATCGCCAGCTTCACAGCCTGCCCTGCGGATTTTGGACTCTGCATTCCCACAGTCACATGAGACACTTTTATAAATCCTATATTTGAATGTTCCCTGTTGATTCTGTTTCTCTAGGGAACCCTAACTAATACATCATGGTACCAAGAGTGGTTCTCAAGAAACAGAATCTTAAAAATGGGTTTTTATGAATGATTTTCTACTCTGACTGGACTTGAAGGCACTAAAGACTCTGGTTCCCATAGTCAGAATGACACTCCCAATCCATGGAGTAAGTTAGCAAAATAGATAGTCAAAACATCACCACTCAATTCTCCCAATGCTTCGCTTGTATGAAGCCAGGTTCAGGGGGATAATGTTTATGACACCTTTATGGAGTTTTCTGGAAATAAGAGGTATAAAGATGTTGGCTGGTTGTTGTTAGATACACTGGCTGTATTAAGGAGTGAAAGAGATGGGCTTGAGACATGACTCCCAGGGGTGTGGACCTTCCTGGCAACGTGGGACAGAGATCCTAGAATGAGCTGAGACTCAGCATCAAGGGACTGAGAAAAACCCTAGAATGAGCTGAGAATTAACATCAAGGGATTGAGAGAACCTTCTCGACCAAAGGGGGAAGAGTGAAATGAGACTAAGTGTCAATGACTGAGAGATTCCAAACAGAGTAGAGAGGTTATCCTGGAGGTTATTCTTATGCATTAAGTAGATATCACCTTGTTGTTCAAGATGTAGTGGAGGCTGGAGGGAACTGCCTGAAAATGTAGAGCTGTGTTCCAATAGCCATGTTTCTTGATGATGATTGAACAATGATACAGCTTTCACAATGAGACTCTGTGAATGTGAAAACCTTGTGTCTGATGCTCCTTTTAGCTACTATATCAACAGAAGAGTAGAACATATGGAATAAAAATAAATAATAGGGGGAACAAATATTAAAATAAATTTAGTTTGAAATGCTAGTGGTAAATGAAAACGAGGGGTAAGGGGTGTGGTATGTATAATCTTTTTTTCTCTGTTATCGTTTTATTTCTTTTTCTGTCGTCTTTTTCTTTTTCTGAATCGATGCAAATGTTCTAAGAAATGATGAACATGCAACTATGTGATGGCGCTAAGAATTACTGATTGTGTATGTAGAATGGAATGATATCTTAATGTTTTGTTTGTTGTTAATTTTTTTAATTAATTAAAAAAATGCTAAAAAAAAAAAAAAGAAATGGGCTGAAGGCTTGAAACAAGAAGCTTAAGCACTGTCTGACAGATGTAGAAGTTTCTATGAGTATCCTGAAAGAAAATCTTATTTCCTGTAGCCGTAGGCTTGAGATCTCTGAAAATCAGACTCAGATTCTTGTTAGAGTAGCAACATTACAATATAAACTGAAACCTCAATGTTGCATGCTGTCTGCAGTTAAAGTGAGGGGCCCTGAAAAATGGGATGGTGACATATGGATTGATAATGATGTCGGAGGTGAGGTTGAAATCCTAGGTCATGATGACTCTTCTCTAGATAACCCTGTAATAATCTGCCCTGAGGACATAGCCACCCCACCTCCAGCCTGCCTTGAGGAGCTGGCCACCCAACCTCCTCCTGAAGGGATTAGCCCTAGAGTGCTTAATCCTGTTTCACCAGATGAAACTGCAAATGAATGCCCTGCAGCAAATGGCTTGGAAGACATTCATAATTCTCTTCATGACCCACCTCCATCACCCCTCATTTCTTCCAGACCTATAACTAGACTAAAGTCCCAACAGACCCCTAAAGGTGAGGTACAAAGTATCACACATGAGGAGGTACGCTATACTCCAAAAGAACTGCATGAGTATTCCAATTTATATAGACAGAAATCAGGGGAATATGTGTGGCAATGGATTTTAAGGGTGTGGGATATGGTGGGAGGAATATAAGGCTGGATCAGGCGGAATTTATTGATATGGGCCCACTAAGGAGAGATTCTGCATTCAATGTTATACCTCGAGGGGTTAGAAAAGGTATTAACAGTTTGTTTGGATGGTTGGTTGAAACATGGATCAAAAGGTGGCCGACATTAACTGAGGTTGAAATGCCAGAACTGCCCTGGTATAACACAGATGAGGGGATCCAGAGGCTTAGAGAGATTGGAATGTCAGAGTAGATTTATCATGCAAAGCCTGCTCTTACACCCCAGGATGCACCTTTTAAGAGAACAGTGAGAAATAAATTTGTGAGACTAGCGCCATCATTCCTGAAGAGCTCTGTAGTTGCACTTCTCAATAGGTCAAATATTACAGTAGGAACTGCTGTCACTGAGCTGGAATCCTTAAACACAATGGGGATGACAGGATCCCGAGTTGGCAGAAGCCAGATGGCAGCACTTAATCGCCAAAGACAGGGTAGACATGGCTATTATAATAGAAAGCAATCTCAAAGCAGGAGTCAAAATTATATGATTCACAGAAATTTGTAGTACTGGCTAGTAAATCATGGGGTACCTAGAAATACAATAGAAGGGCAGTCTACTAAATTCTTTTTCGAGCTGTATAAACAAACGAGTTCTAGGTCAAGTGAACAGAAGTCTAACGTGAATTACAAAAGCACAGTCACAGCCCCTTAATCAAATTCCAGACTTTAGAAAGTTTACAGACCCAGAGCCCCTTGAAATGAAGGGGAGGCCAGGTCCCTTTGGGAGAGAACCCTGTTACACTGCAACAAATTTATACTGTGACGCTTCCTCCAAGCCTTCCCCAAGGAGACTGATGGCCTTTTACCAGGGTAACTGTGCACTGGGGAAAAGGAAATGATCAGATATTTCGGGAATTATTAGACACTGGTTCAGAAGTGACATTAATTCCAGGGGACCCAAAACATCACTCTGGTCCACCAGTCAGAGTGGGAGCTTATGGAGGCCAGGTGATCAATGCAGTTTTAGCTCAGGTCTGTCTCACAGTGGGTCCTGTGGGCCCCTGGACCCAATCTGTAGTTATTTTCCCAGTTCCAGAATGTATAATTGGTATAGACATACTAAGCAACTGACAGAATCCCCATATTGGCTCACTATTTCATGCAGTGAGGGCTATTATGGTGGGAAAGGCCAAGTAGAAGCCACTAGAATTGCCCCTACCTAGCAAAATAGTAAATTAGAAGCAATACCAATTCCTGGAGGGATTGTAGAGATTACTGCCACTCTTAAGGACTTGAAGGATGCAAGGGTGGCGATTCCCACCATACCCCATGCAACTCTCCTTTTGGCCTGTGCATTAAACAAATGGGTCTTGAAGGATGACAATGGATTATTGTAAGCTCAACCAGGTGATAACTCCAATTGCAGCTGCTGTTTCAGATATGGTATCATTGCTTGAGCAAATCAATACATTCCCTGGTACCTGATATGCAGCTATTGATCTGGCAAATGCTTTTTTCTCAATAGCTATTAGTAAGAACCACCAGAAACAGTTTGCTTGCAGCTGGCAAGGTCAGTAACATACTTTCACTGTCCTACCTCAGGGATATATCAACTCTCAAACCCTATGTCATAATTTTGTCCGAAGGGACTGATCGTTTCTTCCTCCCAAAAGACATCACACCGGTCCATTATATTGATGATATCATGTTGATTGGACCTAGTGAGCAAAAAGTAGCAACTATTCTAGACTTATTGGGAAGGCATTTGCGTGTCAAAGGATGGAAGATAAATCCAACAAAAATACAGGGGTCTTTCATCAAGGGATTGAGAAAAAACCCAGAATGATCTGAGACTTCATATCAAGGGATTGAGAAAACCTTCTCGACCAAAAGGGGGAAGAGTGAAATGAAACAAAGTGTCAATAGCTGAGAGATTCCAAACAGAGTCCAGAGGTTATCCTGGAGGTTATTCTTACACATTAAGTAGATATCACCTTGTTAACCAAGATGTAATAGAGAGGCTGGAGGGAACTGCCTGAAAATGTAGAGCTGTGTTCCAGTAGCCATGTTTCTTGAGGATGACTGAATAATAATAAGGGTTTCACAATGTGACTGTGTGATTGTGAAAACCTTGTGTCTGATGCTCCATTTATCTACCTTGTCAACAAATGAGTAGAACATATGGAATAAAAATAAATAATAGGGGGAACAAATGCTAAAATAAATTTAATTTGAAATGCAAGTGATCAATGAAAGCTAGGGGTAAGGAGTATGGTAGGTATAATCTTTTTTTTCTTTTCTGTTTTCGTTTTATTTCTTTTTCTATTGTCTTTATTTCTTTTCCTGAATTAATGCAAATATTCTAAGAAATGATGAATATGCAACTAAGTGATGATATTGTGAATTACTGATTATATATGTTAATGTGTTATTTGGTTTGTTAATTTTTTTAATTAATAAAAAAAAAAAATACAGAGGTCTTCCACCTCAGTGAAATTTCTAGGTGTCCAGTGGCATGGAGCATGTTGAGATATCCCTTCTAAGGTGAAGGATAAGTTGCTGCATCTGGCCCCTTCTAAGAACAAAAATGATGCACAACGCCTAGTTGGTCTCTTTGGATTTGGGCAACAACATATTCCTCATTTTGGTGTGCTACACCGGCCCATTTATCAAGTGACCAGAAAAGCTGCTAATTTAAGTGGGGACCTGAACAACAGAAGGCTCTGCGACAGGTCCAGGCTGCTGTACAAGCTGCTCTGCCACTCGGGCCATATGATCCAGCAGATCCAATGGTGTGGGAAATGTCAGTGGCAAATAGAGATGCTGTCTGGAGAATTTGGCAGGCCCCTATAGTAGAATCACAACGCAGATCCTTAGGATTTTGAAGCAAAGCCTTATCATCTGCTGCAGATAACTACTCTTCTTTTGAGAAACATCTTTTGGCCTGCTACTGGGCCTTAGTAGAGACTGAATGCTTAACCATAGGCCACCAAGTTACCATGAGACCTGAGCTGCCTAACATGAGCTGGGTGTTGTCTGACCCATCAAGCGATAAAGTTGGGTATGCGCAGCAGCACTCTATTGTAAAATGGAAATGGTATATATGAGATAGGGCCAGAGCAGGTCCTGAAGGCACAGTAAGTTACATGAAGAAGTGGCAAAGGCCCATGGTCTCCACTCCTGCCACATTACCTTCTCTTTCCCAGAGCAGAGTCATGGTCTCTTGGGGAGTTCTTACAGTGAACTGACTGAGGAAGAGGAAACTTGGGCCTGATTTACAGATGGCTCAGCATGATATGCAGGTACCACCAGAATGTGGACAGCTGCACTACTACAACCCCTTTGTGGGGTGTCCTTGAAGGACAGTGGTGAGGGAAAATCCTCCCAGTGGGCAGAACTTCAAGCAGTGCACTGGGTTGTTCATTTTGCTTGGAAGGAAAACTGGCCAGAGGTATGTTTGTATACTGACTCATGGGCTGTTGCTAATGGTTTAGCTGGATGGTCAGGGACTTGGAAAGACCATAATTGGAAAATTGGTGACAAATAGGTCTGGGGAAAAAGTATGTTGATAGACCTTTCTGAGTGGGCTACAAACATGAACATACTTGTGTCCCATGTGAATGTGCACCAGAGGGTAACTTCAGCAGAGGATGGTTTTAATAATCAAGTGGTTAAGATGGCCCATTCTGTGGATACCAGTCAGTCTCTTTCCCCAGCAACTCCTGTCATTGCCCAATGGGCTCATGAACATAGTGGTCATGGTGGTAAGGATGGAGGTTATGCATGGGCTCAGTAACATGGACTTATATTCACCAAGGCTGACTTGGCTACAGCCACTGCTGAGTGTTCAATCTGCCAGCAGCAGAGACCCACACTCAGCCCCCGATATGGCACCATTCCCCGAAGCGACCAGCCAGCTACATGGTGGCAAGTTGATTACACTAGACCACTCCCTTCATGGAAGGGGCGGCGATTTGTTCTAACTGGAATAGACACATACTCTGGATATGGGTTTGCTTTCCCTGCACGCAATGCTTCTGCCAAAACTACCATCTGTGGGCTTACAGAATACCTTATTCATTATCATGGTATTCCACATAGCATTGCTTCGGATCAAGGAACACACTTCACAGCAAATGAAGTGTGGGAATGGGCACATGCTCATGGAATTCTCTGGTCTTACCATGTTTCCCATCATCCAAAAGCAGCCAGATTGATAGAAGGGTGGAACGGCCTTTTGAAAACTCAATTATGGTACCAACTAGGTGGCAATACCTTGAAAGGCTGGGGTTATGTTCTCCGGGAAGCTGTATATGTTCTGAATCAGCGTCCACTGTATGGTGCTGTTTCTCCCATAGCCAGGATCCACGGGTCCAGGAACCAAGGGGTGGAAATGGGATTGGTACCACTCACTATTACCCCTAGTGTTCCACTAGGAAAATTTTTGCTTCCTGTCCCTGCTACCCTGAGCTCTGCTGGTCTACAGGTTTTAGTTCCAAAACGGGGAGTGCTTCCATGAGGAGAAACAAAAATGATTCCACTGAACAGGAATCTAAGGCTGCCACCTGGTCACTTTGGACTACTTATGCCATTGGATCAACAAGCCAAGAAGGGGACTGCATTATTCTCTGGGGCGACTGACCCTGACTATGAAGGGGAAATAGGACTGCAACTACACAATGGAGATAAAAAAGAGTTTTCTTGGAATATAGGAGATCCCCTGGGGCGTCTTTTAGTACTACCATGCCCTGTGACTGAAATCAATGGAAAACTGCAACAATCCAGGCAGGACTACCAATGGGTCTGAAACTTCAGGAATGAAGGTTTGGGTCACCCCACCAGGCAAAGAACCACGGCCAGCTGAAGTGCTTGCTCAGGATAAAGAGAACATGGAATGGGTAGTGGAAGAAGGTAGTAATAAATATGAACTACGACCATACGATCAGTTACAGAAACGAGGACCGTGATGCTGTTTTGTTCCTGTTATACTATTTAGGTTGTAAGATATCAAGTTTAAGAATGAATATTACCCAAGGACTTGCACCCTATTCTGGAGAGAGTTTATGTGTTTCCAGTTATATACACAAGACCTGAATATTGATAGGTGAAAGAAAAAAATGTGCATTTTAATGTTTTTTATTTAGGAATTAGGTATGGTTTAAGGTGACATAAATAGCTGCCAAGTTGACAAGGGGTGGGCTGTCATGGTGAGGTTCATGTGTCAACTTGGCCAAGCGGTGGCACCTGTTTGTCTGGCTGGGCAAGTGCTGGCCTGTCTGTTGCAATGAGGGCATTTCATAGAATTAAGTCATGATCACGTCAGCTGCATCCACAGCTGATTTCATTTGTAATCAGCCAAGGGGCGTGTCTTCTGCAATGAGTGATGCTCAATCTAATCACTGGAAACCTTTTAAGGCGGATTCAGAAGAGTCAGGCTCTCTTCCTGCTTCTGCTGGCGAGCCTCTCCGGTGGAGCTCGTCCAGACCCTCTATTGGAATCGCCGGCTTCACAGCCTGCCCTGAGGATTTGGGACTCTGCATTCCTGCGGTCACATGAGACACTTTTATGAATTCTATATTTGCGTGTGTTCCCTGTTGATTCTGTTTCTCTACAGAACCCTAACTAATACACTTCCTTTATTTCTGTGGGGTCAGTGGTTATGTCTCCTCTTCTATTTCTGATCTTATTTATTCGCATCCTCTCTTTTCTTCTTTTTGTCACTCTTGCTAAGGGTCCATCAATCTTATTGATTTTCTCATAGAATCAACTTCTGGTTTTGTTGATTTTCTCAATCATTTTCATGTTCTCAATTTCATTTATTTCTGCTCTAATCTTCATTATTTCTTTCCTTTTGCCTGCTTAGGCAAAAATGACTTAGAGTCGTTATCCAACCTTTCACTTTCAACCTATGTTTATCCTTGGGTCTAAGATGTGTTTTCTGGAGACAGCATATAGATGGGTCCTGTTTTCTAATCTATTCTGCCAGTCTATGTCTTTCGATTGGGGAGTTTAATCCATTAACATTTAGTGTTATTACTGTATGAGTAGTACTTTCTTTTTTCATTTTGCCTTTTGGATTTTATATGTCAAATCTAATTTTTTTCTTTTTACCTTTACTGATAGTCTTCATTTCTACACTCTTCCACACCTCTCTCTTCTGTCTTTTCATATCTGCCTCTAGTGCTCCCTTTAGCATTTGTTGCAGAGCTGGTCTCTTGGTCACAAATTCTCTCAGTGACTCTTTGCCTGAAAATGTTTTAATTTCTCCCTCATTTTTGAAGGACAATTTTGCTGGATATAGAATTTTTGGTTGGCAGTTTTTCTCTTTTAATAATTTAAACATATCATTGCACTGTCTTCTCACCTCCATGGTTTCTTCTGAGAAATCTATGCATAGTCTTATTGGGCTTCCCTTGTATGTGATGGGTTGTTTTTCTCTTGCTGCTTTCAAGATTCTTTCCCTTTAACATCTGACATTCTGATTAGTAAGTATCTTGGAGTACATTTATTCGGATCTATTCTCTTTGGGGTATGCTGTACTTCTTGGATCTGCAATTTTAAGTCTTTCATAAGAGTTGGGAAATTTTCAGTGATAATTTCCTCCATTAGTTTTTCTCCTCCTTTTCCTTTCTCTTCTCCTTCTGGGATACCCACAACACGTATATTTGTGCGCTTCATATTGTCATTCAATTCCATGAGTCCCTGCTCAAATTTTTCCATTCTTTTCCCTACATTTTCTTTTGCTTGTCAGATTTCAGATTTTGATTCTCCAGTTCACTAATCCTATGTTCAGTCTCTTGAAATCTAGCATTGTAGGTTTCCATTGTTTTTTTTCTCTCTTCTACTGTGCCTTTCATTTCCACAAGTTCCGTGATTTGTTTTTCAAAATTTCGATTTCTTCTTTTTGTTCATTCCTTGCCTTCTTTATATCCTCCCTCAATTCATTGATTTGATTTTTACTGAGGTTTTCCACGTTTGTTCAAACATTCTGAATAATTGTTTCAACTCCTGTATCTCATCTGAACTGTTGGTTTGTTCCTTTCACCGGGCCATATCTTCAATTTTTCTAGGGTGATTTGTTATTTTTTCCTGGCGTCCAGGAATTTAATTACCTTAATTAGTTTATTCTGGAGATTGTTTTCACTTCTTTTACCTAGGATTTTCTTGCTGGATAAATTTGTTGTCTGTCTGTTCTTTGACATTCAGTTCAGCTTATTCTGGACCTCTAGCTTAGGTTTTGTTTAACAGAGTAGAATTTTTCAGTTCTTGTTTTCTTGTTTCTTGCTCTGCCTGTATCAGCCTTTTCCCCCCACCCTTAGGAGAGTCTACATAGGTATTATAGACCCCAGCTGGATTTTCTCAGACCAAACTGGCCTCTTGTCAGGAGAAAAGAGTCGCCTGTGTCAGTTTTCCCTGAGGGTGAGACCCAGCAGGTTGAAAGCCTTTCCTATGACACTTCTGGACCCCATACACAGGGCTTTTCTGTCTGTGGTTTCCACAAGCATAAGGTGATGCGGTGTGCAAATCTCTTTTAATGAAGCCTCGATGCATACATTTAAGCTTCTTGTAAATGTGGAATTGATTAGAAAGCTGTTTAGATTTACGCTGTCTGCACTGGGGGTGTGTTTTGTTTTTTTTAAAGTACATGGCCTTACTAAATTTGCACAAGCAGGCACACAACTACTACACTTACTCTCAGGGTGAGCATGGGAGTACATGCCCAAGATAAGATAAATGTGCAGAGAGGATCAGGAGGCCCCTATGCTTTGGCCTGGAACTATCCTTTAAACTCATTATATAGATAAGTTGAAGGAGAATATTCACAAAGGTCAATGAACAAAGATCAGGAAACTGGGAAAGGTGCTTTTTTTTGTTAGCTCTTTGCATTCAAAGAAAGCTGCATCATAACATTAGCTGGATACAAGCTTAAGGAACAGGTGCTACAGAGTCTAAATTCCAGTTGATAACACAGTAAAATATCAAAATATCCAGGTTTCAACAAAAAGTTACACAACATACAAGGAAATGGGAAGCAAGGCCCAAGCAAAGGAGAAAAATAAAGCACTAGAAACCATCTATGAGGACCAGACCTGGGAATACCAAAGGCTTTTTAAAAAGTTGTCCTAAATATGCCCAAGGAGAAAATGGACAATGAACTAAAGAAAATTTTAAAAAATACAGGAACTCAAAGAGAATATCAATAGAGAGATGTAATTTATGAAAAGGAACCAAAAAGAGTAGAAGACCAGAGTTAACAGAAATTTAAAATTCCTTAGAGGGGTTCAACCACAAATTGGAGCAGGCAGAAGAATCAAACAGTTTGAAGATAAGACAACTGACATCATTTGTTCTCAGGAGCAGGAAGGAAAAAAAGAATGGAGAAGAGTAAACAGAGTCTGAGGAATCTGTGGGACACCACCAAGTATGCCAATACAGTGTGGAAATTGCAGGAGGAAAACAGAGAAAGGGGCTGTCATGGTGAGGTTCATGTGTGAACTTGGCCAAGTGGTGGTACCTGTTTGTCTGGCTGGGCAAGTGCTGGCCTGTCTTTTGCTATGAGGACATTTCATAGAATTAAATCATGATCACGTCAGCTGCATCCACAGCTAGATTCCATTTGTAATCAGCCAAGGGGAGTGTCTTCTACAATGAGTGATGCTTAATCTAATCACTGGAAGCCTTTTTTAAGGAAGATTCAGAAGAGACAGGCTCTCTTCCTGCTTTGGCTGGTAAGCTTCTCCTGCGGAGTTCATTCAGACCTTCCATCAGAATCATCAGCTTCACAGCCTGCCCTGCAGATTTTGGACTCTGCATTCCCACAGTCACGTGAGACACTTTTATAAATTTTATATTTGTGAGTGCTTCCTGTTGATTCTGTTTCTCTAGATAACCCTAACTAATACAGGTGCTAAAAGGATAGCCACATAAATAATGGCTAAAAATTTCCCAAGTTTACTGAAAGGCATGAATATATACATCCAAGATGGTCAACAGATTCTAAACAGGATAAAAGCAAATAGACCTAAGCCACAGCATATTCTCATCACATTGTTGAGTGACAAAGAGAATTCTGAAACCCACAAGAGACCTTGTGAATATCTTGCTTTAAAAGAAGCAACATGTCATTACAAGGGAACCTCAATAAGATTAAGCACTGATGGAGGCAGGAAGGAATGCAATGGTATATATATAAAGTGCTGAAAGCAAAAAAAGTACCAAACAAGCATTTCATATCCAGCAAAAATGTCTTTCAAAATGAGGGAGACATAGATGTGGCCTCTCTCTTTCTAAGCCCAAATTTGCAAGTGAAATCGTTGCCCACCCCTCTATGTGGGATATGATTTCCAGGGGTGAAAGTCTCCCCGGCGGCATGCAAGATGACTCCCAGGGATGAGCCTGGCCCTGGAACCATGGGATCAACAAGTCCTTCCTGACCAAAAGGGGGAAAATAAGTGTAACTAATAAAAGTATCAGCGGCTGAGAGAGTTCACAGTCTAGAGGCTACTCTGGAGGTCACTCTTATGCAAGCTTCAGTTAGACATTACTGCCTATCACAACTTATCAAAATCCAATCAAAACCACTCCAGCCGAAAGGGGGAAAATTCAACTTTCCCAAGTAGAGAATTCTTGATATTCTCACAAGCAGTGGGGACAACCAAAGCAATAGGCTGAGCCCTCAATCTTGGGGGTTGCTCATATGAAACTTAACCCTGCAAAGGATAGGCTAAGCCTACTTAAAATTTGGCCTAAGAGTCACCCCCAGAAGAACCTCTTTTGTTGCGATGTGGCCTCTCTCTCTCAGCCAACACGACAAGCAAACTCACCGCCCTCCCCCTCTCTACGTGGGACATGACTCCCAGGGGTGCGGACCTTGCTGGCAACATGAGACAGAAATCCTAGAATGAGCTGGGACTCAGCAACAAGGGGCTGAGAATACCTTCTCAACCAAAAGGGGGAAGAGAGAAATGAGACAAAATAAAGTGTCAATGGCTTAGAGATTCCAAACAGAGTTGAGAGGTTATCCTGGAGGTTATTCTTATGCATTAAATAGATATCACCTTTTCAGTTAAGGCATAACAGAGAGGCTAGAGGGAACTGCCTGAAAACATAGAGCCATGTTCTAGTAGCCATGTTTCTTGAAGATGATTGTAGAATGGTACAGCTTTCACAATATGACTGTATGATTGTGAAAACCTTGTCTGATGCTTCTTTTATCTACCTTATGGACAGATGAGTAAAACAAATGAATTAAAAATAAATAAACAATAGGGGGAACAAATGTTAAAACAAAATAATAAAAAGAACTAAAAGTAAGTTTGGATTGTTCTCAAAAATATATACATATATACATATTTTAGCCAATCCTACAGAACACCTAGGGCAACATATATGATTCTACAAAGGTTCCATGCACTAGGGTAACTTTCCAGAAACCTACAACCTCCAGATGGGTCCCTGGATGAGATAAATTTTGAAACCTAGAGGGCTCAGCCTCTCCAGAACATCAGCTAGTTCCATCTCCCTACCCCATATTACTGACAGCCCTTCCTATATAAAAAATTTAGAATGGCCATAGCCCAAATACCCTAAAGAATGGGACAGAAAGATCAAAGGTGATGGTGGAGTTATACAGAGAAGGTATTCGTTTAACAAATGAATATGATTGCTAAATATTAAATTGATATTTCTTTTAGTCTCCAGTACCTTAGAGCAGCTAGAAGTAAAAATTGAGAATTGTGGAAGTGTAACTCATACCAAATTCTGAAATCTGTTCCAAAACTACTCATTGTGCTGTGCTTTAAAATTTATTTTTTGCATGTATGTTATTTTTCACAAAAAAGAAAAAAAATTCAATCAGGATGATAAAAAAATGTTTATTTCTTCAAGCCTCCTATATTCTGGAGCAGCTAGAAGGAAAAATCTGAGAGGGCTGTGGTATGGCAGCCCATGACAAATCTGGGATTTGTCCTGTAACTACTTGTTGAAGAGTGCTTTGAAAACTATAGCTTTTTCCTTTCTTTGCTTTGCATATATGTTATATTATACAATAAAAAAAAGTTAAAAAAAAAAAATGAGGGAGACAGAGATGAGCCTGGCCCTGGTACTGTGGGATTGACAAATGCCTACGTGACCAAAAGGGGAAAAAGAAATTTAATAAAATAAGTATTTCTCTTTTCCCTCTTTAGGTCAAGAAGGTTTTCTCAATCCCTTTTTTATATCAGTGGCCAAGAGAATTCAAATAGAGTTGAGAGGGTATTCTGGAGGTTACTCTTATGCAAGCTTCTGCTAGATATTGCTAACTGCCATGGTATGCCAAGCCCCATTTAGCAGTATTCCTGTAAACCCTAAAGAATACCCAGGGCTCTATCTAAGATTCACTCACTAAGTTTATTTTTCAGAAACCTAAAATCTTCAGGTGGTTCCTGGGCTAGATAACCCCTGTAAACCAGAGTTGCCAGTCTCCCCAAGAGCATCAACCAGTTGTGTCTCCTGCCCCATAATGTTCAATACCCCATCTCAACATGTAGATGTTAGAATGGTCATTGCCCAAATATCTTGAAAGACTGGGAAAAGAAGGAAGACTTGTAACAAAGAAGACGGGATTTAACAAGTGAGCATAACTACTGAGTCATTATATTGATATTTTTTTCTAGTCTCCAGTGTCTCAGAGCAGCTAGAAGTAACTGTGGAACTGTAACCCATACCATACTTTGAAATTTGTCCTATAACTCCTTGTTAAAATGTGCTTTGAAATTTACCACCTTTTTTGTATAGATTTTGTATTTCACAATAAAACAAAAAGTTTTTAAAAGAATGAGAGAAACCAGAAAACCTCTTCTATTGCTCAGATGTGGCCTCTCTCTAAGCCAACTCAGCATGTGAACTCACTGCTTTCCCTCCTATGTGGGACATGACTCCCAGGGGTATAAATCTCCCTGGCAACATGGGACAGAAAGCCTGGGATAAGCCAGGACCCAGCATCAAGAGATTGAGAAAGTCTACTTGACCAAAAGGGGGATGAGAAAAATAAAGTTTCAGTGGCTGAGAGATTTCAAACAGAGTCAAGAGGTTATCCTGAAGGTTATTCTGATGCATTATGTAGATATTCCTTTTTAGTTTATAGCATATTGGGGTGGCTAGAGGGAAGTACCTGAAACTGTTGAGCTGGGTTCCAGTAGCCTTAATTCTTGAAGACAATTGTATAAGGATATAATGTTTACAAACTGATTGTGTGATTGTGGGAATCTTGTGTCTGATGCACCTTATTTCCACAGTATAGATAGATGAGCAAAAAACATGGATAAAAATAAATAAATAGGGTGGTGCAGTGATGGTTTAGTGGCAGAATTCTCATCTGTCATGCCGGAGATCTGGGTTTGCTTCCCGGTGTCTGCCCATTTAAAAAAGAATAATAAAATAAATAAATAAATAATAGGGGGGAAAGGGGTAAAATAAATTGGGTAGATGGAAACTCTACTGGTCAATGAGAGGGAGGGGTAAGATATGGTATGTGTAAGTTTTTCTCTTTTTTCTTTTTATTTCTTTTTTTGGAGTGATGCAAATG
This sequence comes from Tamandua tetradactyla, assembly GCF_023851605.1. Classification (NCBI taxonomy): domain Eukaryota; kingdom Metazoa; phylum Chordata; class Mammalia; order Pilosa; family Myrmecophagidae; genus Tamandua; species Tamandua tetradactyla. The sequence continues at coordinate 7,062,396 of NC_135329.1, forward strand.
TTCTAAAAAATGACCATGGTGATGAATACACAACTATGTGATGATACTGTGAGCCACTGATTGTGCATCATGTATAGAAAGTATGTGTGAAGATTTTTCTCAATAAAAAAAAAAAAAAAGAATGAGGGAGAGATTAAGATTCTGAGACAAACAATAGCTGAGGGAGTTTGTCACCACTAGACCAGTCCCATAAGAAATGCTAAAGGGAGTCCTGCACATTGAAAGGAAAACAGATAATAGATCAAAGCTGTATGAAAAGATAAAGATTTCCTAAGGGTAATGACAAGGCTAAATTCAAATGTCAGTACTATAGTAATTTTGGTTTGTAAATCCACTTTTTACTTCCTGCAGTATCTAAAAGGCAAATGCATAAAATGTGATAAATCACTGGTTTTGGACTCATAATCTGTAAACTGTGACAAGAACTACATAACAGTTGGGGAGAGGGGTATAGGAACTACAGTTTGTATATACTACTGCAGTTAATTTGATATCAAAGAAAATAAGTTTGTTATACATTCAGAATGTTAAATTTAAGCCCCATGGTAACACAAAGAAAACACTGGAGGATATGCAGGTTCGTAGAGACAGAAATTAGAATACAGGGTGCCCAGGCAAGAAGCAAGGGAATGGGGAGTTAATACATAATGGATGTAGGGTTTCTGTTTGGGGAGATGGGAAAGTTTTAGTAATGGAAGGTGGTGAGGGACCACAATTTTGTGAATGTGACTAATCACACTGAATGTTATGTCTGAGAGTGGTTGAGATAGAAATGTTCATGTTGTACATATGTTCCCAAAATTTACAGAAGAAAGAAAGGTGGGGGAAGGGAAAAAGGGATGAAGGAAGGGAGGGAGGGAGGAAAGGTAACTAAAGAGACAATGACAATTAAATGCTATACACGATCTTAGATGGGATCTAGCGAGGGAGAAGAAAAGGCTCAAAGGGTCACTAATAGAATAGATGAACGAATTGGAATATAGACTGTAAGTTTTATATCAACATTAAATTTCTTGAACTTGATACTGCAGTTAAGGAAGTTACATAAGTGAATATTCTTGTTCTTAGGAAATGTACATGGTAGTATTAAATGTTTAAGGTGCATGATGTATACTATCTGTACTCAAGTAGACAGAAAAATGGATTCAATTTTTCTGATAAACAGAATGATAGACATACAGATAGATAGGTAGGCAAATAGATGGATGGGTAGATAAACTGATATGGCAAATGTGGCTAAATGTTAAAAGTTTTGCATCTGGGCATCTTGGAGGGTAAGGGGACTGTATTATTTTTGTAACTCTTCTGTAAAAAAGTATTCCAAAACAAACAAAAAAAAATTTTTTAAGTGTGCTTTGAGGACAAAGTTCATTCTATAAACACAATGGCCAGATAATTTATTATCCAGAGGCATTATACAGAATATTGGGGGCACTGACAATTATGTTGGGACAACAATAATAAATTGTGATTGGAATAGGTAAACCAGAACTGTCACAGATAAACCAAGACATATGGTTATGCCACCTATTAACCATTATTCTCTGTAACCTAGGAATATCTTGATTTTTTTTAAAGCACTATTTTGCTTTTTTAACTACATTTGTCTCCCAGACTTCAGATGATTGGTGAAAAGTAAGCTATAAAATAAGTTAAAACACTTATATAAATTATTTCGACATTATTACCAGCCTTCAACATAGTATTTCACAAACTAATTACATTGCATTTACTAGTAAAACTTTGTAGCATAACTTTGTAACTTCTGTTGCAATCTCAATCTAAAATTTCTTACTGAAAAATTCTTCCAAAAGTACATACTGCTCAAACTGTAACAGTTAAAATCTACAGAGTAAATTTTACTGAGTAAAATCTATAGAATTGTAAAATAGAGAAAAGTTTTAGGCACAGAATTCTTTGTACTTTCAGTGTCTTGTCAAACATCAAATTTATTCTTACTTGACTCATCATCATCCCCTGGGGAGAAAAAATATTCACTAACACTAAAGTGGATTTTAAATAAAAAATATAATAAGTAAAAATAGTAAATAAAGAAGTCTAATTTCTGTGAAATTAGATTTCTACTATATAGAAAACACAATGACTGACAGACAAGTTTTTCAAAAAGTAACTTCTAAATTTAAGTCCAAAATTAGGTACCAAACACCAAAGTTCCTCATTCATTTTCTCTCAAATACTCTAAATCCCGATCACAAAACTATATCTCAGTGAAGTCACTAATTACATAATATGCATGGGAGCTGTCTGGCACATTAAAAAATTCCCTTCTAACCATAGATTCATTTCAAATCTCTTCAGTAGCACATTGGCTATCCTCATTTTACCGATGAGGTCTACAGATGTTGCTTCATCCATGAGTTAAACAACTGAAAGCGTATATATATATATGAACTACAGAAATGGCTGGTAACTGAATTTTCTTAAGTTGCATTTCCAGTTGGCTACCAGAGACAATGTTATAAACTCCACACCTCCACTTCTATTTCAAAATTGCAATAGATGACATTGTTTTCCATGTTACTCAATAGCCGTACATTGTACTTCATGTGAGAACTATTTCTCAATTTGTTATAAGGGACAATTTGCTCTACTCTAAGGAACTCACATTTCTCCCTAATTATCTGAGAGTTAAATACATTATTACATTTCTCTCTCATGTGATATTTGCATTTTACTGGCAAATATCATATGAAAGTGATTTTTTAAAAATGATTTAAAAGTACATTAGAGAAAAACCCAGGAACTTTTTAATTTAAATTAAAATAAAGTAATATAGGACTTTACCTATAAAGTTAATTAAAACACTTACTTTGAGCCTCAAAACTAAAATGTGTACTCTGAGTCAATGACCACTTCAAAAAGCCCAAAAACTAGAGACAAAGCAAGAGAGGAAAGAAAATATTTTGAAATATTTTTCAAAGATTGCCATCCAGTTCTCAGTACAGTATCAGTTTGTTTGCTGAGAGTGATCCACTGATGAAGCAAATAAATGCTAATTCCTGGTGTTCAGATTAATGGGCAAGCTTTATGCACGCTAAAAAAAACTCTCCAGTATGTTGGACTAATTACAACAGTAATTGCATCACACTGCAATTCAACTTGACACTCAGAAAGTATTGGCACAAGAAAATCATTCCAATAACATACAGAATGTATCATATGTTCATCCCCTATTCTGCACATACACTACCTGGGGAAAAGGCAAAACAAGGAACAGTTCTTGATGCTACCGCTTTTTGGAGCAAATTAAATGCCTCTAAACACAGTGAAGGAAATAATCTAAAAAAAAGTCAGAGGGAAAAAAATCAGCAGCATCAAGGGACAGTAAATTAACAAAGCACAAAAGAAGAAACAGGAGAAACCCTTCAATTACATATCAAACAAAGAGGAATAAATGTCTTCCTACAAAAAAAGGTCTTCTCAGGCGGGCGAGGGTGGCGCAGTGGCAGAGTTATTGCCTGCCATGCCAGAGACCTGGGTTCAATTCCCGGTGCCTGCCCATGCAAAAAAAAAAGCTCTTCTCAATCACCAGCCTGAGCAACCCTTTATCCATGAAATAAGACTTTATAGACACTAACAAATGTCTACTGCAGACCCCACAGACACAGAGGGTGCCTAATGCATACCAGAAAGGCTGAACCAAGAGTGCGAAATATCTGTAAGATAAAACCAGCTTGAGAGGAAGAGCACACCAAATTCAAATTAACCCACTTCAGAAATATACAGCAAAGAAATATACAATCTGCTTCATAAATACATAGTTCATAAACTTAATTCAGTAGAATTATAACTTATTCTCTTCTAAAGGACCAAGCACTATACAAGATTAGCAAATCTATTAAATGTATCAGAGAAAGCTGTCAGATCATTCCATATCTACCATAGCCATGACACAAGTGTTCTTTAAAACTGGAAAAAAAAAATTCCAAATAAATCTTCATTAGCCTATTATTTATGGTCTCAAAACATTTTAAAAGGGTTCTTAGAACCAAGTTTCATTAGCATCCTTTTAGAAGGAATTCCATTGTCGTTCAATTCTTCTAGTAACTTAAAAGCTAACGAATGTTCATTTCTACATTAGGTTATTGATTCCTTGCCTTTTAACAGCTGCTTGACAAATTACCTTACCTCATTCCTCAGGGGGTAAGGACAACATGATATCCATGAATTCAAAAATGGGACCACAAACTGATCAGTGACAGATGAGCTAATTGCTTCAGATGAGTTAGACACGGTTCTAATAGACTAGACACGGATAGCATGCTGCAATTAAATGCTTACACTCTAAATATTTTATTTGTACTTAAGTATAAAGGACAGACTTTTATTAAATTTACTTTTATTTTAAGGTAACATAGCTCCGGAAAGTCAAGAAGGTTGTACTTGCTAAGAATATTTCTACAGAAAGCCTTGTCTTCAGAATATTTATTCTGAATAGTATGCACAACTTTCAGATTTAGCTTTCTTTTTCAATTTAAGAGATCTGTAAACCACAAAATAGTCTATCAAATAAGACTGAGCTTTTAAAATATTTTCCAGATTTTCAGCAAAATAAAAGCCAAAATATTTTCAAAGACACAATACATGTATTCCAGGGTATGGTAAAAATGTTTCTGCTGTATTTGCCTAAGTTCATTCTCTGATTCAAGTCAGAACAATATAAAACACAAAGAGAAAAAGCAAATAACAATCTTGTAGACCCTCCAGACCATTAAAAAAAATTGCTTTCCCCCTTAACGAAATGGTATGGATTTAAAGGAGTATTTTAAACGCAAGTACGCTTGGTGAGCTTCTTTCTAGAAAGAAGCAATAGACATTTTTCTGATTTCAAGATTAATCTCATAATACAATAAAACTTGCTAATTCCTTTAAAACAATAATCTGTGGTAGTTTAGGGTTTTGTACTATGAATAATATAAATTTAAGATCTTTCAACCATTAGAAAAAAAAACTAACTCATCAGTCTTGAAATGTCACTTGTGCAACTGTGTGACGATGGTGGTGTTAATTCACAACTATTGCCATAACAAAACTATACACATCCAAGCAAGCGTGTAGTTTGGGGATGATAATTCCTACTATCCAAAACATCACAGGTCTCCTTCACGTCTCCTTTGTGACCTGAAGCTCTGGTGCGTACGCGAACCTTGCTTAGCTGGCTAGTTCTCCAGTAGTATAGCTATAATATCATGTTTGATCTCTCCCGCCTTGAGAGGCAACAAAGTTAATTTTGTTTTTAAAGTTGGTGTCATAGCAGCTACAAACTTTCTTCAGCGTCCCAGCCTGACTGCCAACTGGAGCTCTCTGTTCACTTCCTCACCAACTTGAACCACCCCCAAACAGTTTGAAAGTAAGCTGGAGTGAGACACCGGCAGGAGCCGACACGCTTTCAAGAAGGGGGTTGACACCGCAGAAAACTTTCACTTCCCCAGCCCTTCCACCTAGGGAATCCGACCCTTCGCTCCTGCTCCCCAAGAAGTCCCCTCTGGACAGGACAAGGACACGACGAGCAGACCCTTCCCCTCTACTGCCTCCGAAAAGACCCCCCAAATTCCGCTCCCCCAGGACTCAAGTCCAGTTCTTTACATAAAAGAGCGGGGCCAGCAAAACTGTCGCGGCCCTTGCGAGCCGGGGGCCACCCTCCACCGCACACGCAGACCCCGCGGCCGGGCCCCCGAGCCTGGAGGCTTCGTGCCCCGACCCCGCCAGACAAAGCCCCCGCGGCCGGGCCGGGGCTTCCAAGCCTCCGGACGCGGGCCGCCGCGCTCTTACCCGGGCCTCGTCCAAAGCGACGCCGCTGCCGCCGCTTCCCCCGGCCTTGGCTGCGGGGCAGCTGGCCGCGCGGGTCTTGGAGGAGCGGGTCCGAGACGAGATGAAATGGCTGCTGCCTCCGGTCGTCCCGGGCTCTGCTCCGGCCCCAGGCCCAGGCCCGGGCCCAGGCGACTTGGACCCGAGAAGGCGCAGCGAGCTCTTCCGCGTGTTCACCATGGTCCGGCCAGGAGGACGCGGTCCGCGCCGCGCCTGCCGCGCCCAGGAGAAGCGAGGAAGGTCGGCCCGCCGGCCGGGCAGTCAGGGCGCGGGGAGCCGAACCGGCCCGGGAGAATGGAGCCGGCCCGGGCGCTGTGGAGCACGGACAACGACAGGCGATAGGAGGACCGAGAAAGGGAGGTCGGCCTGAGAAGGCAGGTCGCGCGGGAAGCGAGAGCAAGACCCCGGACCGACAGCACAGCCCCTCCGCCGGCTTCGCCTTCCTCAGCGGGAACCGAGCGGAGCCGCCATTTCTGCCCCTTTCTCTCTCGTTCTCGCTCTCGCTCGGTGCGTCAGGGCTCAAGCGCCGCAGGGCCGACGCGACCGCTACCGGCCGCGGCCGCTGCGGGGCGCTGCAAGGCCGGCCAGCCAGGCCTTTCCCGGCTTCTCCCTCCACTCCAACCCCGCCTCCCAGTAGGCCCCGCCTCGCTACGCGGCGCCCGCTCACGGCGGCGAGGGGAGGGACGCTCTGGGCCGAGCCAGCTCGATGGTTTTCTGGTCTCGCCGCCTGTCGAGTCGTGGGAGGACGGGAAGGCCAGGCGGCGCGTGGACCGAGCTCGCGTGCTGGTGTTGGTCTTGGAGCCCCCGAGCCCTCCCAAGCCCGAGGACCTCAGACACCGCCATCGTCACCCTCGCTGGCCTGGATGGAGCGGAGCAGCCGGCAGAGGCGGCGGGTAGAGGGCGGCGAGGACGAGAGCGCCGTGAGCGGAGTTGGAATTCCACAGCTACCCAAGGCGAGACACCGAACGTGAATCGCGCTTTTCATGGCTGTGCAAATGAGAATGATAACTGATAAAAATACATATGCATTATCTGGCGCAGGGTAAGTTTTTTAAAATAAAAACAACCACGCTAGAATCCTGCATCGTTAAAACAAGGCAGTGTGGTTACCGCTAATCTTAGCCAGATCGAACGCAGAGCTGCAAAGGAATTAATTCTTTTTACTCAGGATCCTTTAGTACTGCCCTCCACCCGCGCGCAGGAAAATAAAAAAGAATTAAGAATACAAAAGGCTTAGCCCAAGGATTAAAAATCTGTGATCTAACTTTCAAAGGAAAAAGTTTAAGGTATACAATTAATATGAAAACCACTGCTGTAAAGTAGAAATTTTGTTCATTTCAGAAATCTGTGATACATGAGAGAGCCTGCTAATGGACAGAAGTTCTTCATGTGTACTACACGAAAAAAAGTGAAGACTTGGAAAAAGTCCTATCAGACTTACCACGTGTTATCAAAATTAGAACTTTCTAGACATCAAGCTCGCAATCATTCAACAAAACTGCATAGAGCACTGAGAATTAAGAAACAGGTTTTTGCTCTGGGAAGCAATATAGATTCCAAGAAAGCCAACAGCTCCTTATGCTAATTTGCATACACGCGTCTCCCAAGACCTTCATCCTCCAACAAACACCAGCCTTTTAACGGGGCGTGGAGAGCACAGACTGCAGTTAGGCCCAAGGGTTCCTGGGACAAATACTCAGAAGATCACTGAACAAACTAAACACTCATTTCCTACACAAAGAGAATGATTTAATTAGCGTATGGCATATTCTGGGGAGGCCTGTGGTATGCAAAGTATTTGCTTGCTTTCCTCCATTGTTTGTTTTTGTTTTGTAGTCCTAAATTGGATGAGGATAAGATTTGCATTACTGTGATCTCTACCATTAACTATCAACAACTGTTTACAGAAAACCCAACTAGTGTTAGGTATACCTCAGGTCCAGAAATCTGTAGTTTTTCAAAAACTACAATGTATTTCTGGCTCTCACAGAACTCACAGACAAGGACTGAGTGAGGGAGACAGGCAGGGAACCAGGAAGCTGCAATACAGTTTGATTAGAGGCAGAAACCCCTAATTCAAGCAGGGGTGTTAAGAAAAGCCTCTGAGAGTTAATGATCCTCAACTTTCATCTTGAACCACAAAAAAAGGGAGAAGGAAGGCTTAAAAAAATATGCAAGAGTTGGCTATTTCCCACAGTATGAACTGGTAAAAATAACAAAATATTTTTATAATATTTTATTATTTGCAACTATATCAGTTTTCTAACAAAATGCTAAAGAACAGTTAATGAAAAGCTCAGTAACACCAGAAACTCAGACAAGGAAGCAGAATTCTAAAGATAGCTTTCATTTTCAATCCATTTGCTTAACCCCAGTGAACTTCACCTTTTATATTCTCTACTTGAGGAGATGTAAAGGACTAGGGCACAAAACCCATGAGTGATCAAAGTATGGAATCACCCTGCAAAATTCTGATACCACAAAGAAAACTAAGGCATCCAGGTAAAGATACCTTGACTCAAGAAGACCAATGATGTTCAGGGTTTCTCTCTCATCATAAAGCGTGTATTAAAAATAAGAGTGAATTAAAAATAAACCCACCATCCTTGCCATCACTCAAACTCACAGTACAGCAAGATGCTAGAAATGAGAGGGGAAAGAAACATATTGTGCCAGATTTAATCCTCATTCAATATTGCTGGGTGGGATCTTTTTTATTGTTTCCATGGAGATGTGACCCAACCAACTGTGGATGGTAACTTTTGATTAGATGGGTTCCATGGAGATGTTTCTCCACCCATTCAAGGTAGGGTTGCTTACTGGAGCCTTTTAAGAGGGAACCATTTTGGAAAGAGCTTCAGAGCCTCCAGAACCAATGGAGTCCACATAGTCAGAGACCTTTGGAGATACCGAAGGAAAATGCCCCAGAGAAATCCTCATGAAACAAGAAGCCTGGAGAGAAGGCTAGCAGACATTGCCATATGTGCTTCATGATGAGAGAAAAAGCCTGAACATCACTGGCCTTCTTGAGCCAAGGTATCTTTCACTGGATGCCTTAGTTTGAATATTTTTATGCCCTTGTCTTAATTTGGACATTTTCACAGCCTTAGAACTGTAAACTTGCAACTTAATAAATTCCCTTTAAAAAGCCATTCCATTTCTGGTATATTGCATACTGGCAACTTACAAACTAAAACACATATTTTGAGAATGCAAAACAACAGATTGGTCCTCATGTTGATAACGTGAATTCACCAAACTTAATACGTTTGAAAACCCACAGGACATAATTTAGATTAAATAGACTTGAATCAAATTAATCCTATGCACAAAGCAGAAGCAAATATAAATCACCTTGAAAGGAATGCACATCAACAAGAGACACAAAAATATAACCTATCAGGAATATGACTCAGTAAAAAATTATAACACAACGAAATATCATCATGTAAAACAAAAGCAAATAAACGAAAAAGAGAGATAACCCTAGAACCAACATCAGAAAAAGATAGCACAAGAAAATTACAGACCAATATCCCTTATGAATATAGATACAAAATCTTCAGTGAAGAATTAGCAAACCAAATTCAACAGCACATTATGATCAAGTGTGATTTATCACAGGAAAGCAAGAGTTGTTCAACATAAGATAATCATTGTAATATATCATATAAATATAATAAAGGGAGAAAATCACATTATCATCAAAATGGAAGACAAAAATGCACTTGAAAAAATTGAGCGCCCTTTACTGATGAAAATACTCAGAAAACTAAAAATAGAAGGGAACTTCCTCAACATGACAAAAGGGCATCTTGAAAACCCACAGCTCGCATCGTACTCAAACAGTGAAAGATGGAAAACTTTACCCCTAAGATTGGGAAAAAAGGCAAGGATGCCCACTTTTATCACTACTGTTCATCCTTGTACTGAAAGTTGTAGCCAGAGCAATGAGACAAGAAAGAAAGAAAAGGTATGCAAATTGAAAAAGAAAAAAAAAAAACTATCTCTATTCATGGATGACATATTCTGATATAAAGAACTCACAGAATCCACAAGAAAGCTACTAAGAATCTTTCAGTCTGAAAAAGTTGCAGGGCACAAATTATGTTTTAAAAAAAAAATCTGTTGAGTGTCTGTACAATGGCTAGAAACAATTTAAAATGGAAATCTGGAAAACAATTCCATTTACAATAGCATTTAAAAGACTCAAGTATTTAGAAATAACATTTACCCAAAGGGGATAAAGGCTTGTACACAGAAAACTACAAAATGCTGCTGAAAGAAATTAAGAAAAAATAAATGGCAAAATATCCCATTTTCATTTATGTTGCCATGTGCCCTTCATGTGACAGAGGAATCCCGATGCCAACACCCTTTGCTGTGAATAGGTGTCTTCCTCTTGATGCCTTAATGTGGACATTTTCATGGCCTTGAAACGGTAAATGTGTAACCTAATAAATTTCCATTGAATTCCAGCTGCAAACTGAAACAGATTTTGGTACCAGAAGAGTAAGGTGCTGTGAGATACAAATAAAAAAAAAAAAAAAAAAAAAAAGTGCTGAAGTGGCTTTATAAATGGATAAGGGGAAGATCCTGGGAGGACTGTGAGGAGCTTGATAGGAAAGGCCTACATTACTTTCAAGAGAGTATTGGTAGAAATATGGACTCTCAAAATACTTACAATGAGGCCTCTGACAGAAATGATGACTATGTCATTGCAAACTGGGAGAAAGGCAACCCTTGTTTTCAAGTGGTGGGGAATTTGACAAAATTGATTCCTAGTGTTGGATAGAAACTAGAATTTGAAATCAATGAACTTGAATATCTAGCTGAGGAAATTTCCAAACTAACTGTGGAAAATGCATCCTGGAGTTTCCTTACAGCTTATAGTAAAATGCAAGAGGAAAGGGAAAAGCTGAGAACTGAACTTTTGGGTACAAAGAAACCAGAAATTGATGATCTGGAAAATTCTGACTTCCAGAAAGTGAAACCCCAAAGGCTTATGCCCCATGTGAAGATTTATCTGAACATGAACTAGTCAGCCATGTCGGTGGGAGTCAGGATTGGAAATGGAGTTATCCACAAAGGATTTGTGGAAAGTCCCGTTGTCTGATGGCTGGGACCCCTGTTTGCTGCCTAGAAAACTGACAGGTTTGTTGCAGGATCTGTACAAACAGACCCACTGCCAGTCTGGACTAAAAGGAATAGAAATTGAACAGACTGGAGGAAAAATAACCTTTCAGGAGGCAGATGACTTGTTCTGATTTCACAGGTCCTCAGCCACAGGAGAATTTTGCCTTAGGAAAAACCAGGCCTGTAACAGATTTTGATAAGATTTTATACTCAATATTGTTACTGAAATGATTTAAGCTTTTGTGATATTGTGATGGGATGAATGCATTTTGCATGTGGAAAGAATATGTCTTTTTGGAGTCCAGAGGGTGGAGTGTGCTGGTTTGAATCTGATATATACCCAGAAAAGAGACTTTGTTCTTTTAACCCATTTGTGTGGGGACAGACCTATTGTGGTTGGGACCTTTCGGTTAGGCTATTTCAATTGAGATGTGACTCAGCCCATTCAAGGTGGGCCTTAATCCTTCACTGGAGTCCTTTATAAGAGGATAAAAGGCAAAGACATTTTGGAGAGAGTTTAGAGGAAAACACCCACAGAGGCTCAGAGACATTTTGGAGAGAAGCACCAGCAGACATCACCATGCTCGCTTTCCGTGCAAGAGACTCAGGTTCAATTCCTCGACCATGCACTACCCCCCACTCTCCCCCCACAAAAAAAAAAGAAAAAAAGGCAACCTATAGAATGAAAGAAAATATTTGGAAGTGATAAATCTGATAAGAGTTTAAAATCCAAATATATAAAGAGCTCCTACACCTTAACAACAAAAAGACAACCCAATTTAAAAATGAACAAAGAGCCTGACTAGACATTTTCCCCAAGAAGATATGTAGATGGACAATAAATACATGAAACAAGAAACTCAACACCATTAGCTACTAACAAAATGCAAACCAAAATCGTAATGAGATACCACGTCATACCCATCACAATGGCTGTTATTTTAGAAACAGAAAATAACAAGTGCTGCTAACTATGCAGAGAAATTAGAACTCTTCTACATTGTAGAGGTACTGTCAAATGGTACAGCCACTATGGAAAATACTATGGCAGTTCCTTAAAAAAGTAAACAAAGAATCGCCATATGACCTGGTAATTCCAATTCTAGGTATTCACCGAAATGAACTGAAAACAAAGATTCAAACAGATACATGGATACCAATGGTCACAGGAACATTACTGAAAATGTGCAAAAGTTAGAAGCAACTCAAGTATCCACTAACAAGTGAACGGATATACAAAATGTGGTACATATACACAATGGAATATTAATCCACATAAAAAGAAAGAAGTTTTAATATGCTACAATATAGATGAACTTTGAAAACATTGCATTGAATTCTATAAGCCTGATGCAAAAGGACAAATATTGTATGATTCTGCTTATATGAAATATATAAAATAAGAAAATTTGTAGAGACAGAAAATAGATTAAATGTTACCTGGCACTGAGGGGTAAGGGTATGGAGTTACTGCTTAATGGGGTACAGAGGATCCATTTGGAGTGAGGGAAATGTTTTGGTAATGGGTGGTGGTAGTAGCTCAACATTATAAATGTAATTAATACCAGTGACAATACTGGTAACCCAAATCTGACAGTATATTAAAAGGGTTATACATCATGACCAAATGGGAGTTATTCCAGGAATGCAAGAATAGTTCAACATAAGAAAATTAATTAATGTAATTAATTATTAGACCACATAAATTAGAATAAAGGAAAAAAACACATCATCTCAATTGATACAGGAACGCATTTGATAAAATCCAACATCTCTCATGTTAAAAACACTCAGAAAACTAGGAGTAGATGGAAACTTTCTTGATGTGATAAAGGCCATTTGTGAAAACCCCACAGCAAGCATCATGTATCACTGCATGGTGAATTACTAAAACCTTTCCCTCTAAGATGAACAAGACAATGATGCCTTCTGTTGCCACTTGTGGCAGCGTGGAATTATATACCCCGGAAAAACATGATCCTAATCTTAATTTATTCCTGTGGGTGAGAACCGATTGTAAATAGGACATTTTGATGAGGTTGCTTCAGTTAAAATGTGGCCCAACTGAATCAAAATGGGTCTTAACCTGTTACTGGAGGCCTTATAGGAAAAGCCATAGAGAAAGAAGCCACAGGAAATCAAGAAACCAGAAGTCAACAGAAAGGAGAAGACATGGCCATGTGCATAGCCAGATGAGAAAAGCCAAGGATCAAGGAATGCCAGCAGTGAGCCCCTAACGCCACAGTCTTTGGGGAGAAACAGCTTCTTACAGATGCCTCGATTTTGGACCTCTTAGCATCTAAAAGAATAAGATACTTAGGGATAAAGTCAATGAAGGAGGTAAAAGACTTATACACTGAAGACCATAGAACAGTGTTAAAAAAAATTAAAGATAACATGAATAAATGGAAAGATACCCTTTGTTTATAGACTGTAAGACTTAACATTTTTGAGATGGCAGTACTCCCTAAAGTGATCTATAAATTCAATGCAATCCAGTAGGAAAATTCCAGCAACCTTTTTCGTTTAAATGGAAAGCCTGATCCTCAAATTCATACAGAATTGGAAGGGGCCCCAAATAGCCAAAAATAATCTTGAAAAAGAAAAACAAAGTTGAAGGTCTCACGCTTCCTGATTTCAAAACGTACTACAATACTACACTAATTTGGTTCTGGTATAAGAATAGATATATACCAATGGAATAAATCATTAGGACAGAAATGACCCTACACATCTATAGCCAATTGACTTTTGACAAGGGTACCAAGTCCATTTAATGGAGAAAGAATGGTCTGTTCAAAAAATGGTGCTTAGAGAACTGGGAAGCCACATGCAAAAGAATAAATTTTGATCCCTTCCTCTCACATAGAAAAATTAATTCAAAATAGATTGTACTGGTTTGAAACTGTTATGTACCCCAGAAACGCCGTGTTCTTTTTTCTTAATCCAATCTTGTGGGGTCAGACCTACTGTTTGGGTGAAGATGTGACCCACCCAATTGTGGGAAGGACTTTTTGATTAGATGGTTTCCCTGGAAATGTGTCTCCACCCATTCAAAATGGGCCTTAATCCACTTACTCGAGTCCTTTAAGAGGGAGCCATTTTGGAAAAAGTTTAGGGTCAACACAGACAGAGACATTTGGAGATACAGAAAGAAAACTTCCTTGGGGAAGCTGTTTGAAACCAGACCAACAGACACCAGCCATGTGCCTTTCCACCTGCCAGAGGTGTTCCAGACACCATTGGCTTTTCTTGAGTCTAGACATCTTTCTCTGGATGCCTTATTTGGACATTTTTATGGCCTTAGAACTATAAATTGTAACTTAATAAATTCCCTTAAAAATGTCAACTCATTTCTGGTATATTGCATGTCTGCAGCATTAACAAACTAAAACAGAGAATATATAAGAGCTAACACGATAAAACTTTTACAATAAAATTTAGTGAATTATCTTCAGGACCTTATATTGGGCAATGAGTTTTTTATTTTACACCGAAAGCACAAGCAATAAAAGGAAGAAATAAGTAAAATGGACTTGCTCGAGATTAAAAACTTTTATGCATCAAAGGACATTAAAAGAAAATGAAAATACAACCTGAAGAATGGGAGAAAATAATTGGAAACCATGTGGTGATAAGGGTTTAATATACAGAATATATAAAGAATTCCTACAACTCAACAACAAAAAGACACACAAAAAAACCAAAACTGATAAATGTGGCCTAAGATTTGAATAAACATTTCTCCAGAGAAGATATATAACTGATCAATAAGCATATAAAAAGATGTTCAACATCATTAACCATTAGAGAAATGTAATGAGATACCCCTTCACATCCACTAGGGTGGCTTTTATTATAAAAACAGAAAATCATAAGTGCTAGGGAGGATGTGAAGAAATAAGAATCTTAATTCCTTGTTGGTGGGAATGTAAAATGGTGCAGCTACTTTGGAAATCAGTTTGGTAGTTCCTCAGGAAGTTAAACATAGAATTACCCATATGACCTGATAATTCCATCCTATGGATATACCCAAAATAATTGAAAGCAAGGACTCAGATAGATATTTGTACACCAATGTTTATAGCAGCATTACTCACAATAGCCAAGAAGTGGAGGAAACCCAAGTACCCATCAACCGATGAATGGAAAGACAAAATGTGGTATATCCATACAATGGGATATTATGCAGCAATAAAAAGCAGTCGCTGGTACATGCTACAACATGGATGAATCTTGAAGTCATTATGTTACATGAAATAAGCCAGCTATGAAAGGACAAATACTGTAATGATTTCTCTTATATGAAATACTAAGAATAAGCAAATTCATAGAGCTGAAAAGTAGAGTAACGGGGTGGGAAAAATGAGGGGTTATTGCTTAAATGGAATAATTTCTTTTGAGGATGATAATTTTCTGGAAATAAACAGTGGTGAAAGTTATACAATATTTGAATGTACTTAATATCACAAAATTGTTCATCTAAAAATGGTTAGAATTATGTTATATGTATTTTACCACAATTAAAAGTAAAAACTACTGAAAAAGTACATTTGAATGATGCTTTACTTTTTAGTTCTATTTTAAAATATTCCTACAAATTCCCTTGTGTCCCTTTGTAAATAACCTCTCTCCCTACTTCCATCCCTGCAATCACTAAACTTTGTATGCCCTTATAGTTTTGCTTTTTCCAGAGTATCATATAAACAAAAAAAACAGCTAAAAAAAAAAAATCATATGGAATTGCATATTCACAGTCCTGAATGCCTAAAGCAATCTTGAACAAGAACAAAGTTGGAGGTCTTGTATATCCCAATTCCAAAGCTACTACAAAATTATAGTAATGAAAACTGTGGTGCTAGCATAAGGATAGACATAGAGATCAGTGGGGATAGAATTGAGAGTCCAGAATTAAATCCATACATCTATGGGCAATTTAATTTTGACAAGGCTGCGGCAACCATGTAACAGTGTAAGAATAGTCTCTTCAACAAATGATTCTGGAATGGAAAACAAAAGGGGTCTCACAGAAATGTCAAAGGAAAGTTTGCCCAAATCAACTTAACTCCTTCTGGTGCTTCAATAGATAAGAGGTCTGGAGCACTGGTTTGAGAGTTGAACTCACCAAGGGATATGCAAATTGCTACACAAGAAAGGAATTCAAAGGACTCACAGATGCTGTTACCTGGGTAGGTGAGGCCCGGTCTCAATCTGTGGAGCTGCACCAAAAACTCTGAAATGAAAAATAAACCTGGATGTAGGTAAAGAGACGCTTTATTTGAAAGGATTATTGCAAGAGGAGGGAAAGGGATTATTGTAATTCTGGGAGGGGAACTATTGCAATAGGAAGAATGCCCAACTGTCAGATAAAAAACAAAACAAACAAAACTGCATTTAGGTAAGGAGAGACTTTATTCACAAGAATTATTGTAAGAGGTGGGGAGGGCGTACTATCGTAATAGGGAAAACACTCCAACCGCAAGATCTGCAAACCTCTCCAAAGTCAGGCAGTAAAGAGCTTTCCTTTTATAGGGCGGAGTGAACAAGGATGAAGAGGTGGAGGAGGCAGTGAAGGGATGGTGATTAGAGAACGTTTTACGCCGAGGTCAGCCTGTTTTCAGGAGCTACCATTGAGAAGGGGTTGAATCCTGGCTCAGGCTGAGTGAAAATTCACCGGCCTGCTGGAGGGAAAGTCGATTGAAGTTTGGTGAAGTAAAGGTAGTCCTTGTTTGTCCAGATTGGTTGGGGATAAAAAGAGTTGAAGCTAATCATTTATGAGGGAAAGACTGGGAATCTGGGGGGGTCTGTATCTGACCTTACACTAGCTTAACCCGGGGCATCGCTAGTCTTAGCTAAATCTTACGGGGAGGGCTGCTTTCTCGTTGGAAGCTCTGCAGAATATAAAGGTCGTTTTCCAGGACCACAGGCTCAGGTACAGTTCTGCATTGTCAGAATGCAGGGGAACCTCTCCACGCATTCGGTCAGAGGCTGAAGAGGTCCAAAGAGCGGTAAGGAGACGCTGGGTGCTCAGGTGAGCCCACACCTAACTCCCTGCATTTCCCGCGCCCGGCGACGAGGCACCAAGCGGCCGCCATTAGCGCGGGTCACGCCGCCCCCGCCAAGCCCCTCCCCCGCCAAGCCCCGCCCCCGGGCGCGCTCCCGCGCGGCCCCGGTCTGCGCAGGTCGCCCCGGCACGCGCCCGGCGGGGGAGGCCGAGCGCGGCGGGCGGGAACCCGGCGGCGGGGGCGCCTGTGGATCCTGAGGTGGTCGGGGGTGCGGTGCTCCGAGTCTGAGGGCCTCCGGCGAAGCAACGGCGGTGGCGCCCATTGGCGCCTGAGGAAACTGAGAACGAAGCCGCGAGGCGAGCCCGCGGCGCGGCCCCCTCCGGCGGCCGCGCCCGGAGGTGAGTTCCCTGCGGCCGCGCCCGCGTCGGCGGGGCCAGGTGCCCGGGAGGGCGTTTCCGCGGCGGCGCCGGGAGGGTCGCCCGGGGTGGGCCGGGCCGCCGCGGGCTGGTCTCCGGGTGAGTCCGGTGGCCGGGGGGGTTCGGACCCTGCGACTGCGGCCCCGGCGTGGGCGCTCTCTGGCCGAGGCCGGGGCGAAGCGGCCCCCGGCGGCGCCGGGTTTGGTGGTGAAGCCTAAGGGTTCGGCCGAAAGCACGTAGTTGGCTCTTGCTTTCGGCAACTTAGTTCTGGGCCGTCGCAGTGTCTGGGTTTCCAGCCCACCGCCAGAGCACCGCTCAGAAATGCAGAGGACGGGTGTTTGGGTCTCCTAAAGGGGCTTTCGGTGGTCGCTTCGTAGTTCCCGGCTTCCTCGGCTCTAACTCGATTTCTTTGCACGTCTGATCTCTCTTTTCTTATTTCGTTTACTTTTCCCTATAGACCGGTTTTTCTTTTCACGCCCAGTAATAAACTGTTTCCAGAGCAATAGTGAGCCTTCGTGCGGCGTCCGGCGTTGATTCCCTAGTATGTAATTTGAAGTCATTAAAAATAAAGGTAGGAAACTCATGGTCGGTGTTGATGTTAATGCAGAAAACAACCATGTGGAGCTGCAAATTATGAGTGATTTTATAAGCGACGTGAAAATTAGCTTTCTTATGTCATAGCCTTGGCTCAGGTTGCGTGTTGGAAGTGTTTGTCATTCTTGTGAATTCTGATCCAGTTTTAGTGGGAGCATTTTAATTAAAAGTTGATTTTGGGTCTTTGTCTAAATATGCTAAAGGTCAAATTGATTTAAAAAGTAATTTGAGCGAATATCGAGCACCTCTGTATAGTACTTTAGTGCTTGGCACTGGTGAAATCCAGAATGTGTACGAATTGTGTGGCGAGGAGGGAATAGCTCACAAATGATGATGTAAGGCAGAATACAGTATTAACAGAAACTGCTACTGAGCACTGTGCTAAATCCTTAACATGCATACTTTAGTGACTTAATACATACTTATTAATTACTTGGTACCTACTTTACTCAATTTATTTTTCAAGATTCCTTAGTAACTATTATGTGCTATGTGATGAGGATACATTGTTGACTGCTACAGCCTTCAAGGAATTTACAGTCTTACTGGAGGAAACATATTAAACAACTGCGCAAATGTGTGATAGAAGCTAGCAAGAAAGAATGTCATGTGTTGTGAGAACATTTAACAGGGGAACTTTTCCCAGCCAGGGAAATCAGATAAGGTTTTCCTAGGAAAGTAACTTGTGAGCTGACCTAATGGATAAATAGGATTTAGCTGAAGGTGACACCTCTCATAGGGTGAGAAGAAAGCTCCAAAGGAAGGAAATGCATTCCACACCTGCTTGGCGAAGATGGCACATTTTAGGGAACTTCAAGGTCAAAGCATTTGGACTGTAGTGTACTTTTGAATTTTACCTGAACCCTGTGATCCTGGAACTTTTCCTTTGCTTGTCTAAACTTTAGGCAAACCTCCCCCACCTGGGCCTTCAACCAGATAGAACCATTGCCTGGCCTAAGACATACCCCATTGCTGGACCTTACCCACCATTACTTTTTCATTAGTCCATCAAAGTCCTTCAAAACTTCTGCTTCTATGGAGTTGAGCACCTTCTCTCTCACTTCCCTATTGTGATAGCTTTCTGGTCTCTAGCCAAGTAGCCTTTTGGTCTTCTCTGTTGGGTATAATTTTGAATAAGGTCCTCCTTGCCTGTTTCACATGGTCCAGTGCAGATTTTTTCTTTGGCAGTGGAAAGCAAAAGGGTGTTTTGGTAAAGTAGGTTAGGGCCAGATAATTAAGGATTTGGAACCCACTTTTTTTTTTTTAAATACTTTTAAGTGGAAATATTCATGAATACTCAATATAGTGAAAAAAAGAGTACAATGAACCCCATGTAACATGACCCAGAGGATTTGAACCTTATTCAAAGAGCCATTGGAAGTCATTGAAGAGGTATAAGCTAGGGAATGTGAAGTCAGATTTGTATCTTTAAAAGCTCCCCTTATTGCTGTGCGTAGTGGCAAAATGGATGTGTAGATGGAACCTTGTGTAGGGCATGAGATCTTGTTGGTTTGTGCAAGTTAATGTGACTCCCTGATATAGCCCAGAGTAATTTGAGCAGAGAATAAAAAAAAAGTATTTACAAAGTCCTCTTGGGGAACTGGGGAGAAAGGAGAAAATATTAAACTTCCCTTTCTGGGAAATTCCTGATATTCTTCCAAGCAGTGAGGACAATCAGTTCCGTAGGCTGAGCCCTTAATCTTGGGGTTCATCTCAATGAAACTTATTCTTGCAAAAGAGAAGCTAAGCCTACTTATAATTATGCCTGAGAGTCACCCCCAGAGAACCTCTTTTGTTGTTCAGATGTGGCCGGCCTCTCTAAACCAACTCCGCAGGTGAACTCACTCCCTCTCCTATTACGGGGGACATGCCTCCCAGGGGTGTAAATCTCCTTGGCAGAGTGGTACAGGACTGCTGGTATGAGCAAGAACCCAACATCATGGACTTGAGAAAGCCTTCGTCATCGAAAAGAGGAAGAGAGAAATGAGACAAAATAAAGTTGAAAGATTTCAAACAGAGTTGAGAAGTTATCCTGTAGGTTATTCTTATGCGTTATATAAATATCCCTTTTTAGTTTATGTTGTATTGGAATGGCTAGAGGGAAGTACCTGAAACTGTTGTACTATGTTCCAGTAGCCTTGATTCTTGAAGATGACTACAAATCGTATAGCTTTTACAGTGTGACACAAGGTCTTGTGTCTCATGCTTCTTTTATCCAGGATATGGATAGATGACTAAAAAAAAAAAAGAACAAAAAATAAATAATAGGGAGGGGGATAAAGGGTAAAAAATTTGAGTTGATTGTAATACTAGTGGTCAATGAGAGGGAGGGGTAAGCATTATGGGATGTCTGAGGTTTTTTCTCTATTTCTTTTCCTGGAGCGATGCAAATGTTCTAAAAATGATTGTGGTGATGAATATACAACTATGTGATGATATTGTGAGCCATTGATTGTATACTATGGAAGGACTATATGTGTGTGAAGATTTCTCAATAAAAATATTTTTAAAAGAATGAATATGAGGAGACCAACTTCAGATGATGGTAGTTGGAACCAGAATGGTAGCTGTGAAGATAATGTGACTATTAAAGATACCTAACTCAGCTTCCCTCACGGTGTAGTAATTCTGTATTCACATGTGCTGGAAGAATCAAAGGAGAATAATTTTGAAATGGGGTGTGCAAAGTAGATGACATTTCAATATGGGACCCTGGAAATAGATTTCTTGTTGTCAAAGTATGACCTTGACAATTTCTACCTAAATTTCACCTTTCCCTTAGGATTTTCTCATTTAAATTACTGTTGTCACTGCCACTTTTGTCCTTGGAAGTAAAAAAACTCTCTCATTAATAGTTTTTCCTAAAGGACAGTGTGTACTTTCATTAATCTGAGCATAGCTAAGATAAGCTGAAACTTTCTAGAAGATTTCATTTTCTATCACTTAGTATTTTTAGTAAACCAGAATTCACAAAATATACAAATGAACTGTGTTTTAAAGTGTTTGCTTTTGATGCTACCATAATTAGCTGCTGCTGGAGGCTTATAGGCATAACCCCTCCCCATAAGTGTTCTGAATGAAAGGGTTTCCATGTAGAAATGGGATCCATAAGTTTCTTTTTCCTAAGATTAACACCATGAATAACCTTATCCTTAAGAAAAAACTTAAGCATGCCCAGTTGTATATTAATTATATAATTAATATACCCTAGGAAAAAGTGGCCTGGAGTGTATGTTTATAAAATAAGTAAAATGCATATCAGTAGAATTTTCTACTGAAATTCTGATGTATACGTTGAAAAGACTACATTTCTTCGTAGTCTAAATCTGTTTTGAGTGTATTTTCCTTTTAGTGGCTGTATTCCTAGAGCTCATCTACTCTGTTGCCTGACTGATTTTATCACTGCAGTTGTTGGGAGTATATGGGATAATATGGGATAATATTTGGAAAGGTGTTCCATAAACTGTGACATATGATACAAATGTAAGATACTTGTGGTACTAATGGGAAGTAGGTTGAAGCAAAATAAAGGAAATTTTGTTCATTTGCTCATTCTGATGCCCAACTTCCTGTTGATTACTTAGATATCTATCAAATGGAGCTTTTTAATTCTCTGCCATACAGTTCAGCACTTAGATTCTTTCATCTCATATGACTATGATACATTTATAGAAGCCTACTCAGTTGACATAACTAAAGTTTACATGATTCATTTGTGTATTATTAATCTGTGGTAGCAAATACCTAAAATAATGGTGACCTTATATCTATGTTAGAATTAATTTTTAGTTCGTAATTCCATGCCAGTTTTGCAATTACTAATTCAGTATAATTTTTCTTTGTTAATCTAATCTGTAAACTTCATGATAATAGAGATTATATCTGTCATATTTACTCTTCTATCCTTAGTTCCAAGCCATTGCCTAATATCCAGTGGTGGTAAAGTCATTGAGTATACAAATGTTTGAAAAGTCTAATTAGTGAAATCAAAAGTAAAATTTCATTACCATGTCAAAATTATAACTTTTAAGATTATATGGAAATGTTTCTTACTGATCCCTATAACAGAGATTATGACAGAGGAGATGGGAAAAGAGAAAGGCGCGTAACACTGTTGTAGTTTCAGCATGTCTTTTCTCAAAACAACCTTTTTAGGAGGATAATTGGCTCCATTTTACAAAATAGGCAGTTAGGACAGAGAAATTAAATAGCATGCACAGAGTCACCCAACCTAAAAGTGACATAGCAAAGATTTCAGTAGAAGTCAGTTTGAATTCAAGTTGTGTTTCTTAATCATTTTGTGGTCATAAATTTCAAGAAGAAAATTTATCAGTAACTTGTAATTATAAAAGCATGGAGAAAAATAGTGATTTGCTAAAGAACAATAACCTGTTAATGGAAAACATAGTGGACTACTTTAAGGGTACATATTCTTGTTTTGTACTTGTTGGACACTGTGGGGAAAAAAAAACAGAAAGTGTCTAGGTAAGGTTACCTGTCCTCAGGGATCTTGGAACTAGTAGAGGTACTAAAAGACACAAAAGAAACAAAGTAAACAGGATCAGTGTGATTAAATGCCCAGACTCTAAATGCTGTGGATGAAAAAAATAAGGGTTGGAGTATTTAAGTTTCACTTTTATGGTAGAAGTTTTTTTTTTTTCCATTTCTACAAATATATAGTTTTAAAGCAGTTTTATTGAGATTTATTCGCATACTATAAAGTCCATCCAAAACGTACAGTCAGTGGCTTTTGGTATAATCATGGCATTGTGCATTCATCACAACTCCAAAAAGGAGAACATTTTCATCACTCCACAAAGGAAAGCCCCAGGCCATTAGCATTCATCTCTCAATCTCTGTGTCCTTCCTCAGCCTTACGTAAACACTAATCTAAATCTGTCTCTCTAGTTTTCTTTATAATTATATTTTATATAAATGAAGTAATAGTAGTGCTTTGTATCTGTTTTCTTTCAGCTACCATAACTTTTTAAATATATATATTTTTTAATTAGAGAAGTGAGAATTTGTAGGTTTATATGAAAGTCATGTAAAAAATACAGTGGTCCCAGATATTCCCCTACTGTTGACATGTTGCATTGGTGTGGTGCCTTTATTACAGCTGATGAAAGGGTATTAAAATATTACTATTAACAAATGTCCAAACTTTATATTAGGTGTATTTTTTCCATCTACCACCCTGTTATTAATGTCTTGTAGTAGTAATGTTCATTTGTCATAATTCATGAGAGGCTGTTCTTCTATTTGTACTATTCACCACAGTCATCATCTACAACAGCGTTCACTGAGTTATACAGTCCCATATTTTATCTTCTAACTTTCCTTCTAGTAGCATACATGACCCAACAGTTCCACTTTCAATCACATTCACATACATAATTCAGCACTGTTAACTACACTCACAATAATACACTACCATCACCAATATCCATTTCCAGACATCAACAGTGAACCTAAATAGAAATTCTGAACAAGTTAAGCATCAACACCTCATTCTCTACCCCCATTCTATCCCCTAGTAATGTATATTCTAGAGTCTAACTCTGAGAGTTTGCTTATTACAATTAGTTCATTTCAGTGAGATCATACAATATTTGCCCTTTAATATCTGGCTTATTTCACTCAACATGATGGCCTCAACGTTCATCCATGTTGTTGCATACATCAATACTTCATTCCTTCTTATAGCGGAATAATATTCCATCATATATATATATATATGGATAAACAAACTGTTTATCAATTCATTCATTACTTCCTTCTTTTGGCCGTTGTGGCTAATGCACCTGTGAACATGGGTGTGCAAATGTCTGTTTGCATGCCAGCTTTCAGTTCTTCTGTGTATATATCTAGTAGCAGGATTTCCAGATCATATGGTAGTTCTATACTTAGCTTCCTGAGGAACCAGCAAACTATATTGCACAGCAGCTGTAGCATTTTACATTCCCACCAGTAATTAATAAATGTTCCTATTTTCCCACATCCTCTCCAATGCTTATAGTTTTTTGATTTTTTTAATAGTGGCCATTCTAGTGTATGTGAAATGATATCTCATTGTGGTTTTGATTTGCATTTCCATAATAGCTAGTGATGTGGAGCATCTTTTCATGTGCTTTTTAGTGATTTTTATTTCCTTTTTGGAAAATGTCTCCTCAAGTCTTTTGCCTGTTTCAAAGTTATGTTGTCTTTTCATTGTTGAGTGGTGGGATATCTTTGTATGTTCTGGATATTAAATCCTTATTGGTTATTGTTTTCCAAATATTTTCTCCCATTGTATAGGTTACCGTTTTACTTCGTTGACAAAATAATTTGAAGCATAAAAGTTTTTAATTTTGAGGAGGTATGATTTATCTAATTTCTTTTATTGCTTGTGCTTTTGGTGTACAGTCTAAGAAAATATTGCCTACAACAAAAATCTTGAAGATACTTACCTAAATTTTCTCTAGGAGTTTTATGGTCCTCTTATATTTAAGTCTTTGATCCATTTTGAGTTAATTTTTGTATAAGGTGTCAGATAGTGGTTCTCTTTCCTTCTTTTGCACATGGATATCCAGTTCTCCCAGCACCATTTGTTTTGAAGACACTAATCTATCCCAGTTGAGTGGACTTAGCAGCCGTGTCAAATATCAATTGGCCATAGATGTGAGGGTCTATTTCTGAACTCTCAATTTGATTCCATTAGTTAAAGTATCTAGCTTTTCTAATCTTTCAATGCAATTTTATTGAGATGTTTTCACAGACCATATAATCCATCCAAAGTATACAGTTAGTGGCTCATAGTAGCATCATATAGTTGTGCATTCATCACCGCAATCAATTTTAGAACATTTCATACTCCAGTACTGGCTAAAGAGAGTGTCTGTCCCAAGGTTTTTACAATCACACAGTTGCAAAATAAAGGCTATATAGTTACACGGTCATTATCAGAGATCGAGGCTACTGGGTTACAGGTCAACGATTTTAGGTATTTCCTTCTATCCATTCTAATACACTAAAAAAAATTATCTGTATAATGAGTGAGTAGTCATAATCATGTGTTAAATCCTAATTTCTCAGTTATTCTTACACCCTCTTATTTGCTTATTCTCTCAATCTTCAGAGATATCTGGACAATACCATTTTAACTTCTTTGTGCTAGAAAAGGGTGTTAACCTGATGGGGTAGAGGAATGAAACTGGTTTATGTTCTTGGAGAGACTGATACTACCTCTGGATTTCAGGGTTTATCTGGCATAGGAACAATCTAGAGGCCTTAAGTATCTGAAAAACAACTTACTCTGAAAAACTTTTATGGCGTCTTAGAGCCCAGGGTATTCTTTAGGGTTTCCAGAGATATTATTGGTTGGGGATTGGCATACTGTGGCAATTTTCCAATACCTAACTGAAGCTTGCGAAAGAGTAACCTTCAGAATGACCTCTTGACTCTGTTTGTTAGGCACTGAAGCTTTATTTTGTTTCATTTATTTTCCCCCTTTTGGTTAATAAGGCATTCTCAATCACAATGCCAGAGCCAGGCTCATCCCTGGGAGTCAAGTCCCAGCTTGCTTGGGAGATTTACACCCCTGGATGTCATATCCCATGTAGGGTAGTGAATTTATTTGCCGAATTGGCTTAGAAAGGGAGGCCACATCTAAGAAATAGAAGAGGTTCTCTAGGGCTGACTCTTAGGCTTATTAAAAGTATGCTTAGCTTCAGTATTGCAGAAGTAAATTTCATAAGGGCAAGCCTCAAGATTGAGGGCTTGAGTGGGGACAACCAAATCAATAGGCCAAGCCCTCAATCTTGGGATGTGTTCATATGAAACTTATCCCCACAGAGGATAGACTAAGCCTATTTAAAATTAGGACTAAGAGTCATCCCCAGAGAACCTCTTTTGTTACTCAGATGTGGCCTATCTCTCTCTCAGCCAACACAGCAGGCAAAGTCACTGCCCTCCCCCTCTCTACATGGAACATGACTCCCAGGGGTGTATACCTCCCTGGCAATGTGGAACAGAAATCCTAGAATGAGCTAGAACTAAGCATCAAGGGATTGAGAAAACCTACTTGACTGAAAGGGGGAAGAGAGAAATGAGACAAAATAAAGTGTCAGTGGCTGAGAGATTTCAGAGTCAAGAGGTTGTCCTCGAGATTATTCTTACACATTTTATAGATATCCCCTTTTTTAGTTTAAGGTATATTAGAGAGGCTAGAGGAAAGTGCCTGAAACTGTAGAGCTGCATTCCAGTAGCCATGTGTTTTGAAGATGATGGTATAATGATATAGCTTCCACAGTGTGACTGTGGTTGTGAAAACCTTGTGTCTGATAATCCTTTAATTTACAATATTGACAGATGAATAAAAGATATGGATTAAAAATAAATAAATAATAGGGTGAACAAATGTTAAAATAAATTGAGTAGATTGAAATACTAGTGAACAATGAAAGGAGTATAGAAAAAATAGGTGGAACTAAGGTTAAAATCTATTGAGTAGATGGAAATACTAGTGGTCAATGAGAGGGAGGGGTAAGGGGTATGGTATGTATGAGTTTTTTCTTTTTTTCTTTTTATTTCTTTTTCTGGAGTGATGCAAATGTTCTAAAAAATGATTGTGGTGATGAATATACTACTATGCAATGATATTGTGAGCTATCGATTGTACATCATGCACAGAATGTTTGTTTGTTAAGGATGTTCATGTTTATCTGTTGTTTTGGTTTGATAATAAAAAATAAATTTAAAAAATATATATTGAGGGCTTGTCTTATTAAATTGGTAGTCCCTAATGCCTAAAACAAGAGCAGGAATTCCCCAAGTGGGGAAGTTTAATATTTCCACATTTTTCTCTAGTCCCTCAAGGAAACTCTGCAAATACATTTTTATTTTCTGCCCAAAATACTCTGAAATGTATCAGGGTATTACGTTGGGCTGTACAGATTAACAAGATTTCATTCCCTATTCTAGGTCCAGTGTAATTACATTGTTTAAATAAACTATCCAGACAGGTTAAATTAGATAGTGTACTACAAAACATTTAAATTTTGGACCAAATAAGCATCTTTTCCTTTGTTCTCACACAGAAGTTGAGGTTTTAAAATACAATATCACCTTTTGCCCTGTATTCTGATTTACCTTAATCCTAACCAGATCCATTTCATTCATATTTAAGTGAAGTCTGATCTCTTTTTCAGCTTCTTGAAGATTTGTTTTAGGGGATAATGCTGACTTTTAGATATGCAGAACTCTAACTTTGAGTCTCAGGTATCAAACAGATACCCAAAGTCCCAGGAGCTGCCAGGTTATACACAGGGCACAGCATCTCAGAATTTAGAAATAACAGTAACAACTCTGGAATAGATATGACTGCTGTTAGAACTTACAATTTAGGAACCTTTACAATGAGCGTTATTGAACATCCTGAATTCCTTGATCATCGATTTGCCAGTCTCTACCCACTTCCTATCCCCTTGTAACCTATGTTCTCAAATTCAGTTCTCAGAGTTCCTTGTTATAGTTAGTTCATATTAGTGATACCAAAAGTATTTGTCCTTTTGTTTCTGGCCTGTTTGGTTAAACATAATGTCCTCAAGGTTCATGCATATAGTTGCCTGCCTCATGACTTTATTCTATCTTACAGTCCATAACAATAGATTTAATAGTCCATTGTATGTACATACCACAGTTTTTTATCCACTGGTCCTGGACGTTTGGGCTGTTTCCATCTCTTGGCAATCATGAATAAATGCTGCAAGATGGCATTGTAGGGCATGGGATTTAGTTTGTCCTCTGGTGCAGCCAGTAAATAGCCAGGAACTATTTGGACCAACTGTTTGGGGGACTTCTGTGACCAGATGCACATCATACACCAGCCTAGCACAGAACTGTAAGTAAATTCTTCCATGCTGTTGAGTGTGGTGTCCCTCGCCCACTGGCATGGCAGACTCATTTGGAGTCCCTCATGGAAAACAAAAACCCTCTCTACTAGGAGCAAGGGAAGGAGAGCTCAGGCAAGCTCCAGTTGCATATTTGATTAACAAATTCAGATTGCTGAATACAAGCTCCGAGCACAAGTAAGACTATAAGGCAAATTCAACAGAAACCTGGAGGTCTCCTTGTAGGAGGGTGGAGGTGGTACTGATGAAAAAAAAAACAGGCTTTTGCATTTGGCTGAACTCAGGATACTGGAAAAGGACTGTGCCCCAAGGAAAGGGGCACATAGAGCCAGAGTACCAACTCTGACCCTTGATTGGCGAACCCGGGGGCTGGGAACTGGCTCTGACAAGGATATTTTTCTTCTTCTTTTCTTACTCTCCCCTCCCCCTGACATACATACCTTTAGCAGCCCATTAAAGAAAGCAGCAGGCATTCTCAGTTTTCAGCACTGCCC
Source organism: Tamandua tetradactyla (assembly GCF_023851605.1). NCBI lineage: Eukaryota > Metazoa > Chordata > Mammalia > Pilosa > Myrmecophagidae > Tamandua > Tamandua tetradactyla. The sequence continues at coordinate 7,090,760 of NC_135329.1, forward strand.
CAGGCAAGGAGATAGATAGTCCCCAAGGGCACCCCAGGAGTAGTGGGAGATAGATAGTCCCTAAAGGGCACCCCAGGAGTAGTGGGTGTAGTGGGCAGGGCCCAGTGCAAGTGGTGGCTCTTAGAGAATTTAGACCCCAGGGACTGGGGTTATCAGTAGCAGTTTCACTCTATAAAATGGGGAACGCAGCCTGTTTCAAACACATTCCCAGCAGGAGGGAAAGGGAGGGTGTTTGAGAGACCTGTAACTTTTCCAGCCTGCCAGGAACAGTGTTGAAGAGCAGAGCCCCCCATCCCCGACCACCCCCCCCCCACAACAGGCACAAAGAGAGATGGGGGGGGGGGGGTCAAGGCCCAGCACAGGTAACTATTATTTAAAGAACTCAGTCCCCAGGGGCTGGAAAACAGAAACAATTTAAGCCTGCCTTCAGCCTCAGCCTCTTTCTCAACCATGCCCCTAACAGGAACTAAGTCCACTGAGAATTAAGGCACAGTGCCACTTTACACAGGTGGGGCGCAGCAGACTGACCAGTGCCATCTGCTGGGCAGGGCAGGAAGAGCACAGAATTAAGAGGTACCACAGGAAAAACTTGGTACCTGCTGGGTCTCATCCTAAGGGAAACTTGCTACTGAGTACATCCTTCTTCCTAAGTCCTTGGGCCTGTCTTGTCTGGGAAAGTCTGATTGGGGTTGATCCTATCTAGGGAGACCCTCCTCTCAGAGCAAGACCTCCAGGTACAAGTTGCTTTTTAGGTAACAAAGGGGTGTTAAAAGCACATAGAAGCAGAACAAAACAAAACAAACAGCAGATCAACATTCCCTTGAGGTGGGAGAGGGAAGAGATCTTTTTCGTGGTGATGAAACAAACTGCATACACACAAAAAAGAACAATCTCAAAAAACTTACAAATAGGTAGGGGGAGAATCAGAAAAACAAGAGCTGAGAAGTTCTGGCCAATTAAACAGAAGCTGTTAGAGGCCTAGAATAAGTTGAAATGAATGTCAAAGAATTGATAGAGAACAAAGCTGACGAACAAGAAAACCATCAGCAAAAGAGAAAATGATCTCCAGAATAAACTAATCAACAAAAACCAGATGCCTCAACATCAACCAAAATCACAAGTCATACTAGGAAACACAATGATATGGCCCAATCAAGGGAACAAGCTAATACTTCAAATGAGATAACAGAAGTTGAAGCAACTAAGTAAAGATATTCAAACAGATCTTCTAACTCAGTTTAACAATTTGAAGGAAAATGTGACAAAAGAGATGAAAGACAAAGAAGACACTGGGTGACCATAACAGGGCAGGATCTCTTCAGAGCAAACCTGGCCTTTTCTATCAAGCATCTCACAATTCGTCCAGAATCTTTCCCTTACCCATTTATAAAGGCCTTCCAGCATTTTTTATTTGCAAAGCAGCACTCCACTTTTCTGGAACCAAAATCTGTTTTAGTTTGCTAAAGCTGATGAAATACAATGTACCAGAAATGGGTTGGTTTTTACAATGGGAACTGTGGTAGTTAGGTTCAGGTGTCAACTTGGCCAGGTTATAATGGCCCATTATAAACAGTTTCTGTGGACTTAAGTCACTAGTATGTGAAATTCATCCATGGCTGATTGCATTTGTGGTCAGCTAGGGGAAGAGCCTTCCATAGTTAGTGAGGTTTAATTTAATTAACTAGAAGAAATAAAGGCTTAGAAGAGAGAGGTCAGAAGAGAGCTGAGCATACCTCATCTCGGCACCTATAGCTCAATCCATTAGGAGATACAGAAAGGAGTTGCCCTGGGAAAAGCCATTGGAGCCAGAAGAGAAGGCCAACAGACATCGCTGTGTGCCTGTGCCTTCCCATGTAACAGAGAATGTCAGATGAAAGTTAGCTGCCTTTCCTCTGAAGAACTATACTTTTTTTTTTTTTTTTTTTTTAGCTCAGATGCAGCTTCATTCAGTGTTTTAACATGATTACTTTACAATTAGGTATTATTGTGCTGTCCATTTTTGAGTTTTTGTATTTATTTTTTGTTTTGCATGGGCAGGCACTGAAAATCGAACCCGGGTCTCTGGCATGGCAGGTGAGAACTCTGCCTGGTAGACCATCATGGCCCTCCCCTAAACTAAATAAATCCCCTTATTAAAAGCTAATCCATCTCTAGTGTATTGCGTTCTGGCAGCTTTGGCAGACTAAAAGGGATTTATTAACTTAAAAATTTATAGTTCTGGAGTGCAAGGGTAATTCAGTGGTAAAATTCTTGCCTGCCATGTGGGAGACCCAGGTTTGATTCCTGTCCCAAGTACTTCCCCAAAAACAAACAAACAAAGAAAACAAACAAAAAATTCAACAAATGTTGCTGCAATAATGGGATACTCACATGGAAAAAAGAATGAAATGTGACCCCGCCATACTGCATACAAAAAAAAAAGATTACAGTTTTGAGGCTTTAAAAATGTCCAAATCAAGACATCAACAGGTGACACTTTCTCCCTGAAGACCAGCTACTGGCCATCCTTAGCTTCTCTGTCACATGGGCAGGCACGGGGTGACCTCTGCTGATCTTGCCCTTCTCCCAGATTTCATTTCTTCCAGCTTCTGGCTTCAGTGGCTTCTGTTTTCTGTGTGTCCTCTCTGAGCTTCTCTGGTTTTTCTCTTTGAGGTTTTATTAACATATATTGGCCTTCTTTGTCTCTTTTTTTTTTTTCTGGAGGGGACAGGGGGGAGTGATTGGTCCAGGAATCAAACCCAGGTCTCCCAAATGTAAGCAGGCATTCTACCACTGAACCACCTGTTTTGTCTCTTTTTTAAAACAACTTTTTTTTTTTTACCTTTTACTTTTTTTTTAATAATTTTTTCTTATTAATTAAAAAAAAGAAAAGAAATTAACACAACATTTAGAAATCATTCCATTCTACATATGCACTCAGTAATTCTTAGTATCATCACATAGGTGTATGATCGTCATTTCTTAGTACATTTGCATCGATTTAGGAAAAGAACTAGCAAAACAGCAGAAAAAGATATAGAATGTTAATATAGAGAAGAAAATTAAAATAATAATAATAATAAAAATATATATATATAAAAAGGAAAAAGAAAAAACAAAAACAAAGATACAAACAAACAAACAAACAAAAAACTATAGTTCAGGTGCAGCTTCATTCAGTGTTTTAACATAGTTACATTACAATTAGGTATTATTGTGCTGTCCATTTTTGAATTTTTGTATCTAGTCCTGTTGCACAGTCTGTATCCCTTCAGCTCCAATTGCCCATTATCTTACCCTGTTTCTAACTCCTGCTGGTCTCTGTTACCAATGATATATTCCAAGCTGATTCTCGAATGTCGGTTCACATCGGTGGGACCATACAGTATTTGTCCTTTAGTTTTTGGCTAGACTCACTCAACATAATGTTCTCTAGGTCTATCCATGTTATTACATGCTTCATAAGTTTATTCTGTCTTAAAGCTGCATAATATTCCATCGTATGTATACACCACAGTTTGTTTAGCCACTCGTCTGTTGATGGACATTTTGGCTGTTTCCATCTCTTTGCAATTGTAAATAATGCTGCTATAAACACTGGTGTGCAAATGTCCGTCTGTGTCTTTGCCCTTAAGTAGATACCTAGCAGTGGTATTGCTGGGTCGTAATCCATTCTGCCGGTCTATGTCTTTTGATTGGGGAATTCAGTCCATTACCTTTTAGTGTTATTACTGTTTGGATAATATTTTCCTCTACCATTTTGGCTTTTGTATTATATATATCATATCTGATTTTCCTTCTTTCTACACTTTACTCCATACCTCTCTCTTCTGTCTTTTCGTATCTGACTCTAGTGCTCCCTTTAGTATTTCTTGCAGAGCTGGTCTCTTCGTCACAAATTCTCTCAGTGACTTTTTGTCTATAAATGTTTTAATTTCTCCTTCATTTTTGAAGGACAATTTTGCTGGTTATAGAAGTCTTGGTTGGCAGTTTTTCTCTTTTAGTAATTTAAATGTATTATCCCACTGTCTTCTAGCTTCCATGGTTTCTGCTGAGAAATCTACACATAGTCTTATTGGGTTTCCCTTGTATGTGACAGATTGTTTTTCTCTTGCTGCTTTCAAGATCCTCTCTTTCTCTTTGACCTCTGACATTCTAACTAGTAAGTGTCTTGGAGAACGCCTATTTGGGTCTATTCTCTTTGGGGTGCGCTGCACTTCTTGGATCTGTAATTTTAGGTCTTTCATAAGAGTTGGGAAATTTTCAGTGATAATTTCTTCCATTAGTTTTTCTCCTCCTTTTCCCTTCTCTTCTCCTTCTGGGATACCCACAACACGTATATTTGTGCGCTTCATATTGTCATTCAGTTCCCTGATCCCCTGCTCAAGTTTTTCCATTCTTTTCCCTATAGTTTCTGTTTCTTTTTGGAATTCAGATGTTCCATCCTCCAATTCACTAATTCTAGCTTCTGTCTCTTTAAATCTACCATTGTAGGTATCCATTGTTTTTTCCATTTTTTCTTCTTTGTCCTTCACTCCCATAAGTTCTGTGATTTGTTTTTTCAGATTTTCTATTTCTTCTTTTTGTTCAGCCCATGTCTTCTTCATGTCCTCCCTCAGTTTATTGATTTGGTTTTTGAAGAGGTTTTCCATTTCTGTTCGTATATTCAGCATTAGTTGTCTCAGCTCCTGTATCTCATTTGAACTATTGGTTTGTTCCTTTGACTGGGCCATATCTTCAATTTTCTGAGCGTGATCATTATTTTCTGCTCGTGTCTGGGCATTTGATCAGGTTTCCCCGGGTGTGGGACCCGGCTGGTTGAAAGGTTTTTCTGTGAAATCTCTGGGCTCTGTTTTTCTTTTCCTGCCCAGTAGGTGGCGCTCGTGGCGCTTGTCTGTCTGCGGGTCCCACCAGTAAAAGATGCTGTGGCTCCTTTAACTTGTCAATCCGAGTCTCGCAGTCGGCCCAGGAAACCGCGCGTGGAGGGGGGGTCGCCGGCCACCGCGGCTTGGGGGAGTGCCGGTCCAAATTGCCTAGCTGGCCCGAGACGCCAAGTGTGGCGGGAGGGCCCCGCTATCCAACGTTCCCAGTCGGACCGGGAAGCCACGTGTGTGGAAGGGACCCCGGTCACCAGCCGCCCCGGCCCGGGAAAGCGCATACCCCTCGAGTATCTCACCGCAGCGGATTCTCCCTGCCCGTTCAGCCGTTCCAGAATGGGGTACGCTGTCTTTTTGGTCTCTGTCGTGGCTCCGGGAGCTGTTTCGTATTGTTTCTGTTTCTTTAGTTGCTGTTCTGGAGGAGGAACTAAGACCCGTGCGTCTTACTAAGCCGCCATCTTCTCCGGAAGTCCCTTTTAAAACAACTTTGACTTAAAGTCTATTTTCCCTGATATGGGTATAGCTACCCTAGTCCCCTCCAACCCCCTTTGTTTACTGTTTGCTAAAATATTTTTTTCTAGCCTTTCATTTTCAACCTATTTGTCTCTGTTTTTGTTTGCTAAGTGCTGCTGGAATGCAGCATACCAGATATGGGACAGGTTTTTGTTTTTGTTTTTTTTTTTAGTTGAGAAATCTTTATGCACAAACAGTCCATCCATAGTATATAATCAGTGGCTCACAATATATTACATGATCATTTTTAAAACATTTGCCATACTTCAGAAAAAGAAAGAAAATGAAAAACTGAAAACTCATACATCCCATACTCCTCACCTCTTCCTTTCATTGAACACTAGTATTGCAATCTACCCAATTTTTTTACCTTTATCCCCCCCATTATTTATTTATTTTTCCTTACTTTTTCACGCATTTGTCCATACCCTGGATATAGGGTCCATGATACATAAGGGTTTCACAATCAAGTGTTCAGGTTGTAAAAGCTATAGTTATACAGTCATCTTCAAGAATCAAGGCTACTGGAACACAGTTCAACAGCTTCAAATACTTCTCTCTAGCCTCTCCAATGCACCATAAACTAAAAAGGACTATCTATATATGCATAAGAATGACCTCCAGGATAACCTCTTGACTCTGTTTGAAATCTCTCAGCCACTGAAACTTTATCTTGTCTCATTTCTCTCTTCCCCATTTTGGTCAAGAAGGCTTTCTCAGTCCCATGATGTCCCAGCTAATTCCGGGACTCCTGTCCCACATTGTCAGGAGATTTATACTCCTGGGAATCGTGTCCCATGTAGGGGGGAAAGCAGTGAGTTCACCTGCCAAGTTGGCTTAGAGAGAGAGGCCACATCTGAGCAACAGAAGAGGTTCTCTGGGGGTGACTGTTAGGCATAATTGTAAGTAGGTTTAGCTTCTCCTTTGCAGGAATAAGTTTCATAGGGGCGAAACCCTATGTCGAAGACTCAGCCTATTGAATTAGTTATCCCCACTGCTTGCGAGAATATCAGGAATTCCCCAGATGGGGAAGTTGAATATTTCCTCCTTTCTCCCCAGTCCACCAAGAGGATTGTTCTAGTTTGCTAGCTGCCAGAATGCAGTATACCAGAAATGGAATGGCTTTTAAAAAGGGGAATTTAATAAGTTACTAGTTTATAGTTCTAAGACCAAGAAAATGTCCCAATTAGAACAAGTCAATAGAAATGTCCAATCAAAGGTATCTAGGGAAAGATACCTTGGTTCAAGAAGGCCAATGAAGTTCAGGGTTTCTCTCTCAAGTGAGAAGGCACATGGTGAACACAGTCACAGTTTCTCTCTCAGCTAGAAGGGCACATGGCAAGCACAGCGTCATTTGCTAGCTTTCTCTCCTGGCTTCTGGTTTCATGAAGCTCCCCAGGAGGCGTTTTCCTTCTTCATCTCCGATGATCACTGGCTTGTGGTCTCTCTGCTTCGTGGTCTCTCTGCTTTGCGATGCTGCAACATTCTCTGCTCTCTTCGAATCTTTCTTCTCCAAAACGTTTCCTCTTTTGTAGATCTCCAGAAACTTCTCAAGACCCATCCAAATGGATGGAGATATGTCATCACCTAATCTAGTTTAACGACTACTCTTAATTAAATCGCATCTCCAGGGAGATGACCTGATTACAGTTTCAAACATAGTATTGAATAGGGATTATTCAGCCTTTATGAAATGGGATTTAGATTAAAACATGGCTTTTCTAGGAGACTTACATACTTTCACACCAGCACAGGGATTTTGCAAATATTTTTTTAATTTTCTGTTCAAATTACACTGGGTGTATCAGGGCATCACACTAACCTATAGAAATCAACAAGATCTCACTCCCTATTCAAGATTCCATGTAATTAGGGTGTTCAAATAAACTGACCATACAAGTTAAATTAGATAATGTGCTACTTGAAATACACATTTTGCACCAAGTAAACATCTCTCCCTTTATTCTTACACAGAAGATGAAGTTTTAAAATATGGGCGATATCACCCTTTACCCTGTATTCTGATTTACCTTAGTCCTATCCAGACAGCGTCATTCATGTCTCTGGTCAAAGTCTGATCATTTTTTCATCTTTAACAGTTTGCTGTATGGGGTAATGCTGACTTTCATAGCTTCAGTGCTCTAACTCTGAGTCTCAGGTGTCACATAAATACCCAAAGTTTCAGAGAACAACCAGGTTATACACAAATAGCTCAGTATTTTATAGTTTAACTAATAGAACTCCTGAATGAAACAGCTTTTGAAAAGGGAATTTATTAAATTACAATTTTACAGTTCTAAGGCCATAAAAATGTCTAAACTAAGACATCCAGAAGAAGATACTTTGACTCAAGAGAGGCCGATGTATGTCACGTGGGAAGGCACGTGGGTGATATCTGCTGGTTCTTGTTCCTGGTCCATTGCTTCCAGCTTCTTATTCCAACAGTTTTCCCCTCTAAGCATCTGTGGACCTTAATTTAGCTCCTTGGGGGCAAAACTCTGGGTTCTGGTTTGCTTAGTATCTCATCAGAAGACACATGGCAACATCTGCTGAGCTCTGCAATTCCAAACGTCCGTGTCTACGTGTCTGCTCTCTCTGTCAGCAACCTAAGCATCTCCAAATGTCTGAGGCTCTGTCAGCTCTGAAGCAACTCCAAAATGTTTCTGCCTTTTAAAGGTCTTCAGAAACTAATCAAGACCCACTTTAGATGGGCGGAGTCACATCTCCATCTAATCAAAAGGTCACACCCACAATTAGGTGTGTCACATCTCCATGAAAACAGCCTAATCAAGGGTTCTGCCCTACAGTATTGAATCTGGATTAGCAGGAGATGGCTTTTCTGGGGTACATAACACTTTTGAGCTAGGACAGGATCTAAACTGAGTCTTTTGTAAACCACATATAGTTGGATCTTGCTTTTTTATCTGTTGTATCAATGTGTCTTTTGTTGCAGAATTTAATCCATTAACATTCTTTGTTATTACTGTAAAGGCAGTACTTACTGAAGCCATTTTGTCCTTTGGTTTTTATATGTCATATCTTTTCTTTTTTTGTCCCTCTTTTCCTTTATTGCACCCTCCTTTTCTGTATAGGTTATCTTTTCCGATGTATCTGACTGATCACTTTCTTATTTCTGTTTTGGTATATATTTTTTAAATACTTCTTTGTGGTAATTACCTTGGAGTTTATATTGTACAACCTATATCTATAATCTACTAATCTGGAAAAATACCAATTTAGCTTCAATAGCGTACATATTCTCTAACTTTTCTTCACACTCCTCCAGGTCGCTTTCTCCTGTTTTTTACTTTCAACTTGCAAAACTCCTTTAGTAATTCTTGTAAGGCAGGAGGTCTTTTGTTGACAAACTCTGTCACTTTCTGTTTATCTAGAATATTTTCAGCTCACCCTCTTTTTTTTATTAATTAAAAAAGATTAACAAACAAAACATTTAGAAATCATTCCATTCTACATATATAATCAGTAATTCTTAATATCATCACATAGTTGCATATTCATCATTTCTTAGAACATTTGTATCGATTTAGAAAAAGAAATAAAAAGACAACAGGAAAAGAAATAAAACGATAACAGAGAAAAAAAAATCATACATACCATACCCCTTACCCCTCGCTTTCATTTACCACTAGCACTTCAAACTGAATTTTTTTTAACATTTGTTCCCCGTATTATTTATTTTTATTCCATATGTTCTACTCTTCTGTTGCTATAGTAGCTAAAAGGAGCATCAGACACAAGGTTTTCACATTCACAGAGTCTCATTGTGAAAGCTATACCATTGTTCAATCATCATCAAGAAACATGGCTACTGGAACACAGCTCTATATTTTCAGGCAATTCCCTCCAGCCTCTCCACTACATCTTGAACAACAAGGTGATATCTACTTAATGTGTAAGAATAACCTCCAGGATAACTCTTGACTCTGTTTGGAATCTCTCAGCCATTGACACTTAGTCTCATTTCACTCTTCCCCCTTTGGTCGAGAAGGTTCTCTCAATCCCTTGATGTTAATTCTCAGCTCATTCTAGGGTTTTTCTCAGTCCCTTGATGCTGAGTCTCAGCTCATTCCAAGATCTCTGTCCCACGTTGCCAGGAAGGTCCACACCCCTGGGAGTCATGTCCCATGTAGAGAGGGTAGGGTGGGGAGACTGCTCGTTGTGTTGGCTGGAGAGAGGGGCCACATCTGAGCAACAAAAGAGGCTTTCTTGGGGGTGACTCTTAGGCCTCATTTTAAGTAGGCTTGACCTATCCTTTGTGGGGTTAAGTTTCATATGAACAAACCCCAAGACTGGGGGCTCAGCCTATAGCTTTGGTCCACACTGCTTGTGAGAATATCAAGAATTCAACTTGGGGAAGTTGAATTTCTCCCCGTTCTTACCATTCCCCGAAGGGGGCTTTGCAAATACTTTTCCAGTGACTGATCAAATCACTCTGGGATTCGTCGGAGCATCACTCTGGACAAACCAACAAAATCTCATGTCCTACCTGAGATTCCAAGTACTTACGACATTCAATCAAACTGTCTACATGAGTTATATTAGGAAATGCTCTAGTCAAAATATAAATTTTGTAACAAATAAACATTTTTTGCTTTAGTCTCACACAGAAGGTGACATTTTAAAGTATTAATTATCATCTATTTTCAGCACCCTGCAATAATGACATTCCTTTGTTCTTCCTCATGCAAAAACATTTTTAAAATTTGTACATTGTACATTTCACTATTATTATACACTCTAGGCATTCCTAGATTATACCATCTCGATCTTTACCATCTATCTTTCTTTCTGATTTCATTTATGTCCCCAGCCCTCCTCCCTCTATCATTCTCACATGCAGCTTCATTCAGTGTTTTAACATAATTACATTACAGTTAGGTAGTACTGAGCTGTCCATTTCTGAGTTTTTATATTCAGTCCTGTTGCACAATCTGTATCCCTTCAGCTCCAATTACCAATATCTCACCCTATTTCTATCTCCTGATGGTCTCTGTTACCAAGGAAATATTCCAAGTTTATTCACTAATGTCAGTTCATATCAGTGAGACCATACGGTATTTGTCCTTTTGTTTCTGGCTAATTACACTCAGCATAATGTCCTTAAGGTCCATTCATGTTGTTACGTACTTCAGAACTTTATTCTGTCTTACAGCTGCATAATATTCCATCTTATGTAAATGTCACAGTTTGTTTCGCCAACTGTCTGTTGATGGACATTTTGTCTGTTTCCATCTCTTGGTAATTGTTAATGCTGCTATAAACATTGGTGTGTAAATGTCCATTTGTGTCCTTGCCCTCGTGTCCTTTGAGTAGAGACAGCATATAGGTGGGTCCTGTTTTTTAATCCATTCTGCCAGACTATGTCTTTTGATTGGAGAGTTTAATCCATTAACGTTCAGTGTTACTACTGCATGGGTAGTACTTTCTTCTACTGTTTTGCCTTCTGGATTTTATATATCATATCTAATTTTCCTTCTTTTTACCTTTACTCATAGTCTTCCTTTCTACACTCTTCTCCACACCTCTCTCTTCTGTCTTCATATCTGTCTCTAGTGTTCCCTTTAGTATTTCTTGCAGAGCTGGTCTCTTGGTCACAAATTCTCTCAGTGATTTTTTGTCTGAAAATGTTTTAATTTCTCCCTCATTTTTGAAGGACAGTTTTGCTGGATATAGAATTCTTGGTTGGCAGTTTTTCTCTTTTAATAATTTAAATATATTATCCCACTGTCTTCTCGCCTCCATGGCTTCTGCTGAGAGATCTGCACATAGCCTTATTGGGCTTCCCTTGTATGTGATGGATTGCTTTTCTCTTGCTGCTTTCAAGATCCTCTCTTTCTCTTTGACCTCTGACATTCTGATTAGTAAATGTCTTGGAGTATGTCTATTTGGATCTATTCTCTTTGGGGTACGCTGCACTTCTTGGATCTGTAATTTTAAGTCTTTCATAAGAGTTGGGAAATTTTCAGTGATAATTTTCTCCTCCTTTTCCCTTTTCTTCTCCTTCTGGGACACCCACAACACGTATATTTGTGTGCTTCATATTGTCTTTCAATTCCCTGAGTCCCTGCTCATATTTTTCCATTTTTTTCCCTATAGTTTCTGTTTCTTGTCGAATTTCAGATGTTCCATTCTCCAGTTCAGAAATCCTGTGTTCTGTCTCTCAAAATCTACCATTGAAGGTTTCCATTGTTTTTTTCATCTCTTCTACTGTGTCTTTCATTCCCATAAGTTCTGTGATTTGTTTTTTTAGACTTTCAGTTTCTTCTTTTTGTTCTTTCCTTGCCTTCTTTATATCCTCCCTCAATTCGTTGATTTGGTTTTTGATGAGGTTTTCCATGTCTGTTCGTATATTCTGAATTAAATGTTTCAGCTCCTGTATTTTATTGAAATGTTGGTTTGTTCCTTTGACTGGGCCATAGCTTCAGTTTTCCTAGTGTGATTTGTTTGTTTTGCTGGCGTCTAGGCATTTAATTACCTTGGTTAGTTTATTCTGGAGATTGCTTTCACTTCTTTTATCTAGGGTTTTCTTGCTGGATGAATTTGTTGTCTGTCTGTTCTTTGACATTCAGTTCAGCTTTATCTGGACCTCTAGCTTAAGTTTTGCTTAACAGAGGAGAATTTTTCAGTTCTTGTTTTCTTGTTTCTTGCCCTGCTTGTGTGGTGCCTTCCCCCCACCACCACACTTAGGAGGGTCTACTTAGATATTATATACCCAAGCCAGATTTTCCCAGACCAAACTGGCCTCCTATCAGGAGGAAAGAGTCACCTGCATCGGTTTTCCCTGAGGGTGAGACCCAGCAGGTTGAAAGACTTCCCTGTGAAGTCTCTGGACTCTGTTTTTCTTATCCTGCCCTGTGTGTGGCGCTTTTCTGACTGCAGGTTCCACCAGCATAAGATGATGCGGTACCTTTAACTTTGGCGGACTCTCCCTGCTGGGGGCATAGTGGAGACAGAGGAGAGGTTATAGGCTGGTTGTAGGCTTCAAATTACCAAGCCCTGGTGTCTGAATTCCTTGAGGGAGGGATTCCACCTGAGTTGGGCTTCACCCCTCCCCTGGGGAAGGTACAGGTTCCAGACAAGTCCCCAAAAGAGCTCACTTCTGCCTATGCTTGGGGCAGTTGCAGCCTGAAAAGTCCTGCCGCTGTGTCCAGAGGCAGTCAAGCCTTTGTAGATATACAGCCACAAAAACCTCTGTTTCCTTCTTTCCCCCCCCCCCCCCCTTTTTCTGTCAGCCTTGCCCGCTTGGCGCCGGGGCAAAAATGAGCAACCTCCACTTTGATCAGGTTCACCTAAGCTGGGGGCCTATGTTTAGTAATCAGAATTTGTTAATTAGTTCCACAATTGGCGTTTGATTGTGCCCAGTCCCTGCTGCTGGTAAAGTCCTTTCCTTTCCCCTCTGGGAAGCGGCCTGTGGGGAAGGGGTGCTGGCCGCCGCAGCTTCAGCAACTCACTGTTCGGGGGGGGTGCTCGCAGCCGGTACAGCTGGTCCAGACTGGGGTACGCTGTGTGTCTGGTCACTGACATGGCCCCAGGAGCTGTTCTGTACTGTTTCTGGTTATTTAGTAGTTGTTCTGGAGGACGAACTAAAACGTGCGCGTTGTTAAGCCGCCATCTTGACCCGGAAGTCCAGAATACCTTTTAAAAAGGGAATTTATTAAGTTGCAAGTTTGCAGGTCTAAGACTGTGAAAATGTCCAAATTAAGGCATCCATGGAAAGATACCTTGGTTCAAGAACAGCCGGGGTCCAGAATACCTCTGTAAGCTGTAAAGGCACATGGCAATGTCTGCTGGCTTTCTCTCTTGGCTTCTCATTTATAAGGACTCTCTGTAGGTGTTCTGCATCTCCAAAGATCTCTGGCTGTGTGGGCTCTCTCGGCTCTGTTGACTCTGTACATTGTCCAAAATGGTTCCCTCTTAAAGGGCTCCAGTATGCAACCCCACCTTGAATGGATGGACACACATCTCCATGAAAACCATCTAATCAAAAGTTACGACCCCCAGTTGGGTGGGTCACATCACCATGGAAACAATAAAAAATAATCCCACCCGGATTATTGAATGACATTTAAAGGACATGGCTTTTCTGGGGTACATAATCACTTCAAACTGACACAGGGACCCATCCTGTCTTATAGCCATTCAGTCCCCTTCACTGACACCACTCCCCTCCCCCTTTTTTTTTTCTGTGAAGCTTTCCTGCCTCTGCTTTCTTTCCCATTATGATATCCCAGCCACTCAAGATGGGGTCAATTCAGAAAGGTGGGTTAATCCAGAAAACACAGTTTTTCCACCTACCAGAAACTGGGCTGAGTATACACACCTCTAGCCAAGAGTTCTGTTGCATTTCTTTTTCTCTCCCACCTAAGGAGCACTTTTGTATGTGGCACTCCTCAGCCCTTTGTGTTCCACCTGGGTCGTTACAGACTTAGGCCTCTCTGCCTGGATATCCATTGATTCTAATGTGATACTTTGAGTAGGTCTATAGTCTGTATCCATAGCTGGAGGAACCCAGGCAGTGCTACCTCAACCTGACTCCCAAGCTGCAGGGGACAGAGTAAGGGGAAAGGGTCCAGACTGGGAATCCAGGAAAAATATCTTCTATATGGCTTTGGAGATTACTGTTATTTTTTTTTTTTGATTCAGCACTAGTGGGGTCCATCTCCAGCCTCTATCCTCCAGAGTTCCAAACCAGTGGAATTTGTTCCTTTTATTAGCTGTTTCTGATAGGTTTTTCCAGGGGATGTTTCACATCACCATGTTGAGGATGGTGCAAATAACAAAAAGCCATAACTACTTTTAAGGGGTTCACATTATTCCATCAAGCAGCTATATTGTGACTGGGATTTTGCGTATTTTCCATTTTTCCTAATAAATAGTACCTGTGATGGACATTTAGTATACCTAGCTTACTTTGCCTTTTTAAATTCCTAGGAATGTGGAAAATCAGGGTCAAAATATATGAATTTTTCTGACTTGTAGATACATCTTGTTAATTAATATGCTTCTCCAAAGAATTGTGAGAGTAGGCTTTATTTTAATTTGACATTTTATTACTTTTTGTTGGTTGAATGACATGTCATTCAATTTTGTTTGATGCTATTGTACCAAAGTATACATTATAATTTTTAACTTTTTCACTGTATAACATATATACAAAACAAAGAAAGAAAAAAGCAATAATTTTCAAAGCACACTTCAACAGGTAGTTACAGAACAGATTCTAGAATTTGTCGTTGAGTACCATTTCTTCATCTCAGATTTTTCCTTTTAGCTGCTCCAAAACACTGGAGACTAGAAGGAATATTAATATAGTGATTTAGCACCCATACACATTTGTTGAATCCCATTTTCTCTGTTTTACCTCCTCTTTCTCCTTTACTCCTTCTCCATTCTATAGGGATCTTTGGGAAAATGCCTGCTCTAACTTTCTCATGTCGAGAAGGGGTGTCCATACTGAAGAATAAGGGGATGAAATTAATCGATAAACCTGGACAGGCTGGTCCCTCTGGGTTTCAGGATTTATCTGACCTAGGAGGGCAAACCCGAACCCTGGGTGTTCTTAAAGAGACAACAGGAGTGATGGTGATTGGGGTTTAGCAAACTGTGACAATTAGCACTATCTAACTGAAATTTGCATGAGAGCAGCCTCCGCAACAGCCTCTTGACTCCATTTGATCTCTCTTGGCCACCGATTCCTTATTTTATTACACTTCTTTTCCCCCTTTTTGGTCAGGAAGGCATTGTTGAGCTCACAGTACCAAGGCCAGATTCATTCTCAGGAGTCATGCCCTATATTGTCAGGAAGATTTTCATCCCTGAATGGCTTGAACCACATAGTGAGGAGGGTCATGATTCTTCTTGCAAAGTCTGGCTTAGAAAGAGAAAGAAGCCACATCTAAGGGACAAGAAGCTTCCTGGAAGCAACTCTTAAGCTTTGTTGTGAGTAGTCCTAGCTTCTTCTTTACAGAAACAACTTTCACAAGAGCAAGCCTCAAAATCCAGAGCTTGGCCTGTTTTCTTGAGAGTAACCAATGGTTGGGAAGGTACCTGGGGGTTCCCAGATGGGAGAGTTTAGTAATTCCATATATATATGTGTATATTTCCCCTTCAGATCCTCAAGGGACTCTACTAATACTTTTTAAATTATTAGCCCACCCACAGTCTATGTATCCTGGCACTATTCCAGGCCATAGGGAATTACAAGGCCTCGTTCCCATTCTGGACTCCAGGAGTCTACATTATAATTTTTTTAATAAATTCTTCATTATAATTTTTAAGAAATCTTTCTTTTTTCAGAAAGTTATTAGATCCCCACATTTATCTTATTAATTAGTCTATTTGGAAATGAAACTGACATCTTTGAGTTTGGTCACTTTTCTTAAGATTTTTAGTACTTCTTTAGGGCTATGTAATTTATAACTTCTTTGTTAAAGAATGTTGATATATGCATATGGAGGATTATAGTTAAAACACTATATTGAGAACTTTAGCTTTTCTTCTTTTTTTAATTTTACAGTAAGGCAAAAGAGAATGAAAGAAGTAGACAATCTTGAAAGTATAAAAGAAGAATGGTAAGTAAAAGTGTGTCAGTTTTTTTGTTACTAATGCCTTTATTATCTTTCTCTAAAGTATTTTTTTATCCTAGCAATTTTGAACATATTTTAGTGAGATTACTAAATCATTGTTATTAATGATATTGTCTTTAGTTTTTCTCTATTCACTAGTTACTTTTGTTATTTAAGTGTGAAATTCAAGTAACTTAATTTTCCTGGTCTTTTGTGTTGTACTGTCTTGGAGGCATAGTGGAAATATGATGGCTTTTACTATCTCTCTGACTTTTGGGCAACTGAAGTAAACTCTTTGACCTTTAATAACTCATCTGTATAATGGAGCTGTAAATATCTACCTAAAAGATAACCTGTGCTGGTTTGAAACAGTTATGTACCCCCAGAAAATCCATGTTCTTTTAATCCTAATCCAGTCTTGTGGAGACAGACCTACTATAGGGTGGAACCTCTTGATTAGATTGTTTCCATGGAGGTGTAATCTACCCAATTGTGTGTGGGGCCTTTTGATTAGATTGTTTCCATGGAGATGTGACACCCTCCCCACTCCACCCATTCAAGGTGGGTCTTAATTAGTTTACTGGCATCCTTAAAAGAGCTCAGGGAAAGAGAAAGAGCTCGGAGCCAATACAGGAAGTAGACACCTAGACACAGACACTTGAAGATATTTGGAGAACCAACATAGAAAGCTACTGGAATCGAAAGCTGAAAGCAGTGCAACCCTGGGGGCAGAAGATCAGGAGATGCCAGCCCAGCTGTCAGAGAAACCCCAAATATGATTGGTCTTTTTTGGGTGAAGATATCTTCTTGTTGATGCCTTAATTTGGTCATTTTCATGGCCTTAGCACTGTACATTTATAACCTAATCAGTTCCCTTTGGAAAAAAAAATCCGTTTCTGGTATAATGCATTCCAGCAGCTTTAATAAACCAAAGCAATACCTGTGAGAATTATAAATATAAGGCACTTAGCCTAGTATTAGCATAGAGTGCATGCAATAAATATAAGATACAGTCTGTGGTTCTTACCAAATTAAGTTATTTTATTCTCATTTATCTGAGGAGAAATATCAGTCTATAATATGCTGTTTGTTTAAATGTTTAAAGAGGTAAATTTCTTTCCTTCGTGGTCCATTTAAGTACACAAACAGGTATATACTTCATACTTGCTTTCCCTTTACAGTTTTGATACATGTGCAGAGTAGTATAGAGGAAAGAAATGTAGTATGGAGTCTTGAGGTGTTGGTTGAGTCTCCTGTGTGCCATTTGCTAGCTATATGATCTTCAATAAGTAGCTAGCCTCCATTTTTTTGTATGTGTTAAATGAGGATAATGATAATAGTAACCTCATTCAGTTATTGTAAGAGATGTGAAAATGCTTTGTAAACGCTTGTATGCTAAACACGTTATTTATTATTTTTCACTAGAGTATTTTTGTTTTATATATATTTAATAAAATATTTGATGCTAACTATATAATGGCTTGTGAGTTTGCATCATGGGTTCCCAAGACCACTCCCAGGTTCAGTGATTCACTGAAAAGAATTCACAGCACTCAGCTTGTAATTGTACTCACAGCTATGATTTATTACAGCTGAAGGATAGAGAGCAAAATCAGCTAAGAGAAAAGGCGCATAGGCAGAAGTCTGAAGGAAACCAGATACATGCTTCTGAGAGTCTTCTCCCAGTGGAGTCACACTGGACACCCTTATTCCCTTAGCACCTGGTCACAGCATGTGTGAAATGTCTGCCAGGGAGAGACCCAGTGCCCAGGGTTTTTATTGAGGGCTGGTCTTTCAGAAACCCTTTGCCTAACATATACCAAGACTCCAAACTCTCAGAAGAAAAGAGGTGTTTAGTAAAACCACACTGTTTGTACAAACAGGTTAGGCACAGTGAGCCACTCTTATTGGTTAGAGTGGTGGGAACCCTCCCCAAATCCAAATTCCCAGATGCCATTCTAAGGCCAGTTTAGTAAGCAGTCCTTTCAAAGCTTAGCAGCCTGACTGCTGTGGTAACTCTTTTCTGCTCAGATATAAATTGAATAGCTAATTTAAAAGAATAAAGTTAACTAACTACAGAACTTTGATTTTTTTCTTATTACAGCTTTTTGAGATAATTTCATGCCATCCAGTTCACCCATTTAAAGTGTTCAGTTCAGTGGTGTTTATTATATTCATAGTTACGCATCTTTCTCCGTTATTTAATTCTAAAGCATTTTCATCATCCCAAAGAGAAATTCCTTACCCGTTGGCAGTCACTTTCCCCATCTTTTTCCCTTTGCCCCAGGTGAGCACTAATCTCCTCCCTGTCTCTGGATTTGCATGTTTTGGACATTTCCTGTAAATAGAATCATGTAATGCATGGCCTTTTACATGTGGCTTCTTTCCTTTGGCATAATATTTTAATGTTCAACCAGGTTGCACATGTATCGTTACTTAAATACAACACTTACAAGGCATATATGCAAAAATATTTGGTAATAGAGTTTGTCATGTTCTTTCTTACAAAAATGGATTTTGTTAGAAACGAGGTCCAGTAAAAAAAAGAAGACTAATCTCCTAACTATTTCATTGTTCAGAGATTGTAAATGTAAATTGTACATTTGAAAATAGCAAATTTTATGCTATACCTATGTCACCACAGTAAATTTTTTTATTAATTTAAAAAATTAACAAATGAAATAAAAATTAACAGATAATCAGTAATTCACAATATCATCACTTAGTTGCATATTCATCATTTCTTAGAACATTTCCATCCATTCAGAAAAAGAAATAAAAAGACAATAGAAAAAGAAATAAAACAAAAACAAAAACAGAAAAAAAGGAAAAAGATTATACCTACCATACCCCTTACCCCTCGCTTTCACTGATCACTAGCATTTCAAACTAAATTTATTTTAACATTTGTTCCCCCTATTATTTATTTTTATTCCATGTATTCTACTCGTCTGTTGACAAGGTAGATAAAAAGAGCATCAGACAAAAGGTTTTCAAAATCACAGTCAGTCACATTGTGAAAGCTATATCATTATTCAGTCATCTTCAAGAAACATGGCTACTGGAACACAGCTCTACATTTTTAGGCAGTTCCCTCCAGCCTCTCCCTTACATCTTGAAAACAAGGTGATACCTACTCAATGCATAAGAATAACCTCCAGGATAACCTCTCGACTCTGTTTGGAATCTCTCAGCCATTGACACTTTGTCTCATTTCACTCTTCCCCCTTTTGGTCAAGAAGGTTTTCTCAACCCCTTGATGCTGGGTCTCAGTTCATTCTAGGGTTTTTCTCAATCCCTTGATGCTGAGTCTCAGCTCATTCTAGGATTTCTGTCCCACAATGCCAGGAAGGTCCACACCCCTGGGAGTCATGTCCCACGTAGCCAGGGGAAGGGTGGTGAGATTGCTTGTTTTGTTGGCTGGAGAGAGAGGCCACATCTGAGCAACAAAAGAGGCTCTCTTGGGGGTGACTCTTAGGCCTAAATTTTAAGTAAACTTGACCTATCCTTTGTAGGGTTAAGTTTCATATGAACAAACCTCAAGACTTGGGGCTAAACCTATAACTTTGGTTGTCCACACTGCTTGTGAGAATATCAAGAATTCAACTTGGGGAAGTTAAATTTCTCCCCGTTCTCACCATTCCCTGAAGGGGGCTTTGCAAATACTTGTCCACTCACTGATCGAATCACTCTGGGATTCATCGGGGCATCACTCCCACAGTAAATTTTGAGTACATAGGAATAAAAGAAGACCATAAATGGTGAAGTCCCATGTTTACCATATGTACTACCAAGGAATGTACAAATTCAGATCTTTCACTTGTTTGAATGGTTAACTAGCTAATAAATTTATTAATCCAGAACTTAGTTGTTCTAGTTTGCTAGCTGCCAGAATGCAGTATACCAGAAGTGGAATGACTTTTAAAAGGGGGAAATTTAATACAAGTTAACAAGTTACAAGTTAACAGTTTTTAGGCCGTGGAAATGTCCCAGTTAAAGCAAGTCTGTAGAAAAGTCCAATCAAAGGCATCCAGGGAAAGATACCTTAGTTCAAAAAGGCTGATGAAGTTCAGGGTTTCTCTCTCAAAGGAGAAGGCACATGGTGAACACAGTCAGGGTTTCTCTCTCGGCTAGAAGGGCACGTGGTGAACACGGCGTCATCTGCTAGCTTTCTCTCCTGTCTTCCTGTTTCATGAAGCTTCCCAGGAGGCATCTTCCTTCTTCATCACCCAAGCGCTGGCTGGTGGACTCTCTGCTTCGTGGTGCTGCAGCATTCTCTGCTCTCTCTGAATCTCCAGCTTTCTCTAAAACATTTCCCTTTTATAGGATTCCAGTAAGCTAATCAAGACCCACCTGAACGGGTGGAGACACGTCTCCACCTAATCCAGCTTAACAACCACTATTGATTGTGTCACATCTCCAGAGAGAGGATCTAATTACAGATTCAAACATATAGTACTGAATAGGGATTAGAAGAAACGGCTGGATTTATAAATTGGAATTAAGATTAAAACATGGCTTTTCTAGGGTACATACATCCTTTCAAACCAGCACAATAGTAAAAATCAGAAAATTAGGAAAAAAAGACTATACAGTAGTCAGGATAAATATTTTCAAAGTCCCATACCTCAAGCTTGTGTACTTGTATTTATTAGAGGAACTCCTGAGATCTTAAGACTATTTACTTAATCATAACAACTTTGGTAATCTAGTTTCCAAAGTGTGATCGGAAATATGGATATTTGCCTCTAAAATGTTAGTGACAAGTAAAGGGAAAGATAAGTAGGAAAAGCAGATGAAATAATAAATTTATAGATAGTTTTAGTATTCAAACAGGTCCCCATACCTCAATATGCCTCTGGAATTTTGCAATATGACAACTTAGTATAGTAAAAGATAAAGAGGATCTCTGAATTATCAAGAGAATACTAAATTATGTTTAGAGTGCTTTACTGCCTCTTTTCCTCTCTAGGAATACCTTTCCTCCAATTTTTTTTCCTCTTCATCTGGAGATTGTGCATTCATCAAAAGTGAAATTCATACTGATTATATATGTAGAACGAAATGATCAAAATAGGAATGTTTGAGTTTGGTGTATTTTTGGTATTTAAAAAAATAAAAATAAATTTTTTAAAAAAAGTGAAATTCATTACCACCTGCTCAGTGAAGCCAGATTCCTACGTAAATTACATTGTTCTTTTTCTTAAGGTGTATCTTTTGTTTCCATAATTGTACCTTTCATTTTCTATTGTAACTATTATTGTATGTCTCCTCACACGTACTGTAAACCTTCATAAGCTATTTCTTTTTTTGTTTTGTTTTATATCACTTAGCATATAGTAGATAGTTAATAAATATTTGAATGACTTGAATTAATATACTAAAGTATAAGAGAATTTATATACCAAATAGATAACATGAAGGAATAAAACTGAGCTAGTGTGACAACTCTGCTTTTTGGGTTAGCTCAGTTCCTGAAATTGTGGCTGCTCAGCTTTATTGCTAGTATACTTAGTAATGAAACACCGACCTGCTTACTGAAGAGAATGCTTTATGCATTAAAGCATTAAGTGGTTATAATGATACCAGTATTTAACACCTGAGGACTTACATATACCAGACACCATGTATAGGCCTTTATATTTTGATTTAATCTTTACAACAACTGTGTGAGGTAAGTGGAAGTAGCCACACAGGAGAGAAAACCATGTCACAAGAGGGTTGTTTCTTACCCAGGTCAGTAGCCTCTCTACTATAGAAATGATTCACAAGGGCAAACTTCAAAATCAAGAGTATGGCCTGTTCACTTGGGAGTCCCTCGTACTTCAGAGAGTACCTGGGGTTTCCCAGGTGGGAAAGTTTAATAGTTCCATATTTTTTCTCCAATCCCTGAAGGGAGTCTACCAATACTTTTAAAAACTATTTTTATTGAGAAATCTTCACACACATATACCCCATCCAGAGTATACTGTCAGTGGTTCACAATAGCATCCCATCGTGGTGTATTCCTTACCATGATCGTTTTTAGAACATTTACATCTGTGCTGGTTTGAATCTGTGGTGGACTTCAGAAAAGCCATTTCCTTTAATCCTCATTCAGTTTTGCTGGCTGGAAGCTTTTTTATTGTTCCCATGGAGATATGACTCACCCGATTGTGGGTATTAATTTTTTATTAGAGGGAGATGTGACTCCACCCATTCCAAGTGGGCCTTGACTGGAATCCATTTAAAGAGGCAACATTTTGGAGAGGGTCCCTTTTTAGAGCCACAAAAATGACAAGAGCCAGAGCCCACGCCACCGGAAACTTTCGGAGATGAAGAAGGAATACATCCCAGGGGAGCTTCATGAAACAAGAAACCAGGATAGAAAGCTAGCAGACACCATATTTGCCATGTGCCTTTCCAAGTGAGAGAGAAACCCTGAACTTCTTGGGTCTTTGTTGTTTTGTTTTGTTTTCATATTTTTTTGTTTGTTTATCATCATCCTTTCTTGAGTGAAGGTAACCTCTTCTTGGTACTTTAATTCAGACATTTTTATAGACTTGCTTTAATTGGGACATTTTCACAACCTTAGAACATGTAAACTTGCAGCTTAATAAATTCCCCCTTTTAAAAGCCATTCTATTTCTGGTATATTGCATTCTGGCAGCTACCATGCTAGAACAGCATCACTCCAGAAAAAGGAAGAAAAAAAAAACTCATACATTCCCTGTCCCCTACCCCTCCCTCCCATTGACCATCAGTATTGCAGTCTACCCAATTTTTTATCCATTATCCCCCCTCTATTATTATTTTTTTTATTAATTAAAAAAAATTTAACAAATCATTTAGAAATCATTCCATTCTACATGTACAATCAGTAATTCTTAATATCATCACATAGTTGCATATTCATCATTTCTTAGTACATTTGCATCGATTTAGAAAAAGAAATAAAAAGACAACAGAATAAGAATTAAAACATTAATAGAAAGAAAAAAAAAAAAACCTATACCTCACATGCAACTTCATTCAGTGTTTTAACATAATTGCATTACAATTGGGTAGTATTGTGCTGTCCATTTCTGAGTTTTTATATCCAGTCCCGTTGTACAGTCTGTATCCCTTCAGCTCCAATTACTGCTTCTCTCTCTTTTTTTTTTTTAATTAACGGAAAAAAAGAAATTAACCCAACATTTAGAAATCATACCATTCTACATATGCGATCATTAATTCTTAACACCATCACATAGATGCATGATCATCATTTCTTAGTACATTTGCATCGGTTTAGAAAAACTAGCAACATATCCGAAAAAGATATAGAATGTTAATATAGAGACAAAAATAAAAGTAATAATAGTAAAGTCAAAACAAAACAAAACAAAACAAAAACCTATAGCTCAGATGCAGCTTCATTCAGTGTTTTAACAAGATTACTTTACAATTAGGTATTATTGTGTTGTCCATTTTTGAGTTTTTGTATCTAGTCCTGTTGCACAGTCTGTATCCCTTCAACTCCAATTTCTACCTCCTACTGGACTCTTACCAATGACATATTCCAAATTTATTCTCGAATGTCTGTTCACATCAGTGGGACCATACAGTATTTGTCCTTTAGTTTTTGGCTAGACTCACTCAGCATAATGTTCTCTAGGTCCATCCATGTTATTACATGCTTCATAAGTTTATCTTGTCTTAAAGCTGCATAATATTCCATCGTATGTATATACCACAGTTTGTTTAGCCACTCTTCTGTTGATGGAGATTTTGGCTGTTTCCATCTCTTTGCAATTGTAAATAATGCTGCTATAAACATTGGTGTGCAAATGTCCGTTTGTGTCTTTGCCCTTAAGTCCTTTGAGTAGATACCTAGCAATGGTATTGCTGGGTCGTATGGCAATTCTATATTCAGCTTTTTGAGGAACCGCCAAACTGCCTTCCACAGTGGTTGCACCCTTTGACATTCCCACCAACAGTGGATAAGTGTGCCTCTTTCTCCGCATCCTCTCCAGCACTTGTCATTTTCTGTTTTGTTGATAATGGCCATTCTGGTGGGTGTGAGATGATATCTCATTGTGGTTTTGATTTGCATTTCTCTAATGGCCAGGGACATTGAGCATCTCTTCATGTGCCTCTTGGCCATCCGTATTTCCTCTTCTGAGAGGTGTCTGTTCAAGTCTTTTTCCCATTTTGTAATTGGGTTGGCTGTCTTTTTGTTGTTGAGATGAACAATCTCTTTATAAATTCTGGATACTAGACCTTTATCTGATATATCATTTCCAAATATTGTCTCCCATTGTGAAGGCTGTCTTTCTACTTTCTTGATGAAGTTCTTTGATGCACAAAAGTGTTTAATTTTGAGGAGTTCCCATTTATTTATTTCCTTCTTCAGTGCTCTTGCTTTAGGTTTAAGGTCCATAAAACCGCCTCCAGTTGTAAGATCCATAAGATATCTCCCTACATTTTCCTCTAACTGTTTTATGGTCTTAGACCTAATGTTTAGATCTTTGATCCATTTTGAGTTAACTTTTGTATAGGGTGTGAGAGATGGGTCTTCTTTCATTCTTTTGCATATGGATATCCAGTTCTCTAGGCACCATTTATTGAAGAGACTGTTCTGTCCCAGGTGAGTTGGCTTGACTGCCTTATCAAAGATCAAATGTCCATAGATGAGAGGGTCTATATCTGGGCACTCTATTCGATTCCATTGGTCGATATATCTATCTTTATGCCAATACCATGCTGTTTTGACCACTGTGGCTTCATAATATGCCTTAAAGTCAGGCAGCGCGAGACCTCCAGCTTCGTTTTTTTTCCTCAAGATGTTTTTAGCAATTCGGGGCACCCTGCCCTTCCAGATAAATTTGCTTATTGGTTTTTCTATTTCTGAAAAATAAGTTGTTGGGATTTTGATTGGTATTGCATTGAATCTGTAAATCAATTTAGGTAGGATTGACATCTTAACTATATTTAGTCTTCCAATCCATGAACACGGTATGCCCTTCCATCTATTTAGGTCTTCTGTGATTTCTTTTAGCAGTTTTTTGTAGTTTTCTTTATATAGGTTTTTTGTCTCTTTAGTTAAATTTATTCCTAGGTATTTTATTCTTTTAGTTGCAATTGTAAATGGGATTCGTTTCTTGATTTCCCCCTCAGCTTGTTCATTACTAGTGTATAGAAAAGCTACAGATTTTTGAATGTTGATCTTGTAACCTGCTACTTTGCTGTACTCATTTATTAGCTCTAGTAGTTTTGTTGTGGATTTTTCCGGGTTTTCGACGTATAGTATCATATCGTCTGCAAACAGTGATAGTTTTACTTCTTCCTTTCCAATTTTGATGCCTTGTATTTCTTTTTCTTGTCTAATTGCTCTGGCTAGAACCTCCAACACAATGTTGAATAATAGTGGTGATAGTGGACATCCTTGTCTTGTTCCTGATCTTAGGGGGAAAGTTTTCAATTTTTCCCCATTGAGGATGATATTAGCTGTGGGTTTTTCATATATTCCCTCTATCATTTTAAGGAAGTTCCCTTGTATTCCTATCTTTTGAAGTGTTTTCAACAGGAAAGGATGTTGAATCTTGTCAAATGCCTTCTGTGCATCAATTGAGATGATCATGTGATTTTTCTGCTTTGATTTGTTGATATGGTGTATTACATTAATTGATTTTCTTATGTTGAACCATCCTTGCATACCTGGGATGAATCCTACTTGGTCATGATGTATAATTCTTTTAATGTGTTGTTGGATACGATTTGCTAGAATTTTATTGAGGATTTTTGCATCTATATTCATTAGAGAGATTGGTCTGTAGTTTTCTTTTTTTGTAATATCTTTGCCTGGTTTTGGTATGAGGGTTTTGGTATGAGGGTGATGTTGGCTTCATAGAATGAATTAGGTAGTTTTCCCTCCACTTCGATTTTTTTGAAGAGTTTGAGGAGAATTGGTACTAATTCTTTCTGGAACGTTTGGTAGAATTCACATGTGAAGCCATCTGGTCCTGGACTTTTCTTTTTAGGAAGCTTTTGAATGACTAATTCAATTTCTTTACTTGTGATTGGTTTGTTGAGGTCATCTATGTCTTCTTAAGTCAAAGTTGGTTGTTCATGTCTTTCCAGGAACCCATCCATTTCATCTAAATTGTTGTATTTATTAGCGTAAAGTTGTTCATAGTATCCTGTTATTACCTCCTTTATTTCTGTGAGGTCAGTAGTTATGTCTCCTCTTCCATTTCTGATCTTATTTATTTGCATCCTCTCTCTTCTTCTTTTTGTCAATCTTGATACGGGCCCATCAATCTTATTGATTTTCTCATAGAACCAACTTCTGGTCTTATTGATTTTCTCTATTGTTTTCATGTTTTCAATTTCATTTATTTCTGCTCTGATCTTTGTTATTTCTTTCCTTTTGCTTGCTTTGGGATTAGTTTGCTGTTCTTTCTCCAGTTCTTCCAAGTGAACAGTTAATTCCTGCATTTTTGCCTTTTCTTCTTTTCTGATATAGGCATTTAGGGCAATAAATTTCCCTCTTAGCACTGCCTTTGCTGCATCGCATAAGTTTTGATATGTTGTGTTTTCATTTTCATTCGCCTCGAGGTATTTACTAATTTCTCTTGCAATTTCTTCTTTGACCCACTCGTTGTTTAAGAGTGTGTTGTTGAGCCTCCACGTATTTGTGAATTTTCTGGCATTCCGCCTATTATTGATTTCCAACTTCATTCCTTTATGATCCGAGAAAGTGTAGTGTATGATTTCAATCTTTTCAAATTTGTTAAGACTTACTTTGTGACCCAACATATGGTCTATCTTTGAGAATGACCCATGAGCACTTGAGAAAAAGGTGTATCCTGCTGTTGTGGGATGTAATGTCCTATAAATGTCTGTTAAGTCTAGCTCATTTATAGTAATATTCAGATTCTCTATTTATTTATTGATCCTCCCCCCTCTATTATTTTTATCCCTTTTTTTTTTTTTTGCTTATCTGTCCATACCTTGGACAAAAGGAGCATCAAACACAAGGTTTTCATAATCACATGATTATATTGTAAAAGCTGTATACAGTCCTCTTCAAGAATCAAGGCTACTAGAACACAGTTCATTTCAGGTACTTCCCTCTAGCCATGCCAGTACACCATAAACTTAAAAGGGATTTCTATGTAATGCTTAAGCATAACCTCCAGAAGTCCTGCCCCACATTGCCAGGGAGATTTGTATCCCTGGAAGGCATTTCCCACATTGGTGAGCGGGCGGTAAGTTCACGTGCAGAGTTGGCTTAGAGAAAGAGGCCACATCCAAGCAACGAAAGAGGTTCTCTGGGTATGACTTAGGACTAATTTTAAGTAGGCTTAGCTTATCCTTTGCAGGAATTTTTCATATGGGTGAACCCCAAGATCAGGCTGGGCCTATTGATTTAATTGTCCCTACTGCTTGTGAGAGTATTGGAAAATCTCCAAGTTGGGAAACTGAATATTTCCTCCTTTCTCTCCAGTCTCCCAAGGGGACTTTGCAAATACTTCCTTATTCACTGTACAAATTACTCTGGGATATATTGGAGTACCATTCTAAACTGGACAGATCAACAAAAATCTCATGCCCTATTCAAGATTCCATGTACTTAGATGTTCAAGTAAAGTGACCATACAAGTTAAATTAGGAAATGCACCACCCAAAATATAAATTTTACACCAAATACATATCTCTTCCTTTAGTCTCACATAAAAGTTGAAGTTTTAAAATATGATGGTATCATCC
The DNA here is from genome assembly GCF_023851605.1 of Tamandua tetradactyla. Classification (NCBI taxonomy): domain Eukaryota; kingdom Metazoa; phylum Chordata; class Mammalia; order Pilosa; family Myrmecophagidae; genus Tamandua; species Tamandua tetradactyla. The sequence continues at coordinate 7,118,448 of NC_135329.1, forward strand.
TTTACCCTGTATTCATTCATATATCCTCTACTCAAAGTCTCATCACTTTTCCCACTTTTTAAACAGTTCCTGTATGGGGTATGGCTGATTTTCATAGCTTCAGAGCTCTAATTCTGAGTCTCAGCTGTCACATAAATACCAGTTTCTGGGATCAACAAGGTTATAAACAAACAGCTCAGTATCTCAGAATTTAGAAATAACAGTTACACCACTTGAAAATATGTGACCACTGTAAAAGCTTACAATCCGGGGCCCTTTACAATAGGCCCTGTTCTAGTTTGCAAGCTGCTGGAATGCAATATACCAGAAACAGAGTGGCTTTTAAAAGTGAGAATTTAATAGGTTGCAAGTTTACAGTTCCAAGGCCATGAAAGCATCCCAATTAAAGCAAGTCTATAAAAATGTCCAAATTAAGGTACCAATTAGAGATTACTGTCAATCAAGAAAAGCCAATAAAGTTCAGGATTTTTCTCTCAACTGGCAAGGCACATGGTAAATATGGCAACATCTGCTAGCTTATTCTTCAGGCTTCTTGTTTCATGAAGCTCCCCTGGGTGCTTATTCCTTCTTCATCTCCAAGAGTCTGTGTGGGCTCTTGTGGTTCTTGTGCTCTCTCCTCATTCTAAAAGGGACTCTCCAAAATGCTTCTTCTTTTAAAGGATTCTAGTAAACCAATCAAGACCCACCTGGAATAGGTAGAGTCATATTTCCCTCTATTCAAAAATTAATACCCACAATTGGGCAAGTCACATCTCGGGCGGATATAGTCTAATCAGTTTTCCAACCTGTAGTATTGAGTGGGGATTAGAAGAAATGGCTACCTCCACGAGATGGAATCAGGATTAAAACATGACTTTCTGGGGCACATAATCCATTCACACCAGCATAGGCCCCAGCTTGATAACCCCTGTTCTCAACTTCAGTTCACCAAATTTTCATATTATAGTTAGTCTGTATGATTGAGGCATGGTAATATTTAGTCTTTTTGTTCCTGATAATTTTTTCTTTTTATTTTGTTCAACAGACTGTCCTTAAGGTTCATACGCCTGGTTGTATGCCTCAAAACTTTATTTCTTCTTGCGGCTGCTCCGAAGTTGATTCTATGTGTACACCATAGTTCCCCCCTTCTATTCCTCAGTCGTTAATCCCTTAGGCCACCTCCATCTATTATGAGTCACGAACACTGCCACCATAGACACCAGTGTGCAAATATCCATTCACGTCCCCACACTCAGTTCCTCCAGGTATATACCGAGCAGTGGGTTTCATGATCGTATGGCAACCCCACCCCTAGCCTCCTGTGGAACCACCACACTACCCTCCAAGGGACTGCACCCCTTAGTTTCCCTACCAGCAGTGAATAGGTACATCTTTGTCCAGATTTTCTCTGGCACTTATTTCTCTCTGTCATTTTTCAACAGTTTTATTCCTCCAGGTATATACTGAGCAACAGGGTTGCAGGATCATATGGCAACCCTACCCCTAGCCTCTGTCTAGCCATCCCTCTGCCCTCCAAGGGGTGCACTTCTCAGCTTCCCTATCTTTCTCCACCTTTTCTCTAGTACTTGTTGCTGTCTGTACAGTCCAACCTAAGTAAATACACATGCCTTTACCACCATAATCTACATGAAGGTATATCTTTTTCTTCCGCAAAGAATCCAAACCCCATCCCCCATAACCTCCACTTGTTAACATTTAGTTTTGATGTAATGACTTTGTTACATTCGGTGGAAGCATATTACAATGTTTCTGGTGACTATAAACCCTAGCTTGCATTGATTTATTTTTTCCTGTATATTATCCCATTTTCAACACCTTGCCATGTTAACATTCATTTGTTCTCCCTCCTGTAAAAACATTTTATATTTGTACATTTAATCACCATCATTGTCCACTCTAGGCATTCCTAAGTTACACCATCTCAGTCTTTATCCTCTGTCTTTTCTTCTGGTGTTATATGTGTCCCCTGCCCTTCTCCCTTAACCATACTTGCATTCAACTTCATTTAGTGTACTTATGTTATTGATCTACAATCAGGTGGTATTGTGTTATCCATTTCTGAATTTTTACAATCAGTACAATACTTTCTGTACTCCTTCAGCATCAAATATCCAATCTCTAACTTCTTTCAATCTCCTGATAACCTCTGTTCTTAACTTTAAATCTCAGAGTTCACTCTGTGTAATATTAGTTCATATTAGTGAGACCATATGATATTTGTCTTTTGTTTCTAGCTAATTTGACTTAGTATAATGTCCTCAGGGTTCATCCACATTGTTACATGCTTCATGACTTTATTCTGTCTTAGAGCTATATAATATTCCATCTTATATAGCTTATAAATATCTGTGATATGTTTATATCACAGCTGCTCATCCATTGATGGACAATTTGGGCTGTTTCAATCTCTTGGCAGTTGTAAATAATGCTTCTATGAATACTGATATGCAGATGTTCATTTGTTTCCTCGTCTTCAGTTCCTCTGAATACATACCTAGTAATGGGATTGCTACATCGTGTAGCAATTGTATACGTAGCATCCTGAGGAACCACCAAAGTGCTTTACAGAGCAGTTTCACAATTTTACATTCCTGCCAACGGTAGATAAGTGTGACTCTCTTCACATCCTTTCCAACACTTTCATTTTCTGTTTTGTTTTGTTTTTAATGGCCATTCTAGTGGGTATGAGATGATATTGTGGTTTTGGTTTGCATTTTCCTTATAGCCAGTGAAGTTGAGCCTCTTTTCATGTGCATTTTAGCTGTTATATTTCCTTTTCTGGGAAGTGTCTATTCATGTCTTTTGCCCATTTTTTAGTTGGGTTGTCTTTTTGTTGCTGAGTTGTAGAATCTCTTTATATATTCTGGATATTAAACCCTTGTCTGATATGTGATTTCCAAATATTGTCTCCTATTGCATAAGCTGCCTTTTTACTTTCCTAAGAAAATTCTTTGATGTACAAAAGTGTTTTAATTTTGAGGAGATCCCATTTATCTATTTCTTTTTTCAATGTTCATGCTTCAGGTGTGGTCTAGAAAACTGCCTCCTATTGCAAGATTTGTGAGATATTTCCCTACACTTTTTTCTGGAAAGTTTTATGGTCTTGACTGTAATGTTTAGGTCTTTGATCCATTTTGAGTCAGTTTTTGTATAGGATGTGAGATATGAATCTTCTTTCATTCTTTTGCATATTCTACCAGTACTTTTTTTTTTTAACATTTTTATTGTGAAATATAACGTATATATAAAAAGCAATAAATTTCACAATACATTTTAATCAGTAGTTATAGAACAGATTACAAAGTTTGGTGTGGGTTACAATTCCACAATTTCAGGTTTTACCTTCGAGCTGCTCCAAGACATTAAAGACTAAAAGAAATATCACTATAATGATTCAACAGTCATACTCATTTGTTAAGCCCTATCTTTTCTGATGCAACTCCTCCTACTCCTTTGATCCTTCTCCCAGTCTTTAAGGGTATTTGGGCTATGCCCATTGTAACTTTTTCATGTTGGAAAATGGTGTTGATAATAATTTTTAAAATTAATCCTCAACCTTGGAGGATTTTGCCCCACAGAAGAGACATTTAGCAACATCTAGAGAAATTTTTAGTTTGTTGTAACTGGGGGTAGCAGTGTATGTTGCTGGCAAATCATAGGTAGAGGGTAGGAATACTACTAAACATAATGCAGAGGACGATTCCTGATGATAAATAATTATCTGGCCCCAAATGTCAGAGTACCAAGTTTAAGAAATCTTGTTCTGGACCAGAAGAGTTAATGACTCCCCTACCTAAAAGACAGAGCCTGAACTGTAGACATGGAGGTAGTATCTTGGTTGAGGGTCTCTTAACTATGTAAATTTTTGAGAGTATTAGTAGTAAATTGTACTTTTTTATTTTTCCCCCTTATGTGCATTGTGTATAGGGTTTGTGAAACAGGATCTGACAACCAGCCTCGTAATGACAACCAGCAAACAAATTGTGAATATTTTGTTGACAACCTTTTTGAGGAAGCAAAGAAGATTGGTGGCAAATGCTTGTCATCCACTGAAAAAAAGAAGCAGGTAAATGTCTTATTACTTTTTTCTATTCCCAAAGTATGGTCCTTTTAGCAGGTTCATGAGGTGAAAACAATTTTCCTAATAATAGTAAGATGTTATTTTGCTCTTTTTTCTTTGTTGATTTTCTCTGGATGTTGCTAAAGCAAAGGTAGGTAAAATGGCTGATGCTTTAGCAGGAATCAAGGTAGTGGTACCACACCTTTCAGTAATTATTATATTCTTTGCTGTCTCATACTTGCAGTGGTTGAAGAAAGAAAAGAAAACAAAAAAGCTGATTTCAACTAAGAATGTCTTTGATGAAACAGTAAAGCATACTGATTTAGTTAAATCCAAACCTTTGATTATACCTCTATTAATATTTTGTGTGACAAAGCGTGAAGTACACGTAAACCTCTTATACAGCATATAAAAGTGCAGTAGATACTGCAAGGAAAAGTGTGATTGCTTGAGATGCAAACTAAACTTTCTGCTATGATCCTTATTTAGCAAAAATGAGAATTTTAGACAACTGTGAGCTTAACAGCCTCCCCAAACTTAAGGACTTTCTGATGGGATCAGTGACTATATTAATGAATATAATTTTTAAAATATCATGTAATGAAATATATCAACATTTGGAAGATTTGCATAACTCAGATAACCAAATGCCCAGATGACCAGTCCATGATGTTATTAAATTATTCACAGGTAAAAGAACAAAAGTGTCAGATATAATGAAGGATTTTAATGTTCTGGAACATGACAAGTTCATTGATACGGTTTCATATTCCACATTCAGATTCTTAAATGATCTTTGAGAAACTACCACTTGTTGAATTTTGGCATAGTATCAAAGAAGAATGAATATCCACAGTCAGCCTAAAAGGTTATTAAAATACTTATTTTTTGAGCTACATATCTCTATGAGGCTAGATTTTCTTAATATGTTTCAATCAAATCAACACAATAGAACCAATTAAAAAATAGAGGCAGATATGAGATTCTAGCTCATTTTTTAAAGTTAGATATTTAAGAAATTAGCAAAAAATATCGAAGTGCAAATTTTCTCACTTTTTAAAAAAGAAAACTATTTTTTCATAAGAGTAAGTAATTTATATGAACATTTAACAGGTTTATTATAGGTCTTTTGAATTTTGGTTGTAGTGAGATATGATGCAAATAAATACCTCTTTTTATCCATTTCCATTATACTGTTAAATGGTATTAATTATATTTTTAATGTTGTCTAACCATCACTGTCATCCATTACCAAAATTTTCCATCACCCCATTGTTACTGTTCCCATTAAACAGTAACTCTCCATTCCCCATCCTTACCTCTGCTACTCTGTAATCTTTATCTGTATATTTGTATATTCTAGTTATTCCACATAAATGGTTTCATAGAATATTTGTCCTTTGTGATGGGCTTATTTCACTCAATATGATATCACCAAGATTTATCCATTTTGTAGCATATTTAAGAACATTGCTTGCTATGGTTGAACAGTCTCCCATCCTAAGAGTAATATTACATTTTCCCTATCCATTCATTTTTTAATGGATATTTGGGTTGCTTTCACCTTTTGGTCTTTGTGCATAATACTGCTGTGAACATTGGTGTGGAGATATCTGACTGGTTCCTTGCTTTCCGTTCTTTTGGTTTTATTTCTGGAAGTAGGATTGCCGGATCATATGGTAATTCTGTGTTTAGCTTTCAGAGGAACCGCCAAACTGTTTTCCACAGTGGCTGCACCGTTTTACATTCTCACCAACAATACACTAATATTTCTATTTCTTTGCATCTTCACCAACACTTCTTATTTTCCATTTTTGTAATACCCATTCAGATGGGATAGTGTCTCATTCTATTTTTGATTGCCCTGACAGCTAGTGTTGAACATCTTTTCATCTGCTTATTTGCCATCTGTACATCTTCTTTGGAGAAATGCCTATTCAAGCCATTGCTCATTTTTAAATAGGGTTATTTGTCTTTTTGTTGTTGTTGAATTGTAGGAGTTTTTTATGTATTCCTGATATTAAATCCTTATCTGGTATAAAGTTTCCAAATATTTTTTCCCATTCCTTAAGTTGTCTTTTCACATTGTTGATAACATCATTTGATGCACAGAGTTTTTTAATTTTGAAGGTTAATTTATCTGTTGCTGTTTTCTGTTGGTTGTGCTTTTGGTGTAAAGTCTGAGAATCTTTTGACTAATACAAGGTACTGAAGATATTCCCCTTTGTTTTCTTCTAGAAGTTTTATCATTTTAATTCTTATATTTAATTTTTGTACATGGTATGAGGCAAGGGTTCATCTCACTTTCATTCTTTGTGTTTGGATATCTGATTTTCCCAGCACTTTTTGTTAAACTGACAGCTCTTTCCCAGTTGAGTGGACTTGGCACCTTTGTCAAAAATCAGTTGACCAAATGGGGGAAAAGAAATGTAATTAATAAAGTGTCAGTGGCAGAGAGAGTTCAAATAGAGTTGAGAGTCTACTCTGGAGGTTGCTTGTACTCAAGCTTCAGGTAGACCTTGCTACCAATCATAACCTGCCAACCCCCAACCAGGACCAGTCCAGCCAATTCTAAAGGACAGCTAGGGCAATTTATAAAACTCCACAAGGATTCCAGGCACTCGAGTAACTTTCCAGAAACCTTCAACTTCCAGGTGGGTCCCTGGTCCAGATAAGTCCTAAAACCTGGCCCAGTCTCTCTAGAACATCAGATAGTTCCATCTTCCTACCCCATATTAGTGACGACCCTTCCAAAAATATCAAAAATTTAGAATTGCCAGAACCCAAACAACACCAGTGAGAGGTATGGAAAGATCAGAGGTGATGGTGAAATTATCTTCGTTCCTTCTTGCAGCAGCTAGGTAATCCATTTTATGTACACACCATAGTTTTCTCTTCAACTCAGTCGTTGTACTGTTAGGCCACTTCCATCCATTGTGAATCATGTACACTGCCGCCATAAACTCTATTGTGCAAATGTCCATTCCTGTCCCCACACTCAGTTCCTCCAGGTATATACTGAGCAACTGGGTTTCAGTATCAAATGCAACCCCACCCCTAGCCTCCTGCCAGACCACCACACTGCCTTCCAGAGGAGCTAGCTGCACCTCTCAGTTTCCCTACTGACAGTGAATAGGTGCATCTCTTTCTCCACCTTTTCTCTAGGACTGGTTTCTCTCTGTTCAATTTTTAACAGTTTGATTCACACGATATATAGTCCAACCCAAGTATATAGGCATGACTTTGCCACCGTAATCTACATGAAGTCATTTCTTTTTCTTCCACAAATAACCTTTACCCCTTCCCCATGACCCACTCCTGTTCACATTTAGTTTTGACTTAATGCTTTTGTTAGATTCATTGGAAGCATATTACACTGTTACTTTTGACTATAGTCCCTAGCTTGCATTGATTGTACTTTTTGCTATGTACCATCCATTTTCAACACCTCTCAGTGTTGACATTCCTTTGTTCTCCCTCCTGTGAAAACGTTCTGTATTTGTACGTTTAATCATTGTCATTGTCCACTCTGGGCTTTTTTCTAAGTTATACCATCTTAGTCTTTATCCTGTCTTTCCTTCTGGTGTCACACATGCCCCCAGCCCTTCTCCCCCGATCATACATTCAGCTTCAGTCAGTATACTTATATTATGGTGCTGCAATCAGATAGTATTGTGCTACCCATTTCTGAATTTTTACTATCAGTCCTGTTGTACAGTCTGTTCCTTCAGCACCATGTACCCAATCTCTACCCTCTTTCTGTCTCCTGATAACCTATGTTTTTAACTTCAGCTCTTTTATTCTTAAATAATTTACACTTTAGGTTGCTATTGTAAATGGAGTTTTTTTTCCTGACTTCCTTTTCACATTGCTCGTTACTAGTGTATAGAAACACTACTGATTTTTTGGGTTGATCTTGTACCCTTCCACTTTACTATACTCATTAGTTTTTTGAGCTTTCTTTTGGATTATTCAGGATTTTCTGTGTATACGCTCATATTATCTGCAAACAGTGTAAATTTTACTTTTACCTTTCCTATTTAGATACCTTTTATTTCTCTTTCTTGTCTAACAGCTCTAGCTAGTAATTCCAGCGCAATGTTAAATAACAGTAGTCACACTGGGCATTCTTGTTTTGTTCCTGATCTTAGAGGGAAAGTTTTCAGTCTTTCCCCATTGAATATGATTTTTCATATATTCCCTTTATCATATTGAGAAATTTCCCTTCTATTCCTATCCTTTGAAGTGTTTTCATCAAGAAATGGTATTGAGTACTTCCTGGATGAGCTTGAACCCGGCCTTAAGGGATTCAGAAAACCTTCTTGACCAAAAAGGGGAAGAGAGAAATGAGACAAAATAAAGTTTCAGTGGCTGAAAGCTTTCAAACAGAGTCAAGAGCTTATCCTGGAGATTATTCTCATGCGTTATATAGATGTCCTTTTTCGGTTTACGGTGAATTCGAGTGGCTAGAGGGAAGTACCTCAAGCTGTTGAGCTGTGTTCTGGTAGTTGTTATTCTTGAAGAGGATTGTATAAAGATAGAACTTTTACAGTGTGATTGTGTGATTGTGAAAACCTTTTGTCTGCTATTCCTTTTATGCAGGGTATGGAAGATGGGTTAAAGAAATATGGATAAAAAAATAAATGATGGGGGAATAAGGGGTAAAATAATTTGGGTAGATGAAAATACTAGTGGTCAATGAGAGGGAGGGGTAACGAGCATGGAATGTATGAGTTTTTTCTTTTTTCTTTTTATTTCTTTTTCTGGAATGATGCACATGTTCTTAAAAAATGATCATGGTGTGCTGATATTGTGAGCCATTGATTTTACACCATGTATGGACTGAATGTATGTGAAGATTTGTCAAAAATATTTTTTTAAAAAAGAATGTTGAATTTTGTCTTGCTTTTTCTGCGTCACTCAAGATGATTATGTGTTTTTCTTCTTTGATATATTGATGTAGTATATTACATTCATTGATTTTCTTGTGTTGAACCAGCATTGTACCTGGAATAAATTCTACTTGGTCATGGTGTATAATTCTTTCATTGTGCTGCTAGATTCAATTTGAGCACTTTTGCATCTATGTTTTTTAAAGAGATTGGTCTGTAATTTTCTTTTCTTGTAGTATTTTGTTTGGCTCTGGTATTAGGGTGATGTTGGCTTCATAGAATGAGTTAGGTAGCTTTCCCTCCTCTCTACACTTTTCTGATTGTGTGACCTTAGGTCATTTAATTAACTTGTATTTCTGTTTCCCAATACAAAGATACTTTTATTATATGCTATTATTATTTTGATTCTTTTCCCTCGCACCTTAAAGGAAGTTATTTATAATATTTGTTAAATGAATAAATGGATGAATACTAGGAACAAGGAAGCGGTTCTTGGGTCTAATATTTCGTTATACAGCGTTTCAGTCAATCCTCCTATGCTCAGTCTTAAGTATCCCTACATTCTGCCGTATTCCTGAGTCATTCTTAGTTTCTACAGTGATTCGCCTGGTGTCCTAGTTTGTTAGCTGCTGGAATGCAACACACCAGAGATGGACTGGCTTTCAATAAAAGGGGATTTACTCAGTTGATGTGTAGTTCTTCAGGGGAAAGGCAGCTAGCTTTCAACTGAGGTTTCTTTCGTATGTGGGAAGGCACAGGGCGATCTCTGCTGGCCTTCTCTCCAGGCCTCTGGGTTCCAACAACTTTCCCCGGGGTGATTCCTTTCTGCATCTCCAAAGGCCTGGGCGGAGCTGCAAGTGCTGAGATGAGGTATGCTGAGCTGCGCTGCATTGAGCTGTCTCATTTAAGCACCAGCCAGTTAACTCAAACATCATTCATGGCAGCAGGCACGCCTCCTAGCCGACTGCAGATGTAGTCAACAGATGAGGTTCACATACCATTAGCTCATGTCCACAGCAGTAGAACTATGCACCTTCACATAACCAGTTTGACACCTGAATCTCACCACCACACCTTACTACAAAAAAAAAAGGAATGTATGAAATGAATGAATCAATGAATATTGTTCTCATGAACTGAACAAGATGTTGAAGGATGAGATAGTAATGAGCGTTATACTGTATTTCATTTTTGAAGGAATAGCCATTTATTAATTGGTCTTTGTTTTTTTTCCCTCCCGTACATTAAAGTCATTTTGAAATGAAGTCCTCTAATTTTAGAAAGTCTTCTCAACAGAAGGCTTTATCTTAGATATCCTCTGAATAAGCAGGTCACCGAATATTTTTCTGAGCTCTCTTAAAGAAAACTGTTACTGGTTTATTTACAAATATTATGAATGACAAAGAATATCATCTATATATATTATTTTTCGTATTTATTATATTTGAGCTTTGCTCTCAGGAATAATACATGAAATGTGTACAGATAGAAGAAATTTTAAAAGGGCTTTTAATCTACATTGCAGGTAGATGTTAGTGTAAAATTATGGAAAAATGGGTTTATAGTCAGTGATGATTTCAGAAGTTATTCTGATGGTTAAAAGGACTTTTAATCTACATTGTATTAATAGGATGCATTTTGCTTCTTACTGCTTTGCAGGTAGATGTTAGTATAAAATTATGGAAAAATGGGTTTACAGTCAATGATGATTTCAGAAGTTATTCTGATGGTGCAAGTCAACAATTTCTGAACTCCATCAAAAAGGGGTAAGCATTGTTTGTAAATACAGTGTTTTAGACATGTTTCATATGAATGTTTAATATCCCCCATACTTTTGTATTAATATTAAAAACTTACACACCAAAAGACACCACATACAGTCAAAAGACACATACCAAACTGGGAATACTTGTTACACATATGTCATGTAAATGGCTAATATATACACAAATTAGCAAGAAAAAGATGGAAAGCCTATTTTATATGTTTGTACCATTTGGACCTACTTTACAATAGGATAATAGCATGCATGTGGTGAAATGTATGACATCTGTCCTTATGCTGACAGGAAAAGACAACTATGGTATCTTCCTTAAAAAAATAAAATAAAAGACAGGTTGCAAAATAGTGTGTGGAGATTGATGCCATCTGTGGGGAGAAAAAGAAAGCAAAATAATTATGTAGAGTTTCTGTACACTAAGGAAAAAATCGAGGAGTGTATACCAAAGTGTTTTAGATGGGAATGGAATTACAAAGACTGTCATTTTCTAAGTTTACATTTTTTTTACCTTGTTAATTTCTTGATTTTTTAAGAACTGGCATGTATTATTTATATTTTTAAAATATTTACCTTTCTTATTGATGTGTGACATTTGCAGAAAAGAACATGTGTTATGAATATATAGTAAATAAATTTGTATTTCTGTTACCAGCAAAAAATAAATTTTTAATACAATTTTTAAAAAGTCTTAAAAATTTTTAAGTTTCCATGGAAATTGACTGCTTACATTTGAAATATAGTCCATAACATTTTTTTTAATTTTTTAATTAAAAAAAAATTACAAGGAACACAGATATTCCCAACACATACACTCAGCAATTCACAATATCATCACATAGTTGCATATTCATCATCATGATCATTTCCCAGAACATTTGCATCAATTCCGAAAAAGAAATAAAAAGACAACCGAAAAATAAAAACAGAAAAAAAAAAATTTTACATACCGTACCCCTTACCCCTCCCTTTCATTGATCACTAGCATTTCAAACTAAATTTATTTTAACATTTGTTCCCCCTATTATTTATTTTTATTCCATATGTTCTACTCTTCTGTTGATATAGTAGCTAAAAGGAGCATTAGAAACAAGGTTTTCACAATCACACAGTCACATTATGAAAGCTATATCATTATACAATCATCATCAAGAAACATGTCTACTGGAACACAGCTCTACATTTTCAGGCAGTTCCCTCCAGCCTCTCCATTATGTCTTGAACAGCAAGGTGATATCTATTTAATGCATAAGAATAACCTCCAGGATAACCTCTCAACTCTGTTTGGAATCTCTCAGCCATTGACACTTAGTCTCATTTCAGTGTTCCCGCTTTGGTCGAGAAGGTTCTCTCAATCCCTTGATGTTAATTCTCAGTTCATTCTAGGGTTTTTCTCAGTCCCTTGATGCTGAGTCTCAGCTCATTCCAGGATCTCTGTCCCACGTTACCAGGAAGGTCCACATCCCTGGGAGTCATGTCCCACGCAGAGATGGGGAGGGCGGTGCGACTGCTTGTCATGTTGGCTGGAGAGAGAGTCCACATCTGAGCAACAAAAGAGGCTCTCTTGGGGGTGACTCTTAGGCCTAAATTTTAAGTAGACTTGACCTATCCTTTGTGGGGTTCAGTTTCATATGAACAAACCCCAAGACTGGGGGGCTCAGCCTATAGCTTCAGTTGTCCACACTGCTTGTGAGATTATCAGGAATTCAACTTGGGGAAGTTGAGTTTTCCCCCGTTCTCACCATTCCCCGAAGGGAACTTTGCAAATACTTTTCCACTCACTGATCAAACCACTCTGGGATTCATCAGGGCATCACCTGGACAAACCAACAAAATCTCATGTCCTATACAAAGTTACATGTACTTAAGGTGTTCAACCAACTATCTACATAAGTTATATTAGAAGACGCACTAATCAAAGTATAAATTTGTACCAAATAAACATTTTTTTGCTTTAGTCTCACACATAAGTTGAAATTTTTAAATATTAATTACCATCTATTTTCAGCACACTGCAGTAATGACATTCTTTTGTTCTTCCTCATGCAAAAACATTTTTTAAATTGTACATTTAGTTACTATCATTATACACTCTAGGCATTCCTAGATTATACCATCTCAATCTGTATCGTCTATCTTTCTTTGTGATTTCATTTATGCCCCAGCTCTCCTCCCTCTATCATTCTCATATGCAGCTTCATTCAGTGTTTTAACATAATTGTATTACAGTTAGGTAATATTGTGCTATCCATTTCTGAGTTTTTATATTCAGTCCTGTTGTGCAGTCTGTACCCCTTCAGCTCCAATTACCCAATATCTTACCCTATTTCTATCTCTAATGGTCTGTGTTACCAACAAAATATCCCAAGTTTATTCACTAATGTCAGTTCATATCAGTGAGACCATACAGTATTTGTCCTTTTGTTTCTGGCTAATCACACTTGGTATAATGTCCTTAAGGTCCATTCATGTTGTTACATACTTCATAACTTTATTCTGTCTTACAGCTGCATAATATTCCATCTTATGTAAATGCCACAATTTGTTTAGCCAACCATCTGTTGATGGACATTTTGGCTGCTTCCATCTCTTAGTAATTGTAAATAATGCTGCTATAAACATTGGTGTGCAAATGTCCATTAGTGTCCTTTCCCTCATGTCCTTTGAGTAGAGACAGCATATAGATGGGTCCTGTTTTTTAATCCATTCTGCCAGACTATGTCTTTTGATTGGAGAGTTTAATCCATTAACGTTCAGTGTTATTGCTGCATGGATGGTACTTTCTCCTATTTTGCCTTCTGGATTTTATGTCATATTTATAATTTTCCTTCTTTTACCTTTACTCGTAGTCTTCCTTTCTACACCTTTCTACACCTCTCTCTTCTGTCTTTGTATCTGTCTCTAGTGTTCCCTTTAGTATTTCTTGCAGAGCTGGTCTCTTGGTCACAAATTCTCTCAGTGATTTTTTGTCTGAAAATGTTTTAATTTCTCCCTCATTTTTGAAGGACAGTTTTGCTGGATATAGAATTCTTGGTTGGCAGTTTTTCTCTTTTAGTAATTTAAATATATCATCCCACTGTCTTCTTGCCTCCATGGTTTCTGCTGACAGATCTGCACATCGTCTTATTGGGCTTCCCATGTATGTGATGGATTGCTTTTCTCTTGCTGCTTTCAAGATTCTCTCTTTCTCTTTGACCTCTGACATTCTGATTAGTAAATGTCTTGGAGTATGTCTATTTGAATTATTCTCTTTGGGGTACCTGCACTTCTTGGATCTGTAATTTTAAGTCTTTCATAAGAGTTGGGAAATTTTCAGTGATAATTTCCTCCATTAGTTTTTCTCCTTCTTTTCCCTTTCCTTCTCCTTCTGGGATACCCACTACACATATATTCGTGCGCTTCATATTGTCTTTCAATTCCCTGAGTCCCTGCTCATATTTTTCCATTTTTTTCCCTATTTCTTTTTCTTGCTAGATTTCAGATGTTCCATCCTCCAGTTCACTAATCCTATATTTTGTCTTTTGAAATCTACCATTGTAGGTTTCCATTGTTTTTAATCTCGTCTACCGTACCTTTCATTCCCATAAGTTCTGTGATTTGTTTTTTCAGACTTTCAGTTTCTTCTTTTTGTTCATTCCTTGCCTTCTTTATATCCTTCCTCAATTCATTGGTTTGGTTTTTGATGAGGTTTTCCATGTCTGTTCGTATATTCTGAATTAATTGTTTCAGCTCCTGTATGTCATTTGAATTGTTGGTTTGTTCCTTTGATTGGGCCATATCTTCAATTTTCCTAGTGTGATTTGTTATTTTTTGCTGGTGTCTAGGCATTTAATTACCTTAATTAGTTTATTCTGGAGATTGCTTTCACTTCTTTTACCTAGGGTTTTCTTGCTGGATGAATTTGTTGTCTATCTGTTCTTTGACATTCAGTTCAGCTTTATCTGGACCTCTAGCTTAAGTTTTGTTTAACAGAGGAGAATTTTTCAGTTCTTGTTTTCTTGTTTCTTGCCCTGCTTGTATGGTGCCTTTTCCCCCCCCCACCCTTAGGAGGGTCTATTTAGATATTGTAGACCTCAGCCGGGTTTTCCCAGACCAGACTGTCCTCCTATCAGGCGAAAGAGTCACCTGCGTCGGTTTTCCTTAAGGGTGAGACTCAGCAGGGTGAAAGACTTTCCTGTGAAGTCTCTGGACTCTGTTTTTCTTATCCTGCCCAGTATATGGCGCTTGTCTGCCTGCAGGTCCCACCAGTGTAAGATGATGTGGTACCTTTAACTTTGGCAGACTCTCCCTGCTGGGGGGGTGGTGGAGACAGAGGAGAGGTTGTAGGCTGGTTTTAATGGCTTCAAATTACCAAGCCCTGGTGTCTGAATTCCTTGAGGGAGGGATTCCACCTGAGTTGGGCTTAACCCCTCCCCTGGGGAAGGCATAGGCTCCAGACAAGCCCCCAAAAGAGCTCACTTCTGCCTATGCCTGGGGCAGTTGCAGCCTGAGAAGTCCTGCTGCTATATCCAAAGGCAGTCAAGCCTTTGTAGAAACACAGCCACAAAAACCTCTGTCTCCTTCTTTTTTTTCCCCCTTTTTCTGTTGGCCCTGTCCCCTTGGCGCCGGGGCAAAAATGAGCAACCTCCTCTTTGACCAGGTTCACCTAAGCTGGGGGCCTATTTTTAGTAGTCAGAATTTGTTAATTAATTCCACAATTGGCATTTGATTGTGCTCAGTCCCTGCTGCTGGTAAAGTTCTTTTCCTTTCCCCTCTGGGAAGCAGCTTGTGAGGGAGGGGCACTGGCCGCCACAGCTTTGGGAACTCACGGTTCTGGGGGGACTCACAACTGGTCCAGCTGGTCCAGACTGGGGTACACTGTGTGTCCAGTCACTGACGTGGCCCCAGGAGCTGTTCTGTACTGTTTCTGGTTATTTAGTAGTTGTTTTGGAGGACGAACTAAAATGTGCACATTGTTAAGCCGCCATCTTGACCCAGAAACATATTCCATAGCATTTTAAGCTTTCAAGAGCTCATTAGAAAAGACCTTACCTTTAAAGATCATAACATTACAAAGATTTTTTTTCCAAGTTCTGCTGTGAACTGGGCTCTTCTCCTTGGATTGGGATATGTTTGCACGAGCAGGTGTGGTCCTTGCTCACCTGGAGCTCCACAGTTCAGAACGGAGGCGCCTGTGGGATACTAGACAGCGCACTAGACTAAGGTCAGATCTGATGTTGCCTTAGTCTCTATTAGGAGGATGAAATGTGAAAAGCATTTTTGAAAACTGTAATGTTTTGTATTTTACCTTTGTCATTTCCAGAGTAATTCCTGTTTTCATTCAAAAATTGAAATGAGAACTTGATTTTTTTCTAGCACTTTTTAGTCCTAACTGGGTACCTATAAAAATTGTTAAATTGTTTAAATTTAGCTATATATAGTTGCCACATATTTCATGACTTTATAAGTGCTACAGAAAAACATGCTTTTTCATCAGTTTATGATCTTGAAAATTGCTCTGTTTTTCTTCTGGATTTTTAGTATTGTTCATATTATTTAATATTATTAGTGTACACTCAATTCTTTCATTCCAGGAATATTGTATGCCTCATTTCTGTATATTATACTTCTTTACATTACTCAGTTCTTTTGCATACAGAATATACTTTTCAGAGAAAGAAGAAACATATTGGGAACTTTTATTTATTATTTTGCTTCTTTGCCTTTCAAGGGAATTACCATTAGAATTACAGGGAATTTTTGATAAAGAAGAGGTGGATGTTAAAGTGGAAGATAAGAAAAATGAAGTATGTGTGTCAACAAAGCCTGTATTCCAGCCCTTCTCAGGACAGGGTCACAGACTGGGAAGGTAAGTGGGCTCCTGACCCATGTTTTCCAATAGCAGGGGTTTGAATGCCCATTATTTTACTCATGTAGATGACGTGATTATCATTTCTTCCATTGGAAATTAGATTTTTTATTTCAACTTTTATGAGGGCCTCTAAGTCATATTTACCTTTGTATAAATTAACATGCTGGCCTTACACTATAAAATCATGGAGGCTTTTTTATTTTATCAGATAAAAATGGCTGACTTATTAAGCACATTAGGCAGAATTGGTTTATATGCTAGGTTTTGAACATTAGGGCTTCATTTTGTAGTTACCACGTTTTAGAATGTTCTTTGATTAATATTTGAATTTTGAGGTCATAAAAATGAAAATGTACCTGAGAAAATTAATATTAGCATCAAAGCCTGTTAATTATTTTCACATTTTACAGTCTAAACATGCCTTATGACCTAACATCAAAAGAGGTTAGGTATAGGATGTCTTCGTTTGTTAGGTCCACTGTGACAGTTAGCACACAGTGGGCTGGCTTAACTAAACTGGAATTTATTGGCTGCAGTTTAGAAGCCTAGAAGTCCAAAATCAAAGTGTCAGCAAGGCCATACCCCAGATCATTTGTAATACCCCAAATTACAAATGATTTCACACCCACAGCAACTTGGTTTAAGATTAAGAACATATCTTTTGTTAGGGTACATAATTTAGTCTAGCACATGGGATCACTTTGATTTTTATCAGTTCTCATATTTTAATTGTCAAAGATTGATGAAGCAATATCTAATTTAACTTGTATGGTTAGTTTATTCAAACCCCACAATTACATGGAATCTTGAGTAGGGAGTAAGGTCTTGTTGGTTTGTATAGGTCAGTGTGATGCCCTAATACATCCCAGAGTAGTTTGGGCAGAGGATAAGAAAGTATTTGCAAAGCCCCCTCTGGAGGGACTGGAGAGAAAGGAGAAGATATTAAACTTCCCCACCTGGTGAATTCCTCATATTCTTGGAAACATTTGGGGACAACCAATACAGGTCAACTCTTCAATCTTGTGACTGTCCCCTATGAAACTTATTCCTTTAAAGGAGAAGTTAAGCCTATGTATAAATACCTAAGAGTCACCCCCAGAGAACCCTTTTGTTGCTCACATGTGCCTCTCTCTCTAAGCCAACTCAGCAAGTGAACTCACTGGCCTCCCCACTGCATGGGAATTGACTCTTGGGTCTAAATCGCCCTGGCAATGTGGACATGACTCCTGGTGATGAGCTGAGACCTAGCATCATGGGATTGAGAAAGCCTTTTTGACCAAAAAGGGGAAGAGAGAAATGTGACAAAATAATGTTTCGGTGGCTGAGAGATTTCAAACAGAGTCAATAGGTTATCCTGGAGGTTATTCTTATACCTTGTATAGATATCCCTTTTTTAGTTGATGGTGTATTGGAGTGGCTAGAGGGAAGTATCTGAAACTGTTGAACAGTATTCCTTGTAGCCATGATGCTTGAAGACAATTGTATAAATATATAGCTTTTACATTGTTACTGTGTGATTGTGAAAACTTTGTGGCTGATGCTCCCTTTATCCAGGCTATGGGGAGATGAGTAAAAAAATAAGAACAAAATAAATAAATAACAGGGGGTGGGGATAAGGGATAAAAAAACTTGGACAGATCACATACTAGGTGGTCAGTGAGAAGGAGGGGTAAGGAATATGGGATATATGGGTTTTTTCTTTGTTCTCTTTATTTCTTTTTCTGGAGTGATGCAGATGTTCTAAAAATGATCATGGTGATCAATACACAACTCTGGGATGATATTGTGAACGATTGATTGTATACTTTGGATGGACTGCATGAGGCATGTAGATATTTCAATAAAAATATTTTTTGAAAAATATTGGTGAAGTACATATATACTTATGCACACAAACAAAATATCTGGACATGACTTTCAGAATTTATCAGGAAATACTTTGTTTCCTTTCTTTTTCTTTGTAATCCAAGGGCTAATCTAATTTTATTTAGAGATGTGAATAGTTAAAGGTAAAATTCATTTACCTATCAACCTCATAAAATTTTCGGTTCTGTTAAAGCACTATTCAAATACTATTACTTCTAACTCTATAAGCTCAGGAATTTCTTGAATATGCATTATTCCATTAGACTCTTAAAACTCATTTGAGATGGATGTAACTAATAATAATATCATTATGTTATTGAGGAAAACAGCTTAGAAAGGTTCAGTGATTTAGCTAAATCACTTAGCTAGTGAGAAGTACAGAACCTGAAAATGTACTCTTAGAAAAGTATTTATCCTCCATATCACACCATTTTATTATAATTGGCAGTAAAAATAACTACAATATTTTTTTAACACATTCTATCTGTGATAGTATTTCATCATTTTTTGATGAAGTTTGTTTTGGGAGGTAAAGCAAGGGCTGCATAGCTCACCAGTGAACTGAACTATAAGTTGGACCCAGGTCTGTCTAATTTAAAAGTCCATTCTCTTTCCAGTTCCCTTGCTATTTTTTTTATGAGCAATTATAGATTTATAGCAAATCATGCAGAAAGTACAGAGTTCCCATATACTCCATCCCCCCCACCCACCCCGTAGTTTTACCTATTAACATTTTGCATTAAGGTGATTTATTGTAGTTGTTGTAGCAATCTTATCTTATTTACTATAGTTCGTAGTTTGCATTAGGGTTCAGTCGTTGTGTTGTACAGTTCTGTGGGGTTTTAGAAAACTTTTGTTGGGTTGACATATGTACAACATAACTACCCCATTTTAACCACTTTCAGTTATACAGTTTAGTAATTGGTTTTATAGTGTTATGCTACCATCACCACAGTTCATTACCAAAACGTTCCCATTACCCCAAACAGGAACTCTATGCCCTTGAGTGTCAGCTCCTCATTCCCCCTTGTTCTAGTTTGCTAGCTACCAGAATACGATATACCAGAAATGGAACGGCTTTTTTAAAGGGGAATTTAATAAGTTGAAATTTACAGTTCTAAGGCTGTGAAAATGTCCCAATTAAAGCAAGTCTATAAAAATATCCTAATTAAGGCACCAACAAGAGGTTATCTTCACTCGAGAAAGGCCAATGAAGTTCAGGATTTCTTTCTCAACTGGAAAGGCACATGGTGAACATGGTGACATCTACCTTTCTCTCCAGGCTTCTTGTTTCATGAAGCTCCCCTTGGCGCATTCTCCAGAGATCTCTGGCTGCCTGGGTTCTCATGGTTCTCATGGTGCGCTCTCTCTCTCTCTCTCTCTCTTTCTCTCTTTCTACCTTTCAACCTCTCGCCCCGCCCCCACCAAAATGCTTCCTCTTTTAAAGGATTCCAGTAAACTAATCAAGATTCACCTGGAATAGGTGAGGTTACATCTCCCTCTAATCAAAGGTTAATACCCACAATTGGATGTGTCACATCTCCGTGGAGATAGTACAATCAGGTTCCCAACCTGCCATATTGAATGGGGATCAAAAGAAATGACTCCCTCCACAAGATGGATCAGGATTAAAATATGACTTCTCTGGGGTTCACAAATTCAAACCAATGTACCCCTTAACCCACCCCCACCACTTGAAACTGATAATGTGCTTTCTGTCTATAAATTTGCATATTCCAGTTATTTCACATAAGTGCATATTTGTCCTCTTGTATTTGGCTTATTTCACTCAGTATGATGTCTTCAAGGTTCATCATTCCTTCTTATGGCTGAATAATATTCCATTGTGTGTCTCTATCACTTTTTGTTTGTTTTTTCATCGGTTGAAGAATACTGAGGTACTTACATTTCTATTTTGCATAATACCCTTATGCTGAAGGAAGAAGCCAGAGTGGGTTGTGGGTGGATGTGGTTATTGTTATTTTTTAATTAACCTACAAAGGCAAATAAAATATATAAGGAAGAACTCAGATTGAGGAGCTCTGCTATCTAAGTCCTCTCTTCCTGCACACACCCTGCAGCTGTAGTCGCTCCATGTTTAAAGAACTGAGTTAAGGTCAGAAATAAAAAGACCTGCTTTTCTGAGGTTCTTTCAACTACTTATCCATTCATATTGAATGTGTCTATTTCAACAAAAAATACTTACAGAGCTCTGAGTATATGTTTAAGCTATCTTGTCACCTTCAGAATGCCCTTAATCTATTTATTTTAAATATCAAGAAAAGGAAATTAATCCTATGAGGGTCCACTATTATTTTCCTAAACAGCAGAACACTACACTTAAAGTGTCACCAAAGAACATTTGTAGAAATGTATTACAGTTCCTTCTACATCCCCATCATAATAATTTAGTTATATTCTGTATATTCCTAATTCTTTCTATAATCCATAATAGATGCATGGGGAAAATAATTTTAATATTTTAGTTGTGTGTTTTGGCTTGGGAAAATTGTGTTAATCATATTTAATGTATTTTGGAATATTTAATATTTGAAGTAACTTGATAAAGTACCTTTTCAAAAATTTTTACATTTTACATATTAAGTAATGTGGTAGTTAGATTCAGTTGTCAGCTTGGCCAGGTGAAGGCATCTAGTTCTGTTGCTGTGGACATGAGCCAATGGCATGTGAACCTCATCTGTTGTTGATTACATCTGGAGTTGGCTAGGAGGCGTGCCTGCTGCCATGAATGATGTTTGACTTAATTGGCTGGTGCTTAAATGAGAGAGCTCAACATAGCACAGCCCACGCAGCTCAGCATACCTCATCTCAGCACTCACAACTCAACCCAGGCCTTTGGAGATGCAGAAAGGAATCACCTTGGAGAAAGTTGTTGGAACCCAGAGGCCTGGAGAGAAGTCCAGCAGAGACCATCCTGTGCCTTCCCATGTAAGAAAGAACCTCAGATGAAAGCTACTGCCCTTCCTCTGAAGAACTAATGAAATAAATCCCATTTTATTAAAAGCCAATCCATCTCTGGTGTGTTGCATTTCAGCAGCTAGCAAACTAGAACAAGTAGTATTGTAGACAAATATCATTACTCATAGTTATATATTTGTCTTGGGTGGTTATCATGTTTTTATAATTTATTTATTTTTAGTTGTGGGTAAATACACATAGCATAAAAATTCTTTTAACATTTCAGGTG
Organism: Tamandua tetradactyla; assembly: GCF_023851605.1. Lineage (NCBI taxonomy): Eukaryota > Metazoa > Chordata > Mammalia > Pilosa > Myrmecophagidae > Tamandua > Tamandua tetradactyla. The sequence goes on from NC_135329.1 coordinate 7,140,102, forward strand.
AATAATTCTTTGACATTAAGTACATTGACAGTTCTGTGTAACTTTCATCACTATTTCCAAACTATTTTCATCATCTCAAACTAAAATTCATACTCATATAGCAATAACTTCCCATACCTTCCTCTCCCGATAACCACTGTTATGCTTTGTGTTTCTATGAATTTGCTTTTTCTAAGTATTTCCTCCCTATAAGAGAAATCATGCAATATTTGTCTTTTTGTGTCTGGCTCTTTTCACTCAACCTGATATCTTCAAAGTTCATCTGTGTTGTAGCATGTACCAGCACTTCACTTCTTTTTATGGCTGAATAATATTCCATCATATGGACATACCACATTTTATCCATTCGTTACACTAACAGAATTAACAGTAATTCCCTATTATTTAATACCGAATATGTATTTTAATTTCCCCAAAATACCCTTTGCAGCTACAGTGCTTTTGATTCTCATGTCTCTTAAACTCCTTTTAATCTAGGACGGTGTTCCCTGATGTCCCTAACCCTATGGTATTGACTTGTTGACGAAATTCGGCCACTTACTATGTCAAATGTCCCACCCTTCAGATTTGTTGTTGAACTTGTTCTTCTGTCCTTGGTATTTCAATGAATTGGGAATTATTGAAAGGACATGTTTGTATTCATGTGTAACAATTTTAGCAAGGAAACAAATTGTACTTCATATTGTATTCAGAAGGCACATAAAACTGTTTGCCCCAGTATTATTAATGTAAAGAATGATCACTGGATTAAGTTGGTAACAGCCAAATCTCTGTTGTAAAATTATGTTTTATCTTTTGCAACCAGGACGTAAGATGATTTTTTGGCACCATTTGAGTTTTAAGTTTGGTACAACATTTTACTGAATTGTTTTAAATGAGATGATCCTTGCCTACATTAATTATTTCTTCATTAGGGATTGCTAAATAGTGCTCTTCTAATTTTGTTATTCTTTTTATAAACGTCCATTGAAACTTTTTGACTGAGGGGTATCATGAGACAATGGGAGACATAAGACGTTGTTATGTTAATTTGCAAAATGGAAGAGGAAGTTTGGCTTAGCAGTGAAACTGGGGGGGAGCTGAGTAGATTGGAGGATAATGGAAAAAGGAAATTCCTTATTTAAAACATGGTATAGGAATGATTATACCACTATTTTTAGAAAACGGTATTAATGAAAACAGGCTTTTAAAAGTTATTTGATTTTTTTAATTTACAATTTACAAATATGTATCAGGAGCACTTACTGTATGCTAGGCATAGAACAGATAAATAGGACAAAATCCTTCCTTGCTGCTGCTGTTTTTCTGCTAGTCTTGTGGGGCTAAGTATTAAATAAACAGACTGAGTAATTTGCACATGTCATCGTGAATGTAAGGAATTGCTGATGCTCAAGATCGGACTAGCAAAGAGTTGCTCACTCTAGAAGAACAACCACAGGGTCAGGGTCTCTTGAAGCAGGTAGGGACAAAGAGTGAGTGAGGGACAGGTTTTCCTGGTAGAGGAAATAGCATATGTGAGAGCACAGATGTGAGAGAAGGGCGATCCCAAATAGGTATGACCAGAGCACTGGATTGGTATGGGTGATTAGCAGGAAATAAGATTTAAAAGAAAAAAATAGGTAGTTATAGATCCATTTCAGAGAGGTTTTCTTTTATTTTCTTGCTAAGGAGTTGAACCTTATTCTGTAAGCAGTAAAAAGCAATTGAAGAATTTGAAGAAGAATGCCAAATCTGTATTTCTGTTGTGCATCATACACACACACACACACGTTTTCTTTCATCACATATGAGAGGCATTTTACCTTAGTGACAAGAGCCCAGGCTGTGGAGCTGCTCTGTCCTGCTATGGTCAACAGTAGCCACAGGAAGCCAGTTCAACTAAAATGAAGTCTTCAGTTCCTCATTCACACTGACCACGTTCAGATGTTCAGTAGCCGCTTGTGGCTACTCTATTGAACAGTGCAATATAGATCAGTAAATTAAAAATATTTGGTAGTCTTTATTGTTACGATAGAGGAAAGATAAAATATGTTTCCTGGTAAAGATTCATTCTCCTCTGTATTCATACTTACATTTCTCAGTTTAAAAATGAGATTTTTCCAGCAAACAAATTTATGATCTATAAAAATCTTCCTAAAGGGCATATTTAAAATAGTAATTGTTTAAGGACAAAGGTCTCCTCATTGGAAAGCATGTGTCTGACTTTCTTTTCTGTATTTTCTTAGTGCCACACCAAAAATTATTTCTAAAGCAAAGAGTACTAAAGTTGAGAATAAAAATAATACATCTGTTGTCCTATTAAACAACTTGGAACCTACCACTAATATACAAATCTGGTTAGCCAATGGGAAGAGGATCATCCAGAAATTTAACATTTCTCATAGGTGAGTCTTACGTTTCAATATTTGCCTCCTTTTTTTCTAAGCTTATATTTAATTTCTTTTTTTGTTAAGTTATTTTTAGAAACTAACCAAGGATTTTAATAAACAGTTTCACTAAACATGTTATATAAAGACAGTAGAAATTCTTGGACATTAATGAAGTATTTTCAGTCTGGTCTATAGATTATCATTCTAGATAGTTGATTAGTTTTTCTAGCTACATACATAATTTAAAAATAATTATTTTAGTTTTACAATGTCATTAACATTGTGTATATTTTTCTTTTAATTGTAAAAAAAAATGAAAATATATTGAAATAAATTGAAGTCAATTTGAATTCTTTCACCCAAAGATAATCACTGTTATCAGTTTGATGTATTTTTCTAGTTTTTTTATTGCTGCTTAGAAATATTTTTTCATTTTAATCAAAAGTAGGAATATACAGCATATTGTCTTCCTTTATTTAAAAGCATTTTTTTATTTGGGGGAAAATTTCATATGGATAAATAAAAGTACTTGTTATAAAACTGCACAGTTAAAAGAATAATAATTAAACAAGAATGTGTATCGCCTAGCTCTAAACATAGATCCTTACCAATACCCTATGTACCTTTCCCTGACCATATATCACCTTCCTTTTGTGCAAGATAAACAGTGTCCTAAATTTGTTATTTTCTTGTTTTTATTCATAGTTTTACCAAAGATGTATGTATCTCTTAAAAATGCTGGCTTCTTCATTTTCAAATAACTTTTGCATTTTGAAACAGTCACAGACTTACAGAAAAAAATCATGTACAGTATTAAGAACTTTTTTTCACAAACAAAAAAAAATTAGTAAAAATTGCCACCCGGATGACCTTTCACCCCACATACTTTAGTATGTACTTCCTACAGACAAGAATTCCCACATAACCACAAGGCAGCCGTCTAAATAGGAAATTAACATTGAAACACTTCCAACTATCTAATATGCTCTATTCAAGTCTGCCATTTAATCTGTCATCCTTTATAGCAAAAGATCAGCTCATAATCACACATTGTATTTAGTTGTCATGTCTCTTTTCAATAATTCCTCTGTCTTTCCTTGACTCTCAAAATCTTGACATATTTGTATATTTTTTTATCTTTCTTATTTTTCCTAAGAGAAAATGAGATTTTTCATGATTTTATTCAGCTCATGAATTTTGGCAGGATTTCATGGAAGTAATACTTTGTTCTTCATTCCGTTCTGTCAGGTGGCATAATTAACATTTATGCCATTATGGTGATGTTAAGCTTGATCACTTGATGAAGGTGGTATCTGCCAGCCTCCTTCACTGTAAAATTATCCTTTTGCCCAATGCAATTAGTAAGTATTTTATGGGGAAGAATTTTGAAATTGCAAAATTATCATGTGCTCATAAAATGCTACATTTATTCATTTATTTATTTATATGTGTATGCCCTCATGGTTACCTGTTTTGTTCAATGGGTTTATAATCTCTTATCATCATTAGTTATTTTAAGCTCAAATTGGCCCACACGTAGTCAGGAGGACCTCCTTTAAACAGTTTCTATGTTCTTTTAACACATTCACCTCCTTCTTTGAGCATTTCCTTGGTTTTGGGCACAGAATTTGTTTTAGGCTCATTCTGTGCTTTTCCCAAGAAGGCCTATCCTTTTTGGTGGGGAGATGTGTTGAGAAGCCAGGATGTGGGTAATAGGTTACTTATTGTTTACTGCTGTGCCCCTCCTCCAGGCCATCTTGGTAGACACAGCTAGAGATAGAGACACACACACCCGTACATGTATGCAAGTGCACATACATTTGCATCTGTATTTATTTCTGCATCTTTTTATTAAAAAACTATTAAGTTCCCACAGATACCTCCAATTCCAGTCTACCGCCACAAGATTTATATTAGTTTTCTCCTTTCCACGTTTATAACCATCTTCTCCCACAGTGAAAGCCCTGGCTCCCATTATTTTTATAATTATTAGATAAGTTGTAGGTTTATAGAAAAATCATGCATAAAATTTAGAGTTCCTATATACCCACATATTATTAACACTTTGCATTGATGTGGTATTTTTGTTACAATTGATAACAGCATATTTTAATATTTGTTCTATTAGCTGTAGTCCCATGGTTTAACTTAGGGTTCACTGTTTGTGTTGTGCAGTCCCTTGGACTTTTTAAAACAGTTTTATTCTAGCAACATATATAAAACCCCAGATTTCCCCTTTTGACCACATTCAAACATATATTTCAATGCTATGGTTACATTAGCAGTGTTGTCCTACTGTTATTACCATCCATTACCAAAACATTCCCGTCATTCAAAATAGTATATATTTTTCTTTATTAGAGAAGCTATGTGCTTACAGAACAATCATGCATAAAATACAGGATTCCCATATACCACCCTGTTATTAACACCTTATATCAGTGGTGAACGGTTGTTGTAATTGGTGATAGCACATTTTGATAATTGTACTACTAATTGTAGTCCATGGTTTAACTTAGGGTTCAGTAGAAACTGTACAATTTAAGCCTTCACTCCCTGTTCCCTATCCCTACTGCATCTCCTGATAACCTATACTTTAGATTCTGATTCTGTGAGTTTGCTTATTCTAATTAACGTATCAGGGAGATCATACAATATTTGTCCTTTTGTGTCTGGCTTATTTCATGCAACATTATGTTTTCAAAGTTCGTCCATGTTGTCACATGAATCAGAACTTCATTCCTTTGAACAACTGAGTAATATTCCATTATGTATATACCACATTTTGTTTATCCATTCATTGGTTGATGGACTCTTGGGTTGCTTCCATCTTTTTGTAATTTTGAATAATGCTGCTATGAATTTTGGTGGGGAAATATCTGAGTCCCTGCTTTCAGTTCTTTTAAGTATAAACCTAGAAGTGGAATTGCTTTGTCATGTGATAATTTTATAGTTAACTTTCTGAGGAGCCGCTGCATTGTCTTCCACAGCAGCTGCACCATTTTACATTGCTACCAGAAATGAATGAGTATTCCTGTTTCACCACATCCCTGTCAATTTTCTGTTTTTTAATAGTAGTCATTCTAGTGGCTGTGCATTGTTATCTCATTGTGGTTTTGATTTGCATTTCCCTAATGGTTAGTGCTGTTTAGCAGTTTTTCATGTGCTTTATATATGATGGATAGCAAAGCTTTATCTGACATGTGATTTCAAATATTTTCACCCATTGTGTAGGTTGTCTTTTTATTTTCATGGTAGAGTCTTCTGATGTACAAAAGTTTTTAATTTTGAAGAGATCTCATTTATCTTTTTTTTCTTTTCTTGCTTGGGCTTTGGGTGTAAGATCTCCATAAGCTGTTGCCTAACACAAGGTCCTAATGATGCTTCCCAGGATTTTCTTCTTGGAGTTTGATAGTTCTGGCTCTTATATTTAGATTTTTGGTTCATTTGAGTTGATTTTTGTTTATGGTGTGAGGTAGAGAGTCCACCTTCATTCTTTTGCATATGGAGATCCAGTTTTCCCAGCACCATTTTTTGAAGAGTCTATTCTTTCACAACTGAGTGTTCTTTGCCCCCTTGTCAAAAATCAGTTGGCTATACCAGAATGTTCCTAATTGAAAGACACTTTCAGATTATATACTTTGTTAATATGTGTGGTGTGGTTTATTCAATGCTACTGTGAGTATTGTGGACAAATTTAAGTCCTTATTTGGCTTTCTAGATGCTTAAATTTATACAACATATGTTAAAGGTAAAGTATAAAATAATACTTTATTTTTTCTATTAATACATGGGAATGGCATTGTTACAGTGGATGTCTTGGAGCAATATGCTGAGGGGGTGTTAGTGGGGCCAGGGAAGGAAGTGCAGAGGAAGAGCTCTTTGCATGTGGGTTGTTAGACAGATTTGGATCGTCTGACCATTGTTCTACGTAAGCATTTTAGTTATTGCAGTGTATTAAAGTATAAGGCTCAGTGTCCAAAATATATTAAAAATAGAGGTAGAATGATGGTCCCTGTAGAAATGTTCTTGTGCTAGTTCAGGAAGGACTGTCTTCTGGGGGTGACCTCTGTCATCCCCCCTTGGAGCTGGATGTAGTTCTGTGCTTGGTCACTGAGATGGAGAAAGAGGTAGGAGAGGAAGGGCAAAGGGAGGGGCTCTATATCAAGAAGACAGTTTTAGATTATAACCACAGTTCTATGTGGCATTTTTTGTAAAATACTTGTGTTTACTGCAGATATGATTCTTTATTTCACATTTAAGCATTTTAGATATCTTGAGGAGACAATGTATGATAAATAGTAGAGCTAGTGAATTAACAAATTTATAAATATCATTTTATTAATAGAATAGAAGCATCTTTGGCATGGAATTGTTAAACCACCTCTGAGCAATATGCAACAGGACTTGCTCATTAGGTTGGCTGCGGAGGGACAGAAGAAAGTTCAGGAAGAGGGATCTATGCAGATGTATTCATATTTTTTCTTTTTTGTACGCTGAGCAGTGGGGGTCACATTTCATTCTTTTTCCATGTGAATATCCCATTATCACAGCATTATTGTTGAATTTTTGAGTGGGGAGTGCATGGGCTGGGAATCGAACCATTGTGTGTGTGCATCTCTTGGCTGTACCATAGGAAAATATTGTTAAATAACTCAGTAGAAACATACTTTGCTATTATTTTGATATAAAACTGACAATGAATTCTCTTAGATGCACTATACTTTTTGTACTCTTGCTTTATGTCTAATTTTAAATTGAGCATTAAGGGAATATAGTATTTGTAACTGCCAGTGTCTGTAGAGGCCTGTTACCATGTTGTTCTAGACTCCCATTTGTGTCTTTTGTTTTTTATTGTTCAGGTTTGGTGAAATTTCTGATCTTTTTTTTAAACTTTATTTTGAAATAATTTCAAACTTACAGGAAGCTTGCAAAAATAATACAAATCCCGTACAGAGGACTGTGGTTTACCCCCACCCCAGATACCCAGATCCACCAATTTCAATGTTTTGCCACCTTTGCTTCTCCTTCCTCCCTTCCTTCATTCTTCCTCCTCTCCCCCCTCCTCTTTCCCTCCTTTAAAAAAAACTCCCCCTTCCATCCCTCCCCCCCTCCTGTTTCCCCTCCCCTCCCTCTTTTCTCCCCCTCCCCTCCCCTCCTTTCCTTTTCTGCCTTCCATATTATACACATTGTATGTGTGCATCTCTTGGCTGTATCATAGGAAAATATTGTCAAATAACTCAGTAGAAACATACTTTGCTATTATTTTGATATAGAAGCATGTACCAGCACTTAACATTTATAGCTAAACAGTATTCCATCATATAGTGTTCTAGTTTGCTAGCTGTCAGAATGCAGCACACCAGAGATGGATTGGCTTTCAATAAAAAGGGATTTATTTAGTTAAAATGTAGTTCTTCAGAGGAAAGGCAGCTAACTTTCAACTGAGGTTCTTTCTTACATGGGGAAGCACAGGGCAATCTCGGCTGGCCTTCTCTCCAGGCCTCTGGGTTCCAACAGCTTTCCCTGGGCTGATTCCTTTCTGCATCTCCAAGGCCTGGGCTGAGCTGCAAGTGCTGAGATGAGGTGTGCTAAGTTGCTTGGGCTGTGCTATGTTGAGCTCTCTCATTTAAGCACCAGCCAATTAAATCAAACATCATTCATTGTAGCAGGCAGCCTCCTAGCCAACTGCAGATGAAATCAGCAGCAGGTGAGGTTCACATACTACTATTGGCTTATGTCCGCAGCAGTAGAACTAGGCATCTTCACCTGGCCAAGTTGACACCTGAATCTAACTACCACATATGGATATACCACATTTTTTAATGTTTTCATCTATTGATGAATACTTGAGTTGCTTCTGTCTTTTACTATTATGAACTGTGATGAATAATGGTGTACAAATATCTGCCCAGGTACTTCCTTGGTTTCATTTCCTTTGGGTTGATACCTAGAAGTGGCATTGCCAGGCCATATGGTAATTCTATGTTTAACTTTCTGAGGAACCATCAAACTGTTTTCCACAGTGGCTGTATCATTTTATATTCCCACCAGCAATGGACTACGGTTCCTATTTTTCCACATCCTCCCTAGTACTATTTTCCACTTCTTCAATAATAGCCATCTATTTGAATACTCATCTATTCAAATCCTTTGCCTTTTTAAAAATCGAATTGTTTGTCTTTTTGTTATTGAGTTATAAGAGTTCTTTATCTATACCATGGATATGAAACTCTTATCAGATACATAGTTTCCAAATATTTTCTCCCATTTTGTAGGTTGTCTTTTCACTTTCTTGATAATTTCCCTTGATCTGCAAAAGTTTTTAATTTTGGTGAAGTTCAGTTTATTTTTTATCTTTTGTTCTTTGTCCTTTTGTTGAAAAGTCTAAGAATTCATTGTCTATTACAAAGTCCTAAAGATTTTCCCTATATTCTCTTGTAAGAATTATGTAGTATTAGCTTTTATATATAGGTTGTATCCATTTTGATTTTTTTTTTTGTATGCTATATGGCAGGGTCACATTTCATTATTTTTCCATGTTAGTATATTATTATTGCAGCACCATTTGTTGAATTTTTGTTTTTTGTTTGCTTTGCTTGTTAATTTCTTGGTGGGGGGGGCTTGGGGAGTGTATGGACTGGGAATCAAACCTGGGTCTCCCACATGGCACATGAGAATTCTACCACTGAACTACCCTTGCACCCCCTTGAATTATTTTTTTTTAACATGGTGAGAGTTAGGGGTCCAAATTCATTCATTCGCTAGTTGTCCAAGAAGCATTTGTTGAAGAGGCTGTTCTTTCTCCATTGAGCAAACCTGGCCTCTTTGTTGAAAATCAACTGACCATAGATATGCAAGTTTAATTCTGTATTCTCACCTATATGTCCTTGTATACAACACTGTATAATAAACTATATTTTCTACAGTGAACATAAATTTCTTGCATAGTAAATTTAAAAAAAAAAACTTTTTTAGGGATCACCCTATCTTTTGATGTTATTCTGCTACCTAAAATAAACTGTTAAACACATAATGAATATTTTATTAAATTAATGAATCCAAGCCCTGTAAATTTTTTATGGCATGTGAATTTGTCTTTCCTGTTTGTTCCTACTTCCACCGCTTTAGTTCTTTCCAGTCCACTGCAGACCTGTATTACAGAAACCACCTTTTAGCTATGATACCTATGGTACCTCCCTCAATCCATTTATTATGTCACCTCCAAACTCGAAACACCAAACACAAGTTCTTCCGGTCACAGAGAGTTACTTCAGGTAAGCATCTTTGATTACAATGTTCAAAAGAGGAGACTGCCTCCCAAGGAGTGGGATAGCAACCAGAGAGTATTTAGCAACCAAGGCAAGCCACTACCTCTCTCTCTTTGGAACCACGGGATATCAAGAGCCTTACCCAGACATGCCTTAGGCCCCTGACAGCGACTCACCACAGTTGTTACACCCTGAATTCAGATTCCCAGGAGAGATGAGCTGATTGACTCAACTTGGGTCAGGTTTTCATGCCTTGTCCATGCTATGAAGGGGCATGGAAGAGTCAGTGAAATTTGAACAATGTATTTAGCTTCAGAATTCCAGCACTGCCAATTATTCTGCCTGGCTTTTTTAGGGAATCCTGTAGTTTTGGTCCTGTGTACCCTACAGATGTGCATTTCTCCTTCTTCCAGCGTTTGCTCTACGCTGTGCTGAACTCTTGCCTCCTTATCTCCATGTGCATGGTTGTCTACTCCCCTATCATTCTTTGTTCCTCACCTGAAATAGTTTCATTTTTCTAGCCTTTCCAAATCTTCCATCTTTCAAGACCATTCAGTAAATCTTTTCCAACTTCCACTAATCTTTTTCTTCCTTTTTATATTTTTATTCATTTCTAAAATAAATACACAAGGCCATGTCCTAGATGCTTTTTGGTGACCCTCATAGACTTAATAGAGTGGTATATAGTGAATTTTAGTGAATTATTGAATGAGTGAATTCTTTGTCTTTGATACCGTGCTGCTAAATTCATCAATTTATCAGTTCTGAGTTGCATGTTTTTTCACATTTTAGCATCTCTGAAATGGAGCTGTTTCCTGTAATCCATTATTGGCCATGCAGCATTCATAACATAATTGTCTTTGCCTGAGCATCTGCCTTTTAGCATTCAGAATGTTTGTTACGCATGGAAGAACATGCCAGAGGCAGTAGTAGTGGAACACTTTTTAAATAAGAAATTCTTCATCACCAGCACATCTAATGGTACAGAGAATGGGTATTAGGTGGGAAGACACGTACATCGATGACTAAATCAAAAGTGATTCAGATGTTGTTGGTAAAGTAACCTTGTGTAGCTGCTGTAAAAGTCAGTTTGGCAGTTCTTCAGAAAGTTAAGAATTATTATATAACCCAGAATCCCACTTAGAGGCATATACCCAAAAGTGTTGAAAGCAGGGTCTCAAACAGATGTGTGCACAGCAGTGTTTATAGTGGCAGTATTCAAGATTGCCAAAAGGTAGAAGCACCCTGTTCTAGTTTGCTAGCTGCTGGAATGCAATATACCAGAAACAATGGCTTTTAAAAGGGGGAATTTAATAAGTTTCTAATTTACAGTTCTAAGGCCGAGAAAATGTCCCAATTAAAACAAGCCTATAGATATGTCCAATCAAAGGCATCTAGGGAAAGATACGTTGGTTCAAGAAGGCTGATCAAGTTCAGGGTCTCTCTCTCAAGTGAGAAGGCACATGGTGAACACAGTCACGGTTTCTCTCTTGGCTGGAAGGGCACATGGCGAGCACGGCGTCATCTGCTAGCTTTCTCTCCTGGCTTCCTGTTTCATGAAACTCCCCGGGAGACGTTTTCCTTCTTCATCTCCAAAGCGCTGGCTGATGGACTCTCTGCTTCATGGTGCTGCAGCATTCTCTGCTCTCTCTGAATCTCTCTCATTCTCCAAAATGTTTCCTCTTTTATAGGACTCCAGAAACTTTTCAAGACCCACCCAAATGGGTGGAGACATGTCATCACCTAATCCAGTTTAACAACCACTCTTGATTTAATCACATATCCAAGGAGATGATCTGCTTACAGTTTCAAACATACAGTATTGAATAGGGATTATTCTGCCTTTACGAAATGAGATTTAGATTAAAGCATGGCTTTTCTAGGGGACGTACATCCTTTTAAACCAACAGACAGCCCAAGTGTCTCATCAATAGGTATATAGATGAATGAAATGTCCTATTATACATACAGTGCAGATTTGTTCATAAAAAGTTCTGATGTATGTTACAACATGGATGAACCTTGAAGACATCATGTTGTGTGAAAGAAAGTAGACACAGAAGGCTAGATACTTTATATCATTGCATGAAATAAGCAAAATATGCAAATTCATAGAGTCCGAATCTAGAATACAGGTTCCCAGGGGCCTTGTGCAGGTAGGGAGTGGGGAGTTAATGTTTAGTTGATACAGTTTTTCCATTTGGGCTGTGAAAAAGTTTACAGTGGATGATGGTAATGGAGGCACAACTTTGTGAAAGTAATTAACACCACTGATTTGTATATTTGAAAGTGATAAAATGGGAAACTTTAGGTTGCATATAAGTTACGACCAAAAACAAACAAACAAAAACATAGAACTGTACAACACAAAGAATAAATCCTAATGTGAACCTAATGTAAACACTGGGTTAAAGGTAATAGCATAGTTATAATGCTGTTGTTTCATCAGTTGTCAGTAGGTTTTTGTTGTTATTGTTTCATCAATTGTAACAAAAGTATCACACTAATGCAAAATGTTAATAATAGGGAGAACTGGGGGAGGGTGTCAGTGCATGGGGTATTTTCTGCATGATTTTTCTGTAAACCTATAACTGCTCTCATGCAAAAAAAAGTGTTTTTAGTGATTGAGCTAATTGGAGACTGAATAATGTTATGAAAATTTAGGATACCCTACCCATTTAATTCTACTTACATTTTCAATTTTATAAAAGCATATGAATGATATAAATATTTATGCCTAAAGTATAGTCTAAAACTGCTCTTTAATTATGAAGTAAAAATTGAAATGTTAAGAGAATATTTTGTTGTAGTTTGACAGTTTTTTTGTAATACATGAAATGATGCATGTTGAAATGAGTGGCCATATTAGTTTCAGTAAACTGCATGCATGCTCTTTCTCTCTTTCACTCTCTTTTGGTAAATATATATATTTAGGTGAGCGTAACTTTAAGGTACCTTCAGCATTGCAATGACTATATATATAAATAGTTTATACTTATATATTAAATATATATAAATTATGGTGAATAATATTCTTCTCATTATACCAACCAAAATATTCTACCTGTACTGACATTAAGGATTAAAAATCACCAGAAATTACTATATTTAAGTATTTTCCTAATTGGATATAAAGCACAGCATGGCCTGGCATTTAAGAGGTAAAGCCTGTGTCTGTGTAGAAACATTAGTTGGTCGTTTCTGATCAGTTCGGAGCTAGGTACACAGATATATAAACTTCCTGTTATAGAAATTTTCAGACATAGGCAAAGACAAACAGTATAGGGAACCTCCATCTATCACTCAGCTCCATCTGTATTATTTTTAAGCAGATCTCAGACTTCATATAGTTTCATCTGTAAATATTTCATGCGTCTCTAAAAGATAAGGACCATTAAAAATAACATCATAAATACTCTTATAGCACCTAAATAATTTACAGTAATTCCTTATTGTCATTCGACATCTAAGGGTCAGCCTTTTAAAGACAGCTCAATGATCAGTTCACGTTGACTAATTCAGATCTATTTTACAGGGTAAGCCACATCAAAGACTTCATTGAAAAATACCAGGGACCTCAAAGAAGTGCTCCCTTTTCTCTGGCCACAGGTCCTCCTGCCCTCAGATTGCTGGATGAAACTCTCACACTGGAAGAAGCAGATCTACAGAATGCTGTCATCATTCAGAGACTCCAAAAAACAGCTGCACCTTTTAGAGGACTTTCATAGCATTGATTTTCGACAGACTTAGGTGGACAACTTGCAGAGAAATGATGGTTGTAAATGGTCATGCACACCGAGATGGGGAAAAAAAGTCAGATTCACTGGACTTTGATTCAAGTACTATAACTTTCTCCTGAGGGAAGATTTCTTAAATAAGTACAAGTTAGCACAGTCTAAAATATGACTGGAAACTGGTTCCAATGTACTTTTTCCAAAAGGCTGCTGAGAGAAAAATAGACTTATTTTTAAAACCGATTACTCAGTATAAGGTATATTGTAATAACTGTATCATTTAGAATCTTGATATGATGTACATTACCAGACGCATTCACAGTACCATTCCAGTTCAAAGCAGTATTTACCACCTTCCCAAACAGCAGTGATGATTAAAAGGTTAGCTGTTTCCCATTTAAAAGATGGCAGTAAATTTTAAAAATTACACATTGCAAGTTAAGATTATCAGCGTAATTCTTTTGTAACAGAGATAGAGTCAAAGGGCTGGATGATATTCTTTTCACTCCAACTGTGGCTAAACCTCTTAGAGTTCTCAGTCTCCATTCTCTAATCATAAGCTATACTCAAATATTAATTTGGCAACAATAACTAAGATGTATTTTTATTCATGAACAAAATTTTGTAGTTTAGTATAATTCCGTATTATTCTGCCTACTCACATTTCTACGTTTTCTAAAAATGTAATTAAAAAAAATTCTTTTCTCCCCAGGAACTTTTCTATTTTATTTCCTTTTGAAAATTCTGGCTTTGTTTTTAGCTTACTTTTGCTGTTAGCCATTCATTTGCCATCACTTAGATGCTAATGTGTGTGTTGTCACATTACTAATTAATGACTTTTTTTAACTGTATCACATAAAGTATGGTTTCTCACTTCATACATCAGAATCAACCTGTATTTACATTAAAGGATGATTTATTGCATTCTGATGTCACCAAGGAAAACATGCTTTGCTTTCTTAGACTTTAAAACCAGTTAGACTTTGATATTTCACTGTCAGATTAAATTCCCTTGCTTGAAAATTTTAAGCGTAAGAAGCTTTTTTGCAGATGGCCTGTTGAATCAGGTATGAGGTGGACAAGAACTCAGTGGCCCTGCCCTGCGAACTGCAGCGTGCACGGGTGCTGGGTGTATCCCCCAAAGCAGCAGTTCTCAAACTTTTCATATCAAAACCCTTTGTTTATGTGGTTATATCCATCGGTATTATCTTAGCAGTTGAAACAGTTTAAAAGTTTTTTTCATTCAAAATAATAAACATTATATGTTAACATAAACACCATTTTAATGAAAAAAATAATGATTTTCCAAAAATAAGATTTATTGAGAAAAGTAGCATTGCCTTCCATTTTTGGAAGCAGTTTTCATGTCTGGCTTAAAGAAGCAGAATTCTCATATCAACTTCTGTTCAATCTGCTGTCATCATACATTATTATTCTCTGGAAAACACCACTGCATACTCAAGAGAGAGTGAAGAAAGCAAATAACATCTTAATGTGAGAATGAAACTAGTTCTGACCTTACAGACCTTCCCTCCTCCCCCACAAGGGTCTCAGGGACCTCCAAAGGTGCCCAGACCACACTTTGAGAGTCTTAGTGTAAGAATCACCTGGAAAACTTTTTTTAAATGTCTATTCCTACCACCTACCACACACATTCTGAGTCATTAGACCTGGGTGGGTCCCAGATCTCAGTATTTTAAATCTTAAGTGATTTTTAAGCATGTGGTCAAAGAACCATTCTTGGGGAAATCCTGTGCTAAGCTTCCACCTTGACAAAATAAAACCTGTATTCTTGAGCAGTGGAAGACTCTCCACTGAAATGGGTCTGCTAGACCTCTAAGTTTTGATCCCCACTCCATAAGTTCCTCTTAGAAAGATGGTTCCCCTTTAACAGAGAACTAATCATGACATAGCCCTGTGCTTTATCTCCTATACACAGTTGAGACAAGGCTGGAACATTTAAATGAGGTTTTTATGACAGGCTTATGAATAACAAAAGGGAAATATACACATAACTGAATGACCTGACTTAAAAGTATATTTTTTAATTTGCAGTCCATTTTAAGAATGCTTCCTTTCCTAGCTCCCAACCTTCCACATGGCAGAAGTCCATCTTTTTACTGGGAATGAAGGGAGGACAAAGGAGAGTCCTTTCTTTTGGTCCCTCAGACATAAACAGGTCCATAATAGAAAATCAGTATGTATTGTCAGTTACATTTACAGCAGTCTTAGGGCCCACTCTATAGTAAAATAAAAATAATTGTGTTCTTTGCAAAAAGATGAGGGGAGGATAAAATCAATGAACTTACCCTTCAGATATAGAAAATAACTTGAGATGATTGTTATGTGCAGGAATCTCTAAGAAAATGTTTCATAAAGGCCTGTCATGAAGCATGTTATAATTTTCATTTGCATAATTGTAATAATACATGACTCTGTATATTTCTATATAGGGACTTCTCATTGGGAATGGTTTCTATGTACATATAGAAAAGCTTCCTTTGTGAATTTTCCAGTTTATAATTATTTAATCAGAGATTACATTTTGAGGTTTTCTTGAGTTTTTAGGGACCCCAAGGAGAGGGCCTTATAAAAAACTTGTCATTAGCAATAACCTTCAGTTTCGTAACTAAAAACTTTCATTAATGTGAATAATATTCGCAAGGTTTTCTATAATGAGAATATCCTGTAAAGCTCTTTGTCTGAAAGTTAAAAAGTTGTAAGTCTAGTGGGAAAAAAATGTATATGTTAATTAAATGTTTGTAATACTCAAAACAGTTTGACGTTGGAAAAGAAACTGAATTTACCCAGAGAGGGAAAACTTGAAGATAAGTAAGCATCTTTGGTGTGGATAACATTTTGAAATAAGCAGTTGTTTCAAAATTATCATCACTTAGTTTTCTGAAAGTTGTTGTAAAGGATAAGATAGAAATGCAATTCTAATTTTAGAGATTCTAATTTATTTATTAAATTACCATACATGGGCGGGCCACATTGGCTCAGCAGGCAGAGTTCTCGCCTGCCATGCTGGAGACCAGGGTTCGATTCCCAGTGCCTGCCCATGTTAAAAAAAAAAAAAAAAGTTATTATACATAAGCAGTTATGAAAGTAATCTTATTTATTTTATATATTTATTCGGTTGCTTTTTATTAGTTTCAGTGTGTTGAAAATAAGATATGTTGGCATCTGTTTCAGTGCCTTAAAATATTTTGAAAGCAATCTTGCTAAGAAAATTCTTCTCAAGGATGAAATACTATTCATTAAAAGGGTTTGTCAAATAATTTATACGTTTGTTATAAAATGGTTAAACATAGTTGTATGTCACTTTTATTTTAAAAAATCATACATTTTGAGAACCAGCTGACATTTATTAGGTGCCTTATGTGTGCCAGGTACTTCAACCAATGTTACTTTCATTGACTACTCAGAAATGTACAAATTTGCTATTTTTAATACTATGTCAGTGGTTGTGTTTATTTTTTAAACCATCCTTGGTGTCTAGAATTGAACTAGCACAAAGACTCCTTAGTAAGGTTTACTCCTTTGTTCTCCCCTTAAGTACAAACCATTTAACTAAAGAATTGTTCATCACACTAAGTCTTCACATAGAAGTAGTTTATCTAGGAGCAGCTAATACTTGGTTCTTTATCATTTGTTTTAAATGTGTATTTCCACATAAGCAATTCATATTCATGGTAGTCTACTAAAATTATTTTTAAATTACCTGTTCTACCATTCAAAGGTAACCACTGTTAACATTTTTCAGATATGTTTTTAGTATGTCAGTCTTTTGTTTTAAATAGAAGGCATGCTTCTCGGTTATTGTAATCCTTCTATTTTATCTATTGAAATCTAACTTGTCTTCTTATTAGGAATTGCATTAGAAGCATACCAGTATTTTACTAAAATAATAGCTATCAGGGCAAATGTCTTTTGCACCTTTCTGAGCAAAAAAAAGAAAAAAAATAGTTTTAAACTGGCTTCCTTTCAAAATTAAAATTGTAGTTATAACAAAGTACAAGAATTGGGAATAAACTTTCCAAACTTCATAAAAGTGCATATAAAATGCATATAAAAATAATATCCAAAGAAACTTCAACTTGAGTTTATGTTTAATTTCCGAGGAATTGCATATGTAGCACATGAATTATCTGATCCTTCCTTCCACTGTTTATTGGACTGCAATCAAGGAAACAGAAGGGATCCCTTTTGAAGATTAAGGAATTGAGACAAAGAAAATGGAACAACTTGCCTTAGTCTGAGTAATGTATCTGTTAGGATTAGATTCCACTGTGACAAAAAATTAAAAATAACAATGAAATTCAAAATAGCAAAATCAAAAGCTATTTCTCAGCCAAAGTCCAGAGGCAAAAACAGTTCAGGGCTGATAGCTTCATGAAATCACCAGACTCATATTGTCAATCTGCCAATTCCAGCTCAAGTTGACTCGTGGTTCGAGACAGCTGCACTAGTACCAGCCATCATATCCACACTTCAGCCAGTAGAAAGAAGCACAACCCTTTCCCTTTAAAAAAAAAATGGCTTTAGTGATGTGTAATTCACATACCATACACTTTATCCGTTTATCATGTACAATCCAAGAGTTGTGCATCCATCACAATCTACTTTTAGAACACTTTCATCCCCTTTAAATGAAACTCATACTCGTTAGTAATCACTCTTCACGCCCAATCCCAATCCTAAGCAACTACAAAGCTACATCATTTCTCTATAGATTTGCCTATTCTGATATTTCATATAAATGAGATCCTACAAGATGTCTTTTGTGACTAGCTTCTTTGACTTGACATTATTTTTACAGTTCATCCATTTTATTGCAAATAATATTCCATTTTCAGTATATATCCCATTTTGTTTATGCATCAGTGGATGGACATCTGAGTTTCCACCTTTCAGCAATTATGAAAAATGCTGTTGTGAGCATTCATGTACAGGTTTCTGGGTGCACATGTCTTCATCTCTCAAGTGTACAACTAGGCATGGAATTGGGTATATCCCTAGAAGTGGGTCATATTGGTAACTGTATGTTTTACTTCATGAAAAAATACCTGTTTTCAAAAGCACCTGTACCAGTTTACATTCCTACCAGCAATGTATCTCCCATACATCCTTGTCAACACTGGCTATTGTCTTTTTTTTATCATAGCCATCTCAGTGGATGTGAAGTGGTATCTCCTTGTGGTTTTGATTTGCATTTCCTTGATAACTGACGGTGTTGAGCAACTGTTATGAGCTTATTGTCCATTCTTATGTCTTCTTTTGAGAAATGTCTATACAAATCTTTTGCCTGTTTTAAAAATTGGATTGTCTTTATTGTTGAGTTATGAGAGTTCTCAAAAAAAATACTGATAGAAGTCCTTCATCACATGTATGATTTGCAAATATTTTCTCCCATTCCGTGGGTAGTCTTCATTTTCATGATGGTGTCCTTTGAAGAACAAGAGTTATTAATTTTAATGAAGTGCAATCTGTGTATTGTTTCTTTCGTCACTTGTACTTGCAGTGTCCTACCCAGGGTTACAAGGATTTGCTTCTGTGTTTTCTTCTAAGAGTTTTATAGTTTTGTATTTAGGTTACTGATCCATTTTGAGCTAGTTTGTATTTGGTGTAGCTTCCTTTCCTCGGAAGGCACTTTTGGAGACTTGCACGCACCACTTGTGTTGCATTCTGCTTTCATTTACTGGTCAGAACTGGGTTGTGTGGTCATTACCCATCTGCATGACAGGCTAGAAATGCCTAAATTAGCAACTTTATAAAGCCTGTTCTGCCATAAACGTAGTCCGCAAACAAGTCGATTCTATTGCTTCATTTAGAACAAACTTTTGTTTACAACTTTCCCCTCTGGTGATTTAGCTGAAGTTGTTAGCTGCGAACCAGGGGTACTTGGAGCCCCGGCTGGCTCCAGCGCGCACCCCCGCCTGCACGCGCACACCCTGGAGGACCTACCCCAAGGAAAAGGGGCCCCAGGGACCTGCCGGCCTTTGCCACCTCTGCAAGTTTGGATCTTGACCTTTTCCTTTTGGAGAAACGAAACCACACTTTGGGGGTTTCTGGGTTTCCGGCGTGTGCCGCGGCCGTGCGCACAGGGCGTCGCCTGTGGCTCAGAGGGGCCAGTGGAAGGACCCGCCCCTCGCCGCGCCCCCGCGGCCCCGGCGCGCAGGCGGTGCTCCCCCGCGGCGAGGCGATAACACCCAGGGGGAGCGTCGCCTTTGGAACCACCGTGAGCCATGGAGGGGGCTCTTGCAGAGACTCCAGACCCGGCAGTTGAGGCGCTGTCGCCCCAGGTCGAAGCACACACCTCGGAGTCCTGCTCGGTGAGTCCCAAGGGGAGGATGAGAGAGGAGTGGGGCTGGGGAAGGGGGAGCCAAGGGCGCCAAACTCCGTTGTGGGTCGGGGTGCAAGTTCTGCCGCCCCGAGAGACCTTGGGGGCATCCAACCGCAGTCCCTAGGCTTTCAGCCCGGGTGGGGTTTGACAGGTGAGAGGCGGAGGGTTGAAGCTGCTCCTGAGCTCCACAGCACCTCTTTAATCTCCACCAGGGCTGGCGGAGGGGGAGAGGATCAGACAGAATAGGGACCGACCCCTGGTCTCTTAAGTCCATCCAGCTCTTGTCTTCTCCACCCCAGATCCTCCCAGACAGTCTTCTGAGCCCTGACAGGTAGGGCCTTCCATTGTGAGGAGGCTGCCTCCAGGCTCCAGGCACAAAAGGATGCCTTCTGGGGACTCTCAGTTCCCAGTGAAATCGAAAATTTGGGGTGAGATTAACTGCAAGAAAGAAAACTAACATTGCCAGTGAAATGCCAGCCTTAACCCAAATTCTAGTATTTAATTCTCATCATAACCCTGTGAGGTGTTTTTTCCTCCATTTTACAAGTGGGGAAATTTAGCAAGGTTAAGTAACGTGCCCTAGACCACACAGCTAGAAATGGCAGGTACCACATTTGTATCCAAGTTTGCCCGGCTCTAAAGTTTGTACTCAGTCCACTGTGAAGGCTTTGTGAGTAAGTACTCTGAACTCTCATTCTCAAGACTTGAAGGATATATCCCTACTTTCAGCTGGAAGTTCTTTTCTCTATCTTTTCAATGCCTTCCTTGTGCCAGAAACTTGCTAGGCACCCTAAGAGGAAACAAGAGTGCCCTATGGAGTGGGGGATGGGGGGAGGCGTAGTGCTAGATTCTGCCTGTTCTTAAAGTTTTCTGGAAATTGAAATGATCACAAAATGTCAGAAAAGGAGACCACATCCTGCTCTGGGTGTGGTTTTCTCCCATGGGTAGGAAGAGTGTGCAAAGGACATGATAAACCCCTATCTGGGCCGACCTGCAAGATACCAAAATGGGTGAAGTGTAGCCCTCTCCACTTGCCCTCCTCCCCCAGTCACTGAATGAGAAAGAGGCATTCCCAGAATCTTTTGAAGACACAGGTCTTCACGGCCATTTATCAATCATTCTTCCAATATATAGTGAGCACCTACTGTATGCCAAGCATTGCTCTGAGTATTGGGGAGACTGTGGTCAGTAAAACAGTTATGGTTCATGCTCGCAGAGAGCTTATTCCTGGTGAGGACAGAAAACAAATGAGGTCATGGTTTAGGATCTTTTTTTTTTTCTGTCTCACTTCCCTTCAGGATGAGTTGGGGTAAATTAGGACTGAAATGGTTCTGGAGAAACCCTAAAGAGGTCATAGGGACCTCAGGATGATAATGCCAGTCCCGAGGTGTGGGGTGCTGTTGCGTGTCTGTGGGGGTGGGGGCTCAGCTCTCTCTCCCCCCCAGGACAGCGGGGCTGGTCGCCTCTCCTTCTGTACAAAGCTGTGCTACGGTATTGGTGGAATTCCCAACCAGGTGGCCTCCAGTGCTACAGCCTTCTACCTGCAGCTCTTCCTGCTGGATGTGGCCCAGGTGGGTGAAGGCAGCAGCCCAGGCCCCTGCTCCCATCTTCCTCCTTCCCTTCGTGTCAAGTCCTTCCAGCCCTGCCCGTGTGTACCTCAGCACTTCTCACCCAAGCTGACAAAAAGCCAAATGCTATTGGGACCATCCTGCTCAAGGAGAATTGTTGCATCCCTGTTTGTGGTGGAAACAAGGGGAAACAAGGTGAAAACCCAACAATATAGAAGCAGTTGAACAAGTTGTGCTATATTCTCACAGTGGGCTAGCGTGCAGCCATTCAAGAGAGTTAGAGCTGTGCCTCCTGGAGGAATTCCCATGACCATGGCCTTGTGAGAAAGGCTAGTTTTAGGGAAAAGCTCCGTCTTAAAAATAAAGACACATCCCATATACATGTGTGTGCATGTTTCTATGTATGTGTATGTCTGAACGCGATTAAAATCTGAGCATGGAGAAAATTACAGACAAGCCAGACTGTTACTGTTAGCTACAGGAGGGACTGGTGGGGGAGAGCAGGCAAGCAAAAGCAAATTTTTAAAAAAATAAAATATTCATGATTTTTTAAAATACTTTAATATGATCCTACTTATATAAAATTACAAATTGCAAGTTCACATAAAAATGCACGAAAAGATAATTAAAATTCTTCTGGGAGTTGTCTCAGAATGGTGGGATTTCAAAAGCTTTATCTCTTTCTGTACTCTCTGAGTGTTTTATAATTAGTGTATTATTTATGTAGTCAGAAAAGTCAATAAAACATTTCCATTGTGGAATGAAAAGCCTACCTCTGACTGTCAGCTCAGATGTGCCCTTCTCGCTCAGAGCCATCCCAGCTAAGGGACCCTCAAATCTCTCCAAAGGTGACTGGGATGAGTGAGAATGAGAATGTGCCATTGTGCAGCTGTCATCTCCCTCCCTCCCTCCCCAGGACACGTGCCCAGGAGGATTCTAGATTGGTGTCCGGCAGGGGAGGTCAGCTAATCCCATCCCTGTGGCCCTGGCAGTTGGGCAGGCCTGGGTACCTTCTCTGACACTGCCAGGCCATGGCTGTCCCCTCCCCGGTCTATTTCAGATCCCTGCTGCCCAGGTGTCACTTGTCCTGTTTGGAGGGAAGGTGTCTGGAGCAGCTGTGGACCCCGTGGCTGGGTTCTTCATCAACAGAAGCGGGAGGACAGGGGCTGGACATCTCATGCGCTGGTGAGCTGCCCCACGGTCCTGGAGGTCCAGGCACCCACCCCTGGCCTGCGGCCACGCTGTTTGCTCCGCAGCCCTCATTCTGGGTGAAAAACACTGTAGATGTTTAGTGGGAACAACCAAACAGTAGGGGACGGGACTGGGGACGCTCCCTCACCAGACAGCATAGGGCTGGACAAAGCTCCAAGCCTCTCAGGTCTGGCTCGTGGCTTGAAGTGTGGTCAGGGTGGGCAGGAGGCCATGGATGGTCCCAGAGAGGTGCAATTTGTTGTCCGTTGTCCTTGATACAGGGAATGGCACCACCAAGCACCCAAAGGCCCCAGCAGAGTTCTAGCCACCAATGGCCTCCACTCCCGCCCCCTTCACATCCAGTCAGCACACCCCCAGACCTCGACCTCACTCCCCCCTCTGCGGCTCCCTGAGAGCCCCAGCCCAGCTCTGGAAAAGCAGAGGAGCTTGTGCCCGGAAGGGGTGAGGACGGTCCAGGCTGGGCCTACGAGCCCCCTCTGTGCTGGTGCTTCTGCAGGGTGCTGGGCTGCACGCCCTTCCTCGCAATGGCCTACTTCTTCCTGTGGTTCCTGCCCCCCTTCACCCGCCTGCGCAGCCTCTGGTACGCGACCTTCTACTGCCTGCTCCAGGCCCTGGCCACGGTGAGCAGGTGGACACCTCCTGGGCCTGAACTGGCAAACCCCCCTGCTGACCAGTGGAGGGCGGGAAGGCCCCGGGAGAGGCACCCTGCCCACTGGGGTCAGGAAATGGGCCACTAGCTGCTCCCCAGCCCCATCCTGTGCCCCGTGGTCCGGGTGAGCCAGGGCAGCTGGGGCGCCTGGGGCTGGGGCCTGGGCAGCAGGGCCATCCTGAGTGCTGTGCGGCCGCTGCAGGCCTTCCAGGTGCCCTACGCGGCGCTCACCATGTTCCTGACCCCCTGCCCGAGGGAGCGGGACATGGCCACCGCCTACCGTGAGTGCCGGCGCCGCGAGGGGAGGGCGGCGGGTCTCCATGCGTGGGCGTGGCTGCTCAGTCACCTGTCCCTGTCCCCAGGGATGACACTGGAGATGGCAGGGACACTGATGGGGGCCACCGCCCATGGACTCATTGTATCACAGGCCCACCAGTCCCAGCCGTGCAAGGAGGTTGCGCTGCCTGGGCGGGTCGGCATCTCCCCCGACGCAGTGAGTGTCCGAGGGCCCGCGGGTGTCGCCTTGTCCCTTGACTGCTGCCCCCCACCCCCCACAGGGCTGCGGGGTTCCTTCTCACCAGTGGGCCACAGCAGAGAGGCAGGAGCGGGGAAGGGGTGCCAGTGACAAAGCAGGTCCCTCCTTACCAATTTTACCTGCCAAGGTCCATTTTCTGTTTTTCCTTCCTTTTCCTCAAGCAAATGGCATCAATGTCCTCCGGCAACCTGGATGTTCTCTTAGATTCTCCTCTCTCAACCCTGCACTCTAACCCCTGACCAAATCCTATCCATTCTTGAGGTTGAATTCTTCTGGCAGGCTGAGTGCCCAGCCCGGGGAGGCAGGGCCTCGGGGAGCCCCTAGTAGCCCCGTTGCCTTGCCCCGTGGACTTCATCTACAACACACAAATCCACTGACAAATCAGTACACATTTCAAGATAGGACAGCCGAGCAGGGCTCGGGGCTCTGTGCAACTGTGCTGGACCCCTGCCCTGAAGCTGGCCCTGCCCCTCCCTGTCCCGCCTGCCCCACCAGGGTGGCCTCGTGCCCGAGCAATTCAGGTGCCTGTGTGCAACCTAGGCTTGTTTCCCGATGACGGGCAGCCTTGTTTGTTTCCCCTATTTACCTGGGTCATCCTGTGCCACACAGAGCTGTCTTCCTCCCCACACCCCAGCTATTATCATAGATGGACAGGGATCACTTGTTCATCACGATAACCTCAGGCTCTAGCTCACAGAAGTTAGCAGCAAAGAAAATTTATTGTAAAAATTCAAATGAAAGAGAGGGCGAGCAAGTGCCCTGAGCCGAGGCACTGGTGCCCACCTCCCACTGGAATGGGTACAGAGCTGCAGGGCGGCATAAGGGTGGACCTTAGCGGCCCTTAGAGCTCCCACTCATGCTGGAGTGGCGGGGAGGAACCAGCACCCGTAGGCTTGGGCCGAGAGTCCCTCTGCTCCCGTGCTGAGGTCCTCCTCCCTTGCCCTGCTCTGGGTGTCCCCATGGGTTGGGGACATCGCCCCCACCCCAGTTCTGTCCCCCAGACTCGCCTCTACAGCATTGCAGCCACTGTGGTTGCTGTGACCTACCCGGTGTGCAGTTGCCTGCTCTACCTGGGGGTGAAGAAGCAGCCAGGTATGGAGGGAGCAGTGCATGGGGGAGCCGAAATGGGGAGCAGGGCCCCACACAGGGGTGAGTTTTGGTTCTAAACTCTGAGGGCATCACCTTCCTGTGTTGCAGACTCCCTCGCCCCAGCCTCGGGCCAAGGCCTGGGCTTCCTGGCCGGGCTGGGCCTCACCGCCCAGCACCCACCCTACCTGAAGCTGGTGGTCTCTTTCCTGTTCATCTCAGCAGCAGTTCAGGTACGTCCCTCTGGCCAGGCTGAGCTGCATGGGCTTGGTGCTGGCAGTACCCAGCCTGGGCAGGTTCAGGGCTTTTCAGTCTGGGCCTCCTGCCCCAGAGGCTGGTGCTGGGAAGGGAGTCACCCCAAGCAGGCTCATGCGGTTGGTGAGGGGTGGGGCCCGGGCCCAAGGGAGGACAGGGTCTGGGCTGGTTTCCTCTCACGCTATCATTAGCTTAGGGCAGTCCACCTGACCTTAGCTGCGCAAAAGGTGAGGGTGGCATAGGGAGGGCTTCCTTCCCTTTGCCAGGGATAAACATCATTCTTTGGGGAGGGGGTTGTGTGATGGCAGGAGCAGCCAGAGCATGAAGTTCCAAAAGGGTCAGACTTGAGCCCCAGTTCTCGCCCTTGACTTCTGCGTTTGAGCCCGCCCCGTTCACGGCCCCTCCCTGTGCCCTCCTCAGGTGGAGCAGAGTTACCTGGTGCTGTTCTGTACACACGCCTCCCGCCTGCACGACCACATTCAGAGCCTGGTGCTGACCATCCTGGTGAGAGCGCCTGGGCTTGGGCACAGGTGTGGTCCCTGGTGTGACATGTGGCTAGTGTCCTGGTGGCCAATATTCTGCACTGTGCTTTGTTCTCAGTCACCTGCAATCCAGCAGAGGGTGGAATTGGGGCCAGGTCCATAAAACTAATAACCACAGGTTCAAACGTGGAGACAGGTCAAGGGTGAGGCCGGGAGTCTGCCCTCCAAGCCAGGGCTTTGTGATCCTGCCTGAAGGCCCTGGCAGCCCCTGCCCAGCTTGATGAAGCTGTCTGCTCACAGGTATCCGCTGTGCTGAGCACCCCGCTGTGGGAGTGGGTGCTTCAGCGATTTGGGAAGAAGCCATCAGCCCTCGGGATCTTTGTGAGTGAGGCCGGAATCAAGGCTGGGGGAGGTGAAAAGGGCATGGATCCTGAGCCTCCTGGGGCCTTGGGGCTGGGCCCTTTTTCCTTGTGTCTTCAGTGCCTAGCTTAGGGCTAGGCAGGTGAGCGTGTGAATGGAGGAGGAAGGCTAAGGGGGCAGGAGGAGGGGTCTGGAGCCAGCGTATCTTACCTGTGTCCCAGGTGATGGTACCTTCTGTTATCCTGTTGGCTGCTGTGCCCACAGCACCTGTGGCTTATGCTGTGGCCTTTGTATCCGGCGTGAGCATTGCTGTGTCCCAGCTGCTACCCTGGTATGATGGGCAAAGGGAAAAGGTGTCCCCTCCTTCATACCAACCTGCCATCACAGGTCCCTGTGCACAGACTCTGCACTGGGGCTCTGTCTCCAGAGTGCTCAAAGGCCGATGGCAGTCAAGGGCACAAAAGGGCTAACTGCCCGTCACCCCACCCACCGCCAAGGTCCATGCTGTCCGACGTGGTGGAAGACTTCCAGCACCAGCACCAGCACCAGCACCAGCATAGCCCCGGCCTGGAGACCATCTTCTACTCATCCTATGTGTTTTTCACCAAGATTTCGGGTGCGGCTGCCATGGGCATCTCCACCCTTAGTCTGGAGTGAGTCCCAGGGCTGGGCTCGGACAGGAGCACAGCAGCCCACTGGGAGGGAGGGAGAGAGAAAAGCCCCCACTCTTGCCAGCAAGGTGCCACCCTGCATTTGGTACCCATGCCCTCTCTGTGTGGGGTAGCACTTCCCCCAAGTTTCTATGTGTACATGACTGAGAGGGGCATTTCCTGGATACTGTGCCCCTTCTGAAGCCCCAGCTCCCCTCATTCTCAGAGCTTTCTGAACTCCTCCCTGGCCAGTCCACCACTGAACACTGCCAGAGCTAGGCTGATTGGCCAGTAAAATCCAAGTGGCAGGATATTATGGGGGTGGGGTACGGGGCTCTGACAGGACGAGAGATGTGGCACCCCCCAGATTCGCAGGGTACAAGGCAGGAGCCTGTGCGCAGGCGGAGGAGGTGGTGGTGGCCCTCAAGGTCCTTATCAGCGCGGTGCCCACCTGCATGATCCTCACGGGCCTCTGCATCCTCATGGCCGGCCTTGGGCCCAAGGTGCCACACCAGGACAGCTCCCGCCAGTTGAGCCTCCAGAGGTGGGCAGCAACACATGGGCACATGCACTGATGTGTGAGGGACCAACAGATCTCCTGAAGTACTTAGCCAGTTAATGGTCCTGCTTTTTGCAGATTCTGTACTTTCCTGCATTTTCTCCTACCCCTCTGGTCAAACTCCTTAGTCTCCTTGAAGTCCTCAAAGCTTGCTGGTAGCCAAGGGTTTCCTCCTTATTCCTCTATTCTTAGTACTCTACACCGTCCCAGGGGACAGCATCTACTTGCCAGTCCTCAAGCACCCCTTGTGTGCTGGTGGCTCCTCAAGCTGCCCCTCCACCCTGGACTTCCTTCCAGTACCAGGTTCACAATTCACACTCACTCAGGCCTGCCTCCACCTGATGTCCCACAGCGAGGCAATCTCAACAAGCCCAGGACATAACTCTTGTTTCTTCTCCATATCAGCTCTTCTCCTGTTTCCTGTGTCACCCACCCTGGGAGTCTCCCACTCTTCCCTTTCACAGGCTGCGCCAGGCAACTCTATGAGCCTTGTCCTCCCTGAGCACTGATACCACTGCACTCTCAGCTGTCTGGTTTTCCCAGTAGACCAGGAGGCCTTGAAGGCTGGGTCTGCGTTTCATTTATTTGTGAGAGCCCGAGGCCAGGTCAGCACTACAACACCTCTACTGCAGCATGGACACGTCTGGCCCCGCAGCCATTCACAAGCACACATGCACGTTTCTGCAGATGACTGAGCACTTACAAATGCATAAACACATCTACAAAGATGGGGTCACACAGGATAAGCAGAAAGTGGCATCGTCCCCAGCCCCTCGTTCCTCAGTGTTGATGGCCTGAGACTCTCAGCAGGGTAGTCTGAGGTCATGCTTTACACTTCAGGGCATGGCTCGAAGGGACGTGAGAGAAACAGGGTTGTAGCTTTACTAGCAGGGACTGTGGCAGGAGGAGTTGCTGAGTAGAAAGAAACAGTACCCACCTTTCCCTCAGCCTTCTCCTCGGCTTCTTTCTCTTCCTACAGGAGGACCAGCTACAGCCTCACTTAAAGTCTGAGATTTCTGCCCTAAGCCAGAACAGCACGAACCAGCATTTTCTGGTCCAGAAGTCTCCCTTTCTTCTTACCTTTAGCACCTCTACCTAGGAATTTAGCAGACAACCTCATTTTCCCCTGGGATATGGAGTCTTGGGTGACGTCTCCTGGATGCCCACCTGGCCATTTCTTGACTACTGACCACAGACCATCCCAGATAGGCCTATGCCTCTGACCACCAGCTCCAGACAACCTTTGATGCTGAAAGCATCCCAGCCACAACCATTCCTGGAGAAACTCCAATCCATCCTGGCCGGCAGACTCCCTTGTCAGAACACCAGGTACAACAAACTATTAGATGGCAAAACTTACCTGATGGATGACAGTTACCAGTGGCCCCCAAATTTGGTATCTTCTTCGATTCCTTTCTCTCCCATTCACTCCACCATACCTTCCCCACATCCACTGAACAAGACCTGAAGTTTGCTTGTGAAAGTGGGCAATGAAACAGAAGGGTTACAGCTTCTGAGTTATAATCAAGTGGTAGAAGTTATTTGAAATTGGACAGAAAATTGTAACACAGAAATGGATGGGTGTGGCCCTAACACAAGGCAGATTAAGGTAGATCCTAGATGTTCCAGGGGTGCACGGGTGGACATTTTGTGTATTCCTTTGAGAATCAGCTTTTCTGGGTGCAGTTTTCTGTGTTCACTTAGTCTTTCTTATGGATGAAACAGGTACATGAGCAATGAGAAATCTGCATTACACTCTAATTGTTCCCTAATACAGGATATGTATTAGAACAAATTTGCACTTTCAAAATAAGCACAGGGCGGGCCGCGGTGGCTCAGCGGGCAAAGTGCTTGCCTGCCATGCCGGAGGACCTCGGTTCGATTCCCGGCCCTAGCCCATGTAAAAAACAAACAAACAAACAAAATACAATAAAAAACAAGAAAATGTTTAAAGATGTTTCCCTTTCTTCCTTCCTTCCTTCCTTCTCTCTGTCTTTCCTTCCCTTCCTCCCTCTTTGAAAAAAAAAAAAAAAAAAAAAAAAAAAAAAAAAAAAAAAAAAAGCACTGTAACAGAACTGAGTGTGTGTGTGTATGTCTGTGGAGAGAGAGAAGAAGAGCCATAAAATAAATGCCATAAAGTAAATGCCATAAAATATTAAGAACTGGGGAATATGGGTAAAGGATATATGGAAGTTCTTTGAACTATTCTTGCAAGTTTTCTGGAAGTTTGAAAATATTTCAAAATAAAAAGTTTTTTTTTTTAAAATTCAAATCAAAATTACTTTCCTCATCAAAGCCTTGCCTTTCTTCCCAGCCACTCTGCTGGCCTCCCCCTGATGTACCCGCAGCACTGTACTCAGCCTTTGCAGTGTCTAGCTCCCTGCTGGAAACTAGTTGGGGGTTACCTGCTTTTCTTAAAGAGTGACAAAGTAACCCCCAAGGAGCATGCCCAGCACAAGGCAGCTCCCTCATCTGCAGAATTAATAAAATATCAAATCTCCTTGGTGCTCCCATAGCATTTCTATATCTGAATTACTCTAGATTTTTCAGTTTTCTTTCACTTACTAGACTATGAACTCCTCAAATCAGAAATAAATGAAATTGAAACAAAGATACCACAGAGAGGATCAACAAAGCTAAAAACCAATTATTTGAAACAACTAATAAAGTAACAAACTTCTGGTGAGAACAAACAAGAGTGACGGCACAAATAAATAACGTTAGGAATATAAGACAACTACAGATGCTGCAGATGTCGAAATGATAGAAAAAGGGATAGATAATAAGATATAGAAATTTTCAATGACCCCATAAATATTAAAGGAATTAAACAAGTATTTTAAATATTCACACAAGATGCCAGATCCAAATGGTTTTACCAAGTTCTATGAAACTTTCTATCAAGGATCATTCCTATCTCTTCCAGGGAATGAAAAGAGAAAGCACCCTCTGCAACTCATTATGTCAGACCAGAATAAGCTTGACACCAAGACCCGCTTCAGGCGCTGCTACTGAATCATTACAAACAATATTTCTTATTAGTCTCTAATGTCTTGGAGCAGCTAGAAGGAAAATCCTGAAAGTGTGGAACTGTAACCCTAAACCTGTTCTTATTCTAACTACCTGTTAAATGTACTTTGAAATGTATTGATTTTTTTGTGTATATATGTCACAATAAAAAAAAAAAACACGTTTTTCTAGGAGTGCACGCAGCTGCAAACCACACATTGGACAAGGAAAATAAAAGAAGTCTACAAGATTAATATTACTCATGAACATACAAGTAAGAATCAAAACAAAATATTAGTAAACCAAGTCTGGCAATATATAAAAAATAAAAACATCATGAACATATTTGGTTTATTCTAAGAATGCAAAATTTGTTTAATATTAAATCAAATAAGCTTCACCAGCTTAATAATTAAAGAAGGAAAATAAAATAATAATCTCAATTGATACAAAAAACACATTTGATAAAAATCTAACATCCACTCACAACAAAAGTACTTAGCAAACCAAGAAGAAAAGGATATTTTTAAACCTGAGAAAGAATATCTATCAAATATCTATAGTAGACATCGTTAATAATGAAACTTTAGAAACAGTACCATTCTCAGGAACAAGGCAAAAATGCCCACTATCATTGCTTTTGTTTAACACTTATCTGGAGATCTAGCCAGCAGATACTGGTACAATAATTTAAAGAGAAAGCTCATTAGGGCGGCCACGGTGGCTCAGCAGGCAAGAATGCTTGCCTGCCATGCCAGAGGACCCGGGTTCGATTCCCAGTGCCTGCCCATGTTAAAAAAAAAGAGAGAGAGAAAGCTCATTATCTGCAAATAATTATGATTGCCTACACAGAAACCCACCATGTAAATCATTAGACTTAATAAGAGAATATAAAGCAAAATGGTTGGCTATAAGATTAACAAAAAGTAACTGCATTTTTATTCACCAGCAACAGTTATAAAACATAATTTTAAAGAGATATCATTAACAGTAGCAACAAAAAATACCTCAATACCTAATAATAAGTCCAAAAGATATGGAAGACCTGCTGCTGGCCATGATGGAGTAAGATAGGCTGGATTTAGCCACGGGCCTGAAACAGTTCAAAATCGGACAAAAACCACAACTTTCAAGACACTGGTCATCAGGCAAGGAAGGAGGGATCCCTGAGAGATGGGAAACAAAGTGAGTAGTGCAATGCACCATCTTTCTGCCTTAAAAGAGTTTCTACAGAAGAATGAAGGGAACCCATGTGGGCCCAGCCAACTCCCTGAGTTCAGATGACCTGAATCTGGGGAGACCAAAGCAACTAGGGTTCACAAGACAGGTACCAGAGAGGAGGGAGCTACACAGACTGAGAACTCAGGAAACCTACAGAAAGTGCCCCTGAAATATTTAGCAGAATACTGATTAGAAACATAAATGCAAAAGGCAAAATGCTGATAAAAGAAGAGACTGATAAATGTGATTTTATTAAAATTACAATTTTTTTAACAAAACACACCCTAAAGAAAAAGATAAGGCACAGATTAGGTAAAGATACTATCTACACATTCATGACATCCAGACTGTACAAAACATCCTTGCAATTCAACATGAAAAACAACCCAATAGAAGTTTAGATAAAAGACACAAACAGATATTTTGCAAAAGAGAAAATGCAAATGGTCAATAAACATACTAAAAGAGCCCAAGCTCACTGGTGGTCTGGCAGTGCAAGTTAGGATCACAGTGAAATACCATTTAAAAGTACTAAAGGACTGTCATAAATTAAGCAGCACTGAGCATGAAAACCAAAAGGATCATATCAAACAAGAACTGTGTACATTGCTGTTGGGAGTGAAAGCTGATATAACTATGTTGGAAAATAATCTGGCCTTATCTCATACAGGTAAAAATGCTCACACCCTGTGACCTAGCAATTCCACTTTTAGGTAAAAGACCTCAGAGAAACTTTTCAAACACTTGCATCAGGAGACATGTACAAGAATATGCAAAGCAATATTGTTTATAATTGCAAAAATAAAACCAGGGAAGAATTCAAATGCCCATGACAGGAAAATGGAGAGAGTGTGGTCACTACAACAGGGAAAGTAACAGAGCATACACATGACACGGATGCATCTTAGAAACAATGTTGAATGAAAAAAAGCAAATTCCAGAACACTAGATACAATACAATTTTTATAAAGCTTAAAAACAAGTGAAAATAAACAGTGTTCTGGATACCATGTATATGTGATGAAACTTTTTTGAAAAAGAAAGAAAAAGGAATGAAGAAATGATAATTACAACAATCAAGAGCGTGGTTTCCTCTGGGGTGGAACTACAGAGAAGGGCTCAAGGAGGGGCACAGTACAAAGCTTGAGAAGCTTCTCGGAATGTTCTGGTTCTGAGGTGGAGGGTGGCTCACTTTAGTATTACCCTTCCTACACCTTACATGTATTGCATGTATCAAATAATATGCACACAAAACTTAGAATCATTTGGGCACAAAATGGGATTGAGAAATAATGCCTTTCTTTATGCAAAACATTTTCATTATAACACTCAACAATAACGTAAAGAAATTAGTTCACTCCTTGTCTCCAAAGCCAGCAAAGCCAGTAAAAACTGGACTATCTTCTATTGTTCCAATGACCACAACAGTGGCAGAGGCCAAGGAAAACATCCTTTGTACAAGAGTTGTCATGGAATCAGAGTTGTTGTCAAGAAACAAGTAATTTATACTTGGGACTGTCCTCTAGAAGAAGAAATACAAAGACAACACACACACACGTAAAATCAACAGCAGTTCTGTACGTACTTTTATACAGGGCATAAGTATATACTCAGTTCTAAGAAAGAAAACCCCACTGAAACAGCCACTACAGCACAACGACCATTGGTCATTCTATTGAAAACTCATTCGCAGGGTTTTGACGAGAGAAATGAGGATTATAACTCACACCTTGAGGCACCCACATCAATCTTGCTTAAGCCCCCCCCAGCCCCCTCTCTGAGGAGTCACAGCAGTTGTGACTTCATCGCACATAGCCACTTCCTTCCTAAATGGAGCCACTGACTATTCCCAGCTACTGTCCTGAGGCAGCTGATTACAGACAAGTGGCCTCCACTTCCATTATCTCAGCAGCTGTCTAATGCATTTGAACCACAAAATGGGCCTTCGCTTCTTTCCTGCCCTGCTCCATCTTCATAAACTGTGACAGACAGACAGAAGTCCCCAAGGGTACAAAATATCTCCTTTCCAGATAATTCTAAAGGAAAAGATGGGTGCATATATACTAATGGAGTGCCTATGGCTGAAACAGTTTAGCCACCCACTGATAAATTTGTTAAGCAGCAGTAACTGAAACCTATAATTCTGCCTGAAGGCCCTGAGAAACCACGTCTGTCTGAAGGGAATCGGGCTCTTTCTGCTTTACTGAGCGGGTGTTTTGGCCCTGAAGAACAAACACTGGGACTTACTAGAATTACCTGTGATTCAGTGAAGTTTCCAACTTTCTCAAATACTTTTTCTTGGACTTAATGCTGTTTTTTAAGACCTCGGATGAAGGGAAAAGAGAAACATCAACGTTAAGGTGACAATTAAGTTAAGTAAGGGAAATGCAAAATTTTTATGATCCTGAACTGAAAATATTCCAGGGAGAAAACTGTGAGTGATAAAAGCAGAAAATCCAGCCTTAGACCTCGCCTGTGTTTGGTGCTGGACTGGTAACATCAGCACGTGCTTGAGTGGAGTCTAGGGTGCTCAAAGTACTTGACAAACTACCGAACAGACTCACAAAGTGACTGAAAGAAGCCCAGGGTCAATTTTTAGGAGTATCTGTTTCTGCATCAGCCAGAGTTTTGTAGGGAAGCAAGATGATGAGGTTTAAGTCCTGAGAAATCCACCCAACACCAGGACTACTTCCTGCTTCACACAGCCCTGGAATAGAAGTCAACAACCGGGTTTTTGTCTTCCTATGAGCTCTCCTGATTCTTGCTGGTTTGGGGGACAAAAAAGGATATCCTGGAGCGTAAGATCTCCAGTACTCCTTACCCACACCACATCTTTAAGCCAAGAGAAAGATCTGTGACAATGCTGCACTCTGTTTACTCCTGTTAGTGCTCCTAAAACAGCTCTAACACAGCTTTGGGCAAGGGACACAAAGCCTCAGAGTAACAATAAAACACTGATCCATAATATTGCTTTGTTCTGGGAATTCTGCCCTTAAGACAAGTCCATAACAGTCATGAATATAAAGACAATTACGTTCTGGGTCCTCTAACAGATTGAGCTCTGCTGTTACAGAGCAGTGAGCTCAGGAGAAAACAGGAAGACCCAACCATGGCAAGCTTTCACCTCTGCAATCCGTGAGCATCCCGGCTGGTGAGAGAGAACCCACAGCAGAAAGCACACCATGTTTTTAATGCTCTCATCTGAGAAGCATTTTCTGCAAATGCTCTGCAGAAAAACATCAGTACTGACTGCCTCAATGGTTAGGACCGCCGAGCAGGATCTAAAATTTGGACAGTAGGGTCTCTAAAGATTTCAAGAGGAGGGCCAAGATCCGGACTCGGAGAAGTCTGTGAAGACCCTGACGCGGTCCGGCTGCCGTCTCTTATGATTATTTCCTGCATGGCTGTGAAAGTCAAAGGGATGAAGCCTTCACTGTCGGCAGAAAGAAGGATCCAAAGAGAGTCTGCAGAGTAAAATAAACACAGGCAATTTAGGATAGTGTTTTATTCTATAAAGAAAAATATGACTACAGATATGGCCTTTTTGAGGGGAGGGGCACAGGAGTTGATACTGTTGTACCTTATCATTCTAGGACTTGAGGGGAGCTGGAAGGACTGAGTATTACCCAGGGCCACATTATATGGCAGGGAGGCTTACACCCACCCAAAAGGTGACCACGCAGGCACAGCTTACAGACATAAATTTCCACCCAGGTGAGGCATTTATCATTCAGTGTTATGCAGGTGAGCTCATCCACATGTGTGTGCGTGTGTGAATGTGTGCACATACACATTTAAGGGACTGCATGTGGAGGATCTCTACCTTATCTACATGCTGTTAACCAGTTTCTCCAGAACCTGTGATGCTGTGAACAGCTAGTCTAAGGACAAACATTCTTTATCCTTTAGATCCACACCAACCTGCAGACACCCAAGGAGGCCAGACCTAGATGAGAGTGGCCGCGATACTTTTGGATGGTTTCTTCCAGGGTTAGCTGAGGCCACAGCATCATGTTTGCCTGGGCTTTCTCTGGTTCTTTCAATTCTAATGTGTCTCACCTTATGACTCTGATATCACTTCTGAAAATACACTCTTCCCCAAAATAATACACAAAATGTGCAGACAGGGTTTTTTTTAAAAATTTTTTTAGTATTATTTAAAATGGTGAAAAATTGGAAACAACCTAAATGTCAAAGGCAAAAGGTGGTACACCCCAGAATGGAGTATTATCTCCACGCATCCCAAATGACAATTGTGAAGAACGTGCACCATTTTTAAGATAAATGCTGATACAATATTAGGGGGAAAAAAGAAACAAAATGGTATGTTCAGCATGGTGGCTACTGTGAAAAGAAATGAGGCCTAAGAAAACAACGTATTCCATATCTGGTGCACAAGCATGACGCAGTCCCCTGCATCTAATGCGTCCCCACGCTTGCTGCACATTAGACGGCAACTCTTTAAGAAATATTCTGCCATGTCGCTATCATCCTCAGGTTTTAGTGCAACAGGCATTTATGAGGTTTTTCTGTTATTTCCTTACAGCTGTTATATACTGCTTTTAACTCTTTTCTCATTATTTCATGAGTACATTTAATTCTTCCTGTGAGATGACAAGTTTCCTAAATGCAAAATCCATATTTTCCATGTGTTTTGGTACCTAGAATAGGCCTGGACATGTGGTAGACAAATAATAATATTTGTTAATTATTTAGTGAGCCACTGAAGGGCAGTACATGTCATTTTCCTTACCTGTGAAAACCATAAAATACATGGCGGTGGGGGTGGTGGGTAGGGGAGGTTTCTGAATTTAACTTACCATGCAGCATTTCAATAAGAGAGAGGCCAAAAGTCTGCTGAACCGTACTGAGTCTTAGTTTGCCGTCACAAAGAAGCACAACTCTCTTTTCAACCACAGGAACTACATAAGGTCTCTTCAGCTATAAAAATAAAAGTTGTTAAACTGATTGCGGAAGCCACGGAGTTAAACAGAAAGTTTAAATAGCTCTGAAAAATCCCTATCTACTAACACCATCAACTAGATTTCAATTTTAAAAAGGAGCTTTTAGCTGTATTACTTATACAACCAAAGAATCAGACCAAAACACAACTGCCCCCAATGTGCTTTTCCTGCTGTGCTGTCTCTCCCATGGTTATGGCCACATCACCACCAGGAGCTGACGAATCCCCCCAGATGAGAGCCGCCTGAGGGGCACAGTCTGATGCACAGGAACTACTCTTTGGCTGTTTTAACTAAGAAACTACACGCTTTCTTTACTGGGGAAAACCGGTGCCAAGAAATATTGTCCTAAGTTGTAGCATAGCAGATTTGTATAAATAGAATAAACAATCTGCAGTCAAATTTCATTTGGCTTAGAAAAAGTACAATGAAAATAAGTGATTTTTAAAATTTAAAAAGTCAGATCAAAAACTGTCATCTTAAAAAAAAAACTGTCATCTTTTTAGATGGTTTCAAATATCCGTAGAGAAAGAAAATATAAAAATTATAGTTCTCATTCAGGACACATTAACAACTGAAAAGGTATAATCAAAGCACATAGAATAAAAATTTTAACTTCTAATTATGTATTATTTGAAACAATATCTTCATATAAGCATTTAAAGAACAGTTTTATAAGTTGTATTTAACTTATTTTGTTGTTAAAATTATCAATACTCATTTTCTGACTGCTGAAAATCATATTTTCAACTGTGAAAGATAAACAACACTCCATTTATGGTGGAGGATGAACTACTCAAAGAATCTACTGAGGAGGTTTTAAACGATGTCACATAAACCATGGAGTCAGAGGCAACTAATCATTTATTTCAACTCTTATGAAATGTGACTTCTGAAATTATACGGGAAACTGTTCCTTACATCTGATTATCTTGCCATTATTTAATCTTATTATCCCTATACAGAAAGGATATACATTCAATGTTTTTCAAAAATACAGAAATTTATAATGCAGAGTAAAGTTTCCAAAACTTCTACTCTCCAAAGATAACTACCGATAACTGCTTGGTTGGATTACTTCACTATAAACTGAGAAGGAAAAGAATTGAAAAGACAAGAAAACACTTATTTCTTATAACTTTAGTTAATAAAATATAGATTTCATATCTACAAATGTTTAAAAAACAGACGTCATTTAATAAAATAATCTAAAAACAGACGTCATTTAATAAAATAATCTATTTAAATAAAAATACAATTAAATATACATTTTTACCTTTTGGATTGACAAAGATTTTAGTGAAAGCATAGAAAAATATATGAAAGCATTTATACCTAACTGTATCTGAGGATTTCTCTGAAGGTTAGATTATGGAAACTTTTTACTTTCAACAACATTTAATATTCCTGCATTAGTTAATTTTTTTTCTATGAGCATATATTACTTTTACAATTAGGGAAAAAAGAAGGCTATGCAGCAAAAAAAAAAAAAAAGTTCTGTGTTCTGATATGGAGAACTCTCCATGATATATTATTAAAATGGAAAAAGAAAAATGCAAAAAACATGTATATGTTATCTACCTTTTGTGTAACAAAGGCAGAAATAAAGATATACAATAAAGCTTGCCAGTTTCTACATAAAGAAATAAAATGAAAATGATTCCTATAGGAGGCAAGGGCGGAGGGGTGGGATTAAGACTTCTCAGTATATACCTTTTTCTTAAAATACTATTTTGAATTTTGAACCAAGTAAATGAATTAACTATTCACAAGGAAAAATAAAAGAAAAAAATTTCTTTTAAAAATCATTTCTATCAAAAATCATGAGATAGAAATAGGGTAGATATTGGGTAATTGGAGCTGAAGGGATACAGATTGTACAACAGGACTGACTGTAAAAATTCAGAAACGGATAGCACAACACTACCTGGTGGTAGCATAATAATGTTAGGACACTGAACAAAGCTGAATGTGAGAATAATGGAGGGAGGAGGGCTGGGAACACAAATGAAACCAGAAGGAAAGATAGATGATAAAGACTGAGATGGTATAATCTAGGAATTCCCAGAGTGTACAATGATAGTGACTAAATATACAAATTTTAAAATGTTTTTGGATGAGGAAGAACAAAGGAATGTCAATTTTACAGGGTGCTGAAAACAGATGGTCATTCATATTTTAAAACTTTAACTTCTGCGTGAGACTAAAGCAAAAAATGTTCATTTTGTACAAAATTTATATTTTGACTAGTACATTTCCTAATATAATTTATATGGACAGGTTAATTGAACACCCTAAGTACATGGAACCTTGAATAGGGAATGAGAATTTGCAGGTTTGTCCCAAGTGATGTCCTGATAAATCCCAGAGTGATTTGAATAGTAAATAAAGAAGTATCAGCAAAGTCCCCTTGGGGGAATGGTGAGAAAGAGGGAAAATGCAACTTCCCCATTTGGAGAATTCCTGATACACTCGCAAGCAGTGGGGAGAACCAAATCAATCAACAAGCCACGCCCACAATCTTGGGGTCTGTTCATATGAAACTTATCCCTGCAAAGGACAGGATAAGCCTACTTAAAATTAGGCCTGGGCAGGCCACGGTGGCTCAGCAGGCAGAGCTTTCGCCTGCCATGCCAGAGACCTGGGTTCGATTCCCAGTGCCTGCCTATACCAAAAAAAAAAAAAAATTAGGTCTAAGAGTCACCTACAGAGAGCCTCTTTTGTTGCTCAGATGTGGCCATCTCTCTCTCTCAGCCAACACAGCAAGCAAATTCACTGTCCTCCCCCTCTCTACATGAGACGTGACTCCCAGGGGTGTAAACCTCCCTGGCAGTGTGGGACAGAGATCCTAGAATGAGCTGGGACTCAGCATCAAGGGACTGAGAAGACCTTCTTGACCTTAAGGGGGAAGAGAGAAATGAGACAAAATAAAGTGTCACTAGCTGAGAGATTTCAGAGTCGAGGCAAGATTTTGGAGGTTATTCTTACACATTATATAAATATCCCCTTTTTAGTTTAAGGTGTGTTAGAGAGGTTAGAGGGAAGTGCCTAAAACTGTAGAGCTATGTTCCAGTAGCCATGTTTCTTTTTTTTTTTTAAACTTTTTTCATTAAAAAAAAATTTACAAACAAAATATTTAGATATCATTCCATTCTACATATACAATCAGTAATTCTTAATATCATCACATAGTTGCATATTCATCATTTCTTAGTACATTTGCATTGATTTAGAAAAATAAAATGATAATAGAGAAAAAAAAGACTATACATACCATACCCCTTACCCCTCGCTTTCATTTACCACTATTTCAAACTGAATTTATTTTAACATTTGTTCCACCTATTATTTATTTTTATTCCATATGTTCTACTTTTCTTCTGATATAGTAGCTAAAAGAAGCATCAGACACAAGGTTTTCACATTCAGAGTCTCATTGTGAAAGCTATATCATTGTTCAATCATCATCAAGAAACATGGCTACTGGAACACAGCTCTACATTTTCAGGCAATTCCCTCCAGCCTCTCCGCTACATCTTGAACAACAAGGTGATATTTACTTAATGCGTAAGAATAACCTCCAGGATAACCTCTCGACTCTGTTTGGAATCTCTCAGCCATTGACACTTTGTCTCATTTTACTCTTCCCCCTTTTGGTCGAGAAGTTTCTCTCAATTCCTTGATGTTAATTCTCTGCTCATTCTAGGGTTTTTCTCAGTCCCTTGATGCTGAGTCTCAGCTCATTCCAGGATCTCTATCCCACGTTGCCAGGAAGGTCCACACCCCTGGGAGTCATGTCCCACGCAGACAGGGGGAGAGTGGTGAGACTGCTCGTCATGTTGGCTGGAGAGAGAGGCCACATCTAAGCAACAAAAGAGGCTCTCTTGGGGGTGACTCTTAGGCCTAAATTTTAAGTAGACTTGACCTATCCTTTGTGGGGTTAAGTTTCATGTGAACAAACCCCAAGACTGGGGGCTC
The DNA here is from genome assembly GCF_023851605.1 of Tamandua tetradactyla. Classification (NCBI taxonomy): domain Eukaryota; kingdom Metazoa; phylum Chordata; class Mammalia; order Pilosa; family Myrmecophagidae; genus Tamandua; species Tamandua tetradactyla. The sequence continues at coordinate 7,180,347 of NC_135329.1, forward strand.
AGCCTATAGCTTTGGTTGTCCAACTGCTTGTGAGAATATCAAGAATTCAACTTGGGGAAGCTGAATATTTCCCCACTCTCACCATTCCCAGAAGGGGGCTTGCAAATACTTTTCCAGCCACTGATCAAATCATTCTGGGATTCATCAGGGGATCACTCTGGACAAACCAACAAAATCTCATGTGCTACCTGAGATTCCAAGTACTTATAACATTCAATCAAGCTATCTACATGAGTTATATTAGGAAATGCTCTGGTCAAAATATAAATTTTGTAACAAATAAACATTTTTTGCTTTAGTCTCACACAGAAGGTGACATTTTAAAGTATTAATTATCATCTATTTTCAGCACCCTGCAATAATGACATTCCTTTGTTCTTCCTCATGCAAAAACATTTTTAAAATTTGTACATTGTACATTTCACTATTATTATACACTCTAGGCATTCCTAGATTATACCATCTCAATCTTTAACATCTATCTTTCTTTCTGATTTCATTTATGTCCCCAGCCCTCCTCCCTCTATCATTCTCACATGCAGCTTCATTCAGTGTTTTAACATAATTGTATTACAGTTAGGTAGTATTGTGCTGTCCATTTCTGAGTTTTTGTATCCAGTCCTGTTGCACAGTCTGTATCCCTTCAGCTCCAATTACCCACTATCTTACCCTATTTCTATCTCCTGATGGTCTCTGTTACCAACGACATATTCCAAGTTTACTCACTAATGTCAGTTCATATCAGTGAGACCATACAGTATTTGTCCTTTAGTTTTTGGCTACTCTCACTCAGCATAATGTTCTCAAGGTCCATCCATGTTGTTACATACTTCATAAGTTTATTCTGTCTTAGAGCTGCATAATATTCCATCGTATGTATATACCTCCATTTGTTTAGCCACTCGTCTGTTGATGGACATTTTGGCTGTTTCCATCTCCTTACAATTGTAAATAGCCATGTTTCTTGAAGATGATTGTATAATGATACAGCTTTCACAATGTGACTGTGATTGTGGAAAAATAAATAAATAAATCATAATATAGGTGGGTCAAAACACCCTTTTAGGGGCCAAGATGGTGGCTTAGCAATGTGCGCATTTTAGTTCGTCCTCCAGAACAACTACTAAATAACCAGAAGCAGTACAGAACAGCTCCCAGAGCCACGATAGTGACCAGACGCACAGCATACCCCAATCTGGACCAGCTGGACTGGCTGCGAGTCTCCGGAACCGTGAGTTTCCCAAACCGTGAGTTTCCCAAGCCGTGGCGGCCGGCGCCCGGCGCCCCTCCCCCACAGGCAGCTTCCCAGAGGGAAAGGAAAGAGACTCTAACAGTAGCAGGGACTGAGTCCAACCAAACACCAATTGTGGCATTAATAAACAAATTCTGACTACTAAAAATAGGCCCCCAGCTCAGGCGAAACTGGTCAAGGCGGAGGTCGCTTACTAGGCTAACTGAAAAAGAGGAAAGGGGACAAAACAGGTTTTTGTGGCTGTTTCTATGGAGGCTTGGCTGCCTCTGGATTCAGCGGTGGGACTACTTGGGCTGCAACTGCCCCAGGAATAGGCAGAAACAGACTGCTTTCAGGGCTGTCTCCCACGTGTGCCTTCCCCAGGGGAGGGGTGAAGCCCAACTTAGGTGGAATCCCTCTCTCAAGGAATTCAGACCCCAGGGCTAGGCAATTTGAAGCCATTAAAACCAGTCTACAACCTCTCCTCTGTCTCCACCATGCCCCCAGCAGGGAGAGCCTGCCAAAGTTAAAGGGACCCCATCATCTTAAGCTGGTGGGACCTGCAGTCAGACAAGCGCCACATACTGGGCAGGATAAGAAAAACAGAGCCCAGAGACTTCACAGGAAAGTCTTTCAACCTGCTGGATCTCACCCTCAGGGAAAACTGATGCAGGTGACTCCTTCCCCCTGATAGGAGACCAGTTTAGTCTGGGAAAACCAGCTGGAGTCTGTAATACCTATGTAGACCCTCCTAAGGGTGGGGAGGGCAAAGGCACCTTACAAGCAGGACAAGAAACAAGGAAACAAGAACTGAAAAATTACCCTTGGTTAAACAAAACTTAAGCTAGAGGCCCAGAAAAAGCTGAACTGAAGGGCAAAATCATAATATAACTTTTTAAAAAATCAAAAGTCTATTGCACAGAATATACAGAAAACTTCATGTAGTTTTAAATAAAACCACTTAAATATCTGTTTGGGGCAATGAGTAGAAGTGTCCAAAAACATTGGTAGCAAAAGCCCTCTCCAAAAATCTAGGATTAAGATGTTAAATGCTTATAAATATTTGTTTCATTTAGCTTGGTAAAGGATATAATTAAGATTTCTAATATAGTTGTGAAATTAATTTGAAAAAATAATTTTATAAAATCAGTGATTTAACATTTGGGGACAACACTTAGGGAATCAGGAGATAATAAGATAATATTAACTAATTACTGTTAATGTTGTTAGGTGTGATAATGGTACTATCTTTACATTTTAGAAAAACATCCTGAAATATTTAGGGGTGAAATACCATGACTACTTAAAAAATTTCAAAGAAGAAAAAAATGAAGCAATCATGGCAAAATGTTAAAAATTGTTAAATCCAAGTGATACAGAGAGTTTCACTTAATAGTCTTTCTATGTTCTTCCAATTTTTCATAACTTATTTTATGTTTGAAATTTTTTAATTCAGCATTTAAAACTATTCTTTTGTTCTTCTAAAAACCAACATTCTTGGGTTGGTCAAGCAGTTTTAAGAAAAAGCTACATAAAATACCTCTTCCTGACCATCAGTTAAACAGTAATTTATATATTTATTTATTTATCATTGATTTCGATACCTACTTTCTGCAAGTATCTTTTAAAATGGTCCTATATAACGCCACTGTAATCATGTCAGTGATTACTGGTAAAGTCCTAGATACAGAATTATTACAGTAAGCACAGTATACAGAATCCAGAATTAGATCCCAGAATAAATACGTTTATATATGAGAAGGGTGATACATCCAATTCATTGGGTTAAGGATGGATTTTTAATAATACTGCTAGCACAAGGAGGTATCTACCTCTAAGAAAATAGGATTAGACCACTAACAAATAATGAATTCAATATTAAAAACTTAAATCTAAAAAATAATAAACAGTGCAAGAAAATCTATACATTACATATATATTATTTTCTATAATATACCAAAAAACTCTTACAAATCGATAATCCTATAGAAAAATGAGCAATAGGCAATTCAACTCCAAATGGCCCCAACACTAAACGTATTCAAATTCACTAATACTAACGGAAATATGAATTAATAAAAGTGAACTATCACTTCACACTCATCAGGTGGGTGAGGCTGTGAGGAAGGGACAGTCTCATATACTGTCAGTTGACATGGGATGATGCATTGCTCAGTAAAAACTCTTGGAAAGGCAATCTGGCAACACTATTATAAAAGCAGAAACGTGTGTCCCTTCAAAATTGCACTCCCACTTCTGGGAACCAATCCAAGAGAAATAAAATTACTAATACAAGTGAATACAAATAAAGATATTATTGCAGCACTATTTGTAGTGGCCAAGAATCAAATACAAAGTGAATGTCCATCAACAAAGAGGCATCTGAGTAAACAGTGCACTCTCAGCTGGAGGTAGAGAGGGCATCCCACTTTTGTAAAACAATGACAAACCCTCACCACACCCTCCCACACACACATACCTCAGTATGTCTACACAAAGACCCGTGTAAAATTCTATGAGTATACAGGAAAGCACGGACAGAGCCACATTAAGCTGTTGGTTAGAGGGGCTTATGGAGAGGTGGGGCCCCATCATCTTCCAAGGGGAAAGAAAGTGTTCATGGTAAAAACAGGCATATAATCCCATGTATGCAATATTACATGTTTATGTGTGCATGCATAAAAAGATGCATTACAATTTTTTAATGAATATAATCATTTTCCTAAAGGGAAGAGTATCTATCTGCGTTGCCTCAAAAGGGTTTCACAAAATATGATTATTAAAATATATTTTTCTATATATAAACTGCCAGAAAGAATACAATCGTTCATTTCTTCATACCACACAAAGGATAAAATCGTGGCATCTGGCTGGCAGGCTAACACCCAACCAACCTGCCAAGGTTTAACAACTTGGCTGTAACATAATTTGCTCAATTCAGTGAAGTTCGATTAGAGTACCATCTTCCTCATCAATAAATTTTTCTGGCAGTACTCCCCGGCTACAGGAGCTTTTACATATAGTGGCAGGTCCTCAAAGGAGAAGTTACCTGGTAAGTGATGTGCACATAAGGGGGATCCTGAGAGAGCGGATACACTGGAAAGGATTTCTTCCCATGACGTAGAAAGGCCTTGAGTTCAGAAAGACATTGCTGCATTTCGGCCAGGTTCCTGGATAAAATTTCCAGTTCCTTAGATATCTGATAAGTTTCCTTTTCCCTTTGTAAATTCTTCCTTTGAGGCAAATTAGGAGGCTCCAGTGTGCTGTTGTGATCGGGTAGGCTGCTGGATCTGGGCAGTATTTCTGACCAATCAGCAGGCTCAGCAGCTGGAGTTTCTAGGGCTAGGGAGCTGTCACAGATACTGGACGGAAGGTTTTTTATTTCTTTAATAAGGGTTCGTCCGGGACTTCCACTTTGACTACTGGCACTAGCTGTTAACAAGAGCCCTCTGTTTTGGTGACAAAAGTCTGGAGAAAGACTCTCAGTTAGCTTTTTTCTATTTGCTTTATTTAACAGGGCACTAAATGTAGAGTAGCCACTGTGGCTTTCACTGGATGTCATCGAAGGTTCTTCTTCCAACATTACTTCCCTAACAATCAAGTGGATGACATACCGGTCAGACTTTGAAGAAGGAAGGAAGACACAGTCAGTAGATTTTTGCATTCCTACCAAAATTAGTAACAGTTTATCCGTCAAGAAACATATGCCTTTTGGCTTTTCACTACTCTCTAATTGAATTTGCTGGATGTTTGACATAGAAGATGAAATAACAGAATAGATCAGAATTACATTACAAGCATTAGAAGCCACTGCCACTACCTGTGCTTTAAGATTAAACGCCATGAGGTCAGGAACTAGAAGGCCTGGGATATTCACTTTTCTGGTCACGGTAACCTCTCTTTCAAAGGTCACAAGGACCAAATGTGAAGAGTCCTGGCCAGTTCCTGTCAAGTAGTCCTTTTGTCTTAGACAAATAAGAGGACTATCTTCAGATCTAGACCTACTGAAACGTATATGAGTTAGATTCAGCGGATCTAATGAGGAAGAAGAAAAGGAAGGACAAACTGAAATTTCAGAATTTGTTTCAGCAGCAAGTGCCCCTTTATTGAGAGAGGGCACTTCACCAATAACCGGTAAAGTATCCAGGCCAGTGTCTTCACCACTAGGCAGAAGGTCAAAGGTTTCAGATGCATTTAAGCCACAAATCTTATCGAGTGGAAGTTCTGTGGCTATAGCGACCTGTGAGTCCACAGTGGCTCTGATGGAACAGATGGAACTGTCTACATCAAACACTGAGCATCTCTGAAGAGTTTTCTGAGCACTGTTCCAAATATAAGAATGCAGGCTGCTGCCTACTGCCACCACCAGTCTCTGGCCGTCCTGGGTCCAACATGCACAGTGGATGCGGCCCTGGGTGCTGATGTCCACTCTCACCTGAGAACTGTCACAGTGAACATCATGGAAAACAGAGACATCCTGTGCCGTCAACACAGTCAGGACGGCACTTTCTGGGTGCCACACACAGCCCTGAGGAAGGACAGGGAGGGATTCTCTAATCTCGCAGGTCTTTGTCATCAGCCACTGGCTCTTCTCTGAAGTGCTGGGACACAGCTGCCACACAGTGACATGCTTCACGTGCTGGACAGCGAGCAGAGGGGGGTTTTCCGCATTACCAGGTGGGGCCCAGGATAGCCCAAAGACATCTTCAAATTGCCCAATGACCTTGGAGTCCCCAAACTTGGCCTCTTCACTGTGAAGATGCAAATCAGTCAGGACAACCTGATTTCCATCAGTCCAGGCCAGGCCATGAATTGGGTGTATTGCTTGATACAATGCATTCTGTCCAGTCCTGAGAAGTTCTCCTTTTCCCAAATCCATCCTTTCTGATAAAAATTATCTGAAATAATTTAGAAGGTAAATTACATCATGAGAAAATCAGACAAATCCAGAATGTAAAACATTTTACAAGGCAACTGGCTTGGACCCTCCACTGGTCAATACTATGGGGGAATAAAAGAAAAGGAGGAATGTTATCAATTACAACAAACTATGTGTGCCAGTTTGAAGGGATGTATGTACACTAGAAAAGTCATGTTTTAATCCTAAACCCATTTTGTAAAGGCAGCACTTCTTCTAATCCCTATTCAGCACTATATGTTTGAAACTTTAATTAAATTATCCCCCTGGAGATGTGAGTCAATCAAGAGTGGTTCTTAAACTGGATGAGGTGGAGACACGTCTCCAAGGCCACCCATTCTGGGGGCGCGGGGGGGGGGGGGGTCTTGATTAGTTTACTGGAATCCTATAAAACAGAACAAGAGAGAAAGCCACGAGATTCTAAGAGAGCAGAATGACATAGCCATGAGAAGCAGAGAGTCCACCAGCCAGCGACCTTCAGAGATGAAGAAGAAAAACACCTCCTGAGGAGTTTCATGAAAGGAAGCTGGGACCGAAAGCTAGCAGATGACACCATGTTTGCCACGTGTCTTTCCAGATGAGAGAGAAACCCTGACCCTGTTCGCCATGTGCCTTCTCACTTGAGAGAGAAACCCTGAACTGCATCAGCCTTCTTGAATCAAGGTATCTTTCCCCGGATGCCTTAGATTGGATATTTCTATAGATTTGTTTTAATTGGGACATTTTCTCAGTCTTAGAACTGTAAACTAGCAACTTAATAAATTCCCCTTTTTAAAAGCCATTCCATTTCTGGTATATTGCATTCTGGCAGCCAGCAAACTAGAACACTATGTAAAAGTGGTAACCCATCTTAGATTGGGGAAATAACATTTTATACAAAAAAAAAACATTTTTTGAACAATTTTGGGAAATCTGAATATGGAATGGATATTAGAAGATATTGCGGAGTTATAAATTTTCCTATCTGTGAACATGGTATCATGGTTAGATAGGAAAATGTCCTTACCATTAAAATATGCATGTTGAGATATTTGGGGCAAAGTGTTATGATGTTTACACTTGCTTTCAAATGGTTTAGCAAAAATGAAATTTTATACAGCTAGGCAGGGAGATAAAAATAAATGTAGCAAAATATTAATAATTAATGACTCTAGATTGAGGCTATATTGGTATTCATGGTACTTTCAACATTTAAATTAGAAAACTTTCAAATTTAAAAGGCTGAGAAAAGAAAACTCTCCTCCAGCATCTAATTTCTACTCTTCTTTTCACTGCCAAATCAATCAATAACTGATATTCCCAGCCCTAAATTTATTAGCACTTATTCCCTAAATTCTCTTCAAAATGGCTTTTACCTCTCTACTGAAATGACAATTAAGTCACTATCACTATTTCTACTTCTTCATGTTCAAACAGCACTTAATTTTTAGAAGATTTGTATATTCCCTATTGCATTCAATCTTTGCAACAACCCTTCACAATAATATAAATTAGGTTAGGCAAATACTATCTTCAATTTTTCCATTCTTAATTTTTTGTAGGCATTTGAATTATTAAAGCACATACTATGATAAAATTCAAACAAACTAGAAGTGTATAAAGCAAAACTACTTGTTTCCTCCAGTCCCAGGCCAGCCTCTCTTCATCACCCTCCCCTGCGCCTCCCAAATTTTAAGGCCTTCATAAAAGCACTGTTAATTTGGTGTGCAGACTTTGATACTGGTAAAGAAACCTACAAAATCATATAGGATTTTGTATATCATTTTTTTTCCTTTTAAACAACAATGGGATATAAGTCAGAGTTTTGGAGTACTAGCAACAGAAACCACTGGCTAACTTAGGGGGGAAAAAAAGTGAGCAAGTAAGGCCGGGCAGAATTAACCAAGCGTACTATCGCTGGGCAGCCCAGTTTCTGAGAATCTAACTTCACTGTCCCTTCACTCGACCTCTGATGGTTCAGTTTCAGAATCTCGGGAAGTATCCCTGTGGCCGAGCCTAGTTCACACACCCTTGCTCTAGTGCTGGGAGGTTTACCCCATATGGGACCAGGCTCTGCCTCCCACCACAAATCACACAAGGGGAGATTCCCCCAGACAAGAAAGGGGTTTTCAAAAAAATTACAATTACCACAGGGATCATATGTTATATATTATTCACTAATTTATTTTAAATAAAGTCACCTTTCTAAGCCAGTAATATACATCTGTCTCAATCATTTAAATAGCAGCAAGGTATTCCATAGTATGTTATGTACTATCATTTACTCATTGATTCTCCCATAGGTAGGAATCAAGCTTGTTTCTAATTTTTATCTAGGTGTGGAGAGAGCCAAAAGTTTGGTACTCGTGTACATTGCTTTTCTTACACATCCTTCCTTCTTAAGGTCATCAGCTCCCATGGTTACAATTGCTATCTCCTATGTAACTTACTCTCAGATCTGCACCTGAGAGTCCAGGTTTCCTTCTCAAGCTACGATAGTTAAATACATGTCGGGCTTAGCCAACATGGCTATTTCAAAACCCTGCCCACATTCACGTCAACTTTAACATAAAAGAAAAAAACATTTTTCTCTGTCTCAACAGCAGCTCCCTTGATTTCCACTAATGATCCCATCATTCTCATAGTCACTGGGACTAAAAACTAGGAACTCAGTTTGATTTCTCCCTCTCCTGCCTTCTCAATTAGTCACCAAGTCCTACTGATCCTTGGAACCGTTCCTTGAAGCCAGTCCTAATCATTCCCACTAGCATCCTCCTGAGTCAGACCACTGTCAGCTACAGCCTAGAGGACTGCAACCGTCTCCTCCATACTGGCCTCTTAATCACTCTATCTGTCTTTCCTCCTCCAATATATTTTCTACAAGACCAATCTTAAAATATCCTTTTGAAATAAATCACTTAGCTTAATAATTATCAGAGCTTACCTACTGCTTATGGCTGTGCTGATTCAAGACAGCAACTACTTGCCACATGTGCTAGGTGAATATAAATTAATTAAAGTAAAAGAGTTCTAAAAAATAACACAGTTCCTCAATCACACTAGCTACATTTCAAGTGGTCACTGGCCACCCAGTGGCTACCCTTACCAGACAGAACAGAACAGAACATTTCCGTCAGCACAGAAAGTTTTGCTAGACAGTGCTGGCCTACAGGATAAAGTATGAATTCCTCACTTTGACACCCAAAGCTCTTCCCAATCTGGACCCACCTACCTCACCAGCCTTATTTCTTTCTACTTAACAATTTTCATTAGTCACAATGCCTGGCCCATTCAAAACACTCAGTAAATGACAGATTAACTGAAGGTGCAGTTTAAATACAATCTTCTCTGGGAACCTTCCTTAGCCATCCAACTGAAAATGATTCTTTCCTCCTGGGAACTCCCAAGGCTCTTACATTCAGTGACATCATAAGTTTAATACCTGGAATTGTCAGTTATTTTTCCATATATTATGTCTTAATCTCTCCAACTGACATGGAAAGTTTTCTGAGAGCAGGAACTAGGTTTAACTTCTTTGTCTATCACCTCCTAACACATAGTATAAGCACTGGGATGTACTGTTCAGATGGAATATTCCACATCAACCATATCATATAAAGAGTTTTCAACTGGGTCAAGATATTGCCAGGGGTTATGTTGATTACATTTTTATTGCTTCAGGCCCTTATAATACTAAGCAATTAAGCCTCTTTGGTCTATATTTGCAAATACTTTCTAAAGCTGTTACATAATCCAGCCTCAAGAAATGAATGAGACAGTGCAAATGAGTGTCACGAGAGTACCTCAAGAAATGAATGAGACAGTGCAAATGAGTGTCACGAGAGTAGCACAGTGGAGCTGCTGAAGTGTCTACCGGCAGTAAGAGAAACTTTTCTGCTCTGGCTACGGCCCGGAGCCTCACAGCTTCCATGCGCGGAGCGACGATGCGCCCCATCACAACGACTTGAGCCATCCTGCACCTCGGCCCGCGGCCTGCAGTCCCCTCACCTCGGGGGAGGATGCCTGAGCCCAGAGGTGTCCCCAGGAGCCTGGTGCAGGCTGCGTGGTGCAGGGGCCCATTTCCTTTGCGCCTTGCCCTCGCATCCTGGGGCGTTCCATACTACCACGCATCCCCAGGGCCCATGGGGCTGCCCACTCTGGAGTTCAGCGATTCCTACTTGGATAGCCTGGATTTCAGGGAGCACAGTCAAGAGACTGAGCTGGAGTGAACCAACAAGTTCATCAAAGAGCCGATCAACGCCAGCTACTCATTCTGCCCTGAGGATTCTCAGGTCATGAACATGTCTAAATTAAGATACCAACAAGAGGTTATCTTCACTCAAAAAAGGCTGATGCCATCAGGAACACCTTTGTCAGCTGGGAAGATCTGTCCATGGCGGTACAGAAATTTTCACAGTCACTACAAGATTTCCAGTTTGAATGTATTGGTGATACTGAGACAGACGATGAAATTAGTATTGCTCAGTCACTAAAAGAATTTGCAAGACTACTCATTGCAGGAGAAGAAGGAGAAGACTGATTCAAAATGCAAATGATGCACTAATTGTGCCACTTGAAAAATTTCGAAAAGAACAGATAGATGCAGCAAAAGATGGAAAGAAGAACTTTGACAAAGAGAGTGAAAAATACTCTATTCTTAACAAGCATTTAAATTTGTCTGCAAAGAAAAAGGAGTCTCATTTGCAAGAGACCAATTCACAGATCGACTGAGAACATCAAAACTTCTATGAAGCATCACTTGAATATGTCTTTAAAATTCAAGAAGTTCAAGAAAAATAGAAGCTTGAATTTGCTGAACTGCTTTTGTCATTCCTTCAGGGCTTGTTTACTTTTTACCACAAGAGATATGAACTCACCCAGGAATTCGTACCATATAAGCAACAACTGCAATTCAACTTGCAAGATACAAGGAATAATTTTGAGAGTACCCATCAAGAGGTAGAACGGTTGATGCAAAGGATGAAATTTGCAAACCAAGACTACAGACCACCCAGACAATGGAAAGCTATCTTTTTGTCCAGGAGAAACGACCACTAGGTTTACATGGACTGAACATTACTGTACATATAATAATAGAAGCAAAACATTTACGATGAGTGTTTCAGAAATGAAATCCAGAGGAAAAATAAATGGCCTTGTTACTAGCTCACCAGAAATGTTTAAATTAAAATCTTATATCTGGCAAAAGACAGATTCAATTGACAAATGCTTCTGCTTTGACACAGAAGTAGCTGAAAGGCATGGAATCATCATATTGCAGGTCTTCTCAGAGGCTAACAGGAAACTCTGGCTCGAAGCCATGGATGGGAAGGAACCAATTTACACACTGCCTGCCATTATTAGCAAGAAGGAAGAAATGTACTTAAATGAAGCAGGGTTCAACTTTGTGAGAAAATGCATTCAAGCTGTGGAAACAAGAGACACCACCGCTTTAGGCATCACCATTTTAGGCCTCTACCGAACAGAGGCGTGAACTCCAAAGTCCAGAAACTCGTGAACATCACATTTTCTCCCAAATCCCCTCCTGATATTGACACTGATATTGAACTGTGGGATAATAGGACGATAACAAGTAGACTGAAAAACTACCTCAGGTGTCTTGCAGAACCACTAATGACTTATAAGCTGCACAAAGATTTTATCGTTGCTGTTAAGTCTGATGACCAGAACTATCAGGTGGAATCTGGACAGGCATCGGTTCACAGATTACCAGAGAAACACAGAGATGCTGGCCATCTTAATAAAGCACCTGGTCAAAGTTTCACTGCACAACCAACAAAATCTCATGACTGTCTCAAATCTTGGTGTCATATTTGGCCCAACTTTAATGAGAGCACCGGAAGAAATTGTGGCTGCCATGATGAGTATTAAATTTCAGAATATTGTGGTTGAGATCCTGATAGAGCACTATGAAAAGATTTTTCACACTGCCCCGGACCCAAACATTCCTCTGCCTCAACCTCAGTTCCGATCTGGATCGCGGAGGACATAAGCCATCTGCCTTTCTACAGGCTCTCGCAAGCCCAGGAGAGGTATATTCTGTGCCTCCAGAACCAGGTAGTGACTGCTATAGCAGCAGCCCAGACAGCACAGCTATCGGCAGCATCCAGTCACTCTTCTCTCACTCATCTGAACAAAGCAGCACTACAAAATCTGCTTCCTGCCAGCGCAGGGAGAAATCTGGAGGGATTCCCTGGATTGCATCCCTATCACCTTCCAATGGACAGAAAAGCCTTGATCTCTGGACAACTTGTCCTGAATCGAGTTCTAGGGAAGATGCAACCAAAACAGATGCAGAATCAGATTGCCAAAGCATAGCCTGGCGATCTGGGGATGTTTCCCTACTGATAGACCTGGTCAAGAATGGGTCTTATGAACTATTGGACCTGAAAAGACCCTCAGCTTCCTGCCTCAGGTCCATCTCTGCAGCCAAAGGAAACAAGAGCTACAGTGGATCCCATTCAAAGTTTGACATCCATAGGTTTGAAAGAGATGCCCAAAACCTCACCAAATCGAGACCTGCCTCCAAAAATGTGCAGGAGATTAAGGCTAGACACTGCCTAAAGCAACAGCTATGAGCGACCTGGCTCAGAAGTACCAACCAAAGTCTGACTGTTTGAAAATGTTAGTTCACTTATACCAGTTTCTTCTGGGCGGCAGGCCAAGGCTGTGCGCTCATGTAAAGTAGAGCACAGCCACAAGCTCTCCTTCCCTCAGGGCGACATTTTCTAACGTGTGCCCATCAGTGGAACCACGATGGTTAAAGGCAACTTATGAAGGCAAAACAGGACTAGTTCCAGAAAATTATGCTGTCTTCCTCTAATAGTATTTAGTGGATGGCAATATCTTCACGGTATCCCTGGTAACAAATAATAACTGCTATGATTGTATCTGACACAAATACTGGGATCAGCCCACTAAATGAAAATAGTCTATTTCTATCAAGTTCTATACCAGCAGACTATGTAGCTCCCTATTAATAGAAAAAGGAAAAATTAAAGTTTAAATTTTTGGCCATTCTTTTTATGGCTGGTTTCTTATTTTAAAAATTTCTGCCTTTTTTTTTTCAATAATAAGTAACTCTCTACAGTATCTTTTTCATAACAGTTGCAGAATCTAAAATATGTTATGTTAAGCACTATATCCCAGAAATTTGGAAACCAGAAATCTGATATAAGGATTTTGAGCTCTGTTCTTTACTACCTGGCATTCTCTGGGGAACTATGAAATTATTACTTAAAAATGTAATTTAAATTGTTCATCTATTATTTTTTCTTAGAAATATGCTACTTCTATATATGATTGTTAAAAAAAAATGAATGAAACAATGGAGAATACAATATTAAGAGATATTCCCGACATCAATCCATATTGTCCAAATACAGCTTCACACCAGCATTTCTCATTCCCTGCTTGATTTTTTTAAAACCATGCATATCACCCCAAGTTCCCAGGTCCTAAAGAACTCACATAATTATTTAAGTCACAGGACAAAAAATGTTGATAAATCATGATACAACTTAACATTTCATTAAAAATATAATACAATATTTAGCAACAATGAAAAATCTTCCTCTTAAGGTAATTCCAGGAAACAGAAACTGTTTCTGGTGATTATCATAATACAGATTCTATGTCAATGTCACAGTATGAAAACCTTTCCCTGAATCACCTTATTTACAGAACCTTTAGTGTCTTCATGTCAGGATGCGCCAAAAACCGGCTTTACTTCAGTATGCAGCCAAAAGAGACTCTTTGGCTCGGGTTTTAGTGTTTGGCTGTGAATAGTCACTTACCTCCTCTCATGTCATTTCTAGCATCCCTGAATTTGTGTGCATTCACATATATCTAAGATTTGTAAGGTAAGTAATGACAGTAAGGCACATCATTTGGTTAAGTTGTAATATCTGAATATTCACTTCCAAAGACAAACACTCTTTCTTTAACATAGCGTGAAAACTCGCCTCAGAAAATTATATTTTGAAATTCTATCACATATTAATGGCCATATGAATAATGTTGCCATAATAAATTATGACTAAGATTAATCTTAATACAAAAACAATTAAGAACTTTCACAAAGTTAACTTACTTTATATTATAGGCTAGCTAATAATATAAATATTAAGAGAGCCTATTATTACCTGTATAACTCTAGGAGAAAACATTTTTTTTGACCCAACAAATATTTATGAAAATTTAAACAAATATGTAAACACAGTGACAGAAATTAAATTATATCATAATCATAATTCTAATCTCTATAAAATTGTTTAATATACTAGAATTCATGACATTAACCAAAAATTCTTTAAAAGTATATTTAGCTTTTAGTTTTTAAATTCTATTAAGCTATGATTCTTCTAAGTAAACGTCCTAACTGGGAATTCACACCTCATGAGGATAAAATGAAAGCAGGCAGCAAAATGTCATCTTCAACTTTCACAAGGTGGAAAATCACCAAAATTATGTGCAACATCCATGATAAACAACCTTCAGACTAGACATAATGAAGAATGACAATATAATAAATAAACTAGAACAAAATTTATAGAACATCGCAATACAAAATAGCAAGATACACTTTCTTCTCAAGAACACATTACCATTTCCAGGAGAGACCACATGTTGGGGCACAAAACAAGTTTCAATAAACTCAAAAAGACTGAAATTATAAAAAGCATCTTCTCAGATAACAACAGAATGAAACTGGAAATCAACAACAAGCAGAGAACTGGAAAATTCACCAATATATGTAAGTTAATCACCTTCAACAAATCAATGGGTCAAGAAAGAAATCACAGGGGAAATGAGTAAATATCTTGAGATGAATGAAAACAACACTACATATCAAAACTTATGGGATGAGTTCTAGTTTGCTAGCTTCCAGAATACAATATACCAGAATCAGAATGGCTTTTAAAAGGCGGAATTTAATAGGTTGCTAGTTTACAGTTCTAAGGCCGAGAAAATGTCCCAATTACAAGTCTATAGAAATGTCCAATCAAAGGCATCCCAGAAAAGATACCTTGGTTCAACGAGGCCAATGAAGTTCAGGGTTTCTCTCTCATCTGGACAGGCACATGGTGAACACAGTCAGGGTTCCTCTCTCATCTGGAAGGGCACATGGAGGACATGGCATCATCTGCTAGCTTCTTCTCGTGGCTTCTTGTTTCATGAAGCTCCCCAGGAGAATTTTCCCTCTTTATCTCCAAAGGTCACTAGCTGGTGGACTCTGCTTCTTGTGGCTATGTTGTTCTGCTTTGCTCTCTCTGAATCTCTTTCATTCTCCAAAATGTTTCCTCTTTTATAGGACTCCAGAAACTTATCAAGACTCACCCGAATGGGTGGAGACATGTCGTCACCTAATCCAGTTTAACAACCACTCTCGATTACATCACAACTCCAGGGAGATGATTTAATTACAGTTTCAAACATCCAATGCTGAATAGGGATTAGAAGAAACGGCTGCCTTTACAAAATGGGATTAGGATTAAAACATGGCTTTTCTAGGAGACATACATCCTTTCAAACCAGCACAGGATGCAACAAAGACAATGTACGATGAATATTTATACCCCTAAACGCTTACATTAAAAAAGAACAGAGCAAAAATCAAAGACCTAAATGCACACCGGGAGGAATTAGAAAGAGAACAACAAACTAACCCAAAGCAGAAGGAAAGAAATAACAAAGATTAGAGCAGAAATAAATGAAATAGAGAATAAACAATAGTGAGCATTAATGAAATCAAAAGTTGGTTCTTTGAAAATATCATCAAAATTGACAAACCTTTAGCTAGACTGATAAAGACAAAGAGAGGACAGAAATAAAAAGAAAAACAAAACGGATGAAGAAAGAGCCATTACCATTTAACACCATGAAATAAAAGGGACTATAAGAGGACACTATGAACACCAACAAATTAGATAACCTAGATAAAATGGACAAATTCCTAGAAACACTCAAACAACCTACACCGATTCTAGGAGAAACAGAAATCAACATAGTAATTACAAGTAAAGAGATTGAATTAGTCACCAAAACCTTCCAACAAAGAAAAGCCCAGGCCCAGATGGCTTCATAGGTGAATTCTATCAAACATTACAAGAAGCTTTAATACCAATCCTGCTCAAATGCTTCCAAAAAATTAAACAGGAAGGAACACTACCTAACTCATTCTATGAGGAAAATCACCCTAATACCACAACCAGATAACAATATTACAAGAAAAGAAAATGACAGACCAATTTTTCTTATGAATATGGATGCAAAAATCCTCCAAAAAATACTATCAATTTCAATCCAACAGAATATTAAAAGAATTACACACCACGATAGAGTGGATTTATCCCAGATATGCAAGGGTGATTCAACACAAGATCAGTTAATGTAATACACCATGAGCTAGTTCAAATCTATTATGTACCCCAGAAAAGCCATGTTTTAATCCTAACCCAATCTTGTGGGACAGTTGTTTCTTTTAATCCTAATTCAATACTACAGACTGGAATCTTTTGATTAGATTACATCCAAAGAGATGTGGCACACCAAACTGTGTGTGATGTTTGATTAGATGGAGATATGACTCTACCCAGTCCAGGTGAGTCTTAATTAGTTTACTGGGTCCTTCCGAAGAGGAAACATTTTGGAGAGAAATAATTGAAGCCTCAGAGTCAACAGCCCAGAGCCGACACACAAACCAACACCTGGAGTACGGAGACATGGATGTCTGGAGATGCTTGGAAGCCAACAGATGTCACCATGAGATGTTAAGCAAGCCAGAACCTGAAGAGAGCCAAGGGAAGCCAAGAGATGAAAGCCAGCCCCAGAGAAGCAAGTGAGTACTCCTACAGGAACAGAGAACAATGGAATCCAGGAGCAAAGGACCAGAAGATGCCAGCCATGTGACTTCCCAGCTGAAAGAGTTGTTGTGGACCCATTGGCCTTCCTTGAATTAAGGTATGTTTCCCTGGATGCCTTAGTTTGGACATTTTTATAGGCTTAGAAACGTAAACCTGTAACTCATTAAATTCCCCATCTTAAAATCCATTCCAATTCTGGCATATGACATTCCAGCAACTTGCAAACTAACACACAGCACATCATCACGAAGGGAAAAATTCAAATGATCATCTTGACTCAGAAAAGGCATCTGACAAAACCCAGCATGCTTTCTTGTAGAGCCAGTGTCTTAGGCACAAACTCTCTCAGTATGTCTGTCTGGAAATATTTAAAACTCCCCCTTATTTGTGAAGGATAGTTTTGTGGAGTATAGAATTCCTGTTTGGCAATTTTTTCTCTTTCAGAATCTTAAATATAACATACCATTGCCTGCTTGCCTCCATGGTTTCTGCTGAGAAATCCATGCATAGTCTTACTGAACTTTCCTTGTATGTGATGATGGATCACTTTTCTCTTTCTCCTTTCAGAATTCTTTGTCTTTGACATTCGACAATCCGACAATAAGTGCCTAGGAATAGGTCCATGCAGATATATTCTGTTTGGGGTACATTGTACTTCTTGGATCTGTAATTTTATGACTTTCATAAGAAATAAGAAATTTTCAGAGATAATTTCCTTCATTATTCTTTCTGCCCTTTTTGTTTCTCTTCTCCTTCTAGGATGCCCAGAACATGCATATTCATGCACTTCATGTCTGTCATGGTCAGGTTCATGTGTCAACTCAGCCAAGTGGCAGTACCTGTTTGTCTGGTTGGGCAAGTGCTAGCCTGTTTGTTGCTATGAGGTCATTTCACAGAATTAAATCATGATCACGTTGCTGCAGCCACACCTGATTCTATTTGTAATCAGCCAAAAGGAGTGTCTTCTGCAATGAGTGATGCTTAATCTAATTACTGGAAGTCTTTTAAGGAGGGTTCAGAAGAGACAGGCTCTCTTCTTGCTTCAGCCGGTGAGCCTCTCCTGTGGAGTTTGTTCAGACCCTCCATCGGAATCGTCAGCTTCACAGCCTGCCCTATAGATTTTGGACTCTAGATTTCCATGGTTATGTGAGAAACTTTTATAGATTTTATATTTATGAATATTTCCTGTTGATTCTGTTTCTCTAGAGAACCCTAAATAATACAATGTTGTCATTCAATTCCCTGAGACCCTGCTCATATATTTCCATTCTTTTCCCTATCTGTTCTTTTGTGCATAGGATTTCAGATGTCCTGTCCTCTAATTCACTAATCCTTTATTCTGCCTCTTCAAATCTGCTGTTATAGGTTGTCACTGTTTTATCATCTCTTCTATTGCGCTTTCATTCCCATAGTTCTGCCATTTATTTTTTTCAAATTTTTGAGTTCTTATGGTTGCCCAATGTCTTCTTTATATCCTTCATCTCTTTTTGCCACATCTTCCCTCAACTCATTGATTTGATTTTTGATGTGATTTTCATGTCTGTTTGAACATCCTCAATTAGTTGTTTCAACTCCTCTCTCTCATCTGAACTGCTGGCTTGTTCCTTTGACTGGGCCATATGTTCGATTTTCCGAGTATGACTTGCCATTTTTTGATGTTGTCTAGGCCAGCATGCTTTCTTACTCAACACACACACACTTACACAGACACACTTAGAAAAATAGGAATAAAAAGAAACTTCCTCAACAAGATAAAGGGTATACATGAAAAACCCACTGCAAACATCATATACAATGGTCAAAGACTGAAATTTTCCCTTCTAAGACCTGGAACAAGACAAGGGTGCCCACCATCACCACTGTTATGATTGTCCTGGAAGTTCTAGCCAGAGCAATTAGAAAGAAAAAGAAAGAAAAGATTGGAAAGGAAGAAGTAAAACGTTCACTATTAGTGAATGGCATGATCCCTGTCCTGGTCTGAAACTGCTACGTGCCCCAGAAAAGCCATGTTACGTGCCCCAGAAAAGCCATGTCCTTTTTCCTAATCCAATCTTGTGGGGGCAGACTTACCATTTAGGGTCAGACCTTTTACTTAGGTGGTTTCCATGGAGTTGTATTTCCACCCTTTCAAAATGGGTCTTAATCTGACTAATGGAGTCCTTTAAGAGGAAACCATTTTGAAAAAAATTTCGAGTGACACAGACAGAGACATTTGGAGATGCAGAAAGAAAATGCCCCCAGGGAAGCTGTTTGAAACCAGAAGCCAAAGGACCAGCAGACACCAACCATATGCTGACAGAGGTGTTCTGGATGCCTTGGCCTTTCTTAAGTCAAGGTATCTTTCTCTGGATGCCTTATAGTTTGGACATTTTTATGGCCTTAGAACGTAAACTTGTAACTTAATAAATTCCCTTCATAAAAGTCAGCCCGCTTCTGGTAGATTGCATTTCAGCAGCATTAGAAAACTAAAACAATCCTATATATAGAAAGTCCTGAAAAATCTACAACACAGCTAACAGAACTAATAAAGAATAATTCAGCAAAGTAGCAGGGTACAAGACTAATACACAAAAATGAGTAGTGTTTCTATACACTAGTAATAAGCAATCTGAGAAAGAAATCAAGGAAACAATTCCATTTACCAGAGCAACTAAAAGAATCAAATACCTAGGAATAAATTTAACCAAGCCATCCAAAGGAATTATACAAGGAAAACGATAAAACTCTGCTAAAAGAAATCAAAGAAGACCTAAATAAATGGCAAGATATTCCACGACCATGGACTAGAAGACTATATATTGTTAAATGTCAATTCTACCAAAAGTGATTTATAAATTCAACGCAATCTTGATGATAATCCCAAAAGCCTTCTTTGCAGAAACAGAAAAGGCAAAAATCAAATTTATTTGGAAAGGTAGTCAAAATTACCTACAAAAAGAAAAGCAAAGTTGGAGGACTCACACTTCCTGAATTTGAAACTTACTGCAAAGCAACAGTGGTCAAAACAGTAGGGTACTGGCACAAGGACAGATCTATAGACCAATGGAATAGAACTGAGAGTTCAGAAATAAACCCCACTTGTATGGACAACTGATTTCTAAGAAACCTGCCAAGTCCACTCAATTGGGAAAGAAAAAATCTGTTCAACAAATGATGCTGAAAGAACTGGATATCCACATGCAAAAGAATGAAGGGGGACTATTAACTCACATACACAAAAACTAACTCAAAATGGATGAAAGACATAAATATAAGAACCAGAAGTTTAAACTCCTAAGAAAACATAGGGAAGCATCTTCAGGATCTTGAGGTTAGGCAATGGTTTCTTAGACTTTACACCTACAGCACAAGCAACAAAAGAAAAAACAGATAAATGGGACCTCATCAAAACTGAAAACTGTTGTGTCTGGAAGAATTTTATTATGAAAATGAAAAGACAACCTACTCAATGGGAGAAAATATTTGGAAACCACATTCCAATAAGGATTTAATACCCAGACTATACAAAGAAATCCTACGATTCAACAATAAAAATTCAGAAAACATCAACGAAGACCAGAATGTGGAAATACTGAACAATAACTTTTAAAAACTGATGTAAAAATGCTCAAGAAAATGAAGGCTCATTCAAATAAAGAACAAAAGGATATCAGGAAAAATATGAGTCAGCAATATAAGAACCTGAGTAAAGAGATGGACATTCTAAAAAGGAACCAAACAAATACTGAAGTTGACTGCAATAACTGAAATGAAAAATTCCCAGGGGAGTTTCAACAGCACAATGGCACTGACCAAAGAAGAATGCGTGAACTCAAAAACATGACAATTAACTAGTCAGGCTGGGGAGCATGAAGAGAAAAATTATAACAATCAAAAACAGCCTAAGACACTTCTGGGACACTACCAAGCTCATCAATATGCGCATTATGGAAGTCCAAAAAGGAGAAGAAAGAGAGAAAGGGGCAGAAGGAAAAGTGAAAGAAATAAGGACAGAGAACTTCCAAACCTGGCAAAAATTGTGAATATTTAAGAAGCCCAGGAAACCAAACAGGATAAATATGAATAAAAATACATATATTGGTTTTGGACATGTAATGTAAATAGTAACAAGCACACACAAAAAAGGGGGAACAGAGGGTTATAGAAAAAGTATATGTGTATGCTATGGAAATCAAGTTGGTATCAAACAAAATATTGTTGTTATATATTTAGAATGTTAAATTATATCCCTATGGCAACCACAATATATCCAGAGAGAAATGAGAACATATTCAACATGGTACAAACCCCAAAGTAAATAAATATACGGTAAGGTAATGGGATAACAGAGAAACACAAGGGTATAAAATTTACAAAGGCTAAATAGTAAAATGGCAGAAGAAAACCCTGAATTATCAGTAATGACTGTAAATGTAAATGGCTTAAACACTCCAGTCAAAAGGCAGATTGGCAGAAAGGATAAAAAAAGCATGACCCAACTATAAGCTGTCTCCAAGAGACTCACTTTAAACTCAAAGACACAAGTAGGGTGAAAAGGAAGAATTTATACACATATAAATAGTAAAGAAAAGAGAGCCGGGACAGCTATACAAATATCAGATAAAATAGATGTTAAAGCAAAAATAATGTTACAAAGGACAAAGACCATCACTATATACTAGCAAAGAGGTCAATTCAATAAGATTAACAATCATATATATAGATACATACATCTAACAGCAGAGCTCCAAAATATAGGAAACAAATATTGACAGACATGAAGTGAGAAACTGATAGCTTTACATTAACAATAGGAAACTTTAATACACCACAGTTAATAATAAATAGAACTTCTAGTCAGAAGATTAGTCAAGACTTGTACAATATTGTAAACCAACTAGACCTAACACATATATAGAACACTGCATCCAACAAAAACAGAATACATATTCTTCTTGAGTGCACAATGATCATCCTCGAAGATAGACCATATCTTAGGCCACAAAACAAGTCCTAATAAGTTCAAAAATACTAAAATCATACAATGTATTTTCTCCAGCCAAAATGGAATGAAGTTAAAAATCAATAACAGAGGGAGAAATGGAAAATTCATAAATGTGAAATTAAACACCACATCCTTAAATAACCAATGGGTTAAAGAGGAAATTTCATAAGGGAAATTAGGAAATATCTCCTGAATGAATATGAAAATACACCATAACAAAATTTATGGAATGCAGCAAAGGCAGGGCTGAGAAACAAATTTATAGCCTCCAAATGTTTACATTAAAAAAGAAGAAAGACTTCAAAGCAGAGCCCTAACCTCAATAACTTAATCTTAGACAATCAATAGGTCAAAAGGGAAATTAGTATATATCTTCAGGTGAATGAAAATGAGAACACTACATATCAAAACTTACAGGATGCAGTGAAGACAGTGTTCAAAGGGAAATTTATTACCCAAAATTAAAAAAATAAGAGAGCTAAAATCAAAGTCCTAACTGCTCAGCTGGAGGAACAAGAAAAAGAAGAGCAAACTAAACCCAAAGCAAACAGAAGGGAAAAAATAACATAGATTAGAACATAAATATGTAAAACAGAATATAAGAAAACAATGGTGAGCATTAACAAAACCAAAAGCTAGTTCTTTGAAAAGACCAATATGATTGACAAACCTTTAAACAGACTTAAAAAGACAAAAAGAGAATACAAATAAGTAAAATCAGAAATGAAAAGTGATATATTACTACCAACCCACTGAAATAGAAAGGGCTATAAGGGAATACAATGAAAAATTGTACACAAATAAATTGGATAACCTAGATAAAATGGACAAATTCTTATGAAAACACAAACTACCCACTACCTATAGAAGAAACAGAAGAACTTAGCAGACCAATTACTAGTAAAGATATTGAATCTGGTATCAAAAACCTTCCAAATAAGAAAAGTCCAAGATAAGAGGCTTCATGAGGAATTTTTCAATACATTCCAAGAAGACTTAATTCCTATTCAATTCAAACTCTTCCAAAAACTTGAAGAGGAGGGAATACTCCCCAACTCATTCCACAAGACTAACATTCCCCTTACCAAGCTAGATAAAGATACTGCAAGAAAAGAAACTTAGAAACCAATCTCTTGTGAATACAGATGCAAAAATCCTAGTAAACTGAATCCTACAGAATGTTAAAAAAAAAATTACAAACCACGATCAAGTAAGATTTACCCCAGGTAAGCAAGAGTGGTTCACCATAAGAAATTAATCAATGTAATATATTGCATTAACAAATCAAAGGAGGAAATCCACATGATCATCTTGACTGACATAGAAAAGGAATTTGACAAAATCCAGCATCCTTTCTTAATAAAAATACTTCAGCAGGTAGGACTCGAAGGAAATTTCCTGAACCTGATCAAGGGCATATATGAAAAGCCCACAGCTAATATCATACTCAAAGGTGAAAAATGAAAGCTTTCCCTCTGTGGTGGTTTGAAGTTATTATGTACCCCCAGAAAAAAAGGCAATGTTCTTTTAATCCATTCCTGTGGGTGCAAACCTGCTGTAGTTCTAGAACCTTTTGGTTAAGTTATTTCAAATGAGATGTGACCCATTCAAGATGGGTCTTAATCCTTTTACTGGAGTCCTGTGAGGCAAGAAATTAAGAGAAGTCACAGAAAAAAGCCCCTGGAGGAGCTAAGAGAGGAAGCCACTAAAGCCAGAAGCTGAAAGCAATGAAACCTGGAGGAAACACCAGCAGACATTGGCCATGAACCTTTCCATGTGACAGAGATGTTTCAGATACTGACAGCCTTTCTACAGAGAAGGTACTGTCCTGTTCATGTCTTAATTTGGACATTTTCACAGCCTTAAAATTATAAATGTGTAAGTTAATATATCCCCATTCTAAAAACAATCCATGACTTCCAGGAAGATGGCAGAGCGGGTAGACTGAATTAACCCCTGCTCCATGGGACAAGATAGGGTATGGGGAGAAAATGACTGGGACTGTGGTAAAGGGGTGGGGGGTGGGGAAGGTGAGTGATCACAGAGGGTCTTCAGTGATTCTTGGGTAGAAGAGAGGCATAGGAATGGAGGCGGGGTGAGTGGAGCGTGTCAGATCAGTTGTGCTCCCCACTGGGTGCAGACAGCGGCACACAGGCAGGCGTGGACTGGGGGGAAATGATCATTCCTCTGCTCCAGCTTGCCACAGATGCTGGCTGGGGAAACCTCTCTAGGCAGCTCCTCAGATGGCAGCACCCATGGGGAGCCCAGAGGAGGCCCAGCTCTGCGAAGAGCCAGGCCCTAGGAGTGCTCACCTGGCAGGGTGCCACGAATAGCTATCTCATCAGATGCAGTATATGGCGGATTTGCAAAGTGCTGGGTGCAGCAGGCTTGCTACTTCCCATAGGAGCTGCTGTCCACTGCCCAATCCTGCATCAGAACCAACCGTCCTTCCACTGCAGTTAAGGAACAGCCCCCCAACAGCCACTACAGTCGGGGAGAGGCAGGCCTGAGGGAGGAAGGGCATCAGTAGCACCACTTGCGGGTGAGATGCAGTAAAAGCAGGCTGTAAAACTCCCTATCTGCTTAGTTTTTTTTTCCTTTTTTCTATCTTTTTTCTGCTTTTTTTGGTAAATATATTTATTCTCTCTATTTTATACTAGTAGTATTATTTTTATGCTATTTATATATTTTATAGATTATATTTTACAGATTTATTTATTTCATATTATTTTAAAATTATTATCATCATGTTCTCTCCCTTTGAGCACCAATTTATGTTCATTCCTAATATATCCTGGGGTGTCTCCTTCTGATTTGGGAGCCAATTACTGTTGAGGTGTGTTTTCTTCATATTTTTATTATATTTTAATTCCATTTTATTACTATTATTTTGGGGATGCATGACCCAAGAATTAAGCCCAGGTCTTCTGCATAGTAGGCAGGCAGGCATTCTGCCACTGAAATACCTATGCATCCCAGCCTAGCTTTTAATGGACCCTCAAATAGTACCATACACCCCTCCATAAGATCTGGGCCTTGGTTTGGTGAGGAACTGCTGACAAACCAAGAGAAAAGGAAACCTTCAACACAAAGCCAAAAAATTTAGACAAGTGAAGGAAACCAAATTGCAAAATAACCTTACTAAGATAATCAAGTGCCCTGAGCAAAAGAGAAAATCACAAAGCATTTGAAGATCCAAGCAGAAATGGTCCAGCAAAATGAACAAATCAAAACTCAGGAGGGGACACAGAATATGGAGCAACCATTCAAGAATATTTATAAAGAAAAAAAGGATATCAGGAAGACAACAGAAGAGCATATAGAAGAATTTGAAAGAATAAGCAGAAAAATAGCAGATCTTGCAGAGATGAAAGATACAGTAGACCACCTCAGACATATACTAAAAGACAGATGATAGCAGATTTGAAGATGCAAAAGGAAGAATACACAAACGATTAAACTAGAGCTCACAAAAGAAAAAATGGCAAGAAAGCCAGAAAAAATGAAACTGTTTCTTAGGGAAATGATGGACAAGAGGTACACAAATATAAGCATCACAGGTGTCCCTGAAGGAAAAGAGTAAAAGGACTGGGAAAGGTAATTGAAGATGTACTCAGAAAAAACTTCCCAAACTTATAAAAGACATAAATACGCAAATCAGAGGCTCAATGAATTTCAAATAGAACAAATCAAAATAGGCCTACTCCAAGACACATACCATCCAAAGCTGTCAAATGCTGAAGAGAAAGAGAAAGTCCTGAAAGCAGTGCAGGAAAAGCAATCTACTACACACAGGGAAAAACACGTAAAACTGACTTCGACTACGCAACAGGCACCACGGAAACTAGAAGGCAGAAGTATGATATATTGAAGATCCTGAACAAGGAAAGCTTCCAGACAAGAATTCTTAAAACTGAGGGGGAGATTAAAACCTTCAAAGACAGAGACTGAGAGAACAAGTCAATAAGAGAATTGCCCTATAAGAAACACTAAACAGAGTCTTGTCAGTTGCAAAAAAAAAAAACAGGAGAGGGAGGTCTGGAGGAGAGCACAGAATTGAAGAGTACCAGTAACTGTAAAACAAAGGACAAAAACAGAGGGAAAAGAATATAGAGATTTAACAAATAAACACTAAAGGATAAAAATGGCAGATTCAAGAACTCCTTTTACAGTAATAAATTTGAACATTAATGGACTAAACTCATGAATTAAAAAATACAGATTGGCAGATGGATTAAAAAATATAATCCATCTCTGTTATGTTTAGAAGAGACACACTTAGAGCCAAGGAAACACATAGAGTGAAAGTGAAAGAATGGAAAAAGATGTCTTATGCAAGTTGTAACCAAAAGAAAGCAGAAGCAGCTATACTAATATCAGATAAAATAGTCTTTAAATGTAAAGATGTCATAAGAGACAAAAAAAGGACACTACATTTTAATAAAAAGGACAATTCACCAAGAGGAAATAAAATCATAAATGTTTATACTCCCAATCAAGGAGCTCCAAAGTACATGAGGCAAACACTGGCAAAAGTAAAGGGAGTGACAGACATTTCAACATTAGTTGGAGACTTAAATGCACCACTCTCCTCTATACATAAAACAACCAGACAGAGGATCAATAAGGAAATAGAGAACCTAAACAATGTAATAAATGATTTAGACCTAACAGACATATAAAGATCTTACATCCCAAAACACGGGGATATACATTCTTCTCTAGTGCTCATGGAACATTCTCCAGGATAGAACATATGCTGGGGCACAAAACAGGTCTTAATAAATTTTAAAAGACTGAGATTACCCAAAGCACTTTTTCTGACCACAATGGAATGAAACTGGGAATCAATAATCACCAAAGAAACAGACTTTTCAAAAATATATGGAGATTAAATGACACATTCTTAAACAAGCAATGGGTCAAAGAAAAAATTGCAAGAGAAATCAGTAAATATCTGGAGACAAATAATAATAAGCATACAACATATGAGAATGTATGGGAAGCAGCAAAGGCAGTGGTAAGAGGAAAATTTTTTCCCCTAAATGCCTACATTAAAAGACAAGAACAAGCAAAAATTGAGTAAATAACTGCTCACGTGCAAAATTCAGAGAAAGAACAACAAACTAAACCCAAGACAAATAAGAGAAATTACAAAGATTAAGAAGAAATTTTAAAAAGCTAGAGATCAAAAAAAAGAATAGAAAGAATCAACAAAACCGGTCTCTCTTTCTCCGCCGGCCCGCCCTCCTTCTCCCCTCTCTTTCTCCGCCGGCCCGCCGCGCGGCACCCACGCCCTGCGGCAGCCGACCCGCCCGCCCTCCTTCTCCCCTCTCTTTCTCCACCGGCCCGCCGCGCGGTGCCCACGTTCCACAGCAGCCGACCCGCCCGCCCTCCTTCTCCCCTCTTCCCCCTCCTGCTCCGGTGGCTCTCCAACCACCACGGTGCCCTCTTCCCCCGCCTTCACCAGCTCCTCCGCCACCAGCCTCGACAGCCTTGCCGCCCTAATCTTTCCTCCTCCAGAACAGCTACTAGGGGAGTGGAGACAATACAGAGCAGCTCCCGGAGCCACGACGGAGATCAAAGGGACGGCGTACCCCATCCTGGAACGGCTGACTGTCTGGGAGAATCAGCTCCGGTGAGAACACCAAGGCACGCGGGCTTTCCTGGGCGGGACGGCAAGCGGCCGGAGTCCCTCCCTTCCTCCTTCCCAGGCCAGCTGGCAGAATTGGGCAGGCGGTCCCCTCAGGCCGCAGCGGCTGGCGTCCCCACCACGTGAGGCCCCCCGGACAAACTGAAAGAGTTGGGTCAGAAATCCCCAGACTGCGGAGAACGGTGACCAGGGGGTCCCTTCCAAACACGTGACTCCCCGGTCCGCCTGGGAACAGTGCACTCTTCCGGGCTGCGACAGCTGGCGCCCTTCTGCCACGCTTGGCGCCCCCGGCCGACTAGGAAATTTGGTCGGGCGCTCTCACGTGCTGCGGCGGCCGGCGACCCTCCCCGCGTTCGGACACCCAGGCCGGCTGGCACTCTTCCAAGACGGTTCGGCTGCCAAACCTCCCCTACAGCGGGAGTTTTCCAGAGTTAAAGGAGCCACAGCAACTTTTACTGGTGGATCCCGTAGACAAACGTGTGCCAGGACCGCCACCTACTGGGCAGGATAAGAAAAACAGAACCCAGAGATTTCACAGAAAAATCTTACAACCTGTGGGGTCCAACACTCAGGGAAATCTGACTAAATGCCCAGACGCCATCAGAAGATAACGGATCACGCTCAGAAAACTGAAAATATGGCCCAGTCAAAGGAACAAACCAATAGTTCAAATGAGATACAGGAGCTGAAACAACTAATGCTGAATATACGAACAGAAATGGAAAACCTCTTCAAAAACAAAATCGATAAATTGAGGGAGGACATGAAGAAGACATGGGCTGAACATAAAGAAGAAATAGAAAAACTGAAAAAACAAATCACAGAGCTTATGGAAGTGAAGGATAAAGCAGAAAAGATGGAAAAAACAATGGATACCTACAATGATAGATTTAAAGAGAAAGAAGATAGAATTAGTTATTTGGAGGATACAACATCTGAATTCCAAAAAGAAACAGAAACTATCCGGAAAAGAATGGAAAAATTCGAACAGGGTATCAGGGAACTCAAGGACAATATGAACCGCACAAATATACGTGTTGTGGGTGTCCCAGAAGGAGAGGAGAAGGGAAAAGGAGGAGAAAAACTAATGGAAGAAATTATCACTGAAAATTTCCCAACTCTTATGAAAGACCTAAAATTACAGATCCAAGAAGTGCAGCGCACCCCAAAGAGATTAGACACAAATAGGCATTCCCCAAGACACTTACTAGTGTCAAAGAGAAAGAGAGGATCTTGAAAGCAGCGAGAGAGAAGCAATCCATCACATACAAGGGAAACCCAATAAGACTATGTGTAGATTTCTCAGCAGAAACCATGGAAGCTAGAAGACAGTGGGATGATATATTTAAGTTACTAAAAGAGAAAAACTGCCAGCCAAGACTCCTATATCCAGCAAAATTGTCCTTCAAAAATGAGGGAGAAATTAAAACATTCTCAGACAAAAAGTCACTGAGAGAATTTGTGACCAAGAGACCAGCTCTGCAAGAAATACTAAAGGGAGCACTAGAGTCAGATACAAAAAGACAGAAGAGAGAGATATGGAGAAGAGTGTAGAAAGAAGGAAAGTCAGATATGATATATATAATACAAAAGGCAAAATGGTAGAGGAAAATATTATCCAAACAGTAATAACTCTAAATGTTAATGGACTGAATTCCCCAATCAAAAGACATAGACTGGCAGAATGGATTAAAAAACAGGATCCTTCTATATGCTGTCTACAGGAAACGCATCTTAGACCCAAAGATAAATATAGGTTGAAAGTGAGAGGTTGGGAAAAGATATTTCACGCAAATAACAACCAGAAAAGAGCAGGAGTGGCTATACTAATATCCAACAAATTAGACTTCAAATGTAAAACAGTTAAAAGAGACAAAGAAGGACACTATATACTAATAAAAGGAACAATTAAACAAGAAGACATAACAATCATAAATATTTATGCACCAAACCAGAATGCCCCGAAATATGTGAGGAATACACTGCAAACACTGAAAAGGGAAATAGACTCATATACCATAATAGTTGGAGACTTCAACTCACCACTCTCATCAATGGACAGAACATCTAGACAGAGGATCAATAAAGAAATAGAGAACCTGAATATTACTATAAATGAGCTAGACTTAACAGACATTTATAGGATATTACATCCCACAACAGCAGGATACACCTTTTTTTCAAGTGCTCATGTATCATTCTCAAAGATAGACCATATGCTGGGTCACAAAGCAAGTCTTAACAAATTTAAAAAGATTGAAATCATACACAACACTTTCTCAGATCATAAAGGAATGAAGTTGGAAATCAATAATAGGCGGAGTGCTAGAAAATTCACAAATACATGGAGGCTCAACAACACACTCGTAAACAACAAGTGGGTCAAAGAAGAAATTGCAAGAGAAATTAGTAAATACCTCGAGGCAAATGAAAATGAAAACACAACATATCAAAACTTATTGGACGCAGCAAAGGCAGTGCTAAGAGGGAAATTTATTGCCCTAAATGCCTTTATCAGAAAAGAAGAAAAGGCAAAAATGCAGGAATTAACTGTCCACTTGGAGGAACTGGAGAAAGAACAGCAAACTAATCCCAAAGCAAGCAAAAGGAAAGAAATAACAAAGATTAGAGCAGAAATAAATGAAATTGAAAACATGAAAACAATAGAGAAAATCAATAAGACCAGAAGTTGGTTCTATGAGAAAATCAATAAGACTGATGGGCCCTTAGCAAGATTGACAAAAAGAAGAAGAGAGAGGATGCAAATAAATAAGATCAGAAACAGAAGAGGAGACATAACTACTGACCTCACAGAAATAAAGGAGGTAATAACAGGATACTATGAACAACTTTACGCTAATAAATACAACAATTTAGATGAAATGGACGGGTTCCTGGAAAGACATGAACAACCAACTATGACTCAAGAAGAAATAGATGACCTCAACAAACCAATCACAAGTAAAGAGATTGAATTAGTCATTCAAAAGCTCCCTAAAAAGAAAAGTCCAGGACCAGACGGCTTCACATGTGAATTCTATCAAACATTCCAGAAGAAATTAGTACCAACTCTCCTCAAACTCTTCAAAATAATCGAAGTGGAGGGAAAACTACCTAATTCATTCTATGAAGCCAACATCACCCTCATACAAAAACCAGGCAAAGATATTACAAAAAAAGAAAACTACAGACCAATCTCTCTAATGAATATAGATGCAAAAATCCTCAATAAAATTCTAGCAAATCGTATCCAACAACACATTAAAAGAATTATACATCATGACCAAGTAGGATTCATCCCAGGTATGCAAGGATGGTTCAACATAAGAAAATCAATTAATGTAATACACCATATCAACAAATCAAAGCAGAAAAATCACATGATCATCTCAATTGATGCACAGAAGGCATTTGACAAGATTCAACATCCTTTCCTGTTGAAAACACTTCAAAAGATAGGAATACAAGGGAACTTCCTTAAAATGATAGAGGGAATATATGAAAAACCCACAGCTAATATCATCCTCAATGGGGAAAAATTGAAAACTTTCCCCCTAAGATCAGGAATAAGACAAGGATGTCCACTATCACCACTATTATTCAACATTGTGTTAGAAGTTCTAGCCAAAGCAATTAGACAAGAAAAAGAAATACAAGGCATCAAAATTGGAAAGGAAGAAGTAAAACTATCACTGTTTGCAGACGATATGATACTATACGTCGAAAATCCGGAAAAATCCACAACAAAACTACTATAGCTAATAAATGAGTACAGCAAAGTAGCAAGTTACAAGATCAACATTCAAAAATCTGTAGTTTTTCTATACACTAGTAATGAACAAGCTGAGGTGGAAATCAAGAAACGAATCCCATTTACAATCGCAACTAAAAGAATAAAATACCTAGGAATAAATTTAACCAAAGAGACAACCTATATAAAGAAAACTACAAAAAACTGTTAAAAGAAATCACAGAAGACCTAAATATATGGAAGGGCATACCGTGTTCATGGATTGGAAGACTAAATATAGTTAAGATGTCAATCCTACCTAAATTGATTTACAGATTCAATGCAATACCAATCAAAATCCCAACAACTTATTTTTCAGAATTAGAAAAACCAATAAGCAAATTTATCTGGAAGGGCAGGTTGCCCCGAATTGCTAAAAATATCTTGAGGAAAAAAAACGAAGCTGGAGGTCTCGCGATGCCGGACTTTAAGGCATATTATGAAGCCACAGTGGTCAAAACAGCATGGTATTGGCATAAAGATAGATATATCGACCAATGGAATCGAATAGAGTGCTCAGATATAGACCCTCTCATCTATGGACATTTGATCTTTGATAAGGCAGTCAAGCCAACTCACCTGGGACAGAACAGTCTCTTCAATAAATGGTGCCTAGAGAACTGGATATCCATATGTAAAAGAATGAAAGAAGACCCGCATCTCACACCTTATACAAAAGTTAACTCAAAATGGATCAAAGATCTAAACATTAGGTCTAAGATCATAAAACAGTTAGAGGAAAATGTAGGGAGATATCTTATGAATCTGACAACTGGAGGTGGTTTTATGGACCTTAAACCTAAAGCAAGAGCACTGAAGAAAGAAATAAATAAATGGGAGCTCCTCAAAATTAAACACTTTTGTGCATCAAAGAACTTCATCAAGAAAGTAGAAAGACAGCCTACACAATGGGAGATAATATTTGGAAATGACATATCAGATAAAGGTCTAGTATCCAGAATATATAAAGAGATTGTTCAACTCAACAACAAAAAGACAGCCAACCCAATTACAAAATGGGAAAAAGACTTGAACAGACACCTACCAGAAGAGGAAATACGGATGGCCAAGAGGCACATGAAGAAATGCTCAATGTCCCTGGCCATTAGAGAAATGCAAATCAAAACCACAATGAGATATCATCTCACACCCACCAGAATGGCCATTATCAACAAAACAGAAAATGACAAGTGCTGGAGAGGATGCGGAGAAAGAGGCACACTTATCCACTGTTTGGGAATGTCAAATGGTGCAACCACTGTGGAAGGCAGTTTGGCGGTTCCTCAAAAAGCTGAATATAGAATTGCCATACGACCCAGCAATACCATTGCTAGGTATCTACTCAAAGGACTTAAGGGCAAAGACACAAACGGACATTTGCACACCAATGTTTATAGCAGCGTTATTTACAATTGCAAAGAGATAGAAACAGCCAAAATGTCCATCAACAGACGAGTGGCTAAACAAACTATGGTATATACATACGATGGAATATTATGCAGCTTTAAGACAGAATAAACTTATGAAGCATGTAATAACATGGATGGACCTAGAGAACATTATGCTGAGTGAGTCTAGCCAAAAACTAAAGGACAAATACTATATGGTCCCACTGATGTGAACCGACATTCGAGAATAAACTTGGAATATGTCATTGGTAACAGAGTCCAGCAGGAGTTAGAAACAGGGTAAGATAATGGGTAATTGGGGCTGAAGGGATACAGACTGTGCAACAGGACTAGATACAAAAACTCAAAAATGGACAGCACAATAATACCTAATTGTAAAGTAATCATGTTAAAACACTGAATGAAGCTGCATCTGAGCTATAGGTTTTTTTTTTTTTGGTCTGTCTGTCTGTTTGGTTGTCTTTTTTTTTCTTTTTCCTTTTCGTTTTTTTTTTACTATTATTATTATTTTTATTTTTTTCTCTATATTAACATTCTATATCTTTTTCTGTTGTTTTGCTAGTTCTTTTCCTAAATCAATGCAAATGTACTAAGAAATGATGATCATGCATCTATGTGATGATGTTAAGAATTACTGATTGCATATGTAGAATGGAATGATTTCTAAATGTTGTGTTAATTTCTTTTTTTTTCTTTAATCAATAAAAAAAAAAAATAAGAAAGGAAGATCAAGAGCTTGGCCTATACATTTGAATTTCTCTGATGTTCGACATATTATCAGGGGTTTCCCCAGTGGTAAAGTTTAATAGCTGCATATTTTTTTCTCCCATCCCTCAAGGGACTTTGCCAATACTTTTTGATCATCCATTTAAATACTCTGGGATGTATTCAGGCATTATATTAAGCTATACGGGATTACAGCCCCTCATTCTTATCCTGGGCTCCCTGTTCATGTTGTTTAAATGATCTATCCAGACAGGATGAGTTAAATTATGTGCTACAGAAGATTTAGGTTCTGAACAAAATAAACCTTTCTTCCTTTGGTCTCACAGAGCAGATGAAGACAATGTCTTCCTTATCCCTCTTTTCTTAATTACATTAATCCCGACCTGAACGGCTTTATTCTGATCTCTAGATACCAGGTTATACATATATAGCATAGCCTCTCAAAATCCAGAAATAACAATTACCACTCTGGACTAAATGTGACTGCTATGAGAGCTTAAAATCTAGGCCCCAATTTTCTTATAAGTGTTTTCAAAATGAGACCGATAATTGCTCTTTTGTTTCTGGTTTATTTTGCCTCACAAAATGTCAAAAACATTGCATCCCTCACAACTTCATTATTTTTTGTAGCAGCATAATATTTGATATATGTCTACACCATCGTTCACTGTTCTAGTTGTCAGTCACTGTATCTTTCAGCCACCTCCAGCCATTGGGCATCATGTATAATGTCCAAAGTTAACAGTCCATTAACACTCTCAACTTTAGACAACTTCATTGTTCGCAAGTGAAAAGTAACCAATAAACACAGTCACCAAATACAAAATCCAAACCTCCCCTTAACTCTTGTCCCTCCCCATTATTTATCCCTGGTATTGCTATGGTACTGTTAATTTTTTCCTGTTAAACATGGTCCATAGAATGCAATAGCAGTTTTCCCCTTATTCCCCGAAATTATATACCTTGTACAAGATTCATACCTTTGAAGTAGTTCATGCAAGAATTTATTTAAATTTGTAGTGTTAATCAGTGGGACACATACAACCCTTTCAAACATGTCTTAATATGGCAATATTAATTATAGACACCCTAGTGAGCCGCCTTCACTTCTATCTATTCCCTTACATACTACATTCAGTCTCATTAGCTAACCATTCACCCATCTCTACCCTCTGTATCTTAAGGTCCCCTATATTCTGTATTATAAGCCTCCGACTTTACCTTTGCCATGGTCATAAAAGTGGAATCATACAGTATCTATCCTTTTGTATCTGGCTTTTCTCATTCAGCATTATGTCCTCAAGGTTCATCCACCTTGTCATGTGTTTCAAGATGTCATTTTCCACAACACTCTTGTTGGTTTTCTATGCAATATACTGGGACCAACCCATCAGACAATAGGACTTTATACAAATCCTTTCTGGATAACTCCTTCTCCAATCCTGGAATTTTCTGAAATGGCTGACTGGTTCCATGTTCAGTTTAAATCCTCACATGTGCACTATTCTCTGGGGTGTCCCTTTCCAGAAGCCCAGAATTTTCCAGACCATCAATTTCTGGTTCCTTTGTAAAGAATTCAGTTCTTAGCTTGTCTCTTTCCTGTTGCATTTTACTATAAGCTGCAGAGAAAAGCCAGGCATTTCCCACATTTACTTTGGAAATATCTTATGCTGAATATCCAAGTTCACAACTTTTAAAATCTGCCTTCCGTCCAAAACTAGTACTCAATTTTGCTAAATTTTCTGTCACTTTAAAAAAAAGAAGGCTTTCCTTCCAATTTTAATAACACTTGCATCATTTCCACCTAAGGCCTTATCAGAAATATCATTAGAGTCCACATTTCTACCAACAGTCTCTTCAAAGCATTCTAAGCCGTTTCTATCAAGCTCCTCACAATTCTTCCAGAATCTTTCCTTTATTCATTTAAAAAGCCGTTCCAACATGTTTGATATTTGCAAACTGCAGCACCCCACTTCTCTTGTACCAAAATCTCTTTTGATTAGATGGAGATACGACTATGCCCATTCAAAGTGGGCCTTGATTAGTTTACTGGAGTTCTTTAAAAGGGGGGAAACATTTTAGAGAAAGCTCAGAGCCAACAGGAGACCCAGACATTGGAAGATGCAGAAAAACACCTCCGGGGGAGCTATTTGAAACCAAAAGCCAAAGGACCAGCAGATGCCAGCCACACACCTTCCCAGCTGACAGCGGTGTTCTGGACCAATCGACCTCTCTTGAGTCAAGGTATCTCTCTCTGGATGCCTTAGTTTGGACATTTTTATGGTGTTAGAACTGTAAATTTGTAACATAATATATTCCCTTTCCAAAGGCTGTTCCATTTCTGGTATATTGCATTCCTGCAACTTTAACAAACCAAAACAAAGGGTAAGGGGTCCTGACTAGCCAAAAAGATTTTGAAAAAGAATGAAGTTGGAGGACTCACACTTCCCAATCCTAAAATTTATTACGAAGTCACAGTAATCAAACAGCATGGTATTGGTACGAGGATAAACATGCAACGCGATGGACTTGAACTGAGAGCTCAGAAATCAACTCTCACATTTATGGCCAACCGATTTTTGACATTAGAGCAAAAATCACTCAATTGTGAACAAATAAGCTCTGTGAACAATGGTGCTGGGAAAACTAGATCTCTTTTTGAAAAAAAATAAAAATAAAAACAAGCAGGATTCTTATCTCTCACTCTATACAAAAGTCAACTCAAAATAAATCAAAGACCTAAATATAAGAACCAGAACTATCAAACTCCTAGAATAAAATATAGGGAAGCATCTTCAGGACCTTACATTAGGCAATGCTTTCTTAGACTTTACACTCAACACACAAGCAAAATAACAACAAAAATAGATAAATGGGACCGCATCAAAATTAAAAACTTCTGTGTCTGAGAGGAATCATGAAAGTAAAAGGAAAACCTACACAATGGGAAAAAATATTTGGAAACCACATATCTGACAAAAGTTTAATATTCAAAATATATAAAGAAATCTTTAACTTAACAACAAAAAGACAAACATTCCAAATAAAAAATGTGCAAAATACTTGACAGATACCACTCCGAAGACGATACACAAATGGCCAAAAACCACATGAACAGATGCTCAACATCATTAGACAGGGAAATGCAAATCAAAATCAAAATAAGACACCATTTTATACCCATCAGAATGCTCCTATTTAAAACAAACAAACAACAGTAAATTACAAGTGTTGGAAAGGATACAGAGAAATAGGAACACTTAATTATTGCTGGTGGTAATGTAAAATGGTGCAGCCACTGTAGAAGACCTTTAAAATTATCATATAACCCAGCAATGCTACTTGTAAGTATATACCCAAAATCACTGAAAGCAGAGACTCAAACACATTAATTGCACACCAATGTCATAGCAGCATTATTTACAACTGCCAAAAGATGGAAGCAACACAAGCATCTGTCAACCAACGAATGGATAAACAAAATGTGATATATACACGTAATGGATTATTTAGTCATAAAAAGGAATAAACTTCTGATGCATGCTACAACATGGATAAACCGTAAAGACATCATGTTGAGCAAAATAAGCCATTCACAATAGGACAAATGTTACTTGATCTCACTGATATGAAATAATTAGGATAAACAAACTCACAGAGTCAGAATCTATAGTATACGCTGCCAGCATTCAGGGTGGGATAGATAGAGTTAAGACTTAAAATGTTTGACTTCCTATTTGGAATGACGGAAATCTTTTGGCAGTGGGTTGTAGTGATGATAGCACAAGACTGTGAACATAATTAAATAGCACTAAAATATATGCCTGAATGTGGTCAAAAGGGGAAACATTAGGTGGTATATATAGTGATGGAAAAATTTTAATCCATTGAACTGCACTACACAAATAGTGAACCCTAAGTGAAACCATGGACTCAAGTTAATAGAACAAGTATAAAAATGTGCTTTTATCAATTGAAGCAAATATTCCACACAAATGCAAGGTCTTAATAATAGGTGGTACATGGGAATCTTTGTATTTTATGCATGATTATTCTGTGAACCCACAACTTCTCTAAGTTAAAAAACAAAACTCAGAGTCAGAACCTAGAGTATAGGTTACCTGGGCCTGTCTGGGTGTGGGGATTGGGGAGTTAATGCTTGAGTTGTACAATTTCTATTTAGGTTGATTGTAGAGTTCTGGTAACTGATGGTGGTGATGGTAGCACAACATCATGAATGTAATTCACAGCACTGAATTACAGACGTGAATGTGGTTAAAAAGGGAAATTAAAGGTTGTATGTTACCAGAATAAAAGTTATATTAAAAAAATAGGACCTACCAGAGACCAGCAAGAGTTAGAAACAGGTAAGATAATGGGTAATTGGAGCTGAAGGGATACAGACTGTGCAACAGGACTAGATACAAAAACTCAAAAATGGACAGCACAATAATACCTAATTGTAATGTAATTATGTTAAAACACTGAATGAAGCTGCATCTGAGCTATAATTTTGTTTGTTTGTTTGTTTGTTCATGTCTTTTGTTTTTTTCTTTTTCCTTTTCTTTTTTTTATTATTATTTTTATTTTTTTCTCTATATTAACTCTATATCTTTTTGTTGTTTTGCTAGTTCTTTTCCTAAATCGATGCAAATGTACTAAGAAATGATGATCATGCATCTATGTGATGATGTTAAGAATTACTGATTGCATATGTAAAATGGAATGATTTCTAAATGTTGTGTTAATTTCTTTTTTTTTCTTTAATTAATAAAAAAAAAAAAATAGGACCGTACAATACAAACAGTGAACCCTACTGCAAACGATGGACTATACATAATGGAACAATTATGAAAATATTCTTCTATGAATTGAAACAAATACACCATACTAATGCAAGGCGTTAATAATAGGATGGTATATGTGAACTCTGTATTTTATGCATGACTTTTTGGTAAGCCTACAACTTCTATAATTAAAATAATAGAAAATAAAAAGACAGAACTTGAAAAGAAGCCTTCAGACTCTAAATCCAAGGAAACGTATTTTCTACAACACTGCCTGGATCCTTGCTAGGTTCACCCTTACTCTCAGAGTCTTACTAAAAAGGAAGGGTATGTTATGCTTCTATATATGATGTCAGATTAAGCAGTTCTTCAGTGACTTGCCAAATGGAAAAATAAGTCTCCTGTTATTATCATCTAATGAAAAAAGAAGTGTACTCTCTATCCCACTGGTCTTGCATAAGATAATGTATGTTTTTTTCCCTAGTATCTACTTATGAATTTTAAGAGTTCTCTTGATAAATAATACATAATGCATTCTCCTGGGCAGAGAAAATTCCTAATGGGACAATTATATCTAAGGTAATTTATAGGACATGTTTTAAGCCACTCCAAATCTGTCTAACGTCGCTGAAAAGGTATGTGAACAGGAATAGCATCTAAGAATTTGCAAATAAAAGAGAAACAAAAATAAGGTTACTGAGATTTTTAGAAGTGACAAGAATACTGGCATATTTTTCTCAAAAGTCTAGCAGTACTTATAATAATCTATAGAAATCTATTTCTACTTCTCCTGATACCGTGGTAGTCTAATTTCTGACCATATCTCCTGTTTTAGTAGAGTAAAATAAGGAGTGATCCCCTTAATACTAGTTTCCTCTCCTTCCAAAATAGCCTGGACACTAGTTGTATTCAAGCAGAATTAGCTTTAAAAAAAAAAAAAGCACAGCTCTGATCATCTTGTCCTTTGCTCAAAAACCTTTGATGAGTCTCCACAGCCCACAGTAGAAAAGTAATTACTACTTTTCTAAGTAGAAAAAAAAATTACTCAAAATGTCATAGTAAAGCATTACATTTTCTGATACTGATAACTTTTCCAACCTTACCTTCGTGATTATAAAGGGCCTGCTGCAGAATTTGGAATTTGGGAGGGACCAGCACACATTCACGTGACAATGAGCAGGACAGACCTGAGAAGAAAGAAGGCTGCCAAGTTTAAGAAGGTGCCATGAAATAGTTCGAATGCCAGAGTGAGAATGTGAGCCAAGTACGTAGCTATGTCAGCAGGATAAGGGGAAAAAGTTCAAGAGATATTTCAAGGGCAGATGGAACAGATAATGGTATCAGATAGGAGTGGTGAGGAAGAAAGAAGAATCAAGGATAATAGGAAGATTTTTAGCTTGGGAAACTGCAGAACCATTAACGAGATACAGGCTTTCGTAGTGAGAAAGGTGTGTAGGGTATGGTATGTTCAGTATTGGAAGTGGTTCATTTAAGAATTTAGCAATGCATCTTACGCAGTTAGCCATGAAGATTTGGGAATCACTTGGCATGGGCTTGGTAGTTAAAGCCAAAGCAGTAGGCAAGCTCACTGCAAAAGATCAGTAAGTGAGACCAAGGCTGAAATAACCCTCAAGTATTCCCTATTATTCTCCATCTTTCAAAAATTTACATTTTGTTTGAAGTTACCAGTTGGTTTCTCAACACCCAGACTACAGACTGCTAAAATTAGGAGGCCTGCCTCACTCATCCTTGAATTCCCACAGAGACTAGCCAAGGTGTTTCCACATTGTGGTAGCTAAGGTGTTTTAGGGAGAGAAAAGACCACTCTTATTAGTCCTTGGGAGAGGTGGTCAGAAACAGGTCCTGGTGCTCAGTATCTGACCATTTAATCCTTCTGTTCTTAATCTTCTCTAAAGACATCCACCGTGAGAATCAAAGGGCTTAGGTGACCTGGTGCATTTCCAGCAGGCTTACACAGAGGTACCTACGCCTATTAGTTTCTCTAGGTTTCTAAGTTTATTGCGTCTGCATTATAAAAAAAAAAAGTTTCAAATTCTTTACATTTAATTTGAGGGGGGAAAAAAAGAAACGTAAAAACACAAGTTCACAAAAATCCGTTTATCCATAGAAAATTATAACTACATCCTTCCAGGCTTTTTTCTATGCACCGGTTTTAGTTGTTAATGCCTTTCAATTACATTGCATAATTTTATCACTTTTTTTTTTCCACTTAACATCATACGTTAGCATTTTCTCATACTACTTAAAATTTTTATAAAGTACACTTAGAGGTCAATATTCCCTTAGTGAAATGACGTAATTTACTGACCTACTCCTCCCCATGGGGCACGCGGGCTGGAGCCCACTTTATTCTATTATGAATAACGGTGTGACGGAGGCCCGTGCTCTTTACAGGCTGCCCGCCTTCTTTAGGAAGTGTTGCTTCAAAAGACACCAGCGGTCTCCACGTCTAAATCCGCGCCCGGCGTCCTCGCCCTCCTGCTCCTCACACGCGGGACCGCCACCGTCTCCGCACTCCCGAGCCCCCGCTCTCCCCACACGCCGGTCCCTCCGCCCACCCGCAGCCACCCCACACCGGCCAGACCCCGCAGCAGTGGACAAAGTACCTGGGTCTCACTGCCCCACCGAAGGCCAGTCTCCCCAAAGCGCCCCACCTCACCAGCCCGCCGACCCGAGGCCCCCACAGGTACCGGAAGCATCGGCCCCTAGTCCTCTGATAGGCCAGCGATGGCTGGGCGACCTCCACAATGCCCCTGCCTATTGGCTATCGTGTATGTCAAGTTAAGAGGGCGTCCTTCTTCCCAACCAATAAGCTGGGGCTCTGTCGCACGGATCTCTGGGAGTTGTAGTCCCTACTAAGGTCCACGGACCGT
Organism: Tamandua tetradactyla; assembly: GCF_023851605.1. Lineage (NCBI taxonomy): Eukaryota > Metazoa > Chordata > Mammalia > Pilosa > Myrmecophagidae > Tamandua > Tamandua tetradactyla. Next base: position 7,221,604 of record NC_135329.1, read on the forward strand.
AAGCCAGGCACAATTTCTCCCTAGTTTCACCTGTTTAGCCCCGTCCCCCTCTTTCTGTCCGCCCTCTTAGTCTAAGGAGTACGGGAACCATAGCATCAACCACGGTTTCTCATCTTTGTTTTTTTTTTTTGGGGGGGGGGGGGGAGGTAAGGAGGTGAGACTCGAGGACCTCTTTAATTTATGGTAAAATACCCCGTCAATGCCAATGTTATGTATACACGAAATACAGTGCATTCAGTTGAAGCGGCTCCCTGGACCTGCGGCAGTCACAGATCCTGCTCTACCCAAAAGGTGCCTGCGTGTGATCACAACCCAAGGAGCTGGCAGTGCAGCCCGGGCTCCTTTCTTCAGACCAGCTCCACTCCTGGGAGAGTCTGGGCCGTGCGCAGGAGACTTTCAGGTCTGGACCCCATGGAAGGCTGACCTTCATCTTTCTTGAGCTTGGAACAACCCAGAGTCCTTCAGGGATGCTGACACCCTGAAGCCTCTGACCTAACCGCCTGGGGTGGGGGAGAAGATGGGGGAAGGACACCTCGAGGGCCCACTCTGGGCACCTTTTCGCCCCAAGCCCATCTTCCAGTGCCACGCGGCAGAGTCATACACCTTCACAGCAGTTTTCGGAACAGTGCAGGGAAGAATGAGAAAAAAGAGAGATTGTTTTAGCGTCCATTCGTCCTTCAAGCACATGCTACCCCCTCCCAAAAATTCTTTCCAGATTCCCGAATCCCTTTTGGGTTGAGATGAAGGGTCTCGGACTAACCGCTCAAGGCGCTGTGCCTGTCAGTGTCCCCCCGCCGGTCACAGGCTCAGCAACTCGAGGACAGCGGTCCTGCTTAATTCAAGTGGTATCCGCAGGCAACACTTTCCCTGGAAAAGAGGGCCCTCAATAAGTGTGTGTGAAGCCTAAGTACACAAAATGGTGAACGGAGGATTAGGGAGCGTGGGGGAAGGTCAGCAGCGCCTGGTGCCCCCTTAGACACCCCCCCGCCTCACCCCCTCTAGGGTCGGTGCCTTCCAAGCGCGCCCACAGCTCTTAGCACCCAGGCCAGGGAGCACATCTAATTAAAGCGTTGCTTAAATTGCCGGCTTGCTCGCCTGGTTTCCAGGACCCGGGAGACTACCCAGAATTTAGCACACAGTAGGTGCTAAATAAATAGCTATTGACTGGACCCGCGGCGGGGTGCGGAGGGCGCGTTCCTGCCCCACTGCCTGCTGCCTCCCTCTCCGGCCTCCCGGCCGGCGGGTTCCTGCCGGTCAGCGGGCGGGGCAGGGGAGCAGCCCTGCAGGGTCCCTACCCGGGCCCCTCCCCGGCCGACCCCACCTCGCCGCGCGGCTCCGCCCCGCCGCCCGCGCCCCGGCCGCCCCTCCCCGCGCGGGGCCCGACTCCAGCCGCACCTCCTCGGGCTCTGCAGTGGCGGCGGGGAGGCGAGCCGGAGACTCCGCCAGCGGGGCCGGGCCGGGGCCGGGGCAGCAGCGGGGACCCCCGGAGGCGGGGCCTGCGGGACCGCGATGGGCGTGGAGATCGAGACCATCTCCCCCGGAGACGGTACCGGGCGGCGGCGCGGGGGCCGGGCAGGGGTCCCGGGGCGGAGCCGGGCGGGCGGGGGCTGCTTCGGAGGTGGCACCCGGAGCGCCGCGGCACGGGGCGGGGGTCCGGGGTGGGGACGGCGGGAGGAGACCCCGGACGGGATTCCTAGGGGTCTGGAAGACCGTCTGCCGCCATCCCCTTCCTCGCGCGCCCACTTAGTGCAGAGACCGGGGGGTCTGCGCCCGGCGGCCGCCCTGGAAGTCCCCGACGGACCCGCTGGGTTATCCGTCGCTACTGATTTTGCAGGGCTCGGTTATCCGCCCAGCAGAGCCCTGGAAAGCGGGGGAGGGACCTGCTCTGGAAACGACCCCCTCCGAACGCGCTCCAGGCCGGGCCTCGGGGGGCGGGCTCCTGCGCCTGGGCACCGGGAGCCAGCCGGGGACGCGAGCAGCGCTCCGCCGCCGCCCCTGCACCGAACTGTCTTCTCCCCGCCCCATTCACCTTCCTGCGGGTCTTGCCCACTGCCGTGGCTCTTATTATCATCTGCAAACCTATGGCTCCCAAACGTAAACCTCCAGCCCAGACCTCCGACTTGAGTTCCAGGGTTCCGGGTGTCCAGCCGCTGCGCGACCTCCCACCTGGGTGACCAGGGACACCTCCCAGTCGGCAAGTCCACGCACAACTCAGGCACCCCACCCCCGTCCCTCAAGCACGGCCTTTTTCTGCGTTCCCTCCTCCCAGCCTCGCTTCCCCAAGCCAGGCACCCAAGGAAGGAGTCATCCTTGTATGATTGGGCCTGGGTGTGCAAGAAATAGCCATTTCTTTCGTTTTTAAATACGATTTCATTCCGAGTGGATCAGCCATGGTGTAGGGTTTGACACAAACTTTCCCACGAATAATTATGGAACACTGCTCCCCCCAGGAAATGTGGAGGGCCTCTTGGTTCCAGGCCACCCCCACCCCTTGTTCTATGGTAGTGGTCTCTAGAAGCCCCCGCGGGTACCTTGGAGCGCAGTGGGTTACACGCTTCTTTGTCCACCATGAGACCCCTGGTGCCTGGGCCCCAGGAAGCATTTCCCAGGGCCTAGCGGCCCACCCCAGGGCACAGCCAGAGAGTTTTTCCCTGGGGCCTCTTCTCTCTGCCTTTAGAGGCTTCTCTCTTTATTCTCCCTCCTTGGTCAGGGACAAGGGGGTATTTCTCTTCTGGAGGGGAATCAGATTTTTAGGGAAAGCCTAAGAAGAGCTGTGGCTTCCTGCTGTCAGCCCTGTCTAAACCCTTGACTCAGGGAAGCACGAAAGGGTCAGGAGGGAAAAATCTGAGTTAATGTTTCCACAAATCTGCTGCTATGCTGGGGACGCCTGCCTTTGGTAGCAGTTGTCTTCTTGCTTATTGTGTCTAGGCTCCATGACCCCAGCCCTGCCCTAGGTCAGGCCACCATCAGCTCTCACCTGGATTTCTCCACAGCCTCCAAACTGGTCTCCCTGTCTTAATCTCACTTCCTGGCTTTAGGGCTCACCTCCCTGCCTTCATCTGGCCTCCTCCCACCCTCTCTGTCTACACCAGGGCCTCAGAGCGTTTGTTACACTGCATATCTGACCATGCCCCTCCCCCAGGCATCACATATTTTAAAGTCTCTTCAGTCCCTTCTCCAGGCAAGCTGGGCCTTGGTGATGTGGCCTCTTAGCCTCTCCACCAGCACGTCATGTCACCACCTATCCCTGCTCTCATTACCAGGGTTTTCTCCAGTTTGACCAAGCTGCCTGAATGTTGCTAGCCACACCATTCATTCAGCAAATACGTGTTACACATTTGCAGCGCACAGGGCCCTGGCGTTGTAGCCATGACCCTAGCTCACCAGTTCCTTATCTCAGATGATCTCCCTTTACTTCCTCTGGCAAACTCCTACTCATCTTTTAGGGCCCGGCTTAAGCATTATCTCCTCTACGATGCTCTCCCTCACTCTCCCAGTTGGTTACTTGCTCCCTACTCTGTGCTTTCTTGGAGTACCCTAAATGCTTGGTCGTTAGCCTTTCTAGGCTTTGTTTTCCAGCCCCTGGCCTTTAAATTCCACCCCAACTTTTATCTCCAGTGCAGACCCTCCATCTGCCTACCTCCTACCTGCCTACCTATAGACTCGCATCTCTTGATTGCCACCTGCACAAATCTGGGTCCCTCCCATCTTCCCTGTCCCAGGAAATAGCTCTACTGCCCACTCAGTTGCCCAAACTGTGAACCCAGGCCTGGTTCTTGTTTTCTCCTTTTCCAGCATCCTGGACCCCACATCCAATCCATTAGCCTGCGTGTCAGCTTCGCTTCCAGAATATATCTTCACTCTACTACACTCTGCTTTACTCTTTCCTCTGCTACCACTGCCTTAATTCAAGTCATTATTGATTTCCTGGTCTGGATCATTGCAACAAATGCCTAGCCATCCACCCTGAACACAGCAGTCAGCCAGAGCAATCTTATAAGATAAGTAAATAAATAAATAAAACCTTCCTTCAGATTATGTCATTCTGTTGCTTAAAACCCTCCAGTAACTTCCATTGCACTTAGAAGTAAATCCAGTTCTTTTTCCCTCCTTTCCCCTCCCCACCCACTTCTTTCCAATCGCCTGGCCTCCTTTAAAGTCTGCAAATACACTGATCCTTTCCTGTCTCAAGCTTTGTGCCCTTGTCTCTCTCTCTTCCTGCAGTGCTCTTCCCCAGTATTCTGCTAATCCTGTCAAGTGTTAGCCTGGACATCCACCTCTGAGAGACAATCCTGAGCACACTTTCTAAGATGTCCCATCCTGGTGTATCTCTATTCACCAGCGTGTTTATTTTCTGCACAGTACATATAATAAACTCCATAATTATCTTGTTTATTTGAGAAATGTTTGTCTCCTTCCATTAAATGTAAACTCCAAAACAGCAGGAATCTCATCTGTATTTGTTCATTGCTGTATCCCCAGAATCAATCCCAGGTCTGGCACCATAGTAGGTGCTCAGTAAATATTTGCCGATTGTTATGTTTATTCATCCTTGATAGCAGTCATTGCCCTGCATCACAATCTACTATTTATCCATCTGTTTCCCTGAGTTCTTCCTGAGTTCATATATTGCTCTGTATCTCCAGAGTCTAGTCCAGGCCTGGCACGTAGTAGGCACTCTGCAAATGTTTCTGGAATGGATGCACGAAAGGAGCAATTAGAGGAAGGAAAAGGACCAGGAGAGAGTAGCGTTGGGGAAACCCAGGGAAGAAAGTTCAAATCAAGGCCAGAGAGGTGAAGAAACGTAGGGCTGGCGGGATCTCTGTGAAGTGAGTCCTAGGTCGGCTTGTGAAAGGGCATGTGGGCCTCTGCGCCTGTCATGGTCACTTGTTCCCGGTCCCAGGTGTCTCTCTCTCCAACTCCTACTCCTTCACCCCCGTGTGTCTCCTTGCAGGAAGGACATTCCCCAAGAAGGGCCAGACATGCGTGGTGCACTACACAGGTAGGTCTCCCCCCTCCCCCAGGCCTGTCCCCTCCCCCAGGCAGGTCTCCCCACTGCACCCCTCTCCAGAGGTGTACCCTAGGCCAGGCCGGAAGCCCAAAGCAGCTGAGTCTCCCTCCTCCCAGCCAGCCTTGTGGGAATGAGAAGGGGGGCTGTGAGGTCTGCCCCTCCCGGCTTACACCAGCCTCCCAGTAAGCCGAGCATCCCCATGTCCCCTTCTCTTTCTTGCTGTTGGGGTGGAGCCCCGGCCCTCCTGGTTCTGTCTGCTATAGGGAAAGCATCCCTAAGGTTCTGAGAACCCTGATACTCCCGAGCAGACTCCCTTTTTGTCCTGTAGTTTGTTAGAGAAGGGGAAGTTGGCTGCCTGTTTTTGGATAGTGACTGTTTAATTCCACCTCCTGTCATTAAGCCCCTGTTGAGGATGAAGTTCTGTGCTTGGCCCCAGGGGCACCCAGATGAGAAGGGAGGAGCCCGACCTTCACTGGGGCTGAAGGGGAAACATAGACAAGTCACCCGTCGCAGTTGAGGTGGGGGGTGATAGCAGGGTCTGTCGCAGGTGCTACCAGAGCCCAGAGGAGGGCTGCGTCTCTGCCGCCCCTCGTGGTGACTCTGCCTCTGAGGGCCAGGTGGCCTGAGGGATGCTCGATCCTCAAGGGCTGCTGGCAGGAGGGTAGCCAGCAGGTGTGGGTTCCAAAGGGGAGCAAGCACTCTGCCTTGTGACCTGCTTCCAAATGTGGCAAGCTAGGTGACAGGCGCGTAGCAGGCGGCAAGGCCAATTTAGTTCCTAAGACACGGTCAGAGGGGACCAATTTTAGCAGTTGTCTGGGCCAGTGTGAAGCTCCAGGTTAAATGCAGGCAGGCGGTGTGGATGCGTCTCAGCAGCTGGGTTGCCAGTCGCTGACGTCAGTGGGCTGGGGCCGTGTTTCATCTTCCAGTGATGTGGCCTAATTACCGTATGTCCTTTGGGGCCTCTGACCCATGTAATTGATTTGTCTGTTCTACATGCTACAGACAGACCCGTACTTATCAAGTTACCGAAACTGCAGCATCCTTTTGCAGAGACTTGTCACAATACACATATAAAGCAGGCAATGTGCATTAAACACTAATGGCAGCTGTGACCAGCTCTGTTTGGGGGAGGGACTGTCATCAAATGCAGCAGACTATATGGGACTCTTTGGTATTCGTTTTAATTAAACATAAATAGACGACATAAATCTAAGCTGTACAGTTCAGTGAATTTTTCAAAGGGATCCCATTTAGGTAACCATCACCCTGATCAACAAATAGATAAAACATTACTGGCACCTCAAGAAGTCTTCTGGGTGCTTCCTCCTTATTCTGGCTTTGGTCCCCATAGGTTCATTTTGCCTGCTTTTGAACTTTGCATAAGTGGAATTTTGAAGTCTATAGTCATGTATGTATGGCTTATTTCACTCAACATTATGCCTCTGAGATTCATCTACAGTAGTTGTTTTTTATTCACATCCAATATTTTGTTATATGGATATAGTACAATTTATTTATCGTTTCTATTGTTGAGGAACCATTTGGGTTGTTTCTGGTTTTCAGTTATTACGAACAGTGTTGCTTTCAACAGTCTTGTAGATGCTGTTTGGTGTCCCAGTGTACACATTCCCGCTGGGTCACAAGTCTACCCCGAATTGGAGTTGCTGGGTCACAGGCTGTCCATAGGCTTAGCTTTAGCAGATGCTGCCAAGCAGCTTTCCAAAGTACTTGTGCCAGTTTACTCTCCACCTGCAGCATCTGAGAGTTTTAGTTACTCCACCTCTTCACCAACCCTTGATAGCGTCAGATTTTTATTTGGTTTTGTTTTTGACTTGGTGTGGTGGGTGCCCAGATTTCCTGGATAATTCTGAAGTCGGTCACCTTTCCATATGCTTACTGGCCATTTGTATATCCTCTTTTGTCTGTACAAATTTTGTCCATTTTGAAAACTTCAGTTGCTTGTCTTTTTGTTCCTGGTTTATAGGACTTCTATTTTTGGATATGAAGCTTTCATTGGTTATACCTATTCCAAACATCTCCCATGCTGTGGTTTGCTTTTTATTCTCTTAATGATGTCTTCTTAATTTTAATGGAGGCCAATTTATCAATCCTTCCTTTTATAGTTAGCACTTTCAGTGTCCTATTCCAGAAATCTTTGTCTATTCCTAAGTTATGAAGATATTCTATTTATTTTCTTGTAGAAGCTTTAGTAGTCTTGTCTTTCATATTTAGGTCTGTGATTCATCTGGAATTGAATTTTGTCTGGGAGTGAGGTACAGGTCAAGATTCTCCCCTCCCCCGTGGATATACAATTGATCCAGCAACATTAATCTGAAAAACTATCTTTTATCTGCTGCATTCCAGATGATCAAATCAAGTAACTATATTCTTGTAGGTCTGTTTCTGAACTGTAAAATTGGGCCTATTTTGTTGAACTTGTAGCAGTTTAATATATGGTCTGAAACAAATTGAGTTTTATGAAATCAGAAGAGATTGGGGAGTGAGAAAGTCAGTCTTTAAATGGAGTGTGTGAATATGAGTGCATGTGTGTATTTGTCCAATTATGTATCTATATATTGTCTTAGGTCTGTGTATCTAAATATCTTTTTAGTGTCTGTTTAGCCATCATGATATTCTTCCAAGTCTGTGTGCAGAAGTACATGTGAACATGCATAATTATCCCTTTGTATTTGGATATCTTAGCAACCTATGCGTATGCATGAGCTTGTATTTCATCTCCTTAGCATCCATCTGTGTGTTTCTCTGTGTAGCCAGCAAAAAAGCGTTTTCTCCTCTTCCTGATTTAGTACCAAGAGCAAGAGCCCAGTTTATCCAGAAAGAGGGCAGATTGTTTCTCTTGTGTACATTGGAGTTGTAGGAATTAGGACATTTAATCTTAGATTATCCAGCCCTAAACTGGCCCAGGCCTCCCATTCTAAACTTGGCAAGTCTGGGAGAGGAAGAGACTTCCAAGGTCACACAATGAGTCTGTGCTACAGTGAAGTCAGAACCTGATGTTGTAAAGAAGAGAGACTTACTGGGTTTTCTTGGGTCCCAGATTGCTTTGTGTTGCAGTTCAGGGGATGGAAGAAGACACGGAATAGCACCACTTGCCAGAAGGCCTGCCTGATCTTTGAATCAGAGTCACCAATAAGAATTGAAAATAGAAGAGCAGCTCTTGGGGCCTTGGGTTGCTGGACTGAGAGAACATGTGTAATCTGTGATGACAAGGCATCTGCAGCTGGAGATGTGGGGATACTCTGAACTGTTGGAGACAGCACCTGGGGCGTTCTGGCTTCAAACAGCCCTCTTTGGGGTGGGATACACTGTCATTGCGGTATATGATGTGCCTTGGTTTTCGCACATTCAGCCCAAGGCTGAACTTCAGGGTGAGGAAGTGCTGAGGTATTTGGAAAGGTGTGACATGAGGTATTTGGGAAAGGTGTGACATTCTCTCCCTGAGGGAAGGGGAGAGAAAAGGTTATCCAGCAAGCAGCAACCAGATCTTGAAGTGCCTGTAAGCAATGTAGGCATTTGGATTGTGCTGTGGGGAACTACTGAAAAACTTTTAAAGCCAAGGATTAATAGAAGCAGATTTGCATTTTTTAAAAATCAGTCTCAACGCAGGGGAGAATAGAATGGAGTAAGAGAGCAGCAGGAAGACCAGTCAGGAATTGTTCCAATGCATACGTGAGACGAGGTGGGGATTTGGTGCGACCACGGGGTGGGGTGACAGAAGTGGAGACAACAGGTGAGTTCCAAAGATAAGTAGGACTTGGTGACAGATTGAATGTAGGCATAAGGCAGGAAGTTCAGGGTGGTGGCTAGGACAGATGGGAAGGACTAGAAGAGAAACAGGTTTGTGCAGAATGGAAATTCCACTTTAACATGTTCAACCTGAATTTGGAGTTAACTTGCAACACTTTTCAGCCCTGTTCTTGCTTTGGCAGGAATGCTCCAAAATGGGAAGAAATTCGATTCATCCAGAGACAGAAACAAGCCTTTCAAGTTCAGAATTGGCAAACAGGAAGTCATCAAGGGCTTTGAAGAGGGCGCGGCCCAGGTAGGATCAGGATGCTCTGTTAAAGGGGACTGGAGGACCTAGGCTCAGCTCTCTGCTCTCCCCACCCTTCACCCGATTACCTAACACTGCTGCTTTGACTCTACAGCTGGGGCATGGTGGTGCCATCTAGTGTACAGGCCTGGCATTGCATCCCTGCCACTTGGGCTGCCAGCTTGCCCGCCCTTTGTGTCACCAAGAGCTCTCAGCTCGTGCACATGACCCCAGGCTTGCTGAGAACCAGCTGTCCACGACTGAGGCAGCCGGAGAACTGGAGTAGGGGAAGACATGAGGGTGGTGGTGGTGTTATTTTTAAACATTTTGTTTTGAAATAATTTCAGACATAAATTCTACCAAAATGACAGAGTTCCCCTATACTCTTCACCCAACTTCCCCAAATGTTGGCATCTTATATAACCATGGTAAAATGATCAAAACCAGGAAATTAGCATCAACACAGTACTATTAACTAATCTGCTGGCCTCACTGAAATCTCACCACTTGTCCCACTCAAGCCCAGGTGTTCTTGACCACTGCTGTGACGAGCCCGAGTTCAAGCTCTTCTTCCTTGGTGTGTCCTGTGGTCATGCGACGCTCCATTAGAGTAGCCTTGCAGCCCTCCCCACCTTACTGTCACCTCTGATCTCTAACCTCTTTAGTGAACTGCTCGTATCTCTAGCCAGGCTCTTTATGCAGAATCTTTTTTTTTTTTGATTTTTTTTTTTATTGAAAAAAATTAACAAACAAAACATTAAGATATCATTCCATTCTACATACACAATCAGTATATACAGCCTCTTTATGCCTCTTTGGAAGAGGGCAAGGAACAGTTATGAACAAAACATAAGTGTTTGACCCGAACACTGATTGAATAGCCAATTTGTTGGATGAATTGAATTTGAGACCATCTTGCGGACGTTACTGTCGGGTCCTTGCTATTTTGAGGGAGAATCTGTGCATTTGTTACAGTTCTTAGCACAATGTCAATGAGCCACATATTAAATTCATCTCCCATCTTCACAATTACCATGAGGATGGTTTGGGAAAATGTCATAGTTACCTTACTTTTTTCTTTTAAATCAAGCTGGGTCCTCTTTCTCCTCTCCCCATCTGCTCCCATCCCTGCTAGATGAGCTTGGGGCAGAGGGCGAAGCTGACCTGCACCCCAGATGTGGCATATGGAGCCACGGGCCACCCTGGTGTCATCCCTCCCAATGCCACCCTCATCTTTGACGTGGAGCTGCTCAACTTAGAGTGAAGGCAGGAACTCAAGGTGGCTGGAGATGGCGGCTGCTCACCCTTCCACCCTGCTCTGCCACTGGGACGGCTCCTCCTGTTGGGGCTTTTGATCAGTGTACTAACCTCACTGTCCCAGCGCGACACCGATTCTCTTTGCCCCAGCTGCTCTGTATGTGTTTGTCATTGTTCACGTACATCTTTGCTTAAGGAAACTTTGGTTGCGAGTTGAACCGTTTTAGGTTGTGCATTTCGTGACGCATGTAGTAGCCATTACTGATCACAGAACCCAGATTTCTTGTTCGCACAATATACACTGCCTTACCTTCACTTAAGCCAGACACACAAGGTGCTCAGATATGAAACGTACGTGGTGTACACAGAGGGACTTGAGCCAGTTACCTTTGCTGTCACTCTCTTTTAGAAGTTCTTTTTGCTGCTGACTTAAAACAGATGTTCTTTTTGAAAATATGTAAAATAAAGGCTCTGTGCTCAGCAAATTTGTTTATCCTTATTGTAATAGGAAGTGCCTCAATCATGCAGCCAGTTGCCCTTAAGGAAAAGGATGGAAAGGAGCTTTCCAATTGGCCAGGAAAATGATGATAAACACAATAGCTATTGTGTGAGAACCATACGTGCTGGGCTTTGGACTATATACTTTTAAGTATCACCAATTCTCCAAGCAACTTAGCAAGGTCGGTATTACCTGCACTCATCTCAAAAACTCAGGATTAAAACTCAGGATTCTCTCTGCAGAATTAAAGGACTATACTGTGTATATACATTACTGCAGCCTAGCAATCAGTGGTATAATTTGAGCACATTATATAATCTTGCCATCTCTGTTTGTTCGGAGGGAGAGCTCTGAACAAACCAAGGGTGTGTATGGACTTGGAGCCAAGCACGTTACCTTTGGAAAGAATGTGTGGTTCTGAGTTTGTCTTCACATAAACACTTAGCTTCATTTAGACTTGTTTGATTTACAAGGGAAGTTACTTCTGAGAAGAATGTAGGATTCTGAGCTTGTTTCCACATATACTACTTATTTTCATCTACACTTACTGCAACTCACTAGAATCCCATTAAGTTTTAAAATCAGCCCACCTATTTCAGGTTGTGTGTAGATCAGAGGCGCCTGGGACAGCATGGGTGAGGGATTTTTCTTTTAGCTGGCACAGGGAACTTCTAAGAAAATGAGCATTAAGTATTTTATTTATGGCAAAGACACAATATCCACAAGAGCCTCACAGCTGGAAGAAAAGGCTACAGAAATACAATCTTAGATATGCAACAACCCACAAAACCACTCAAGCAGCCTGAGCTCAAATTTCTAACAATGCGTCGTCATCTGAATGGCCACTTCTAGAACAGACCTGTTTTAAGGACAAGGGTATCCGTAGTCACAAAAGTATTTTGTTAACTGTAAAGCAAACATTATACAAATGTACAGTAGTTAAACTGTTACCAGTTGTAATACCTGGTTGCTGTTACAGCAATTTTATGTGCGTTCTTTACTCATTCAACCCTTTGGCCTCCTCATCTGCAAAATGGAGATGCCTATTTCATGGAGCTGGTATGTGGATTTCATTAATTAATAGACATTCAATAAATAACTCTATAACAAGTTCCTTTGATGATGAGCCACTGGATTGGACAGTAGAGGCATAATACAGAAAGGTCCCTCCTCTCAGGAAGCTTGCAATCTCTAGGAACATCTCCCACCAAACAATTACTGATATGGTCAACTTTTTCTTTTTTTTAGATCTGGTATTAAATAGGAGGGGAAAGTTTAAGAGAAAACACTGACATGTTTACAAAAAGCTGTAAGTTTATTAACATAATATATTTTAACATATCAAATTCTCAAGCAGGTCATTTTGAACCACAAATAAGAAATCACACTTACTATTAATTAACAAAAAGAAAGAGGTGGTGGTAGTCATTTACCAGTTTTAGTTCAAAATGAAAATGCAGAAAACTATTTTGGTGGATCTGTGTTGATGCCATATTTCTCCTTGAGAAGCTTCAGCTGTTCCTCCTTCTTTTTTGTGTCCATCTTCTGAAATGCCTGAAAATGTGGTAAGCACCAAAGTTAATGGTTACCAATCTACAGTCAAACTTCACCAGTAATATGAACAAAAAAGAAAAAGAAAACTGCTGATACACATTTCCCTTCAGGTACAGTTCGACACTAATTCTTAACTGGGCTTGCAGTTTGTGAGGAAAGCCTTGGCTATACTTACTCTGTTGGCATTATAGTACAAAACCACGAGGTATCTGTTACAAACATTGAACCCTGACAGGTGATCACAAGCATTCTTGGCATCAAAGATGTCTTCGTAGACCACATAAGCTGTTCCTCTAGTTTCAGGTGTGTTTCCTCTGCAGAGTTAAATTGGACTTAATTAAAATACACATTTACCTGAACACTGATAGCTGAATAACAGAACTGTCTTTTAAACCACTAAGCAGAGAACCAAAATTAGCAAAATAAAGACAGTAAGTTGAAATTAAATATTTTGAAACATCTAAACATTATGAATAGATATGCTAAGTAAGCCTGTCATTTCTTGAATGAGAGAATTTTTGTTTTGGGCTTATTTTGAGTAAAGTATCTACAGACTGAACTTTTTTTATAATATCAGGACTAAGTACACAGCTACTAAAGCACTGGCTGCAGACAAAAAAAATAGCTTGAAACTGTTACAGTCTTCATGTTCCCTCCAGTCTTTCCTACTTTCAGTCTTAAGCTGAAAAGTTCAGTACTCAGGTTAGTTAAGTAAGAGTGATGGCTTTTATTAATAAGTAGTACTTAGAATGAGGTCTTTCTTGCTGTGCATTTATGCAATAGAACTGATACTAAGTAATTACCACATTATCACCTGGAAACTAGTCCCTCGTTTCTAAAGATTCTGATTTTCTCTTTCATTCTAACCTAATTATACTTTCAATTCTTAGACAAGACAGTCTCCACCAATGCAGGAAAATAATGTTTCTATATTGGTATTTTATTAAGATTCATCAACCATCATTTATGGCCAGGAACAGGGGGATGGGGTGGGGGAGTGGAGGAGCAGCACGGAACTGCGGCAGCAGTATGGCCACGCGCGTGCTTGTAGGAACAATGGGAGAAACCCCACTCGGCTCTAGTGTGATAAAGATAACCCCTTTTCTTCCCTCTGTTCCAGCCACCCAATCCAACTGTGGATGGAGTTTTAAGACTGGGCTGACTCGCCATCTGCCATAGTACCTAGCAGGGATAAGGAAGGGCAGTGGGCCCACAGGGAGAGGAGGCACCCGGCGAGACTTGATCTAAGACAAAAGACTAGAGACTGAGCCCCAGTCAGAGCTTGTGCTTCTTATAAGAGAGGATGGGACGGGGTAGGGTGGTGGCTTTAAGCAATGCTCTCACCCTGTCATGCTGCATGGGCATGACATGGGGGTTTTATCTTAGTCTTCACACTCTAGGAACCGTCTATTCCATCTTTCAGATTTTTTACTTTTAATCATTTTCAAGAGTGTACTAAGTATGAAAGTTGGAGACTATGTGAAGAAAAAACACTGCCTCAAAGTTTTCCCCCAAAATTCTACCCATTTTTTTCTTTGAAATAAAAACAGGTACACTGAATTACGGCAGCAGTATGGCCATGTGCTTATTTGTACACGGGTGGTTCAATGGTAGAACACTCATCTGCCATGTGGGAAACCCCAGTTCAACTCCTGGCCCATGTATAAAACAAACAAAAAACATAAAACGCTTCAAAATAAAAGCAACACTGGCTAATGTTTAGTAACTATTTACCTTCTTTCCTTTGATCACTTTCGTATGACTCATTTATTATTTGAATTATTTTATATTTCACATGCTTATGCTTTGTTACTAATGAGATTTTAAGTTCTTAAAAGTCTAAGATGGTCTTGGACCTCATTTTACTCCTACAACACAACGTGTATGTCAAGTGCTAGTAAGCATTTCAAAGGTGGAGATCTTTTTCTTATCAGTTTTCCCACACAGCCTTTGTCTAGGAGGCTTTGCTTTTAAGAAACAAAAGCAAAAGTTACTCTTTCTTCCTCTTAAATCTTCTTAGGAAGAGCTAAGGAGTGGGCACTGACCCTATTTTACAGACTCTCCCACCCTCATATCTTGAGAAGCACATTATAATTTGAATTTTTACAAGCATTTACTTGGTATCTGCCATGTGTTAGGCACTGGGCCAACACTAGGTATGTCTACTCCTAGTAGCAGAGTGACCAACCATCCTGGCCAGGACTCTCCAGGTTCTAGCTTTAAAAGTCCCTTAACCCGGGCCACGGTGGCTCAGCAGGCAGAGTTCTCGCCTGCCATGCCGGAGACCCCAGTTCGATTCCTGGTGCCTGCCCCTGCAAAAAAAAAAAAAAAAAAAAAAAAAAAGTCCCTTAACCAAGAAAATTCCCTCTGTCCTGGGCAAAATGGGAAGGCTGGACACCCTAGTGGGAGGTACCAAAAGTTCCCGCACCACAACCTTTTATTAATTTATTCAAAGAGATTGTGTTCCTTTTATGTGACAGGCACCGGATATACAAAAGTGAAAAACACAAGCATCAACCCTTTCTTCTAGCTTATAATCACCTGGAGAGAAAGACATTAATTAAATAAATACATATACAAAAGAATTATGGATCATGAGAACAGATAAATGAAGGAGGGAGCTGTGTTAGAATAACGTAAGGAAAGGAGGATACTTTATAGCTACAGTAGTCAGGGAAAATGTCTCTGAAAAGGTAACACTGAAGCTGAGATCTGAGGAATAAAAAGAGGCAGATATGAGAGAAGCCCGGGGAAAACTCCAGATAGAGGGACCAGCAAGTACAAAGGCCTCTCCTGAAAGCACCACTGCTTTATTACTTATCCTTTCGTACATTATACATCCTTATCCTGGTGTTCCTAAATTTTCTTTAACTTCACTGATATAACACTCTCACGTATCAGATACAACAAATGCAGTAAATACAAAGGCAGAAGAATTTATGGTACCTGCACCACAGCTCAAGGCTGGCAGGAGAGACAGGTGAGTCCACAGACAACAGCAAAACCATGCGCTGCCTCACAAGTCATGCTACAGGAGCACACGGAAGGGATGGCTAATGCACACTGGGAAGGAGACACTTGAAGGCAAAGTGCTCTCACGGGGATTACCTAATTTGATCCTCATGAAAATTCTTTTAAGATAGGTAGGTCAGGACAACTGTAAATAAAAGCACCTATTATACTCCATGGCATTCAGTAGATGTTCAACTGGGTATCAATTGAAGGTATGAGGTTCATACCTATTTAGATGAAATTAAAACATGAATTCTTGTTGTAATTAAACATTTTCTCCTGTACTTGTAAATCTTCAATAGAAAGTTGAAGTTCAAAGAAATAATTTTCTTTAAATTTCATTTTAAAACATCAATAAGACTCACACTCTGATTTGACGGATAGGTCCATACTTTCCAAATATATCGTACATTTCTTCAGCTGTGATTTTATATGGCAAATTTCTTATATACAAAATCCGATTTACTTCAGGCGGAAGTCGAATCTAAAATGAGAAATACATATGATTGTTATAATTAGGGACATAAGTGCTACCATTTTTCAAAAACTTCTTTAATAATAGTAAATAAAATGGTAATAGCAGTAAATAAATAGCAATAATTGTAACATAGTAAGAAGCCAAGAATAAGAACTATAACTGATGTTACTGAAAATAGCAGGCTCTTCAGGAAAGTAACTAGATACTGGTTTGAAGGAAGACTATTAACTTTATTTAAAAGTCCTTGATGCCTCAGACCATGTGTGGGAAAGAAAGAAGGGAACAGTTTCTGTCTGCTGCACAATAAAATTCCCACTAATGACCCTTCGCTGGTCTTCTCAAATTTGTATCAATGATCTCTCCCTTGAATTTACAGCCTTCCTCTCACCACTAGTTTGTTTTATTTATTTTTTAAAACTTTTTATTTTGAAATAATTTCAAACTTACAGGACAGCTGTTTAAAAATAATATAAATTCCAAATGGAGAACTCTAGTATACTCCCACCCCCCAGATTCCCTGGTCTACCAATTCTTTAACATTTCCCCAACTTTGCCATATCATTTATCAGCTATCTATCCATCCACCCATCCATCTATTTTCTGAACATATGATCACACATCATGCTCCTTAAATACATAATACTCCAGTACATTTCCTACAAACCAGGATATTCATTATGTAACACCTTAAGTATAGTTCTCAAGTTTAAGAAATTTAACATTGCTATAAAGCTTACGTTTTATATCCCATTTTTTCTTATGCCCCAATAATATCCTTTTGAGCCTTTTCTCCTCCATTCTTAGATTCCATCTAGTATTATGTATTGCATTTAATTGTCATTATCTTTTGTTTTTCTCTCTCTTTTTTAATTGTGGAAGCACACATAAAACAAAAAATCTCCCACCCCAACCCTTGTCAAGCACACATTCACAATGCTGCAGAACCCTCACCACCATCCTAGAACTTTCCCTTCACCCTAAACAGAAACTCTACATTCACTGTGCATTAACTACCTGTAACCCCTGACCTCACCCCTGGTACCTGTAGTCTACCTTCTGTTCCTATGAGTTTGCATATTCTCTTATATTTCCTTTGTGGTTACCATGGGGCTTAAATTTAACACCCTAAATCTATAACAATCTTGTTTTCTTTGATACCAACCTAACAATTTCAATAGCATAAACTACGGTTCTATACCCCTCTGCCCTCCCACTTTTATGTAGTTCTTGTTACAAATTACATATTTATACATTATGTCTTCAAAACCATTGATTTATCAATACATCCTATGCATTTGCCTTTGAGATCCTGTAGGAAGAAAAAATGGATTACAAATAAAAAAATACAACAGTACTGATTTTTATACTTATCCATGTCATTACCCTCACTGGATACCTTTATTTCCTCTTCTTCAGTCAATTCTCTAGTGTCCTTTTCTTTCAAACCGCAGAACTCTCTTTCACAGAGTCCAGTGGTGACAAAGTACCTCAGCTTTTGTTTATCTGGGAATGTCTTAATTTCCCCCCCCTTTTTTTGTATGCTGTATGGTGAGGGTCACATTTCATTCTTTTTCCATATGACTATCCCATTATAGCAGCACCATTTGTTGAATTTTTTAGGGGGGTGGGGGGTACAAGTACAGGGGCAGGGAATCAAACTTGGGTCTCCCGCATGGCAGGTGAGTATTCTACCACTGATCAATCCTTGCAACCCCATCCTCCCTCATTTTCAAAAGGCAGTTTTGTGAGATAAAGAATTCTTGGTTGACAATTTTTTTGCTTTCAGCACTTCTTATATCATCCCTCTGCCTTCTTGTCTCTAAGATTTCTGAAATCAACACTTGATCTCATTGAGGCTTACTTGTATGTGAAACATTGTTTCTCTCTTGCAGCTTTTAGGACTCTCTCCTTATCTTTGAGATTCAACAGTCTGATGATAGCATGGTATGGTGTGGGTCTACTTGGGTTTATCCTGTTTGGAGTTCATTGAGCATTTGGGATGGGTATGTTCATGCCTTTTACTAAATTTGTGAGGCTTTCAGCATTATTTCTCTGAATATATTCTCTCTTCTCTTTCTGAGACCCCCATAATGAACTGTATTGGTATGCTTGATGATATCCCCAATTCCTCAGGCTCTATTAAATTTTCTTCATTCTTTCCTCTTTCTGCTCCTCGGAATGGGTAATGTCAGTTGTCTTATCTTAAAGTTCACTGATTCTTTCTTCAGCCAGCTCCAATCAGCATTGAATCCCTCTAGAGAATTTTAGATTTCTGTTACTGTTGTCTTCAATTCTGGTTCTTCATAATTTTCATCTCTCTAATGATATTCTCTTTGTGTTCATCTATAGTTCTTTGTCCATGTTTTTCTTAAACTCTTTGAGTATACTGGGTCATTTTTTAAAGACCCTTTTTCTGGAATGCCCTACTTCTGATTCTTCTCATTGATGGTCTCTAATGCTTTACTCTTCTACTTTACCTGGGCCATCACTTCCTGCTTCTTTGTATGTTTATAGGCTTTGTTGAAACCTAGACATTATGATATGTTATTGCTGGCATTGAGACTCTGAGGCATCTGCTCCTCAAACTTATATCCAGTTGGTATTATGATAGCTTTCTCTGAATGCCAGGAGCTAACAAAAAAAGAAAGAAAAAAAGGAAACACCTTTCCTAGTCTTTGCAGATTGACCTGTGCAAGTGTCCTCCTTCTGGGTTTATCCATACAATGAGTTAGGAGAATAGTTTCAGGCCAAGGTCTGGCTCCTTTCTGTGCACAATGAGTATACACACATGATGGATGCGCACCATGCACACAATGTGTATGTACAGTGGCCTTGTAAATTCCATATATATGGATAATGTCGCTTCTTCCCTTGCAAAAAGTTTCCTCACAGCTGCAGGCACTGCAATTATATGTCTGGCAATCTCTTGCCCCAGGCAGCTTGGCTTGACTGCTCTCCCACACAGTTCTGTAGGAAAGCTTCATGAGCCACCTTCTTCACACAAGGCAATGTTTGGGTTGGGAAGTCCGTCAGGCCCAGACAGACATGCTCCAGGTATGTGCATAAGGGTTACTCCACACCCTCTGGAACCAAGTCCAGGGATCCATCCTGTGAGCACAAGGTAACTCCACGCCATGCTTGGGGGAGGAGGGAGCAGCCAAGGTGTCAGGAGAGTCTACAGCTTTTAAAGTAGTCTTTTCCTTGATTCAGCACTTGCCCTGTTACAGCAATCCTTTCATAGTTTTCTAGAAGTTTTTCTGCCAGTTCTTGCTATTCATTCAAAGCTTCTATGGGTGGGATGGGGGGGGTGGAGCCTGAAATATCTCTACCATCTTGACCAAAGTGGCAGTCTCCTGGCTTCCTGACTTCCTGACATGAGCTGGTGCTCACAACCTGCCGATCTTTAAACAAATCTAAACCCTTATTTAGACTCCTCCTTCTATTCATTCAAAATAAATATTTACTGAGAGCCTTCTTTATGTATATACTACCTAGGTATTAAGAATCTACCATTAAGTGAAAAAACACAAGGTTTCTGCCTTCCCTAAACTTACCAGCTCTCTCTACTTATAGTCCTATCTTACTGCCCAATCCCCGACCCCACACCCCAATAAAGCATTTGGAAAGAGGAAGTCTATACTCAGTGACTCATATTCTTTGACTCAGTGACACTGTCTGCCTACTACAATCTGGCGTCTACCTCAGTACTCTGCTGAAACTGCTTTTACTTACCAAGATCTTTTGACTGCAATGCTAAGTTCTCATTCTCCTTAACCTCTCTGAGGCGTCTCACACTACTGCCTAGTCCCTTCCTGAGACATTTTATTTCTTTGGCTTCCTCCTCTCTGGCTATTTATTCTGCGTCTTCTTTGCCATTCAAATATGCTTCTTTTTTTTATATACATGGGCAGGCACCGGAAATAGAACCCGGGTCCTCGGGCATAGCAGGCAAGCACTCTTACCTGCTGAGCCACCGTGGCCTCCCTTCTTAGGGCTTTACCTTTAGACTTCTTTTCTTGAGCCTTCATAGACTCTCCTTGACTTTTTTTTTTTTTGTATTTTTAATAATTGAAACAAAAAAATATCTAAAACTGCAGCTTCTGGAAGAACCACTTGTTTTTGTCCATCTTGTTCCTCTCCTCGAACTTGACCTTATGTTGGGCCTTGCATTTATGAGCATGATCTCTGAAGGCTTCCTTGTTGACAACAGTTTTGTCCAAGGGGATATCTACAGAGCACCTTGTGGGGCATGAGATGATTGTAGTTATAAACTTTCACAAAGGCTTGATCTTTGGTCTCTTGGCAACTTCCTTGCTTGCAGCAGCTGTGACTTTGCAGGGGTAATGGTTGATTCCAGCCACCAGAGCATGGCTGTAGAGGTGGTCTGAGGTACCATCATCAACATTCTTCACTTAGACAGCTTTGCATCTGCAGTGGCAGCCTGCCAGCACCAGCACCACCTTCCTGGGTTTCATAAATATGCCCATTTCAACAGCAACCACTGGGGCCTACAGCAGAAAGGAAGGTGCCCCACTTCCACTAACCTTTTCCCCTCCTGAGTCTTCATAATCTGTTTGAATGGTCTCTTAACCACATCCATAGTTTCCACAGTAAATTGATGACTCTCACATATATTTTCCTAGTCCGAATCTCACTACTGTGCTTCTGAATAACATAATCTTTACATAATGGACATTAATTTGTTCTGTAACTATTTATTAAGCCGGCATATATTCCAAGCATTAAGCTAAATGTTGTATAAATGGATATGATACTGTCTTATGCCCTGCCCTCAGACTAGTAGTGGTAACAAATGTTAAACAAATAAGTACAATAGAGTTTTGGCTGTCACAATTCAAGGTGAAGTTCAAACGGATGATTACTACTACCAAACAATCCTAAAATACTTTTCTAGTAAATTCTCCTTCTCACTCTCCAAGGCACTATGACATACATTCTTTTCTTTCCTCAAACCTTACCACTCCCTCCAACACCTGAACTGACTGTACTTCCTTCCCTGCCCACTCCACACTCTTACTTCTCGGAGAAAATAGATATGAGCAAATGATAAGCGCCACATATTCATATTACTAAAATCATCAATCTACTTTGATCCACATCCACCTTCTTTCCCTTTCTTTTGTTACTATGCCAACTCTTCATCTACTCAAAAACTTCACTTCTAAAATTAACCCATCTTGCTAGTATCATTAGTTTCTCCACCCTACCGACTCATTTACATTAGTACATAACGGGAATGACCTTATATCACTCATTCTAAAGGAAAAGTCAACAAGCGTCCAATTTTCTACTCCCTATTTAAATAAAAACTCGTGGGAGGAGAATTCCAAGCTCTCTAGTCACCTATGTGCTGTTATTTATTGGAGAATTGTCTGTGCTATCAACTTTTATGCCGAGAAGATCCCGAAGCCAGGTTCTAGGTGCAGGTCAAACAAAAAAGATTGCAGGACTAACACTGTCACTGCACGAGAACAGAGACGAAGGAACACTCAAATGGGGTGGGGACAGAAGTGTGAAATCCTAGGGAGAAATCCCTAGTCAGATGGGCTAGGAAATTCTGGGTTTCCCCAACCCGGGGACGGTGGAGGCGCAAGAGTCTAGGGTCCACGCAGCTAAGTTAAGAACCCAAATTCTCCCTCTCCCCGGGAGAAAGCCCCGCTACTCACGTTCGCCCTCTTGGCCGCTTGCATCGCCATCTTGGCGGGCTGAGGAGGTTACCGCAGTAGATGCCGGAATTCCTCGGGACACCTCCGGAGTTCGTTCAGCTTCAAGCGCAACGAGTCAGACACAAGATATCAACAACCACGCTCGGCCGGAAGCTGTGATAACGCAAAGGAGATCGCCACTCCACGTCGGAGACGTACTGACGTACAGCTCCGCTTTAAAACACTCCCAGGGAAAACCGAACCCGAGGCCGAAGGCGGAAAGGCGAGAGAACGAGACACTTCCGGGCTCCGGACAGGAAGGGGCGGAGCCTGGCCTCAGAGCGGGCGGTGTTCCGGCCGGGGCGGCCCGGAGCCGCGCGAACACGCTGGAGGGGGCGGGGCCTGAGATGGATGGCCCGGGCTGGGGGGCCCGACGGGAGACCTGGGGCTGCGGGCCGCCGGGAGCGTCCGGGTATGTTGTGTCGCTGCTGAGGCTGGGCCCTGACCCCGAATCCCGGGTGCTGCCGACGCCTCCCTGGCTTTAACACTGGGCGGCCCGGCCTCCCCGGTTATCTTCGCGGCGACCCGCGTCGTGACACAGACCTGCCCCGACGCTCCCAGGCCTCCAGAACGCGTTTCCAGCCCATTCTCTCTTTATTTTTTCAAGCCTACTTTACATGGATCTTTATACGAGGTGGGGAGAGGCCAGGGGAATCGGGCCGGGAAGTAGCACCGTCTCTTGTCTGCGGACTGTGAAATTTTCTCCACGTTTGCGCCGGGAAGGCTTGGGGTGGCCGCGGCCTGAACTGCCCCTGCGGCCTTCATTGGGGCAGCTCCAGGACGATTTTGCCCACGTTGCTGTTACTCTCCATGTACGCGTGGGCATCTTGGATTTCACTCAGCGGGAAGATTCTGTCTAGAACAGGCAGTAGACGCTGGGGACCCTCCGAGGAGAAGTGGGGCAGAACTTGTTCCGTGAAAGCCTTCACCAGCATTTGCTTGTACTAAGATGAAGGAAAGGAGTGTGTCAGACTGGATAGAGGCCTTACTCTACAACTTCCCATCCTTTTCGGCCTATCTGAAATGTATACACAACTGAAAAAGCGCAGAGGAGTATCCTCTACCCTTCCCAGCATGTATCTGCATGTCCCCAACTGTGAAACCTCATTCTGTTCCAGATAAGGATTGAAACTGAAGTAAAATATTCTCATCCCTGACAATCTAAGGGCTGTTGTGTAATATAGGCTCCAAACAGCAGGTAGCCACAGACAGAAATTGCATGGAATCAGTGCAAAAGGGAGAGTGAAGCTCCGCTATCCCCCAGCTGGTATGAAGAGACATATCGGGAAACTGTGGTGGATGGGTGATGTACCTGAGAGTCTGGATAAGGTCTTGGTCTCATCCTGGTGGGTGTGGACCCATTGTGAATAAGATCTCTTCAAGTGTTACTTCAGTGAAGGTGTGGCCCAAAGGAAAGATTTTGGGATTTAAACCTGGATTACTGGAGTCCTTTATAGGCAGAGTGAAAAATCACATGGAGAGAGAAGCCACATGAACAGCCAGAAACTGGAAATCACTGGAACCCGGAACAGAAAGGAGAAAATGCCACTGCGTGCATTGCCATGTGACAGAAAGCTAAGGAACCCCAAGATTGCCAGCCAACGAGAAGATACCCACCCCCAGAGGAAGCAAGCCTTCTAGCCTCGGAAACCATGAGCCAATAAATTCCTGTTAAGCCAACCCTTTGTATGGTATTTGTTTCAGCCGCTGGGAAACAAAAACAGAAACATTTCCAAAGCTAGCACCTGTAAGAATGTCACATAGAAGAGTTCAGGAATATATAATCTGTTGAAGGTTGAGGCTTCCTTTCTAAGGATACTGTAAAGCATTCTGACTTTGAAAACAGTCCTGAAACTACTGGAAGTACTTCCTAATATGCTAAATGCCTTGTTCATTCTGTTAGAAAGTTTAGATTATATATGAGACATTAGTCACCCTCTTTCCAAGATGCCAAGGCTTCTAGTGACCAACACTAATTAGTTCTGTGAAACTAGGTTACCTATTTTGGGGGAGAGGAAGCAGGTTTCTGTATAGGCTCCCAAATCTGAGATGTGACAGATTTTCATTTTCAGAGTTACACAAATAAATTAGACTTTTCAGGGTAATGGTTAAATCACATGTTTTCTTTTCACTCACCACTCACCTTTTTGTCCCTAGATCTCAGTAAAGTGGTGATTAGGCTTCCTCGTTTAAAAAGTAGCTTTGAAAACAGGGGTCCACTGATGTTAGCTCCTCCCATCAGACCATAAAGAACCCAGCAACCATCAAGAGCCAGGCAGTTGACATTCTTCTCCCAGTAAGATCCACCTATGCAGTCTAGGATAAGATTGACTCCAGCACCTTCCACGTAAAACAGATTCATGATAGGAGTCAGACACAGAAAGCTTGTTACAAAGTAAGACTCACGTTATACTGTGACTATATGGGTATAAATAAATACAGGTGCAAGTGGTACATCTGTAAGTTGGAACTAGAAACATGTTCCTGAAAATGTTGTAAATACTCTGGGTAGCTGAACTCTGTAATAGAATATGCGTAATCTAGTCACTCTTTTATTATCCCTAGCCACAGCAAGAGGGAAATGACCTGATCTCTTCCCTCACCCCACCAGCACAAAGGCATGAATGAGAACAGAACAGGGAGGGTCCACCCCAGGCTAGTGATTCACATTTAAGTTATGAAGTGTCTGCACTGGGTTATCTGAAGAGTAGGCCTGCTGGCTTTGGT
Organism: Tamandua tetradactyla; assembly: GCF_023851605.1. Classification (NCBI taxonomy): domain Eukaryota; kingdom Metazoa; phylum Chordata; class Mammalia; order Pilosa; family Myrmecophagidae; genus Tamandua; species Tamandua tetradactyla. The sequence goes on from NC_135329.1 coordinate 7,245,922, forward strand.
TTCATCTCACTTTTTCTACTTAATTGAAAAAACTGAAAGAGATGAGCAAAAAAAATATATGTTTTTGGACATGCACATCCCCTCTTCTACTTATCTCCCTGCTATCCCAACTCTTCTCTGACCAACTCAAAACTGGTATCTGTCTCAAACCTCCCATTTACTCCCTGCAAGGTGGGAGGTGGGAAAGTAGAGGTCCTGGATAATTTCAAGCCAGCTATGTGAGATTATCCAGTTTCTAAAATGTGTACAAATCATATCACTTGCAAGAATGTATGTGGAAACAATCTTTGTCCTAAATATTGACTGCCTGTCTCCAGCAGTCCAACACCAGAGACCTAGAATTTGACCAGGGCAGCTGTGGTACCTTGAGGTGAGGCAAGCCCAGCTCAGAGCACTGGTAACCTTAGACACGATGATTTTATTTAGTTTTCCCCCAAATCCCTGCCGAGCCGCAGCAGCAGTTCTTTACCTTTGGTGAATTTCAGTGTTGCTTCAGAAAAGTCCTCTTCTTCGTAATTGAATCCAGCAGCTGCCCCGAGCTTTGTTGCTATCTGAACCTTGTGCTGAGAGCCCGCTGTGACCAGGGGAAGAGCCCCGGCCATCCGGGTGAGCTGGATGGCAGCTGTGCCCACACCACTCGCTCCTGCATGGATCAGTACAGAGTCTCCTGCCTGAACATTTCCTGTAACCGAAAGTACAGAAGTAGTCGCCTTTACTCTGCAACTGCTACTCATTCCTCACCTGGCCCTGGGACCACCAAATGCCAACTCTCTTAACTGCACTTTTGGTCCACACTGGTGGTTCTTTTTGTCTTATTGCTTCTGGTTGAAGTGGAAAACAACCTTTTGGAACAGGTTGTTATTATTAGCAGCTATATTCACAATCTCTCTTTTACCTACGGAATAACACTAAAAGTCACACCTCAGCTCTATACCTGATTCGGCAAGAATAACCACCATGCCTCTGTCACCTGAAGGCAGCCCTTCAGTCTCGTTGGCCCCCAGCTGGTCTCACTGTCCCAGGCTCCATACCCAAGCCACCAGGATCCTCCTCCTAAAATTGGGCTTTCATTCTGTCACTTTCTTCTTAAAATTTAAGATGGATCTTTTGTTGGGATTGAATCATGTCCGCCCACAATAGGCATGGTCAGGAACCAACACCCTATCCTGTAGATATGAACCCATTTGTAAATAAGACCTTTGAAGTTATTAGCTAAGGTGTGCCCAAACTGAACTAGGGTGTTGAACTTAATCCAATATGGCTAAAGTCCCTATAAGGAAAGAAAATTGGACACAGAGGGAAGAAAGAAGCTGAACATCAATGGAACAGGAAGAGAAAGGAGAAAATGCTACCCTATGCATTGCCATGTGACAGAAAAACCAAGGAACCCCCAAAGACTGCCAGCCAGCCAGAAGATACTGATTCCAGGAGGAAGCAAGCTTTCTAGCCTCTGAAACCGTGAGCCAATAAATTCCTGTTGTTAAGCCCACCCATTGTATGGTGCTTGTTTTAGCAGCCAAGAAACTAAAACATTCTTTATCAGCCTTTGTACGAAGTCCAGCCAGCTTGGCATTCAAGGCCACCAGTCTGATCTCAGCCTCATCTCTAATAAATGACAATAGTTATCCTTCACTTCTGAGCAGCTGATCTCACCCTGATGCTATTTCTTAGGTCCCCCTGATGCTTGGCATGTCTTTTTTCCATCACAGCTCTATACAACCTTCAAATTCTTCTTTTCTGGAAGCTTTCTCAGACCACCCTGCCCACACCAACTTTTCCCATCTTGACCTTGTATTGTAGTTAGAGATAATGGTCACCATTTCAAACCCTGTATCTAAGTGTTTGCTATGTAATTCTTGTGAATGCCTCTTGTCTTCCCAGTTACACTGAGCTCTTGAAAGGCAGGGAGTTTTTTAAGGCTCCCTCTCATGAACTTTTGGCTGGCTTCAGTGGGGCCTGGGGAGGGAAAAGAAGAGTAGATTGAGGGCCCCTTATTCTCCACTTGGGCTCCCAGAGAGAAGCTCAGCATGACTTTGAGAGCTGGGATACTGGTAGGCCTATACTGTGAAGATGTGCTCAGGCCTTCTATCTGCTAATCAGATTTTCAGCCTCAACATCAAGCCATTGCTCATATGGCTTGAGGACCTGATACTATGCTTGGTACAGCAGGGTGAAGTGCTAGGCCTGGGTGTGGATAGGTGGCCAGGCCAAGCAAGGTGAATTGGGTAGGAACGTATAGGGTGGCTTTGGAGACATAAACCGTCTAGTGCTGGAGTGCAAAGTCTGAGGGTGTGATGAGAGACAAGGCTGGAGCCCAGGTCACAGAGGGCACTGAAAGTGAGAGTCAACACAGGTTTTGGAATAGAGGACAGCTTAATCAGAGTTGTGCTTCCAAAAGAATAATTCAGCAGATGGAGTAGAGAGGGTTGAGTGTGAGAATTTTAGAGGGGACCTTCCGAGCCAAGTGTCAGAAATGTCTAGGGAAGGTCCTGAGACAGACAGTCCAAGCACATATGAATAGACTTCTCTGATCCCTTTTGGTATAACATCAATGGAACAAGGGTGTCTCCTCTACTCCCTTGGAGGAGATGAGGACAAGTAACCAGAACTACCCTGAGACTCTTTGGTTCCACCTCACCTTGGTCATAAAAGGCCAGTCTCTAGTTGTCTCCATGACAGCTGGGTCAGCTTTGGGATTTGAGGTTGAGGCTGTGACTAGAGGACATTTGTGTCAGGGCATTAGTGAGGGGTTCAGAGGTGAAAGTTAGATCAATCGGAGACCTGGGTTGGGGTCAGCATCTGGCTTCAGGCAACAGGCTGGGCTGGTGGGAGGAAGTCTTGAGGGATTAGGGGGGCTCCTCACCCACAAAGTGCAGCAGCTGGAAGGCAGTGAGCCAGGCCTCTGGGATGGCTGCAGCCTCGGGTAGGGACAGTCCTGCTGGGACGGGCATGAGGAGCCCTTCGGGGACAGTCACATATTGAGCCTGGCCCCCACCGGGCAGCAGAGCCATGGCCAAGTCTCCAGGCTTCCAGTGCCCCTGGCAGCCAGGCCCCAGCTCTGCCACATGTCCAGCTGCTTCCAGTCCCAAAATGCTGCTGGCTCCTGGCGGCGGGGCATACTGGCCTCGTCTCTGCAGAGAGAGGTGGGTGCACAGGTGAGTGAGCACCATGATCAGAAAGCTGTGTGTCTCGTCATCCCTGGCTCTCCTCCAATATCCATTCTTTTTCCCAAACCAAACATTCAGTCAGGTTTCCTAAGTCAGGAAAAGGGAGAGAAGAGGTCACTTATCTAACACAAATAAGAGGCTGGAGGTCATACAATCACTGGATGTGACAACTAGTAGCATCCTTGGCTATTTATCTAATCTAAACCCTTTGTTTTACAAATGGAGAACCTCAGGTCTGGGCAGGGAAATGGCTTTGTCCAAAGTTAGAAAGTAAGTTAGCAGCAAAACTAGGAGCAAAAGCCTGGCCGGCTTCATCATAATTCCCTTGAGTAGCAGCCATATATAAAATGCCAGGTTTGGTGCCAAGCACTCATCCCAGCCCTCTAAAGCCTCTGCAGCTCCACCTTGAGACTGGAGGAGTTTAATTTGGAATGTGCGTCTGAATCGTTTAAGCAACTGTTTCAAAGTACACTTGCCTGGGCTCTGGTCATATTTATTTTGAAAAAAGTGCCCCAAGCAACTCAGATGCACATTTCTGAATTACCTCAACAAATGCAGCTGACCCAGTGTAGCAAGTAAAATTGCAGGCAAGAGAAATGCTCTCATAGAGTCCTGCCCCCTGCCAATACTGGGACACGTGGAGTGAAAAGAGCTCAAACTTTGCAGTCACAAAGATGTTGGCTTCAAAACACAGCTCTCCTGATTCCAGTGTTTGGCTTTGGGCATATGGTGTAACCTCTCTGACCCTCAGTTTCTTTTCTGTAAATTACAAGTAGTGAACAGTCCTCAGTTGCTATGAGATGAGGTAAGGGGTATCATACTGCCTAAACCCTCATCAACCATTGTTCAGATCTCCTGGCCTGGAGGTATGGATAGACTGCGGATGAACACAGGGTGAATTCCACTTTGCAGATGCGCAGGGTGTTTCGTTTTGTGGGACAAGGGAGACTAAATGATTTCACCATCTGTACCCCACCGCACACTCTGCGCATGCATCCCGAGGAGTGTCGCTGCCTGCACCCTTGTGCCATTGCTTCCTTTACCCAGTAAATGTTGACTGAAGGCTGAGCACGGACCAGGGCCCCCTGCACCAGCCGCCTCCTGGCCCCTGTTACCTGGAGTAGGTCTGCCCGGTTCAGGGCGCTGGCCGCCACTTGGAGGAGAACTTCCCCCTCTCCGGGGCTCGGCTTGGCCACCTCCTTGAGGTAAAGGTTCTCTGGTCCTCCCGGCTGGTCAAAGTGCACAGCTAGCATTTTCTCTGGGGATACAGGCCAGGGTAAGGGAGGGAGCGCCAAGGTTCCGGGAGAAGCGCGGCGTCCAAGGCGACCCTCCAGGGTTTTCTGCAGGCGCCGGCGGCCAGACAGGCCCCGCACGTGGCCCCCGCCGCGCCCTCCTGATGCTCGGCAGCCCGGGACTGCGCGCGCCCCGGAGGCCGAGCGGACCCGGGTCCGGTGGGGGTGGGCCTCCGGGTTTGAAGCGGCAGGACGCAAAGGCACTGAGGGGCGGAAGGCAAGCGCCACTCTCTGGCTGGGGACGCCTCCCCCGCCCGCCCCCGGCCACGTGGGCCCCGGCCCGTGGACTCACTCTGGGCTCCTCTCCCCGGACTCCGCGGCCCCGCGCGCCCTCGTGGGTCTTTGCAGCCGCAGCAGGAACCGACTGCCGGACTCCAGACGGCTCAAGGAGAGGGGCTGAGCAGAACCTACTCTCCGCCCCTTCCTTGTCCTCCCGCCCCCTTTAGAAAGCAGAGCTTGTGATGTGCAACTCAGATTCCACCCCCCCCCCCCCCCCCCCCCGCAGCCTCGGTTGTAGGAAATGCTATTTCAGCTCTCGCAGCAGGGAGAAAATACTCGTCTTCCATAGGGAATCAGAACTTACCTCCGGCGGGCTTGAGATCGGTCAGTTTTCCGGTCAGGCCAGGCTTTTAGCTCATCCACCCTATAGTTCTGGCAGCCTGCCGGTCCTCTGAGAAGCTTCTGAGGAAGGGCGTGGCTGCTAAAGGAGAAAAGTGAGAGGACAAAAGGAAGGCGAGAGGCTGTCCAAACCAAATAAATGGTCATATATTAAATGGGATGTTTGAGACCACCGAAAGAGGCCAGGAATGGAACTTGACAGCATTATAAAAAGAGAAAGTCCCTGTGAAGTTTTCTTAGATATGACACCAAAGCACAAGCAAACAAAGAAAATATAAATATTAATAAATTGGACTTCATCAAAATGTAAAACTTTTGCAGGTCAAAGGATACGATCAGGAAAGTGAAAAAGACAATGCATATAATGGAAAAAATATTTGCAAATTATGTATCTGGTTGGGATTTACAGCCAGAGTCTATGACGAACTCCTACAACACAAAACCATCAAGACAAATAACCAAATTTAAAAATAAGCAAAGAAATTGAAGAGATTTCGCCAAAGAACATATACAAATGGCCAATAATCACATGAAAAGATGCTCAACCCCATTAGTCATTAGGAAAATTCAAATCAATCAAAACCACAGTTAGATACCACTTCAAACTCACTGGGATGGCTATAATATTAATTTTTTTTTTAAATAACAAATGTTGGTCAGGATGTGGAGATCCCTCAGACATTGCTGATGAGGATATAAAATGGCACTGCTCTGTGGAAACAGTCTGACAGTGACTAAAAAATTAAGCACAGAATAATCACGTGACTCAGCAATCCCACTCCTAGGTTTTCAGTTCTTCTAGGAGAAGATCACACGGAAACCTGTACATGAATGCGCACAGCAGCATTATCCCTAATGGCCGACAGTGGTAACAGCCCCAATGTCTGTCAAGAGATGAATAAACAGTACGTTGTATGACCACACGATAGGCATGAAAGGGAATGAAGTGCTAATACGTGCTACAACAGGGATGACTTCAAAAACTTTATGCTAATGGAAAGAAGCCATTCACAAAAGGCCACATATTGTATGAGTCTATTTATATGAAATGTCCAGAATAGGTAAGTCCATTGAAACAGAAAGTATATGGGTGGTTTTGAGGGGATGGGGGGAAGAGACGAGGGACTGACTGCTAACATGTAAGGGGTTTCTTTTTGAGGCAATGAAAATGCCTTGGAATTAGACAGGGGTGATAGTACAACATATAGGATATACCAAAAATCACGTTCACATTACTTAAAATGGTGAATTTTATGTTATGTGATTTGTATCTTTTTTTATTTTTTTAAGAGTCTGTCTATGAAACCCAGAGAGGCCAGCCTCTCCCAAAACATCAACTGGTTCCATCCCCCATTCCATATTATTAACACCCCTTTCCAACATGAAAAAGTTAGAATGGGCAGAGGCCAAATACTCCTAAAGACTGGGATAAGGATCAAAGGTGATGGTGGAGTTATACAGAGAAGGTAGGGTTTAACAAATGAGTATGAGCGATGAATCAGTATATTGATATTTCTTTTAGTCTCCAGTGTCTTGGAGCAGCTGGAACAAAAAATTTTAAATTGTGGCACTGTAACCCATAACAACTCTGAAATCTATTCTATAACTACTTGCTGCAATGCCCTTTGACATTTATTGCTTTTTTTGTATATATATTTCACAATAAAAAATGTTAAAAAAGAAAAAGAAGAAGACTCTATCCCAAAGATAACACTGGCCAATAAAAAAGAACCCATGGTCCTCGGGCAGGAGGCCGCTGGTGGTCTGCACCAGCACAAGGATGAGAGCAGTGAGGCACGTGGTGGGTGGGGGGTACCTGGTGGGGGAGGAGCACCCAGAGCCAGGGTCTTAGCATACCCCAACTTCCCTCCAGACATGGCCTCTCCAGATGCCACTTGCCCAGGATGCCTCTCTGGGCTCAGCCTGCCCACCTGGTCCAGGTCAGTGGTGGGGAAGGCCAAAGACTGCCTCCAGGACCCCACTTTACAGTTTATATATGGACTACCAAGTACTTTGCCCAGTCTAAAATATTTTACAGAGTGCCAAGTGTTCATTTTTCTGTGATCTCAGTTATTTCTCTTAACTATATTGTGAGGTGGTCTGGCCCCTTCTCTCTAGAGCCCATCCCCCGGCTCTGCTCAGCCCAACTCCAGGCCTCCCCATATCCCATAACCTTAACCTTGCCCCCCAATTTGCTCCCTGCCACAGGGCCAGTGTCTCCCATCAGCTACACCACGCTTGAGTCAGGACATCTCCAGGACCATTTTGCCCACGTTCTGGTTGGCCTCCTGAGAGAGGGGGGCTGCTGTGCCTCAGCCACAGGGAAGACTATCCACAACCGGTAGCAGCTGCACAGCACTCCCAGGGGTGAAGTAGGAAAGCACTTGCCCGTCACCAGTGTCTCCTTATACTAAGACAGGGGAATAAGCCTATTAATAGGGTTTGAATGAGATCTTTTCACAACTTAAGGTGACAGAGGGAAAATCAGACCACTACTAGCCCTGGCCTAAGGAGCTCAGACTGCACCATAGAGGAGGATGAAAGGTCACAAATCACTTTAAATCCCCTTGGGCACTAGAATCTCTGGAGCTACAGGGACCACCACCCTACTGTCCCTCCTCACCACCCACCAAATCCATTGGGAGTTCCAATGTCAATCCAGACCTGGCAGAGGAGAGGAAAAAGTCAGAGTCAAGTGAAAAAATTGATGAAGGAACTGAGTCTTCTGATGGAAAGAGGGGCCAGGAGAACCCTGAGAGTCCCATCTAAAGGTGGGAAAGTTTGTAATATCAGGAAAGGATAATAAACAGGAAAGGTGTAAATCAAGGCAGGCTTGGGTCAGGTGGTCATAATATGACAATGCCCAGACCTGTCTGTCACCTACCTTCTTGTCCCTGGACCTCAGCAGACTGGCCCACAGGATTCTTTGCTTACATAACAGGTGTACAAGCAGTGGTTCATTGACTTCTGCTCCCACCATGAGACTATTTTTACTTTGTAAAAAGTCTGCAGCCAAACAGTGGAAGCTCTTCTTTCAGTAAGAGCTGCCAATGCAGTCCAGGATCACACTGACACCCAAACCTTGAATAGGAAAGTGTTAGGAACAGGAAGAAATGGCTTAGTTATCATGGGAAGACAGATACCCAAACTCTTCCACTACCTCCTCACTGCTCCAGTCCTCAGATCTAGTCTTGCCCCATCTCCTGTGGGCCAGGAAACCAAGTGGGAGGGAAAGTCACTGTCTGGTTTATTGGCTGCATTTAGTTGTAGGGGGGAAGTGCTGAGGCATTCAGCTTTCAGAAGACCTTAAACTAAGGAGATATATCTTGTGGTGGTTCTAAACATAGACTGATCAGGCCTTGGAAAGCAAGGATGACATTTTCCTCCTCTAAGTCAGCATGCATCCTCCTTTTTTTTTTGATAATTAAAGATGTGCATCCTTCTCTTTTTTATTTTTAATGTTTTGGGCTGGGCAGCCAGGAAGTTCAGAATCATACCTAATTCTTGATCACAGTTATCATATTAACCTTTATGAGTCCACCTTTTCTTTCTCCTTTCCTTGTTTCATATTGTCTAATTCTAATGAATTCTTTTTTCCATCTGAATGGTTAAATCACCTCCAGGCTTTGTGAATGATGCAGTCAGAAAGAGGATTGAGAAGGAGAAAGAAAGAATTGGGAATGACAGATGGAGAAGGCCCCCTAATGACCTCTGCCTTCTGGTATTTACACCTTTGGGTAATCCCCTCCCTTTAAGTGTGGGCCGGACCTATGGACTCACATTTTTTTTTTTTCATGAATACAGCAGAAACAATGGGGTGTCACTTCTAATATTAGGTTACAAAAAGACTGTGGCTTCTGTCTTGGGCGCTTTCTCTCATGCTTGCTTGCTCTGAAGGAAGCCAGCTGCCATGTTACCAGCTGCCATATGGAGATGCTCATATGGCAAGGAACTTGCGTCTCTGGTTAACAGTCAGCAAGGATCTCTGTTCCAGTCAAAAGAGTGAGCTTGGAAGCGGACCCTCCCCCAGTAGAGCCTTGAGCTGATGCAGCCCAGGCTGACACCTTGACGGCTGCCCCATGGGAGATCCTGAGCCGGAGAACCCAGCTAAATTGCTCCCACATTCCTGAGAATCTGGAAACTGAGAAAATAAGCGTTGTTTTAAGTTACTGTGTTTGGGGGTTAATTTGTTAGGCAGCAACAGATAAATACAGGAGAGGAAGGAGGAGGAAAAGGTTATGGAAGAGGAGGGAGTAAACAAGAGAGGAAAGGTTAAGCTGGGGAGTAAGGAGCAACTGGGCTTCTCCTCCAACACACAGGCCCCCACACATACGTACCCCATGTGGACTTCAGAGCCTCCTCAGAGAAGTCCTCCTTACAATCAAACCCAGCTGCAGCAGCCAACCTCTGGGTCACTTGAATGTTCTCCTGGAAGCTCGTGGTCATCAGGGAGATGGCTTTGAACAGCCTGGTCAATTGAGTGGCAGCCATGCCCTCCCTCCCTGTACACTATGTGGGGTAATGATCCAAGTTAGAATACACTGAGTGAGTAAAGGCTAAGGGGTGGGTGTAGGGTTGGCTTTGGAGACATAACTACCAACCCAAGGCTGGTCCTCCCAGCAGAGAGACTTAGGAAGGCTCTGGGAGAGGAAAGGGCTTGGAGTCGGCCTGATGGAGACCCTTTGTACACCCCTATTTTCTGGGGCGGTCTGCTTGGCTACTGGCCCCTGCCATCCTCCTGGGTACCCATTCATCATGGCTCAGGGGCCAAGATGTGCCTTCTTATTACAGGGCGATGGTTTTCACTTTTTTGTTGTTGTTGTTCTCACACCATGAAGCACTTTGAAAAGTTTTGTATCCCCTTATATTTTTAAGTCAATATATAAAACTTTTCATCCTAAATGTCAATAGTTTTAAAATATATCATTTTCTGGTCATAAATACTGAGATTTCTAACCCTACATAAGACTTTTAAATGTATCAGATAGAACCCAGATTCCAGAGTGTTTTGATATTTATAATCATTCACCAAAGAATATCCAAACATATTCTTGTTTAACATCTGGAAATTTTGTATCTTCTTTTTTCTTCTAGAAATACTGTTTTCATTCTACTTTTCTTGTAGAATTATATCCTGGGGGTGCGTATATAGCTTTTTTTTTTTTTTTGCATTCTTCTCTGCAACAAAAATATGTGTGCAACCAGTAATTAATTTTTAAAATGTATTCCTGTGACCAAAGGACTCTAAATGTTAAATTTCTTTTGGATTTTGATATCATTACAATATTATCAATCCATAATGGAGAAAAAACATGAATTTTAAAAATATTGATAATTACTAAGCATGAAAAGCAAATATTGTTGAAAGACATCTCTTAATAATCATTGATGGGGCTGAATTTTTCCAAATAATTATTAACTCTGTGGATGAATATTACTTATTACTATACTGAAACTGGGTTCAGCATTAATTTTCTTCTTATTTTTCATTTTTATAGGCAAGCTCCAAGAAACCTATTTGCATAAATTAGATGGGAAAGAAAGAAATTTCATTATAGGAATGTCAGCCAATTCTTTTAATACGTCTGAGTTACAAGATAAAAACCACGTTAACGATCTATCATGAAAAATTATTTTCAATGAGCTATTATCTGAGAACTTAATTAGGTCCTCCTTCAATTTTGTGAAAGTAAAGACGGAGATTTGTTAGCTAGTCATAAGTGTTATTCAGGTTCTCCATTTCTGGAATTATTATATCTGCTATTTTTTCACTTAGAGGCACCTTATTTAACATGATATATTCAGAAAAGGTTGGGAAACTAAAAATGTTAATTCTAATACCATTTTGCTAAAATAATATATTTTTTGATAAAACCCTTTACCTTATTACATGCTTTAAATATATTTTCATTAGCATCTCAGAGCTACAGATTTAACTCATTTATGAAAAACATCTGTCACATATTCTAACTGGCAAAGCCAGTTCTCATTGTTATACTGATCAGCCAAATTGTGTTACTTTGTATTGGAAAAGGTTTCTTATTTTTCAGTTTAAGTAATCAAGTTAATACATGTTCTCATGACAAGCATCTTGCTTATAACTTTTAAGATAAATAGCTAAGGCTAGATTTTATTCTTCCTGGGTGAATTATGATTCAAAGATTTTCAATATGTCTCACTGATGTTCTTTTTCTTTGCTTTCATGGGCCTTTACTTCACATGTGATGCTTTTTTTTTTTTCTTTACAACAGAGAATGGAAGAAGTCATCCAATTTTATATTTAGAATTTTTCCTTTGGCACCCTACAGTTCTTAGATTCTTATGGGTTGAATTGTGTCCTCCAAAGAGATTTGTTCAATTCCTAATCCCCAGTCTTATGTTTGTGATTTTATTTAGAAACAGGATCTCTGAAGGTGTGATTAAAATGAGGCTAAACGAGATTAGGGTAGGCCTTAACCCGGAATGATTGGTGCCCTTATAAGAGGAGGGAATTAGGACACACAGACACCCAGCAGGGAGAACACCGTGTAATGACAGAGGCAGAGACGGAACTGTTACACTTGTAAGCCGAAGAATGCCAAGGATTGCCGGCAAGGCACCAGAAGCTAGGAAGGTGCAAGAAGGCGTCTTTCCTAGAGCATTCGGAGGGTGTATGGCCCTACCAATACCTTGACTTTGAATTTCTAGCCGTCAAAACTCTGAGACAATAAATTTCTGTTGTTTTAAGCCACCTAATTTGTGGTGCTTTATTATGGTAGCCCTGGGAAACTAAGATACACCCCAATCCAAGCACCACAATAAGATTGGGGCTGGAAGAGTATGCCCCTGGGAGAAGGGAGGTTAGAGAGGGAAGGTAGGAAAGTATAAGTGGCACGACTCTCAATAACAGCAGATCAGTTTCAGGTATCTAGAAATCGAAGTTAAGGATCTGGAAAAACTAAAGCCCTTAAATTCATTAATTTCTATGTGTATTACCAGCACACTTCATTTTCCCCATTTTGAAGACCCTTACTTCGGAGGATCATCTGTTCCCTGGGCACCTCCATACGTCCTGTGTTGCTACCACAAAAGGGTCAATTCTGTGTGTCTTTGAAGATGTAACCTCAATTGAACTTTGTAATAGGAATTACAGGAAGCAGCTGGACTATCCGGCATAGCAGGGCTCCAGACAGTGAGGCATTTGTTTTGAGATTTAAGATGAAGCCTCTCACTAGGCACTCAACAGTGCAATGTGCATGTGTCCAGGAAGGGCTGGCCAGCTGATGAACTGCCAAGAACTTCAAGGTGGCTTTCAGTAAAGAATGACTGTGGTCCAGGGGCAGACCCTCTGCCTTATCAGCTGAAAATCACAGCTTGCCAGCAAGTGGAGAGTGGGTATACAGTCTACATAACTGAATTATAAAATTCAGATGTCCATGTGCTAATTTGCAAGGAGAAGTCATTGCTATGAGGACTGAACTCCTGGACAGTCAAATGGTGAGCCAGAATTCAGGACAAGATTGAGAAGAACTGAATATTTAACAAACAGTCTGGCTGAGACAGCCTCCACACCAGTTATAATCTTGTCACTGAGACCAAACTATTTTGTTTGCTCAAAGACCCTCCCACCTTGAATGGATCCAACCAACATTTGTTCCAATGACCCTTTATCTAAACTTCCTTGGCCAGTTGTCTTCATTTGCCAGTGCTGTTATAACAAGTACCACAGACTGGTCAGCTTAAACAACAGTAATTCATCATTTCACAGTTTGTGGGGCTAAAAGTCCAAAATCAAGGTGTTGGCAGGGCCAGGCTGCCTCTGAAGCCTGTAGCACTCTGATGGTGGCTTAAGGCAGACCGTAACTCAGTCTCAATCTCTGCATCCACCACAAGGCCATCTCTCTCCCCATCTCCTTCTGTGTCCAAATTCCTTCTGCTTATAAAGACTCCAGTCATATTGGATTAAGGCCCACCCTGATTCACTTTGGCCTCACCTTAATAACATCTTCAAAGATCTTATTTACACACAGATTCACATCCATAGGACTAGAGTTTAGGATTTGAACATGTTTTTATGGGGGATATGATTCAATCCACAACTCTGACCAAGCTCCATGCACAATTCTTCCACAGATCTATCAAAATCAATACATTCAAATATTCACTCTTATAAATTCAAGAATTATTCTTTGCATATTTCTGCTCTAGTTCTTTTATTTTTGGGTGATATAGTGTAACTTTTAGAGGACAATCATAGTTCCCTCATTTCTAGGTGCTTGGGCATCTCTCTAGCCTGAAATGCTGACAATGCAGCCTTTTTTTTGTAGCTCTGGGCCTTGACTTGCCTGGCCTGTCTTGGAGGTGTTGTTAAAAGTCTCCAAATGCTTCCTGGCTCATCCTGCAAACCATCTGGGCACCTCTATATTGCAAGGTACAGGTGTTACTATCTAGTGTCAGCATGATTTAGTATCATCTGGAATTCAAAGTATAATTTGCCTCTCCAGTCCCAGATTCACCCAGTTTAACTGACTGCAGCATCTCTTCTCATTCGCACCCACTGGTGCTTATAATAAGACTAACTCAGACTCAACCCCACGAGCATAGGAGGCTGATGAGTTAGAGCTAGAAGATGCAAAACCTTTCTTCCCTCCAAATACCACTGCCACTTATAAACCATTATGGAAAACCCCTTCCCTATAAAAAACTCCATAGAACCTTCAAGTTGTTCAGATTCTCTAATCCTGTCATTTCTCTTCTAGACCCAAGGAAATTATTAGAGACTAAAAGAAGTATCTAAAAGTAGAAAGAACCTAAGTATCTAAAAAAGAGGAATGATATATTTATGATACTACACAATGGTTAAAAATGTTTTTTGATGATTTTAATAATATTCAGAGATTCATAACATTAATAAAATGGGATATCAAACCACATGCATTGGTGATTTAGGTTAGTTAGATTTTGTTGCTTTATTTATTTTTCTTCATGGAGAGGCACTGAGAATTGAACCCAGGTCTCTGGCATGGCAGGCGAGAACACTGCCTGCTAAGCCACCATGGCCCACTTGGTTAGATTTTAAAAGTATTTATTACATACGTTGAAAAAAGACTAGAAGAAAATAACAAAATTATCAACAGTTTTCATTTAATGTGAAAACGTGAGTAACATATTTTCTCGTTTTTTTCATGAATATGTATTACTTTTATGATCATAATTTAATAGTTTTATAAAAATACTTCACATACCACAGCACTGCTTGATATCCTTCAAGTAACCCTGAGGAATTTAGGCCTTTTTTTCTTGGCTCCATCCATTTCATTTATCACTCCCCCACAGACACTGCTTTCCAGCCACATGGAACTTCTTGCCATTCTCTGTACACAACAGGAACTTTCATATGCCTTTGCATATGCTGTTCCTTCAACTTTGAATGTTCTCCCCTCTTTTCCATACAACACTGCTGGTGGTTTGGAGCTAGGTACCCTGGAAAGACTTTTAAACTTAATCCACTTCTGTGGGTGTGAAACCAGTGGAACCAGGACCTTTTGACGAGGTAATGTCAATTAAGGTATGGCCTAGCTGAATCAGGATGGGTCTTAATACTATTACTGAGGGCCTTACAGGGAAGTTCACAGAGAGAGAGAGAAAGCCAGAAGGAGCAGCCAGAGGCTGAACATCAGTGGAATCCAGAAGAGAAGGGAGAGGCCAGGAGAAGCCACCAAGTGCCTTGCCATGTGACAGAGGAGCCAAGGACGAAGGATCACAGGCAGCCAAAATGTCAGTCATTGGGAAGGAAGCTTCGCCTTGATGACACCTTGATTTGGACTTCTCCAAGCCTCAAAACCATAAGCCAATAAATTGCTATTGTTTAAACCAATCTATTGCAATATATTTCTTTAGCAATAAGTAAACTGAAACACCATCCTTTCAGATTCACTTCAAATGCCATTTCAGGCTCCCAAAGGCAATTGCTCCAGGCCCTGTACTCTACAGTTCTTTGTTTTATATCTGCTATAGTTTGTATTTCATTCTAATGTGACTCATTTACAAACATGCTCTCCCCTCCAGATTGTGAAACTATCTGGGGTGGAGAACATTACTGCTTACTTTTGTATCACCACTACCTAGTACATAGTAGGCTAGTCAACGAATACCAAGTGGTTTAAATTTATTTTTACCTCTTGTTTATAAAGTAATCTAAGCACCTGAAAAGATATATAAATGAAAGGACGAGCGGTAAGTCTGTCCACGAAGAACAAATTTGTGGTCTTAGCACCCAAACTCAGACAAGGAATAATGTTGGAAGTAAATTCCTTGAAAAGCTGTTATACAAAACCTTTCATAGGTCTCTGATGGCCTAATTTCCTTTTTTTCTTAGATACTCTCCTGGAAGAAAACAGAACATAGTTATTATTTATGAGCAGTAAATTATCACTACTCTATGATTCATTCATTCATTTATTCATTCCACAGACATTGTTAATTGACTACCAGGTGCTAGGCTCTATGCTAGGTACCAGGGATGCAAGGATGAATGGGTATTTAAGACCCAGTCCCTACCCTCAAGGAGTTCTATGACTAGCAAGAGAGACAAATACGGTAATTACACTTCACAGTGATAAATGCCACAACAGAGGTATTTCATCTGAGTTCTGTAGTACGAATTTGTTTTCCATGCAAGGAAGAGGCAGGATACGTAATGTGGCTGGGGCATAGACAACAGAATGGGGGAGGGTTTAAGGGAACAAACAAATCTACTGCCCTCTTCTATGTGCATTCTAGGACTTCGATTTAAAATGGATGTCAGCATTTTATTTTTAACAAGCTATTAAAAAAAAACCTTGACAATTGAGGTTTAACTCATCAAAAATATGAATATACTTCTTAAACTGAGTGCTTGATATTACTTAGCCTGTTTTCCTCTATGCAAGCATGACAGATGGAAACACTAGGAGAATAGGGATGTATTAAGCGACAAAAGAAGTGGACTCCTGAAAAGTTAGCTGCAAGACAAATTCCACAAAGTGAATCATACTTACCCACAGATTTACGTTAACTGGAGATCTGGTCCCTGGATGACATTTTCATAAGAATAAACAAAATATCAAAATGCTTAAAATATCTGCCCCATTTATCCATGTCCATATTGATCTATTAGAATACAGATCCCAGTTCATTGGCATATGGATTCAGTTATAGAGAGAGGCAACTCTTAAATGAAGAAACCAGGAAACTTGGTTGGCTACTAAGGAAGTTAATTCTATCCCCCAACCTTATTTTATAGAGAGATCACAAGAAATTTAAAGGAAAAAAATCATAATTCTCTGATAATTCAATAATAATGCTAAAAAGAAATTACAAAAAAGGCTTTTAAGATGAAAACTGCTGCCCATGTGGTTAATTTTCTTTTTCATTTAACTGAGGCCTTTGAAGTAGAGATAACATTTTATAAACGCATGTGATTCAGTAATAAGTTTTTTTAAAAACACACTTGGGTGGAAGACTGTGGGAAGATGGGAGAGTAAGGAGCTCCAGGAACAGTTCCTCTACCAAGACAACTATTAAATTGGCAGGAACTGTCTGAATCACTATGGTGAACCTAGTAGAACACTGTACAGCATCACAAGACAAGGAGCTGGAGGAAGAAGCTGGTAATTGTGGTAAAAGTCAATGAATTTCACCTTACCATCCTCCACCCCCAGCTGTGGGGCTGGCAGCAGTAGGGACTGCAGCCTGGGCTCCTGGTGCAACTTCCTGGGGTCAAGGTGGCTATAAGCACCTCATCCTCCCAAATCTGGTCAGATTGCTGATCCCCGCTTTTGAGTAGCTACTTCAGCATCAGAACCCTGTAGGGCGGGCTCTGAGGTCCATTGTTCCAACTCTCCACAGGCAAAAGAGGCAGAGGAGTCTTAAAGAGGCAGTACCTTTTCTCTTTCTCTCTCTTTTTTTTTTTCCCATTCTCTATTTGGGGGCAAAATTAGTTTGGAAAATTCACAAATTGAAGGTACCAGCTCTCAACAAAAACAAAAACAACAACAAAACCTAGCAATTCCACAGGAGTGGGAGTACTAGATTCCCAGAGTTATAACAAAGTAATACTCAGACTGTCCAATTCCCAACAAAAAATTACAAAACACATAAAGAAAATGGGAAGCATGCCTGGAAGGTATGCACAGGAGAAAAAGAATTTCCAGAAGCCATCCCTGAGGAAGCTCATACATTGGAACTATTAGTCAAAGACTTTAAACCAACTGTCTTAAAATATGTTGAGTAAACTAAAGAAATCCATATACAAAGAACTAAAGGAAATCAGGAAAACATTGTTTGAGCAAAATAAAGAGATGGAAATTATAAAAGGAAACCAAACAGAAATTTTGGAGCTGTAAACTACAGTAACTGAAATGAAAAAAAAAAAACCCTCATTACACAGAGGGATTCAGCAGCAGATATGAACAGGTAGAATAAAGGACCAGCAAACTTGGAGACAAGACAATTGAAGGATGCTGGTAAGGATGCAAATAGAAATATTGTTGGTGTGGATGTAAAATAGTGCAGCTGCTGTGGAAGACGCTTTGGCAATTCCTCAGCAAGTTAAACATAGAATTACCATATGACCTGGCAGTTCCACTTCTAGGTATACACCCAACAGAACTGAAAGCAGGGACTTGGACAGATATATATGTTTTTTCAGATTTCTAACTTTTTTTATTGTTTAGTATAACATATATGCAAAGCAAAGAAATAAAAAAGCAATAGCTTTCCAAGCACTCTTCAACAAAAGTAGTTACAGGACAGATCCCAGAATTTGTCATGGGCTACCATATGATCCTCCCAGATTTTTCCTTCTAGCTGCCAGAATACAGGAGGCTAGAAGGCTTAATTTTTTTATCATCACAATGGACTTTTTTTCCTTCTTTTTTTGTGAAAAATAACGTTATCTACAAAAAAGCTATAAACTTCAAAGCACAGCATTACAATTAGTTGTAGAACATATTTAAAAGTTTGACATGGGTTACAATTACACAAATTTGGGTTTTTACTTCTAGCTGCTCTAAAATACTGGTGACTAAAAGAGATTACAATTTAATGATTCAGCATTCATATTCAGTTGTTAAATTCTATCTTCTCTGAATAACTCCACTATCATCTTTGATCTTTCACCCCTCTCTTTAGAAGTATTTGGGCTATGGCAATTCTAAATTTTTCATATTGGAAGGGTCTGTCACTAATATGGGGTAGGGAGATGGAACTATCTGATGTTCTGGAGAGGCTGGGCTAGGTTTCAGGACTTATCTGGATCAGGGACCCATCTGGGGGTTGTAGGTTTCTGGAAAGTTACTCCAGTGCATGGAACCCTTGTGGAATCTTATACATTGCCCTAGGTGTTCTTTCGGATTGGCTGGAACGGTCCTGGTTGGGGTTTGGCAGGTTATGATAGGTAGCAAGGTCTAACTGAAGCCTGCGTAAGAGCAACCTCCAGAGAAGCCTCTCGACTCTATTTGAACTCTCTTGCAGCACGGTTTTTGACAATCACCTCCAGGCATTTTGACAATCTCTCCAGGTATTTATGACAACTGGGAAGGTCTGTACATATACACATCTGTGTGTATATATATTTTGTTTCTGTGATGGTCCTTAATTTCTCAATTAATCCTTCAAGATTCAGCTCTCTGGAGTCTTCCCTGACTTTGACAGGCAGAAGTCATTCATTTAATTGTTCATCAAACATGTATTAATTATCTACTTAACATTAGGCATTATCTTAGATACTGAGGTTATGAGGATGATGAGGATACAAATCTTACTTTCCAGGGGCTCACAGTCTAGGTATGCAATGAACTCTAACAGGGATAATAATAAACGTATGTATAAAATATATAGCACGGTGGAGAGAAGGCCATAATTGAAGACTTAGGTCTTCAGTGATGATTAGGAACTTGTCAACCAGATGTGAGGGAAGATATTTCATGCAGATAGAATAACATGTGTATCATATTGGCATGGGAGATAGAGACTGCTCTTAAACAGCACTGACTCCCTACTTTATCTAGGATAGTGAAGAGTATATGATCATAGATTATCACTGAGTACTTGTTTAAAGAATGAATGGATGGCTGCTTTCCTCATTGGAAGTTTCTATTACTTCAAAGGAATGCTTAAACAACCACAATATGTTTTGTTTTGTTTTTTTAGGAAAAAATCTAAACACAAACACAATTTCTCACCTCCCAAACTCCCAGTGATTTTGTTTCCCAGACTTATGTTAGATCTTTATTCTGAAACATATAGACATGTAAGGGGGGTGTCAATCATTCCCAGCTGCTTGGCTCACGGCATTTCCCTATTCTGGAAATAGCCCCTTTTTATAGGTTGGGCCCCAGCAGGCACATCTCTGCAGGGTCCCCCAATCCCACACAGCCACGGGTAGCTGACTGATCTAGGGATAAATTTACATGACCCAAGACTTGTCATTCAGGGTCCTCAGAGGAATTAAGAGGTAGGAGAGGAGGTTCAACCATGATCACAACCAGGAGAGGAAGTAGTTTGCAGTAGGACAGAACAAAGCTTGACTCACAAAGAAGTAGAGGAAAGATGAGTCCTAACAGTGTTCCAATGCCTGGAATCAGTTTTCCCTTTGGCTCAGCTGTACCCCTAATTCTTTCGGTCGTTACATAAGTAACCCCAGTGCTTTCCCAATAAATCCCTCCTTTCTGCCCTAGTTGGTTTGAATTGGGTCTCTGGCACTTGTAGCCAGAATACCTTAATGACAAAGGGAACAAAAGGGGTTGAAAGGCCAGCTTACCCAGCTTCTCAGTAGCTTCCACACAGACACTAGGATACATGCCCTCAATGTAAGTTGCCACCAGAAGATACTGATGAGTCTTCACAACAATCACGCCAGTATTTTCCTAGATTAATAATAAAATTGAATACCCTTCTCTTGGTCTAATCACAGGATCAACAGTTATGCTTTAGCCAAATTTTTCACTATTTCCTAACCTTTGTAAATATATGTGCTTGTTTTGGATTCACTACTCTTTTCCACTGCCTTAGCTGTCTTTCCTCAACATTTCAGACTATTTTAATAACATGAATAATTTGGAAAAGTTGCCCAATTGATTATAATACATACCCTTATCTCAATTAGAACAGCTGCTACAATAGAAATATAACTGATTTTGGTAGCCCTGAACTTGAATCTCAGCACTTCCGTTTTTTGCTACTATGACTATGGGAGAGCTACTTAACCTTTTAAAGCCTGTTTCCTTATCTGTAAAATGACACTATTTAAGTTACATACTGTGGATGAAATGTGCCTAATCCATAAAGGACATCCAATACACATGAATTTCATCCCCTCAATTCCTTAGAGGCAACAGGAAGCCAAGAGAGGTTTTATACACAGAACTGATGTTATGAACTCTTTTTTTTTGTTTGTTTCAAGAAGGACGATGCAGAGTATGAAGAGAGACAGTTCAGGCAAGATTCAATGAATGAATTCGGGAATGAATGCTTCTCAAAACCAGACTCTCTGGTTTTGTACATATACCTTCCTGGCACTAGACTGCTGTCTCAGATACTGCCTTAAGGGAATAAGGGCTTAATCTGTTTTATAGGTAGGGTCAGGAGGGGCAAAGAAAAGTGGAGTAAAATTCTTAAGATTTTTACCCAGCTGTCTTCAAATCTTGAATACTCACATTCTTAGCATAAAGAGAATAATCATCTGCCCGGACACATTTGTAACCCTTTTCCTTAAAATATAATCCTTCTCTTCGGGTTTGCAAAGGGTTCTTGGCAAATCCATTCACAAGTGTTCGAATGTCACTGGGCATTATCTGCAGGAGTTAAATAATTATATGAGTCTGCAAACTATGACCCATCAGCCAAATTCAGCCCACTGCCTGTTTTTGTATGGTCTACAAGTGAAGAATGGTTTTTACATTTTTAAATGATTGAAAAAACTCAAAGAATAATATTTTGTGATGTGAACATTACATGCAATTAAAATTTCAGTGGCCATAAACACAGTTTTATAGGATCACAGCCACACCCATTATAAATAGCTGTGACAGATATAAGCTTGCAAGCCTTAAATATTTGCCATCTGGTTCTTTACAGAAAAAGTACACTTAAAACTCTAATGCACAAACTTGTTTTGTCTTACAGTAAATCCAGGCGATGCTACACACAGGCTCCGCTCATGGAGCCTGATGAGGGCTGCGCTATCCACATGCTTCGTTCCCAGCAGGGCATCTAACAGTAAGTTCTGTAAGTGGCTCATGCTCCTGCTGCTCTGAAAAAGGGAAGTGTGGTTGAAGTTAACTTTTAAAAGGCATGCGACTACAAAGGTTCCGTAGACACTTCAGAATTTTAATATCAGCACACGTGCTTTGGAAAGATTGAGTGGAAAAGTTAACCCATCGTCTGGTGTCCCCCACTACTTAAAGAAAATGAAAATCACTGCTCGCACAGAATGGGTTATGAAGTGAGTTTGGAAAATGACAGCCCCATAATTTTCTAGCTATGTTATTGGCTTTCAACCATCCTTGTACATCAGAATTACCTAGGGATTAAAAAATAATAACACAAAACAAAAATACAGAGGCCCCCACCCTCAGGAGCCCTCTACCTTGGTCTAGGGTGGGGCTTGGGCATTGCTACTTTTAAACGTGTCCCCGACAAGTGAAGTGTGCAGGCAGGACAGAAAGCCCGCGAACTAAGGACACTTTGGTCAGGAATCTGAGCGGATCAGCGCCAACTATGGACACAGATTAAAACAACGCGGTCCGCCCAACTCCCCAAAGTCTCCTCGGGTCGCCCTCACCAGGACAACGTCGATCGACACTCGCCCTACCAAGGGGTACAGAAGGCGGGCACCCCTCTCCTCGCCGCCCCTCTCGGGAGGGTCTGGCCCGCGGGGCGGAGCGGGGAGGGGCGCGGTTCATTTCCAGCCCCGTTGGCCCGGGAGACGCGCTGAAACACAGCGGGGCGGGGTCCGCGGCCTCTCGGGCCCAGCGCGCCAGGGAGGCCGGCCTGGGGGAGCCGGCCCTCGCCCGCAGGGGAGAAGGCCGGGCGGGGAGAGGAAGCGCCCCGCTACAGGCGGGGCCAGGTACCCCCCACCCCAGGGCAGGAAGCGCACCCCACGGCGCCTGGCCACCGACTGCCCGGCCGCCAGCTTCCTCCTCGGCTCGCCTGGGCCGCAGGGCCGCAGCTGCGTGGCCGCCGGGTCCCAGCGGGCCGGAGTCGCCGGCCGAGCGTCCTCCGCGGGATTCCGAGGCCTCCGCCCGCTGCGGCGCCGCGTGAACTCGTTGTCGTCCGCCGCGGCGGAAGGGCCGCGCGGGGCTGCGTCCTGGTGACACTGGGAGGGAACGTTCTCGCGTTCCGAACCCGCGGCTCGGGCTGACTGGGCCGCAAGCCCCGGCCGGCTCGCTTCCCCGCCGCGGCGGACGACAGCACGTCCCCAGGGAGGTGCGACACAGCCCAAGGCCCTGCCAGGCCCGGGAGGTTTCCCGCGCGCGCCCTGTCCGCGCGCGACCCCGACGGCCCGAGGCCGGACGGGGAGGCCGCGAGCCTCCTGCTGAGGGGCGAGGGTGGGGGTGCTGCTGCAGGTCTCCCAGGGGCGCACACCAGGGCCGGGGGTGGGGGTGCTGCTGCAGGTCTCCCATGGGCGCAAACCATGGGCAGGGGTGGGGATGGGGGTGCTGCTTCAGGTCTCCTCGGGGTGCACACCGGGGGTGGGGGTGCTGCTGCAGGTCTCCCACGGGCATAAACCAGGAACAGTGCCCCCCTCACACACCGCCTGGGTGGGCTTGGGGCCTCTCATATCCTTGTCTGGAAGCCCCTCCCTTCCGACCGAAACCCCTCCACGGGGGAGCCCCCACCCACAGGCTCGAATGGCAAACACCACAGAGACGGGGCGGAGGTGGGAGGGGGTGCAGCCCACGGGGAGCCCCCCTTCCAGAAGAAAGCTGGCTCTGAGACCGGTGGCGAAGGTGTCCTTGACCCCAAAGTGGGGCTGGCTAATTTTCAGAATCTGTCTCATGGCCATTCATTGGTTACAAGTATTTATATATTATGAATTAAACGGGAGAGAAAATAAGATGATTGTGAATTTTTGTGATTAAATAAGCTAATTTTTAGTTTTTCTAGGGGTTCTGTTATTTGTGACCACAATGAAAAATTTAGACAGTGATGAGCTGATAACTGACAAATTTCCCAAGCTCAAGAACTCAAAAGAATGGTTGGAGCCACAGCCACTTTCTTTTATGGAGGTACAATAGCACGGCATTTTGAGGGTTTTACTCAGGTAGCTGTAATGAGAAGTGGCTAGTACTAAATTTAATTTTTCTGTTGTTTTCTATTTCTTTGACTTCTGTTCTTTATTATTTCTTTCCTTCTACTAACTTTGTGTTTACTTCACTCTTCATTTTTCTACCTTATAGTGGAAGATTAAATCATTGGTTTTATATCTTTCTTTTTTAATAAAATAATTAAAACTATACATTTCTGTCTAACCACTACTTTAGCTGCTTCACCCACATTTTTATATATTGTATTTTTTTAGATTGTAATTTCTTTTTCTCTAAATGGCTCTATTAAGATAATTATAATAAACTACATATATTTAAAATGTAAAATTTGCTAAGTTTGGGTAAATGTATTACATGCATGAAACCATCACCACAATCAAGATAATAAATGTATTTGTCACTCCCAAGGTTTACTCATCATAATAATGCCCCCCATCTTGGCCCCCTCCCAGCAACCCCTGATTTGTTTTCTGCCACTATAGTTTAGTTTGCATTTCAAAAATTTTATACAAAAGGGATCTTACAGTATGTGTTATTTTTGCCTGGCTTTCATTCGCATAGTTTTGTGCTTCATCTATGTTGTTGCATTTATCAATATTTCAGTCCTTTTTATTCTGAATGCTATTCCATCATACGGATATACCCCAATTTGTCCATCTGTAAATAGACATTTAGGTAAATTTCCACATTTGGGCAATTACAAATAAAGCTGTTAGCAACATTCATGTACATGTCTTTTTTTTTGCATGGGCAGGTTTGGGGAATCAAACCCCAGTCTTTGGCTCCTCAGGGGAGAATTCTTGCCACTGAGCCACCGTGGCACCACCCCATGTACCTGTCTTTGTACGCTTTCATTTCTGTAAATATCTTGTAGTAGAATGACTGGGTCATATAGTAAAGGAATAACTTTTTATGAAACTGACAAACTTTTCCAAAGTGGTTGTATCATATTACATTTCCACCAGTACATACATCCTGTATTTTCAAATTATAGCCAACACTTGGTATAGCTTTTTAAAATTTGACACATTCTAAAGATGTTTAGTGCCAACTCATTGAGTTTTTAATTGGCTTTTCCCTAATGACTAATGATGGTGAGCAAATTTTCAAATGGTTATTTCCTTTTATTATTGAGATAAGAGTCACATAACATAAAATTCACTATTTTAAAGTGTGCAATTCAGTGGTTTTTATATATTTACAAGTTTGTGGAGCCACCAACAAATCCAGAATATTTTCATCATCCCAAAATAAGCAGTGTACCTTTTAGCAGTCTCTTCTCATTTCCCTCTCTGTCCGCCCCTGGCAACCAAAAATTTGCTTTCTTTTTCTAAGAATTTACCTATTCTGGACATTTCATACAAATGGAACCATATAATAAGTGATCCTTTGTGACTGGCTTCTTTCACTTAGCATAATGTTTTCAAGGTTCATCCATGTTGTCTCATGTATTAGAATTTCATTACTTTTTTTAAAAAAAAAGCAACTTTATTGAGATACATTCACATACCATTGTTCCTTTTTATGGCCAAATAATATTCCATTGTATGAATATGCTACATTTTGTTTATTCATCAGTTGATGACATTTGAGTTATTTCCAATTTTTGGCTATTATGGATAATGGATAATGCTGCTTTATGCATTAATGTACAAGTTTTGTGTGAATATGTGTTTTCACTTCTCTTGAGTACTTGCCTACAAGTAGAATAGCTAAGTCATGGTAACTTTAATTTTTTGAGATACTGCCAAACTGTTTCCTACAATGGCTGCACCATTTTACCTTCTTAACAGCAATATATGAAGGTTACAATTTCTCAACATCCTTGCTAACATTTGCTATTTTCTGTCTCTAATCATTCTAGTGGGTTTGAAGTGTTGATTTGTGTTTCCCTGATGGCTAATAAATAGTATCTTTTCATGTCCTTATTGGCCATTTGTGTATCTTTGAAGAAATGTCTATACAAGTCTTTGCCCATTTTTAAATTGGGTTTTGTCTTTTTGTTGTTGAGTTATAAGTTCTTGATATATTCTGGATATTAAACCCTTATCAGATATATGACTACCAAATATTTTCTTCCATTCTGTAGGTTGTCAGGTTGTCTTTTCACATTCTTGATAATGACCTTTGATGTGCAAATATTTTTAATTTTGATGCAGCCAAATTTATCAGTTTTTTCTTTGATGGAATGTGCTTTTGCTGCTGTGTCTAAACATCTTTTCTTAACCCAAGGTCACAAAGATTTTCTCCTGTGTTTTCTAATACAAATTTTATAGTTTTGGGTTTACCTGTGATCTGGATTTAGTTGAAACATTTTTTTAATGGTGTGAGGAATGAAAGTTAATTTTTTTTGCATATGATATCTAATTGTTCCAGCACCATTTGTTGAAAAAAAAAAATCCTTTTTCCACTGAACTCTCTTTGTACTTATGTCCAAAATTAATTGACTAGATATATGAAGATCTATTTCCAGATTTCTATTTGTTCTATTAATTTATTTTTCACTATTTATGCCAATGCTACACTGTCTTGATTAGTGTAGCTTTATCATAAGACTTCATATCAGGTCGTGCAAGACCTCCAACTTTGTTCTTTTTATAGTTGTTTGGGCTAGTCAAGGCCCTTTGCATTTCATAATATAATTAGTTTGTCATTTTCTACAAAAAAACCTGCTGGCATTTTGATTGGTATTGCACTGAATCATAGATCGATTTGAGAATTAAAATAGAGTCTTTCAACTCATCAATATAGTCTATTTCTCAATTTCTATGGATCTTCCTTAATTTTTTAGTGGTGTTTTATAGTTTTCAGTGTGCAGTTTAAGAAATCTTTTGTCAGATTTATCCCTAAATAGTTTGTATTTTTCAGTGCTTTTTTTTTAAATGCAATTTTATTGAGCATTGAAATCATCTGAAGTATATAATCACTGGTTCACAGTCTCATCACAGAGTTGTGCATGCAGCCCATGATCACATTTTTAACATTTTCATTACTCCAGAAAAGAAATAAAAATAAAAAAGAAAACCCTAATCCTCTCATACTCCTTGTTCCCCCATATTATTGACCCATAGTGTTGGTGTGATGTATTTGTTACAGTAGATGATAGACTATTAAAATACTACTGTTAACTATAGCCCATAGTGTGGTGTAGGTGCATTTCACCATAAACCCCTCTATTAGTGACTCCTTATAACAGTGTTGTACATTTGCTCTAGTTCATGAAAGAACTTCCTTATATTTGTATAGTTAGACATAGACACAAGATTCACTGTATTATACATTCCCATGTTTTAATCTCCAACTTTCCTTCTGGTGACAGTGATGTTCTTTTAAACAATATTGTTTTTTTTTAAATTTCAATATGTGATTTTTTTTCCTTTTGGTTTATAGATGTACAATTGATTTTTTAAATTAATTTTTGAATTTTTTTTTAAGTACCAAAAAACGCCAAACAAATGCAAACATTCTTACTTTTGACCATTCCGTTCTACATATATAATCTGTAATTAAGGGGAGCCCGTACCAATCACCAGCATTTCAATCTAAATTTATTTTAATATTTGTTCCCCCTATTATTCATCTTTATTCCATATGTTTTACTCGTCTGTTGTTAAGGTAGATAAAAGGAGCATCAGACACAAAGTTTTCACAATCACACAGACACATTGTGAAAGCTATATGATTATACAATCATCTTTAAGAAACATGGCTACTAGAACATAGCTCCACATTTTCAAGCAGTTCCCTCCAGCCTCTCCAGTACATTTTTTTTTAATTAAAAAAAATTTTTTAAATACCAAAAAACACCAAGCAAACACAAATATTCTTAACTTTTGATCACTCCGTTCTACATATATAATCAGTAATTCACAATATCACATAGTTGCATATTCATCATCATGATCATTTCTTGGAACATTTGCATCTATTCAGAAAAAGAAATAAAAAAAAACAGAAAAAAATTCATACGTACCCTAACCCTTACCCCTCCCTTTCATTGATCAATCACTAGCATTTCAATCTAAATTCATTTTAACATCTGTTCCCCCATTATTCATTTTTGTTCCATATGTTTTACTCATCTATTGATAAGGTAGATAAAAGGAGCATCAGACACAAGGTTTTCAAAATCATAGTCACATTATGAAAGCTATATCATTATACAATCATCATCAAGAAACAGGGCTACTGGAACAAAGCTTTACATTTTCAGGCAGTTCCCTCCAGCCTCTCCATTATATCTTGTCTAACAAGGTGATATCTATTTAATGCGTAAGAATAACCTCCAGGATAACCTCTCGGCTCTGTTTGAAATCTCTCAGCCATTGCCACACCCCTGGGAATCATGTCCCACGTAGACGGGGAGGGCAGTGAGTTTGCTTGTTGTGTTGGCTGGAGAGAGAAGCCACATCTGAGCAACAAAGAGGTTCTCTTGGGGGTGACTCTTAGGCCTAATTTTAAGTAGGCTTGACCTGTCCTTTGTGGGGTTAAGTTTCATATGAACAGGCCCCAAGATTGGGGGCTCAGCCTACAGCTTTGGTTTTCTGCACTGCTTGTAAGCATATCAAGAATTCAACTTGGGGAAGTTGAATTTTCCCCCTTTCTCACCATTCCCCAAAGAGGACTTTACAAATACTTTTTTATTCACTGTTCAAATCACTCTGGGATTTATCGGGGCATCTCTCTGGACAAACCAACAAAATCTCATGTCCTACTCAAGGCTCCATGTACTTACGGTGTTCAGTTAAGCTGTCTATATAAGTTATATTAGGAAATGCACTAGTCAAAATATAGATTTTGTACAATTGATTTTTATGTTGGTCTCGTATCTTTTAACCTTGCTAAATTCACTCATAAATGCTAGTAGCATTTTTGAAGATTTCATGGGATTTTCCAAGTAGATTTCAAATTGTTTGCAAATAAAGTTAGTTTTACCTTTTTCTTTATAATCTGGATGCTTTTTATTTCTTTTTCTTGCATTAGTGCACTTCTAGTACCTTCAGTATGATGTTAAGTAGAAATGTGGGAATAAATATACTTAAGTTGTTCCTAATCTAAGAAGGAAAGCAGTTAGTCTTTTACTGATAAGTATAGTGTTAGCTGCAGGTTTTTATTTTGGAGATGCCATTTATCAGGTTGAGGATAAATTTTTAGTTTGCTAATAATTTTTGTTTTCTTATTAGGAATAGATGTTCTGTTTTCTCAAATGCTTTTCTGCAACTATTAGGAAAACTGTATGGGTGTACTTTTTCTGTTCTGTTGATTTGGTAAATTACATTTGATGTGCTTACTAATGTTAAACCAACCTTGCATTCCTCATTTCTGGGCAAACTCCATTGCCAAAATTGTGTTTAGAACTTTTGGATATATGTTTGTAAAAGATGATCTAAAGTTTTAGTGTTAGGGTAATGCTGGTCTCATAAAATAAGTTGGGAAGTGGCCTCTCCTTTACAAATTTAGAGGAGAGATTGTACAATATTTATATTCTTTCTCTCTTAAATTTTTAGTAGCACTTATCACTGAAGCTGTCTGGGCCTGGAGTTTACTTTGTGGGAAGGTTTTTTTTTTTTTGACAGTTTTATTCACACTCCATTCAATCCATCCAATGTATAATCACAGAGCTGTGCATTCATCACTATAGTCAATTTGAGAACATTTTCATTGCTCCCAAAATAAATATCCAATACCCCTTATATCCCCCTATTACTGACACCTAGCATTGGCATGTTACCTTTGTTAAAACTGATGTAAGATTATTATAATATTACTGTTCACTATAGTCCATAGTTCGTTTGCATTAGTTGTATTTTTTCCATATACCATTCTATGAGTAACATCTCGTAATAGTGATGTGCAGTTGTTCTAGTTCATAGAAGAGCATTCTAATATTTGTACTATTAATCACAGTCAGCATCCCCAACAGGATCCACTGTGTTATACGATCCCATGTTTTATCCTCTAGCCTTCCTGCTAGGAAATCACATCCATAATTCAGCGCTGCTAATTACACTCACAATAATGTGCTACCATCACTTCTGTTTCCAAACATTCACAATCAGCCTTATTAAAAATTCTGCACAAATTAAGCATCAGTCTCCATTCTCTACCCTCATTCTATCTTCTTGTAAGCTATATTCTAGATTTCAACTCCATGAATTTTCTCATTAAAATTAGTTCATGTTGGGGCGGGCCGCGGTGGCTCAGCGGGCAAGAGTGCTTGCCTGCCGTGCCGGAGGACCCCGGTTCGATTCCCGGCCCCAGCCCATGTAAAAAACAAACAAACAAACAAAATATAATAAAACAAGAAAATGTTTAAAAATGTTTCCCTTTCTTCCTCCCTTCCTTCCTTCCATCCTTCCTTCCTTCTCTGTCTTTCCTTCCCTTCCTCCCTCTCTCTTAAAAAAAAAAAAAAAAAAAAAAAAATTAGTTCATGTTAATGATACTTACAATATTTATTCTTTTGAGTCTGGTTTGTTTCACTCATCATAGTGTCTTCGAGCTTCTTCCATGTTGTCGCATGCATCAGGACTTCATTCCTTCTTATAGTTGCATAATATTCCATTACACATACATACATATATATATATATGTATATATATATATATATACACCACATTTTGTTTATCCATTCATTGGTTGTTGGGCACTTAGATTGCGTCCATCTTTTGACAATTGTGAAAAATGCCATGATCAGTGTGCGAATCTCTATTTGTGTCCCTGCTTTCAGTTCTTCTTGGCATAAACCTAGTAGTGGGATTGCTGGGTCACATGGCAATTCTATACTTAGCTTTCCAAGGGATCGCCAAACTGTTTTCCACAGGGGCAACACTAGTCTACATTCTGGTAGGAAGATTTTTAATAAAAATCCAACTTATTAATATAATAGATGTAGTGCTATTCAATTTATTTATCTTCTCTAGTGGTCTTTGTTATTTAGGGTTTTCAAGGAATTTATTCATTCCATCTAGATTTTTGCAGTTATGGCATAAGGTTGTTAATAATATTTTCTTATTATCCTTTTAATATTTATAGAATCTGAGTTGATGCCAGCTCTCTCATTCCTGATGCTGGTATTTTTTTGCCTTGTGTGTTTTTTTCCTATGGCTAAAGGTTTATCAATTTTACTGATCTTCCCAAAGAGTGAACATTTGATTTCATTTATTGTTTTTTCCTTTTCTAGTTTATTAAATTATTACTTTCTTTCTTCTGCTTATAAGGTCTCATTTGTTTTTCCTTTTCCACTTTCTTAAACTGGCAGCTGAAGTCATTGAGACCTAAAATGGGTGTTTAGTATTATACATTTCCTTTAGTGCTTTAGTGCTTTAATCACACCCCACAGATTTTGATTTGTTGTTTTTTTTCATTTTCATTAAATTCTAAATACTTCCTAATTCTGTTATTTCTTCTTTGACCTGTTAGTTATTTAGAAATGTATTATTTCATTTACAAATATTTGGTAATATTCTTCGTATTCTTTCTTTTTGATTTCTAATTAAATTCCGCTTTGGTCAGGAAACAAACTTTATTGACTAGAATTCTTTAAAGTTTTATGGCCCAGAACATGATCCATCTTGATAAATTTCCATGCTCACAAGAATGTGTATTCTGCTGTTGTTGGGTCGAGTGTTATTTAAGTCTTCTATATCTTTATATAGATTTTCTATGTATTTATTTTTGTTGAGGGAGAGGTGTTGGAATTGCTGACTTTTGAGCTTTTCTTCTGTAATGTCTAATCTGCTGTTAAGCCTATCCCATGTATCTTTCATCTCAGACCTTGCGATTTTAATTCCTAGAGGTTGTATTTAGGTCTCTTTTATATCTTCCCAGTCTCAATACATCTACTCTCACCTCTAGCTTCCTGAACCTATGAAATAGGTATGATAACTATTTTAAGGTCCACATCTACTAATTGTATCATCTGTGTTATTTCTGGGGAAAGTTTGATTGATTTTCTCCTCATTATTGGTCAAACTTTTCCTGCTTCTTTGCATGCCTGGCAAATTTTGTTTGGCTGTCAGACGTTGTGAATTTTACCTTGTTGAGTACTGTATTTCCTATAAATATTCTTGAGTTTTGTTCTGGGATACCATTAACTTACTTGGACAGAGTCTGATCCTTTCAGGTCTTGGCTCTAGCCTTTGTTAGGCAGGACCATAGCAGCATCTAGTGTAGGACCAGTTTTGCTCTACAACTAATACTAAACCCCTTCAAGGTACTCTACTTTATGACTTGGGAACCATGGGATTATTTCACTTTGGTCAATGTTGAAAGGAACAACTGCTGGGCCAGTTTGATTTCTGTGGAATATATTCCTTAATTCTTTCAAGCATTTCTTTACCCAGTATTTCTAATGATAGTTTTCCTACATGCATTTGCCATTTAACATTCAGCTAAAAACTCAAGGGAGACCCTCTGGAAATCCGACCTTTGAAGATCCTCAGTGTTTTTTCTCTGTGCAGCTCTGCCCCTTTGGTACTCTGCCCTATGAACTCCAGCAGCCCTGGCCTCCCCAGACTCCCATGACTTCTCCATGGTTCAGGGAAACAGCTGGGCTCCACCTGCATCCCTCTTCTCTATGCCTCGGTCTAGAAATTCTCTCCGGGCAGAAAGGGCCAGCATAGGGCTCAACATTTTTGAGTTCTGTTTCTCAGGGGCCACTGTCTTTTATTGCCTGGTAGTCAATGTCTCAGAAACTGCTGTGGCATTTTATTTTATCCTTTTCTTTCAGTTGTGTCAGTCAGTGGGTAAATCTTCCCTGTTATTCTAGCTTGTCTGAAAGTGGAAATACTCTTCCTAATTTCTTCAGTTTTCTGCTCCATTCTTTTATTCCACATTTCTGGGACTCTAATTACCTTTCATCTCCTATCTCCTGTTAAGGCCATTGAATTGTGTTTGTTAGTTTTCTAAATTTAAGAGCTGTATTTTCCATTTGGTCCTTTTTTATAGTTTCTATTCTTCTGTTGAAATTTCTTATCCATCCATTTTGAGCATATTTTCCTTTAAATTCTTGAGCATAGTTATAATAGCTGCCTTAAAAATCCTTGTCAACTAATTTCAACATATGGGTCATTATACAGTTGATCTCCATTGATTGTCTTTCTTTTAAGTATA
This sequence comes from Tamandua tetradactyla, assembly GCF_023851605.1. Lineage (NCBI taxonomy): Eukaryota > Metazoa > Chordata > Mammalia > Pilosa > Myrmecophagidae > Tamandua > Tamandua tetradactyla. The sequence goes on from NC_135329.1 coordinate 7,278,400, forward strand.
GGTCGCATTTGCTTGTTTGTTTGTTTTTTCCTAGTAATTCTAGATCATATTTTGGACACTATGAGTGATACATTGTGGAGGATCTGGTTTCTGTTATGGTCCTCTAAAGAATACAGGGCTTTATTTTAGCAGACAGTTAACATGACTGAACTGATACTCCAAACTTTGTTTCTCCTGCAGTTAACAGACGAAATCTCTGTTTAGTGTTTTTAGATTTAGTTGGGCTGCTGGAGTCTTCCTTGTGTATGCAGTTTAAGGGCCAGCCTGAGTTCATTTACAGAATTTGTGGCCCGAGCTCTATGGCTGACTCCTTTCAGGTATTTCCCTTTCACCTTCTAGCTCCCATCATTGCCCCGAATTCTGCCTTTTAATTCCTGAACCAATAAGATTCCGTGTTTCTCTTAACCCCACAAAGGATAGGTCAAGCCTACTTAAAATTAGGCTTAAGAGTCGCCCCCAAGAGAACCTCTTTTGTTGCTCAGATGTGGCCTCTCTCTCCAGCCAACACAATAAGCAAACTCACCACCCTCCCCCTGTCTACATGAGACATGACTCCCAGGGGTGTGGACCTTCCTAGCAACGTGGGACAGAAATCCTGGAATGAGCTGAGATTCAGCATCAAGGGATTGAGAAAACCCCTAGAATGAGCTAAGACTCAGCATCAGGGGATTGAGAAAATCTTCTTGACCAAAAGGGGGAAGAGCCAAATGAGACAAAATAAAGTGTCAATGACTGACAGATTCCAAACAGAGTGGAGAGGTTATCCTGGAGGTTACTCTTACGCATTAAATAGATATCACCTTGTTAGTCAAGATGTAGTGGAGAAGCTGTAGGGAACTGCCTGAAAATGTAGAGCTGTGTTCCAGTAGCCATGTTTCTTGAAGATGATTGTATAATGATATAGCTTTCACAGTGTGACTGTGTGATTGTGAAAACTTTGTGTCTGATGCTCCTTTTATCTACCTTATCAGCAGACAAGTAAATCATATGGAATAAAGATAAATAATAGGGGGAACAAATGTTAAAATAAATTTAGATTGGAATGTTGGTGGTCGGTGAGGGGAAGGGGTGGGGCATATGGTATGTATGAATTTTTTTCTGTTTTCTTCTTATTTCTTTTTCTGAATTGATGCAAATGTTCCAAGAAATGATCATGATGATGAATATGCAACTATGTGATGATACTGTGAATTACTCGTTATATGTGTAGAACGGAATGATCAAAAGTGAGAATGCTTGCGTTTGTTTGGTGTTTTTTGGGATTTAAAAACATTTTTAAAATTTAAAAATAAATTCTATGTTTCTATCTGAGATTGTCATACCTTTTGGCTCTTACTCTGACCTGCTTTTGGGCAAAAGCCCGTAGAACTCATTCAGTACTGCTCCCTTCTTCCAAGTGTTAACTGCTCTCCAGTTTCTTCCTGCTTTTGGTCATTCTCCAGTATCCTCAGATTCTTGTTTTTTATATTGTTGTCTACAGTGTTAGCTCATTATCCAACTTGGTTGAGAACAACAGACTTTCTCAAAACAAAATAGCAGTTCTGTTTTCTCTGAGGCAGAAAGAACAAAGAAAATGGATTTGGAGTTAGACACATTTCAGTTTAAATCCTGGATCAGCTCAGGATTTTGCTGGTGTCTAATTTTCCCTTAACCCCTCTGAGCATTAATTTCCTCTTGTGTTTTGGTGAAGGATAGGACTTAGATTGTGAGATTTTATTCTTCTGTTAAGGAAATAAGAATAGTGGGACTCTAGATGACTGCTTTCATTGAAGTTACTTGAGAATGTTTTATTTTTGCAAAATTATCAGAGGATTTTAGAAATAACTCTTGCTAGAAATCAATCTCTCATATTTCCTGGCAGTGATTTAATTGTACAAGATTTGTTATGAAAATGGCAAAAATATTGTTAGGAACCATTCCTTGTAGATTATGTTGCTTTAAAATCTGAAAATGTGATGTGTGTATGTGTGTGTGTGTGTGTGTGTGTGTGTGTGTGTGTGTGTGTGTATACATATACGTATTTATTTGATAGATGCAGAATCTTCACTAATGACCAAATGAATTTATTCCAACTATAAGTATGTCTCTACTATCTGAAAAAAATTGTTTCAGTCTGTCAGGTAATTTATCAATTGCCATGGAAAAATTAATTAAATGAATATAAGAGGACTTTAAGAGCAAGTTTCTGTTTATTACAATAAGAGATTTCTTTCATTTTGTGAAGACCAATTCACTTGTCTGATTATTATTTTACATTTCCTGTATATCTGTAAGTTTATTGATGAAACATGTCATATTTCCTTGGTTTATTTTATCCACAGACTGTGTATTTTTGCTTATGTTTAAATAATTTTCAAGTACAAAACCGGTAGGTGAATTTGTGCATTCATTATGGAGGAACAAAAAGAAGATAGGAGAGGAAAAAGAAGCTATTTTAAAATATTTTACCCTAGTGAGATTTCTTCTAGATCTAGAGCTTGTCTTAAGTGGCACTAAGCTTATTGTGAGGCCATTGACATATTCTTAGCTAGTCCTGCAGGAATCAAGGCTGAAGATCAGTCTTTCTTATGCAGCTGAAAAGCCTCAAGTGGAAGTCTTGTATTTTTTTTAACCCCTAAAGGTAAGGATGTGAGGAAAGATGAGTTTAAACAACTGTATGATTCTGGGGAAGTCATTTACCATTCTAGGACTCAAAATGTCTGTGATCTGAGTTATTTATTACCTTAGAACGAGTTATATGAGAGAGCAGAAAGATTCAAATACTCTTAAAAGACACTTGGTGGTATGATTTGAGGTACAAAAATTGAATTTATACTGATCTTTTTAGTGACATGTATATAGTATAAAATATGAGTCCAGCTAGTACTAATAATTTATGTTTTTCAAGATTTGATTTTCAAAGTTTAATTTTGTCATTTTAGGCATTAGCTAATGAAGATATTGATGCAGCTATTCAATCAATCTTATATAGAGAAAATTATGTAATTAAGGTAAGAATTGGTTATAGTATGTCTTAAAAATTAAATTTTATGATTTTTACAGTTTAGATGTAGTGCATCCTCATTGTAAAAAATTGGAAAACACAGAAAACAGAATGAAGAAAAGCTACTCATTACCACCTGGGATTAACCTTAAGAGATCTCTGAGATTGCTTTAATAGCCTTCCTCTTTCCTGATACTTCCCAGACACCTTATAAGACTTTTCCCATATTCACTTGCTCTTTCATCTTCATGGGGTTTCTCCAGAACCACCATGAATGAGCTAATCTTTAAGAGCTGTAATTAGAGCATACTCAGGCATATGTAGGTAGGAACAAGGCTTTAGCTGTGACAGAATGGGCTCAATTAGACAAGAATGTCCATATGAAGCACACCAGACACTGGACTGGATAACCTGTTCAATGTTTGTAAGAATTTTCTTTAGAAGTCTTTTTATAGGAAAGGAACTCTTCATTGGAAATGGTTGAAGTGTGCTATGACTTGAAATTAGAGAGGGACATGGACTAGAGAAACTTCAGTTTCATTGTTTCAGTTTTTTTTCATGTTATTGATCCTAGCGATCACTTGGCTTCATTTGCTGTCTGAATGGCAGATGAGAAGTTTGGTTGAGAATGAATTAACTTGCCACCTAATCAGGCATCTTCTTTGCAGGCCACTTGCCATATTGACTAGGCTGTATTACTCTTCTGCCCTGTTATGATCTCCTCCCTCCCCCCTTCATAGAATGATCTTCCTCATTCTCTAGGACCCCTTATCTTCTTGGGTAACTCTTCATTCCTTGTGGCCCAGCCCAAATGTCTCCCACTTTGGAAATCTTTTAAGACTCTAGAAAATAGTGAATTGTTTTCTTTTCTATATGTTGGGTTATTATACACCTGAATGTCTTGCTATATTGTCCCTCCTCCCATTTATTTTGTTTTGTAGCCTGTCTCCCCAGGGAGAACAAGTCTCAGTTATCTGTATATTCCTTATTTCCAAGATAAAACAGGAATTAGTTGTGTCATACATTGCGATTGGTTTAATGAATGATATTATGAGTTATTCTTATGAGTATAAACAAAGCTTAAACTTTAGAAAATTTTAGAACAAGAAAGTTTTTGTACATTTATCTTTTCTATCACCGTTTACTAGGAACTAGATAAGTATTTACAACATCATGAATTCTTAAATACAAGAAGAAAAGAGATATTACATAAAAGATGGGTTGACCGTGTGGCAGATCCTCTTCAGAAGAAAGTTTTAGAACAAGTTTCTTCATATAAGAAAATTAAAAAAAGGAGACAAGAGGAATTGGATGGTTTTTTGAAACATGTAAATAAAAAGGTACTAAGAGAACATTTGATACTTTTACTGTTGTTTTTAAAACTATGGGTGTATTTGTTCATTTATAATCATCCAGTCTGCCTCTCCTCTCTCTCTCTGTCTGTATGTGTAATCTATACTCTGTTATAGCATATGCTATTCTTAAATCCAGGGCACGTAGAAGGGAAGAGGAGAAAGATTAGGCCAGGATTTAAATGTGTACATTAGAACCATTTTTCCTTTGTCTTTTCCATGCAATTATTAATTGTATTTACCAATTAAAAAATTCTGGACTCTAAGTTCAGGACTCTTTTTCTCTGGAATTCAGTTATTTGCAAATCTGTAAAATGTTATCCTGATAATTTAAGAAGATCAGATGTTTGACTAGTAAGCATTTAAAAACAAATTCCCAAATCTTTGTGTTCCAAGATTCTGTATTAAAATTTTTCAAATTTTAAGTAGATTCCTTCCATCACTGTAACATTTATTGCTTGAATAACTTAATTTCAAATTCTCACTCTTCCTCTTTGAATTCATCAATGCCACTTTGAAGCTTAAGAATAGAACTTTTGGGCCGCGGTGGCTCAGCGGGCAAAGTGCTTGCCTGCCATGCCGGAGGACCTCGGTTCGATTCCCGGCCCCAGCCCATGTAAAAAACAAACAAACAAACAAAATACAATAAAACAAGAAAATGTTTAAAGATGTTTCCCTTTCTTCCTCCCTTCCTTCCTTCCATCCTTCCTTCCTTCTCTCTGTCTTTCCTTCCCTTCCTCCCTCTCAAAAAAAAAAAAAAAAGAATAGAACTTTTTGTGTTTACCTTTCGAATCTTAGAGTGCTCAAAACTAATTGTGTACGTCTTGTTCTCACGTGTTGTTTTATTTCCTGTCAATAGGGAAATGCATTTATAGAGCACTATGATCCAAAAGAGTATGATCCTTTTTATATGCGCAAAGTGGATCCCAATTTTTTGAAGGTAAGGTAGCTCTCTTATTTTAACTTTGGTGTGATGTATTTGTTTTGAGCAGCCTTAATGTAAGAGCAGTCCTGTGATGACGCCCTAAGTATGCTATAACATCTTAAGGACAGTTTCCTATCTTACATCTTAGAAGGAACAGAAAGGCCAAAGTCAAAAGTTAATTAAATCTCTATACAATTTGAAAATATTGTATAATAATTGGGCAATAACTAATGCTTGGAAATTTCACAGACTTTTCAATTTGTTACACAAGTAATACATTTTTATGATAAATGAAAAAATCAATTTGTTGATAAAGGAAATTTTAAAATCCGTTCTAATTCCACTGTCCAGAATTAACTCATTAACATTTGTTTTGTATATCCTTCTAAACTTTCTTTATGTAGATATACGTAAACATTTTAATTTTACAGGAATGAGATTGTAGCATTCATTTAGCTTTATAATCTGCTTCTCTTTTCTCAACAGTTTGCGGTTTGCTTATTTCTATGTCAATAAATACAAATATATAATTTTTTAATCATTTTATGATATTCTATTATTAATAGCAGCGACCTTGTATTGAGGACTTAATTGGATGTTAGGACTATTTTTTTTCCAATTAGTTTCAATTTTACTGCTAGCAGGTGAGGCAATTTACAGATGAGGCAAATGAGTACAGATATAGTTATTGTACAAGGTCACACCACTGTAAATAGCAGAGCATAGACATGTTTCTAATCATATTTGGTATCTTGTTATGCCATCATTTATTTGACAGATTCCCTAGTTAGGACATCTAGAATTTTTTTTTTTTTTTTTTTTTTACCAATTGCTGTTATAGGATGCATGGGTGGTTCAGTAGTAGAATGCTCGCCTTCCATGGGGGAGATGTGGGTTCGATTCCGGGACCATGCACCCCCCTATACCCCCCAAAAAAAAACATTGCAGCCAATTGCTATTATAAATAATATTAGGATAAACACCTTATAGCTCTATATATCTTAATTTTTTTCTTTAGGTAAGTTGCTTGTAGAATTTCTTTAGGGTGTGCATGATTTTTGTTTATATTGCTGAATTGCAGTTAGATTTATAAATTTACATTCCCATTAGAGTCCATTTTTCAATGCTTTTGATAGAAATAGATATTATTAAACAAAAGGAAACAAAAAAAACTTACCTGTGTCATAAACATTTTAAACTGCTGTCATTTGCATAGGAATTCTAGGTCCTATTTTTTTTGGCATGTGTGTGTGTGTATTATTCTGTTTTTATATGTGAGATTTAAACTGATTCTTATAGACACTAAATAGTAACACAGCTAGTAAGAGGAAGAATTGAAATCAGATAGTTTTTATGCCAAAATTGCATTCTGTTCTTTTACCAGATCATCTTTCTCAATGAGGTAATTCTTAAGGTACTTTGAGCACATTTAGGTTATAGCAGTAGTTCTGAAAGTGAGGTACATGAACACTTGAGATCCCTAAAACCTTTCTAGATGGTCTATTAGGCCAAAACTATTTTCATAATAATGATGTTTTATTTGCCTTTTTCATTGTATTGACATTTGCACTGAATGGTGCAAAACAAAAAAGATGCATAAAACTGCTGATATCTTAGAACAACTTAAATCAGTGTCACCAAATTGTACTAGTTGTCAATATATTCTTCACTGTCATGCACTTTCAGTAAAAAGAAAATACAATTTTACTTAATGTCCCTGATAAAGCAGTAAAAATTAATTTTATTAAATATAGCTCATTGAGACATTTCTGTTTTATTACTCTGTGTGATGAAATAGGAAGGATGCAAAGAGCACTTCTGCTGCAAAATGAAATACAGTGTGATTGCTTGAGTTATATATATTATTTTCATGAACTATCAGTTTTATTGGAAAGAATGACTTACAAACTATGGTTTTTAAGTCGTGAGGATTTGGCAGGCATTTTCTTGAAATTGAATGAAGTAACCCTATTACTTTAAGGAAAACAACTGACAATATATTTGTTAGTGATAAAATGTGAGCTTACAAGCAAAAAGTTCAAATTTTGGAACAATTTGCCATGAGTGTGATACCATCCCAATACTTTCAAAGACTTTACTGGTGAGATTGGTAATAATATTAATGAATGTGATTTCTTTGATATTATATAATGAAAGTTTAGAAGATTTCACATAATTCAGTGATTCAGTTTTTTCCAAATGACCAACTCATGATGTTACAAAATCATGCATGGGTAAAATATCCATTCAAATTGCAAAATAGACAAATGGATTTTAATATAGCAGGACATAAAAAATTCATTGATAAGTTTTCAGATTCCACATCATAACTAACATTTAAGAAACGACCTTTATCAAGTTTGGTATGGTGCCAAAGGAGAATATCCACAATTATCAGAAAAAGACTGTTGAAACCTTCCTTCCTCTTCCAACTATAGTCCTCTGTATGGATTTTCTTTATATACTTCAACTCAAACAATACATCTGAGCAGATTGTATGCAGAAGCAGATGTGGAAATCCATATCTATTAAACAGGACATTAAAGAGATTTAGCACAAATGTAAAATAAATGCCACTCTTCTCATTAACATTTTTGTTTTGGAAATAGTTATTGTATTAGTTAGGGTTCTCTAGAGAAACAGAATCAACAGAAAATATTCATAAATATAAAATTTATAAAAGTGTCTCATGCAACCATGGGAATGTGGAGTCCAAAATCTGTAGGGCAGGCTGTGAAGCTGACGATTCGAATGGATGGTCTGAATGAACTCCACAGGAGAGGCTCGCCAGCCAAAGCAGGAAGAGAGCCTGTCTCTTCTGAATCCTCCTTAGAAGGCTTCCAGTGATTAGATTAAGCATCACTCATTAGAGAAGACACTCCCCTTGGCTGATTACAAATGGAATCAGTTGTGGACGTAGCTGATGTGATCATGATTTAATTCTATGAAATGTCCTCATAGCAAAAGATAGGGAGCACTTGCCCAACCAGACAAACAAGTAACCCCACCTGGCCAAGTTGACACATGAACCTGACCATGACAGTTATTTTTCATAAAAGTTATGTTAAATATAATAGGTTTATCATTGTTATTTAAAAATAAGTAAACAATTAAAAATTTTCCTTTTTAATTTCTATATATTAAATATTGATAGATCTAACTCATATGTACAAAAACTCTTTGGAGTTAATAATAATATTAACAACAACAATAATAAAAAGTTATAAAATAATAAAGTTTGAGAGCCTCCATTCAAGTTTCTGGGGTTTACAAATGCTTGTCAGTAAAGGTAAGAGACTCTCAGAAGGACTTATAATTGCTGCAAAACTTTTAAATTGTTCTTTGCTTTCTCCTCAATTTAAATTTAAAATTTGATTGGCTATTCATTACCAATAGGTCACCTGCAAATGTCTGAAAATGATAGTACTGTTTTCATCCCTTTTTATATGTTCAAGTTTTCTTAATATAAGTAGTACTCTTCATAGCTTCTGTAAAATAGAAATTCTAGATAGTTGTGTTGTGTTTTATAATTAACACAGAAAAACAAGCCTGATTATTATTAGAAAGATACACTGGTGGCCTTTTTAGCTTACGGTAGAATTTCACTGATTAGGCTAGGCCATGAAAGTGACTGTCTGAATGCTGTTTTCTTATGTCAAAATGTCATTTTGATATTCATAACATTGACTATTAAAATAGATTTAGGGCTTCTATATCTTGGCTCACAGATTATCTAAGTTTTGAGTGGTTCAATTTTGCATAATTGTTAATTATGTTAGAGAGTAATTGTTAATTATGTTAGAGAGTAATGTGAATATATGCTTATTTTTTTTTTTGTATATGGTGAAGGAATTTTTAAATTTATCCTGACAACAAAAGAATCCATTGAAGACTGAACTCACACTTTGAAGTAAGAACCTTCCTTGCCATTTTAACTGGAAGGCCTGTTAAGAGAAATATTGGAGAGCTCTCATCTCTTTGTAATGTGTTAAATATATATAGTGTTTAGCCTGTTGTTAGTATAGATCAGTAGTCTGGACCTTTATGGCATAAGAGCCATAGGTGGAGGTTTCAGAGAGACTGAAAAAATTTAATACTCAGATCTGCAGCTTAGTCCTCAAAGAAGTTTTTCTTTTGTAGGTTACTATCCCACCATTTCATGATCCTTTGAAAAAGGCACAATATGACACAGATGAAGACAAAAGAACTCTTCTTCAGTGTGAGACTGGTACTTACTTCTTGCTAATTATTATAAGATTTCAAAGCCCAGGAGTAACTGGAATTGCATTGAAGGATGCTAATTTGAAGGATGCTAATTAGGTTACTGTTCTTCCTGCAGGCAAAATATATACAATGAAAGAATTCAAAGAGGTTGAAAAGGCCAAACTGCATTCCAGATTTCCAAGCTTATCTAACTCAAGGCACTTTATGACTCCAAATGAGTGGCTTAAATTGCCTACATGTTACATAGAAAGTGAATTTTGTAAAAGGAGCAGGTAATAGTTAATATTTCTTCTTGAGACAGTGATGTAAATTTTGTGTTTTGTTATGATTTCTTTTTCCAGTGAAAAGTCTACTGTAATTCCTATCTTTGTTCCTCTGTATGTAATGTTTCTTTTTTCCTTGATACTCTCAAGGTATTTTCTTTAGCTTTGGTTTTGAATGGCTAGACTATGATATGTCTAGGGCTTTTATTTGTTTTCCTCCCCCGCCCCCAGCCCCCATTATCCTACTTAGAATTCTCTGAAATTCTTGGATCAGTGGTTTGATGTTTTTCATCATTCTTGGGAAATTCTAGACCATTATCACTTCAGATATTTCTTTTGCTTTATTCTTTTAGCCTACCTTATAAGACTCCAATTATATGTATGTTAGACTATTTAATGTTGTCCAACAGTTCTATAGCTCTTGGACACTCTGTTCTGGTTTCGTTTTTTCATTTTTTCTCTATTTGGTGTTTCACTTGGATAATTTCAACTGACCTATCTCTAAGTTCATTGAATCTTTCCTCTGCGTCCCACCTATTGAGTCAATCAGAGGAATTCTTCATCTCTGACATCATGACTTCTCTTTCTAATATTTCCATTTAATTTTTCCTTATAGTCTTCATTTCTCCTGAGATTCTCCATCTTTTCATGGATGTTGCTTTTTTCCACTCAATTCCTTAATATATTAATCATAGTGATTTTAAATTCCCAATCTGATAGGTCTAGTATCAGTGTCAATCATTCCTGAGTCTGATTCCACTGATTTTTAAAAATCTCTTGACAATGGGTTATTTTCTGTTACTTATTCACGTCTTATAATTTTTTATTGAATTCTAGACATTGAATGTAGAAGAACAGCATAGACTGAGGTAAATATTATTTATCTGACAATGGACATGCCTCTTCTGTCAAGCATTAATCTAGTTGAGTTGGTTTAGGTACAGTTATTGATATTGTTATCTTCAGTGCACCACAGGCTTCAAATTCCTCTTGCAGTAGGCTGCTGTTAACCTTGTGCTTTGGGTAGAGGGTAGGGTCTGGAGGGTTTTTCTCAGATGTTCCTGCTTCCCACTCAGTTTTCAACTATCACTGCATGCCTGCATCCCTAAGGTGGAAGGGGGTTCTCTCCACACTTTTGTCTCTCCCCCAGAAGAAGTTGTATATTCATTATCATGATCATTTCTTAGAACATTTGCAGCAATTCAGAAAAAGAAATAAAAATAAAACAAAAAAATTCATACATACCAGACCCCTTACTCCTCCCTTTCATTGATCACTAGCATTTCAATCTACTAAATTTATTTTAACATTTGTTCCCCCTATTATTTATTTATTTTTAATTCATATGTTTTACTCGTCTGTTGGTAAGGTAGATAAAAGGAGCATCAGACACAAGGTTTTCAAAATCACACAGTCACATTGCAAAAGCTCTATCATTATACAATCATCTTCAAGAAACATGGCTACTGGAACACAGCTCTACATTTTCAGGCAGTTCCCTCCAGCCTCTCCATTACACCTTAACTAAACAGGTGATATCTATTTAATGCGTAAGAATAACCTCCACGATAACCTCTCAACTTTGTTTTGAATCTCTCATCCATTGACACTTTATGTTGTCTCATTTTGCTCTTCCCCCTTTTGTTTGAGAAGGTTTTCTCAACCCCTTGATGCTGAGTCCAGCCTATTCTAGGATTATCTGTCCCACGTTGCCAGGAAGGTCCACACCCCTGGGAGTCATGTCTCATGTAGAGAGGGGGAGGGCAGTAAGTTTGCTTATCATGTTGGCTGAGAGAGAGAGGCCACATCTGAGCAACAAAAGAGGTTCTCTTGGGGATGACTCTTAAGCCTAATTTTAAGTAGGCTTAGCCTATCCTTCGCAGGGCTAAGTTTCATATGAACAAACCCCAAGATTGGGGGCTCAGCCTGTTACTTTGGTTGTCCCCACTGCTTATGAGAATATCAAGAATTCTCCACCTGGGGAAGTTGAATTTTGCCCCCTTTCTCACCATTCCCCCAAGGGGACTTTGCAAATACATTTTTATTCACTGTTCAAATCACTCTGGGTTTTATTGGAGCATCACTCTGGACAGACCTACAAACTCTCATGAGGAGTAGGGCTTTCTTAATGTTCCTTTTCCTTATCTCTTTGGCAGCCAAACTCTTACTTTGTATCTGTGATTGGTCTTGGACAGTAGTTTTCTGCCCCTTTTCCAATGGTGGGAGAACTCTGCTTGGTATAGCTATAGGATTCTATACCCAGTGCAGTTTCTTGCCTTTACCCCTGAGGTGGAGGGATTTTGCTTCTCTCTCTCTCACAGCAGAAATGGATCTTCACCTTTGTCCTGAGTGTGATAGGATTTTTCATTCTTCCTCCAGAGGCAACAGAACTTTGCTTGTGTCCTAGAGTTCGCTTTCCTTTCTCTGGTTAGCTTATGGCTTTTTCTCTGTAGAAGAGAAGGGTCCAAGGAAGCAGGTAAGGCTTTGTATGTTTTTACCTGAAACTACCGATCTTTTCCTGCGAAACTACCGATCTTTTCCTGCACATCTTTGCCACAGATGGAACCTCTCTCTGGTCATCTTCTCTGCATCCAATCTTTTTTTCATTAGCACCTGGTGTAAGAAAATCTGTTGATTTTCCCCACTGACTCTCAATGGTTTACCTTCTTGTACTTAATGAATTTTATTTGTGAGCTAATTGTATAATCTTATATTTAAGTATCCTATTGATCTACATTGATGAAACTTTCATACAAGAGATAATTTGTTTCTGCTTCAGCTTCTGCTGCTAGCAGGGAGTCCATTGACATGGAGCCACTTCAGCTCCTTTCAAAGGTCTAGGCTCAGTGCAGCAGTACCAGATTTAGCTTCCCTACCTCTTAGGTAGCACAGGGCTTTGTTTCCTGTTAACTCTGCTGTTGGCATCTGCTCTGAGGATTACTTCACCTGTCCCTCCACTAAGGACCCAGCCTCCACACCTCTTGCCTCAGCTTCCTTTGTGTGTGTGTTTGGAGGTGAGAGTAGTTCTTAGAGACCTTCCCTCCTTTTGTGAGACTAGTGATGGCTCAAAAAGAATATTCTATCAGGGTTCTATTTGTTTGGAGTGAGTGGGCTCCCTCAGATTTCAAACTGGCATATAAAGTGATGGTTTGCAAAGACTTTCCAAGGTATATACAGACATAGATAGTTTTGAGGGACTCAGTATCCAAACATTTTGAAGTCCATTTGTACTCTTCTAAAATTTTATCTGCCTATCTGCATTCACATTACTTCTTCTCCCACTTTTTAAAAGAAAGGCATACCTTTCAACCTGTATGTAAAAAACTCTAGTGCTAAATAAAAGGGTAAATAAGAATATTGACTCCAGAGAGACTTCCTTTAATGATTAAGCAAGGAAATTTAATCCACAGGTTTTCTTGTATTTCTCTGACACATCTCTAACACTATTTCTGTATCATGTCTGTCTTTCTTTCTGTCTATCTGTCTATCCACCATTTATTTAAGGGCTTGGATTTAGAATCTACTTGGCTTGTGTTGGGTAGCACTGAATTCAGAATAGTTGGAGGCATATAGATAGTGATGCTTCTTTTAAATATAACTGGAGTGTTTTGTGTTATACCAAAATTTCAAAATATGTTGGCTATAACCATGGGATAAAAATATGTGATTGCTTTCAGATTTGGTATATTTTATTCAATAGGTCATTTAAAAGGATATTTTATCAAGTAATATAATAAAATTTTCATTCCTAGTAAGACCACTATTAATTTTATTTTATCCTAATGAATATTTGATGTTTTAAAAATCATCAGTTAATAAGAAAAAAACTTAGATAAGCATGATGAAAGATTTTAGGTATCAACTTTAAAATATGTAGGAGTATGTGGTTTTTCAAAATTCTTTTAAGAAGTATATAAACCAAATAACTTGAAGATCACTGCTTCAGAGCCCCAGTATTATATCTATTTTATAAATACATTTCACTGTATTATATTTATTATATATTTATATTTTACATTTGTTATATTTATTATAATTTTTGCTTGCATATATATTTCTCTACATGTACTATAAACTCCTTGAGGATAGCGATGAGTGGCATAAAGTGTTTCATGAACTAATGAAATAGTCATTAGATATGGTGAGTGGGGACACAGGGAGTCAGAGAAGACCCTGACCTTTAAATGGAAGTCACTGGGAAGACAGAAGGGCCATTACCAGAAGAGGACATGGGAGGAACAGATTCTGGAAAGCAGTTAGATGAGTTCAGATTGTTCATATTGAGCTTAGTATACTGGTAGTACTTTCAGATTGTTGGAAAAGTGAGACTACAGCTCAAGAGAGAAGATTTGGGGGCTGATGAAATAAACTGAAGAATTATTCACTTTGGAAGTGACAGGCCCTTAAGAATGGATTACATAGATTAAAGGAAGAATATTGGGAAAAGGAAATAAAAGGATGAGAACCAAAGGTTGTACTATTAAATTTAGAAGATACTAAGTATGGAAAATCAGGAGGAAGAAAAGAGACAGAAGCAGCAGTTAGTGAAAGAGGAGGGAAAACAGAAGATTTGCCGCAGATGTCAGGAGAGGAAAGACATGATCAGGCACCATGCCAGGTGCTTCAGAGTGTAGAGTACAGAGAAGAAGCCACTGAGCTGAGTAAGGCCGTTACTGTCCATCCTTTCAGTTTGCCTTCTTAGATAATGCCCTTCTCCTCTAAGTTCTCATTTTCCTCGGGTTACTATTTACTCTCAGTCTCAAAGTTCTACCCAAGGATAGCCCAACCTAAATTAAATTCCTAAAGACAAATGAAAAATTACATTAGCCCTTCACAGCTGTATCAATATGGGAAACCTTGTCCTTTCTACAAAAATGCCAATATGCGTTATATGCTAATCTAGATGCCTGCCATACCCATTTATTTTCTTTTACTCAAAACATATTTCAAAATCCCATTCTGTAGGAGAATGCACTCTGATTAAGGCAGGATCAGATTGATCCTTTGCATTAATTTCTTTATTTCATCTGCATGCTGGGTGTGCTGAATATGTTAGGATGTTGGGTATGAATGTGTTAGTTAGGATGCTGGGTGTACTGAATGTGTTAGTTAGGATGCTGGGTGTACTGAATGTGCTAGTTAGGATGCTGGGTGTACTGAATGTATTAGTTAGGATGCTGGGTGTACTGAATATGTGAATTTTTTTAAATTTTATTTTAACATTTGTTCCCCCTATTATTTATTTTTATTCCATATGTTCTACTCATCTGTTGACAAGGTACATAAAAGGAGCATCAGACAAGGTTTTCACAATCACACAGTCACATTGTGAAAGCTATATCATTATTCAATCATCATCAAGAAACATGGCTACTGGACCACAACTCTACATTTTCAGGCAATTCCCTCCAGCCTCTCCATTACATCTTGGTTAACAAGGTGATATCTACTTAATGCGTAAGAATAACCTCCAGGATAACCTCTCGACTCTGTTTGGAATCTCTCAGCCATTGACACTTAGTCTCATTTCACTCTTCCCCCTTTTGGTCGAGAAGGTTTTCTCAATCCCTTGATGCTGGGTTTCAGCTCATTCTAGAGTTTTTCTCAATCCCTTGATGTTGAATCTCAGCTCATTCTGGGATTTCTGTCCCATGTTGCCAGGAAGATCCACACCTCTGGGAATCATGTCCCACGTAGAAAGGGGGAGGGTGGTGAGTTTGCTTGCTGTGTTGGCTGGAGAGAGAGGCCACGTCTGAGCAACAAAAGAGGTTCTCTTGGGGGTGACCCTTAGGCCTAATTTTAAGTAGGCTTGACCTATCCCATGTGAGGCTAAGTTTCATATGAACAAACCCCAAGACTGGGGGCTCAGCCTATAGCTTTGGTTGCCCACACTGCTTGTGAGAATATCAAGAATTCAACTTGGGGAAGTTGAGTTTTCCCTCATTCTCACCATTCCCTAAAGGGGACTTTGCATATACTTTTACGCTCACTGATCAAATCACTCTGGGATTCATTGGGGCATCTAGCTGGACAAACCAATAAAATCTCATGTCTTACCCAAGGTTCCATGTACTTATGTTATTCAACCAAGCTATCTACATAAGTTATATTAGGAAATGCACTAGTCAAAATATAAATCTTGTACCAAATAAACATTTTTTGCTTTAGTCTCACACATAAGTTGAAATTTTAAAATATTAATTACCATCTATTTTCAGCACCCTGCAGTAATGACATTTCTTTGTTCTTCCTCATGCAAAAACATTTTTAAAGTTTGTACATTTAGTCACTGTCATTATACACTCTAGACAATCCTAGATTATACCATCTCAATCTTTGTTGTCTATCTTTCTTTCTGATTTCATTTGTGGCCCCAGCCCTCCTCCCTCTATCATTCTCACATTCAGCTTCATTCAGTTTTTTAACATAATTGTATTACAGTTAGGTAATATTGTGCTGTCCATTTCTGAATTTTTATATTCAGTCCTGTTGCACAATCTGTATCCCTTCAGCTCCAATTACCCAATATCTTACCCTATTTCTATCTCCTGATGGTCTCTGTTACCAAGGAAATATTCCAAGTTTATTCACTAATGTCAGTTCATATCAGTGAGACCATACAGTATTTGTCCTTTTGTTTCTGGCTAATCACACTCAGCATAAAGTCCTTAAGGTCCATTCATGTAGTTACATGCTTCATAACTTTATTCTGTCTTACAGCTGCATAATATTCCATCTTATGTAAATGACAAGTTTGTTTAGCCAACCATCTATTGATGGACATTTTGGCTGCTTCCATCTCTTGGTAATTGTAAATAATGCTGCTATAAACATTGGTGTGTAAATGTCCATTTGTGTCCTTGCCCTTATGTCCTTTGAGTAGAGATAGCATATAGATGGGTCCTGTTTTTTAATCCATTCTGCCAGAGTATGCCTTTTTTTTTTTCTTATGCATTATACAGATATCACTTTTTTATTATTAATTAAAGAAAAAAAGAAATTAACGCAACATTTAGAAATCATTCCATTCTACATATGCAATCAGTAATTCTTAACATCATCACATAGATGCATGATCATCATTTCTTAGTACATTTGCATCGATTTAGGAAAAGAACTAGCAAAACAACAGAAAAAGATATAGAATGTTAATATAGAGAAAAAAATAAAAATAATAATAATAGTAAAAAAAAAAGAAAGGAAAAAGAAAAAAAAGACACAAACAAACAGACAAACAAACAAAAAAACCTATAGCTCAGATGCAGCTTCATTCAGTGTTTTAACATGATTACTTTACAATTAGGTATTATTGTGCTGTCCATTTTTGAGTTTTTGTATCTAGTCCTGTTGCACAGTCTGTATCCCCTCAGCTCCAATTACTCATTATCTTACCCTGTTTCTAACTCCTGCTGGTCTCTGTTACCAATGACATATTCCAAGTTTATTCTCGAATTTCGGTTCACATCAGTGGGACCATACAGTATTTGTCCTTTAGTTTTTGGCTAGACTCACTCAGCATAATGTTCTCTAGGTCCATCCGTGTTATTACATGCTTCATAAGTTTATTCTGTCTTAAAACTGCATAATATTCCATCGTATGTATATACCACAGTTTGTTTAGCCACTCGTCTGTTGATGGACATTTTGGCTGTTCCCATCTCTTTGCAATTGTAAATAACGCTGCTATAAACATTGGTGTGCAAATGTCCGTTTGTGTCTTTGCCCTTAAGTCCTTTGAGTAGATACCTAGCAATGGTATTGCTGGGTCATATGGCAATTCTATATTCAGCTTTTTGAGGAACCGCCAAACTGCCTTCCACAGTGGTTGCACCATTTGACATTCCCACCAACAGTGGATAAGTGTGCCTCTTTCTCCGCATCCTCTCCAGCACTTCTCATTTTCTGTTTTGTTGATAATGGCCATTCTGGTGGGTGTGAGATGATATCTCATTGTGGTTTTGATTTGCATTTCTCTAATGGCCAGGGATATTGAGCATCTCTTCATGTGCCTTTTGGCCAATTGTATTTCCTCTTCTGAGAGGTGTCTGTTCAAGTCTTTTTCCCATTTTGTAATTGGGTTGGCTGTCTTTTTGTTGTTGAGTTGGACAATCTCTTTATAAATTCTGGATACTAGACCTTTATCTGATATGTTGTTTCCAAATATTGTCGACCATTGTGTAGGCTGTCTTTCTACTTTCTTGATGAAGTTCTTTGATGCACAAAAGTGTTTAATTTTGAGGAGTTCCCATTTATTTCTTTCTTTCTTCAGTGCTCTTGCTTTAGGTGTAAGGTCCATAAAACTGCCTCCAATTGTAAGTTTCATAAGATATCTCCCTACATTTTCCTCTAACTGTTTTATGGTCTTAGACCTAATGTTTAGATCTTTGATCCATTTTGAGTTAACTTTTGTATAGGGTGTGAGATACGGGTCCTCTTTCATTTTTTTGCATATGGATATCCAGTTCTCTAGGCACCATTTATTGAAGAGACTGTTCTGTCCCAGGTGAGTTGGCTTGACTGCCTTATCAAAGATCAAATGTCCATAGATGAGAGGGTCTATATCTGAGCACTCTATTCGATTCCATTGGTCGATATATCTATCGTTATGCCAATACCATGCTGTTTTGACCACTGTGGCTTCATAATATGCCTTAAAGTCCGGCAGCGTGAGACCTCCAGCTTCGTTTTTTTTCCTCAAGATACTTTTAGCAATTCGGGGCACCCTGCCCTTCCAGATAAATTTGCTTGTTGGTTTTTCTATTCCTGAAAAATAAGTTGTTGGGATTTTGATTGGTATTGCATTGAATCTGTAAATCAATTTAGGTAGGATTGGCATCTTAACTATATTTAGTCTTCCAATCCATGAACACGGTATGCCCTTCCATCTATTTAGGTCTTCTGTGATTTCTTTTAACAGTTTTTTGTAGTTTTCTTTGTATAGGTTTTTTGTCTCTTTAGTTAAATTTATTCCTAGGTATTTTATTCTTTTAGTTGCAACTGTAAATGGGATTCATTTCTTGATTTCCCCCTCAGTTTGTTCATTACTAGTGTATAGAAATGCTACAGATTTTTGAATGTTGATCTTGTAACCTGCTACTTTGCTGTACTCATTTATTAGCTCTAGTAGTTTTGTTGTGGATTTTTCGGGGTTTTCGACATAGAGTATCATATCGTCTGCAAACAGTGATAGTTTTACTTCTTCCTTTCCAATTTTGATGCCTTGTATTTCTTTTTCTTGTCTAATTGCTCTGGCTAGAACCTCCAACACAATGTTGGATAATAGTGGTGATAATGGACATCCTTGTCTTGTTCCTGATCTTAGGGGGAAAGTTTTCAATTTTTTCCCATTGAGGATGATATTAGCTGTGGGTTTTTCATATATTCCCTCTATCATTTTAAGGAAGTTCCCTTGTATTCCTATCTTTTGAAGTGTTTTCAACAGGAAAGGATGTTGAATCTTGTCAAATGCCTTCTCTGTATCAATTGAGATGATCATGTGATTTTTCTGCTTTGATTTGTTGATATGGTGTATTACATTAATTGATTTTCTTATGTTGAACTATCCTTGCATACCTGGGATGAATCCTACTTGGTTATGATGTATAATTCTTTTAATGTGTTGTTGGATTTGACTTGCTAGAATTTTATTGAGGATTTTTGCATCTATATTCATTAGAGAGATTGATCTGTAGTTTTCTTTTTTTATAATATCTTTGCCTGGTTTTGGTATGAGGGTGATGTTGGCTTCATAGAATGAATTAGGTAGCTTTCCGTCCACTTCGATTTTTTTGAAGAGTTTGAGGAGAGTTGGTACTAATTCTTTCTGGAATGTTTGATAGAATTCACATGTGAAGCCGTCTGGTCCTGGACTTTTCTTTTTAGGAAGCTTTTGAATGACTAATTCAATTTCTTTACTTGTGATTGGTTTGTTGAGGTCATCTATTTCTTCTTGAGTCAAAGTTGGTTGTTCATGTCTTTCCAGGAACCCGTCCATTTCATCTAAACTGTTGTATTTATTAGCGTAAAGTTGTTCGCAGTATCCTGTTATTACCTCCTTTATTTCTGTGAGGTCAGTGGTTATGTCTCCTCTTCCATTTCTGATCTTATTTATTTGCATTCTCTCTCTTCTTCTTTTTGTCAATCTTGCTAAGGGCCCATCAGTCTTATTGATTTTCTCATAGAACCAACTTCTGGTCTTATTGATTTTCTCAATTGTTTTCATGTTCTCAATTTCATTTATTTCTGCTCTAATCTTTGTTATTTCTTTCCTTTTGCTTGCTTTGGGGTTAGTTTGCTGTTCTTTCTCCAGTTCTTCCAAGTGGACAGTTAATTCCTGCATTTTTGCCCTTTCTTCTTTTCTGATAAAGGCATTTAGGGCAATAAATTTCCCTCTTAGCACTGCCTTTGCTGCGTCCCATAGGTTTTGATACGTTGTGTTTTCGTTTTCATTCGCCTCAAGGTATTTACTAATTTCTCTTGCAATTTCTTCTTTGACCCACTCGTTGTTTAAGAGTGTGTTGTTGAGCCTCCATGTATTTGTGAATTTTCTGGCACTCCGCCTATTATTGATTTCCAACTTCATTCCTTTATGATCCGAGAAAGTGTTGTGTATGATTTCAATCTTTTTAAATTTGTTAAGACTTGCTTTGTGACCCAGCATATGGTCTATCTTTGAGAATGATCCATGAGCACTTGAGAAAAAGGTGTATACTGCTGTTGTGGGATGTAATGTCCTATAAATGTCTGTTAAGTCTAGCTCCTTTATAGTAATATTCAGATTCTCTATTTCTTTATTGATCCTCTGTCTAGATGTTCTGTCCATTGATGAGAGTGGTGAATTGAAGTCTCCAACTATTATGGTATATGTGTCTATTTCCCTTTTCAGTGTTTGCAGTGTATTCCTCACGTATTTTGGGGCATTCTGGTTTGTTGCATAAATATTTATGATTGTTATGTCTTCTTGTTGAATTGTTCCTTTTATTAGTAGATAGTGTCCTTCTTTGTCTCTTTTAACTGTTTTACATTTGAAGTCTAATTTGTTGGATATTAGTATAGCCACTCTTGCTCTTTTCTGGTTGTTATTTGCATGAAATATCTTTTCCCAACCTTTCACTTTCAACCTATGTGTATCTTTGGGTCTAAGATGTGTTTCCTGTAGACAGCATATAGAAGGATCCTGTTTTTTAATCCATTCTGCCAGTCTATGTCTTTTGATTGGGGAATTCAGTCCATTAACATTTAGTGTCATTACTGTTTGGATAATATTTTCCTCTTCCATTTTGCCTTTTGTATTATGTACATCATATCTGATTTTCCTTCTTTCTACACTCTTCTCCATACCTCTCTCTTCTGTCTTTTCGTATCTGACTCTAGTGCTCCCTTTAGTATTTCCTGCAGAGCTGGTCTCTTGGTCACAAATTCTCTCAGTGACTTTTTGTCTGAGAATGTTTTAATTTCTCCCTCATTTTTGAAGGACAATTTTGCTGGATATAGGAGTCTTGGTTGGCAGTTTTTCTCTTTTAGTAATTTAAATATATCATCCCACTGTCTTCTAGCTTCCATGGTTTCTGCTGAGAAATCTACACATAGTCTTATTGGGTTTCCCTTGTATGTGATGGATTGCTTCTCTCTCGCTGCTTTCAAGATCCTCTCTTTCTCTTTGACCTCTGACATTCTAACTAGTAAGTGTCTTGGAGAACACCTATTTGGATCTATTCTCTTTGGTGTACACTGCACTTCTTGGATCTGTAATTTTAGGTCTTTCATAAGAGTTGGGAAATTTTCAGTGATAATTTCTTCCATTAGTTTTTCTCCTCCTTTTCCTGTCTCTTCTCCTTCTGGGACACCCACAGCACGTATATTTGTGCACTTCATATTGTCATTCAGTTCCCTGATTCCCTGTTCAAATTTTTCCATTCTTTCCCTATAGTTTCTTTTTCTTTTTGGAATTCAGATGTTCCATCCTCCAATTCACTAATTCTAGCTTCTGTCTCTTTAAATCTACCATTGTAGGTATCCATTGTTTTTTCCAGCTTTTCTACTTTGTTCTTCACTCCCATAAGTTCTGTGATTTGTTTTTTCAGTTTTTCTATTTCTTCTTTTTGTTCAGCCCATGTCTTCTTCATGTCCTCCCTCAATTTATCGATTTGGTTTTTGAAGAGGTTTTCCATTTCTGTTCGTATATTCAGCATTAGTTGTCTCAGCTCCTGTATCTCATTTGAACTATTGGTTTGTTCCTTTGACTGGGCCATATCTTCAATTTTCTGAGCATGATCCGTTATCTTCTGCTGGCATCTGGGCATTTAATCAGATTTCCCCGGGTGTGAGACCCAGCAGGTTGAAAGATTTTTCTGTGAATTATCTGGGCTCTGTTTTTCTTATCCTGCCCAGTAGGTGGCACTCGTGGTGCTCATCTGTCTGCGGGTCCCACCAGTAAAAGATGCTGTGGCTCCTTTAACTTTGGAAAACTCTCGCTGTGGGGGGGGGTCACCAGCCGAAGCGGCTTGGGGGAGTGCCAATCCGAATCTCCCAGCCGGCCCAGGGATCCGCACGCGGGGAGGGTCACCAGCCTCTGCGGCTTGCGGGAGCGCCTTTCCAAATTTCCCAGCCGGCCCCGGGCGCCAAGCATGATGGGGGGGCGCCGGCCTCCGCGGCTTGGGGGAGCGCCTGTCCAAATTTCCCAGCCAGCCCGGGGCACCAAGCGTGGCGGGGAGACGCCAGCCACCGCGGCTTGGGGGAGTGAGTGCCTATCCACCGTTCCCAGCTGGACCGGGAAGCCACGTGTTTGGAAGGGACCCCGGTCGCCGTTCTCCGCGGCTTGGGGATCTCTGATCCAATTCTCCCAGTTGGTCCGGGGGGCCGCGCGTGGGGGGGGGCGCCAGCCGCCATGGCCTGAGGGGACCGCCTGTCCAATTCTCCCAGCCGGCCCGGGAAGGAGGGAGGGAGGGACTCCGGCTGCCTGCCACCCCGGCCTGGAGAAGCCCGCGCCCCTCGGCGATCTCACCGGAGCGGGTTCTACTAGCCAGTCAGCCGTTCCAGAATGGGGTATGCTGTCTTCTTGGTCTCTGTTGTGGCTCCGGGAGCTGTTCTGTATCGTTTCTACTTCCCTAGTAGCTGTTCTGGAGGAGGAACTAAGACCCGCGCGTTTTACAAACCACCATCTTCTCCAGAAGTCCCCCAGATATCACCTTTTTAGTTAAGACGTAACGGAGAGGTTGGAGGGAAGTACCTGAAAATGTAGAGCTGTGTTCCAGTAGCCATGTTCCTTGAAGATGATTGCATAATGATATAGCTTTCGCAGTGTGACCATGTGATTGTGAAAACCTTGCGTCTGATGCTCCTTTTATCTACTCTTATCACCCAGCCCCGGGCGCAGCCTACAAGCCGCCCAGGGAATCACGTGACGGGCAGCACGTGGCGTGCGGCCAGACTATGTCTTTTGATTGGAGAGTTTAATCCATTAACATTCAGGGTTATTACCGCATGGGTAGTACTTTCTTCTACTATTTTGCCTTCTGGATTTTATATGTCATATCTAATTTTCCTTCTTTTTACCTTTACTCCTAGTCTTCATTTCTACACTCTTCTCCGTACCCCTCTCTTCTGTCTTCATATCTGTCTCTAGTGTTCCCTTTAGTGTTTCTTGCAGAGCTGGTCTCTTGGTCACAAATTCTCTCAGTGATTTTTTTTTTGTCTGAAAATGTTTTAATTTCTCCCTCATTTTTGAAGGACAATTTTGCTGGATATAGAATTCTTGGTTGGCAGTTTTTCTCTTTTAATAATTTAAATATATTATCCCACTGTCTTCTCACCTCCATGGTTTCTGCTGAGAGATCTGCACATAGTCTTATTGGGCTTCCTTTGTATGTGATGGATTGCTTTTCTCTTGCTGCCTTCAAGATTCTCTCTTTCTCTTTGACCTCTGACATTCTGATTAGGAAATATCTTGGAGTATGTCTGTTTGGAGATATTCTCTTTGGGGTACGCTGCACTTCTTGGATCTGTAATTTTAAGTCTGTCATAAGAGTTGGGAAATTTTCAGTGATAATTTCCTCCATTAGTTTTTCTCCTCCTTTTCCCTTCTCTTCTCCTTCTGGGATACCCACAACATGTATATTCGTGCGCTTCATATTGTCTTTCAATTCCCTGAGTCCCTGCTCTTATTTTTCCATTTTTTTCCCTATAGTTTCTGTTTCTTGTTGGATTTCAGATGTTCCATCCTCCAGTTCACTAATCCTTTGTTCTGTCTCTCGAAATCTACTATTGTAGGTTTCCATTGTTTTTCTCATCTTTTCTACCTTGTCTTTCATTCCCAGAAGTTCTGTAATTTGTTTTTTCAGACTTTCCATTTCTTCTTTTTGTTCATTCATTGCCTTCTTTATATCCTCCCTCAATTCATTGATTTGGTTTTTGATGAAGTTTTCCATGTCTGTTCGTATATTCTGAATTAATTGTTTCAGCTCCTGTATATCATTTGAAGTGTTGGTTTGTTCCTTTGACTGGGCCTTATCTTCAATTTTCCTAGTGTGATTTGTTATATTTTGCTGGCATCTAGGCATTTAATTACCTTAATTAGTTTATTCTGGAGATTGCTTTCACTTCTTTTACCTAGGGTTTTCTTGCTGGATAAATTTGTTGTCTATCTATTCTTTGACATTCAGTTCAGCTTTATCTGGACCTCTAGCTTAAGTTTTGTTTAACAGAGGAGAATTTTTCCGTTCTTGTTTTCTTGTTTCTTGCCCTGCTTGTGTGGTGCCTTTCCCCACCCCACCCTTAGGAGGGTCTATTTAGATATTGTAGACCTCAGCCGGGTTTTCCCAGACCAAACTGTCCTCCTATCAGGTGGAAAGAGTCACCTGCGTCGGTTTTCCTTAAGGGTGAGACTCAGCAGGGTGAAAGACTTTCCTGTGAAGTCTCTGGACTCTGTTTTTCTTATCCTGCCCAGTATGTGGTGCTCGTCTGCCTGCAGTTCCCACCAGCGTAAGATGATGCGGTACCTTTAACTTTTGCAGACTCTCCCTGCTGGGGGGGGGGGGTGGAGACAGAGGAGAGGTTGTAGGCTGGTTTTAATGGCTTCAAATTACCAAGCCCTGGTGTCTGAATTCCTTGAGGGAGGGATTCCACCTGAGTTGGGCTTCACTCCTCCCCTGGGGAAGGCATAGGCTCCAGACAAGCCCCCAAAAGAGCTCACTTCTGCCTATGCCTGGGGCAGTTGCAGCCTGAGAAGTCCTGCTGTTCTATCCAAAGGCAGTCAAGCCTTTGTAGAAACACAGCCACAAAAACCTCTGTTTTCTTCTTTTTTTTCCCGTCAGTCCTGCCCCCTTGGCGCTGGGGCAAAAATGAGCAATCTCTGCTTTGACCAGGATCCCCTGAGCTGGGGGCCTATTTTTAGTAGTCAGAATTTGTTAATTAATTCCACAATTGGCGTTTGATTGTGCTCAGTCCCTGCTGCTGGTAAAATCTCTTTCCTTTCCCCTCTGGGAAACAGCCTGTGGGGGAGGGGCACCAGCCACCGAGGCTTGGGGAACTCACAGTTCTGTGGGGGCTTGCAGCCATCCAGCTGGTCCAATCTGGGGTACGCTGTGTGTCTGGTCACTGACGTTGCCCCAGGAGCTGTTCTGTACTGTTTCTGGTTATTTAGTAGTTGTTCTGGAGGACAAACTAAAATGCGCACATTGTTAAGGCACCATCTTGACCTGGAAGTCTAGGACGTGCTTTTAAATTTGCCAAATTGAGTGCTGGTTCTCAGTAAATGGCAAGTCACTCTCCCCATGGTTTCAGCAACTCTTAAACAACAGATCTCATCCAAGAAATGCACACCAGTTTTAAGTAACAGCATATACAGAGCCTTCAGTATATAACAGTTTTTGTATAAATGTAAGTTGTTGTCAAAAATTTCTAACACATTATCTTGTTTAAAGGTTAAAAGTGAAAATGAATCTTAATGATAGTAGTTTTGATCTGAAACCCTCAGCAAGAGTTTCTCATCTTCTGGAATGCCAGGAAGGAAAAAACCCAGTGATTTACAAGTAAGACTGATATTCTATAGCTTTGCTCTTCTTTCATTTAAGATACTCGGTTATTTTGCCACCCGCTGCCATCCTTTCAAGTTCCTGCAGTCAGAGCCGAGGCATACGCCAGGCCATACTTCATGGCACGCCATGAAGTAACTCCCTCCGCTGTGTCGAGGCAAGATAACACCCTTCCTCAGATTTTTCTTTTAAGTATATATATTTTTATTTTATATATATATATATATATATTTACATTATGATCTCATGAGGAAATGAAACATTATTCAATAATCTTTAATAGGGAAAAGTATTAATACTTAGGGCAATTGGTTAGTTATTTAAAAAATATTGACCTATGGTGCCATCAATTACAAATGGGTTATTAAATGTCAAAAGTTAGAATTCTCACTTGCCATGCGGGAGACCTGGGATCTATTCCTGGACCATGCACCTCCCCCCCCAAAAAAAACACCAAAAAAAGTCAGATGAAAGAAACAGAAGAAATAAGAAGCAATTACTGTCAATTTTCTGATTGGTAGCAGATATCCAAGCTTAAAAAGATACCCATAATGAATTGATAGATTTGACTATACAAAGTTTTAATTGTCTTATTATCTAAAAACAGCATAGATTTTAAAAGCATGCAACAAAGTGAAAAAATATTTCCAAAATATATGACAAAATTTATATCTTATACAAATTACTCATACAAATTGAAAATAAAAGCAAAACAAAAGAACAAAAAGCTCTGGAAAATTCATGGGAAAAACAATTAGCCAATAAAAAATAATGTGGGCAAATGATTATATAGTGTTTATTATATGTCAGACCCTTTCTAAAAGTTTTATATGTTAACTTTTTAAAAAACATTTTTTATTATGGAATACATATATACAGAAAAATGATTGTATTAGTTAAAGTCCTCTAGGGAAACAGAACCAACAGCAGGTATCTGTAAATATGAGATTTTATAAACATGTCTCATGTAACTGTGGAGAAAGTCCAAACTTCGTAAGGCAGGCCACAAGCTGACAGCTCCAATGAATGTCTTAGTAAAAGGGAGGCTGGCTGGCTGAAGCAGACTTCTGCCTGTTTAAAGACTTCAGCTGATTAGATTAAACCACTAGTTGCAGAAGACATTCTCCTTGACCGACTGCAGATGTAATCAGCCATGATGCAATCAATGTGCTGATGACTTAATAAGCCAGTTTTCTGGTTTATTAACCAGTCATTAAATGTCCTTTCAGTAATGGTTAGGCCAGTGCTTGCTTGACCAGACAACTGGGCCCCATCACCTAGCTAAGCTGACACATGAACCTAACCGTAACAGTGGTAAATTTCAAAGTTCAGTTTAACAAGAATATGGAGCAAATTTCAAAGTGTGGTACGAGTTATAGTTCTACAATTTCAGGTATTTTCTTCTAGCTGCTCTGATAAACTAGATATTGATAAGAAATATCAATATAGTGATTTAGTAGTCACAATGATTTGTTAGATTCTGTCTTCTCTGTTACAAATCCTCCCTCTCATTTGATCCTTCTCCCAATCTTCAAGTATATTTGGACAATAACCATTCTAACTTCTTCATGAAAAGGGGTGTTGATGTTATGTAAGGGGGATACAACAAGTAGATCTTTTGAGAGACTAGTGTCTCTGGGTTTCAGGGCTTAATTGGCATAGGAATAATCTGGAAGTTTTAACTTCCTGAAAAACAAACTTAGTGAGTGACCTCACTTAGTTGTACAATCATCGTCCCTCTCAGTTTTAGACAACTTTCATTGCTCCAAAGAGAAAAGTAACAGGTAGACACACCCACACCAAAGAAAACCTAAAACATCCCTTAACTCTTATGTCCCCCTAAATTATTTACCTATAGTATTATTGTGGTATAGTAATGTATCTCCTTCAGCTTTTTATGGGTTAAGAGAACAAACAGCTAAGACATTCAGAGATAACAAGCACAGAAATGGAAAAATAGTGTTAGCACACTGTATTAAAGGTAAAAGAGGATTTTAATAAAATGAGAATAGTAAAAATAGAATTTTTGACTAGCTTTGGTTGGTAGTGGCTGCTACAAGAAGAAATCCAGAGTGAAGAGGTGTTTTAAAGAGTGATGTGGTACATGCTATTATGCTTCTGTCATGGGAATTATATCAATTAACTAGTGTTGGGGATTGAATGATGTCCCCCACAGAAGACATGTTCAAATCCTGGCCTCTGGTCCTGTGGCTGTGAACCCATTTGTAGAAGGGACCTTTGATGATGCTATTAGTAGTTAAATGAGGGTGGCCTTAATTTAATATGGCTGAAGTCCTAATGAACAAAGGGAATTGGGCACATAGTAGAAGCCAGAGGTATGACAAGTTAGTGATATTAGCATGTGATGGAGTATTAACATCACCAGAAAGATATCGATGCCACCAGAAAGCATGCTCTGCCAATACCCTGATGTTGGGCCTCTATTCTAGCCTTCCAAACCATGAGACAATAAATTCCTATTGTTTAAGACCACCCATTTTGTGTTATTTGTCATAACAGCCCTGATAACTTGAGACAACTAGTTATGAAGTTAAAAGTAAGAAAGTTTTCTACATAGTAACAGATTTTCTACTTGATTAAAAAATAATGAGGTCTAAGCCAATTGGGCAGGTGAACTCACTGTCCTCCCCTCCCAATGGGACATGACTCCCAGGGGTATATGTCTCCCTGGCAATGTGGAAAGGACTGCTGGGATGAGCTAGGACCTGGCATTGTGGGATTGAGAGAGCCTTCTGGATCCAAAGGGGAAGAGAGAAATGAGACAAAATAAAGTTTCAGTGGCTGAGAGATTTCAAACAGAGTTAAGAAGTTATTCTGGAGATTATTCTTATGCAATATATACATATGCCTTTTTAGTTTATGGTGTATTGGAGTGGCGGGAGGGAAGTACACGAAACTGTTGAACTATATTCCAGAAGCCTTGATTCTTGGAGACTTTTACACTGTGACCATGTGATTGTGAAAACCTTGTGTCTGAAGCTCCCTTTATCCAGGGTATGGACAGATATGTTAAAAAATAAATAGTTGGGGGGAGGTATAAGCGGTAAAAACAATTTGGGTAGATTGTAATACAAATGGTCAGTGAGAGGGTGGGGTAAAGGGTATAGGATGTATTAGTTTTTTCTTTCTTTTTCTGGAGTAGTACAAATATTCTAAAAATGATCATGGTGATGAATACACAACTATGTAATGATATTGTGAGCCGCTGATTGCATACTATGGATGGACTGAATGTGTGTGAAGATATCTCAGTAAAAATATTTTAAAAAAAGAAACAAAATAATGAGGTCCCTCATATATTGTTGGGGGGGGTGTTAAACAGTACAGTCACTTTGAAAGATCGTTTGGCAGTTTCTCAAGTTCAACATAAAATTATCATTTGACCCAGCAACTGTACTCCTATGTTTCTACTAGTAAAAATTAATGCACAAAGCCACACAAAGATTCAAACATAGCAGCATTATTTACAATAGCCCAAAATAGAAACAACCAAAATGTTCAACTCGTGAATGGATAAAGAAAATGTGGCATTATATCCATATGGATGGGATGTTATTTGTCAATTAAAAGGACTGAAGTACTGAAACAGGCCACAACATGGATGAGACTCAAAACCTTTATACTCAGTGAACAAAGCCAATCACAAAGGACCACATATTGTATGATGGTATTTATAAGACACGTCCAGGTAACTCACATCCATAAAGACACAAAATGATTAGTAGTTACCTGGGCGTATTGGTTGGAATGGTGAATGACTGCAAACGCTCATGACATTTTCAAGTCATGAAAATGTTCTAAAATTAGACTGTGGCAATGGCTCCATGACTGTATAAATATACTACAACCTTTTGACATACTATTAAAAAGGGTGAATTAAAAATACTTATTAGAGGGCAGGCCATGATGGTTCAGCAGACAGAGTTCTCGCTTGCCATGCCAGAGACCGAGGTTTGATTCCCGGTGCCTGCCCATGTTAAAAAAATAAACAAAAACTTATTAGAGAAGTTGTAGATTTACAGAAAAATCATGTAGAAAGCACAATTTCCACATACTTCCCCTTATATACAGTTTTCCTTATTGTCACTTTGCATTAGGGTGGCAATTTTGTTACAATGGATGAAACAATATTATTATACTTATGCTACTAACTATAGTTCATAGTTTACCTTAGTTCACTGTTTGTATTGTACAGTCCTATTTTTTGAAAAATTTTGTCTAGTAACATATATACAACCTAAAATTTCCTCTACCTTCTAATAGATAATCCGATGGGTTAATTGCGTTTACAAAGTTGTGCTACCTTCATCAGCATCCACTGCCAAAACTCTTCCTTCACCCCAAACAGAAACTCTGTACCAATTAAGCATTGACTCCCCTTTGGATGGGCCATCGTTTCCTGTTTCTTTGTCTTGTAATCTTTTGTTTCCAGTTGTACATGTAAAACTTTTAAAATGCAAACTCTGGAATTTAGTCTGAGTTGTTTGTTCCTTAAGCTTGTATCCAGCTAGTGATTTCACAGATTTCCTTGAGCACCAGGAGCTAACAAAGACAAGCCAAGAGGAACAAACACCTTTTTTTTTTTTTAAATATGGAACGCTTCACGAATTTGCGTGTCATCCTTGCGCAGGGGCCATGCTAATCTTCTCTGTATCGTTCCAATCTTAGTATATGTGCTGCCGAAGTGAGCACACAAACACCTTTTATAGTCTTTGCAAATTGGCTCTGGGTGGCTGGTGCTCTCCTGCAGAGTTTAGCCTTCCTATCAAAGGATCTATCCAAGGCAAAAGTTAAGTGCATGGTCCTCTCTGTCCCTTCTGAGCTTTAATCATATCCTGGGCTTGTGCTTGTGGCCTTAGGATTTCCCTCTACTCCCTATGGCCTGGCACTTGTCCAGATGCTGCAACCCTTTAACTGTTTTCCAGAGTTTTGAGGAAGATGGCTCTGCCTGTTTTTGCTAGTTGTTTAAAGATTCTGTCAGGGAACAGCACTCCAGAGTGTTTTATGCCACCATCTTGGTTGACTGGCAAAATGAGTGAATTTTGTGGTATGTGAGTTATACCCCAACATCATAATCATCATCACTGATAACAACAAAAGAACCCTAAAAAAGTGGAATAAAAATGAAGTTATATGATGATGTTCAAAGAAACAGAATAGTAAACTGTGATACATTTATATGATGGAATATGGTATGGCTACAAAAAGGAAGGATGTCAAGAGGCTGCAATGAGCTGAAGAAATTTTGGGAACAATGTGTTGTACAAAATAAGTGAGGAAAAAAACAAATATGCTAAGGTCTTTTTCAGAAAATACTTATAAGAAAATGGGATCCTAGATTGTAAGCCTTTATAGCAACCGCACTTAGTCTGAAGTTGTAAGCATATTTCTAGATTCTGAGACACTGAGATATATGTGTATCAATTTGTATTTCCCTAGAACTTTGAGTAACTTTGTGACACCTAAGACCTAGAAATGGAGTACTGCAGTCCTGAAAGTTAGCATAGCTATATACAGTAACAGTTAAAGTAACCAAAAAAGAGATTGGGCCTCAATTACAGAAAACAACAAAGCCAGTCTGGCTGGGACTGAGGTAAATCAGACTACAGGGAAGAAAAGGATAGTGTACATACTCCAGACTTTCACCTACTGTATGTGACCAAAGGCAGAGAGGTTTATTATGTCTAGATTCTAAATTTTCTGTAAATACAATCAATCTGTCTGGATAGCTCATTTAAACAACCCAAACTCCTGGAATCCAGAACAGAAATGAGGTCTTGTAATTCTGAATAGCTTAATGTAATACCAGGATATATCTCAGATTATGGTGGGCTGATAATTAAAAAGTGTTTTTAGAGTCCCTTGAGGGTCCTAAGGAAAAAAAAAAATGGAACTATTAAATTTTCCTATCTGGGAAACCTGGATACTTTCTCAATCATTGGGGACTCCCAAGAAAATAGGCCAACCCCTTGATATTGAGGTTTGTCCTTATGAAATTCATTTCTGTAGTGGAGAAGCTAAGACTACCTATATTGAGGCCTAAGGGTTGCTTCCAGAAAACCTCTTTTGTTGCTCAGTTGTGGCCTCTCTCTCTAAGCCCAACTCTGCAAGGAACCTCATTACCCTCTCTGCTACATGGGACATGACCTCCAGGGGTGAAAATTTCCCTGACGACCTGGGGTGTGACTCTTGGGGATGAGTCTGGCCCTGGCACCATGGGACCGACAACACCTTCCTAACCAAGAGGTGGGAAAGAAGTGTCACAAACTAAGGCATCAATGGCTGAGAGAGATCAAATAGAATCAAGAGGCTATTCTGGTGGCTACTCTTTGCAGGCTGCAGTTAGATGGTACTAATTGCCATGGTTTGCTAAACACCAACCAACATCAGTCCTGTTAACTCTTTTTATTTTTAATCATTTTTTATTATAAAATATTATATACAAAACAGTAATAAATTTCAAAGTACTCTGAAACAAGTAGTTATAGAACAGATTTTAGTTTGATAACAAGTAGTTGTAGAACAGATTTTAGTTTGGTATGGGTTACTTTTCTACAATTTTAGGTTTTTTCCTTATATCTGCTACATGATACTGGAGTCTAAAAGATCAATATAATGATTCAGTACTCATACTCATTTGTTAAATCCTATCTTCTCTGTTATAACTCCTCCTTCTCCTTTGATCCTTCTCTCAATCTTTTGGGGTATTTGGGCTCTGCCCATTCAAACTTTTTCATGTCAGAAAGAGATGTCAATAATATGGGATAGGGAGATGGGAACGAGTTGATGTTCTTGGAGAGGCTGGCCCCTCTGGGTTTCAGGACGGTTCTGGCCTAGAAACCCATCTGGAGGTTGTAGGTTTCTGGAAAGTAATCTGAGTGCATGAAACTTCTTGTGGAGACTCAGATAGAGCCCTAGGTGTTCTTTAGGGTTAACAGGAATTGTTTTGATTGGGGTTTGGCTAAGTGTAGTAATTAGCAGTATCTAGTTAAAGCTTGCATAAGAGTAGCCTCCAGAACAGCCTTCCTGTTAATTCTTAAGAATACCTAGGGCTGGAACTGAGACTCGATGAAAGTTTCATGCAGTAAATTTGCTTTCCTGGAACCTATAATTTCCAGAGGGTTCCTAGGCCAGATAAATCCTGAGACCCAGAGGGACACCCTTTTCAAGATTATCAATTAATTATATGCCCTTATCTTTTAGTGTCAACACCAGTTCTCAACATGAAAAAGTCAGAAGGGGCATTGCCTAAAGATCCCTATATGCTGGAGAAGGGTCAAAGAAGAAGGAGGAGTTATAACAGAGATAATAGGATTTAACAAACCAACATGAGTGCTGAATCACTATATTGATATTTCTTCTAGTCCCCAGTGTGTTGGAGCAGCTAGAAGGAAAAATCGGAGATAGTGAGAGGGTAATCTATAACCAATTCTGAAAAATGTTCTGTAGCTACTTGTTGAGGTGTACTTTGAAAATTATTGTCTTTGTATATATATTTCACAATAAAAAAAAGTTTTAAAAATGAGGTTATATGATGTTTTGTTAATTGGCCAACAGTTCTGTCACTAGAAAATCCCCAGGCTGCAGTGATTTCCCATTTTGTTTCCTGAGTAGGCTCAGAATTTGATTAATTTTCACTGAGCGGCAGAGCTGGCAGGCTTTTAGAGATACTTGGTGCTGGCATGTTCAGCAGAGAGAACTCTTTGCCTTATGAGGAACTTAATGTTTTAAAGTAGAAACAGTTGAGTGTTAGGAATGAAGCTGGCCATAGTAGCATTCTCAGTGTCCTTATACTGTGGTTTAACAATCTGCTGTTTTGTTTCTTGTATAGGAACTGAAACTGGGGGAGAGATAGAAAGTTTTAAAACCAAGCCCTATTCACTTGGTAGCCAACGGCCTTAAAAAATGGAATGATTCAGAATCACTCTTTTATATTAGCTTCTAAGGGAGTAAGTGCTACAATTCCTTACTGCTCCAGTCTCATACAGAACTGTTTTGGGGAAAATTTTAGGATAATCAACGTCTTAATCCTGCTTATTTTCTATAATTGGCTGTAAAAGGTGGAGTTTTTTCTGTAAATACCTCTTTAAGCAGAGTGAGACCCAAACAGGAAGGAGAATATTGCATTGTTGGCATACCGGGGGGCTTACATTTTATACTAGAGGCTTAAGTCTGTGAACTCCTTCTGGAAAGAGAAAGAGGAAGATTGAATTTTCTTGAGAAGACATGTTTGTCTGACATACTTGGACCCTCCCAGGGAGGGCATAATGCACAGCTCTGTGAGGGGCCATTTACTCAGAAGGAACTTCAGTCTGCTATTTCATTAAGCAGAAAAGAGATTTCAGATGAAAATATTACTAAAGCGAAGTAATGCTCTCTATGTGGGTTTCCTTTTCATAAAAATGTATAAATTCTTATAGAACCCATCAACTTCGAAGTTAAATAAAAATACTAAATGCTACAACTGAGTTGATAAAATTCTTTCCTTTTTGGTTCTTCCTTCCAGAAACAAAAAGTCATCCCCTCCAGAAAAGGAACCTCTAGGTTACCAGGAGGGAAAGTTTCCAAGCCTGAAAGAGGCAGACTCTGAAGGCCGCTTCTCTTCCTTGAACCTCAGCTAGGAGGGTTATAAGGGATGAGGAGCAGAATATGGTAAGTAAGCACCGAGGTGGCTCCGTTTTACAATAGACAAGACAGCAATTGCTGGTACCAACATCTGCACAGCTGGAAAATTTTCTGTACAGCAGGCTTCCAAGAAGAGAACCAGCAGTGGACAAGAAAAGAGAAAAGGGGACTGTAGAAGACACCATGAGGCAGGTTTCCTTTACCCAGAAGGAGGAAAGAGCATCGCCCCTAAACTTCGTGGCTCTACACAAGTGGAGGGGCCCTTTGGTCGAGGGACTGCACCATCTGGGGTTACTCTCTCACCATTCTGCTCCCTTCTTCCATCTCTCTACCATTTACCACTCATCACACCCAAGCCAGCCCCCAAATTTAGTTCCCCTTATTTCAGTCAAAACAGGTAGAGATCTTTCAAAAGGGCCATACACTAAATTAAGACGGTGTAACTTAAGAAGAAAACAAAAGCCCCCAAATTACAAATGTAAAATATATAGAAATGTAGGTGTTTCCAAAGCTTTCTCATCCTGCTGGTTCAGGCTCCCGCTTCCAGGCCTAGTGACCATTCCTCCCCTCAGTCCTTTTCCCACACCCTGTCTCCCAGGAGGCTCGCCTCTTCTCGGAGTGGAACGAGAGGAGAAGACATAGCCCTCTCTCTACCCTCTGAACATCCCAGTTAAAAATCAATATGGAAACGGTCTGTTTTCTGAGTATGCAATCTTTTCACCTTTCTTCTTTTCTGATTCTCTGTCCATTTCTCCAATCCTACCCCTAAAAATAATGGAGCTATTTCTTTTCCTACTCATTCATGGCATTTAAAAAATTTTAAAAATAATTTCAAAATTATAGGACAATAGCAAAAATAGTACAACTAAGAGACCCTGCTCTACAAGAAATATTAAAGGGAGCATCACAGGCAGATAGGAAAAGGCAGGAGAGAGTGATCTGGAGAAGAGTATAGAAACGAAGACTATCAATAAAGGTAAAAAGAGAAAAAAAAATAGGTATGGCATATGTTCTAGTTTGCTAGCTGCCAGAATGCAGTACACCGGGAACGGAATGGCTTTTTAAAAAGGGGAATAATAAGTTGCTAGTTTACAGTTCTAAGGCCAAGAAAATATCCCAATTAAAGCAAGTCTATAAAACTGTCCAATCAAAGGCACCCAGGGAAAGATACCTTGGTTCAAGAAGGCCGATAATATTCAGGGTCTCTCTCATCTGGAAAGGCACATGGCGAACACAGTCACAGTTTCTCTCTCAGCTGGAAGCGCACATGGTGAGCAGGGCAATGTCTGCTACTTTCTCTCCTGGCTACCTGTTTCATGAAGCTCCCCAGGAGGTATTTTCCTTCTTCATCTCCAGAGGCCCCTAAAGAATAATAGAGCTATTTTTTTCCTACTCATTCATGGTATTTAAAAAATTTTTTTCATAATTTCAAAATTATAGGACAATAGCAAAAATAGTACAACTAAGAGACCAGCTCTACCAGAAATACTAAAGGGAGCATCACAGGCAGATAGGAAAAGGCAGGAGAGAGTGATCTGGAGAAGAGTATAGAAATGAAGACTATCAATAAAGGTAAAAAGGGAAAAAAAATAGGTATGGCACATAAAATCCAAAAGACTAAATGGTAGAAAAAAGACAAAACGGTAGTCAAAAGACATAGGCTGGCAGTATGGATTAAAAAACAGGACCCATCTATATTCTATTTACAGGAGACTCACTTTAGACCCCAAGACAAAAAAGGTTGAAATTGAAAGGCTGGGAAAAGATATATCATACAAACAACAACCAGAAAAGAGCAGGATAGCTATACTAATATCTGATAAAATTAGACTTAAAATGTAAAATGATTAAAAGAGACAAAGAAGGACACTATCTATTAATAAAGGAACAATTCAACAAGAAGACATAATCATAAATATTTATGCCCCAAGCCAGAGTGCTCCAACATACATGAGGCAAATCCTGACAACACTGAGAAGTGTTTTAGTAAAAGCTGCCAGAATGTGATATACCAGAAATGGAACAGCTTTTTTTTTAAACCTTTTTTATTAATTAAAAAAAAATTAACAAACAAAGCATTAAGATATCATTCCATTCTACATATACATACAATCAGCAATTCTCAATATCATCACATAGTTGCATATTCATCATTCTTAGAACATTTGCATCGATTTTGAAAAAGAAATAAAAAGACAACAGAAAAAGAAATAAAACGATAATAGAGAAAAAAAAAAGATTATACATACCATACCCCTTACCCCTCGCTTTCATTTACCACTAGCATTTCAAACTAAATTTATTTAAAAATTTGTTCCCCCTATTATTTATTTTTATTCCATATGTTCTACTCTTCTGTTGATATAGTAGCTAAGAGGAGCATCAGACACAAGGTTTTCACATTCACAGAGTCTCATTGTGAAAGCTATATCAATGTTCAATCATCATCAAGAAACATGGCTACTGGAACACAGCTCTACATTTTCAGGCAGTTCCCTCCAGCCTCTCCGCTACATCTTGAACAACAAGGTGATATCTACTTGATGCATAAGAATAACTTCCAGGATAACCTCTCGACTCTGTTTGGAATCTCTCAGCCATTGACACTTAGTCTCATTTCACTCTTCCCCCTTTGGTCGAGAAGGTTCTCTCAATCCCTTGATGTTAATTCTCAGCTCATTCTATGGTTTTTCTCAGTCCCTTGATGCTGAGTCTCAGCTCATTCCAGGATCTCTGTCCCACGTTGCCAGGAAGGTCCACACCCCGGGAGTCATATTCCACACAGAGAGGGGGAGGGTGGTGAGACTGCTCGCCATGTTGGCTGGAGAGAGAGGCCACATCTGAGCAACAAAAGAGGCTCTCTTGGGGGTGACTCTTAAGCCTAAATTTTAAGTAGACGTGTCCTATCCTTTGTGGGGCTAAGTTTCATATGAACAAACCCCATGCCTGGGGGCTCAGCCTATAGCTTTGATTGTCTACACTGCTTGTGAGAATATCAAGAATTCAACTTGGGGAAGTTGAATTTCTCCCCACTCTCACCACTCCCCGGAGGGGGGTTGCAAATACTTTTCCAGTCACTGATCAAATCACTCTGGGATTCATTGGGGCATCAAACTGGACAAACCAACAAAATCTCATGTCCTACCTGTGATTCCAAGTACTTATGACATTCAATCAAATTATCTACATGAGTTATATTAGGAAATGCTCTGGTCAAAATATAAATTTTATAACTAATAAACATTTTTTGCTTTAGTCTCACA
Source organism: Tamandua tetradactyla (assembly GCF_023851605.1). Lineage (NCBI taxonomy): Eukaryota > Metazoa > Chordata > Mammalia > Pilosa > Myrmecophagidae > Tamandua > Tamandua tetradactyla. Next base: position 7,316,087 of record NC_135329.1, read on the forward strand.
CAGAAGGTGACATTTTAAAGTATTAATTATCATCTATTTTCAGCACTCTGCAATAATGACATTCCTTTGTTCTTCCTCATGCAAAAACATTTTTAAAGTTGTACCTTGTACATTTCACTATTATTATACACTCTAGGCATTCCTAGATTATACCATCTCAATCTTTAACATCTATTTTTCTTTCTGATTTCATTTATGTCCCCAGCCCTCCTCCCTCTATCATTCTCACATGCAGCTTCATTCAGTGTTTTAACATAATTGTATTACAGTTAGGTAGTATTGTGCTATCCATTTCTGAGTTTTTGTATCCAGTCCTGTTGCACAGTCTGTATCCCTTCACCTCCAATTACCTACTATCTTACCCTATTTCTATCTCCTGATGGTCTCTGTTACCAACGACATATTCCAAGTTTATTCACTAATGGCAGTTCATATCAGTGAGACCATACAGTATTTCTCCTTTAGTTTTTGGCTAGTCTCACTCAGCATAATGTTCTCAAGGTCAATCCATGTCATTACATACTTCATAACTTAATTCTGTCTTAAAGCTGCATAATATTCCATCATATGTATATACCACAGTTTGTTTAGCCACTCGTCTGTTGATGGACATTTTGGCTGTTTCCATCTCTTTGCAATTGTAAATAATGCTGCTGTAAACATTGGTATGCAAATGTCCGTTTGTGTCTTTGTCCTTAAGTCCTCTGAGTAGATACCTAGCAATGGTATTGCTGGGTCATATGACAATGTATATTCAGCTTTTTGAGGAACCGCCAAACTGCCTTCCACAGTGGTTGCACCATTTGACATTCCCACCAACAGTGGATAAGTGTGCCTCTTTCTCCACATCCTCTCCAGCACTTGTCATTTTCTGTTTTGTTGATAATGGCCATTCTGGTGGGTGTGAGATGATATCTCATTGTGGTTTTGTTTTGCATTTCTCTAACGGCCAGGGACACTGAGCATCTGTTCATGTGCTTTTTGGCCATTTGTATTTCCTCTTCTGAGAGGTGTCTGTTCAAGTCTTTTTCCCATTTTGTAATTGGATTGGCTGTTTTTTTGTTGTTGAGTTGAACAATCTCTTTATAAATTCTGGATACTAGACCTTTATCTGATATGTCATTTCCAAATATTGTCTCCCATTGTGTAGGCTGTCTTTCTACTTTCTTGATGAAGTTCTTTGATGCACAAAAGTGTTTAATTTTGAGGAGCTCCCATTTATTTCTTTCTTTCTTCAGTGATCTTGCTTTAGGTGTAAGGCCCATAAAACCGCCTCCAAATATAAGATTTATAAGATATCTCCCTACATTTTCCTCTAACTGTTTTATGGTCTTAGATATAATGTTTAGATCTTTGATCCATTTTGAGTTAACTTTTGTATAGGGTGTGAGATAAGGGTCCTCTTTCATTCTTTTGCATATAGATATCTAGTTCTTTAGGCACCGTTTATCGAAGAGACTGTTCTGTCCCAAATGAGTTGGCTTGACTGCCTTATCAAAGATCAAATGTCTATAGATGAGAGGGTCTATATCTGAGCACTCTATTCGATTCCATTGGTCAATATATCTATTATGCCAGTACCATGCTGTTTTGACCACTGTGGATTCATAATATGCCTTAAAGTCAGGCAGCGTGAGACCTCCAGCTTCAGTTTTTTTCCTCAAGATACTTTTAGCAATTTGGGGCACCCTGCCCTTCCAGATAAATTTGCTTATTGGTTTTTCTATTTCTGCAAGGTAAGTTGTGCAGATTTTGATTGGTATTGCGTTGAATCTGTAAATCAATTTAGATAGAATTGACATCTTAACTATATTTAGTCTTCCAATCCAAGAACATGGTATGCCCTTCCATCTATTTAGGTCTTCTGTGATTTCTTTTAACAGTTTCTTGTAGTTTTCTTGAATAGGTCTTTTGTCACTTTAGTTAAATTTCTTCCTAAGTATTTTATTCTTTTAGTTGCAATTGTAAATGGGATTCGTTTCTTGATCTCCCCCTCAGATTGTTCATTACTAGTGTATAGAAACACTACAGATTTTTGAATGTTGATCTTGTAACCTGCCACTTTGCTGTACTCGTTTATTAGCTCTAGTAGTTTTGCTATGGATATTTCAGGGTTTTCGACGTATAGTATCATATCATCTGCAAACAGTGAGAGTTTTACTTCTTCCTTTCCAATTTTGATGCCTTGTATTTCTTTTTCTTGTCTAATTGCTCTGGCTAGAACTTCCAACATGATGTTGAATAACAGTGGTAATAGTGGACATCCTTGTCTTGTTCCTGATCTTAGGGGGAAAGTTTTAAGCTTTTCCCCATTGAGGATGATATTAGCTGTGGGTTTTTCATATATTCCCTTTATCATTTTAAGGAAGTTCCCTTGTCTTCCTATCCTTTGAAGTGTTTTCAACAGGAAAGGATGTTGAATTTTGTCAAGTGCATTTTCTGCATCAATTGAGATGATCATGTGATTTTTCTGCGTTGATTTGTTGATATGGTGTATTACATTAATTGATTTTCTTATGTTGAACCATCCTTGCATACCTGGGATGAATCCTACTTGGTCATGATGTATAATTCTTTTAATGTGTTGCTGGATTCGATTTGCTAGAATTTTGGAGAGGATTTTTGCATCTATATTCATTAGAGAGATTGGTCTGTAGTTTTCTTTTTTTGTAATATCTTTGCCTGGTTTTGGTATGAGGGTGATGTTGGCTTCATAGAATGAATTAGGTAGCTTTCCCTCCACTTCAATTTTTTCGAAGAGTTTGAGCAGGGTTGGTACTAATTCTTTCTGGAATGTTTGGTAGAATTCACATGTGAAGCCGTCTGGTCCTGGACTTTTCTTTTTGGGAAGCTTTTGAATGACTGATTCAATTTCTTTACTTGTGATTGGTTTGTTGAGGTCATCTGTTTCTTCTTGAGTCAAAGTTGGTTGTTCATGCCTTTCTAGGAAGTTGTCCATTTCATCTACATTGTTGTATTTTTTGGCATAAAGTTGTTCATAGTATCCTGTTACTACCTCCTTTATTTCTGTGGGGTCAGTGGTTATGTCTCCTCTTCCATTTCTGATTTTATTTATTTGCGCCCTCTCTCTTCTTCTTTTTGTCAGTCTTGCTAAGGGTCCATCAATCTTATTGATTTTCTCATAGAACCAACTTCTGATCTTATTGATTTTCTCTATTGTTTTCATGTTCTCAATTTCATTTATTTCTGCTCTAATATTTGTTATTTCTTTCCTTTTGCTTGCTTTGGGTTAGTTTGCTGTTCTTTCTCCAGTTCTTCCAAGTGGACAGTTAATTCCTCCATTTTTGCCCTTTCTTCTTTTTTGATATAGGCATTTAGGGCAATAAATTTTCCTTGTAGCCCTGCCTTTGCTGCATCCCATAAGTTTTGATATGTTGTGTTTTCATTTTCATTTGCCTCGAGATATTTACTGATTTCTCTTATAATTTCTTCCTTGACCCACTGGTTGTTTAAGAGTGTGTTGTTGAGCCTCCACATATTTGTGAATTTTCTGGCACTCTACCTATTATTGATTTCCAACTTCATTCCTTTATGATCTGAGATAGTGTTGTGTATGATTTCAATCTTTTTAAATTTGTTGAGACTTGCTTTGTGACCCAGCATATGATCTATCTTTGAGAATGATCCATGAGCACATGAGAAAAAGGTGTATCCTGCTGTTGTGGGGTGTAATGTCCTATAAATGTCTGTTAAGTCTAGCTCATTTATTGTAATATTCAAATTCTCTGTTTCTTTATTGATCCTCTGTCTAGATGTTCTGTCCATTGATGAGAGTGGGGAATTGAAGTCTCCAACTATTATGGTAGATGTGTCTATTTCCCTTTTCAGTGTTTGCAGTGTTTGCCTCACGTATTTTGGGGCATTCTGGTTCGGTGCATAAATATTTATGATTGTTATGTCTTCTTGTTTAATTGTTCCTTTTATTAGTACATAGTATCCTTCTTTGTCTCTTTTAACTGTTTTATATTTGAAGTCTAATTTGTTGGATATTAGTATAGCTACTCCTGCTCTTTTCTGGTTGTTATTTGCATGAAATATCTTTTCTCAACCTTTCACTTTCAACCTATGTTTATCTTTGGGTCTAAGATGTGTTTCCTGTAGACAGCATATAGAAGGATCCTGTTTTCAATCCATTCTGCCAGTCTATGTCTTTTGATTGGGGAATTCAATCCATTAACATTTATTGTTATTACTGTTTGGGTAGTACTTTCCTCTGCCATTTTGCCTTTTGTATTTTATATGTCATATCTAATTTTCCTTCTTTCTACACTCTTCTCCACACCTCTCTCTTCTGTCTTTTCATATCTGTCTCTAGTGCTCCCTTTAGTATTTCTTGCAGAGCTGGTCTCTTGGTCACAAATTCTCTCAGTGACTTTTTGTCTGAAAATGTTTTAATTTCTCCCTCATTTTTGAAGAACAATTTTGCTGGGTATAGAATTCTTGGTTGGCAGTTTTTCTCTTTTAGTAATTTAAATATATCATCCCACTGTCTTCTAGCCTCCATGGTTTCTGCTGAGAAATATACACATAGTCTTATTGGGTTTCCCTTATATGTGATGGATTGCTTTTCTCTTGCTGCTTTCAAGATCCTCTCTTTCTCTTTGACCTCTGACATTCTGACTAGTAAGTGTCTTGGAGAACGTCTATTTGGATCTATTCTCTTTGGGGTGTGCTGCACTTCTTGGATCTGTAATTTTAGGTCTTTCATAAGAGTTGGGAAATTTTCAGTGATAATTTCTACCATTAGTTTTTCTCCTCCTTGTCCCTTCTCTTCTCCTTTCAGGACATCCACAACACGTATATTTGTGCGCTTCATATTATCATTCAATTCCCTGAGTCCCTGCTCCTATTTTTCCATTCTTTTCCCTATAGTTTCTGTTTCATTTGGATTTCAGATGTTCCATCCTCCAGTTCACTAATCCTAAGCTCTGTCTCTTGAAATCTACCATTGTAGGTTTCCATTATTTTTTTTCATCTCTTCTACTGTATCTTTCATTCCCATAAGTTCTGTGATTTGTTTTTTCAGATTTTCCATTTCTTCTTTTTGTTCATTCCTTGCCTTCTTCATGTCCTCCCTCAATTCACTGATTTGGTTTTTGATGAGGTTTTCCATTTCTGCTCGTATATTCTGAATTAGTTGTTTCAGCTCCTGTATCTAATTTGAACTATTGGTTTGTTCCTTTGACTGGGCCATATCTTCAATTTTCCTGGTGTGATTTGTTATTTTTTTGCTCACATCTAGACATTTAATTACCTTAATTAGTTTATTCTGGAGATTGCTTTCACTTATCTTACCTAGGGTTTCTTGCTAGATGAGTTTGTTGTCTATCTGTTCTTTGACCTTCAGTTCAGCTTTTTGTGGGCCTCTAGCTTAAGTTTTGCTTAACAGAGGGTAATTTTTCAGTTCTTGTTTTCTTGTTTCTTGTCCTGCTTGTAAGGTGCCTTTTCCCTCCCCACCCTTAGGAGGGTCTCCATAGGTATTACAGACTCCAGCTGGGTTTTCCCGGACTAAACTGGCCTCCTATCAGGGGGAAGGAGTCACCTGCGTCAGTTTTCCCTGAGGGTGAGACCCAGCAGGTTGAAAGACTTTCCTGTGAAGTCTCTGGGCTTTATTTTTCTTATCCTGCCCAGTATGTGGTGCTTATCTGCCTGCGGGTCCCACCAGCAAAAGATGTGTGGCTCCGTTAACTTTGGAAGGCTCTCCCTGCTAGGGGTGTGGCGGAGACAGAGGAGAGGTTGTAGGCTGGTTTAAATGGCCTCAAATTGCCAAGCCCTGGGGTCTGAATTCCTTGAGAGAGGGATTCCACCTAAGTTGGGCTTCACCTCTCCCCTGGGGAAGGCACAGGCAGGAGACAACCCTGAAAGTAGTCTGTTTCTGCCTATGCCTGGGGCAGTTGCATCCCGAGTAGTCCCACTGCTGAATCCAGAGGCAACCAAGCCTCCGTAGAAACAGCCACAAAAACTTCCATTTCATCCCCTTTCCTCTTTTTCAGTTAGCCCAATAAGTGACCTCCACCTTGACCAGTTTCGCCTGAGCTGGGGGCCTATTTTTAGTAGTCAGAATTTATTAATGCCACAATTGGTGTTTGGTTGGACTCAGTCCCTGCTACTGTTAGAGTGTCTTTCCTTTCCCTCCAGGAAGCCGCCTGTGGGGGAGGGATGTCGGGTGCCGGGTGCCGCAGCTTGGGGAACTCACGGTTCCAGAGACTTGCAGCCAGTCCAGCTGGTCCAGACTGGCGTATGCTGTGTGTCTGGTCACTATCATGGCTCTGGGAGCTGTTCTGTACTGTTTCTGGTTATTTAGTAGTTGTTCTGGAGGACGAACTAAAACATGCACATTGCTAAGCCGCCATCTTGGAACAACTTTTAAAAAGGGGAATTTATCAAGTTGCAAGTTTATAATTCTAAGGCCATAAAAATGTCCAAATGAAGGCAAGACTATAAAAATATCCAAATGAAGGCATCTAGGGAAAGATATCTTGGTTCAAGAAGGCTGATGATGTTTGGGGTTTCTCTTTCAGCTGGAAAGGCACATGGCAATATCAGCTAGCTTTCTCTCCCAACTTCATGTTTCATGAAGCTCCCCTGGGGGCATTTTCCTTCTTCATCCCAAAGGTCTCTGGTTGGGTGGACTCTGTTGGTTCTGGTTGTTCTGAAGCTTTTTCCAAAATGGTTCCCTTTTAAAGGGCTCCAGTAAGCAACCCCACCTTGACTGGATGGAGATACATTCCATGGAAATCATCTAATCAAAAGTTACCACCCACAACTGGGCGAGTCACATTTCCTAGGAAACAATAAAAAAGGTCCCGCTCAGCAATATTGAATAAGGATTAAAGGACATGACTTTTCTGGGGTACATAATAGCTTCAAACAGGTAGAGAGAAGTGGACACCTCTTTCATAATAGTTGGAGACTTAAATTCCCCACTCTCATCAATGGATAAAACATCTAGACAGATGATCAGTAAGGAAACAGAGATTTTAAATAATATGATAAATGAACTAGACTTAACAGACATTTACAGAACATTACACCCCACGACAGCAGGACACATGTTTTTCTCCAGTGCTCCCGGATCATTCTCAAAGATAGAGCATATGCTAGTTCACAAAGCAAGTCTCAACAAATTTAAAAGATTGAAATTATACAAAATACTTTCTTGGAACATAATGGAATGAGGTTGGAAATCAATAACAGGCAGAAGACCAGAAAATTCACAAATACGTGGTGGCTAAACAACAACTTTTAATCAGTGGGTCAAAGAAGAAATTACAAGAGATATCAGTAAATTTCTCAAGGCAAAAGAAAAAGAAAGCACAGCATATCAAAATTTATGGGACACAGCAAAGGCAGTGCTAAGAGGGAAATTTATTGCCCTAAATGCCTATATCAAAAAAGAAGAAAGGGCAAAAATCGAGGAATTAACTGTCCACTTGGAAGAACTGGAGAAAGAACAGCAAACTAACCCAAAGCAAGCAAAAGGAAAGAAATAACAAAGATTAGAGCAGAAATAAATGAAATTGAGAACATGAAAAAAATTGAGAAAATCAATAAAACCAGAAGCTGGTTCTATGGGAAAATCCATAAGATTGATGGACCCTTAGCAAGATTGACAAAAAGAAGAAGAGAGAGGGCGCAAATAAATAAGATCAGAAATGGAAGAGGAGACATAACCACTGACCCCACAGAAATAAAGGAAGTAATAACAGGATACTATGAACAACTTTATGCCAAAAAATACAACAATGTAGATGAAATGGACAACTTCCTAGAAAGGCATGAACAACCAACTTTGTCTCGAGAAGAAAGAGATGACCTCAACAAACCAATCACAAGTAACGAAATTGAATCAGTCATTGAGAAGCTCCCCTCAAAAGGAATGTCCAGGACCAGATGACTTCACTTGTGAATTCTAGCAAACATTCCAGAAAGAATTAATACCAATCCTGATCAAACTCTTCAAAAAAATTGAAGAGGAGAGAAAGCTACCTAATTCATGCTATGAAGCCACCATCACCCTCATACCAAAGCCAAACAAAGATATTACAAAAAAAAGAAAACTACAGACCAATCTCTCTAATGAATATAGATGCAAAAATTCTCAACAAAATTCTAGTAAATCGAATCCAGCAACACATTAAAAGAATTATACATCATGACCAAGTAGGATTCATCCCAGGTATGCAAGGATGGTTCAACATGAGAAAATCAGTTAATGTAACACACCATATCAACAAATCGAAGCAGAAAAACCACATGATCATCTCAATTGATGCAGAAAATGCATTTGACAAAATTCAACATCCTTTCCTGTTGAAAACACTTCAAAGGATAGGAAGACAAGGGAGGTTCCTTAAAATGATAAAGGGAATATATGAAAAACCCACAGCTAATATCATCCTCAATGGGGAAAAACTGAAAACTTTCCCCCTAAGATCAGGAACAAGACAAGGATGTCCACTATCACCACTGTTATTCAACATTGTGTTGGAAGTTCTAGCCAGAGCAATTAGACAAGAAAAAGAAATACAAGGCATCAAAATTGGAAAGGAAGAAGTAAAACTCTCACTGTTTGCAGATGATATGATACTATATGTCAAAAACCCTGAAAAATCCACAGCAAAACTACTAGAGCTAATAAACGAGTACCGAAAAGTGGCAGGTTACATGTCAACACTCAGAAATCTCTAGTGTTTTTATACATTAGTAATGAACAATCTGAGGGGGAAATCAAGAAAAAAATTCCATTTACAATTACAACCAAAAGAACAAAATATTTAGGAATAAATTTAACTAAAGTAACAAAAGACCTATACAAAGAAAACTTCCAGAAATTGTTAAAAGAAATCACAGAACCCAAATAGATGGAAGGGCATACCGTATTCATGGATTGGAAGACTAAATATAGTTAAGGTGTCAATTCTACCTAAGTTGATTTACAGATTCAATGCAATACCAATCAAAATCCCAACAACTTACTTTTCAGAAATAGAAAAACCAATAAGCAAATTTATCTGGAAGGGAAGGGTGCCCCAAATTGCTAAAAGTATCCTGAGGAAAAAAAATGAAGCCAGAGGTCTCATGCTGCCTGACTTTAAGGCATATTATGAATCCACAGTGGTCAAAACAGCATGGTACTGACATAAAGATAGCTATATTGACCACATGAATTGAATAGAGGGTTCAGATATAGACCCTCTCATCTATGGACATTTGATCTTTGATAAGGCAGTCAAGCCAATTCACCTGGGAAAGAATAGTCTTCAATAAATGGTGCCTAAAGAACTGGATATCCATATGCAAAAGAATGAAAGATGAACCATATCTCACACCCTATACAAAAGATAACTCAAAATGGATCAAAAACCTAAACATTAGGTCTAAGACCATAAAACAGTTAGAGGAAAACGTGGGGAAATATCTTATAAATCTTATACTTGGAGGCAGTTTTATAGACCCTACACCACCAAAGCAAGAGCACTGAAGAAAGAAAGAAAGAAATGGGAACTCCTCAAAATTAAACACTTTTGCCTATCAAAGAACCTCATCAAGAAAGTAGAAAGACAGCCTACACAATGGGAGACAATATTTGGAAACGACATATCAGATAAAGGTCTAGTATCCAGAATTTATAAAGAGATTGATCAACTCAACAACAAAAAGACAACCAATCTAATTACAAAATGGGAAAAAGACTTGAACAGACACTTCTCAGAAGAAGAAATACAAATGGCCAAAAGGCACATGAACAGATGCTCAACTTCCCTGGCCATTAGAGAAATGCAACTCAAAACTACAATGAGATATCATCTCACACCCACCAGAATGGCCATTATCAACAAAACAGGAAATGACAAGTGCTGGAGAGGATGTGGAGAAAGAAGCACACTTATTCACTGTTGGTGGGAATGCCAAATGGTGCAACCGCTGCGGAAGGCAGTCAGGCCATTCCTCAAAAAGCTGAATATAGAATTGCCATATGACCCGGCAATACCATTGCTAGGTATCTACTCAGAGGACTTAAGGGCAAAGACACAAATGGACATTTGCACACCAATGTTTATAGCAGCATTATTTACAATTGCAAGGAGATGGAAACAGCCAAAATGTCCATCAACAGACGAGTGGCTAAACAAACTGTGGTATATACATACGATGGAATATTATGCAGCTTTAAGACAGAATTAAGTTATGAAGTATGTAACAACATGAATGGACCTTGAGAACACTATGCTGAGTGAGACTAGCCAAAAACTAAAGGACAAATACTGTATGGTCTCACTGATATGAACTGACATTTGTGAATAAACTTGGAATATGTCGTTGGTAACAGAGACCATCAGGAGATAGAAATAGGGTAAGATATTGGGTAATTGGAGCTGAAGGGATACAGACTGTGCAACAGGACTGGATACAAAAACTCAGAAATGGACAGCGCAATAGTACCTAACTGTAATACAATTATGTTAAAACACTGAATGAAGCTGCATGTGAGAATGATAGAGGGAGGAGGGCTGGGGGCATAAATGAAATCAGAAAGAAATATAGATGATAAAGATTGAGATGGTATAATCTAGGAATGCCTAGAGTGTATAATAATAGTGACTAAATGTACAAATTTTAAAAACGTTTGTGCATGTGGAAGAACAAAGGAATGTCATTACTGCAGGGTGCTGAAAATAGATGGTAATTAATATTTTAAAATGTCACCTTCTGTGTGAGACTAAAGCAAAAAATGTTTATTAGTTACAAAATTTATATTCTGACTAGTGCATTTCCTAATATAACTTATGTCAATAGCTTGATTGAATACCATAAGCACTTGGAATCTTGGGTAGGACATGAGATTTTGTTGGTTTGTCCAGAGGATGCCCTGATGAATCCCAGAGTGATTTGATCAGTGACTGGAAAAGTATTTGCAAAGTCCCCTTTGGGGAGTGGTGAGAACGGGGAGAAATTCAACTTCCCCAAGTTGAATTTTTGATATTCTCAAAAGCAGTGTGAACAACCAAGGCTATAGGCAGAGCCCCCAGTGTTGGGGTTTGTTCATATGAAACTTAACCCCACAAAGGATAGGACACGTCTACTTAAAATTTAGGCCTAAGAGTCACCCCCAAGAGAGCCTCTTTTGTTGCTCAGATGTGGCCTCTCTCTCCAGCCAACACAACAAGCAATCTCACCACCCTCCCCCTGTCTACATGGGACATGACTCCCAGAGGTGTGGACCTTCCTGGCAACATGGGACAGAAATCCTAGAATGAGCTGAGACTCAGCATCAAGGAATTGAGAAAACCTTCCCGACCAAAAGGGGGAAGAGTGAAATGAGACAAAGTGTCAATGGCTGAGAGATTCCAAACAGAGCCGAGAGGTTATCCTGGAGGTTATTCTTACACATTAAGTAGATATCACCTTGTTATTCAAGATGTAATGGAGAGGCTGGAGGGAACTTCCTGAAAATGTAGAGCTGTGTTCCAGTAGCCCTGTTTCTTGAAGATGATTTTATAATGATATAACTTTTGCAATGTGACTCTGTGATTGTGAAAACCTTGTGTCTGATGCTCCTTTTATCTACCTTGTCAACAGACGAGTAGAACATATGGAATAAAAATAAATAATAGGGGGAACAAATGTTAAAATAAATTTAGTTTGAAATACTAGTGATCAATGAAAGCGAGGGGTAAGGGGTATTTATTTTTCTGTTTTTATTTCATTTCTTTTTCTGTTGTCTTTTTATTTCTTTTTCTGAATTGATACAAATGTTCTAAGAAATGATGAATATGCAACTAAGTGATATTGTGAATTACTGATTATATATGTAGAATGGAATGATCACATGTTAATATTTTAGTTCATTTGATGTTAATTTTTTTAAATTAATAAATAAATAAATTTAAGAAAAAAACAGCCAAAACAAAAAAAAAAAAATAGAAGAGGCTGAGGCACGTTAGGTGGCAACCCTGCCTGTGAGATGAGTCTCTGATTCTGGCAGGAGGTCTAGGTTTCAGGGGACTCAGCTCAGCTAAGCTGAGGAACTCCATCATACCTAACTCTTCTCTTTTTTTTCTTCCTTGGAAAGGTTTTTAGCAACTAAAGAGAACAGATCCTGATCTTTGACTGGTGAAAGAGGACTGGAAAAAAGCTGCTTCAGAGGACGCCATGTACTAGTAGAAATCATTTAGGGTGAGGGCCAAGGAAAGCACTCAAGAATTGTTCAATTGCTAAGGAAAGCATCTGCAATAAATTTCATTTAAATTTTGAGTTCAGTGTCTGGGTAATAATTAAGAAATTACAATACCATGCATCGATAGTTATTACAAATGTATTTTTTCCCAGAACTTAAGAAATATTACCTGAAAGATCCAAATGATACAGGCATTCCTAGGAGATATTGCAGGCTTGGTTCCATACCACTGCAATAAAACAAATCACATGAAGTTTCCGGTTGCACAGTGTATATAAAAGTTATGTTTATTCTGTACTATAATCTGTTAACTGTGAAGTAGCATCATGCCTAAAAACACAATTTAGATATCTTAATTATATTGTGACACAGACCAGGACCCAGCATCAAGGGATTGAGAGAAACTTCTTGAGCAAAAGGGGCAAGAGAGAAGTGAGACAAAGCTTCATTGGCTGAGAGATTTCAGAGTCAAGAGGTTATCTTGGAAGTTATTTTTATACATTATATAGATACCCCTTTTTGAATTATGGTGTATTGGAGTGGCTGGAGGGAAGTACCTGAAACTTTTGAGCTGTGATCAGTAGCCTTGATTCCTGAAGATGATTGTGTAACTAGCTTTTACAGTATGACTGTGTGATTGTAAAATCCTTGTGTCTGATGTTCCTTTCTGGCTCATATTGAGTTTGAATCCTAGTCACAGAAAGAGATAACAAGGTATGGACAGATGAGTAAAAAATATGGATGGAGACTGAACAAATAATAAGGGGGACAAAGGTTAAAGTAAATTGAGTGATGGAAATGCTAGTGGTCAAAGAGAGGGTGGGGTAAGAGGTATGTTATGTATGCGTTTTTTCTTTTTCTTTTTTTTTTTCCTGGGGTGATAAAAATGTTCTGAAAAATGGTCATGGTGATGAATGCACAAGTATGTGATGATATTGTGAGCCAGTGATTGTAAACCACTGGCATGTATGGAATCTTAGACTTGCTCAACACAGGGTTACTACAAACCTTCAGTAACTACAGTTACTGTAGTATCTTCAGTTACTACAAACTTTCAGACATTGTAAAAAATACAATGTCTAAAAAGCACAATAAAATAAAGTGCAATAAAACAACGTGTAATTATAATAATGTTTACCTTACTGGGGCCCTTCTCTCAATTAATTCATCTGTTCTGAAATTAAGGTCTGCTCTCTTGGTTTAGGCATCCTTAAAATCCATACCCACATATTTTCCCCAGGTTTTCCCAACATTCTTTAGAAAGTTTAAAAATTCATTTTGGGTCAGGTTATCCCCTTGCTGATTCCTACCCTTCATGTCACCTTCTGGCTCATGTTGAGTTTGAATCCCAGTCACAGAAAGACATAACAAAGCACAGAGGACAGAATTTTATTTTCAAAGGGTCTGGGGGAGTCTGGGTTTCCCAGCAAACTATCCATTGCTCACACACATATAATTGCCAGGTGCCTCCTATGTTCCAGTCCACACCCTAGCTTTTATATAAAAGACTGATAGTATTGTTAATTCTACTGGAATTGCAATTCAGCAACCAAGAGATCAGTTTATGAATTTGAGGGCCACAGACTGGGATTTATTCAGAATGGCAGACCTGTTTTGTTTTAAACTTTCTATTGTAGTAATGTCCACACAACTCAACATTTCCGATTTCAACCTCTTCCAAGTGTACAATTCAGTGGTATTAATTACATTCACATATGTATTTATTTTATATAACATTCTAATTTTCTTTTTTATTGAGATATAATGTCTATTCATATACAACATAATCATTCAAAGTGTACAATCAGTGGTTCACAGTATCATCATATAGCTGTGCATTAATTATCACAACCTATTTCTGAACATTTTCATTACTCCAAAAAAATTTTTTTTAATAAGAGTAAAAATAAAGGTGAGAAAGAACACTTGAAACATCCCATTCTTCCCCTCCTCCCCTATTGTTTATTTATTTTTTTGCCCTTTTTTTCTTACTCATCTGTCCATACACTGGATAAAGGAAGTGTCAGTCACAAAGCTTTTGCAATCACACAAACACACCTTCAAAGCTCTGTAGTTATACAATAATCTTCAAGAATCAAAGCTATTGAATTACAGTTCAAAAGTTTCAGGTATTTCCCTCTAGCTCCTCCAATACACCAAAAACTAAAAAGAGATATCTATATACTGCATAAAAATAACCTCCAGAATTACCTGTCAAGTCTATTTGAAATCTCACAGCCACTGAAACTTTGTTTCATTTTTCTTTCCCCTTTTGGCTGGAGTGAAGTACCTGAAACTGTAAGAGCTGTGTTCCAGTAGCCATGTTTCTTGAAGATGATTGTATAATGATACAGGTTTTGCAGTGTGACTGTGTGATTGTGAAAACCTTGTGTCTGATGCTCCTTTTATCTATGGTATGAACAGATTGAGTAAAAATTATGGATAAGGAATAAATAACAGGGGTAACAAAGGTTAAAATAAATTGAGTAGTTTGAAATACTAGTGGTCAATGAAAGGGAGTCATAATTTATGAGTTTTTTTTTTCTTTCTTTTGTTGGAGAGATACAAATGTTCAAGAAAACGATCATGGTGATGAATACACAACTATGTGATGATATTGTGAGCCATTGATTGTAACCATGTCAAGAATGTATGTAAAAAGTCCCCTTCGGGGAATGGTGAGAAAAGGGGAAAATTCAACTTCTCCAAGTTGAATTATTGATGTTCTCACAAGCAGAGCAGACAACCAAAGCTATAGGATGAGCCCCCAATCTTGGGGTTTGTTCATATGAAACTTAACCCCACAAAGGATAGGTCAAACCTACTTAAAATTAGGCCTAAGAGTCACCCCCAAGAGAACCTCTTTTGTTGCTCAGATGTGGCCCCTCTCTCTCCAGCCAACACAACAAGCAAACTCACTGCTCTCCCCCTGTCTACGTGGAACATGACTCCCAGGGGTGTGGAACTTCCTGGCAACGTGGGACAGAAATCCTAGAATGAGCTGAGACTCAGCATCAAGGGATTGAGAAAACCTTCTTGATCAAAAGGGGGAAGAGCAAAATGAGACAAAATAAAGTGTCAATGGCTGAGAGAGTCCAAACAGAGTCGAGAGGTTATCCTGGAGGTTATTCTTATGCATTAAATAGATATCACCTTGTTAGTTAAGTTGTACTGGAGAGGCTGGAGGGAACTGCCTGAAAATGTACCGCTGTGTTCCAGTACCCATGTTTTTTGAAGATGATTGTATAATGATATAGCTTTCACAATGTAACTGTGTGATTGTGAAAACCTTGTGTCTGATGCTCCTTTTATCTACCTTATCAACAGACAAGTAAAACATATGGAATAAAAATAAAAAATAGGGCAAATAAATGTTAAAATAAATTTAGATTGAAATGCTAGTGATCAATGAAAGGGAGGGGTCAGGGGTATGGTATGTATGAATTTTTTTCTGTTGCCTCTTATTTCTTTTTCTAAATTGATGCAAATGTTCTAAGAAATGATCATGATGATGAATATGCAACTATGTGATCATATTGTGAATACTGATTATATATGTAGAATGATCAGAAGTTAAGAATGTGAAAAAAATAATGTATGTCAAGAGTGTTTGCATATCAAAAATGTTTGTATGTTTGTTCATTGTTTATAATAAAAATATTAAAAAAACATAGTGGGTGTATGGGTTGTTCAGTGGTTAGAATGCCTGCCTTCCACGCGGGAGACCCGGGTTCGATTCCTGGACCATGCATCCAAAACAAACAAACAAACAAACAAAAACCATAGTGTGAAATTAAAAAAAAGAGTGTATTGTTTAGCCTCCATAGACTTGTGAATTTTCCAGCTTTCCACCTCTTATTGATTTCTAACTTCATTCCATTATGATCTGAGAAAGCGTTTTGTGTAATTTCAATCTTTTTAAATTTATTAAGACCTTCTTTATGACCAAGCATGTGGTCTACCCTAGAGAATGATCCATGAGCACATGAGAAAAATGTGTGTCCTTTTGTTGTGGGGTGTAATGTTCTGCAAATGTCTATTAAAATCTCTGTTTCCTTATTGATCTTTTGTCTGGATTTCTATCCATTTAAGAAAGTGGTGTATTGAAGTCTCCAACTATTATTGTAGAGGTGTCCATGTTTCCTTTTAGTGTTGTCAGTTTTTGCTTCATGTATTTTCAGACACTCTGGCTCAGTGTATTGGAGGCAAGCATTCTATCTCCGAACGACCTGTGCACCCTCTGTTAGGTCTTCTTGATGAATCATTCCTTTTATTAATATATAATTTCCTTCTTTGTCTCTTTTGCTTTACATTTGAAGTCTAACTTGTCAGGTATTAGTATAGGCATCCCTGTTCTTTTCTGGTTCTTGTTTGTGTGAAATATCTTTTGTCAACCGTTCACTTTCAATCTATTTGTGTCCTTGGGTCTAAAATGAGTCTCTTGCACACAGCATATAGGTGGATCCTATTTTTTGATCCAACCTGCCAGTCCATGTCTTTTGATGGGAGAGCATAATCCCTTAATATTTAATGTTATTACTATAAAGGCAGTACTTTCTTTATTATTATTATTATTATTTTTTTATTTTATTACGTGGGTAGGCACCAGGAATCGAACCCATGTCTCTGGCATGGCAGGTAAGTACTCTGCCACTGAGCCACTGTGGCCGACTCTAAAGGCAGTACTTTCTTCTACCATTTTTAATTTTGGATTTTATATGTCATAACTGTTTTTTCCTCTTTTACCACTGCTGATAGTCTTCATTTCTATAGTCTTTTCCAGGCCTTGCTCTCCTGTTTTTTCCTATCTGCCTTTAATGCTCCCTTCAGTATTTTGGTCTCCTAGTCACAAACTTTTTCAAGGACTGTTTGAAAATATTTTAAACTCTCCCTCATTTTTAAAAAAAAATTAAAAAATTAACTAACACAACTTTTAGAAATCATTCCATTCTACATATACAATCAGTAATTCTTAATATCATCACATAGATGCATATTCATCATTTCTTAGTACATTTGCATCGATTTAGAAAAAGAAATAGAAAGACAGCAGAAAAAGAAATAAAATGATAATAGAGAGAAAAAAATAAATAAAAAATAAAAAATAAAATATTTATATATAAACCCCCCCCCCAAAAACCAAAAAAACTATACCTCAGATGCAGCTTCATTCAGTGTTTTAACATGATTACTTTACAATTAGGTATTATTGTGCTGTCCATTTCTGAGTTTTTGTAAAGTCCTGTTGCACAGTCTGTATCCCTTCACCTCCAATTACCCATTATCTTACCCTATTTCTATCTCCTGATGGTCTCTGTTACCAACGACATATTCCAAGTTTATTCACTAATGTCGGTTCACATCAGTGGGACCATACAGTATTTATCCTTTAGGTTTTGGCTAGTCTCACTCAGCATAATGTTCTCTAGGTCCATCCATGTTATTACATGCTTCATAAGTTTACTCTGTCTTAAAACTGCATAATATTCCATCTTATGTATATACCACAGTTTGTTTAGCCACTCATCTGCTGATGGACATTTTGGCTGTTTCCATCTCTTTGCAATTGTAAATAATGCTGCTATAAACATTGGTGTGCAAATGTCCGTTTGTGTCTTTGCCCTTAAGTCCTCTGAGTAGATACCTAGCAATGGTATTGCTGGTATGGCAATTCTATATTCAGCTTTTTGAGGAACCACCAAACTGCCTTCCACAGTGGTTGCACCATTTGACATTCCCACCAACAGTGGATAAGTGTGCCTCTTTCTCCACATCCTCTCCAGCACTTGTCATTTCCTGTTTTGTTGATAATGGCCATTCTGGTGGGTGTGAGATGATATCTCATTGTGGTTTTGATTTGCATTTCTCTAATGGTCAGGGACATTGGGCATCTCTTCATGTGCCTTTTGGCCATTTGTATTTCCTCTTCTGAGAGGTGTCTGTTCAAGTCTTTTTCCCATTTTGTAATTGGCCTGGCTGTTTTTTTGTTGTTGAGTTGAACAATCTCTTTATAAATTCTGGATACTAGACCTTTATCTGATATGTCGTTTCCAAATATTGTCTCCCATTGTGTAGGCTGTCTTTCTACTTTCTTAATGAAGTTCTTTGATGCACAAAAGTGTTTAATTTTGAGGAGCTCCCATTTATTTATTTCTTTCTTCAGTGCTCTTGCTTTAGGTTTAAGGTCCATAAAATTGCCTCCAATCGTAAGATTCATAAGATATCTCCCTACATTTTCCTCTAACTGTTTTATGGTCTTAGACCTAATGTTTAGATCTTTGATCCATTTTGAGTTAACTTTTGTATAGGGTGTGAGATATGGGTCTTCTTTCATTCTTTTGCATATGGATATCCAGTTCTCTAGGCACCATTTATTGAAGAGACTGTTCTGTCCCAGGTGAGTTGGCTTGACTGCCTTAAAAGATCAAATGTCCATAGATGAGAGGGTCTATATCTGAGGACTCTATTTGATTCCATTGGTCGATATATCTATCTTTATGCCAGTACCATGCTGTTTTGACCACTGTGGATTCATAATATGCCTTAAAGTCAGGCAGCGTGAGACCTCCAGCTTCGTTTTTTTTCCTCAAGATACTTTTAGCAATTTGGGGCACCCTGCCCTTCCAGATAAATTTGCTTATTGGTTTTTGTATTTCTGAAAAATAAGTTGTTGTGGTTTTGATTGGTATTGCGTTGAATTTGTAAATCAATTTAGGTAGAATTGACATCTTAACTATATTTAGTCTTCCAATCCATGAACACGGTATGCCCTTCCATCTATTTAAGTCTTCTGTGTTTTCTTTTAACAGTTTTTTGTAGTTTTCTTTGTATAGGTCTTTTGTCTCTTGAGTTAAATTTATTCCTAAGTATTTTATTCTTTTAGTTGCAATCGTAAATGGAATTCATTTCTTGATTTCCCTCTCAGCTTGATCGTTGCTAGTGTATAGAAACACTACAGATTTTTGAATGTTGATCTTGTAACCTGTCACTTTGCTATACTCATTTATTAGCTCTAGTAGTTTTGCTATGGATTTTTCAGGGTTTTTGACGTATAGTATCATATCATCTGCAAACAGTGAGAGTTTTACTTCTTCCTTTCCAATTTTGATGCCTTGTATTTCTTTTTCTTGTCTAATTGCTCTGGCTAGAACCTCCAACACAATGTTGAATCATAGTGGTGATAATGGACATCTTTCTCTTGTTCCTGATCTTAGGGGGAAAGTTTTCAATTTTTCCCCACTGAGGATGATATTAGCTATGGGTTTTTCATATATTCCCTCTATTATTTTAAGGAGGTTCCCTTGTATTTCTACCCTTTGAAGTGTTTTCAACAGGAAAGGATGTTGAATCTTGTCAAATGCCTTCTCTGCATCAATTGAGATGATCATGTGATTTTTCTGCATTGATTTGTTGATATGCTGTATTACATTAATTGATTTTCTTATGTTGAACCATCCTTGCATACCTGGGATGAATCCTACTTGGTCATGATGTATAATTCTTTTAATGTGTTGCTGGATTCGATTTGCTAGAATTTTGTAGAGGATTTTTGCATCTATATTCATTAAAGAGATTGGTCTGTAGTTTTCTTTTTTTGTAATATCTTTGCCTGGTTTTGGTATGAGGGTAATGTTGGCTTCATAGAATGAATTAGGTGGCTTTCCCTCCACTTCAATTTTTTTGAAGAGTTTGAGCAGGGTTGGTACTAATTCTTTCTGGAATGTTTGGTAGAATTCACATGTGAAGCCGTCTGGTCCTGGACTTTACTTTTTGGGAAGCTTTTTAATGACTGATTCAATTTCTTTACTTGTGATTGGTTTTGAGGTCATCTATTTCTTCTTGAGTCAAAGTTGGTTGTTCATGTCTTTCTAGGAACTTGTCCATTTCATCTACATTGTTGTATTTTTTGGCATAAAGTTGTTCATAGTATCCTGTTACTACCTCCTTTATTTCTGTGAGGTCAGTGGTTATGTCTCCTCTTCCATTTCTGATTTTATTTATTTGCGTCCTCTCTCTTCTTCTTTTTGTCAATCTTGCTAAGGGCCCATCAATCTTGTTGATTTTCTCATAGAACCAACTTCTGGTCTTATTGATTTTCTCTATTGTTTCCATGTTCTCAATTTCATTTATTTCTGCTCTAATCTTTGTTATTCTTTCCTTTTGCTTGCTTTGGGGGTTAGTTTGCTGTTCTTTCTCCAGTTCTTCCAAGTGGACAGTTAATTCCTCCATTTTTGCCCTTTCTTCTTTTTTGATATAGGCATTTAGGGCAATAAATTTCCCTCTTAGCACTGCCTTTGCTGCATCCCATAGGTTTTGATATGAAGTGTTTTCATTTTCATTCGCCTCGAGATATTTACGAATTTCTCTTGTAATTTCTTCCTTGACCCACTGGTTGTTTAAGAGTGTGTTGTTGAGCCTCCATGTATTTGTGAATTTTCTGGCACTCTGCCTATTATTGATTTCCAACTTCAATCCTTTATGATCTGAGAAAGTGTTGTGTAT
The DNA here is from genome assembly GCF_023851605.1 of Tamandua tetradactyla. Lineage (NCBI taxonomy): Eukaryota > Metazoa > Chordata > Mammalia > Pilosa > Myrmecophagidae > Tamandua > Tamandua tetradactyla. Next base: position 7,336,791 of record NC_135329.1, read on the forward strand.
GATTTCAATCTTTTTAAATTTGTTGAGACTTGCTTTGTGACCCAGCATATGGTCTATCTTTGAGAATGATCCATGAGCACATGAGAAAAAGGTGTATCCTGCTGTTGTGGGGTGTAATGTCCTATAAATGTCTGTTAAGTCTAGCTCATTTATTGTAATATTCAAATTCTCTGTTTCTTTATTGATCCTCTGTCTAGATGTTCTGTCCATTGATGAGAGTGGGGAATTGAAGTCTCCAACTATTATGGTAGATGTGTCTATTTCCCTTTTCAGTGTTTGTAGTGTATTCCTCATGTATTTTGGGGCATTCTGGTTCGGTGCATAAATATTTATGATTGTTATGTCTTCTTGTTTAATTGTTCCTTTTATTAGTATATAGTGTCCTTCTTTGTCTCTTTTAACTGTTTTACATTTGAAGTCTAACTTGTTGGATATTAGTATAGCTACTCCTGCTCTTTTCTGGTTGTTATTTGCATGAAATATCTTTTCTCAACCTTTCACTTTCAACCTATGTTTATCTTTGGGTCTAAGATGTGTTTCCTGTAGACAGCATATAGAAGGATCCTGTTTTTTAATCCATTCTGCCAGTCTATGTCTTTTGATTGGGGAATTCAGTCCATTAACATTTAGTGTTATTACTATTTGGGCAATACTTTCCTCTACCATTTTGCCTTTTGTATTATATATATCATATTTAATATTCCTTCTTTCTACACTCTTCTCCACACCTCTCTCTTCTGTCTTTTCGTATCTGACTCTAGTGCTCCCTTTAGTATTTCTTGCAGAGCTGGTCTCTTGGTCACAAATTCTCTCAGTGACTTTTTGTCTGAAAGTGTTTTAATTTCTCCCTCATTTTTGAAGGACAATTTTGCTGGATATAGAATTCTTGGTTGGCAGTTTTTCTCTTTTAGTAATTTAAATATATCATCCCACTGTCTTCTTGCCTCCATGGTTTCTGCTGAGAAATCGACACATAGTCTTATTGGGTTTCCCTTGTATGTGATGGATTGTTTTTCTCTTGCTGCTTTCAAGATCCTCTCTTTCTCTTTGACCTCTGACATTCTAACTAGTAAGTGTCTTGGAGAACGCCTATTTGGATCTATTCTCTTTGGGGTGTGCTGCACTTCTTGGATCTGTAATTTTAGGTCTTCCATAAGATTTGGGAAATTTTCAGTGATAATTTCTACCATTAGTTATTCTCCCCCTTTTCCCTTCTCTTCTCCTTCTGGGACACCCACAACACGTATATTTGTGCGCTTCATATTATCATTCAATTCCCTGAGTCCCTGCTCCTATTTTTCCATTCTTTTCCCTATAGTTTCTGTTTCTTTTTGGATTTCAGATGTTCCATCCTCCAGTTCACTAATCCTAAGCTCTGTCTCTTGAAATCTACCATTGTAGGTTTCCATTGTTTTTTTTCATCTCTTCTACTGTATCTTTCATTCCCATAAGTTCTGTGATTTGTTTTTTCAGACTTTCCATTTCTTCTTTTTGTTCATTCCTTGCCTTCTTCATGTCCTCCCTCAATTCACTGATTTAGTTTTTGATGAGGTTTTCCATTTCTGCTCGTATATTCAGAATTAGTTGTCTCAGCTCCTATATCTCATTTGAACTATTGGTTTGTTCCTTTGAGTGGGCCATATCTTCAATTTTCCTGGTGTGATTTGTTATTTTTTGTTGGCATCTGGACATTTTATCAGATTTCCCTGAGTGTGAGATCCAGCAGGTTGAAAGACTTTCCTGTGAAGTCTCTGGGCTCTGTTTTTTTTATCCTGCCCAGTATGTGGTGCTTGTCTGTCTGCGGGTCCCACCAGGAAAAGATGTTGTGGCTCCTTTATTAATGCCAGTATTGGTGTTTGGTTGGATCCAGTCCCTGCCACTGTCGGACACTCCCTCCTCTCCCTCTGGGCCGCCGCCTGTGGGGGAGGGGCACCTGCTGCCGACCGCCGCGGCTTGGGGAGCTCGCTGATCCGAGACTTGCCGCCGGACCGGGAAGCCGACTGTGGGGCAGGGGCGCCAGTCACCGGCCGCCGTGGCTTGGGGAGCTCGCTGATCGGAGACTTGCCGCCGGACCAGGAAGCCACCTGTGGGGGAGGGCCGCTGGCCGCCGGCCGCCACAGCTTGGGGAGCTTGCTGATCGGAGACTCGCCGCCGGATCGGGAAGCTGCCTGTGTGGGAGGGGCACCGGCTGCCGGCTGCCGCGGCTTGGGGAGCTCGCTGATCGGAGACTCGCCGCTGGACAGTGAAGCTGCCTGTGGGGGAGGGGCACCGGCCGCTGGACGCCATGGCTTTGGGAGCTCGCTGATCTGAGATTCACCGCCGGACCGGGATGCCGCCTGTGGGGGAGGAGCACCGGCTGCCAGCCGCCACGGCTTGTGGAGCTCACTGATCGGAGACTTGCTGTCAGACCGTGAAGCCGCCTGTGGGGGAGGGGCACCAGTCGCCAGCCGCCGCCGCTTGGGGAGCTTGCTGATCCGAGACTCGCCGCCGGACCGGGAAGCCACCTGTCGGGGATGGGTGCCGGTCGCCGGCCGCTGGGGCTTGGGGAACTCGCTGGTCCAAGACTCGTAGCCGGTTCGGGAAGCCGCCCATGAGAGAGGGTTGCCAGCCGCCGGCCGCTGCGGCTTAGGGAACTTGCCTCTCCGAGACTCTCAGCCCGTCTGGGTAGGAGGGAGGGAGGGGCGCCAGCCGCCAGCTGCCGCGGCCCAGGGAAGCGTGCACCACTCATGGAGCTCACCGCAGCAGAGTCTCGCAGCCGGTCCAGCCAGTTCAGACTGGGGTACGCTGTGTGTCCGGTCCCTGCCGTGGCCCTGGGAGCTGTTCTGCACTGTTTCTGGTCACCTAGTAGTTGCTCTGGAGGAGGAACTAAGATACACGTACCTTACTAAGCCGCCATCTTGGCCCCTTCTCCTCCCTCATTTTTGAAGGACAATTTTGCTGGACATAGAATTCTTGGCTGGCAGTTTTTCTCTTTCAGTCTTAAATATATCATACTACTAACTTCTTGCCTCCATGGTTTCTGCTGAGAAATGTGCACATAGTTTTATTGAGCTTCCTTTGTATGTGATGGAACATTGTTCTCTTGCTCCTCTCAGAATTCTCTCTTTGTCTTTGACATTTGACAACCTGATTATTAAGTGTCTTGGAATAGGTCTATGTAGATATAGACTGTTTCGGGTATGCTGCACTTCTTGGATCTGTAATTTCATATCTTTCATAAGGGATGGGAAATTTTCAGTAATAATTTCCTTCATTATTGTTTCTGCTGCTTTCCCTTTTCTTCAACTTCTGGAATATGCGCAATTTGTGTGCTTCCTGCTGTCACTTAATTCCCTGAGATTTTGCTCACATTTTTACATTATTTTCCCTATCTGATCTTTTGTGTGTAGGATTTCAGATGTCCTGTCCTCTAGTTCACTAATCCTTTCTTCTGCTTCTTCAGATCTGCGATTTGAAGTCTCCACTGTTTTCATCTCTTCTATTGTGACTTTAATTCCCATAAGTTCTGCTATTTGGTTTTTCAAGCTCTCTAGTTCTTCTTTATGGCCACCTAATGTGTTTTTAATGTCCTTCATCTCTTTTGCCATACCTTCTCTCAACTTGTTGATTTGATTTTTGACTTGATTTAGCATGTTTGAACATTAATTAGTTGTTTCAACTCCTGTATCTCATTTGCAGTGTTAGTGTATTCCTTTAATTGGGCCATAGCTTTGTTTTTCCTGGTATGACTTGTAATTTTTTGTTGGTGTCTCTGCATATGATTTCCACTCTTTAATCTAGGGCTTTCTTGTTTGTTGTCTTTTTTTATTTTATTTTGGAATTCAACTTATTCTAGACGTCTAGCATAGATTCTCTTTAACTATTCAGAATTTTTCAGCTCTTTTTTTCTCATTCTTTCTTTGTGTATATGGAACTTTTTTCGAGGGGGGGTCTCCCCAGATATGACTGACCAGACACCGTAGACCCAGATCTCAGGAGGATGGTGTAATCAGTATCAAGTTTCCCTGAGGGTGAAACCCTGCAGGTTGTCTGACTTTCCTGTAGTGTCTCTAGACTCTATGCTTTTCCTATCCTGCCCAGCATGTAGCATTTGTCAGCTCACAGTTCCCCACTGGCATAAAGCAGTGTGGAGCCTTTAATTCTCAGCCTACCAGAGGCATGGTTGATGCCAGGATTTCCCCGGGAACAGGGGAGAAGGAGTGCCACGCAGGATTAAGAAACGACAGACAGGAGAAGTTAGTTAAGTGAGGTCAGGGTACTCAAGCTCATCAGGATCAAGAGTTACGAATAAACTGACATCCACATACTTATTGTGCTCTTTCACAGGAACTGCTTTAGGGAGTATAATCAAAGCAGGATTATTTTTTAATATCTGTCATTCCTGCAAAGCTACAAAGTTTGGTTCACAGTTCCTGTCCCAGAAACCATTTATTACTTATCAGAATGCTTTCTATATAGCTCTCTTTGGGCTCTAGAGTCAGCATCCTTGAGAGCAGAGTGAACATTGACTGACCTGCCTGAAACTGCAGAGGCAGAACTCTCCCACAGTAAGGCTGGATTAGATAAGGTGCATACAGGCTGGACCTCATTCCACAGGAGACCAAGGGGCTGTGCCTCCGAGGTTATTCTGACATGACTTTGCCAGCAGTCATAGGCCTGCTTCAAGATTACTCTGACGTGGCCTGGGCCCCAACAGGTTGAGACAGATGCTGAGGTGGAAGGCAAACACTTAAGCTGTTTCTGAAGGAGGGCTGCCACTTGAGTTGGGTCCCACTCCCATTTTCTTGGGAGAGATATGTCCTTTAGGGAATTATTTCCTTCACTTGATTTGTTCCTTTGTCTCTCAGACCTATCTTAACTCTGCCCTTGGCTGGGCCACAGCTGACAATCGAAAATGTCTGAGGCTTTCTCTAATGCACTACTTAGAATAATTAGAAAAAAGAAAATCCCTTTTCAGAGCCAGTCCCCAGTCCCCAAGTTTTGCCAGTCAACAGCCAGAGTTGGTACACAGCTCTATAAAGGGACATTACCCTTTTCCAGTATTCTGAGCATGGCCAACTTCAAAAGCCCCTGTTTTTCCCCCCCCCTCCCTTTGTCAGCTCTGTCTCCTCTTTGCCAGGAGAAACCTCAGGCAGAGTAGTTTTTCCTGCATTCTCTGGGTTTATCTGTGCTTGGAGCTTGTATTCAGTCATCCAAATTTGTTAAATAAAACTGCAATTGGCAATAGGTTGAGCTACCTTCCTTTGTTCCTAGTATAAACTGCTTCTTTTTCCCACTGGGAAGTTTCTCCAGCAGCCTGCTGTGCCAGTTGGGGAGGGTGCCAGCCTCTGGAGTTCAGGGGCTTTACTTACAGTTCCATGCTGTGATCTCAGCCCTTCCACCTGTTCCAGATTGGTATATGATGTGTTGTTGTAAGTAACCATCTAGAATTAAATGAAGTAAAAATCCCCTGGAATCATATGGAGATATCTCTTAGAATCCTGAGAAAAATATGAAAGCTTGAGTTCCCTCACTGATAAATCAGCAGGCAAAAGGATATCTGCTTGAGTAGTCTCAGAAATGGATACACTTTCAAGCTAGTGAAGTTTAAAGCTTCAGAGCCTCTCACTTGCACAGGCCCCTTCTGAGGGTCTGGGCATGGCACTAGCAGCGTGCTCACATGGTCATGTATTTTTGTAAAGTTTTCAAATGTAAGACATCTTGACCATCATTTGTTAAGATTCTGTCTCTTTCTGTTACAATTTACCCTTTGCCACACTTCCTTTCACATTGGATGGTGCTTGATTGGCAATGGGCATTTTTAGATTTGGCTACAGGGAAGTTGATTTGAGAATCCATTTAGTTTGGATTTAGTGACATAAGTTTTGTGATTTGCAGTCTCCTCCACGAACAGCTAAGCTATTACTAGTCAGTCTGGTGTAGGAATGACCTCCAGGAATGCACCTGTCTACTGAGCTAACTCATCAGCCATCATTATGCCATGAAGTTGCAGGGCCAATGATCATCCTCTGACATAAATGTGTTCTATGGTGCCAGATATCAGAAGGGTGTGGACAGTAAAGGAGAAACATTTTAATGTACTAGCTAACAGCTAGTCTGGGGAAAAGTCTTCCAAGCAGCAGATGTGTAAAACTGTAATGAAGTTATGGTGCCCAGTTGTCTGGTCGGGTAAGCACTGGCCTAATTGTTACTGTAAGGATATTTTGTGACTGGTTGATAAACCAGAAGGCTGGTTTATTAAATCACCAGTCAGTTGATTGCAGCTGTGGGTGATTACATCTATGATCAACTAAGGCCGCACCTCCCACAGATAAGATAATCCAATCAAATTGATTACAAATCTTACATTTACAGATATCTCCTACTGGTTCTGTTTCTCTGGAGATCCTTGACTAATACACCTCATCTATCCCAGAGTTGAATCTGAAAAAGCCAGCAATCTGGTAACAACAGGAGCAGACAAAAGAACCAATCCCAAAAGCTTGCCATCTCTTGTAGGACCAAGAGAGGGGCACGCTAGTAAGATGGAAAATTTTTAGAGTGTAAGCACTTTACTCTAGCCAAATATAATAAAAACAAAAAACAAAACACAAAAAACTTTGGCCCTACCTACACTAGCGGAGACCAAGTGGTGAGACTCAATTTCCACCCCTGTGTGAATCTGATTACACTCATCAGGGTGGTGTCAGAGAAGGCCAAGTAGAGAGCTGGGACTTTATCCCGCTGACCAGGAACAAGGAACCTGCTTCCCACTGTCAGTGGAGACCACATGGGGGCTGGACACACACATCCCCACCCAGGTGTCTCTCCTCCTCCCCACTGGAGTGGCATTAGAAGAGGCTTAGTGGAGAGTCAGGACTGTCACCACCGCCCAGTAGTAATGAGGTCACCCCACCATGGTATCATTGGAGACAAGGGCAGAGGGAGAAACAAGGACTCCCACCCCTCCCCAGCAGTAACAAGGAGTAACACCCCTTCCCCCAGGTACAAATAGAGCCCAAGGAGGGACCTGGATGCTGCCTCGACCTGGCAGTAGCAAGGTGGTGAACCCTCTTTTCCTGAGAGTGGTGTCAGAGACAGCCAGCTAAGACAGAAGTTTTAATATAAGATTCGGAGTCTCATAATGGGAAAATGTCAGGGTTAAGAAACGAACACCGTCAGCAAATGACAACGCAAGGGAGACCATTTCAGAATAGCTATCACTGATACATATATATTTTAATCACTTACTGTGTGCCAGATGATTCCAAGCACTTTACATGTATTAACTAATCCTCTCAACAACTCTTCAGCTCTTCGAGATTGGTACCATCATTATGCCCATTTTACTGATTTATGAATTGAGGCATGGAAAAATTTAGTAACTTGTTCCTAGTTTTCCTCCAATAGGAACAGTTAGTGATACTGCTGAAACCAAAGGGCCCTGAAACTAAAGAAGGAGGAACTTTTAAATTGTGAGTTCTCTGTTCCAGCAGGCTATTTGCTGGTTTTACCTGACATGGTGAAACAAATTATGCTTTTGACTTGAAGATGATAGTGTTGTCAGTATTTACTGTTTTTCTTGAAAATCACCCAAAGGCAGTAAGAACAGAAATGGAAATGAATACCATAAACCTAGATGTCCCCTCTTTGAGAAAACTATATGACAGAGTCCAAACCACAAAATATGAGGAGATAAAGCAGGAAAGTGGGAGGAAAATAAAGATGGCAGTATGGCTGTACATGTCAGAAAAAACTGGCAAAGTACAATCCCTAAGGTGTACTGTGTACATCCCCAAATTTCATGTTTGCAAAAGCAGAAATAGGGTGCATAACTCACAGAAATAGGATGGACAGTTGTATTTGCTACAAGTAGTCTGTTCATATGATAGTGGGAGAAGAAAGACTGAATTGTAAACAGCTCTTTAGCTGGCTGTCTCTGTTGAAGTCAAGGTTGAAGGAACTTGCAAAATCCTAGGTTATAAAGAAAATTCCTACCAGCCCGTAGCCCTCACCAAAAATTCCTGCAAATAGCTGTGTGATGGTTTGAAGCTGTACATACCCAAGAAAAGCTAATGCTCTTAAATTTAATCCATTCCCGTTGGTGTGGACCCACTGTAAATAGGACCTTTTGATGAGTAGGATTTTAAGTTGTGACCCACCTCATTCAGGGTGGATCTTAATCCTCTTACTGGAGTCCTTTATAAAATAGTGAAAAGACAGAAAAAAGCCTCAGAGAAGCTTGGAGAGAAAAGCCAAAGAAGCTGAGAGACAAGGACACACACACAGAAGCTCACAGAGAAAGCCAGTGAAGCCAGAAGCTGGAAGCAATGAAATCCAGGAGAGAAGGGAGAGACCAGCAGATGTCGCATGTGCCTGGTCATGTGGCAGAGCAGCTGATGGCCTTTCTTCGGGAAGAAGGTATCATCCCGCTGAAGGCTTGATTTGGACATTTTCACAGCTTTAAAATTGTAAGCTTGTAAGCTAATAAATCCCCTCCATTAAAACCAGAGCATTTCTGGTATATTGCATTTTGTCAGCTTTAGCAAACAAAAACAAGTTGGGTTAGGAAAAACTCACCTCTTCCACAAATGAGTAATCAAAAAGGAGCTACCACAGGATATAGAAAAGCATAAGGGAAGAATGAGGACACAAATAAGTGAGGAAAAAAGCAGACAAGAATACCCACCAGAAGAATGTTTCCCACAGATGAAATTTCTGATCCAACATTTTGCCAAGAATTAGGAAAAAAAAAAAAAAAGAAGCAAGGGCCTCTTTAAAATAAAAGACATTCACAGCAGCATTACTCATTGTGGTAGTTTAAAGCTGTATGTACCCCAGAAAAACATGCTCTTAAATTTAATGCATTCCATGGTTCTAAATCCATTGTAAGTAGGACCTTTCGATGAGGCTACTTCAATTAAGAAAGTGTAGCTCAGCCCAATCAGAACGAGTGTAAATCCTGTTAGTGGAGTTCTTCGTAAGGGGAGTGGAATTCAGAAGGAGAGGACAAAGCTACAGGAAGCAAGAAGCTACATCAATGGAACCTGGAAGAGACGGGAAAGACTAGGAATCACAATCATGTGCCTTGCTATATGATGGAGGAGCCAAGGATCGCTGGCAGCTGGCTCCAGAGCAACAATCTTAGGGAAGAAGGCATGGCCTTGATAATGCCTTGATTGGACTTTCTTTTAGCCTCACAACTGTAAGCTAATAAAGTCCTTTTATCTATGCCAATCCACATCATGGTATTTGGTTGAGCGGCCTGGGAAACTAAACACTCATAATTAAAAGGGGTGGGGGAAGGAAACAATCCAAATGTCCATCAACTGATAATGAAACAAAAAGTGGTATATCCATGTAATGGAATAATATTATCTGGCAATAAAAAAGAATGAAGTACTGAAAGCAGAAGCCACAACACAGATGAACCTTGAAGACATTATGCTAAGTCAAAGAAGGCAGTCACAAAAGACCATACCTATTGTATGATTCCATTTATATGAACTTTCCAGAATTGACAAATCCATGAAAGTTGAAAGTAGACTGTGGTTGCCTGGGGCTGGGAAGGTTGGGGGTTGGGACAAGAAGGAGACTGACTGCTAATGGGTACAGGATTTCTTTTGGGGATGATAAAAATGTTCCAAAATTTATTGTGGTGATAAGTACACAGCTCTGTGAATACACACAAAAACCCACTGAACTGTACACTTTTAATGGATGAATTGTATGGTATATGAACTAAATTATAACAATGCAGCTGTTAAAATAAGAAGCTACTAAAAGGATAAAATATAAAACAGAAAAGAGTTTAAGGAAGAAATTAGGAGGAAAAGACATGAAACATGAGCTGGAATGAGGTAAAAAAAAAACACAAAAACTGACAATGAAACCATGGAGTAGACACTGCTGAAATACAGAGGACTGGAGTAAGAAAAACGAGCAAAATGAAATAAAAAGACTTAGAAGTCAGGCAAATGTGATCCTACTTATGCATAACTGGAGTCCCCTAGAAGGAAAACTAAAATAAGGACAGAGAAATACGTTAACATAGATTTCCATTGAAAGGGCATATACCACGAAAAACTGACACAGAGAAAAATACCCAGACATATCCTAGCAGTTATTGAACTTTAGAGATAAAGAATTATAGGATTAGCCAGAAAAAAAGATCAAGTTACTTTCAGGGGGATAAAATCCAACATTCAGCACTAGAAAACCATCCAGCGAGGGCCTTCCACGCTACCTCAACCAGTGTGTGACCCAAGAATTTTAATTTCCGGCCCACTGCCATTAAAGTAAAAGCTAGCAGGCATATCTAAACACATGAGAACTAGGGGACTGTCATTCCCATGAATCTTTCTTGAAGAAACTACTAGATAATGAACTGAATCAGCCAAGACAAAGTATATACAGCAAAAGGGCTGACGGTGAGCCTTGATTCTATGAACTGTGGGACAAAGGAGGGATTATGGTCAAGAAACAGAATTTAAGTGTTGTAAATACTAACGAATTGGGTAGGAGAGAGAAGATAGGAGCAGTATAAATGCATTGATTTCTTCAATTTTTATAACTGGGAACAAAAGATATTTAAATTTGCTAAATCAAGGAAGGGAAGAATAATGGAACATTAAGAAATACACATTTAGTTAGCAAATAGGCACAGCAGCATAAGGCAAAGAACACATACTTTTGAATTAGAAAGTCCTGAATTGAAATGTAGGCAAGTTTTGTAATTTAGCTGCTCAACCACTCTGACCTCAGCTGTAAAAGGATGATGATCAAAGGTTCCTCCGGGTTCTTGGGCTTGATGGAACAGAGTAACTACTCTTTTATTAGCTGGCAGGGCGGCTAAAGGAAACTGTGGATTAAAACAACTAAATATATAGGTCAAGTTTCTTGAGAAATTACAGGTTTTCCCAATAATTATTCAACTGTATCCTTCGATGTCAGGTTTCAAAAAGTAGTCCCCGCTCTCCGGAAGTCCTTATAACTCACTTCGAGTCACCCCTTTCTGTAGCTGTAGCTTTCAATGATATGCACATGTTAAATCCTATTCAGTATTAATTTACATGACCTCAATTTATTAAAAAAAAAAAAACCAAGACAAAGGGTGGTGGAGGATTCAGCAGTTTGACCCCTCACGTGGCCCCAGCAGGGCGCACCCACCGCCCCAGGCGGGGGTGGGTGGCGCTTTGGGGCGAAGGAGGCTGGCAGGAGGTGGGGGGGGGGGGGTCTTGAGGGAAGAGGGGCTCTTGTTTAAACAGAGTGTTCCAATTTGTTTAAAAAACACATTTCCTTCCCCGGAAGATTGGGGCAGCCCTCCCAGCCGCCTAGGGGCTGGTCGAGGCCCGCCGGTCGGCTCCCGGAGACCCCGACCGCGCAGGGCCCCGCGGCCCCCGCCCCCCACGCGGTTCCCCCGGCCCCCGCCCCCCACACAGTCCCCCGCCCCCCAAGCGGTTCCCCCGGCCCCCACCCCCCACGCAGTCCCCCGAACCCCCCAGCGGTTCCCCCGGCCTCCCGTCCCCCACACGGTCCCCCGACCCCGCCCCCCACGCGGTTCCCCGACCCCGCCCCCGCCCCCACGCGGTCCCCCGCCCCCGCCCCCACGCAGACCCCCGCCCCCGCCCCCCCACGCGGTCCCCCGAACCCCCCAGCGGTTCCCCCGGCCCCCGCCCCCCACGCGGTCCCCCGAACCCCCCAGCGGTTCCCCCGGCCCCCGTCCCCCACGCGGTCCCCCGCCCCCGCCCCCATGCGGTCCCCCGCCCCCGCCCCCCACGCGGACCCCCGCCCCCGCGCCCCGCCCCCCACGCGGTCCCCGCCCCCCCAGCCATTCCCCCGGCCCCCGCTCCCCACGCGGTCCCCCGCCCCCGACCCCACGCAGACCCCCGCCCCCGCCCCCCACGCGGTTCCCCGACCCCGCCTCCCCCCGCGGCCCCCCGGCCCCCACGCGGTCCCCGCGGCCGCCCCCGTCGTCCCGGGGCCTGAGCGCGCCCTCCGCCTGGGCCCGGGCCCGAGCGGCGCCAACCGCCTCTCCCGGAAGCCCGGCCGGGACGCGGGCGGGCGGCTCTCCTCGCCACTGTCCGCGGGCGCCGAGGCCGCGGCGCCGCCTTCTCCGCCAGCGCTCACCTAGCCCCTCGTCAGGCCTCCCTCCCGCCGCGGCTGCCATGAACGCCGCGCCCCGTTGCGAGCGCTTCAGCCCGCGAAACTCAAGAGAATGGCCGGACCCCGAGTCCGTGTCCGTCCTGGAGGTAAAACGCGCTCGTGAGGCGACGGGTCGGCGGCGGGGCGCAGAGCCGGGACCGAGGCTGCCTCCACCGCGGCTGCGGCTCAGGACGCGAAGCGGCCGGGCGCCCAGGGGTCTGCCCCGGGCCTTCGGCCGCGAGGTCGCGCGTCGCCGGTGTCCGGCTGCGGACGGGCCTGGCGGCCCAGCACCTGGTCGAGTCATGATTTCCCCGCAGGGAAAATCCGTTGTCTTCTACGATCCTACAGTCTGCCTCGCTGTAAAGAAAAGCTTTTGGAAGTTTGTTCTGCCCCCTTGGCAGTGGCAGTAAGCGTGGTGGATTTCAAAAGTGCTGCCATGAATTATGAACATTTGCCTTGTATATTCTGGCAGAATCACAAAAGTTTTGTGTGAGGTTGCCATCAAAGACAAAAATAAAACAAACTGCCTATTCTTTCTTTTTAAAAATATTTTTATTGTTACACAACGAACAAACAATACATTCTTGACATGCAAACATTCTATGCATGGTGGGCAATCAGTGGCTCACAATAGCATCACATAGCTGTGTATTCATCACCGTGATCATTTTTTGAACACTTGCATCTCTTCAGCAAAACAAAGAGAAAAGAAAAAAGACAACACTTATACATACCATACCCCTTACTCCTCCGTCTGGTTGACCACAAGTATTTCAGCCTACTAAATTTATTTTAACCTTTGTTCTGCCTATTATTTGTTTATTTTTATCCATATTTTTTACTCATCTGTGGAAGTCGTAGATAAAAGAAGCGTCAGACAAGGTTTTCACAACTACACAGTCACATTGCAAAAGCTCTATCATTATACAATCATCTACAAGAATCAAGGCTACTGGAAAACAGCTCTACAGTTTCAGGTACTTCCCTCTAACTAGTCCAATATACCTTAACTAAAAAGGAATATCTATATAATGTGTGAGAATAACGTCCAGGATAACCTCTCAACTCTGAAATCTCTCAGCTGTTTCTTTCTTCCCCCTTTTGGTCAAGAAGATTTACCCAATCCTTTGATGCTGGGCCCTGGCTCATCCCAGGATTTCTGTCCCATGTTGCCAGGGAGATTTACACCCCTGGGAGTCATGTCCCATGTAGAGAGGGTGAGGACAGTGAGTTTACCTGCTGAGTTGACTGAGAGAGAGAGGCCACATCTGAGCATCAAAAGAGTTCTCTGGGGGTGTGACTCTTAGGCCTAATTTTAAGTAGGCTTAGCCTATCCTTTGCAGGCATAAGTTTCATAGGGGCAACCCCCAAGATCGAGGGCTTGGCCTGTTGATTTGGTTGTCCCCACTGCTTGCAAGAATATCAGGAATTCTCCAAATGAGAAAGTTGAAATTTTCCCCCTTTCTCCCCACTCCCACAAGGGGACTTTGCAAATATTTCTTTATTCACTGTTCAGATTGCCCTGGAATTTATCAGGGCATCACACTAACCTGGACAAATCAATAAAACCTCATGCCCTAACTGATGCAAATGTACTAAGAAACGATGATCATGCATCTATGTGATGATGTTAAGAATTACTGATTGCATATGTAGAATGGTATGATTTCTAAATGTTGGGTTAATTTCTTTTTTCCGTTAATTAATAAAAAAAAAAATAAATAAATAAAAAGTAAAAACCTCATGCCCGATTCAAGGTTCCATGTACTTAGGGTGTTCAGTTAAACTGACCATTTAGTTAAATTAGGAAATGCAATAGTCAAAATATAAATTTCGCACCAAATAAACATTTCTCCCTTTAAAAACTGCCTATCCTGTATTATTTTCTTTTTTTTGCGTGCGCAGGCACCAGGAATTGAACCCAGGCGTCCGGCATAGCAGGTGAGAACTCTGCCACTGAGCCACCGTGGCCCGCCCAGCCCATTCTTAAAGTACAACAAAGAATGATCATTTAGAAACATGACATGTGACTAATAATGTTGCTAGATGGCTCAAAATATGTGATTTTGTGACAAGTGACAAGATGCTTGTCAATGTGTTTATTTTTTACTTCAAATAAGTAGATTGATTTATTCTGAATCTTTACTGTAGTATGAGAGATAAAACGGTTTTACATAATTTGGCACTTATCATCTTCAAATAATTATGAGAAGAAGATGATTTTATAGCTATCTAGCTTTTACAATGTGAACATGTGACGGTGAAAACCTTGTTATCTGATGTTCCTTTTATCCAGGGTATGGACAGATGAGTAAAAAAATAAGGACAAAAATAAATAAATAATAGGGAGGATAAAGGGCAAAAAATTGGGTAGATTAAAATGCTAGTGATCAATGGGGGGGGGGGGGGTAAGAGGTATGTGTCATGCTCAGGTTCATGTGTCAACTTGGCCAGGTGGTGGTACTTGGTTGTCTGGTCAAGCAAGTACTGGCTTGTCTGTTGCTATGAGGACATTTCATAGAATTAAATCATGATCATGTTGGCTGCTTCCACAGCTGATTGCATTTGTAATCAGCTAAGGGGAGTGTCTTCTGCAATGAGTGATGCTTGATATTATCACCAGAAGGCTTTTAAGGAGGATTCAGAAGAGACAGGCTCTCTTCCTGCTTCAGCCAGCTGCCCTCTCCTGAGAGTTCATTGAGGACCTTCTTTGGAGCTGCCAGCTTGCGGTCTGCCCTACAGAACTTGGACTTTACATCCCCACAGTTACATGAGACACCTTTATAAATTTTATACTTGTAGATATCTCCTGCTGATTCTGTTTCTCTATAGAACCCTAGCTAATACAGAATGATATGTATGAGTTTTTTCTTTTTTCATTTTCTTACTTTTTCTGGAGTGATGCAAATGTTCTAAAAATGATCATGGTGATGAATACTCAACTATGTGATGATGTTGTGAGCCATTGATTGTATACTATGGGTGGATTGTATGTGTGTGAAGATATCTCAATAAAAATATTTAAAAAGTAATTATAAGATGTTAGAACAAGATTCTGTTTATATCAGGAAAGCTTTGTTTTGGAGAAGACCTGAGCAACTGTCTGAATGTCATTTTAGATTCCATGAGAAACTATTAAAAGTATGGGTAAAACAACAACTCTCCTTTTTGGGATTTTACTTATTCACAGATCTAACAGTTGACTTTGTTTAGACACACTTGGTGTGGCAGGACAGAAGGAAGAGCCAGAGATTGGATAACCTATTTTTAAGAACCTGTATTATTTTACTTTAGAAATACTTATTTTAGGTAATAGCATTTCTCTCCCAGCTCTTGGGTTTTTTTTTTTTACTTTTTATTTGATCCTGTTTAATCCTATAAGAATGAAGCTGGAAGATCAGTTCACAGTGATCCAATTGAAAAAGCCATCAAGTGAGGATTTAAGTGCCTCAATTTTGCCCAAACACACAATGGAAAAAGCAAGTCCCTAGATATAAGACAATAAGGAAATGAGGTCAGGAGGTGCCACCAACAAGCCTGTGGCTATGGGTAGTTGAACTCAATCTAACTTTCTATGATTTTGACTTACAAAGAAACCTAACAGTAGGCTTAGAAACTTCAGGGACCCTTTAAAAAATGTCTACTGAATGCCTAAAGGAAGTTCACTTTATGGAAGATCACTTTACTTAGTAAATTTTCTTGGTACTTAAAAAAATGGTTTAATGATATGATGTCATGGACTTGGCTCAAAGTAACTGGAAGGGCATAGGTGATTTAAGTGAAGTAAGATTGACTCCGCTGATCATTGTTGAACCTGGGTGATGGGTTTGTGGGGAATTTGTGTTTGAAAATTTCCAAAATTAACAGTTATAAAAGATGCTCTGAGGTACAGATAATAGGTTTGCCCTAAAACTGTTAGTAAAACAAACTGCATTCTGTCATTCTGATTTATTTCTTCAGGCTTTACATCCTAACGTTCAATTCTGTAATTTTAGGCATTAGCTAGAGAAGACATTGATGAAGCTGTACGTACAATATTATGTAGAGAAAACTATGTTGTGAAGGTAAGAGGTGGCTACAGACTACTTATTTTAAGTGTGTTCTAGGTGAGCAAGAGTGACGCCTTGCAGTGTGGTCGGGTTGATTACCATGTCGAGAAGATTTTTCAGGGGAGCTTTTCTCATGTGTACTACATCGGGCTGAGATTGTACTGCCCCATTGCAGAAATCCCCCTCCCTGCAATTCCACCTGGGTCTGTCCTTCAGGGATCTGATTGTTCTAACCAAACCACTCTTTTTCCTACTGTTCAATAGAAATTCTTTACTACTAAAACTTGCCTCATTCTTGTATGTTCCCACAACTCAGTGGAGATAAATAAAACCACCAGAAATGAATGAATATTTAAGGGTAATGAGCAACCAGTACTGATAGTCACCATGGAATTGATAAACACAGGTAGGTTTTCATTTCAATGAGACGGATTGAAATTAGATGCTTTATTTGGTCCTTTATCTTGTAGTAGAACTTTGCAACCTGAATGTGGCCAAGAGCTTAGAAGTAGGAATAAGTTTTTTTGTTTGTTTTTGTTCAATTGAGAGTAAATGGACATTTTAAAAATAATTTGTTTTCCCCTTTTGTGTCCCTTCATTAGAGCTTGGATACATACTTTCAGCATCTGGATATTTTTAAAGAAAGAAAAAAAGAGCTGTTACATAAAAAATGGATCCAAAATGTTGCAGAGCCTCTTCAGCAAAGAATTATGGAAAAAGTAATCTCCTATACAGGGTTGGAAAAAGCCAAACAAAAGAATTTTGAATATTATTTGAAGCACACCAATAAAACGGTACTTTTTTTTTTTTTTAAATAAAGTGTAGTTTAAAGAGTTGGACCAACATTTTCGCTGGTTATGCAAACAGTTCCAAGCTTATTTTGTATTTAAGCTAAATTCATTGAACCATAAGATACAGCCTATTGCATTTTTTTATTTTAACATTTTTAAAATTGTGAAATGTAACATAAATACAAAAAAGCAATAAATTTCCAAGTACATTTTTTTTAAAGATTAGTCTAAATTTTTTATTGTTTTTACAGTTTTAGATACATAGGAATCCTGATGATGTTTACCGTAGTGGCGGGTAAGATTTAGATACAAATTGAGAGTCCGTAGAGGAGTAATGTGTTCTCAGCTCACCATAAATCCTGAAACTTCTGCCCTCATCTATAGCAGGAGGTCCCTCGGCAGCTGTTAATATATATGTACTTTTAAACATTTTTTATTCTGTGATATAACATATATACAAAGCATAGAAAGAAAAAGCAATAATTTTCAAAGTACTCTTCAACAAGAAGTTACAGGACAGATCCCAGAGTTTGTCATGGGCTACTGCACGATCCTCTCAGATTTTTCCTTCTAGGTGCTCTAGAACATTGGAGGCTAGAAGGAATAAATATTTTTTTATCATCACAATTGACTTTTTGTTTCTTTTTTTGTGAAAAATAACATATATACAAAAAAGGAATATATTTCAAAGCACGGTACAACAATTAGTTATAGAACAGATTTCAGTTTGGTATGGGTTACAATTCCGCTATTTTAGGTTTATATTTCTAGCTGTTCTAAGATACTGGAGACTAAAAGAAATAATATAATGATTCAGCAATCATACTTGTTTGTTAAACCCTACCTTCTCTGTATAACTCCACCATCACCTTTGATCTTTCTTCCACTCTTTAGGAGTTTGACTATTCTTTTTCATATTGGAAGGGCTGTCAGTAATAAGGGGTAGGGAGATGGAACTAGCTGATGTTCTGGAAAGGCTGGCCCCTCTAGGTTTCAGGACTTATCTGTACCAGGGACCCATCTGGAGGGTGTAGGTTTCTGGAAGGTTACCATAGTGCATGGAACCTTTGTAGAATCTTATATATTATCCTAGGTGTTCTTTAGGATTAGCTGGAATGGTTTTGTTTGGGGTTTGGCAAGTTATGATAGGAAGTTTGCATAAAAGCAACCTCCAGAGTAGCTTCTTGACTATTTGAACTCTCTCAGTCACTGATTCCTTATTTGTTACACTTCTTTTCCCCCTTTTGGTCACGACGGAATTGTTGATCCCAAGGTGTCAGGGCCAGGCTCAACCCTGGGAGTCATCTCCCATGCTGCCAGGGAGAATTTCATCTCTGGATGTCATGTCCCACGTAGGGGAGAGGGTAATGGTTTCACTTGCAGAGTGGGCTTAGAGAGAGAGAGGCCACACCTGAGCAGAAAAGAGGTCCTCCGGAGGTGACTCTTAGGCACACCTAAAGTAGGATAAACTTCTCTGCTATATACATAAACTTCACAAGAGCAAGCCTCAAGATCAAGGGCTTAGCCAATTGATTTGGGTGTCCCTAATGTTTGACACAGTATCCAGGGTTTCCCCAGTGGTAAAGTTTAATCGTTCCATATTTTTTTCTCCTATCCCTCAAGGGGCTTTGCCAATACTTTTTGATCATTTGCTTAATATACTCTGGGATGTATCTAGGTATTACATTAAGCTACATAGGATTAAGGGCTGTCATTCACATTCTTGGCTCCCTGTGTCTGGATTGTTTAAATGATCTATCCAGACAAGTTGAGTTAGACTATGTACTACAGAAAATTTAGGTTCTGGACATAATAGAACTTTCTTCCTTTGGTCTCAAAGAGTAGGTGAAGTTCTAAAATACAGGCAATGTCTTCCTTACCCCTGTATTCTAAATTACCTGAATCCCGATCTGATCTACTTCATTCTTATCTCTAAATACCAGGTTATGGATATATAAAACAGCCTTTCAAAAACCAAAAATAACAATTACTCTGGACTAAATGTGACTGCTATAACAGCTTACAATCTAGACCCATGTTTTCTTATAAGTATTTTCTAAATGGGCCCACACAATATTTGTGCTTTTGTTTTGGCTTATTTTGCCTTACCAAATATCCCAGAGTTTCATTCACATTGTTGCATGCCTCACAACATCATTCTTTTTTGTAGCAGCACTGTGTTTGATCGTATGTTTACACCATCGTTCGCCAATCTGCTCAGTCAGTGCATCTTTCAGCCACCTCCATCTACTGGGCCTTATGTATAAGTCCAAAGTTAACAGTCCATCACACTGTCAATTTTAGATAATTTCATTGTTCCCAAAAGAAAATTAGCCAATAAACACTTTTCTCCCATCCCTCAAATCAACACTTTTTGATTATTTGCTTAATATATTCTGGGATGTATCTAGGCATTACATTAAGCTACATAGGATTAAGGGCTCTCAAAATAGAAAATTTTCTCAAATAGAAAATCTAAACCTCCCCTTAACTCTTGTCCCTCCCCCATTATTTAACCCTGATATTACTGTGGTACTATTGATGTTTTCCTGTTACACATAACCCATGGCAGGCAGTAACATTTCCCCCTATGCACTGAAATTATACATTCTGTGTACAAGCTTCATACCTTTGCAGTATTTCATGCAAGAACGTATTTATAATTGTAGTGTTAATTGTTGGGACACATGAGTCTATACAACCCCTTTCAATCATGTTCACTTTCAATATGGCAACATTAGTTATAGACCCACTAATGAACTGCCTTCACTTCTATCTATTCCCTAGCAATTAAGTTCAACCTAATTAGCAAACTGTTTACCCATCTCAAGCTTCTATGAATCTCTAGGTCCCATATATTTTGTATTATAAGCCTCTGATTTTATCTTTACCGTGGTCATAGAAGTGGAATCATACAGTATCTATCCTTTCGTGTCTGGCTTATTTCACTCAGCATTATGTCCTCAAGGCAAGTCCATCTTGTCATGTGGCTCAGAAAATCATTTCATCTTACTGCTGCATAATTTTCCATTGTATATATATCTCACATCTTGTTAATCCACTCATCTGTTGATGGGCACTTGGATTGTTTCCATCTTTTGGCAATTGTGAACAGTGCTGCAGTGAACATCAGTGTGCAAATCTATGTTGTGTCACTGCTTTCAGCTCTTCTGAGTATATACCAAGTAGTGCTATTGCCAGGTCATAGGGCAACTCGATATTTAATTTTCTGAGGTATTGCCAGACTGTCTTCTATAGCAGCTATACCATTATACATTCTCACCAGCAGTGCATAAGTGCCACAATTTCTCCATAACCTCTCCAACATTTGTAGTTTCCTATTTGTTTAATAGGACCCATTCTTATAGGTGTGAGGTGGTATCTCATTGTAGTCTTGATCTGCATTCTCCTTATTGCTAACGTGAATGAGCATCTCTTCATGTGCTTTTTAGTCATCTGTATTTGCTCTTCAGAAAATTATCTAGTTATATCTGTAGCCCACTGTATAATTGTGTTGCCTGTTCTTTTGTTGTTGAGTTGTATGATTTCTTTATGTATACAGGATATCAAACCTTTATCCAATATGTGATTTCCAAATATTTTCTCCCATTGAATTGGCTGCCTCTCCACCTTTTTAACAAAGCCTTTAGAGGCACAATAGTATTTGATTTTGAGGAGTTCCCATTTAGTTATATTTTCTTTTGTTGTTTGTGCTTTGGGTGTAAAGTTTAGGAAGCTACCTCCTATTACAAGGTCTTAAAGATGTTTCCCTACATTTTCTTCTAGGAACCAATAAAGTACTAGTTCTTTTAATTAGGTGTTTGATCCACTTTGAGTTAATTTTTGTATAGGGTATAAGGTAAGGGTCCTCTTTCATTCTCCTGGCTATGGCTATCCAGTTCTCCCATGCCCATTTATTGAAAAGACTATTTTGTCCCAGTTCAGTGGATTTGGGGGCCTTGTTGAAGATCAGTTTACCATAGATTTGGTAATCTATGTCTGTGCCCTTGATTAGATTCCATTGACCAATACTTCTCTCTTTGTGCCTATACCATGCTGTTTTGACCACTGTGGCTTTATAATAAGTTTTAAAATCAAAGTGTTAATCCTCCCACTTCATTCTTCTTTTTTAGGAGTCTTTTAGCTATTTGGGCTCTCTTTCTCTCCCAGATGAATTTGGTAACTAGTTCTTCCAAGTCTTCAAAGTAGTTGGTTGGAATTTTTATTGGTATTGTGTTGAATCATAAATCAATTTGGATAGAATTGACATCTTAACCACATTTAACCTTTCTATCTATGAGCATGGAATGTCTTTCCACCTATTTAGATCTTCTTTGATTTTCTTTTAACAACGTTATGTAGTTCTTTGTGTACAAGTCCTTTGTATCCATAGTTAAGTTCATCCCTAGATACTTTATTCCTTTAGTTGCAATTTT
Organism: Tamandua tetradactyla; assembly: GCF_023851605.1. Classification (NCBI taxonomy): domain Eukaryota; kingdom Metazoa; phylum Chordata; class Mammalia; order Pilosa; family Myrmecophagidae; genus Tamandua; species Tamandua tetradactyla. The sequence continues at coordinate 7,358,190 of NC_135329.1, forward strand.
GAACGGAATTTTTTCCTTGTCTCCTCAGTTAAGTAATTGCTTGTGCATAGAAACATTACTTATTTTTGCACATTAATTTTATAACCTGCCACCTTGCTGAATTTATTAGTTCAAGTAATTTGTTGTAGATTTCTCAGGATTTTTCAGCTACATACTATCATGTCATTTGCAAATAATGAAAGTTTACTTCTTCTTTTCCAACTTGGATGTCTTTTATTTCTTTTTCCTGCCTGATTGCTCTTGCTAGAACTTCTAGTACAATGTTGAATGATAGTGGTGACAGTGGGCATCCTTGTCTCATTCCTGATCTTAGGGGGAAAGCTTTCACCCTCTTACTATTGAGTATGATACTGGCTATAGATTTTTTGTATATGCCTTTTGTCATGTTGAGGAAGTTACCTTTGATTTCTAACTTTTGAAGCTTTTTTGTTTTTTAAATCAGAACAGTATGTTGACTTTTTTCAAATGCTTATTCAGCTTCAATTGAAATGATCATATGATTTCTTCCTTTTGATTTGTTAATGTGCTGTATTACATTAACTGATTTTCTTGTGTTGAACCATCCTTGCATTCCTGGTATAAACCCCACTTGGTTGTGATGTATAATTCTTTTAATGTGCTGTTGGATTCTATTTGCTAAAATTTTGTTGAGAATTTTTGCATCTGTCTTCATTAGGAAGATTTGTCTTTAGTTTTCCTTTCTTGTAGCATCTTTACCCAGTTTTGGTATTAAAGTGATATTAGCTTCATAAAATGAGTTAGTGTTCCTTTTTCCTCAATGTTTTGGAAAAGTTTGAGCAGGATTGATATTAATTCTTCTTGGAAAGTTTGATAAAATTCCCATGTAAAGCTATCTGGTCCTGGGCTCTTCTTTGTAGGAAGATTTTTAATGACTTTTTGAATTTCATTACTTGTGATTGGTTTGTTGAGATCTTCTATTTCTTCTTGAATCAGTGTAGCTTGTTTGTGTGTTTCCAGGAATCTGTCCATTTCATCTAAGTTGTCTAGTTTGCTAGTGTATGGTTGCTCATGATAGCCTCTTATGATTTTTTAAAATTTCTTTAGGGTCTGTGGTAATGACCCCCCTTTTATTTCTGATTTTGTTTATTTGCATCTTCTCTCTCTTTTTTTTTTTATTAATTAAAAAAATTAACTAACACAACAATAGAAATCAATCCATTCTACATATGCAATCAGTAATTCTTAATATCATCACATAGGTGTATGGTCATCATTTCTCAGTACATATGCATCGATTTAGAGAAAGAAATAGCACTACAACAGAAAAAGAAATAAAGTGATAACACAGAGAGAAAACACAAATAAAAATAAAAAGTACAAAAATATATAAGAGAAAACAAAACAAAACAAACAAAAAAAAAAACTATAGATCAGATGCAGCTTCATTCAGCGTTCCAAGATAATTACATTACAATTAGGCAGTATTGTGCTGACCATTTTTTTTTTTTTTAGACGTCATACCATTCTACATATGCAATCAGTAATTCTTAACATCATCACATAGATGCATGATCATCGTTTCTTAGTACATTTGCATCGGTTTAGAAGAACTAGCATTATAACAGAAAAAGATATAGAATGTTAATATAGAGAAAAAAAATAAAAGTAATAATAATAAGAACAAAACAAACAAAACAAAACAAAACAAAAACCTATAGCTCGGATGCAGCTTCGTTCAGTATTTTAACATGATTACTTTACAATTAGGTATTATTGTACTGTCCATTTTTGAGTTTTTGTATCTAGTCCTATTGCAACGTCTGTATTCCATCAGCTCCGATTACCCATTATCTTACCCTGTTTCTAACTCCTGCTGAACTCTGTTACCAATGACATATTCCAAGATTATTCTCGAGTGTCGATTCACATCATTGGGACCATACAGTATTTGTCTTTTAGCTTTTGGCTAGACTCACTCAGCATAATGTTTTCTAGGTCCATCCATGTTATTACATGCTTCATAAGTTTATCCTGTCTTAACGCTGCATAATATTCCATCGTACGTATATACCACAGTTTGTTTAGCCACTCGTCTGTTGATGGACATTTTGGCTGTTTCCATCTCTTTGCAATTGTAAATAACGCTGCTATAAACATTGGTGTGCAAATGTCTGTTTGAGTTTTTGCCCTTAATTCCTTTGAGTAGATTCCCAGCAATGGTATTGCTGGATCGTATGGCAATTCTATATTCAGCTTTTTGAGGAACCGCCAAACTGCTTTCCACAGTGGTTGCACCATTTGACATTTCCACCAACAGTGGATAAGTGTGCCTCTTTCTCCGCATCCTCTCCAGCACTTGTCATTTTCTGTTTTGTTGATAATGGCCATTCTGGTGGGTGTGAGATGATATCTCATTGTGGTTTTGATTTGCATTTCTCTAATGGCCAGGGACATTGAGCATCTCTTCATGTGCCTCTTGGCCATCCGGATTTCCTCCTCTGAGAGATGTCTATTCAAGTCTTTTTCCCATTTTGTAATTGGGTTGGCTATCTTTTTGTTGTTGAGTTGAACAATCTCATTATAAATTCTGGATACTAGACCTTTATCTGATATGTCGTTTCCAAATATTGATTCCCATTGTGTAGGCTGTCTTTCTACTTTCTTGATGAAGTTCTTTGATGCACAAAAGTGTTTAATTTTGAGGAGTTCCCATTTATTTATTTCCTTCTTCAGTGCTCTTGCTTTAGGTGTAAGGTCCATAAAACCGCCTCCAATTGTAAGATTCATAAGATATCTCCCTACATTTTCCTCTAACTGTTCTATGGTCTTAGACCTAATGTTTAGATCTTTGATCCATTTTGAGTTAACTTTTGTATAGGGTGTGAGATATGGGTCTTCTTTCATTCTTTTGCATATGGATATCCAGTTCTCTAGGCACCATTTATTGAAGAGACAGTTCTGTCCCAGGTGAGTTGGCTTGACTCCCTTATCAAAGATCAAATGTCCATAGATGAGAGGGTCTATATCTGAGCACTCTACTCGATTCCATTGGTCGATATATCTATCTTTATGCCAATACCATGCTGTTTTGACCACTGTGGCTTCATAATATGCCTTAAAGTCTGGCAGCGCAAGACCTCCAGCTTCGTTTTTTTTCCTCAAGATGTTTTTAGCAATTCGGGGCACCCTGCCCTTCCAGATAAATTTGCTTATTGGTTTTTCTATTTCTGAAAAATAAGTTGTTGGGATTTTGATTGGTATTGCATTGAATCTGTAAATCAGTTTAGGTAGGATTGACATCTTAACTATATTTAGTCTTCCAATCCATGAACACGGTATGCCCTTCTATCTGTTTAGGTCTTCTGTGATTTCTTTTAGCAGTTTTTTGTAGTTTTCTTTGTATAGGTCTTTTGTCTCTTTAGTTAAATTTATTCCTAGGTATTTTATTCTTTTAGTTGCAATTGTAAATGGGATTCGTTTCTTGATTTCCCCCTCTGCTTGTTCATTGCTAGTGTATAGAAATGCTACAGATTTTTGAATGTTGATCTTGTAACCTGCTACTTTGCTGTACTCATTTATTAGCTCTAGTAGTTTTGTTGTGGATTTTTCCGGGTTTTCGACGTATAGTATCATATCGTCTGCAAACAGTGATAGTTTTACTTCTTCCTTTCCAATTTTGATGCCTTGTATTTCTTTTTCTTGTCTAATTGCTCTGGCTAGAACCTCCAACACAATGTTGAATAATAGTGGTGATAGTGGACATCCTTGTCTTGTTCCTGATCTTAGGGGGAACGTTTTCAATTTTTCCCCATTAAGGATGATATTAGCTGTGGGTTTTTCATATATTCCCTCTATCATTTTAAGGAAGTTCCCTTGTATTCCTATCTTTTGAAGTGTTTTCAACAGGAAAGGATGTTGAATCTTGTCAAATGCCTTCTCTGCATCAATTGAGATGATCATGTGATTTTTCTGCTTTAATTTGTTGATATGGTGTATTACATTAATTGATTTTCTTATGTTGAACCATCCTTGCATACCTGGGATGAATCCTACTTGGTCATGATGAATAATTCTTTTAATGTGTTGTTGGATACGATTTGCTAGAATTTTATTGAGGATTTTTGCATCAATATTCATTAGAGAGATCGGCCTGTAGTTTTCTTTTCTTGTAATATCTTTGCCTGGTTTTGGTATGAGGGTAATGTTGGCTTCATAGAATGAGTTAGGTAGTTTTCCCTCCACTTCGATTTTTTTGAAGAGTTTGAGGAGAGTTGGTACTAATTCTTTCTGGAATGTTTGATAGAATTCACATGTGAAGCCGTCTGGTCCTGGACTTTTCTTTTTAGGAAGCTTTTGAATGACTGCTTCGATTTCTTTACTTGTGATTGGTTTGTTGAGATCATCTATCTCTTCTTGAGTCAAAGTTGGTTGTTCATGTCTTTCCAGGAACCCGTCCATTTCCTCTAAATTGTTGTATTTATTAGCGTAAAGTTGTTCATAGTATCCTGTTATTACCTCCTTTATTTCTGTGAGGTCAGTAGTTATGTCTCCTCTTCCATTTCTGATCTTATTTATTTGCATCCTCTCTCTTCTTCTTTTTGTCAATCTTGCTAAGGGCCCATCAATCTTATTGATTTTCTCATAGAACCAACTTCTGGCCTTATTGATTTTCTCTATTGTTTTCATGTTTTCAATTTCATTTATTTGTGCTCTAATCTTTGTTATTTCTTTCCTTTTGCTTGCTTTGGGGTTAGCTTGCTGTTCTTTCTCCAGTTCTTCCAACTGGATAGTTAATTCCTGAATTTTTGCCTTTTCTTCTTTTCTGATATAGGCATTTAGAGCAATAAATTTCCCTCTTACCACTGCCTTTGCTGCGTCCCATAAGTTTTGATATGTTGTGTTTTCATTTTCATTCGCCTCGAGGTATTTGCTAATTTCTCTAGCAATTTCTTCTTTGACCCACTCGTTGTTTAGGAGTGTGTTGTTGAGCCTCCACGTATTTGTGAATTTTCTGGCACTCTGCCTATTATTGATTTCCAACATCATTCCTTTATGGTCCGAGAAAGTGTTGTGTAAGATTTCAATCTTTTTAAATTTGTTAAGACTTGCTTTGTGACCCAGCATATGGTCTATTTTTGAGAATGATCCATGAGCACTTGAGAAAAAGGTGTATCCTGCTGTTGTGGGATGTAATGTCCTATAAATGTCTATTAAGTCTAGTTCATTTATAGTAATATTCAGATTCTCTATTTCTTTGTTGATCTTCTGTCTAGATGTTCTGTCCCTTGATGAGAGTGGTGAGTTGAAGTCTCCAACTATTATAGTATATGAGTCTATTTCCCTTTTCAGTGTTTGCAGTGTATTCCTCACGTATTTTGGGGCATTCTGGTTCGGTGCGTAAATATTTATGATTGTTATGTCTTCTTGTTTAATTGTTCCTTTTATTAGTATATAGTGTCCTTCTTTGTCTCTTTTAACTGCTTTACATTTGAAGTCTAATTTGTTGGATATTAGTATAGCCACTCCTGCTCTTTTCTGGCTGTTATTTGCATGAAATATCTTTTCCCAACCTTTCACTTTCAACCTATGTTTATCTTTGGGTCTAAGATGTGTTTCCTGTAGACAGCATATAGAAGGATCCTGTTTTTTAATCCATTCTGCCAATCTATGTCTTTTGATTGGGGAATTCAGTCCATTGACATTTAGTGTTATTACTGTTTGGATAATATTTTCCTCTAACATTTTGCCTTTTGTATTATATATATCATATCTGATTTTCCTTCTTTCTACACTCTTTCCATATCTCTCTCTTCCGTCTTTTTGTATCTGACTCTAATGCTCCCTTTAGTATTTCTTGCAGAGCTGGTCTCTTGGTCATGAATTCTTTCAGTGACTTTTTGTCTGAGAATGTTTTAATTTCTCCCTCATTTTTGAAGGATAATTTTGCTGGATATAGGAGTCTTGGTTGGCAGTTTTTCTCTTTTAGTATTTTAAATATATCATCCCACTGTCTTCTAGCTTCCATGGTTTCTGCTGAGAAATCTACACATAGTCTTATTGGGTTTCCCTTGTATGTGATGGATTGTTTTTCTCTTGCTGCTTTCAAGATCCTCTCTTTCTCATTGACCTCTGACATTCTAACTAGTAAGTGTCTTGGAGAACGCCTATTTGAGTCTAATCTCTTTGGGGTGCGCTGCACTTCTTGGATCTGTAATTTTAGGTCTTTCATAAGAGTTGGGAAATTTTCAGTGAAAATTTCTTCCATTAGTTTTTCTCCTCCTTTTCCCTTCTCTTCTCCTTCTGGGACACCCACAACACGTATATTTGTGCGGTTCATATTGTCCTTGAGTTCCCTGATACCCTGTTCAAATTTCTCCATTCTTTTCCCTATAGTTTCTGTTTCTTTTTGGAATTCAGATGTTCCATCCTCCAAATCACTAATTCTATCTTCTGTCTCTTTAAATCTATCATTGTAACTATCCATTATTTTTTCTATGTTTGCTACTTTATCCTTCACTTCCATAAGTTCTTGATTTGTTTTTTCAGTTTTTCTATTTCTTCTTTATGTTCAGCCCATGTCCTCTTCATGTCCTCCCTCAATTTATCGATTTCATTTTTGAAGAGGTTTTCCATTTCTGTTCGTATATTCAGGATTAGTTGTCTCAGCTCTTGTGTCTCATTTGAGCTATTGGTTTGTTCCTTTGACTGGGCCATATTCTCAATCTTTTGAGCGTGGACAGTTATCTTCTGCTGCTGGCGTCTGGGCATTTATTCAGATTTCTCTGGGTGTTGGACCCAGCAAGGTTGTAAGATTTTTCTGTGAAATCTCTGGGATCTGTTTTTCTTATCTTGCCCAGTACGTGGCGCACGTGGCACACGTTTGTCTCAAGTGTTTGGAATGGGTCTCCCCCAGTCACCGATCTCCGTGGCCTGGGGCTTTCGGATCCAAATCTCTCCGTTGGTTCAGGGGCCGCGCGTGGTGGGGGCGTCAGCTGCCGCGGCTTGAGGGGACCCTGTGGCTGGTTGCGGGCCGCAGCGGGCCTGGGGGATTCCCCACCGGACCAGGAAGCCTCCCGTGGGGGGGGGGGCTTCCGCGGCTTGGATAGCCCTCCTATCTGAGACTCGTATCCGCGGACTCGAAGCAGAGACTCGAAGCCGCCCGCAAAAGAGGGGTGCCACCTGCCTCGGCTTGGGAAACTTGCTTCTCCAATACTCTCAGCCGGCCCGGAAAGGGGGGAGGGAGTAGCTCGGACCACCGCAGCTGCCGCTGATCGGGAGATCGCACGCCGCTTGGGGGTCTCACTGCAGCCGAGTCTCGCAGTCAGTCTAGCCAGCCCAGACTTTGGATAGCCCTCTGATCCGGGACTCGTAGCCACGGACTTAAAGCCGAGACTCGAAGCCGCCCGCAAAAGAAGGGCGCCGCCTGCCTCGGCTTGGGGAACTTACTTCTCCGATACTCTCAGCCGGCCCGAGAAGGAGGGAGGGATTAGCTCGGACCGCCGCAGCTGCGGCCGCTCGGGGGTCTTGCCGCAGCCAAGTCTCGCAAACAGACTTGCCAGCCCAGACTTTGGATAGCCCTCTGATCCGAGACTTGTAGTCGCGGACTCGAAGCCGCCCGCAAAAGTGTGGCGCCGGCCGCCTTGGCTGGGAAGCTTGTCTCTCCGAGTCTCTCAGCCAGCCCCGGAAGGAGGGAGGGATTAGCTCGGACCGCCGCAGCTGCGGCCGCTCGGGGGTCTCGCCGCAGCCAAGACTCGGAATCAGACTTGCCAGCCCAGACTTTGGATAGCCCTCTGATCCGAGACTTGTAGTCGCGGACTCGAAGCCGCCCGCAAAAGTGTGGCGCCGGCCGCCTTGGCTGGGAAGCTTGTCTCTCCGAGTCTCTCAGCCAGCCCCGGAAGGAGGGAGGGATTAGCTCGGACCGCCGCAGCTGCGGCTGCTCGGGAAATCGCCCGCCGCTCGGGGATCTCACTCACCGCAGCTGAGTTTCGCAGTCAGACTAGCCAGTCCAGACTTGGTTACGCTGTGTGTCCATTCCCTGCTGTAGCCCCGGGAGTTGTTTTGTACTGTTTCTGTTCACCTATTAGTTGATTTGGAGTCGGAGGAACTAAGACGCATGTACCTTACTAAGACGCCATCTTGGATCCGAACCTCTTCTCTCTTTTTTCTTTGTCAACCTTGTTAGTGGCCCATCAGTTTTATTGATTTTCTCAAAGAACCAACTTTTGTTTTTATTTATTCTTTCTGTTGTTCTTTTGTTCTCCCATTCATTTAACTCTGCTTTATTCTTTGTTATTTCTCTTCTTCTATTTGCTTGGCAGTTAGATTCTGTTCTTTCTCAAGTTGTTCCAGGTGAACAGTTAAGTCCTCAACTTTTGCTCTTTCTCCTTTTTTAATATAGTCATTTAGGGTAATAAATTTCCCTCTCAGCATAGCCTTTGCTGCATCCCATAAGTTCTGATATGTTGTATTCTTATTTTCATCAGTTTACAGAGAGCTACTGATTTCTCTAGCGATTTCTTCTTTGACCCACTCATTGTTTAAGAGGTGTTATTTAATCTCCATGTATTTGGGAATTTCTTGTTCATTGGTGATTATTATTATTTTTTGTGTGCTCTATGGTGGCGTTGCATTTCATTATTTCTCCATGTAAGTAGCTCATTATTGCAGCACCATTCGTTGAAATTTTGTTTGTTTGTTTTTTGGTTTGTTGTTGTTGTTGTTGTTGTTTTTATGGGAAGTGCATCGACCAGGAATCAAACCCAGGTCTCCTGCAGAGCAGGTGAGACTTCTACCACTGAACTACCCTTGCACCATTTGCATGTTGGTAGTTATTGATTTCCAGCTTCACTCCATTGCGATCAGACGAAGTCCTTTGAATAATATCAGTGTTTTTAAATTTAGAAAACCTATTGCATATTTAAATTTGAAGTTTTGGGTGAAGGGATAGAAGAGTTGATTTGGAATTAGATATATGAGAAATGCTTTTCATTTAAATGTTAAAGAATAACAATGGCTTAAACCATAAGGATATTTATTGTTTTTTTAACAAGGTATCCAGAGGGAGGTGTTCTTATGGTGGGTTCTGGCAGCAAATAAGAATGTCATTGAAGAGCTAGGTATTTTTCTATTGATCTATTCTGCTCTCCTTATCCCTGTCATCCTCATTTTTGTATGGTTGTTGCTTACAGCTCCAGATATTAGGTCTGCATTCAAAGCAGGAAGAAGGGAAAAGGAATGGTTACTAGGAGACTCTTCTTTTACACCCATTTCTTTAATCAGGAAAGAAAAGTGATCCTAGAAGCCCCCAGCAGACTTCCCCTTAGATCTTAATGCCAGAATTGGCAAGTACTAGGTAGCTAACGATAAAAGGGGCTGGGAAAGAGGTGTCTGGCTTTCCAATTTATATAGTTGGAAGTGGACAAGGGTGAATAGGATTATGTAGCTGTTGAGTTAACCAACCATTATACAGAGGCTGCCAGTTTCTATGTTCCATGTTTCGGTATGGCTTTATAAAACAGTAATACAATCTTGGTTTCTCATTATATATACATACATTTTGAAACTGAGGCCCACTTATTTGCAGTACCAAATTTAAATCTGTTGGCTTTGTGCGTTCACTCCAAGATCTTTGTTTTTTTCTTAGGTGTTTATTAGAAACTTAGAGTAGTTTAAATATATTGTCAGTAAAATTTAATATATTTACTGATATATATATATAATATATATAATAAATATATATTTATTAAATCTCAGTAAAATTTAATATGTTTACTGAGCAAAATTTCTAATATATGTCAAATAGTAGGAATATGAAAAGCCCTATATTTTTAGTGCACAAATGCTTTATTTAAATAACCCAGTGTATGGAATAGATTGCTTTTATTATAGTAAAGTTGTGTATGTTGAAAAAGTATCCCCTTTGTGCTTATTTTAAAATATTCTTATGAGAAGTTTATGAAGTGGGCATTATTATCATTAACACTATTTTATGGATAAGAAAACGAATCCTGAAAGAGGGTAAAAACCTGCACAGGTTTACAGACCTAGTACGGGTCGAGCTCAAGATTGGATCCAGGTCTGTTTGAAATCCAAGTGCAAAGTTCTGCAGTTGTATTCAGAAATGTGAGCATGCAAGTAAAGGATGGGGAAGCTATGCCTCAGAAAGAGCATGTGTTGAAGTCCAAGTGAATTGAAATGACAGTAAGTGTAGTGTGAATCAGCCATGTGAGCTGGCTTCCAAGAAAACATGCGCTTTGAGGCTGCGTATCAAGAGAGGCTGCTGGGAGTGAGAAGGATCAAAGTGCTGGTCCACCCTGTCCTGACTCTGTCACTCCTGTCACACTGTAGAGGGGACATTCACCAGTTGCAGAGCCTTTAGGAGAATGCGGGGTCCTGAAGCCACTTAGTATAAGAAAGAAGTGGGGTATTTGGCCTTAGGAAGAGATGATGCTGTCACAAGGGGAAATGAAATCTTTAAATATTTAAAAGGTGGACTTGTGGATGATGGATAAACATATTTTGAGTTGCTTCAGGGGAAAGAACTAGTTTCTGTGCCTGAAACTTACAAGGCAGTTAGATTTTATCTAAGGGCAAACTTCCTAGTGGTTAGAATTCCTAGTGGTTAGAATTACACCTGCCTCAGGGAGCAGAAAGTTCTCAACCTAAGGCTGGTTGATGACTTCAGACTCTTCCCAGATACCAAATTACTTCTGAGGTTTGAATTCCATACCTTTGAATTTATGAATTTATATAAATATGGACTAAAACATATTTGGCCCTTATGAATACTGCCAGACGCTTGTATGTAGTGATTTGTTCTTTTTTTTTTATTATTAATTAACGGAAAAAAGAAATTAACCCAACATTTAGAAATCATACCATTCTACATATGCAATCAGTAATTCTTAACATCATCACATAGATGCATGATCATCCTTTCTTAGTACATTGCATCAGTTTAGAAGAACTAGCAACACAACAGAAAAAGATATAGAATGTTAATATAGAGAAAAAAATAAAAGTAATAATAATAGTAAAAAAAAAACAAAAAAAACCTATAGCTCAGATGCAGCTTGATTCAGTGTTTTAACATGATTACTTTACAATTAGGTATTATTGTGCTGTCCATTTTTGAGTTTTTGTATCTAGTCCTGTTGCACAGTCTGTATCCCTTCAGCTCCAATTACCCATTATCTTACCCTGTTTCTAACTTCTGCTGGACTCTGTTACCAGTGACATATTCCAAGTTTATTCTCGAATGTCGGTTCACATCAGTGGGACCATACAGTATTTGTCCTTTAGTTTTTGGCTAGACTCACTCAGCATAATGTTCTCTAGGTCCATCCATGTTATTACATGCTTCATAAGTTTATCCTGTCTTAAAGCTGCATAATATTCCATCGTATGTATATACCACAGTTTGTTTAGCCACTCGTCTGTTGATGGACATTTTGGCTGTTTCCATCTCTTTGCAATTGTAAATAACGCTGCTATAAACATTGGTGTGCAAATGTCCGTTTGTGTCTTTGCCCTTAAGTCCTTTGAGTAGATACCCAGCAATGGTATTGCTGGGTCATATGGCAATTCTATATTCAGCTTTTTGAGGAACCGCCAAACTGCCTTCCACAGTGGTTGCACCATTTGACATTCCCACCAACAGTGGATAAGTGTGCCTCTTTCTCCGCATCCTCTCCAGCACTTGTCATTTTCTGTTTTGTTGATAATGGCCATTCTGGTGGGTGTGAAATGATATCTCATTGTGGTTTTGATTTGCATTTCTCTAATGGCCAGGGACATTGAGCATCTCTTCATGTGCCTTTTGGCCATTTGTATTCCCTCTTCTGAGAGGTGTCTGTTCAAGTCTTTTTCCCATTTTGTAATTGGGTTGGCTGTCTTTTTGTTGTTGTTGAGTTGAACAATCTCTTTATAAATTCTGGATACTAGACCTTTATCTGATATGTCATTTCCAAATATTGTCTCCCATTGTGTAGGCTGTCTTTCTACTTTCTTGATGAAGTTCTTTGATGCACAAAAGTGTTTAATTTTGAGGAGCTCCCATTTATTTATTTCCTTCTTCAGTGCTCTTGCTTTAGGTTTAAGGTCCATAAAACCGCCTCCAATTGTAAGTTTCATAAGATATCTCCCTACATTTTCCTCTAACTGTTTTATGGTCTTAGACCTAATGTTTAGATCTTTGATCCATTTTGAGTTAACTTTTGTATAGGGTGTGAGATATGGGTCTTCTTTCAATTTTTTACATATGGATATCCAGTTCTCTAGGCACCATTTATTGAAGAGACTGTTCTGTCCCAGGTGAGTTGGCTTGACTGCCTTATCAAAGATCAAATATCCATAGATGAGAGGGTCTATATCTGAGCACTCTATTCGATTCCATTGGTCGATATATCTATCTTTATGCCAATACCATGCTGTTTTGACCACTGTGGCTTCATAATATGCCTTAAAATCAGACAGCGCAAGACCTCCAGCTTCGTTTTTTTTCCTCAAGATGTTTTTAGCAATTCGGGGCACCCTGCCCTTCCAGATAAATTTGCTTATTGGTTTTTCTATTTCTGAAAAATAAGTTGTTGGGATTTTGATTGGTATTGCATTGAATCTGTAAATCAGTTTAGGTAGGATTGACATCTTAACTATATTTAGTCTTCCAATCCATGAACACGGTATACCCTTCCATCTATTTAGGTCTTCTGTGATTTCTTTTAACAGTTTTTGTAGTTTTCTTTTTTTTTTTTTTTTGTCTTTTTTTTTTTATTAATTAAAAAAAGAATTAACAAAACAATTAGAAATCATTCCAATCTACCTGTACAATCAGTAATTCTTAATAACATCACATAGTTGCATATTCATCATTTCTTAGTACATTTGCATCGATTTAGAAAAAGAAATAAAAAGACAACAGAATAAGAATTAAAACAATAATAGAAAGAAAAAGAAAAAAAAAAAACAAAAAAACCCAAAAAACCTATACCTCACATGCAGCTTCATTCAGTGTTTTAACATAATTGCATTACAATTGGGTAGTATTGTGCTGTCCATTTCTGAGTTTTTATGTCCAGTCCCGTTGTACAGTCTGTATCCCTTCAGCTCCAATTATCCCTTCTCTTTTTTTTTTTTTTAATTAACGGAAAAAAAGAAATTAACCCAACATTTAGAGATCATACCATTCTACATATGCAATCATTAATTCTTAACATCATCACATAGATGCATGATCATCATTTCTTAGTACATATGCATTGGTTTAGAAGAACTAGCAACATAACCGAAAAAGATATAGAATGTCAATATAGAGAAAAAATAAAAGTAACAATAGTAAAATCAAAACAAAACAAAACAAAACAAAACAAAAACCTATAGCTCAGATGCAGCTTCATTCAGTGTTTTAACATGATTACTTTACAATTAGGTATTATTGTGCTGTCCATTTCTGAGTTTTTGTATCTAGTCCTGTTACACCGTCTGTATCCCTTCAACTCCAATTGGCCATTATCTTACCCTGTTTCTACCTCCTGCTGGACTCTGTTATCAAGGACATATTCCAAATTTATTCTCGAATGTCTGTTCACATCAGTGGGACCATACAGTATTTGTCCTTTAGTTTTTGGCTAGACTCACTCAGCATAATGTTCTCTAGGTCCATCCATGTTATTACATGCTTCATAAGTTTATCCTGTCTTAAAGCTGCATAGTATTCCATCGTATGTATATACCACAGTTTGTTTAGCCACTCTTCTGTTGATGGAGATTTCGGCTGTTTCCATCTCTTTGCAATTGTAAATAACGCTGCTATAAACATTGGTGTGCAAATGTCCGTTTGTGTCTTTGCCCTTAAGTCCTTTGAGTATATTCCCAGCAATGGTATTGCTGGGCGTATGGCAATTCTATATTCAGCTTTTTGAGGAACCGCCAAACTGCCTTCCACAGTGGTTGCACCATTTGACATTCCCACCAACAGTGGATAAGTGTGCCTCTTTCTCCGCATCCTCTCCAGCACTTGTCATTTTCTGTTTTGTTGATAATGGCCATTCTGGTGGGTGTGAGATGATATCTCATTGTGGTTTTGATTTGCATTTCTCTAATGGCCAGGGACATTGAGCATCTCTTCATGTGCCTTTTGGCCATTTGTATTTCCTCTTCTGATAGGTGTCTGTTCAAGTCTTTTTCCCATTTTGTAATTGGGTCGGCTGTCTTTTTGTTGTTGAGATGAACAATCTCTTTATAAATTCTGGATACTAGACCTTTATCTGATATGTCATTTCCAAATATTGTCTCCCATTGTGAAGGCTGTCTTTCTACTTTCTTGATGAAGTTCTTTGATGCACAAAAGTGTTTAATTTTGAGGAGCTCCCATTTATTTATTTCCTTCTTCAGTGCTCTTGCTTTAGGTTTAAGGTCCATAAAACCGCCTCCAGTTGTAAGATCCATAAGATATCTCCCAACATTTTCCTCTAACTGTTTTATGGTCTTAGACCTAATGTTTAGATCTTTGATACATTTTGAGTTAACTTTTGTATAGGGTGTGAGAAATGGGTCTTCTTTCATTCTTTTGCATATGGATATCCAGTTCTCTAGGCACCATTTATTGAAGAGACTGCTCTGTCCCAGGTGAGTTGGCTTGACTGCCTTATCAAAGATCAAATGTCCATAGATGAGAGGGTCTATATCTGAGCACTCTACTCGATTCCATTGGTCGATATATCTATCTTTATGCCAATACCATGCTGTTTTGACCACTGTGGCTTCATAATATGCCTTAAAGTCAGGCAGCGCGAGACCTCCAGTTTCGTTTTTTTTCCTCAAGATGTTTTTAGCAATTCGGGGCACCCTGCCCTTCCAGATAAATTTGCTTATTGGTTTTTCTATTTCTGAAAAATAAGTTGTTGGGATTTTGATTGGTATTGCATTGAATCTGTAAATCAATTTAGGTAGGATTGACATCTTAACCATATTTAGTCTTCCAATCCATGAACACGGTATGCCCTTCCATCTATTTAGGTCTTCTGTGATTTCTTTTAGCAGTTTTTTGTAGTTTTCTTTATATAGGTTTTTTGTCTCTTTAGTTAAATTTATTCCTAGGTATTTTATTCTTTTAGTTGCAATTGTAAATGGGATTCGTTTCTTGATTTCCCCCTCAGCTTGTTCATTACTAGTGTATAGAAATGCTACAGATTTTTGAATGTTGATCTTGTAACCTGCTACTTTGCTGTACTCATTTATTAGCTCTAGTAGTTTTGTTGTGGATTTTTCCGGGTTTTCGACGTATAGTATCATATCGTCTGCAAACAGTGATAGTTTTACTTCTTCCTTTCCAATTTTGATGCCTTGTATTTCTTTTTCTTGTCTAATTGCTCTGGCTAGAACCTCCAACACAATGTTGAATAACAGTGGTGATAGTGGACATCCTTGTCTTGTTCCTGATCTTAGGGGGAAAGTTTTCAATTTTTCCCCATTGAGGATGATATTAGCTGTGGGTTTTTCATATATTCCCTCTATCATTTTAAGGAAGTTCCCTTGTATTCCTATCTTTTGAAGTGTTTTCAAAAGGAAAGGATGTTGAATCTTGTCGAATGCCTTCTCTGCATCAATTGAGATGATCATGTGATTTTTCTGCTTTGATTTGTTGATATGGTGTATTACATTAATTGATTTTCTTATGTTGAACCATCCTTGCATACCTGGGATGAATCCTACTTAGTCATGATGTATAATTCTTTTAATGTGTTGTTGGATACGATTTGCTAGAATTTTATTGAGGATTTTTGCATCTGTATTCATGAGAGAGATTGGTCTGTAGTTTTCTTTTTTTGTAATATCTTTGCCTGGTTTTGGTATGAGGGTGATGTTGGCTTCATAGGATGAATTAGGCAGTTTTCCCTCCACTTCGATTTTTTTGAAGAGTTTGAGGAGAATTGGTACTAATTCTTTCTGGAACGTTTGGTAGAATTCACATGTGAAGCCATCTGGTCCTGGACTTTTCTTTTTAGGAAGCTTTTGAATGACTAATTCAATTTCTTTACTTGTGATTGGTTTGTTGAGGTCATCTATGTCTTCTTGAGTCAAAGTTGGTTGTTCATGTCTTTCGAGGAACCCGTCCATTTCATCTAAATTGTTGTATTTATTAGCGTAAAGTTGTTCATAGTATCCTGTTATTACCTCCTTTATTTCTGTGAGGTCAGTAGTTATGTCTCCTCTTCCATTTCTGATCTTATTTATTTGCATCCTCTCTCTTCTTCTTTTTGTCAATCTTGATAGGGGCCCATCAATCTTACTGATTTTCTCATACCACCAACTTCTGGTCTTATTGATTTTCTCTACTGTTTTCATATTTTCAATTTCATTTATTTCTGCTCTGATCTTTGTTATTTCTTTCCTTTTGCTTGCTTTGGGGTTAGTTTGCTGTTCTTTCTCCAGTTCTTCCAATTGAACAGTTAATCCTGCATTTTTGCCTTTTCTTCTTTTCTGATATAGGCATTTAGGGCCATAAATTTCCCTCTTAGCACTGCCTTTGCTGCATCCCATAAGTTTTGATATGTTGTGTTTTCATTTTCATTTGCCTCGAGGTATTTACTAATTTCTCTTGCAATTTCTTCTTTGACCCACTCGTTGTTTAAGAGTGTGTTGTTGAGCCTCCAGGTATTTGTGAATTTTCTGGCATTCCGCCTATTATTTATTTCCAACTTCATTCCTTTATGATCCGAGAAAGTGTTGTGTATGATTTCAATCTTTTTAAATTTGTTAAGACTTGCTTTGTGACCCAGCATATGGTCTATCTTTGAGAATGATCCATGAGCACTCGAGAAAAAGGTGTATCCTGCTTTTGTGGGATGTAATGTCCTATAAATGTCTGTTAAGTCTAGCTCATTTATAGTAATATTCAGATTCTCTATTTCTTTATTGATCCTCTGTCTAGATGTTCTGTCCATTGATGAGAGTGGGGAATTGAAGTCTCCAACTATTATGGTATTTGTGTCTATTTCCCTTTTCAGTGTTTGCAGTGTATTCCTCACGTATTTTGGGGCATTCTGGTTCGGTGCATAAATATTTATGATTGTTATGTCTTCTTGTTTAATTGTTCCTTTTATTAGTATATAGTGTCCTTCTTTGTCTCTTTTAACTGTTTTACATTTGAAGTCTAACTTGTTGGATATTAGTATAGCCACTCCTGCTCTTTTCTGGTTGTTATTTGCATGAAATATCTTTTCCCAACCTTTCACTTTCAACCTATGTTTATCTTTGGGTCTAAGATGTGTTTCCTGTAGACAGCATATAGAAGGATCCTGTTTTTTAATCCATTCTGCCAATCTATGTCTTTTGATTGGGGAATTCAGTCCATTAACATTTAGTGTTATTACTGTTTGGTTAGTACTTTCCTCTACCATTTTGCCTTTTGTATTATATATATCATATCTGACTTTCCTTCTTTCTACACTCTTCTCCATACCTCTCTCTTCTGTCTTTTCGGTTGTGACTCTAGTGCTCCCTTTAGTATTTCTTGCAGAGCTGGTCTCTTGGTCACAAATTCTCTCAGTGACTTTTTGTCTGAGAATGTTTTAATTTCTCCCTCATTTTTGAAGGACAATTTTGCTGGATATAGAAGTCTTGGTTGGCAGTTTTTCTCTTTTAGTAATTTAAATATATCATCCCACTGTGTTCTAGCCTCCATGGTTTCTGCTGTGAAATCTACACATAGTCTTATTGGGTTTCCCTTGTATGTGATGGATTGTTTTTCTCTTGCTGCTTTCAAGATCCTCTCTTTCTCTTTGACCTCTGACATTCTAACTAGTAAGTGTCTTGGAGAACGCCTATTTGGGTCTAATCTCTTTGGGGTGCGTTGCACATCTTGGATCTGTAATTTTAGGTCTTTCATAAGAGTTGGGAAATTTTCAGTGAAAATTTCTTCCATTAGTTTTTCTCCTCCTTTTCCCTTCTCTTCTCCTTCTGGGACACCCACAACACGTATATTTGTGCGCTTCATATTGTCCTTGAGTTCCCTGATACCCTGTTCAAATTTTTCCATTCTTTTCCCTATAGTTTCTGTTTGTTTTTGGAATTCAGATGTTCCATCCTCCAAATCACTAATTCTATCTTCTGTCTCTTTGAATCTATCATTGTAGGTATCCATTATTTTTTCTATCTTTTCTACTTTTTCCTTCACTTCCATAAGTTCTGTGATTTGTTTCTTCAGTTTTTCTATTTCTTCTTTATGTTCAGCCCATGTCTTCTTCATGTCCTCCCTCAATTTATCGATTTCGTTTTTGAAGAGGTTTTCCATTTCTGTTCATATATTTAGCATTAGTTGTCTCGGCTCCTGTATCTCATTTGAACTATTGGTTTGTTTCTTTGACTGGGCCATATTTTCAATTATTTGAGCGTGATCCGTTATCTTCTGTTGGCGTCTGCGCATTTAGACAGATTTCCCTGGGTATTGGATCCAAAAGTTTGGAAGATTTTTCTGTGAAATCTCTGGGTTCTGTTTTTCTTATCCTGCCCAGTAGGTGGCGCTCGTGGCACACGTTTGTCTGCGGGTCCCACCAGTAAAAGGTGCTCTGGGACCTTAAACTTTGGAAAACTCTTGCCGTCCGGGGGGTTCGCTAACCGAAACGGCTTGAGCCGGCCCGGGGTCCGAACGCAGGGAGGGTTGCTGGTCGCCGCAGCCCGGGAAAGAGCCCGTCCGAATTTCCTAGTCGGCCCTGGGCGACAAGCGTGGCGGGCGGGCGCCAGCGGCTGCGGCCCGCCCGGGAGAGTGCTCGTTCCCCGGGAGTCACGGGTTTGGAAGGGGCCTCCCCCACCCGTCACCGTTCTCCACGGCCTGGGGGTTTCCGATCCAATTCTCTCAGTTGGTCCGGGGGGCTGCGCGTGGTGTGGGCGCCAGCCGCCTTGGTTTCAGGGCACCACCTGTCCAATTCTCCCAGCCGGCCCGGGAAGGGGGAAGGGAGTAACTCCGGCCGCTTGCCGCCCCACCCAGTGAGGCCCGCGCACCTCGGCAATCTCACCCGAGCTGCTTCTCTCAGCCAGCCAGCCGTTCCAGGATAGGGTACGCTGTCTTTTTTATCTCTGTTGTGGCTTTGGGCGCTTTCTGTATCGTTTCTACTCCCCTAGTAGCTGTCCTGGGGAAGAAACTAAGATCCGCGCGTCTTACTAAGCCGCCATCTTCCAGGAAGTCCCTAGTTTTCTTTATATAGGTTTTTTGTCTCTTTAGTTAAATTTATTCCTAGGTATTTTATTCTTTTAGTTGCAATTGTAAATGGGAGTGATTTGTTCTTAAGGTGTATTTTTTTTTCCTCTAAAGGATATATTTGGAGACTACTATGATCCTGAAGTATATGACCCTTTTCACATGACAAAAAAGATCCCAAATTATGGAAAGGTAAGGTAGTTTTTTCATCTTTATTTTTTTCTTAGAAGTTATGGGGTTGGGGCAACCTAATCATTTTAGAAGTTTTGTAGTTAGTCTCTATTTACTGTTTTAAGACCCACAAAAGTATTACCTCCTCCTTTTAAGAATAGGAACCCCAAATAACTTAGACTTCTGGAGAATTTACTCTGGGTGAACAAGGCATGCATGGGTGTGATAATTCTCCCCTCTACCCTCCTTCCCTCCCTCCCTCCCTCCCTCCTCCCCTCCTTCAAGACAAACTTGAAGCCCAGTAGAGGAGAAAGCTACCTAGGCCGTGAGTGCACAGGAGTGCCCTGAGTGCGTGCTGGGAGCCAGTGCAAGGAACAGTGGGGCATAGATGGGAGAGTGCCTTTCTACTGGAGGTACAAAGGAGGATGTTAGGAAAAGCTGCGCAGAAGAGCTAATAGTAATGTCTTCAAATTTTTTAAACTGCCAATATGAGTCAAAATGTAGTGATGTAGGCTTTGGTTTTGCTCCTGTGTATCCGAAGTAGCCATCTGATATCATTGTTCATTTAAAGTATATTTGCCTGGCTCTGAAGACAAAAGTGGCTCTTCCCAAGGCAGTTTGGTGGTTCCTTAGGAAGCTAAGTATAGTATTGCCGGTAATACCATTGCTAGGTATCTACTCAGAGGACGTGAGGGCAAGGACACAAACTGACATTTGCACAACAATGTTTATAGCATTATTATTTACAATTGCCAAGAGATGGAAACAGCCCAAATGTCCACCAACAGACGAGTGGCCAAACAAGCTGTGGTATATACATACGATGGAATATTAAGCAGCTGTAAGACAGAATAAAGCCATGATGTATGTAACAACATGGATGGACCTTGAGGACATTATGCTGAGTGAGATAAGCCAGAAACAAAAAGACAAATACTGTATAGTCTCACTGATATGAACTAATATTAACGAATGAAGTTGGAGAGGTTAAGAACAGAGATCATTTAAGTGCTGCACGAGACATAAAGGCAGGGGAAATATGCCTTCTGTTTAAAGCTTGCAATCAGCATGGGAGAGAGAAAAAACCCCTCAGTAACCTCTGTTCTTGCCTGCTCCTTTCACACACCCACACGGATGCTCACGTGCCTCATTCCCATGTGGCCTTCAAGTCCTGTTGCCACCTTCCATGGGTGGCATTCTTCCTCTCAGGCTGGGTTGGGAAGGATGGCTGTACCCTAAAGTATCCCGAGTGACTCCTCCCATGACTAGATAGCCATTATCTGTTACCTGTCAGGGGTTCTAGACCGAGAGGTCCCTGAAGACAAGACCTGGTACGAGTGTGGCATACAGGTAGCCTCAGCAAACATGCATTGACGGATGCGATGGCAATGTCAGAACTCTGAGCAGAGCCTGGCTTTCCTATTTGGGTGACCCTTTGTCTTTCTAGCCTTAAGGCTTAGTGATATTTAGCTATCCTCATCCAAGGCAGAAGATATTTATCCTTCCACTGCTCTGTGATTGACAATCTTCTTGAGTCTGTTTTGTTTGACTGTTTGGGGTACAGTAAGGACATAATTGAGTGCTTAGGACATATTTAAAAAGTATAGTACTCAAACTGCAGTAGGATCCTTAAGGATTCTCATTTCTCTTTTTTTTTTTTTTTTTTTTTTTTTTTTTTTTTTAAAGGAAAGACAGAGAGAAGGAAGGAAGGATAGAAGGAAGGAAGGAAGGAAGAAAGGGAAACATTTTTAAACATTTTCTTGTTTTATTGTATTCTGTTTCTCCGTTTTTGTTACATGGGCTGGGGCCGGGAATCGAACCGAGGTCCTCCGGCATAGCAGGCAAGCACTTTGCCCGCTGAGCCACCGCGGCCCGCCCTCTCATTTCTCTTGAAGGTTATAGTCCCACCATTTTATGATCCTCTGTTTCGGAGACAGCGAGGGGTCGATGAAGAGAACAGAGCTATTCTTCAGTGTGAGACAGGTACTTGGGCTTCATTTTTAGAGAATGAAAATGATTCATTTTTTAAAATTGTCAAATGATTTCATACTCTATGAGCAGCTAAAGCAGCTTAGATTAGAATCTAGTGACTTAGTTTTTTTTTTTTTAATCTTCCTGCAGGAAGACGATATACCATAAAAGAATTTGAAGAAATAGAAAAGTCCAAGCTGCATGCCAGATTGCCCCAGTCCGCTTTTACTCTACACAGCGTGATTCCAAAAAAGTGGCTTAAAGCTTCTGTGAGATCCATGAGAAGTAAAATTCATAGTACCTGCAGGTAGAAGTTAATGATCTCCCAAATTGGTAATAGATTAGAGAAATTTGTTTATCAAACAATTTAGTTTAATTCCTAATTCAGATCTTGCACTAATCATTTTCTTTTAGTTAGTATTTATAGTTTTATTATTACTGTGCACACATTTGTATTGTGAAATATACCCAGGCAACAGTATAAAATATAAATGTAGAGCTCAACAAATTGTCAGTCCTGTGAAAATTGCTTTCCAGATCAAGAAAAGGAATGTGTCCCTTCTTGATAACAATCCCCTGCTTCCCCTATTCACTTAAAAAAAAATTAGTCAATTGATTATTTACATTGGTGTTCATGCTTTGTGCTGTGCAGTTCTGTGGGTTTTCACAAGTGCAGTGTGTCATGTGTCCAGAATTACAGTATTGTATAGAATAGTTTCACTGCCCTACAGATCTCTTGTGCTCCACTTCCTCATCCCTTCCTCTCTTCCCCCGAACTCCTGGCAAACACTTGTCTTTTTTGCTGTCTCCATAGTTTTGCCTTTTCCAGAGGGATATGTAGTTGGAATCATACAGTATGTAGCTTTTTCACACTGGCTTCTTTCATTTGGCAATATATATTTAAGTTTTTTCCACGTTTTCTTTTTTTAACAGCTTTATTTAGCTATACTTCTCATACTATATAATTCATCACACATTTAAAGTGGGCAATTCAGGTTTTTTTATACAGTCACAAATATGTCAACCATCACCACAGTCAATTTTAGAACATTTTCATCACTTCAAAAAGTAAGCCTATACCCTTTAGCTGTCACCTCCCCCCCATCTCCCCATCTTTCCCTACTTACCCCAGCTCTAAGCAACCACTAATCTTTCTGTCTCTATAGATTTCCCTGTTCTGTACGTTACATATAAATAGAGTCGTATAATATGGGATATCTTGTGACTGGCTTCTTTCACTCAGAATAAAGTTTTCAAGGTTCATTCATGTTGAAGTACGTAGCATTGTTTCATTCCTTTTTATGACCAAATAATATTCCACTGTATGGATATACTATATTTTGTTTATCTGTCACTTGATGGACAATGGGTTGTTTCTACCATTTGACTATTACAAATAATGCTGCTATAATCATTTGTGCACAAGCTTTTTGTATAAACATATGCTTTCATCTCTCTTGGGTTTATACCCAGGAGTAAAATGAATGGGTCTTACGGTTACTGTATGCTGGGTTTGAGGAACTGCCAGACTATAGCTGCACCACTGTACACCCCTACCAATAGTGTATGAGGGTGCTGAGTTCTCCACAGCCTCCCAATGCTGATATTATCTGACTTGTTGGTTCCAGCCATCCTAGTGATGAGAAGTGTATCTTACTGTGGTTTTGATTTACATTTCCCTGATGACTAGTGATGGTGCACATCCGTTTAGGTGCTTATTGGCGTTTGTATATTTTGTTTTGAGAAAGGCTTGTGCTTTTCGTGTCATATCGAAGAATCTATTGTCCAATACAAGGTCCTGAAGATTTTCCCCCCTGATTTTTTCAAAGTGTTTTATGGTTTTAGTTCTTATATTTAGGTCTTTGATCCATTGAGAGTTAATGGTGTGAGGTGGGGGCCCAGTTTCACTCTTTTGAAACTGAATATCCAGTTTTCCCCGCATCATATGTTAAAGATTGTTCTTTCACCATGGAGTGGACGTGACACTCTTGTTAAAAATCAGTTGGCCATAGACGTGAGGGTTTATTTTTGAAGTCTCAATTCTCCATTTTGTTTACATGTCTGCCCTTGTGCTAATACCACACTGTTTTGACTACTATATCTTTGTTGTGAGCTTTAATTAGGAAGTGTGACTCTTTCCACTTTGTTCCTTTTCAAAGATGGTTTGACTGTTTCGTACCTGTTGCCATTCCATATGAATTTGATGACTGGCTTTCCATTTCTTCCAAAAGGCTACTGGAATTTTGAATGGGATTGTGTTGAATCTGTAAATCACTAGGGATAGTATTGTCTTACAATCTCTGAACACAGAATGCCTTTCTCTTTATTTAGGTCTTTAAAAATTTCTTCCAGCAATGCTTTTAGGTTTTCAGTGTACAATTTTTTTTTAAACATCATTGGTCCAAGTTATTCCTAGATATTTGAATCTTTTAGTTGCTACTGTAAATAGAATTTATTTTTCTTAATCTCCTTTTTGGATTGTTCATTGCTGGTTTATAGAAATACAACTGATTTTTTTGTATGTTCTCCTTGTACCCTGCAACTTTGCTGAATTCATTTATTAGTTCTAATAACTTTCTTTCAGATTCTTTGGGATTTCTATATATAGGATCATGCCATCTGTAAATACTTCTTCCTTTCAAATTTGGAGGCCTTTTAGTTACTTTTCTTGACTCAGTGCTCTGGTGAAAATGTCCATGACAATGCAATGGTGAAAATGGGCATCAGCATTCTTGTCTTCTTGCTGTTCTTAGGAGGAAAGCTTTTAGTCTTTTACTGTGAATGTGATGTTAGCTGTGGGGTTTTTCATAAATGCCTTTTATCATGTTGAGGAAGTTCCCTTCTGTTCCTAGTTTTTAAAGTGTTTGTATCAAGAAAGGGTGCTATATTTTGTCAAATGCCTTTTTTGTGTGGTGATCATATGTTTTTGTTCCCTTCATTCTATTGGTGTGTTGTATCACACTGATTGACTTTCTTTACATTGAACTACTTGCATCCCTGGATAAGTCCCACCAATCATGGTTTATAATTCTTTTAACGTGCTGTTGGATTTGGTTTTCTAGTGCTTTGTTGATGAATTTTGCAGTTATATTTATAAGGCATATTCCTGTAATTTTCCTGTGTTGTGATATCTTTAATTGGCTTTAGAATTAGAGTGATGCTGGTTTCATAGAGTGAGTTAAGAAGTGTTCCCTTCACTTCAATTTTGTGGAAGAGTTGGAACAGTATTGGTGTTAATTCTTCTTTGAATGTTTGTTGAAGTTCACCAGTGAAGCCATCTGGTCCTGGGCTTTTCTTTGTTCGGAGGGTTTTGATTACTGAGTTAATCTCTTTACTTTTATTCTAGTTTGCTAGCTGCTAGAATGCAATATACCAGAAATGGAATGGTTTTTTAAAAAAGGGAATTTAATAAGTTGCTAGTTTACAGTTCTAAGGCCGAGAAAATGTTGCAATTAAAGCAAGTCTATAATAATGTCCAATCTAAGGCACCAGGGAAAGATACCTTGGTTCAAGTAGGCCGATGAAGTTCAGGGTTTCTCTCTCAATGGAAAGGCATATGGCGAACATGGAGGTCTCTCCTTGCTTTCTCTCCAGGCTTCTTGTTTCAAGAAACTCTTCCAGGGGCATATTCTTTCTTTATCTCCAAAGGTCCCTGGTTGCGTGGGCTCTGGCTCTCATCATTCTTGTCACCCTGTCATGGCTCTGCTCTCTTGGAATCTCGTCATTCTGGTTTGGTGCATAAATATTTATGATTGTTATGTCTTCATGCTGAATTGTTCCTTTTATTAGTACATAGTATCCTTCTTTGTCTCTTCTTAACTGTTTTACATTTGAAGTCTAATTTGTTAGATATTAGTATAGCTACTCCTGCTCTTTCCTGGTTGTTATTTGCATGAAATATCTTTTCCCAACCTTTCACTTTCAACCTATGTTTATCTTTGGGTCTAAGATGTGTTTCCTGTAGACAGCATATAGAAGGATCCTGTTTTTTAATCCATTCTGCCAGTCTATGTCTTTTGATTGGGGAGTTCAATCCATTAACATTTAGTGTTATTACTGTACGGGTAGTCCTTTCTTCTACCATTTTGCCTTTTGTATTTTATATGTCATGTCTAATTTTCCTTCTGTCTACACTCTTCTCCACACCTCTTTCTTTTGTGTTTTCGTATCTGTCTCTAGTGCTCCCTTTAGTATTTCTTGCAGAGCTGGTCTCTTGGTCACAAATTCTCTCAGTGATTTTTTGTCTGAAAATGTTTTAATTTCTCCCTCATTTTTGAAGGACAATTTTGCTGGGTATAGAATTCTTGGTTGGCAGTTTTTCTCTTTTAGTAGTTTAAATATATCATCCCACTGTCTTCTAGCTTCCATGGTTTCTGCTGAGAAATCGACACATAGTCTTATTGGGTTTCCTTGTATGTGATGGATTGCTTTTCTCTTGCTGCTTTCAAGATCCTCTCTTTCTCTTTGACCTCTGACATTCTGATTAGTAAGTATCTTGGAGAACATCTATTTGGATCTATTCTCTTTGGGGTACGCTGCACTTCTTGGATCTGTAATTTTAGGTCTTTCATAAGAGTTGGGAAATTTTCAGTGATAATTTCCTCCGTTAGTTTTTCTCCTCCTTTTCCCTTCTCTTCTCCTTCTGGGACACCCACAAAAACACGTATATTTGTCTGCTTCATATTATCATTCAATTACCTGAGTCCCTGCTCATGTCTTTCCATTTTTTCCCTATAGTTTCTGTTTCTTGTTGAATTTCAGATGTTCCGTCCTCCAGTTCACTAATCTTATCCTCTGTCTCTCGAAATCTACCATTGTTTTTTTCATCTCTTCTACTGTATCTTTCATTCCCATAAGTTCTGTGATTTTTTTTCAGACTCTCCATTTCTTCTTTTTTTTTTTTTTTTTTTTTTTTTTAAGGAAGGAAAGACAGAGAAGGAAGGAAGGGAGGAAGAAAGGGAAACATTTTTAAACATTTTCTTGTTTTATTATATTTTTGTTTGTTTGTTTGTTTTTTACATGGGCTGGGGCCGGGAATCGAACCGGGGTCCTCCGGCACAGCAGGCAAGCACTCTTGCCCGCTGAGCCACCGCGGCCCGCCTCTCCATTTCTTCTTTTTGTTCATTCGTTGCCTTCTTCATATCCTCCCTCAATTCATTGATTCGGTTTTTGATGAGTTTTTCCATGTCTGTTCGTATATTCTGAATTAATTGTTTCAGCTCTTGTATCTCATTTGAACTATTGGTTTGTTCCTTTGACTGGGTCATATCTTCAATTTTCCTGTTGTGATTTGTTATTTTTTGCTGGCGTCTGGAGGTTTAATTACCTTAACTAGTTTATTCTGGAGATTGCTTTCACTTCTCTTACCTAGGGTTTTCTTGCTGGATGAATTTGTTGTCTGTCTGTTCTTTGACATTCAGTTCAGCTTTTTCTGGACCTCTAGCTTAGATTTTGTTTAACAGAGGATAATTTTTCGGTTCTTGTTTTCTTTTTTCTTGCTCTGCTTGTAGGGTGCCTTCCCCACCCCTCACCCTTAGGAGGGTCTGTGTAGGTATTATAGACTCCAGCCAGTTTTTCCCGGACTAAACTGACCTCCTATCAGGGGGTCACCTGTGTCAGTTTTCCCTGAGGGTGAGACCCAGCAGGTTGAAAGACTTTCCTGTGAAGTCTCTGGGCTCTGTTTTTCTTATCCTGCCCAGTATGTGGTTCTTGTCTGCCTGTGGGTCCCACTAGCATAAGATGATGTGGCACCTTTAACTTTGGAAGACTCTCCCTGTTGGGGGCATGGTGGAGACAGAGGAGAGGTTGTAGGCTGGTTTTAATGGCTTCAAATTACCAAGCACTGGTGTCTGAATTCCTTGAGGGAGGGATTCCACCTGAGTTGGGCTTCACCCCTCCCCTGAGGAAGGCACAGGCAGGAGACAAGTCCTGAAAGCAGCTTGTTTCTGCCTATGCCTGGGGCAGCTGCAGCCTGAGGAGTCCTGCTGCCGAATCCAGAGGCAGTCAAGCCTTTATAGAAACACAGCCACAAAAACCTGTGTTTCTTTTCTTTTTTTCTTTTTCCGTTAGCCCAATGAGTGAACTTTGACCAGGTTCTTCTGAGCTGGGGGCCTATTTGTAGTAGTCAGAATTTGTTAATTAATTCCACAATTGGTGTTTGGTTGGACTCAGCCCCTACTGCTGTTAAAGTCTCTTTCCTTTCCCCTCTGGGAAGCAGCCTGTGGAGAGGGCACCGGCCGCCATGGCTTGCAGAACTCACAGTTCTGGGGATGCTCACAGCTGGTCCAGCTGGTCCAGACTGGGGTACGCTGTGTGTCCGGTCACTGATGTAGCTCTGGGAGCTGTTCTGTACTGTTTCTGATTATTTAGTAGTTGTTCTGGAGGACAAACTAAAACACGCACATTGCTAAGCTGCCATCTTGGCCACACCCCGGAATCTTGTCATTCTGAAGCTTTCTCCAAAATGCTTCCTTTTTTAAAGGATTCCAGTAAACTAATCAAGACCCATGTGGAATGGGCAGAGCCACAAGTCTGAGGAAATAATCTAATCAAGCTTCCAACATACAGTGCTGAATAGGGTTTAAAAGAAATGGCTGCCTCCACAAGATGGAGTATGATTAAAACATGGCTTTTCTAGGGACATAATCCTTTCAAACCGCGTAACTTGTTATTGGTCTGTTGAGATCTTCTGTTTCTTCTTACGTCAGTGTAGGCAGTTTGTGTGTTTCTAGGAATTTGCCTACTTCAGCTGGGTTATCTAATTTGCTGTACAGTTGTTCACAGTATCCATTTATAATCCTTTTTATTTCTATGAGGTCAGTAGTAATGCCCTTCCTTTCATTTATGATTTTAGTTATTTGTATTCTCTCTCTTTTTTTCTTTGTCAGTCTAGCTAAACTCTTGTCAATTTACTGATCTTTTCAAAGAATCAACTTTTGGTTTTGTTGGTTGTTTCTCTTATCTTTCTACTCTATTTTATTTATCTCTGCTCAAATCTTTATTATTTCCTTCCTTCTGTTCACTTTGTGTTTAGTTTGCTATTCTTCTAGGCATGAGATTACATTACTGATTTGTCAGCTTTTTTTTTTATTGTAAGCATTGAGAGATATAAATTTCCCTCCCAGCACTGCCTTGGCTGCATCCCATGAATTTTTTTTTTTTTTTTTGCATGGGCAGGCACCAGGAATTGAACCCAGGTCTCTCGTATGGCAGGTGAGAACTCTACCTACTGAGCCACTGTGGCCTGCCCCATAAGTTTTGATATGTTGTATTTTAGTTTTTATTTATCTCAAGGTATTTCTAATTTCCCATATGATTTCTTTTTTGACCCACTGGTTGTTTAACAGTGTATTATATAATTGCCACATATTTATGGCATTTCTGTTATTGATTTCTAACTTCATCTCCTCGTAATGGGATGTGCTGGTTTGATTCTGTTATGTACCCCAGAAAAGCCATATTTTAATACTGATCCAGTCTTGCAGAAGCAGATTCAAACCAGCACATCCCATTACAGGGGATGCAGCCAAGGCAGTGCTAAGAGGGACATTTATACCATTCTAACTTCTTCATTTTGAGAAGTGTCAACATTATAGGGTAGGGGTATGTAAGTAGTTGATGTCCTTGGAGAGACTGGTGCCTCTGAATTTCAGGGCTTATCTGGCATATGAACAATCTGGTGGTTTGAAGTTACTGAAAAATAAACTTAGTGAGTGAAACTTATATAATAGAGCCTCAGATAGGGCCCTGGGTATTCTTTAGGATTTTCAGGACTACTGTTGGTTGGGGCTTGGCATACCATGATGATTTGCAATGTCTAGCTGAAGCTTGCATAACAGTAACCTCCAGAATAGTCTCTGGACTCTATTTGATATTTCTTAGCCACTGGAACCTTGTTTAGTTTCATTTTTTCCCCCCATCTTGGTAAAGGAGGCATTGTTAGTCCCATAATGTCAAGGCCAGGCTCATCCCTGGGTGTCAGTTGCACACTGCCAGGGAGACTTACACCCCTGGAAATCGAGCCCCACATAGCGGGTAGGGTAATGAGTTTACTTACAGAGTTGGGCTTAGAGAGAAAGAGGCCATATTTGAGCAACAAAGGAGGTTCTCTGGAGGTGATTCTTAAACCTAATTATAAGTAGGCTTAGCTTTCCTGTTACAGAAATAAGTTTCATAAGAACAAAATTCGAGATTGAGGGCTTAACCTATTAACTTGGGAGTCCCTAATGATTGATTATCAGGAATTTCTCAGGTGGGGAAGTTTAATAGCTTCATATTTTATCTCTAGTCCCTCAAGAGACTTTGCTGATACTTTTAAATTATCTGCCCAGCATACTCTGGAATGTATCATTACATTAAGCTATACAGACTTACAAGATCTCATTCCCTCTTCTAGATTCTATATGTACGTAGGTTGTTTAAATGAACTAATCAAACAGTGTAAGTTAGTGTGCTACAGAAAATTCGAATTTGTGGTCACAATAAACATCTCTTCCTTTGGTCTCACACAAAAGGTGAAGTTCTAAAATACAGACAATATCATCCTTTACCCTGTATTTGATTTACCTTAGTCCCAACCAGATTAGCTTCATCCTTATCTCTAATTAAAGTCTGATCTCTTTTTCGACTTCTTTCACAGTTGCCGTCTTTCAGAGCTGCAGAACTCCAACTCTGAATCTTAGGTGTCATATAGGTACCCAAAGTTCCAGGAAAATGCCAGATTATACACATTGAGCACAGCACCGCAGAATTTAAAAATAGTACTTAAAGCTCAGAAATAAATGTGTCTGCTGTAAGAGCTTACAATCTAGGCCTTTATTTTCTTATAAGTATTTTATTAAAAAGACCATACAATTCTTGTCCTTTTGTTTCATACTTATTTTGCTCAACGTAGTGAACTCTCATTCAGCCATTGCATGCCTCACAACTTCATTTCTTCCTGTAGCTGCACAATATTCCCTCATATGTATGCACTACAGTTTGCCTTTCCCCTTCTCAGTCAATGTTCCTTTCGGCCACCTGCATCCATTGGGTGTTGTGAATAATACTGTCAGTAGCATCAGTGTGAAAATGTCTATTCAAGTCCCCACTTTCAATGCTTCCAAGTACATTCCTAGTATTGGGATTGCCTAATTATATGCAACCGCGTATTTGGCTTCCTACATCACCCTCTGGAGGGGCGTTGCCATTCCTCTCCCTTTCCAGTATTGACTCTCCACATTTCTGGGGCACTCAAATCTTTCTGTGCATTTTAAATCTGCAGATTTTGTTGAGATATATTCACATAGCCTATGTTCTATTGAAAATAATGTCTCACAGTACCCTCACTTAGTATACAATCATCATCACTCTCACTTTTAAAGACTTTCCAATGCTCCAAAGAGAAAAGTAACGGACACATCACACCAAGGAGAAAACCCAAAGCACCCCATAACTTTTGTTCTTCTCCCAATTATTTACCCATAGTATTATTGTGGTACTAGTGAATTATTCCTGTTAAATACTCATAGCATACACTAGTTAGTTTTTCTAACATACCACTTTGTTATTAACTTTTTGTACAAATGTCATACCTTTGAAGTAGTTCACACAAGAACTTATTTATATTTGAATGCTAATCACTGAGATACATGACTTTAAATAACCCCTTTCAATCATATTCACCTTCAATACTATTACTTACAATCTCACTAATAAACTACTATCACCTCTATCCATTCCCATACATTTATGTTCAACCTTGCTAACCAGTCTGTCCCTATTTGGTAACTGCTTTCCCTTCTCTAGCTTCTGTCTATCTCTAGGTCCCCTATAGACTACATTTTAAGATTCTGAGTTTGATTTTTAGGGAGTTCACATTAGTTAAGTCATACAGTAGCTATCTTATCGTGTCCTGCGTATTTCAGCATTATATCCTCATTGTTCACCCATGTTGTCATGTTTCATGACCGCATTCCTTCTTACTGCTGCAGAATATTCCATTGCATGTATGTATCACATTTTGTTTATCCACTCATCTGTTGATGGACACTTGGATCGTTTCCATCTTTTGGCAATTGTGAATACTGCTGTGAACATTGGTGTGCATATGTCTGTTCATGTCCCTGCGCTCAGATCTTCTGGGTACACCAAGCAGTGGAATTGCCGTATTGTGGGTAACTAGATATTTAGTTTTCTGAGAAACTGCTGAACTTGTCTTCTGCAGTGGTTGTACCATTATACATTTCCCCCCATCAGTGAATAAATGTTCCAGTTTCTCCACATTCTGTTCGTTTGTTAAACCTGCCAGAATGCAATATACCAGAAATGGAATGGCTTTTACAAAGAGAATTTATTATGTTAAAAGTTACAATTCTAAGACTGTGAAAGTGTCCAAATTAAGGTACCAAAAAGAGATTACATCATTGAAGAAAGGCTGATGCTGTCTGGAATACCTCATGTTAGCTGGGAACGCATGTGACTGGCATCTGCTGGTCGCTGTTCCCATTTCCATTGTTTTCAGCTTCTGATACCAGTGGTTTCCTCTTTAAGTATCTGTGGCCCTTCACTTAGCTACTTGAGACACAACTCTGGGTTCTGGCTTGCTTAGCATCTCATGGGAAGGCACATGGTGATGTCTCCTGGGCTCTACCTGTACCTAGGCATCTCTCTCTGTCAGCATTCTGAACATCTGAGGCTCTGTCAACTCTGTTGTAACTGTTCTCCAAGTGTCTGCATCTGAGGTTTCTCCAAAATGTCTCCCCTTTTAAAGTACTGTAGTAAACTAATTAAGACCCACCTTGAATGGGTAGAGTCAAATCTTCATCTAATCAAAAGGCCACACCCACAATTGCACTTCACATCTCTGTGGAGATAATCCAATAAAATGTTTCCACCCTGCAGTGTGGAATCAGGATTAAAAGATTGGATGAGGAACAGTTTCACACTGGCACACTCTCTAACATTTGTAGTTTCCTGTTTGTTTAATGGCAACCATTCTTATAGGTGTGAGATGATATCTCTTTTTTTTGTTTGTCTGATCTATTCTTTTCCTCTCTCTATTTTTATCCCTTAAGTTACCTTTACTAATACTCTTCAATTCTCTGCCCTTCTCCAGACTTCTCTCTTCTGTCTTTTTTTTTTCAGCTGACAGGACTCCCTTTAGTATTTCTTGCAGGGCAGGTCTCTTGCTAACAAATCCTCTCAGCATTTGTTGTTTGGGAAGATTTTAAACTCTCCCTCACTTTTGAAGTACAGCTTTGCTGGATAACGACTTCTTGGCTGACAATTTTTCTCTTTCAGAATGTTAAATATGTCATATCACTGCTTTCTTGCCTCTGTGCTGCCCACGGAGCAGTCTACTTAGTCTTATGTGGCTTCCTTGTATGTGGCGAACTGCTTTTCTCTTGTTGCTTTCAGGACTTTCTCCTTGTTGTTAGCATTTGACAATCAGGTTAGTATGTGACTTGAAGTGGATCTATTTAGATTTATTCTATTGGAATTCATTGGGCTTCTTTGATTTGCATATTTATGTCTTTTATATAAGAGTTGGAAGTTTTCCCAATTATCTCTTCAAATAGTCTACCTAGCTCTTTTTTCTTCTACTTCTGGGACACCAATATTTCTTATATTTGCGTGCTTCATGTTTCCATCATTTCCCTAAGATCCAGTTCAAATTTTTCCATGTTTTTCACCATTTGTTCTTTTGTCCATTTACAATCAATTGCTCTGTCCTATAGTTCACTTATTCTTTCTTTTGCTTCTTCAAATCTTCTGTTGTGTGTCTCTGGTTTGTTTTTAATTTGATTTTTCATTTCCATAAGATATGCTGTTTTTCTATGTACTCTCAAATTCTTCTTTATGCTCTTCTAGTGTTTTCTTGATATACTTTATGTCTTGGCCAAATCATTGAAGTTATTTTGGAGATTTGTATATTTTGTTTTAGTTTGCTAATGCTGCTGGAATGCAATATACCAGAAATGGAATGACTTTTACAAAGGGAATTTATTAAGTTAAAACATTAGAAATTTACTGTTCTTGAGGCCACAAAAGTGTCCAATCTAAGGCATCCAGAGAAAGATATCGACTCTGATGAAAGGCCAATGTCTGTCACATGGGAGGCACATTGCTGGCATCTGCATTCTTTCCCGGCTTCTGGTTTCAAATGGTTCTCTCAGCCCCTGTGGATCCTTCTTGCTTCTGGCTTTCTTAGCATCTCATGGGAAGGCATGTGGTGATGTCTGCTGGGCTCTGCATCTCCAAACATCCATGTTTAGGCTTCTGCTCTCTCTGTTGGCACACCAAGCATGTCCTTCAGCACTCTAAGCATCTCAAAATGTCTGCATCTATGTCGCTTCTGAGCTTTCTCCAAAATGTTTCCCCTTTTGAGGACTCCAGTAAACTAATCAAGATGCACTTTAAATGGGCGTCACATCTCCATCTAGTCAAAAGATCACATCCACAATTTAGTGGATTATCTCTCCATGGAAACAATCCAATCAAAAGGTCACTCCTACAACTGGGTATGTCACATCTCCATGAAACAATCCAAACAAAGTTTCTACCTAAACAATAGATCTATACCCCACACCCTCCTACAAGATTGGATTAAGAGAAGGAACATGGCTTTTCTGGAGTACATAGCAGTTTCAAACTAGCACATACTTTTTGATTAGTTGTTCCAAATTCTCTGTCTCCTCTGGCTTTTTAATTTGGTCATTTGGCTTGGGCTTCTCTTCTTGCATTTTCATGTCCTTGTTATTTTCTACTGATTTCTTTGCATTTGATTATTTTGATATGGTTCTTTTGAAAGTTGATTTCCCTCACCCAAGATTTTATAGTTGCTTGGGTTTGCGTTGAAGGTTTCCTTTGGCTCTTGGTTTATCAATAATTCCCAATCAGAGCAAGGCCCAGGCCTCCCATGAGAGATGCAAGTCTATTGGATATCCCATCCTTTCAGTTGTAATTTCTCTGCCTTTTCATCAGGTCTTCTATATACAATGTAGAAGTCCTTCTCTGGCTGCTCATACCCTCTGTCCCAGTCATTTTCTGTCTTTTCTCCAGTTATTTCATGATGGAGAAATCAGCTCTGACTCTCCTATTCTGCCATCTTCCCAGAAGTCTCCTGTTTGGTTAATTTTTTAAAAAAACATTTTTTATTGCGAAATATAACATAGATACGAAAAGGAAGAAATTTCAAAGTACATCGAAGCAAGTAGTTTTAGAACAAATTTCAGAGTTTGGGATGGTTTACAGTTCCACAATTTTAGTTTTTCCTTCTAGGTGCTCCAAGACACTAGAGACTAAAAAAAACATCAATATGATTCAGCAGTCATACTCATTTGTTAAATCCTGTCTTTTCTGTTATAACTCCACCTTCTTCTTTGATCTTTCTTCCAATCTTTAGGGATATTTGGCTCTGCCCATTCTAACTTTTTCATGTTGGAAAGGGCTCTTGATAATATGGGTTAGGCGATGGAACCAGTTGATGTTCTTGGAGAGGCTAGGCCCTCTGGGTTTCAGGTATTTGGTTAATTTTTAAAAATAATTTCTCTCTCTTTATTGAAACTCTCATTTTGTTTATATATCATTTTCCTCATTTCTCTCAATTATTTGTCTTGTTTTCCTTCAGCTCTTTGAGCATTTTAGGACAGAATTTAAAAAATTTTTGCCTAGTATGCCAGTTTGAATATGTTATGTACCCCAGAGGAGCCATGTTTTAATCCTAATTCAATTCTATAGGGCAGGAACTTTTGATTAGATTTTCTCCAGGGAGATGTGACACACCCAATTGTGGTGTGTCCTTTTGGTTAACTGGAGATGTGACTCTGCCTATTCATGGTAGGTTTTGATTAGTTTACTAGAGTCCTTTAAAAGGGAAAACATTTTGAAGAAACCACAGGGCTGACGGAAACTTCAGAGCTGACAGAGATTGCAAATGTAGATACTGGGAGAACA
This sequence comes from Tamandua tetradactyla, assembly GCF_023851605.1. NCBI lineage: Eukaryota > Metazoa > Chordata > Mammalia > Pilosa > Myrmecophagidae > Tamandua > Tamandua tetradactyla. The sequence goes on from NC_135329.1 coordinate 7,393,423, forward strand.
GTTGCTTCAGAGAACAGAGACAGATGTTTGGAGAAGCTTGAACTCCAGCAGACGTTGCCATGAGATGTTAAGCAAACCAGAGCCTGGAGAGAGCCAAGGGAAGCTAAGAGATGAAAGCCAGCCCCAGAGAAGCAAAATGAGGAATCCCTAGAGGAACAGAGTCTGAAAAACAACAGAGACCAGGAGCAAAGGACCAGCAGTTGCCAGCCATGTGACTACCCAGCTGGCAGAGGTGTTCTAGACCCATTGACCGTCCTTGAATTAAGGTATCTTTTCCTGGATGCCTTGGTGTGAACATTTTTATAGGCTTAGAACTGTAAACTTGTAACTTAATAAATTCCCTTTTTAAAAGCCATTCCATTTCTGGTATATTACATTCCGGCAGCTTAACAAAGTAGTGCGTTTGGTATGTCCAATGTTAAGTCTTCCTCATTGATGGTGTTCTAGTTTGCTAGCTGCCAGAATGCAATATACCAGAAACGGAATGGCTTTTAAAAGGGGTGATTTAATGAGTTGCTAGTTTAGAGTTCTAAGGCCGAGAAAATGTCCCCATTACAACAAGTCTATAGTAATGTCCAATCAAAGGCATCCAGGGAAAGATACCTTGGTTCAAGAAGGCCGATGAAGTTCAGGGTTTCTCTCTCATCTGGGAAGGCACATGGTGAACACGGTCAGGGCTCCTCTCTCAGCTGGAAGGGCACATGGCAAATACAGCATCATCTGCTAGCTTTCTCTCCTGGCTTCCTATTTCATGAAGCTCCCCGGGAGGCACTTTCCTTCTTCATCTCCAAAGGTTGCTGGCTCGTGGACTCTGCATCGTGGTGCTGCAGCATTCTCTGCTCTCTCTGAATCTCTCTGAATCTCCAAAATGTTTCCTCTTTTATAGGACTTCAGAAACTAATCAAGACCCACTCAAATGGGTGGAGACATGTCATCCCCTAATCCAGTTTAACAACCACTCTTGACTAAATCACATCATCCAGGGAGATAATCTCATTACAGTTTCAAACATACAATATTGAATAGAGATTATTCTACCTTTAAGAAATGGGATTTATATCAAAACATGGCTTTTCTTAGGGGGCCTATATCCTTTCAAACCAGCACAGATGGTTTCTGTAAATTTATTCTATTCCTTTAAATGGGCCATGTTTTCCTGATTTTTTTGTATGGCTTGTGATTTTATGTTGAAATCTGGACATTTGAATATTTTAATATGTTAACTCTGGAAATCAGATTCTCCCCCTTCCATAGAGTTTGCTGGGTTTTTTCTCCCTTCTTATTGTTGAATGCAATTTTAGTCTATTTAGTGATTTTTTCCAAACTATTTGAGAATTTACTCCTTGATGTGTAAGTAATTACTAAAGTCTCTATTCATAAAGCTTGTATTCAGCTAGTGTTAAGACAGAAATTACCTTGAATGCCAGGAGTGTACAACAACAAGAAAAAACTAAAGAAAACACCTTTCCTGGACTTTGCAGATTGGCTCCACACTTGTGCTCTCCTTTAGCTCTTAGTCACCTCTACAATGGGCTAAATAAAAAATAGCCCAGGAGAAGGCGTATTGTCCTCTCAGGTCTTTTCTGAGCCTGCGGCTTGTCTTGGGCATGTGCAAATGGTCTTATCAATATCCCCCTCTGGGTGCTGCGGGTTGCTGTGATTTGACTGTTTTCTTATGGTGTTTCAGTGGTCCTGCCAGCCACTTCTACCTTCAGAGCAATTCTGGGACTGGCGAGACCAATGAGCATCCTGCATCTGTCCCTTAGCCTGCCACCCAGTGGATTGCTATGGCCATCCGTGCCCCCCAATTCATCTAAGTTTACTCTGCTCTCTCTGGAACTCAGGACTGGGGACCTGCGCTGGGAGTGAGCAGTGATGCTGTATGGAGCTGGGAGAGGGTGGAAGGAGGGCCAGTAAAGGTACCACAGAGGTTTCATACTGTGTGGTTTTTTTGATGGCCCTGGGTCTCCCACGTGCCTATTATTTTTAAATGACCTTTTTCTTGATTCTGTGCTTGCCCTGTTATAGTAATCCTTCAACTGTTTCCAAGAGCTCTGAGCAAGTTCGTTCTGCCAGTTCCTTCTGGTTCCTCAGTGCTGCTGTAGGGGACAGATCCTGGGAGTTTCTCACTCCGCCCTCTCGCTGACGTCACTGGCCCCGGCTTTACCTTGGCATGCCGGTCCCTGCTGACGGAGGCTGTGTTTGGGCCATCCTCTGCCTGTCCAAACCTGATCCTCAGCCCAAGCCTGGAATTGGCAAATGCGTCCAGGAAAGAAGACAGCCAGAGATTGCCGACTCATTCCTGAAGGGCTCTTCCCTCTCTGAAATGGTTTCAACAGCTATCCAGTGTCTTTTAAAATATGATTTGTGGGATAAGTTTTCTGACTTTTCTAGTTTTTGCAGCAAGAGTGTGGTCTGCTAGTAACTTCTGCATTCTGCACACCAGTGAAGGTCCTGTTATGCTTTCTTGGTGTTTCCTTTTTTATCTCCCATCCTGAGTTTTGCTGGAATCACCAATTCTACTTTGTTTCTGTTTCCTCTAGTGATTTGGAGGTTTTATATGCTATTTTGCACTAATCATGGTTCCTTTATACATTTTAAACATCAATAATTACAAAACTCTCTGCCTCCCAACAAGTCAAAAGCTTTATTTGGCTTTATTTCCTTCACCTGCCCTCTCTGTCTCTTTAGCCTCAGCTCCCTAACCATATCCCTCCCTCTGGGCTGGTCTCCCACCCCCCCACCCCCCCACTGCCCCACCGCCCCCCACCCCCATCCCCTCTGCAGTTAGCAGCAGGAGATCTTGTTGAAGGTGAGTGTCTTGCTCTCACTTGGACTCCCTCTGGTGGCCCCCAAAGTCCTTACAATAATGTCCCACCTCCTTAACATAGCGCCACATGTGCTGCCTGGGCCTTGCCTTCCTTTCTGGCTTCATCTCAAAAATCCCCTCCCCAGAAAGAAGAGAAATATAAACAAACTACCTACATTTCTGTGTCACATCAGCCCATTCACAGCTCCCCAGATCTGCCAGGTTGTGTCATTACTTTGCTCCATTCCAATATGGGATCAGGGGGGAGCATCACTTCTGAAATGGTGCTATAACCGTGTGCCCCCCACTGCCTTTTCCCCCAGCAGCAAGCCCCCGAAGGCAAGCACTATGTCTTACTCGTCTTCGTGTCCCCAGCACTTAGTGGAATGTTGGAGGTGATGAGTAAATGTTGGGTGAATGAATGAATGAGGAAGGAAGAAGAAGTCTCATTTCCTTTGAAAGGGTTGGGCTTCCCTGGGCAGAAATGGGGCATCTTGGAGAAAACCCTTTGGGAGGACATGCCCAGAACTGCCTCACATGGCTGTTTAATACAGAAGGAAAAGTACTTCCAAGAAAGGTGGCTGTAATATTTGGGGACTGGTGGGTTACAAAACACAGAACCCTACTCAAGCAAAAAGGAGGAGGGGAATGGGCAACTTAAAAAACACCAGAATGTCATGGAAGCTAAGGCCAGAGGCCAGGAAGCCAGTCACTTCCTCTTTGGGACTGTGTGACTTTTATCATCACTTCTTGTGAACAGCCTTCTTTGCTTCATTTCTCTTTTTTGCTTTACTGTGCATGTGTTGGAAAATGCATGCTTGAGCCCCGCTCAGCTGTGTGGTTTGATGGCCCAGGGGCTGCCTTTGGTCCCTATTACTCTGGTGATGGCAGCTTTGTCCCAGTCGGGGCTCTGCACCACGTGCCTTTGGTGGTCCCTCAGCCCTAGCGAGGGAAGGGTTGTGGTTCTCACCGTCTACTTAAGGCTTGTGCCAACAGGGGGCGAGCCGGGAGGGAAGGTTTACTATCAGCCACCAAATGAGGTGTCTGTCTAGTCTTTCTTTTTCATAAAAGTGCATATTAAGTTCATTAAATTAATTTCAGACAACTATTGACTGATACAGTTCCCTTTGTACTGAGTTGAGATCATTCTTCCCACTTTTCTTTGCAGATCTGAAAAACTCATTTGTGCAGAAAAGAAACATCTATCTCATAAAGAGGAAAAGGCTACCGACTTAAGCCAGAGTGCTTTTGAAAGGCAGTTTCATTCCTCAAAGCTCAGCCAGGAGAGTCAAAGGGATGAAAGGAAGGGTCTGGTGAGCAGAGAACTGGGGGAGCAGGGCCTGGGACCGCCCCAGCTTCCACTTCGTGGCCATGACACTCAGGGTGGAGGAGGCAGTGACCAAAGAAGGGAGTGAAAAGGAGGAGCAGAAGGGGCATTTACTATACTTAGAAGAAACAACGGGATTGCCTCTGAGCATGGTGTTTTTGCAAAGGGTGTTCTTGCCTCGGGCAGGGAAGCCTTCAGTGAAGAAACTGAGAAAGGCAGAAGGCAGTGGGCTCTGGACCCCGCCGCCAGGGGATAGCTTGGCCCCCAAGGCTGACCATGCCATGGAGCTGGTGAGGGAAAACCTGGCCAGCGTGCATCTGCCCCACTGTGACTTCGTCCATTCTTTTCCCTGAGTTTTTGCCCTTCTGCTATTTTTCTACCATTTTTGACTTCTTATATCCGAGCCAGACCAAAAATGTTGTTCTCCTTAATTTAGTCACAGTAGGTGGGAATTTTTAAAAGGAATTTATACTAAAAAAAAATTAGGGACAAAGTAACAGTCTGATATTTAAAAGGCATTTTATATACAGAAGTTTTCTGAGCACAAATTTCTTATCCGTGGCTCCCAGTTTGGCTGTCATAGCTTACAGCTCACCGTCTGAGTGCATTTTTCCCTGCTGTCCTCTCTCCTACACTTGTAACCTAAACCCTCAGGTTTAGGGTCCTTCCAGGAAGGGCCAGGGGAGTTACAGCAACCCCAGTCAGTAAATAAGTTGATAATTGTCTGAAAGCACAGTGGGTCTTTGCATTTTACCTTTCACCAGCCCCTCCCGAATATATATATGTTAAATATATTCTTTTAACTATTTTTAATTTTGCAATACTTTAAAACTTACAGGACAGTTACAAAAATAATCATCCAGAAGCTCCACCATGCACTTACCCCCCACCTGCCCCGCCCCAGATACCCAGATCCACCAATTTTAACATATGGTCACTTTTGCCAGATCATTCTGTCTATCCATTCATCTCTCTCTCCATCTATCCATCGTCTGTCTGTCTGTCTGCCTGTCTATTTATCAGTCCATTTCTGACACCTGAGTGTAGGTGTACACATCATGCTCCTTGAACAGTTAATGCTGCCATGGACATTTCCTGAGAGTGAGTATGTTCACTTGTGCAGTTATCAAGTTCAAGAAATTTGGCATTGATATACAGCTTACAGCCTATATTCCAATTTGTTTTCATTATATTCCCTTAAGCCTTCTCTCCTTTGCTAGATCCTATTCAGGATCATGTATTGCATTTAATTGTTCTTGTCTCTAAAGTTGCTCTTTTCTTTTCAGTTGTGGGAACATATATAGCACATAACGCTCCCATCTCAACCACTCTGGAGCACACCATTCAGTGGGGTTAGTCACATTCCCGATATTGCCATGCCCTCAGCACCTTCTACTACTAAACGTTCCCATCTCCCCAACCAGAAATGCCTTTTGCATTAACCCCCTGTTCCTCCTACCTGACCCTTCCACCCGTCTCCACTCGGGCCCCTGCCCCTGCAACCTGCTGTTAGATATTTTTGTGACCCAAGTCCTACCCAATCCCATCGTTCTCCCCAGTCTCTCCGGAGAGGAAAGGATTCTCCCCATATGGTGTGCCAGAACTACCCTAGAGGGACTTCCCCTGAGCATGATTCTATCTGAGAGAGCAGGTGCCCTTCAGTCAGATTTTACTGTGCTGTAGTCAGCTCTGCCCTCTGCTAGGGTAGCCTAACTGCTGTTCCCAGTAGATCCAAGAAACGGCTAGTGGCTTGAGCACAACAGAAGTTTGCTTCTTTTTGTGGTACTGTCTTGGGGGGGTCATCCGGCCAGCAGGTGGCCTCTCCTTCAGGCCTTGGTGTCCAGGGTTGCCCTGGGCAACTCCTACCTGTCAGCCTGAAAAAGGGCAGAGATCTGGCAGCGCTACCTTGGGAGGTGTGTTTGGGCCTGGCTGGAAAGTGGTGTCGTCACTTCCTCTCCTCTTCCCTGTATGGGGCCCATCCCTGGCTGTCCGTACCTGGAGTGGGTGGTGCTGGGAACAGCTGTCACTGTCGGGCCTGAGCACAATGGAAGGGCAGATGTGTGTCTTGTGCAGTCATCTCTGCAGTACCATGAAATGGTTAGTACCACATGGAACCCAAACAATGGAAAGCCTTGTCTAAGACTTGCTGAAACCAGGGAGTTAGAGAGAGCAGAGACAAGAGGGCTGGTTGGGAACCTAACTGAAAGGGACTGTCCCAGCTCCCTACACCCCAGTTATCCTCTGTCAACAGGCCATGAGGAGCCGACCGCCTAGACCTCGATCCTGGGCGCCTGGGGAGGGCCCGCGTCATGGATGGAGGCCTCAGCCTGCAGACAGGAGGGTGATGACAGCAGAGGTCCTGGCGCAGCACCTGGCCTCGCTGCAGGTGGGGGCTGGGCCGGGCGGCCAGCGGGTGTGCCCCTGTAAGACACCGTTTGTCATAAAGGCTCCTTGAGTCTTAGTTTGCAGTATCTACCCTCAAGTTAAAATACTGCAAATATGTTCCCTCTCTCTAGAAGTCGAGGTATTGCAAGAAATATCCAAATAATAGCTCCTGCTTATTGAGCTCCAGTTGTGATCCAGAAATATGTGAGCTATTTCATATTCATTTAAATGTTTTAATGGCAAGACGGTATTATTATTATTGCCAATATATAAGGCTTGGGGAGGTTCAGTGATCAGCCCAAAGTCAGTCCCAGACTAGAAGGTGGCAATTGCAGTTTGTCTGGTGCCAACATGCCCGCCCGTTCCATGGGGTGCCTCTCTCCTCACAGACGCAGATGGGTAACGTTTGCCAGATCACTAAGAATGTGGGTCCCTCTCAGGGGTGGAGTTTTTTTCCCTCCCCAGCTGTGAGTGACATCCTGGTCCAGGAGCACCTGCGGGGCTGGCTGGGGACCCCCGGGGGTGTGTGAGGCACTCCTGCTCAGCCTTTCCCCAGGGCCTGCGGGCGCCCCCTCCCCACCCACATTTCCATCTGGAAAGAACTTGATTTCTTACAGGGAGGATCTGCTTTCGTAGCTCCAAAGGGGTCACGGGTTGCTGCTGCTCCTGACATTAAATGTTCTCCAGAGCTTCATTTTTTGAAGTTTTGTGACTCAGGTCCAAGCAGCCTCCCGGATGTTGCGGTCTGGCTTGCCCTGAATCTGACCAAAGAACCCTGACATATCTAGAGATGTGGAAATGGGCATCCTAGTGAGAGGTGAAGTCCCCAGTCCTGGGAGGAGGAGTGCTCTGAAGCTGTGGTCACCAGTAACCCCAGGACTGGCTTTCAGCAGCCTCAGACTTTGAAGGTTTGTCAGCCAGGGGCAGACTCACTGCTGAGCCCCCACCTGCTCTGTAACGGACACTACACGTGCCTCCCAGAGCCCTCTGGAAGGTCAGCAGCTTGCTTTGCTCAGCGAGTTTTCCCTCAGTTAATTAAGCAGCATATTTGGTTGTTTGCTTTGAGATATTGAGCTTGTCTTTTCTTCAATACTGGGGACATATTTCTTTTATGTCTTTTAACCAGTCAGTGCCCAGGGTTAATACCTGGGTAATTAGAATGAGTAAATGATGAAGTTTTAAAAATTTGAATATACTGAATTACATTGCTCAGGGATAATGATTAAACAGAACCAGGGATGGTGTCGGAGGCCCAAGCCCGGCCTGGGGACAGTGGTGGAGGCCCGAGTCCAGCCCGGGGACAGTGGTAGAGCCCGAGCCTGGGGACAGTGGTAGAGCCCGAGCCGAGAGACAGTGGAGGAGGCCCGAGTCCAGCCTGGGGACAGTGGTAGAGCCCGAGCCGAGGGACAGTGGAGGAGGCCCGAGTCCAGCCTGGGGACAGTGATAGAGCCCGAGCCTGGGGACAGTGATAGAGCCCGAGCCTGGGGACAGTGATAGAGCCCGAGCCGAGGGACAGTGGAGGAGGCCCGAGCCTGGGGACAGTGGAGGAGGCCCGAGCCTGGGGACAGTGGAGGAGGCCCGAGCCTGGGGACAGTGGTAGAGCCCGGCCTGGGGACAGTGGTGGAGGCCCGAGTCCAGCCCGGGGACAGTGGTAGAGCCCGAGCCTGGGGACAGTGGTAGAGCCCGAGCCGAGGGACAGTGGAGGAGGCCCGAGCCTGAGGACAGTGGTGGAGGCCTGAGTCTGGGGACAGTGGAATACTTCCTGGCACCCTCCAGCTGCTCTAAGACCAGCCGTAGGAGCTGGGTTCCTACAGCCTGAGTGGGTCCTTTAAAATGACAGATCTTTCTCCAGTCTTACTCATTACCCGAGGGATTTAATGTGTAAGAACTTTTTAATTAACATTCAAAACAATTTTCATTTCAAAATTCAGAGGCTGAACAGGCACAGGAAGCACTGACAGGTGTGGCATAAGCACGGGAGGAAAAAGAAGAGGTGCTTGGGGAACTGGGTGAGCAAATGGCCCAGCTGATCGATGCTTGGTACTTAAACATTTTCCTTAATTGTAAGTTTTCCTGAGGTTCCTACTGACCTGGGCAAGCAGAAGGACTTGAAAGGGTGAGGGGTGACCCTCCAGGAACTGCCCGTTCCTACCATCGGAGAAATGGGCCCAGAAGCATTAGGTAAACTCTGTGGTGACAGAGCAAGCCAATGGCCGTGCCAAGACGACGGCCTGCCCCTCCTCCAATGAGCCAGAAAGGAACATTATAAGCAACCTCTGAAATTACCTTTTAAGAGTATTTCAAGTAGAAAGCAAATCAGTCAAGCTTTTAAAGAAAGTTACATCATAAACTTGTATTTTTATTCTTTCTGTACATATTGGCAAATGACAGAGCTTAAAGATGCATGTCCTATGAAATATGTAAAACCAAGGCATATACATAAATAATTTATACTTCAGAAAACTACAATTGAAAAATATTTTCCACATCATTAGAGTTCACAGTATTTAAAGTAAATCAAGCTTTCCTCCTTAGATTTCAAACTATATTGTCTCAGCAAAGAATAAAGTCAAGAATAAAATGGTCAAGTTTCTGTTTTTATTCAGTGCACCAGTAGACACTGTCTGGGTTCGAGGCTGCTCATTTCCTCCCAACACTTCACATCCTGAGTGGCTGTACCCAGCACAGATCACATGGCAGGGACCAGTGGGCAGTTTGACCAGTGATAACGGCTGGTGGTCTGATGCCTCATTTCCACATAATACTTTTTATAGCCCTGAAAATGGAAACCTTGGCATCTAAACACAGCTGAAAGGGGTTCACGCTAATACAAGGCACTGAGCTGTGGTGGGGGGGGCGGGGGGTGTCTGCTTTATTCACAGGAGAGCTCAGGTTTGCATAGATTGCTAGCGACTTAGTGTGCAATAGACTAGACAGCCCCAGTGCGCGTGGCTTTGGGATGGATGAAGCTGCAAGATGTTCCTTCAACCCAGGAGAGCACAGTCTCTCCAGCCCAGCCTCATGGGCAGATTTCCTGGTGCCATCCTCCCTGGGATCCCCTACAGTAGGGTTTTTTGCTCAAAAAGCTGCAGATCAAAGCGGACCCAGACCTCCCCGGTGGGGACCTCGTGCAGCAGAAGTCGGCGCGTTGTAGGGCCTTTGCTTTCCTGCTCTGTCCGAATTTTTGCCACTGGAACTTCGGTCCGCCCCAGGAAATCTGATGAGCAAACAAACAAAATCAGGTGAGAGTCAAAAGTCTTTCTTTATGAAACTGCTGAACGATTACAGGAGAGGCATCTGAAACAATACCAAATTTTTAAAACTTTCAAATCTTCCAAAACAAGTTCTTCAGGTGGTTTTTGGATGTTTGATATTGTGAATAGGTGGCGGTATGTAGAACTGCAACAGATTTATGTGAGGAACTTCCTATGTGGAGTTCCAGCATCTTGGGTCAGACGCTGTCCACCTACTCAGCACAAGCAGAGTCTATACCAAGTAGGCAGTGCCTGGGGCTGCAGACCCGAAACACCCCTGAGCAGTGTCCTCAGCAGGACTGGAAGATGCAGTTTCAAATTTTATCTTCCCGGAGATCCTGAGAGGCCACCCCTCCCCTGAGGCCGTGCACTCCACCTGCTGCCAAAGTGAGCCACTGACCACCTAGACTCGAGATTCTAGAGTACTGAGAAAATCTTTAGATCCCACAGTTGAGTTATACTTTACCATCTGGTGAAAACTGGTCTCTGTCAAACATGGTGAGACACAGCACATCTTGGTAAAGATCCTTAATAAAGAACTGGCAGTTAAAATTCCACTTGGGATTGAGCGTGTCCTGGAGAGTCCTGGTGGTGTAGCTCTGGGAGCCCATGCTGACTTCACAGTATGGATTACTCTTTCCTGAATACAAACAAACCAGACACACATGGCATGTGTGGGAAGAGGTGAGTAATGGGGTTTTCCTCAGGCAGCAGCAGGATCCAAGTGATCTTGCTATAGTCCAGGGTAGCAGGAGCCACTGTCTGAGGGACCATGTCAGCCTTGTGGTCTCCTAAATATGGTCTACGTGTCACCAGAACCGACAGTATCATAAACCCGGGGCAACTGCTCCCGTGAGCCCCGGCAAGGGCTAGAAGCACTCAGTAAGGCAGGCATGGGGCTCTTCGGGGAATAAAATGATGATGAGATTAGCCCAAGAAACCAGCTGATCATACCTTATTGGCACTGGACACCAACTTTTTAAAAGCATCCCATCATCCAGTGTTCAGAAGAGACATCAGCAAAAAGGAGACAGTTAGCATGCTTGTGGAATGAAAGAAGCATTTACCATTTGGTTTACAGGCTTTTAATTCTGTCGCTTCAATGACATGCACCATCAGACGCCCGATTCCTGAAGTCTTTTGAGAGCGAGCTACAAAAGAGGAAGATGGTCAGGTGAGCACAGGAATGATGCTAAGCTGGAGACAGTCACAGCCTGCCTTCCTAACCGAAGGCAGCACTCTTCTGAACTCCTCTGCCACTGCCTGGGGCCCAGCAGGCAGCCCCTGGTGGCCCAGTTTGTCCTCTACAAGGAATGCCTTCCCCACCATCTCTGCAGGCAGCATCTGTCTTGCATCTCACCCCAGCCCCCTTCCCTCTGAATCTCTATTCTTGGCTTGTGAGAACCCCATAGCTTGCTGAGTCTGAAATTCTGTGTAACGGCTGTCTCCTCTGCCAGAGAGGACTCCTTGGAGAGCATGGACCGTTTTCTTCATCTTCGTATTTCTCTCTCAATTGCCTAGAATATAGTATTATTAATAAATAGTACACTGTATTTGTTTAGCACTTAATAGCAGCTAGCATTTACTGGGATTCACGTGTTAGGCATGTGCTAAGACCCTTACACAAATTATATCATTCAATCTGCACAATTACCTTAACAAGTTAGAAACCCTATTGGATCAATGAGAAAACAAGGTTTAGAGGATATGCTCAAGTCACACAGCTTTAAAACGGCAGAGCTAGAATTCAAATAAATATGCTGGATACCACAGTCTATTTTCTTATCAGGCACCACAGCTCGGAATATCAAGTTGAATATCGACCTCGGTCGGTGAGCAGTTTCACTGAAGGCCTTATTCTATTTAAGGAGGCACTCAACGAGAAGAGCCATTAGGCAGTGGACTTTTTTTTTTTTTTTTTTAACTTTAATTTGCATTTATTTTATGATGAATTTATTCCTGAGTCATAAGTTTTTATTTCTTCAGTTTCTTCTGAAGATATCTTTTTCTTCTGTGCAACCTCCTTTTCTGGTTTAGGAACATTTTGTTCTTTTTCAGTAAGGACCATCTCAGTGTGGCAAGGGGAGCTCACCTACGGGGTAATCTGATCCTGAGCTCTCTAAGTCCTACAGCACACCTCAGGGGCTTTGTTCCCCTGGATGTGCTCCATGACCAGAGAATCTACATCTAACCCCCGAAGTTCAGCATTACTCTCTGCACTGTTAAGCATGTGCAACAAAATTCAGTACTCCTTTACTGCCACCGACCCTGTGTCCAGCCCCACTGTTTGGCCTGGGCACATCTACCCACTGCTTCTGTAAAATGATACTTGGTGGCTTTGGAACAGGCATACCTTGGATGGCCTGAGCAGTTTCTCGGGTGTTCTTAAAGTGAACATGAAGATTTGAACCTCTTGATTTGCATGATTTTGTAGGGTTTTCTGGGTCAAGTAAACAGTGAACCATATTCAGAGATCACCTCTGGCTGTTTACGGGAAGAGTGGATTCAGATAATCTTGGTAAACAGGAGGTTAGTGAGCAGGCTTCATCTTCAAGAGGTTTAAAAGCTCACAAAAGGCTGCTACATGAGCCATTATGTTTTAAAAACTCAGGTCAAGTATAACCTTCCCTTTGGCCAGTGGCCCACCCTCATTTGCAGCCACAACTCAGTTCTGGGAAGGCAGGAGCTGAGACATCTGTGCCAAGCCCTGTGCTAGGGTTCGGCCTAGCATAGGGCTTGGCACAGAGAGAGTAATCAACAAATGTCAGAGGAATTGATTTTGTGGAAGATGCATAGGAAAAAATACAGATATTGATGTAAGCAAATGAAACAAAAACTGAATTACATCTTTGACCAATTAAGAGATCATTGTATGCTTTATGAAATGATTATGATTGTCATTGGATTTTTTAATAGCAAGCTTTTCAAGTACATTAAAATAAGATTCAATGAGCAAACGCTGATTATGCATACCTTTTCAGGCGTACATAACAAAGTAAGGGAAACCTGAATAAAAAAACATACAGAGCTGCAAGTCTAGCAGCCGGGAACACAGATGTGAAGGTGGACAAGGAAGGAAGGCGTGTGGAGGGCAACCTGGGCAAGGTTCCCAAGGTGGAGGTAAGGGGGCGCAGAATCCACCCTCGGGAGTGGTGGGGCTGGCGGGCAGTTCCCACAGGGCTGGGCAGCTGGGCTTGGCAATCATGGGAGCCTCAGCAGTTCTCATCAGGGGGCCAAGCAAGGAGATAATCTGTCCCACGAACAGAGAGGACACCTCCACCACTGCTTGCAAGGCACATGTAGGGCCCTGCGGGGAGCTTATGTGACCTATTAAGGAGAGAAGAGGGGGCTCAGGGAACTAAAGCAGAAGCAACAAAGTTAGGCTAAAGACCACAGAATGACCACAGACTCAAGGACAGTGGGGACTCCAGGAGGGGGTCATGAGTGGTTACGCTGCTAGGGAAGGCCTCCCGGAGGAGGTGATGTTTGACTTGGATGTTGAAGAACAGGAAGGAGTTTGATGGGGTGGAGCGTTTCAAATGGAGGGACAGCTCGGACAAGGCAGGAGAGCCTGGGAAACAAGTATCTCCTCAATGAGGCAGTAGTATGGGGGAGGTTCAAAGGAAACAGTGGGAAAGGGGATGGGGCAACAGGTTCTATTGTGGATGGACCTGAGTTCTGAGATAAGAAATTTGTTCTTAATCTGGGAGGTGAGAGGGAAGATGCTTAAACAGGGAAACTTACACTGAGAGCAGTCCTATAAAAAAATACTCCAGAAATGAAGCAGATGGGTGGTGGAGGCTGAAACTAGACAGGGGCAGGGATGTGGGAGAGGCCCAGGAGCCCTGTGCTACAGACTGGGTGAGAGTTTAGAGAGCCTTAAGTGGGCTGTGCCACCAGGAAGGGAGAGGACCAGGCAAACGTAATGGCGATGGAAGAGGATGTAGGTAACTCAGCAACTGGGCAGACAAAAGGGGCAGAAGGCCCAAGAGTGCTTTCAATCTGGTGGCCAAGGATAACACTGCCACCCACAGAGAGACTCAGGAAGAGGAGCTAGCTCTGGAAGGAGGACGATTAGTCTCCTACAGAGAATGACAACCCGAGATGCCTAGCAGGCTGGGTAGGAAATCTAGCTGGCGTGTCTGGAGAGTGGCTGGATGCAGAGATGTGGGTTTGTGAGAGAGCAGCCCCAACATGAGCAGTGAGACCAGGATGAGGTGAGGCCTCCAAGGGGGAGAGCCAAGAGCCTGGCATGGGAGAGTGTTCAACCAAGGTCAGAAGGTGTTCAGTGGATGGGGCGCCAGGACAAACAGGGAGACTTGGCGGTGGCTGTGGGGTGGCCCATGTGGCATCTAAACCAAGAGAGGAAGGAAAGCGAGGAAGGGAGGTGAGGAAAGAAGGATTCAGGTAGTAGCAGGACCCTCAGGAATAAATAGGGCCAGGAGGAAGGAGAAAGCTCAATGACCAGTCACCAGGTGGAGAGAAATAGAGGATGGAAACTGAGCCAGAGCCACTGATTAGGTCACTGGTGTCATTTGAAAGAGCCATTTGCACAGTGATTGGGGACAGCAGGTAGAGTGAAAGGCTGGTGAGGCTAAAGGGTGGAGGGTGCAGGCTTAAGGTTGGGACATCGGATGTCACGGAAGAGGGTGGGTGGATGGGTCCAGGAGAGAAGGACAGGGCTGAGGGAGAGGAAGAGGAAGAACAGAGAGGAAGTGGTCCACTGGAGTTTAGTTTGATGGAGCAAACTGGACCAGGCACAGGTGAGATTAGCCATGGACAGAAAGGAAACCCTCCCTGCAAATAGGGATGAAGACTGTGGTAGGAGAGGCTGAGGCTTTGACAGGGAGCGGGGGGAGGGGGCACGGAGCTTGCACTGGATGCCCTGCCCATTTGCCTGGGGTTGGCAGGGGGTGCCGGGTGCCCAGGGGAGGGGGTGGTAGTGGGGAGGCCGAGCCCAGGTACTGTCGTCTGATCCTGCAGCAAATCTAGTCGTTTAGTCTGTGCCTCAGTCAACCAGAGCCGAGGGCCGGGGTGGTGGGACGTGTGGAGGTCTGAGGACGGGCCCACCCGCACACCCAGGGTCCTGCCGGCCGCACCGGTACCTTGATAGGCTTTCTCTCGTTTCTTCTTCTCGGTGTCAATGTACTGCTCAGACGCCGTTTTGATCTTCTGGACCCAGGCCGTCCTGGGGGAGAAGCAGAGTGCAGCCATGTGGCAGCTTCTCCGTGCACCTCACCTCGCCCAGGCACCCCAAAGCTTGGCACTGGTTTCTCTCTTTTGCTCACCTCGGCTTTGTTTTCCAATCATCAACCTAAAACTTATTTGCAACTTGGGGAGTTTCTAAGAATTTCTAAGGAAATTTCTTGGCTGCTCACTTGCAAGGTGTTGAGAACACAAAGACGGACGATGTAATTGACCCCACGAATGACAATTTGGCACGACAGGTTCCATTACCCAAAGGACCGTGTGCAGAGAGAAGCAGCACCCACCAGGGCCCCACTGGCAGGGCTGGGCTGGGGTTGGGAGGGGAACTGCAATGGCACCGACTGCGGCTGGAGGGCCCGGGTGACTGGGAGGGGTTTTAGCTCCCCAGGAAGATGCTGAGCATGTGGGGCGCCAGGACAAACAGGGAGACCGGCGGTGGCTGTGGGGTGGCCCATGTGGCATCTAAACCAGGGCCCAGCTGGGAAGACAGCAGCACCACGCGAGGGCGGCCAGGCTGGGCTTTACTGCAGCCCGGGGTGTCCGGGGCCCCCCAGGCGTCGAGGTAGGACCCGTGCGCTGGGGACCGACCTCTCGTTAATGTTCTCTGTCCGGAGCGTGTAGACCCGGTCAATGTGGGAGATGTGGAAGACGGGCTCGTCGCTGGAAGGGTCTGTGGGCAGTTTCACCAAGACTTCGTTCAGGAAGATGGGCTGAAAGAATCAGGGCCACGCCAGGCTGGGAGAGGCGCCAGAGACGGGGCGCAGTCGGCCCCCAAGACCCTTGTGGAGAAGTAGAGAAGGGCCTAGCTTCTAAGGTCTTCTAAGTTTCTTTTCACAAGGAAGCTGCCTCCATTTCCACAGGGAGCGTGCAGGGCCCAGTTCTGCTGGCGTGGCGTGGCGGGGCGCCCCGCAGCTGCGTGAGGCCCGCGTGCAGAGGCCGGTGCGTGCGGACGGGCCCACCGCGGCCACGCCGGAGGGGCGGGCCCTCAAGTCTGCCCCTTTCACTGCACGGTTTCAAGCCCCCTTCACCCCGCTCCCCCAAACACACACACATGCAGAGGGAGAGACACACACACAACTCCGCGCTGGGGACGACCCCGGGTGCATGGGGGCTGGGCTGAGGGCGGCCGTGTGCAGGGAGGGCCCCCCGTGCCGGGCCGCGTTAGTGGAGGCCCCTTGTGCTCGGGCCGCGTTAGTGGAGGCCCCCTGTGCCCGGGGCCGCGTTAGTGGAGGCCCCCTGTGCCCGGGCCGCGTTAGTGGAGGCCCCCCCGTGCCCGGGGCCGCGTTAGTGGAGGCCCCCTGTGCCCGGGGCCGCGTGCGGGGAGGGCCCCCCGTGCCCGGGGCCGTGTTAGTGGAAGACCCGTGTCCGGGCCGCGTGCGGGGAGGACCCCCGTGCCCGGGGCCGCGTTAGTGGAGGCCCCCTGTGCCCGGGCCGCGTTAGTGGAGGCCCCCCCGTGCCCGGGGCCGCGTTAGTGGAGGCCCCCTGTGCCCGGGGCCGCGTGCGGGGAGGGCCCCCCGTGCCCGGGGCCGTGTTAGTGGAAGACCCGTGTCCGGGCCGCGTGCGGGGAGGACCCCCGTGCCCGGGGCCGCGTTAGTGGAGGCCCCCTGTGCCCGGGCCGCGTTAGTGGAGGCCCCCCCGTGCCCGGGGCCGCGTTAGTGGAGGCCCCCTGTGCCCGGGGCCGCGTGCGGGGAGGGCCCCCCGTGCCCGGGGCCGTGTTAGTGGAAGACCCGTGTCCGGGCCGCGTGCGGGGAGGACCCCCGTGCCCGGGGCCGCGTTAGTGGAGGCCTCCTGTGCCCGGGCCGCGTTAGTGGAGGCCCCCCCGTGCCCGGGGCCGCGTTAGTGGAGGCCCCCCGTGCCCGGGGCCGCGTGCGGGCCTCGTCTGGAAGCAGGGAAGAGTCTCCTGAGGACGAGAAAGGCTCCGGCCAGGACGGGGCCATAAGGGGAGGGACAGAACCTCGCTCTGCCCCTGATGCTGCTGCCAGGAGTGCGATTCTTACCGTTTTATACATTTTGAATTGAGCGTTGGACTTGGAGCTGAAAAGTTTCTCAGCGCCCGAGGAAACGGTGAACTGCTTGACCATGTAGGTAAGCAGCAGGAAGTCGTTGAAGAGGAATCCGTGAAGCTCCTTGTTGCTCTTGGTCTTGTATAACTTCCCGCTATGCAACAGCTTCCGGGGCCCCAGGCAGTTGGTGAGGGAGTTGAAAACAAGTTGCTTAAGTAGAGAAAGAATATGTCACTTTGTGAGTCCTGGACGCTGGAAGTCCCAGCCCAAGCCACTGCCCCAGGCCCCAAGCGGCCAGGCCTGGACCTGCAGGGCCTGTGGCAGAAGGTTCACCGGGAATGAGGCTGCAAGTCCGGGCTCCTGCAACCATCCACCTCTACACAAAGGGCGATTCGTTCTTCCTCTACAGACTTCACACTGGACCAGTGAAAATGGGTACTTAAACCCACAGAACAGATTTTACCTGCTGAATTCAGAGAACTCAAAACAAAAAGAACAAGTCTCCTTTCTTTACAAGAAAGGAAGATGATTCTCCCAAGAAAGTGGCTAATTATTAGGGGCAGGGTGGAGAATCTGCATGGGCTGCGCTGAGTCAGGTTTCCCGCACCAGGGGAGGCCCAGACCTATTTCTCTCCTGGGACCTTGCCCTGGAAGCCTCCGACTGAGCACCACGGGCCCCACCTCAGTGAGACCTTCACACTGAACGTGCGCCTGGATCCACTCCAGCCGGTCTGAATTCTCCTTCTCCCGAACTCCTTCGTTAACCTGAGAGCAGAGCTCCTCTGCCCGCTCCAGCGCCAGCTTCAGGGAGGAATGGTCTACATGGTTCTCCGCGGTGTTCTCCAGAATCTGGGAAAGAGCAGGGCGGCGTCATATGGGATGTAGTTTTTTACTCACCCACCCACCCTCCCAACCATTTGTCTGTCCAAAATTTACTGAGTGCTTACTATATGCTAGGCACTGGAAATGCAAAGGTGAATGAGAAAACAGGGAGATGGGGACAAGTAACACGGTGACACCAGGGTGTGACAAGTGCTATCTAAACAACTGCTCTGAAATCTGAGTCTTCAGTTGCTCTTCAACTGGTCAAAGTAATGGGCCTTATATTACCTCTGTCTTCTACCCCCCCAAATTTAAGGGGAACTGCCCATACAAACTGGTTGGAATTTTGATAAGTGGATTAACTTGCTGAGTAGCAATGGTTCACAAAATTTTGGGGGGATCACTGATCCTTATGAAAAATTTGATTAAAGAAATGAACCACCTGCCTCAGGAAAAATACAATAAAATTACAGCATCAGCATGTAGGAAAATGCATTCAGTTCATTCTGAAGTGATGCAACAAATGTAAATGAATAGAGGTCAGAGGAAAACTTGTCACGGTCCCTCCAGAAATTAGCTGGTTCATCAACAGGCAACTGCTGTGGAGACTATTTCCTTCCAGCAGTACTGGCCCACAGGCCTTCATCTACCATTCCAAAAACACAAAAAGAGTTCTGAAAGCCTAAAGTTTCAGAACTCACTTGCTGACAAATCAGATATGAATTGAAGCAATAATATTTATTTATTCTACTTACAGTGAATATTCATGTATTTTGCTGTAGAAAGATAAGCGTGTTTGATTATGAGTGTTGCCCAAAACTCCACTGTGGGTGTTGTATAATCTGTAGTATTTGAGTTATGCTCTGAATTCTGAAACACAGATGGCACAAAAGATTTTGGATAAGGAACTGCTGAGCTATGTGGATGTGTAGGTTTGGTACAGCATGGTATAACAGGAAGTCTGCATTGATTTTAAGATCCAGGAATAATCAGTACAATCAACAGTCTCATACTATTTCTGTTTTTCTTTGTAAGGTGACTGAAATCCTACCAATTATTACTGGCGGAATAATTCTTCATGAAGTCCGCCTCTTCTTAGAAAGCACATTGGCTCACGAGACCCCTATTGCTTGTATCAGAAAGGGAGACGTGGAATTTTCGAAGGAATGTCTAGGCAGCAAGTTGAGGTGAAATGCAGGGAGGGGACGGTGATGAGCACGTTTAGCCCGTGCTGAGCTGGAGACCCTGGGACGTCTGGGTGGAGATGTCCAGTTGGGAACTGAACTGATTTCCTAAGACAGGGAGGCTGTGCTGCTGGTGGATTCTGCCTTATCCTGGGTTCTAGACCAGCTCCAGACTGGTGTCTAGACAGCCCTTCCCCTAGTCTCAACACACAAATATACAAATAAACACACAAATGACTCCGAGGGCTTGGAGGGGTTCCCTGGAAAGGATGGCAGGTCACCCAGGGGACACTGGATGTCTCATTTCCTTGCCACTGCCAGGATTCAGTCCTTCAGAGCACAAGTACATGTGTGTGCACAGGCACGCACATCCATGCACACGAACACACACAGCGGCGCCTGGTGTGTCAGACAGTGGGATCCCTTCTTCAGAGTCACACCACAGGGCAGGGGTGGGCTGGGTGCTCGGCAGCTCCCTAGGGTGTGGGGCCCCCTGCAGCTCGGGCTTCTGCGCCAGCCCCGGCCTCCCCCCGGCACTCACGCTCCGGATGAGCAGGGGGTAGCGCGTGATCCTCTGCATGGGCTTCAGCAGGAAGCTGGACAGGGGCATGCCTCCGCAGCGGGCGTCCGACGCCAGCCTCTGCAAGACAACGCGGCGCGGGGACATCCCCCACGGACACTAAGGAGCTGCTTTTTAGACGTCTAACTTTCTTTCATAGCTCAGGATACAAATGATGTGCCACAGGGACAGGGGGCGTCCCACCGCATGGCCCCAGGCAGGGCACGTGGCAGGGTGGGCACAGTGCTCCTAGCGCCCCCCCAGCCCTCACCTTCTCGGGCGTACCCAACGCACCTCCTCGGGCGTACCCCACCGTCTTCTCCTCTACCCAGTCTTTTTTTTTTTTTAATAATTAAAAAATTTTTAATTGTGGTAAAATATACATACCATAAAAATAATTTTACCTATTTTGAGTGGGCAATTTTTCTTTGACATTGAATATACTGACAGAATGTGCAATGCTCACTGCTACCTATTTCTATACTCTCCATCATTCCAAACCAAAACTCACTTATCAGTAACTTCTCATTCCCTTCTCCCTCGGCAGCCACTATTCTGCTTTCTGTACTTTAGGGACTTACTCATCCTAAGTGCATCCTGGTGTTTGGGGTGCAATGACCTGTACATGTCTGTTAGGTCTGATTCATTTATCAAGTGATTTAACTTCTCTGTTCCCTCGTTGATCTTCTGTCCGGTTGTTCTGTCTACAGAGGAGAGTGGTGTAGTGACGTCTCCTGCTGCTACGGTTGAAACATCTACTGCTCCCTTCAGTTTTGCCTGCATCTGTCTCGTGTACTCTGGAGCTCCTTGACTGGGAGCATTAACATTTTTGACTGTTATTTCTTCTTGGTGAATTGTCCCTTTTATTAATATAGTGTCCTTCTTGTCTCTTATGATGTCTTTGCATCTAAAGTCTATTTTGGCCAGTATTAGTATAGCTACTCCTACTTTCTTTTGGTTACAACGTGTGTGGAACATCTTTTTCTATCCTTTCACTTTCAATCTATTTGTATCTTTGTGTCTAGGATGAGTCTCTTGTAAGAAGCACAGTATTTCTGAATCCATTCTGCCCATCTGTATCTTTTAATTGGTAAATCTGTTAATATTCAAAGTTACTACTGAAAAGGTGTTTCTTGAATCCACTGTCTTATCCTTTGGATTTTATTTGTCAGCTCTATTTACTCTTTTTCCTCTTTCCCTCTTACTTTTTTAAATCCTTTAAGTTATCCTTACTGGTACTCTTCCATTCTGTGCCCTCCTCCAGACCTCCCTCTCCTGGTTTTTTTTTTCAACCGGCAGAGCGTCTTTTTCTTTCTGTTTCTTACAATTCCTTTCTCGGCAACCCCCGCCTCCCATTCCATCACCAATTGGAGGGTTCTGTCTTCAGTGCCTCAAATTGAACCATTTACTGTATCTTTGAGCATAAGGAAAATAAATTTCACCAGGATTGATGAAATGTTTACATTGTGCTGGTCACTGTGCTAAAGTACTTTAAATGGTATTACCGCTTATCTCCAGTTTACAGAATGAAGGACACACAATTAACTGGGGTGCAGCTGGGGTTACAACCCAGGTGATCCTTCTCTGGAGCTTCTCTTAATTTAAGCATATTAGAACATGCTTAAAACATGTAGTAAAAATGACATGCCTCTTGGATATAAGCTTAACTGGTTAAGATAGACTCATTTTTAAATGTAATGTTTAATATTATTCAGTTATTTTAATTAAGATTTTAACAACTATGCTTATAAAAGATATTAGATTCTAACTTAAGACAACTCTTTTATTGAGCTGAAGTTCACAAAACATTAAAATTAACCATTTTAAAGTGAACGACTCAGTGGTCTTTAGTGCATTCACAGTGCTGCACAACCACCGCCTCTATCCATTCTACAACATTTCCATCACCCCAAAAGGAAACCACCTCCTCATTAAACAGTTCCCCCCAAACCCTCACCCCCCCCCACCCTGACAACCCCAATCTGCATTCTGTCCCCATGCATTTACCCTATTTTGGATATTTGGATCATAACTTCTTTCAGTTTTGTAATTAAGTATAAAAACAAAAACAGGTCTTGTGTTCAGGATCATTTTGCCTTGTGGAATGAACTAGGGAACTTTTATTATTTCTATGATCTGTAACAATTTATATCCTATGGAATAAACTATTTCTTTATGCTTGGAAAGAATTTGCCATTAAATCTACCAAGTGAACCCAGATGCTCTTTGGAGGTAATTTTATTAATTTTTTCCTTGGTTAACAGTGTCTTTGGATTTTCTATTTTTATTGAGGCAGTTTTCAAATTTATTAGCATATACTTTTGAATTATATACCACAGTCACCTAAGAAATATCTTTACATATGTTATTTTAATTTGTTTGTGTTCTTTATCTTTTTCTATTAGATTTGTTAGAGTTCTATTTTATTAGTTCTTTTCAATGTATCAGTTCTTGAATACATTGATGCCAATTACTTTTATTTTTAGATTTTCTTTTGTTTTCATCTTTAATACTTCCTCCATTTTTCACTTTAGAATTTTTGTCCTCTGTCTGAACATCTTATAGTTTAAGCTCAATTATTTTTTTCATGCTATTTTGATAATGAAAATATTAAAATTATGCATTCAGGTATATTGTGGTTGTATAACAGGCCCTGATATGCAGTATTTCTTTAAAAAAGTAGGAAATGTAAAAAAGGGAAGAAAACAGATTTTACACTTAACTCCCCTTACCATTTTAACACTTGTTTAAGTGTTAAACTCTACTACTGAATGACATCTAAGAAAATGTTTTCTCAAAATGTTACGTTCTATTATAACAAGCAGTTTTGCTGTATTACTATAAGGATATTGTTTATTACGGGAAGGATGTTATTCATTATATTATATAGAGAGCCCTTTTTATGAGTACAGTTATTGTTTTACTTCTTACCAGCAATTTTTAAAAAATATTTTTATTGAGAAATCTTCACACACATACATCCATACATGGTGTACCAGTGGTTCACAATATCATACATAGTTGTGTATTCATCACTGTTATCATGTATTAGAACACTTATATCACTTCAGAAAATGAAATAAAAAGAAAAAAGAAAAACCCATACATACCATACACCTTACCCCTCCCTCTCATTGATCCCTAGTATTGTAATCTACCCAATTTCTTTTATCCTTTGCCCCCCCATTATTTATTTATTTATTTAATCCTTTTTTTTTTTTACTCATCTGTCCGCATCCTGGATAAAAGGAACATCAGACACAAGGTTTTCACAATCACAGTCACATCATAAACATTATATCTTTATACAATCATCTTCAAGAACC
This sequence comes from Tamandua tetradactyla, assembly GCF_023851605.1. Classification (NCBI taxonomy): domain Eukaryota; kingdom Metazoa; phylum Chordata; class Mammalia; order Pilosa; family Myrmecophagidae; genus Tamandua; species Tamandua tetradactyla. The sequence goes on from NC_135329.1 coordinate 7,416,300, forward strand.
AAGGCTACTGAAACACAGCTCAACAGTTTCAGGCACTTCCCTCCAGCCTCTCCAATGCACCAAAAACTACAAAGGGATATCTATATAATGCATAAGATTAACCTCCAGGATAACCTCTCAACTCAGTTTGAAATCTCTCAGCCACTGAAACTTTATTTTGGCTCATTTCTCTTTTTCCCCTTTTGGTGAAGAAGGCTTTCTCAATCCCCTTGATGCTTCCCGGGAGTTCTGTCCCACATTACTAAGGTAGATTTACACCTCTGGGAGTCATGTCCCACATAGGAGGGAGGGTAGTGAGTTCACCTGCCAAGCTGGCTTAGAGAGAGAGGCCACATATTTCCCAAATTCTCCAAATGGGAAAGTTGAGTATTTCCTCCTTTCTCCCCATTCCCCAAGGGGACTTTGCAAATACTTCTTTATTCATTGCTCAAATTACTCTGGGATATATCGGGGCATCACACTAAACTGGACAAACCAACAAAATCTCACACCATATTCAAGAGTCCATGTACTTATGGTGTTCAACTAAATTGACCATAAAAGTTACATTAGAAAATGTACTACCCAAAATATAAATTTTGCACCCAATAAACATCTCTCCCTTTAGTCTCACACAGAAGTTGAAGTTTTAAAATATGGATGATACCATCATTTACCCTGTATTCTGATATTCCTTAGTCCTATCCAGATCAACTTCATTCATATCTCTATTTGAAGTCTGATCACTTTTTCAACTTTTTAAACAGTTCCTGTGTGGGGTACTGCTTTCACAGCTTTGGAGCTCTAACTCTGAGTCTCAGGTGTCATATAAATACCCAAAGTTTCTGGGAATGACCAGGTTATATACAAACATCTCAGTATCTCCGAATTTAGAACTAACAGTTACACCTCCTGAATATATGTGACTGCTGTAAGAGCTTACAATCTAGGACCCTTTATAATAGGCTCCAACCTGATAACCCATGCTCTCGACTTTATTTCACTAAGTATTTATATTATAGTTATTCCATGTGGTTAAGGCATGATAATATTTGTCTTTTTGTTCCTGATATTTCATTCAACATACAGTCCTTAAGCTTCATCCACCTAGTAACATGCCTCACAGCTTCCCTGGCCGCTCAGTAAGTAGTCCATCGTATGCGTACTCCACAGCTCCCCCTTCCACTCCTCTGTCCTTGTACCCTTAGGCCACCTCCATCCACTGTGAATCAGGAACACTGCCCCCAGACACCAGTGTGCAAATGTCCATTCCTGTCCTCACACTCCGTTCCTCCAGGTATATACTGAGCAACTGGGTTTCAGGATCATATGGCAACCCCACCCCTGGCCTCCTGCAGAACCAAACACACTGCCCTCCGAGGGGCTGCACCTCTTAGTTTCCCTACACACAGTGAATAGGTGCAGCTCTTTCTCCACATTTTCTGTAGCACTTATTTCTCTCTGTTCATTTTTAAACAGTTTCATTCATACATCATACAATCCAACCTATGTAAGTGGACTTGCCTTCACTAGCATAATCTATATGAAGACATTTCCTTTTCTTCCACACAGAATCCATATCCTTTTCCCAAACGCCCCTGCCTGCTGACATTTAGTTTTGGCACGATGCCTTTGTTACAATCAATAGAAGCTTATAATATTATCACCGTTGACTACAGACCCTAGCTTGCATTGATCGTACCTTTTCCTGTATACCATACATTTTCAACACCCTGCAATATTGACATTTATTCTCCCTCATGCAAAAACAATTTTTAAACATTTAATTACCATCACTGTCTACTCTAGGCATTCCTAAATTATACTGCCTTAATCTTTATCCTCTGTCTTTCCTTCTTGTTTCATACGTGCCTCGAGCCTTTCTTGTCTATATACTCACATTCAGCTTCATTTAGAGTACCTATATTATTGTGTTACAACCAGGTAATATTGTGCTATCCATTTCTGAATTTTTATAATCAGTCTTGTTGCACACCCTGTATTCCTTCAGCACCAATTGCCTAATCTCTTCTCTACTTCTATCTCCTGATAACCTATGTTCTTAACTTCAATTCTCCAAGTTCACTCATTAATGTTAGTTCATTTTAGTGAGATCAAACAATACTTTTCCTTTTATTTCTGGCTAATTTCACTCAGCCTAATGTTCTCAAGGCCCATCCACATTGTGACATGCTTCATGACTTAATTCTGTCTTACAGCTGCATAATATTCCATTGTATATATATATATCACAGCTTGTTTAGCCACTCTTCTGTTGATGGGCATTTGGACTGTTTCCATCTCTTGGCAATCACAAATAATGCTGTTACAAACACTGGTGTGCAAATGTCCATTTGTGTCATTGGCCTCATGTCCTCTGAATATAAACCTAGCAATGGGATTGGTGGATCATATGGCAATTCTATACTTAGCTTCCTGAGAACCACCAAACTGCCTTCCAGAGCGGTTGCACCATTTTACATTCCCATCAACAGTGGATATGTGTGCCTCTTTCTCCACATCCTCTCCAGCACTTGTTGTGTTGTTTTTTGATATTGGCCATTCTAGTGGGTTTGAGATGATATCTCATTAGGGTTTTGATTTGCATTTCCCTAATAGCCAGTGAAGTTGAGCATCTTTTCATGTGCCTTTTAGCAATTTGTTTTCCCTTCTAAGAAGTGTCTGATAATGTCTTTTGCCCATTTTTTAATTGGGTTGTTTGTCTTTTAGTTGTTCAGTTGAAGAATCTCTTCATATATTCTGGATATTAAACCCTTATCTGATATATGGTTTCCAAATATTGTCTTCCATTGCGCAGGTTACCTTTTTACTTTCTTGACAAAGTTCTTTGATGCAAAAAAGTATTTAATTTTGAGGAGTTCCCATTTATCTACTTCTTCCTTCAATGCTCGTGCTTTGGATGCAAGGTCTAGGAAACCAGCTCCTATTACAAGTTTTATAAGACATTCCCCTATATTTTCTTCTTAAAGTTTTAATTTGTCCAATATTAGTATAGCTACTCCTACTCTTTTCTGATTGTTGTTTGCATGAAACATCTTTTCCCAACCTTTCATTTTCAGTCTATTTTTGCCCTTGGGTCTAAAATGAGTCTCCTGTAGACAGCATATAGAGGGGTCCTGTTTTTTTAAAATCCATTCTGCCAGTCTATGCCTTTTGAATGGGGACTTTAATCCATTAATATTTAGTGTTATTACTATAAAGGCAATACTTTCTTCTACAATTTTGCCTTTTGGATTTTATGTCATATTTAATATTTTTTCCTGTTTTTCTGTTTACTGGTAGTCTTCTACACTACATCAGTCTTATACACTCTTCTCCAGACCTCTCTTTTCTGCTATTTCTCATCTGCATGTAGTGCTCCCTTAGTATTTCTTGCAGAATCAGTTTCTAGGTCACAAATTCTCTCAGTGATTGTTTGTCTGAAAATATTTGAATTTCCCCCCTCATTTTTGAAAGACAATTTTGCTGGATATAGAATTGTTGACTGGCAGCTTTTCTCTTTTAGAATCTTAAATATATCATACCACTGTCTTCTTGCCTCCATGGTTTCTGCTGAGAAATCCATACATAGTCTTATTGGATATTCTTTGTATGTGATGGGCTGGATTTCTCTTGCTGTTTTCAAAATTCTCTTTTACTCCTTGTCATCAGACAATCTGATTAGTAAATGTCTTGGAGTATGTCTATTTGCATCTGTTCTGTTTGGGGTATGCTGCACTTCTTGGATCTCTAATTTTATGTCTCATAAGAGATGGGAAATTTTCAGTGATTATTTCTTCTATTAGTCTTTCTCCTCCTTTTCCTTTCTTTTCTCCTTCTGGGACATTCACAACACATACATTTGTGCGCTTCACATTGTCATTCAATTCCCTGAAACCCTGCTCATATTTTTCCATTCTTTTCCCTATATTTTCTTTTGTGTGTCAGATTTTAGATGTCCAGTCCTCTAGTTCACTAATCTTTTCTTCTGCTTCTTTAAATCTATAGTTGTAGGTTTCCGTTGTTTTTTTCATCTCTTTTATTGTGCCTTTCATTCCCATAAGTTCTGTGATTTGTTTTTCAAACTTTTGATTTCTTTTTGTTCACCCAATGTCTTCTTTATAGTCTCCCTCAACTTGTTGATTTGATTTTTGATGAAATTTTCCCTGTTTGTTCAAACATCCTGAATTAGTTGTTTCAGCTCCTATATCTCATCTGAAGTGTTGGTTTGATCCTTTGACTAGGTCATATCTTCAATTTTCCTAGTATGAGTTGTTATTTTTTGCTGGTATCTAGGCATTTGATTTCCTTAATTAGTTTATTCTGCAGGTTGTTTTCATTCTTTTACCTAGGATTTTCTTGCTGGATGGCTTTGTTTTCTATCTGTTCTTTGACATGCAGTTCAATTTATTCTAGACCTCTAGCATAGATTCTGTTTTTGTGTTTCTTTCCCTGTCTGTATGAAGCTTTTAATTTTTTGAGGAGGGTCTCCTCAAATATTATAGACCCCAGTCAGATTTTCCCAGACTGAACTGGCCTCCTCTCAGGAAGAAAGAGTTGGTAGCATCAGTTCTCCCTGACATGAGACCCAGCAGGTTGTCAGACTTTCCTATGAAGCCTCTAGACTCTGTGCTTTTCCTATCCTGTTCAGCATGTGGTGCTTGTCTGCCTGTGGCTTCCCACCAGTGTAAAGTGGTGTAGTGACTAACTTAGCAGACAGTTAAGAGGGTGAGATAGAGGAGAGGTTGTAGGCTGGCTGTACTTGCTTCAGTTTTCCAGTCCCTGAGTCTGAATTCCTTGAGGGAGGGATTCCATTTGATCTGGGCCCCACCTTTCTCTTGGGGAAGGTACAGCCTTTAGGGATTAGCTCCTTTTACATGACTATCTACTTTGTCTCTCAGACAGGCTTAATTCCATCCCTTGCCTGGGGCAGAGGTGGAGCCTGAGAGTGCCTCCAGTTCTGTCCAATGAGCTGTTAGGTAGTAGAAAGAAGGCAAAAAAAAAAAAAAAAAAAAAGGCTTTTCAGAGAGGGAAGCCTACTTCTCCAGTTTGTCAATCAAGAGCTTAAATTGGTTCCTGGCTCTATGTATCTCCAGGCTCCATGTGCCCCTTTTCTTGGGGTCCAGCCCTCTTCCAGTATTTTGTGCTGTCTGACTCAAAAAACCTCTGTTTTTTTCTTTTCCATCAGCTCTGCCCCCTCACTGCTAGGGCAGAAACTCCTAGTATCTTTAGCGCTTATTCTAGGTTTATCTGTGTTGGGGGCCTATTTTGAGTAGTCAGAATTTGCTAATTTCTGCAGTTGGAGCTTGGCTGAACTAAGTCCTTGCCGCTAGTAAAGTCTGTTTCCTTCATCCTTGGGGAACCAGACTGCTGTGCCCTTGGGGAGGGGTGCAGGCCTCCACAGCTTGGGGGACTTACAGTTCTGTGTGGGGTCTCAGCTGGTCCACCTGGTCCAGACTGGTGTCCACTGTGGGTCTGGTCACTGATGTGGCCCCAGCAGTTGTTCTATACTGTTCCTGGCTATTTACTAGCTGCTCTGGGGATGAAATAAATTCCACACCTCACTAAGCTGCCATCTTGCCCCACTTATGAACATGGCTTCATGGAACCAGTCATTTCCTCTTTTTCGCCTTGATTTCTGGACAGATTTCATGACATTTCATGACACTTCTAGTATATGTATAGCACTACCAGGTAAGTGTTTTGTATATTATTGTAATTCTCAGTGTCATCATTTCTTTCCTATTTTTCTACTCTCATTTCCTTTTGTCCCATTTTATTTATCTGCTTATCTGAAATTTTATTTTATCTAGTTGCATTTAATACATTTATGTAAGCTATTTCATATACTTTCTGGAATAGGATGGGTAGAAAACGAATACAATTTACAAAATGAAGGAAGTGACATTTTAGATATTTCTTTGGGAGTTTAAAGTAGCTGATTTAAGGAAGGATGCTTCTCTGCTATAACATGGGGCAAATCATGGTCCCAGAGCCAAGAACAAGCACATCACCGTGAAAGGCACAAAACAATCGAGGGATTCTTTGCCACATTTGGGGCTGCTTTGGGAACTGTCAGGGTGCCTGCTCCATCTCTGAGAGTCCCTGCTGTGCCGGTGCACCCCTGCTGCCGGCTCAGAAAGGGCAGGCCTGCTGCTCTCCCAGCAAACCTATCTCAAGGCCTGGAGTAGAGTTACCTTTAAAAATTCTTTGAAATCTGCGTCTTCGTCTGTCTTCTGCTGCAGCAGCGCCGCGCCGTTGAGCTGGCAGCTGCAGAAGCGGATGTACGCCTGCATGTGGGCGAGCTCGGCCGCCAGGATGTCCCCGATCATCTGCACCGGCATCTTCTCGCCCCCCGTCTTCTTCCGGACCCGCAAGGCCCTGCAAGCAACACCCTGTGTTTCTAAGTGCGCGGCCTCGGGAAATGAAGTACAGAACACCCTGGAAGACTAATGGGGATGATAACCAAGGCGCTGCCTGAAGGCCTCAGCACCAGGAGGGAAACATCAGGAGGAAGAGGCAGGCAGTGTGGGCAGAAAGCTCTGCTCCCTGCCAAAGCGGACCCGATGGGGACAAGGAGCAAGGAAAGGAAGTCTAGAAACAGGGGTGTTCCTATGCCCCTGGAAGTGCTTTGGCTTGTTAGCAAAGCTTCTCTTGGAAAATTCTAACTTGTTCTCAGCTGAACCAAGAAGAAAGAAAATGTCCACATGTGTGGACGTGCACACTGGCTGGAGCCCGTGGAGGCTGGTGCGGGGCAGGGGCAGCAGGCTGAGCGCCGAGGGAAGCAGGGTCCGCAGGCCCAGTAGTCTGGCCTCATGGGCACAAGGGACAGAAACATCACCCCAAGGAACGGAATTTCATGTGGGGACTTAGAAAACTGTCAAACTAGCCAGTTACATGGGGGCTATGAATTGAGGCATTTTTTCTGACCTTCACTGTCCTGCTACTAGATTCAAGTACACTTTATATTTTAGAATACTGTTATGTTGTTTCTTTAAGGATTTGTTTTTTTCTATGTTTAATCAAAGTCTTTTTTTATTATTTCTTTACTTTCTTTGATAACTATGTATTTTACAGCTAAAAAGCACTTCATGCAATGAAAATCAAACAAAAAGCCTGAGGGAACAGGAAACAGTTGAAAGCTCCTTTGCTACGGCTCCCTCCAGGGCTCGGTGTGCTAGTCCCAGGGTGGGGGGTCTGGGCGCCTGGGGGGTCTGCTGCAATGGCAGGTGATGCTCAGAACTCACTTCAGCAGCTTCGTGTTAGACATGATGAGCTCTTTCCAGTTAACAAAGATCAAGGCCATTTCTCCTTGGGTGAGGAAGCCTGACTCCACCATCCGTTTCTGAAAAACCTAAATTCAAAACCCAAAAGAAAGAAGTTAGCTTAAGTGGGAATAGAAGCCTATGCTCGTTCTAAGTCGACCAATATCTTCCTACATTAAAACTAACAGGATTGTGGTATTTCTAAACAAACCTATTTACGGCTATAATATTGTAAACTGTGTACTTCCCCTGTGCTTTGCTCTCTGGGACCTATCAAGATTGCGGGATTCTAAGAACTGACCCCGGCATTCTCCTCAGCAGGGGGAGGGTCTCGGAGCTGGTCCCATGGGGATGTTACGGGGATGAATAGAGCCGCGGGTGTGAGGGGTCTACACCCCACCAGGGCTTGCAGACTCGAGCACACGTGACCGTTGTCCACAAAGTGCAGAACAGCCTAAACCTTCGGGGAAGCCCAGCAAGAGAAACAGTGCTGACCCACGCCACCCTCAAGACGGGCCACCAAGCAGATGTGGACTTTGGAAGGTTGGCTGACAGCAGAGGAAGTAAAAATGCCTACACCCGCACCCCACAGCACTCAGGGATGCACAAAACACGCATATGTGTGCGCGTGCATGGGCGTGCGTGCGTGCGTGTTCTCCTTTGCCTTCACTGCAGTGTAGGGGGAGCTGAGGCAGGTGTTATTATACCCACTGACCCGTGAAGAAATAAAGGCTCGGAGAGTAACCGGATTAAAGTTACAAAGCTAGAATATGGAGAAGCCAGAACTGACACTCAAGTCTTTTTTACTCTAAACCCAAGTTTCCTCTACAACTAGGATTCCTAGGGCCTGCTTTAAAAGGCCTTGAGGAAATAGTGATGTTATCTGAGGTAATCTTTTTCATATGTGACCACATATTTCTTTATTAAAACCGTTCAAAGGCTCCTTGTTGGCTGGGAGATAAAATGCAAACTCCTCTGCGAGGATTGCAAGTGTGACCTGTCCCGGTCAACCTCGTCAGCCTCACTCTCCAGCCACACCAGACCTGTAGGTCCCTAGCTCCCCTTCCTGCCTGCCTTTGAGTCTCCTTTTCCTGGTCTAGAAAACTGGTGCTTGTGCGTCCAGCCGCGGTGGGGGCCTAGCTGGGGAAGCCCTTCTGGTCTTCCTGCTTGGCTGCAGTGGTCCCTTCCTCTAGGTCCCTAAAGTTCCAGAGTCCACCTCTTCCCAGCCCTGCCCTCACTGTGCCTTAGCTGTCTGTTTCTCCAACATGACTGCAGACCCTTTGAGAACCAGAACTTTCTCCTTTTCCCTTCTTCCAGCATCTACGATAGTGCCTTGAACCTAGGAGGGTTTCAACGAACGTTTACTGAGTTGTGAACATGGATTCAAAAAAGAATTCAGGGCGGGCCGCGGTGGCTCAGCGGGCAAGAGTGCTTGCCTGCCATGCCGGAGGACCCCGGTTCGATTCCCGGCCCCAGCCCATGTAAAAAACAAATAAACAAACAAAATATAATAAAACAAGAAAATGTTTAAAGATGTTTCCCTTTCTTCCTCCCTTCCTTCCTTCCATCCTTCCTTCCTTCTCTGTCTTTCCTTCCCTTCCTCCCTCTCTCTTTAAAAAAAAAAAAAAAAAAAAAAAAAAAAAAAAAGAATTCAGGTAAAAGAGAAATGAACTGGATACTCTGAACAGTTCCAAAATCAGTGTGAAGCTTTCGGGACACCCCTATGAGAATGTGCCCCGGGAAGAGGGTCAGATTTGCTATCCGGTTGCTTCTGAAGGACAAGGACAGCACTGGGTTGTCTAGGTGTTTTTTTCACTCATTGACAAATTTCTGTGACTTTGTTGATTCATTCATCATTTACCTGCTCCATGCCAGGTTCTATGAGGAAAGCAGAGGTGCACATCATGGGAACAGGGGTGCAAATGCCTCACCTGTATACAGTGCTTTTCCCCTGAAACCCCTGACTCGGCCCCTCAGAGCACCTAACGAGGTGGGCAGAGGGGGTGTGAGCATGTGGTGAGTTACCGTGGGAGGGGACGTGGGCAGTGAGGGCTGGTGGTGCTGCGTGACAACCAAGGCCTCGGCCCCCTGTGTGTGCTGCTGGCAGAGCCGCCTCCATTCACAACCCCTCAGGAATGTCACCCAACCAGCAGGGGGCTGACCACCTGGAGGGACTGACATCACAGATGGGCTTTTCACTCATCCATCGGTCCTGGTCAGGGAAGTGAGACAAAACCACACTTCCTTCTCTCAATACTTACGGGGTGGCCTGCGAAGGGCCAGGCTAAGTTTTGGGGCTGTCGAAGGAACTTCCTTCACCTAGGGCTGCCCTTAAGGCCCCCTGAGCCTCAGGTGAAGATGGCACCACCAGGGCAGGCCGCGGGACACCTGCCTGTGGGAGGGGCAGGCACCCTGGCCTGGTGTCCGGGGCCTGCGTTAGGGGGACAGGGAACTGGGGGTGGGTGGTGCTTGCAGCACCGTGGAGGTGGGAGGCGTGGCCTCTGCTCAGGCTGCCCCCAAGGTCATGGACAGGTACACACTGTCCCCGCTGGGCCCGCGATAATTTCATGGAAATAACAGCCATAGGAAACCAAACTATAGTCATATTTTGTGCACTCAGACACAAATCATTTAAAGTGCTCCTCTAACGGGGGCTCTGTCATCATTAATAGGCAGAAACATACGCAAGTAGCCAACACACGACCACTGGGGACTATTTTACAGGCTCCTCTTTTGGCTTTTCCAAAATGATGCTAAATTAGGCGGGCACTTCCACTGCCTCCTACTCCCAATACCCTCACAATTTCATGTTAAAGTTTATTACGTGCCAGCTATCAAAAGAGCTGTGTAAACAGACTTTGGCAAAGTTTGGAGGTAAAGTTTGCTCTAGTGCCTGCACACCCACTTAACCCTGGACTCCTGAAGGGGCGTCCAGCACATTTGCGGCCCCCAGTTCCCTCTCCCTTCCCTCTGAATGACCTGTTCTGGGGTAAAGAGCTGATATCCTAGTTAGAGACTAAATCTCCAGCATCATGTACCGGGCAGAGATGGCCTTGTACAGGAGAGGCTGGGACAGCTTCTCCCACTACCTGCGAATTTGCACATCAGAGGTGACACCTCGCTTAGCCTCTGCGTGGCAGCAGCCCCAAACCCGACACACCAACACCCCCATCTAGGGGAGACAGCCCGCCCCACCTCCACAACCAGCTGGAGGTCGTCCATGTAACGCTCCTCAGTCTGGATCAGCTCGTGGATGTAGCCCTGCCTCTTCCTCTCGGGAGGCTGCATGGTGTCCAGGCTCTGGAGATCAGCACACCCTAAGGAAAAACAGGGCCGAGTTTAGAACACTATTTTGTTTTCCTCTGCAGGAAATAGATATTCATCAGCAGACGGGCTGGGTTTGTGAATGTTGCCTTAAAAGAATGACATCAGCTTTTAAAAGAGCTTTGCTAACTCGTGGGAGCAGCAGACTTGGTGGCAAGGTGCCTTAGTGACCAGCCACCCAGTGCTTTGAAGCAGCCCTGATAAGGTCTGCGACCTTTCAACATGGTTCCAATTTCCACCCACCCCCGGGAGTAATGACAGAATTAAGGATTTTTAAAAATGGCCTCTAAGGGATCAGAATTGAGGTCTCAACAGGGAAAACAGGAACAGGAGGCCCAGACCTGGCCTTGGCTAAGCTTATGAAAAATCCATGCTTTTCTCACAGTTCAAGCATTTTCAAAGCAATTGAAATGCTTTCCCAGACCTGGTTCATTTGCTGGACCGTGTACGCCCCTCCCCCACAAATGGTTAAATGAATCAAAGGCTCAAGAGCAGTATTTTCCAAACTGTAAGTCATGAGCATAAAATTAATTTAGTTTTTTTCAAAATGCTGATCAGGACTGGCATTGAAACAAAGAAACAAACAAGCAGAATTAAACAGACAATGTAAGATGCACAGCATTGTTTTTTGAAATTTTTTAGTTCTGCATGTACTTGGGGATGTAAAATGTATTTCTGACTGTGAGCTACTGGAAGAAGAATGTTTGAGAAATATTTCTTTACATTTCTCAAAGGAAAGCTCTATGGTCAGGAAGCCTAAACTTTCCTCGCACCCAGAAGTGCCCAACGAGACAACTGCCTTAAACCACTTGAACAAAGAATTTCTGGTTTTGGACACTGCAGGTATCCAGCCGCAGGCTCTGTGGGAAGGCACAAGCAGTGTGGCCCCGGGGTGAGAGGTACTGCATATACTTGGGATCAGTTTACAGGTGCGTCATAGCTGAACTCTTAGATGTCAAACTGTGAGGGGACATAGCTCTAAAACTGCTCAGCAAGGAACCCAGAGCTTATCTCATGCCACAGTGTGCAGAAATACCCAGGAAAACCTTCCCCAGACCAAAAGGAAAAGCAGACAGGTGCCCAGCTGACTACACTATGGAGCAGCGGGTGCTGTGTATTGGAAGGTAGGGAGAGAGAAAGATAAATGAATACAGATGATCAGTTTTGGCTGAGATAATCAGGGAGGGCTGCCGGGAGAAGGTGCCACCTTGAGCAGAGCCTTGAAGGGAGGCGAGTGTTCTGACAGAGGCAGCTGTTTCTCGGGGGGAAGTGTCATCTGGCAGTGGGAACATAAGGGCAAAGCCAACGAGGCAGAAGATGCACAGAGTGGAGGGCTTTTCAAGGGGGGGTTCTCTTTCTATTTTCCTGTGAACTTGTACCTATTTTGCATTTGGTTGTGCTTACAGATGGTCCTAATGGAGGTTGTTTTTCCATTTTTGCAATGGAGCCAACAAGCTTTAAAAAATTACTTCCACAGAAAAATGGAACAGCTACCAGTGAAAAAGGAATTGAGTAAGGTGGGTTGTGTTTGGTGCTACCAAGAAGAAATCATAGTGCCACTGTTGTATTCAAAACTATCCAGTTTTTCTGGGGAGAACTGCACAGAATGACTGAGAGCTTTACACCACCAAGGCCAATACAGATGCCTGTTTGACCAGGCTCTTACGTGGCGAGGAGAGATGGTTGACCAGATGCCCGGGAAGAGGTGCTAGGCTTTGTGTAGTCCAGCCTCGCTGAGACTGGCCAGGGTGACCAGGTGACGCTGAGGCGTGCAACAGGCACAGCGCCCTGCTCCAGCCTCCCCACTGTGGGCCCCCCAGTGCAGGCCCCCCGCCCCGCAGCGCACACGCTTTTGTTTGGCTTTCAAGATTTTGGCCAGATCCACATTCTATTGCTACTATTATTTACATCATGTTTTTCTCTAAATTGATTCATGTTTGAAGTTAAATAGCTATGAAATCAGGGGTTTGATGTTCTGGTTATGTTTCTTCTAATAGTCATGAAAATAAATATAAAACAATTAAAAGAAAATTAAAAAAACAGTCCACCTGGGCACTGCTTTGGGTACCATGGGGATATAGGTATCACACCTTACAGAATGAATCAAGCAAACCCCACAAGCATTGGCCTCTCAAGCTGTTCTATATGGGAATACAAGGAAAAGTCTCTGAGATTTTATCATATCTAAAGTTGAAGCACACGTTCAGGTTTTATCAGGATGAATTTGGGACTCTCCTTCCCCAGTCCCTGGCTGACCCCTTGGCACTTTATTACAAAGGCTCTTACACTTGAATTCTATCTTCAAGTTCCCAACTGCACCCTTACCCTCACTTTCAAGATGTTTTCACTTCTCATTTCAGGGAAAAAATATAAAGGGTCCTCTCCTCCAGGATCCTTCCCTTTCCTTCTCATTTGTATTTTCAGTCTTTACTTGTTCCTTCTTGGTCTATAAACATACGTGCCTCCCTCCAATCCCATTATTTAACACAAACAAGCACGCAAGCACCCTTTCTTCAACCCGCTCCTTCCTCAAACAGCCAAACATCACTAGGGAAGCTACACTCCTGGCCACCTCCCCGCTGCTGTACCTGTCACTTCTGCAACTTAGGGTACACTAGCACCTGTCTCCACCATTCCCTGACGCTGCTCTCATGAAGATCGTGACTTTGGCACTGCCAGGTTCAATGACCTCTTCTAAGCTTGTCCCTTCTCCCACCTGCCCATAGCACTGACCCCTCTGATGGGCTGACGCTTTTGAGACTTCTCCTTTAGCTTTGGAACTCTCCTCTCCCTGGTGTTACTTTCCATATTTCTGTCTCTACCTACCTCCAGGCACTCTGCTCCCCTTAGTCCAGCAAATGTGTAAATGTGTTTCTGGCATTTCTGTCTTGTAAGGTAAAATAATTTGGAAAATGCTACAGTATGTATCTCAAAGGGTCACGATGCATATTAGCATATTAGGCTCTGAGAAATCCGGCACTAAAGAAACATCTTTATTTGATTAACCCACTATTCCCAACTCTTATTTGATCATAGATCAATATGGTTTTTTGGGGGGGGTGAGGTAGGAGTAGGGAGGGGTATGGTAAAACCTTTTGATGAACTGCACTTTAAATTCATTCAATAGCCACTAGCCACATGTGACTACTGTTCACTTGAAATGTGGCTAGTCCAAATTGGGATGTGCTTAAGTATAAAATACACACTGAATTTTAAAGACAATACACTACTACGTGTTATTGTGAGCCACTGATTGTATACCATACACGGAATGTTTGTATGTTAAGAATGTTCATGTTTGTACATTGTTTTGGTTTGATAATACAAAACAAATAAAATAGAAAAATTAAAAAGAGACAATACAAGAAACAACAATGTGAAATATCTCAATAATTTTTACATTGATTACATATTGAAATGATAATATTTTGGATATTCTGGGTTAAGTAGGACATTATTAAAATGACTATCACTTGTTTCTTTTGACTTTTTGTAATGTGGCTACTAGAAAACTTAAATCACAGATGGGGTTTGCGTTCGTGGCCCTCATTATATTTCCCTTGAACAGCCCAAGTCAGCCACTTCATTCTCACTAGGTACTTACCCTACACAAAACACTTAATGGCTTCCTGTTATTTGGAGAATAGAGTCCTAACTCGGCATACACGCTTGCAGAGTTTCCGTCACCCAGCCGCAGCCCACCTCTCCACACTCACGGTCGGCCCTGCCGCCCATCTTTCAGCCGCTCGGACCGGGGCCCTGTGCTCACACGCTGTGACGTTCCCTGGCTCTGCTGTGTCTGCCCCTGCGTTTCCCCTGTCCATGGCCCTCTTCTCTGCACCCAGGCTCTCAGTCTACTTTGGGGAAACCTTTCCTCTCTTTCTGCCCCACACTTTCCCTGAGGTGCCTCTGTTTTGTGTCTCCAGGTACCAGTTTGGATGTCTATTTTAATACCTAACATAATCTAACCTGCAGTGTGCTTCATCTGTATATACTATTTCTGTGTCTCCCATTGAAAGTTGAGGACTGTGTCGAACAGTTCTGGAATATTAATCTTAGCACAGTGTATTGACCACTGGAAGACAGGCAATGTATTTTTAAATGGTCGAATATTATGCTGGTCTTGGGCCTATTTGTCCCCAGATCCACTTCTTTCTTGCCTTCCCTCTGCCAGAAGTTCAACCCTGCAGGCTGCTTTTCCTAAGCAACTATTTTAGTTGGCTCCTGCCTGGGTTTGGCCAATGGGAGGAGGCTCTGGCAGGAGCCTGACAGCTAAGAGAGGAAGGGGAAATCAGCGTATCCCACCCCCTCCTTCCTGGCCCAGTACTGTGGCTGGCAATGGCTGCTTCTGTTAGGGATGTAAGCAAGTCCCTGTACTAAAGAACCCCTGTTCTATTGTGTAAATGATTTCCGTTTTCTGGCTAGACTTCAGTTAACACCAAAACCAGCCCAGTACAGAACCAAAACATACCACTGACTTATTTGACTGTTGCAGATTTCCTGCTTTCTGCTGACCATTTCCAGAGATGTGATGGTCCAAAATGTCACAGTAATGATGACGATGATGATAATCATAGACCCTTACTGTCAGACATACCTAAAAAGTGCTAGATAATATGTAATTAAAAATGTAGACATTCATTTGAGCTTGAGTGATAGAAAGAAGAATCTCAGTGACAAAAAAGAAGAAAACCAGAGTGGCAGATGTGGCTGTCCTGGAGTGGGAGGGTAGGTCTCAGCCCTGGAGACCCAGAGGCCTTCATGTCCACAAAGGGACTAGAGCTGGGTCTTGGTAGAGGCCATAAGGCAGTGGACTGGAATCAAGACCTTGCACAAAGGCCCCGAGGCTATGCTCTCAGAACAGGGTGCACGAGGAAACAACCCTCCCGCCTGAAGAAGGAGATGGTAAGATATCTTTCTGTCTCTGCTGGGTCAAGAATGAAAGTACTAAACTTGCCTTTCCAATGGGAAATTTGGAGTCTAAGGATCCCAGAAATGATGAATCAATATGAAAACTGGTCCCTGATTGGTGATATCCTGAGGATGCTTGCCAGAAACAATGTATAACTGGTGTTACACCCTAGGTTGCACAAGATTTCCATAGAAAAACCAAGTTTCATTAAAGATGAGCTCAAAGTAAAGAATTACAAAGAATAAGGAACCAATCCACTATGAGTAATAAAAAAAGAGGATGAGAACCCCAAGAACATAAGATTATAGAAAAAAATCCAAAAAGGAATATAAAATAAAGCTTTAAAAGAATTCAAGACATACATAAAGAGCTTGAAACCATAAGTAGGGAGTGAGTGCATTAAACAAGATTAGGCAGATTTGAAAAAGCACCAAACAGAAATGTCAAATTTCATCATGGAAATAATAAGTTAATAGATCAAACAGCAGACTCATACATTTGTGGAAAGAATTAGTAAATCTGAAAAGAGATCTGAAGAAATTACTTAGAATGCGGCCCAGAAAGACAGAGAGATAGAAAACATAAAATGGAGGTCAAGAGACATGAAAGACAAAGTGGTAAAATCCAACAAACATCTAATAGGAGTCTAGGAGAGGAGAATAGAAAGAATGGGGAGAGGTACTATTGAGATAATACTGGTTAAGAATTTTCTAGAATTGGTGAAAGATGTAACTCCTCAGATGCAAGAGGAATAATGATTCCTGATAATGAAAAAATTAAAATAAAAACACATCCATACCCACCCATCCTGTAGAAAGCAGAATACTAAGAATTAAAAAAAAAAAATCATTGAAACAGCCAGAAAAGAAAAAGAAAAAGATAACTGTCAAACTAGAATTTAAATTACACTATTACTCATGGATGAGGGAGCCTGCGAGCATTTATCACTAATAAACCTGACTGAAGAAATTGTTAAAATAAGTATTTTAGGAAGAAGGAAATTGAATAAAAAAGGAAAAAATGGGATGTAGGAAGGAATTCCAAGCAAAAATACCAGTAAATATGTGAATTATCAAAACAATTATTAACTATATAAAATAATAATAGCAATGACTAAACTGACCACATACATTCAAGTGACATTAAAACACAAAAAGCAATAAAGTGAAAGATAGGAGTAGAAATGTTAGTGATAAAGGTTTTTGCTTGCATTGATCAGAAGGCAGGTAGACTGACCAAAATTAGACCCTGTTAAGGAAAACACCTACGTTAAAAATGGAAAGGTAACTACTCAAAGAACAGATATAGACACATAACATCCAAGACAGTAGAGGGAAATAAAGAAACATTCAATAGAAGTTCCTGTGTAGACAGAACAAAAAGAAGTAAAGAAAATGCATCATAAATAGAAAACACACAAAATAGAATAAAAATTCAATATTTCCAGTAACTGTAAATGCCTTAAATCTGTTAGTTAAAACTCTAGATTAGATTTAGAAATTCAGCTATAAGCTTTTATAAAGACACATCTAATACAAAATCTTATTGAAATATTGGAAGCAATGGGCTGGATAAAGCTACTTAAAAGCATGTTTTAAAAAAACAGGTAGGGAGGCTTTATTAGCAACAGATGAAACAAATTTTAAAGGATCTGTATAAGATGATAACATGAACTATTCATCAGGAATATATGATAAATGCTGATCTTATTTGAAAATAAGTATAAAATTTAACCCTGAACAGAATTACCAAAAGAAAAATAAAACCCACAACCATAGTAGTGGATTTCAATATTTTTCATAATGAAAATTAGTAAGAATATGAAGAATTTGAGCATTATCAACAAATTTAACATATATACATGAGAATACACATTCTTTTCAAACACCCATAGAACATTTTTAAAACCTGACCACTTTCTAGCGCATAGAACGAATTTCACCCAATACCAAAGAATCTATATTACTGTGGGAAAAAAACCTACTGAATATAACTGGAAATTTACAAATTTAACATTCTTTTCCAATGTTTAGTTTAAAGAAGAGGGGCTTGCTAAAAGCCCCAGGTAGCTTCCTCCATTAGCAAAAAGTACTACCCTTTACTTTTCCTATCACTAGCATTTATGACAGCTGGCCACTCTGTCTTCTTTAAAATATTTCTTCAATTGGCTTCTAGGTCACCAGC
Source organism: Tamandua tetradactyla (assembly GCF_023851605.1). Lineage (NCBI taxonomy): Eukaryota > Metazoa > Chordata > Mammalia > Pilosa > Myrmecophagidae > Tamandua > Tamandua tetradactyla. Next base: position 7,433,964 of record NC_135329.1, read on the forward strand.
TCATGTCCTCCCATTTCACTCGTCAGTCATTCTCAGTCATCTTTTCTGGTTTCTCCTTAACCCCCAAGATTCTTAATATTGGAGTGTCCAAGGTTCAGTTCTTGGAACTCTTCTCTTCTCTCTGCACTCAGCTAGGTAGACTTGTCCAGTTTCCTGGCTTTCATTATCACTTATGTACTGGGGTACTCCCAAGTTTACACTCCAGCCTGAACATCTCTGAACTCCTTCCACTATTCTACTGCCTACTCAGGAGCTCCACTTGGATGTTTTTAAAATTTTTTTTTAAAATATAGTAGTAACATACAAACACAAACATTCTTACCATATGATCATTCCATTCTTAGTATATAATCAATAACTCACAATATCATCACATAGTTGTATATTCATCACCATGATCATTTCTTACAACATTTGAATCAATTCAGAAAAAGGAATAAAAAGAAAAAAGAAAAAAAACTCATACATATCATACCCTTTACCCCTCCCTCTCATTGAGAGGGTATTTCCATCTACCCAATATATTTTAGCCTTTGTTTTCCTATTTTTTATTCTATACCCCTTACCGCTCCCTTTCATTGATCACTAGCATTTCAATCTACTAAATTTATTTTAACATTTGTTTCCCCTATTATTTATTTTTAATCCCTATGTTTTACTCATCTGTCCATACCACAGATAAAAGGAGCATCAGACACAAGGTTTTCACAATCACACAGTCATATTGTGAAAGCTATATCATTATACAATCATCTTCAAGAAACACGGCTACTGGAACACTGAACCTGCAGGATAACCTCTCAACTCTGTTTGAAATCTCTTAGCCATTGACACTTTATTTTGTTCCATTTCTCTCTTCCCCCTTTTGGTCTAGAAGGTTTTCTCAATCCCTTGATGCTGAGTCCAACTCATTATAGCATTTCTGTCTCACCTTGCCAGGAAGGTTTACAACCCTGGAAGTCATGTCCCACGTAGAGAGGGGGAGGGCAGTGAGTTTGTTTGTCATGTTGGCTGAGAGAGAGAGGCCACATCTGAGCAACAAAAGAGGTTCTCTGAGGGTGACTCTTAGGCCTAATGTTAAGTAGGATTAGCCTATGCTTGGCAGGGTTAAGTTTCATATGAACAAACCCTAAGATTGAGGGTTCAATCTGTATATGATAGCAATAGGCTATTTTTCATAATTTTTTCTGACCACTTATACTTTATGTTGATGTGCTGCCTCCTGTAGCTCAGAGTTCATCTTTATGTCGTATTCCACAAATATTTTTGAAGACTGTGTGTCATTGTGGATATATTTTGAAGATAGAGCCAACAGGTGTATTGAGTATAGGATGTAAGAAGAGAAAAGATGTCAAGGATGCCCCCCAAGGATCCTGGTCTGAGCAACCAGAAAGAAGGAATTGCCTTTAACTGAGGTGGCAGATGATGCAGGAGGAAGATGATCAGGAGTTTTGTTTTGAACACGTTAACCTTGACAAGCCTTTTAAACATCCAACTGGAGAGTAGGGCATGAGATTTTGTAGGTTTGTCCAGAGTGATGCCCTGATAAATCCCAGTGTGATTTGAACAGTGAATAGCTTTCTCCTGGCTTCCTGTTTCATGAAGGCATTTTCCTTCATCTCCAAAGGTCGCTGGCTGGTGGACTCTCTACTTCTCGTGGCTATGTCATTCTCTGCTCTCTCCTTTTCTCCGAAATGTTTTCTCTTTTATAGGATTCCAATAAACGAATCAAAACCCACCAAAATGGGTGGAGACATGTCTCTATCTAATCAAGTTTAATACCCACATTGATTGAGTCACATTTCCATGGAGATAACCCAATCAAGTTCCAACCTATAGTTCTTATAGGGAGTAAGAGAAACGATTACTACCACAATATTGTTTAGGATTAAATCATGGCTTTTCAAGGGTACATAAAGCCTTTCAAACCAGCACATTCACCCACCGGACCCTAAAAAAAGACATGTTTTCCCCATATATAAAATACATTAATCCCATCACAATATCAGAAATCTTTAAACCATTTCAGTAGCAGTACAAATGAAATACAAAGTTAGGAACAGTACAAACTCCTGTTAAAGTTAGTTACAGGTATGGTCTGTTCTAAGGCAAAATTATTCTCTGGCTTTGGACTTATAAAAATTCAAGACAAGTTATTTTGCTGCCAACACACAAAGGGAGACCAGTCATAGGATACATTTACCGATTTCCATAGGAAGGAAGGAACACAGGGTTCACTGGACCCACAGTTTTGAAAACCTGCAGGGCAAAGTCCATTAGATTTCAAAGTCTGAGAGTCATTTATGTTCAGGGCTTTAGAAAGCGGCAGGCCCACCTGTACCAAGGGTCTGTGCAGAGGTCTGCCTCTCTCTGAATGCAACCTTGGGGGATATTGGGGAGACCACTTTTTTCTCAGCTCCACCCTCTTCAAGCATCAGGGCTGCACCCAGGCTCTCTGCCATCTCCGAGGCACACGTTCAACCCCACCACATTTAATTTGGAGATCTCTTCTGCTAAATATCAAAGTTCATGGCTTTTAAAATCTGCTTTCCAGTCAAAGCCATTAGTCAATTTTGCCAGATTGTCAGCCACTTTAAAACAAGGATCACCTTTCTTCCAGCTTACATGCCTCATTTCTGTTTAGAGCTTCGTCAACAGTATCTTTAGAGTCCACATTTCTACCAACAGTCTCTTCAAAGCATTCTAGGCCTTCTCTATCAAACGCCTCACAACTCCTCCAAAATCTTCCCCTTATCCATTTAAAAAGCCATTTCAACATGTTTGGTATTTGCAAACTGCAGTAGCACCCCACTCCTCTGGTATCAAAAATCCGTTCTAGTTTGCTAGCTGCCAGAATGCAATATACCAGAAACCAAATGGCTTTTAAAAAGGGGAATTTAATAAGTTGCTAATTTACAGCTCTAACACTGAAAAAATGTCCCAATTAAACCAAGTCTATAAAAATGTCCAATCTAAGGCATCCAGGGAAAGATACCTTGTTTCAAGAAGGCTGATGAAGTTCAGGGTTTCTCAAGTGAGAAGGCACATAGCAAACACAGTCAGGGTTTCTCTCTCATCTGGAAAGGTACATGGCAAACATGGCGACATCTGCTAGCTTTGTCTCCTGGTTTCCTGTTTCCTGAGGCTCCTCAGGAAGCATTTTCCTTCTTCATCTCCAAAGGTTGCTGGCTGGTGGACATAGCTGCTTCTCGTGGCTATGTCATTCTCTGCTCTTTCAGAATCTCTCCTTTTCTCCAAAATGGATTTTGTAAATAGAGATCCAGTGAACTAATCAAACCCCACCCAAATGGTGGAGACACGCCTCTATCTAATCAAGTTTAATACCCATATTGATTGAATCACATTTGATCAGATCACATTTCCATGGAGACAACCCAATCAAGTTTCCAACCTATATTACTAAATAGAGACTAAGAGAAATGGTTACTCCCACAAGATTGCTTAGGATTAAATCATGGCTTTTCTAGGGTACATAAATCCTTTCGAACTAGCACAATGACTTACTGTTGAACTTAGACAGTCAAATTTACTGTCAATTTACTAAATCCCTACATCTAGGTCTCTTGATTCAAGTCTTGCATTATCACTGCCAGAAAATACAAGGAATCCCATAGATTGCTGGCCAGCCAGAAGATACTGACCCTGAGAGGAAGTAAGCCTTCTAGTCTTTGAAAACCAGAAGTTAAATAAATTCCTTTTGTTAAGCCATTCATTGTAAGGTATTTGTTTTGGCAGCCAGGAAATGGAAATAGTTTTTGGTACTGGAAAGTGGGGTGTTGCTATGACAAATACCTAAACATGTGGGAATGGCTTTGGAATTGGGTAATGGGTAGAGGCTGGAAGACTTGGGAGGTGTTCGATAGAAAAAGCCTAGATTGTTTTGAAAAAACTGTTGGTAGAAATATGGATGTTAATGGTACTTCCAATGAGGCCTAGGAAGGAAATGATGAATGGGTTGCTAGAAATGGAAGGACAGTGACCCTTGTTATAAAGTGGCAGAGAACTTGGTGGAATTGTGTTCTGATGTCAGACGGAAGGCAGAACTTGAAAGTGATGAACTTAGATATTTAGCTGAGTTTTCCAAGCTAAGTGCTTGCAAAGTGCAGCCGAATTTCATCTTGTAACTTATAGTAAAATGCTAGAAAAGGCAGGCCCATCCCAGCACTTGGAGGGCGAGGCCATCTGCACTAAGGAGGGGGTGAGCCTTGCACCCTGTTGTTCTGGGAGAGTGCTGCCACCCCAAAGCTCAGAGATGGTGTGGCCTGGGCCTTGGTGGTCTCAGACAAGCTGGCTGCCAGTCCTGTGCTCTGAGAGGTGGGGCTTACATTTCAGCATTTGGGAGGAACATGGCTGCTGTGCAAGCATTTGGAAGGGATGGGGCGGCCGCTCCATCAGGCCCAGAGGTTAGAGAATCAAGTTGAAATGGCTCTCAGACGTTGAGAACTAATGGAGCTTGCCCTGTTGGGTCGCACTTGTTTGGGAACCATGACCCCTGTTTTCCTTCCAATTTCTTCCCTCTGGAATTGATATATTTATCCTGTGTCTGTCCCACCATTGTATATTACAAGCAGATAACTTGTTCTAGGTTTTGCAGGTCCCTCAGAATAATTTTATCCCAGGATGACCACACTCAAACTGATTTTGATGAGATTTTGTACTTAGCATGGTTCTAAAATGGCTTAAAGCTTTTGGGATGTTCTGAAAGAATGTATTTTGTATGTGGGAAGAACATGCCTTTTGAGACCCAGAGGACAGACTGCTGTGGACTGAACTGTACCAGTTTGGGCATGTTCTTGGTCTTGGTCCATACTCTGGTGGGTGTGGACCCGTTACAAATAGAATTTCCTGTACCCTCAGTTATGGTTGCCCAAGTGAGCCAGATTGGGTTTAATCTGGATTACTGGAGGTCTTTACAAGCAGAATGAAATTAAGACACAAGGAGAGAAGCCATGGGAACAGGCAGAAGCTGGACATCAGTGGAACCTGGAAGAGAAAGGAGAGGATACTGCCCTGTGCATTACCTCGTGACGGGAAAGCCAAGGAACCCCAAAGACTGCTGGTCAGTCAGAAGATATTAAGCCTAGATTCTAGCCTCTGAAACCACAAGCCAATAAATTTCTGATGCTAAGTCAACCCATTCTATGGTATTTGTTTTAGCAGCCCAGAAACTATACATTATCATTTAACTTCTTTTAAAATCTAGATGATGTAATTGGTATCTTATGTACCCTTCTACATGCAACAGGACTGTGTATCTAATGCCAATTTCAAACGGCCTGTTACCTATCCTGCAGCACGTTACAGAAGTGCACCAATTCCTACAGTGCTGGCCTGCAGCATAAGGGATTTCATATTCACAGTTACCTTTTTCTCTGTATTAGTGACAGCCTGATTTTCCCCATGGTATGATCATATGGTCCATATTTTCAATTTGTTTATGACTACATAACTGGAAACTTTGCTCAAACTGCTGAGTTTACAACATACTAGTTCTATGGCACTACCCGATTCTGATTTCACGGAGGCGAAAAGATGACCACTGGTGGCACAGGGGTCACAGAGGCAGGTCCCCTAGTATCTTGAGATATAACCTGACACAACCTGGATTCAACTAAAGCAGTTACTTCTCTTTAGCCTCTTTTCACCTATATCTCAGAATCAAGTGATAACTGTCTGCTTTTGTGGTTTGGAATAATGGTGGTTCTCAGTTAACGGAAAGCAACACTGGGGTATGGTTAAGAGCGTGAGTTTGGAAGTCAGATCTGGACTTGAGTTCCAACTTCGCCATTTATTAGGCTTAGTTCATCCCTTGGCACACAGTAAAGGCTTGCTAAATGTTAGCTGTTATTTTTAGAATTTACTATATGTGTCAGACATTGAAATAGTGCTTCAAAATCCCTTAAGTTTCTTCTGCAATGTAGCTTTTACTATCCTCGCTAGATGGACAAGGTTAAAGTCCTGGGCAGGGGTGAGGGTGTGGGGGCTGTAGAGCCAGGATTCAAAATAACCCTCCCTCTACACCTCCCACTACACTTTTTATCACTTTTTGAAAGACTCTGATTTTGTCTTCTGACAACAGTATTAAAATGTCTGTCTTAAGCACAAATTTCATAATTTGCTGTTCTTGTTTAAAACAAAGTTTAAAATGGGATTATAATGACAAATAACCCAATTTTAAAAAACAGGCAAACGATCTGAATAGATGTTTCCCTAAAGAAGATACAAAGATGGTCAAAAACTTCATGAAAGTTTTCAACATCATTAGTCTTCAGAGAACTGCAAATCAAAACTACAATGAGATGCCATGTTCACACCCACTTAGGATGACTGTAATTAATAACATATGTTGGCAGGGACTGGAGAAATCAGGATCCTCATACATTGCTGGAGGGAATGTAAAATGGTGCAGCTACTTTGAAACCAGTCTGATGGTTCCTTAAGAAGCTTACCATTTGACCCAGCAACTCCATTCCCACATATATGCCCATGAGAAATGAAACATGTTCATGTAAAAACTTGGGCATGAATGTTCATAGGAGTGTTATTCATAGTAGCCAAAAGGTAGAAACAACTCAATGTCTATCCTCTGATGAATGGATAAAAACAATGTGGTATGTACACACACACACACACACACACACACACACACACACACACACAGGAATATTATGCAGCCATAAAAAGGAATCAAGTATTGACACATGCCACATGATTGAACCTTGAAAACATGCTGACTGAAAGAAGCCAGTCACAGAAGACCACATATCATATAATGCCATTTATTGCATATACAGCACAGTAATGTAGAGGTTAAGAGCATGGACTCTGGAGCCAGACCACCTGGGTTTGAACCCAACTCTTTGACTCACTAGCTGTGCAACCTTGGACAAGTTATCTAACCTGTTTTAATTTCTTTATCTGTAAAAATAAAATTATAATGAGTTCAAATAGATTCAAGGACCTCATATGGCCAAAGTACTTTGCACAGAAGACAACAAAGCAACTAAACAGGCTTACTTTGAAGGAACCTGATGAAAGGTGACAACACATAGCAGAAAGCAACAAGATCTATGAAGCAGCCCAAAGTAAAACAGGGATTCAGAGGAAGTGGTCATCCCTCCTTTGAGGCCTGGAAAATGGCTATTTCCCAGAACAGGGCCCTCTCTGCTGCTCCATAAAGGTCTTGGAATTCCTTGCTATGAAATACACTGAGGAATCCCTCACTCCAAACAAGGCCCACACCATGCATAAACTTTATATGCATGAACTGAGGCATAAAATCTCCCTTATCAGGGTTTTCACAAATGTTGCGTGCCAGCTCTTAGCCAGAACAGAAACCTCATGTTAACTCCTCCCATGTCCCTTGGATCACACCAGATACTTTTCCGGGCCTAAACAAATCATAGCACCACAGTATTTTGTGACAAAGTTGGGCTATTTGAGACCAGACATTTCCAGCTTTACTTCTAATCCTTACAATCCCCAATCAAAAGACAGACTCTGCCATGACATCCTCCTTATTCCCTGTAGTTCTCCTCCTTGGTTCTTCCTTACATTAAGCCCCTTTTAAAACTCTTTCCATTGTAAATGAACTCCGCAACACCCTCAATGTCTTCACAGATTATAACTTCTAACTCCTGTGTACCTGAAACCGAAACCAGACTCCCCACTGTTTTCCTTGGGAAAGCTATTCAGCCCCCTTCCCTACCAATCTGCTAAGAACCAAGGGGCTAGACGGAAGGGGTTGGCATCTTTGTGGTTCCTCACTGATACTTTCAGGCCAATATTCTTCTAGTTTCCTGGAAAGACCTTTTTTTAAAAAAAGTTCTCGAGTCGGTTGTTGTCATCGATACCACCCACCAATCCTTCAATGTGCTCATCTTCTCAACTTCTAGTGACGCTCCCCTAGAGGCCACCTTCAGTGAAAACCTGGGACTCAGTAATGGTGGTCCTCTTTCCTTTTAACACCTTATTAATCTAAAATATCAAAATTCATTTTTAGATACCAATCCAATAACCCAGTTTGGCAATTCCTAGGATTTCTTAAATTTCAGGGACTTTGACTTCTACTTAACACCTCTCAGGACCATATCATGAATCTTATTATTCAATTTTCCACCTTTGACATCTTAAACTCAATTATTCTACTTTTTTGACCACTATATACTCTCTTAAGATTTCATTTGTATATGCCACATGTTCTTCGAACTCAGATGCTTCCAGTTCTACATTCCTTGTTTCTCTCCTGTTTTTCTAGCCTCTCTCCTTACACAACCCATACTCCATAGTTAATAATATGACCTAATTTCATCAGCACTGCGGTTCCCTTGCACTACTTTTTTTTTTTTTTTTTAACATAGGCAGCGGCAATGGAACCTGGGTCTTCAGTATGGCAGGTGAGAACTCTGCCTGCTAAGTCACTACGGCCTGCCCCCTTGTACTACTTTTACTGTACTCACTCTCTAAAACCCTAACCCTGAATCAATACTATGACCCATTATTTGAAACTCCTACACCTAAGTATCTGAGCATTGTCAAAGATAAAAATCACCCATCTAGATTGATGCTTTCCTTCATATCAAATACCTGATCATCAATTTTGGCTTGACTTTCACTATTTTGATCCACTCTTCCTTCTCAGTTGCTATTCCAAAGTAAACTGAAAATCTTCTGGAAAGTATTCACCATTCTAAAATGCCATTAAGAACATTCATGATTCATGGGAGATCAAAATGTCAATATCAACAGGAGTTTAGAAGATGTTGATTCCAAACCTCATGAGTGACTTTGAGGGATTCAAGACTTTAGTGGAAGAAGTATCTGCACATGTGGTGGAAACAGCACGAGAACTACAATCAGAAGTGGTGCCTGAACAGGTGTCTGAGTTGTTGCAATCTCATGATAAAACTTGAGTGGATGAGGAGTTGCTTCTTTTGGATGAGCAAGGAAAGTGGTTCATTGAGATGGAATCTATTCCTGTTGAAGATGTCCTGAACATTTTGTAACAATAACTCAGGATTTAGAATATTACATCAACTTAGTTGATAAAGTAGCAGCAGGGTTTGAGAGGATTGATTCAAATTTTGAAAGGAGTTCTACTCTGGGTAAAATGCTATCCAACAGCGTCTCATACTATAGGGAATTTTTTGTGTGTGTGGTAGGAAGAGTCAATCAATGGCAAACTTCACTGTTGTCTTATTATTTTAGTGCCACAGCCACCCCATCCTTCAGCAATCAATACCCTGATCAGTCAGCTGCCATCAACATCACAGCAAGATCCTCCACCAGCCAAAAAATTATGACTCACTGAAGGCTCAGATGATGACTGGCATTTCTTAGCTTTTAAAGTATTTTAAAATTAAGGTTTATACCTTGTTTTTTTAAGACATTATGTATTTGCACACTTAACAGACTACAGTATAGTATAAACATAACTTTTATGTACACTGGGAAACCAAAAATTTCACGTGACTCACTTTATTGCAACATGTGCTTTTGTGTGGTGGTCTGGAACTGAACCCACAATATCTCCATGGTATGCCTATAGCAATATGTGTGTCACTGCACCAGTCCATGTACTTCGGGTGCTGTATATGGCCATTATATATGTCTTCCTAATGGACAATCCTACCTGAAAATCCCACAGGTACTTTGTAATCAAAATTAAACTCATTTTTTCCCCCAATTGTGATACTTTACTGCAATTGGTGGCACCATCATCCTATTCTGTCACCTAAGATACACATTTGGGAGTTAAACCAAGTCTTCTACTTGTCCTCACTTTGCATCAACCCCCAACTCTTGCCAATTTTCCCTCAGAAACAACTCTTAACTCTGTTTCATTACCCTCCTCCACCTTGGCTGTATCAGAATTATATGGGGAGCTCTGAAAACTTATGGGCTCGATTTCCTGAGTCATGTCCTATTTGAGGCCAGGACCACTTGATTCTCACTCATTTTCATATCCCCAGTACCTAGCGCCATGCTCAGCATTATGCAAATGCTCTAAGACATGTTAGTTGAGTGACTTTCCATAGATGAGGAAAGGCTTTTTCAATAGTGGTTACTCTAGGCTAAATGGGCTGGGCTGGGTTGTGATCCATATTTTTCTTTCCACTCAAAGAGTTATAAAGCCACCAATTTACTTCCCTAAGTGTGACATTTTACATAACTCTTGTGTCCACAAGCATTTGCTGCAGTTTCTTTTATATGGACTTAATTTGTACTAAAAAAAAGTTTTGCCCTACACTTGCACTAAGTGTTAATTTGTATCTTCCTTCCAATTATTTTAAAAGAAGATTGGAAGAAAATTGTAAATAACATAGTAGTCTATTATTATCCTAGATTATATTTTCTTTTACCTCTTCTACCTTTTTCTTAAATTTAAGAAATACAGGTTTATTGAGATATATTCATACACTATACAAACCATGTGCAGTATACAATCACTGGCTCATACTATCATCACATAGCTGTGCATACAACCCTATGATCAATTTTAGAACATTCTCATTCTTCAGAAAAGAAAACCCTAATCCTCCCACTCCCCTATTCCCCTCCCCATTACTGACCCACAGTATTGGTGGAGTGAAAGAGTATTAAAATTTTACTGTTAACTATAGTCTATAGTTTGCAATAGGTACATTTCCCCTCATATACCTCTCTACTATTAACTCCTTGTAGCAGTTTCGTCCATTTGCTCTAGTTCATGAAAGAACTTTAAAATATTTGTACTGTTAATCATGGATATTGTCCACTACAAGATTCACTCCATTATACATTCCCACGTTAACCTCTAACTTTCCTTCTGGTGATATGCATGACTCTAAATTCCCCCTTTATACCACATTCACACACCATTCAGCACTGATAATTATTCTCACAGTAACAAACTTCTGTCACCTCTGCCCATTTCAAACATTCAAGTTCAACCTCGTTAAACATTGTGTACATATTAAGCAACCCGTCCCCATTCTTTAGCCTCATTCTTTATCCTGGTAATCTATATTCTACATTTTATGTCTATAAGTTTATATATTATAATTATCATTTTGTTGGGAGAGCAATAATTTATTACAACTAAAATTTCTCTTGCTTTTGAGACACATGATTATCTCAAATCAAATTATCTCAATCTTGACCACTTGAAATTTTCTTTTGCTCAGGTGATATAAAACAATTTCCTGGACTGTACCCAGAGACTATAATTAAGGAAAATGAGAAAGTCCACAGACATCCAATCATAACTACATAAAAGCAATTAAAAGTAAGGTTTTTAAGGATGCTTCAAAAGAAATACACGGCACAAGTAATATAGTTTCGTGTCCTTTTAATAAACACACTTGCATAGTTAATATGACAATTTTGTAAAAATAAAAACAAATTACTTCATGCCAAGCGTGCCCAGCATTTGCACAATCTCAATTTCTTTAATACTATAGTTTTCAAGACACACAAAATAAAAATTTAAGGCGAAAAATAGCATTTTGCAACAATTTAATAATTTATTACATTACAGTAGCATCACAGCAGCATCTAATTATGCCACTTTAGGCAAGAATCTCTCAGCATCTCCACTATAGATTCTATTTACAAGAATTTATAACTTTGTAAAATTCATTCTAAGAAAATTTGGCAAATAAAGCTTTGGACTGTAATTGGCATCTCTTTCTTTTATTTTCTTCTCCCAGTTTCTTTATCAGTATTCATATTTGTATTTAAAAATTTTTAAGCAGCACTTAATTTTTTAATACTTGTATTATTTTAAAATGACTTTTTAAGATTAAGTTTGAGATAAACTATACAATGAATAAGGTTAGTTTAAAATTTCAAATTTTCTAAAAATCAGCTTTGGTTTTACAACTAATTTTGTCATTGCTGGAAAATCCCATCAGGTTTAATCACATGCTTTAAAAATGATTATACACATATTACAATCTTTAAATAAGTAGGTATTTTGATTCTTTACCTCCTACAGTTTTCAGATTTATTCAGTTTTGCTTTTAAATTTAAAAATTCTAAGTTCCTGGTATATTCTTTCCTTCTAACGTCGCTTTCTTAGCAAACTCAAAGCTGCCATTCATGCTGAATGAGGAAGATAAACACGTGGCTGGGTTTGAGGTACTGCAAAGGATTGCATGCACTTTTATGAAGGATTTAGGTTAGTATATGTTAGAATTTCCTTTCTTTTTAGCTTTTACTCAAATATATGACAAAATACCTATCAAGTGTGTGGTATTTCAGGAAATATAGTAAATTCATTTTCCAGACCAACATTCAGGTTAAATATGCCAGTATGTGAATTAATCCACAGGTACCTGAAGAACACATAATTCCAAATTGATTATAGATGCTAAGCTCTACTCAAATGTCATTCCTAGCAATTTAAATTTATCAGTGTAAAAGGGAAATAATTTCAACTATAAAAATGCCTTTGAAATAATCTGTCAGTGTATTAGATAAATCCAAATCCAAAATTACAAAGAAAAAATGTTATATCAAATTATGTGGCTAATTAACAGTGGTCTGATGTCTAATCACAGGATTTAAAATGGATTTAAAGTATCTGTACCTAATTTGAACTCAGTTAAAAGGGGCAAAAGCAGACAGTTCAGAAAGTATAAGCCAAGACTAGGTAATCCACAGAATTTAAAAGCTTCAGTTGAATTCACAAGGACCCAATCTTAGCACTGTCTTCTCCATTGACTGCAGGCAAATCTGTTATTCTACCTGTAAAATGATATTATTGCTTTCCTCTTGATGTCATATTTTATTAAAGAATCATGATGATGTCAAATGCTGAAAATCGAGATGGTCTAATAAATAGAAATCTCCAGCCAGGAAGCACACACACATCACCACACATCCCAGCAGTCTGAAGTGTTCGGAACACAGACATTTGAACTTTGTGATGCTTTAACTAAATTGCTGATTCTTTCTCAAGCATTGTAAAGTTAAGATTTAGGCAAAATATGACTGAAACAACAATTCATTCCTAATGTTTAGGCACATTAACATAAATATTGCACAAAATATGCCTCTAACTCAGAGGCATAAAACATATTTTTTCTGAAAGAGCTGTGATTGTACTGTACACATTTCCTGATAGTACTCTGACATTCATAAACAGTAGATTGCACTGCAGTTTGTAAACATTTTAAATTGCATAAACTTCTCTTACTGATTTGCAAATATAGTTTAATACTGTCTATTAAAACTCCTTTTTGTTTCAGCTAAGTACATTCACATTTACTAGTTTAAAATGATGTTTATTATCTTTAAAGTGCTTTCCATTCAAGGAAAATAAGTAAAATCCTATGCCAAAACAGCCAATGTAACTGGAGAAGATATATCAGCCAGAGAAATCTGGATGGAAAAATCAATCTTCTAGGCTCAAAGAAGCTTCATGGGCATTGAAGAATGCAAGCTCTCACACATCTTTCCTTTACCGTAATTTATTCTCAACTAGAGCCTATGTGCCTGCTTCAGGGGCATTTAAACTCACAAGGATTCCCTGTGAGCTGTGAAAAGGAACGACAACCAGTGTCCTTTTGTGACCTGGGACATGTAGTCAGTCACCTGATGAAAACATGAACTCTGACTTTAAAATATATTATAGATGTAAATACTCTAACGAAAGGAAGGCTTCACATCTCACAGTCAACCCTGGGAGCCTTTCATTCCTCAAAAAAAAAAAAAAAAAAAAAATTCAGTTTAGGTTATCAATAAAGAATGCAGCATCTTCACCAGCCCAGAGCACTTGAAGATCCCAAGGGACTACCACAGTACAGTGCTCTTTCTTGGATAGTCAAAACGAGTTAAACATCTCCCTCTCTAACACATAACCAACAGAGCAGGACACTTTCCTCTTGGGTGAGATAAGAAAAGTTCCTACCCCTCTCAAACACAGAAAATAGAGACAAGGTTATTTCCAGCTCTTGGTCTTTAAACAAATCTACTCATAGTGGCATATTAGAAGGTAAAAGAGTAAACAGTACGTATTTGGGGGCAAATCACATATTGAGCCAATTAAGAGCTCATTGTGATTAGGATTAGATTAAACATAATTAGCAAAACATAAGCAAATTTTATCTGAATTCTGTAATGAATACACATGTTGCAATAACATTAGAAAAGCATGGCAGCCCATTCCAAACCAGAATAGTTTGTGCAAATAGTGGGTCTTTGTGTGTTTGAACTCCCACCATGTACGGGCAAACTCAATATGCATGCTAATGACCTACAATTACCAAATAAAAAAAGAAGAAAAATGCTAAAGGATGCCAGAGTGAACAGCAGGGAAAGCCACACAAAGACCCACTATCCTTTAACTTGTTACAAATAAATTTTAACAATAAATTAGAAACACAAAGAAATAATCACAAGTGGTTCTAACATTCGAACGAAGTAAATGAATTGTGTAGGAGATATTTGATCAGGGCTGCCTGCCCTGCCTCCACTGCTAGAGTCAAACTTGGATAGTGGGTCTCTGGGGTGCTTTCACACTGGAAGACACATTGAGTCCTAAAAAAAGAAAAATGAGGAATAAAATGAACAAAACGTAAATTAAATGGTTGAGAAAAAATTTATCTAGCAATAACATGCAATAAGGAATTATTAAAGGCTAGAAAGCAACACTGACCAAACCAATTTGAACATTAAAATTGTTAATCTTTAAAAAAGTGTCTTAATTACACAATAAAATGAAAATAATATTTATAAGGGCCAAAGAAACAAAGACTAAGACTGCTGATTCATTTCTAAAAATCTAGGCAGGTACAACAAAGATCTCAAATCAACTCCCAACTTAAAAGAGTAGGCATTTTATGAACAATACTTTTTAAGTTTCAGATTCATGTAAACTTAATGTGAGTGAATTTTACAACTACCAATAAAATGAACTCTATTCTTGATCTTTTTCAAAGTAACAATAAATCTCTTCAATTTCTGATTAATAATGATTTCAAGTAAACAAATCAGTACTCTTTACTCTTCTCGGTGATTTAAAAAGTTGTTTTATATAAACAATAAGTTTTCTAGAGAAATCTATTTGGGAATTGTTCTTAGAATTACAGAATTGTGAGATCTTTTATTCCAAGATGGATAACAAACCATTTAGATGGCAGAACAATAAAGTACTCAGTTTTTTTTATATGATCAAACTGATTTTATAAAACATATCTATAAAAAGTGAGGTAAAAGGTAAGTTACTGGTAATAATTTTATAAACAGAGAACTTTTTAACTACTCCTATTTTGAAAAAAACCCTTGAACATTCATTCTATTTTCCATGCCCTCAGTATGTAAAATGATCACACAAATAATGTACCTTCTCCTCACCATCCTTCCCTCCCCAGCACTTGCTTTCTGGCAAACTGTTACTACTTATTCTTCATGTTCCAGTTCAAACACCCTCTGTGAAGTCTTCCCCTGTACGTCTTCTTCCCCCAGAGACATTTAGGTCCTCCTTTTTCAAAGCCTATTTGTACACATATGTACAGCCACTACTGTATGTATCTGAGTTAACTCTAAAGCTGCGTTAGAGTGGGGACCGTTTGCCTGTGCAGTCCTAATACCTTGTACTAAGCTCATGGTAGACAATCAAAGAATAATTACCTAACGAATAAACTGAGTAGTGGGAAGAGTGTGAACAGAGTCCAAACGAAACGAAGAGAGGTAAAAGAACTTTGTGTCTTTAAAATCACTGTGCATGTTAGTAATGACTGAAAGAAAATTTTCAGTAATGACTGAAAGAGAATTACTTATTTCTGTTTCAAAATTGTTATTTCCTTGATTCTATTTTAGGGAAGGCTTGAAACCGACTGTCCTTCTAGAGGCTATGCCATCCAACACAATATTTACCATCCCCTGGTGGCTATTTACATTTAAATGAATTTAAATTTAAAATCCAGTCTCTAAGTCACATTAGGCACACTTCAAGTGTTCAAAAGTCGCATGTGGCTAGTGGCCACTGTATTGGATACTGCAGGCAGAAACTATTTCCCTTGCTGCAGAAAGTTCTATTGGATAACCCTCAATAGTGAGCTTGGGTACCTTGCCTACAGGGCAGACAGAGGGGTCTATCCACGTAAATGGCAGATAAAGCATTCTCTGGCCAAAAGTAATTTCCATACCAAATACATTCCAGGATAACTAATTCATATCAATCTACTTTCTGAATCATTCATGTACCAAACACTTACTGGCAACCTACTATGTTGCTTCTTTTAAGAATAAAAAGATATCACTCAACTAACTTTCTGTGTAGGCTGCTTTCCTAGGAGGTTTTTACTGTTGAAAGTAGATTTCCCCAGAATAGTGATTTTTTTTTTGTATGCTGTATGGTAGGGGTCACATTTCATTCTTTTCCATGTGAATATCCCGTTATCACTGCACCATTTGTCAAATAGATTTTTTGCAGGGGATGCATGGGCTGGGAATCAAACCCAGGTCTCCTGCATGGCAGGTGAGAATTCTACCACTGAATTACCCATGCATGCTAGAATAGTGATTTTTAAATAATGCCCAGAGGGGTACCTGAAAGGGCTTTTGTACAAAAGGTAGTGGGAAAGGAAAGGAAGGCCGGAGGTCATGGTCCAGGCTGCCCTATACTTTAGAAGAGCTTTCATCTATTCTTTATAATTCCTTAGTATATAAGATTACATTGGAAAAAGGTGGTCTGCCACCGGAAAACAAGATAAACAAGCAAAAAAAGCACTTTAAAACTATGACTTTAAAACATAGGAGCTATGAAAACCATATGTAGTGACTCAATGGAATGGCTCCAGGGATCACTGCTATTCAGATCTCCAAGAGGTCTGAAAAGAATCCTTCCTCTCTCAGCTCCAGAAAAGTTGTCTCAGGTGTTTATCAGCAATCAGATAAATTGGTAAGCACTGTAAACTTAAACCAAACCATAAGTAGAGCTTAAAAATGGTCATTCAGTGGACAACCCAAGTTGTTATAATTTTCCTTACCACTTCTCTTAAAACCCTGAGACCTTTTGGGGAATGTTCAAATCATGAAAACTGGACGACTTCTCCCTCAAAATTGGAAAATTTATTTGTTTAACTAAAGGCAAATATTTTTCTCAGGATCAGAACTATCTTTATACACCCTAAAATGAAAATAATACACTATATTTCAAGATTAGACTTATAGCACAAAATCAATGCATAACATTTGCAAATCATAAACTTTTCTTGGATTTGACTGGGTTACTACTTATATGTTCTCAGTAGCTAAATTAAAATGAAAGCCTAAATCTCTTAGATAATTTCATAACAGTGATAGAAATAAAAATCATGGTATGTGTTGTCAACAAAACAAAAAAACCTAAAGCATAGGGAAAAATGATATCCATTTTATGAAGGTAAAAAGCGTCTTCAAAAACTGCTTATTCCTAATTTATTATTAATGCTGCATTTACTGTCAAATACAAGAAAGGCTGGGTAACAACCAACAGATACTTGCACATGGTACCAAATTTAACACTTTAAGAGCTAGACCCTCATTCTAAAAACTGTGAAACAGATCCTGATTCATTTATCTTTTATTGCATAAGCTGGCCATCTAAAAAATCACCTAGCAAAAATTTCTCAAATAAAAGTACTAAGGAGGTTATTTCATTTTCTTCTACCCTGGATGATGTGTAAACATATGGAAGATGAATGAAAAAGCTGCAAAATTAATGGCATCTATACATTAAAACAGTAAATTCTGCGGGTGGTGGGGTGGTGATTAGCCACTCTTTAATAAGCTGAAAAAGATCACTGAATGCAGAAAAACAGGGTAGTGGTGAATGGAATTGACAGTCTAGATGGCTGTCATAACAAAGAACTAACCCTTAACAGAAAGCATCCATTTTTTTTCAGATAAAGTCTAATAGCATCAAAGTCTGAAGCTAGGAAGAAAATATTTAAAACAAAGCAGCATAATTTTGGATCTTGTAAACATTCTCCTTTTGTGTTTTCTAACTTTACACATAATATACATTTGCTATGAGTGTCCAGTTTAAGATCTGATCCCGAAAGTAAAAAATGCAATCCTGAATACTTAAGCTTTTCACATTAGTTGAGAAGTAAATACTTTGATTTACTCACACTGTTGACTTGGATCTGAGTCTGTTGTCATCTTAACATAGTTTGAAGGAAAGAGACCAGTCACACCGTTGATTTCTCCTTGCCACCAGTCAGGATCATCTTTGTTCAAAACATTAATAAGTTGTCCCTTGGAGAAATTAAGCTCATCTTCATTATTTGCCACATAGTCATACATAGCGATCACCTGACACACTATAGGAAAAAGAACAAGGTAACAACTCAAATTAATTATTCCTATAAGGATCAAATATTAACCCTCTCCCTAGAACTTAAATTAGTCTAATAATAAGTAATAAAATAAGGCTAAAATTTCCCTTGAGCTGCTCTTTCTCATCCTTCTTTCCCTCCTTCCCCTATCACCTATTTTATAAAAACAAGGATTTCCAAACTCTGGTTAAAAATCTAAGGGAACTACTTCACTTACTGCAAGTATGATGGTATACAGCAGTTCTACTTTGAAATAGTTGGCTGTTTCTATACAGAACTTTCCAGAAAAGAAGTTTTCAGTGACACAGTAGTGTTAGAGATTAATGACAAATTTTTACTTTAAAAAAATTGAGTTTTTAACAAAATTGTTCAAAGCTGACACACAAATTAACCCACTTCCATACCAGGATGAAAGGCAGGTGTAGTTCTTTCACTACTTGGACCCAGAAGTTTAACGTGACTGGCAGGAAACCATCCCTTCTGTCGCTTTTTTCCTCTGGCCTATAGAAGTAGTCAAAAGAATACACAATTGAGAAAGAATACAGAACTATTAAACCTTACCATCAGGGAACGCCCTGATACTATGTCAAACTTTAGGGATATCCAAAGCAATAGGCTATGCCCTCGATCATGAGCTTACTCTTGTGAAGCTTATGTAGGTAGCAGAGAAACTTAAACTACCTATAGACATGCCTAAGAGTTACTTCTGGAGGACCTCTGTTTTCTGCTCAGATGTGGCCTCAGTCTCTCTAAGCCCAACTCTGCAAGTGAAATCATTGCCCTCCCCCTTACAAGGGACATGACATCCAGGGGTGAAAATCTCCCTGGTGACGTGGGAGAGGACTCTCAGGGATGAATCCAGACCTGGCACCATGGGATCAACAATTACATCTTGACCAAAAGGGGGAAAAGAAGTGTAATAAAGTATCACTGGCAGAGAAAGTTCAAATAGAGTTGAGAGGCTACTCTGGAGGCTGCTCTTATGCAAGCTTCAGGTTGCTACTCATCATAACCTGCGAACCCCCAACCAGGACCATTCCAGCAAATCCTGAAGAACACCTAAGGCAATTTATAAGATTCCACAAGGGTTCCAGGCACTAGAGTAACTTTCCAGAAACCTACAACCTCCAGATGGGTCCTTGGTCCAGATAAGTCCTGAAACCTAGCCCAGCCTCTCCAGAACATCAGATATTCCATCTCCCTACCCCATATTAGTGACAGACCCTTCCAATATCAAAAATTTAGAATTGCCATAGCCCAAACAACCCCAATGAGAGGTATGGAAAGATCAAAGGTGATGGTGGAATTATACACAGAAGATAGGACTTAACAAATGAATATGAATGCTGAATCATTAAACTGTTATCTCTTTTAGTCTCCAATATTTTAGAGCAGCTACAAGTAAAAACCTAAAATTGTTACACTGTAACCCATGTGAAGGTGTGAAATATGTTCTATGACTAATCGTGGTGCTCTGCTTTGAAATTTATAGCTTTTTTGTACATATGTTGTTATTCACAAAAAAAAAAAAAGAAGGAAAAAAAAGTCAATTGTGGTGATAAAATAGTATTTAAGCCCTCCTATATTTTGGACCAGCTAGAAGGAAAAATATGAGACGATCGTATGGTAGTCCATGACAAACTCTGGTATCTGTCCTGTAACCACTTGTTGAAGAGTGCTTTGAAAATTATTGCTTTTTTATTCCTTTGCTTTGTATGTATGTTATACTACACAATAAAAACAGTTAAAAAAAAAATCAACAGAGGAGGGAAGTACCCGAAACTGTTGAACTATATTCCCGTAGCCCTGATCCTTGAAGACAACTGCATCACTATACAGCTTTTATAATGTGACCATGTGATTGTGAAAACCTTGAGCCTGATGCTCCCTTTATCCAGGGTATGGACAGATGAGTAAAAAAATAAGGGCAGAAAGTAAATAAATTATAGAGGAGTTAAGGGGTAAAAGAAATTGGGTAGATTGAAATGCTAGTGGTCAATGAGAGAGGGGGTAAAGTGCATGGGATGTAAGAGTTTTTCTTTTTTTTTCCTTTTATTTCTTTTTCTAGAGTGATGCAAATGTTCTAAAAATGATCATGGTGATGAATACACAATTGCGTGAAGATACTGTGAGCCACTGATTGTATACTTCGTATGGAATGTATGCATGCAAAAATACCTCAAGTAAAAATATTAAAAAAAAGAGAATACACAATTGAAAGATGAAATTAAGAAGAATTATTAAGACATAAGTTAAAAATCAGAAAAGCCCTGCCCTTCCGCTTCAACATTAAACAACTAGAAGATAGACTACAACATATATTTCAAAGTGCTGCTAAAAATGCTACTTATTTTTCCATTTGGAGGGCTTTCAGGCTCAGAATTCTCAGACTAGTTTACAGAAACAATACTTACAATCTCAAAGGAATTTTCTAGAGTTCTCCTGATAAGCTTAACGTCAAAACCTAAAATAATGTAGTCCAATTTATGACAGCCCATTATAAGTATCTTTTGGGCTTTGTTAATAATAATCAGGAGGTTATAAATAAAATTTTTGGAGAGCAGTGATTGCAACTTAGTTGGGTCAAGTGCCAAAGCAAGTCAGAAAGGGGAATTTCAGAGGGTTAGTCAAGAAGATATTGAGTTCTTATTCCTCATCGTTCTTTAGAAATCTTAAGACTGTGAGTTGTAAGACTTAAGCTATTTTTTGCCCTGTATTATGATCTATCAGTCTTTTACAAAATAGAGCTATTATACCTCTCACCATCTTTTAACTACATATTTCATAGTTTTAATTCATAAGAGAATTTTAAGAGTGAGAATTTTTTACAACAAAACATATGAACATCAATTAATTTCATCTTCCTGTCCTGTACTGTCTACAATTCTTTACAACATGAATCAGTTGGAATGGGCATAACCCAAGGATCCCTATTGATTGGGAGAAGGTTCAAAGGAGGAAGAGGAGCTATAACAGAAAATGATAGGATTTAACAACTGAGTATAACTGCTGAATAACTATATTGGTATTTCTTTAGTCTGCAGTGTTCTGGAGCAGCTAGAAGGAAAAACCTGAAATTGTGAAATGGTAACCCATACCAAACTTTGAAATATGTTCTGTAGCTACTTGTTAAAATGTACTTTGAAAATTATTGCTTTTTATGTGTGTGTATATATGTTATACTTCACAATAAAAAATGTTAAAACAAACACATGCAATAACCTTCTCTGTCAGTATTTTAGGGAAAATGAAGCAGGCTTATCTGTACCTGCACCCCTTTTCCTTGCAGTGCTGTTTTAAAAACATAAGACCACGTGGGACCAGGCTGATAGTATTTTCTCAGCACAAGGCTGAAACCACTAGATTCTGTTTTTCTACTAGAGGCTATGTCGCAAGGCTGGGGTTATCCCAGGAAAAGATGACATTTTCCTTTAAGAAAGTGACCTGCAGTTTATTACAGCATGCATTACTGGAAAACAATTACGTCTTTAGAGAAAAGTATTCTTCACATTGTTACTGATAACATAAACTCAACTGTGCTAAAAATGAACAGGACAAGACTAAAAGGAAAACCTAATACACTAAAATGTTAATATTGGTTACTATTGGGTAGCATGATTTTGGATGGCATGATTTTGGATAATCTAAAATTATTCCTTTTATCATAAAATTGGTAAATATCATTTAAAGACTGTTACCTGTAACTCCCCTTGCCACCACCCACTTGCATTTTTCTTTAGAATTAGTATCAACTGCCCTGGAGCAAGACTAAGTTGTTCAGAACCAGAAGCCACATATGCTGAAGTTACTTGAGCAATTTCTGAAAAGGAGAAAAGCAAGACACTATGAATGCAAAACTACAATAAAGCAAACACTAATAAATTTTCAAGTTCATTATTGTACATACCAGGTTTTTTGCTTGATGTTCCAGATTTGCTAGCATTCACGAAATTCTGTAAGGAAAAAATTATCATATTATACTATTATTTTCTAATAATACAGACAAAAGAGCATAAAGGTTATTAGGAATTAGAGATCTCCCATACCCAGAATTTTTGTTTCTTTAAATGGTGGTCAAATGACAATTAACCTTATATTAACCAAGAACCTAACACTTAGGAGGAGAGCTGATCTACTAATAAAATACATTATATACAAGTGGGTAATACAGGCAATCACCGACTCAAGAAGAATAGCTCATTTTCCGAATCTTTCCTGAATATTAAACAGGTCAAAGATGCCCCATTCATCCGGTAACATCAATACCTACCACACATAGCACATCTATCCTGGACACGTGGGCATCATCTGAGTTCTGCCCAGCCCTGCTTTCTCTAAGGGGCTATGACTCACCTGCAGCCCTACCTTCCTAGGAGGCATACATTTTTTTTTCCAACAGGATGCCTCCTGCAAAACAGACTGAACCTGACCTAAGAACACAAAATCCATACCGTGAGTAGCAATTATGACCTTTCTTTCATTTTAAAGGACAAGTTGGGCCAAATACATTTCTTCTTTTAAGGAATTTGAAAAGAAAAGGGAAAGTGGATCAAATATATATATATATATAGGGTACAATTTCATTAAAATCCTGCCCCTTTCCCCCTCCCCATCTCTCTAATGGATTTATTCCTAAAATATGCTCTAATTTACTGGACTACCTTAATAACCAAAGTAGCCTGATCAAAACTACACACAGGAGTCTCTTCTAAGTATGAATCTTGACCAACGAGAATGAAATGACACTTTTTCTACACCAAAATAATGCTACCTCTTGATCTTTTGGTTTGACATAATTCGAAGGAAAAATTCCAGTTCTTTCTCCAATACTTCCTGTCCACCATTCTCCCTCTTTTTGGGTCACCAATATTTCTTCACCTTCGGCGAAAGTCAAATCTCCAGGTTCTGCACTTGAATACGGATAAAGTGCAATATACTCTATAAGGAATAAAGCAAAAAGAAAACAAAATCTATAGAAGTAGAAAAGAATATATCAATGTCCAATATTTTTTATAAACTTACTAAAAAAGGCCTTCGGCTTTAAGGAAAACTAATATGAAAAGATCTGAAGGTAGAAAACGGAATGAAGCAATTACTTATCGATTCTTTGGAAAGATTATTTGTTTTAACATAAAGTTTATCACAAGGTTCTTTCTTCCCCTAGTTGTTGTTGTTATTATCAGAGGTTTCTTTTTTCCCCAGTTGCTGCTGTTATTAGCAGAGAATATCATAAATTACCTAAAACTACAATACAGATATCCCTACTTTACAAATAATGAAACTGAGGTGAAGTTAAGTCTCTCAGTTAGTAGGTAATGAGGCCAAGATATGAAAAGTTTTTTTAGCCTTCTTATAGAAAATATATTTTAATCTGTTACGTTCTCTTCTTTTTAATTCTTTAAAGACATAGTCACAGAAATGTCCACTATCCAGCAGACATCAGCACTCGAGGCCAAGTTCTATCTCCGTGGCCCAGTCCCTGGCATAGTGCTTGGACTTCAGATGCTCAATAAGTATTTGCTAATGTATGACCTCAAAGGCACTGCCCAAGTTCTTATTCTGGCATTGTTTCTGTGACTACTACAGCTTAGAAGTAACAACTACTGAGTGTCAGAATTCTTTTCCTTTCTTTTCCAGTTTTATTTATATTTGTCAACATCGAATTTGATCTACATTCTATAAACTGGAGATGACCAGAAACACCATCAACAACTTATTTACTATTCATATTCCTAATATTATTTAATTTAGCTAAATTAACAAAACTAAAAGTGATTGCAAAGTTTATAGGTATGCTGGAATAAACAAAGCCCTTTCTCAAAAGCTCCTCACTACTTTCCTAGGCTCATTTCCTACCACTCACCTACGGTCCCAGTCTTATTAGTGACTTCAAATAGTGTAAACTTTCACAGCCACCGCCATGGCTCAACCCGTTCCCTCTGTCCAGATGAGTGTTCCCTTTCTCACTATGCAAAGACCTACTCACTGTTTAAGATGATGCAATGCTTAGGTTCTACTCAAAAAAGTAAGTTGTTTTTATTCACTCACTATAGGATTTATCACAATTGTATTTCTGTCCTCCCCTAATCTACTGTAAGCACTTTAGAGACTGTTTTATTTATCTTCGTATCTTCCAGACTCTAGCAAAGAATCTTCAAAATAGAAGATGCTGAATAAATCCTTTAATTCACCATTAAACTGATTTTTATGAGGAAAACATAAAATATACTTCAACTGTTAAACTGTAGTTTTAAAATGGACATATACATTTTATTTATAAACCTATGTAATTATTAAATACACATATTGCTTTAAATGACAGTAGACTTTTATTTTTCAGGACATTAACAAAATCAAAATAATTTATTAATCAAACAACTTTAGGGACTACAGAAAAAACGTATTTGTAATCTTTATGATAAAATGTACTTTGATTTCAAATCCTACTTAAGGATCTTATGGCACACTATAAGTAAAACGCAATTTGTACACAACTAAATGTTCTAAGCATCTAAAATCTAAATGTAACAGGAAAATAAAAACGTTTGTGCTAAATCACTGTAACACTGTTTATTTATGGTCTTATTTACTGAGCCACTCTGTGATGAATTTTTATAAGCATTGATGTTCTAGCAGTGCAATTACTTTCAGCCATATTTTTTCACATATCTTCAATAGTCATATGATATTAACAGGAGCAAGCTTTATAATTTCACTTTAATATTGAAGGCCCAGCAGCAGGGAGAATACAAACTGTGTGAAGTCAGATAATTAATCAATAGTTAGGCTAACTCCCATCTAATTTACAAATTGCCAAAAACTTACCTTCTCCAACTGTATAAGCTGCAGAGGTATTCTTGTTTACAGCTGCATACACAGGTTCTGGTCTGCCAATCACACAAATAAAAATAACAATAAAACAACAAAAAATACAAACAAGCAAAAACCAAGAACGGTGATTTGATGAATACAGCAGGTTTTAGCAATTCATTCTTTTAAGGCTTTCCAAAATTAAACTAAATATTATCCTAGTACACAGATTTAAAATATTTTTCTCATATACAAAACCCTGCCGGATTAAAAGCTGCCTAATTACAAACTTCTAAATTTCTACATAGATTGAAGTAATTTAACATGATTTATAATTAATTTTTCAAATGTGAGATATTTTGCTTTTCTAAAGGAACTTAAAATATCTTAAGAGTCCACGAGACACAAGCACATTGGTAAATGGGCAGACACAGTTTCTGTAAAAGCTTTGGTTAAGGGAAAGATAAGGGGAATATATGAATTTTATTATTTGTTTAAAGCATAGTCCATTAAAAAAGGAATATAAAAATAACTAATACAATGGTTATTTTTATATCTCAGAACAGGGATAGCATTGATTTCCATTTTAAACCCAAGAAACAGTTTTAAAAACTCTGGACAACTGTCATGTTTAAGAACTGGTATCTGTGGGTTGTAGCAGGGCTCCCAGGACCTGTGAATAAATTACACAGCAAGGCAGGTCTCAGGCAAACAGAATGGAACCTTACAACTCATGGCCTTTGTCTAATGCTGAATTCTCAGTTACTACAGGTTTTCAAACTACATGCCCTATCTGTCAGAAAAAAATCCAGTAACTGTATGAGAAACCAGAAGAAACGTCCTTTAAAGCATTTTTAAAGCATTTAAACTTAATCTCTTTGTGTTTAAGTTCTCCCCTCTCTAAAACGTTCTGGGGTCCAGCACAGTGTAGGTATACAAATAAACATAAGCTATCTACTGTTGCTGTTATTATCTATGTGCTCAATTTAAAATTGCATGTCAGTCTGAAAAGTAAGTTTCTCCATTTGAATTACAATTTTTTATACACAGAAATTCAGCCCTGAAAGGGTTCTTAAAGACTAATCTTTTCTTTCAGTAAACTAGGAAACTGAAGACTAAGTATGTTATTCCACACAGCCTGGTAAAAATAGCAGAACCAGACCTCAAGCCTCTTGGTTTTCAGAGACCAGTCCCTTTTCATAAAACCAGACTGCTTTTCTATGCAGATCAATTTTCATATAAAACAAGGGAGTTACTCATAGTTACATTACACCACTTATTTCCTTGTGTTAAAGATATATGATGACCGGAATCCCTTACACACTGGGAAATAAAAGCCAAAGACTTTAACCCATCTAGTTTGTTTTCTTCATTTGAGAGTTCATTCGTGGCTGTTCCCCGATTCACTGTGCTAGCATGACTGAGTGGTCATAACATATCAAGCATTATACTAGACCAGGAGAAACTCAAAAACAAATATCAACAAAGACATGGAGCCTGCTTTCATGGACTTTATGATCTAATATGGGAAACAGGTAAGGAAGCGAATAACTGCAACCCAGTGTGCTACAGGCAGGAAGAGTTAAGTTTTTAGGCCCAGTGATAGGAATGCCCCACTCCGACAAAGAGGGGGCCCTGATAAAGATTTATTTAAATATTGACAATTTACCACAAATAACAAGGGAGAAATGCTCCGAAGGAAATGAAAAGTAACTTCTCTCACTGGACTTAAGGTACAAAGAAAGCAAAAATCTAAAATTTTAAGTAAAGGACTTTGAAAACTTTAAGAACCTGAAATACCCAGTCTAAAAGATACACTAAAATTGGTACAAATATTTGAGGTTTGTTTTTCTCAGCCTATGAACTTTCCTTCTAACATTCAATTCAAACTCAAACAAACTTTTATTGTACAGCCAGTCATACTACAGCTGACTTATTCGTGTAAACATTGACAATGAGATCTTATGTAAACACAAAGACGCTTACTCTTCTTGCTTGACTCCACTCCCAGGGATGATCTTGACATAAGATTTTGGAAACCATCCTCTTCCTCCATGAACTTCCCCAAACCACCAATTTTCTTGCTGCTCCAAGACAGTAATGATGTCATGTTTGGAGAAGTTCAAGTGGTTATCTTTCTTTGCCGTCCAAGAGCAAAGGGCCTGTGCTTTTAGGTTTTCTACAACTTGTCCCTGTGAATACAAAACCACCAAAAAAAAAAAAAAAAAAAAAAAAAAAGACAATGGCAACCATGATTTCTTTTTTTTTAGTAAATAAGAAACTTACTGTTCAAACAGCAAATCAGTTTGGTATGGTTGTGACTTAGTACCTATGGAGACTTACTATAACCTTAATCTACTACTTGACTTAAAATTATAAATGGCAGACCACCAACTGAATGACCTTTTGGTAAAGTCAAAGAAAGAATGAACATCTACCAATCAACTTGGGCACGCAAACAGAGGGTACTAAAGAAATATATTCGTAAATCAAACAAGTACATATCATGAAATAAATGAAAAAAGAACTACTGCAACCTTCTCTCTCCTCCAGCTTCCAATGTTTCCTAACTGCGGGCGATTCTGTTTAATCCACCAGGTACTACACTCGGCCTCCATCTACTCCCCTGACTTCGGTTTCTTAACTTTTATGTATTCTCATTCATTCTTTCCCTCCCCTCTCAAAAGAAGCAGCGTTTTGTTCTGTTGATAATATTAGCCTCTTCACTTGTGCTCTAAATCTTATATTAATTATATCCTCTCATTTTCTAAAAATATTTTATAACACAGTTAAATCTCTCTTAAATCTTCCATCTTTCTCCACTTCTCTACTTTCTTCTACATTTTAAACTTCTTAAATAAGAGTAATTTTAAATGTGCTCTTCAATTTCACTCCTTGGACCATTCTAATTTAGATTCTGCACCCACCATCCTACGACCCTCTTCTAGACAAGACCATTGATAACAAAATCGCCAAACCCAAAAGCTTCTCCCAGCCCTTATTCTCCTCAGTCCTGAACAGTGCTGACATCAGTAAAACCCTTGCTCTTCCTGAGGCTCACTCTCTGGTGACTGATGGCTCCTCTTTGTTTGGCCCTTTTCCCCTCCTGTTACATGTGACTGCCACAATAATCTTACTTATGCCCAGGACTTCTCAAATCTGTATCTTCAGTGCTACTCTCTTAAGCTCCAGACATGTAAATCAAACTAGGTATTGGGCCTTTCCACCAGGTTGTCCCTAATACAGATACCTCAAATAAAGGGTGCCTGAAATGTACCCATTTTTAGAACTCACCAAGTCCACTCCTCCCATAATTCCTACCCAAGAGGTTGATATTACCATCCTTTCAGTCACATAAGCTAACAACTCTGAAGAGTTATCTCGAACTTTCAACTTCTTCACTCTCCACATTCCAAGGATCACCTATTTTAAGTCAATTCCTAATGCTCTCGCTCTCTTAAATCCATATCCTCTTCTTTATATTCTCATTATAAAGGTTGGCCCTAGTTCACACAATCATTTCTTGTTACTTAACTACTGTAAAACACTTCCTTACCTGATCTTCTTTTTCTTCTTTCCACCAATCTGGCCTCTACACCACTGCCAGAGTTATCTTTCTAACATCTATACCTCAACTCCTCTCTTAAAAACCTCCGGGGGGGGGGGCCACGGTGGCTCAGCAGGTAAGAGTGCTTGCCTGCCATGCCCGAGGACCCGGGTTCGATTCCCGGTGCCTGCCCATGTGAAAAAAAAAAAAAAAACCTCCAGGGGCTTCCCCCTGCCAAGTTGTTTTTAGCATGATATTAAATGCTTCACAAAGAAACATCAACCACTCTCTCAAACTGTACTTCTTATCCTTTCTTCGTGAATCCTGTACTCTAGCCATACCAAAAACAGTTCTCGTTTCCTGTTCGCACTCTGCTAATATGTCTCAGTGACTTTCCACAAATTGTTCTTCCACTGGAATAACTTTCCTTATTTGTTTGTGAGATCTTGCTAATCTTTGAAGGTCCTGTTCAAATACCCTGCCCTTTGAGAAGCCTGCTATAATTCCCACAGATCTGGATGAGAAGCTGTCTCCTCTATACATGCCTCAGGACTTTGTACATATCTTTACAAAACTTTTCACGCTTTACGGTTATTTGCCCATGTCACTGGATTATGAACTTCTTAATGGCAAGAATTGTTTGTTTACTTTTCCTTAAATTTCTAGCACATGACAAACTATCTGTGATGTAGGATCAGTCAATAAATACTTTTTCAGAGAAGGTGAAATCTATAGGGCTCTATTCTGATGACATCACTCTTTTCTTTTCTTTCTTTTTTTTAATGCTATGGTTCAGTTTGGGCCAAGGCTGAAAAGTTTGGGATAGCTGGTTGTTTGTGTGTGTGAAATTTTTATTTGTGAAATATATATACAAAAAAGCAATAAATTTTGAAGTACATTGTAAGAAGTTGTTATAGAAGATTTCAGGGTTTGGTATGGGTCACTGTTCCTCAATTTTAGGTTTCTACTTCTAATTGCTCCAAGACACTTGCGATTAAAAGAAGCATCAATATAATGATTCAGTAGTCATACTTATTTGTTAAATCCTCTCTGTTATAGCTCCCCCCCTCCCCCCTTTGATCCTCTTCCCAATCTTTAAGGGTATTTAGGCTCTGTGCATTCTAACTTTTTCATGTTGGAAAGGGGTGCCGATAATACGTGATAGAGGGATGGAACTAGTTGATATTCTTGGAGAGGCTGGTCCCCTTGGGTTTCAGGACTTATCTGGCTTAGGAACCCATATGGGAGTTACTGTTTTTTAGGAAGTAATCTTAGTGCATGAAACTTTTGTAGAATCTCAGATAGAGCCCTAGGTGTTCTTTACAGTTAACAGGAATGTTTTTTTTTGGGGTTTGGCTATCCAGGGTAATTAGCAATATCTAGCTAATGTTTGCATAAGAGTAGCCTCTAGAATAGCCTCTCAGCTCTATTTGAACTCTCTTAGCCACTGATACCTTAGTTTTTTACATTTATTTTCCTCCTTTTGGTCAGGAAGGCATTGTTGATTTCACAGTGCCAGAGCCTTGCTCCCCTGGGAGTATGACTCAGGCTGCCAGGGAGACTTTCATCCCCTGGATGCCATGTACCATATGGTGGGGAGGGTAATGATTTCACCTGCAGAGTTGGGCTTGAAGAAAGAGAGGCCATATCTGAGCAACAAAATGGAAGTAACTCTTAAGCATAAGTATAGGTAGGCTTAGCTTCACTGCTACAGAAATAAGCTTCACAAGAGCAAGCCTCAAGATTAAGGGCTTTGCCTATCGACTTAGAAGTCCCTAATGTTTGAGACAGTAACAGGGGTTTCCCCAGTGGTAAAGCTTAATAGTTCTATATTTTAAATCCTGTCCTTGAAGGGACTTTGTCTATATATATATATATATATATATATATATATATATATATATATGTTTAATTTATAATTGCAAATTAATCACTGGGATACATGGCATTATATATCCCCTTTCAATCATATTCACCTTCAATACGGCAATACTTATAAACCCACTAATTAGTAACCATCACTTCTATTCATTCCCCTGCGTTTAGATTCAACCTATTTGGGTAGCCTTTCTCCATCTCTAGCTTTTCTGTACCTCTAGGTCTGCTACATTCTGCAGTATAACCTCTGAGATTACCTTTACCAGAGTCGTAACAGTGAAATCATACAGAAGTTGTCCTTTTGTGACTGACTTATTTCACTCAGCATTATGTCCTCAAGGTTCATCATCCATGTTGTCATATGCTTTGGGACCTCATTTCGTCTTACTGCTGCATAATATTCCATCAAATATATATACCAAATTTTGTTTATCCACTAGTCTACCGATGGGCACTTGGAGTTTTTCCATCTCTTGGCAATTGTGAATAGTGCTGCTTTGAACATCATCGTGCAAATGTATTTGTGTCACTGCCCTCAGCTCTTCTGGGTATATTCCGAGTACTGGTATTGCCAGGTCATAGCACAACTCAATATTTAGCTTTCTGAGGAATTGCAAAACTGTCTTCTATAGTGACTGGACCATTATACTTTCTCACCAACAGTGAATTTGTGTTCCTATTTCTCCATATCCTCTCCAACATTTGTAGTTGTCTTTTATTTAATAGCATCCATTCTTATAGGTGAGAGTTGATATCTCATTGTCATCTTAATTTGTATTTCCCCCATAGCTAATGAAAATGAGCATCTCTTCATGTGCTTTTCAGTCATCTATATTTTCTCTGCAGAAAAGTATCTGGTTATATCTCTTCCCATCTTATAATTGGGTTGTTTTTTCTTTTGTTGTTGAGCTGTATAATTGCTTTATGTATACAAGATATCAAGCCTTTATCCATTATGTAGTTTCCAAATATTTTCTCACATTGAGTTGTCTGCCTCTTCACCTCTTTGACAGAGTCCTTTGAGGCACAGAAACTCTTGATCTTAAGGAGTTTCCATTTGCCTGTTTTGTCTTTTGCTGCTTGTGCTTTAAGTGTAAAGTTTAAGAAGCTACCTTCTATTACTTGATCTTGAAGATGTTTCCCTGCATTTTATTTTAGAATTTTTATGGTACTGGCTCTTACATTTAGGTCTTTAATCCATTTTGAATTAATTTTTGTATAGGGTATAAGGTAGGGGGTCCTCTTTTACTCTTTTGGCTGATATCCAATTCTCCCATGCCCATTTATTGAAAAGATTATTCTGTCCCATTTCAGTGGATTTGGGGGCATTATCAAAGAATAATTGTCCATAGATTTGGTGGTATATCTCTGCACTCTTGATTCGATTCCATTGGTTGATCATCTGTCTTTGTGCTAGTACCATGCCGTTTTGATCACTGTGGCTTTATACTAAGCTTTAAAGTCAGGAGGTGATAGTCCTCCCACTTGACTCTTCTTTTTTAGGATATCTTTAGCTTTTTGGGGTCTCTTTCCCTTTCAATTAAATGTGATAACCCATTTTTCCAAGTTTTCAAAGTATGTTGTTGGGATTTTGATTGGTATTGCACTGAATCTGTAGTGGTCTGGGCAGAATTTACATCTTAACAACATTCAACTTTCTTATCCATAATAGATGGAATAGATGTATTTCCATTTATTAAGGACACCATTATTTCTTTTAGCAATTTTTTGTAACTTTCTGTGTATAAGTCCTTGATATCCCTGGTAAGGCTTATTCCTAGATACCTAATTCTTCTGGTCGCTATTTCAAATGGAATTTTTTTCTACTCAGATAGATCACTGCGTGTGTATAGACACATTATTGATTTTTGTACATTAAATTTGTGGCCCGCCACTTTGCTGAATTTGTCTATTAGCTCAAGTAGCTTTGCTATAGATTTCTCAGGGTTTTTGAAGTATAAGATCATGCCATCTAAAAATAACAAAAAGTTATATTCCTTCCTTTTCTATCTGGATGCCTTTTATTTCTTTCCGTTGTCTAATTGCTCTAGCTAGGACTTCTAGTACAATGTCGAATAATAGTGGTGACAATGGACATCCTGATCTTAGGGGGAATGCTTTCAGTCTCTCACCATTAAGTATGATGCTGGCTATGGGTTTTACATTTATGCCCTTCAAGATATTGAGAAAGTTTCCTTGAAGTCCTAACTTCTGAAATGTTTTTACCAGGAAAGGATGCTGGATTTTGTCAAATGTTTTTTTCAGCATCAATCTATACGACTATGTGATTTTTTTCCCTTGTGATTTGTTAATGCGCTGTATTATGTTGATTGATTTTCTTATGTTTAACCACCCTTGCAATCCTGGTATAAATCCCACTTTGGATTTATACATTTCACTTGGAATTATACATCCGAGATCATGATGTATAACTCTTCTAACGTGTCATTGGATTCAATTTGCTAGTATTTTATTGAGAATTTTTGCAACTACGTTTCTTAGGGAGATTGGCCTGTAGTTTTCCTTTCTTGTAGCGTCTTTATCCAATTTTGGTATTAGAATGATGTCAGTGTCATAAAATGAGTTAGGTACCATTCCTTTTTCATCATTTTTTGGGAAGAGTTTGACTTGGATTGGTTAGCTGTTTTGGGAATGTCTGATAAAATTCCAACATGAAGGTGTCTGGTCCTGGGCTTTTCTTTGTGGGAAGATTTTTGATGACTGATTGAATCTCTTTACTTATAATTGGTTTGTGAGATGTTCTATTTCTTCTCAAGTCAACATAGGTAATTCGTGTTTCTAGGAATTTGTCCATTTCATCTAAGTCGTCTAGTTTGTTGGCATATAGTCGTTCATAATGTTCTCTTATGATTTTTTAAATTTCTTCATGATCTGTGGTAATGTTCCCCCTCTCATTTCTGATTTTATTTACGTCCTCTCTCTCTTTTTTTTTTTCTTTGTTAGTCTAACTAGGAGTTCACCAATTGATTTTCTCAAAGAACCAACTTTTGATTTTGTTGATTCTTTCTACTGTTTTATTGTTCTCAGTTTGTTTACTTCTGCTTTAATCTCTATTTCTCTTCTTTTATTTGTTATGGGGTTAGTTTGCTGTTCTTTCTCTAAATTCTCCAGGTAAGCATGTAAATCTTCAAGTTTTTCTCATTCTTGCTTTTTAATATAGGCATTTAGTGCAATAAATTTCCCTCTCAGCACCGCCTTTGCCACATCTCAGAAGTTTTGATATGTTGTATTCTTATTATAATTCTTCTCCAGATACTTATCAATTTTTCTAGCAATTTCTTCCTTGACCGACTAATTATTTACGAGTGTGCTGTTTAATCTACATACATTTGTGAAAGGTCTGGTTCTTTGGTAATTATTGATTTCTAGCTTTATTCCACTGTGATTAGAGAAAGTGCTTTGAATAATTTCAAACTTAGTAAATTTATAAAGACTCAGCTGTGTCCCAGCATATGATCTATTCTGGAGAATGTTCCATGTGCACTAGAGTAGAATGTACATCCGGGTGCTTTTTGGGGTGTAATGATCTCTATATGTCTATTAGGTCTAATTCATTTATCCCATTGTTTAGGTTCTCCATTTCCTCATTAATCCTCTGTCTGGTTGTTCTATCTATAGTGGAGAGTGGTATATTGAAGTCTCCTACTATTACTGTTGAAAGTCTTCGGTGCCCTTCAATTCTGCCAACATATGCCTCACGTACTATGGAGCAATTTGACTGGGAGCGTACACATTTATGATTGCTATGTTCTCTTGGTGAACTGTCCGTTTATCATTCCATTTACATTTAAAGTCTTTACATTTATTAAATGTCTTTACATTTAAAGTCTACTTTGCCTGATATTAGTATAGCTATCCTTGCTTTCTTTTGGTTATAGCTTGCACTGAAGATTTTTTTCCATCCTTTCACTTTCAATCTCACTGTGTCCTTGAGTCTAAGATGTGTCTCCTGCAAACAGCATATAGATGGATTATATTTTTTAATCCATCCTGCCGGTCTGTATCTTTTAATTGGTGAGTTTAGTCCATTAATGTTCAAACTAGAAAAGCAGTTCTTGACTCTACCATCTCATTCTGTAGTTTTTATTTGTCAGATCTATGTATTCTTTTCCTATTCTCTTTTTATCCTTTAAATTACATTACTTGCATTCTTCAATTCTGTGCTCTCCTCCAGATCTCCTCTCCTGTCTTTTTTTTTCAGCTGCTAGGACTCCCTTTAGTATTTTTTATAGTGTGGATCTCATTGACCAGTTCTCTCAATCTTTGTTTTATTTTGAAGATTTTAATCCATCCCTCAATTTGAAGGAATAACTTGGTTGGATAAAGAATTCTTGGCTAAAACCCGTTCTAATTCAGAATCTTAAATATATCATACCACTGCCTTCTTGCTTCCAGGGTACCTGCTGAGTAGTGTAAAGTCAGTCTTATTTGTTTTCCCTTATATGTAGTAGATTGCTTTTCTTGTGCTGCTTTCAGGACTTTCTGTTTCTCTTCAACATTTGACAGTTTGATTAGTACATTTCTTGGAGTAGGCCTATTAGGATTTATTCTATTTGGAGTTGGTTGGGTTTTTTTGATTTACGAATTTATGCCTTTTATAAGGGTTGGGAAGTTTTCCCTGTTTATATCTTCAACTAACTTTCCCAGTCCTTTCTTCTTCTTTTCTTCTTTTGGGACACCAGTGATTCTTTATTTTTGTGTATCTCTTGTGTCTATCTTTACCCTAAGATCCAGCTGCATTTTTTCCCATCATGCTGCCATTTTTTCTTTTGTGTGCTCTAGTTCAATCGTTCTGTCTTCTAACTCACTTATTCTTTCTTCTGCTTCTTTGATTCTGCTATTTTGCATCTCTAACATATTTCTAAAGGTCTACTCTATCTTCCATTTCCATGCAGTTTGCCATTTTTCTATTTTATCTACCAAATTCTTCCTTATGGTTTTCTAGTATCTTCCTGATATCACTGATTTCTTTAAAAATATCCTTGAGTAATTGCTCCATCTTCTGTGTCTCTTCTGAAATTGTGATTTGATCATTTGGCTGGGCCATTTCTGCTTGAATCTTCATGGGCTTTGTGATTTTCTGTTATGTTCAGGATATTTGATTATCTTAATATGGTTATTTTGCAAGTTGGTCTCCTTCATTCATCTAAGTTTACATTTACTTGATTTTGCATTGAAGGTTTCCTTTTGCATTTATTTTGTCAGTTATTCCCTGCCAAATCAAGGTCCGGATCTTATGTAGGGGATAGAATTCAACTTGAGGGTCTATTAGAAGATATGTTCTAATAGAAGACAGGGTACTTCAGTGGTAGAATGGCCGCCCACCACGTGGGAGACCCAAGCTCAAGAGATCCCAGCACATTCACCTCCCCCCTCAAAAACAGAAAACGATAATAAAATAAAATAAGCATATGATAAAAATATGAAAAGCAACAAGAACAACAAGAAAACACATCTCAACAGAGGAAGGCCCCAGAGTCAGAAGGAGATACCCCAAGATATATTGGGAATGAACTCAGACTGGTGTCCACCACAGGGAGAGTACATTTAAGAAAAAGTAAGATAATGATAATAATAATAATAATAATAAAATAAATGAAATAAAATAATAAAAATAATTTATAAAATAAGGAATAAAATAATCAGTTAAAATAAAATCTATCTTCCTAGAAGTCTCCACCTGTTTTCTCTTAATAGCATTAGTATAAAAATGCTTGATATAGTTACATCTACATCAGAGGCTAGATATATAACAAAGTTCCAAAGTTTTCAGATAAATGACTTATTTAAGAAAAAACAAAAACCAAAACACACCCAAGCCCATATCTCTCTTTCATCTTCTGTCAATAACACCAAACTAAGAATAATACAGTCAGATCTGTAAAAATGATATTTAAAGCTTACAGACTTTAGCTAACATACTACAGAAAGGAACTGTGGTTGAAAAACCTCTAAGTAGTAATACTTTTTTAAAATCATATCACATGTGATACTTTCTTCAACATCATATCACATGTGAATGTTAAAAACAGAAATTGAATGTTACAAACTCTGCTTAAAAGAGTGAAGGAAGCTTTAGTAGAAAACATTCACTCTATTATATGCATAGCAGGACCAAATTGAAAGAATAAAGCACATGAAAATTCAGGACAACATACCTGCCCATGAATAGGTGATACGGATCCAGGGGACACAGTGCGAGTAAAAGCTGATTTTTTCTGCCATGATGAGTTAACAGTTAGGTTTGAAAAAGATACATTTTCATAATCAGTCACTGATGCTGGTTGATTTGAGGAAAGTGGTCTGTAAATATAACACTGTGATGTAAGTATACGTGATTGTTTAGAATCTAAAAAAAATAATTATCAATTTATCTATGGACGCAATATACATGGTATTTAAACAGTTTGTGGGGGAAAAAGAATTTATGAACAAACTACTGACCTTTCATCTATTTACTAAATTTCAAAATTAAATTGGGAATAATAGATTTTCTTAGAGAGCCTAATTCAGATTACAAAGATTAAGTAGCAGGTTGAAGCAAACACATATTAGGTATTTACACATTTGTAGAGCTATACAAAACATTGTTCGCTAAAAACATACTCAGAGGATGCTGAGGTAGCAGATAAAGATACTGTAGGAGGAAGTAAGGCCTTCTTAGGAGACAAAGTCTTTTCACTTGATGACATTTTTTCTACATAATTGCATGGAAACCAGCCAAAATTTCCTTGAAAACTACCATAAAGCCAACCAGGTTCTCCTATGTTTTTTTCATCAACCTATGGAAACAAAAAGAAGGGTTAATAGTGCTTAGGAATTTACACATTTACAATAGAAAGAGATGGGGACTACCATACAGCATTTTCATTTTCAGAATTAAGCTTATCTCACTAAAAGAGTGAGGCATGTTTTACAAATTAATATGTTGTTATTTCTAACAATTGACAGACTGCTTTTTAAAATTCAGTTTTAAATTTTATTCAAATTAATATGTGAAAATAGTTTACAAAGACATATTGTATTATACATGTCTTATGATAGAATACAGCCTTCCCATTTTATTGCTATTTCTTTTTTTTTCAATTTTAGACATCATCTATTGGCTTTTGGTTAGGGAAGATGAAGATTTAGCTCTCTTTTAGAACTGCACCCTCTTATTTTATGAATACTGTTAAATCAGGATGTTTGGTTAAATTATAGTCAATGTTTGCATTGTTATGGCTGGGTATATATTTCACATCTGAGTCATGTAGTGTTCTGCTGATTATACATCCTTTCTTGCAATTTAAAAATTTTCCTCAAGTTAATTATTACTTTATGTTCATCTTTCCCTTAATTTTCTCTGTTCCTATCACAGTCTTCTTGAACACTCCAATAGAACCATAAAACCTTCTCTGAACACTATTTTCCACTTGGTGAAACACTTCAGTAGAATTTATCAGTTCCATTTTTTTCTCCCAGACATTTCCCTCCTACAGTCTGATATCCTCCCTCCTCATGTCTCCTCTGCTTCTTGGTCCCTTGAACACTGGCTCTGTTGCCTCATTCTCCACTTTCTGAATAGACTCACTCACTCCAACAGTATGATCAGTTCTCTACACATTGAGTCCAAAAACTATATTCTAGGAAATGACTTCTTTGTAAAGGTGCAAGCCTGTACTTCCCACTACCTGCAAGATATCTTCAACTGGATGTCCCATAGGAACTTTCAACTCAAGAACTGAACTTGTTTTCTACCCCAATCCCTCCTTTTCTTAAATTCCTCAAGACTCTGTTAGTCCTACCACCAAAGGCTTTAGTCATTCTAAATAAAAAATCTTTGCCTTTTACTTCTTTTATTCCCATATCCAAACTCTGTTGATAATACATCTAAAAGCTATTATGAATCTGTTTTCTTCTTTTTAACCCACCATCACTAATCTATTTCAGAATTTAATTTCATACCTAGATTGTTATAATCTTTACTCGCTGTTCAAAATTCTGTGGACTGCCCTCACACAGACCAGCGTTATCTCATAGACAGTCATAATTAGCATTGTCATACCATATTATTCTTATTTACATGTATTTCTTTTATTTATCTGTGAGCCCTTTTAATGACCCCCCCCACTGTCTAAGAGAATTCATATCTGCTTAACATGTTAACTGTGTTTCTGTTCTCTCTACTCCATTTATTTTTTATTTATTTTATTTATTATTTTTTCCAGAAATGACCTAATATTTTTTTAAATCGGCTTTTTTTGGTGGTATAATTAACATATAATAAACGTCACATATTTAAGGTATTAAGTTAAGTTCTGACATATGTATACACCTGTGAAAAATAACCAGCTATATGATGAACATATCCATCATCCCCAAAGTTTCCTCCTGCTCCACTGTAAACCCTCCCTTCCACCCCTTCACATGACCCTGCCCCATTCTCGGGAAAACACTCATCTGCTTTCTGTCACTGTAGAGCAGTTTTCATTTTATAGAATTTTGTATAAATAAAATCATGCAATGTGTATTCTTTTTGGGTCTGACTTCTTGTACATAATATAATTATTTTAGAACCATCCGTGTTGTAGCAAGTATCAATAGTGCATCCCTTTTTATTGCTGAGAAAAATATTCCATTATGCACACATCACAACTTGTTTATCCATCCACCTGCTGACAAACATTTGAGCCAGCACAAATGAAGCAGCTGTGAGTATCTGCTTCCGTTTTCTTGGGTAATGCCTAGGAGTGGAATGACTGGGTCACGCTGTAGGCAAATGTTATACTTTTTCTTTTTAAATAACAGTTTTATTGACATATAATTCACATACCACACTGTCAACCCACTCAAAGCATTCAACTCAATGATTTTCAGTATATTCACAAAGATGTGCAACCATCATCAAAATCCACTTAGAACATTTTCATTAGTCCCAAAAGAAACCCCGTACCCTTTAGTAGTTACTCTCCATTTCCACCCAACACTCCCAGCCTGAGGCAACCAGTAATTTACTTTCTGTCTCTAAGGATTTATCTATTCTAGATATTTTATATAAATTGAATCATAGCATCTTTTCCTTCTCTGTGGATTCCTTCTATTACTATTTAAATTTGTTCAAGTCTCACTGAAGTTAAAGAGAAAAACCAAAAAAATACGAAAAAACAGCTGCCTTTATGCATTCTTTATTAGTTACTACCCTCTCTCACTAGACCCTTTCAAAGCCAAGCTCTTTCAAAGAGATTTATTACTTCTTCTTCCTCCCTCATCATTTATTTCTCAGTTCACTGAAATCTAACTTCCTCCTTCACAACTCACTGATACTGTTCTCCTTAAAATCATCAAACCTGCTGCCATAAAATTAAAAAACTTTTGTACATCAAAGGAAGGACTTTAAGTGAAAATGAAAACACAACTTAAACAGTGGGAGAAAATAATTGGAAACCACATATCTGAAAAGAGTTTAATGTCCAGAATATATAAACGAATATTTCAACTCAACAGTAAAGACAAACAACCCAATCAAAAAATGGATAAAAGATTTGAAAAGACATCTCTTTCTCCAAGGATCATATTTAAATGGCCAATGCACAGGAAAAGCATATGAAAAGATGCGCAACATCTTTAGCCATTAGGGAAATCAAGATAAAAATGACAATGAGATACTATTTCACACCCACTAGAATGGTCACGATTATAAAAAACAGAGAATTACAAGTGTTGGAGAGGATGTGGGCACAGGAACATTCATTCATGGCTGGTGGGAACGTTAGCTGGTGCAAACGCTGTGGAATACAGCTTGATGGTTCCTCAGAAAGTTAAGTACAGAATTATCATATGACCCAGCAATCTCACTTCGAGGTATATGCCCAAAAGAACTGAAAGCAAGGACTTGAACAGATATTTCATACCAAGGTTCACAGTAACATAATTCATAATTGCCAAAAGACAGAAGCAGCTCAAGTGTCCATCAACAGATGAATGTATAAATAAAATGTGGTATATACATATGATGGACTATTATTCAGCTGTAAAAAGGAATTAAATTCTGATACATGCAAAAACACGGTTGAACCTCGAAGACATCATGTTGAGTGAAATAAGCCAGACACCAAAGGACAAATATTGTATGAATCACTGATATGAAATAATGAGAATGATCAAACTCATAGAATCAGCATGTGGAGTACAGGTTACCAGGGGCCAGGTTGAGGGCAGGGAATATGTAGTTAATGCTTGAGCTGTACAAAGTTTCTATTTGGGTTGACTGTAAAGCTTTGGTAATAGATGGTAGTGATGGCAGGACAATATTGTGAGTGTAATTAACAGCAATAATTATAAATATGAATGTGTTTAAAAAAGGAAAATTTAGGGTACATACAGGTTAGAACAAAAATTAAATAAAAAGACATAGGACTGTACAACACAATGAACCCCATTGTAAATGGTGGACTACAGTTAATAGCAAAATTATAAAACATGTTTTTTAATGAATTGTAACAAATATAACACACCAACATATGGTGTTAAGGATAGGGTAGTACATGGGAGCTCTGTTTTATATATTTTATGCATGACTTTTCTGTAAACCTACAATTTCTCCAATAATAATTAAAAAATAGCCTGCTATTGTTAATGTAAGGAATATCTTTTAATCTTTGTCTTATTTCTCATGTGGACCAATATCCTCAAAGTTCCCTGACACCAAACTATCGGTTTTTCTCCTACCTCTTATCTTCTTTTTTAAGGCTCATTTTCCA
This sequence comes from Tamandua tetradactyla, assembly GCF_023851605.1. NCBI lineage: Eukaryota > Metazoa > Chordata > Mammalia > Pilosa > Myrmecophagidae > Tamandua > Tamandua tetradactyla. The sequence goes on from NC_135329.1 coordinate 7,475,291, forward strand.
CTAATAATCCCTTCACAGTCCACATTTCTCAGGGACTGCACTCTCAATCGTCTTCTCACTCACCTTACAAATTCCATTATTCTCATGTCTTCAATTACCATCACAACCCCCTATGACATTCAAATCACCATCTTCAGCCTAGATATCTCCTCAGATCTTTCTGGATATTCAATTGCTGCCTAGTCATCTGAAATTCACCCAAAATTGAATTCATAATTCCACTTTAACTTCCTTCTCCTGACCATTCTTTCTGAGTGAAGGACACTATCATCAACCAATCTGTACAAATCAGGAATCTTGTAGTAACCATGATTCATCCTTATGTCAATGATTCAGGAAGCACAAGTACCCCAGAGAACCCAGCCAAGTTCATGTTCTTGCTGTCACAGCACCAGACGGATCTCTGACCACGGGAGAGGTCTGTTTCCTTCTTCAAGTTGTCTTTCTCATTAGACTGTAAGCTCTTTAAGAGCAGACCATATCATTTACCACTATATCTCTGGTCTAACAGAGTTAGCCCTTGATAAATATTTGTTGAAGGAATGAATGAAAGATATAGCCAGAATTCTAACTAGGCTCTCGTCTCAAACGTGCCTAGAAATCTCTGCATTCCCAGGCACATTCTCATTATCATCCAGCATCAAAGGAGGAATGGTAGAGACAGCAGACTGGATTAAGGCTGGCTGTAATCCCTAAATTCAGGGCAGTCATGATACTGTCAGTTGGGGCAATGGTAGTACAAGCAATGTGTGGTTGGGGATTATTTTGGGTGCTTCAGTGGAGAGTTCTGGTAAACCCTATCCCAAGTATCATTAGACATTTGTCACTTAACTGATTCAATAAAGGAAAAACACATCAAACTGGCGGCAGTGCAGGGAAGTAAAAAACAAACACTGCCTATACTCTGGGTAATTTATCAAAACTAAACTGGTACCTTAATTTACCAAAAAGAAAACTGAGCAGATATTAAAATCCAAGTCTGTGTGCTTTTAAAGTCTGTACTCTTTCCATTATACTACTCTGGCTCTATCAAACAGTTCTCCCTGCATCTTCCCTTATTCATCCATTTTACATGGTTGTGATTACACAATAGAAAGCCTTTGTTCCAAGGAACAAGTGGCCCATATCAGGGCTGCAAAACCTAACTCCTTCAACTCTTTAACACTTGCCTTAAAACAACCAGCCCAAAGAAACTTTATTGGAAATTTATTAAAATGACAAATTAATATCACCTTTTAGGATATAAAAGTGTGTAGCATATTGGAAAGAATGTTGGATTTGGAAAGCAAAGGACACATCCTTTCATACTACTCCACTACTGTGATGCTAACAGCTGCAATCTGTGTGAGTCTGACCTTAATTATCTCTAATACAGTAGTGATAATAATTGTCCTGTGCAGCTGTGCAGATTGTAATAAGGGCCAAATAAGGCTAATATTTAGAAATATTTTCTAAAGGTAAATCACTGTATAAAAATTATACTTAATATTTTTATGGGAAGCAATATATTACACTTTATCCAGCTTATTCATGAGAAGATTCAATTTTGTTTCCTACCTGTATTATATCCCCAGAATTAAAGCTCATCTCATCATGGCTCCTTGCTTCAAAGGGGTATAATGCTTTATAATTCACTAAAGCACTAGCTGTCCCACCTAAGGAGAAAGTAATTGTCATTATTTGCTGCTTTCATGTACATACATCTTTCCTATAACTCAATGACTCCTGAGCATCAAAGAGTAAAATGAAAATTCATTTGATACAGGCTTGCTAGGATTTAAATTTCTTCAATACTCATATAATCAACATAAAGACAAAAAGGATGTCATCTTCAGCATAGGTGGAGGCAATAAAACAAAGAGATGGTATGTAGGATGAACTTGCCCCTGGATCTAAGGAAAGGTTTGGTATGGTGGCAAGTCTGAGCTGTACCAAATGGAAGGAGACTAAGAAGCAGGATACTTGGTTTGATCTATAAAGGTCAGAATATAACAGGAAAGGAAGCACAGAAAAGGTCACAAAGGAGAAGATCAGCAAATAAGCAGGGGTCACTGAAGATAGAGCTATAGATTTTTCAGTATGGCTCTAAAAGAAAAATAGCACATGAGTTCACAAACAAACTGGACCTGACTAGATTAAATATTTTACTTTGTTCATATTTAGAACAAATGCTTTCACTTGTAAATTTTAGACACACTGTATCATTAGAATGGACTCAAAGGTTTATGCATCCAAAAGAGATAAAAGAACACTTGAAGTATTTCAGAAATGGATTCTGACATGTCAAAAACAAAGCACACCTGAGAAAAAGTCAATGTACAACAACTTAAAATTTCAGTGTTGTTTCAACAGTTTAGTTACACAGGTTGAATGAAATGTTTAAAACTCTTATTTCAATTATGAAAATCAGGATCTCTTCACAGTTAGTTAGTGACAAGTATCTTCCTTTCTCCATGTTTTAAGATTTCTACTATCAGGTTGGAGCCTACACACTTCTCAACCAAGTTAAATTTAAAAGTTTTTTTTCTGATTTTAAGAGCAGCATCTTTCTTTTTTATTTTCTTCTAATCTTTTTTTGTCTCTCAGTAGAATATTTATTTTTATTTTTTGTTACTTTTGTTGCTCTCTTTGCCTTGGAAAGGCAAATCTCTTATTTTTATCTATAACCTTACATTGTTTCTCCTCAGCTTTCTGCTCCTCTTCTTGAATTTTTTCTTGTAATTTTTCTTCCTGGAGTCGTTTTTGTTTTTCTTCTTCCTCCTTTCTAAGACTTTCTCTCCATAAGGTTTCTTTTCCTTGCTTTGCTTTCCTTTATAAAAAAGAAAAAGAGTTTGCATAATATCCTAAAAACAAAATTTTACATGAAATAAAAGTATAATAGATCTGGTTCCTTACAGGCTGCAAACTAATAAAGTTTTTCCTCTTTTTCTATTGAGCACCTGCTATATGCCAAGCACTGTTCTTTCTTTCTTTTTTTTAAAATATTTTTGCTGAGAAATCTTCATACACAATCCATCCATAGTGTACAATCAATGGCTCACAATATCATCACATAGTTGTATATTCATCACATTTTTAGAACATTTGTATCACTCCAGAAAAATAAAAAGGAAAAACTCATGCATCCCATACCCCTTATCCCTCCCTCTCACTGACCACTAGTATTTCAACCTACCCAATTTTTCTTTACCCCTTATCCCCCATAATTATTTATTTATTTATCTATCTATCCTCATTCTTTTACTCATTTGCCCATACCCTGGATAAAAGGATTTCACAATCACATGGTCACACTGTAAAAGCTAAACAGTTAATCAACTGTCATCAAGTTACCGGAACACAGCTCAACAGTTTCAGGTACTTCCCTCTAGCCACTACAATAGCAAAGGGGTTTTTTGGCAGGAGAGTGAAATAGTGGGGAGCAGTGATGAAGAGGAAAGTCAATCAATCAAGAGAAGGGTGCTGGACAAATTGATGATAGTGTGTCACAACTGGGGAGTATGACTGACAGTATTTCACAGCCTCAGATTCTCTCCTACCAACCAACCTCCCAAATCTAAGAAAAGGAAAAAATAGTTGAAATGGAATGCTACCTATCACAGCTTGCCAAACCCCAACCAAAACCATTCCAGCCAATCCTAAAGAACACCCAGGGCAATATATAAGATTCCACAAAGGTTCCATGCACTAGGGTAACTTTCCAGAAATCTACAACCTCCACATGGGTCCCTGAACCAGGTAAGTCCTGAAACCTAGAGGGCCTAACCTCTCCAGAACATCAGCTAATTCCATCTTCCTACCCCATATTACTGACAGTTCCTTCCAAGGAGGTTTTTTCAGTGAATAGGTGCCCCTCTTTCTCAGCATCCTCTCCAGCACTTGTGTTAAGTTTTTTTGATAATGGTCATCTAGTGAATGTGAGATGATATCTCATTGTGGTTTTGATTTGTATTTCCCTAATAGTCAGTGAAGTTGTGTGTCTTTTCATGTGCCGTTTAGTCATTTGTATTTCTTCTTCTGAGAAGTGCCTGTTCATGTTTTTGCCTGTTTTTTTTTAACGTTTTTTAATTGTCTAATAATACATAATATAAAGCAAAGGAAGAAAAAAAGCATAATTTTCAAAGCACTTTTCAACAAGAAGCTACAGGACAGATCCCAGAGTTTGTCATGGGCTACCATACCATCATTTCAGATTTTTCCTTCTAGCTGCTCCAGAACATAGAGGGCTAGAAGGAATAATACATATATATTTTTTTTATCATCACAATCAGTGATGTGATGATAAAAACTTTTTTATGGACCTTTCCCCCCCTTTTTTATGGAAAATAGCATATATACAAAAACAATTCAAAGCATAGTGCAACATTTAGTTGTAGAACAGATTTCAGAGTTTGTTGTGGGTTACAGTTTCACAATTTTAAGTTTTTACTTCTAGCTATTCTAAGATATTGGAGACTAAAATAAATAACAATTTAATGATTCAGCAATAATTTTTGTTTGTTAAACCCTACCTTCTCTGTATAATTCCACCATCACCTTTGATCTTTCTAATCCACTCTTTAGGGGTATTTGGGCTATGCCCATTCTAAGTTTTTCATCTTGTAAAGAGCTGTCAATAATATGGGGTAGGAAGATGGAATTAGCTGATGTTCTGGAGAGGCTAGGCCCTCTAGGTTTCAGGACTTACCTGGTTCAGGGACCCATGTGGAGGTTGTAGATTTCTGGAAAGTTACCCTAGTGCATGGAACCTTTGTGGAATCTTATATATTGCCCTGGGTGTTCTTTAGGATTGGCTGGAATGGTTTTGGTTGGGGTTTGGCAAGCTGTGATAGGCAGCATTCCATTTCAACTATTTTTTCCTTTTCTTAGATTTGGGAGGTTGGTTGGTAGGAGAGAATCTGAGGCTGTGAAATACTGTCAGTCATACTCCCCAGTTGTGACACACTATCATCATCGATTTGTCCAGCACCTTTCTCTTGATTGACTGACTTTCCTCTTTATCACTGCTCCCCACTATTTCACTCTCCTGCCAAAACCCCTCTGCTATTGTAGCAGCTAGAGGGAAGTACCTGAAACTGTTGAGCTGTGTTCCGGTAACTTGATGACAGTTGTGAGGCGTTCAGGTAGGTGTATGAACCTTAAGGACTGTGTTGGAGGAAATGTCAAAAACAAAAGACAAATATCACCATGCCTCACTTGTATGGGCTAACCATGATATAAAAACTCAGTGAACTCATGAAACTTAACCCCACAAAGGATAGGTCAAGTCTACTCAAAATTTAGGCATAAAAGTCACCCCCAAGAGAGCCTCTTTTGTTGCCCAGATGTGGGCCCTCTCTCTCCAGCCAACATGACGAGCAGTCTCACCACCCTCCCCCTCTCTACGTGGGACATGACTCCCAGGGGTGTGGACCTTCCTGGCAACGTGGGACACAGATCCTGGAATGAGCTGAGACTCAGCATCAAGGGACTGAGAAAAACTCTAGAATGAGCTGAGAATTAACATCAAGGGATTGAGAGAAACTTCTCGACCAAAAGGGGGAAGAGTAAAATGAAACAAATGTCAATGGCTGAGAGATTCCAAACAGAGTCGAGAGGTTATCCTGGAGGTTATTCTTACGCATTAAGTAGATATCACCTTGTTGTTCAAGATGTAGTGGAGAGGCTGGAGGGAATTGCCTGAAAATGTAGTGCTGTGTTCCAGTAGCCATGTTTCTTGATGATGATTGAACAATGATATAGCTTTCACAATGAGACTCTGTGAATGTGAAAACCTTATGTCTGATGCTCCTTTTAGCTACTATACCAACAGAAGAGTAGAACATATGGAATAAAAATAAATAATAGGGGGAACATGTGTTAAATTCAGTTTGAAATGCTAGTGGTAAATGAAAGCAAGGGGTAAGGGGTATGGTATGCATAGTCTTTTTTTTCTCTATTATCATTTTATTTCTTTTTCTGTTGTCTTTTTATTTCTTTTTCTAAATCGATGCAAATCTACTAAGAAATGATGAATATGCAACTATGTGATGATATTAAGAATTACTGATTGTATATGTAGAATGGAATGATATCTAAATGTTTTGTTAATTTTTTTTAATTAAAAAAAAGTTTAAAAAAAACTCAAAAAAAAAAACTCAGTGAATTGAAATTGAGCGCATAGGTTATCAGGCTGCAGCCTATTGCAAAGGGTCCTATACTGTAAGGTCTTACTATAGTCACATATATTCAGGAGTTGTAACTATTATTTCTAAATTCTGAGATACTGAGCTGTTTGTACATAGCCTGATTGTTCCCAGAAACTTTTGGTATTTATGTATTCTCGCAAGCAGTGGGGACAACCAATTTAATTGGGTGAGTCTTCGATCTTGTGGTTTACCCCTATGAAACGTACTTCTGTAAAGGACAGGCTAAGTCTATTTATAATTATGTCACCCCCAGAGAACCTCTTTTGTTCCTCAGATGTGGCCTAACTCTCACTAAGCCAACTTGGCAGGTGATCTCACTGCCCTCCCCGCTACGTGGGACTTGACTCCCAGGGGTGTAAATCTCCCTGGCAATGTGGGATAGAACTCCCAAGTTGAGCTGGGACCCAGCATCATATGATTGAGAAAGGCTTCTTGACCAAAAGGGGAAAGAGAAAAATGAGACAAAATAAAATTTCAGTGGTTGAGAGATTTCAAACAGAGCCGAGAGGTTATTCTTATGCTTATATAGCTATCCCTTTTTAGTTTGTGGTATACTGGAGTGGTTGGAGGGAAGTACTTGAAACTGTTGAGCTGTGTTCCAGTAGCCTAGATTCTTGAAGATGACTGTATAATGGTATAGCTTTTACAATGTGACTGTGTGATTGTGAAAACCTGGTGTCTGATGCTCCTTTTATCCAGAGTATGGACAGATGAGTAAAAAAATATGGATAAAAAATAAGAAATAGGGGGGATAAGGGGTAAGATAAATTGTGCAGATGGAAATACTAATGGTCAATGAGAAGGAGGGGTAAGGGGTTTGGGATGTATGAGTTTTTCTTTTTCCTTTTTTATTTCTTTTTTTTTTTGCAGTGATGCAAATGTTCTAAAAATGATCATGATGATGAATGCACAACTATGTGATGATACTGTGAGCTGCTGATTGTTTACCATGGATGGACTGTATGTATGTGAAGATTTGTCAATAAAATTTTGTAAAAAAACGATCCCACCCAGCAATACTGAATGATGATTGAAGGACCTGGCTTTTCTGAGATACTCAACAGCTTCAAACCGGCATTACATCCACAATTCTGTTTATGTTTCTATGACAATTGTGAGAATTGCAGTTTAGTTTCCAGCCAGTCAAGATGATCTTGTTCAGTCTTAATTATTTTAGTATTAGAACTAATGTTCCTAATAGCTCTTCCTTGTATACACTTTTATGACTTTACTTAGAGGCAGAGATGCTATTCAATTTAATACCTTCTCTAAGCCTCAGTGCTATCAGGGCAATGCGGACTGTGGCTGGGCACATTCCTGAGATTCTGGAGCATTTATGCACCACCAAGGCACTAAGAGGTCATTAGCCTTTCTCCTCATCTCCAAACTATTCTATACTTCATACTTCTAGTTCATTACCCTATTACTAGCCTCTCAATGCTTTCAGATGTATTCTACTTCCTCTATTGCTTCATAGAATGCTTCCTCCAGGAGCCTTTGCTAACTGAAATCTGGTTCTTCCTTGAGGGCAATCCTTCTCTTACAGTCCATACTTAATTTCAATTAATATTCCCTTTCCCAGGTAACCTCCTTTTTGTAGCTTTCCATGATCCCTTCCCAAGCCTAGGATGATTCAGTCTAGCCTTCATTTGAATTCCCATAGCATTATAGACATCACTATCAGAGATCTTATTACATATTTACTGAGATAAAGAAAAAGGTCACAGCATTAAGGGGATATAAAATTAGACTTGGGGTCACGCTGGTGCTGCTGGGTGGGGAGGTCTTCTCCTTGGTTAGGGGCATGAAACCATGTTCATAAAGCAGGTTATTATCCAGGGTTTTCTAAGGTATAGAGATCAAACAATTGTAGAACCCTTCAGCTGAAAACATAATGTTTAGGCAGAAATGGAGCCAGAAAAAGTAACTTTTTTAATGCAATTCAGTTTGTTCTCAGTGATGAGTTTAGTCATCCTCATCAGGAAAAGCAACTGGCTTTGTTGCATAAGGGCACTGATCCTCCTGTCATTTCTGCTTTTGTGGCAATTATTTTTGACAATTCAGACAACTAGTTACCAGTTGATAAAGAGGAAGTTTCACTTCGAAGAGTTACTGGTGCTAAAAAGGATCAGTATTTTTAGGCAAGAAAATGGTCACGAAAAATGATGTGATGAATCTCCTTGAAAGTGCTGGATTTTCTCGAAGCAATCCTTATTATATTGTTAAACAAGAAAAGATCAACCAGATGGCAACAGCCAGATTCTCAGAGACTAAAACTATTAAGATAAGTAGCTGGTATATGATGAACAGAAATTAGAAAGTATCTCCTTAATGAAAGAGAGAGAGCACAGATGGGAAAAAATCAATGAGTTATTAAAATTTATCGAAGAAAGATTACACACCTTGGAGGAAGAAAAACAACTAGTTCAGTATCAGAAGTGGGATAAAATGAAAGGAGCCCTGGAATATACCATTTACAATCAGGAACTTAATGAGACCTGTGCTAAACGTGATGAGCTTTCTGCCAAGCGAGAGACCAGTGGAGAAAAATTCAGACAATTGAAAGATGCTCAGCAGGATGACAGAGATAAAATGGAGGATACTGAGCGCCAAGTTTGAGAACTGAAAACAAAAATTTCAGCTATGAAAGAAGAAAAGGAACAGCTCAGTGCTGAAAGACAAGCACAGGTTAAGCAGAGGACTAAGTTGGAATTTAAAGCCAAGGATTTACAAGATGAATTTGCAGGCAATAGTGAACAAAGGAAATGCTTATTGAAAGAGAGGCAGAAATGGGGAAGAACAAAGGAATGTCAATATTGTACAGTGTTGAAAACAGATGGTCATTCATATTTTAAAACTGCAACTTCTGTGTGAGACTAAAGCAAAAAATGTTTATTAGGTACAAAATTTATATTCTGACTAGTGCATCTCCTAATATAACTTATATGGACAGGTTAATTGAACTGTATGGAACCTTGAATAGGGGGCATGAGATATTATAGGTTAGTCCAGTATGATGCTCCAGTAAATCCCAGAGTGATCTTAACAGTGAATAAAGAAGTATTTGCAAAGTCCCTTGGGGGAATAGTGAGAAAGGGGGAAAGTTCAACCTCCCCATTTGGGAATTCCTGATATTCTCGTTAGCAGTAGGGACAACCAAATCAATAGGCTGAGCCCTCAATCTTGGGGTTTGTTCATATGAAACTTATTACCGCAAAGAATAGGCTAAGCCTACTTAAAATTAGAACTAAGAGTCACTCCCAGAGAACCTCTTTTGTTGCTCAGTTATGGCCTCTCTCTCTCTCTAAATTGACATGGGAAGCAAACTAACTGCCCACCCCCTTTCTACGTGCGACATGACTCCAAGGGGTATAAACCTCCCTGGCAACGTGGGACAGAAATGCTAGAATGAGCTGGGACTCAGCATCAAGGGATTGAGAAAACCTTCTAGACCAAAAGGCAGAAGAGAGAAATGAGACAAAATAAAGTATTAGTGGCTGAGAGATTTCAAACAGAATTGAAGGGTTATCCTGGAGGTTATTCTTATACATTATATAGATATCCCCCTTTTAGTTTAAGGTATATTACAGAGGCTAGAGTGAAATGACTGAAACTGTAGAGCTGTGTTCCAGTAGTTCCTTGAAGATGATTGTATAATGATATACCTTTTGCAATGTGACTGTGTAATTGTGAAGACCTTGTATCTGATGCTTCTTTTATCTACAATGTGGACAGATGAGTAACACATATGGATTAAAAATAAATAAATAATAGAGGGAATAAATATTAAAATAAATTGCATAGGTTAAAAAAAAGAGAGGCAGAAGCTTCTTGAAAAACTTGCAGAAAAGCAGAAAAAACTGGAAAAAACAGAAACTAAATTAAATAGCGTAAAAGGTAAAAAAGAATGACAAATTGCTAGCTTGGCCTAAGCTACTCAGGAAAGAACTGATCTCTATGCCAAGCAGGGTCCAGGAAGCCAGTTTACATCAAACGGAGAAAGGGGTAAGTCTATTAAAAAAGAATTCAAGTCTTTAGATCAGGCTATTATTGATAAGAAAAGATAGACTGCTGCTATACATAAAGATTTGGAGGATACTGAGGCAAATAAAGAAAAAAAATCAAGCAGCATAATAAACTGGATCAAGATCTTAATGAAACCAAAGCTTGAGTAGAAGAACTGGATAGAAAACATAATGAAGTAAAAAGTAAGAAAGATGAATTATAAAGTGAAAGCAATTACTTGTGGAGAGAGGAAAATGCAGAACAGTGAGCACCTGCTAAGAGAGATCTTGAAAAGCAGCAGCATCTTGGAGCAGCAATCAGAAAGGCCATGGCACAGACAGCATGAACAAAGTGCTAGACCACTGTCATCGACAAGGGACAAACCAACATGTTCAAAATAGCTATCACAGCATGGTGATGAATAACTTTGAATGAAAGTCAGCTTTCTACACATGTGTAGATGTCACTGCTGGATACAAGTTATTTTATCATACTGTTGATTCAGATGAAATCAGCACAAAAATTTTAAAGGAGTTTAATAAAATGAGTATTCCTGGAGAAGTAACTTTTTTGCCTTTTAACAAGTTGGATGCCAGGGATACTGCCTATCCTGAAACCAATGATGCTATTCCTATGATCAGTAAATTGAGGTACAATCCCAGATTTAACAAAGCTTTCAAATATGTGTTTGGAAAAAAAATTGTTGTAGCATGGAAGTTTCAACCTAGCTGGCTCGAACTTTCACTATGGACCACATTACTTTGGAAGGTGACCAAGTTACTCTGAGCGGTGGTTATTATGACACAAGGAAGTTTAGACTCGAATTACAAAGAGATGTTAGAAAAGTAGAACGAGGTGAACTTGAAGCAAAGCTCAATGAAAACCTGTGCAAAAATACTGAAAGGATTAAAATGAAATTGACCAGGTGATGAACCAAATCCAATAGATAAGAGACCCAGAAAAGGAAATCTAAAGCATTCCGAGACAGCGTATTATCAGAAATGAAAATGCTAAAAGAGAAGAGGCAACCATCAGAGAAAACCTTTATGCCTAAGCAACAAAGCTTACAAAGTTTGGAGGCAAGTTTGTATGCCACGGAATCCACCAGAAAAATCACTGAAAACAGAACTGGGAACTGACTTGCTTTCTCAACTTAGTCTGGAAGACCAGAAGTCAGCAGATGTACTGAATGATGAAATTTGTCAACTTCAACAGGAAAACAGACAATTGCTGAATGACATATTCAATTTATTACAACTACTTTTAGGCCTGAACTGCTTGAATCAGCTGACAAATTCTATGGTGTAGAGGTCAGAAATAAGGTTCGTCATATTGATGAGATCACAGAAGAGATGGCCAAAGACTTTGGAGAAGACAATACCACTCATGGTTAATTGGAAAATATTGCCTGCTGGCTTGAAAGATGTGTATAGTAATATGGGTCTCATACCCAGGAACTATAAATTTAAACCTTAAAATTTTGGTCTAAGTTTTCAGACTTAGAGCAAAAATATTCTTTTTATATTTCTGCCTCAATATTTTATAACATACTTTGTAATGTTACATTTCTACTTATGGTTTCAGAATTTTATCTCCCACAGAAGTTTTTGTAAAGTGTCCTCCTATTTTAAATCCTTTGAAATATGCAAAATGTTTTTTCTTAATTATTATTTCCTAATTATTTCATCAGTTATACTGTCTCTTTTTTATAGCTTAAAAATTGGTTTTATGACTTAAAAAAATTAGATTTGGTAAACCTTCTTATGTAAGAGTCAGTGGATGAGAAACTGGTCCAGACCCAGAAGATGCCTCAGAAAATGGATAAAAGGCAGAGAGACCAAATACAAAGACCTCATCTACAATTAGAAAACCTATCATCAATGGCTTAGGACAAGAAGGGAATTTATATGGGCAAATGGCCAAGCAAACCAAGACAGCACTAAGACTCAGCTCTGCGCTAATCAGATTTTGCATGTGCTTCTGTTTCCTTTGATTTCTCTACTACAGCAGGATAATGTGCAAGGATGATGGATGAAAAAATAATGTATAGTATTAATATGGTCTGTTGGCCTGAAAGGAATTGTGGGCAATGATAGAGAGATACAGATACTTGCATATGTGCAGTAGAAAATGGAATATGAAGGATTCATTTAGACCTACTAAAGTTGGTGCAAAACTTTACCCAGCATTGCACAAATCATTCCCTTGTGAAACATTAAATGGCACAAGTGGCAAACAAAAACTTAATTTTAACTCTACTATTTCTACTTCTAATTATTACAGTATCTTTGATAAGGAACCACAAAAGGAAGGGTCTTGAATAGACGGTATTACAGCTGTTTAGCTGTCTGAACCCATCACTAGAATTGAGAGTCTATTTGCATGCAGCCAGTAACAACCACTCAGTAAAAATATGCTGGAAGTGGCTACTTTAAAGCTTTTATGAATAAAGTTCTTGTTTAGCGCTATATGTCTTTCTTGCCTCCCTGGTAGCTCTCAGCAATTTCATGGCAGAGGAAATGCTGCCTCACTGATACTTGTTAATTATATACTAGAGACAGACACTATAGAACTTGAGAGAAAGACGAATATATTTAAAAAGGATTTTACTGACCAGAAAATAATCATGCAAAGTCTCTAAATGAATGATTCTAGACTTCAGATAGCATGACTGTCTTACTTCTGCCTGCTATAAATGGAGGCAGTTTATATATATGAATGGTACAAAGAGAATTAGATCAACATGGCATTCTACACACACAGTCTTATCATTATTAAATTAATTAATTGCTTTTTATGATTTTTCAGGAAACAGCAACAAATTTACTATGGGGAGAGGGATATAACGGTGTATATTACATGCAAGGCACTATATTTGGCTCTTTACCCTCCCTTACTTTATTTAATTCTCACAATTACCACCAATAAGGTAGACCTTAATATTTCTTTTTCAAATGGGAAAACAGAGGCTCAGAAAGGGAAAGTGGCTAACCAAGGTTACTAAGGTATAAGTGGCAGATTAAGAATTCCAATACAGGTTTTGGCTTTAAAGTCCATATTTTTCACTGATGGAATATAAAATCGGTTACTAATAGCACTTTAGTATAAAAGAATTTATATTACCTTGCAGCCTCATCTTCTAGTTTCTTTTTCTGTATTAGCTCTGATCTTTTTCTTTCAATTTCCTTCAATTTGTCACATTTGATTTTATGAAGTTGTTCAAGGGCTAATTGTTGTGTATTGTAGCTTTCTCTCAGTTCCTAAAGAGAATATGAAAATAAATCAATACATCAGCGATTTAAAAAATTTTGTCTTATATAATAAGACAAATAAGTGGTATTTGCATTAAAAGATAAAACCTTAAAGCAAGTTAAACAAACTTAAAAATTTTTTAATTTTAAAAAATATGTGGGCAGTTAAAAAAAATACTTCAAATAAAATAAATATTTAAGCCATGTAGCCACTGAGGACAAATACATGTTAAAATAATTTGCTTTTGTTTCAATTCATTTTGAAAGAACACAGAATCTTTAACAGACTATTTGTTTTTTCATTTTCAATGAAAATGCAATCCATTAAAAATATAAGGAACATTTAAAGAGAAATTTTATTCAGTCCTGTTTTTGACAAGTTACTCACAATTTTTTATTCAATGTTAAGATTCGAAACTAAACAGAGAAGCAATTATTAAATAATTTAGTTCAAAACTAAAACTGGAAAAGGTGTTATCCTAAAACCATGACTAGAATGAGTTAAAAAAAAAAAGAAATATTACAAACAGAAACTGAAATAAAGAATTGCTTACTGTAAGTATAGTTCCTAGTTCTGTACTAAGTGCCATAAAGAAATCCAAAGGGTTCCATTTCAAGGCTGCCTGACTCCCAAGTCTAGTCTTTGTCTTTCAAGAGCTCAAAGTAGACAAAAGTGACAAAACGTGGGAACATATAAGCGCCTTATCAGACGTCAGTAATTTCCTGTGCCATATTTTCTTCATTTTAACAACAGCAACTTCCGTTCCTTTGAGAAAATGAACCCCACCACCCCCGCCCATTCTATGCGGTTTTCGTGGGTCTGTCTAACCCAGTGTTGCTCCCACTCCCACCAGAAGTGGCCATTTGACCTAGATCTAACCAGCCACAGCACCTCACCTCCCTGGCCAGAATGACTGGTCCAAAGGATGTACACATGATCCAAGCTGGCCCAGAATCTTTTCCCGGGATTCAGATATACTGAAGAGGGGAGAAAGAAGCCTTCTCCTTCTCTGGGATCATTAAACTGGAACAAGGTGAATATGGAGCTGCCCCACTATCAAGTGAAACCATCAGTAGTAGGAACGAAGTCAACACAGAAAAAGAAAAGCAAAGATTAGAGAAACAGGTGGGGAGAAAGGGTTTGGGGAGAACCAAGTCTTCAGTTTAATCCACCCTTGCCCTAGAAGCTGCCCCAATTCAGCAGCTCTTCTTCTGAATCTGTTAGTGGTCCTAATATTCTCCCAATAATGACTCTCTATAGTTAGTTATACTGAGCTGTGTTTTAACTTTTACTTGGAATTTGCAGAATCCTGAACAAGAGAGTAGAAAAAGGAGGTTGAAGATAAAAAATAAGTAAATTAATAAATAATCAAAAGGCTTCACAGGTAAGGTAGGAGGAGCTAGGCAGAATCGGGATAGAATGTTCTGGTAAAAAAAAATTTGGCATCTACCCATATAAAACAAAAATCCAAGCCTAATTAAAACCAAGCCTTGTTTCTTTTTTAGAAAGATGTTTGATAGGTGGACCCTTTTATCTGATTGAAATTGTAGCTACGATCTGAGTAGACTGCAGTGTCTGGGGACTATGTCCAAAACGTCTGAGCTAAACAGTTGTAATTTCAACAATAATTTGTAAATACTTCATTCACAGCTCTTGGTTTCTATAGTTTTCTTTGTTGACCCTTTCTCTATATTCTACTGAAAAGTTGAAGAATATAGTGGTTACACTCTATGGAGAGACAGAGTGGCGTAATGATAAAGAACAGTGACCTAGCCAAGGTTTAAATCAGGCTGTGTCGGTGACAGGCTGTGTAGCCTTGTGAAAGTTGTTTCCTCATCTATAAAATAGGGTTAATAACAGTATATACCCCTCAGGGCTGTTGTGAGGATTAAACAAGTTAATACATGGAAAGTGCTTGTAATAGTGCTAGGCGCACATAAGTTCTCAATAAATGCTAGCTTAAATTATTGGCTGAGACCATAAATGAGGAGAGTAGCAAAATTAATGTCTCAGGTCACACATTTTATAGTTTCTCTTTAAAAGACATTCACATACCAAGAACACTATACCCTCTCTTAGACTAGATAGCCACAACTAAAACAATGCTTTACTGCTAACTTACAAAAATATTCATTAGTCTAGGAAAAATTTTTAAGATTAAATGATTCAGAAGAATTTGAAACAAGTAACAGTTTTAAATTCCCATTCTAAAAGGAGGTGTCTGTGAGACAAAAAGCAAAAAGGAAGCATTTTGAATAAGCAAAGATGAGGCAACGTCAGTCTCGATTAACAGAACCGTGTGTGCTCATCCTCTCAGAGCCTATAGAAACAACAGCCAACAAGAGGGATCACCGTTCTCCATAGCTGCTCCCTCAATTTGATGGGTCACATGTAAAACTCCATTTTTTAAAGAACATCCAAAGTAACTGAGGACTAGAATGTAAAGCCAGAGTGATGAAGTTCTGATGGAAAGGTTTAGGATATTCCCATGAGAATTATTTTCCAGGCTCAGCACAAGAAAAAATGAAAAGAAATATAACCTAAAATGAGGAAAGGATCCTCTAGAGTCTCCTACTAAATCTAAATTTGAACTGTATCTTCTATTTTCAGTAATTTTGTAAGGAGGTTTTATTAATGGGGCTACTTCACTGGCAGACACAAGACAGAGCAAGTCCAATAACTGGGATTCCCAGTTTCAGTAAGGGCAGACTAATTTTAGCACAGCAACCTTCCAGCCAAGAACTAGAAAACTGCAGAAAATATTTTTTGAAAAATACTTGTTTACAGGCATTAGAGAGCTAAGAGGACTAGGGATGCCAGAAACCTGAAGAGAAGGGAAGTTCAAGAGCGATGAGAGTGACATTTGGTGTCAGTTCTAGAAATTTGCTCATTTTTAAGCCATAACTAATAGGCTGAGAAAGTGGTGGCTAAGAAGCTGAGCAGAGCTTCTGGCCATCTTAAGGAGATGAGGGATAAAAACTAGAATTCACAAGGAAGAGTCCTGGTAAAGATTCCAGGCTTTTGGTTGTGGACCCCAAAGATTAGGGGGTGAACAAGAAATAGACCAGCCCAGCTTTGACTCAACCCAATCCCTGACTGGAATAAGGCGATCTGCCCCACCCTGCCTGCCTACTGCCAAAAGCAAAAGCAAAAGCAAATTCTCTTTGAAGGAAGATAACTTCATTTGGGGTCTCAAATTATCTTTTTAATTTTTCTTTCAAAAAGCTAGGCAGGGTGGGCCATAGTGGCTCAGCAGGCAGGAATGCTTGCCTGTGATGCCAGAGGACCCGGGTTCCATTCCCGGTGCCTGCCCACGTAAAAAAAAAAAAGCTAGGCATTCAATAAAAAATTAGCAGACATACCAGGAGTCAAACCATATAACCAAGAACTAAGAGAAAAAAACATACAATAGAAACAGATACACAGCTACTGGAGTTATCAGGTTAGAACTTTAAAAGAAACAGGATTGATACGTTCAAGAAATCAGATGACAAGATAGGGAATTTCAGCAAAGAAATGGAAACTATAAAAAGGGAAAAAGTGGAAACCGTAGCACTAAAAAACATAAAAGAAATGAAGAACTCAACAGATGAGCTTAACAGCAAATAATACATAGCTGAAGAGAGGTCTACTGACTTATAAGCAAAAAGAAAGTACCTTGAGCAAATCACAGAGAAACAACAGAATGAAAAACACACTCACAAAAAAACAGTATAGCATAAGAGGTACAGTGAACAGAGTAAAATGGTCTAACGTGTCATTTACAGTCCCAGAAGGAGATTAGAAAAAGAATAGGGGAGAAGAAATGTTTGAACAGATTCTGGCCAAGAACTGTCCCAAAATGCCAAGATTCAAAGATTATGAACCCCAGAGAACACCACCATACCTAGGCACATCATAGTAAAACTCTTGAAAATTAAGCACAAAGAGAAATGCTTAAAAGCAGCCAGAGGACAAGATTATATCACTCTCAAGTTGACAGCTGACTTCTTAATATGAAAATAGGGTAGCCAGAAGACAACGCATTGTCATCTTCAAAACATAGAAAGGTGACCATCCTAGAATTCTGTACTCACTGAAAATATTCCTCAAAACTAAAGATGAAATAAAGGCATTTTCAGAAAAATCAAAGCTGGAAGAATTCATCACTAACAGACCTGTATTTAAGGAAACTCTAAAGGACATTCTCTAGGCAGAAGATATACAGTCCCAGATGAAGCATGCATGGGGACACAGGAAGGAATGATGAAGCATGCATGGGGACACCGGAAGGAATGAAGGGCAATGGAAATCTGGATAAATACATGTGTTTATCTAAATTAATATTGGCAATTTAAAACAATAACAATGTCTTATGGAGTTTAAAATAGCACAGGGGGTAGGGAGGTTTATAGGAATCAATGGAGTTAAAATATCCTGAAACTTTGCATTTAACTGGAAAGCAGTAAAACTACTAATTTATATTAGACTTAAATAAATCAAGAATGCATGCTGGAACCTCTAGGATATTCACCGATGGGAAAGAAAAAGAAGGTATAACTAACAAACTAATAAAGGAGGGAAAAAACCTAACAATAAAGGGGGGGGTGGCAAGAAAAGAGAGAAAATGTAACATAAAACAAGTGGGACAAATAGACAACAAAGAGAAAAATGGTAGATTTAAGTTCAAATTTGTCAGTAATTACAGTAAAGGTAAAAAGACTAAATATTCCAATTAAAACTTTAAAAATAGAATGGATTTTTAAAACTACAACTAAATGCTACTTAAAAGATAATAACTTAAATATAAAATTACAAACATTAAAAGTAAGAGAACATAAAAGGACATACTATGCTAACTCTAACCAAAAGAAAGCTGGCATAGCTAAACTAACACCAAAAGAAGTAGACTTAAAGGTAGAAGCATTTCTAGGCAAACGTTTCATAATGATATAAGGGCCAACCTACCAAGATGCTTTAACAATTCTAAATTTGGATGCACCTAGTAAAACAGCCTCAAAATCCATTACGAAAAAATAATAAAACTAAAAGAAATGACAAATCCATAATTCTAGTCGAAGATTTTATTGTGCTCTCTCTGTAACTGATAGAACAAGTAGGGAAAAAAAAAATTAGCAAGTCCCATCATCTTGAATTCACTCTAGAAGGGGCTTACTTAACCTGCAGTCCACAGATCTTCCAAGGTGTCTTAAAAACAGAATGCAGGGGTGATAAAAAATAAAAAAATAAAAATAGGATTCAGGGGTTTATGAATTGGATAGGGACAACATTGATCTTTACTCTCACTAAGCTCTACTGTAAATTTAGCATTTCCTACAATCTCAGATTAAGTAACAAACCACAGTAAATCAGCTGCACTTGTGACTTTTTTACCAACAAAAACCACGGTAGATAACTTGAGATATATATATATATATATATTATATACATCTAAACTTCAAAATTATGGTATTAATATTTGTTAATACAAAAGCATCACAAATCTGAACTTAAAATATTTTTGACTCTTATAATTAGTTTTCTTTGCAATACTAAATATTTTATGCATTTAAGACATTTTCTGAGAACAGGTCCAGAGATTTCACCAAACTGTTGAAGAGTCAGTGAAACTAACATGGTTAAGAGCCTCTGCTTTAGAAACAAATGTTTCTACCCTACACCTCCAGTTCTTGTGGCCACACCTCTTACTCTTATGTCCCACCCTGAAGAAAACGGGTTCCAAAGATAGACCTGGAAGTCTCCTGAAGGAAGAAAATTCTTCCTTAACTCTTATATTATGGGTTTGAGATATGTTTTCTCTAACATCTGGTTCTTAGCTCATTCAAGTTTTACTTTTAATCCAAAGGACCAGTGTTCCTGATCCCCAAATTTAGTTAGCCTGATTGCCACCTATATAAGTCAAAACCTTACCTTGCACCTGGAGGGGTATCACTAATGTAGGCTACCCCACATCCCTGTGAGCATATATGAACCTAACCCACTGGAATAAACCACAGTTCTGGTCCTGATGGATTCTTCTTTCCCTCTAGGGAAAACTATTTGCTCAATCATTACCCAGAAGTCAACAGGGTGACTTTCCAAGGCACTAAAAGCATACTGGAGGGGTAATATGCTTGCCTGCCATGCAGGAGACCCAGGTTCAATTCCCCGCCCATGCACCAGCACTGCCACCACCACCACCACCCACCCCAAAAAACAGCATATTGAAGATTCAGGACAACTCTTTCTCTAATAAGAACAACAAAAATATCTGTATAGCAGCAAAAGTTCACAAACATTTTCATATATATTTATTTTATTTGACCATAATAAGACTCTGCAAAGGAGGAAGAACAGGTATTAGCAGCTTTATTTTGTAAATGGAAAAAGCAAAATTTGGAGGTTAAAGGACAAACAGTTACATGCTAGCAAGTGGCAGAGATAGGAAGAGAACTCACTTCTTCAGATTCCCAGGCCAGTTCTTGTTCATTGCACCTCACTGTTAAAGATGGGATAATGCGTGAATTTTCTCAACAAAGTAATGGCCTGTCAAATGTCTCATCTTTGAACTACTAGTTTTGCTATTTGTCTTGGAATGTCTCGACCAGAAGAGTAAAAACATCATCAATCTCATACACGCACATTATAGGGTCTAATAAAACAAAACGTTCTAAGATAAATGATTTTAAAAAGTATAGTTCTGCAGTCACCACAAGTAGTCCAAAGGAGTGGATCACCCCAGATACTCCAGTGCCCAAAAGGACCACAACCCTAGAACTAAGTGCCAGCTCTCCTCCAAGACAATCAGGTCTAATTCCATCTCACCTGCCAAGAGATTTTGCCTTTCTTTTTAACCTTTACCCCCTGAATTCTCAACTCTATAATGCTGTTGATCACTTGGTCTGATCCAATCCTCTACCTTTCCTCTCAAATTCCTCACTGTCCTGGAATTTTCTTCTTGTAATGAGAAAACTCCCACATATCCTCCAACTCTTTTCAGAATAAAATTTTCTTACCTTCTTGCCTTATCACTCAGGACAATGCTTTTCCTCTTATTCTAACAATTTCTCATGCACTCCATTCACATCAGGGGCAGGAGATAATTTAGTATTTTCCTTGCTCTTTACTGCCACTTCTAGGACATTATCCCTGCCACATTCCTACAAACTCCACACTCTTTTAGGCTCATCCCATACAGCAATACTACCCTCTTCCTCTTTATTGTCATATCCTGATCTCCTGGTTCACTGATCCTAATTCATTCTCACCATTTTCCAAATCTTTGATATCCATCAATATGCCCCAGGCAAAATATCAACTCTCAGGATGACCTCCTCACCAATGAACTTTGTTACTATATTTAATCCATAATTCTCATTATTATTCAGAATCTCATCATTATCAGAAACAGAACTACTATTGACCAAACATCTCATACTTCAAATGTAACTTCTGACTCTTCAAGCTTTTCTTATACCTGGTACATCTATTTCAAGTTTTTTAACTCACTGAGACTTCCATTCTGTTGACCCTATCATTCTCTCTTTTTATCACCAGCACTCCTTTCTCTCCTCACATACCCTTGTGTTGGGTTCATATTTCAGAGTTCTTCTTTATCATAATTCTTTTGTCAAGATACGTAGCTCCCTTGCCCCTCCCTCTTTGCCTATGTGTCTATTAAAATGGCTTCTCTACGATTTCACTAAGCAACTGAATACAAGAAAAAACTCACACAATTAGGCATGCTGTTTCAGTTTAAATTCATGATCTTCGAATAGGCATTCAACATTGCTCAGCACACCTCTTATTTTCTTCCACCAAGTGTACCTGCCCTAACCCCAAGATATCTATTTCATGCCTACTTTTCTCTCCTCAAACTTCATAACCTTCTATCTATTTTCCTCAGTACCACCTAATAAGACTGCCTTGCTAAACCATCACACTGTAACTCCCTCATCTTCTCAACTCCAAATCAATAACTTCCTGCATCGCCACCTATTTTATTCTAGGTTGAGATTATTCCACATTCTCAACTATCAAGGAAGATTCCTTGAAATGGTCAAACTTCAGATTTTAAGTCTTGGAGGTGTCACCTTCCCGGCTTCTACCAAAAAATTTAACTGCACATACTTATCTTCTCCCCATTTATTTTATTGGAAGAAGTATTCTTTTCATCTAATCTTTCAACCTATGCTCTGTATTCTATCTTAATCGATTCCCCCAGGGTCTGTGGTTTTATCAATTAATGCCCTCTATGATCTATATATTCAATCTTAATCTCAATCTCTCTCTCCCTCCTGTCTCTCTTTACTGTCTCCTTCAAGTCTTTCTTAAACTAAAAATGTCTTCCTGTCACCCTATGTTCTCTTCTCACCCTCCCCTTGTGATGGTTAATTCATAAGTCAACTTGGCCAGGTTATAATGTCCAGTTGTTTGCTCAAGGAAGCCTTGGCCAGATTGTTACTGTGAGGATATTTTATGGATTTAAAATCACCAGTTAAATTGACTGATCTATGGCTGATAACATCTACAATCAGTTGAGGAGATTGCCTTTAACAACAAGAGAAGTTTCATCCAACAGCTGAAGGCTTTAAAAGAGGAAGTGATGATTTCAGCAATCAGAAGGGAGAATTTCCATCTCTACTTCAACCAGGCAGCCTCTCCTGGGAAATTAATCAAAAACCTTCATAGGAGTTCCGAGCTTGTGGCCTGCCCTATGAAATTTAGACTTGCCCATCCCCATAGTTACGTGAGACAATTCCTATAAAAAAAATCTCATAATACTTACATAATACACACACACACATATATATTTCCTGTTGGTTCTGTTTCCCTAGAGAACCCTAACACACATCCCCCCAAGAGTTGTTTCTGCTCTGCCACATTCTTCACTCCCATTCACTCGTGATTCACTGCAATCCAGCTTCTGCTTGTCACTCAACTGAAATGGCACTTTCAGCAAAGTCTCCAAAAATCTCTCTGTTGACAAATTTAGGGGATATTTTTTCAGTACTATGTTAATTGATCTGTTTCATTTTATAATGCCGACCACAAAAGGCCTCTTTTTTGCTTTTCAGAGTAGGTTTCCTGACCACTCTGACAATACAGTTTTCTTCCCCCTTTAGTTTACAAAATTGCCTCTGATGAAAGTATCAATAAGCAGTGAAAGGCTGGAAGGCAGGAAGCAGAAGGAAGAAAGTAAAATAAGAGACAAGAATAAACTGCTGGCCTGTGGAGAAGCAAATGATAACTGAAAAAAATCAGATTTATGTGTGTTAACATAGTCACAAATTATCATCAAGCCTCATTTTATAGCTGAAGGAACTTAGGTTTAAGGTTCTGTGTCATACTCGTAAAGGGTCATATACTGGACCATTTTTCCAATTTGCCAGACTTTTGCTTTGGTAACAAATGAGCTCTACTTATGTTCCTGTCTTCACTGTGGTACATGTATGGAGCTATCCTATGGAAATATAGTTTAGCAGGGAGTAGAATATACAATCAATATCTTCTAGGGTCAGCAAGTGGTAAATATAAAGTACCTTTCTTTAAAATATTCATATAGGACTTTAAGTATTTTAATACTCTAAATGCTATATATGGCAAAGTGAATTATTCATTTATACAATGTTTTAAGCAATTTAACATGCCCTGTAAGCAGCTCTAACTATAAGCCCTAATAACTAGACCTAATTAAAACTGCCCCTTATTAGTTTCTTAAGATCTTCCTAAAAGAAGAATTAGGAAGCAGCATAACGTATACATGACATAACATTTCCCTAGATTTCAGAAATCCTAAATTGTATTTTAAACAATTATTTTCAGTCATATCAGTAAATTATTTAATCTCACATTTCTTTAGCTTTTCTTTGAACTGAACTGAAATCATCCCTTCAGTCAACCCAGCTGGAAGGGATGCTGTAAGGGAACCAGTTTATATTTCTAAGTGTCTTGTGCTCGTCTGGGCCACCTTACTGATTTCTGGCATTAAACTCGGACAGGCAGTTAGCAGAAAGACATTCAGGCAGCAGAAAGAAAAAAGGTCTATATATTGTGTGTTATTTTAAACAAAGAAACTTGATAAATGCAAAGAATAGTATAGTTAAAAGAAAAAAAAACAGTGAAGTAACTCAAAGAAAAGGAGCTAGATATTAGAAAATAACCTTAAGTAAGAGGAAGAGGTTGTTGAGACAGCTTAGCAGAGACAAAAGGCACTGAAGAACAGAGTCATCCATATTCCCACACTGTAAGATAAGGCAGATAAAAAGCCAATTAAACTATGCACAGATTAAAAGAAAATACGTAGGGGAGATAACCTGGCTGGCTTGCTGTCCATCAATGACAAATGACTTTTTTTTTCTTTACAGTATTTTTCTAAGGTATATATGCTTGTGTTTTGTTAACAGTATTCAGGTCAAAGTTCTCCTTCCCAACTGAAGCCACCAGTTTCTTTTTATAATTATGCTGCTTATTCATTAGTTGGTGTTAATGTTATTCTAAATAAATTAGCAAGATAAAAGCCACATGAAGAGATAGTTGCCTGTAAAGCTATGCAACACTTTATGCTCTAAATACTTTATGCTGAATTAGCAAAGGAATAACTGAGGACTATTACCAAGTTTGAATTATGTGTCATTAGTTTGGTTTTTATCTTTATCTTCTTTCATAGGTACAGTTTCAGTATACAACTAATACTGCACAGAATGATCAAACTACAAGCAAACTGTATACATTAGACATCAGCTCTGCCACTGCAGCAAACAATGAATCGTGAATTTACCCTTCATGCAGTCTACAGTTAAGCTATGGTTTGGTTTTCACTGATTAGAGCATTATTTCATATAGATTAATTAAATGGTAATAAAGAAGCAAAAAAAGATTTTAGTACATTAAAAGGAACTTCTATAACTTAGAACTACTTTAAATTTTCCACATTTTCATTTTAGGATAGTTGGCTAAGATCACACTGGCTAAGAATAATTCTGTAGTATTAACAGAGGCAATTGTTCTTGAAATGTATAAATGCCAATAAAATAGCACATAGTCATCAAAAACTGGAAGTTTGGTAAACAGTATGTTTAGTGATAAGATACAATGTTTACAATGTCTATAGAGGACACTAAAAGTAATCTGACAACTCCAAATAGTAAGTATAATATAAATAATAAAAATGTTCTACATATAACAATATTAGCTTCATTCATTCTATTAAATCAAAATAAGGAAGATAAAAGGCAGCTAACTAAAAATGAAAATCGAAGACAAATACCTTTAGTTGACTATTAAATGAATCCATTTCTGATAGTTTAGATGCAGTTTCTTTCTCAAGAGCATCTAATTGTTCTTTAAGTCTTTGGCATAACTCTTCCTTTTCTAATGATTTTTTATGAAGTAAATTGATCCCTGAATCTGTAATATAAACATCAGACAGTTTACATTTGGTAGAAATTTCCAGTCATTAACAGTAATTGACAGTCACTGCCAAATTGGTATAATCAGAGATAGACAAAGTATGTATATTCACAATGAACCAGCAGAAGAGAAAAAACACGGTATTTATTCCCCCTCCCAGATCATATCCTGGGAAGGGAAATGGTTATTAAGAAATTGTTCTGCACTCAAAAGGACAAAGATTTGATCTGTAGTTCTGCTGTGGGTAAAACATTTCATCAACCCAATCCTCAGGCTCTTCCTCTATACAAGAGGCAAATGTTGAGGATTAAATCCTATCCCCCACAAAAGGGGGGTTGCAGAGTTCAGGTCCTAACCTCTGGTCCTGTGGTAAGGACCCATTGTATACAGAGTCTCGAGGATGTTACTTCAGTTAAGGTGTAGTCTAAGTGAAAAAGGCTGGGCTATAATCTGGATTACTGGAGACCTTTACAAGCAAAATGAAATTCAGACAAAGAGAGAAAGAAAGCATGGGAAGCAGCCAGAAGCTGGAAGTCAGTGGAACTCGGAGGAGAAAGGAGAAGAAAGGGCCATGTGCATTGCCCTGTGATGAAAAAAAAACAAATAATCCCAAAGATTGCTGGCCAGGCAGAAGTTACGATGATAAGAAGAAGCAACTCTTCCAGCCTTTGTCACCGTGAGCCAATAAATTCCTGTTGCTAAACCAACCATTGTATGATATTTGTTTTAGCAGCCAGGGATCTAAAGCATCTGACCATCTGTCTGGTTAAATGAACCATTAGTTTAGAGTCTGGTCAATATTACTAACTGGATCATAATATTTAGTTTGGGAGGCAAGAATGGAGGGTTTCCTTTTATACTACCTTTTTTCTTCAAATTCAAACTGGTGTAGAGAAATTAGGTGAAAATATATGATGCAGATTGCATTACAATATATTAAAATAGCAACATTACTTATCTATTTAAATAGTTATTTTGAAACTTTATTGTATCTTTAAAAGTTCAGCAATCCAGCTCGAAATTTAAATGATATATTCTTACATTTAGAATGTGCATAGTCAAATATTTATTTTCATGAGATTTTATTGGGATGGTATTGTCTACATTGATTTACAACTTGTTTTAAATTTAATAATACATCTTATCAATCAGGACATACATATCTAGTTCTATAAAAATCATTCTATAAAACTGTTTCATGGTTATCTACATTACAGCTATTCCATAATTTAGGTATCCATTCCTTTTATGATTGGTATCTAGTTTTTTTTTTATTTTCCACCACTACATAAAAGAGCAGTAATAAATATCCTTGTACAGAATATTAATGCACATGTGAAAGGCAAAAGAATCGCTCTGTAAAAGGATATGTACACTTTAAATTTTGACAGAAAGAATTATTGACCACCAAACTGCCCTTCAAAAAGGTTATTCTAATTTAAAATGACACCAGTGGTACTTGTTTCTGCATATCTTCATCAATACTGGATACCATTAATCTTTTTTCAGTTTTGCTAATTGGCAAAAAATAAATAAATCTTACTGTCATTTAATTTTTTGTTTTCCTGATAACTAGTCAAATTGAATACGCATCTATTTATATGTGACTTGCCTGGTTTCATCCTTTGTCCATTTTTACAATGGGTTGTCTTATTATTTGAAGCCCTAAATTATTATTTTATTATATGTATTTCAAAATTTTAATTTTTTACTATCTTTCATCATGCTAAACTTCTTCATTTTTAAGTTGTTTAGTATATAAATATTTTCTTTCATGGCTCTGCATATTAAAGAGATTTTCCTCACACCAAGATCACATGTATACTGATTTTTTCTAGTTTTACTTTTTATGTTTAGACTCTTATTTTATCTAGAATTTATTTCTGTATGTAGAGTAAGATAAGAGCATCCCTTCCTTCCCTTTCAGATAATCAACTGTACCCAAATCACTTACTGAAAAGCCATCCTTAACCAAATGATGTTAAATGCAAACTTCATCTTATCCTAAATTACCATATAGTTATAGACCTGTCTCTAGACTCTATGTTCTGCTCCATTACTTTTTCTGACCAATAACACATTATTTTAGGAGTTACAGCTTATTAATTTATATTTCAATATCCAATGGGACTCAAACTCATTTCCTCTCCCCATTTATGGTTTCCTTTTTCAAAATCCTGCCTAACTTGCACATTTTCTCTTCCAGATGAATGTGTGCATTATCTTTTTTATGGTTTGTTTCTTTTGTTCTAAGCTTTTCTTTTTTTTGTATGCTGTATGGTGGGGTCACATTTATTGTAGCACCATTTGTTGAATTTTTGTTTGTTTTGCTTTTTTTTTTTTCTGTGGGGGGAACTGCATGGACCAGGAATAGAACCTGGGTCTCCTGCATGGCAGGTGAGCATTCTATCACTGAACCACCCTTGCACCCCCGAATGTATGCATTATCTTGCCAAGTTTTAAGGAAAGAACTGACCTCTTTCTAGTATTGAGCTAGTTTATTCTATTTATTCTGGAATCTTTTACATACATCAGTAAAACTTTATAGCTGTTTATTCATAACAAGAATGCTAATGTGACTATGATTTTTTTCATGATATTTTCTAATTAAATACTTTTTGATGTACAGTAAAATTACCAATTTTTATATACTGATTTTGTATCCAGGTACCTTGCTAAATTTTCTTATAATTCTAACAGTTTTCCAGTACTCCAGCAAATAGCTAATCATTAAATTAACATCTCTTAAATGCAAGGCACTGCACTACATGCAATAAAAAAAGAATTAAAAGAAGAATAAAGCATGGGTCCTATCCTCAAGTAGTTCAGGGTCCAGTTAAGTTGGGAGACAGCAAATGTAAAAAAAAAACCAGAAATAAAGTATTCATTCTTAGCGGTCTTCAAAATGAGCATCACTAACAATGGATGTTTCAATGCTGAATTCAATGATATTATATAGATGAGCACTATGCTAAACTAGAAGGAAAAGAAACAATATTTTAGTCCAGTAGACTTTAGAGTAAGATAGACCTGAATTCGAGTACTACCACTGTGCCTTCTGGGGTAACTACTTAATCTCTCTGCATGTTAGTTTTTCTCCACTGCACAATGGAAACGACAACTCTCCCTCCATGGTTATTGTAAAGATTAGAAGAAATAATACCTGAAACCACCCAACACATGGCTGGCGATCTTAAAGTAACTGGTATGGAGAAAGGGCTATTGAGAGATGCAGGGTATTTTACAAAGTCCAAACAAAAGCTTCCTATTTAGCACTGGATTACAACAACCAAAGGACAAAAACAAAAACGGCAAACAAACAACAACAACAACAAAAGAAGAAAAACAAAAATGGCGTGTGCCAGTCTGAATCTGTGGTGGACCCCAGAAAAGCCATGCCCTTTAATCCTCATTCAATATTGCTGGGTGGGAGCATTTTGATTGTTTCCATGGAGATGTGACCCACCCAATTGTGGGTGGTAACTTTTGATCAGATGATTTCCACGGAGGTGGAATTGCTTACTGGAATCCTTTGAAAGAGGAAACATTTTGGAGAGAATCCCTTTTGGTAGAGCCACAAGAAAGCCAGCAGATGCCACCATGTTCGCTATGTGCCCTTCCAGCTGAGAGAGAAACATCAAACGTCATCGGCCTTCTTGAACCAAGGTATCTTTTCCCAGATGCCTTAAATTGGACATTTCTATAGACTTGTTTTAATTGGGACATTTTCTCAGCCTTAGAACTGTAAACTAGCAACTTGTTGGATTCCCCTTTTTAAAAGCCATTCTGTTTCTGGTATATTGCATTCTGGCAGCTAGCAAACTAGAACACGGTGGCTGAATTGGATCATATTCCACGGGGAAAGAGTAACTCTACCAGGTTGCCAATGAAACATATTCCACATTCCATCACAATCCAAACAGCAATAAAAGTGACGAGGAGGAGGATATACTTTCTGCCACTGCACAGATCAGGAGGGCTGGCTCATCCTGTCTCTGGAATGCCTGTGAAGAGATGGGGTGGGGATGAGGGCCTAATATACTTTGAATAGCAAAGAAAACAGGCGGGTACAAGGGAGAGTGAGAAGTGACATGGACGAACTGCATCAAGTAGAAGATGACAGACATAACAAGAGGAGTTCATAAAAGAGAACTTCTCTATTTATGCTGTTTTTTCCATGTGACGAGCCCATCTCTAATGCAACAATTGCAGCTTCTTTCTGCCTTTCACTAATGGTGAGCTCATCATAAGGATCGAGGCATGCACAGCCTGCCCCTTCCTATCTTTTGTTTTCTTGAGATTGAACTGCCCATGAGAAGCCTGTATTCTGCTTTGTTCGTGCATTCCATGTTTTACAGGAGTAGCTCTACTGCTCACAAATTACACTCTCCAGCATCAGCTTTATCAATAATGAGATGGTATATTTTGGGCTCTCATATGCCTTGCTCCTTCACCGGATTTCTCAATTTGTTCAGAACTGGAGCAAAGAGGGATGCCATTTACAGGACCTGCTAAATAGCAACAGTACAACAAAGAGCCCTGGAATGGAAAGACTCAATGGGAGACATTTAGGATACCTTAGCGAGTTCCAACATAAGATTTGCAGATTTACTTTTCTTCAAATAATTTTTCCTTCTGTTTCATTGTAACTGGCTTGTAATCTAACATGGAGATATTTTCAGTTTACTGATTGGGATTTTGGCCAACAAAAAATCACCTCAGAGTATTTTCTTCTACAGGTGTCAAAGAAAGGGCCACGATGATAAAACTTTGTATGACTCACATGGTGCGATGATATCCAGAGTCTGGGAAGGGCATACCATTCTCCTTGGGCCTACCATTGTTGTACACAGTTGCCCCAGAATCTCATAGGCTTGGTCCCACAGTAAAGATTTCTCCTGAACAATTCTTTACAATTAGTGCAGGGTTTTTCCCAAAATGCACAAGTAATCTTGTGGTAGAGTCAAAGCTAGATCTTTTTAAATTGTAGTCTAACATTTTATTTGGTTGATATTTGAATGATATAAATTAAAAATACTATCAAAATAGGAAGGTATACTACAATTACTATTTATGGCTATTGTGTGAAAAAAATTGGCCTAAGAAATGCTCTAACATCTTGCCAAGTTTTTCATACTATTTTGAAATTTTTAACTAAAAGGCCAAAAATGTTATTATAACAGAATAATGCTATTTTAAAAAGTAACAGAATTTAAGGTGAAGAGGCAGCTAACTCAATGAGAGAAAATATTTGGAAATCACGTCTCAGATAAAGGTTTGAGATCCCATATACATAAAGAAATCAAACAACTGAACAACAAAAGAATAAACATCCCAATTACAAGATATACTAAAGATATGAACAGACATTTTTCTGAAGTGCAAATATAGATGGCTAAAAAGCACATGAAGAGATGGTGACTTTCATTAGCTATAAGGGAAATGCTGATCAAGACTAAATGAGATATCACCTCATACCTATAAGAACGGCTGCTATCAAACAGAGGAAACTACAAATGTTGGTGAGGATGTGGAGAAATTGGGACACTTATGTACTGCTGGTGGGAATGTATAATGGCACAGCCGCTAAGGAAGACAGTTTGGTGGTTCCTCAGAAAACCTCATGAAGGTGAAATGATTGAAAGGGGTTACATACAGCATGTATCCCACCAATTAATACTATATACATATAAGTTATTGCATGAACTGTTTTGAAAGTATGAATCTTGTACAAAGACTCAATAATAGAGGGGTATGGGGGAAAACTACTATTGCATGCTATGATCTATATTTAATAGGAAGACATCAACAGTATCACAGCAATACCAAGGGTAAATAATTGAGGGCTGGGGAGGAGAAGAGTTAAGGAGAGGTCTGGACTCTCTATTTGGTAAGGGTGTGTTTATCCATTTTTTCTTTTGGAGCACTGAAAATTGATTCTACAACTAAGTGAGGATAATGTGAGACACGGATTGTTGACTTTGAACACTATACATGATGCTCAATGGAGGTAGCTGAAGGATACACTGACTGAGAAATAAAATGGTGAGCTGTGGTATATACATATGATAGCATATTGTGCAGAAAGGAAGAAGTCGTGAGGCATGCGATTTAGTGAACAAACCTGGGGGACATTATGTGGTGCAAAATAAGCTAGAAACAAAAGAACAAATACCATATGGTCTCTTTTAGAAAATACCTATAAGAAAATTGGGGCCTATATTTTAAGTTTATAGCAGTGACATTTAGTCCAGAGTTATTAATATTATTTCTAGATTTTGAGATGCTGTGCTACATATGTATATCTTGGTATCTCCCTGGAATTTTGGCTACCTGTATGACTCCTAAGACTCAGAGGTAGAGTTCTGAGCTCTGAAAGTCGGCATTGCTACATAAAACAATTGTTAAAGAAACCAAAACAGAGGTCAGGCTTCAATGAGAGATAAGAGAAAAGCCCATCAGGTCAGGACTAAGGCGATGCAGAACGCAGGGGTCAGGAAGACATGGTCTGCATCGTAGAACTTCACCCATTTATAAGACCAAAGGAAGAGAGGTTTATTTTGTCCAAATCCTAAATTTTCTGTAGCACATAATCTAACTTAACCTGTCCGGATAGATTATTTGAACAACCCAAACACACGGAGCCCAGAATGAGAATGAGGGCTTGTAATTCTATATAGCTTAATGTAATACCTAGATACAGCCCAGAGTTATGACGGGCAGTTAATTTAAAAGTACTGGCAAAGTCCCTTGAGTGACAGGAGAAAAAATATGGCACTTTTTAAGCTTTCCCATTGGGAGAATCCCTGAAACAGTCTCAAGTATTAGGGGCTCCCAAGTCAATGGGCCAAGCCCATGATCTTTTTTTTTATTAATTGCGAAATCTTCACATACTTACGATCCACACATGGTGTACAGTCATTCATAATATCATCACATAGTTGTGTATTCAACACCATGATGATCATTTTTAGAACATTTGCATCACTCCAGAAAAAGAAATAAAAAGAAAAAAGAAAAAGCTCATTCATTCCTTACCCCTCCCTCTCACTGACCACTAGTATTTAAGTCTACCCAATTTTTACCCTTTATCCCACCATTATTTATTTATTTATTATCCTTATTTTTTTTACTTATCTGTCCACACCCTGAATAAAAGGGGCACCAGACACAAGGTTTTCACAATCACACAGTCACACTATAAAAGTTATAAAGTTATACAATCATCTTCAAGAATCAAGGCAATTGGAATACAGCTCAATTCAAGTACTTCCCTCCAGCCACTCCAATATACCACAAACTAAAAACAGATATCTATATAATGCATAAGAATAACTTTCAGGTTAACCTCTTGACTCTGGTTGAAATTTCTCAGCCAGTGAAACTTTATTTTGTCTCATTTCTCTCTTTAAGCCCTTGATCTTGAGGTTTGGTTTTGTGAAGCTTATTTCTGTAGCCAAGAAGCTAAATCTACCTATAGTTAGGCCTAAGAGTTACTTCCACAAAATTTCGTTTGTTGCTCAGATGTGGCCTCGCCTTCTCCAAGCCCAACTCTGTAAGTTGGATGAGATGATCTACATCATTTCTGCTGTGAACTCTCTCCAAAATGTTTCCTCTTTTTAAGACATTAAAAAAGTTCACTCCAGTGAACTGGAATGGGTGGAGTAACATCTCCATCTAATCAAAAAGTCACACCCACAATTGGGTGTGTCATATCTCCATGGAGATAATCTAATCAAAACCCTCCACCCTACAATATTGAATCAGGATTTTAAAAAAATGGTGGTTCCCATAAGATTTGATTAGGATTAAAACATGACTTTTGCGGGGTACATAATATATTCAAACTGGCACAGTTCTATTTCATAACAAAAAATGTTTTTTATGAAACAATGTAACTGATAGTCATTCAGAAAAGAATAAAACAGGCAAAACAAACTTTAGAGACTTACCAGGTGTGTTATCAAACTGCATGCTTTTAATTCTTTCATTTAATAATTGCTTCTCAGGTACCAAATAAATAAGTTTATTTTGATACTCCTTATAAAAAGAAAAATAGTAACTGATTAAAACTATGTAATGCTTTCCAAAAATATTTCTGAAAAGTTAAAACATGATTTAATCACTCTTGAAATATAGCACTGTAATCAACTTTATGAATAACTTAGGATGGAATTATATCTGATTTAAAATATAAATTTTTAAACAAAAATCCATTTCTGAGTGACTGGCTGAAATTAAAACATAATTAAGAAAGTGTATGTAACATGCGTATGTCTTGAAGCCTGACATTCCTTAGCATAATAATGGGTGACAGCAGGCATAAGCTAAGAGGTGCCTTTGGTCATAGAATCTGCACTAAATGGTATAAGTAAGGAGGCAAGAAGGAACGTGTATATCCCAAAGAAAGACTAAAAACTCAAAGATAACTAGGGAGGAAGTTTAAATCAGATAGGGAATATTGTTGGCTTTTGTGGATGCATATCTGCTGTGACAAAGTAAAAATACTACTTGACAGTCCATACAGTAAAAGAAATTTAGTAAGGGGACTCTAGAGATGTGGGATGCTTCCAAAGTCCCTATTCTGCAACAAATAAAACTGAAACAGACCCTATTTCACGGGTGAAGAACAGAATTACAGATCCCTGGGAGACATAGTCAATGTTTTTATCATACTTTTGAAAACAGTAACTTTAGGTCAAAGTTTCTATTAGCAGTGATCTTATTTTAATGTATAAGTGTATAAACATTTTTGTTAGAGAGATAAAATTCAAAGTGATAAATTTCCATTTATGTATAAATATTAAGAAGACATAGCCAGATGTCTGTAACAGAGTTTTCAGAGGTCTGTAGGTTTCATGATATTATATACAAGATTGTCGGTATTTTCCTTCTTCTAAGAAGGAAGTTCATTAGGTATTCAAAGGGGTTCATGATCCCGAAAGAGGAAAAAGAGTTGTTAATAACTATTAGCATATAAGAACAACAGAACAGGAAAGGAGTTACCTGAAGTTCTTGTTGGAGTTGTTTAATTTCCATAATTTCCAAGTCACATTGCTTATCTAGAACTTCCAGCTCAGTCTTTTGAGTTTGCTTTCTGAGTCGGACATCCTGAAGTCTACCTGAGATCTGCTGATGTTTGTCATTCTACAAAAAGATCATGTAAGTATACAGTAACTTGCTAAGAGGAAATATTTTGAGCAAGAGAAAATATTTTCATTCAATTATTCAGTTAAATCTTCTAAATGTCATTTATCATTCATATTCAGTCTGCATCGAATTTCTAAAACTAAATGGAATATATTTGTGCCTATTTGTGACAGTATTGGAGGGAAATGAAACCATATTAGAGTGCAAAGAGCCAATATGCTACAACGACAAAACACAAACATAATGCACTGGATTTTTTTTTTTTGAATTCAGCATTTATAAGGCACATGAAGGCATTAATTTATAATGTTAACATCAGAGACAATCTCACAGACTAATGAGGAGAAACCAATATTTACATGTGACATTTAGCATTATCTTCTCTTACTTTTTATTTTTATCTTCAATGTTGTTATCTGATTTCATCTAATTAAACACTATCCAGGAGGACCTTTTGGGTCACAATTCTCTTCTTCTATGCAAACATTCCTTTCTTTAAGCAATGAATACCCTTTCCTCTTCTTCTGAGAAGCAGAAAATAAACCAGAGGACAGAGATTCTCAAATGGAACTAAGAAGCAGGGTAAGGTGGAGTGGAGAAAATGATACCCTTGGTTAAAAATCACTGATGGTGACTTCAGTCAGAGATATGAATAAAACTGATCTGGTTAGGACTAAGGTAAATCAGAATAGAGGATAAAGGATGCTATTGTCTGTATTTTAAAACTTCAGTTTCATGTGAGATCAAAGGAAGAGATGTTTATTTCATCCCCAATTTAAATTTTTAGCACACTATCTGATTTAACCTGTCTGGTCTGTTTATCTAAACAACCTAATTACATAGAATTTAGAATAGGGAATTGGATCGTGTTGTTCTATACAAGTTATTCTAGTGCCCCAATACATCCCAGAGTATTTTGGGCAGAAAATAAAATACTTTCAAAGTCTCTTGAGGGACAGGAGAAAAAATGTGAACTATTAAACTTCACCACCTGGGGAATTCCTGATATCGTCTCAAGCATTAGGCACTCTCAATTTAATATGCCAAGCCCTCATTTTTGAGGCTTGCCCTTATGAAACTTATCTCTGCAATGGCGAAGCTAAGCCAATTTATAATTATGCCTAAGAGTTACCCTTGGAGAACCTCTTTTGCTTCCCCAACGTAGCCTCTCTCAACAAGCCAACTCCGCAAATAAATTCACTACACTCCACCTAAATGGGACATGATCTCAGGAGTCTAACTCTCCCTGGCAATGTGGGACATGACTCCCAGGAATGAGCCTGGCCCTGGCATCAAGGGATCAACAATGTCTTCTTGACCAAAAGGGGGAAGAGAAATGAAACAAAATAAAATTTCAATGGCTGAGAGATTTCAATTAGAGTTGAGAGGTTACTCTCAACTTGCAGTTACGCTTATGCAAATTTCAGCCAGATACTGCATATTACCACAGTATGCCAAGCCCCAACCAAAAGTATTCCTGAAAATCCTAAAGCATACCCTGGGTTTTATCTAAGGCTCCATAGAAGTTTACCTATTAAGTTTATTTATTTCAGAAACGTAAAGCTTCCAGATGGCTGCTATGCCAAATAAGCCCTGAAACCCAGAAGTACCGGTCTCTCCAAGAACATCAACCAGTTTCATTCCTCTACCCCATAATGTTGACACCCCTTTTCAGCATGAAGAAGTTAGAATGGTCATTGCCCAGATATCCCTGAAGATTGAGAGAATGATCAAATGAGAGAGAGGAGATATAACTGAGCAATTAGGATTTAACAAATGATTATGACTACTGACTCATTCCATAGATATTTCTTTTTAATTTCTAGTGTATTAGAATAGCCAGAAAGAAATACCTGAAATTGCTGAACCGTAATCCAGTAGCCTTGATTTTTGGTAATGATCATATAAATATATATAGCCTTCATATTGTGACCATCTGATTGCAAAAACCTTGTGGCTGATACCCCTTTATCCAGTGTATGGGTAGATGAGTAGTAAAATTTAGACATGCATGAAATAATAATAGGCTGGGAATATGGGGAAAAAATACCCCTACGTAAATTGTGGACAATAGCTAATACTACCACTTTAATAATCTTTCATCAATTGTAAAAAAAAAAATGTAACTACTATTAAAAAAATAGTAGAATTATAAAAAAAAGTGAGGTAATCAATTGTAACAAATTTTCCTCACCATTGTAAGTGCTGATGGTGGGGAGGTGTATTGGGATCCTGTATTTAATACATGATTGTTCTGTAAGTCCACAACTTC
Source organism: Tamandua tetradactyla (assembly GCF_023851605.1). NCBI lineage: Eukaryota > Metazoa > Chordata > Mammalia > Pilosa > Myrmecophagidae > Tamandua > Tamandua tetradactyla. The sequence goes on from NC_135329.1 coordinate 7,511,549, forward strand.
TCTAATAAAAATTTTTAAAAAATCACTGACAGTCAAAATAAACTGTCAATGGCTGAGAGATTGCAAACAGAGTCGAGAGGTTATCCTAGAGGTTATTCTTATGTATTATATACATATCACCTTTTCAGTTAAGGTGTAATGGAGAGGCTGGAGGGAACTGCCTGAAAATGTAGAGCTGTGTTTCAGTGGCCACGTTTCTTGAAGATGATTGTATAATGATATAGCTTTCACAATGTGACTGTGTGATTGTGAAAACCTTGTGCCTGATGCTCCTTTATCTACCTTATTGACAGACAAGTAAAACATAAGGATTAAAAATAAATAAATAATAGGGGAAACAAAAATGTTAAAATAAATTTAGTAGACTGAAATGCTAGTAATCAATGAAAGGGAGGGATAAGGGGTATGGTATGTATGAATTTTTTTCAGTTTTCTTTTTATTTCTTTCTCTGAATTGATGCAAAAGTTTTAAGAAATGATCATGATGATGACTATACAAAAAAAATCACTAACAGTGAAAGTTTTACTAAAGAGAATGCTTCATATTTGAGAAAAGGAAATAAATATACCTTGCGCATACTAGAGTTCACATTATTATCTTTGGCATGAATACGGATAGGTGCGGAACCTTTCCAGACACTGAACATTATGTTATGCTATTGCTACTGTGTGGTGTATTACTCCAGTTATTGAGAGAAAAACAATCATAAGATCTCTTTCCATTATATTTTTGAAGAAAAATACACAGTCCAAGTATATGCCCAAAGAGGTTAAGTTTTTTAGGTCTCTTTTGTGGTACGAGGGCATGATTAAAAATTGCAGTACAAGGGCATGATTAAAAATTGCAGTATCCCTTCCTATGCATTTGAAGGCTTTACATAATACATTTCTGACTAAAGATATAATGTAAACTAAGTCATCAGTCAAATAAAATGTTAGATGACAAGCGAATAAGATCTGGCTCTACTACATAGCTACACATGCATTTTTGTAAAGCCTGACAATTCTATGAGGCCTGTGGGATTCTAGGGTGGGAGAAGAACAGTATGCCCTACCTAGACCCTTAAGATCATCTCACCTTGCATTCTAAATCCTTTAAACAACTTGGCCCTCTGATAAGTGATATGCAAAAAATAGGTAAGTATAGTGACCAATTAGCTAAGAACCATGCACCTACAGAACTAAAAGGAATCCTAAGATATTGTTTAGGTAAGCAGTTTTAAATAATTATTTTTAGTAGTAGAATCCTTTTTTCCCAAACAAATCTCAGATAAAGCCCAATAAAAATGAAGTAAATAAATGTGGATCATCTCTATTGTGAAGTATACAAAGAATCAGAGAGAGGAGTGCACTGTCCTGTCACCTTTGCTTCCTTTCTCCTATTTTATGGTTATTCCTTTATAATCCATCTTCCAGAGACAAAGTGAAAACTGGAAATTACTCAGCCCACTCAATCCTTTATTTTATAGAGGGGCAGGGTGAGGCAAAGTGAAGGGAAATATCTTGCCCAACAGTACTCAGCTAATCAGCATCTGAACTGAGACTATTACATAATTCTCGGCATTCTGAGTTTTGATATTTTCAGTAAATAATACAGCCCAGTCTATTAATAGCACATATGAAAATGACTATTTAATTACATACAAACATAATTTATTCATGAAATATTTTTTTTAATGGCATTTTTCAACAACTAATCCTAGCATGATCCACAAAAATTTCACTTAAACTTTGGCCATACCAGTACTTCCAACTCAAGATGAAGATTCTTCTTTTTAGAGTTTAACCGGACAATTTCTTCCTGTTCTCTATTCCTTTGGTTGAGAAGCTCCTGTCGACGAATTCTCTCCCATTCTAAACGACGCTGTCGTTCAAGTTCCTGTTTTGCTGCCTAAGAATAACATATTAATTTTTCAATGAAAAAGTTTGCATCATTCAAAAGCTGATGGTATAACAGGATAAAGACTAGGCAGTTTTCAATTAGTGGGCTTTAGTGCCTAAGGGTAATTGCGCATGCCTAATTTATCAATGGGCCTCAACTAAAGACTTCCAGAGTGGGTTCACCCAACAAGACCTTTGCTTCACAGGATCATCTTGTTGCAGTTCGTTTTCTCTTACTAAACAAAAGGGTAACTTAAAAAATACATTTATTAAACAAATAATTACATCTCTAGTATTAGGGAAGAAAAAAATTTCTATTTACATTATTGGGTGCCATACTAACTTACTGGGCTCCATCCTGGCCCTTTCAAATAGCCAGTCTTCTTCAATAGCTAAAGCCAACTTGAAAAGTGAAGTTGGAGGACTCACACTTTCCAATTTTAAAACTTATTAGAAAGCCACGGTAATTAAAACAGCACAGTTACACTGGCAGAAGGACATAGAGATACACCAATGGAATCAAACTGTGAGTTCAGAAATCATGCCACACATTTATGGCCAACTGATTTTTGACAAGAGTGCCAAGGTCACCCAATTGGGAAAGAATGGTCTGTTCAACAACTGGTGCTGGGAAAACTGGACATTCATATGTGATACAATATAAGTGGGCTCCCACATTATACCATATACAAAATCAACTGCAAATGAATCAGACTTTACTATGAGAACCCGAACTATAAAATTCCCACAAGAAAATATAGGGAAGCACCTTCATAACCTTATATTAGGAAATGGTTTATAATACCGAAAGCATAAGCAGCCAAAGGAAAAATACATATACAAAATTTCATCAAAATTTAAAACTTTTGAGCCTCAAAGGACTTTATCATGAAAGTAAAAAGACCAACTACACAATGGAAGAAAATACTTGGAAGCCAGAAATCTGATGAAGGTTTAATATCAAGAATATATAAAGAAATCCTACAACTCAACAACAACAACAACAACAAATGATCTAATTTAAAAAATGGGTGAAAGATTTAAATAGAAATTTCTTCCAAGAAGATAAATATATGACCAAAAAGCATAAGAAAAGATGTTGAGTATTATTAACTATTAGGGAAACGCAAATCAAAATCATAGTGAAATATCATTTCATACCCTTTAGAATGGTAACTATTAAGAAAATAACAAGTGTTGGAGAGAAATAGAAACACTCATTCAATACTGGTGAGACTGTAAAATGGTGTAGCTGCTATGGAATTTTCCTCAGAAAGTTAATTACAGAATTATCATATGACTGAGCAATTCTACTTCTGGGTATAGATGCAAAAGAATTGAAAGTAGAGTCTTGAACAAATATGTGCACACCAGTGTTCACAGCAGCATTATTCACCATTGCTAAAACATGAAAGCAACCCAAGTTCTATCAACTGATGAATGGATAAACAAAGTGTGGTATATAAACACACAATGGAATATTTCTCAGCTGTAAAAAGGAAAGAAGTTCTGAGACATGCGACATTGATGAATCCTGAACACATGATGCTGAGTGAAATAAGTCAGACACAAAAGGTCAAATATTATATGATCTCACTGATATGAAATAATTAGAATCAGCAAATTTAGAGAGTCATAAACTAGAATACAGGTTACCAGAAGCTAGGGTGGGGGTAGGGTGTGGGAAATTAGTGCTTAAATCATACAGTTTCTATTTAGGTTGACAGAAAATTTTTGGTAATGGATGGTAGGGATGGTAGCACAATACTGAATGTAATCAATGGCACTGAATTATTTATTTGAATATGGTTAAAAGGGGAAATTTTAGGTTGTATATCTTACTAGAATAAAATTTTTAAACCTAGAACTATACAACACAACACAAACCTTAATGTAAACCACGGACTAGAGTCAACAGTACAATTATTAAAATGTTCTTTCATCAATTGCGATGAAGATGCCAATAGCATAATAATAGGGTAGTATTTAGGAACATGATTTTACTGTGAACTTACAACTTCTCTTAAAAAAAAAAATCTGAATAAAAAAAGACACAGCCAATCTTCCCAGGGACCCCTACATCACAATCTTTATTACAAGGCCCTGTGCAAGATCATCCTCTTGATTCCTCTCTAGACTTTTTATTCCTGTGGTCATCTTTCTGCCTCTCCAATTCCTTGCCCTCCTAATCTAGATCCTAAGTATATTTTCCTTAATAACCTGCTTGCGCTGACCCCCTCCTTGGCTTTCCAATGTTAGCTTTTCATTCAAGTCAGCTCTGCTATCAGGCCTTCTCTGATTGAGAGATCACCTGCAGAGATGCTTTCTCTGCCAGTTAACAGCCATGAAAACCCCTCACAAGCAAGAACTCTTTTTCATTTCAAGAAGAAAAAAAAGACTCAGATTTGTACAAGATAAGTAAGAATGAAGTGATGCACAGAAAAAGCCACAAAAAAAATTCAAAGATAACCATTTTTTATCAAATAAAATGTAATTAACTTATAAAGTATAATCATTTTCTTAGAAAATAAAAATTTTTAAATAACCTCTCGTCTTTCTATTTCTTTTCTCCTTTCTTCCTCCCGTTGTCTCTCCAATTCCCTTTGTTTCTCCAAGCGTTTTTCTAATTCAAGTTGCTTCTTCCATTCTTGTTCTTGTAATTCTCTCTGTTTTCGTTCCCACTCTTCCTTCTCTTTCTGAGCTTTGCGTTCTGCCTCCCTCTGCTGCTGCTCCATCAAGGCTTGGCGACGCTTCTCCAGTTCCATGTTTCCTCGCTCATAATTGGCTTTTCTTTTGTCCTCAAAAGTAACTAAATAAGGCATATTGTAAGCATTCCCATACTTTAAGAACCTATAGAATCTATAATCTGGTTTTGACATATTCATGCCATGTGTCAATTTGAGTCCTATTATTCTCTGAATACTTCTCCTAAGGATAATTTTAACCCATAAATAAACATGAAAATATTTACTTTCTTCTAAAAAGATTTACTTTCTTTGGTTAAAGATTTACTTTCTTTTTCTTTCTTTTGGTTAATTATTTATTTTGAATCTGCAGATTTGGTTGAGATATAGTCCCATGATACATACTCTATCCAAAATACACAAATTTCTAAGCTTGAATACATGCAAGAGACAAATAATCTTACTATTCCAGCCAATGGAATACCTTTCCAACTTTTTTATCTACGTTTTCTTCCAGGACAAACAAAGCTGTATACTCATATACTTATTGTTGTTTTTTTATATATTTTTTATTTGATATATTTCATTAACATCTGACAATTTTCTTAACATCTACATATTTACCTTTTCAAGTAATATTTTTAAAAATTTTAAATAAAGATTTAATCACTCTTAAAATGGGAGAAATAATTTAACTTTGATTGCTACAGTCTTGCTAAATATATATGTGGTCTCTTCTTCATACTGTTCATCATAGTTCTGACTATCTTAATTTTAAGGACATCAATATCCATCAGTTTATCCGGTATAGAATATAAAATGCTAAGAAATGTAAAAATTCTAAAAGTTCATTTATATTTTAAGGTAAACAACAAGTTAGTTAGGTAGGGTACCTGGTAATTTTTTCTGAGGCTCCTCTTCTTGCATTTTCTGATAGGAAGGCAGAGTTCCATTAATGGAATCAACTTGCTTTCCTCCCCTAAGGAAAGGAACAAGAAACAAATTTAGCATCATGTAGTCTGGGAATTTTCAGACTAAACTGTATTATATACTACCAATGATTAAAGTAATTTGATACTTAGAATATAATGTTAGAGACATTTAAAATACAGTATGGTCTATAGTTACAAATGTATAGCAGAGTTTGAGTTTTGAAGCAAGACAGATTAGAACTCAAACTATGCTTTAGCTAATTACTGTTCTTGGGCAAGTTTAGTCTCAATCTCTTTTATCATCAATTTTCTTATCCATAAAATGGTAAGAACACATCTACTTACAATCCTGTACTCCTTTCCAGTATAGGTTATGAAACATTAAAATAAAATGTCAGTGTAAATCTTTAACTCTTCTCTGAACTACAGAAGAGGGCTCCAGATATTCCAAAGTAACAGTCACACCTGCCATGTGATTAAAAACATGCCTCCACCTCCGGAGGTACTCACCTGAAGGATGGAGGGACAAGCTCAGGAGGTAAGGTCAGTGGTAATGGCTGTCCAGCTTTGGCCATGTCAGTGAGGTGCATTGCAAGGATAAACTCTTCAGCTTTTAGTTGCCCATCACCATCGATGTCAGCCAGAGTCCTAAAGAGAACATGAAAATTTAGAACTTAAAAAAAGAAAGTCTATCTGGAGTAAAATATTGTCACAGTTTAATATTTTATTCTAAGAATATAAGTAATGATGGTAAAACAGCTGGGTTAACATATCTCAATAAAATGTAAACATACAGAAAGAGTGAATTGATTTTTATCTTTAATTTTCATATCACAAAATAAAGGGGAAAAGCTTTTGAAATAGAAAAGAAGTATCCCTTTTGAGAAGGTGACTTGTCTTCAGTTAACTCACCTATCAAATCACATTTAGCTATACATTAAAAATGAGATGTACTCTGATTCTCCATAGAAGGCAAATATAAAAGCAAACAATAGCTCTACTCGTAAAATAATCAAATGCCAAATTCTCAAGAACAGCATTTTACGCAATTAGATTTGCTTTCAAGGTTACATTAACTTTCAAATGGTTGCTTTTATGGACAATCTTTGAGTCACAAACTTTTACGGAAGATTTAACCAAATCTTTCTTAAAATAGAGGATATATAATTAAAGCAAAATTAGTGGACAAACTCACCAAATAGTAGCTAGCTGGGTTTGAGAAAGATTTGACTGAAGAAGGGCATTTCTAGCTTGAAAACCTGATTAAGCAGGAAAACCATAAAGAAAAGAAAATCCTTTAGTCTTTTTAAAGTCATGTAAACCATAATAACTGTACCTACAAAGTAAAACTGTTGCTCTCCCAGGAACTTTTAACAACAGAAAAATTTTACCATGTGCCAGGTACTGAGTATTCAGTAGTAATACTGCAAAACAAACTCTGTCACTGTCCCAAGGAGTTCAAAATCTAGAATTAGTGGAGTCAAGAGCTCCCCCTTGTCCTTTAAGGGAGATAACAGTAGATAAGTGACAGACATGAGGGACAAAGCCACCAGCCCAAACTCTCAGGCCTTTATGTACGGTCAGTGCAATTCAGAACACAACTTCCTTAATGCATTTTCAGATTTTCTCTTATTTCTCTGACAGTTCCTTTGTCTCTACTCTTCCACTATGAAATGAACAGAAAGTGCTGAAATTCCCCAAGGATTGGTCCAGGGCGCTCTTTTCTTACTCTGTGCTCACATCCATTTCCATGGTTTTAAATAGCATAGAGAGGTTGATGATTCCCAACTGTATAACCCCAGCCCAAACCTCTCCTCTGAGTTTAGACTTCTATATCCAAATGAAAAATCTACTTAAATATCTTACAAGCATTTCAAACCAAATACATCTAAAACTTCTCTCAATCTCCACTGACAGCCCCTTCTTAATTTTCATTGCAAACTCAATCTTGCTGAGTATCTCTTTTTCTACAAAAAGCATCAAAGCCCACCCAGTGGCTCAAGCTGGAAAACTGGATTCAGTCTTCATCTCTCCTTCTCCTATACACCTATATCCAACATCAAGCCCAAGTCAAGGTATGTCATTGCATTGTCTGGACCCTTTTTACCCTGTAAGTCTCAATTTAACGTCACTTTCTCTGAAAGGCCTTTCTCGCCCACCTTATCATCAAATATATTTCCTGCTTGTTTCCTTCATATGTCATGTAGCATTTATTTGCTTGTTTACGCGCTTATTGTTTGTATCCACCATTATGAATATAAAAACCCTCGGCTGCTTTATTCACCAGTGTATACCCAATGGTACACAGATGCTTAATAAATATGTGCTAAGTAATGAATAAACTTGTAATCCAAAATTCTCCTCTATCTAAAGTGTAATGGGGACTTATGTGACTGCTTCTCATAATAATAGCTAACATTTATTGAACAACTTACAATATGTAGTAAACCATTCAACTTCTCTTCTCTCCCTCAGTGATCAAAATTATGTTTCTGTAAAAGGTTTCATGATCTGGAACTCATAGAGTAACGATCACAGGGAAGGCCTAGGAATACGTTCTGGAAAATCTCTGTCTGCTTCAGAGGAGCACTCCCTCCCTGGTGAACCAGTCTGTGGCTTCCTGGCTCATGGATGAAATCCTGAAGCTCCTTTAGAATGGTGTCCTAGTCAATAAAGCAGATGCTGTACTTACCACTCCCAGGTGACTGAGCTGTGAGTAGTAGAAGATTCAGTCCCTACTCTGGGTTCAGCCTGAATCATGGCTTGTTCAACACAACTCTGCATGCAAGAATGTGCATCTGTCAATTGTTCCTCAGCAACAGCTACCCCTAATAAGCCAGCACAGACACAGCTAAACCCATTGTTTTGCCGAGCTCTGAACAAAGGACCTGATAATCAAAGCTACACACTTTATGGAACAAACTCAAATACTCCATGTATTATAACATGTAGTTGAATGCTTAGATTATATAACTTCAAAATTTTTCCATTCTATTTTCTTATGTGGTCACTAAATATAAATTTCCCAAGGAAAAAAACACCGAAAATAGTTCTTAACTTCACTAAACTAATTAATCCTCAGTAGATTTAATATAGGAAGTGAGATTTGAGGAAGTCTGTGTTAAAACGATTCTTCTAATAAGGAAAAATGGAAGGCAATGTCAACTGGAAAAAGTTCAATAACCAGTGTTTGAGCTCTTAGACAAAGACAACTGAAAGTAGCACTAGGCAAGTAGAGCAAACAGGAGAAGGAGCAGTACACGCACCTACTGGTGGAAGGCTTTAAATATGTGCATTTCTAAAAGTCTGAAAAATACAAAGGGCTACAGAAAGTCAGCAAAGCACTTTAGTAAGAGAAGCTTAATGGAACACGCCACACTCTAGCTTTGCCAATCCTTTGGATATCCTATTTCCTCTGCCTGGAATGCCAGTCCTCCATTCTCTGCTTGGTAGTCAGTTTACCCTCTAAGATCCAGCCCAAATGTTTTCTCCTCTGTGAAACCTTCCCTTACATCTTCAGAGTTAGTCACTTCCTCATCTATATTAATCACAACCCAATAAAGCATCAAAAATTGATTACTGGCTCTATCATTGGCTATAATATGGGTTCTACAAAGACATGGATATTTTCCCCCCTTTCTATTCCAGTACGAATGGAGGGTCCAGAAAATATCTGGACTGTGTAAATACTTGAGTCAATGAATTAATCTAAATAAATAAATGAGGATTTAGGAAGAAGAAAAGAGGAACGAAACAAAGAAAATTAAGACCACTGACACGTCCAGTGAACAAGGCATGAACATCTTAAGTCCAGGTCAGCCCCATGCTCAAATACCTGGGACTCAGGTTCAGTTTTGGGACACTAGAAAATAATTATTCTTTTCAAAGAAAACCCTGCCCTTATCACAGATATAGAGATTTACCCTTCTAGGTCTCACAAAAATAACAGTTTCTGAAAAAACACAGTAACCAATTCGTCCTAAAAGGTGGCATACACAAACACAATCATATCCTTGTAGATTCACCCACTGTGCCTACCACCCTTCACACCCTTTGTTTATACTGTGCATTTTTAGTACACATAAAATCATAATCTACGTGTTCTGTTTGATAAACATTAACATAGACAACATCATATAACCAATACCTATATCTAGATATAGAATGTTTCTGGAACTTAGAAGGTTTGCATGCAGCCTCTTCCCAGCAAGGTAAATGTATTCTGATTTCTATCACCATCAATTACATTATCTTGTTCTTCAGCTTCATAAACACAGATTAAATAGTATATACCTTTTTGTGTCTGACTCCTTTCACTCAATACAATATCTAAGAGATTCATCCATGTCGTTAAATATCTCATAGTACATTTGTTTTTGTGGCTGTAAAGTACTCTGCTATATGAATATACCATAATTTATTTATTCTCCTGTTGATGGACATTCAGGCTGTTTCTTTTTTTTTTCCCTTGATTAAGCTGTCATGAATAATTTTGTACATGTCTTTTATAAATTCATTTTTGTTACTCTGAAAAAGAAACTTCTTTAATGCAAAATAATGTAACACCCAAAGAAGTTCAAGTTTTCAGAGTGGGAACTGTGACCTTACATTAGGCTCAAGTCTGCTTTAACTGCTCATTTCACAGAATCCAGGAAGTCGTCAAGAAAAAGTAGCAAAGTGAGCTGCTCCAGGGCTCTGTCCCCCATAGAACAACAAGCACAAGTGGCCAAAACAACTTTCTCAAAGCTCCAGAAAACAGTTAAAGCATTGAGGAAATAGAGGGAGAACTGAGACAAGAAAAAAGGCAGCTTAAAAATGGTAGGATCGTGTGGTGCACTTGCTGGCCCATCCTCCACCCCTCCCCAGCTCCAGGCAGAGCCAGCCCACACTCCCAGTACCCCCAATTGTGGAAGGAGCAGAGTAACCCTGGTGAACATACTAGGACATGTGTATGTCTGTGCCAAACTATCCAGGGATGAGGAGCGGGAGGAGGCTGAAGGACAAAATGGGGACACACATCACAGGCTTGCATCCTAGAGCTTGTCCTGCACCTCAAATTGGCTCAAAAGCTTTCCTAGGGAATGCCATATAAGAACAGTCAAATCACAGTGGCCTGGGGCAAAGGAGTGCAGCTGTGGAAAAAACAATGCACTGTCTGGGACTGAGGAAACTCTGTTTTCTATGGGAATGAGGATACTTGTACCCATAACCCTGTATATGGGGAATTCGTATGGCCACATGCACATGCTCAGGACAAGACATACATGTAGAAAAGATCAAAAAATCCTTTTGACTTGGGCTGTTCCATATACCCATTTTAGGGCTAAACTCTGAACTGAAGGAGAGCACTTGCATAAGTCAATATGCAAAGAAAGGGAAACATTCTTTTGTGTGTGTGTTAGCTCCTGGCATTCAACAAGAGCTCTATCATAGCACTAGTTGCATAGAAACTGAAGTAGCAGATGCCTAAGTCTAAAAACCCATAACAACAAATGTCCAGTTTTCAACAAAAGATTACAAAGCATATAAAGAAACAGAAAGTGATAGCCTATGCTAAGATGCTAACAATTGTAAGATGCATCACTATTTTATATAACACTAAAAAAGAGAAAAAAAAAAAACAGTCGAAACTGTAAGAGTGCTAAGACACCACTGATTGTACCCATTCCCCCAATTTCAGAGATGGTGAAATGTAAAAAAGAAAAAGGGTGGCTTAAAAATACAGTTCCGCTTCTTTCATGTAATTTGATTCAAACATGACATAAAATTTTACTTATAAAATAATACGTATATAAGCTATGAATCATATTAATAAAAGTCACCCATAAACCTACCTTCCAACTTAAAAACTAGATCACTGTTAAATGCACTGAAGCTACCGTAACCCCAAACTTATTTCCAAGTCTCCCCCAACAAGAGGTAACTACTATTCTGAGCTTTGTGTGCACAATTCCCTTGCTTTAAAAGAAAAGGTTTTTATCACATAGGTATGTATTTTTAAAGAAAATATTATATATTTTTGCTTGACCAATCAATACCAAAAGCTTTATTGCTCCCTTGCCCCACTCCACAACTACGGATCCTAAACGCCTATTACACAGACTACTTTTCATTCTCCAAATATGTCATGAATCTTTTGCATTTAGGATTTCTTCTCTGTCACCTTCAAATGGTTTTACCATTATTTGCTATGTACCCAAATCTTAATTCTTTCTTTCAAGAGGAAGTTTAAATGCTCCCTTCCTATAAGATGTTTTATCTGAACTCCTCAGTATTAATGGCTCCCATTCTATACTCCCTAACACTTAAAGCTCTAGTATTTTTAAACACTTCTTTTATTCTACCCTAAATCTTAATTTGCTGCTGAGTGAAGGGGGTGGTGGTGGTTAAAAGGTGAGAACTTCACTTGCCTATTACCCTATTTATACACTCTTTGCTAAACACAGTAAAGTTTAGATAATGGTCTAGCCAGGAAATCAAATGTTCCACAGGGAACTAAGGTCAAGTCTTGCGGTGACATTTGGGTAGAAGGAATAAAGGGTGAGCAGTGCTTACCCAAGGTTTTAACAAGGGCAATCGAGAAAACACCCAATGGGCAAGGGGACTCTCAGGGAAAGCAAAATGGGGTTAAATTCCATACATTTCCCCTTGACACTTAAATGTCTTCATTCACTGCAAAGCTTGGAGGATGAGATTTGATCTTTCTAAGGAAGAGGTCTGTTTTTCCAAAAAGTTGGGTGAATATCTGTGTGCTGAACTTGATTCTAAGAACTTTGAGAAAAAGTAATCAAGTCGTTGCATCTTTGAATTCTTACACAACTTAAAAGATTTGTATTCATCAAATGTCTGCTAAACATTTTGCATGCTACAATTTCTGATTAGCTACAAAGTACAAATTCAAATAAAAGTTCTTTCAATAGACGTTCACAGAAAAAACTTTAGACATCTCACACTCTTAAACACTGTATGCCACCTACCTGAGAGGTATCCACTCATGCTTTTGTCAAGAGTATTAAATTTTTGCCGATATTTTAATCTTGAAGGCTGAGGAACTGCCCACTCTAAGGTTCCAGTCTTGGGCGAGTTCCCTGAGAGTGAAGCAGTTGAGGAAGTTGAACTATAAACAAAATTTATTTAAAATTTTTATGTTACTAAAAATATTTAATTAACTTCCATAAGGCAAAGACATTAAAAAAAATCATACCTTACATAACACAATAGTTGCTTTTACTATTTCTGATATTAAAACAATTTTTAAGCTATTATCCTTATTCTTAGTAAAGCAAATAACCCTCGAAGCACAGAACTTCACAGTACTATTGTACATCAAGAACGTATTGATGTACCAGGCATTATATTATACCAGGGACTTCACACATACTATTTTTAATTCAAAAAATTTAAAAGGAAATACTATCTCTATCTTTCAGATGGGTAAACTATGGCTCTTGGCTAAGAAAACTTGACCAAAGTCACACAATCAGTGAGTGTTTAAGCTGGGATACAAATGTTGTTCTTCTAAGTCAAAGCAAACACTCTCTGCATACTGCTTTAAAGAGTATTATAGTGATTTGTATGAGGGACAATGAATTGAACATTGATGCTTCTGTGTTGGTAAAACTGAAAAGCTATCCAATCAGTAGAATCTGCTCAAGAAAGAAATGAACATGTCCAATGATTATGAGACATTTGGGAAAATAGATATGTTCTTTAAAGGAAAAGTACATAGTCTTGGGCAAAAAACTGACTCAAAAAAACATAGCACAATAATTTTTAGTGTACATAAAATATTTTTCAAAAGTAAAATTGCACAGAGATTTCAATAAAACATTTTATGTAAGTTATTAGTAATAAATTTGCCTTAAGTATTTTTTAAATTTATTTATTAATTAAAAAATTAAAAACAAACAAAAACATTAAACATTAATGCCTTAAGTATTTTTATTTATTTGCCCATTATAAAGTAAAACTTGCATAAGCTCAGAGCTTTAAAAATGAGTTATTTGTTAAAATACAGATCTCTTTTGTTAAAAGCATAAAAAATTGGAAGTGTTAAGTATTCATACCTACTAGATCCTAAGTCAATCAGAGACTGGGCCTTCTGTATACCAGCACCACCAAACCCCCCCATCATCAGACTGTAAGATGATGTATGAGGCAATGCTGAAAAAAGAGGGAAAGAGTGAAGAAAAAGATTCATACTTAGCAATATCACAATGTATGAAAGAAATTTGTATCTATTTGGACATACATATTCCCAAGTTTCTTTCTTTGTATGAAATATTGACTCATTAGACATGCAGTACTTACTTGACGAAGAATAAGGAACGGATAAAGGCTGAATGAGCCTGGCGGTTCCATTTGGTAATGATGATGTGCTAACAGAAGGCACCAGGGGCGGAGGCATCATTAAGGGAGGAAGGGTGGTCCCTGAAGTTGCAGAGGACAAGGGTGCAGCTATAGGCGCAGCTGGGGGCAGTGACTGAGGAACGGACAGATTGGGCATGCTTCCCATTCCTAAAGACAAAACAAAGCATATTTCTCAGTCTAGTTAAAATAAAACACACACCAGAAAACTAGTTTATAGTACAGTGAACAGAATGCTATATTTATAGAAATGCTATTGGCAAACTAATTACTTTTAGAAAATTCACTATAGCAGCTTTGAACCAAAAGTGAGGTAAGTAAATTACTGCTTTTAATATTAATATTCTAACCTGTTTGAATTAAGAGAATGCCTACTAAGGAGTTGAAGATTCCTTTCCTCATTATGATTAAATTACTTAAACAGCCTTTACCAACTAAATATTTGTGTCCTCGTAAAGATGTTATTATCTAAATCAAATATAGATTTCTATGTAAGGATAATAAATATCATGCCACTAAGTTACATAACATACACATACACATTTCCCAAAACAAATAAAAAAGAATGTTCTAACGCCTCAATACTTTAGGAGACATTTAAGAATATGATTTTATCTGCAAGAAGAAAACATGCCACATATCTCATTTTTCTTGTAAGTAATACAACTATGAATTCAAGGACAACTCACTAAGAGGAACAGACATGATGACTTTTATTCATTTACTAACTGCAAAATACTAATCACAGTATATAAATACTTTCACACAATGATTTGGTATTTTAAGAGCTAACAAGTAGAGTGAAGGAAGATGTTTCAATTGCATGGAGATACCTAATTAAATGTTAAATTCAAAATTAGTGCTTCTTACCTACAAGATAATTTATAATAAATTGGTTAATCAAAATTAATGGAAAACATACTGTACCGGTTTGAAATGATGTATGTACCCTAGAAAAGTCATGCTTTAATCCTAATTCCATTTTGTAAAGGCAGCTGTTTTTTCTAATCCTTTTTCAATACTGTATGTTTGAAACTGAAACTAGATCATCTCCCTGGAGATGTAACAGTCAAGAGTGGTTGTTAAGCTGGGCCTACCCATTCGGATGGATCTTGATTAGTTTACTGGAATCCTATAGAAGAGGAAACATTTTAGAGAATGTGGGAGATTCAGAGAGAGCAAAGAAGAATGATACAGCCACGAGAAGCTGAGAACCCACCAACCAGCAGCCTTTGGAGATGAAGAAGGAAAATGCCTCCCAGGGAGCTTCATGAAATAAGAAGCCAGGGCTAGCAGATAATGCCATGTTCGCCATGTGCCTTTCCAGCCAGCAGAGACTGTGTTTGCCATGTGCCTTCTCACTTGAGAGAGAAACCCTGAACTTCATTGGCCTTCTTGAACCAAGTATCTTTCCCTGGATGCTTTAGATTGGACATTTCTATAGACTTGTTTTAACTAGGACATTTTCTCAGCCTTAGAACTGTGAACTAGCAACTTATTAAATTCCCCTTTTTAAAAGCCATTCAGTTTCTGGTATATTGCATTCCAGCAGCTAACTAACTAGAACACATTATCAACTGGCTATCTCTGATGAATATGTCAATTAACCCAAAATCTGCAATTTCTGGCCCTAAATTCAGCAGGCTAATTCCTAACTTTGAGAAATTTCTTTTTATAAAAATTACTCTCCAAATTCAACCATTTCAAGTGAGTTTAAAATTGTTCTAATATTTTCTAATGCTACTCATCAAGATTACAGAAGAAATTAATTTAGAATGGTATTTAGGACCACCTACAATTGAGGGTGACAATATTAATTATCATCCAACTTGGAGTTTTTGAAAGGAGATGCCAACCAGGGCAAATGCCAGGACAACAGGCATAAGCCAAGACAGTCCTTGGAAACTGGGACATGCAGACACGCTAGCTATGGTAGTGAACTTAATATTTCTTATCCTAGAAATGAAAATTAACTTGGAATCCAGACTATCATTTTACGCTAAAAAAATACTCTTCTAATCTAATATTATGCCTAGGAATCAAGATTAATTATCAAATGCATAGCAATATCAAATATTATAGAAATGCTACTGGCAAACTATCCCCTTTTAGTAGATACTTCACAAATTAAATTCATAATTTTGTAAATACATACCAAAACGAGCAGAAATTAATGGAGAGAACATAGGGGGTTGCTTCATAATAGGAGGGAGAACCATAGGCAACTGTTGGCCTTGAAGCTTCAGTTTGATGAGTTTCATAGCTATAGAGAACTCTTGCTGATCCATCTTTCCATCCTTGTTCAGGTCTGATAAAGCCCTAAAAGAGAGGAATGAGATGGGTAGA
Organism: Tamandua tetradactyla; assembly: GCF_023851605.1. Taxonomy (NCBI): domain Eukaryota; kingdom Metazoa; phylum Chordata; class Mammalia; order Pilosa; family Myrmecophagidae; genus Tamandua; species Tamandua tetradactyla. Next base: position 7,527,759 of record NC_135329.1, read on the forward strand.
CTTGTAGGTGGGGGCATAGAGGGTGGGGGTGAGAAAACCAACATTTTTTTAAGACTGATAAAAATAAAGACATAGAATTCACGAGTATTTATGACTAAATAAAACACACACACGTATATGAACAATGAAACGCTAAAACCTGTAGATTATGAAATACTGAAGAGAGGGAGAAGCATCCCGTAGAACACTGCACAGGTCCACAGAATCTAGAGATGAATTCCACCAGTGTGGATGGGAAGAAATTATTTAAGAGTACAATTCCTAATTTTATTTATGCATTTGTCCAAATATTTATTGAAATGCTTGGGAACACCCCAAGTAGAAATGGGGTAGGGGTTATTATTTGTTGTGACTATGTTAAAAGAAAACTCCAGGTATTATAAAGAATAGCTTTTTTTAAAAATTTTTAATCCATATATTTTACTCATCTGTCCATACCATAGACAAAAGGAGCATCAGAAACAAGGCTTTCACAATCACACAGTCACACTGCGAAAGCTATATCATTGTACAATCATCTTCAAGAAACATGGCCACTGGAACACATCTCCATAGCTTCAGATATTTCCCTCCAGCCTCTCCAATACACCCTAAACTAAAAAGGAGATATCTACATAATGCATGAGAATAACCTCCAGAATAACCTCTGGACTCTATTTGGAATATCTCAGCCACTGACCCTTTATTTTTTCTCATTTCTCTTCTCCCCCTTTCGGTCAAGAAGGTTAAGAACAGCCTTTTTAAAGTAGGAGCAGGGGAAGAAACAGTTAATTTTTGGTTTATGATGGAAATAAAATGAGATCATTGAAAATAAAAACGAGAAAAATTTTGAAATCTGCCAAATTACTAGGACATGTTTCTTGATGGAGATGCATACATCTTATTTCCTTAGAAATTCTTAGGAAATAAGAAATTTGCCCTACATAGAAAACCCCAATTAATTTCATTTACTCAAAATTTATTTTCCAAAAAGCATGAAGAAATAGTCTTACTTATTAACAACAGACTACAACTAAAAAAGCAACTTTCTGTTAACACTGTATTTAAAAAAGACTCAGACTATTGGAAATTTTAAGTTCAGCTAAAAAGAAAACACTTTACCATATTTCAGCTAAAACAGGAGCTGGCAAGCCTGACTGTAAGAAAAAGGTACGTGCTTGATCACCTGTTAAGTAACAAAAACAAGGCAGCACATTAGTAAGTGGAATTACTTAGTTCCTCTAAATAATAATAATGGATATATGTTATAGATTTCTTATAATTTTAATTCCAACCACTAAGGAATAAACTAAACAAATCTACACATAAATTATTTACATTACTAATAAGGCTTATACGTTTTCAAACAAAAGTCATAACCTAAGTTATATGTATTAATCGGTGATGAAAAATTGCATAATTCAGCTTAGTTTTTCCACAATAATTGAAATCTTGATAATTTAATTCCTATTTAATAATAACATTTATAGCTAAAACCCCATCACAGAGAACACTATTCCCTAAAAGAGTTCTATATAAAAAGTACCAGGTTTTGGAGATACAGTCCACCAGTGGTCTCATACTCCCGTGTGCCTTACTGGGTATGCCAAGAATGCTAGACCCTAACTGCTTTCTACCTGGGTCATTTCTCCAAGTTGAGTTTGCAACTAGCAATCCTGAGGAATGATGCAATGTCTCCCTCTGGGACAAAAAGCAAATTTGATTACTGTTTGCATAAAATGTCAGGTTTCTCCAAGCTTAATGTTCACCTCTTGTAACAGAACCACTCTTGTGTGTAACATCTCCAGAGCTCTCTTCATCATTCCCCTCCCCCCACCGTCCCTGTGGGTCTTGGGAGAGGAGGGAAACTGAAAGAAACATGTTTTCTCTCTCCTGTTGCCAGCTGTGCCCTGAGTAATAAAGTCATTTGTCTCTGACTCAGGAATCTCAGGTCTCCTGCCAGAACCCATGCAAATGTAACATGTAGGATATATTACATGGATATCCATGTAAAGAGGATAATCAAATCTCAGCTTTGACACCAGGTAAAGCAGTTATTATTATAGAAGTAGAAATAACATACATCATTGACTATAGTGGTTAAGAGAATGGATTCCAAAGTGAGTGTGAGTGGTTTCAGAGTCCAGATCAAACACTAAGTAACTGTCACCTTAGACAAGCTGCATAATACATCTAAGTCTCAATTTCACCATCCAAATAAATACAGACAACAGAACATACCTCACAGGGTTGCTGTGAAGCTTAAATGAGATAATGCATTTACCACAGAATCTGGCATACAGCATAGACTGGGTAAATATTGGTCAATATAGTTACTATTACTGTAAATAAAGCACTAAGGTGCTTAAGCACATGCAAAAAAGTTTCATTTATAGAATACATTTTAGAGAAAAAGTAATTCTCTTTTGGCTTTGGGGTTTTTCAGCAAAACAAGGCAATCAATGCTTGATGTAGCCTTAAAGAGAGAGGGCTAGTGTGAAGAAAACAGATTTCAGAAAAAATTATAGATTATTTGCGAGGAAATGGATATGATATATTTTTTCCACTAGATTACAGTAATACTGATCACTTTATTAATAATTAGCACAACATATAAGAGCACATTAATAAACTTGCTTGAAAAATAAAGTCTTAATTATCTTAAGAAATAAAATGAAAACTTTCTAAACATAATGTTTACATTTACATAAAATGAAAAACTGGTCAATTAAACAAATCCTTTACTATCATTTAGGCCTCAGGAAAAGATCTTTCCATATGCCAAACCAAAAACCCCAAATTAAGAGAGTTTCAGGAAAAATAAGAAAACCAATAATTTTTTAATTCTAGAATTCTGATTTTTTAAAATTTTTTTATTTTGCTTTTATATTTTAAAAAAATTTTTTTATTGTATAGTATAACATGTATACAAAGTAAAGAAATAAAAAGGCAATAGTCTTCAAAGCACTCTTCAACAAGTTGTTATAGGACAGATCCCAGAGTTTCTCATGGGCTACCATACGAGCCTCTCAGATTTTTCCTTCTAGCTGCTCTAGAATATCAGAGGCTAGAAGGCTTATTTTTTTATCACCACAACTAACTTTTTTCTCTCTTTTTTTGTGAAAAATAACATATACAAAAAAGCAGTAAATTTCAAAGTACAGCATCACAATTAGTTCTAGAACATATTTCAGAGTTTGACATGGGTTACAATTCTACAATTTAAAATTTTTACTTTTAGCTGTCCTAAGATACTGGAGACTAAAAGAGGTATCAATTTAATGATTAAGCAATCATATTAATTTGTTAAATCCTATCTTCTCTGTATAACTCCACCATCACCTTTGATCTTTCTATCCCTCTCTTTAGGGGTGTTCAGGCAATGGCCATTCTAACTTCTTCATGTTGTAAGGGGCTGTCAATAATATGGGGTATGGGAGATGGAACTATCTGATATTCTGGAGAGGCTGGGCTCTCTAGGTTTCAGGACTTATCTGGTCCAGGGACCCATATGGAGGTTGTAAGTTCATGGAAAGTTACACTAGTGCATGGGACACTTGTGGAATCTTATATACTGCCCTAGGTGTTCTTTAGGATTGACTGGAATGGTCCTGGTTGGGGGTTGGCAGGTTATGATAGGGAGCAATGTCTACTTGAAGCTTGCATAAGAGCAACCTCCAGAGTAGCCTCTCAATCCTATTTGAACTCTCTGTCACTGATACTTAATTAGTTACACTTCTTTTCCCCCTTTCGGTCACGACGGAATTGTTGATCCCACGGTGCCAGGGCTGGATTCATCCATGGGAGTCATCTCCCACGTCACCAGGGAGACTTTCACCCCTGGATATCATGCCCACTTATGGGGGAGGGCAATGATTTCAGTTGCAGAGTTGGGCTTAGAGTGAGGCCACATTTGAGCAACAAAAGAGGTCCTCCAGAAGTAACTCTTAGGCATACCTATACATAGGCTAAGCTTCTCCACTACCTACATAAGCTTCACAACAGTGAGCCTCAAGATCAAGGACATGGCCTACTGATTTGGGTGTCCCTAAAGTTTGGAATAGTATCGGGATTTCCTGATGGTAAAGTTTAATAGTTCCATATTTTTTCTCCCATCCCTCAAGGGGCTTTGCCAATACTTTTTGACTATCTGCTTAATATACTCTAGGATGTATCCAGGCATTACAATAATCTATACAGGATTAAAGGACCTCTTTCTTATTCTGTGCTTCCTGTGTTTCAATTGTTCAAATGAACTATACAGATAGGCTAAGCTATATTACATGCTATAGAAAATTTCAATTCCAGACCAAATAAATCTTTCTTCCTTTGGCCTCAAAGAGTATGTGAGGTTCTAAAATATAGACATTGTTTTCCTTATCCCTGTTTTCTGAAATACTTTAATCCCAACCTGATCAGCTTTTCTCTTATCTCTAAATATGTATATATATAAAACAGCTTCTTGAAATCCAGAAATAATAATTACCACTCTGGACTAAATATGTCTACTCTGAAAGTTTACAATCTAGGGCCCTGTTTTTTTGTAAGCATTTTCTAAAGGAGACCATACCATTGTTGTTCTTTTGTTTCTGGCTTACTTTGCCTCACCACATGTCCCACACATTCATTCACATCGTTGCTTGCCTCACGACTTCATTCCTTTTTTGTAGCAGCACAACATTCCTTCATAAGTATACACCATCGTTCCCCAATCTACTTCTCAGTCAGTGCATCCTCCAGCCACCTGCATTCATCAGGGTTCATGTATAGTACCCAAAGTCCACAGTCCGTCAACATTCTCCATTTTAGATAATTTTACTGTTCCCAAGAAAAAGAAAACCAATAAACACATCCTTGCCATATAGGAAATGTAAACCTCCTCTTATCTCTTGCTCCTCTCCATTGTTTATCTCTGCTATTGCTGTGGTAGTGCTGATGTTTTCCCGTTCAACACAGCCCATAGCATGCAATAGCAGTTGTCCCCCGTACCCTGGACTTAAACTTTAAACTCTCTTTGTACACGAATCATACCTTTGAAGTAATTTATATTTCTAGTGTTAATCAGTGGGACACGTAGGTCTATACAACCTCTTTCAATTTTGTTCATGTTCAATATGGTAATATTACTTATACACCCACTAGAGATCTGCCTTTCCTTCTATCTATTCCCCGATATTGGAGTTCAACCTCATTAGCTAACTATTCACCCATCTCTAGCGTCTACGTATCTCTAAGTCCCCTATATTCTGTATTATAAACTTCTGATTTTACCTTTACCATGGTCATAAAAGAGGAGTCATACAGTATCTATCCATTTGTGTCTGGCTTATTTCACTCAGCATTATGTCCTCAAGACTCATTCATCTTGTCATGTGCTTCAGGACATCACTTCATCTTCCTGTTGCATAATATTTCATTGTACATATATACCACATTTTGTTAATCTACTCATCTGTTGATGGGCATTTGGTTTGTTTCCATCTTTTGGCAATAATGAATAATGCTGCTATGAACATAGGTGTGCAAATGTCTGTTTGCATTGTTGCTTTCAGCTCTTCTGTGTATATACCAAGGAGTGCTATTGCTGGGTCATAGGGCACTTGATTCTTAGTTTCCTGAGGAACCGCTGAACTGTCTTCCATAGTGGCTACACCATTATTCATTTGCACCAGTAGTGCATAAGTGTCCCAATTTCAATTTCTCCACATCCTCTCCATCATTTATAGTTTCCTATTTATTTAATAGCAGCCATTCTTATAGGTATGAGGTGGTATCTCATTGTAGTCTTATTCTGTATTTCCCTTATAGCCAATGAAAATGAACATCTCTTCATGTGGCTTTTTTTTTTTTTTTTTTTTGCATGGGCAGGCACTGGCCATGGCAGGCGAGAACTCTGACACTGAGCCACCATGGCCTGCCCTCTTCATGTGCTTTTGAGCTATCTGTATTTGCTCTTCAGAAAAATGCCTATTCATATCTTTAGCCCATTTTATAATTGGGTTGTTTGTTCTTTTGTTGAGTTGTATGATTTCTTTGTGTATACAGGATATCAAACCTTTGTCCAACATGTGATTTCCAAATATTTTCTCCCATTGAACTGGCTGCCTCTTCACCCTTTTGACAAAGAGTTTTGAGGTGCAGAAGCATTTGATTTTGAGGGGTTCCCATTTATCTATTTTTTCTTTTGCTGCTTATGCTTTGGGTGTAAAGTTTAGGAAGCTACTTCTATTGCCAGGTCTTGAAGATGTTTCCCTACATTTTCTCCTAGAAGTTTCATGGTGTTAGTTCTTATATTTAGGAGTTTGATCCATTTTGAGTTCTTTTTGTATAGGGTGTGAGATAGAGTTCCTGTTTCATTCTTTTAGCTATTGATATTCAGTTCTTCCAAGCCCATTTATTGAAAAGACAATTTTGTCCCAGTTCAGAGGATTTGGGTGCCTCGTCAAAAAGCAGTTGACCATGGATTTGGTCGTCTATTCCTGCACTCTCAATTGATTCCATTCGTCAATGCTTCTATCTTTGTCCAAGTATCATGCTGTTTTGATCACTGTGGATACTAGGTTTTAAAGTGAGGGAGTGTTAATCCTCCCACTTTGTTCTTCTTTTTTAGGACGCTTTTAGCTATTTGGGGTCTCTTTTCCTTATGAATATCTTGGATTAATTGTTCAAATGTCTGCATCTCCTCTGGTGTTTTAATTTGGTCGTTAGGCTAGGCTATATCTGTCTCCATTGTGATACGCTTACTGATCTTCTGTTGTTTTCATTGCACATAAATATTTCTTTTTTGACAATTAAAAAATTTTTTTTAAACATAACAAACAAACATGAACATTCTTACCATATGATGACTCCACTCTTGGTATATAAGCCATAACTTACAATATCATCGCACAGTTGTATATTCATCACCATGATCATTTCTTAGAACATTTCTACAATTCAGAAAAAGTTATAAAAAGAAAAAAGAGAAAAATTCATACATACCATACCCCTTACCCCTCCCTCTCATTGACTGCTTATATTTCCATCTACCCAATATATTTTAGCCTTAGTTTCCCCTATTTTTTTTTTTATCCCTTACCACTCTCTTTCATTGATTCTCTGGGGGTGACTCTTACACCTAATTTTAAGTAGGTGTAGCCTAACCTTTGCAGGGATAAGTTTCATATGAAAAAACTGAAAGATTGAGGGCTTGGCCTATTGTTTTGTGTTCTAGTTTGCTAGCTGCCAGAATGTAATATACCAGAATGAGAATAGCTTTTAAAAAGGGGAATTTAGTAAGTTGCTAGTTTACAGTTCTAAGGCCGAGAAAATGTCCAATTAAAACAAATCTATAGAAATGTCCAATCAAACGTATCCAGGGAAAGATACCTTGGTTCAAGAAGGCCAATGATGTTCAGGTTTTCTCTCTCATCTAGAAACATACATGGTGAACACAGTCAGTTTCTCTCCTGGCTGGAAGGGTACATGGTGAGCAAGGCGTCATTTGCTAGCTTTCTCTCCTGGCTTCCTGTTTCATGAAGCTCCCTGGGAGGCATTTTCTTTCTTCATCCCCAAAGGTCACTGGCTGGTGGGTTCTCAGCTTCTAGTGGCTATGTTGTTCTTTTCTGCCTTCTCTGAATATTTCATTCTCCAAAATGTTTCCTCTTTTATAGGAGTTCAGAAATTAATCAAGACCCACCCGAATGGCTGGAGACATGCCTCTACCTAAACTAGCTCAACAACCACTCTGGATTAAATCACATCTCCAGGAGGATGAGCTAATTTCGGTTTCAAACATGCAATACTGAATAGGAATTAGAAGCAACAGCTGCCTTTACAAAATGGGATTAGGATTAAAACATACCTTTTCTAGGATACGTGCATCATTTCAAACCAGTACACTTTGGTTGTTGCCACTGCTTGTGAGAATATCAGGAATTGCCCATATGGGGTAGTTGAATTTTCCCCCTTTCTTGCATTCCCACAAGAGGACTTTAGAAATACTTTTTTATTCAGTGTTTGAATCACTCTGGGATTTATCGGGGCATCACTCTGCACAAACCTACGAAATCTCATGCCCTACTCAAGGTTCCATGTTCTTATGGTGCGCAATTAAAGTGTCGATATAAATTACATTAGGAGATGCACTAGTCAAAATATAAATTTTGTACCAAATAAACATTTTTTGCTTTAGTCTCACACATAAGTTAAAGTTTTAAAATATGAATGACCATCTATTTTCAACACCCTCCAATATTAACATTCCTTTGTTCTTCCTCATGCAAACACACTTTTTAATTTGTACATTTAGTCACTATCATTGTACACTCTACGCATTCCTAGATTATACCAACTTAGTTTTTATTGTCTATCCTTCCTTCTGATTTCATTTGTGCCCCCAGCCCTCATCCCTCTATCATTCTCACATTCAGCTTCATTCAGTGTACTAACATTATTGTATTACAGTTAGGTAGTATTGTGCAGTCCATTTCTGAATTTTTACAATCAGCCCTGTTGCATAATATGTATCCCTTCAGCTCCAATTTCCCAATATCTACCCTATTTCTATCTCCTGATGGTCTCTGTTACCAACTGCAATTCTCCAAGTTCATTCACTAATGTCAGTTCATATCAGTGAAACCATACTGTATTTGTCCTTTTGTTTCTGGCTAATCTCACTCAGCATAATGTCCTTAAGGTCCATCCATGTTGTTACATACTTCATAATTTTATTCTCTTACAGCTGCATAATATTCCATCATATGTATATACCACAGCTTGTTTAGCTACTCATCTATTGATGGACATTTTGGCTGTTTCCATCTCTTCGCAATTGTAAATAATGCTGCTATAAACACTGGTGTGCAAATGTCCATTTGTGGACTTGACCTCATGTCCTCTGAGTAGATACCTAGCAATGGTATTGCCGAGTCAAATGGCAATTCTATATTAAGCCACCTGAGGACCCACCAAACTGCCTCCCACAGTGGTTGTACCATTTGACATTCCCACCAACAGTGGATAAGTGTGCCTCTTTCTCCACATCCTCTCCAGCACTTGTCATTTTCTGTTTTATTGATAATGGCCATTCTGGTGAGTGTGAGATGATATCTTATTGTGGTTTTCATTTGCATTTCCCTAATAGCCAGGGAAGTTGAGTATCTTTTCATGTGCCTTTTTGTCATTTGTATTTCCTCTTCTGAGAATTGTCCAAGTCTTTTGCCCATTTTATAGCTGGGTTGTCTTTTTGTTGTTGAGTTGAACAATCCCTTTATACATTCTGAATACTAGACCTCTGATATATTGTTTCCAAATATTGTCTCCCATTGCATAGGCTGTCTTTTTACTTTCTTGATGAAGTTCTTTGATGCATAAAAGTGTTTAATTTGGAGGAGTTCCCATTCCTTTCTTTTTTGTCAATGCTCCTGCTTTGGGTATAAGCTCTAGGAAACCACTTTCTATTATAAGATTTATAAGATAGTTCTGTACATTTTCTTTGAACAGTACTAATTTTCTTTGAACATTAGTACTAATGTTTAGGTTTTTGATCCATTTTGAGTTCATTTTTGTATAGGGTGTGAGATATGGGTCCTCTTTCATTCTTTTGCATATGGATATCCAGTTCTCTAGGTATCATTTATTGAAGAGACTGTTTTGTCCCAGGTGAGTTGAGTTGACTGTCTTATCAAATATCAATTGTTCATTGATAAGAGGGTCCATATCTGAACACTATTTGATTCCACTGGTCAGTATATCTATCATTATGCTAGTACCAGGCTGTTTTGACCACTGTAGCTTCATAATACACCTTAAAGTCAGGTAGCATGAGACCTCCCACTTCATTTTTCTTTCTCAGGATACTTCTAGCTATTTGAGGCACCCTGCCCTTCCAGATAAATTTGGTTATTGTTTTTTTTTATTTCTGAAAAGTAAGTTTTTGGGATTTTAATTGGTATTGCATTAAATCTTTAAATCAATTTAGGTAGAAGTGACATCTTAACTATATTGACTCTTCCAATCCATGAACATGGTATGCCCTTCCATTTATTTAGGTCTTCTGCGATTTCTTTTCACAATTTCTTATAATTTTCTTTGTACCATTCTTCTGTCCCTTTAGTTAATTTATTCCTAAATATTTTATTCTTTTGCTTGCAATTGTAAATGGAATTTTTTTGACACTCCTCAGATTGTTCATTACTTGTGTATAGAAACACTACAGATTTTTGAGTGTTGCTCTTGTAACCTGCCACTTTACTGTACTCATTTATTAGCTATAGTACTTTTGCTGTGGAGTTCTGAGGTTTTTCGACATATAGTATCATATCTACAAACACTGAGAGTTTTACTTCTTCCTTTCCAAGGGATGCCTTGTATTTCTTTTTCTTGTCTAACTGCTCTGGCTAGAACTTTCAACATAATGTTGAGTACCAATGGTGATAAAGGACATCCTTGTCTTGTTCCTGATCTTAGGGGGGAAATTTTCAGTTTTTATCCATTGAGGATGATGTTAGCCATGGGTTTTTCATATATTTTCTTTAACATATTGAGGAAGTTCCCTTCTATTCCTATCCTTTGAAGTGTTTTCAACAGGAAAGGATGTTAAAATTTGTCAAATGCCTTTTCTCCATCAATCGAGATGATTGTGTGGTTTTTCTGCTTTGATTTGCTGGTATGGTGTGTTACGTTAATTGATTTACTTATGTTGAACCATCCTTGCATACCTGGGATGAATCCTACTTGGTCATGGTGTATAATTCTTTTAATGTGCTGCTGGATTCAATTTGTTAGAATTTTGTTGAGGATTTTTGCATCTATATTCATAAGAGAGGTTGGTCTGTAGTTTTCTTTTTTTGTAGTATCTTTGTCTGGCTTTGGTATGAGGGTGATGTTGGTTTGGTATAATTAGTTAGGTAGCTTTTCCTCCTCTTAGATTATTTTTGAAGAGTTTGAGCAGGATTGGTACTAATTCTTCCTGGAATGTTTCGTAGAATTCACATGTGAAGCAATCTGGTCCTGGAATTTTCTTTTTGGGGGAGCTTCTTAATGACTGATTCAACTTCTTTGACTTGTGATTGGTTTGTTGAGGTCATCTATTTCTTCTTGAGTCAATGTTGTTCATGTCTTTCTAGGAAGTTGTCCATTTCATCTACATTGTCGAGTTTATTAGCATAAAGTTGCTTATAGTATCCTGTTATTACCTCCTTTATTTCTGTGGGGTCAGTGGTTATGTCTCCTCTTCCATTTCTGATTTTATTTATTTGCATCCTCCCTCTTCTTTTTATCAACCTCACTAAGGGTCCATCAATCTTATTTTCTCATAGAACCAACTTCTGTTTTTCTTGATTTTCTCGACTGTTTTCATGTTCTCAATTTCATTTATTTCTACTCTAATCTTTGTTATTTCTTTCTTTTTGCTTGCTTTGGGGTTAGTTTGCTGTTCTTTCTCTAGTTCTTCCAAGTAGACAGTTAATTCCTCGATTTTTGCTCTTTCTTCTTTTCTGATATAGGCATTCAGGGCAATAAATTTCCCTCTTAGCACTGCCTTTGCTGCATCTCATAAATTTTGATATGTAGTGCTTTCATTTTCATTTGTCTCAAGAGATTTACTGATTTCTCTTGTAATTTCTTCCTTGACCCACTGGTTGTCTAAGAGTGTGTTGCTGAGCCTCCACACATTTGTGAATTTTCTGGTCCTCTGCCTATTATTGATTTTCAACTTCATTCCTTTATAATCTGAGAAAGCGTTTTGTATGATTTCAATCTTTTTACATTTATTGAGATTTGCTTTGTGACCCAGCATATGGTCTGTCTTTGAGAATGATCCATGAGCACTTGAGAAAAAGGTGTATCCTGCTGTTGTGGGGTGTAATGTTCTATAAATGTCTGTTAAGTCCAGCTTATTTACTGTATTATTCAAATCCTCTGTTTCTTTATTGATCATCTGTCTAGATTTTCTGTCCATTGGTGGAGGGGGGGAGTTGAAATCTTCAACAGTTATGGTAGATGTGTCTATTTCTCTTTTCAGTGTTTTCAGTGTTTGCCTCATGTATTTTGGAGCATTATGGCTCGGTGCATAAATATTTATATTTGTTATGTCTTCTTGTCGAATTGTTCCTTTTATTAATACATAATGTCCTGCTCTATCTCTTTTAATTATTTTGCACTTGAAGTCTAATTTGTTGGATATTAGTACAACTACTTCTGCTCTTCTCTGATTGTTACTTGCATGAAGTATCTTTTTCCAATCTTTCACTATGTTTATCCTTGGGTCTAAGATGTGTTTCCTGTAGACAGCATATAGATGGGTCCTGTTTTTAATCCAGTCGATGTCTTTTGATTGGGGAGTTTATTCCATTAACATTTAGTGCTATTACTGTATGGCCAGTACTTTCTTCTACCATTTTGCCTTTAGATTTTATACAAAATATCTAATTTTCCTTCTTTTTACCTTTACTGATAAGTCTTCATTTCCACACTCTTCTCCACACCTCTCTGTCCTGTCTTTTCATATCTGTCTCTAGTGCTCCCTTTAGTATTTCTTGCAGAGCTGGTCTCTTGGTCACAGATTCTCTTAGTGATTTTTTGCCTGAAAATGATTTAATTTCTCCCTCATTTTTGAAGGGCAATTTTGCTGGATATAGAATTCTTGCTTGGCAGTTTTTCTCTTTTATTAATTTAAATATATCATCTGTCTTCTCACCTCCATGGTTTCTGCTGAGAAATCTACACAAAGTCTTATTAGGCTTCCCTTGTATGTGATGGATTGCTTTTCTCTTCCTGCTTTCAAGATTCTCTCTTCTCTTTGACATCTGACATTCTGATTAGTAAGTGTCTTGGAGTAAGTCTATTTGGATATATTCTGTTTGGGGGTACGCTGTACTTCTTGGATCTGTACTTTTAAGTCTTTCATAAGAGTTGGGAAATTTTCAGTGATAGTTTCCTCCATTAGTTTTCCTCCTCCTTTTCCCTCCTCTTCTCCTTCTGGGACACCCACAACACATACATTCGTGCACTTCATGCTGTCATTCGATTCCCTAAGTCCCTCCTCATATTCGTCCATTCTTTTCCCCATATTTTCTTTTGCTTGTCAGATTTCAAATGTCCCCTCTTCCAGTTCACTAATCCTATCTTCTGCCTCTTGAAATCTAACATTGTAGGTTTCCATTGTTCTTTTCATCTCTTCTACCTTGTGTTTCAGTTCCATAAGTTCTGCGATTTGTTTTTTCAGACTTTTGATTTCTTGTTTTTGTTCCTTCCTTGCCTTTTTTATATCCTCCCTCAATTCATTGAGTTGATTTTTGATGAAGTTTTCCATGTCTGTTTGAACATTCTGAATTAATTGTTTCAACTCCTGTATCTCATTTGAATTGTTGGTCTGTTCCTTTGACTGGGCCATATCGTCAATTTTCCTAGTATGATTCATCATTTTTTGCTGGCTTCTAGGCATATAATTTCCTTAATTAATTTATTCTGGAGATTGTTTCCGCTTTTTTTTTTACCTAGGATTTCCTTGCTGGGTGACTTTGTTGTCTATCTGTTCTTTGACATTCAGTTCAGCTTATTCTAGACCTCTAGCTTAGACCTCATGTAACGGATCAGAGTTTTTCAGTTCTTATTTTCTTGTTTCTTGCCCTGCCTGTATGGTGCCTTCTTTGTCGCCCTTAGGAGGGTCTACTTAGGTATTACAGACCCCAGTCAGGATTTCCCATACCAAACTGGACTTCTCTCAGGAGTTGTCAACTGTGTCACTATTCCTTGAGGGTAAGACTCAGCAGGGTGAGATTTTCCTATGAAGCCTCTGGACTCTGTGTTTTTTCTAACCTGCCTGGTACATGGTGCTTGTCTGTTGGGACCCACCAGCATAAGGTGATGTGGTACCTTTAACTTCAGCAGACTCTCCCTGCTGGGGGCATGGTTGAGACAGAGGAGAGGTTGTAGGCTGGCTTTAATCACTTCAATTTTCCAGACCCTGGAGTCTGAATTCCTTGAGGGAGGGGTTCCACCCGAGCTGGGCCCTACCTCTCTCCTGGGGAAGGTACAAGTTCCAGTGAAACTCTCAAACATGCTTAATTCTGCCCATGCCTGGGATAGTTGGAGCCTGAGAAACCCTGCAGCTGTATATAACGGCAGTCAAGCTATAGAAACATAGCCACAAAAATGAAAAGAAAAGAAAAATCCTTTTCCAAGCAGGAACCCCATTCCTTGGGTTTGCCAATCAAGAACTTAAGTTGGTATGTTGCTCTGTGTATCTCCAGGTCCTATGTGCCCCTCTTTTCCTTCAGGGCCCAGACCTTTCAAGTATTTTATGCTGTCCGATCCAAAAAACCTCTGTGCTTTTTTTTCTTTTTCTGTCAGCCCTGTCCCCTCTGTGCTGGGGCTAAAGCCAGCAACCTCAGCTTCTACTTGAGGTTCAGCTGAGCTGGGGTTCTATTTTTAGTAGTCATAATTTTTTAATTCCACAACTGGAGCTTGGTTGTGCTCAGCCCCTTGCTGCTAGTACAGTCTCTTTCCTTTCCTTTCTGGGAACCAGCCTGTGGGGGAGAGGAGCTGGCTGCCACGGCTTGGGGAAATCATGATTCTGGGTGGGCTCGCAGCCGGTCCAGCTTGTCCAGACTGGGGTACGTTGTGCATCCAGTCACTGCCATGGCCCCAGCAGTTGTTCCTGGCTATTTACTAGCTGCTCTGGAGGACAAACTAAATCCCACAACTCACTAAGCTGCCATCTTGGCTCGTATCCTCCTGCATGTAAATATCTTGATTGATTTACTTTGGGAGTTGATTTCCTTCAATAATCTAAAGCTCTGTGTTTGCGGGGTGGATGTGCAGCGGGATGCTGGGTACGGGGTGGGGCACAACAGCATGGTGATGCTTTGCAGCACAGGTATAAGGCACAGGTTGGGGATGTTACACTGCTACTTGTGAACGTGGGCACCCAGAGACCAGGAAGGATTCAGCTGTGCATGTACTCAGGTCTGGGAGGCGTAACCCTGGTGTGTACTGGTCTAGGGAGCAGGGCCCTTTGTGTGCATGCAGAGCTATGGCAGTGTGTTGACCTTATGCCTTCACAGGCTGGGGGTGGATGTGACCTGGCTGTGCAGACCATCGCTTTCTCAGAGTTGGGAAGTGTGACTGAGGGCCATGTGCATGAGTGAGTCTAGCAATGTCATAAACTGATGTTCCCAGAACTGAAGGTGTGACTGGGGCCTGTGTGCATGCACGGGTCTAGGAGTGCCATAAACTGATGTTCCAAGAGGCCAGGGGTGTGTGCAAGTCTAGATGTGCTGTAAATTAATGCACAAGGGGGCAGGTGTAGCCTGGTGTTCTAGTTTGCTAGCTGCCAGAATGCAATATACTAGAAACAGAACGGCTTTTAAAAGGGGGAATTTAATAAGTTGCTAGTTTACAGTTCTAAGGCCAAGAAAATGTCCCAGTTAAAACAAGTCTATAGAAATGTACAATCAGAGGAATCCAGGGAGAGATACCTTGATTCAAGAAGGCTGATGAAGTTCAGGGTTTCTCTCTCAAGTGAGATGGCACATGGAGAACACAGTCACAGTTTCTCTCTCAGCTGGAAGGGCACATGGTGAGCACAGCATCATCTGCTAGCTTCTTCCCTGGCTTCCTGTTTCATGAAGCTCCCCGGGAAGCATTTTCCTTCTTCATCTCCAAAGGTAGCTGGCTTGTGGGCTCTCTGCCTCTTGTGGCTATGTCATTCTTCTCTGGCTCTCTCTGAATATCTCATTCTCCAAACTGTTTCCTCTTTTATAGGACTCCAGTAAACCAACCAAGACCCACCCAAATGGGTGAAGACACTTCTCCCCTAATCCAGCTTAACAACCACTCTTTTTTTTTTAACATGGGCAGGCACCGGGAAGCGAACCTGGGTCCTCTGGCATGGCAGGCAAGCATTCTTGCCTGCTGAGCCACCGTGGCCCTTAACAACCACTCTTGATTGGGAGACATATCCAGGGAGATGATCTAATTACAGATTCAAACATACAGTATTGAATAGGGATTATTCTGCCATTTTACAAAACGGGATTTTGATTAAAACATGGCTTTTCTAGGGTCCATACATCCTTTCAAACCATCACTCCTGGGTATGGAGGTTTGCAGCTGCAGTCTTTATGCACTGCAGGGAGTAACAGCCTGCAAGGAGCAAGGAGGGGGAGGTAGTACCCAGGAGGGGTGCAGAAAAGGTGGATTGGGCTGCACTTGGGGTAGGGGGTGGGTACATGTGCTGGGGGTTGTGAGGCGGGGGCACTTGGGGTTCAGGTGCATGAGGTGTGGGATGAGTGATGGGCTGCAGGGCTGTGCTGGTGAGGGTAGTGCCTTCAAGGAATGGGGCCTGGCTTACTTCCTAGTCCCATCTTCCCATCCATGCACTTCTGTAGCTTCGTGCTTCCGCCTTAGGCTCTGGTTCTCTGCTTTTCAGCATCTCAGCCTCTGCAACCAGGACTGCCCTACTGGTGTAGAAGGCTCTTCCAGGTCAGCTGCGCTCCTAAATCGCCATCTCATTCCTTCTCTAACTTTTCCTTGGAGCAGGGGCTAAACTCGATCTACCCTATTCAGCAATCTTCCTGGAACTCCCTATGATTGACTGATATATATATATATATATATATTTGTAATTAGGAAAGTACCTTCATTATTTTTTTTTTGTAATTAGGAAAGTACCTTTATTATTATTATTATTATTTTTGATTGATATATATTTTATCACTTTAATAATATTATTTCCTTTAGTCTCCAGTGTCTTGAAGTAGCTAGTAGTGAAAACCTACAATTGTGGAACTGTAATCCATACCAAACTCTGAAATCTGTTCTAAATTAATTGTTGCTGTATGCTTTGAAATTTATTGCTTTTTTTTGAATATATGTTATTTTTCACAAAATAATAAAAAAGTCAATTGTGATGATGAATGCACAGCTATATGATGATACCATGAACTACTTTGGATGATTACATGGCATGTGAGTACGTAATATATATCAATAAAACCGCATTAAAATTTAATTAGTACAATTAATTCGAAGATACTATGAGAAAAGAAGCATAATTCACAAATAAAATATAATACATTATAAATACAAACCAGTTATGTAACCTCCTGAGGGTTTGAGGTTATCAAACTGCTTGTCATGCTTCATCCGTTCTTCAGAGGTGATAGCCCACACATTTGGCCCTCCTAAAACATAAGTGAAGGACAAAGAAATTATAGTATATATATGAGAAAGTTCAAAATATAATTCTAAAATGTAAGTAGAAATCACAAATATCAATTTATGAAAGTCCTTATCGTCTGAGTGAAGTTCTTTCATCACTACGTACAGGATGGTGCTAAAGCCCTTCCCTCGTTCACTCACTCAACACTGAACAATTACTGTATACCACTAACTGGAATAGGCAACAAGGTAAATACTGGCAATAAAAACAAGAATAACATATTACTCCCATCTTCAAGGAATTCACACTCTAGAGAACAATCACTAGCATTTACAGTCTCGGCCTGTGAAGAATCCTAAACAGTGCTATATACAAAAAGCTGTGCTTATACTGAGTTTGAAGTTGCTAAGGATGAAAGGTAAGACTTATGCAGAGCCTTGAAGCTTGGTTTGATTTTGCCACGTCAAAGGTGGGATAAGGGCATTTCACAAGAAAAGGGCACAGCATGAGACATCAAGGCATGCACAAGATGCTGTAAGAACACCAAGTAGACCAACTTCAGCACTGTGTGAGTGTGAGAAAGTGGTAAGAAATAGGTAGGCTGGAATTAATTGTAAGGATTCTTTAGTTCCATACTCAAGATTCTGAACTATACCACAGAAGTTATGAAGAGCCATTTTGTTTTTTAGGTAAACTTTTACTTTTGAAATAATTTTAGAGTTAGAAAAAAGGTGCAAAGTACTACAGAATTTCTATATACTCTTCACTAAAGTCCACTAATATTAACCTCTTACCTAACCATGGTGCATTTGCCAAAACAAAGAAATTAACACTGATACACTACTACTAACTAAACACCTTCACCAAAACCCAACAAAACAGAACTCTTTGGGTTATTGTAGATTGCACAAGTTTCTGTGACTGATGATCTTGCTAACTGGAGCCTCTAGCAAAGGGGGAGTAACCTTCACCTGGAGGCATCCCCTGGGGTTTTGGACTAGTGGCTTACCTGACACAGTGCCAGGTACACCTTTTTTTTTTTTGAAAAAGCTATTGAGCTCTTGTGGAAACTGAATGGCCCATGGAGACCTAGTGCCTTTCCAGTCTGATATTCCCATTTTAGAGTGGGTCAACTTGAATTCCACAAAGAACAATGTGGGAAGGAGTCGAAAAGCCTTGTCAAATGGAAATTATATAAGGACACAGCAAGCTTGGCCCCAGTAACAACTTGGCTTTGTACGGGAAAAGTGGCAGTTATCTCTCTGAGGGAATACTTTATCCCCTAATCCAGTATCTGAAGCAAAGTTACTGGATCAATGAAACTTTCATTCAGAAGTTCTCCTAAATGCCTAAACTAATGGTTCAGAAAAGTTAAAAGCTGTTGTCTGTTGGCTAAGTTGCAGTGATTGTTCAGTCTCAGAGATGGTTATAAAAAACTGAAAGGAGATTGGTCTTTCTGTTCATTAGGCAAAACTCAAGATTCTTGACCTGATACTGATGACTGAGCAGTTTGATTTGCAACTTGGAAAAGGACAGACAGATTAAAGACAACCTCTTTTGAGGTCACAAACTGAAAACAACTGTGACTGATAATCTAATTGTGTAGGTGACTTATACAGATACCCAAAATATTTACAAGGGTCCATTTCCTGATTTCAACTGAAATCAAGCTGCTGCTCACGTGTGTCTCAATGGTTCTGTTACAGAGGATAAAACTGTTTGCCAGACTTGTGACTCCTGTTTTTCTTATGGTGGGAGAGGTCTCCTCGCACAGGACATTCCCCCTCTGGATCCCAGCAGACTGAGAATTCTGGACCCTTGATCCCTTTCTCAGGTTATGGTGGTACCTCAAAGTACTGACACTTTTTCAGGTTACCAATCAGAGGGCAATGCCTTTACCACTGTGGCCCTTGAAAGGAATCTGTCATGTTTTTTACTTACTGGACCATTTGCACTCTGACAATGGTTCAACTTTTAGCACAAAAGCTACTCAACAATGCACACAGTCTGATTTTACTTCATTACCTGCTCCTGGTCCACATACCTTAAAGTAACACAGTTTGATCACTGAATGATCTCAGAAAGGGCTCACCACCTCTTGGCTACATCCTGGCTAATGATCAGGGCTGAAGAGATGGGAATGGGGAGGTCATAGGGAATATAGAGATCCATTTTGAACATTTGGGATTCTGCTCTGACTATTCCTGAGCATGATGCATCCTAATTTTCCATAATAGCAACCCTCAACAGACCTGGTTGGTATACTCTTGTGGTGGCAGCTTGGCTAAAAAGGAGACCTAGAGGATTCAAGTTAATTCTGGTTAAGGTTTACAAAGATAGCCTTGTCACAGATTCAAAATAAATAAATAAACAGAAAGATGCAAGTGCTAGAGAAAATGTGGAGAAAGGTATACCTAATCAATGTTGATAAGGAAGTAGAATGGTGCAGCCCCTCTGGAGGGTAATGTAACGGATCCACAGGAGGCTAAATATAGGGTAGCTGAATGATGAAGCAATCCCATTATTGGGAACACATTTGGAAGAAATGAAAACTGGGACTTGAATGGACATTTGCACACTGGGGTTTATGGCTACGTTATCCATAAAATCCAATGGACAGAAATGGCTGAAAGGTACACTGACTGAGAAGCAGAAGAGCGAACTATGCTATACATACGAGATACTGTGCAGCTACAGAAAAGAACAAAGTCATGAGGCACGCATCAAGGTGAATGAACCTTGAGGACATTATGTTGAGCGAAAAAAACAGAAACAAAAAGACAAGTATTGTACAGCCTCTTTTAGAAAACACTCATAAGAAAAGTAAGGCCTAGAGTGTAAGCAAATACCTGGAATTGTGGAACTGGAACCCATCCCATATTTTGAAGTGTGCTCTATAAATACTTTTTAAAATGTACTTTGAAATTTTTCACTTTTCTTTATATATATTTCACAATTTAAAAATGTTAAAAAAAATTCTTGTCCTTCTTGTACCTAATTCTTCTAGATGACTGGAAAAAAAGGTGAAATATTAGTTATTGAAATGGGACCTCCAGATTCTGCTAAGATGGAGAGCAACAACTGGGCACCTAGGGAGGAAATATTTTAGACTCTGAAAGGTATTGGGAGGAGGGAGAACATAAATGATCTTTCAGAACTTCTCTAGGGTCTTCCTTCCCAAGGACAGTACCCTGCTGCGACTCTCTAACTGGTAGAAGCACCTTAGATTTAAATGACTGATGATTCTGCCCTCCCCCACCACATGACTTTGACCACTATTTGACTGCCATTCCCCTTAATTTTATCAAGAGTCTATCAGAAACTCAAAAGATGATCCCAGCCCCTGCATCTCCTATGCCTATCACATCCAGAGTCTGCCTGACCCCCATTCTCAGTAATGGGTGAATTCCACCCAGCCATGGTTTGGACAATCATGACAGGTTGGAATAGCTGCCTTTATATAGTAGTCCCTCCAAAAACAGGACTAGGCTCAATTATTCAAACTGAACTGAGAGCACCAAGGCTTATCAGACTCTAAGTGGAGTGGCCACATTAAAGGTACTGTCAGTCTGTGCCCCACTTCCGACACAGGTTCCACTTGAGGGAACCCCAGTAACTGTAAACAACATTTTCTTTCCAAGCACATCATGTATGCCCTCGAGATTGTAGTTCTTACGTGGAAGTTGGGCATTAACTTGTCTCCCTCCTGAAAACATAATAAAGTGTATCTTCAAGTGTTAAAGAAAACACCTCTTCAACCCTAGAAGACATTCAGGTCAGATTCCAACTCTCCGGCCAGGGTTGTTAAAGAAATTTTCTCATTGCAGGTCAAGGTGGAGTGTGCAATTGCTAGTACATCATACTGTACCTGGATTAATGCCTCAGACCAAGTCGATACATAATTTATGGGATATGTTTAACGGGGGACCCTGGAGAGCATAGCTGAGAAAACTTGCAGACTGAGACCAACCTGCTGCTTTAGTCTTGTTGAAAATAGCCTGTATTTAATACTTCATGAAACAAATCAAAATGGATTGATCCCAGTCTCTGTTGGTCACATTAATCAGAGTGGCCAACTGATTGCTATCAATTGAATATCAATTGAAAATTCTCCAGAAGCCAAGACAATGCAGAAATAAGATTTAGAAATTGTTGGGAAATAATTCTCTATGGGCCTCTCATGTTTCTGTACGTCTTCTGAACAAAGGCACTGACAGTTTTTGTTCCAGACTATCTTTCAAATATGCTTGTTTAGGAAACACAGGGACTTCCTAAGCTCAATACATCCTCAGCTTTGACACAAAGCCACTGTGTGTGCAACATTCAACCAGGCTCACCTCCACATTGCCCCCCAAGCACTCTGTAGGAAAGAAAACCATCATGAACATGAAATTCATGCTACTTGATATGTCTTCTGCCAGGCTCATGTCTTTTGCCAGGATACACGGCACTCAGTAAAATCTCAGATCCTTCACAGTTCTTAATACTTTCTCTCCTTTCTTCTTCACTCTTCCCCTTATTTCATTCGTATATATCCTGCTTGGGATTTCTTATTCTTCTTGGATCTGATGTTTTCATTATTTTTGGAAAATTCTTGGACATATATCCCCCCCCCATCTCTAGTGGGACTCTAATTACACATCTGTTAGGCCATTTGATATTGTTTTTCAATTCTGAGATACCTTGTTCTGGTTCTCCCAACACACTCTTTTTTCCCTTTGTGTTTTAGTTTGGGTAATTTCTACTGCCATATATCAAATTCACTGATACTTTCCTTGTTTTTATGGCACTACTAATGAGCCCAAAGGAATTCTTTATCTCTGATGTCATGTTTTCTTTTTATTTCTAGCATTTCCATTTGACTCTTTCTTTAGGTTCCATCTCTCTCTTGAAATTACCTTTCTGTGCATGCACACTATCTATCTCTTCTACTACATCCTTTAACATATCTATTATAGTTACTTTAAAGTACTTGCCTGATGGTTCTAATATCTGGGTAATTTCAAGTCTGGTTCTGTTCATTGCTTTTTCTTTTGACAATAGTTTGTATTTTCTTGCTTATTTATATGCCATAACTTTTCATTGAATACCAGATATCATGTAGAACAGTAGAAATTGAGATAAATAGTATTTAATGCCTGGAAATGGGCATACCTTTTATTCTATCAGGCCATTAATGCAGGATGTTGAGTCAGTTTATTCAGTTAACTAGAGTTGGGTATTGTTATTATGGATCCTTTCACAGGATTGAAATTCCTCTAGGAGTAGGTAGCCACTGCCTTGTGCTAATGGTAGAGGCTGGTGTGGTAAAGGGTTTTCTTCAGAGTTCAGCTTTCTTTCCTCCCAGCACCACCGAGAGGCTTTCCCTCCATGTTCTTGCTCCTCCTCCAGTGGTAAACAACTGTTGCTTGTTACTCTGACCTCCTCTTTGGTTTGGCTTTTACTAAGAGCAGGAGGTGTTCTCTGTAGTTCTGATCCACACTAAGTCTTAGGCAGGCCCTGTGCGCCAGGCCTTGGGGGTGTGGATTTCTCAGTGTTCCTGCTTCTCTGCCCTGTGGCATCCAAACTCTTCCTTGTATTTGTAGGTGGTCTTGGGAAGGTCTCTCCTGCCACTCCTCCAGTAGGTAGAGATCTCTGGTTAAGATTGGTATAGAATATCAGGCCCAAGAAGGTTTCCCTTCCCTCCTCTCAGAGGTAGAGGAGTTTTTCTTCCATCCTTATCACAGCAGCAATGTGTCTTTGCCTGCGTCCCTGGGGTGATAGTCTTTGCTGACCCTTTCTCAGTGGCTTAAGTCTTTTTGCTTAATAAGAGTATAGAATTTAGGGAAGTGCATGGTATTTTGTGCCTGTCCCCCCACAGGTACCTATAGCATTGAGCTGGGGGCTCCCTCTGGTCTTTTTCACACTGTCCCAGACTTTCTGGTTGTCATGGTCAGGTTTATGAATCAACTTGGTCAAGTGGTGGTGCCCGGTTGCCTGGTCAGGCAAGTGCTGGCCTGTCTGTTGCTGTGAGGACATTTCATGGACTTAAATCATGACCACAATGGCTGCATCCACAGCTGACTGCATTTGTAATCAGCTAAGGGGAGTGCTTCCTACAATGAATGACGCTTAATCTAATCGCCAGATGGGTTTTAAGGAATATTCAGAAGAGACAATCACTCTTCCTGCTTCAGCCAGCCAGCCTCTCCTGAGAGTTCGTTGAAGACCTTTATTGGAGCTGCCAGCTCACAGCCAGCCCTACAGATTTTGGGCTCTTATATCTCCATGGTTGCCCAGTCAGCCTCTCCTGAGAGTTTGCTGGGAATCTTCATTGGAGCTGCCAGCTTGCGGCCTGCCCTACAGATCTTGGACTCTACATCTTTATGGTTACGTGAGACACTAGTTAATAGACTGGTGAACACCAGTTTGATGTCCACAGGAAAGAGCTTCTGAGTATAAACTCAGACCGACATTCTAGTCCTCACTAGACTTTTGATAGTTCATTAGAATTTTAACTGATTTATTCTTATCCACTTGAAATGGCTACTGATACCTCTTCCTTCCATCTCTGTAGCACATAAGACAGTTCATGTGCCCCATCTCTCCTGAGAGGGTTTTTTCACTCTGCAGAAGTTAGGTTACTCAATTGCCTTTTGACTATAGCTTTCGGGAAGGTCAAGAAAATTTAAGTTTATCTGGCTTTTTCTCACTGTTAGGGTGGGAAAAACATTCTTTTGTAGCTTTCTACACCCTTAAGAGGAAAAGGAAATTTTGTTTTGTTTTTTAGTATAGAATTAGGGGAGAAATATAGGATTGGGGAGACATCTGACAAAATCCTAGGTCTTTCCACTAATTAGGCTGACAGAATGCTATTCTCTGAAAACTTAAACAACATCAGGTTGTGTTCATGTTGATAACATTATTATTGTCTAAAATAATAAAAGCAATAATTCTAATTTTCTATCAACATTGTTCAGATTAAAAGTGTAGAGATCAAGGGTTTTTTCCCTTTTTAAAAGGTTAACTTATATCACTTTTTGTAAGTTAAATAATATATACTTATTGCAAAAAAATGTGAAAAAACATAGAAAAATACAAAAAGGAAAATAAAGAATTCCATAATTTCACTATCAGAATTATTTGGGTATCATATATATCTGTTACTTATGAATATGAGTCATTCGTAATATGTACATTTTACATTAAAATTTGTTACACAATCATATTATTCATACTTAGATCTCCTAAACATCTCTCTACTTTAACAAATAAAGAACTATGTCAGTGGTTTTCCAAGTGTGGTCCAGGACTCCTGGGGGTCTACCAGGTCAAAAGTAGTTTCCAAATAATATTTGCTCTTCTCTTTTCTCTCATAAGTATACTCTGGAGTTTTTCAGAAGCTGTATAAGATGATTTTACAACAGACTGAGTGCTAATGAAGATATGAAAACTCAGCTATTTTCACAAAATCAGGCAATTTATAACATATTACAGGTTTATTACCTTTAAATAAATATACATAAATATTTTACATCTTTGTTTTAACTTCAAATGATATAACAGATATAACAAAACAGATATAACAAAAGCTCTGTGGCGTCTAGCGATTATGAGTTTTAATGGCTGTGTAGTAGTCTAAGGTCATAAATATTTTACCAATTCTTTTTTATTTAAGCAGTTATCAGCTTTTTTCTATCACAAACAATTTTGAAATCAATATCTTTGTACACTTATTTTATTACTTAACAAATGTGAAGAAATGTTATTGCTGAGTCTAATGATAAACACTTTAAAATTCTGATACATTTTAAAACTTTGATACATAATGTTTTACTGTCTCTCATAAAAGTTTAACAATTTATATTCCCATCTATTCCCATCTGCAGCGTTTGAGATATTTTAACATTCTCCAGTGATGCGTATTATCAATCTCTTTAAACTGTGTCATTAAAAGCCCCCCCCCAAAAGTCTTCATTTTAATTTTCCACTTATTTGATTACTAGAATGGTGAAAATTTTAAATATTTATTGGTTACTTAATAGTTATTCTGACAGAATCTTGACTTAAGAGTTCCAGGAAGATGGCAGAATAGGATAGACTGAGTTAACCCCTGTGCTGGTTTGAAAGGAAGTATGCCCCCTAAGAAAAGTCATGTTTTAATATAAATCCCATTTCTTAAAGGTAGAATAGTCTCTATTCAATGCTGTGTATTTGGGACTGTGATGGGATCATCTCCCTGGTTGATGAGATTTAGTTAAGAACGGTTGTTAAACTGGATTAGGGGATGACATGTCTCCACCCATCTGAGTGGGTCTTGATTAGTTTCTGAAGTCCTATAAAAGAGGAAACATTTTGGAGAATGAGAGACTCAGAGAGACTCAGAGAGAGCAGAGAATGCTGCAGCACCACGAAGCAGAGAGTCCACCAGCCAGCGACCTTTGGAGATGAAGAAGGAAAACGCCTCCCGGGGAGCTTCATGAAACAGGAAGCCAGGAGACAAAGCTAGCAGATGATACCGTATTCGCCACGTGCCTGTCCAGCCGAGAGAGGAGCCCTGACTGCGTTCGCCATGTGCCTTTCCAGATGAGAGAGAAACCCTGAACTTCATCGGCCTTCTTGAACCAAGGTATCTTTCCCCGGATGCCTTTGATTGGACATTTCTATAGACTTGTTTTAATTGGGACATTTTCTCGGCCTTAGATCTGTAAACTAGCAACTCATTAAATTCCCCTTGTTAAAAGCCATTCCGTTTCTGGTATATTGCATTCCAGCAGCTAGCAAACTAGAACAACCCCTGTTCCAAGAAACTACTAGAGAAGTGACAGGAAGGTGACTGGGACAGTGATTCAAGAGTGTAAGTGACCCAGGAGGATGTCTACACCACTTACGGCGGCCCTGGTTGCAGAAGGTAAGGAACTGAGATGCAGAAAGCCGGAGACTATGCAGCAATTGCAAATAGCCTAATGCACCCCATTCGAAATGGAAGTCCGGAGCTCTCAGAAATGCATGGACAAGGAGACAGGGACAAGGAAGTAAGCCAAGCTGTGTTCCTTGAATTCACTACCCTCACCTGCGCCGCCCCTGCCCTGCGACTGCCTGCACACCCTATGTACCTCAACCCCCTCACTTCGCCCCGACCCCCACCCCACACATCCCTGCCCCACACCCTTATCCCACAAATGTGCAGATGCCTGCCCCAGTCCAACCCACTTCTCCCTTACAAGGGCACAGTCTCATACCAATCTTCCCAATACCTGGGCACCCCTGCCCAGCCTCTCGACCCCCACCTCCCACTCTCTGCCCCCTGCAGGTAGACATCTGCACATCCAGGCTGCCAGCGCTCACCTTCATGCTCACACTACACACACATCCAGCCCATACAGTCGCCCTACCCCACCCCACCCTCCTGAGCCCTGGACAGGTATACCTAAGCACTAAGATCCATGAACGCACACGTGCACGCACACACACACACACACACACACACACACACACACACACACGCACACACACCGTGCCCCTCAGCTCTGAACAAGTGTTGACCTGCGCATCTGGGCCACACCACCCCCCAGCCCACTCAGGGGCACTTCCAGCCTGCTGCCCCTGAGCTCTGTGCACACCAGGGCCCCAGCCCACAGGTCCACATACAAGCACAGCCACATCCTCCTGCTGGGGGTCCACGCATCCGTGCACCAACCTCTTGACACACCCCAATCCCCTGCCCCACACATGTGCAAACCCATGTCCCACTCCCAACCCCTGGCACAAGTGCCCTGCTCCCACAACTGGCAGGTGCTCATGTATGCATCTGTGCTACATAGCCCCCCCACCCTGTACACACATGTACCCCTGCTCCAAACCCCACCCCACAACTGCACACCCACTCCAGGACCCTGCCCACCCAACAACACTCACCCCTGGCACACATCTCAGAACCCCTGCAACCTATACACTACCCCTACACACTCAGGCATCCACATCCCCACATCCCAGCCCCCTTAGGCCCCTGACCCTGTGCAAGGACACACCCATGCCCTCCCCTCCCTGTGCCATGACCTGTACCCTGTACTCAACACCCTGATACCCATGACCCACATGCTCCACATGCCCACACACATCCTACCTGTGCACCAATCCCCATGTATCTGCACAGCCCCCCAACAGCCTCCCACTGCACTCTACCTCTGTGTCCCCCAGCCTGCTCCTACACTCCAAGCTTGGCTAAGCTGCATCCTGCCCCCATAGCCCCCACACTGCACCTCCACACCCCTACACTCTGTGCTCATAGGCACCAGTGTAGCATCCCCAACCCATGCCTATACCTGTGCTGCAACCCATCACCGCCTGTTGGCCCTGCCCCACACCCCATATCCTGCTCGACATACATCCCACAAATACAAAGCTTTAGGATACTGAAGAAAATCAACTTCCAAAGTAACCTTATTTCCATGCCACAAAGACAGAAGATCACTAACTGTATAAAGATGCAGACAGATACAGCCCAGCTTAATGACCAAATTGAAACACCACAAGGGACACAGATTTTAGAATAACTAGTCAAAGATGTTCATATAACTCTACTAAACAAAATAAATGGGATGGCTAATGTCATAAAGGAGATCAAGAAGACACTAGAAGAACATAAAGAGGAATTTGAAAGAATAAATAGAGAAATAGCAGACATCACAGAGATTAAAGATACTGTAGACCAATTCAAAAATATACTAGAGATACACAACAACAGATTTGAAGAGGTAGAAGAAAGAATAAGCAAACTAGAGGATAGGACAACTGATTTCAAACACACAAAAGAGAAAATGGCAAAAAAAAAAAGGAAAAATTTGAATCTAGATCTCAGGGAAATGATGGACAAAACAAAGTGTAGAAATTTAAGAATCATCGGTGTTCCAGAAGGAGAAGAGAAGAGTAAAGAGCTAGGAAGATTAGTGGAGGACATAATGGGGAAAACTTCCCAACTTTTATAAAGGGCATAAATATGCAAATCAGAGATACCCAACAAACTCCAAATAGAATAAATCCAAATAGGCCTTCCCCAAGACACATACTAATCAGTCTGTCAAATGGTGAAGAGAAGCAGAAAATCCTGAAAGCAGCAAGAGAAAAACAATCTACTACAGACAAGGGAAACCACATAAGACTGAGTTTGGACTACTCAACTTGCATCATGGAGGTGAGAAGGTAGTGGTATGATACATTTAAGATCCTGAAAGACAAAGACTTTCAGCCAAGAATTCTGTATCCAGCCAAACTGTCCTTCAAAACTGACGGAGCGATTAAAATTTTCAGACAAAGGAATGCTGAGGCAATATGTCAACAAGAGGTCTGCCCTATAAGAAATACTAAAGGGAGATCTGCAGGCTGAAAAAAACGACACAAAAGGGAGGCCTGGAGTAGCACACAGAACTGAAGAGTACTGGTAAGGATAACTTAAAAGACAAAAGAGAAAGAAGGAAAAGAATATGTATATCTGAAAAATAAAATCCAAAGGATAAGACAGTGGATTCCAGAACTGCTTTAACACTAATAACTTTGCATGTTAATGGACTAAACGTGCCAATTAAAAGATACAGATTGGAAGAAAGGATTAAAAAATATAATCCAGTTATATGCTGTTTTCAAGAGACTCATCTTAGACACAAGGATACAAATACATCGAAAGTGAAAAGATGTTCCCGCAAGCTATAACCAAAGGAAAGCAGGAGTAGCTATATTAATGTCGGACAAAATAGTAATTGTAATGACTATTTTTTAATTGTAATGACATCATAAGAGATGAAAAAGGATACTATATACTAATAAAAGGGACAATTTGCCAAGAAGAAATAACAATCATAAATGTTTATGCTTCCAATCAAGAGCTCCCAAAGTATATGAGACAAACACTGGCAAAATTGACATTTCAACAATAATAGTAGAAGAATTCAATAATCCACTCTCCTCTATGGATAGAACAATCACACAGAGGAGCAACAAGGAAACAGAGAACTTAAACAATTTGATAAATGAATTAGACCTAACAGACATATATAGGTTGTTATACCCCAAAACACCAGGATATATATATTCTTCTCTAGTGCTCATGGAACATTCTCCAGGATAGATCATATGCTGGGGCACAAAAAAGGTCTTTATAAATTTAAAAACACTGAAATTATTCAAAGCACTTTCTCTGATCACAATGGAATGAAACTGGAAATTGTTAGGCTGGGGGAACAGGGGAGGTCACCATGACTAGAGCTGTGTAAAATGTGCTGCCCCTTCTAGACATCACCTAACTCCCTCGCTTAAAAACCGCCCACACCAGGACCAAGAGGCAAGCTCGCAATTCCCTACCTGGAGTTCTGTGAGCTGTGCCCGGGAGTGCAGGAATAAACTCGCTCACTTTATGGTTTCTTAGGTTGCCTCTTCTCTCTTTCGCCTCCTAAACCTTACAGAAATCAATAACCACCAAAGAACGAGAACTTTCACAAATAAATGGAGACTAAATAACACACACAAACAATCAGTGGGTCAAAGAAGAAATTGCTAGAGAAATTGGTAGCTATCTGTAGACGAATGAAAACAAGAATAAAACATATCAGAACTTATGGGATGTAGCAAAGGCTTTTCTGAGAGGAAAATTTATTGCCTTAAATGCCTATATGAAAAAAGAAGAAAGAGCAAAACTAAAGGACTTAACTTCTCACTGGAGGAACTTGAAAAAGAACAGCAAACTAATCCCAAAGCAAATAGAAGAAAAGATTTCTTAACATATATTAAAGCAGAGTCAAATGAATATGGGGAAACAAAAAAACAGTAGAAAGAATCAATAAAACCAAAAGTTGGGTCTTTGAGGGTGCATGGGCAGTTCAGTGGCAGAATGTTCACCTTTCACACAGGAGACCCTGGTTCAATTCCCAGACCGTGCACTACTCCACCCCACCCCCGAAAAAAACCCAACACGTTTCACTTAAATGTACGGGACCAGAGAGAAGTGAAGGCAGTTCACTAGCGGGCCTATAAGTAATATACCATATTGAAGGTGAACATGATTCAAAGGGGTTGTATAGACCCGTGAGTCCCACTGATTAACACTACAAATATAAGTAAGTTCTTGCCTGAACTACTGAAAGATACGTGTGGCAGTTAGGTTCAGGTGTCAGCTTGGCCAGTATATGATGTCCCATTGTTCTGCTTCTGTGGTTTTAAATCATCAATATAAATCCTCTTATTAAAAGCCAAAAAAAAAATTGGTTCTTTGAGAAAAGCAATTAAATTTTGTTAGCAAAGCTGACAAAAAAATACAGAGAGAGGTAGCAAATAGAATCAGAAATGAGAGGGGGGTCATTACCAAAGACGTGGATGAAATTTTAAAAATTATAAAAGGTTACTATGAACAACTATATGTCAACATACTAGACAATTTAGATGAAATAGAAAAATTCCTGGAAACACACAAACAAGCTACACTGACTCAAGCAGAAACAGATTTCAAAAAACCAATCACAAGGAGAGAGTCAATCAGTCATCCAAAATTTTCCTATAAAGAAAAGACCAGTCAGATGGCTTCACAGGGGAATTTTTTTTTCATGTGCTTTTCTTTTCTTTCCTTCTTTCTTTTTTTTTAATATTCATCATCATGATCATTTCTTAGAACATTTGCATCAATTCAAAAAAGGAAATAAAAAGGAAACAGAAAAAAATTCATATATACCATATCCCTTACCCCTCCCTTTCATTGATCACTAGCATTTCAACCTACTAAATTTATTTTAACAATTGTTCCCCCTATTATTTATTCATTTTTAATCCATATGTTTTACTCATGTGTCCATAAGGTAGATAAAAGAAGCATCAGACACAAGGTTTTCACAATCACAAAGTCACACTGCGAAAGCTATATCATTATACAATCATCAAGAAACATGGCTACTGGAACACAGCTCTACAGTTTCAGGCAGTTCCCTCCAGCCTCTCCATTATATTTTGACTAACAAGTTCACAGTGGAATTTTATCAAACACTCCAAAAGGTCTAACAGCAATCCTGCTCAGACTTTCCAAAAAAATGGAGGAAAAAGGAATACTACGTAACTTATTTTATGAAGCTAACATCACTTTAATACCAAAACCAGCTGAAGATACTATAAAAAAGGAAAACTACACGCCAATCTCCTTAAGGAATACAGACGCAAAAATTCTCAACAAAATACTAACAAATCAAATCCAACAACACTTTAAAAGAATTCTACACCATGACCAAGTGGGGTTTATACCAGGAATACAAGAGTGGTTCAACACAAGAAAATCAATTAATGCAATATAACACATTAACACAGCAAAAGGGAAAAAATCACATGATCATCTTGATTGATGCAGCAAAAGCATTCAACAAAATTCAACATCCTTTTCTGATAAAAAAACTCTTAAAAGGTAGGAATCAAAGGTAACTTCCTCAATATGATAAAGGCCATGTATGACAAACCCATAGCTAGATTATACTCAATGGAGACAGACTGAAAGCTTTTCCCCTTAAGATCGGGAATGAGACAAGGATATCCAGAAACAAGCCTAACCAAGAAATAAAAATGATCTAAACAGATGAGAAGATATTCCATACTCATGGATAGGAAGATTGAATCTCAATAACATGTCAAAGCAACTCAAACTGATCTACAGATTCAATGCAATACCAAACAAATCCGAACCTACACTGAAGACTTGGAAAAGCGGGTTAATCAAATTTATTTCGAAGGAAAGACCGTGAACATCTAAAGATATCCTAAAAAAAGGAAGAGCGAAGTGGGAAGACTATCACTTCCTGATTTTAAAACTTACTATAGGGGAGATTCAGAAAGAGCAGAGAAGAACGAAGTAGCCACGAGGAGCAGAGAGAACCAGCCAGTGACCTTTGGAGATGAAGAAGGAAAACGCCTCCCAGGGAGCTTCATGAAACAGGAAGCCAGGAGAGAAAGCTAGCAGATGATGCCATGTTTGCCATCTGCTCTTCCAGCTGAGAGAGAGAAACCCTGACTGTGTTCATCATGTGCTTTCTCAGATGAGAGAGAAACCCTGAATGTCATCAGCCTTCCTGAACCAAGGTATCTTTCCCTGGATGCCTTTGATTGAACATTTCTATAGGTTTGTTTTAACTAGGACATTTTCTTGGCCTTAGAACTGTAAACTAGCAACTTATTAAATTCCCCTTTGAAAAAAGAAAAAAAAAAAAGACAAAAGTATCAACCAATGAAATCAAATCGAGAGTGCAGAGATACACCACCAAATCTACAGACAACTGATCTTCAAGAACACTCCACATCCACTGAAATGGGACAGAACAGTCTTTTTAATAAATAGGCATGGGAGAATTGGACATCAATAGCCAAGAGAATGAAAGAGGACGTCTACCTTACACCCTACACAAAAATTAATTCAAAATGGATTAAAGACCCAAACGTTAAGAGCTAGTACCATAAAACTTCTAGAAGAAAATGTAGGGAAATTTCTTCAAGATCAAGTAACAGGAGGTGGCTTCTGAAACTTTACACCTAAAGCACAAGCAGCAAAAGAGAAGATAGAAAAGTGGGAACTTCTTAAGATCAAGAGTTTCTGTGCCTCAAAGGACTATATCAAAAAAGGTGAAGAGGCAGCCAACTCAATGTGAGAAAATATTTGCAAACCATGTATCAGAAAAAGGCTTGATATCCCATGTACATGAATAAATAATACAGCTCAACAACAAAAAAACAAACAACCCAATAAAAATGGGCAGAGGCTATGACTAGATACTTTTCTGAAGAGTAAATACAGATGGCTAAGAAGTACATGAAGAGATGCTCACTTTCATTGGCTATAAGGGAAACACAAATTAAGATGACAATCATTTCAAACTTATAAGAATGATTGCTATAAACCAAACAGGAAACTACGAATGTTAGAAACCATGTGAAAAAATTGGAATACTTATTCACTGTTGATGGGAAAGCATAACGGTACAGTTGCTGTGTAAGACAATTTGGCGATTCCTCAGAAAATTATTGAGTTGACCTATGACCCAGCAATACCAATACTCAGTATATACCCAGAAGAGCTGAAGGCAGTTACACATACAGACATTTGCACATCAATGTTCACAGCAGCATTATTTACAATCGCCAAAAGATGGCAACAATCCAAGCACCCATAAACAGATGAGTGAATAAACGTTATTCATATGTGTTATATACATATGATAGAATATTATGCAGCAGTAAGACGAAATAAGGGAGGTGCCAAGATGGCAGCTTAACAAGGTGTGGGATTTAGTTCATCCTCCAGAACAGCTACTAAATAACCAGGAACATTACAGAACAGCTCCGGGGGCCATGTCAGTGACTGGACACACAGCGTACCCCAGTCTGGAACAGCTGGATTGGCTGTGAGCCCACTCAGAACCGTGAGTTCTCCAAGCCACAGCGGCGGTGCCCCAACCCCACAGGCTGCTTCCCAGAAGGGAAAGGAAAGGGACTTTATCAGCAGCAGGGGCTGAGCACAACTAAGCTTCAAGAGTGGAATTAACTCACAAATTCTGACTACTAAAAATAGGTCCCCAGCTCAGGTGAACCTAGTCAAAGCGGAGGTCGCTCATTTTTGCCCCAGCGCCAAGGGGGCAGGGCTGACGGAAAAAGAAAAAAAAAAGGAAAAGAGGTTTTTGTGGCTGTGTTTCTACAAAGGCTTGACTGCCTTTGGATACAGTGGCAGGACTTCTTAGGCTGCAACTGCCCCAGGCATAGGGAGAAACAAGCTTGTTTGAGAGCTTGTCTGGAGCCTGTGCCATCCCCAGGGAAGGGGTGAGACTCAACTCAGGTGGAATCCCTCCTTTAAGGAATTCAGACACCAGGGCTTGGTCATTTGAAACCATTAAAAACAACCAACAACCTCTCCTCTGTCTCCACCATACCCCCAGCAGGGAAAGTCTGCCAAAATTAAAGGTACCACATCACCTTATGCTGGTGGGACCTGCAGGCAGACAAGCGCCACATTCTGGGCAGGATAAGAAAAACAGAGTCCAGAGACGTCACAGGAAAGGCTTTCAACTTCCTGGGTCTCACCGTCAGAGAAAACCAACGCAGGTGACACTTGCCTCCTGAACAGGAGTCCAGTTTGGTCTGGGAAAATCCAGCTGGGGTCTATAATAGCTAAGTAGAACCTCCTAAGGGGAAAGGGTGGGGGAAGCACCATACAGGCAGGGCAAGAAACAAGAAAACAAGAATTGAAAAATTCTCCTCTGTTAAACAAAACCTAAGCTAGTGGTCCAGAAAAAGCTGAACTGAATTTCAAAGAACAGACAGACAACAAATTCATTCAGCAAGAAAACCCTTGGTAAAAGAAGTGAAAACAATCTCCAGAATAAACTAATTAAGGTAATGAAATGTCTAGATGCCAGCAAAACAAAACAAATCACACTAGGAAAATTGAAGATATGGCCCAGTCAAAGGAACAAACCAACAATTCAAATGAGATACAGGAGTTGAAACAATTAATTCAGAATGTATGAACAGACATGGAAAACCTCATCAAAAATCAAATCAATGAATCGAGGGAGGATATAAAGAAGGCAAGGAATGAACAAAAAGAAGAAATCAAAAGAATGAAAAAAAAATCACAGAAATTATGGAATGAAAGGCACAGTAGAAGAGATGAAAAAAACAATGGAAACCTACAATGTTAGATTTCGAGAGGCAGAAGATAGGATTAGTGAACTGGAGGACAGAATATCTGAAATCCAACATCAAAAGAAAATTTAGAGAAAAAAATGCAAAAATACGAGCAGGGACTCAGGGAACGGAATGACAACATGAAGTGATAAATATACGTTTTGTGGGTGTCCGAGAAGAAGAGAAGGGAAAAGGAGGAGTAAGACTAATGGAGGGAATTATCATTGAAAATTTCCCAACTCTTATGAAAGACTTAAAATTTCAGATCCAAGAAGTGCAGCACACCCCAAACAGAATAGATCCAAATAGATGTAGTTCAAGACACTTACTAATCACAATGTCAGAGGTCAAAGACAAAGAGAGAATCTTGAAAATAGCAAGAAAAAAGCAATCCACCACATACAAGGGAAGCCCAATAAGACTATGCATAGATTTCTCAGCAGAAATCATGGAGACAAGAAGACAGTGGGATGATACATTCAAATTACTAAAAGAGAAAAACTGCCAACCAAGAATTCTATATCCAGCAAAACTGTCCTTCAAAAATGAGGGAGAAATTAAAACATTTTCAGACCAAAAAAAATCACTGAGAGAATTTGTGACCAAGAGACCAGCTCTGCGGGAAATACTAAACAGGGCACCAGAGGCAGATACGAAAAGACAGGAGAGAGAGGTGTGGAGAAGAGTGTAGAAAGGAAGACTATGAGTAAAGGTAAAAGAAGAAAAATTAGATATGACATATAAAATCCAAAAGGCAAAATGGTAGAAGGAAGTACTACCCATACGGAATAACACTAAATGTTAATGGATTGAACTCCCCAATCAAAAGACATAGACTGGCAGAATGGATTAAAGAACAGGACCCATCTATATGCTGTCTACAGGAAACACATCTTAGACCCAAGGATAAACATAGGTTGAAAGTGAAAGGCTGGGAAAAGATATTTCACGCAAATAACAACCAGAAAAGAGCAAGAGTAGCTATACTAATATCCAACAAATTAGACTTCAAATGTAAAACAGTTAAAAGAGACAAAGGATACTATGTACTAATAAAAGGAACAATTCAGCATGAAGACGTAACAATCATAAATATTTATGCACCGAACAAGAATGCTCCACAATACATGGGGCAAACACTGCAAACACTGAAAAGGGAAATAGACACATCTACCATAATAGCTGGAGACTTCAATTTCCCACTCTCATAAATGGACAGAACATCTAGACAGAGGATCAATAAAGAAACAGAGAATTTGAATATTAAATAAATGAGCTAGACTTAACAGACATTTATAGGACATTACACCCCACAACAGCAGGATACGCCTTTTTCTCAAGTGCTCATGGATCATTCTCAAGATAGACCATATGCTGGGTCACAAAGCAAGTCTCATTAAATTTTAAAAGATTGGAATCATACAAAACATTCTCAGATCATAAAGGAATGAAGTTGGAAATTAATAATAGGCAGAGGGCCAGAAAATTCACAAATGTGTGGAGGCTCAACAACACACTCTTAAACAATCAGTGGGTAAAGGAAGAAATTACAAGACAAATCAGTAAATACCTCGAGGCAAATGAAAATGAAAACACAACATATCAAAACTCATGGGATGTAGCAATGGCAGTGATAAGAGGGAAATTCATTGCCCTAACTGCCTATATCAAAAAACAAGAAAGGGCAAAAATTGAGGAATTAACTGTCCACTTGGAAGAACTAGAGAAAGAACAGCAAACTAACCCCAAAGAAAGCAAAAGGAAAGAAATAACGAAGATTAGAGCAGAAATAAATGAAATTGAGAATATGAAAACAATTGAGAAAATCATTAAAACCAGAAGCTGGTTCTATGA
Source organism: Tamandua tetradactyla (assembly GCF_023851605.1). NCBI lineage: Eukaryota > Metazoa > Chordata > Mammalia > Pilosa > Myrmecophagidae > Tamandua > Tamandua tetradactyla. Next base: position 7,564,417 of record NC_135329.1, read on the forward strand.
GAAAATCAATAAGATTGATGGGCCCTTAGCAAGACTGACAAAAAGAAGAAGAGAGAAGATGCAAATAAATAAGACCAGAAATGGAAGAGGAGACATAACCACTGACCCCACAGAAATAAAGGAGGTAATAACAGGATACTATGAACAACTTTATGCTAATAAATACAACAATGTAGATGAAATAGACAACTTCCTAGAAAAGAATGAACAACCAACTTTGACTCGAGAAGAAATAGGCGACCTCAACAAGCCAATCACAAGTAAAGAAATTGAATCAGTCATTAAAAAGCTTCCCCCAAAAAAAGTCCAGGACCAGATGGCTTCACATGTGAATTCTATCAAACATTTCAGCAAGAATTAGTACCAACCCTGCTCAAACTCTTCAAAAAAATTGAAGCAGAGGGAAAGCTACCTAATTCATTCTATGAAGCCAATGTCACCCTCATACCAAACCAGGCAAAGATATTACATAAAAAGAAAACTACAGACCAATCTCTCTAATGAATATAGATGCAAAAATCCTCAACAAAAGTCTAGCAAATCGAATCCAGTAACACGTTAAAAGAATTATACATCATGACCAAGTAGGATTCATTCCAGGTATGCAAGGAGAGTTCAACATAAGAAAATCAATTAATGTAATACACCATATCAACAAATCAAAGCAGAAAAATCACATGATCATATTGATTGATGCAGAAAAGGCATTTGACAAAATTCAACATCCTTTCCTGTTGAAAACACTTCAAGGAATAGGAATAGAAGGGAACTTCCTTAAAATGATAAAGGGAATATATGAAAAACCCACAGATAATATCATCCTCAATGGGGACAAACTAAAAACTTTCCCCCAAAGATCAGGAACAAGACAAGGATGTCCACTATCACCACTGTTACTCAACATTGTGTTGGAAGTTCTAGCCAGAGCAATTAGACAACAAAAAGAAATACAAGGCATCAAAATTGGAAAGGAAGAAGTAAAACTATCACTGTTTGCAGAAGATATGATACTGTATGTCGAAAACCCTGAAAAATCCACAGCAAAACTACTAGAGTTAATAAACGAGTACAGCAAAGTGGCAGGTTACAAGAACAACATTCAAAAAATCTGTAGTGTTTCTATACACTAGTAATGAACAATCCAAGGAGGAAATCAAGAAACAAATTCCATTTACAATTGCAACTAAAAGAATAAAATATTTAGGAATAAATGTAACTAAAGAGACAAAAGACCTATACAAAGAAAACTACAAGAAATTGTTAAAAGGAATCAAAGAAGACCTAAATAGATGGAAGGGCATACTGTGTTCATGGATTGGAAGACTAAATATAGTTAAGATGTCAATTCTACCTAAATTGATCTACAGATTCAGTGCAATACCAATCAAAATCCCAGCAACTTACTTTTCAGAAATAGAAAAACCAATAAACAAATTTATCTGGAAGGGCAGGATGCCCCAAATTGCTAAAAGTATCTTGAGGAAAAAAAACAAAGCTGGAGGTCTCACGCTGCCTGACTTTAAGGCATATTACGAAGCTACAGCGGTCAAAACAGCATGGTACTGGCATAAAGATAGATATATTGACCAATGGAATTGAATAGAGTGTTCAGATATAGACCCTCTCATCTATGGACATTTGATCTTTGATAAGGCAGTCAAGCCAACTCACCTGGGACAGAACAATCTCTTCAGTAAATGGTGCCTAGAGAACTGGATATCCATATGCAAAAGAATGAAAGAGGACACATATTTCACACCCTATACAAAAGTTAACTCAAAATGGATCAAAGATCTAAACATTAGGTCTAAGACCATAAAACAGAGGAAAAGGTAGGGAAATATCTTACAAATCTTATAATTGGAGGCGGTTTTATAGACCTTACACCCAAAGCAAGAGCACTGAAGAAAGAAAGAAAGAAATGGGAACTTCTCAAAATTAAACACTTTTGCGCATCAAAGAACTTTATCAAGAAAGTAAAAAGACAGCCTACACAATGGGAGACAACATTTGGAAATGATTAACAGTTAAAGGTCTAGTATTCAGAATTTATAAAGAGATTGTCCAACTCAACAACAAAAAGACAGCCAATCCAATTACAAAATGGGAAAAAGACTTGAGCAGACACTTCTCAGAAGAGGAAATACAAATGGCCAAAAGGCACATGAAGAGATGCTCAACTTCCCTGGCCATTAGAGAAATGCAAATCAAAACCACAATGAGATATCATCTCACACCCACCAGAATGGCCATTATCAACAAAACAGGAAATGACAAGTGCTGGAGAGGATGTGGAGAAAGAGGCACACTTATTCACTGTTGGTGGGAATGTCAAATGGTGCAACCACTGTGGAAGGCAGTTTGGCGGTTCCTCAAAAAGCTGAATATAGAATTGCCATATGACCCGGCAATACCATTGCTAGGTATCTACTCAAAGGACATAGGGCAAAGACACAAACGGACATTTGCACACCAATGTTTATAGCAGCATTATTTACAATTGCAAAGAGATGGAAACAGCCAAAATGTCCATCAACAGACGAGTGGCTAAACAAACTGTGGTATATACATATGATGGAATATTATGCAGCTTTAACAACCATTCTTAACTAAATCACATCAACCAGGGAGATGATCTCATTACAGTTTCAAATATACAGTATTGAATAGGGATTATTCTACCTTTAAGAAATGGGATTTATATTAAAACATGGCTTTTCTTAGGGGGCATACTTCCTTTCAAACCAGCACATTAGCATAGAACAGAGCAAACATTTAAAAATGACTGATGAATAAATGTTTGGATGAATAAAAGAAGGGAGTACAGAAAGAGAGAAAAGAGGCAAAAATCAGGACTTGGGGATCTAAAAGTTAAAAATCTTCTTTCTCATCTACCTTCACATAAAGTTATACCAGCTCTCTGAGAAGATCTTTCAAGGTTTTATACATACAATGTGGTACTTCAGTTCAGGCTACCTTTTCAGTTGATTAAATTTCCACCAATAAGAACCCGAATATGTTTAAGTAGATAAACTCACAGATACTTGTTTCCTCTATTGTATAAAAATATGCTCCACAAAGTTGTTTCCAAAATGAGTAACAATGAAAAGCAGGTGCCCATCAGAATTTTAAATACTAAGATGGAACTGACTTAAATTTTTCTTAGCACTAAATAACTGGATTTTTTAAAACCTAAAAACATCCTGTCTTAACGAGAAGTTTTATAGAGTTAAAAATAAAGAAACAGATGTACTGAAGAACTAGGGACCTAAAATAGCTAAACCTACACACTTTCCAAATAAAGTAATACCATATACATAGTAAAAACCTACTTGAGTTTTCAGATTATAAAACAAGTAGATAAACCTATCAGGGTTCTTTTGATTAGGAAAGCAATATAGTGTAGCTATGGAACTCATTTACTACCATATGACTTTGGAAAAATGATGATGATGAAAAAAAACAAGACAATGACAATAACAAAGGATACCAATGACGGAAGCAGCTCACATCTGCTGAGGCCTTACTATATGTCAGGCTCTTTACGTGTAGCAACTCGTTGTCTCCCACCACTACCCTGAAGATTAGGTACTACTACTATCCCCATTTTACAGGGGAGGAAACAAACACCCATGGAGAAGTAACTTGCTCAAGGTCACACAGCTACTAAGTGGCTGAAATTAGAATTCTTAGGTAGCCTGACTCCCAAGTCTGTAGACTGGACTCATTTCACTATCCTGTCTCCCAATATATTTAGATAAGACTCTCACATTCTCTGTACCTTAGCTGCCACATTTGTAAACTAGGAATATTATCTAAATCCACAGGGTTATAAAGATTACATGTGAAATGTATCTATGTTAAAAGGACACAAATACCATTTTTCAAATATGGCAAAATATTGAGCTAACTAACATTTAATGAACTTCTGTATCAGGTACTTTTCTAAGCTATTGCTTCAATTACATCTCACAAGAATCCTATGAAGGTAACCATAATTAATATTACTATTTTTCAGAGAAGGCAACAGGCGCAGAGCAATTAAGTAACTTGCCCAAGGTAACAAGTTGGTAAGTGCTAAAGGCAGGATTAGAACCCATGCTGGTTTAACTAAAAGTCTTTATCTGCCCTGACCATAACTAAAAATAAGTAACATGTATATACATCCAACTGATTTGTAACAAAAATGTCAAAATAATTCAATGGGGCAAAGAACGGTGTTTTTTTGTTTGTTTGTTTTTAACTTTTTTTTATTAATTAAAAAAATTAACAAACAAAACATTAAGATATCATTCCATTCCACATATAAATCAGTAATTCTTAATATCATCACATAGCTGCATACTCATCACCTCTCAGAATATTTGCATTGATTTAGAAAAAGAAACAAAAAGACAACAGAAAAAGAAATAAAACGATAACAGAGAAAAAAAAGATTATACATACCATACCCCTCACCCCTCGCACTCAAAGAACAGTGTTTTAAACAAATGGTGCTAAAACAACTGGACCTCCACATGATAAAAAAGACATCTGCCCTGCATTATATACAAAAATTAACTTTAAATAGTTCATAGAACTAAATATAAGAATTAGACTAGAAAGTTTTACAAGAAAATAAAGAAGACACTTGGCCTGATCAAGATGGCAAAGTGAGATGCTCCAGGGCTCCACACCCCTTACCTCCAGAATCTTTGAACAAGTAGAACTGGCAGAAACATCTTTCTCAAACACTCAAGAAAAGAGTTAAAGGACTGCAAAAACAGGGTAAGTGTTGAAACAAGAAAAAGGCAATTTTAAAACAATAGGATATGTGGCGTTCTGGTTGGCCCCTCCCCTCTTCCCTGCTCTGGATCCATGCAGAGCTGGCCCACATTCCCAGTGAAGATCAATCGTCCAGGATCTGGAGGGTGCACACAACCCCTGGTACACATACAACAGTGCACGAATGTCTGCACCAGTCTGTCTGGGGGCAGCCTGAAGCACTGACCATGAGAGATATTCCAGGCTCACCATCCCAAAACTTATCCTGTACTGAGGGAAGGCTCACGGAGCTCTCCTACAAAACACTATAAACAGTGAGATCACAGCTGCTGGGACAAGGGAATACCAGCTGTGGGACAATGTTTCCATAAGGAAATAATGTTTCCAAGAGGAATAAGGACATCCATATTCATGTAAATGAGGAGATTCCTAGGGTTACACATGCATACCCAGGTAAGGACACACACACACACAGAAAACACCAGGAAGTCCCTAGGCTTTTGATTCAGTCTGTTCTCTAAACTCATGGCGTGGCAAGCTCTGAAGGAAAACACTCCCACAGGCCAATCAGCTAAGTCTGGGAAAGGTGTCTTCTTTTTCTTTCTTTCTTTTTTTTCATTACCTTCTCACACTAAATCTCTGTCATGACACTAGTTAGGTACAACCTTAAGGAACTGACTCCTCAGAGTCTAAATTGCATCAATAGCAAAAGAAAATATCAAAATTCCCAGGTTGCAAAGCAAGATTACAAATAAACAGGAAGTGATGGCCCAGGCAAAGGAAGAGATTAAAGCATTAGAAACCATTAACAAGGAAGAACACACCTGGGACATTACAAAGATTTTTTTTTTAATGGTCCAAAACATGCTCAAAGAGCTAAAGGAAAACATAGACAAAGAACAAAAGGACATTAAAAAATGACAGGCAAGCACAAACGAATATCAACAAAAAAGACAGAAATTGAAAAAAGGGGTCAATAGAGCTGAAGACCACGTTAACAGAAATTAAAAATTCCCTAAAGGTGTTCAACAACATTTGAACTTGGAAGAAGAACGAACCAGTGAGTTTAATGATAAGGCAACTGAAATCTAAGAAGGAAAGAAAAATGAAAAAAGTGAACAAAGCCAGAGAAATTAGAAAGGAAAGGACTTTAGACAATGGAATGAAGTTGCATGAAGAAATAAAGATCTCCAGTAAAGGTAACAATGTGGGTAAATATAAATGCCAGTACTACTATATTTTTGGTTTATAACTCCACTCTTTACTTCCTACAGGATCTAAAAGGTAAATGCATGAACACAGATAATTAATAGAATGAAGAAAAAAAATCAACACATGATCATCTCAATTGACACAGAAAAAGCATTTGACACAGTCCAGCATCGCTTCTTGATAAAAACACTTAGAAAACTAGGAACAGGAGGAAACTTCCTCAACACGGTAAAAGGCATATATGAAAAACCCACAATTAACATCTTACTCAATGGTGAAAGATTTGAAGTGTTTTCTCTAGGACTAGTAATAAAACAAGGATATCCACTGTCACCACTGTAATTCATCACTGTACTGGAAGTTCTAGCCAGACCAATTAGGCAAGAAAAAATAACAAAAGACATCCAAAATGGAATTAGTAAGTAAAGCTTTCCCTATTTGTAGATGGCAAGATCCTATAGAAAAAATCCTGGAAAATCCACAACAAAGTTACTAGAGCTAATAAACAAGTTCAGCAAGGTGGCTCAATTCAAGATCAATATGCAAAAATTAGTAGTGTTTCTTAGCCTAGGGCCTGCAAGGCAGCCACAATGGACATAAGATGGCAACAGTGACTATAGCTTTTGTGAGCCCGAAATTCAGCTGGCGGTAGTGGGTTGCTGGCCCGGCCTGGGGTGTGGAGGCACTCTTAGAGGTGCAGTGCCCATCACCCAGGCCCAAATGAACCCACACCACTCTTCATGGTGGCAGGGGGTCAGGGGGTTGGGGTTGGGGGTAGAGGGCACTAGCAGCACCTGCCTCAGATATCAAACCAAAAAAATATATCCAGGAAATTAATTATTTGGTTCTCAGAGCTTTATTATACAATTCATCAATTATGTGCTAATTTAAAACTATTTATGTACCCCAATAAAGACCAGGTTCCTTTAATCCAGCCCTGTGGGTACAGACCTATTGTAGGTGAGACCTTTTCATTCAATTGAGATGTGACCTAGCTCATTTAAGGTAGGTCTTAATCCCCTCACTGGAGTCCATTATGAGAGGAAAAAGACAGAAAAATCCCAGAGAAACTTAAGAGAGAAAAGCTCCAGAGAGCTAAGAGAAGACCCAGAATCTGAGAGAACAGAAGCTAAAAGCAAGGAAACCTGGGAGCAAAGGACCCGGTAGATGCCAGACATGTGCCTTCCCATTTGACAGAAGTGTCCCAGATGTCAGCAGCCTTTCTTCAGAGTCCAGGTATCATCCCAGTATGCCTTAATTGGGATATTTTCATGACCTAAGAACTGTAAATTGTATGTTAATAAATCCCTATCATAAAAGCCAACCCATTTCAGGTATCTTGCATTCTGGCAGCTTTAGCAAACCATAACAGATTTTGGTACCAAGAAGTGGGCTGCTGCAATATGCAAATACCAAAACAGCTGTGATGGCTTTATAAACTGATAAGGAGAGGATTCTAAAAGAATTGTAAGATGCTTGATAGAAAAGGCCTAGATTGCTTTGAGAAATATGGATGCTAAACGTGCTTCCAATGAAGTCTTAGATAGCAATGATGACTGCCAACTGGAAGAAAAGATGATCCTTGTCTTAAAGTGGCAGAGAATTTGGCAAAATTGAGTTCTGGTGTCAGACGAAAAAAGACTGATGAGCTTGGACATTTAGCTGAGGAAATTTCCAAATTAAATGTGAAAAACGTAGCCTAGCTGTTCCTTGCAGTTTACAGCAAAATGCAAGAGGAAAGGGATAAGCTGAGAAATGAACTCATAGTTATAAAGAAACCAGAAATTGATAGTTTGGAAATCAATGAGCTTCTGGAAAGTAGGTCCCCAGAGAATAGTGCCCCATGTGAGGATTTAACCAAACATGAAACAAGCCAACTATTTCAGTGTGTGACAGGCTTGGAAATGGAGTTATCCAGAGAGGATCTGTGGAAAGTTCTACTGTCTGATGGCTGAGACCCCTGTGTGCTACATGCTAAACCAAAGAGTTTTTTACAAGACCTGTATGAATGGAACCACTGCCAGCCTGGACTAAAGGGGGCAGAAAAGGGACAGATTGAAGGAAAAATAATCTCAAAGGCAGAAACATGGAAACTGAGGTCTGGAATCAAGAAACCCCAGGCTAGGAGAACAGAGCCATCCAGGCACTATGAAAAGGATAAGTTTCCTCCAGAGTTTGCAGAGGGTGGGCTTCCCAAGAAGTGTGCTGCTGCCCTAGGGCTCTCAGATGCCTGGGGAATTGCGGGGAGCTTGACCAGCACCTCACCATTATTCGGGAAGAGTGCTGTTGCCTCAGGCCTCAGAGAGGGTGGAGCACATTCCCCAAGGACTGGGGAGAGCCTGGTCTCCACCTCACTGTTTTGAGGGGGCTGAGTCTGTGCCCCAGAGATGTCAGGGAGTCCAGCTGCCACCCAGATAACTGAGAAGCGTGGCATCTCCCCAGTGTTTGGAGATGTTAGAGCCCTCACCCCAGTGTCTGGAGACAGTAGGACTGCTGTGTGCCCTTGGAAAGGATGGGAATGCTGCTCTCTCAAGCCCTGAGGAGAAAACATCATTCAATAGATGACTCTCAGACTGTAGAAATCTAGTAAAGTATGCCCTGCAGGTTCTTCAAACTGTGTGGGTCCACTGATCCGCTTTCCTTTCAGATTCTCCCTATGGAAATGGGAACATTAGCTCTACGACTGTCCCACCTTTGTATATTAGAAGCAAATAATTTGTTCTAGGTTTCATAGGTTCACAACCAGAAAATTCTGCCTTAGGACAGACCACTCCTGTAACTGAATTTGATGAGACTTTGTACTTGATACAGTTTCTGAAATTATTTAAGCTTTTGTGATATTGTCATGGAATGAAAGTATTTTGCATATGGAAAAAAAATCTGTAGTGTTTTTATACAAAAAGAAAGAAAACCCACTTACAAATACACAAATCTAGGAATAAATTTACCAAAGATGTAAAGGTACATAGAAAATTATAAAATATTGCTAAAAGAAATCAAAGATGACTAAATATATGTAAGGACATTCCATGTTCATAGACTGGATGATTAAACATTGTTAAGCCAATTCTACCCAAAGCAATTTACAGATTCAAAGTAATCCCAAACAAAATTCCAACAGCCTTCTTTTCAGAAATGGGAAAGCCAATCATCAAATTTATATGGAAGGGTAAGGGGCCCTGAACAGACAAAACCATATTAATATAGAATAAACAAGTTGTAGGACTCACACTTCCCCATTTTAAAACTTATTACAAAGATAGAGCAAGCAAAACAGCATGGTTCTGGCAGGACAGAAATAGACCAATAGATTTGAACTGAGAATTCAGAAATCAACCCTCACATCTACTGCCAATAGATTTCTGACAAGGCTGCCAAGTCCACTCAAGGGGGAACGAACAGTCTCTTTAATAAATGGTGCTGGGGGAACTGGATATACATATACAAAAGAATGAAGGTGGACCCCTACCTCATTCCATATATAAAAACTAGCTCAAAAACAGACCAAATACCTAAACATATGAGCCAAAAGTATAAAAGTCCTAAGGAAAACACAGGAAAGCATTTTCAGGCAATCTTTTTTAGACATTAGATATCTGATAATGATTTAATATCCAGAATATATAAATATATAAAGAAATCCCACAACTGAATGCAAAAAGACAAACAATCCAATTAAGAAATGAGCAAAAAAAGTCCCCTTCAGGGAATGGTGAGAATGGGGAAAAATTCAACTTCCCCAAGTTGAATTCCTGATATTCTCACAAGCAGTGTGGACAACCGAAGCTACAGGTTGAGCCCCCAGTCTTGGGGTTTGTTCATATGAAACTTAACCTCACAAAGGATAGGTCAAGTCTACTTAAAATTTAGGCCTAAGAGTCACCCCCAAGAGAGCCTCTTGTTGTTCAAATGTGGCCTCTCTCTTCAGCCAACACAACAAGCAAACTCACCACCCTCCTCCTATCTATGTGGGACATGACTCCCAGGGGTGTGGACCTTCCTGGCAACGTGGGACAGAAATCCTAGAATAAGCTGAGACACAGCATCAAGGGATTGAGAAAACCTTCTCTACCAAAAGGGGGAAGAGTGAAATGAGACAAAGTATCAATGGCTGAGAGATTCCAGAGTTGAGAGGTTATCCTGGAGGTTATTCTTATGCATTAAGTAGATATCACCTTGTTATCCAAGATGTAATGGAGAGGCTGGAGGGAACTGCCTGAAAATGTAGAGCTGTGTTCCAGTAGCCATGTTTCTTGATGATTGTATAATGATATAGCTTTCACAATGTGACTGTGTGATTGTGAAAACCTTGTGTCTGATGCTCCTTTTATCTACCTTGTCAACAGACGAGTAGAACATATGGAATAAAGATGAATAATAGGGGGAACAAATGTTAAAATAAATTTAGTTTGAAATGTTAGTGATCTATGAAAGAGAGGGATAAGGGGTATGGTATGTATAATCTTTTTTTCTGTTTTCGTTTTATTTCTTTTTCTGTTGTCTTTTTATTTCTTTTTCCGATGCAAACGTTCTAAGAAATGATCATGATTGTGAATATGCAACTATGTGATGATATTGTGAATTACTGATTATATATGTAGAACAGAATGATCATATGTTAAGAATGTTCTTGTTTGTTCGTTGTTAAATTAAAAAAAAAAAAAGAAATGAGCAAAAGACTTGAATAGACATTTCTCCAAAGAAGATAAACAAATGGCCAAAAAGCATAAGAAAAGATGCTCAACATCTTTCCATTAGGGAAATGAGAATCAAAACCACAATGAAATACCATTTCACACCCAAAAGAATGGCTACTATTTAAAATATGGAAAATAACATGTGTCTGAGAAGACATGGAGAAACAGGAACACTTTGTTCATCTTTGGTGGGAATGTAAAACAGTGCAGCTGTGTGGAAAAAAGTTTGGCGGTTCCTTAGAAAGTACAGAATTACCACATAACTGGGCAATTTCCCTTCTAGTTGTATTTTCCCAAAGAATTGAAAGCAAGGACCAGAACACATATTGCACATCAGTATTCACAGTGGCATTAATTATTCACAATTGTCAAAAGATGGAACAACCTAGGAGTCCATCAATAGATGAATAAACAAAATGCGGCAATAAATATAAGAAATATGAATCATAAAAAGGAATGAAATTCTGGTACATGTGACAATATGGATGAACCTTGAAGACATCATGCTGAGTCAACTAGCCAGACAGAAAAGGGCAAATGAGTACGATCTTACCGATATGAAGTGATTAGAATAAGCAAATTCAGAGTCAGAAACTAGAATACAGGTTACCAGGGGTAGGGCGGGAGTCAGCAATGGGGGGTAAGGTTTAACTGGTATAGAATCTGATTGTGGTGATGGTAATGGATGGTAATAATGGCTACACAATATTGTGAATATAATTAACATCACTGAATTATATATCTGAATGTGTTTAAAGGAGAACTGCAGTTTACAGTATAATTATAATAATATTCTTTCCTCAATTACAGTAAAGGTATCAAACTAATGCAAAGTGTCAATAATAGGGAAAATTCTGTGTGTGAGGGGAAAGTATATGGGAACTGTGTATTTTCTGCATGATTTTACCATAAATCTACAACTTCTCTAAAAAAAATATAATGATAAATCAATGGTTTTGGACTCATAGTATAAAAATATGTAATTTATGAGAAAAGTTGGAGGGACAGAGGAGTATAGGAACATAATTTATGTATGCTATTGAAGATAAGTTGGTATTAAACCCAACAAGATTGTTACAGATTTAGGATATTAAATTTAAATCCTATGGTAACCACAAAGAACATATTGGAGAATATGCAAATCCATAGAGATAGAAAGTAGGAACAGGTTACCAGGGAGGGGAGCAAGGGGAATAGCAGATTAGTGCATAATGGGTATAGAGGTCACTTTGGGTAAGAAAATTCTAATAATTGATAGTGAGGGTACAGCAACATTTGAATGTGATTACTTCCACAGAACGGTATCCTAGGAGTGGTTGAGTTGAAAAATTTATGTTGTATATTTTTTGCACAATTAAAAAAGAAAGGGAAATTGAAGAGACAATAATAAATGCAATATGTGATCACTAACGGGATCTAATAATGGAGGAGAAACAGCTCAAACAGGCATTATTAGGGCATACGGAAAAAAATGGGATAGAGACGGTAAACTTTACAGCAATTTTAAAGTTCCTGAACTAGGTAACTGCACTGAAGGTAATTGCATAAGTAAATATCCTTTTCCTTGGAACATATGCATGGAAGTATTATGTATTCAAGGAACATGAGGTATACAAACTACATTCAAATGTTCAGCAGATAGGTGAGACAGATCTATAGAGAAAGAGAGACAGAAAGAAGGATGGGTAAAGAGATGGACAGAATGATACAATAAAATACAGAGCAAAATTTAAAAATAGTCAGATCTGGGTATAGAGAGGGATAAAGGTATTCTGGAATTCTCTTTATGAGATGTAGTATTTTTGAAATTGTCCTGTAAGTTTGAAATTATTTCAAAATAAAAAAGCTGAAGAAAATCTTTCTCACCTTGGGTTTGGCAATGAGGTTTTAGAATACAAAAAGGACAAACCACAAAAAATTTTGATAAATTGGACTTCATCAAAATTTAAAACTTCTGCCTTTAAAAGGCACTATTACAAAAATATCAAGACAAGCTACAAACTGGGAGAAAATATTTGTAAACCACGTTAATAAAGAAGGACATGTACTCAACATATACAAAGAACTATTCAACTCAATAATAGGAAAATAACACCTCCCCCTTCCCCGGGCAAAGAATTTGAACAGACACATCAAAGATATACAGATGACAAATAAGCATTTGACGATGATGAATATCACTAATCATCAGGGAAATGCAAATTCAAACCACAATGACAAGATACTACACATCTATCAGAAGGCCTGAAATAAATAAATAACTGACAAAACCAAGGGCTAGCAAGGATGCGGACTAACTAAAACTTTCATACAATGCTGTTAGGAAAAAAAAATAAGACAGCCAGTTTGGAAAACAGTTCAGTAGTTTCTTAGTAAGGTATACACAATTACCATACAACCCAGCAATAGTACTATTGGTTATTTACCCAGGAGAAGTGAAGACATATTTCCGCATAAAAACCTGTCCTCTGGTTGTTTTAATAGCTTTAGTCATAATTACCCAAACCTGAAAACAACTCAAATGTCTTCTGCGGGTGAATGGATAAACAAATTGTGGTACGTTTATACATGGAATAACACTCAGCAATAAAAAGGGAAGATGCATGCAATAGCATGAATGAATCACAAAAGTATTCTGCCAAGTGAAAGAAGCAAGACAGTAAAGGCTGGCTTATTTTATGATATTCTGGAAAAGGCAAAACTATAGGAATGGAAATCTGATCAGTGGTTGCCAATAGCTAAGGGTAGAGTAAAAGGGCACAAGGAACTTTTTAGGTGATAGAAATTATCTACATCTTGATTAACATGATTGTTTATATTTGTCAAAACTCATCAAACTGTATACTTAAAAAGGATGAATTATATTCTCATCAGCCCAACTTAAAAATAAAACAAAAATATAAAGCATCTAATACATATTGCCACATGGAAAGTGCTCATTAAATTAATTTCCTTACTCAATGCAATCCCAGAGAACAACAAAATTAAATAGAAGGCAGAGCATTTAAATTTTTCTCAGACTCTTTGCCTTCTGGTAACTGTACGCCTGCCAGAAAAACTAAAAGAGAAGCTTTTTAGATATAAGCCTTCAGGCTATTTTAAACCTCAAAGAGTTTGGTCAGCAAGGCTTGAGCTGCTCTAACATAGAACAGTGCATATCCCCAAGCAGCCACAGGTCTCTTCTGGCTGGAGTACTGCTACCCTAAGACTACAGAAGGATTGTCTGGTCAGCCCTATCACATCACACTTTCTTATATACTACTATCTCCTAAGGCTAAGGCCCTCACTTTTCCCTTCTACTTGTCTTTACAGTGGCCAGTTCAATCCATCTGATAATGATTACTGCTTAGTATCACACGACTCCAACAAGCAATCTTGACCTCTTCATATACATTCAGTCAACAAACATTTATGGGGCAACAATCTGTCAGGCACTAAGAGTACACAGAGTTAACATTTAAGGGACTTTACCAGACGAGAGAGAGGTACAATAATCATGATTAAGCATTATCACAATATCACTTACAGAATAAAAATGTTCTAAAGCATTATGTTTAGAAAGAATTGTTTGGTAGAGTTCCTTCACATCTGGACATTGCAAGTAAAGTTTTTATTTGGACACTTCAAAAAATGACCATATTGAAACATAAGGTATTAACGCACCAAAAAATTTCCAGAAAAATTAAACAGAAGTAAGGCAACTGGACATACATGTAATACAAAGCCAACTTTAAAATATTGGATTAGATTTTGGCATTCTTATTTAGAATATATCACTAGCAGAACCTTTTAAAGAGCCAACAATTTCTTATTTTGAACTGCAAGTAAATCATCTCCCAATCTTAGTCTATTTATTTGTAAGCCTTACAGAAAGGCAGAAAAGTTCAAGTTTGGGGACTGTTGTTTAATACCATTTCCTTAAAAAGCTAACAACCCTCTATATTGTCTAAAAATGATTTTACAAAAAAAGTAAAATTCTACCCACTTCCCCCCAACTCATCACTAACATGAGAGTGTGGTATTTTTATGTAGATTTCAGTTGTACTTTCTCATATCATCCTACTCTGGCTCTGTCAAACAGGTTTTTATGGTCTATGACAAAGAAAAACCCACATTTCAGAGTAAATGTACGCAAGCCCCATTGCAGTATGTCATGTCATCCCTGTCTTTACACAAATAGACACATATGCATGCATATGTGTGTGTATACATGTATAAATATAAACAGATAAACATATATAAAGAAATTCCATGAGATTAAGTCACACAGCTAGGCACTAAATTATGGTCTACGGAGGGACAGGTAAGGGGGAGTCAGATATGATTTCCAGGTATAGGTTTATTGCAAGGCAATAAGAATAATGTTAGAATAATGAAAGTTGGAATAATGAAAGAAATCACTTATCTGTAAAGAGGACTGCATTCAGACATAGCCTTTTTGCAGGTAGGGATCAATGATACTGTAATTCTTTATGTCTGTAAACTGCCTATCAACTTCCCAGGCACACAGAGGATGCTCAGTAGATGGTAGCTTTTATTGCTTATTAATCCAGTACTTACTTAAATCTCTATAACACAACTGCAATATTGGTCTAGTTAGAATTACTGCTCTCTGGATCAGCTTTTTATCATTTAATACCACAAACATAGAAATGTTTATGGTAGTTATAACTAAAAAGGTGAAACCAAAGGTGAAACTCATTTTCTTCTTTTACTTTTCTGAATTAATTTGTTAAAACAGTGAATATATTATATTTACATAGGAAACATTTTTTTAAAAACTGTATATGAAAGTGCTATTTTTCCTAAATGAAGATGTAGCTCTTGAAATACTGATAGTACAATAAGAGATTCCTATTTTTTTGGATTAGTGCTGATGAATGGTGTAATATAATTGGCCAGGATTAGGGATCTAATTTGTGGCTTCTACACAGTGAAAATTTCACAGTTCCATAACTAGGTTAACTAAACCACATAATGATCCTCTGAGTTAACAGGCCAGAGACCATATACACATTTTTAAAGGTAGTTTATGAC
Source organism: Tamandua tetradactyla (assembly GCF_023851605.1). Lineage (NCBI taxonomy): Eukaryota > Metazoa > Chordata > Mammalia > Pilosa > Myrmecophagidae > Tamandua > Tamandua tetradactyla. The sequence goes on from NC_135329.1 coordinate 7,580,127, forward strand.
AGACTTCCTTGCTAGCTGAAGAGAACTGGTTATAAAAGAACACCACAAAATGAATCTACTTAAAACAAAATTTAATAGATAATAGTTTAAAAATGAAAACAAAACTAAAAATGATGAAAATAAGTATACTATATAGCAACATTTATTACAACTACCATTATTTACAAACTTAGAATTAACAAAAAACAATGCAAATGTAGCTCAACTATCTTACTTTCCTCTGCAACGTCAAAATTGTGGGGACTTGAGTAATACATGCTTGGTTTGTTATAAATGCAGTACAGTACTATATCTGATTCTACAGGTCTGGCAGTTAACAGCAATTTCTTAACTACACAGCTGAAAGGATGAATGAGCTCTAAAATTCTAAAAAAGTATTAAAGCTCTAAAAATAAAATGACATTTTTTTCTTCCTAAAGCCACTGACTGTCGCTGCTCTGTCCTTCCCCCTTTTCTTCCAAACTTTGCATAAAACCACTGTCACGTGTTTCAGAGCTTCCTATTTACCAGTTTTCAGTATCTCCACAATATTAAGACTGAAACAAGCTACACTTTATGACAGTCTCAAACGTAGTGAAATAAAGCTGAAGTAGCCTCTTATCATCTGATAGCTCCTCTATCATGTTCTATTTACAATTTTATTAATTTTTTTAAAACCAGAAAGCAAATTTACCACAATTAAAGAAGGCTTTGGTAAGCATGCTTCTGCTGATGCAGAAGACATAAATGCAATGCGCTAATCTTTTTTAGCTCTCGTAAGCAGAGAGTAAAGCATCAAAGAGATCATGAAAAGGATATCTGCCCAAAAGAACTTTCTGTAATGGTGTAAATGTTCTATATCTGCATTGTCCAATATAACAGACACCAGTCCCATGTGACAAGTGAGCACTTGAAATGTGGCTAGTGTGACTGAGGAACTGAATTAATAATTTTATTTAATTTTTATTAATTTAAATTTAAATGGTGACATTGTAGCCAGTGGCTATTATATTTGAACAGTGCAACTCTGAAAGAACTAAGAAATCTAAAAAGTTTGTGCCTAGTCTTAGGGTGATGAAGCAGACATAGCTAAATTTGAGGAATATGTCAGATGCATTTAAACAAACAGCTTGGTCTAGGGCACTTCCAGACTAGTTCCATTAGCATGGGGCATCAAAAAAATTTAACATACTCTCTGGCTATAGATCTACCAAAGGAGCAAACACTGATTTTGAAAGTTTTGTGCTATGAAACTATTTACCTAAACATTTTATTATTAAATGTTTCGTATTAAACAATTACATATGTAGGAAATTTTATTGCTTTTATAAAAGAAAAGCTTAAACCAATATTATATGTATGTTACTAAATTAATTCTTATTGGCTTAACCAGTTTATAAAAATCCTATGATATAAAAAACACCTTTAATATTTACATTACGGCACTCTGATTTTTGCCCACCCCCACCCCAGCATCAAACACCATATACCTCGAGGTTATTCTTAACTGCTCAAAGGCAAGCACACATCCAGATGATACTGCAGAATACGTTTGCACTGAGTCGTGGGATTTACTGCATAATAATAACCTAACAGAAGCCATATGTGGTATTCTGAAATAAGCTATCAAAATATTTTCAACAAGAGTACTTTAAGTTTTGCATGTTAAGCTTATCTATACAAATACTGTATAACCTCTAGCAAAAAAAATACATAAAACAACTTCTGTATCTTGCCACAAGCACAAGGCTACTAACTACTTACCATTCATAGCTGTGGGAAACTGAGCCATCATGGTCCTGAATATTCCTTGCTAGCTCTCAGCCATCTGCAACATAAAAAACATTGTGCCATTAATAATACAACAAGGGCATATCACAGCTTAGTACACCCGCTAAGCAGTGGGGATGCCTGTCCTCTCCAGCTCACGCTTCCAACAGAAAACAATACAGAGCTTCTGCTGCTGCTGAACAGGCAGAACGTACATTTGAAGAAGGGTAGGGGATTTCGTCAGGCAATGGTGCTGTCTTAAAAACAAGAACATTTAAAAGAAAAAGTCGTATTTAATAGGAAGTAATGAATAAAGAAATCTTTTGCAAAGAACCAATATTCTTGGAGAAATTAATTTAGGAAAGGAAGATTTGTTATAACCAGGCAAGACTTACTTAAGAGAAATCAACTTTATTAAGTGTATAAGAATTACATGGAAAATCTATAATACTCTTCTTTTTAAAAAATTCAAAAATATCCAAAATAAAAGCAACACTACTATTTAATTAAGCTCCTACTGGTTTATAAAAATATAGCCTAAAATTATTAAAAATATATATAAATTTTATAATAAAATAACTAAATGTAACGGGCAAGCACTCTGAAATAGGAAGAAAGGAAATTAACGGCTCTGGGTCAAATCCCAGTTCTGCTATTTTACTAGCTATACCACGGGAAATTTATTTAACCTTTTTGAGACTCAGATTCATTATCTGTAAAAATACTGTGCTAGGATATGCTTTTTTAAGTATTAAGCACGATCCAGCACACTGCCTGACAAACAGTGGGTGTTCAATAAATGAAGGTTAAGTGCAATAATTTTGAACCCAGAATTCACTGTTTTACCGTGAATAACTTCAAATTTCAAAAGGTCTATCCCATGAATCCTGAGCATATGACCAGTTACAGAGAGTGAAGGCTAGCAAATATATAGTATTTAGTAATTAAACTATAGATCACAATATTACAGGAAGACACTACTAAATTAAAGACTACTCAATATTTTTATCCACTTACCCAAATCATTTGAAGATGAGTAATTCTAGAAGCCTAAGAAGAAATTTGTACACAAGTCATTTTAAACAAAGGGGATATAGCTGTTGTGCATTGTGATAAGCGTCACCAGGGAAGATGGGTGACTAGCTGCCAAGAAGTGTTAAAAGTTACCATTTTCTTAATGAATTCAGTGTGCTCCAAGGTCTGGCCCTCAGCATTCCTGGCTCAGAAATGTGACTGTATCAATATAACAACCAACAGCAATTCACACTAACTAGGTTCCAAAAAAAAAAAAAAAAAAAAAACCGGAATATGAGGCCAATTTATTAATTTATAATGAGAAATTAAATAGTCAAAAGAACCAGTGGTAAGTTTTCTTCCTACAGAGCAAACTATATCATCTACTAAATTTTGATCGGATGGCTGTTTGGTCAGCAAAAGAAGTTCACTGTAATCAGACTGCTCAATGGCATCAGGTATCAACAATGTACACATCTATGTGTCCAACAGGGAAATTCCAGGACTGGGCAGCAGGAGTGAATAAACCTCCAACGGTGCTTTGATTGGCACAGCTGATTTTACTCTTTTGACTGCCAGCTTTTTTCTGTTTACTACTACTATATACCATCCTCCCTCTCAAAGTGTATTTTTTTTAAAGATGTAATAAGCTTTTTTGCAATGGAGCTTTAGCCCTCCTACCACATTTAGACTTTATATGTCACTAAATTCTTTTCGGAAGAAATTTTATCCATGCACAAGTTTTTTTGTTTTTGTTTTTCACTCCCTTCTCAAAAGGCGATGTGAACCCCCAGGTATTAAGAGTTGTTTACTATACATAAAAACAATAACGAAACCAGTGTGGGGATGGTCAGGAACTCCTAGAGGAGGGTATGTTGAGGCTTAAAGGATAAGTAAGATTTAGTTTTAATTCCAATGTTATAAATCTTAGACTTGGGATGAAAGTCTCCCTTACAGCATGGGAGATGACTCCCAGGGATGAGCCTGGCCCTGGCACAGTGGGATCAACAATGCCATCCTGAGCAAAAGGGGGAAAAGAAATGTAACAAATAAAGTATCAGTGGCTGAAAGAGTTCAAATAGAGTAGAGAGGCTACACTTTAAGTCACTATTATGCAAGCTTCAGATAGACACTGCTACCTATCAAAACTAGCCAAACCCCAACCAAAACCACTCCTGCCAATCCTAAAGAATGCCGAGGGCATTATATAAGATTCTACAAAGGTTCTGTACACTAGGATAACTTTCCAGAAACCTACAACCACCAGATGGGTCCCTGGACCAGATAAGTCCTGAAATGCAGAGGGGGGGCAGCCTTTCAAGAACATCAACTAGTTCCATTCCCCTATCTCATTTTATCGACAGCCCCATCTAACAAGAAAATGTTAGGATAGGTAAATACCCCTAAAGAGTTGGATAGCAAGATCAAATGTGATGGTAGAGTTACACAGAAGTGGTCAGGTTTAACAAATGAGTATGATTGCTGAATCATTATATTATTTCTTTTAGTCTCCAGTACCTTAGAGCAACTAGAAATAAAAATCGGAATTGTGGAATTGTAACCCATACAAAACTCTGAAATCTGTTCTACAACTAACTGTTGCAACATACTTTGAAATTTATTGCTTTTATATATATGTTATTTAAAGAGAAGTAGGAGTATAACAGATAAGATAGGATTTAACAAATGAGCATAATTGGTGAATCATTACATTGATATTTCTGTTGGTCTCTAGTATCTTGGAACAGATAGAAAAAAAGTGAAAAATCATGGAACTGTCACTCACACAAACTTTAAAATCTGTTCTATAGCTACTTGTTAAAATGTACTTGGGGATGCATGGGTAGTTCAGTGGTTAGAATGCCCGCCTTTCATGGGGGAGACCCAGTTTGATTACCGGGCCATGCACCCCCCAAAAAAAAAAAGTACTTGGAAAATTTACTGCATTTTTGTATATATGTTATATTTCACAATTAAAAAAAAAACTACCTACAAAAAAAAAAAAAAAACAACTTGGACTTGAACATGTACCTGACAGGGAGTTTAAAAGGTTTTAAGGAGAGGAACATATTTAGATTTTACTTAAGACAGACAACTAATTGTCATGAAGAAATGGACAAGACTGAAGCAGGAAGATAAATCAATGAATAAATGAGTATCCTGTCTAGAACAGCGACAGCAGGGACAGAAAAGATGGGATAAACTGGAGAAAGAGCAAAGGGTTTAAACAGGCATAACTCAGGGACTCTTTGGAATATGAGGGATAAAGTCAAAGGAATCAAAGAGATAACTTCTACAATTATAGGCTGGGTGACTGGGTGAACTGTAGTGACATCCGCTAAACAAGTGAACAGAGAAGGAATTTCATAAATCATGCTACAACTACCAACTTCCTCAATTGTAGAAATTCTACAAATAAGTGTAATACTTTTACCTCCCCAGTTTTAAATTATCACAAGTAATATTTTGATAAAACAAAAAACAAGTATTTTGTTATATAAAACAAACTATATGCATAACAAATAAACTAATTACTTACACATATGCAGTGTTAGGCCCCGACTTTATAAGGTTTCTGTGACTGAGAGAAACAATTTTAAAATGTGGGAGAATCCTCGCCAAAAGCATTATATATAATGCATTTTATAACTCTGAATACTGGCACATGAATTACCAAAAATGGCTCAAATGACAGAAAACATAGATGTACAGAAGACAAATAATGAATAGGATCCTGTGGTCACAAAGCCTTAAACAATTAGATCTAGACCTAAGACCTATACATCTACTGTACAGAAGCTCTGGTTGATAATCATGCCACTTAGTAGATGCTCAATAATCACAGACACAATTCTGAGACAAAACCAGAGAATGAACCAAATATAATGGACAGGGAGGGCAAATTCCCTGAATAAAGCTGAAGGTCCTGGCATTACACAACTGTCTTCACCTGGTATATGGGATTAAGCTTGCATGTAGCATCATATAATCACATTTATATATATGTGTGTGGTAGTTAGATTCAGTTGTCACCTTGGCCAGGTGAAGGTGCCTAGATCTATTGCTGTGGACATGAGCCAATGGCATATGAACCTCATCTGTTGCTGATTACATCTGCAGTCAGCTAGGAGGCGGCCTGCTGCAATGAACAGCATTTGATTTAATTGGCTGGTGCTTAAATGAGAGAGTTCAACGTAGCACAGCCCAAGCAGCTCAGCATATCTCATCTCGGGGCTTGCATCTCAGCCCCGGCCTTTGGAGATGCAGAAAGGAATCATCCCAGGGAAAGTTGCTGGAACCCAGAGGCCTGGAGAGAAGGCCAATAGAAATCACCCTGTGCCTTCCCACGTAAGAAAGAACCTCAGTTGAAAGTTAGCTGCTTTTCTCTGAAGAACTAACTAAATAAATCCCCTTTTATTAAAAGCCAATCCATCTCTGGTGTGTTGCATTCTGACAGCTAGCAAACTAAGACAAACTTGGTATCGGAGAGTGGGGTGCTGCTGCAGTTTACATATACCAAACATGTTGGGACAGCTTTTTAAATGGATAAGGGGAAGATTTTGGAGGAGTTGTGAGGAGCTTGATAGAGAAGGCCTAGAATGTTTTGAAGAGAATCTTGATAGAAATGTGGACTCTACAGACATCTCTGACCAGGCTGTAGACAAAAATGAGATGTGTCATTACAGACTGGAAGGAAGGCAATCCTTGTTTTAAAATGGCAGATAATCTGGCAAAGTTGACCAGTGGCTTTGGCTGGAAGGCAGATTTTAAAAGCTATGAACTTGGATATTTAGCAGAAGAGATCTCCAAATTAAATGTTGAAAGTGCAGCCTGGTTTCTCCTCACAACTTATAGTGAAATGCAACAGGAAAGGGATAAGCTGAAAACTGAACTTCTTGGGTACAAAGAAACCAGTAATTGAAATTCTGGAAAATTCTGGGCCTTCAGGAATGGAGACCCCAGAGAATAGTGCCCCACATGAGGGCTTGGCCAAATGTGGAACCAGTCAGCCATCCCAGAGAAAGCCAGGATTGGACATGGAGTTGTCCAGGAAGGATTTGTGGAAACTCCTTATGTCTGATGGGCATGATCCAAGGCTACTGCATAGAAAGCCGAGGAGAGTGCTGTGGGACCTGTATAAACAGAGCCGCTGCCAGTCTAGACTGAGGGGTTCAGAGAAGGGACACACTGGAGGAAAAATAACTTCAGAGAGGCAAAACCATGGAGGCCGAGGTCTGAAGTCAAGAAGCCTCGGGCCAGGAGAGTGGACCCACCCAAGCCCGTGGAGAGGGTGAGTTTGCCCCAAAGGCAGAGGATGGGCAATCCACCTCGTTGCAGTGGAAGAGTTAGGCCGCCTCAGGCCTTGGAGAGGGTGCAGCACATTCCTTGGGGTTTGGGGAGAGCCTGGCTGCCACCACATGGAGGGGTTGAGCGTGTGCCCCGGAGATGGCAGAGAGCCCGGGTGTGGCCCCAATGCTTGGAGAGGGTGGAGTCGAGAAAAAGGTGGTCTCCCCAGTGTCCCCCAAGGCTGGATTTGGAGAGAGGCAGGCCTCCGTGTAGACCCTTGGAAAGGGTGGGACTGCTGCTTTCAAAAGTCCTGAAGATAAATGATTCTCAGACTTTGAAATCTAATGGACTTTGCCCTGTGGGTTTTCGAAACTGTATGGGTCCGGAGACCCCTGTGTTCCTCGGAACGTGCATATGTATTCTATGACTGTTCCTCCTTTGTATGTTGGCAGCAAATAACTTTTTATGAGTTTTCAAAGGTCCAAAGCCAGAGGATAATTTTGCCTTAGAACAGACCACGCCTGTAACTAACTTTGATAGGAGTTTGTACATTTCTAACTTTGTATTTCACGTATATTGCTAGTGAAATGGTTTAAGGGTCTCTGATATTGTTATGGAATGAATGTATTTTGTATATGGGGAAAACATGTCTTTTAGGGTCCAGAGGGTGGAAGGTGCTGGCTTGAAAGGATGATGTCCCCTAGAAAAGCCATGTTTTAATCAAAATCCCATTTCGTAAAGGGAGAAAAATCCCTATTCACTACTGTATGTTTGAAACTGTAATCAGATCATCTCCCTGGAGATGTGATTTAATCAAGAGTGGTTGTTAAACTGGATTAGGGGACGACATGTCTCCACCCGTTTGGGTGGGTCTTGATTGGTTTACTGGAGTCCTATAGAGTTGAAACATTTTGGAGAAGGAAAGAGAGTCAGAGAGAGCCAGAGAAGAACGACATAGGTATGAGAAGCAGAGAGCCCACAACCCTGAGACCTTTGGAGACGAAGAAAAACGCCTCCTGGGGAGCTTCATGAAACAGGAAGCCAGGAGAGAAAGCTAGCGGATGATGCCTTGCTCAGCCATGTGCCCTTTCAGCCAAGAGAGAAATTGTGACTGTTTGCCATGTGCCTTCTCACTTGAGAGAGAAACCCTGAACTTCACTGGCCTTCCTGAACCAAGGTATCTTTCCCTGGATGCCTTTGATTGAACATTTCTATAGACTTGTTGTAACTGGGACATTTTCTCAGCCTTAGAACTGTAAACTAGCAACTTATTAAATTTCCCTTTAAAAGCCATTCCATTTCGGGTATACTGCATTCTGGCAGCTAGCAAACTAGAACAGCATGCAATGATTGAAGGGCTGTGGTAACGTGAATTTAGTAGCATAATTTGCTGGAACCCATAATGGTATGACAGATTTTAAACTGTCATACCATTTCATACCTGTTACATTTATATCAATTCTGTCTGCCCCATTGTAGAATAATTACCTCATGCATAACAGTTCCACTAATATACTTACAGAGAAATCATTACAATTGAAATTTTTAAATATGTAAAAAATGCTAGATACCTAAGACTTTCACATTTTAAAAAAACTGTTGACACTACCTATATAATCATAATGTTTACCATCTATCACCTGTTCATTCAGTACACATCTATTGATGATCTACTATGTGTCACGCTCAGTACTGACATTCTGATATGTTCCAGGTTCTATACAAGGAGCTACAGACACCAAGGACTTGAGAGATCAGTCTACCAGGTGTCAGATACTGCTAGACATCTTTTATAATATTGGTAATCCTCACACTATTCCAGCAAGGCAGATGATATTGTACTCATTTTACAGATTAAGAAACCGAAAACTTAAATTACTTACCTAAATTCTGTTAATAAGTGTTGAAGGGAAGATGCAACCCTAAGTCTAATTCTAAAGGCTATGAACTTCATATAGACTTAATCTGCTTCTTCCTCTCTTAAATGAGGATAGTTAATGATGAGTGAATCATAGGTCCCTGCAAGCAACAAGAAACTTAATGTAGGTACAATTTCAGGGGAGAAGAAAAACAAGCCAGAGATGCCTCTCAAGGCATAGGTCTACAACATACATACATGCATGCATACACACACACACGCGTACATACAGACATACATACATGGAGTGTTAATTTATTTCTTACCTCTGGGTTTAACCCCCTGAAGGAAGAAAAGGGTAATCAGCAAGTCCAGTTACATGCCTCATGCTTGTGGAAGGCAGGTAGGTGTGACTTAAGTCAGCATCCTACAAACATCTCTCTAATTATTAGAGGTTGTAACATGGAATGATGCACAATCTGGGCAGTTTAAATACTATGTTAATTACATATGGTTTAGAGTATTCATGTGGATATTTTCCTCTCATAAATTAATTAATGGAGAACTGACATTGTTTCCTTTCTAGAAACCAAGGTAATATACTTAATAGACAATAAGCATGTGGCAAAGACTGCTTCAATTTAATATAGTGCAAATCCAATTTGGAAAATGTGGAAAATGATCATACTAAGAGAGAGAAAAGTTGAAATGCTAGACCAGGAGAAGGAAATTCTTTCTCTGTAAAAATCAATAAACCCCAGGCCGGGGTGGGGTGGGGGATGGAGATTAGTTTTAGTCATTGAAAGTATAAAGTCATTCAGTTAGGGTTGGGTTTTTTGTTTATTTAGAACTACAGAATTATAGAAGGCAAGAATCACAATTATTTAGTCCAAAACCCTCAATTTTAAAGATGGGAAAACTAAGAGATTTGCATGAGCTCCCATAGCTAGTTAGTAACAAAACTGATCCTAGAAACTGTACCTGTTATGTACAAGTTCAGTGCTGTTTTAACAATAGTTTCCCCAAACTCGCATGCTCATATAACCTGGGACACTTACTAGTTATAATTCTCAGATTCCCAAGCCTATCACCAGGAGATTTGAGAGACTGGAAATTAGTAGTTAATACATGAATTTGGCCAAGAACCTACTTGAAATCATCTCCCCTGCCCTGAAACCCTTTCACATAGCTACTAGTTTTCTCCTAAAACAAAAACAAAAACACAACACTAATGTCCCTCTGCTGCTTAAATTCCTCCAATAATTGCAAGTTAAAGTCCAAACTAGAATGAAATATAGGGTCCTTAATAATCTCACGTCAATCTACTCTACCACACTGAGCTCCAAACATTTTCACTTGACACAGACATTCTAAATACACCAACCTTTCCTTGACACAGACATGGTTTTTTCACTCCTCTATTCCTTCATAAGAGTTGTTCCCTCTGCCACAGCCGCCACCCTTTCTTCTCATTCTTCAATTCCCAACTCAGTGTCATCTCTTCTTTGAAAGACTACCTTCCCGGCAAATTCATTATGATCTTCTAGGTATGTCCATAACACTTGTTCACCTCACGATCACTGATCACACTGTATTTCAGTTACTTTTTCACCTGTTTACCTGTTTCAAATGTGCATAGAAACAATTTTTAACTTACCTCCGTATGCCTTGTACCTAAATCAGATAATCCAGAGAAAATGCTCCATAGATATTTGAACAAATGAATTGGATCAATGAATAATTTGATTGAGATAGCAACACAACAAAAAAACAAAACAAAGGGAGGCAAAGAAAGAGGGAATGCTGAATGAAAGTATGGAAAAGAAATTGGGGAGAAAACAGATCAGGCTCTAATCTACATCCCTGAAACCCTAAAGGCATCAGAACCATAGCTATTAGAGCAAACTGTTCCATGCAAAACAGTCCTTTCTGTAATGTAGTTGTTTTTCTTTTAAACATACTTTTAGAGATAAAGATTTATGTCTCATTGAATTCTGAAGTTTCATATTGGGGATGGGGAAGAAGGCTTGATAGTTTTTCAATCATACCTTGAATCATGTTGGTTAAATATTGGCTAGTTTAAATAAATAAATTTGGCTGAAGGTCAAACATTCAAAAGTAAGATAATCAAGTTCCTGAAGTTATATCTTATAAAACTTGTTCTAGTATCTGTGCTAGGTACACACAGTCAACTCTCAAAACATACTTGCTGACTAGTTGGGAAAAATGTTCCTGCCTCATCTGGTTCCCAAGGAGATCAAGGTCAGTTTTACATGAAAATGACTAAAGCAAATTATGTACATGGTTATAGTTTCTCCAGTAAAAAACATCTACTGAGAATAGGTATTCCCTATAATCTGCTCCCCACGTATCCATTCATATTTTTGTTCATCCATTCATTTATTCTTCAAACATGAACAGACACTATTAAAAATATATGAAGATGTTCTGGAGCAGCTAGAAGGAAAAATCTGAGATGATGGTATGGTAGTTCATGACAAACTGTGGGATCTGTCCTGTAACTACTTGTTGAAGAGAGCTTTGAAAACTATTGCTTTTTTATTTCTTTACTTTGTATATATGTTATAGTATACAATAAAAAAAGTTTTAAAAAAATTTGAAGAATACTGTGAGAAATCAGAGGATAGAACTAACACTATATGAGAGGTAAATCAGATTATAGTACATGTCACAAAGGAGGTAATATTTATGTAATAATTACCTAACATGAGGTCAGTGTCAAAGTGAGTAGACTCCAGTATCCCCTAGTGAAAGGCATATGGATGGGCATCATTCCAAAATGAAAGTTTCTGAACCTAAGAGAAGGGTTGGTTAAAAGAAGGAAAAATACAAAAAGCCAGTATAACAACAAAATTACTCTTACCCAAAGAGGGCAATTAAAGAGCAATGTGATTACAAAGAACACACTTAACATTAAAAGTTAAAAAAAAAAAAAAAGTAAGAAATCCAGTACTTTTTAAACCATGCTACCCAGGGTTCCAGAAGTTTTAAGGAGGTACAAGAGAGGTGGGGGAGGGAAGAGAAATGCAGGATTAGGAGAGGATACCAACCTCAATGAGAGCAGTTCTGTGTTTTTGTTTTACATATTGGAGCATCCATATAAGATCTTAATTGATAATTTTTTTTTCAAAAAAGTGAACACCACACTCAATTTCCACCCCTTCATTTTAGAAACAGTTAAACAGGAACCAAAGAGATGAAGTAATTTGCCAAGGTCACACAATTTAAGGAACAAAGTATGTCAACGCTATTGTCTTTGGTCTTCACTGTGCGAATCATGAAGAGTCAATATTTAAAACTTGCACATATTTTAGAAAGAAAACTCTAACAATAGTGTAGTGACTGAGTTGGATTTGAGAAGGTCTTGAGGCAGAGACATCAGTAGTGGAGTGGCATAATCCAGGTGGTAAGAATTTGGGCAGTGGAGAAGAAGCATTTCAAGGTAGAATCAGGCGTTTCTATCAAATAAATGTGGAAGGTGACTAAAGTTCATTGCAGATGAGTTTCTATCTCGGCTGACTGTAGAGTTGTAATATTAACCAGGAAGAAGCTCTGAGAAAGTAAGGATGTAGACATCAAATTCAGGGAAGCCAGGAGGGGAGCAACAGAATGTCCAATGAACAGCATTATTCAGGAAAAGCATATATAAGAAACAAGAGAAGAACCTGGTCTTGTAAGAGCTGATGAAGAAAAATCGTGAAAGAAAATAAGAAGAACATCCAGAAACAGTAGTTAAGATTCAAGAGAAAAGAGGAGATAGAGCTAATAAGAGAGTTACAAGAAGCGGATAATCATCATTATAAAATGTCAACATGTTAAGACTAAGCCATCATGTTTAGCAACCTGACGTAAGTGCAGTTCTAGTACAGTAAATCAAACTGAAGTGGACTAGGAAGTAAACAGGAGGTGATCTGTAGATGACTCAAGAAGTGTATTAGTTAAGCCAAGGGGAAGAAAGGGTAGGAGGAAAGATAAGAGGCTTTAGGAAGGAGAGGGAAGGTCACTTTTAAATGGGAGAAGAAAACTATTTTTAGAGGAAAAGGGAGAGATTTAATTCCTAAAAGGGAAGGAGAAGGGAGGTGACCTAACACTGAGTTTGGGTTCTAAAGTGGAAGCAATCAGCCTCTAGAGCAAAGCTAAAACCTGGAACAAACACTTCTGGCCCTGGAAAGAGAGGACAAGAAAGGCAGTAAGAATGGATTAAAAAATACATAAATTTGAAAGTAGGAAAAAAAAGGAGTTGAGAAAGTACAGCTTTTCTCTGCAACCTTTCCTTCTTTTCTTTAGACTCAGACAACAGTCCAAAAGACAGGGCTGATGACAGACTCTTTGTTCTCCACAACCCACCCCCCACCCCCAAGTGCTTAAGAAGAAATTTCTCTCTTCAAGCTGAAAAAGAGAAGTCTGCATGCAAATCAATTCCTATGAATCAACCAGACGTGTGTATTTGAGTTTGGGTTCAAATCAGCTTAAGGTGCACAGGTAATTCAGTGGTTAGAATGCCCGCCTTTCATGCAGGAGACCTGGGTTCGATTCCTGGACCACACACCTTCCCCCCCAAAAAACAAATTACTTAGGCTATACACATCAAAATATTTATTAAATGAATGAATATGGGGTGGGGGGGGTCATTCTAGGCAGAGGTACATGCAACAGCAGAGTGAATAAGATGGTGTTGGAAATAGATGATGACTTATTTGCATGAAATTAGAGAAGAGCTAATAACAATGCAAAGGAACCATAATTATAGAGGCAAAAATGAATGTCATATTAATACCTAGCTGAGAGAAATGTTAAATTAGCACAAACTTTGTGGAAAGAAATTTGGAAATATGTATTTATTTATAGCCGATCTTATTCTAAAAGGAATTAAGGCTCTAACAAAAACACAAAAACACTTCATTAAATTAAAAAGCAGATAGGTAAATGAGGGCAAAGAGAAACTAAGTATGAAAGGTAAGATGAAGACAGGGACGAGTGGAATACAAAATGCTCGTAGCAACATTCAGCACAACTGGGAGTAAATATTAGATATTAGAGAACTATTATTAATTTGGGGGGTGTGTTATAATGATTATATAGGACTTTGTCACTTTTAGAGATGCATAGTTTTCTGTTCAACTTACTCTCAAATATTTAAGAACACATAGGAAGAGATAAATCTAGATAGATGGATGGAGTTTTGTAAAACACTTAAAACTGCTGCATCTAGTCAGTGAATCCATAAGTAAACCTGTAATACTCTTTTGACTTTTGCATATTTTTTATGTTTTTCGTTACAAAAGTTACTTTCATGATCCGACTTGACCACCAGTGCTCCCTCTTCATTGTTGTCCTCTATGACCAGCGGTTATTCCTTTAAGGATTTAGCACTTGGCTCTCTGTCCCAACTCTAACATCATTCCCATGACAATTCTTGTTGAAAACCGTATGACAAGGTGATCCTGTCAATATCCTGGTCTCTCAGTCTTCGACCTGTGTTTCAAAAATCTTATCATGCATCTTACCTTAGTCATCCACTCTCAAGATCACACCCTAGACCTTGTTATTAGCAATAACTGCAGCCCCTCCATAATCCACATCAAGGCCCCCACTCTCTCTTAACCAGCACCATGTTGACAACTCCCTCCTTCTAGTTCCCTGCCTACAACAATTCTTCAGCTCTACTAGGACCTACAAATTACTGATCTTATCAACTGTGCACTGCCCCCCATTCTTCAAGTCCTCATATTCTGCTCATCCAACTTAAATACCACAGTCTACCCATTATTAGTACTCCCTTTTATACATTCTCAACTTCACTCTCAGCTCTCTGTGTATAGTACCCACCAAGAAAAACTTAACTAAATCCAGCTCTCAACATATTCCATGCACACATAAATGAAACTGAACATGGTTGGAGAAATAAATACAGCAATGCTCACGAGTCTCACTTTAGATTCACAACTACTACTTCAAGTGGGCCCTCAGTCTGACAATCCTATATTTCCCAAGTCATTCAATCTCCCACACTCCTCCTAGATGACTAATCCATACTTCTCTTTGAACCTCCAATACTTTTATCCTTCTTCTCCACTCAGCTGATGGCCTTGCTTCCTGCTCCAAAGAGAAAAGGAAAGCTATCAGAAAAGAACTTCACAACCTGCCTCCATTCACACATCTACCAACCTAGCTGTATACATACACATCTACCCTGCCTCCCCTCTCGTTAGGAAAGATAAATCCACTTGCACACTAGATCCCATCCAATCTTTCCCTCATATGGACACCGTTCTACCAATTCTCATCCCTCTCTCCTATATTAGCATATTTATTCCTCTACCTAATTATTCCCATCAACATATAAACATGCCATAACATCTCATCATCATATATTATACTATGCATTTATGTGTTTTTCTATTCCCCACATAAGAATATAAGTCTCATGAATTCACAGATACGTATGTTTGTGTTCTGTTCACTGCTCCATCTCCAGTGCCTAGAACAAAATCTGGCATAGAGTAGAAATGAGATAAATATATGCAATGAAGAGAACAATTTACCAGGAAGGCATTGTTAGGGAACTTGCATATTGTTATAACACAGAGTAAAAATATATGTATTAGTTAGGGTTCTCTAGAGAAACAGAATCAACAGGGAACAATTGCAAATATAAAATTTATGAAAGTGTCTCACGTGACCGTAGGAATGCAGAGTCCAAAATCCACAGGGCAGGCTGTGAAGCCGATGACTCCAATGGATGGCCTGGATGAACTCCACAGGAGAGGCTCACCAGCCAAAGCAGGAATGCAACCTGTCTCCTCTGAGTCCTCCTTAAAAGGCTTCCCATGATTGGATTTAGCATCACTAATTGCAGAAGACACTCCCCTTTGGCTGATTACAAATGGAATCAGCTGTGGATGTAGCTGACGTGATCATGACCTAATCCTATGAAATGTCCTCATTGCAACAGACAGGCCAGCGCTTGCCCCATCAGATGAACAGGTACCACAACTTGGCCAAGTTGACACCTGTCCCTAACCATGACAGTCCACCCCTTGTCAACTTGGCACATATATATATATATATATATATATATATATATATATATATATATCACCTTAGACCATACTTAATTTCCAAATGAAAACAAATAAGCACACATTTTTTCTTTTACCTGACAATACTCAACTGTCCTGCATATAACTGGAAACACATTAAATCTCTCCAGAATAGCGTGCAAATCCTTGGGCAACATTCATTCTTAAACTTGATATCTTACAACTTAAATAGTATAACACAAACAAAACAGCATTACAGTCCTCGTTTCTGTAACTGATCATGTGGTCGAAGTTCATATTTATCACTACCTTCTTCCACTACCCATTCCATGTTCCCTTTCCCCTCAGCAAGCACTTCAGCTGGCCGTGGTTCTTTGCCTGGTGGGGTGACCCAAACCTTCATTCCTGAAGTCTCAGAGCCATTAGTGGTCCTGCCTGGATTGTGTTGTTGCAGTTTTCCATTGATTTTAATCACAGTACTAAAATCAATGGTAGTACTAATAGACGCCCCAGGGGATCTCCTATATTCCAAGAAAACTCTTCTTTACCTCCATTATGTAGTTGCAGTCCTACTTCCTTCTGATAGGGTCAATTACCCCAGACAATAATGTAATCCCCTTCTTGGTGTGTTGATCCAGAGGCATAAGTAGCCCAAAGTGGCCAGGTGGCAATCTTAACTTCCAGTTCAGTGGTATCACTGTTGTTTCTCCTGGAGAAAGCACACCCCGTTTTGGAACTAAAACCTGTAGACCAGCAGAACTCAGGGTAGCAGGGACAGGAAGCAAAAATTTTCCTAGTGGATCACTAGGAGTAATAGTGAGTAGCACCACACCCATTTCCACCCCTTGGTTCCTGGACCCATGGATCCTGGCAATGGGAGAAACAGCACCATACAGCAGACGCTGATTCAGAGCATACACAGCTTCCTGGAGAACATTACCCCAGCCTTTCAAGTTTTTGCCACCTAGTTGGCACCGTAATTGAGTTTTCAAAAGGCCATTCCACCGTTCTATCAATCCAGCTGCTTCTGGATGATGGGGAACATGGTAAGACCAGAGAATTCCATGAGCATGTGCCCATTCCCGCACTTCATTTGCTGTGAAGTGTGTTCCTTGATCCGAAGAAATGCTATGTGGAATACCATGATGATGGATAAGGCATTCTGTAAGCCCACGGATAATAGTTTTGGCAGAAGCATTGCGTGCAGGGAAAGCAAACCCATATCCAGAGTATGTGTCTATTCCAGTTAGAACAAATCGCTGCCCCTTTCATGAAGGGAGTGGTCCAATGTAATCAACCTGCCACCATGTAGCTGGCTGGTCACCTCGGGGAATGGTGCCATATCGGGGGCTGAGTGTGGGTCTCTGCTGTGCAGATTGGGCACTCAGCAGTGGCTGTAGCCAGGTCAGCCTTGGTGAGTGGAAGTCCATGTTGCTGAGCCCATGCATAACCTCCATCACTACCACCATGACCACTTTGTTCATGAGCCCATTGGGCAATAACAGGAGTTGCTGAGGAAAGAGGCTGACTGGTATCCATAGAACAGGTCATCTTATCCACTTGATTATTAAAATCTTCCTCTGCTGAAGTCACCCTCTGGTGTGCATTCACATGGGACACAAATATCTTCAGGTTTTTAGCCCACTCAGAAAGGTCTATCCACATACTTCTTCCCCAGACCTCTTTGTCACCAATTTTCCAATTATGGTCTTTCCAAGTCCCTGACCATCCAGCCAAACCATTAGCAACAGCCCATGAGTCAGTATACAAACGCACCTCTGGCCAGTTTTCCTTCCAAGCAAAATGAACAACCAGGTGCACTGCTCGAAGTTCTGCCCACTGGGAGGATTTCCCCTCACCACTGTCCTTCAAGGACACCCCAGAAAGGGGTTGTAATGCTGCAGCTGTCCACTTTTGGATGGTACCTGCATATCGTGCTGAACCATCTGTAAACCAGGCCCGAGTTTTCTCTTCCTCAGTCAATTCACTGTAAGGAACTCCCCAAGAGGCCATAGCTCTGGTCTGGGAAAGAGAAGGTAATGTGGCAGCAGGAGTGGAAACCATGGGCATTTGTGCCACTTCTTCATGTAACTTACTTGTGCCTTCAGGACCTGCTCTGGCTCTATCTTGTATATACCATTTTCACTTTACAATAGAGTGCTGCTGTGCACGCCCAACTTTATGGCTTGGTGGGTCAGACAACACCCAACTCATGATAGGCAACTCAGGTCTCATGGTAACTTGGTGGCCCATGGTTAAGTGTTCAGTCTCTACTAAGGCCCAGTAGCAGGCCAAAAGCTGTTTCTCAAAAGGAGAGTAGTTATCTGCAGCAGATGGTAAGGCTTTGCTCCAAAATCCTAAAGGTCTGCGCTGTGATTCTCCTATAGGGGCCTGCCAAAGGCTCCAGACAGCATCTCTATTTGCCACTGACACTTCCAGCACCATTGGATCTGCTGGATCATATGGCCCAAGTGGCAGAGCAGCTTGCACAGCAGCCTGGACCTGTCGCAGCGCCTCCTCTTGTTCAGGTCCCCACTCAAAATTAGCAGCTTTTCTGGTCAGTCGATAAATGGGCCGGAGTAGCACACCCAAATGAGGAATATGTTGTCGCCAAAATCCAAAAAGACCAACTAGGCATTGTGCCTCTTTTTTGGATGTGGGAGGGGCCAGATGCAGCAATTTATCCTTCACCTTAGAAGGGATATCTCGACATGCCCCACACCACTGGACACCTAAAAATTTTACTGAGGTGGAAGGCCCCTGTATTTTTGTTGGATTTATCTCCCATCCTCTGACACGCAAATGCCTTACCAGTAAATCTAGAGTAGTTGCTACTTCTTGCTCACTAGGTCCAATCAACATGATATCATCAATATAATGGACCAGTGTGATATCTTGTGGGAGGGAGAAACGATCAAGGTCTCTGCGAACAAGATTATGACATAGGGCTGGAGAGTTGATATACCCCTGAGGTAGGACAGTGAAAGTATATTGCTGACCTTGCCAGCTGAAAGCAAACTGTTTCTGGTGGTCCTTACTAATAGCTACTGAGAAAAAAGCATTTGTCAGATCAATAGCTGCATACCAGGTACGAGGGGATGTATTGATTTGCTCAAGCAATGATACTACATCTGGAACAGCAGCTGCAATTGGAGTTACCACCTGGTTGAGTTTACGATAATCCACTGTCATTCTCCAAGACCCATCTGTTTTCTGCACAGGCCAAATAGGAGAGTTGAATGGGGATGTGGTGGGAATCACCACCCCTGCATCTTTCAAGTCCTTCAGAGTGGCAGTAATCTCTGCAATCCCTCCAGGAATACGGTATTGCTTTTGATTTACTATTTTGCTTGGTAGGGGCAGTTCTAGTGGCTTCCACTTGGCCTTTCCCACCATAATAGCCCTCACTGCACGAGTTAGAGAACCAACGTGGGGATTCTGCCAGTTGCTCAGTATGTCTATGCCAATTATACATTCCGGAACTGGGGAAATAACTACAGGATGGGTCCGGGGGCCCACTGGACCCACTGTGAGACGGACCTGAGCTAAAACTCCATTGATCACCTGGCCTCCATAAGCCCCCACTCTGACTGGTGGTCCAGAGTGATGTTTTGGGTCCCCTGGAATTAATGTCACTTCTAAACCAGTGCCTAATAATTCCCGAAATATCTGATCATTTCCTTTTCCCCAATGCACAGTTACCCTGGTAAAAGGCCGTCGGTCTCCTTGGGGAAGACTTAGAGGAAGGTTAACAGTATAAATTTGTGGCAGTGTAACAGGTTTCTCCCCCATAGGGACCTGGCCTCCCCTTCATTCAAGGGGCTCAGGGTCTGTAAACTGTTTCAAGTCTGGAAATTGGTTAAGGGGCCATGACTCTGTGTTTTTGTAATTCAGGTTAGACTTCTGTTCCCTTGACCTAGAACTCTTTTGTTTATACAGCTCCAACAAGAATTTAGTAGACTGCCCTTCTATTGTATTTCTAGGCACCCCATGATTTACTAGCCAATGCCACAAATCTCTGCGTGTCATATAATTTTGATGCCTCCTTTGAGTACGTTGTCTATTATAATACCCACGTCTACCCTGTCTTTGGTGATTAAGTGCTGCCACCTGGCTTCTGCCAACTCGGGATCCTGTCATCCCCATTGTGTTTAAGGATTCCAGCTCAGTGACAGCAGTTCCTACAGTAATATCTGACCTACAGAGAAGTGCAACCACAGAGCTCTTGAGGGATGATGGTGCTAGTCTCACAAATTTATTTCTCACTGTTCTGGTAAAAGGTGCATCCTCTGGACATTCCTGGGGTGTAAGAACAGGCTTTGCATGATAAATTCACTCTAACATCCCAATCTCTCTAAGCCTCTGGATCCCCTCATCTACATTATACCAGGGCAGTTCTGGCATTTCAACCTCAGGTAATGTTGGCCACCTTTTGATCCATGTTTCAACCAACCACCCAAACAAGCTGTTAACACCTTTTCTAACTGCTCTAGCTATAACATTGAATGCAGAATCTCTGCTTAGTGGGCCCATATCAATAAATTCAGCCTGATCCAGCCTTATATTCCTCCCACCATTATCCCACACTCTTAAAATCCATTGCCACACATATTCCCCTGATTTCTGTCTATATAAATTGGAAAACTCACACAGTTCTTTTGGAGTATAACGTACCTCCTCATGTGTGATACTTTGTACCTCACCTTTAGGGGCCTGTTGGGACTTTACTCTAGTTATAGGTCTAGAAGAAATGAGGGGTGGTGGGGGTGGGTCATGAAAAGAATTAGAAATATCTTCCAAGCCATTTGCTTCAGGGCTTTCATTTGCAGTTTCATCTGGTGAAACAGGATTAATAACTCTAGGGCTAATCCCTTCAGGAGGAGGTTGGGTGGCCAATTCCTCAAGGCAGGCTGGAGGTGGGGCGGCTATGTCCTCAGGGCGGACTATTACAGGGTTATCTAAAGAAGGCTCAGCATGGTCTAGGGTTTCAACCTCACCCCCAACATCATTATCAATCCATATGTCACCATCCCATTTTTCAGGGTCCCACTCCTTTCCAATCAATGCCCTCACTTCAATGGCAGACACCATGCAAGACTGAGATTTCAGTTTACGTTGTAAAGTTGCTACTCTAACAATAAGATTCTGAGTCTGATTTTCAGAGATCTCAAGTCTACAGCTACAGGAAATAAAATTTTCCTTCAGGATACTCATAGAAACCTCTACATCTTTCAGACGGCACTTAAGCTTCTTGTTTGAAGCCTTAAGCCCATCCCTTTCACCCTTTAATGTAGACAGTGTATCTAACAACAACCAACCAACATCTCTATAACTCTTATTTCTACAAAACTCTGTAAAGGTGTCAAAAACATTATCCCCCAGAGTCTGGCTTCATACAAGCGAAGCATTAGGAGAATCGAATGATGATATTTTGACTATTTCCTTTGCCAACTCAGTCCATGGATTGGGAGTGTCATTCTGATTACGGGAATCAGAGTCCTTAGTGTCTCTGAGCCCAGTCAGAGTAGAAAACCATTCATAAAAGCCCATTTTTAAGATTCTGTTCCTTAAGAACCACTCCTGGTACCGAGATGTATTAGTTAGGGTTCTCTAGAGAAACAGAATCAACAGGGAACACTTGCAAATATAAAATTTATGAAAGTGTCTCACGTGACCGTAGGAATGCAGAGTCCAAAATCCACAGGGCAGGCTGCGAAGCCGATGACTCCAATGGATGGCCTGGATGAACTCCACAGGAGAGGCTCACCAGCCAAAGCAGGAATGCAACCTGTCTCCTCTGAGTCCTCCTTAAAAGGCTTCCCATGATTGGATTTAGCATCACTAATTGCAGAAGACACTCCCCTTTGGCTGATTACAAATGGAATCAGCTGTGGATGTAGCTGACGTGATCATGACCTAATCCTATGAAATGTCCTCATTGCAACAGACAGGCCAGCACTTGCCCAATCAGATGAACAGGTACCACAACTTGGCCAAGTTGACACCTGTCCCTAACCATGACAATATACAAAGTAAAACAGAATTAAAAGGCAAATTTGACAAATAATAGTGAGATATTAATATTCTTCTATCAGAAGCTGATAAATCAAATGGACAAAAAAATTAAAATCGGAGCAACAAATTCACAACTCCAGTCCTATGGGTGTGTACCCATTTGCAAATAGTACCTTTAAAGATGTTATTACATAAGGTATTGTCCAAAGTGAATGAGGGTGGGCATTAATCCAATATGGCTAACATCCTCATAAACAAAAAAACTGGACACATAGAAGCCACAGGGAGCAACATGAAGCTGAAAGTCAACAGAACCCAGAAGAGAAAGGAAAAGATGCCACCATGACCCAGCATGCCACAGTCTTCAAGGAGAAAGCATCACCTTGCTGATACCTCTATTTTACACTTCTTAGTCTCAAAACTAGAAGCTAACAAATTCCCATTGTTTAAGCCAAACCATTGCGTGGTATTTGTTTTAGTTGCTGGGGAACTAAAACACATATAGAATCCAAAATATATCCATTTTTCTAAAATATACATGAACAATTACAAAAAATTTATAAAATACTAGGTTACAAGAGAATCCTCAAAAAAACTCAAGAAGTGATATCACACAGGCCACATTCAGAAACAGAAAAACAAAATCAAACAAGCAAGTATACAGTATGTTGTAGTGAAAAGTACTATGGAGAAAAATAAAGTTGGATAAGAGGTATAAGTAAAATGTGAGCAAGGACCGAATGAACTGAGGGACTGGAGCACGTAGGTATCAACTGAGTAAGAGTGTACAAAGAAAAAAAAGCAAGAAGTGCAAAGGCCCTGTGGAAGAAGTGGCTTGAGACACCTGACAACAAAGGAGGCCAGTGTAGTTAGAGTAGAATGTAAAAAATGTTAACATCCTAGTAATAAATACAGCAGTGTGTCATAAGGCCATCTAGTTTTATCTTTCTAATCACAAAAATAATACATAACTCACTTTAAAAGAATTAAACATTAAAGGAATATGATGTATAAAATATGAAACAAAAGTCCATTACTATGATAACAATTGTTAACAGTTTTAAATATATTCTTCCAGATATTTTTCTATTCAGATTCTAACAAATATTATTTTTACAAAAATTTTTTCTGTTTAGATACTAACAAATATTTTTACAAAAATGAAATCATACTTCATTGTTCTACAACCTGCTTTTTTCATGTTACCAATTTTTTCCACCACAAATAATGCTGCAATAACTATTCTCCTCATTATGTACACACTCAGACATACAGATCTCTGTACAAAGTAGTGCTTCCAAAGATAAATTCTAACAATAACTATTACCAGTCTACCTCGGGCTTCATCTATAAAGCCCTCAGTACAGGCTAATGACATAATACCAAACTGTAGTTCAATTAAAGCAGTATGACAGAAGGCTAATCACTGTGATTTTGGTGCACAACCTTACACCTCTGACTTAATTCAGAAAAAAATGTCTAAGTATCTAGACCAGTAATAGATAACACTGCATGTCCTCTAAGCAATTCTCCACAAACAGTATTTCCCTTGACCAAGCTTTCCTCCCCCATTAAATGTAAATTGTAGAATATACATACTCCTTATGTATACAGATATTTCTTTATATAGATTTATTATATAGATATTTCTCTTAGTCTCCAGTGTCTTAGAGCAGCCAGAAGGAAAAACCTAAAATTGTGGAACTGTAACCCATACCAAACTCTGAAATCCGTTCTGTAACTAATTGTTGTGGTGCGCTTTGAAATTTATTGCTTTTTTGTACATATGCTATTTTTCACAGTGGAAAAAAAAAAAGTATACATGCTCCAAAAAGTCTCAAGCACAACAAATTTATTGAACAGAAAGTGGAAGAGAAGAGGTGAGAATGAAGACACAACCTTCTAACACAGTTAACAATTTAGTATATATCTTTCCAAATCTCTTTTATGCATATATAAACAGACATGTTATTTTTTAAATAAAATTATACTATGCATTCTATTCTGTTAATTCTTTTTCATTCAACATATCATGAACATCTTTTCATAGCAATACACAATAGATTAATCCTATCCTTTAAACAGCTGCATAGCATTTACTACATGGATGTACTGTAATTTATTAATCTGTTCCCTCTTGGTGGACATTAAGATCACTTCCAGTTTTTTTGCTTAAGAAACGATGCTACTACAAACATCCTCATTCATACACTGAGTATTTAGGCAAAATATACTCCTAAAGGTGTAATTAATGGGCAAACAGTACAAACATTTTAAAAATCTGATACATTGTTTCAAACCACTTTTTAAAAATGTGGTACCATTTTATATTCCCATTGGAGTTTACGCATACTTGTCTGTACAATATTGCCAATATTTAATATAAATAATTATTTTAAATTCTGACAATCTGAGAGACAAAAAAAAAGATTTGGAATTTGGAAATCTCTACTCAGTATTGCTCTGGGTGTCTTTCTCAGATTTGCCATGTATATTTCATTTGTGAATGCCTGTTCATTACTTTTGCTTATTTTCTACAACAGTGCTGTCCAACAGAAATACAATGCAAGCCATAAATATAATTTACATTTTCTAGTGGCCACATTAAAAGGGTAAAAGTAAACAGGTAAAATTAATTTCATGAACAGATTTTAGTTAACTCAGTATACCTAAATATTATCATTTCAAGATGCAATCAATATGAAAAAATATTGAGACATTTTACATTCTTTTTTGTGTATATACAGTCTTTAAGATCTGGTGTGTTTTATACACCTAGAGTACATCTCAATTTGGACTAACCATATTTCACTTGTGGTTACTGGACTGAATAGTGTGGACTCACAGGATCATTTTTTTGCAGTACCATGAGAGTTCATATATTTTCTCCTTAGCCTTTATTTATATTTTTATAATACAAATAATATATAATACATTATTTTTGCAAAAGCTTCAAATAATATGAAAATATAAAGAGAAAAACCGAAAGTCACTACTTTTCTATCCCACCCCATTTACCCTTCCCAAAGATGACCGTGTCAGTCATGTGAAGTAAATTCTCACAGCCTGTTTTTAGATATTACATACATGTACATATTTTGTTTTACCTACTTTGTGACATTTTAACAATACGCCTGAAACTTCTTATAAAACAATCCCATCAGAAATAGTGCATTCTTTTTCATTCTACAGTACTCAATAGGGTGGACAGAGTACGTTTTATTTAATACACATATATTTTTATTTTCATCTTTATATACACATACATATTTTGGGGGGAGGGGGTGCATGGTCTGGGAATCAGACCAGGGTCTTGCGCATGGAAGGCGAGCATTCTCCCACTAAACCACCCGTGCATGCTACATACATATATTTTTATTTTTATCTTTATAAAAACTTAAAACACAGATAAAGCTGGCTTTTTTTTTTTTTACCAGCACTCTTTAACACAGGCCCCTAAAGTACTCAAAGCTATTAATAATATGGCCTATATCCTTCCACAGATCTTTTCCTATGCATTATTTTATGACACAGACGAAACCTTTACCTGTAACATACACTGTAAATGTTTTTTACCCAGCTTCTTGCTTTTCAAATTTAAGGTATTTTTTATTACATTTTTATTCCAAAACTTGTCAATTTTTTCCTTTATGACTACCAAGTGTCTTACACTTAGTAATAAAGGCTGGTTTTATAGCACAGTGATTAAAATTAATCTCCTATATTTAAAATAATTTCAGTTTCTATTACGATTTAGTTTTCAGATTTTATATAGTTGATCTTTCAGGGACACAAGGTACCCCAGAAAAATAGAAAAAACAATTATTAAATAAATTTTAAAAGCCAGTGAGATAACATTTAATAAGAATTAAAACAATGCTCCAGTCCATAAAACTAACGTTTAAAATGTTGAAGCCCGATGGATAAAATAGATATTGCTAAAGTCAGTGGATAAAATGTAAATATTTAAAACTAGGAAATAAGGAGTAAAGCAATTTAAAACAAAATACTAAAAATTAAAATGTAAAAATAAAGACAAGATGAAAAAACTAAAATTGAGGTAGAACAAGAGTACAGTGAATAGAAGGAATGGTTAAGTATAATAATGGGGTGGTGCAAGGGTAGTTCAGTGGTAGAATTCTTGCCTGCCATGCAGGAGACCCAGGTTCACTGACTGACCCGTGCACTTCCTCTTGCCAAAAAGAAAAAAAATTCTTCAACAAATGCACTAATATGCTAAAAGAAGCTGATTTTAATAGCAAGACTGGAGGTGAATTTTTTCCTCTCTTCTATTTTTCAAGTTTTTTTTTGGTTGTTGTTATTTGATGGTTTTTTTTTTAATCACATATGAACCACATATATCAAAATATCCAGTAATTAAAAACAATCAACTTTGAAAATCATTGCTTTTTCTTTCTTTCTTTGTATATATGTTATATTTTGAAAAATAAAAAAACATTTTAAATAAAACACTCAATTCTTATGATTAGTAATTCAAGGGCAAGGGCCACTCAATTGGGAAAGAATAGTCTCTACAAAAACGGTGCTCGGAAAATTGGATTTCCATCTCCAAAAAAAAAAAAGAGGAACATCCCTACCGTAACACCATATACTAAAATCAACTCAAAATGGATCAAAGACCTAAATATAAGAGGAGCTAGAACTATAAAACTCCAAGAAGAGAACAAAGGGAAGCATCTTCATGGCTTTGTGCTAGGCAATGGCTTCTCAGACTTAATATCCAAAGCTCTAGCAACAAAAGAAAAAAACAGATAAAAGGGACCTCATGAAAATTAAAAAACATCAAAGGACCTCATCACTGTACTAATTTGTTAATGCTGCTGGAATGCAATACCCCAGAAAAGGTTGGCTTCTCTAAAAGGAATTTATAAAGTTGCAAGTTTACAGTTCTAAGGCCGTAAAAATGTTCAAACTAAGGCATCCAGAAAGGACTGATGACATTCAGGGTTTCTCTTCAGTTGGGAAGGCACATGGCACCTGCTAGCTTTCTCTTCTGGCTTCTCGCTTCAAAAGGCTTCCCCAGAGGTGGTTTCCTTCTGCCTCCAAAGGTCTCTGTGTCTGCTTCGAAGCTGTTTACAAAATGTTTCCCTCTTAAAGGACTTCAGCAAGGGACTGTCTTTGAATGGGTACAGACACATCTGCACAGAAACCACCTAATCAAAAGGCCCCACCCACAACTGCGTGGGTCACAGCTCCATAGAAACAACTTAACCAAAAAGATCCCACCCAACAATATTGAATCAGGATTAAAGAACATGGCTTTTCTGGGGTACACAGTAGTTGTAAACTGGCACAATCATGAAAGTAAAACAACATACACAGTGGGAGAAAATATTTGGAAAGAACATTTTCAATAAAGGTTTAATATCCAGAACATATAATGAAACCCTCCAATTTAACAACAAAAAAAACAAATGAGCCAATAAAGAAATGGGCAAAACACTTGAACATCCAGGATCATGTATTACATTTAATTGTCATTATTTCTTTAGTTGCTCTTTTTTTTTCTTTTGGTAATATAACTAATTTAATCCAATATATCCATAATACTATCATTTCAACATGGTCAACACAACAAATTATTAATGAGATATTTTACATTTTTTCCATATTAAGTCTGGACTGGTGTACAGTCTGCATTTATAGCACATTTCAGTTCAGAGTAGCCATGTCAAGTCTTCAATGTACACATGTGGCTGGTGGCTACCACAATGAACTGAGGGAGACAGACCACAAATATACAATAATACAAGTATAGACGATCAGAGATGCTAAAAGATAGTTTAAAAGTAATGAGATAGTATTGTGACTTATTATGTGTTGACATCTTAAAAGCCTAAATGAAATGGTTAAATTATGGAAATATATAAAATGCTAAAAATGAAGCAAAAAGGTAGAATTTGAATAAACCAATAAAACATTAAAGCATTTAAAATGAGCGTCAAAGATCTCCTCTCTCCTGGTGAACTCTAAGCACAGATTGTTTTCCGGGCAAGTGATATCCAAAAAATTTTTCAATTAGGAAGACTTGAATTGCTATCTCTCCAAAGAATATAATTGGCCAAAAGGCACATGAAAACATGCTCAACATCATTAGCCATCAGAGAAATGCAAATCAAAACCATGAGACACCATTTCACATCCATTAGAATAACCACTGTTAAAAAAAAAAAGGAAAATAACGAGTGTTGGAGAGGATATAGAGAAACAGGAATACTTATTCATTGCTGGTGGCAACGTAAAATGGGGCAGTTCACTGGAGGAGGCAGTTTGGTGGTTCCTCAGGAAGCTAAGTATAGAACCACCATATAACCTGGCAATCCCACTACTAGGTACGTATCCAAAAGAACTGAAAACTGGGACTTGAACAGATATTTGCACACCAATGTTCATAGCAGCATTATTCACAAATGCCAAAAGATGGAAGGAACCCAAGTGTTCATCAACTGACGAATAAACTGTAACAAATGTTCCATACCTATTGGTGTTGGTAATGGGGTGGTATATAGGAATCCTATATTTTATCTCTGATTGTTCTGTAAAACCACAAGTTCTCTAATAAAAATAACAGTAATAATTCAAAAGCTGTTAAAAAAAATAAAGTTCAGCGAGACCATACAACATGGAAACTGCTTCTGTTCTTATAACTCACAATTTATGCTATACTATAAAAATGTGTATTTATCATTATGAAAACAGTATCAGCCAACAATCACTGACTCCTCACTAAGTGCCAAATCGGCAACTCCAGGCTTCATATGGAGTTCCATCTTCTCATTAATATCCTCATCAGGCCATCCCAGCAGGTAAGAGGCCCAGAGCCCAAGATCAATCATACTTTAAAGGAGCCTCACAGTAAACATCTTCATAGGTCACTTGGGAATGTTAAAAACAAATTTTGAAACTGGATTTAAATTTTCTCAGAAAAAATAAGAAAAATACTTGCCTTACCCCCAAGAACACCACAGAGCAGCAGTCTTAGTTAATCTAATTAAAAAAAAAAACAGGCCTGATTATTATTGTTACATTTACTGAGAACTTATAAGGTGGTAATGCTGTACACATATTCTGGTTTCATCCTCATAACATCCCCATGGATAAGTACCACAGAATCTCCACTTTTTAGGAAGAGAAAACAGACTTGGTGATGTTGTTACACTCGCAAAGCTAATAAAAGACTGAACTGGAACTAAAATCCCAATCAAGTAGCAAAACCCATGTTCCTAACTACAATGCTGTACTGTAAAACATGTACAACAATATATATGCAAAAACAAACAAAAAGAAAAGACAGAGTGGGTAGGTGACACCAAAATCTGGCTGTCATTTGTTGATAAACTTAGAATGACTTTTTCTCCTACTTTTATTTTCTATTTTTCAGTTTCTTCAATCAGCATGCATTATTTTCATAATGAAAAATAAAATTAAAGAGGAAAAGAACCCCTGATACTGTATCAAACAGAGACTACCAAGTCAATAGGCAAGCCATTGATCTTGAGACTTGCTCTTGTGAAGCTTGCTTATGTAGCAGAGAAGCTAAACCTACCATAATGATGCCTAAGAGTTACTTCCAGAGGAAGTTGTTCAGGTGTGGCCTCTCTCTCTCTCTAAGCCCAACTCTGAAAGTAAAAATCATAACCCTCTCCACCTACATGGGACATGACATCAAGGGGTGAAAAGTCTCCCTGGCAACATGGGATGTGAATTCCAGGGATTAGCCTGGCCCTGGCACCATGGGATTAACGCCTGCGTGACCAAATAGGGGGAAAGAATTGTTAACAAAATAAGGAATTAGTGGTTGAGAGAGTTCAAATAGAGTAGAGGGGCTTCTCTGGAGGCTACTCTTATGTAAGCTTCAGCTAAATATTGCTATTTGCCATGGTTTGCCAAACCCTAACCAAAACCATTCCTGCCAACCCTAAAGAACACTAGGGCTTTATCTGAAATTCTATAAAAGTTCCATGTACTATGATTACTTTGCAGAAACCTACATACAGCCTTCAGATGAGTTCCTAAACCAGACAAGGTCTGAAACCCAAGGGGACCGACCAGCCTTTCTTGGAACATCAACTAGTTCCATACTCGTACTCCATATTATCAACAGTCCTTTCAACATGAAGAAGTTAGAATGACCATAGTCCAAACAGCCCTAAAGACTGGGAGAAAGATCAAAGGAGAAGGGGGGATTATAACAGAGAGGGAAGGATTTAAAGGATGAATATGACTGCTGAATCATTATACTGATATTTCTTTTAGTCTACAGTGTCTTGGAGCAGCTAGAAGGAAAAACCTAAAATTGTGGAACAGTAACCCAAACCAAACTCTGAAATCTGTTCGATAACTACTTGTAACAGTGTACTTTGAAATTTATTGCTTTTTTGTGTAAATGTTATATTTCACAATAAAAAAATATCTAAAAAATTAAAGGGGAAAAGGATTTGGAAAAAATTTACAGTAAATGACAAATTACATCTGTAATAGGTGAAGTGCCCATTCATTCTTCCCCAAAACCAATATGCCTCAAAATTAAACTAGTAAATTAATTGAAGAATGTCTCTTTTTCAAAGCTAGAAAAGTAGCTCTAATCAAAGCTGGAGAGAAAAGAAATGGAGTTGTGCCCTGTGAGAGTATGAAGTTCTTACATACCCCAGAAAAAAAGTTGTTTAAATCCACTCCTGTGGGTACAGACCTATTATGTGTGGGACTTTTTGATTAGGTTATCTCAATTAAGATGCACGTCCCTCACTCAGGGTGGGTCTTTATCCTCTTGTGGAATCCTTTATAAGAGGATAAACACGTACAGAAGCTAAGAGGAGAAACTCGTAGAGAAAAGCCCCAGAGAAGCTAAGAGAGGACCCACAAGCTCAGAGAGGAAGCCACTGAAACCAGAAGCTGAAAGCAAAGAAATCCAGGAGCAAATGACCAGCAGAGGCTGGCCATGTGCCTTTCTAAGTGACACAGGTGTTCCAGATGGCAGCAGTCTATCTTCAGAACCCAGATATCATCCTGTTGATGCCCTCAGTTGGACATTTTCATGGCCTAAGAACTGCAAATTATAAGTTAATAAATCCTTATTGTTAAAATCCAACCCATTTCTGGTATATTGCATTCCAGGAGCTTTACCAAACCAAAACACAACCTGATCAGCAGCATTAGCCTATTTGAAGAACACAGTACCTGCCAGACAATGTTCCAAATAGAAACTATAGTCTTCAAAGACAAAAGCTTCATGATTTGTTCTATCCCCTGGGTCTCCTTAGACTTTAGGCAAAAGTTTCCTGAAGGTATGGTATGTATAATTTTTTTTTCTGTTTTCATTTTATTTTTCTGTTGTCCTTTTCTTTTTCTGAATTGATGCAAACGTTCTATGAAATGATTATGATGAGGAATATGCAACTATGTGATGATATTGTGAATTACTGATTATATATGTAGAACGGAATGATCATATATTAAGAACGTTTGTGTTTCTTTCTTGTAATTTTTTTTAAAAAATTTAAAAATTAATAAAAATAAAAATAATAATAATATTGTAGATAAATGTAAGATAGCACGGTATTTTTGTAAGTTAAAAAGCAGGTTATATAGGAAAGTACATAATATATTTTGTTTTTGAAGAAAACGTTCAGGTAGGAGATCTACCAAAATATGAGCAGCAGTTATCTTTGAATAATATAATTATCAGTGACTAGTGTTTTCTCCTTTCAATTTCTCTGCAGTTTTACAGTTTTCTATGATGAATATATATTACTCATAACAATAAAAAATGGTATAAATAAAAAATCAATAGAATTTTAAAAGACACACAACACAGAAGCATATCTATGAAGTGGAGAAGGGGAGCCTACCTACAGTTACGCCTAAGAGTCACTTCCAGGGGACCTCTTTTGTTGTTCAAATGAGGCCTCTCTCTCTCTCTCTCTCTGCAAGTAAAATTATTACCCTCACCACCGATGTGGGACATGACATCCAGGTGGGAAAGCCTCCCTGTAACACCCAAGCATTAGGTTGGCCCTGGCACTGTGGGATAGACAATACCTTCCTGACTAAAAGGAGGAAAAGAATTGCAACAAATAATGTATTCGTGGCTTAAGAGAGTTCAAACAGAGCAGAGGAGCTATTTTGGAGGCTACTCTTACATAAGCTTCATTTAGATATTGCTATTTATCATGGTTTGTCAAACCCCATCAAAATCATTCTCACCAACCCTAAAGAACACCTAGGGCTTTATCTGAGATACAACAAAGGTTCCATGCACTATGATAACTTTCCAGAAACCTACAGCCTTTAGATGGGGTCCTAGGTCAGATAAGTCCTGAAACCCAGAGGGGATAGTCTCTCCAGAATGTCAACTAGTTCCATTTCCGTATTCCATATCACTGACAGCTCTTTCCAACATGAAAAAATTAGAAATACCCCTAAAGACTGGGAGAAAGATCAAAAGAGAAGGTGGAGTTATAGCAGAGTAGATAGGATTTAACAAATGAGTATGACTGCTGAATCATTATACTGATACTTCTCCACTGTCTTGGAGCAGCCAGAAGGAAAAACCTAAAATCATGGAATCGTAACCTATACCAAACTCTGAAATCTGTTTCATAACTAATTGTTGCGGTCGTGCTTCGAAATTTATTGCTTTTTTGTATATATTCATTTTTCACAATAAAAATTGTAAAAATAATAAAATAAAATAAAAATTAAACTATCAAAAAAAAGTCCACTACACAGCACTTTTAGGAAAAAGAAAAAGCAAAGTAAGATCAAATTAAGGAGTTTTTTCTAAACCATTTGAAAAATCTCTATTCTCGACTCATTAGTTTGTGCCTAAGGATTTTTTTTTTTTTTTTTTTTTTTGCTTTGGTGACAAGAACTGGACAATGGACAGTTTACAGTTCTAACGAACTGTCTAATGAAACAATACTAAAATGATAAACATTTATGTTAAAGTAGCCTGAAACAGTATTAAGTTTCTTACTTTATATGAAAGCTATGATTTACTCATTAAATGTGAATTCTTGGTAATAATTCTAAATAATGCTAATTTACTTGTCTCAATTACCTTCCCTTTCTCCCACATGTGCATTTGCTACCCTCACTCTCCTCCTTACTTTTCTCTACAGAACCTAACAAATTCTAACTTCTAGATATTTTATTGTCCATCTTCCCCCTTCCTGAACATAAGCCCAAGAACAAAAGCCTTTATGTATTATGTTCACTGAGTCCATGATCACTGCCTCAGGCCAGTTCCTGCAGGTTAAATGGTATTTGTTAAAATGAATTCCACACATGAATTATGAGTAAGTTCTGCCAGGGAAAATTTTTTAAAAAGGAAAAATAGTGATTTGGATAAAGAAAAGAAAGTTAAAACAAATCCCAGGGCAGGGGGGGGGAAAAGTCTTATTTTTCCCAATGAAACTGATAGAAAAAAGATGAGAAAATGTCAACATTATTCCACTGAGGAGAGCAAGACCAAAGATGGACTTAACGAGAGCCTTTAGCACGTGCTTTTTCAAGATGGGTGATTACCATCGTGATATAAAGACTATAAACCCAGGTACTGAGAGTAATGTTCAGAAAAAGTTTTGAGTTACCTTTATCTAATCTAAATGCCTCTTTTCATCTCAATCATCCAAGTTACTCAACTTTCTGGGACTCAGTGGAACCTGGATGTAGGAACCAGGATGCTGGAAAACGGGGGTAAAAACTCCAAGTCAGAATATTGAAATGAGGACCAGATATCGGAAGAGTGAAGGTGGGATCAGGGAAAACTTTCCAATATAGGTGGTCTCTGCAGCAAGGCAAAGTAAATTTATAAGCACTAAAACTTTAGCAGAGAAAAGAAAGGAAATGGAAATCAAGACTCAAGTCTTAACTTGGCTTTTCTTCTCCTACCACTTGCATTCTCAGGACTTAGTAAACAAGGTTAAAGAAAGAATGCTACCCACGCATTCCCAGTCAGCATCATCTCAGCAAATTTCATTAATTTTTGAGGTTCTCACTGGTTTTCACTAAAAAGTATTTCATGTTCACTAAAAAGCAATATCAACAAATGTTACAAAAGTGGTGAAATTTATTAACTAGACCTACTCAATTCTTCTTCTGAGTAGTCTTTCTTAAAAGTACCATAAAGGCTCATTAAATGGGAGAACTGGGAAGGAAAGGTGGCGTGCCAAATACTTAGGACAATATTTAGGCCAGTATGCTTTAAACAAAAAAGAGATGATAAAGCAATGGTATTAACGGCCAGTGCAAACCTTGTTTCTGCCCTTATCTGGACCTTTGCAGTTTGACTCTGCTGATCATTCTCTCCTAGTATCTCTCACTGTCAAGTACTCCTCATCCCGAAAAGCAGAAATTATTTATGCATCTGGATTCAAAGACTTTGAAGTGATAATCCAAAGCATTAGTTTCGTGGGGTTTTTGCAGATACAGAATGTTTCCTTCCTTTGGATTATTTTTTCCCCCAAATTAAGAAATTATGGGGACTGAAAAAGTAGATTCTGTATTGGGAGTGAGACTGTGGATCAGTTTTTCCACTCTATTTTCCAGACATTTTATAGAGATGATTTTGGTGGTAAGATTTTTTTTAATTAAGGGCAAAAAAAAGGGAATTCTTTTCCAGACACTGGATAAAAACAAGGACAAAAAAAAGGATTAAACTAGTTTAATTTCAACCATCTAATTGAATCAGGTTTGAATAACAATAATAGGTAACTAATAGGTAACACGTACTGAGGATTTATGCTAAGCCTCAGTCACTGCGCTAATCGCTTTATATTACACTCACCAGAACTATGAGGTAGGTATTATTATTCCCATTTTACAGATGAGGAAACAGAAGTTCAAAGAATTAAAGTAACCTGCCCAAGGTCATTCAGTTAGTGTTAGAGCTCAAGTTAGAGCAGGGAACAGCAGCTCTAACTCCAGAGCTCCCACTTTCAAATACTATAGTTATGATGAAAATAAATGCATTTTTTATTAAAACTACATATACTTTTTCTTTCCAAAATGATTATACTTTAGTGAAGAGACTATCTCGAAAACATAAGACAGCTACTTTAATAAAGTTAAATGTCTACCAGCTGGTAATAGGGCCTTAAATGTCTCTCATATTTAAGAGTCTGATGAGAAACTGGCAACTTTGCAATGGCTCCACACCTACGTAACTAAATCACTCAGTGTCCTGATGTAGCTGTGAAATTACTTTTGAAATGAATCCCTCAAAATAATATGGGATATCTGCAAATGAAAAATGCTGCCCTCTTAAGACTTAGGAAAATACATGATTTCTTGATTTATTCAACGTCTTATTTCTGCTCAGTTTCCTCCCCTCTTCCACCACTTCCTCTCTGCTTTCATATTAAGACTAGTTCAGGTTCCCCTTCTCAAGGATATGAATACACACAAGTTACCCAATGGGATTCTAACATTAGTTTCTGTGCTCTGTAGTTATAGGACAGTATATAGCTAAGAGTGAACATAAGCCAAAAAAAAAAAAAAATACAGCATTTCTGATGCATTTACAGGATTTATTCTAGATATTCTTATTTTTCCAAGTCACACTTGGAATCCTGCCTTTAATTAGCGTGCACACACACACACACACACACACACACAAAAGGCTCTTTTTCCTTTTAGCTTTTCTCCAAAATTAGTTTTTCCACAATCAGATTTTTCCATAAATAAGGTGCTGAAAAAACAAAATACAAAAGAAAAAGCAAAATCACTGTTAGATGGTAATTAAATATACACATTTTTAGTAATGCAAATAGCTTATTCTGAATCATTTCTGGAGCTTGTTAATACAAATGTTTTGCTACTAAATACAGTATATAAAAATGCTAGGTACTTATCAATTACGGACTTTCATCACTCAACAATTATTTATTGAATCCAATAAAACTTTTTTAAAATTCTGAACCAAGATGATCACACCCTGTAAGAAAGTACAGGCCCTAAAGTCAGAAAGGCCTGGGTTTGAACCTGGCTCCAGTATTTACTAGGTTCAAGAGCTAGAATAGTCAAATAATCTCCTAGCACCTCATTTCCCTTATCTTTTGGATGGTGAAGACAGTAACTATGAGCTCTGTGAGCATTAAATAATTATGCACTTTGCATACACAGGGCCTAGCATGTAGTAAGTGCTCAGTAAATGACAAGCATGGTAAATATATTTTAATACTGAAGGAGTTAAGCAATAAATGTTCTTTTGGTCTTGCCAGAAAGATGGAATTTGGAAGTTTAAAAATAAATTAAAACTAAAAATCCTTGAGGTTATGTAAGAAATTTCACTTTTCTTTTTCAGAGAGAAAAATACTAGGTATGGAGGGTGACATGGCTAAAACAGAAATAAAGGTAGGAAAGAAAGAAAAAAGCCTAGATAAAGAAAGGCTTGCAAACTACTGAAACTGGTTGATGGATATAAACAGGCTCCTTATACTAGCCTATATTTATGAAATTTCTTAAACTACAAATCCAATCCTTAGAACATTCCAAAAACATTTCCTCATATTCAGAAGACATCAAGATTTTAGGCTTGAGATATGCAGAACAACGGTGCCTTCCTGTTCAATTATTCAGAATGGGTCAAGTTTTCTCAGACCATTCTAACCTTCATATAAACGCCAGGAAAGAGAATAATCACCTTCATTAAAGGGGGTGGGGGTGGGGAATACAAGCTTTTCAGCTGCTTATTAACGTTACATTAAAACAACAGCAATGCACATCGTTCTTAAGTCCTTCAAACACATGAAATACTGTTCGCTTCTAAATTAAGCTTTTAAAAATGACTTTTTTACTTTTAAAATTATAAGGGAATTGTGCCCACAGCCAAAGAAACCTAAAGGTGAGCCCATCAGAGTTGTTACTATATTTAAATTTGAGGGATAACATTATTAATTTGGGCAAAGGTTTTATGTGATGTTTGCAGCTTGCTTTTAGATTTTAACACTGATTAACAAAATAGCAAACCTGGACAGGGAGGAAGGAACTTACTTTTCCTAAAGACTTAAGCCGCTTAACCTATTGAGGCTCTGCTACCCAAATTAACCTAAATACAACACCACAAAATTTCAAGTTCCACCATGCCCGTTTCTGGGTAAGTAAGTAAATACTAGTAAAAACAAACTAGAAGGATTTAGTAAAGCAATAATTTTTGTGTTGACCACAGCTCCTATCATAAAGCGGTTAGCTCTAGCAAACAGATTCTCAATTCGTAATTAATACAAATTTCAAGGAAGGCATATTTACCTTCGGCAATCATCCAACGATAAAGAACATGATCAATAAATTCAAATACTGCACCTTTCTACAGAGTGTAGAGCCATCGGCGCTTTCAGTCTTGATTTACCCATGCACTATGCACATGCAGGAGTCTTTTTTTTTTCTTTTAAATAACCAATAAACTTTACTCTGGCCTAAGAAATTACATCTCTCCGCGCTTCCTGTGTACCCTGGAAGTCAAATTTTAACATTTCCCAACTTCGGTTTAATGCGAGCCGTGGACGCCGGGCATCCGTCCGTGACTCGGACCACTTTGACGCACCGGGATGCGGCTCACCTGACATTTCACACCAACCATTACCGAGGAGAAAAACCAACTCCACGATAATAAAACGGGTCCGGGCTCTCGTTCGCCCGCACCCCGAAAGCGAGGGGGCCACGCCGCCCCGCGCCCTCGGCGGCATCCGCCACCTGCCAGAAGAGGCCGCGGCCGGCTCGGCGCCCGCCCCGGCCCCGCCACGGGAACAGGAACCGGGGCTGGAGGTTTCCGCCCGGCGCGCCCAAGCCCCAGGGGCCTAGCTCGGGGGACGCCAGGTCGCCCCGCGACCCGACTCGGCGTCAGCGACGCACGGCTCGGCCCTGGCAGCCTCCCGGGCGGCCGGCGCTGCGCCGCCCGCACCTGCCCCGCGCCCTGCGGCCGCCCGCGCGCGCGGCTTCACCCACCTGGCGCCCCCGCCGCGCCTCCTGCACGTCACAGCGCGACCCCGCGCTCCTCAGCACCCGCAGAGCCCGCGCGGGTCGGGGCCGGGAGACCCTGCTGGGCCGCTGCCGCCGCCGCCCGCCCTCTCGCTAGGATGCCGACAGCGAACCTGTTGCGCAGCCGGTCACGGCCGCTGGGCTCCGCCGGCGCCGCCTCAGCCCCACAACAACATGGCGGCCGCGGCCTCCGCAGGAAGCCGGGGGGCGGGGAGGTAGGCGACGGGCCGGGCCGCGGACGGCCCGCCCGCCGGCGCGGGCACGGACTCTCCCACTCTTGGCAGCCCGAAATTGGCCTGGGCCAGGCGCCTCCCCCCAGAGCCCCGGGGCACCGGACCAAGCGGGCCTGGACCCGGAGGGCGCTGCTCTCCCCTCGGGGAGACCCCGAAGCCCCGGCCCTGGCAGCCCTTCCCGGAGCTGCGACGACCCACCTGGCTCCTCCTCCCCAAGGTGACATGCTGAGCTTGGGTGGTGCGCTTCCTGCTACGGCAGACCCCCGGGTTTGGGAAAGGACCAGGCGGGATCGGGCGCAGCCCTATTGCACCCCAGATAGGGCTCCCTCGGGGACCTTCTCTCTCACTGAAGGTTCTTCCATGATCTGGGAGCGCGGATTCCCTGGGATGGGGGCTGGGAAGAAGGTTCCCACCCTTCTTCACGGATCTGTTACTGGCCTCTCTCACCTCCTCAGGGACTCCGGATACCCAAAAGCCATCCATTCAGCATTCCTCTCCCTCCTCCATAGCATATGCGACCACCAGACCACGGAGGGCTCCCTGCCCCCTTTCATGCAGAAGAGCAGCTCCCCTCGTATACTCTCACATTCTCTCTCCCCAAACTCCCATCTGCAGGCCTGCCGAAACTGAATATTCTTTCCCACTCCATAGCTGATGAACAGGTGAAGCTCAAGCTCAGAATCTTTTTTCGCCCCTTCCAACCCCTGATCTTGTCAAAAAAAAGAAAAAAATCAGGCTTCAACTCCCTTTCCACCCTATACCAAGGGGCTTGCCCTCAACACAGCACTCCTTCAAAGAAAAGGTTTCTGTTGGTTAAGGAGTGTGAGGAGGAGTCAGTGATTCCTTTGGGCATAGCAAAGAGGAGACCTAAGATGGAAGAGTTTTGTTTGACTTTAGAGGCAGGATGGGGGCTGGTCCAGTGTACAAAACTTGTATGTCCATGATGACATCTGTCCAAGAGAAATCTAAACAACTCATACTGATCCTATGGCTTCCTATCATTTCTTACCTTTTGGGCAGGTGAAGGTAGCAAGGTGACTTCAGAGGGATAGCTCCAAAGCCCAGACTTATATCAACTGCCCAGCCAACTCATGTGAGAAATTTCACAAACATCCGGAATGATAAACAGCCTTTTCCTGCTCTCAGATGCTGTGTTTCAATCAGGGCCTGGCCAGGACTTGAAAGGTAGGTCCTAAGCTTCAGTGACACAGAGAAGCCTTGCTCTTTTGTATTAGTTTAGGAAGTCCCTTACTTGCTGGGGACCAAGCAACCTGTCTGTAAACAAACCACCCAGGCTAAGGAGAGCACTCTTGAGCATAGGGTGTCACTCTCATGGCACACATCACCAGTCAATTGTGGTACCCTCTTTCAGAGCTTGTACTCAAGTCTAAGCCTTGAAATCCTTCTCAATGTAGCGCTCTGGTGTTCCAGAGAGCTGCTACGAAGTTATCAGAGTTGGCCTGTTAGGATGAAATCTATGTTTCATCCTGATCAGCAGATAGCTAGTCTCTGTTTTCCTCCCATCATTTAAAAGCCATTTCTGTTTCTGGGTTCTGGACCTGGTGCAATTCACCCTGAATTCCCTTTCTCTCTGAAGGAGGTGCTGCCAAATCCTCAGCAGGACGAAAGTGGAGGTTCTGAAAAGGGATATTTGTGACTAAGAGGAAACACAGACCATCTCCCTAAAATAAGGAAATAACCTCTGGTGGAAATCCGGGTCCTGTATCCAACTGGGAGCCTACATTATCCCACGAACTAAAACAGCCAAATACCGGAGTTCCATTCGGAACCCTCACAACACAAAATGCAAGAAGCTTCGATTCTCTATCCCCTCTCAAATATACCTCCCTCCCCGTGCACTTCAGGAAGGAATTTAGCACTATTAAGCACTTGGTGACTGGACGTAAGTAATAAGGGAGGAGAAGGAGTAAAGAAATCTCAGGTTTCAGAGTAGATCTGGGTAGTGGTAGTTCTATCATCACCATACAGAAGGGAATATTAGTAGGAAGACAGACCTTGGAAGGGACCAAGAAACATCTTCTTGTTCTTCTTGCTTCCAGATCACTGTTTTTCAATTTGCACACAAAGTCCCTTCTCCTTTGAGGATTATAAGAACAACTGAAACCATACTATTCTCTATCCTCATCCTTTTCTATCCTCATTCCTATCATTTACCAACTTCCCCCATATCATACATTCACCAAGAATTTCAGCACCTGGAACAGTCCACCCAAGTGCCCTCTGTTATATCCACCATTCCAGTCCCCCTTAACTGCGTAAAACTGGCCTTAGAACTGTATCTGTGATTTACACCAGTCCTTGTACATCTCCGGGACCCACCCACCCCACCCCACCCCACTCCCGCTTTTCGCATTTTAAAGATGCTATTCCATTCTCTTCTGGCTTCCATGCTTTCTGCTGAGAAGTCAGCTATTGAGCGAATTATCATATGTAATATGTCACTTTTCTGTTGCTGCTCTCAAGATTCGCTCTTTGTCTTTGGCTTTCAATAATTCAACTAGATGCCTCTGCATGGACTTTTTAATGTTTTTATGCTGCTTGGTGTTCATTTAGAATCTTGCATCTACACATTTCTCTTGCCTCAAATTAAGAAAAATCTTGGCCATCATTTCTTCAAATATTTATTACAGCCTATTCTTTACTCTCTTTCTGGTAAACCAACTGTATGCATGCTTGACTGTTTGCTGTCATCTGGGACTTATAGGCGGTATGCTCCAGCAGTGTGGCAGTGCTCCCACCGTGGAATCCCAGAGAAACCTGGCTCTACCTCATCTATAAGGCACGGAGATAGGAGTGGTGAACGGTGGGAATCTGCCACGTTTAAAGCTGTGCTTTTATCTTCTATCTTTAGTAGGAGTCAGTCAGCCCCTAACCCTGCCCACTGCTATTAGCAACTGTGCTTTCTAGCCAGGATGTCTCTTCTAGTCTCCAATGAAA
Source organism: Tamandua tetradactyla (assembly GCF_023851605.1). Classification (NCBI taxonomy): domain Eukaryota; kingdom Metazoa; phylum Chordata; class Mammalia; order Pilosa; family Myrmecophagidae; genus Tamandua; species Tamandua tetradactyla. The sequence continues at coordinate 7,621,304 of NC_135329.1, forward strand.
GAAAACACAACTCCACAATCTCCCCATACCATTCCTAAGCACAATGCAAATACAAAACACATTTTTGTACTGACACAGTAATTGTGTACCTTTTAAAAAATAAAAGTGAGGTCTGTCCCTTTTTCAGTTTCTTTTTCCTCCCAGAACTCAAAAGAAAAAATATCTGTGATGATGATGATCCTCCTTTGTGCATAATGTCAGTCAGTCTGGGAAACAAGTTTTAGGCTGCTGTAGAATTTGATCATAAAGGCAATAAAAAAGCAGGCCAAGGATTATGGTTCAGGGTCAAGAGAAAGTCTGGAGACTTCATTAGACATGTATTTATCATTTCATTAATTTGATATTTATTTTTATTCAGTGAATGTTTATTAAGAACCTTTTATGTCCCAGCTAGTGGAAACAAGGAGTGAGCACTGGTGGGGAGCTGCTGAGACTTGATTCAGAGAAACAGTCAATGGAACAAATGCATCTCTGCCCTCTTTTCTCAGCTTCATGACTTTACAGATCCTATTCTGGAGCTTTGAGGCCGATGAGAAACAGAGAAGTAGGAGTTGGAATGATTTAAAGGGAAAGAGGAGGGAAGGGAAATTCCCAGTCTTAGAAGGGAAGGAAGGAGCATTCTCATTATTGGGCCACTTGTGTAATACATAGTTTGAGACTCTGGCTTGAGGCCCGATGATCCCGGAAAGGCAGTACCAGGCCAGCTGGAGGGGGAAATTAGCCCAGACTTGGCTCTGGTCCAGCACAGTAGGGTGGAACCAAGGGCCAGACTAGGGCGAGGCCCTGGACAGGACATGCTCATTCATGACAGAAGCATGAGGGGCTTCCAGTCTGGCAGGTGTAGCTCAGCAAAAGGGAATCCAGCCTGTATTCAGGAGTCAGACATATTTCCTGTCTGGCTGATTTGCCCGGCTGTCTATTTAGGTTCATTGTTACTGTCTCCAGCACAAACATAGTGTGGTACTAGTTCCCTTCTTGTAATAACCCAACTAATATTTATGGAGCACTTTACACTGGACAGAATACTTTTGTTATTTTATTAAATCCTCACAAAAAAGTCCTGGGAAACAGGGTAAAGTTCTGTTTGTGGTCGTCTAACTTTGGTGGTTATGAAGAAAGAGAGGTAAAATCAGGCGCCAGCCTTGTGTATTGGAAATTTTCCCATGCCTGGTTCTTGTGATTTTTTTTCCTTCCCTTTAAATAGAGACACACAGGCCATGTTATTCTGGGTTCAGATAGCAACAATGTTTTAGTTTAAAATACACAATGCCTCAGATTATTTTGTACTTCTTGATCTGGTCTCACCAAATATTTTTATTTCTAGTATTACTATTTTCTTCTCCCTGAGTAAGATAATATATTGAGCCAATGAAATGTAAGAAAGATAACTGCTCCTACCTCCTCTTTGCCCCTTTGGGGTAACTCCCCTTGCTCTGGTTCTGGTAGGTGATACACTATAGGAGGGTACAACCTGGGCAGACGGAGGCCACATTTTGCTTGTTTAGTTGGTATGCCTGAAGATTGATCTGCCTTGACTTACCGCATAAGAACAAGATGACTGATTAAAAATTAGAGTCACGAAATCACTGCTGAAAATGGGTAAGCAACCTTAATCCAGTCACCGTCTTCATCTGCCCTGGGAAGGATGGCCAGATCCGGAGGATTTTCTGCCTGGGGCCTGGAGTGGATCAAATTAGGGGGTGGTGATTGGTGCCATAGCCATTTCTGTTTTTCCTTTTGTTTTGCATGAATTCAATATAGGCCTTTTTACTTTTGTACTACCTATAGTTAAATGTTTAGTAATTGAACCATGTAGGAAGGTAAGAAAGAACAAAAAAATTAGACTATAGAGCAAATTAGTTTAATCTCAGAAGCCATTTCTCAACAGGTAGATTTTTTTGGCTTTTTAGTAAATTAAAATCCTGAGTGTCATAGAACCTCCGTCACTCAAACAAAGTCATTCAGCCATCGTTCTGAGATGTGGCTAGTATCCAGTTCTCCTGATGCTTAACAATCATCACCACCCTTTTTTACTGAGTGTCTAGGCACTCGTATATACTGTCTCTAATCCTTGTGATCATAGTCTATAATATGGATTATTAACTTCATTTAACAGGTGAAGAAACAAGTTTCTAGAAATTGGGTAGTTTTCCCACAGTCATATATTTAGGAAGCAGAAGATATAGGGTTTGATTCCTGATTTTTATTACTGTAAAGTCCATGCTCTTTCTACACAAAGAGTACTTATACTTCCACTCACTATATTATAGTTGGTTAATAATTTCTCTTCTCTGTTTTGGTATTAAGTACGCATGAGTAAGAACTTTCAAAATAATTTACCTTGGCAGAATAGTTACCCCAAATGTGAAGATGCACAAATTTAGGTCAAGATGATAAAAGTTCCGCCTTGTGCTCAGACACACTCTGCAATGCCCCTGGACGCTGGGATTTTGCTCTCTGCAGCCAGGGCCTCCAGTCACAGGTGGTGTACCTGCCTTCCCTGTGTTGGCCATGTATTTCCAAGGTGTGGATTATATGTCTTTTTTCTTAGATTCCTTGAAGAACCAGTCATGTAGACAATGTTACTATAACTCTTTAGAAAAGAGAGTCCACCTGGTCATTTGGAGATGCATGGCGGCAATGGCCTTAAAGATGTGCATTCAGTCTGATCGGTGTGAGCAGTAATAACTAATTAAAAGAACATCTGCTATGCACATCGACCCAAGGTAATTTACGAAGGGCAAATTACTCAAAATGCTTGGAAACTTTCTGTACATTTCAAATAGGCAATTTAAAATAAAATCTTAGTATCTGTGTCTGACTTCATTTCTGTGAGATGATCTTATCTAATAAAAGACCTTTTCTTTTCTTTTTATGGAGGTATAATTGGCCTATAATAAAATGCATACATTGTAAATCTTCAGCTAAGTTTGATAACGTTTTCACATTATGTATATGTCTGTGTAATCACTACTCAGATCAAGATATGGAGTATCCCAAGAGGCTCCTCAGTGCCTCTGCCCCAGTCAGTAGCACCCCAAAATAATCGGTCTTGTGATCCCTTGTCACCATAGATCAGTTTTCCAGTTCTTAGATTTTATATAAATAAAATATTATAATATGGACCTATTTATGCACTTCTTTCATTCAACATCACATACAAAGCCTTTTTTTTTTTTTTCATGGGCAGGCACTGGAAACAAAGCATTTTTGAAGCAACAGAATTTTCCTAGAATTTACTTATTTGTGGGAAAGGGAATTAAGATTCAGACTAAGTCATATTTAAGAGATTTTCTATTAATTTCTTATTTTCATTTGGGAATATTTAATAAACACTTTTCTATATATGTCATACATCCACCCCTAACTTTGTTCCAAAAATAATTTCAAATTCTTTCTGTTACTATACTAAGACTTCTCCATTCTATGTTCTGGAAAATGTCTGCATTATTTTGGTACTAAGAAAGTTGTTGACCAAACTCCCCATATCCAGCAAGCCTTAACCATCTACGATGTTCTTTTTTCTAAAATTCACCTTTTTTCCTCTAGAAAGAAAGGGTTGTTTTCATTTCTCTTTTTATTTTTATTACCCAAACAGCATCAAATAAATGATTCTAGATGAATTGAGAATTACATCTAAATTCTAAACAATGCAGTTGTACTATTCCAACAAATAAACCTGCTTTTATTTTCCTTCCAGGACTCATGTATATGGGTATAAATTATCTTACTATACTCATAATATAATGACATTTTGCTGTCAAGTTTTTCACAAAAATATTTATGACATAAGCATTTTTCAATGTTTTACTTTATAATGTTTATTAAAATTTTAAACAATGTAGTTGTACTGTTCCAACAAATGAACCTGCCTTCACTTCCTTCCAGGACTTGTGTGTATGGGTATTTATTATGTTATTAGACTCATAGTATAATGAAATTTTGCTTTCAACATTTTCATTTTATTTTATGTCATAGCATTTTTCGATGTGTTTTGCTCCATATTTATCATTTTTTTAAACAGCATATTTACTATTGAATGGAGGCACCATAATTTACTTAGTGATTCTACTATTATTGGCTGATCCTAACTTTGTATTATTTTAAATAGCAAACATTTCATATATATATAAACTAATAAATATTATAAAATAAAACTTTTCATGTATTTAGTTTCTCCTTCCTTTTGATGTAACTCCTTAGGATTAATTCTCAGAACCGTGCTTACTGTATGGAAATGATTATTGATTGTTATTTATAAAAATATATTGATCTGTGGGAGATGACTCCCAGGGATGAGCCTGGCCGTGGCACCGTGGGATCAACAATGCCATCCTGACCAACAGGGGAAAAGAAGTGTAACAAATAAGATATCAGTGGCCGAGAGAGTTTAAATAGAGTCGAGAGGCTACTCTGGAGATCACTCCTATGCAAGCTTCAGTTAGGCATTGCTATCCACCATAACATGTCAAACCCCAATCAGAACCATTCCTGCCAATCCTAAGGTACATCTACAGTATTATATAAGATTCTATAAAGTTCCATGCACTAGGGAAACTTTCCAGAAACCTATAACCTTCAGATGGATCCCTGGGCCAGATAAGTCCTGAAATGCAGAGGGGCCAGCCTCTCTAGAACATCAACTAGTTCCATCCCCCATCCCATATTATTGACAGCCTCTTCCAATGAAAAAGTTAGAATGGGCATCACCCAAATACCCTTAAAGAGTGGGAGAAAGATCAAAGGTGATAGTGGATTTATACAAAGAAGATAGGGTTTAACAAACGAGTATGATTGCTGAATCATTATATTGATATTTCTTTTAGTCAGCAATATCTTAGTGCAACTAGAAGTAAAAACCTAAAATTGTAGCATTATAACCAATGCCAAACTCTGAAATATATTCTACAATTGATTGCTGCAATGTGCTTTGAAATTTATTGCTTTTTTGTATGTGCGTTATTTTTCACAACAAAAAAACTCGATTGTGATAGTAATTGCACAGCTATATGATGATTTTGTGAACGACTGATTGTATACTTTGGATGATTACATGGTATGTGAGTATATAATATATATCAATTAAAATAGGGCAAACTGTGTTCAGTTCCTGGTGCCTGTCCATTCAAAATAAATAAATAAATAGTTTAAAAATATGTATATATATTGATTTAGCCTGACATAGCAGGGTAGGAGTATACCAGTTCTACTATAACCTCCTCAAAACTTCATTGTGCTTACATTTAAATTTCTAGTTAATAGATTAAATGATTTTTCAATTTAATTTTTCCTTTTTGGATTATTACTGATGGGCAGTATTTTTATTACTTTTTTATTAATTTGATTTCTTCTGTGAACTCTTCATGTTCTCTGTGCATTTATATATTATGGAATATCTGTTTTCTTATCAATCCTTAGGAATTTTCTAAATAATATATACAAAGGAGGGTTTTTTAAATCATCATTTAGTCACTGTCTCACTGGGCAATTAATAATTTTATTCCCTACTTACCAGGAAACATGGATTGATTTTTTTTGAAACTTTTTATTTTTAAAAACTTTCAAATTTATAGGAGAGTTAAAAAAAAAAATACAAACTCCATATAGAGAACTCCAGTATACCCCTACCCGCCAGACGTAGATCTACCAATTTTAACATTTTGCCACATTTGCCATATCATTCTATGTATCTCTCCATCTGTCATTCTATATGTCTTCTTATCTATCAATCGATTTTCTGAAAACTTGAGTGTAGAATGCTCCTTGAACACTTAATACTGCCACATTTCCTAAGACCAAAGGTATTCACTTATGTAACCACTTAAGTACAGTTATCCAGTTCAAGAAATATCAAGTACAGGCTGTATTCTAAATTTCTTATGTCCCAATAATGTCCTTTTGAGCCTTCTCTCCTCCCTTGCTAGATCCCATCCAGGATCACCTATTGAATTTAATTTTCAGTGTCACTTTATTTGCTCTTTTTGTTGTCATTAAATTGTGGAAACATACAAAATGAACTTTCCCATCATAACCACAACCAAGCACACCATTCATTGGGATTAATCAATTCACAGAATTGCAGTACCCTCACCACCTTCCGTTACAAAACTTTCCCATCTCCCCAAACAGAAACTCTACACTTATTGTGCATTAACTCTACGTTCTTCCTGCACTCAGCCTTAAGCAACCACACTCTAATTTCTACCTTTGCAAATTTGCATATTCTCTGATATTTTCTTTGTAGTTACCATGGAGCTTAAATTTTGTATCCTGAGTCAGTAACAGTCTTTTGATTTGATACCAACCTCTCTTCAATAGCATATACAAACTATGTTCCTATACTCCTCTGTTTCCCCACCTTTATGTAGTTCTTATCACAAATTACATTTATATATTGAGTCCCAAAACACTGATTTATCATTACATTTTATGCACTTACCTTTAAGGCCCTGTAGGTAATAAAAAGTGTACACAAACCAAAAATACAATAGTACTGCATTATATTTACCTGTGTCATTATCTTTACTGGAGATCTTTAGTTCTATTATCTATTGTCTATTGTCCTTTCCTTTCAACCTGCAGAATATCTTTTGTGGGTCTGGTCTACTGGTGGCAAACTTCCTCAGCTTTTGTTTACCTAGAAATTATCGTAATCTCTCCCTTCTTGTTGAAAGACAATTTTTCCTGGGTTTAGAATTCTTGGTTGGCGATATTTTGTATTCAGTACGTTAAATGTATCACCCACTGCCTTCTTGCTTCCATGGTTTCCAATGAGAAATCTATATTTCATCTTATTGAAGTTCCTTTGTATGTGACATCTGGCTTCTCTCTTGTGGCTTTCATTATCTTTCTATCTTCGGCACCGAAAAGATTGATTATAATATGCTGCAGTGTGGGTCTATTTGGGTTTAATCTGTGGGAATTTATTGAGCATCTATCTTGGATGTGTATATTCATGTCTTTTATTAAATTTGGGAAGTTTCCAGCCATTATTGAATATTCTCTCTGCAACTTTATCTCCTTTTTCTTCTTCTGGGACTCCCACAAAATTTTACTGATTCACTTGATGGTATCTCACAGGTACCCCAGGCTCTGTTTATTTTTCTTCATTCTCTCTCCCTTCCACTCCTCAAACTGGATGATTTTATTTATGCTATCTTCAAGTTTTCTGTTTCTTTCTTCTTCCAGGTCTAATCTGCTTTTGAACCCCTGCTGGGAATTTTAAATTTCTGTTATTGTGTTCTTCAACTCTGTTTGGTTCCTTTTCTTAATTTCCATTTCTCTATTGGTAACCTCTTTTGCTCACCTGTGGTTTTCCTGGTTCCTTATAGTTCTTTATCCTTGTTCTCCTTTAGCTCTTTGAGCATATTTAGGACCATTTTTAAAAACTCTCTGTTGGTATGTCCCAGGTCTGGTCCTTCTCATCAGCATTTTCTCATTTTAACCTTCTCCTTTGTCCAGGCATTGCTTCCTGTTTCTTTGTATATTTTGTAATATTTTATAGAAACCTGGACATTTTGATTTGGACATCTCCATCACCACCGCCACTGCCCAGGGTGGGGTTAAGCAATGGCTGCTGCTGCCTTTGTCCAGAGTAGGTTAAAACAGTAGCTCAGAGTCAGGACCTAGAGATCCAAATTCACTAATCAAAAACCATAATCAATGATCTGCCATGCCCACCCGTGATCTTGGGGAAGAGGATTTTTATGTCTCTGTCTGCCACCAGTGAGCTTGCCAGGGATTGGACCCCAAGGCAGCTCACGGTGACAGTAGGGGTGGAGGGTGTGTGGGCACCGGGTGCTGGGTGCCAGCAGCTACTATGCAGGGCGAGCTGTTCACTGTTCTTTACCATTGTTTATCAGCCTCTTCCTGCCACTCTTCCCTGAACTCTGTACAGTTTTCTTCTGGCCTCCAGAGCCCCAGAACAGTGTTTCAAACGATCCTTGCCTGTTTAATAGCTGTTGAGGTGGAAGGACTGAGTTCTATAGCTCCCTGCTCTGCCATCTTCCCTAGATATCTCCCCCTATTAAGCTTTTAAGTTACTGGCTGCCCCTGGCGTGCATTCAGGCTCAGCAAGCAAGCAAGCATTCTAATAAGGTAGTTTCCTATATAGGTCACCCCACAGGGAAAGAATGCTCTGGTCATGCCTGGGGTACTATGCTGGCCTATGTGACGGTGATAATTCTCATTACAAATTAATTCATTGTCCTAATCTGTTCATCAGCCTCTGTGAGTTTGGTTAATATGACTGATGATCGTTTCTTGAGTTGGTCTTGAAGCCAGCAAGGCTGAGAGCCAAGTAACCTCACCAAGGAATGTGGCCTGTAGTCTCTTGGATTCAGAAAGTGCATCTAATTCATCTCCATCCCAGTTTGTATCACAGAGCCTGTCACCCAAAACTAGCTTAGTGATCATTTTTTCTGAGTTAGATGCTTCTTAATATTAAAACCCATTCTGTAATTATAATTTCTTTCTTTTTTCTTTTTTTTTGGGGTGTATGGGCCAGGAATCAAACCTGGGTCTCCCACATGGCAGGTGAGCATTCTAACACTGAACTATCCATGCATCCTAATTTCATTTTATAAGTAATTGAAAGCACATCATAATCAATGAGAAATTTTTAAAATAGCTTTTAAAAAAGTTTTCCCAGGTAATATACATTATTTTATAAAAATGAGAAAATAGATGTAAGTAAAAAGAAATATCATAATATCAAGAGATACTTTGATTACCTAGGAAAAAAACATGTCAACATTTTGGTATACCTTTTTAGAGATACAAATGCATATATATTTAAATATTCATATATTTCTTACACAAATGGAATCATATAATGCAATTTTGTAGCTTGCCTTTTAAAACTTAAAATATATGGTGAAAATCTTTCTATGTCAAGAAATAATCTATGGAATTTTTAAAAAATCATTTTATTTATTCATTTTTATTAGAGAACTTGTATCTCATATCCCCCCCTCACTTGCACAGTTCTCCCTATTATTAATACTTTGCATTTGTGTGGTACCTTTGTAACAATTAAGAAAACATTATTATTATTATTGTTACTGTTATTATGCTATTAATTATAGTCCATAGTTTACATTAGGGTTCATCATTTGCATTGTGTAGTTCTTTGATTTAAAAAATTTTTTATTCTAGTAACATATATGCAATCTAAAATTTCCTCTTTTGAGCACATTCAATCATACAATTCAGTGGTGTTAATTACATTCACAATATTGTGCTTCTATGACCACTATCCATTATCAAAACTTTTCCATCACCCCAAATAGAAAACTGCACCAAGTAAGAAGTAACTCCTCATTCTCTCCCCCAACTCTGGCCTCTGATAACTTGTGTTCTACTGTCTGACTGCATGAATTTACTTTTCCTAACTATTTCATATCAGTGAGATAATATAATATTTGTCCTTTTGTATCTGGCTTATTTCCCTCAGCATGATGCCTTCAAGGTTCGTCCATGTTATCACATGTATCATTCTTTTTTACTGTTAAATAATATTCCATTGTGTGTGTGTGTATGTATATATATATATATACCACACTTTTTTTATTCATTCATCTGTTGAAGTACACCTGGGTTGCTTCCATCGTTTGACAATGGCAAATACTGCTGCTTTGAACATTGGTGTGCAAATATCCATTCAGGTACCTGCTTTCAATTCTTTTGGATATATAACTGGAAGTGGTATTTGCCAGGTTATAATGTAATTCTGTACTTAACATTTTGAGGAACTGTCAAACTGTTTTCCACAACAGCGGTGTCTTTTTATATTACCACCAACAATGAACAAATGTTCTTATTTCTCAACATCATCTCCTATACTTGTTATTTTCTTTCTTCTTTATTTGCCAGGTTATAATGTAATTCTGTACTTAACATTTTGAGGAACTGTCAAACTATTTTCCACAACAGCGGTGTCTTTTTATATTATCACCAACAATGAACAAATGTTCTTATTTCTTGACATCATCTCCTATACTTTTTATTTTCTTTTTTCTTAATAGTATTTATTCTAGTGTGTATGAACTGGTATCTCATTGTAGTTTGTTGTTTTTTTTTTTTCACTTGAGCAGGCACCAGGAATCGAATCCCAGTCTCCAGCATGGCAGGTGAGAACTCTGCCTGCTGAGCCACCGTGGCCACCCCTCATTGTAATTTTGATTTGCATTTCCCTGATGGCTAATGATGTTGAGCACCTTCTAACTTATTTTTTTGTCATTTGTATATCTTCTTTGGAGAAATATCTATTCAAGTTTTTTGCCCATTTTTAAATTGGGTTCTTTGTCTTTTTGTTGTTGAGTTGTAGAATTTCTTTATGTATTCTGGAAATTAAACCCTTATTGGATATATGGTTTCCAAATATTTTCTCCTATTCTGTAGGTTGTCTTTTTACATTCATCATATAGTCATTTGATGCACAAAAGTTTTTAATTTTCATGAAGCTCCATTTATCTATTTTTTCTTTTCTTGCTCATGTGTTTGTTGTCTATGGGATGGTTTTTAATGACTACATAATATTCCCCAGTATGGATATGCCATAACTTAAATATTCTATTGTTGATTATTTAAATTGTGTCTATCTTTTTTACTATTATAAACAGCACTGCAAATGACACATTTATTATTTCTTTAGAATAAGTTCTTAGAAGAGTTATTGTTCCATGAAAGTGTATGCATATACTTTCTAGAGCCAAATTATACTCTAGAAAAATTGCATTGATTTATTCAACCACTAGCAATGTTTGAGAGATCCGATGTTTTCAGCTAGGTTTTTGCAAATTAGTATTATTTGACATCCCTGGAGTTAAGGGCCACTATAGCTCATAGGACCCTCAGCAACTAATTAGGACTGTATATGCAGCTTTTCTCATCAGCCTCACCATTCTCCTCCAATTCTAGCCTCTGTCTGTCCACACCTGAGCTCCAGTTTCCTCTCCCTTTCTCCTTTCCAGGTCTTGCAGTTCCTATGGGGAATCTGTGACTAAGCTTTGGGGTTGGGTTGTCAGATAAAATTTAGGATGCCAAGTTAAAATTTAATTTCAGATAAATAAAGAGCTATACTTTAGTGCATGCACCAAATATTGCAGAGATCATACTTATACTAAGAAATTATTCATTATTTATCTGAAATTACAATTCAATTGGCCATCCTATATTTTTGTTTGTTAAATCTAACAGCTCTACCTGAGTATTTTTTTAATACCATCTACCCTAAACGTAGCAAAATTCTTTAAAGCATCTGATATTTAGATGCCACTCTTTTGTTGACACAGGTTTTTCCATACTTTACATTTCTTTGGTCATTTTTTTTTCATTTGGGAAAGAAAGGAATCAACCATGTCTTGTCAAGCTGCCATCTTTTCCCAGAAGTATAAAATCTTTATGAAAACGTGATTAATTTGGAGAATATGAACTGGGAGAATGATCGTGGCATCCAATTTGGAAAAAGTAGGTTACAAAGCATGTGTCATGATCCCACTGTCATTTAAAGTGCATTACTTTAAAATGAAAGAAGTCATTTTTAATAAGATTCTGAAGTCAGACTTCACATTTCTGGTCCTGCTTTCCCTGCAGTTTTACCTTGGAGAAGTTATTTAGCCTTTCTGAGTCTTAGTTTTCTCATCTTTAAAAAGGGCATACAGCCTATCCTGCAAGTTTATTTCTAAGCATGAGCCCTGTACCTAGGGCTTGCTCTGTACCTAGCAAGTCCCTGGGCTATTACACTGAAGGAGCATCACCCACAGTGCCTCCTTCATGGGCGAATTGCCCTGTAGGTCATTCAGTTTTTTCCCTTTTTTATGACACATTCTAGGGAATCTTAGATTAAACTTGGGGTTAAGGAGCGATGTTACTCAATCTAACATCTAGGTCTAGAAGAATAAATTAAAGTGGCTTTAGTCTTTAAAAATACTTCATAAATCAGACTCTGTGTGTGTGTGTTTACTATGTATTCAGTCATCTATCATCAGAGTTAGTTGTGTGAATGAAAGACGGATCCCCTAATACTCCACTCCTAGTGAGATGAACACCCCACTAGGTCTCTGATAAAATACATGAATGGAGGATAAGGACATCATTAACTATTTTTCAGGCTGGCAATTTGGCCCCGTTACCATTCCAAACTCCAAGCTCAAGGCCTAGTTCCAGAGGTTCTGTGTGAGGTGATGGAAACAGTTTGGTGATGGATGGTGGTGATGGTAACACCACGTTGTGAAAGTAATCAGTACCACTGAATTGTACACTTGAAAGCTGTGGTTATAGTGGGAAATCGTATAGTGTGCATTTGTTACACAGTAGAAGGAAGAAAGGAAAGAAGCAAGGAAGAAAGGGATAGAAGAGAAAAAAGATCAAGACCTAGGTAAAAAAAGAAAAAAAAGTTCCCAGTTCTTTTGCCTCAGGGTTACCCTTGATCCTATCCTGGGAAGGGTGAAAAAAAAGAATAGAAGAAAGAGCAACAGAAAGTGCAAAAATATGGGTATAAACAATCCTCTTGAGTTTTCTAAATTGGGTTTGATGCTTGAAGCAAAATTTATAACATTGTCTGATGTGGTTCTAAAAATGCTTGTAGATGAAATAAAACAATTATAAACAGGGGAAGGTAAATGAATTTAAAAGGAGGTAAGGTTGCTATACTTCATTCCAATTGGTAAAATGTCAGCACCTCCAGACCATTGGAAGTTATGTATATATATAATAGAAAACCTAGAGCAATGACTAAAAAAATCTGTCCAAACAGATGCACACAAAAACACTATAGAAAAAGCAAATTAGAATTTGTTCTTTTAAAATATTCAAATAACTCACAGGACAGCAGGAAATAGAAAACAGAGAAATGAAAAACAAAGACAGAAAAACAGCAAATTAAAAAAAAAATTGTAAAATGCCAGAACAGAAAAAATAAAATGGTAAAGGTAAACCTTAATATTTCAATAATTCATTAAATGTATATGGTTTAATGTGGAGGACTCCCAAGAAAATAGGCCACGCCCTGGATTTGGGGGCTTGCTCTTATGAAACTTGTTTCTGGAGGGGGAAGCTAGGACTACCCGTAACGAGGGCTGGGATTTGCTTCCAGGAATCCTCTTTGTTGCTCAGATGTGTCCTCTCCCTCTAAATCCAACTCTGCAACAAAAATCGTTGCCCTCCCCACTACATGGCACGAACCATTTAGGGGTGAAAATCTCCCTGACACTGTGGGGTGTGACTGCGGGGATGAGTGGCCCTGGCACTGTGGGATCAACAACGCCTTCCTGACCAAAAGCAGGGGAAAGAAGTTTAATAAAATAAGGTATCAGTGGCCATGAGAGATCAAGTGGAGTCAAGAGGCTCCTCTGGAAGCTACCCTTATGCAGCTTCGGTTAGACACCGCTAATTGCCATGGTTTGCTAACCCCCAGCAAGTATCAACCCTGTTAACTTTAAAGAACACCTAGGGCTTGAACTGAGACTTTGTAAAGGTTTCGTGCATGATGTTTGCCTTCTTGGAACATGTAATTCCCAGAGGATTCCTGGATCAGAAACCCCAGAGGGAAAAGCCTCTCCAGGACTGTCAGTTAATTACATCCCCCTGTCCTTTAGTGTGGACACCCCTTCCCCACATGAAAAAATCAGAACAGGCACTCCCCAAAGGTCCCTATAGATTGGGAGAAAGACTGAAGGAGAAGGAGGAGGTATAACAGAGACAATGGGATTTGATAAATGAATATGACTGCTGAATCATTATATTAATATTCCTTCTACCTTCCAATGTTTTGGAGTAGCTAGAAGGAAAAATCTGAGATGATGGTATGGTAGCCCATGACAAACCCTGGGATTTGTTCTCTGCTTGTTTAAGTGTGCTTTGAAAATTATTGCATTTTTAAATTTCTTCACTTTGTATGTATTTTATAGTATACAATTAAAAAGTTTAAAAATCTATATGGTTTAAATACACCAATTATAAAATAGAGATTTGCCAAGTGGATACGGGGGTTAAAAACACAACAAGAATAGAAAACAAGAGAAAGGGAGCCCTTTCTCTACAAGTCCTAGCAAAGCCAACCTAGGCTACCTCAGAAAACCACTTTTTAAAATCCAAAGACTTAAAGCAGGATAGGACAGTTAATGCGTAAGTGAAGGCATTTAACTTCTTAGCTCCTTAGCAATAAAGCCCCAGATGTCCTTGACCCAAATCAGATTTCCTCCAGCTCAGGAATAGAGTGTTGTGGAAATCCTTGCGCACCCCCTAGAGGTTAGAGTGTGGACCCAGCGCTTACTGGGGAGATGTGTGCACAGAGGCAGGCAACCTAGGGTGGTGTTTAGCAGAGTATCAGGATTATTCCTTCTTGCAGCTAATTCTTCAGTTCTTCCTAGTGCTCCACTTGGGACTCAGGAAATGGATAGTTAAGTCCTTTTATAAGTGTCTTCTTTTATATTATACCCAAGGAATCTATCAGATACAATCCAAGTAGTTTTCTAAGTATGTTCCATAGATAACCTACATAAGAATATTCTGGAGTGTTTGTTTAAAATGAAGATTTCTGGGCCCCACCTCAAACCATTGAATCAGAATTCTAGGAGTAGGACATTTTATCTTTTAATTTTAAAACTTTTTTTTCTAAACCATTTGAAAATAGATTATACACATCATGCTTCTTTATTTCTAAAAATTTCAGGTGTATTAAGAACAAGGATGCATTCTTACATAACTAAGGACGGTTGTCAAATTCAGGAAATGTAACATTGAAACAGTATTATTATACTACTGTCCATTTTCATTTCACCAATTGTTGCAGTAATACCCTTCAGAGAAATTCTCCGTACCCCAACCCCCATTCCACCTCCACCTTTCAATCCGGGTGGGGCCTTTCTTGAGAGCTGCTACTATACACAGTCTGGATCAGGCATTCCTCCATTCTCCATCTCATGCTTTAATCAGTAAGCACTGCACAATAGTAGCACAGCATGCCCTTCCCTTGTTCATTCCTTTCCATCTAAAATCCTTGAATATGTAGAAAATGCTTCCCTTCTCCCTTTTCTGTGTTCTTCTGTTCAGTCTAGATAAAGGGGTCTTTACTCTTGAAGCTATCCCGAAGTTGGGTGAATTCACCCCAAGTTCTCATGAGTTCCATCTTTCCAGAGTTCCAGGGAGCCCTCAGGAACAGGCCTTTCCAAACAAAATTTAGAAGACCTAACCAAATGTGCATAAATATAATGACTAAGCATAATTTCTCTTTGGGAGTCTCTTTAAAATGCACATTCGTGGGTCCCACCCAAATAATTCCGGATTCAGCAGATCTTGTTTGGACCAGGAATCTGCTTTTCTCCAGCACCTGAGGTGATCCCAATCAATGCAGGGGGTCCTCAGGCTATGTTTTGAGAAACACTGCTTTAGATGCCGCAGTTTCCCAAACAAATGTGGTATTCTTAGAACATGTAATAACCAAGCCTCACATAGATGTACATTCTAAACAAATATTTAATGCTAACTTAAGGAAAGGCAGTACACTTGGGATAATAAATAGATGGCATAGAGGTCATATTTTTACCCTTTATTGAACTCATGACAGACATTTGCTCTTTTGGATCAATCCAAATTTAGCCTTAGAATGTGTCTTAAGACAGAACTTAGCCACTCCCGGTTGTGTGGAGCTGATATAAGAGATGGAATATATTTGATATTCCTGAGTAGATTAATAAAAAGATCATAAACAAGATTAACGTTTAATATTTAAGAGGATGTTAGAGCATCTGAGCTTATTACCTAGAATCCATCCACTATAACACGCCATAAATGTTGTTGAGACAACTGGCTAAGTATTTGTGATAAAAATAACTAAAATAAATTGACATATGTAAAAAATAATGTTTATTAGTATTATAAATTTAAAATTAATGCATCATTCATATAAATAAACTATATAAAACATACACACTGAAAAGAAGGACTTTCTCCTACATTCGACTTTCAGTTCCCATCCACAGAGGCAAACAATAACTTTTTTTCTCAAATTTTATTGAGATGTATTCATTTATCATATATTCTATCCAATTTATGCAGTAATTTGCATAATATGCATCAATATCTCACAGTATCATCACATAATTGTGCAATCATCATCCATATTCACATTTTTACCATTTTCATTACTCCAAAAAGAAAATTATCAGATAGACACAAAAAAAGACAACCCCAAACACCCCATATCACTTATCTCCTCCTATTATTGACCCCCAGTATTAGTATGTTACTGTTGATGAAGGAATTTTAAGGTATGACCGTTAACTATAGTCTGTAGCTTGCAGCAGGTATTTGTCCCCACATACTACTCTATTGTTAACTCTTTGACCAGTGTTGTACATTTGTACCAGTTCATGCAAGTACTTTATAGATTATGACTATAAACTCTATATTGTTTTTTAATTGTTTATTGTAAATATAGCATATATACAAAACAATACATTTCAAAGTACATTTTAACAAGTAGTTATAGAACAGATTTTAAAGTTTGGTATGGGTTACAGTGCCACAATTATTCATTTTTTTCTTCTAGCTGTCCTGAGACACTGGAGATCAAAAGAAATATCAATATAATGATTCAGCAGTCATACTAATTTGTTAAATCCTATATTCTCTGTTATATTCTTCCTTCCCTTTTTTTTTTTCTATTTTTGTGAAAAATGGCATATATAAGACTCGCGCCGCCGCCGCAGCCGCCAGGAGACGCGCGCAGTGCACGCGATCGGTCCTCCTGGTCAAACTCGCAGCCTGCCCCGCAGCACCATGGATGCCGCAAGGGAGGTGATCAACTTCGGGCCCGGGCCTGCCAAACTGCCACATTCGGTATTGTTAGAGATACAGAAAGAATTATTAAACCACAAAGGAGTTGGGATTAGTGTTCTTGAAATGAGCCACAGATCATCGGATTTTGCTAAAATTATTAACTCCACAGAGAATCTTGTACGGGAATTGCTAGCCATTCCAGACAACTACAAGGTGATTTTTGTGCAAGGAGGTGGGTGTGGCCAGTTTAGTGCTGTCCCCTTAAACCTGATCGGCCTGAAAGCAGGAAGGTGTGCGGACTACGTGGTAACAGGAGCTTGGTCAGCCAAGGCGGCAGAAGAAGCCAAGAAGTTTGGGACTGTGAATACCGTCGACCCCAAACTTGGGAGTTATACGAAAATTCCAGATCCAAGCACTTGGAACCTCAACCCAGAAGCCTCCTATGTGTACTACTGTGCAAATGAGACCGTGCATGGAGTGGAGTTCGATTTTATACCTGACGTCAAAGGAGCCGTCTTGGTTTGTGACATGTCCTCCAACTTCCTGTCCAAGCCAGTGGATGTTTCCAAGTTTGGTATCATTTTTCCTGGTGCTCAGAAGAATGTGGGCTCTGCAGGGGTCACGGTGGTAATCGTCCGCGATGACCTGCTGGGCTTTGCTCTCAGAGAGTGCCCCTCCGTCCTGGAATACAAAGTGCAAGCCGGGAACAGCTTGTACAAGACGCCTCCGTGCTTCAGCATCTATGTCATGGGCTTGGTCCTGGAGTGGATAAAGAACAATGGTGGAGCAGCGGCCATGGAGAAGCTCAGCTCCATCAAATCGGAAATGGTTTACGATATTATTGATAACTCTCAAGGATTCTACATATGTCCAGTGGAGCCCCAGAATAGAAGCAAGATGAATGTCCCATTCCGCATTGGCAACACCAAAGGAGACGAGGCTTTAGAAAAACGATTTCTTGATAAAGCTCTTGAACTCAATATGATCTCCTTGAAAGGTCATAGGTCTGTAGGAGGCATCCGGGTCTCTTTGTATAATGCTGTCACTATCGAAGATGTTCAGAAGCTGGCCGCCTTCATGAAAAACTTTTTGGAGATGCATCAGCTGTGAACACATCCTAACCTTTGTGTGTGGAACAGTAACTTCAGCAAGGGCTGCACGAACTTAACCAACACGGTATTTTCCTCAGATGAACGTGCTTATTGTAGAGTCTCTCTTTTTTTCAAAGAGCAACAGCAAAATGTCAACAGCTCTGCAAAGCTGGCGGACTAAACTCTGACTTAAACTGGAAGCATTTAAAAAAAATCTTCCTCTTGCTTTTATAAAACTGGAAGCATTTTTTAAAAATCTCCCAGTTGCTTTTCTAATGAATTCTAGCTTATTTTGTCTTTGCTGCTACTTTTTCTGACTAGATCTCCATATTCAAAGCCTGTGGACTTAGTATTATGCAAATTTTTGTTAATAATTTCTGCAGAAACAAATGCAGAGCAAAGGGGTTGGGTGGGACCTGCTAAGTGTTGAGCCTAGATCCTTCCCAAGGGGCAGCAGCGGGGTCTTCTGAGCTCAGCAGCCATTAAGGTCAACATTGACCATTTGGTGATTGTTCAGTTCTAGGTACAAGTGTTTTATAGAGCTTTATACTGTTATTCTCAGAAAGAGGTAGAAGTGACATATACTCTAAATACAGCAAAGTCTGTTTTTAATACCATATACTTTACATCTGTGCATTTATATTTTTAATATAGTTCTCAGTGATTTATATAGACTGCTAGAATTTCTTAGAATCCTCGACCTTGAGCAGTGTCATGTTACATTTGAATAGCTGTGCCCCTCCTTTATAAGCTATTTCACAGAAGGAAGATTTACAGCATTTGAAGCTTCACTCTTAACCCTCTTTCAATAGCTAGAAGAGAGAGTTGGTTTGTTTGTTTTCTAATTATGCCTTCAAATTAAAATTCTCTGTTAAATTTCCTTATTCTTTGTTCATATGCTGTTCTCTTTATTGTGTTTGACCAGAGTGGTACTTTGACTTCTAGAAGATATTTGCTGAAGAGTCCTCCCCTTTTGTTTATCCATTATCAGTATTTCATGTTGAATATGTGAGGAACGTTATAAAGTACTAAAACATCTAAAAAAAAATGGCATATATACAAAAAAAGCAATAAACTTCAAAGCACATGGCAACAATTAGTTGTAGAACAGATTTCAGAATTTGGTATGGGTTACAATTCCACAATTTTAGGTTTTTATTTCTAGCTGCTCCAAGGTACTGGAGACTTAAAAAATATCAATATAATGATTCAGCAATCATACTCATTTGTTAAACTCTGCCTTCTCTGTATAGCTCCACCAACACCTTTGATCTTTCTCTCACTCTTTAGGAGTATTTGGGCTATGCCCATTCTAACTTTTTCATGTTGGAAGGGGCTGTCAGTAATATTGGATGGGGGATAGAACTAGTTGATGTTCTGGAAAGGCTGGCCTCTCTGCATTTCAGGACTTATCTGGTTCAGGGACCCATCTGGAGGGTGTAAGTTTCTGAAAAGTTACCCTAGTGCATGGAACATTTGTAGAATCTTATATAATGCTCCAGATATTCTTCAGGATTGGCAGGAATCATTTTGGTTGGGGTTTGGCAAGCCATGATAGGTAGCGCTGTCTAACTGAAGCTTGCGTAAGAGTGACCTCCAGAGTCACTCTACTTGAACTCTCTCAGCCACTGATACCTTATTTGTTACACTTCTTGTTATAGTGCCTTTTGATCAAATGGCACTGTTGATCCCATGGTGCCAGGGCCAGGCTCATCCCTGGGAGTCATCTCTGTAAGAAAAATGTCTAATGAAGATGGACATCTTTTCATGTGCTTTTTAGCCATTTTTATTTCCTCTTTGGAGAAATGTCTATTCATATCTTTTGCCCATTTTATAATTGTTTGTCCTTTTATTGTTGAGTTGTAGGATTTCTTTATATATACTGGATATCAAACCCTCATCAGATACATGATTACCCAGTATTTTCTCCCGTGGAATTGGTTGCCTTCTCACCATTTTGACAAAGTTCTTTGAAACACAGAAGTGTTCAATCTTGAGGATTTCTTATTTATCTATTTTTTTCTTTCATTGCTTGTGCTTTAGGTGTAAGGTCTAAGAAGCTACCTCCTATCACTAAGTCTTGGAGATGTTTCCCTGTATTTTCATCTAGGATTTTTATAGTACTGGTTCTTACATTTGGGTCTTTTATCCACTTTGAGTTAATTTTTGAGGGTGTGAGGTAGGGATCGTATTTCATTCCTTTGGATATGGATATCTAGTTCTCCCAGCACCATTTACTGAAGAGACTATTCTCTCCCAATTCAGTGGAGTTG
The DNA here is from genome assembly GCF_023851605.1 of Tamandua tetradactyla. Lineage (NCBI taxonomy): Eukaryota > Metazoa > Chordata > Mammalia > Pilosa > Myrmecophagidae > Tamandua > Tamandua tetradactyla. Next base: position 7,641,450 of record NC_135329.1, read on the forward strand.
GGGTCCTTGTCAAAAATCAAATGACCATAGATCTGAGGATCTATTTCTGAACTCTGTTTGATTCCATTAATCGATAAGTCTATCTTTGTGCAAGTACCGTGCTGCTTTGACCACTGTGGCTTTATAATAAGCTTTAAAATCAGGAAGTATAAGACCTCCCACTTCATTCATCTTTTTCAGGATATTTTTGGCTATTCATAACCCTTTTCCCTTCCAAATAAATTTGATAATGAATTTTTCCAATTCTGTGAAGTAGGTTGTTAGAATTTTTATTGGTATTGCATTGAATCTATACATCAGTTTGGGTAGAATTGATATCTTAACAACATTTAGCCTTCCTATCCATGAACATGGAATGTTTTTCCACCTTTTTAGGTATTTGATTTCTCTAAGCAATATTTTGTAGTTTTCTTAATACAGGCCTTCCACATCCTTGGTTAAGTTTATTCCTAGGTACCTGATTCTTTTAGTTGCTATTGTGAGTGGAATTTTTTTTTTAATTGCTTCCTTGATTAACTTACTCCTAGTGTATAGAAACATGACTGATTTTCGTACTTTGATCTTGTATCCCACTACTTTGTTGTAGATTTCTTGGGATTTTCCAGATATAAGATATCATCTTCAAATAATGAGAGTTTTATTTCTCCCTTTCCAATTTGGATGGCTTTTATTTCTTTTTCTTGCCTAATTGTTCTCATTAGAACCTCCAGGATAATGTTGAATAATGGTGGTGACAGTGAACAGCCTTGTCTCATTGCTGCTCTTAGAGGGAAGGTTTTCAGTCACTCCTCATTGAGTATGATGTTGGCTGTGAATTTTTCATATATGTCCTTTATCATAGTGAGGACATTTCCTTCAGTTCCTACCTTTCTTAAAGTGTTTTTATCAAGAAAGGATGCTGAGTCTTGTGAAATGCCTTTTCAGCATCAAACAAGATGGTCATATTATTTTTCCCTTTTGATTCATTAATGTGATGATTTTCTTGTGTTGAACCACCCTTACATGCTTGGAATAAACCCCAGTTGGTCATGGTGTATAATTCTTTAAATGTGCCATTAGATTCAATTTGCAAATATTTTGTTGAGAATTTTTGCATCTCTGTTCACGAGCACTTAAGAAAAATGTATATCCTGGTGTTTCATGGTGCAACAATCTATGTATGTCTGTTAGGTCTAATTAATTTATCACATTATTTAGGTTGATCATTTCCTTGTTGATCCTGTCTAGTTATATCTATTGAAAATGGTGGGGTGTTAAAATTCCCCACTATTAATGTAGAAACATCCATTGCTCCCTTCAGTTTTGTCAGTCTTTACCTCATATACTTTGGAGCACCTTGACTGGGTGCATAAACATTTGTTATTTCTTCTTGGTGAATTATCCCTTTTATTAGTATATCGTGTCCTTCCTTATCTAATATCTTTGCATTTTAAATCAATATTATTTGTTATTGATATAGCTATCCCTGCTATTTTTTGTTGTTGTTGTTATTTCTTGTGTGGAGTATCTTTTTCCACCTATTCATTCTCAATCTATTTGTATCTTTGGGTCTGTTTGTAAACAGCATATAGATGGATCATATTTTTTTATCCATTCTGCCAATCTGTGTCTTTTTATTGGGGAGTTTAATGCATTGACATTCAGTGTTATTACTATAAAAGCTGACTTGCTTCATCCATTTTATCCCTTGGTTTTTATCAGATCTACTGATTTTCTCTCTTTTTCTCCTCTTAGCTGTCTTTACTGGTAGTCATCATTTCTGTACTCTCCTCCAAATCTCTCTCCTGTCTTTTTTCTCCTCCCCATCCCCCCCCCAGCCCCGCCAGTGGACAGAACTCCTTTTAGTATTTCCTGTAGGGTGGGTCTCTTGTTAACAAATACTCTCAGCATTTGTTTATCTGTGAAAATTTTAAACTCTCCCTCACTTTTGAAGGGCAGTTTTGCTGGATAGAGAATTCTTGGCTGGCAATTTATCTTTCAGAATCTTAAATATATCATACCACTGCCTTCTTGCCTCCATGATGCCTGATGAGTAGTCAGTGCTTAGTCTTATGTGACTTCCCTTGTATGTGGTGAATTGCTCTTCTTTTGCTGCTCTCAGGATTCTCCCCTTCACTTCAGCATTAGATCATCTAATTAGTATGTATCTTGAAATGTGTCTATTTGGATTTATTCTATTTGGAGTATGTTGGACTTCTTTAATTTGTGTATTTAAGTCTTTTATAAGGGTTGGGAAGTTTTCCCCAATTATCCCCTCAAATAATCTTCCAAACCCTTCACTCTTCTCTCTTCCTTCTGGGACCCCAATGATCTTATATTTGTGTACTTCAAGTTGTCAATCATTTCCCTGAGATCCAAGTCAAAACTGTTGATCTTTTTCACCACTTGTTCTTTTGTGTGTCCAAATACAGTTGCTCTGCACTCTAGTTTGCTTATTCTTTCTTGTTCCTCCTCAAATCTTCTGTTATTTGCCTCTAATATATTTTTCAATTTGATCTACATTATCTTTCTGTAAGATTCGTTAGTCTTCTATTTATCCTTTTAGATTCGTCTTCATGCTCCTTTAGTGTCTTCTTGATATCCTTTGTCTTTAGCTAACTCACTGAAATTATTTAGATTTGTATGAATATCTTTCATTAGTTTCAAATTCTGTGTCTTTTTGTTATGATCATTTGGCTTTGCCGTATCTTCTTTCTTCTTCATATGGTTTGTGACTTTTTGTTGTTGATTTCTGGGCATTTGATTATCTTGATAAGGTTATTTTGAAAGTTGGTTTCCTTTGCTCTTCTGATATCTTGCCTTTGCTTGGGTTTGCGTTGAAGTTCTCCTTTGGCTCTTGGTTCGTCAGTAATTCCCAGCCAGACCAAGGTCAGGGACTATCTCGGTGGCAGCAGCCCTTTTGGAAGACTGGTGGAGTCTCGGCAGAGCAGCAGCTTGCCAGTCTGCACTTTCCCCATTTTCCCAGCAGATGGTGCTGTTGGGCCACCACTTCCCCACAGCTGGCCTCTCCCCACCTGCTGCAGCCCCAAGGCAGGGTCCAGACCAAGTGAAAATCGACTCAAGGCCAGAGGCCTCAGGGCCTGCTGGATGCCGTTGGCTCAGGGGGTGGGAGATGGGCACTGTGCAGCATGGCAGCTTTAGGTGCAATGGGTCTGGTGATTCCCAGACTCCATGTGGAAAGACTCCAAGCTGCGGGACTGGAAGGTTCAACTTGACCAGCTAGCAGCTGGCACAGGAGTGCTCTGCTTTTCACCTGCCAGCAACACTGTCTTGGGGATCAGGGAAGGGCGCCTGGTGTTGCAATGCAGCTGCCTGGCCCCCGCCTTTCTATTCCTGTACGCAGTTAGTGCCCTGAGCCCCAGTGTATAAAAGGTCAAGGCAGTGGGACCAAAATGTCTCCCTCGCCCGCCAGTTGTCACATCGGCTCTACTCCACCTCCCACTTTTTTCCAGTGGAGGATTTCCCAGACTCTCTAAGTCCAGACCGCCTGCCTCAGGGATGGGGGGAAGGCACTGAGCACCACAACAGGGTCTCAGTATGAGGTTAAGATCAGACTGCTGGCTCCCAGGCTCCTTCATGGATTGCCTTCCCTACCTCTCTCTGCTTTTCGGATGCCTGATCCAGCTGTTGTGCAGTGGCAGATCTTAGGGATGATCACGACTGAATACACTCATCCCAGTTTCTCAGTCCTAGTTTCTCCACTTTCCCATCTAGATCTTCCTTATATAATGCAGAAGCCCTTCAGAGCCCAGACTCCAGAACTACTGCATTGTTGTTTCTGCCTATTCTGTAGTTATTTTATGGTGGAGGAGTGAGTTTTGCCTGTTCTATTCCACCATTTTCCTGGAAGTCTCAACGCTATTAACTTTTGAAATAAAAACATGCGTATTGAAAAAGAAGCCATAACAAAGAAATCTAGGTGAATGTTTATGTGAAACTTTGGATAGCAAAGGATCTCTAAGCTGATGATAAAGGGGAAAAATGGTGGAATTTAACACATAATCATTAAAAAAATATTGTATATAAAAAAAAACAGCATAAGTAAAGATTTTCAACAAAGTTAGTAGCAACTGAACCTAGGGCTCAGATATTTAAAATTGTGTGTCCAAAATAAAACAAAAACACTGAGACTCCGTTTTAATGATGGAGGCCATCTGTATGTAATAAAGACGATTCTGGTAGATATAGGGCAGGTGCAACCAATTTGAAGGAAGTCATCAAGGAAATGTTAGTTTGGGCACTTGTTTTGATTACAAATAACAACCAAATTCTAACTAATTTAGATAATAAGGACACTATTAGCTCACAGAACTTGAAGTACAGATGTAGGGTAGCATTTCAGGTTAACCTCAGTCAGAGGCTCTGTCTCCATTTCCTTATAATTCTATTATCTGTCCTCCTTTGTGTGCTGGATTCAATCCCAGACTCCAAACGTCACATCTGAATACAAAATCCAGAGGAAAAAGACCTTGCTCTTCCCAAGACTCTCTCTTAAGATATGAAAACTTTTCCTAGAAGCCCCTTGCAAAAATTCCTTCTCATGTTTCACTGGCCTAAATTTGATTATATGTCCTTACCTGAATCAATCCCTGAAACCAGAGAAATGCCATGTACTGATCCTGGAGGAGATTTGAGAAAATAAACACTCTTTGAGAGTTTAGTAGCTTGGGTATGTCCATTTGGGAGCAGAGGGATATCCCTATTAAAAAATTAGTATTTTTTCTCTCTCTCTTGGGCTATGGATTTAATGGATTCAGTAGGTCTGAGTCCATTCATATTTTGGTTACCTGAAGTTCTTCTTCAAGTAATTTCTTCAAAAAAGGTTCCCGTGTACCATAGTCCCTGAATTCTTGAATGTTCAAAACTATGTCTATTCATCTATTGATTTTTTCACTAGAATAACAGTTTTGTCAGTTATTCTAGAAAATTCTTGGGCTACACTTTCAGTTCTTGGAAATTTTATAGGTATTACTCTAGAGTCTGTTCGGTTGTTGTGGAGATGTCTGATGTCAGCCTGATTATATTTCTCCTTATACATGTCTCTATCTTTTTACCTGTTGCTGAAAGGATTGTTTTCCTACCATTTGCTAGCATATGTTTTAAAAACATGAAAGAAGAAGTCATTTTTGGAGAAATATAATAGAAAACAGAATATAGCAGAATCTCTCCAAAATATCATTCACAATATCCTGGGTAAAAATTTAGACATAGAAAGGAAATGTGAAGAAATTAATGCTGAGATGGTTCGGATGTTGGATTTTAACAAAGACTTTATAACATTTATTATGCTCAAGAATGTAAAGGAAAATATGCTTATAATTAATTAATAAAAGAAAATCTGAGCAGAGAAATAGAAACTATAAGAACCAAATGTAAATTCTAAAATTGAAAACTGTAATATTTGAAATTCGAAAAAAATTCACTGGATGTGCTTAACAGAAGATTGGAAATGACAGAAAAAAGAGTCATTGAACTTGAAGAGAAATCAGTAGAAGTTACCCAATCTGAAGAACAGAGAGAAATGACTAGGAAAAATAAAATAAACAGAATCCAGGAACCTGTGAGTAAATATTAAAAGAACTAAAATATGTCTAATTGTCTAATTGAGTGCCAGAAGTAGAGAAGAGAGTTAATGGAGCAGAAATTTTATTTAAACAAATAGAAGCTGAAATTTTCCCAAATATGTTTAAAGACATAAATTTACGTATTTAAGTAGCTCCACAAACCCCCAAGATATAAATAAGAAAAAACTATACTTGTTTAAGGACGGTTTGTTGTATGAAATGTCAGAAACAAAAAAAAACCAAATATTATCATCTCTCGTATGGACTAACTATAATACAAAAACTCAGTGATCTATCTGAGCAGGCCATGGTGGCTCAGCAGACAGAATTCTCACCTGCCATGCCGGAGACCTGAGTTCGTTTCCTGGTGCCTGCCCATGGGAAAAAAAGTTAAAATTAAAAAAAAACATCTCAGTGATCTGAAGTCAAGAGCATGGGTTATCAGGTTGGGGCCTGCTGTAAAAGGTCCTAGATTGTAAGCTCTTACAGCAGCCACATATATTCATGAGTTATAACTGTTATTTGTAAATTCTAAGATACTGAACTGTTTGTTTATACCCTGGTGGTTCCCAGAAACTTCAGGTATTTGTGTGACACCTGAGTCTCAGAATTAGAGCTCTGAAGTTAAGGAAGTCAGCAGTACCCCACAAAGGAACTGTTTAAAAAGTTGGAAACAGGATCTGACTTTGAATAGAGATGTGAATGAAGCTGATCTGGACAGGACTAAGGTAATCAGAATACAAGGTAAAGGATGATATCGTCCATATTTTAAAACTTCAACTTCTGGGTGAGACCAAGAGGAGATATGTGTATTTGGTACAAAAGTTATATTTTGGGTAGTGTATTTCCTAATTTAACTTGTATAGTCAGTTTAGTTGAACACCATAAATACCACCATGGAATCTTGAATAGGGTATGAGACTTTGCTGGTTTGCCCAGGTTAGTATGATGCCCTGATAGATCCCAGAGTAATTTGGGCAGTGAATAAAGAACTATTTCAAAGGTCCCCTTGGGGCACTGGGGAGAAAGGAGGAAACTTCTCCATTTGGAGAATTTCTGATATTCTCGCAAGCAATGGAGATATACAAATCGATAGGCTGAGCCCTCAATATTGGGTTTTGCTCCTACGAAACTTATGTCTACAAAGGATAGGCTAAGCCTACTTAAATTTAGGCCTAAAAGTCACCCCCAGAGAACCTCTTTTGTTGCTCAGATGGGGCCTCTCTCTCTAAGCCAACACAGGAAATGAACTCACTGGCCTCCCTACTACGTGGACATAACTCCCAGAAGTGTAAATCTCCCTGGCAATGTGGGACAGAAATCCCAGGATGAGCTGGGACCTGGCATCAAAGGATTAAGAAAACCTTCTTGACCAAAAGGGGAAGAGAGAAATGAGACAAAATAAAGTGTCAAACAGAGTTGAGAGGTTATCCTGGAGGTTATTCTTATGCATTATATAGATATCCCTTTTTAGTTTATGGTGTATTGGAGTGGCTAGAGGTAAGTACCTGAAACTGTAGAGCTATGTTCCAGTAGCCTTACTTCTTGAAGATGATTGTATAATGATATAGCTTTTACACAGTGTGACTGTGTGATTGTCAAAACCGTGTGTCTCATGTTCCTTTTATCTACGGTATGGACAGATGAGGAAAAAATATGAATAAAAAATAACAAATAACAGAGAGGATGAAAGTTAAAATAAATTTGGTAGATGGAAATACTAGTGGTCAATGAGAGGGAGAGGTAAGGGGTATGGTATTTATGAGTTTCTACTTTTTCCTTTTTATTTCTTTTTCTGGAGTGATGCAAAGTTTCTGAAAAATGATTATGGTACTATGTACTGATGGTACACAGTGTATAGAATGTTTGTATGTTAAGTTTTTGTTTTGTTTTTTTTTTGCGTGGGCAGGTACCAGGAATCAAACCTGGGTCTCCAGCACGGCAGGGAAGAATTCTGCCACTGAGCCACTGTTTCACTCCCTGCATGTTAAGTTTTTATTAATAAAAATATTTAAAAGAAATTATATTTGCACACATCCATGTGAACTGGTGAAAACCAAAGATAAAGAGAAAAATCTTGAAAGTAGCCAGAAAAAACAACTCATATGCAGGAGAACAATGTTACTAATGGCTGTTGAATTCTCATCATATATAATGGAGATCAGAAGAGAGTAAAATGATATCTTTAAAGCACAGAAAGGAAAAAAAAAAAAAGTAAATCCAGAGTTCTTTAGCCAGCAAAATATCTGGCAAGAATGAAGGCCAAATAAAGATGTTTTAGGATAAACAAAAACTAAGAGAGTTCATCACCAGCTGGTCTGCACAGGAATACAAATAGAAATAGTAATGAACAGATTCAAAGGAATTAGAGAAAAAAAAACAAATAAATATGGAGGATAGAAAAAAGAATCAAATATGGTACTTAAAATCTATAGGATTTGGGGCTATAAAATCTGTAGGATCTGCCACAATGACTCAGTGGCTAAGTTCTTGCCTACCATGCTGGAGATGCGGTGCCTGCCCATGTGAAAAAAAATCTATAAGATGTGGCAGTCCCTGGCTGACCCTCCCTGTCATCACCACATGGGGGGAGCCAGCTTGTGCTCCCGGTGCAGGTCCCTGCTCCTGGCTCTGCGGGTAACTCAGTAACCCTTATGCACGTACAGAGAGCACATGTTCTGGCCCTGTCTGTCTGGCAGGGGCCTGAAGACCTCACCCTGCATGTTGAAGGAGACTCAGGAAGCTCTCCTGCAGAACACTGAAGGGGAGCAGGTAGGCCATGCTGCCTGGATTGAGGGATTACTGCTTATCGGACACACACTGCAATGCCTGGGACCCTGAGGGAACTGTTTCCTAGGGAAGAGGGATGTACATATATATGTAAACAGGAAAACTCCTAGAGCCACGTGTGCATGCACAGAACAGGATCCATGGGCAGAGAGGATCCAGGAGGCCCTCGTGCTTTGGAGCTGTTCTTCCACCTCAATGCATGGAGAAGCCCTGAAGAGCACTCCCGCAGGTCAATTGGCAAAAGACTAGGAAAGGTATTTTCTTTTTTTTTCCTACTGCCTTTTTGTTCTTGTTGTTAGTTAATGACATTCAAGGAAAGGCCTGCCACAATACTATTTGAATGTAAGCTTACGGAACAGATGCTTTTGAGTATAAATTCCTGTATTAACACTTTAAATATCAAAACGTTCAGGTTTCTAAGAAGGTTACAAAGAAACAGGAAACAATGGCTCTGGCAAAATAAAAGATTAAAGCTTTAGAAACCATCAATGAGGAGAACCAGACCTGGGTCATGCCAGAAAAGACTTTTTTTAAACTGGCGGTAACTATGCCCAAAGAGCTAAAGGAAAATATGGACAATGAACGAAAATAAATCAACAAAATGACAGATGAACACAAAGAGAATATTAATAGAGAGATGGAAATTATTAAATGAACCAAACAGAGCTGAAGCCCACAGTAAAATTAAAAATTTCCTAGAGGGGTTAGAGAGCAGAGAACTTGAAGATAAGACAAATAAAATCATCCAGTATGAGGAGAAGAAAGAAGAGAGAGTGAAGAGAAGTGACCAGAGCCTAAGGAACTGTAGCACACCATCAAGCATACCAGCATGTGCATTCTGAGGGTCCCAGGAGGAGAGGAGAGGGAAGAGAATTTTTAAAAATAATGGTGGAAAACATCACAAATTTAATTACAGGAATGGCTATATCCAAGGCACTCAACAAACTCCAAACATGATAAACCCAAGAAGACACACACTGAAACATATTATAATTAAACTGTCAAATGCCAAAGATAAAGAGAGAAACCTGAAAGCGACGAGAGAGATACCTGTCATGTACAAGGAAGCCTCAACGAGATTAAGTGCTAGTTTCTCATAGGAAACCATGGGGGCAAGAAGGCAGTGGAGAGAGAGAGCAGAGCATGCTGCAGCACCATGAAGCAGAGAGTCCACAAGCCAGCGACCTTTGGAGATGAAGAAGGAAAATGCCTCCCAAGGAGCTTCATGAAATAGGAAGCCAGGACAGAAAGCTAGCAGATGATGCCCTATTCGCCATGTGCCCTTCCAGCTGAAAGAGAAACCCTGACTGTGTTCGCCATGTGCCTTCTCACTTGAGAGAGAAACCCTGAACTTCATCAGCCTTCTTGAACCAAGGTATCTTTTCCTGGATGCCTTTGATTGGACATTTCCATAGACTTGTTTTAACTTGGACATTTTCTCGGCCTTAGAACTGTAAACTAGCAACTCATTAAATTACCCCTTTTAAAAGCCATTCCGTTTTGGTATATTGCATTCCAGCAGCTAGCAACCTAGAACAATATGTACATAAAGTTACCCAGCTTCTTCTGACATCCCTAAAAGAAGAATTAAAAGCTTTGAATAGGACACGTCCTCATCCAAGTAGGAAAGAATAGTAGAAATATGCCATCAATACCACTATACCAACCAGGAAACAAAATCACATAAATGTTGTATATCATACTTTTGAAGACCTGGGATAACCATGGAACTGAATAGGACTAAGTCAACTAATGGTCCAGGGAGTGATGAGACCTTCCTAGGTGAACTCAATCTCCATGTACTCCTAAATTGGCTCAAAGAAAAATGAATTCATGAACATTTTTTTCTATTTCCCACTTATCTTCTTTCCATATTCTTCAAATATCAGTCATTATGACTTTTTAATCATATTTCAATATGTACCTCTAAATGATAAGAGTCCTTTTCTGAAATGTAATTGCAATACCATTATTACATTAAAGAATATATCCCTTATTAATAGCATCAAATATCTAGTCAATGTTGAAAATTCCAATTGCTTCAAAAGTTTTTGTTTGTTTAATTGGCTTCTTTTAATTAAATATGGTCTACAAATTATACTTGATTAAAATGTCTCAGCAAAAAAAAAAAAAGAAGGCAGTGGGTTGATACATTTAAGGTGCTGAAAACAAAAAATTGCCGACCTAGAATTCTACGTCTGGCAAAACTATCTTTCAAAAATGATGGAGAGGAGTGCACAGGTGGTTCAGTGGTAGGATGCTCGCCTTTCATGCAGGAGACCTGGGTTTGATTCCCAGACTATGCACCCCCCCCAAAAAAAATAATGATGGAGAGTTTAAGACATTTCCAGATAATCAAAAGCTGAGGTATTTCATCATCATTAGACTGGTCCTACAAGAGATGGTAAAGAGAGTTTTGCAGGTTGAAAGAAAGGACAATAAACAATAGATAAAAGCCACATGAAGAAATAAATATCTGTGGTGAGGATAACCATATAGGTAAATATAAATGCTATTGTATTCTTGGTTTGTAATCCACTTTTTACTTCCTAATTTACATTGCATAGTATGTAACTGGTTTTAGACTCATAATGTATAAATACAGAATTGTCAGAAGAACTACATAAAGGTGGGGACCTGGAGAGTTATAGAAATAATTTATGTGTGCTATTGAAGTTATGTTGGTATCAAAATAAAGGAAATTGTTATAGATTTAGGAATTTAAATCTAAGCCCCATGGTAACTACAAAGAATATATTGGTGAATATACAAGCTCATGGACAAAAAGTAGACTACAAGCTGCCAGGGCCTGGCTCCAGGAGGAATGGGAGTTAATGCATAATGGGTGTAGGGTTTCTTCTGTTCAGGAAGATGGAAAAGTTTTAGTAATGTAAGTTGGTGAGGCACAATATTGTGAGTGTGATTAATCCCATTAATAGTATGCTAGGGAATGGTTGAGATGGGAAACTATGTTTTGTATACATGTTCCCACAATTAAATAAAGAAAAAAAGAGCAACTGAAGAGACAGTGACAATTAAATGCAATATATGCCCCTGTATGGGGCCTAACAAGGGAGGAGAAAAGGTTCAATAGGACATTATTGGGACATATGAAACAATAGGAATATACTGCATGCTTTTTATCAATGTCAAATTTCTTGAACTTGATAACTGCCCTTAAAATGAACCTTTTCTTAGAAAAGGTACATAGCAGTGTTAAGTGTTCAAGGCGTGATGTATACAACCTATACTCAAATGTTCAGAAAATAGATGATAAATGGATAGACAATAGATACATGAATGTTAGAATGACATCAGAAACGTTAAAATCGGTTGATCTGGGTATCTGGGGGTTGGGTTATCTGTATAGGTTTTATATTATTTTTGTAACTGTCTTGTCATTTGAAAATAGTTCAACATAAAAAGTTTTAAAATGCTTATGGATTAAACATTAAATAAAATTAAAAAAAATAATTTCCAATCTAAAATTCTATACATGGGCAAAGTATCACTTAGATGCAAAGGAAGAAGAGTGACATTTTAATATAGGAATACCAGATATGTGTTTCTGAATAAGAGGAAAAAGCCAAGAAAGAGAAAGACACTGGATTGAGGAAACAAAAGATTTAATGCATAAGCCAAGGGAAAAGAATTTCCCTCCAGCACTAGGATCTTGGTGATGGGAAGTTTCAGGATGCAGCAGCCATAGTGAGTGACCAGTGGAGGTAAGAGCAAGAAACTTAAGCCTCCGTGGGGAATGTTTCCAGGGAGAAAATTAAACTGATAGATTATGTGGTGTATTTGAATGTGTTCAGAAAAAAATGTTTAATTCTGCTGGATAGTCTAGTGTTGATTAGTGATTTCTGCATGGAAAATGAAGCAAACAAGGGACAAACAAAACAAGGCAGTTATTAACACCAGGGAAAACATAAAATTGTTCAAAGAGAAAATGTCATCCTTAGTATGCAGGATCAATTATAATAATATAAAAATGAATATTTACTTAAACAAAAATGGTAATGTAGCTAAGTTGGGAAGATGGGAATGAGGAAGTATATGTGAATGAATATATTTGAGGGAAGTGATTTAAGAAAGCTAAATCTTTAGTTAGCATAATAGCAAATCATAGAAAATAGCTAAACCTAAAAACTCAAAAAATGACAATGTAATCATGTAATTAAAACTGGAAGAAACAGACAAAAAAGTTTAAATAATGCGACTTAAAGAAGTAGGAATTGGAAGTGGGAATCAGAAGGGCAGAATTCTGCTATTTTCCATTGTAAGCTAACCATTCTACTTGCATTTTAAAAATAGGTCTATGAGTTAGTTTGGTACTAATAAAGAAACAGAAAGAAAAACATATCACATGTGTGGGCTGAGGTCCAAAATAGTCACATAGTAATATTTCTTATCACTTTCCCACCTATTCTGGTAACTCCTCATATTCCTCCTAAAGAGTTCTTGGAATTTCTATGCAATAGCTCACAGGCATTCTGTGAATTTGTTTTCTTGGCTGCCTGAGAGTGTCTGGGTCTTGTTCTTCTCTCTTCAGAGACCAGTTGAAGACCACACCCCTGTTGGCTGTTTGCTCTCACTGGTCTCTAAACCAAGGTTGCCAATACCTGGTGTCAAATTGTTGGTATTTGTGCCAGTGATGCTACTTCTTGTCTCTGCTGATGCTGCTGGCTTCAAGGCTGTTAACATTTCACACCTTCTCTGCCCCTCACAGTTGTGCTATCCTAAATGGGAGAAATTTCTCTCAGTTTCCAGAGTCAGGAAATGATCCTCTCTCCTGAGCATCTGATTGTATCTTTCATCTTATGAACACTGTGGACATGCAGCTAGCTTCCCTTCTTTCTTTGGGCCGGCTGCTAGAAAGCCCTGAGTTAAATCTGCATCATATTTCTAGGGGGTAGAGAGGATTTTAGGGCCTGTCTGTTTGTGTGTTAGTTTTATGTGAATTTCAGGCTTACTCTGTTGGTTTTATCCTTATGTTCTATCTATCTATATCTATCTATCTGTCTGTCTGTCTGTCTGTCTGTCCGTCCGTCCGTCCGTCCATCTATCTATCTATTGATCTATCTATCTACCTATCTATCAAGCCATCTATTGATCTATCTATCTAACCTATGTGAGGTGACTCAGATCCTCTTTTGGGGGAGGGATGGCAGGTAGGCAGTTATTCAAATAACTGAGTAAATAAATAATAAAAGTTATTTTAGGCTACAAAAATCTTTTCCTTTTACTGAAGTCCCTATATCTTAGGACTCAGACTGGATCCATGGTACCTATCTTGATTGCTGTAGCTTCATAGTAAGCCTTAAAACTGGGTAGTGTGATTTCTTCAACTTTGTTCTTCTGTTTCAAAATTGTTTTAGATATTTTAATTCCTTTACCTTTCATATAATTTTAGAATCAAATTGTCTAGATTCATAAAAGTTCCTATTAGAATTTCTTCTTATGACAGCTTTACATGCCATAAAACTTACCTTTTTTAACTTTTTATTTTGAAATGCTTTCAAAATTATGAAACAATTAAAAAATAATACAAAGAACTCCAACAGACCCCTATCCTGCCCCAGATATCTAGATCTACTAATTTTAACATTTTGTAACACTTGCCTTATTCTGTGTCTATATCCATCTGTCAATCCATCTATTTATCTATCTACCAATCTGCCTGCCTATCTACCTGTCTATCAATCCATTTTCTATACGCTTGTATACATCATGCTGCTTGAACACATAATATTGGCATGTACATTTCCTAAGACCAAGGATAGTCACTTATGTGGTCATCTTAATTGTAACTATCCTGTTCAAGAACCTTAATAATGTTGTATAGCTTACAGATATTCCAATTTTTTTCATATGTTCCAATAATGTCCTTTTATGCCTTGTCTACTCCCTTGCTAGATCCCATCCAGGATCATGTATTGCATTTAATTGTCATTGTCTCTAGTTGCTCTTTCTTTTTATTTTTTACTTGTGAGAACATATATACAACATTAATGTTCCCATCTCAATCATTTCCAAGCATAATATTCAATGGGATTAATCACATTTGAAAAATTGTACTCTCACTATCTTCTATCACTAAAACTTTCCCACCTCCCTAAACAGAAAACCTACATGCATCAAGCTTAATTGTGCATTCCCCTTCCCCACACTCCTGGCAACCTTATCATCTACTTCCTGTCTGTAACCTTGCGTATTCACCAATATTTTCTTTGTAGTTATTATGGGTTAAATTTAACATCCTATAGCTGTAACAATCTCCTTTGCTCTGATACCAACTTAACTTCAATAGTATACACAAACTATATTCCTGTCTCCTTCTGTCCGCCCACCATTATGCAATTCTCATCACAGATTATATGTTTATATATTAGGAGTTCAAAATCACTGATTTATCACTACATTTTATGCATTTGCCTTTTAGATCCTGTAAGATGTAAAAAGTGGACTACAGGCCACAAACACAATAGTGCTGGCATTTGTATTTACCCGTATCATTACCCCGCCTGGAGACCTTTCACCTTCATGTCGCCTCTGTCCATTGTCTCGTGTCCTTCCCTGAAGAACTCTAGCATTTCTTAGAAGACCAGTACAGTGGTGATGAACCTGCAGCTTTTGTTTATCTAGGAATGCCTTAATCTTTCCCTCACCTATAAAAGACTATTTTGCTGGATATAGACTTCTTGTTGGCAATTTTCTTTTGCTTTTTTGAGGTTTTTTGTTTGTTTGTTTTTTGCATGGGCAGGCACTGGGAAATGAACCTGGGTCTCTGGCATAGCAGGTGAGAACTCTGCCACTGAGCCACCATTGCCCAATTCTTTTTTGCTTTTAGCAGTTTAAGTATGTTATCCCAATGCCTTCTTGCCTCCATTTCCTCTCATTGAAGCTCCCTTGTATGTGACATATAGTTTCTCTCCTGTGGCAATTAGAATTCTCTTTTTATCTTTGTAATCAATGGTTTGATTATAATATGCTATGGTGTGGATCTGATTGGACATATCCTGTTTAGAGTTCATTGAGCTTGGATGTGTTTTTTCATATCTTTTTGTTAAATTTGGGATGATTTCTGCCATTATTTCTTTGAATGTTCTTTCTGCCTTTTTCTCTCTCTCTTCTTCTGGGACTCCCACCATGCATTTATTTATACACTTGATGGTGTCCCATAGATTCCTCAGTTCCTGTTCACTTTTCTTCATTCTTTCTTCTTTTTTGCTCCTCAGACTGGATGACTTCAATTGTCTTGTTTTCAAGTTCTCTTCTGTTGAACCCCTCTGGGGAATTTTTAATTTCACTTACTGTGGTCTTCAGCTCTGTTTGTTCCTTTTCATAAGTTCCATCTTTCTATTGATAGTCTCTTTGTGTTCAACTGTCATTTTTCTGATATCTTTTATTCCATTGTCCATATTTTCATTTAGCTCTTTGAGCATAGTTACCACCACTTAAAAAAATTCTTTGTCTAGCATATGGTCCTCCTCATTGACGGTTTTTAATGCTTTAATTTTCTGCTTTGCTTAGGCCATAACTTTCTGTTTCTTTGTATGTTTTATGATCTGGACATTTTAATATCTTAATGTATTATTGCTGCAATTTAACTCAGGCGTTTGTTCCTTAAGCTTATGTTGTGGTAGTGTTATGACAGAGCTTTCCTTGAATTCCATGAATCAGTACAAAAGAGAAGGAAAAAAACCCCACAGCTTTCCCAGTGTTTGCAGATTGACTTATGTGAGTGCTCTGCTTCTGGCTTATCCATACAATGAATTTAGAGAATAGTTCCAAACCAAAGCATAGGGGTCTCTCTCACCCTTTCTGCCCATGTGTCTTATCTCAGGCATGCATATGTAGCACTAGGAATTCTCCTGTTTACACAGATACATGTCCCCTCTTTTCTAGGAAACAGTTCCCTCAGGGCCCCAGGCATTGCAGTGTGTGTCCTATAAGCAGTAATCCCTTAGCCCAGGCAGCATGGCCTACCTGCTCCCCCTCAGTGTTCTGTAGGAGAGCTTCCTGAGTCTCCTTCAACATGCAGGGTGAGGTCTTCAGACCCCTACCAGACAGACAGGGCCAGAACACATGCTGTGCACAAGGTTTACTGTGTTGCCCGCAGAGCCAGGAGCAGGGACCTGGACCAGGAGCACAAGCTGGCTCCCCCCATGTGGTGACGAGAGGGAGGGTCAGCCAGGGACCACCAGATCCTATAGATTTTAAATACCGTATTTTTTTATTTTGTGCCTGACCTGTTACTGTAGTTCTTTAACTCTTTTCTGGAGCATGGAGAAAGGTGTTTCTCCTAGTTCTTCCTCATTGTTCAAAGCTTCTGTGTCAAAATTTACCCTTTAAAATTAAAATAAAAATTTACCCTTTTAAGGTATACAATTTGGTTTCTCTTAATACATTCACCATATTGTGTAGCCATTACCACTGTCTAATTACAAAGACAGCTGCAGCCATTCTTCCCATGCCTTATACCCTTTTGCCATGCAGCTTTGCCATTCACCCACATCAAAAAATGAAGTCTACTTCCCTTACCCTTGAATCTGTTCTGGCCTGTGATTTATTTATTAGGATGTGGCAAAAGAAACACTGTGTGATTTCTAAACTTTGGCCTCAAGGAGTTTTGCTTTTTTGTTTTCTCCCTTAGAATTCTTCTCTCAACATAGAAAAAGCCCAGGATGCTAGACATGGAGAGAGAGGCCCAGTCATCCCAGCCATTCCAGACATTCCCAGGTGAGGCCCGAGATACATGAATGAGTTCGTCATGGGTCATTCGCCCCGAGCTGAGCTCCCAGCTGCCTCCAGCCATGCAGGTGGCCCAGGTGAGGCCAGTAGAACTGTCCTGGCAACCCTTGGCATTGTGAGCGGTAATAAAGTCTTGTTTCTTTCTTTCTTTTTTTTCTTAATGCAACATAGGTAACAGATATACCCATCAGGTAAGTGAGTTAAGCTTGTCTTGGTCATGGCATATTATCATTATCATTTTATATATTGCTGAATTCCTTTTCCTAATGTTTTCTTTAGGATGCTTGCTTCTATGTTCATGAGCATTTCGTCTGTAGATTTCCCATTGTGTATGCTCCTTATTAAATTTTTATGTGAAGTGAAATTTGCTTCTTGACATTATTTGGGGTGTTTTCTTTTTCTGTTCACTGAAATACTTTGTATAGGTGAATTATTTGCTTCTTGTATTATTGAGAGAACTTGCTCCGAAAATAGTCTGGGTCTCTTGGTTTCTTTGTGGGACTAGTGTAAGCTGATTAAGTTTCTTTAATGGTTATAAAACCCTCCAGGTTTTCTAAAAAAGCAAACAAACAAACAAAAAACCCTTTAGATTTTCTATTTTTTTTCCAAGTCAGTTTTAGTAAGCTCTATTTTTCTGTTTTCAAATACCTTGGGAAAAACTTGTTCAACGTATTCTTTCTTTTCAATCTTTGCAACTTCTGTAGTTTTATCACATTTTTTATTTCATTATTTGTATCATCATTTCTTTCTTTTTTCTGTCCTCCTTGTTTGGTTTTTTTAGAAGTTTGTTTTAACAATGATTAAACTTTTGACTTTGATGCTCCTCTATTTTCTATTTTTTTAAATTATTTCTTTCTACTTGCTTTAGTTTCGCTCTGCAGTTCTGACGTCTTAAGTTGGGTACTTAATGTTAATTTTCAGACTTTCTTCTTTTCTTTTTTTAAACATTTTTATTATAAAATATGCATGGAAAGGTAAACAAAATATAAATTGTAAATTAACTACAATTTATAAAGCAAGTGCACATGTACCTATCACAGGGCAAGAAAAATATTACTAGCACTCTAGAATAGAATTGTGTGTCTGATCCAAATGATAAGCCTCTCTCTTCTCCCGGAGGTAACTATTATAGTGAGCTTGGTGATATTCCCCCTTGCTCTTCTTTATGCTTTTACCACCTACATATTTATCTCTAAAAACCATAATTTAGTTTTGCTTGCTTTTGAGCTTTATATCATCGGGGGCAGACAGTATATATTCTTGCTTCTTCCATCCCACTTATGACTGTGAGTTTCCTGTAGCTGTAGTCATTTATGTTTATTGCTGAGTAATATTTTATTGTATGTGTATACCATGGTTTATTTAGTCATTCAACTGTTGATGGACATTTGGGGTATTCCCATTTACATTCTTCGTGTTTTAGTTTGTAAGCTGCCGCAATGTGATACACCAGAACTGGGGCAGCTTTTATAAAGGGGAGTTTATTAAGTTGCAGGTTTACAGTTTTGAGCCTATAATAATGTCCAAACTAAGACATCCAGGGAAAGATACCTTAATTCAACGAAGACTGATGGGTCTGGAACAGCTCTGTCAGCTGGGAAGTCACATGCTGCATCTGCTGGTCCCTTGCTCCTGGGCTCCGTTGTTTTCAGCCTCTCTTCCTGTGAGGAGTCCTCACTTTGCTTCTCTGGGGCTGGCTTTCATCTCTTGGCTTCCCTTGGCTCTCTCCAGGTTCTGGCTTGCTTAACATCTCATGCCAATGTCTGCTGGGCTCCAAGTATCTCCAGACATCTATGCCTCTGTTCTCCAAATATCGGCATCTGTGTCAGCTCTGCTCTGAAGTTTCTACCGGCTTTGTCATTTCTGAGGCTTCTCCAAAATGTTTTTGCTTTTGAAAACACTAGTAAACTAATCAAGACCCACCTGGAATGGGTGGAGTCACATCTCCATCTACTCAAAAGGTCACACCCACAATTGGGTGCACCACATTGCTGTGGACATAATCTAATAAAAAGTTCATAACCTACAGTATTGAAACATGATTAAAAGGAACAGCTACCCCCACAAGATTGAATTAGGACTGAAACATGGCTTTTCTAGGAAAAATAACACTTTCAGATCAGCATACTTGGTGAACATACACTTGAATTTTTCTAGCGTGTATAATGTGGAGTGGAATTGCAGGTCCTAGGGAATGTGTCTCTTAAAATTTTGTCTTATAAATACATGCTATTTGCCAAAGTGGTCTTTTGCAATTTATGCTCCTACAGAAAGCATATAAACTATAAGCTTGCTTGTTGTTCCATATCCTTACCAAAATTTGGTATTGTCAGATTTTTAAAGTTTTGGCAATCTGGTGGATATATAGGGTATCTCATGGTGGTTTTAATTTACATTTTCCTGATTACTAATCAAGTTTAATACCTTTTCATATGTTTAGTGACCATTTAGACTTCCTATTTGTGAAATGCCTTTTCAAGACTTGGACCATTTTTCTACTGAGTTCTTGGCTTTTTAAAATTGACTTATAGGAGTTCTTTATAGATTGAGACTATAAACTCTATACTGCTTTTTAACTTTTTTATTGGAAATATAACATATAAACAAAAAAGCAATAAATTTCCAAGGACATTTTAACAAGTAGTTATAGAACAGATTTTAAAGTTTGGTATGGGTTACAGTGCCACGATTATTCAGTTTTTCTTCTGGTTGCTCCAAGACACTGGAGACCAACAAAAATAATGGTATGATTCAGCAGTCATTCTCATTTGTTAAATTTTGTCTTCTCTGTTATACTCCCCCTTCTCTTTAAATAACATATATACATAAAAGCAATAAATTTCAAAGTACATTGCAGCAATTTATTTGTAGAACAGATTTCAGAGTGTGGCATGGATTACAATTCTACGATTTTTGTTGTTTGTTTCTAGCTGCTTTAAGGTACTGGAGGCTAAAAGAAATATCAATATAATGAATGATTCGGCACTCATACTCATTTGTTAAACCTGACCTTCTCTGTATAATTCCACTATCATCTTTGATCTTTCTTTCACTCTTTAGGGGTATTTGGGCTATGTCCATTCTAACTTTTTCATGTTGGAAGGGGCTGTCGATAATATGGGATGGGGTGTGGAACTAATTGATGTTCTGGAGAGGCTGGCCCCTCTGCTTTTCAGGATTTATCTTGTCCAGGGACCCATTTGGAGGTTGTAGGTTTTGGAGAGTTATCCTAGTGCACGAAACCTTTGTAGAATCTTATATGATGCCCTAGGTATTCTTCAGGATTTGCAGGAATGGCTTTGGTTGGAGTTTTGCAAATTACGATAGGCAGCAATACTTAACTGAAGCATGCATAAGAATGCCCTCTATACAGCCTCTCGACTTTATTTGAACTCTCTCTGCCACTCATACTTTATTGGTTACACTTCTTTTCCCCCTTTTGGTTAGGGTAATATTGTTAATCCCACGGTGCCAGGACCAGACTTATCCCTGGGGGTCATCTCATGCCGCCAGATAAACTTTCACCCCTGCATATCATGTCCCACATTGCAGAGAGGGCAGTGGTTTCACTTGCAGAGTTGGACTTACAGAGACTGAGGCCACATCTGAGCAACAACAGAAGTCCTCTGGAAGTAACTCTTAGGCATGACTATAGGTGGGCTAAGTTTTTCCACTGCATGCATAAGCTTCACAAGAGCAAGCCTCAAGATCAAGGCTTGGCCTATTGATCTGGGTGTCCCTAATGTTTGGCACGGTATCTGGGGTTTCCCTTGTGGCAAAGTTTAATAGTTCCATAATTTTTCTCCCATCCCTCAAGGGACATTGCCAATACTTTTTGCTTGATATACTCTGGGATGTATCCAGGCATTACATTAAGCTATACAGAATTAAAGGCCCTCATTCTTATTCTGGGCTCCTTGTGTTTGG
This sequence comes from Tamandua tetradactyla, assembly GCF_023851605.1. Lineage (NCBI taxonomy): Eukaryota > Metazoa > Chordata > Mammalia > Pilosa > Myrmecophagidae > Tamandua > Tamandua tetradactyla. The sequence goes on from NC_135329.1 coordinate 7,662,485, forward strand.
ATTGTTTAAATGATTTATCCAGACAAGTTTACTTAGATTATATGCTACAGAAAACCTAGGTTCTGGACACAATAAGACTTTCTTCCTTTGGTCTCAAAGAGTATACCAGGTTATATAGCCCCTCAAAATCCAGAAATAACAATTACCACTCCGGACTAAATGTGACTGCCATAAGAACTTACAGTCTAGGCCCCAATTTTCTTGTAAGTATTTTTTAAATGAGATCATACAATATTTACCCTTTTGCTTCTGGCTTATTTTGTGCCACCAAATGTCCCACAGGTTCATTCACATCATTGCATGCCTCACAACTTTGTTTCTTTTTGTAACAGCACTGTGTTCAAGCATATTTAAACCAACACAACATTCACCAATCTACTTCTCGGTGCATCTTTCAGTCTATACTAGTTTTATGTACTGCAAATATCTTCTTCTATTTTTTTTTTACCTTTCTTAATATTTTATGGGGTCTTTTCTTTTTAGATAGACAGGTAGAAAATTTATTGAGAATACATGTGAGGACATGTGGAAACTCTTGCAAAGGCGGCGGTGAGAAAAGTGAGAGGCCTATGGTATCTTTGATAAACAGAAGTTTTTAATTTTAATTTGGTCAATATATCAAATTATTTTTTCCTTTCTGGTCAGTGTTTTGTTTCTATGTCTTTTAGGAAATATTTGCATCTTGTTTAAGAAAACTGTTTCCTACTTCAAGGTCATGAAGTTGTTCTCCTATATTCTAAAATCTTTATCGTTTTGCTTTCACAATGAGATCTATAATATGACTAGAATTAATGAGGAAGGTGTATTAAAATCTGTCACAATGATTTTTTATTTGTCTCTTTCTCATTTTAGTCTGTCCATAAATGTTTTATATATTTACAAGGCTATGTTGTGAAGTACCCATAAATTTAAAATTATTGTGTCTTCCCAGTGAATGCAGTCTTTTATCATTATGGTTACCCTGTTTATCTTTAGTAATACTTTTGCCTTAAAGTCTGCTTTGACAGATATCAATTAATGCTTTATCAGCTTTTATGGGATTAGCATTTTCATATTTGTATATTCCTATTAAATTCTTTAATGTACAATCTGTCTTTAGAGAACAATTCTTTTCACATAGAATATTGAACGTCGCATCTTCTCTTCTGTAAATTTTAACTTGATATATGACTCTAATTTCTATTTCTGATTTTTGTCTTTGCTAAATGAAAAGGTCATGATGATTTTTTTTCCTCCTCATCCTTTCACCTCTAAAATTCTTAATACTTGGGATCTGCAGACTAGGCCCTATTATTTTAACCTCTACATGTGACTAGGAAAAGCTAATTTATACCAAATTCATGACAAACGAGAATTATATGGAATGTGTTGAAAATGTGCTGCTAGTGCCGGTATTTTAAATCAGGTTGCATTTGGCTGTTGTGTATTTTTAAAGTACCATTTTCCTCATTAAGCAAGGCATTTTATGTTGCTTCACTTCATCTCATTGACTTTGATCTAATATTACCAAAATGTTTTTTTAAAAATATTCCACACAGCCTCTTTACATTAAAAGGGTTAGACAAAATTCATTGTCTAATTAATCCTTGCTAGAATTAAAGTGAGATTGATATTTTAGTGCTCTTCAGAAGTAAATTTTTGAGGACCTGTATTCCAGGTGACTGTGATTATTTTGTCTTACAGTCTCCACTTTTGGCCAGGTGTATTTCGTAGTATTCAGTTTTTATTTTGTTTGTGAATAGGAAAGTGTTTTAGTTTACAAGCTGCTGGAATACAATATTCCGGAACTGGAATGGCTTTTAAAAAGGGGAATTTATTAAGTTGCAAGTCTATTGTTCTGAGGCCATAAATAAAATGTCCAAATTAAGGCACCAAGAAGAGGTTACGTTCATTCAAGAAAGGCTGATGGGTCTAGAACACCTCTGTCAGCTGGGAAGTCACATGACTGGCATCCTCTGGTCCTTGGCTCCTGGGATCTGTTGCTTTTGGGTTCCTCACTTTACTTCTCCAGGCTGGCTTTCATTTCTTGGCTTCCCTTGGTTCTCTCCAGGTTCTGGCTTGCTTAGCGTCTCATGGCGACATCTGCTGGGCTCCAAACATCCATGTTAGCTCTCTCTCTCTGTGGGCTCTGTTGTTTCTGTCATTTCTGGCTCTCTCCAAAATGTTTTCTCTTTTAAAAGATTTCAGTGAAGTGAGACCCCACCTGGAATGGGTGGAGTCACATCTCTATCTATTGAGAAGGTCCCACCCACAATTGGGCATGTCCCATCTCCATGGGGATAATCTAATCAAGTTTCTGCTCTACAGTTTTGAATTAAAAGAAACAGTTGCCCCCCAAGACTGAATTAGGATTAAAACATGGCTTTTCTCCAATACAACAGGCAAACTCACCACTCTTCCCGTGTCTACATGGGACATGACTCCCAGGGGTGTGGACCTTCCTGGCAACGTGGGACAGAAATCCTAGAATGAGCTGAGACTCAGCATGAAGGGATTGAGAAAAACTCTAGAATGAGCTGAGACTTAGCATCAAGGGGTTGAGAAAACCTTCTCAACCAAAAGGGGGAAGGGTGAAATGAGACAAAGTGTGAGATTCCAAACAGAGTCTAGAGGTTATCCTGGAGGTTATTCTTACACATTAAGTAGATATCACCTTGTTATTCAAGATGTGATGGAGAGGCTAGAGGGAACTGCCTGAAAATGTAGAGCTGTATTCCAGTAGCCATGTTTCTTGATGACGATTGTATAATGATATAGCTTTCACAATGTGACTGATTGTGAAAACCTTGTGTCTGATGCTCCTTTTACCTACCTTGTCAACAGACGAGTAGAAAATATGGAATAAAAATAAATAATAGGGGGAACAAATGTTAAAATAAATTCAGTTTGAAATGCTAGTGATCAATGAAAGGGAGGGGTAAAGGGTATGGCATGTAAAATTTGTTTTTTTCTTTTTTCTGTTGTATTTTTTTTTTTTTTCTGAATTGATGCAAATGTTCTAAGAAATGATCATGATGATGAATATGCAACTATGTGATGATACTGTGAATTACTGATTATATATGTAGAACGGAATGAGCATATATTAAGGATGTTTGCGTTTCTTTCTTGTAATTTTTTTAATTAATAAAAAATTATTAAAAAAACATGACTTTTCTGGGGTACATAATATTTTCAAACTGGCACAGAAAGTTTCACTGCTTGCAGTTTGAATGGATAACTTTTAGATTTAATTTTTTTCATTCTTTGTAATTATTTCTTTGTTTTTAAAAAATCATGAATTCATGATCCTTCGTTGATTCTGGGTTGAGAAGAGAAACAGTTAAAGAAGACATTATTTGAATCATTGGGGAGATATAATATGGACTATGGATTAGATAATAATATTGTATCATTGTTAAAATTTGCTAGTGTGATAGTTATATTGTGGTTATATAGTTGATTGTCCTTGTTCTTAGATGAGAGATGCTGCAAAATTTAGGAGTAAAGTGCCATGACATCTGAAACTAACTCTCAAATAAGGTCCTGCAAAGGGAGGAAGAGGGGGGGAGGGAGGGATGCAAGGAAGGAAGGAAAAAGGGGGAGGGTAAAAAGAAAAAGAGAGAGAAAGAAAGAAGCAGTGCAAGAAGAGAGTGAGATAAAGTAAATGTGATGAAATGTTACAATTGGCAAATCTAGATGAATTGTGTATGTCTAGATGAATTGTGTATGGAGCGTTCATTGTACTCTTTTTTTAAATTTTTAATTAATTTTTAAATTAAAAAATATGACAACAAAGAAACACAAACATTTGTAACATATGATCATTCCGTTCTACATATATAATCAGTAATTTACAATATCATCACATAGTTGCATATTCATCATCATGACCATTTCTTAGAACATTTGCATCAATTCAGAAAAAGAAATAAAAAGACAACAGAAAAAATTCATACATTCCACACCCCTTACACCTCCCTTTCTTTTTTTTAATTAATTTTTTATGATACATAACCACATACAAACACAGACATTCTTATCATATGATCATTCCATTCTTGTTATATAATCAATAACTCACACTATCATCATATAGTTGTATATTCATCATCATGATCATTTCTTAGAACATGTGCATCAATTCAGAAAAAGCAATAAAAAGAAAACAGAAAAAAATTCATACATACCATACCCCTTACCCCTACCCTTCACCGATCTCCAGCATTTCAATCTACTAAATTTATTTTAACATTTGTTCCCCCTATTATTTATTTATTTTTAATCCATAGGTTTTACTTGTCCATCAATAGGTAGACAAAAGGAGCATCAGACACAAGGCTCTCACAACCACACAGTCACACTGTGAAAGCCATATCATCATACAATTATCTTCAAGAAACATGGCCACCAGAGCACAGCTCCACACTTTCAGGCAGTTCCCTCCAGCCTCTCCATTACATCTTGACTAACAAGGTGATATCTATTTAATGCGTAAGAAAAACCTCCAGGATAATCTCTCAACTGTTTGGAATCTCTCAGCCACTGACAAACTTTGTTTTGTCTCATTTCACTCTTCCCCTTTTGGTTGAGAAGGTTTTCTCAATCCTTTGATACTGAGTTCCAGCTCATTCTGGGATTTCTGTCCCACATTGCCAGGAAGGTCCACACCCCTGGGAGTCATGTCCCACGTAGAGAAGGGGAGGACAGTGAATTTACTTGCTATGTCGGCCAAGAGAAAGAGAGAGAGGCCACATCTGAGCAACAGAACAGGTTCTCTTGGGGGTGACTCTTAGGCCTAATTTTAAGTGGGTTTAGCCTATCCTTTGTGGGATTAAGTTTCATATGAACAAACCCCAAGGTTGGAAGCTCGGCCTATTTCTTTGGCTGTCCCCACTGCCTGTGAGAATATCAAGAATCCTTCACTTGCGGAAGTTGAATTCTCTGCCTTTCTCACCTTCCCCTGGGGTCATTGTACTCTTATTGTAACTTTTCTACAAATGTGAAACATTTCAAATAAAAAGTTAGGAAAATAAACTCATGACCACTAAAAAAAATCCTGCTGCCCATGAGTTCATGTATCTGACACAAAATCTCAAAGGTACAGGTAGCAGGTCTCTTTCTTATCAATTAGCATGGGACCTAAGGCACTTTCCTCTTGTGTAATAGGAACTTTTGTACTTTTCTGACTCACCATTCTTAGGATTTTTTTTCCCCAGCTTCATCAGTCTTTTACCATTGAGTATGATGTTAGCTGTGGGTTTTTCATAAATGCCTTTCAAAGTGCTTTTATCAAGAAAGGATGCCAGATTTTGTCAAATGTCTTTTCTGTGTCAATCAAGATGATCATGTGCCGCTCCCCCCCCCATTTGTTAATGCAGTTTGTTACATTAATTTGGTTTTCTTTTGTTGAAGACTTTACTGTGTCAATTGAGATTATCAGGTTTATTTTCCCCTTCATTTTGTCATGTGGTGTATTACATTAACTTACTATCTTATGTGGAAACACCCTTTTATACCTGAGATAAAACTCATTTGATCATGGTGTATAATTCTTTTAATGTGATGTTGGATTTGATTCACAAGTTTTTTGTTGAGGATTTTTGCATCTGTATTTATTAGAGCAATTGGTCAGTAATTTTCTTTTCTTGTAGTATCTTTATCTGGCTTTGATATTATGGTGATGTTAGCATCATAGAATGAGTTAGATGATGTTCCCTCCTTTACAATTTTTTAATTGAGCAGAATTGGTATTAATATAAAATTAAAATTTAGCATTAATTTTTCTTGGAATAATTGGTGGAATTCACCAGTGAAGCCATCTGTTCCTGGGTAGGTTTTTGATGACTGATTCAATCTCTTTGTTGATATCTTCTGTTTTGTCTAGAGTCAATATAGGTTGTTCCTTGTTTCTAGGATTTGTCCATTTCATCTAGGTTGTCTAATTTGTTGGCATACAATTGTTCATAGTATCCTCTATCATCTTTTTATTTATGTGGTGTCAGTAGTAATCTCCACCTCTCGTTTCTGATTTTATTTATTCTCTGTTTTTTTCTTTGTCAGTCTAGCTAAGGATTATCAATTTTATTGATCTTCACTAAGAAACAACTTTTGGTTCTGCTGATTATTTATTTATTTGAGCCCTTCAGACCAATTTATTTTATATCCATTTAAAATATCCAACGAGGACAATGAAATTTACAGCTGGGGCGGGTATACATAACTTAAGGCAATTAAAATCCATAGTGCCCTGTGCTGGTTTGAAAGGAAGTATGCCCCCAAAGAAAAGCCATGTTTTAATATATATCCCATTTCATAAAGGTAGAATAATCCCTATTCAATACTGTATATTTGAAACTGTAATGAGATCATCTCCCTGGTTGATGTGATTTAGTCAAGAGTGGTTGTTAAACTGGATTAGGGGATGACATGTCTCCACCCATTTGAGTGGGTCTTGATTAGTTTCTGAAGTCCTATAAAAGAGGAGAATGAGAGATTCAGAGAGAGCAACACTACGAAGCAGAGAGTCCACCAGCCAGCGACCTTTGGAGATGAAGAAGGAAAATGCCTCCCGGGGAGCTTCATGAAGCCGGAAGCCAGGAGAGAAAGCTAGCAGATGATGCCGTATTCGCCACGTGCCCTTCCAGCCAAGAGAGAAGCCCTGACTGTGTTTGCCATGTGCCTTCTCACTTGAGAGAGAAACCCTGAACTTCATCGGCCTTCTTGAACCAAGGTATCTTTCCCTGGATGCCTTTGATGGGACATTTCTATAGACTTGTTTTAATTGGGACATTTTCTTGGCCTTAGAACTGTAAACTAGCAACTCATTAAATTACCTCTTGTTAAAAGCCATTCCATCTCTGGTATATTGCATTCTGGCAGCTAGCAAACTAGAACATGCCCCAATACTACCTAACTATAATACAATAATGTTAGAACACTGAATGAAGCTGAATGTGAGAATGATAGAGAGAAGAGAGGTGGGGCATAAATGAAATCAGAAGGAAAGATAGATGATAAAGACCAAGATAATATAATCTAAGAATGCCTAGAGTGTACAGTAATAGTGACTAAATGTACAAATTAAAAAATGTTTTTGTCTGAGGAAGAACAAAGGAATGTCCATATTGCAGGGTGATGAAAATGACGATAATTCATATTTTAAAACTTAAACTTAAGTGTAGACTAAAGCAAAAATGTTTATTTGGTATAAAATTTATAATTTAACTAGTGCATTTCCTAATATAACTTATGTGAACAGTTTAACCGAACACCATAAGTACGTGGAACCTTGAGTAGGAAGGGCATGAAGTTTGTAGGTTTGTCCAGAGTGATGCCCAGATATATCAAAGAGTGATTTGAACAGTGAATAAAAAAGTATTTGCAAAGTCCCTTGGGGAAATGGTGAGAAAGGGGGAAAACTCAACTTCCCCATATGGAGAAGTCCTGATATTCTCACAAGCAGTGGGGACAAAACTATAGGCCGAGCACTCAATCTTGGAGTTTGTTCATATGAAACTTATCCCTGCAAAGGATAGGCTAAACCTACTTAAAATTAGGCCTAAGAGTCACCCCCAGAGAACCTCTTTTGTTGCTCAGATGTGGCCTCTCTCTCCAGCCAACACAACAAGCAAACTCACCACCCTCCCCCTGTCTATGTGGGACATGACTCCCAGGGGTGTGGACCTTCCTGGCAACATGGGGCAGAAATCCTAGAATGAGCTGGGACTCAATATCAAGGCATTGAGAAAATCTTCTCAACTGAAAGGGGGAAGAGTGAAATGAGACAAAATAAAGTGTCAGTGGCTGAGAGATTCCAAAGAGTCAAGAGGTTATCCTGGAGGTTATTCTTACACATTATATAGATATTACCTTTTTAGTTAAGGTGTAATGGAGAGGCTGGAGGGAACTGCCTGAAAATGTAGAGCTGTGTTCCAGTAACCATGTTTCTTGAAGATGATTGTATAATGATATAGCTTTCACAGTGTGATTTTGTGATTGTGAAATCCTGTATTTGATGCTCCTTTTATCTACAGTATGGAAAGATGAGTAAAACATATGGATAAAAAATAAATAAATAATAGGGGGAACAGATGTTAAAATAAATTCAGTAACTTGAAATGCTAGTGATCAATGAAAGGAAGTGATAAGGGGTATAGAAAAAAATAGGGGAAACAAAGGCTAAAATATATTGGTTAGATGGAAATACTAGCAGTCAATGAGAGGGAGGGGCAAGGGGTATGGTATGTATGAAGTTTTTTTCTTTTTTCTTTTTATTTCTTTTTTCTGAATTGATGCAAATGTTTTAGGAAATGATCATGGTGAAGAATATACAACTATGTGATGATATTGTGTTTTATTGATTATATACCAAGAATGTGATGATATTGTATGTTATTGATTATATATCAAGAATGGAATGACCATATGGTAAGAATGTTCATTTTTGTATGTTGTTATGTTTAAAAAAATTTTTTAAATCCATAGTGCCCACTGAATAACAACTTTGCTGCTGAAATTTCATAAAATTTAACAAACTAAAACAAAAGTCTCAATGATATAAAATGAGAAATATTTCAGTATAGTCTGTTCTAATTGGCTTTTTAAAAAAGCAAATGCATCCTATTTCTCCCAGACCAGTAAATCAGCAAGAGCTACATGCGGTAGTGTGACTTTTAAGACATTTTTCAAGTCTTCTCAAATGAGTCCAAGGTAGGGAAGGAATGGGGGAGAAAATTGATAGAAAAATATTACTATAGACCACATAACAAGGAATAAATTTAGATAATGTAAAATTTAAAAGGTGAGGGCTAGGGGCATAAATGCAATAGAAAAAAAGATAGACAATAAAGACTGAGATGGTATAATCTAGGAATGCCTAGAGTGTATAATGATAGTGACTAAATGTACAAAATTTTTTTGTTTTTTTAAATTTATTTATTAATTAAAAATAAAATAAAACAACATACGTAATTAGTAATTCACAATATCATCACTTAGTTGCATATTCATCATTTCTTGGAACATTTGCGTTAATTCAGAAAAAAGAAATAAAAAGACAATAGAAAAAGAAATAAAACAAACACAGGAAAGAAAAAAAAAGATTATACCTTCCATACCCCTTACCCCTTGCTTTCATTGATCACTAGCATTTAAACTAAATTTATTTTAGCGTTTGTTCCCCCTATTATTAATTTTTATTCCATATGTTCTACTCCTTTGTTGACAAGGTAGATAAAAGGAGCATCAGACACAAGGTTTTCACAATCACACAGTCACATTGTGACAGCTGTATCATTATTCAATCATCCTCCAGAAACATGGCTACTGGAACACAGCTCTACATTTTCAGTCAGTTCCCTCCAGCCTCTCCATTACATCTTGAATAACAAGATGATATCTACTTGATGCATAAGAATATCCTCCAGGATAACCTCTAGACTCTGTTTGGAATCTCTCAGCCATTGACACTTTGTCTCATTTCACTCTTCCCCCTTTTGGTCGAGAAAGTTTTCTCAATTCCTTGATGCTAAGTCTCAGCTCATTCTAGAGTTTTTCTCAATCACTTGATGCTGAGTCTCCGTTCATTCCAAGATCTCTGTCCCACGTTGCCAGGAAGGTCCACACCCCTGGGAGTCATGTCCCACGTAGAGAGGGGTAGGGTGGTGAGACTGCTCATTGTGTTGACTGGAGAGAGGGGCACATC